>NC_136061.1:1963777711-1966177711 GCF_964261635.1 Lissotriton helveticus | reverse complement strand
GCGAGCAGTTTTTGTTTGGATATAATGTGGCCGTGCTCAGGTCACGGAGACAACCCCACTGCTGCCTGCGGATCCATGCGCCTTGTAACAGTGGCGCATTCCATGGAGCAACGTACCTGTTCGTGCGGCATGAGAGAAGCAAGGGCCGTGTTTTTCTGAAGCGGTGTTCCCGATGGAAGTGACACAGTGGAGGGCAAGAGACAAAAGCGGCATCTACTATCGAAAGAACATTGTTTGTGACTACGATGCCCATGATGCATAGCGAATGTACCTGCCCAGTAGCCGGAACTAAGACTACGTGAACACTTGAAAAGTTGCCGCTTTGCCTCACTTATCCCCCAGAATGCCATGCCATGATTAAGGACACACTTCGAAACGGGTAGGCAAATATATGGCACACGACAACGCCGCCCTGAGGCAACTCCCGACCTTTGCTGCTGCATGAATAAATAAGGTGAATTGAACGTTGCGTGGGTGTCTCTAACTGCGAGCAGTTTTTGTTTGGATATATATATATATATATATATATATATATATATATATATATATATATATGTATATATATATATTACCTACTGGCGATAGCCAGTAGGTATATATAGTTAGGACCTAGCTACCATAGGAAATCCGCAAGATTCTATTGGGAATAACTTTGGCGCCGGTTGAGGAATTTGCGTGTAATTTTCCAAAATGTTGGCCAGATCCGCTGCGCTCCTTCCCTGAAAGTTTCGGGGAGATTCGTGAAGAGGGGGCTGAGAAAAAAGGGGGGTCCCAAGACGTGTTTTCCCCATGTTAATTTCCATAGGACGTTCTGACAAGGCTACAGCCCGAACCGCTGGACGGAATTACACCAAACTTGGCAACATTGTAGGGACTGGTACGCAGAAGTGCCTATGCTATATTTGGTGAAAATTGCTCCAGTGGTTTTTATGAAAATTAACTTCAAAAACACATATATATCTGGGCGGAGCCTAACCACACATCTCATCGTGAGATCTGATTGGCTGTCAGCACTTCATCCAAGAAGTGTTGGCAGCCATCTTGGGACCAATATACATGATAGCACCTCATTAAAAAGCATTGTGGTTAATAGAGGGTTTTAGGACTTTAGTTACATTATAAATCATTTGTTGATGGTACCATACTCATTTTAGGAATTGTGATGTGTTCTAAGGTGATTTTACCATGTGAAAAAGCCTTCTGCTGGGATTAAGCATGAGCACAAAATGCGTTCCGCTCGTGGATTTTGCGGATTTTCGGTAAATTCGCAATTCGCGATCTCCCGCGAATTTACCGAAAATCCGCAAATCCGCGAGCGGCGGATCCGGGGGGCAAAAGTTCAAGCCTTCAAGCTTGGAGTTGTTGTAACTATTTTAGGATGGCGCCGGCAGCTTGCCGGCGCCATCCTAAAATAGTTACAGGATGATGGACAGCTCACTCAAGGGACCCCTGATCTTTATTTGACCTTTTATACACGCAAGAGGCATGTGAACTCGCATGGAAGCCCCGCCCGTTTGGCCCCGCCCACACACTCGTGGTGTGCACAGTCTTCCCGCCATTTACCCACTATGATGGACAGCTCACTCAAGGGACCCGTGCGCCCTTCGGCACAATTGCATAGTAACACACACATGGTCGCTGGAACTAGTTGAAGCTCAATTCAGTGACGCATTCATTAGCCCAAAAACAATTGTGAGCATTGAGGAGGCTGGGCAGGTGTGCTTCCTTCCCAAATCTACCGTCGGAAATCAGCTGTGATGCTGGATAGAGGCCTTTGCATCCTTAACTTTCACGAGCGCAATCCCCGTGCTGTTCCTGTGACCAGGAGCTTCTTTCCCTTCATCTGCTGCTCTGATCTTTCTCTGACCTTTTATACACACAAGAGGCATGTGAACTCGCATGGAAGCCCCGCCCACACACTCGCGGTGTGCACAGTCTTCCCGCCATTTACCCACTATGATGGACAGCTCACTCAAGGGACCCCTCGCGCCCTTGGGCGCGATTGCATAGTAACACACACATAGTCACTGGAACTAGTTGAAGCTCAATTCAGTGACGCATTCATCAGCCCAAAAACAATCATGAGCGTCGTCGAGGCTCGGCAGGTGTGCCTTCTTCCCAAATCTACCGTCGAAAATCAGCTGTGATGCTCAAGAGCTCCAAGAAGAACTGCAGAGCACTCGAGAAAACCTGGCGCAGAGACCCAACACTGGACAACATGACTGCCCTCAAGCTCGCCACCCGAAAACACCACCAACTGATCCACGCCACCAAGAAACCGCATTCAAGGAACGACTGGACAACAACACACACAACAGCAAGGAACTCTTCAACATCGTGAAAGAGCTCTCCAACCCCAACGCCGGAAACAACGACATCACCCCTTCGCAAGACCTCTGCAACTCCCTCGCCTCCTACTTCCACAACAAGATCGCAGACATACACAACAGCTTCAGCACTCAACCGACGCACGCCACGACCGAACCACCGCCCCCCTCCACCACCCTCCGCGCCTGGACCCCGATCAGCACCGAAGACACCATCCGCACGATGAACTCCATCCACTCCGGATCTCCGACAGACCCCTGCCCTCACCACGTCTTCAACAAGGCCGACGCTGTCATCGCACCCCACCTGCGGGACATCATCAACACCTCCTTCGACATCGCCACCTTCCCGGAGAGCTGGAAGCACGCCGAACTCAGCGCTCTACTCAAGAAACCATCAGCAGACCCTACCGACCTCAAGAACTACCGCCCCATCTCGCTGCTCCCGTTCCCGGCCAAAGTCATCGAGAAGACCGTCAACAAGCAACTGGCCGCCTTCCTCGAGATGAACGGCTCCCTCGACCTCTCGCAGTCTGGCTTCCGGGCCAACCACAGCACCGAGACCGCCCTGATCGCAGCTACAGATGACATCCGAGCCCTGCTCGACAACGGAGAAACAGCGGCCCTCATCCTCCTGGACCTCTCCGCGGCCTTCGACACTGTCTGCCACCGTACCCTAGTACAGCGCCTCAGCAACGTCGGAATCCAGGAGAAGGCACTGGAGTGGATCACCTCCTTCCTTGCCGGAAGGACACAGAGAGTCCGCCTCCCCCCGTTCAGATCGGAGGCCACCGAAGTCATCTGCGGCGTTCCTCAAGGCTCCTCGCTCAGCCCAACACTCTTCAACGTCTACATGAGCCCCCTCGCAGCCATCGCACGCCAGCACAACCTGAACATCATCTCCTACGCCGACGACACCCAGCTGATCCTCTCCCTCACTAACGACCCCGCCACCGCCAGAGCCAACCTGCACGAAGGGATGACAGACGTTGCCAAATGGATGTCGAACAGCCGCCTGAAACTGAACTCGGACAAGACGGAAGTCCTCATCCTGAGATCATCACCCTCCGCCTGGGACGACTCCTGGTGGCCCCCCGCCCTGGGCAGCGCACCCAAACCAACTGACCACGCACGCAACCTGGGCTTCATCCTGGACTCCTCCCTCTCCATGACCAGACAAGTCAACGCCGTCTCCTCGTCGTGCTTCAACATCCTGCGCATGCTACGCAAGATCTTCCGCTGGATCCCCACCGAAACCAGGAAGATGGTCACCCAGGCCCTCGTCACCAGCCGTCTGGACTACGGCAACTCCCTCTACGCCGGAACCACCGCCAAACTCCAGAAGAGACTCCAGCGGATCCAGAACACCTCAGCACGACTCATCCTGGACATCCCCCGCCGCAGCCACATCTCCGGACACCTGAGAGACCTGCACTGGCTCCCGGTCAACAAGAGAATCACCTTCCGGCTCCTCACCCACGCACACAAAGCCCTACACAACCAAGGACCAGGATACCTCAACAGCCGTCTCAACTTCTACGCTCCCAAACACAAGCTTCGATCGACCAGCCACGCCCTCGCCGCCGTCCCCCGCATCCGAAGAGCCACCACAGGAGGAAGGTCCTTCTCCTACCTGGCCGCCAAGACTTGGAACTCCCTTCCGACCCACCTCCGCCTCACCCAGGACCACCTCGCCTTCAGGAAGCAGCTCAAGACCTGGCTGTTCGAGCAGTAGCGGACCCCCTCCCCCCAGCGCCTTGAGACCCTCCGGGTGAGTAGTGCGCTATACAAATGCTCTGATTGATTGATTGATTGATTGATAGAGGCCTTTGTATCCTTGACTTTCACAAGCGCAATCCTCGTGCTGTTCCTGTGACCAGGAGCTTCTTTCTCTTCATCTGCTGCTCTGATCGGTCTCTGACCATTTATACACACAAGAGGCACTTGAACTCGCACAGAAGACCCCCCCCCGAGTAGGGCAGAGGACCACAAAAACGAGTTGGGCAGAAGGCAGAAACGAGTGGGGCAGAGGGCAGAAGACCACAAAAACGAGTTGGGCAGAGGGCAGAAGAGCACAAAAACGAGTGGGACAGAGGGCAGAAACGAGTGGGGCAGAGGGCAGAAGACCACAAAAACGAGTGGGGTAGAGGGCAAAAGAGCACATAGACGAGTGGGACAGAGGGCAGAAACGAGTGGGGCAGAGGGCAGAAGACCACAAAAACGAGTGGGGCAGAGGGTAAAAGGGTACAAACACGAGTGGGGCAGAGGGCAGAAAGGCAAAAAAACGAGTGGTACAGAGGGCAGAAGGGCATAAAAAATGAGAGGGTGGCAGTGATGAACCAGAGGGCGCATCACGGTCTCGCCCCAAAAAAAACCGCAAACACGCAAAGCGCCCCGCGAACATGCCAAAACGCCCCGCGAACACGCAAAGCGCCCCGCGAACACGCAAATATATACAAATCCATAAATTCGCACAAATTTGCGAATTTTGCAGATCGCGAATTCGCAAATCCGCAAATTCGCGAATCGCGAATTCGCAAAATTCGCCCATGCTTAGCTGGGATATCATGAATCATGTTTGAAAGAAAACTATTATCTCATGCTTTTCCCACAGTGGTTTGGAAGGGGATCTATAATCTAAACTGAAAGCATATTTTCTGTAAATTCACATTATCTTTCTCAGTCATGTGAGAATGAAGTCTGACATTCTCAGTAAAACATGTACATACAACAAGGACAGAGACTGTCAGTTGATTCCTTTGTGTTCTACTGCAGCCTCCTAGAGTGTTCTAAAGAACAACTAGAGCGCTAACAGTCCTACTTATTACAAAGGTATGGCACACCTGAAGCCATCTTGATTGGAATAAAGTGGTAACTCTTAAAACATTTAATTTAAAAAGGAACAAAATGAGGGGGTGTAATTTGCCATAGAAAGTATGATTAGTGCTGCAGAAAGAAAAATTAGGGCACATTTTGAGTGACTTCCCAAATCCTCTTCTATTTCATTAAAAAATTCTGACATGCAGTCTCCTAAGATGGCCACCAGAGACAAAAGAGCCCAAATGTAGCCCAAATATCACCCAGATGTAGCCCAAGTATAGCCCAATGACAGAATGTCCCAGAGTGTTCTAAAGAACAACTAGAGCGCTAACAGTCTTACTTATGACAAAAGTATGGCACACCAGAAGCCATCTTGATTGAAATGAAGTGGTAAGTCTGAAAACATTTAATTTAAAAAGGAACAAAATGAAGGGATTCATTTTGCCATAGAAAGTATGATTAGCAGCAGACTTCCCTGGTGAGGAGTAGCTTTACTACAGTGATCTAATGAGCAACTAGAGTGCTAACATTCAGAATTTATGGCAAATGTGTGACACATCTGAATGCCTTCTTGATGGAACCAAAGTAAACAAGCATTGAAAATGCAATAGATCTCGCCCTCATTTAAGTTAAAGCCATTCTGTTTGTAATGAGGTGGCTTTTTAGCTTTGCTTTTATTTGTGTTTTTAAAACTTTCATGTAAATAAAATGCATATGTATGCATATATGTATATGTATGCATGCATTTATATTTGTATTTATATAGATATGCAGATTATATATGTTTATATATGTATGTATATATATATACACATACATAAATGCATATGTATATATATGCATATATATATGTGTATATGTGTGCGTGTAGAGAGAAGTAGAGAGGTAGAGAGGTAGAGGTGTAGAGCAAGAGGTAGAGGTAGAGAGGAAGAGGTAGAGAGGTAGAGACTAGTAGAGAAAGAAGTAGAGAGAGGTAGAGAGGTAGAGAGAAGAGAGTGAGTAATAGAGTAGAGAGTGAGTAGTAGAGAGTAGTAGAGAGCAGTAGAGAGAGTAGCAGAGAGTGAGTAGTAGAGAGCAGTAGAGTGAATAGTAGAGTGAGTAGTAGAGAGTAGTAGAGAGTGAGTAGTAGAGAGTGAGTAGTAGAGAGTAGTAGAGAGTAAGTAGTAGAGTGAGTAGTAGAGAGCAGTAGAGAGTGAGTAGTAGAGAGTAGTAAAGAGTGAGTAGTAGAGAGTAGTAGAGAGTGAGTAGCAGAGAGAGAGAGAATAGTAGAGAGTGAGTAGTAGAGTGAGTAGTATAGAGTATTAGAGAGAGTAGTAGAGAGTGAGTAGTACAGAGTAGTAGAGAGTGAGCAGTAGAGAGTGAGTAGTAGAGAGTAGTAGAGAGAGAGTAGTAGAGAGTGAGTAGTAGAGAGTAGTAGAGAGTGAGAAGTAGAGAGTGAGTAGTAGAGAGTAGTAGATAGTGAGTAGTAAATAGTGAGTAGTAGAGAGAGAAGTAGAGAGTGAGTAGTAGAGAGTAGAGAGTAGTAGAGAGTGAGTAGTAGAGAGTAGTAGATAGTGAGTAGTAGGGAGTGAGTAGCAGAGAGAGAGTAGTAGAGAGTAGTAGAGTAGTAGAGAATGAGTAGTAGAGAGTGAGTATTAGAGAGTAGTGGAGTAGTAGAGAGTAAGTAGTAGAGAGTAGGGGAGAATATTCCAAAGTTTGGCACAGCAACACTTGCACAATAAGTCTAATCAAATCATATCACTTAGAGTCCTTATTGAAGCGCTGAATCTTATTTTCCTTAAGTTTATGTACCACAGCCAGCTGACGCGTTTCGTTCTGTACAACAGAACTTCTTCAGGGCGTTCTTTTTTTTTTATTATTTTATTTTTTTTAAACTTTTATTGTCATTCATGCGCATATACACAGCAGTGTGCCTACAACCATATTAGGCTGGCAGCGATACACAATCAGTAATGCAATAGGAAATTCGTCAACAATGAGTATAGAAGCAGTCGTCGGGAGCATCCACCAGCATAACAATAATGCATTAGTCAAAATACGGCAGTTCTAATAGCAAGCCAACCTACAACTGGGCTGTAGTCAGTATAGGCATATTTCGTGGGACAGTATAAACATTATCAGGGTCAGTACAACATTGGGGGGGTATCACAGCAACAATCCAGCTCAAGGTGCTGTAGCATCTTCTAGAAGTAGTGGTAGTGCAAACTCGGTGTATAGCCGCCAGCTAAACCTCTGAGCAGATCATCAGTACAGTACACAATATCTATCCCTGAAAATCAATCATACCTGCATGGTCGTACAGGTACGCAGAGGCACCGGCCAGGGGGGAACCCTTACATCCAGTATGGCAACAGCAGCATGGACCTCCTACACTTCACCCCCTCCGCCACAGTCCTATATATAGCACATGTATCTATTCCGAGTCCGTTGCCAGGGACATGTCAGCAGCGTCGGCATCCTCCCCCCCTTGTGTTGTAGGTATGAGAAGGTATGTCTGCAGAGGGCCCCAGATGTCAGCCGGCCTAGAGTTGAGAGGCAGTAATTCTGAGAATATTCCATATTGTTCCTGACAATATAACATGTCTTGTAACCAATCTTTGAATTTCGGAGCCCGACCCCGACCCCACCTGCAGGCCAGATGTCTCCTTGCCAATAATAGTGCAACATTCGTGAATTTCCGTACCGTCCGCGCTAACTGTGCGGTGTAGCCCAGTAGGAACAGCAGTGGATCCAAGTCTATAACAGCCCCTATCATAAGGGAGAGACCCTCACAGACCTGTGACCAATACTCCAACTTGCGGACAGCCCCACGCCAAATGGAGGAGGTCCGCCCCTCCCTGTCCGCATCTCTCGCATCTATCCGAGTCAGTCAAGCCGAACCTGACCTTCTTAACAGGCGTGTAATACAACCTATGGAGGAATTTGTAATGTATAATTTTGAAGCGACAGCTAGACATCACCGCACCGGATAGGTCACAACAATACTCCCATTGGTCCTCCGTGACCTCCCTGCCAAGGTCCAGTGACCAGTGCGCTCTAGCCGCGCTCTCCACAACCGGCAGTTCTCTCCGGAGACATTTATATATATTGGACACTAGATGTGCACCATCCGCGCTATTCAACACAACCGTAAGCGGTGCTACACTGGGGGGTTCCCGAGGGTATTCAGGTAATAAGGCTTTCAAGCCTTCTCGCAGCCGTATATAATAGAACAGTTCTAAGGGGTTGGGCGTAGATTCCCCCAAAAAACTATCACGAGACCGAAACATCCCATCATGGAATAGATCGCCCCAAGTCAGAATCTTCAACCGAAGACACATTCGTCGGAATCCCACCTCTTGAAAGAGCGACATCCGCGGGTGATAAGACAGTGGCAGTCTAGCTGTATACAATAATGAGGTGTTCAACCGCCTCCCTATTCTATGCCATGCATCCATTGTACAAGTCACCGTATTAGTGTGCATCTCCAATTCCGATATGGGGGCATGAACCACTCCAGCCAATGGCAGTGGGTGCGCTATCCAGTCCTCCGCTGCAACCTGTGGCATGAAGGCATTAGGTTTTATCCAATAATACAGGTAGTGTGCCTGGGCACTCAAATAGTACACCTCAAAATCGGGGACATCGAATCCTCCCACATTATAAGGTTGTGTCATAACCGCCCATCGGAGTCGCGCCTGCTTGCGCCCCCATACCAGTCATATAAGTTCAGAGCGCAAGGTTTTGAAAAAGAAAGCACCCGGGTGATAGGGAATATTGAGGAATAGATATAAAAAACGTGGTAAAACCACCATTTTTATGAGGGAAACTCTAGCCGCCATGGAGAGGGGTAGTTTGATCCATCGGGTCACCGAGTCGGCCAGTTTTGTTATAGCCACCCCATAGTTCATTCGCAGCGTATCTCCCCTGTCTCTATATCTGTATCCCCAAGTAGCGCACTTCAGAGGCGCACCACTCCAGAGGATAATCGAGCGGGAATTCCGACACAGCATGTGTTAGAGGGAAGAGCTGGGACTTACCCCAGTTAATAGAGACGCCGGATAGGCCCCCAAAGGCGTCAAACTCCCGTAGTAAGGCATTCAGGGTGTTCTGGGGCTCTTTGACGTATAACGTGACATCATCAGCGTATAGGGAAATAGAGAGTTGCAGTTGAAAGCAATTAAAGGCGCTGACTTTGTGTAGCTGTCGGATGCGACAGGCTAGCGGCTCTATCGCTATAGCGAAGAGTAAAGGGGAGAGGGGGCACCCCTGGCGGGTACCCCTCGTTATTGCAAACGTATCAGACAGACATCCGTTCGCAAGTACTCTTGCCGTCAGAGCAGTGTACAGCAAACGCACCCAATTCACAAATATCGGGGGGAACCCCATCCTCTGCAATACCGTGAATAAGAACCCCCATTCTACAGAGTCGAAGGCTTTCGACGCGTCTAAAAAAACAGCAGCGAGAGGTATCTCAGGGCTCACCGTCTGGATCAGGGAGAAGACCGTACGGAGGTTGTGGGAGGTGGATCTCGTAGGGACGAATCCCGACTGATCAGGCAGGATAAGTGTGGTCATGAGCAAGGAGAGTCTCGTGTCGAGCACCTTGGCTAGGATTTTGGCGTCGCAATTTAATAGCGACAATGGGTGATACGAGTCACAGTGCTTAGCATCCTTACCTGGCTTAAGTAAAGACGTGATTATTACCTCTCTCATGGATCTTGGCAGTACTCCCACCTCCAAGGCATCCTCAAACACCTCCCGCAACACTGGAGCCATGATATCCACATAACATTTATAAAATTCGGCGGGAAGCCCATCGTGACCTGGCGCCTTCCCGTTACTCAAGGACATTATGGCATCTCGTACCTCGTCTAACTCAAGTGGCGCCCCCAGAAACTGTCTATGGGTATCGCTTATCCAGCAGAGTGCGATATCCCCCAGAAAGCCATCCAGGTCAAAGTCGCCGGTCGCCCGAGATGTATAAAGTTGTTCATAGTGTGCTTGGAGAGCGTTCAGTATGCCATCTGAATCTTTGCGTACCTCCCCGTCAGGCGTTGTTAGTTCTAAGATAGTGTTTGAGCCGCGCGCCACACGGACCGCCGTTGACAGCGCCCTACCAGGTCTCCCCCCTCATTGTAAGCGCGGGCCTTCCAATGCTTTCCCTTGAATTGTACCTCCCTCTGCGCCTCTGCTTCGTATTCTGACAGTTTAGCCCTGAATTCCCGCTGTACCATCCCCCCAGCTCCCTGCACCATGCTCCTCTCAAGGGCCCGCAGGTCTCCTTCCAACCTGTGGAGTGTACGCTGTATGTCTCTCAGCACCCCGGAGCTCTTAGCAATGCACCAACCCCTCACTGTAACTTTGAAGGCCTCCCACACTGTTTCCACACTGTCCACAGTATCTTTGTTACGGGGAAAGAACTCCCCAATATCGTCTCTGAGTTCTTCGCGGAAGACCGTGTCCACTGTCCACCAGAATGTTAGGGTGCAATCGCCAAGGCGGGCGTGGTTTATCAAACCCGGGCATATCTAAAGTTAGCAGAACCGGGCAGTGGTCAGAATGCGTTCTGGGCAGGTGTTGAGCATTCAGGACATGCGGTGCTAGATTCTTTGACACAAAGATATAATCAATTCTTGCCCATGTGCCCGTGTAAGACGTGAAATGTGTGCCGTCCAGCTGATCAGGGTGTAGGTGTCTCCAGCCATCGACTAACCCCTCCTCTTCCACTATCCCCTGAAGGGTATCTCTTGCCCTGGGATGGTATGTCGAGCACCTATCCGCTCTGTCCAACCTCGGGTGTAGAGCAACATTGAAGTCTCCACCCCAAAGTAGATAACTAGAACCCACATCCATCACATCTCCCCATAACGCAGTGAAAAAGTGGGGTCATCAACATTAGGTGCATAACAATTGGCAATGGTGATCGTCACCCCACCCAATCTCCCCCACAAAATCACATATCTCCCCTCACTATCTATGCGTTGACCCTGTAGTGTAAACGGGAGAGCTCGATGTATAAGGATGGCAGTACCCCTGGCATATGAAGAATAGTTTGAGAAGACCCTCACCCCCGCCCATCTCCTACCGAACGTAGAGGCAGTCGACGGAGGGTTGTGAGTTTCCTGTAGCATGACCACCTGAACGTTATGTCTGTCCCAATAGGTTATCAACTGTCTGCATTTACGTGCATCCTTAAGCCCTCGCACATTCCACGATATGAAGTTACATTTGTTAATGTCCCCTGCGCCCATAAACGTACTTTTTATCTAGCTGTACGACGTTACATTGCGCCATCCACATCATCAACACATTGCAATCGTTACTTCCACTGCCGGCACTCCAGTATATCACCATGTCTTTCCGCTCTTGTATATCGCACTCAACCAACACACGCAACCCCCAAGCATTCCCCCAGCCCCTCCCAACCCCCCACAGAGGCGTCCCCAACTTGCCAGTGTCTCCTTCCCCCCGGTCCCACCCCAATTCCCTCAACAACCAAGGGTGGCAACATACCCCACCCCAACAGTAACCGCATGGGTAACACCCGCTAGGTATCAGTGCAAGTATCGTACAGTACCCCATGCAAATACCTACACCCCAACTCACATTAGCCATCCAACAACATCACTGGTGGAAGAAGCGGATCAGCGCGAGTAGCATAGGGCCATTCCACAGTGCAATACAACAAAAGGGTCCCGATGGTGCGCTGGGAAGTACAAACCCTTGAGTCAGGAACACAATCATAATCACAGCAGTAACATCAGCAGTAAATGGCACGAAAATGATCCCATGAGCCCATCGCTCACAAGCACAGGCACTCCCTCCCACCACCCACCTGAGCAACCCCAACCTGCCAGGACCCCACGCCCACCCCCCACCCATAGCGAACACTCCCAAACATAACATTAGCACCAGAAAGAACAAAGTAAATGGGGAATACCCTTCAGGGTGCAGTCTAGAGGCGCACACAACCACCCCCCACACCTCGCCATTGACCCGCATAGCTCAAGTAGGCACGGCCAGGCAGTGGGGGGAGGGTGCCTGGAGTAAATTACCACCATAGTCTGGCGCACGTCCAGCGTCCTCATGTAGTATGTGACAAAAAAAACCAAAACGCAGTTCTCCACTGTGAGGGGGTAGCAAAACAGAAGGCTATAGGATAGGAGAACAACTCATAGCAGCCCCCCATGTGTACACAGTATATACTACGACCAAATGGTATGCAATATCACTCATCTTCGTTGGCGGAGTGGAACCCCTCCTGTCCATCATCTCCACCGCGTCGGTCAGCAGCACGCTCCCTCTTAAGCCGCTTCACGAAGTCCTCCGCCTGCTGTGGATTGGTAAAAAAAAGTTGTTTCACCTGATGTGTCACTCGCAATTTGGCAGGGTACAATAGGGCATAATCCACCTGGAGATCCCTGAGCTTCTTCTTCACATCTAGAAACTTACGCCTCTGTTCCTGCACCACTGGCGTGAAATCCGGGAAGATGGTAAAGTTGACTCTGTCATAAGAGAGTGTACGGGCGGTGCGAGCCGCACGTAAGGCTGTGTCTTGATCACGATAATTGAGGAGACGGGCAATTATCGGTCGCGGCGGTGTCCCAGTGGCCGGCCGCGGCCCAAGAGATCGATGCGCCCTCTCCATGATGAACGGCCTCCTCACCAATCGCGCCAAGTAGTATCTTCTCCACATAATTTTCCATGCTACCCACATTGGTCGTCTCCGGCACGCCAATCACGCGTATGTTATCGCGCCTACTTCTGGCCTCCAACTCCTCATTCTTCGCAGCAATAACCCGGAGGACATTGTCCATACGCGCCAGTTGAGTAGTGTGGGCAGTCGCCGTATCGTCGTGGTCAGAAACGCGCTGCTCCACCGCCGTAATTCGCTCCTCATGAACGTCCAATTTTTGTACCACTGCGTCCATTCGTGATTATAGCTTATCAACTTTATCCACTATGGTCGCGAACCCTTGTCGCATTTCCTGCATCATTTGCTGAAAGTCAGGGGCAGCAGGCTGAGGACCAGCGTCAGGAACAGTGGAGGGAGAGCGGGAGCCCCCCGCGTCCTGCACAGCCCGGGAGCTTCTCTTGGCCGCCAAAGAGTCAAAAGACAACTTCGGTTGTTTGTTGTCAGGTTTACCCATGGCCAGAGATCGGGAGCAGTCCCACACAATTTCTGATACGGTGACGTAGTCCAAAAGTGATCTTTAAGCTCCAGACCAACCAGGGTAAGTGCTCCCCTCTCAACTGCGTAGCGCGCACCCTCTGCGAGATGGTCAGCAGGAGGAGTCAGCAGGAGCGTCCCAACGCAGCAGGGTTATGACACCCAGGCCACGATCAATAGCAGGGGTAGCATAAGGTAAGGATGTGAAGGAGATTACGCCAGTAGCACACTCCAGGGGCCCGTCCCCAGCTCCAACAAGCAGTATGTCAGATTTGCAAAGGTGCAGCCGAGTACAAGTAGCGCAGTCTCTCGTCGCAGCTTACACACCAAGGAGGCGGCAGCCAGATCACTGTAGCAAGGGAGGTACACAGCAGGCAGTAATGGCTCATACAGAGGGCACAATAATCGAGAACGGGCCTCGCAGCACCGCCACAGCACTAGCCGCCACTCCGTTAGAAGCCAGGCAGGAATCGCCAGGAGTACGTCGCCTGCGGCATGTAGTGACCCCACGAGGCAGCAGCA
Source organism: Lissotriton helveticus (assembly GCF_964261635.1). Lineage (NCBI taxonomy): Eukaryota > Metazoa > Chordata > Amphibia > Caudata > Salamandridae > Lissotriton > Lissotriton helveticus. The sequence goes on along the minus strand of NC_136061.1, from coordinate 1,966,163,890 downwards.
GACGGAGCAAGTGCGAGCACCACACATCACCAGTCTCCGCAGCCCCACACAACGCGTTAATGGCGCCGCAGCACAACAGGTAGAGTCCACACCCGGAGCCCAGGTATGGCCGGCCCCACGGAGAAGCAGATAGCAGGGAAGTCCGACACCCACAGGGTAGCCAAGAACCAGGGGGGGGTGTCCACAGATGGCCACAGCAACCAGGGGCACGAGCAGGCAGTAAAATGACCCCGCCTCACCTGGAACTCGTAATGGCCGCAGCTTCCATGGCCGCCAGGTCCGCCGGCGGTAAAAAGGCGACACAGGGATCGGTAGCAGCTGCGCAGGCCAGCGCGTCCCCAAATGCGAAGCAGGGGTCCCAATCAGCCGTCACGTTGGTCCGATGGCTGTCCCATATCGCTGCGATGAGCCGGAATGTCCATATCAAGAGGGCTCTCTCAGCAGCTCAGCGGCAGAGTGCACAGGAGGGCCTACACGCCTCGTGGTGCGCCGCGGCCCCCAGTGACACAGCAAGCCGGCCAGCAGGTTCGGACGCTCCCAGGCCACCGCACGGGCGGAACTCCAGGTGCTCGTAACTCTGGACAGGATCTCAACCAAACTCGAGCCGAAGGTGCATCAAGTCCTCCTCATGCAGACCACACGGACATTGGCGGCGCAGACGGCGGATAAGAAGGATAAATGGAGGATGTCGTCTCCAGGCAGCAAGAGCCTCACATATGTGCGGCCATGTTGCAAGTGCGCCCTCTAGCGCCCCCTCTTCATGGCGTTCTTATTTCCTTCAAGTTATGTCGGTATCCTGTTGTCATATAACTAGATATTTCTTCCAAATGTTAGACGAGACGTAAGTACATTCTTATTCAAAGTGACTAGGTATCAATTTTACCCACACAATTCGGGCAGACTTGAGTAATTTATAGCATCCTCAAAGTCAGTCTTTCAAAAATTCCAAAGTATAGGACATGATAATCCAAATCCAAATGTTTCTCAAGAAAAGTCATTTTCAATCGTTTGGAATTTCGGTGTTTGGGCAGATATGACCCAGGGACCCACAGTATGCAAGGGGAATTAGTTCCCCCTCTGCAAACGCGCCAGGAGGCTGCGTTGCAGAGAGGTGTAACAAGGGGCATAGCCTCATTACACCTCTGCAATGCAGCCCTCTGGCGCATACTGTAGGTTCAAGGTGGGCTAGTTGGCCCCCAGCAGCCCCCAGTATGCAAGGGGAATTAGTTCCCCCTCTTCAAACATGGACGGGGGCTGCGTTGCAGAGAGGTGTAAAAAGGGGCATGGCTTCATTACACCTCTCTGTAATGCAGTCCCCTGGCGCATACTTGAGATTCCTGGTGGGCTTTCAGGTCTTATATAGTTACGAATTAGCATTAAAAAACCTTTGAAATTCACTGAAAAAAACATAGGTTTCAGGCCTTATATAGTTAGGAATTAGCATTTAAAAAACTTTGCAAATTCACTGAAAAAACCATAGGTTCAGGCCTTATATAGTTAGGAATTAGCATTAAAAAAAACTTTGAAATTCACTGAAAAAACCATAGGTTTCAGGCCTTATATAGTTAGGAATTAGCATTTAAAAAACCTTTAAAATTCACTCAAAAAACTATAAGTTTTAGGGGTGTTATAGTTAGCTGGACATTTCACTCATACAAAACCATTGAAATTGCTCCTATATAGTTAGTTGTACTAACTAGTAAAATCTTTCATCACTCTTTGTAAAATACAGAGTATCATATTTGAATCCATTGTTACAGCAATACAAGTATCTAAAAACCCACTCAGTGATTCATAGATGTATACACACATCTAATCACTTACCTGTAGATTCACTCATATATGCTGTCAATGAACAATAGAACACTATCAAAAATACTTATACACCTACAACGACATTACACACCAGCACACATCCTATTCACATATGAAGTCATCCTACTCACTTATGCAAACATTGGATCATACTTACATATTTACTTAGCTACACACTTATACAAACACAACTTCCTCTATTCATTTAGATAGTAAGTCATACTTAGTGAGTTATAAAATCATTATTACAAGTATAAAGTTATCCATACAGTCACTCACACAATCATTGAGTCTTATGTATACTTATTAATATACAACAACTGTCACATACACTGCCTTTTATTTTTCTAGTTTGTTGGACATGTACCATTGAGAAATACATTTGCTCATCACCACACCCATAAAGATATTCACTCACCCAAACAACTGTTAGAACAAGTAGTTTTAACTTCATATATCTAGTGAATCAACTATTCACACATCTTTGGGCAGTCACACCCCCCCCCCACCGAACCACACACATATTCACTCTCCCATACAAATACTCAGTTAACTAATCAATAACTAATACAGACTTTCACATAGCTAGTAACCAACTGGAGAACCAGTTTACACAACAACTGACAAAGTGATACAGATATTCAAACAGTTTAGTAACTATCCGCTATATTTAGTGAGACACTATAAATTGGTCAAGTAAACAGTCAATTACACTGCTACTAAATCCTCCATCCAAATATTTATTTGTATATATCCACTCATTCTTCAATGCAAATTGCTATATATATATAATGCATATTTAAATAACGAAGCAAACCACATTCACTGGATGATGTCATCAGTGATGTCATCAGTGATGTCATTTGAGATGTCATCAGTGATGTCACTGACCATGTCATGAATGATGTAATATGTGACATCATCAGCAGTGGATTGCGGGTGCGCGAAATATAGTTAGCACAACTAACTATATAGGAGCAATTTCAATGGTTTTGTATGAGTGAAATGTCCAGCTAACTATAACACCCCTAAAACTTATAGTTTTTTGAGTGAATTTTAAAGGTTTTTTAAATGCTAATTCCTAACTATATAAGGCCGGAAAACTATGTTTTTTTCAGTGAATATATATATATATATATATATATATATATATATATATATATATATATATATATACATATATATAGATATATAGATAGATATATAGATATATACATGCATACCCACACACACACACACACACAACCTACTGGCGGTTGCCAGTAGGTAGTCATAATTAGGACCTGGTTTCCATAGGAAAATCATTTTTTGACTTGGCTATAATTTTGGCGTTGTTTGACCAATCTGCATGCAATTTTGCCAAAAAACGTGTCACTGTGGGTACTACTGATTGGGAAAGTTTGAGGGTGATCCGTGCAGTGGGGACTGAGAATTTGGGCCACAAAATAAGGTTGCATTTGTAATGTTAATTCCCATAGAAACCGCTGAACAGACTTACACCAAATTTGGCAAGGAGGTAGATGTCGGTACAAGGAAGTACCTTTTTAATATTTGGTGTAAATCTGTTCGGTAGTATTTGAATAATTTAAGCCAAAAATTATTGTGATATCTCTGGCTGCGAAGCCTTCGTAAACAAGGATGAACTTGTGCAGGGAAATGCACTGCTCTGATTGACTGCCAACACTTCAACTAAGTGGAGCCGAGGCCCAGAAAAAAGTTAAAAATAAAGAAAAGGGGGCAGGGTAGGAATACCCTGACCCCCCAGATATGGTGGGGTGCGTCAAATCCTGGGGCAGGAAGGAGGGGGTGCTCATGGGGCACCCAATTGGGCTTATCAGAAGCCCGGGGACCTCCATCCCCCAGGGTCTGTAACAATAAAAATGTGAGGGGCCGGCTCGGCCACCCACAGCACCGGGGACCGACACCTTCCCGAGGTACAATGTATCTTTTTTTAAATATGGACTAGGCCCTATGGCCTCCCCATTGCCTAGGGAATGCCACCTCCCGGGGCACAACCACTAATTCATTTTTATAAAATGCAGGGGAGACCCTATGGCCCCCCCACCCAGCCCCAGGACCGCCACCTCCCTGGGGCACAAATGAAGTAATGATGGGGGCCGTTGCGAACCCCTGGCCCCAGGAACCACCACCTGCTCAAGGGTATCTACAAGATGGGAGGGGAGCCGTGCAGGCCCTCTCCAGGAGCCTTGCCTGTCCCTGGAGACCACTAGCCCCCAGGGACAGCTCCAGCAATGTCCTCGGGTGCCCATTCCCAGAACATTGCAATTTGCTATGGCTTGCTCCCACCATGCCATAGCAAACTCTGGTACGCTTCATGGAAGCTCTCACTTCAATGAAGCAGACCAGAATCGCTTTTGTTAGCATGTTAGCAGCTCCCTCTGTCCAAAAGCAATGCCGGGGTCATCCATGAGGCGGGGAGCCAGCAAGGACTGCAGGGGCCTTGAGGTTCCCCCGTGGTCCCCAAGGAGCTGGCCATGCCCTGGGGGCATGGGGTCCCCGGGGCAATATCAGCCCCAGGAAGGGGGGCTGCCCTGGCCCCGTCCCCATTTAAAAAATGAAAATTAAGGCCTGCCCTGGGGGATGGGGCTCCTGGGGCCAAAATGGTCCAGGGAAGGGTGGCCACGCAGTGTGTGTGAGTGTTTCTGTGGATGATGTCATCAGCAATGTAATTTGATATGTCATGAGCGATGTCACTGATCATGTCATGAGTGATGTAATATGTGAGGTCATTAGCAGCGCATTGCAGGTGTGTCAGTTATAGTTAGCTCAAGTAACTATACCTGCAGAATTTCACTGGCTTTGTACAAGTGAAATCTGACCCTAACTATAATGTCCTTGTAACCTTTGTTTTTTTCAGTGATTGTATATATATATATATATATATCCTTTGAAAACAAAAGCAGACTTGGGAAGCACGCTCTCAGGACAAAGAAGTCCTGAGAGCGTGCTTCCCAAGTCTGCTTTTGTTTTCAAAGGATTCAAATTGGTCGGCTTCACTCCGCCGACGTGCACGCCACCTTTCACGGGTCGTGGGGATCCAGAAGGAGTTGCGCTGGTTGTATGGATATATATATATATATATATATTTTTTTTTTTCCACAAAGTTCCCAAAGCATTGAGAGAGAACACTACAGTGCTCCACCATCCGGCAATTAGATGCAGCTTTGTGGAAAACTTAATTACACGGCATCCCTGCCGTGGAGAGAGGAACCATCGTCAGTTGGAGATACACCTCAGCCAGCTGACTGAGGCTTTGAAATCGAACTTATCGAGATCATGGAAGCACAGTGCTCGAAATGCTAATGAAACTTGCATCTATGCCCCGACACCTACTCAAGGTTAATACAAAGCTTAAAAATTGAAATGCACATTGAACTTGATTTTGCTCGCATTCGGGAACTCAATGTCCCATCATGCATTACTATAAACAGACCCCCCAGGATATAGCGGCATGGATTAGCAAATTTAGCGGCACAAAAATGTAAATTTAGCGGCACAAATATGGAAATTTAGCGGCAATTTTGCGGCATTTTATTTGGCCATTTTTCCTACAACAAAGTAGTTTTGAAAGTTTTTATAAAGAATTAATAGCCAAATTACTAAAGATATGCCATCAATAGGTTCAGTGGTAAAGCATATAATTCCTAACTACAATTTTTTTTGTAAAGTTCTATATGAAATCCGGCATAGATTCACCTTCTCTCTGGCAGGAATGAGGGGGTTCCCCGGTACAGGGAAAGACATGTCCTTTTATAGGACTTTAGACAATGGCTTTCATAACTTTTTGCACAAGTGCATGGTTCTCAGGATATGCACCAAAGAGGAACAAAACAGAAGAAACATTTGACTACAGAAAACATCCAAAGATTCTCTCATAGTACTCATACATTAAATTAAGTCACTCTCATAGTACATTCAAGAATGCTCATTGATACATTGCACCACCATAGTCTGGCACAGTTGGGATGTCCTTGGTTAGGTACAGCAGGGGGAGAAGTCTCTGTGAACGCTGTCCATTTATTAGTGTAAAGCTTGCAATACTTTATTTAGAGCAAGAAATAACAGTAGTAGACATCACGGGTTGTATTCCGTTCAAGATGGAGGACAGTGTAAACACAGTTTATGTCATCATAAGCTCAGTTTCTAGTGTATTTAATGCGAATAAAAGGAACACAGCTCTGACAACTGTCTGTACCTATAAAGTGTCTATAATCTGAACTGCAGCCATCTGACATATGGCATACATCTGCCAACCTGTCACTTACAATTAGATTCCCAGCAATTGAAATGACTGATACTCTGTTTTAATGGGTGCTTCCACAGGGACATAATTAAAATGTGTTTTACACGCTTAGAAAGTGGAAAATGTATGCCACATTACCAAGTCACAATACATACCCACAATATTCGAATTATGAGTAAAAGGTGTCTTTCCATTAATATCATATCAAAATGGTGCTGTAAAACACATCATTTATTCCAATTATTTTCAAAATTGCCTCGGAAAGAGAATTCGCCATGGGAAATGTCAAGCTCTATTTGAGGGAATAAATCATTCGAATATTTCAAAGGTTCCACTTCAGAACCACCTGTAAAATCTCTGGCTTTGTATACACGTTAAGACAGAACATGAACAGTTAAACTAACCTCGTGGTGTCATTTTTTCATTATTTCACAGCTAGCATGTATTTTCTAACACAGACATTTCTGAAAGTGGCGCGAGGCTCCGATTTCTTCTCTAAAGCACAGTTTACTTTAGGAAATGAGATTGTATTTTAGAACCATCTGATCGTGTAGTGAAGGAGCCACCCTCAGCCCGACGTCGTGTCAGAGCCCGGTTCCTCGTGTACAATCCTTTGCGCTCCCTCAAGAGAGACGGGGACGGACTGGAGACCACACACTACAGACTTTACTGAAAAAAATAAGCAGCACGGTCTCAAAATGTTAGTGTGCACTGCCATCTGCTGGTCCAGATCTCATTCCATAGTGATGTTTGCTCGGAGTCAGTTTCGAAAAAAATCCTATCAATCTTTTTATCCACCGTGGTTTCCATAATCCGGCCAATGGAGTGTACTTTAATAGCGGCTTATGTAAAAATGCCGCGATTTCTACTAAAGTGCCGATTTCGCGGGCACTTTGGTAAAAATCGCGGCATTTTTACAAAAGTGCAGTTTTCGCGGCAAATCGCGAAATCGCGAAATCGAGATATCCTGGAGGGTCTGTATAAAAGACTTGACAGCACACGCCCATTGTGGCTAAGCATGAATAAATTGAATGAAAATGAAGGTAATGCGTGCCTGTTTGTGTGATTTCAGAAGCCCAGGAAGAAGCGGCGCAAGACCGCGAAACGCGTTGGCATATGTTAAAGAGTTGGAGCAGGAAGCAAGCTGCATCTAATTGCCGGATGGTGGAGCACTGTAGTGTTATCTCTCAATGCTTTGGGAACTTTGTGGAAAACTTAATTACACGGCATCCCTGCCGTGGAGAGAGGAACCATCGTCAGTTGGAGATACACCTCAGCCAGCTGACTGAGGCTTTGAAATCGAACTTATCGAGATCATGGAAGCACAGTGCTCGAAATGCTAATGAAACTTGCATCTATGCCCCGACACCTACTCAAGGTTAATACAAAGCTTAAAAATTGAAATGCACATTGAACTTGATTTTGCTCGCATTCGGGAACTCAATGTCCCATCATGCATTACTATAAAAGACTTGACAGCACACGCCCATTGTGGCTAAGCATGAATAAATTGAATGAAAATGAAGGTAATGCGTGCCTGTTTGTGTGATTTCAGCAGCCCAGGAAGAAGCGGCGCAAGACCGCGAAACGCGTTGGCATATGTTAAAGAGTTGGAGCAGGAAGCAAGCTGCATCTAATTGCCGGATGGTGGAGCACTGTAGTGTTCTCTCTCAATGCTTTGGGAACTTTGTGGAAAACTTAATTACACGGCATCCCTGCCGTGGAGAGAGGAACCATTGTCAGTTGGAGATACACCTCAGCCAGCTGACTGAGGCTTTGAAATCGAACTTATCGAGATCATGGAAGCACAGTGCTCGAAATGCTAATGAAACTTGCATCTATGCCCCGACACCTACTCAAGGTTAATACAAAGCTTAAAAATTGAAATGCACATTGAACTTGATTTTGCTCGCATTCGGGAACTCAATGTCCCATCATGCATTACTATAAAAGACTTGACAGCACACGCCCATTGTGGCTAAGCATGAATACATTGAATGAAAATGAAGGTAATGCGTGCCTGTTTGTGTGATTTCAGCAGCCCAGGAAGAAGCGGCGCAAGACCGCGAAACGCGTTGGCATATGTTAAAGAGTTGGAGCAGGAAGCAAGCTGCATCTAATTGCCGGATGGTGGAGCACTGTAGTGTTCTCTCTCAATGCTTTGGGAACTTTGTGGAAAAATATATATATATATATATATATGAAATTAACAGCTCCTCCTCAGCACACTCTGCGCTCGCAGACACCGCCTCCACGCCAGCATGAAATGAGGAACGGACCAACAAAGTCAGCAACAGATGGTTTTATTCCAAAAACAGAACCAGCGACGCGTTTCGAGCTGCAAAGCCCTTGATCACGCTGCAACAACATATATATATATATATATATATATATATATATATATACATTCACTGAAAGAAACAAAGGTTACAAGGACATATATATTATATATATATATATATATATATATATATATATATATATATATATATATATATGTATATATATACATTCACTGAAAAAAACAAAGGTTACAAGGACATTATAGTTAGGGTCAGATTTCACTTGTACAAAGCCAGTGAAATTCTGCAGGTATAGTTACTTGAGCTAACTATAACTGACACACCTGCAATGCAATGCTAATCACCTCACATATTACATCACCCATGACATGATCAGTGACATCACTCAAGACATCTCAAATGACATTGCTGATGACATCATCCACAGAAACACTCCCACACTCTGCGTGGCCACCCTTCCCTGGACCATTTTGGCCCCAGGAACCCCATCCCCCAGGGCAGACCTTAATTTTCATTTTTTAAATGGGGACGGGGCCAGCGCAGCCCCCCTTCCCGGGCGGATATTGCCCCGGGGACCCGGGGCACATTTTAAATTAACAGTAAGGCTAATCCATAAGAAGGTGTTATTATTGTTTCCGAGTAGTTAAAAAACGGGTACTAAACAGTATACCGATTAATTGACATTTCGAAATGCATGGTAATAGCTGCCATGTGGGCCATTGTACCCATGTGTCAGTCCCGAGCCTATATAAGAAAGGATAGGTCCCAATACTGTACAATTAAAAGGAAGCAAAAAAATGCCCCAATCCCTGTTAAGTCACAAGGACTAGTGAGTGTCCAAATAAACCGGGTAATCCGGATACCCGGAAAACTAAACAACCTAATGAACACTAAAGGGGTGGGATTCCACTTAGGTGTGGGACAGGGAGAGGGGGGAAAGGTAGTGCTGACAGCAAGTGCCCGTCGTGTGGGGTGAGGGGGGGGGTGCAAGGGAACAGTTGTGGGAAAAAATGAAAAAGGAAAGAGGGGGCGATTAAACATTTGTTGCAGGCTAGGCAGAATCTAGTACAGTAGTACCTATTCCCCATTGGGTGGCAAGTGCCCAGGTAGGGATGAGTAGGAAGAATGCTCCTTGTTTCTTTCCAATTTCGAAAAGACTTCAGCCACTCACATGAAGAGCTTTTCTTTCCACTTTCGAAAAGACTCCAGCCACTCACAGGAAGAGTTACGAAGTTGTTTATTTACCAACAGCAGACAAGCGTGTTTCGATATTCCTTCTTCAGTGTCTACTCTCGGCACTGATGGAGGCCATTTTTAACCTTGTCACATTATATGGCATGGACATGGAAAGCGGACTTCCGTAACATAGTGATCTTAATTCATCATTTTGATATTCTCGCAGCAATTTATAAGACATTTTTCATGAATCCATAAAAATCTATAAACTCCGCTCATGGTGCTTTTTAAAATCGCCACTTTCCTGCGAGCAATTTACAATCATCGTTTACATCCTGGATTATAAAACATAAAAGTTTATATATGCCCTGATAATTGTACATTATTTATATAGCTAACAAGCCACATATTTCAGCCTTTTTCATGGATTATCCATATTAACATGGTCTCGCGAGACCTCGGAGTATAGTTTTTCATGATTTAGCCTTAGATCGGCAGATCTCACTATGTTACATCTACATATAGCATCATACATTGACCTATGGATTTTACATTGTATTTACTTTGGGAGCAACTCTAGTTTTTGACTTCTCAGTTCATTTCTCTATTTACCCAGGTTTATTGACAGTTCTTCACTTCTATTGAGTCCCTTTGGGACCTTTGTCTCGGGATCAATTATGTATCAGGACTTCAGTCTCTGCAACTTGCGTGTCCTGTCCCCACCCCTCGGGTCTGCCGGTACATGATCTAAAGCAAAGTATTGCAGGAGTTCACTATTGCTGTTGTGTTTTATGGCGAAGTGTCTAGCCACTGGGTAATTAAAATCCTTGTTTACAATTGAACGCTGGTACTCTAATATCCGCATTTTAACATTATGCACCGGAACATGCCCTGCATTTCCCACAGGGATAAAAACCTAGCATATCTTTGATCTTACCCGTTTTTTCAGGGATATTTTGCAATTGCTATGTACAAGTTTATCTCGCATTGATCTCGCCTTTCTGAAGGTGATTAGAGGAACTTTGGGGACATCCTTGCCAATGATATTATCAGTTTTCAGGATGTGCCGGCTCTTTCTCAATATGTTTCTTAAATGATTGGCATCATCTGAAAAGGTGGTAAGTAGACTAAACTTTCCTTCTTCATTGTCTCCAGTTCTCACATTCTTCACCTTGTCTGTCAAAAGCTTCTCTCTGGGAATTTTCTTTACCTATTCCAAAGTGGTATCTAGTAGATCCGTACTATACCCTTTTACTGAAAATCTACTTATACTGTCACGTGCTGCTTTTATAAAATCACACTCCCTGGAACAGTGTCTTTTTATTCTCAGGAGCTCTCTGTATGGTATATTCCTTACCATTGAGAACGCCGAAGACCACACACAGAATAGCGACCCGAGAAATTGAGGCTTCAGAAACGGGTTATCCTGAGTGTGTGCAGGCGCGCTGAAAAATACGGACGAGTGGTAAGATGAGGGAAGAGCAATAGTGTAAAAACTATTAAATACACAGCATGGATGAAGACATGTTTGGTGAAACGGCGCCTAAGGAAGCAGCCATGGGCATGTTCAGAAAGCAAAACCAAAGGTGGTGGTGGACGGAGCGTTGACAATACAATCACTCACCCCCAGTCAACTGATCTGGGTTTAATCTATCACCGTTCTTTAGCTCACTCCGCCACCCCAGTTCAGACATGGCCATATGCAAATCAGTCTGACCCTGTGCCTCATGGGAACAGTCCAGCCCGAACTGCCAAGCCATGTCTTCACTGGACCGGAATCAAGCTTCCCAGGACCGGTTTCTGGCATTACAGCCGTCTTCAGCCGGGCTTGCTTGACTCCAGTGGCAAAGTGAGCAAGGGACTCGCGTCTGAGCATACCCTGCCAACTTAGGGCGAACAAAGAAAAACCAAAGGTGGTGGTGGACGGAGCGTTGACAATACAAACCCTCACCCCCAGTCAACTGATCTCGGTTTAATCCATCACCGTTCTTTAGCTCACTCCGCCACCCCAGTTCAGACATGGCCATATGCAAATCAGTCTGACCCTGTGCCTCATGGGAATAGTCCAGCCCGAACTGCCAAGCCATGTCTTCCCTGGACCGGAATCAAGCTTCCCAGGACCGGTTTCTGGCATTACAGCCATCTTCAGCCGGGCTTGCTTGACTCCAGTGGCAAAGTGAGCAAGGGACTCACGTCTGAGCATACCCTGCCAACTTAGGCCGAACAAAGAAAAACCAAAGGTGGTGGTGGACGGAGCGTTGACAATACAAACACTCACCCCCAGTCAACTGATCTGGGTTTAATCCATCACCGTTCTTTAGCTCACTCCGCCACCCCAGTTCAGACATGGTCATATGCAAATCAGTCTGACAATGTGCCTCATGGGAACAGTCCAGCCCGAACTGCCAAGACATGTCTTCCCTGGACCGGAATCAAGCTTCCCAGGACCGGTTTCTGGCATTACAGCCGTCTTCAGCCGGCTTTCTTGACTCCAGTGGCGAAGTGAGCAAGGGACTAACGTCTGAGCATACCCTGCCAACTTAGGGCGAACAAAGAAAAACCAATGGTGATGGTGGACGGAGCATTGACAATACAAACACTCACCCCCAGTCAACTGGTCTGGGTTTAATCCATCACCGTTCTTTAGCTCACTCCGCCACCCCAGTTTAGCCATAGGCAAATCAGTCTGACCTTGTGCCTCATGGGAACAGTCCAGCCCGAACTGCCAAGCCATGTCTTCCCTGGACCGGAATCAAGCTTCCCAGGACCGGTTTCTGGCAGTACAGTCGTCTTCAGCTGGGCTTGCTTGACTCCAGTGGCAAAGTGAGCAAGGGACTCACGTCTGAGCATACCCTGCCAACTTAGGGCGAACAAAGAAAAACCAAAGGTGGTGGTGGACGGAGCGTTGACAATACAAACACTCACCCCCAGTCAACTGATCTGGGTTTAATCCATCACCGTTCTTTAGCTCACTCCGCCACCCCAGTTCAGACATGGCAATATGCAAATCAGTCTGACCCTGTGCCTCATGGGAACAGTCCAGCCCGAACTGCCAAGCGATGTCTTCCCTGGACCTTTGGTTTTTCTTTGTTCGCCCTAAGTTGGCTGGGTATGCTCAGACGTGAGTCCCTTGCTTACTTTGCCACTGGAGTCAAGCAAGCCCGGCTGAAGACGGCTGTAATGCCAGAAACCGGTCCTGGGAAGCTTGATTCCGGTCCAGGGAAGACATGGCTTAGCAGTTCGGGCTGGACTGTTCCCATGAGGCACAGGGTCAGACTGATTTGCATATGGCCTTGTCTGAACTGGGGTGGCGGAGTGAGCTAAAGAACGGTGATGGATTAAACCCAGATCAGTTGACTGGGGGTGAGTGTTTGTATTGTCAACGCTCCGTCCATCACCACCTTTTCCATGTTCAGAAAGCGACAGACAGAGACAGGAGCAACAAGGGTGGAGACCAACCCGGATGGGAAAAGTACATTAAATGGTTTGTTTACAAAACCTGAAAGATTTTATGAAAAAGAGATAAGGAAGTGGTGGGAGGCCACTTTCTTACAAAGTTATATAGAGGTCAACAGAGTACCTTGAGGGCTTAGAATATATACACTTCCAGCGTATGAGAACCCGGACCCTTTATTGTTAGAACTGTGGGCAGAACACACAGCCCAGTCAAGTAAAGGGATGCTGGACCTGTTAATTAGATTCGCATGGAGTTACAGAGAAAAGGTATTAACAAAAATTAAAATACTGGAAGATGAGATTAGTAAAGATGCTAATCGGGTGAAACAAGATGAATTCAGAACAGCAATGAAAAAACGATTGGAAAAGTATGAATTAAAAATCCGTCAAAGGAAACAAGAAAAATTTGAAAGGGATGAAAGAGACTATTCTCAGGGCAGAATATTAACTTTTGCAAGAAAATTTGATGCACCACGAAAAGAAGTGAATAAGAAAAAGGCAACTCCCCATCCTATCAGAGTAGAAACATCTGAACCAGAAGTTTCTGAGAATGAGCAATCCGAAGATGAAACTCCTACTACATCAAAAAAAAAAAACAAGACCCCTTTTCATGTGGAGTTCAATTTAATTCAACAGACATGGATGAGGGGTGGGAAAAGCAAGCCACCAGAAGCCACAGAAGAACAAGAAGAGGGGGCTGGAAGGGGAAGAGGGAGAGGAAAAGGCAATGCAACTGCTAGGGTGACACGAAGCAAAAGAGGAGGGAGATGGTAAAGAATAGAGGATAATCTGACCATCATTAACCTGACCTCCAGAGTATTAACACCTAATGAAGAATCAACTTTAAAACTTGGTTTACACTTCTGTCCGAATGAAAAACTAAAATTCACCCCAACAAGAATAGATGTATTCAACTTTGTGCGGAAGATGAAGTTACACAAATAAAACCATCCATCAAAGAAAATAAACAACTGAGGATAAGAGTGACTGACATTTTAACAACAGACAATCTCTCCACACTACAAATTTTTGAAGATCTGAGATCGGAGGAAGTAGGAGGGCGAGATGAAAATGAAACCCTGACTCAAACAACTAGAAAGGTGGGAGTTGAACAAGAGGGCCCCATCCATATCATTTAAACCTTCATCTCAATTTATGCCGCAGACGCCTTACGATGTGATTGATGCTTTTTCCGATGAGGTCATGAAAGATTTGGTGAAATTCAGGACACAGCGCAAAGTATATAAAAGATCTCAATCAAATATAACAAAAGAACAAAGACAAATCTTACAGACCTTTAAAAAGGATCTGGGAATTATCTGCAAACCTGCAGATAAAGGTGGAAACATCGTCTTGATGACAAGAGAGCAATATTGTCGGGAAGCATTAAGACAACTACAAAATAAGAACTTTTATGAAAGAAAAAATAAGGGAAGATATGATGAGAGTATAACTGAATATCAAGCCCTAATCAATAAATGGCACACAAAATCTATGCAGGATACTGATGAATACTTCTTTCTAAAGAACAATAACCCGATAATACTAACATTTTACCAACTCCCCAAGATTCACAAGGATGATAAGAATCTGCCGGGGAGACCAATTGTCTCCTCGATAGGGAGTTTGGCAGAGAATCTTTCCATCTATATCGACCATTTTCTCTTTCAAATAGTCCTACAACTAGGTTCCTATATTAAGGATACGAAAGACTTTATTATGAAAATCAAGAATGTGAAATGGGAACCTACCTATTTATTAATTGCGCTTGACATCACAAGCCTTTACACGTGCTTTAATCATCAACAAGGATTAAAGGCTATCAGACATTTCCTGGACAAGAGGCCGATGAAATTCGCAGATCATAACAACATGTTATTAGAATTAATTGAATACTGTCTACTTAATAACATCTTTTTATTTGAGGGGCAACTGTACAGACAGATCTCTGGGACTGCCATGGGTACCTGCTTCGTCCCTAGCTATGCAAACTTGTTCGTAGGCTGGTGGGAGGAGCAGGTATCCCAGGGCCCAGAGTACTCAAAATGGACAGACAACATCATAGTCTAGTACAGATATATTGACGACCTTTTCCTTGTTTGGAGAGGGTCGCCAATTTCTGCTGAGGAATTTGTCCATCATTTAAATCAAAATGACATTAATTTGAAATTTACCTCAGACATTAGTCCAATGACAGTAAATTACCTGGATTTAAGAGTGTTTGTCAATGAGGGGAGATTAGAAACCGAACTGTTTAGAAAGCTTACAGCCGGTAATTCTATCTTACATGCTGACATTAATCATCCCCCCAATCTGGTAAGGAGTATATCATACGGAGACCTCCTGAGAATAAAAAGAAACTGTTCCAGGGAGTGTGATTTTATAAAAGCAGCACATGACAGTATAAGTAGATTTTGAGTAGGAGGGTATAGTAGGGATCTACTAGATACCACTTTGGAAAAGATAAAGAACATTCCCAGAGAGAAGCTTTTGACAGACAAGGTGAAGAATGTGAGAACTCAAGACAATGAAGGAGGAAAGTTTAGGCTAATTACCAACTTTTCAGATGATGCGAATCATTTAAGAAACATGAGAAAGAGCTGGCACATCCTGAAAACTGATAATATCATTGACAAGGATGTCCCCAAAGTTCCTCTAATCATCTTCAGAAAGGCGAGATCAATGCGAGATAAACTTGTAAATAGCCATTTGCAAAGTATCCCTGAAAAAACGGGTAAGATCAAAGATATGCTAGGTTTTTATCCCTGTGGGAAATCGAAGGCGTGTGCCGGTGCATAATGTGAAAATGCGGATATTAGAGCACCAGCGTGCAATTGTAAACAAGGATTTTAATTACCCAGTGGCTAGACACTTCGCCATAAAACACAACAGCAACAGGGAACTCCTGCAATACTTTGCTTTAGATCATGTACCGGTATACCCTAGGGGTGGGGACAGGACACGCAAGTTGCAGAGACTGGAGTCCTGATACATAATTGATCCCGAGACAAAGGTCCCAAAGGGACTCAATAGAAGTGAAGAACTGTCAATACACCTGAGTAAATAGAGAAATGAATTGAGAAGTCAGAAATTAGAGTTGCTCCCAAACTAAACACAATGTAAAATCCATAGGTCAATGCATGATGCTATATGTAGGTGTAACATAGTGAGATCTGCCGATCCACGGCTAAATCATGAAACACTATACTCCGAGGTCTCGCGAGACCATGGTAATATGGATAATCCATGAAAAAGGCTTAAATATGTGGCTTGCTAACTATATAAATAAGGTACAATTATCAAGGTATATATAAACTTTCATGCTTTATAATCCAGGATGTAAACGATGATTGTAAATTGCTCGCATGAAAGTGGCGATTTTTAAAAGCACCATGAGCGGAGTTATAGATTGTTATGGATAGATGAAAAATGTCTTAAAAATTGCTGCGAGAGTATCAAAATTATGAATTAGGATCACTATGTTATGGAAGTCCGCTTTCCATGTCCATGCCATACAATGTGACAAGGTTAAAAATGGCCTCCATCAATGCAGAGAGTAGACACTGAAGAAGGAATATTGAAACACGTTTGTCTGCTTTTGGTAAATAAACAACTTCGTAACTCTTCCCATGAGTGCCTGGAGTCTTTTCAAAATTGGAAAGAAACAAGGAGCGGTACATTAACGTGGCACATCACCACGAAGGGCACCCATCTGCGAGTGATCCGGTTTGGTGCATCCTGGGGTGGTTTTATATATAATAAAAAAAAAAAAAATATATATATATATATATATGTATAAATATATATATATATATATATATACATATATATATATATATATATATATATATATATATATATATATATATATATATATATATTACCTACTGGCGGTCGCCAGTAGGTATATATAGTTAGGATTTTTTCTCTATGGGTTTTTTGAAAATTCTATGTCTAATAACTTTGGCGTTTGTGGACGGAATTGGCTGAAATTTTCAGGAAAATGGCACATTTTGTTTCTGAGCAGCCCCTGAAAATTTTGGGGGGGTTCGTCAAGGGGGGGCCGAGAAAAAAGGGGGGTCCCAAAACGCGTTTTTCCCATGTTAATTTCCATAGGGCGGTTGGCCTCACTTTTAGCCCGAACGGCTGAATGGATTTGCACGAAACTTGGCAAAATTGTAGGGACTGGTAGCCCGATGTGCCTTTTGTAGGTCTCAATATATGTGCTCCAGTGGATTTTGAGAAATTAACGTTTAAAAAAAGATATATATCTGTAACAGCGGACCGGGCAGCGCTCTGGTTCGCGGACTTTTCGCGCAACGGAGCTTTGTGAAGCGAAGCTGATTGGTTCTCCGGCGTCTGTCAACATTCCAAACAGTCCGTAGCGGCCGCCATCTTGTCTCTCGGTAGGATCGAGAGACAAGAGGAGGTCAAAACAAAGGGGGAAATAACTATAAGGGGGCATAGTAGATCCTCGCTGACCCCCTAGGTTTGATGTGGAGGTTTTAAAAGGGCCCCGCGGGGCAAAAAAAAATAATAATAATAATAATCGAACGGCTGAATGGATTTGCACGAAACTTGGCAAAATATTAGGGACTGGTAGCCCGATGTGCCTTTGCTAGGTCTCAATATATGTGCTCCAGTGGATTTTGAGAAATTAACGTTCAAAAAAAGATATATATCTGTAACAGCGCTCCGCTTCGCGTAACGGAGGTTTGCGAAGCTGATTGGTCATTCTGTCACTGGGCTATAGTTGGGCTACATCTGGCTGATATTTGGGCTACATTTGTTTTTTTGTGTGTCTGGCGGCCATCTTTGGGCTACATTGGGCTTCATTGGGCTACATTCGGCTAATTAGCAAATAGCTCATCGCAAACTAGGAATGGTAAAGAATCGCTATTTATTCCTTAAAGTTCGCTATTTAGGAAATGCAAAAAACTTTGATGATACATATGGCGGTTCATCTCTAACAAGATAAGAAGCATAGGGATACATTTATGATGACTGGCGCATCACCAGGGATGTGTTAGTCATTCTGTGCCGCTGTTCCGTCACCTATGGTGTGCTGCATTTACAATGCGGCGCATCATGGGGCAAAAACAGCACAGATGCGTGATGTATCTGTGCCGTAAAGGTGGCGCATTGCTGGAGTTGTATCGCAAGTGTGATGAAGCTCCAGCAAGGGTCGGGGGTGCCCCTGTCGCAGGGTTTCTGTTCTCACACAGAACTGTGGACAGAGGATTGGAACCTCGGCGAATGCATTGCTGGAGTTGTATCGCAAGTGTGATGAAGCTCCAGCAAGGGTCGGGGGTGCCCCTGTCGCAGGGTTTCTGTTCTCACACAGAACTGTGGACAGAGGATTGGAACCTCGGCGAATTAGGGTGTCCCAAAACTCACGTTAGTAATCAAAAACTCCTTAGCAAGCTAGGTACAGTGTCACATTGGATATAACAAACTCTCAATGTTTAGACAATCCAGAATATGAACTTATAGTACCTCAGGATACGTGGAACTCATGAACAGTCGGTCGTTATAGATTTCTTAGAAACCAGAACATGGAGTTAAGAAGAACAGATGTGTATTTGAAATGTTTATTTACTAATGCCGTCTTCTCAGGCGTAGTACCTTAGATAATAAAAGTACACATATTATCAGTAGCAAAATTACCAGCATAGTTACTAGTACATAAAAAGTGAATGGTGATAGTATGTTAACATGCTGTAAATGAATAAGAGTTAGCAACACTTATAAGCAGCCGCGGGCCGTGGAGGGAGTTACGGTGAGGCAGGGAGGCGGGGAGGGGGAGAAGCAGGGTGGAGAATACAAGTACACATATTATCAGTAGCAAAATTACCAGCATAGTTACTAGTACATAAAAAGCGAATGGTGACAGTATGTTAACATGCTGTAAATGAATAAGAGTTAGCAACACTTATAAGCAGCCGCGGGCCGTGGAGGGAGTTACGGTGGGGCAGGGAGGCGGGGAGGGGGAGGGGCAAGGTAGAGAGGGCTCCACCCTGCTTCTCCCCCTCCCCGCCTCCCTGCCCCATCGTAACTCCCTCCACGGCCCGCGGCTGCTTATATCTCACCCTCCCTAATACACATATTATATTATTTGCTAAGAAGGTCTCTTTGTGTTGGTTTAGGGCGTGCCCATACTTTAGTGTCTTAGATTTGAAGGAATCACATCAGCATACACCAGCTCTCTCTTCATGTGAACCGCATCAACTGTTGTGTATGTGTGTTCGGCAAAGCAATATAAAACCCGCCTCATGCCCAGAATTGGCAGAAGTTGCACTTATGTTATGAGTATGAAGTCGTGGAGATCAGACCTCATAACAATTCTGTATCGTGTTGTTCTTGAAACTTTAGCACTCGCTGTACAGATATAGTTTAACAAGTAAAGCAGATAGTAGACCAATAACATATTATTCTCATGTAAACCACGATGAACTACTAGGTGGAAAGCTAAAGCAACAACTAAGTGTCGTGTGCAGAAGTTGCAAAAAAGGAAAAATGGCGTTTAAACCGGTAATGAGCCCATGCTAACTTAACACGGTGTAAAGATATCCAGGACCTAGATGACACCTCCTCATGATCCGGAAACGAACTGAATAAGATAATAGAAGTGCCATCTCATGAGAGCAGATTGCAAGTTTATATGTGGACGGTCCGCAAGGTAAAGCATTAAAAACTAGGAAAATTTAATGCTAAAGAAAAATAAAACAGCCAAGTACTTTATCGAGTCTTAAGCCAATAGGCAAGGTAAATAATAAAAACTTGACAAATAAGTCAATGAATTGTCAATGAAATGCTAGTACTCAGCATATCAAACATGAAAAAGGTCTATGACATAACTGTGTATGCAAAATAAGCTGCAACAGCCTCCAATAGGAAGTCACCGTCTTCATCCGAAAACAGTTCAGCCATCCAATTTAAAAGCGGAAAAGAACATACGTGCTCTCCCAGCACCGGATCCTCTATCACCATCAGAGGACAGCTCGGTGGGTTTTCAAGAAAGCTCTGTTCCAAGAAAGACTGTGCTGCCGCCAGTAAATTCCAGGGACCAAGTAGTCCATGCATCAATGCCACAGCCATAATCCTTTCGCCAGGACAAACCAACTCGTGAGTAATGATAGGAGTCATCAGCTGATTAAAGTCGACGTCAGGAGAAACCGGTCCGCAGAGACACAAATCAATGGCCCAATCGAAATCACAGGTCAGGCAGTGAAATACAGGCTGGACACAGGTGAAGTAGGAGAATCGAAAAGATAATCCATATGCCGTGCTTAATATCGCCAGCGGCATTGTGCCATAATATTCTAGCATGCGATTGCGGAACAGTGTCAGCAGCTGCAGGGTGGGAGGTTGCATAGGAGGGACATCCATATTTAAAAATGTAAAAAAGCACAAGAGCGTCCGCTGGTAATGCAAGTAAAAATGCCAATCCACGAACCAGAGTGCAGAAAATAGAAGGAAAGGAAGCAGGGATGACTCCAAAGATTTTCTCAAATGAAGTCACGAGACCACTGGTAACAACTTTAAAAAAGTGCGCCAGGGACTTTGTGGAGGATGCGTTAAAGATAGTCGGAAATATGTTGCTGAAATTGAAAGGCAAATCTTAATTGAAAAGGGTGTGCACCTCTGTACGGGTGTTCGCTATGTGAAGTACGAAAGTTTCACGGGCCGAACTCAAGGCCACCTCTCTCTGAGACAAAAGAGCTCTTATTCTTGCCATGCCGTTGAAACGTGTCCCAAGGTTGGTATTTGTGGCCAGATTGAAAACTCCCTATGTTCATGTGTGGGAGGAAATAGAACATTTCTGCAGCAAATAACCCGTTCACTTACTGTTACGATAAAAGGAATACTTTTAATTAACTCAGAACAATCTTCATTATTGAGCATCAAATAACTACCATTTTCCAACAACTTGAACGTGGGGATGATAGCAGGAACTGGCGTGCCTTGCAACACGCAAGCCATATTTGGTCGGTGTTTGTTGCATGAACCGTGTAACTGTATGTGCCTACACATTAGTGAATGATCTGGCGTCTCAGTGCATTCCTCTCCATTCAGATAAACTTCTTGATCATCTTTGAAACATCTGTATGTGTATGGAAGCGACCAGACCTCATGAAGAAAAGCACTACCTAAAGGTTCATAACGACCTATTGGTATATATTTCATACAATTTGAAAACTTATATAAAGCAAAAGGCAGCGTTATTAAACCGTGGATAAGGCATGTTGCCAAAAAACCTGCTGATGATGTCACTGAGCATGTCATGAATGATGTAATATGTGACATCATCAGCAGTGGATTACGGGTAATAGTATCTCTAGTTTACTCCCCTATAGCTGTCTTTCTTTTAACATAAGTGTCTGTTTCCTTCCCTTATACTTACTGTTTTTGGTTCGCTTCCGGTTCGCGTACCGGCGAGCGAACTGGGAAGCGAACTAAGAGAAATAGAGGTTGGCACAGTTCCAAATATTGTACCAATTTTTTAATAACGGGGAGGTAGTTCTGAAAAGAACTTTTTTTTTTATTTTTCTGAACATTTTTTTACTGTTTTTGAATTTTTCGGAACAGTTTTATATTTTTTTGGGTTTTTCTTGGAGGGGGCAATGAAAACGATTCATTGTAAAGGGCTCAACAGGAGCAACAAAACAAAAAAAAGAAGTATTTATTATTTTGGGCGTTTCGGACAAACTTGCATATGATAGTCAATAGCTCTGTTGATCAGAGTGATGCTTTTTTCTCCGTAGGAAATGAATCCATCGCAAAATGCGCAGATGTGTTTTACATCACCAAATCTCATTTGTATATTTGGCACCATCTCCCTGCCCTCTGGTCCCGTTACTTCCGGTACAACAGATATTCTGGCCATAATAGGGAGATTATCTAGGTCGTTCCGAAACTGTGCAGCACTGTAGTTGTTAGGATGCCACCTAGTCATATGGCGATGCATTGTGTAGTTTCCGAAACTGTATTTTTTGTCGGTCCCTCTGGACAGTCTATCTTGACATATAAGGCAAGTTACGTATCTTGCATTTACATTTTTCTGACCTTTGGGAATTTTAAAAAATTGCCAAATGAAGTTTTCTTTCCGGTGAGACGTCCTGGGCTGCTCAGGCAAAAACTGCCTCTCTTCGTGCTCGTCCTCCTGTTCCTCTTCTTCTTCTTCTTGTTGAATTATAACTTGAGCAGGTGGTCCACTCTTCCTTGGATGTGGTGGAGGTGGTGGGGAAGCAGCAGCTGAAGCTACTAAAGAAGCCATTGCTCAGTGATCACAAAGGGTCTTTCTCTCACAATGATGAAAGTCAGAGTGAGGAAAGAAGGAGGGATTTTCATCATTTGGGAAAAACAAGAGTTCTCAACCAATCAAAAGTGTTCATTTTAGATTATATGACCTAGTCTTACATCATTAGGAAACCAAAAGTGAAATGAACCAATGAAAAGTGTTATTACCAAGTCACATGACTTGCTGTGTTTACGTTAAGCGCTTTGCAGGGCCTCCCGGTTTGCTTCCAGAAACCTGCGCTTTGCGACTCGCTTCGCGTACCAGTTCGCTAACGTAGTACGTCATATGACGTATCACGCGACAACGTGAAACGTCATGCGGACGGGAGGCGTCACGATGTTGTTTTGTAACGCGGCACTTGCGGTAAAGAAACGTTTACCGGCTCGCGGTCTATTTCGCGGCATCAAGGTCAGCTAACGGGAAGCTTCCCGATTTGCGAAGCGGGAACGAAGAAAAAAAAATATTTTTAAAAAAAATTATTCATAAACATATAAAATATATTTTTGGATTTAAAGAAGAATACATTTTACAGCTACAGATATTAGCTGTTAAAAAACCAATGAAATTCACAGAAAAAAACATAGGTTATGGACCATATATAGTTAGGAATTAGCATTTACAAAACCTTGAAAATTCACTGAAAAAACCATAGGTTATAGACCATATATAGTTAGGAATTAGCATTTACAAAACCTTGAAAATTCACTGAAAAAACCATAGGTTATAGACCATATATAGTTAGGAATTAGCATTTAAAAAACCTTATTTTACTCACACAAAACCATTGAAATTCCATATATAGTTAGTTGCACTAACTATATATCGCGCACCCGCAATCCACTGCTGATCATGTCACATATTACATCATTCATGACATGGTCAGTGACATCACTGATGACATCACTGATGACATCTCAAATGACATCACTGATGACATCACTGATGACATCTCATTTGACATCATTCTTGTGCTAATACGATAAACCTCTTCAGACTCTAATATAACCTTAGATACACTCAGTGTATACAGACACTCACACACTGCCACTCATCCATGGAGTTACTCACACACCCAGTCAGTCATGCAAAGAAACAATCTCACCTCCATTTCTTCAACTATACAGTTAAACACACCTTACTTATTGAAACATATACTAACACATATTTACTCTCTTATACAATCCCTGATACAAGTTCACAATGATCGATACAACCACTCACTCATTCAGTGGCTCTCAT
Source organism: Lissotriton helveticus (assembly GCF_964261635.1). Classification (NCBI taxonomy): domain Eukaryota; kingdom Metazoa; phylum Chordata; class Amphibia; order Caudata; family Salamandridae; genus Lissotriton; species Lissotriton helveticus. The sequence goes on along the minus strand of NC_136061.1, from coordinate 1,966,140,336 downwards.
GCACAGTTATTTATATATGCCAACTCTCACATGTACTGTGTTTTACATATGTACTTACTATGACATGTAGCATTGAGATATCCATTCACTCATCAATACACTCATGCACACAGTCAACTGCCCATGTAGCTGTTTCCACATGCACTCTTGAACTCATACACCTAGTGAATAAACTGCTCACACATCTATGCATAGAGTCACACACCTTCCAGCCACCCCCACACAAACTCAATCTCCCATAGAAATACTTGGGCAACCAATTAATAACACATATAGCCTCTCGTATAGCTAATGATCAACACATGCAGCAGTTTACAGAACAACAGACATAATGATGCACAAATTAAGACAGTTTAGTCACTAACCCATGCATTCAGTGAGACACATTTAATCACTCACTCATACAGTCAGTCATGCACCTACTAAATCCTTCATCCAGACACTTATACATCCACTCAAGACATATTTTAACTTTACAGAAAAATACAGTCACTGGATGTTGTCATCAGTGATGTCATCAGTGATGTCATTTGAGATGTCATCAGTGATGTCATCAGTGATGTCACTGACCATGTCATGAATGATGTAATATGTGACATGATCAGCAGTGGATTGCGGGTGCGCGATATATAGTTAGTGCAACTAACTATATATGGAATTTCAATGGTTTTGTGTGAGTAAAATAAGGTTTTTTAAATGCTAATTCCTAACTATATATGGTCTATAACCTATGGTTTTTTCAGTGAATATATATATATATAAAATACCTACTCGCGGTTGCCAGTATGTAGTTATAGTTAGGACCTATTTTCCATAGGAAATCCACAACATTCTATTTGCAAAAACTTTGGCACCGGTTGATGAATCTTTGCGAAAGTTTCAAAACTCGTGAAGCGCTCCGGTCCTCTCCTATCCTAAAAGTTTGGGTTTGATTCGTCAAGCGGGGGCCAAGAAAAAAAGGGGATACCAAAACATGTTTTCCCCATGCAATTTCCCATAGGAACTTTTAGTTGCAGCTACAGCCCAACTGCTGAACGTAATTCCACCAAATTTGGCAAAGAGGTAGTCCTTGGTTCAGACTCGTGCCTTTTTGTTAAATGGTGTAAATCTGTTCAGTAGTTTTTTAGACATTAAAGGATACAAAATATATATATCTGGGCAGAGCCTAACAACACATCTCATCGTGAGATCTGATTGGCTGTCAGCACTTCATCCAAGAAGTGTTGGCAGCCATCTTGGGCCCAATATACATGATAGGACCTCTTTAAAAAGCATTGCAGTTAATAGAAGGTTTTCAGACTTTAGTTACATCAAAAATCATTTGTTGATGGTACCATACTCATTTTAGGAACTGTGACGTGTTCCAGTGGCGTAACGAAACCTGAGGGGGCCCCCCCTGCAAAGTGCATGGATGGGCCCCCCTTCCGTACTTACTCAGCTTTCAGGCCAGGGTACTGCCTTGAGGGGTCCCCCTAGAGCTCGGGGGCCCTCCGCACTGCTGCCCCGCCGCACTGCAGGGGCTGCTGGGGCCTTTGTTACGCCACTGATTATCTTACCCCAGAATAAGTCACTACTGATGTATTAGGCATAAGCTTTGCTACAAGCTAAAAGTGCAATACAAACAGTCTTTTTAGTGGACACAAAGTTGGCTCAATCAGATGCTGCCCTCAGAGCAACCAGCAGGTGGGTGGAGCTTTAACACCTCTCTCAGTAGTAGTCTGAAAGCACTTTTTTGATGATAGCATAAAGTAAGGTGACAATAACACTATCAAGCAAGACCTAAAAATCTGTGTAGATTTGTGTCACCCTGGACTTCACATACTGCTCTCATACACAAAACTGCACTTAGAAGTCTAAAGTTAATAAAGGAAGGGAAGGGTCCCTCGACTGCAGTACATTACTCATGAATGCCCCTTTACCATCTGTACTGCTACCAGAGAAGAACAAACACTGTAAATTATTTAGTTATCTAAGAAACTTTAACAGTGTTATAATGTCAGGTGTGTGCTCCTGAAAGTTCATGCTCTGGCAGCCATATTGCGGCTGGCTCAGGCAGCTGGAAAAATAAAATAATCACAGTTGCGCGGAGAGGAAGCCCTTTCTTCTGTGGAAGCACACAACTTCTGCCCAATCATAAAAAGTACTCCTGCCTAACATATGGCCGGAGCCAAAGCCATCCTCTCTGTAGTGCCGCTAAAAGGTCTTTTTAATATTTTTCACATTACATCTGCCGACAGATATGCTGTCAATCCTGATCTACAAAGTAGGTACCTAAAAATAAGTGGTTAAAGAACGCAAGTCAGCCAACCAAAAGGATGGTGAAGAGGCTATGTTCCAGGGGAGGGACAAAGACAAGATGGACCAAGACTGAAAAGAAAAGCTACTAATTAAAAAGCAGGGAAATGGCTTTGTCAATAAAGTCAACCAATGGTAATCAATGGGGGGATTTAAGCCTACTGTGCGTTCTTGGTAAGCCCACAACAGGCATTTTGCAACCAGACGGCTTCTGCTGTCTGATAGGGCAGACCTAAAAATTAAAACCTCTGCTTCCCCATTAGAGTGCCCCTCTCTTTTATTGGCGTGGCTATGTTCAACATTTAGGCATGGCCAGACCCAGATCAGACACCAGAGATATGTCCTTTTCCATTCAATTCCTTTTCTATAGATGAATATTGCAGTGGCACATTGGGAACACTGGATTGGCAGAGCACGAACAGAGCAATTACAGAACACGAACGCTGCAATGAAAAGCACTAATAGTGCAAAAACAAACCAAAAGCACCACCCTGGCAGATCACAAACACTGCAAAGGACTGTCATGAACACTGGCAAGCCTGATCATTAACATTGCAATGGTACAGAACAATGACACAATATGAATAGTGAAATAACTCTACCAAGACCACTTCTGATCACAGCACAATGCTTGATCATTTACATTCCGAAGACAAATCACAAACGCTGCAGTGCCAAGTAAAAAAACACCTGCAAAGCCAGATAAAGAAATCTGCAAAGTCACATCACACTGCAGGGACAGTACAAGAACACTGCAAGAGCAGACAAAAAAAAAGACAGCAGATCATGAATAAAGACATTTTAGATCGCAAACTTTGCAGCATCAAGAACTTTGCAATACCAGATAATGACCACAGTATCATAAACACTGCAAGTGCAGATCACAGGCACTGTAATAACATATTGCAAACATTGCTATGGCAGAACCTAAAACCTCATCAGACACATCAGTGACACTTCAAACACTGAACGCAAAAACTGCAATGGCAGAATCCGGTGAACAACCTTTACAACGAAACTTTACAACGCACTACCATTACAACGCGGTCATTACAACGCAAACTATTACAAAAGCATTGCGCTGGGGGGCGCTCTAGGATAGGGAATAAGTTTAATTTTCTATCCAACACCTTCCCTAGTGTCCACGGGGACTGGAGTTGGAATAGAAAATTAAACTTATCAGTATCCAGCACCTCTTAAGCGCTATGGGTTGTAAAGGTTTGCGATGTAAAAACCGCGTTGTAAAGGCAGGCGTTGTAATAGCCTGCGTTGTAACGTCATACATCCGCAGAATCCAAGCAATGCATAAAACAAAGCAAATACACTGCAAAGCCAGAACCAAGCAATGCATAAAACAAAACAAATACACTGCAATGGCAGAAACCAAGCAATGCATAAAACAAAGCAAATACACTGCAATGGCAGCACCCAAGCAATGCATAAAACAAAGCAAATGCACCGCAAAGGCAGAAACCAAGCAATGCATAAAACCAAAAAAAAACACTGCAATGGAGAACCCAAGCTATGCATAAAACAAAGCAAATACACTACAATGGCAGAAACCAAGCTGTGCATAAAACAAAGCAAATAAATACACTGCAATGGCAGAACCCAAGCTTTGCATAAAAATAAAGAAAATACACTGTAATGGCAGAACCCAAGCTAAGCATAAAACAAAGCAAATAAACTGGTATGGCAGAAAACAAATAGTATGGTGGTGGACAGTAAATCAATTCTGAAAATATAGACTCAAAAGCCTTCAATGACAGACTGATTACTACAACAGCCTTAACATGCAGTGTTCTTGCAACTCCAACAGCAGATGTTGAAGGCTGCTCTGACCCATCACTGACACTGAAACAACATACAACACACACAGCAAGTGAAATAACAGATCACAGCACAGCAAGGAATGAATGCTGCATTGTACTGGCACTTAGCACTTTTCAACCTCTTGTGAGTATTGAGATGTAGAATTCGATGCTATACTTGCTATATTTTGCTACACTTTCTCAAATGTTCTGTAATTGTGTTAAGATGTGATGACGTCCAGTGATGCAATGCGCGGTCCCTTCCAGCACTAGTTTGATGATGTTCAACCCTATTTATTAAAATTATTGCTGCAGTTTACATAGTGTGAACTCTCCCTAAGCATGGTAGCGCTTTACATGAGCACCAGTTACATTACACAAGGTCACATTCATTTTATAGTCACTGAGAGATTAAAGTGATTTGCCCAGAATCACAGGATGTTGAGCCGGCGCTGAGACAAGAACTTGGCTCCCAAGTTCCAAAGTCGACTGCTCCCCAAAAATAGAAAGAGTGAAAGAGAGAGAAAGTGAGGGGGGGGGGGTAACTCTCTCTCTCTCGAAGGTATACGGATCACCCACTTTCTATTGCAATCCAGTTATTTCTACTGCACCCAGCAGCCTTTCTGCTGTGGGCATACTAGTAAAAGCATGAATTAGAGGCAGGCGGCACGACTGATCCGTCTGTAGAGAGTGTCCAGATGGGAGGAGGCAGTTCCTGGACTCCTTTAGTCTCTCCCAATGCTTCAACATGATTCTGAACTCTCTCCCAAGCCCCGATTCCTCATTGTTAGCCCTCCCACCCAGTTTCTACCCCTTGGTTCCCAATACCTCTCTTTTCTCTTCCCATTACCTTCCAGCAACAAGCCTAGGCCCAGATGCTCGTAATGCCCTTCAGTGAGATATCAGGGTTTTGGGGACAACCACGCCACGCACAAGACTTTCCCTCTATTTCCACTAGTCACAGATTTTGGAATTTCCTGTAGATTGGGGACATCTTGTAAACTTCCTGCAGATTTTTCGACTTGGTCTAATTTTTTGTATTTGAAGAATGCGACAGTCAGCGAAAGCATCATAAGTTAACAAAGGAGTAATGAACAATGTTAAGGATCCAGGACCATGGCTACAGCTGACTACATCTGACAGTACTTCATATAAACAGAATTAGTTCTGGTTCTAGCCAAGACCTTTTGATCTTACAGAATCTAGAAATAATATGTGTGATATAATTACTTATAGGGCCTTCAACAGGCCCTCTTTATGTATTGGTCTGTTGTTAAGTCATTAACATTTTTATATGCCCGCTATAGAATGCAGCTTGGGGTAACGGGTCAGCACACTTCATCCATTGGCTGTTTTACCTCAGGTGACCACATTCTTCCCATTCAAAAAAATAACACCCACACACAATGTAGTTCCATTCGGTGACAGGGACAACTTTGGCACTGTGTGTATTTTGAAAACAAAAGCTATTTCTGCTTTTAGCCAATGTTTTTTTCAGACTGAGGAGGGCCTGGCTGATTTCCCAACAATAAAGGTGCACAAGACATATAAAAACAAAACAATTACTGACAAAGCCAAAAGGCTGGCAGTTAACACCAGACCTACTGGCTTTGACAATGCTTGTTTTTTAAGTACTAGCAACTCAGTTTCTTGACATACTAGGCTGAGCAGCGGGTACCTGCGCAGTAACTCATCGCTCAGTAAGCTACTACTTCAGGTGCTGAGTAAAATGGCGCGGGCTCACTTCTATCCTTTTACTGATATGACCTACGTCACCTGCTCTTAGGTACCCACGCGCGCCAAAATGGCCAAGGCAAGAGGTGTGCAGGGCAGAGATTCTGGCATCAGGGCAGAGAGAGGATGAAGAGAAATGTCGGTGAGGGGTAGGGAGGCACAGCCATCAGGACACACAGATCCGTGGCGCTGCAGCAAGAAGCGCTCCCATTAATACATCTTGTAACAGTTTATAATGGGAACTAGCAGCCCATCCCGACGTTGTCCGGGTATGAAATAGAATGTGTGTAATGTGTGCATTTGGCGAGGGCAATTTATTGCAAAATCTCGTGGTAGACAACATTTTTTGTTTCATTACAATAGGGACGGAGAAGGCCCAGCTGCAGACCTGGTTGATGTTAGCATGCACGTATAATTGGTGTAGTGATCCGCTGCCTGAGCCCGGCTACAGCCCTGGTTGATGTTAGCAGGCGCGCGTAATGTCGTTGAATGAGAGAGTTATCAGCCGCGGGTAAATCCGTTTAATGAGAGAGTTGAGTGACAGCGAGTAGGAGAGGCTGCAGTAATTGTCCCCGCAGACACGCTCATTTGCGTGTTCCCCCGCTTGAGGTCCAGATGCAGGGCTGTTTGATGTTAGCAGGCGCATGTTCCCCCGCTTGAGGCCCAGCTGCAGCCCTGGTTGATGTTATCAGGCGCGTGTAATTAGTGTACTGATCCGCCGCCTGAGCCCGGCTAGAGCCCTGGTTGATGGTAGCAGGCGCGTGTAATTTCGTTGAATGAGAGAGTTCAGTAACAGCGCGCAGGAGAGGCTGCAGTAACGTTACTTACCAGGCCTCCAGGTGAATGCGTTTGTCATGCCCCCAGCACATGGCCACAGCAGACGATCTTCTGATTAATGTACGACCCACATGGCATGAAGGGCGGAACGTAGCACACCCCCAGTGTTTCTCACGCCCCCAGCGTGCCCCTTGATGGGGCGCAATTGCGTTCACATGGCATGAAGGCCGGACACACGCCCCCAGCATTTCTCATGCCCCCAGCGTGTCACGCCCCCAGCGTGTCACGCCCCCAGCGTGTCACACCCCCAGCGTGTCACGCCCCCAGCGTGCCCCTTGATGCTGCGCAGCAACGTAATTGGCGCTTGTATGTACGACTCACAAGGCATGAAGGGCGGACACACGCCCCCAGCATTTGTCACGCCCCCAGCGTTTGTCACGCCCCCAGCACATGCCCACAGCCCACGATGTGAGGGCCGTACCACACGCCCCAGCGTTAGTCACGCCCCCAGCCCTCGCCCACAGCACAACGCAGACACGCCCACAAGGGACTACTTTGCTGGCACGGTTCTTTTACCTTTTAAATGTATAGAGGAGTTGGCCTAATGGCTAAGGCGCTCGACCTTGGACCTTGGGATCTGGGTTCGAGTCTTGCTAAGGATGCCAAACATCCTGTGCTTCTGGGCAAATCACTTAATCTCCCCGTGCCTAACAAAAATGAATGTGTGTCCTCATGTTACGTAACTGGTGGTATGTAAAGCGCTCTGATACCTGATTCAGTTCGGGTCAAGTTTGCGCTATATAAAACTCTGCAAAAAAAAGAATATGGTGGCCGTCTGCATAGCCTATGTCCTTCTGCTGCAACTGCCCTTTCCAACGCTGTATTAGTTGTTGTGATTGGTGATGTGGTTACTGAGATTACCCGCCTCAAAGGTTTGGGCTCTCTCTTTATAATATGGGGAACGACCTTTAACCCTTTAAGTGCTGCCGTCGGCCAACGGTCGTCACGGGCACTACCTCCCCAGTGCTGCGTGCGACCGCTGGACGTCCAGTTCAGCACTGGATAATGGACAGCGCAGCACTGGGGAGGTTTATTTACGAAGCTCCTAAGGTGTTAAAACACAACTTTGACGACGAAGTACCATAACAACGCAACTTTTACCCCGCAGGTGCCATTACAACGCATTCCTTTACAACGCATGACATTACAACGTAGGTGCTTTTACAACGCGTGCCATTACAACGTAAGTATAGGTAAGGTAAGTATTTAATTTTTTTTTTTTTTTTTTTTTATAAATTAATTTAAATTAAATAATTATAACTTTTATAAATATTTTTAATATTTTTTTAAATTATAATTTATAATGAATTTTTGTTAATTTTTTTAATTTTTTTATTATATTTATTTTAGAACAGTAATTTTTACCCCTACACTATCCAACACTTACCCTACTATTACACCCCCATGTAGTTAGAATAGTAATTATTACCCCTACACTATCCAACACTTACCCTACTATTACACCCCCCTGGAGTTAGAATAGTAATTTTTACCTCTACACTATCCAACACTTACCCTACTATTACACCCCCTGGAGTTAGAATAGTAATTTTTACCCCTACACTATCCAACACTTACCCTACTATTACACCCCCCCCCCCCCGGAGTTAGAATAGTAATTTTTACCCCTACAATATCCAACACTTACCCAACTATTACACCCCCCGGAGTTAGAATAGTAATTTTTACCCCTACACTATCCAACACTTACCCTACTATTACACCCCCCTGGAGTTAGAATAGTAATTTTTACCCCTACACTATCCAACACTTACCCTACTATTATACACTCAAGGATTTAAAATTATTTTTTTTAAATATATTTAAAAATTAAAAATTAATTACAATTAATTATTGAATAATTTTTGTAATTTAATTAAAATTAAATTAATATTATAAAAAATAAATACTTACCTATACTTACGTTGTAATGGCATGCGTTTTAAAAGCACCTACGTTGTAATGCCATGCATTGTAATGGAATGCGTTGTAATGGCACCTGCGGGGTAAAAGTTGCGTTGTAATGGCATGCGTTGTGAATGCATGCGTTGTAACGTCATACATCCTTATAATATTAGTATGGATGTTGTATACTTCGTTCCAGCCTAAAACTAACTATGGGTAAAAGCTGGTCCACCCCTTGCCAGTATTCAAGCAGAGCGTCACAGTTCCACATCATATGGAGCACAACAGCTTCCCACTCCCAACATCTGGGGTACCCCAGTGGCCTAGCTAGAAATATTCTGTGTAATCGTGAGGGAGTCATGTATAATTGATGCACTATGTGGAAATGCATTAACTCTAACCTGGCATTGCTAGAAGTAGATTGGACCGGTTTGCTGGTTAATTCCCGCTCCGTGTCTGTGAGCAGTGCGAATAAATCAGTTTCCTAAAGGGCTGCTTGATTCTGTCTTTTTTCAGTGCATTGTAAACGTTTTATTCAGCATGCACATAATTACCCAATTGTGGCAGGGTTTCCAGTACTGTGGTAGTTTGAGGTGCCTTAGGGAAGTCAGTTCAGATTTCCCTGACAGTGTTTGCTATTTTAGCATATTGTATATATATCGAAGCCCAACCCCAAAGTTAGATTGGCTTCTTCATATGTTAAAAATGCTTCTTCAGGGGAGTGATCACCCAGTATGGTGCAGTCACCCTCCCCCACCGAGTCACTGTCATTACATGCAAGATAGCTTGGAAGGGCAGCACCCACCATGTATTCAGAGATCTAGAGAGCAGAGGGTGTTCCTCTTGACCATGACATCCCATGCTATGGTGAAATTCTTGATTATCAACGAACGGTGTGCGGGTGCGACTCTACCCCTCATCAGTGTGGTTTGCAATGGTTCCTCATCCCAAGAGCCCCTCAATAATAGTCAATCCCAATTATTATCACCTCGCACCACTGTGGGGCATTCTGTACTTGTGCTGCTAAGTGAAACAACTCCAGGTCTGGTAGTCCTAGACCTCCCTGCTTAGGTTTGAGTACCTCGAATTTTATTTTAACCCTTTCCCCCCCAACACCAATGTAGACAGGAGTGTGTCCAGAGCTTTAAATGAATATCAGGGAACTGTACATAATTCATTCTGCAAGTGATAAAGACATCTTGGCAGAAAAATCATCTTTGCGACCGAAATGCGGCAGGCCAGGGAGCGCGGAATTGTTATCCAGACATCTATAGATTTACGCAAGTCTTGCAATACCCTACCAATATTTAGCGCAAGTTACTGTTGTAAAGAGTGTGCTACTTGTACCCCAAGATAACGAAAGTGGTTTAGTGTCCACCATTGGCCAATCTGTGTAATCCGTCAGGTGTGGCCTTCACCAGCGAACTCAGGGACACACCACCCTCTTTTCCCAGTTCACTCGCAGCCCACAGCTATTTCCAAGTGTCTCCAGAGTGGTAAAGAAAACCGCAACGAGCTCTGAGGGTCTTTGGCATATATTAAAGTATCACCGACATATAATGACACTATATAGAGCTCATCCCCAAATCTTATCTCAAAAGGCCCCAGAACTCTGCACAGAGTTGTTGCAAGGGATTGCCCAATGTGCATTGGGCTGGGGGTAGAATAGTATTTGTGTTGGCCGGTCAAAAAAATATGCGTTTCCCCATTGTTTATCATATTAAGCTAGAATAGTAAATGTAAGTTCCCTATAGTATATGCACTTTCCAGTGTCTTTTGGACAGGAGTTAGAATATAATTGTTGAATCCCTAATATATGTATTGTCCCCAGTATGTGTTAGATTGGATTAAAAAAAATTAATGTTATTCCCTGTTCCAAAATAGGTGTACTTTTTTCCAATGTTTCTGCTTAAACGAGTGTATTTGAATAGTTTCTTCTTTTTTAATGTTTTTTGATTTGCATTTAGTTTGGAGAACGGCGTAGTGTCCGTCAGGACGGCAGAGGACAATACCACTGCATCCCAGGGGCATTCAGTATGCTGGATTTAGAGATGTCAGCACGCCCTGCCGGCATCTCTGTACATTGAAATAACTGCCGTCATGGCAACGGGTATAAGTGCTTGTTTCCTGGCAGGACTTTGGCTGCATTAAAAACGAAGCAATCAGTACATATGATTTCTCCATGAGAACAAATAAAAGCATCGCGCACACGGATACCAGACCACTTATCGACAAATCACAGCGTGAAATCTGAAACTCAGAGTGAGACAGGAAATAAGAGTGACTCAGAGAGAAACCTGGCACACTCCGTACCTAGTTTTGTCTGTTTGCCTTGTTTTGGACTTCTGTGTGTGGCGTTATTCCCCATTGTCTGACTCTGCAGTAAGAGACCAGGATATTAGTGGTGTTTTCGAAGGACTTCTGTTCCATCACCACTAGACTGACTTTGGAGTATGTTAGGTTTATAGTAGTACACCAGGCTGCTGCAACATAAGAGAGGTAAGTGATTAGCTTCTGTGGCCAACTTTATATAATGGCCACAAATTTCAAATATAAACACTTATGTACAGTCAGTGTAGTTTTTCAGTAGTGGTGCGTGCTGGTATCTGATGTCTCTGGACTTCTGCATTATGTTTAGACCCAAGGGTTGCATGTGTCGCAGGGTTCGAAGTGGCATGAGGAGACAGGAAGAGTGCAAGGTACTTTGTGGCCTTTTTAGGTCGAGCAGACGTACTCTCAATGCGCGAGCATTGAGAGTGTCTGCTTCAGACCTAATGCTGCCCGTTTTTATGAATGTGGACACCAATCTGACACGAGCGTTTCCTTAGCAGTTTTCACCGCGGGAGCGCGCGTCTGACCCGCGCATGCGCAGAGTAACTCACAGCCCTTGCTCACACAGACGCAGGCAGCCCCCACCCCTCTGCATGCACGCACGCACACACAGACACTCGCTCACACACACACCTCCTCCCCCACAGTCACACACACGCACTCCAAGACACATACACACACACGCACGCACACACACATACCCAGCCCGCCCGCCCCCCCGCACGCGCGCGCACATACATGCTCCCCCCGCAGCTCAGCAACCCACTCACCGGCTTCCTTCGTGCGGCGGCTCTCCTCAGCTGCAGGGCCCGGCAGCAGGACTCTTCCTCCCTCCTTCGGCACCGGGGCGCAGGGTAGGCATCTGCCTGCTCCGGTGCTCCAAACATGGCTCCAATCGCGGCTCTTCCGTGGGAGGCGGGGTAGGCTCCCGCCCTCCTACTTCCTGTTTCCGGTTGTCGCGCTGGCCTGCCTGACTTCCTGGTCGCAGGCCGGCAGAGTGACGAGGATGTTTTATTTGCGGTATTTATTTATTTATGCATTTTTATATAGCGCGGACTTTACCCGAAGGCGGTATTTATTTATTTATGTATTTATGCATTTTTATATAGCGCGGACTTTACCCGAAGGCGGTATTTATTTATTTATTTATTTATGCATTTTTATATAGCGCGGACTTTACCCGAAGGCGGTATTTATTTATTTATGTATTTATGCATTTTTATATAGCGCGGACTTTACCCGAAGGCGTCAGAGCGCTTCACATTAGGAACAGAACTGAAACATAATGAGAAACATTGCAAAAGAACAGGTTGCAAAAACATACGTTACTTACATAAGGTAATAGTGACAATTGTGAGCAAACAAAATACATGAGGTAGTAATAACTATGAACAACAAAAAATACATGAGGTAGTAAAGGTAATAGTGACAATCGTGAGCAAACAAAATACTTGAGTAAAAATTGTGAGCAACCAAAATACATGAGGTAGTAAAGCTAATAGTGACAATCGTGAGCAAACAAAATACTTGAGTAAAAATTGTGAGCAACCAAAATACATGAGGTAGTCAAAAGTGCACAAGAGGAAATGAAAGTGACAAGTGTGCAGTTATAAGAGAAAACAGAGTATAATTAGAGGTATAGTCCTGCAATAAGTGCTAGACACTCAGGCTCAGGAACAAGCGTTATATGGGCAAGGTGGCACTTGTGCAAGTATCAAAGGTAAAGACATGTGAGAGGTAGCAGCCGTGTGTTGCAAGGGCAGAGTGGTGTGTGCATATTACAAAAGGGCACCGAACACCAGTACATGGAAAATACTGCAAAAAGGCAGACCCTCCAATCACAGGCATACACTGGGAAGGCACTTCCATGGTCATGGAAAGTAGAAATTATCAGTAGTGGGAAGTCTTCCTCACAAATAGCAAGAGGACGTGAATTACTTTTGGAGGTGTCTCTGGAGGAGGAGAACTTTGAGGTCCCTTTTGAAGGCCTGGGAGGAGGCGGTGGTCCGGAGCTTTTTTTTGTCCTCTCGCGGTTTGTAAATACAAAACATATTGCATTACAAATGCTATAGGTATCACATTTGCGAAAGTTATAACTATTGGCATTGTAAATGACGAAGCTATTAATTTAGCTATTTAAAAAAAAAGAAACATAAATAAAAACTTTGCCATTTACAATACCAATAGCTCAAACTTTCCTAATGCGAGACCTATTGCATTGCAAATGCTTGTTGAGGTTTGGCAGTGCACGAAATCCAGTCTGGGAAGGAATGATCCCTTTGACTGACCTCATTCTTCTTTTAGTGTGTCAACAGCTTTTTGTCATTTACCAGTGTGATTGGTCATCAATTCTCAGAAGTTACTGCTGGGGATATAGTCCATCAGCAGTAGTGCATTGTTGATCAGGTAGTCCACTTGTGAAGTCGGGCACGATTAGAGGGATTTGGAAAGCAAGAATATAGACTCCCATTGAACCATAGGAAGTGTAATCGAATCTTGTCCTTATCTCGTTTCATTTCCCTTAGTGTCACTGAAATTGATTTACCTACCCTTCCTCACTCAACAGTGTGATGTACTTACAAGCAGTGGTCCCGTAAGAAGATAGGGAGGAGATAGGGACTTGGTGCTACATCTGTCTCCAGAGCCGGATAATTATGCAGTGGGAAGAGAAAAAACTGGGAAAGTCCAGTGTAGTCAATTATACTCACAGCAGAAGTTTTCTATGCACCTAGTACGAAATGAGTATGAACTCTCTGCTTGTAGTGAAAGAGGATCATTTCCGAGTTGCTGTGTGGAAACTGGTTTTGCAATGATGGTATAGACAGTGGGCTAACCATTCGTCAAATATTGGGGACAACATGGATACTGGTATCACAATATGGGATTTAAATAATTGAGTAATGTTGAATATGGCATGGCAATATGAAGAAAAGTGGAAATGAGCATAGTGCTGTGTGCTTTACCTAATGAGGGGCACCATGGACACTGGCATGTTAACATATTCATTTCATATTAAAAAATGTGGAAATACTATGGTGATGTGGGAATAGACATTGATATGGGTGCAGTCCTTTCTGTGAAATGAGAACACTTGCATTGAGTCCACATGTCCATGTATAGGTCTTGTGTTAGAATTGACTAGGGAATGAGATCTACCTTTCCTCTGGCTTAATACAGACCCTGACTTTCGACGACAGAGACTGTTTAGGATTTCATAGCAAATGATGGATTCATTCTTTTAGAGTGCCTTTTTTGGGTTACATTTTGTGACCCCTGTTAACATTATTGTTTTTTAGGTCTCGCCTAGACAGCGCTTGCGCCATCTCTTTGAGACATGCTGTATTCAGGATATGGGAATGAAGCTCTGCCCACTTTCCGCCCATCTTGTTAATTGGCTCCTGTCACTGTCTTTTATAAATGGTGGCTTTTTATTGGTCAATAGGCTTAGTAGTCCCTCCTTAGTACCGCCTTTTCTCTCCTAGTAACCTCCCATGAGGACACCCCGTTACATGTGTTGTTACTCAGTACGTTTTAATTACAGCCTCGGATCACTATTTTCTTAAATAGCATTGTCCTTCCTACTGTTGCAGGCAGGACATGCTCTCCCACAATGCTTTTTAAAAATTTTATTTATCCAGCGCGGCACGCCCTGGCTGGAATAATGTCAGCCGCTCCTTTCTTTTGGTTAGTTGTGATCTGATGTGGCGCACACCTTTTTTTTCTCCTTATTTACTTTGGTTAGAATGGTGGCACCCGCGCTTTAGCTTTAAACATCTTAAGCTAAAGCGCGGGTGCCTCGATTGCTTCCAAAAAGAAAAAGAATTAGATTTTTCTTTTTCTATTTCTTTACTTTTGATGCAATTGCGGACTTTAGCTCACGATGTTTACAGCTAAAGTGCAAGTGCCACAATTTATTTACAATGCAATTGCTCTTGCATTACTGAAAGTTTGAGCTATTGGCTTTGGATTATCATTACCAACACCAATAGCTCAAACTTTCAGCAATGTGAGACCTATTGCATTGCAAATGCTTGTTTTTCCTGTAGCAGTGCAGCTTTGCTGTGTACTGCCTGTTTTCGTAACATTTGTTTGCCACGATCCCAGAGCTATCCAGATATGTACTTTACTCTTATTCTACATACTAGCTGATGAGGCAATAACGTCCATGGTTTCTACATGGAATGACTGTCTACTCCCTTTGTCGCTACAGTTTTATCTGGGCATTTTCTATCTGTCGGTCAAGCACTGTTGTGAGTGTTCATATAATTTTGTATTTATTTTCTTAAATCTCTGTGTTTTCTTTCTGAGTGCTGCCACTGATGTTTTCTGTGATGTACACCCCTCTTACCCCTCTTTGGTTCTTTGGAGGTATCCGTAAATCTGTTTCAGTTTGCTCAATCTACATTAAGCTAAATGCCTCAATTTCTGATGATCATGTTTATTACGATCTTTATTATCATAATGGAGATGCCATTATGATAATAAAGAACATGAGGCGTATAAGACAGCTAGGAGGCACTATCACACCTTGATCAAACGTGCGAAAGCCAACTTCTACACGACCGCGATCGAAGCTACAAAAAACAAGCAGAAGGAAATCTTCAAAATTGTCAATAGTTTCAGAAATCCTAAATTCTTATCACAGGATATCCCATCGTCCCAGATCTTATGTGATGAGATAGCTAACTATTTTGATCAGAAAATACACAATCTCACCAAAGATTTCCCTCAGGCTGAACCAGTGGATTCGAGTCAAGGGGCAAAATAGATTCTTACACGGCTTGTTGGAAAACCTTTACCCCGATTAGCCTGGAGGATACCCACCAGGCTATATCTCTAATTAAGTCAGGATCTCCTTTTGATCCTTGTCCCCCGATTCTGTTAAACGCTATAATAGAGGAGGCCAATCCTGCAATAAACTCCATTATTAACTCATCACTTCAATCGGGTGAGATTCCACCACAATGGAAAGTCGCAGAAGTAAGACCGCTTCAGAAGAAGACACTACAGGACCCCACAACTCTATCCAATTTGCGCCCCATCTCGCTTCTTCCAGCCCTTTGCAAATTGGCGGAAACCTGTGTAAATATTCTTCATTCTAATCAAGCAGGCTTTAGAGACCATCATTCGACGGAGTCGGCCCTGCTGTTCACAACGGAGACCATACGAGCTGCACTGGATCAGGGCAAGTAGGCTGTCCTGATCCTTTTAGATCTATCTGCAGCGTTTGATACGGTGTCCCATGCTATCCTTTTACATCGCCTGGTCAATGCGGGCATAGCAGGCACCGTATTAGAGTGGCTGAAAAATTTCCTGATGCAGAGGCGTCAGGTAATTACGTTGGGACAGTTTTGTTCTGAGGAAAAGGCATTAAAGTCAGGGGTACCGCAGGGCTCAAGTCTGAGCCCCACACTTTTTAATCTTTACATGGTCCCCCTGATCACATTAATCTCTTCATTTGACATCAGCACCATTGCTTACGCTGATGATACGCAGCTTGTCCTAGTCCTGGATAAGGACTTGGCCAATTCTGAACAGACCCTGAAAGACTGCCTATCTGCAACATTCACTTGGATGACAAATAATCACCTAAAGTGTAATTCCGCTAAAACGGAAATTCTACAGTTCGGATTTAACAACTCCTTGTCTCCTCAGATGTGGTGGCCAGAGGATGCGGTAGCCCCGCCAAACACAATCAAAGCAGCACGAAACTTAGGGATCAAATTTGATGATACCCTTTCATTTAAACAGCAAGCAAGGGAGGTAGCAGGCGCCTGTTTCAACATCATAAAGGGCCTCAGAATTTTTTTTGACCTGCTCCCCCTTGCAGCCAGATGCACGGTCGCTGTGGCATTAATTACATCAAGACTGGACTACTGCAATAGCCTGTATGCAGGATTAAACAAATCGGCCCTGCACAGACTTCAGATGGTCCAACATGCAGCAGCTAGATTGGTACTTAGACGGCCTAGATAGTCCTCGGCCTCTGCTGCACTTGATGCCCTCCATTGGCTCCCAATTCACAAACGCATCTTATTTAAGATCCTGACTATTACCTATAGGGCCTTTCACATGCAGGGTCCGATGTATCTTTGCAAAAGTTTTGCGCGATACTACCCCTCTCGTAATCTTAGGTCCGCTACAGCCAACCTGCTCATTGTCCCTAAATTTAGACTGGTGACAAAGGGAGGTAAATCCCTGGCAGTAATTGGCGCTAGGGCGTGGAATAAATTACCCCAACAGCTTCGTGAGATCACACCTGAACAAGGGTTTAGGAAATCCCTGAAAACTTGGATATATAGCCTGTCGGACCCAGCATGCAAAGCACTTATGTGAATTTATCTTCCTTCCTTCCCTTGGGGACAGTACAGCTGTGGACACCTTTAGCTAGGTAGAGTCAAAGCGCCAAGATGCTCCGTGGAGTGATAGTGCGCTATATAAATTCTGCATCACATCACATCACATCACATCACATCACATGCAAAGTCCTTACTTGAGCCCTACAGCCGCAGTTTTGCCACACCGTCTCCAGCATGGATCCTATTTATTAAAGCTCAGATTGGGAGGAGTGTAATAAAAAATTAGTTTTTCATCACACCCTTGATTTTTTACCCACTTGAGTGAATACCAGCTGGTGTACCCCCGGAATATCGAAACCATAATATCACTAGGATTCAATACCGAGGACAGAATATCGAAAATAAAATATTGACAGGTAAGTCTAGGTTTTGTATACCTAACTCCTATTCTGTAGTGCAACCGTACCAGCTGCCCCTGGGTGCGAACTTACGTCAGATAGCGTTGATTGTGACGAGGAAGAGAGGTGTAATGAAGACCACCAGTACCTCCAGGAAGATGCCCGCTACATGGCTCAGTGATTTATACCTGATGTGATTTGCAAATCATGGGTTCAAACTTTGGCAAGTCCAAAGTACCATTAAATTCTTTCGAGGTTCTTTACTTTAGACTTTTACTTTTACTTTAGACTCATTTGTATGGTGCACGAATCAACGCCAGTGGGATCTCTCTGCACATGACTACGGATAATTTGGTAAAAGTAACGCCTGCACTTTCTAGTGCCTACAATGGCAAAGTGTAGGTAGAACCGTTATGTAAAAAACACAGGGGCATATTATCAAGGCGGGTGATATGAGATTATCGCCGCTTTAGCAGCCGGTTTCGGCCGCAAAGCAGCGAAAATGTTATCGCCCTATTAGCAAGCTGTCGCTAACAGCAGTTAGCGATAGCTTGCAGGCGATAGCAAGCGATTTGGGGCCCGCTTTGCATGTTAGCGATATTTATCGCTAATGACATGCAAAGTGGGCGCACCCGAACCTGTTAGCGACTGAAAGCAGTCGCTAACATCGCTATCACCTATTATCAACGCAGGCGTAGCCATGAAAAAATTCGCGCTAAGGGCGAATATCGCAAAAACCTAACGCCTGCTCAGACCACTTCTTAGCCTGTATATCCAATGGGAGGTGGATATTCAGGTTAAGACTCTATTAGCGATAATGCCTGAATATCGCTGGATTTCCAGCGATATGCACGCAGTTCGCCGCTATCGCCGGAAATTTTATCGCATTGGAGATAAACGTTGCTAATAGCACGTTATCTCTGTGAAAAAATCTGGCGATGCGCGGCGATAAAAAAAATGTTGCTAAGCTTATTTAGCTATAAATATCGCTAGTTGTTGATAATATGCCCGTAAGTTGTTATATGAGGCGCCCATTGGCTTGGTATCCATCTCCCACACTGCTTGGGAAACTAGCAAAAATACCGAGCTTTAGGGACTTTTTGTCTTTGTGAATAAATTCTTTGGGGCAGATTTACCACTTTTTCTTGCAGCGCAGTGCAGCAGCCGCAAACGCTCTGCTGCGTGGAAAGGAGAGAGGAGGAGAGCACCAAATTTACTGACATATGGCACTCCCCTCCCCTCTCCCTAGAGCCGTTCCTGAAATCGCTGCTGTGCGCCATAGAGACACCTTTGTGCCATGGTGCAAGAGTGTCTCTGTGAGTCTAGCATAGGTTTTGTACTGGAAGGGTAGCCTTCCAGTACAAAATACTATGCATAGACTGACTTAAACCATTTTCCTTCCTTGTGTCAAAGTCGGAAAAGGAAGGAGAATGAAAGTATTTCTCCTTCCTTGCTCCTACTTCAAAAGGGCTCAGTATTCTGATACTAAATCTTGTCTACTTTATTTAGTAAATTGGGTTTTAGTCTCAGAAAATGTGGGTGGTTGCATGGGAACACCCATGCTACACCCCCGCTATACGCTGCTTTGCATTACTTTCACGTTATTAGCGCTAAACACGTTTAGCGCTGGAAAGCTAATCAGAAAATAAAGATTTAACTCCAATTTATGTCACTTTTCTGACACAAAAACATCGTATAATCTTAGTAAATCTCTCCCTGTATCTCTTGTACGAGGGGTAAATCAGTCATTTGCCAACTGTACCACGGGTGCAATACCTCACAGGGATGTCTGTACCAGCATCGGCAAGTCCATTCATGCTGAATTCTACACAGCTGGAGGTAACAGAGGACAAACGAGTGGGTTGTTGAGTTAATGGACGGTGGGCACAGAAGTATGTCCACCTAATTTACTTAAAGCAACATTCATAGAAACCTCCTCTTGATACGCAGACGTTGTTCAAATTATTAAATTGAAGGATATTTGTGGTCAAAATAAAAATGCAAATGAAAAAGTACAAAACATACAAACTTGTAGGCAATTCATGGAGAAATTCTGGAATTCAAGGAGAGTTAATTTTTGCCTCTGTCTTTTCAAAATCACAAAATCAAGGAGTACTTATGATTTCTCCTACCGAGCGCCCACAGCACACTAAATTAACTCTTGTTGCTTGAACGAATTTAGGGTAGAACTAGGGGGCATATTATCAAGGCGGGCGATATGAAATTCTCGCCGCTTTTGCGGCCGTTTTCGGCTGCAAAGCGGCGATAATTTCATCGCCCTATTAGCAAGCTGTCGCTAACTGTAGTTAGCGACAGTTTGTAGGCGATAGCGAGTGGTTTGGGGCCCGCAGTGCATATCAGCCATATTCATAGCTAATGACATGCAAAGTGGGCGTACCTAACCTGTTAGCGACTGAAAGCAGTCACTAACATCGCTAATGCCTATTATCAATGCAGGCGTAGCGGTAAAAAGATTTGGCTAAGTGCGAATATCGCTGAAAACAAACACCTGCTCAGACCAGTTCTTAACCTGTATATCTAATGGGAGTTGGATATTCAGGTTAAAAGCCTATTGGCGTTAATGCCTGAATATCGCTGGAAATTTTCTCGCATTTGAGATAAACGTTGCTAATAGCACGTTATCTCTGCGATAAAATCCGGCGATGCACGCCGATAGAAAAAATGTCGCTAAGCTTATTTAGCAATAAATATCGCTAGTTGTTGATGATATGCCCCCAGGTTCTGGTGAAAGATGCCTGATTGAAAACCCTGGTGCAACGGGTGGCCCCCGTTGCTGTGGCGCTGCTCTCTCCCCTCTATGCCTAAAGCGTACATATGCCAGCAGCGAGAATCTCACACTCTTGGCCAAGTCACGCTAAGTTGAGTTGAATCCTTTTATTTCAGGATTTCGGAAGTATTTCAATTCCCACTGATTACTAGGGTATGGATGTCATTTAGAGGTCGACAGGGGTCGCAGCTGCGACCCACAGCTTGCTCCTTGCAACCCTGGGCACTCCCTTTGCTATCCCTGACCTCAGCGATGACAAAATCAGACGTTGGTTTGGGAACTCTACTTGCTTTATTTTCTCTCAATTTTGTATTACTTTGATAGTGAATAATGAAACATTATTTACTAATGGTGCAATAAAAAATGGAGTACAATTATCTGGAGCATGATATTCCCTGGCAGTTGACCTAAGTTAAAAAAACGCCTTGAAATGCATGTTGTGTGTGAGCTTGCGCAAGAGAGTGTATGTAAGTGTGAATATGTGTAAGCATGTGTGTGTGTGAATGAAATTAAAGGTTGTGTGATGTCTCTTCTGCTACTCCAGGCATTTTGGCGAATTGACGTTCATGGACCAGGGATAAAATGATGTGAACAGTACTTTTATTTCAACTATATTTTAGTGCCTCAACTCTGCCTTCTAAGCGCTTAGTCATGCTATATTCTCTTTTATAGACAGAGACGTCATAATGCCATCGATTTACACCTAGCAGTTGCGAGACTGGTCGTCCACCACATAAAAGCTGGTTCCAACGTATTTTATTTACTTCCAAACTAAACGTTTCACATAAGTAACTGTATGAGGTTTAAGGCACATGCATAAGATATCACTCTCAAAGGTGGTCACTGACAGACCTCAATCCGCTCTGGCCCATGGAAATGTTAGTGCTGTACAGTAATCATTGGGGCCGGAGCATCAGACTGCCTTACAGAGATCACCGATGAATTAAAATACGTACATCCCCCCAGCACTGCAATGAATACCCTTCTCTACTATAAGGGTACAGTTCAATTGAATAGTAATAACCAGGCCTGGATTCATGGGGGTCTGTTGTGACATCCACAGGTATGAAAAACAAGTATGCATTCATTCATTGCAGCACTTAAGCTTTAGACAAGATGTAATTCCTATCTGCAACAAGACTCCTTCTTGATCATCTATGGATTTTTTGTAAGCTCAATGTGAGCGTAAGCAGTGTGTTGCCTCTGAGGTGACTCCTGAAACATATACTCGTTCAGTAGAGAAATAACTCTATCCTGTAAAACAGAGGCTGAGCCTCGGTCAGAAATCTCCCATAAATTCAGAAGCCTGTCCATGAGGACAAATGAGAAACCTCTTTACATTCCACTGACTACATCTTTACTTTCATAACAACTAACCTCCCTCTTCCCGGGTATTGGTGTTTGAGTGAGTTTACTTATGGTCCACTCCTCACTATTGTTGAAGATTGTTGTGCATTCCTGCTTCTGTGCATTATTAAAAAACCGCAGAATGTAGTTTTTCACTCGACTACACGTGTACAGACTGATAAAGTAAATTTAATTTAAAACAAAATCCCTATAATGTGTGTTCTTGACCCATGTTAATTTTGCCTACAATTTGGGTCTAGCAGCCATATTGTTCAAAATGGATGTCTCTCTTGTCTTCCCCCATTCACATTTCACTGCTTGTTGTTTCTGCAGCACGCAGTCCAGCAGAATTATTCATGTAGTGGGATAGTGCTTAGTTGTTAATGCAATAGAATGCCTAATGAAATTGTGCTCCGATTTGCTGTGAATGTAACATATTTAATCATACCATGATGATTCTAAAATGTTAGTGATTTCATTTGTGAAAATAATGTATAATAACACTTAGATTTGTGGGTGAACCAGAGACCTTTCCTATTCTACTAGGGATGCTGTCCATTTCTCTCATGATTGTGCTGCCCGCTTAGGACATAGAATATTTTTGATGTTTTACTTCTCTGCAATGTCCTATTTGTTGAGCTACTTCATGGCATTGACACTGTACCACATTTTTTAGAAATGTTTGTAATAAATTGTTTAAACTATTCTGCTGATCTAACAGCTAAATGCCTACTGCTCACAACAAGAGGATAGATCAAAATTAAGCCATGGTAGACATCTTAACATCCACGTAACAGCTGTCAGAAGGAAAAAAAATTATTTTTAGAAAGAAATCTTCATTTAATGGTCTTTGTAACCAGCCGACACGTGTTTCGTCTTAAGGGAATATGATAATTCTGCGACTCCTCAGGGCTGAATGGTTAAGGTAGCACACACTAAGGTCGCTTAGCCGGTGATAATTCCGACCCGGCCTGCTCAAGACCAGGTAGCTGGTGAAGATCCGAGTCAAATGTGCGTGGTGCTGTTAGAAGAAACGTGAATAAAGATTCTTGCTCATCAGGGGGTGGTGGTCAATCTTTTAGACGCTAGGTGTATCGTCCAAACGCGACGAAACACGTGTCCACTGGTTACAAAGACTATTAATTGAAGATTTCTTTCTAAAAAGACATTTTTTTCCTTCTGACAGCTGTTACTTGGATGTTAAGATGTCTACCATGGCTTAGTTTTGATCTATCCTCTTGTTGTGTGCAGTAGGCATTTAGCTGTTAATATTTAGCGTGGTGTCCTCCTAACACACACCCTAGAGGGGTTATAGGGCTTATCCCCTCGCCTACATTGCACCACCCCCATACTTTTGTTCTAATTACACTTGTGCGTTAATTTATAGCAGAGCGCCCAGTATATCCCCTTATCCTAAAAACCCTATTCTGCTGATCTAGAATTGAGCCATAGAGTGGAATCTTTCATTTAATTGACTGTTCTGTTGACGCGCTTCTTGATAGCCGGGCATAGAACCACAGCCCCTAGGCTCCTCCACTAAATCTGCATCACTCGCCAGCACCCGGAAGCACATAAAAGCGGCTGCAGGCCCCCCCTGCGCGGGATGAGCTTCTTCAGAGCCGGGCACGGAACCACAGTCCCCAGGCTCCTCCACTTCCTCCGCATCACTGGCCAGCGCCCAGAGGCGCATACAAGCAGCTGAAGGGCCCCGCTGCGTGGGACACGCCCAAGCAAAGCCTGGACCAAGGGTGGGCCCATCCGAACCCATCCGAACCCGTCATAGTGAGGTGGAAGCTGGGCTGGGCCGCCCCCTTGGCTTTTCTGAGCGACAACCTTACACAGAGAACGACTGATACCAGCTATGCAACTGTGAGTTGCTGTATGCATTGCTCCCCCTTGTGACTGGTCTAGCCATCTTTCTCCGCTACCACCCGTGCTTTTATGTCATCTACTGGGGTACTTAAAACCCCCTGCTCTGCAGCGCCCTAGTGACTCACCGTCTCTGTTGGAACACCAGCGCACTGGAACCTTGCCACTAAAACAAGGACCAAGGACCGGCTCCTTTTGCTAAAAAATTTGGGGAGAAGAGCACCTGGCGCAAAAATGTCCGCTGGGCACATAGTGTGGTTATAGTTGCCTGTTATATTTTGGTATTACTCTCACTCAACCACATTTGTGCTCTCCAGTGTGCTCAAGGGAAGCTATAGTGTAAAGTAAATCCAGCGTTTGCAGGGGCGGGAATGGAAGCGGAGCTGGTCCGGCTAAAGCCCCTCAAAGCCAAACAGGCCCCCAAGTCATCAGTGAATAATTGCGTTTTAGACCGCATTGATGACCTTCTAATTGAATGCAGAGAAATCCTTGCACCATCGGCCCATCCTGCCCTGACTGAATCCCTTAGCCTTCCTAACATGATTGATCTCTCAAGTACCCCAAACCCTAAATTGCAAAAATGTATTCCCCAAATGTTTAGCAAACCTGTTACACGCAGCACCACAAGCACTTCCCACAGCCATTCCCATTGTTGTTGAAGCTGAGCCAAGGACCCCCACACTGCCCATCACTGAAGCAACTCAGGGCTCTGCTGATATAGTTGACTCTGATCTTGTTTTATCCAACAGATTCCTACCACTCAAGAACATGAGATGTGCTCATAAGGGAGGAGAAGAGATGGGGGACCAAATGGTGATATGGTAAAGAGGCTAGTGGGGGAGGCAGAGGTAAAGGGATCCATTAGGGCAAACAATGTGGCAGAGTTGAGAGAAGTAAGGAGGGCTTATAAGGCACCTTAGGTTAGAGCAAAGAGGGAATGGAAGGAAAACAGTTGGTCGCTGAGTGATCGAGCGTTTGCATAGCGGCACGGAAACCTGGACTGAGGCGGGTTCCCAGTAGGACACGTGATCTTGTTGACACGGAAGTCCACCTGAGAGAGGTAGCAGGTATGCAGTAGAGATGCAACCCCCAGGTCACAATAATCTAGAAGTGGAATTGAGAAGTGGAGAACCCCTGCTTGCCCTGACGAAGTTGCGTAAAATTTAGCAACGAAACATGTTGGCGACCTAGACTCACACCAAACGTGGTTTAACGTGAGTCTGTTTTAATTTGGAGTACTCACAGCCCAGAATAAAAGTATGAGTGGCTAGTGAGTTCTGCAATTTTAATGTTGTGAGATTTCTTTTTCTTTTTTCTCACTGGGGTTTATGGTGAATGTGTACACTAAACAGCAATTGGTACTTGTTATTCGCTGTTTCACGAACACTCAGTACATTGCTTGACTGTGGTGAAGCAAAAGGATTACTATATGGTGTTTGTCCTTTTCTTCGTTGTGTTTGTGCTTTTTTCTTTCCTCTTTCATGAGAGTGAGCTACCGATGATGATAAGTGGGTACACTGGTAATCACTAGCCAGAAAACCCCATTGGCGGTTCTACCGTGAGGGGCTCATTCTCTCTCTCCACATTTTTTTGTGGTATGGGGGATGGTTGTTTGGCAATTTTAACTTTGACCTTGTGTGTACTTTGACAAAGTTTGACACCTATGCATGAACTAAGAGTCTCTACATATTAGGGAAGGGGTAGTGATACTATTGTGCACACACCTACATGGTTCCTGGAGTTTAATTGTAAAATAAGAGTGTCTTGAGGGATAGCCCACAATCTGGTTTGGTACTGTTTGAGTGGGGGGTGGCCTATACCTGTGTTCCCCCTAAGACTCCAAGGGAGTTGACGCTAATCAGGGAGGCCTGCACTAGGAAAGACTCCAAGCGATTTTGGCTTCTAGTTACTATGGGGGATGCAACAGGCCCCTGCCACCTACCAACAACATTCCCATTGCACCCTGGCATGACCACTTTTCTATACTATACTCCGAGCCTCATAAACCAGACACTGAAGCCTGCACAGTCAATCACGCTCACTCATCTACTATTGATTTCCTCACAGGAGCTGAAATCAGGTCCAGCATTAACTCCATCGTAAGGGCTAAGGCAGCTGGACCTGATGGTATCCCTGGTGATGTTTTTCTTAGTGACGTTGCAAATTGGACAACCTATATCCTGGCACTAGCTAATGCCATCGCAGCGGGTGCCCCAATTCCACTTTCCTGGAAGGGAGCTGATGTGATCTCAGTCTATGAGAAGGGTCACCGATCAACACCTTCCAACTACAGGCCTATCAGTCTGATAGACTGTGTCCAAAAGGTGTTAGCTCTCACACTCCTTATGAAAATACAGGCCTGGATCAGTGACTTTAGCATCTTGTCTCCCTTCCAAGCTGGGTTCAGGTAAAAAAAAACAGCACTATCGACCAGGTCTTTCACTTCCTCATACTGACATAGAAGAGGGTAGTCATTGGCCAGGGAAGCTCCACGTCGCTTTCATTGAATTAAGGTCTGCCGTTGACCTGGTCCCAAGACATAAGCTCTGGTGTGTTCTAAAAGAGGCCTCCCTCCTGATGTTTTATTGTTTATTATTCATCTCCATGAGGTTAACTATACAAGGGTTCGCTTGGGCAGTCAAGGACAGTTAACAGACCCGATCAAAGTCAACAAAGGGGTTCGACAGGGCTGTGTACTGGCCCCTACACTCTTCTCACTTTTTGTTAATGGAGTCGTCCAGTACCTCTCTGATGTCCCTGCTGATGACCCCTCTCTGGGGGGGCACCAAAGAGGTAACACTGCTATTTGCCAACGACACACTGCTTGTGCAGGGCTCTTGGATCATTTGAGGCATTCTGTACCATGCAAGGTCTGGAGATCAATATCTGAAAAACAAAACTTTTAATGTTGAACCTCCACAAAACATACCACGGCAAGCTCACACTGGGTGGGGTACCCCTGGAGAGAGTAAACACCTTTGAATACCTGGGGATCACCCTCTCAGATGACAAATCGTGACAGCCTTAAATAGTGAAGCGGACTCTCCAACACAGGCAGATTTCTGAGGCCCTGATCAAAGAGCACGTGACCTCCTCCAGTAGACCTGTAGCAGCCCCACTCCACATCTGTGACTGCAAGGCAGAAGGCTCAGCACTATATGGTGCTGAAGTGTGGGTGTTTGAAAACCTGGATGGCTTCCTGACAACAGAGAACAAATTCCTGAGATCTTTGGTCTCACTTCCATAGAGCACTCCCCTCCGCCCTCTCAGGCTGGACATGGGCAGAACCTCTATCAGCGATGAGGCAAAGCTACCACCCATCTTGTTCTGGCTGCACATTAGGACTACTCCTAAGTTGCTTGCTTCGATATGCTGCTGCCTTATCCGAAGTAATTGCCCTTGATCGCTTCAACAACATTGGGTGGTTGTACAAACTAAAATCCATGCTCATTGCAATAGGGCTAGAGGGATTATGGGATGCTAGGGATCCAGCACTGCTCGCCAACAGGGACCTAATTAAGAAACAATACTGGAACTGGGTGGCCCAGTCTTCATTAACTTATCCATGCTGGGGCAGTCTCACATCGGACTTCTTGGAGTTCAAATTGGCAAGTTAATGTGACCAATATCTGGAGGCCATGACGATCCAGTAGGATGGGAAGTTCTATATGCAATTCAGATTTGGACCCATCCCGGTGAGCTCTTTCATAGCCTCTTGGCGAAAGTCTGCTACTCCATCTCAGTTTTGCCTTGGATGCCCCTCAGCTGTTGAGGCAATACGTCACATACTCTTTGTTTGTCCACTGTACCGGTCCCGTAGATCTACGTGGTTAACCCCTCTTTGCAAGCAAGTTGGCACAGCACATTTTAAAATCTGACACTAGTTTGCTGATAGCCTGTGCAGTGGCTAAGTTCGTGTGCAAAATATGGACTATCAAAAGATCCCTGTTGAAAATGTAAATTGACTGTACCTTTTATCGAGTAATTACTCTTTTATGTATTTTTAAAGTCTCTTTTCCAAATGCCATACAGCTCATGTGCAATAGAGATTCACATTTAGTCTTGACTACTGTGGCACTTATACTATTGAGACGACATGGCAGGACATACTGCTGACTTTTTATTTGATATAGGTCCTTGTTGCCTCAGTTTTAGGTGCTCCAAAAGACTACTATTTTAACTTTTTAATTACTGTCTAGTTCTAATACTCTAGAGTCTATCTCTTAACAGAATTTTAACGTATTACTATATATACCTTAATTCTTACTGTACTGTATGCATTTGCACTTTTATGGTCTGAGGAGCGAAATACAGTTTATGAATGACTGTTCTCTGATATTTATGATGTTTTGGTAGGCACCTTACCTTGGGGACGCGTTGCATCACAAAACTGGGATTCAACACTGTCTCCAATTTATTGATTTGTGGATGTTCTGTTAGGTAATATTTTGGGGTGTTAAAATTGAGGGGTCCCCCCGCATCCACACTATCCATGATAATCAGACTACGTGGCACTCTGGGAAACAACCAGCCTTCAGCAGACTCTCATCCTCACACTCCAACACCTGCCATCCTGACAGTGTTTGTGGTGAACTTTCCATTAGTGCCTCCCAAATGGAAGCCTGATGGTTCACCCATGATCATATAGTCGGGAGCCCATTTCCCAGACCTCAGTGCTACTCTGAACCTGCGACTCAACTAAAAAAGTATTAGCAAAGCCACTAGTTGGCGTGTTTTTGTGACCTATTGGCTTTGCCAATGGTTTTTAGCCATGCTGAACAGCCTCAAATGCTGTGCAATGTGGCTAAAGTTAAAAAAAAAGCCATGGTTCACCAAGAAATGATGCACACCTTTATTTTATTTTTAGCTACCAATCCGAATTGGATTAGTAGTTAAAAAGAAAATGCATAAAAGCATTTTTTTAAGTGGGTGAGGGAGTGAAGTCAACGGGAAGATGGGTGGAGGGAGCAGCACAGAGAAGGGTGGGGAAAATGCCGAAGGAACATATGGAAGGACACAAATGTAATGTGAGGAGGGCTGGAGGGAACACACGGCAACAAAGTCAAGATGGGTGCAAAAGCAAACGGGAATAGGGGGAAGCAACATGGAGGACACAGGTGGGTGGAAGCAATGGGTCAAACAAACAGGCGAGAGTTTCAGAAGCCTGGAACATTTAGCTTGATTAGTAAGAGTGATATCCATGGAAGCGATCTAGAAGCAAAAACTACCCTACCGTGGGGGTTATATGATTGAAGGCTCTGCATGAAACGTGAAATGTGCAGCCCCTGGGCTCCCACCCTCCAAGATCTAATGCTAAACTCATACCTTTTGGACCCACAGCTTTCAAACAGCACTATCCCAACATTCCATGACATCATAGGCCTGATCACACCACCCTGGTTCTGGAAAGCATTCAGTGTTCTCACACACACACACACACACGCGCACACCCACACACACCCACGCACACCCACACACACATACACACACGCACACACACACCCACACACACATACACACACACACACCCACACACACACGCGCGCACACACAAACCCACACATACACACGCACACACACATGCTGCAATACCTATGAAACTGCTTCAGCCACTGTAACATAAGATTCAGTTATGAGATCTGAACCCAAACTCAGACCTAATAGAATGACAACACTGTGAATGATGTCTGACAA
Source organism: Lissotriton helveticus (assembly GCF_964261635.1). NCBI lineage: Eukaryota > Metazoa > Chordata > Amphibia > Caudata > Salamandridae > Lissotriton > Lissotriton helveticus. The sequence continues at coordinate 1,966,111,028 of NC_136061.1, read as the reverse complement.
ATACAGCTCCCCCGTACACCAAACTGCCGATACACCTGACATGTGCTGTAGTACGTGAGGTGTACCGGAACAGTGTACTATGTCCCCAGGGCCGGACTGGGAACCACATCCGGCCCTGGCAAAGTACTCAGCACTCCATGAACCACTGACTACCCCTGGGCCTACTGGCTAGTGTGGCTTTACACGCACCCCAAAATTAAAAGAAATTCCACATATAACAGTGAGCTATTCAATTCCATGACATAAATGATATTTAAGTTCAACAAAACTCACAGAAACAGTTGTATCATGCACCCATGATTAACCTTGGGCCTACTGGATACTGTGCCTACCCACAATATATATTTTTTAAAGTTGTGAAAAGTTTAAAAATTGTAGCTGCAGCAACTGCAATGCCCCAAACAAACAACACCAACTTACTTGTAAAATCTGAAATCCAAAAGTAATCCAAAAGTGATCCAAACAAAAAGTCCTCAAATACAAATATCCAGCAGCAGCCACAAAAAGTAATCCTTCCAGCTCCAGATCCAAATGAAAAGTGACCAGGACATGGACAAAGCACTGGGAGGAGCCTGCTGGACAGGAACAGGAAGTTGTAGACTCTGGGGCACTTCCTTCCTCCCACCCCTCAAAGATGGACTCCTTGCACAAAAAAGTGCAGCCAAATGTCATCTGAAGAGTTATTCTGATGCAAATCATCATTTTCAGAAGGTTTATGCTGCCTTGTGCAGAATTGCAATTTTTGCAAGTTCGGGAAAGCGAGCTGTTCAAATCTCCCGCCGGAAGTCAGCTGTGCGTCGCATCTACGTGTTCACAATTGTTTACTCCCGCGATGCGTGATCGCGGGCCCTTATGATGTAGTCGTGTTCTCAAACGCTCGCAGTGCAAGATGGCGGGCCGCTATGACGTGCTCGCGGTCAAAAAGTCTTGCGCGATCACGAAGCCAGATCCAAAATGGTGCAGCGCACGCAAACCGGGAGGAAAAGCAACTCAGCGAACTCAGAATCACGGTATGTCAACGCCACGCGTGCAAGATTGTATTTTTGAAGCGCGATCAAGCAAAAAAATCCACCAGATTGCGAATTGCGAATGTTTGGACAAATTTGCGCGATTCGCGGACCGCAAAATTGCCAAAAATTCGCAAATTCCGCGAGCGGAACGGATTTTCAGCCCATGCTTAGTGTGCTGTGGCATTATATATATATATATATATATATATATATATATATATATATATATATATATATATATATATATGTACTTACATATATAGCAGTTATGGCCCACAATAATACTAAAACCATAATACGCAGCAGTCAGCAACAAAGTATAACAGTATAACTTATACCTCTTAAATGCACATAACACACATATGCTATGAGGGTAGTCCATCACCAGCACTGTACAGCCAAAACAATGGACATCACCAAATGAAAAGGCATGAAATAACTGAAGACATCTGTCACACATTACTGGCATGGCATAGCTTGGTCAGTATGAATGGGGGATAGGTGCGAGCTATAGATTTCCCAACAATCATGTTGGTTAAAATACAATACATGAGAAGCAGGATAGGAGGGGGGCTTAAGAAGCAGTAGGAAGGGAAAGGAGTGCAGATTGTAGGGGATACTTAAAACTCAATATTTTGTACCTTTATAACATAGACGAGTGTGTGTGTGTGTGGGTGTGTGGGGGGGTGTTTGTGTGTTGTCTGCGTATGTATGTAAACATCCCAAGAGAAATCCAACAAACACCTCACCATACCCAACCTAAAGCACCTATACCCAACTATTTACTACATAATACACTTATTAGGGGTGTGTAGCACCCCAAACACCCACTTGAAGCTATGTCCCTGATTAGTGGACAATTCAGAGGACTTTAATATAATCCACCACTGCAGGTCCCAAATATCTGTACAATCTGACCGTTTCTTTACATCTCACAAAGACACTCAGATATGAGATGATAATAAAAATGTAGTGGTAATTTATTTAAATACTCAGGTATTATAATGAATACTAAAGTGAATATTAAAATGGCATTAGAATTAACTGAATGAGGTAATAGTGATATTTAAAGGGACATTTATATTATATAAAAATTAAATATTTTAAAAAAAGTTGAGGTACAATATTAAAATACTCCGGTGTTAAAATTATTACTAGAGTATATGTAAAAAAGAAAAAATGTTTGAGAACATAGTAGTGTTAAAGGAGAATTAAAAACTATATATTAATTGGTAAAAGATATTTAAGATATTGTTTAGACTCAGCTTAATTATAAGTAATTAAAAAAATATATATTAAGAAGTGAGAAATAATTAACATTAATTATGGGAATTAGTTATACATGGGTTACAAATTAACATTCATATTTAGAATGAAAAGGAAAATTTAAATTTAAGTATAGTAATATTATAGTGTAAAAAAATATTTTAAAAAGAGTTATAATTGTGTAAAAAAGTTTAACATAATGTAAGCAGTATATAATAATTTTAAAATATTTAACATGCAGAAAAAAAGACAAGACAGGTTAATTATTCCTTAAATATATTATTAACATTTTTATTAAAAAGAAATCAATAAAAATAAAAAATATGCAAAATCATTTTTAAAAAAGAGAGTTCATTATGTATAAAAAATTCAAAATTAACCATATATATTTTAAGATAAAATTTTTTTTTAATTCAAAATGTTCCCACGCTTTTCTATTGAAGTCAATGGGAGAAAATGTAAATTTTTCATTTTTACACAAAGACATGACATTGCCGCGTAAACATAACCGTCGTCATTACGAGGGTCATCGCGCTACGGATCAGCTGCAGGGGAGAGCTCCGGCAAGGTAACACAATTTGTAATTATTAAAATACATAAAATAGTGGTAATATTTATTGTAAGGAAAGAGGAGAGAGGTAGTTAGATGTAGTAAATTTGCTTTTGGTACCTTTAATGTGTGTTAACCAACTAATTCACTCCATTACAGGTTGCAGTAGAAGACCCAGGTTGGGTCTCATTCTTTCGTATCATTTTTTTGTTTAATAAAGTTTATTAGGCGAATTATATTAAAAACTTTACTAGGGGGCGTGGCTTAGCGCGACAGCATGGCGGACGTGGCTTAGAACAGCTCCGTCCCGCCGATCAGAGATCCTGCATTGATCCTTCCTTTCCCCCATCCCCAAAAGCCCCAACGACGGGTCTCCTGCCTGGGGGACTAGCGCGGTGCTCCACGGCGACTCTGAGGGGCTGGCGAGCGCTGGGAGCGGTGATCCGGAGCTCCGAACGCCGCGGCCTACGTGATATTTGGGAGCCGGGACCTCGATTTTGGCGGTCCCGGCGGACGTGAGGGCCCCTGCGGAGGCGCTGCCCGGACCCGAGAGCGGCGCGATCATCCAGCAGGAGAGAGGCGGACCCGGTGTGTGGGAGCCCAGTGCTGTGTCGCGCGACCGGTCAGCTGAGTGCGACGACCCTGAGTGGCGCCGGGGCATTGGGCTCCGGGCGGTGAGGCCTGTAAGACTGCAAGAGCCGGGACCTGGATTTTGGCATCCCGGAGGCCCCGGTTGAGGCCTTGTGAGAGTGCCGGCCCCTGGACGTGACGAGCTGAGGGGTCGTCTGGCAGACGGGCTCGGGCGGGCCCCTGGCCCGCTCTGGGCATCCTGCGGAGTCCTCGTGGGACACAGCTCCGTGAAGCGGACTTTCGGTGCCCCGGACCGGGGCCTCGCCGGGGACGCATGCCCGTGGATGGGCTGGGGCATCGGCCCGGGGTGGCGCTCTCCCCCCACCACCTCCCCTCTCCTCCTCTCCAGTGGAGTCATCCTGAGACACTGTGTCTCGGACACAGCGGGACACGCAGCCTAAGGGGTGAATTGGGAGCTGATAACTGTAGGTGGTGGGGCGTGTGGATCCCCCCGGACGCCATTGCCATGCTCCAGGCTGAGGGACGTCTGTGGGGTCCTTGACCACGGTTCATCGTGTCCTCAGCGGGTCATCCGAAGGTTGGAGGGAGTAGAGCCTGGGTCGACGGCTGTGTCGGCCGTAGTGGAGGATCGGGTGGTGGTGGGTCCTGAGTGTTGATGGTCCCCTCCCCCCCCTCCCCGGCGGCTGGATCGGGCCGCGGAGACAACTGGAAGCAGGCAGGGGGCCCTCTCCTGTGGGGGCGGTCTGAGACTGTGCAGAGGCGGCTGGCAACGGAGGAGCGCCGCACCCGGGGATGAGCCACAGCTGTAGGGGAAGCCTTTCACTGCCCATCAGTGAAGACTGGCCGTGCTGGCATTAGACCACTGGGATATGATAAGTTGGGACCGTGATGCCATTTTGTGACTGCTGCGGACTGCGTGGTACTGAAAGAGTGGCTGACTGGCATTGGCAAGGTACTTGTGGAGGCAGTGAGCCGTGGGTGTGACTTGAACGTTGGACTGCAGCCGCCCTTGGAGTACACAAACAACACGACAACCCAGGGACGTGGCCCCCTTCCGGCGAGGCAGCAGAGGCCGAGCGACACGCCTGGGGGGACAGAGACTGATCATGACCAGAGGGGGTAATAGCGGTGGGTCATCGGAACAGGGGCCCATGGACAAATTTTCAGGCCTGAGCGGGGGAGCGGGAGCCTCCGGGGGTCCCCCGACATCTGGGCCAGATAATGCGGCCCTCATGGCGGCGATCACGCAGTCCAGAGACATGTTGGACGCAAAGATTGGGGTGGTAGGGGTGGACGTTACCCTCCTGCGCCAGGATCTACGGAATGCGGTGACCCGCATCACTGAAGCCGAGTCCAGAATATCGGAGGTAGAAGATGGCGTGGCGACCTTAAAGAAAAAAGTGGCTTATATGGAGGGGATTCAAAAGGGCCTGGTGCTCCGAGCCGAAGATGCGGAAGGACGAGCTTGGCGCAACAACCTGCGATTTGTTGGCTTTCCGGAAGACTGCGAGAAAGACAACATGGAGGCCTTCCTGACCCAGTGGCTGGAGGGATGGATGCCGGCGGACTCCCTCTCCCGCTGCTTCATAATCGAGTGAGCTCATAGAGCGCTCCTCAAGAAGCCTCCGGTGGGCGCTCGTCCAAGACCTGTGATAGTTTGGCTACTCAACTACCATGACTGGGACGCTGTCCTGCAGCAAGCACGTGCAAAAGAGCCCCTCATGTTTGACAATCAGAAAATCCTTATATTCCCGGACTATACTAAACAAGTCCAACAGCAGCGGCAATCCTTTACAGCAGCCAAGGCGCGTCTCCGAGATCTGAAGATTCAATATGCCTTGCTCTTTCCGGCCCGATTGCGGGTGGTGTATCGATCTCGTACCCTTTTCTTCAACATGCCAGAGGAGGTGTTTACCTGGACCGACGAAACTGTGAGGGTCTGAGCGCACACAGCACCGGGTCATGATTTAGATTCATCCTCGACGGCGGCGTCGCAACAGTCTTCCAGGAGATCGCGGAGTGCGAGTAACTGGAGATCCCGGGCCAAGAAAAGTCCTCCTCCTCCAGAGGGGCGAGATGAGGGGCCTGATACATCAAACATTCGGAAGCCAGATCCTTGAAATACCGAGATGGACCTGAGGACACTGTTTCCAACAATTCGTATGTGGTAGGCGAGTGGCACTTCCTAGCTCCTACTGGTGACAATGGAATGATGGGGAAATAGCCACATCAGAGACTGCGCTGTTTTGAATAAGCTGAGATGGGGTGGGGATGGGTATGGGGGGGCAATGATCTGGCTGGCGGACACGCTCCTCGAGTTCAGAGACGTTTATTGCCCCTAAGGGGTTATTTGGGGGTTGAGTGTGTGGTTCATGGGGATCCATTGGAGTGGGTGGCATTCGGCCTCCCGTTGGAGGTCGGGGCACTCCTACACCGCGACAGGTACTTCAACGTTGCTGAGGTATAGGGGTGGGGGGAGGCTGGAAGTTGGGGAGTTGTTGGGTTGGGGATTGGTGGGGGGTTCTGGGGGCGGGGAGGCGCAAGAGTTTGGGGAGAGTAGGGGCAGCTCTTTACAGCACGATGGTCCACCAGGTTCTATTATGGACATATATGCAGCTACAATTCCCTACACCCGGGCAACTAGAGTTTCACCCGATAGATGGCGGATAGAGGTCCCGAATCAGAGCTCCCCAGGGCAGCGCTACGAATAGTGAGCTGGAATGTAAGGGGCATGCTGGATAAAATTAAGAGGGGCGCTGTGCTGCGACAGGGGAAAAGAGAGAAGGCAGATGTCCTACTGTTGCAAGAGACACACCTCCTAGGTACCAAAACCCTTAGTTTGCAGCGCTATGGATATCAACAGGTGTTCCACGCCGGTTTTGTCAGGGGCTCCCGGGGAGTGGCGGTAATGATTCACCGCAGGGTGTCTTACGTCCACTCCACGCAGTGGGTGGATGCCCAGGGCAGATACGTATTTGTCAAGGGAATGATTGGAGGTGAACCAGTGGTCTTTGGAAGTGTGTATGCTCCTCCCCCGCTGCAATGGTCACTTGTTGAGAAACTGTTCTCCATCTGGGCCGAGATTCCAGACGTGATGGCTGTCATCGGGGGTGACTGGAACGATGTTATGGATGGTCAGATAGATCGCTGCAGACCAGGTGGTGGGCAGACGGTGAGTGCCCCAACTAGATTGAATGACATGGTGAGGGGCATGGGCTGGATGGATGCATGGCGCTATCAACATACACATAGTCGGGAATACACATATGTTTCTGCAGTCCATAAATCCTTCTCAAGATTAGATTACCTGTTTGTCCCCTGCACTAGGATTGGGAGGGTGGAATCGACGGATATACTGCCGCGCGGGCTCTCTGCATCCCTACACCTTGAGGAGTCACGTCAGGTGTGGCTCGCTACGCAGAGCAGAATCTACCAATGGGGAGATAAGTCCAGCACGATGCTGTACAGACTCTGCCAGGGCACCTTTCAGGCACAGACACTGCCAGCTCTTCAAAATGAGGCCGGGGATTCTTTGTCAGCCCCCAAGGAGATTGCAGACAGCTTTGCGCGCTATTATGCGGCACAATATGCCCCTAGGGAATCCCTCCCAGCGGACGCTGTTGATGAATTTCTTGCGGATCTCCCGCCAAAGGTGATATCAGAAGAGGAGCGCAATCGCCTTGAGCTTCCGCTGTCCCCAGAAGAATTAGGGAAGGCCCTCGGAGAATTGAACGCAGGGAAAGCCCCAGGACCCAACGGGTTCCCGTGCGAGTTCTTTCGGAAATACCACCTCCAGTTAGAGGCGCATTACAAGAAAGCGTTAGATGCGGCTAGGGAGTCTGGCCGCCTACCGGCGGATTGGAGGCATGCTGAAATAGTGGTCTTTTGCAAGCCAGGGAGACCCCCCAACGTCATGAATCATATAGACCTATCTCGCTTCTAAATGTAGAGGCGAAGATACTGGCCAAGGCCCTCGCCAATCGCCTCCTTCCGTTAATCACTACCCTGGTCCATTCGGACCAGGCGGGCTTTATGCCATGTAGAGCAACAAGACACAACATTAGGCGGGCTCAGGTGGCATTGGAGATGATGCGAGCCACAAGAACCCAGGCGGCGCTTCTGCTGGCTGATATAGATAGAGCCTTTGACTCGTTGAGTTGGGTTTATTTACACGCACTCCTGACTCGCCTGAATCTTGGACCCCAGTTTCTATCGTACATACGGCTGCTGTATACAGACTTGACGGCGTCTGTGAGAGTGGCTGGGGCTGTCTCAGGCACCTTTCCTATCGGACGGGGCACCCGACAGGGGTGTCCCCTCTCGTTGTACCTGTTCGCCCTTGTCATGGAGCCTTTGGCGGCGTGGGTGCGCATAGACGTGCAGATGAAGGGCTTCAAATGGGAGGCCGGGCCATCTGACAGGATCGCGCTCTATGCTGATGATGTGCTTTTCTTCCTCACGGACCTCAATAGGTCAGGACCGAGGGTCCTTGAAATTATGCGGGTGTTTGGGGAGGTTTCGGGGCCCCATCTAAATGTGCGGAAATCCACTCTATGGACTCTGGGGGATGGTACGGAGCTGGGTAACTGGGCATCGGCTCTGCAGGGGGCGACCGGGGGTATTAAGTACCTCGGGGTGTTCCTAACGGACATACCTGGAGTCTCGTGGAAACGCAATGTCATTCCTGTCTGGGACCAGGCCCGGTCGGACATGAAAACATGGTCCCGTATGCTTTTGAATCTCTATGGACGCTCGGCCATTTTCAAGATGGTGGCCCTTCCTCGTTTGCTCTATCAACTGCAGAACCACCCCTACCCTTTATCGCCGCAGTGGTTTCACCAGGTCAATTCGGCACTAGGCCAGTTCCTCTGGGCCAGGGGTGCCGTGAGAGTGCCGTGAGAGTGGCGCTCCGCACCTGTTTCCTCTCCACATATTGCGGCGGCTTAGCATCATCGGATGTCCTGTCATATTATCAGGCATCTCACTTGTTAGTATTGAATGAGTGGTGGTATGGAGATCGGGGTGACCCGGCTTACGCCCTGGAGAGGTTTTTGATGTAGCCAGATACTCTACACACGTTATTGTACTCGGCAGGGAAGAGGAAGAGGCTCCCAGTGGTCACACAGGTGGTCTTTCAGATCTGGCGACGGGCGCTTTGCCGCATGGGATGGTGGAACAGGCTGACTGAGGAGACCCGTTGTGGCAGAATGGTCGCTTACCGGCTTTGGCGGCCTTGCAGGGGTTCCGGGGCTGGGACGCAATAGGGATCTCGGCGTTGGGCCATGTAATGAAAGGCACAACCCTTAAATCATTCCAGGAACTGAGGGACGAATATGACATGCCCCAAACCCAGTTCTTCAAATACTTGCAGTTCCGGCATGCCATCTTCCTGCCCTGGAGGGTCTAGACTCCTTACCTGAATTCAGCCCTCTGGAAGCTAAGTTATTTATGGGAGAATTAGAGGAAAAGAAAATATCCCATATCTATCAGTCGTTGGTTACCCATTGCTCCTCCTCTCTAGACAAATTGCGGACCACATGGGAGGGAGATGTGGGAGAGCTGGAAGAAAAAGATTGGAGGGAGGCTCTTGCTGCTCCTAGGGAGGTGGCCGTCGCCGTACGATTGCACTTCATCCAATTGAAATATTTACAAGAGCTTACTACACTAGAGTGAGACTGTGGCGGGCCGGTTTGATTGCATCCCCCGACTATCTGAGATGTGGCCGGGAGGTGGGCACTTTCCTACATACGGTATGGTCTTGTGGGGCACTGGAGAGATTCTGGACGAGTGTTTGGGACTGCTTAGATGAGGTGTTTGGCTGGAAGCTCCCCCGTACATCGCAGCTGGGCATTCTCCATGTAATGGAACAAGTGGGTGGCAACATCTACAAACAACACTTACTGCTCCTTGGCCTTACTGTGGCCAAAAGGGATGTGGCCCGCGCCTGGAAGGACCCTAGGGCCCCCCCAGTAGGAGTGTGGAAACAGGGATTAGATTACTGTATGGGACTAGAACGTCCAGAGTTTGAGGCCAGAGGTTGCCCCAGGAAGCACTACAAAATATGAAAGAGATGGGCGGAGTACAGGGGATTGTGGCTGGAGCCGCAGTGCACAGCGGGATGTCGCTGCTGAACAATTGTTTTGAGAACCAGGGTGAGGGAAAGTATGCATCAACAGTTTCATAATGACTGTTTTTCTTGGACCTGTGCGGACTTCGTGAAAGGGGCTAGGGCGGGATCCGGGAGGGGGTAGTTATTACGGGGCAGGGGGGGGATGGGAGAATTCCAACAATTATGTTTTATTTTGACTGCTGTTTTGATTGCTATTCTTTGCATTTTGATCTTATACTCACAGCCCCTCCGGTGTTCGGAGCACTGTGGTTGCCTTGCAATCTTACTCAAGAAAACAATAAAATTTTGTTCTGAAAAAAAAAACTTTACTAAACAAAAGGGATGTATGACATTACAACGCATGCATTTACATCGCATGCCTTTACAACGTAAGTATTACAACGCAGTCCATTACAACGCATAGTGCTTTTGGGCGCTGGATAGTGAATAGTTTAATTTACTATTCCAACTCCAGTCCCCGTGGACACTAGGGAAGGTTATTGGATAGTATATTAACCTATTCCCTATCCTAGAGCGCCCCCCAGAGCAATGCGTTGTAATAGTTTGCGTTGTAATGGTTGCGTTGTAAAGGCTCTGCGATGTAAAAGTTGCGTTGTAAGTGTTGTTCACCAAACAAAAGTGGTTCGAAAGGTATATTTTTAAGTTTACTGCGATGGCTTTTTTTAAAATAAAAAAGAAATTGCACAGTCGCGGTTAGATGTATTTTTAATATGATGCAAAAAAAGATCTTCTTTTGTGGGAAATAGAAGACGGGATACTTATACATCCATTTCTTATTGTTTTTTGATTCTTTCAAGATGGAATTGCTTCATTGGATTTTGTTGCGTTCTTTGCCAAAAATCAACACTTTTCAGGATAATTTTTTTGGGTGCATTTTATTTAGGTATGCACAGATATTATTTTTTTCATAATCGGCCCTCCATCGTTGCAGTGCTGGGACCACCCGCCAGATGTGTGGCAGTCCCACCACCCATATCCTACCATCCTAATGACCCCCTAATTCGGTGAAAAATTGGATACTAAGTAAATCCAAGAGTTGAAAAAAGAAGCCATCTGAAGGTAAGGAGATCCGACTTAAAAAAATATTTGTAGTTTTTTACAAAAAAATGTCAAATGAATTAGGAGATTTTTTAGGGAAAAACAGGCAAGTAAGAAGATAGTGTAGGTTAGAAATGGAGGATGTGTGCAAGATTATCAAGGCACTCTGTAGCCACCATCAACATAAATTGTTGAATTGCACCCAATAGTCTCTCTGACATTTCCTTTGCTCCTTTTGATATTCATGGGTTCAGACTACCTGTTAATGAATGAAATTTTGCTCCTTCTTCAAAATTTCCAAGAAATGATAGAAATTAGAATGAGGATTGCAAATTGATTTTTTGAAGGACTTGTGCCATCCCTATATGGCATTGTTTGTTTTTGCTCCTCCCTCTAAGCAGGTCGAGTAGCAGTTCCACCACTTCACATGGAAATGAGGTTTCCTCCTGTGATTCGACCTGCTTAGATGGTCAATCTATGGGGCTCATTACGATGGCGGAGGAACCACCACCGCCAGCCGTGCGGTGGCGGGCCCACCGCCATCTGACAGCATTTTCCCCCGCCTGAATATGATGGTGGGGGGAATCCTCAGGGAAACATGGCGGACGCAAAGAACGTCTGCCACGGTTCCACATGACGGTCCTTATCCGTCCGCCTTGCAGAACCAAAACATAGGGCAGCATTGCCGTGGTGCCTTGCAGACAGCGCTGTAGTGATTACGATATCACTTTCCGCCTGTCTTTTCATGGCCATCATCACACCACAGAAAGGCGGAAACGGATTTGGGGGCCCATAGCAGACCCCCCTTGTGTTGGGGGAGGTAGCTGTGCACTGGGGGGGTACCCATGGTCATTTCCCTGCACTGCATGGCAGGCACAGCGTGCTGCGTGCCATGTAGTGCAGGGAAATGCACAGCATGACATTTTGACATTGCGTACAGTGCTGCAGCCAGCAGCACCGTCCGCAATGTTAAACGCCCTGGATGCGCCCGCCAGTATGGCGGCGCATCGTAATTGCAGTGGTGGGACCGCCGCATGTCTGGCGGGCAGTCCCAAACACCGCAACGATGGCAGGCGGACTCAGGTCCGCCCGCCATCGTAATGAGCCCCTATGTGTCTTCAAAGTAATTTATAATGGGTGGCAATTTATCTTCATTTGAGGTAAAGTAGTCCGATTCTGTAATTGAAGTATAGTATTCGTCTACACTGTCAGGAGGAACAAAGCAAAGGGCTGTTAGATTTTTTTGTTAAAATTGTTTGCTATCTGATATATAATCCTGAACTAAGGATGTTTTTTTTAATTTTTTGCCCATAAGCCTGAGAAAAGTGAAAAAAAATCCTTGAATTTGGGCATCTGTGTACAATTTGGTAATAGTATTAATCATAGGTAATTCAAAGTCAATTAGCACTTTTCTAGCATTTTTGTTTGCTGTTTTAGCATTTATCACTGACAATAATTCAGTGTATGTTGAGGATTGTTTATCAGGGAGTAAACTGTAAACTAAGGGAACAACTGTATTATTAATTTATTGTGGGCATACTTCTTGCAACATGTTATGGAATGTGTTGGGCTACCTCCCTCAAAACTGCACGACAGGGTTCATAGGAGGTGGATGCCATAGCTTTAATTTCATAAATTGTTTCTCTTACCTCAATCTCCATTGCAGAGGCAGATTGGTTATGATCTGTGGCTCTTAAAACAGAGTCATCAAGAATAACTGCTCTGCCTGTGCAATGGGGTGAGTAGTTTTGCACACACCTCCAATGACACCTGGGATCACTTAGGGGCTCGTTATGATGGCGGTAGGACCGCCACCGCCCGGCGGTGGCAGTCCTTCCGCCATCATAACGAGGAACACAGGAAGTTCCCACCACCAAATTAGGATGGTGGTGGAAATTCCAATGTATCCGCGGCAGACAGAAAGTCCGCCATGGTTCCGCAAGGCGGTACTTTTCTGCTTGCCTTGCGGAACCAGGACACAGGGCAGCATCCGCTGTAGAAATTACGGAATCCCTTTCCGTCTGTCTTTTTTCGGCGGTCATTCCGCCGGAAAAAGACAGGAGGAGCTGAATTTGGGGCCCCATTGCGGGCCCCCTCTGTGTGTGGGGGGTGCACTGGGGGATACACACCCGCATTTCCATGCACCGCGTAGTGACTGCCACGTGGTGCAGGGAAATGTTGCGCAAGCACTTTTGACATTGCGTATGTCTGCAATGGCAAAAGCCCAGGATGTGCCCGCCAGTATGGCAGGTGCATCCTAATATGTGTGGTGGGACCGCCACACGTCTGGCCGTCGGTCCCAGCACCTTAACGAGGGCGGGCGGACTTCATCGTAATGAGCCCCAAAGTCTCTCCTTACAATAAACATACCCACTATGTTTTAGCAGACGGTTGCCCAGCGGGAGGTCACGTATTTTGCATCTTGATTAGATTATATTTTCTGGTATGGATTTAAATAGAAAAAAATGTGTTAGTTTACTATTAATTTATTGTGTTTACCTGTTTTCAAGAAAAAATATATAGTACAATATCTGCATTTATTTTGTACTGTTTAAAGTCAATGCTGTTTGAAGTTACATTAAATCTTTTAACAATGCTGCATTTCTAATTTTGCTATGTTCTTTTAAAAAAAAGCTTTATTTGGAGAGAAAAATGGTCAAGTTGTGTTATTGTTAAATATTTCTTTATTCGTACCTTTTTAAAGATGTTTCTTGGGGCATCATTAGGATGGCGGGCGGACTTTGTCACCCTGCCATAAAAAGGTACCACCCGCCATAATTGCGGCGGTCCTGTGGGAGTGATTAGGATGCTTCCGCCACACTGGCGGGCGCATCCTGCATTTTCAACATTACGGCGGATGGTGCTTACAGCACCGCCCACCGCAATGCCAAAAATGCATGTTGTGCATTTGCATGCACAACGTGGCAGGCACCGTGCAGTGCCTGCCATGTTGTGCATGCAAATGCAGGTGCACCCCCCAACCCCCAAAATTCCTGGGGGCCCACTATAGGCCCCAATGTCAAAGACCGCAAAGGCAAATCCCGGCATGCATCGTGATATGGATGGCAGTGTCTAACAGACACTGCCACCATATTAAAACCTTTTCAGCCTGGTTGACTGGCAGAAAACAGGCGGACGGTCTTTCCGTCATATTACTATGGCGGGGGAAAATGGCATGCGGACAGGAATGGAATGTCAGGCAGATCCGCCCGACATTCTAATGGGCCCCTTGATGTTTTCAGTTGGGATGATGGTTTTGATTTTTAGTTGTGTCTGAAAGAGAAAAGAAATAATGCGTTTTATTACTGTTATGTTATTTAAATAAAGTTTTCTAGGGAGAGAAAGGTCGTTAAGTTATTTTATTGTTTATTCATTTTTAGTCTTACCTTTTTGAAGCTTTTTCTTGATGTTTTGGGCTTTGTAGACGAGTTTTAATTTTATTGTGGTTTGAAAGAGTAAAAAAAGCATTTGTTTTGGATTGTTGATATTAGGAAATATTTATCCTCCAATAGAATTAAATAGTTTTTGGTTATAGATGAACAGTAGTAATTTTTTTTTTTTTACAATAGTCATTTTCTTTTTAGAGAAACATTCCAAATGTGATGGTTTTTCCATTTAACTTATGAGAAGAATGATATATTTATTTACCTTCAAAAAGTATTTTTTCAGTTGAAATTGGTTTTTTTAGAAGAGATTTCTGTTTGAATGAAATAGGAGATATTGCTTTACTGTTTAAAACTTTATTAACATTTTTATTTCCTGAAAAAAATACCTTTGTAATGTTACTTGGTTTCTTGCTCTATTTTTCTAAAAGTAAAGATGTTTATGGATGTTCAATCTGGAAATTAAAAGAAATTCAAATTGTTTAAAATATGTAAATGTCTTTAAAATCGATTTTGCAATCTGTATTTAACTTTGAATATAATTGCTTGTGTTGTTTTGCTTGTATAAGTTTGAGCTTAATTTACCTTTTTTATATTTCTGTTGGTGTTCAGTTGCTTCTTTTTTAATTAAACTTTATGTTGTTTGTTTTCAGCTGTTTATTGCTGCTGTTGTTGTTATCTGTTGACACAAAAAAGTTTACTAAATAATTACCTATTTATTAAAATTGTTAATACAACAATCACCTTTCAACAATTTTGCTGAGCAAAGGACAGGTCGGATTAGAAACAGTATTTTTGCAAATACCGCTATCCTACATTTTCCCTGAGGTAAGCCCATGTTGGAGTAGGAATAGTAATTTTGCCCCCAACACTATCCTACACTTTCTCTGAGGCATGCACCTGTTGGAGTAGGAATAGTAATTTAGCCCGCAACACTATCCTACACTTTCCCTGAGGCAAGCACGTGTCACAGTAGGAATAGTAATTTAGCCCCCAACACTATCCTGCACTTTCCCTGAGGCAAAATCCTGTCGGAGTAGGAATAGTACTTTTACCCCATCACCATCCAGCACTTTCCCTGAGGCAAGCACCTGTCGGAGTAGGAATAGTGAATTTGCACCCACTACTATCCCACACTTTCCCTGAGGCAAGCACCTGTTGGAGTAGGAATAGTAATTTTGTCCCCAACACTATCCAGCAGTTTCCCTGAGGCAAGCACACCTCGGAGTAGGAATAGTAATTTTGCCCCCAACACTATCCAGCAATTTCCCTGAAGCCAGCATAATTTTGAGTAGGAATAGTAATTTTGCCCGCACTACTATCCCATACTTTCCCTGAGGCAAGCACTTGTTGGAGTAGTAATAGTAATTTTGCCCCCACCACTAACCAGCATTTTCCTAGAGACATGCCCCTGTTGGAGTAGGAATAGTAAATTGTCCTCCACCACTATCCAGCTTCTTTGTTTCATGCTTATTTCCGTGTAAGTATAGTAATTTGCCCCCAGTACCATCTTGTGGTTTCACAGAGACAAGTACATGCTGGAGTTTTATTAGTAATGTTGCCCAAATAGTATCCAGCATTTTCCCAGAGGTTAGCACATAATGGAGTAGGAGTACTACTTGTATAACTAACACCATCCTGCATTTTACTCAAGCCAAGCATTTGTTTGAGTAGTAATATTATTATTATTTTTTTTTTTTAGATTCTCTTTTTATTAAACAGTTGTGATGGTACAGTGATAGGTGACAAAGCCACACAGTGATAACATATGGAGAAAAGGCCACTTGAACATGTTCACAAATCAAATCACTTTGCAGTGTGAAATTAGACAGTAAGAAGATCAATATCCAATTCACTTTTCGGCAATTCAATTGAAGGAAAGATCCATATGTCACCACGGGAACTGTTCTATTTCGCCCACTTGTGATCCCACTTCGAGGGACAACCTCTATGTTTAAACATGTCCTTCTCCGCGATCAAGGCACTGCCACTTTGAGTATTTAGGTAGATCTCTGGTCCCCCACCCCTGAGTTATGTTCCTTTTTAGCAAGGACGAACCCCAGGGACACCTATGAACGCTCTGTTTGAGTTAGGTATGTGGCTTCCCACACATTTAATAGACACAACCGAGGGGAGTGAACAATGACTTTCCCACTCACCCTCGCCAATGTAGAGACAATTTTCTCCCAATAAGGCTGAAGCTTTGGGCACTCCCAAATTGTAAGAAAGAAGGTGTACTCTGCTGTACACCCTCTAAGGCAACTAGGATCCGAACGACTGCCCATCCTGACCAGAATGTGTGCTGATAGATATGTTCTGTGTAGAATTTTCAATTGGATGAGTAGTAGGCGCATTGGGATGGCAACCTCCCTAGGGGAGGAAAGGGCTTCCTGCTAGTCGTCGTCCTCTAGGTATCCCAGCTCTGTTTCCCACGGCTGCCAGAGACATATTAGTGAATCAGGCTTGTTGTTTATTAGGATGCGATAGGTGAGTGAGATCACTTTACACAGTAGGGTGTTCATCAGAAGCCTATCTTCCAGCGGGGGCGCCTCAGGTAAGGCCTCACCCCTATCGGCAACATTGGTGATTGCATGGCAGATTTGGAGAT
Organism: Lissotriton helveticus; assembly: GCF_964261635.1. Taxonomy (NCBI): domain Eukaryota; kingdom Metazoa; phylum Chordata; class Amphibia; order Caudata; family Salamandridae; genus Lissotriton; species Lissotriton helveticus. Next base: position 1,966,094,452 of record NC_136061.1, on the reverse strand, counting down.
AACGAAATGTCTCGGACTCAGCCAACTTGTATTCTTTTCGGTGATGGACAAATGAGATCATAGCATTCCATTTCCAAAGATCCCCCACTGAGGAGATACCAATTAGGTCCCACTTGTCAAAGCCAGGGCATCTACTCAGTATACCAAGCTGTTCGGATTCCCAGAGGGGAGTGAGCAGTGTTAATTTCTTATGCCAACCCCATTTCTTTGTCGCACAGTGCTAAAGTGCCACTGTGTGTCCTGTGGGGCAGGTACGGTGTTGCCTTTAGGAACTAGAATAGAGTGCACGCAGGTATCCTCCCTTAGCCATTACCCATCTGTCCGTGCGATACGCCAGCTCAGACAGTGGGACAAAGACCCACTGATTGAGCACCGCCAGCTGGAGTAAATATTATTTTAACCGTGCCAATATAATACTCTTTTTTAAGGTTAACAAATGTTTGTTTAAGAGTAGTATTTAGGCCCACTCTACCATTCTGCATTTTCTTTCTTTTAAGTAGTTTAAAAATATATTGTTTTCAGTATGGCTTTTACATTTGTACATTTTTTTATATTAGAACATGTAGAGGATTTAACTCTATCCTGAGTGATGTGGTGGTGTCCTTGAGTGATGTGGTAGAGTGATGTGGTGGTGTCCCTGAGTGATGTGGTGGTGTCCCTGAGTGATGTGGTGGTATCCCCGGTTGATGTGGTGGTGTCCCTGAGTGATGTGGTGGTGTCCCTGAGTGATGTCCCTGAGTGATGTGGTGGTGCCCCTGAGTGGTTCCCCTGATTGATGTGGTGGTGCCCCTGAGTGATGTGGTGGTGTCCATGAGTGATGTGGTGGTGTTCCTGAGTGATGTGGTGGTGTACCCGAGCGATGTGGTGGTGTCCCAGAGTGATGTGGTAGTGTCTCTGAGTGATGTGGTGGTGCCCCTGAGTGATGTGGTGATGCCCCTGGGTGTTGTGGTAGTGTCCCTAAGTGATGTGGTGGTGTCCCAGAGTGATGTGGTGGTGTCTCTGAGTGATGTGGTGGTGTCCCTGAGTGATGTGATGTGTCCCTGAGTGATGTGGTGGTGTTCCTGAGTGATGTGGTGGTGTCCCTGAGTGATGTGGTGGTGTCCCTGAGTGATGTGGTGGTGCCCCTTAGTGGTGCCCCTGAGTGATGTGGTGGTGCCCCTGAGTGATGTGGTGGTGCCCCTGATTAATGTGGTAGTGCCCCTGAGTGATGTGATGGTGTCCCTGAGTGATGTGATGGTGTTCCTGAGTGATGTGGTAGTGTCCCTGAGTGATGTGGTGGTGCCCCCGAGTGATGTGGTGGTGTCCCTAAGTGATGTGGTAGTGTCCCTGCATGATGTGGTTGTGCCCCTGAGTGATGTGGTGGTGCCCCTGAGTGATGTGGTGGTGTTCCTGAGTGATGTGGTGGTGTTCCTGAGTGATGCGGTGGTGTCTCTGAGTGCTCTCGTCAAGAGGCAGCTTGCACCAGCCCATTTCTCCTGTTAGCTCCACCTAAAACAGAACCTACTACTAACCATGAATGGGAGAGGATGTGGCATAATGGCCAGAGCTGCCAACTTCGGCTCAACATTCTGTGATTCTGGGCAAATCACTTAATCTCCAGTGCCTACAAAAATGAGTGTGTCCTTAACTGGTGCTGATGAAAAGCGCTCTAATTGGATTGAGGATTCAGAAAAGGGGGTGGTGATGAACAGAGTGTCTGAATTAAGCAGACCACTCTTACCCAGTCCAAAGATCAAGCTTGATCCATCACCGTTATTTAGCTCACTGCCCCATCCCAGCTCAGAACCTGGCTATATGCAAATTAGTCTGTCCCTGGCCCAGTGCATCATGGGAACAGGGCAGACCAAACTACCAAGCCAATTCTTCACCAGAAAGGAGACAAGCTTCCGGGGACCGGTTTCTGGCATTTCAGCCGTCGTCGGCCCGGCTTGCTTGAATCCTGATGGAGCAGTGAGCAAGGGACTCATGTCTGAGTATACCCTGCCACACCTATAGTGGCCAAAAACGATTCAGAAAAGGGGGTGGTGATGAACAGAAACCGGTCCCCGGAAGCTTGTTTCCTTCCCAGTGTAAGAATTGGCTTGGTAGTTTGGTTTGCCCTGTTCCCATCATGCACTGGAACAGGAACAGACTAATTTGCATATAGCCAGGTTCTGAACTGGGATGGTGCAGTGAGCTAAAAAACGGTGTTGGATCTAGCCCTGATATCTTGACTGGGTGAGAGTATTCTGCTTAATTCAGAAACTCTGTCCATCACCACCCCTTGTTGTTAAATATTTTGTCCACCCTAAGCGTGGAAGGGTATACTCAGATGTGAGTCCCTTGCTCATTGCACCATCAGGATTCAAGCAAGCCGGGCCGACGACGGCTGAAATGCCAGAAACCGGTCCCCGGAAGCTTGTTTCCTTCCCAGTGTAAGAATTGGCTTGGTAGTTTGGTTTGCCCTGTTCCCATCATGCACTGGGACAGGAACAGACTAATTTGCATATAGCCAGGTTCTGAACTGGGATGGTGCAGTGAGCTAAAAAACGGTGTTGGATCTAGCCCTGATCTCTTGACCGGGTGAGAGTATTCTGCTTAATTCAGAAACTCTGTCCATCACCACCCCTTGTTGTTAAATAACTAATTGGATTGAGTTCACGCTACAAGCACCAGTGTTGATGATTAAGTGCCGGTGCTGAGCACCGGAAACCACTGGCTCAAATTAAGCACTGTGAAGGACAGTGCGGTAAATAGAAGAGAAGGGACAGTGAAAGGCTGCAGGAATGAGGCAGAAGGAGGGAGGATGAAGTAAAGAAAAAGAATACAGAGGAATATAGGAAAGAAGTGAAAAAAGAGAGGGAGGACAGGTTAACAGAATGCAAAGAATGAAGGAATGGTTGGGGAAGGAGAGGAAGAAAAAGGGGATGAAATGTGGTAGCAAGGAGCAAAAGAGGGGAATGCCAAAGTGAGGGGCAAAGGAGGGAGTGACAGTTTAGAAATAAATGAATGAAGGAATGGGAGTAGCGAGTGAGGAATGGGGTGGAAGGGATGTAGAAATAAGAAAGGACGAATGCGAGGGAGGGATGGGATTAGGGGAAAGTGTAATTAGAGAAAGAAGATAAAAAGAAGTGTGAGAAAGAAAAAGAAAGAAAGAGAGATGAGACTTGTCATTTTAACACATAGTAGTCTGTTGAATGGGCCATTGAGTTATTATAAACAACAGAACCCCACTAGTGCAAAATTTCAATCATGGCACGTTGCGATTTGTGACACACTTATTGTGAAAAATAGTTTTATATCAAAGCTATTTAAAATGTATTTAGTACGATGATCTGTGTGAAGGAAACGTGCAGGGTGGGCCAGTATCCAGGACAGTCCCATGTTTACCCCAACCATCCCAGCAAATGTCAGTAAATTAGAACTGAGCGGGAGCCGACTGGACTCTAATGGACGGTACAAAAGGGGGTGGTGATGGACGGAGCATCTGAACCAATCAAACACTCACACCCAGTGAAAAGATCTGGGTTTAATCCATCATCGTTCTTTAGTCCAACTGGGGTGGGAGAGTGGGCTAAAGAACGGTGATGGATTAAACCCAGATCTTTTGACTGGGTGTGAGTGTTTGATTGGTTCAGATGCTCCGTCCATCACCACCCCCTTTTGTACCGCTTTGGCCACCATAAGTGTGGCTGGGTATGCTCAGACGTGAGTCCCTTGCTCACTTTGCCACTGGATTCAAGGAAGCCGGGCTGAAGAAGGCTGTAATGCCAGAAGCCGGTCCTCGGAAGCTTGTTTCCGGTCCAGGGAAGACATGGCTTGGCAGTTCAGGCTGGACTGTTCCCATGAGGCACAGGGTCAGACTGATTTGCATATAGCCATGTCTGAACTGGGGTGGCAGAGTGGGCTAAAGAACTGTGATGGATTAAACCCAGATCTTTTGACTGGGTGTGAGTGTTTGATTGGTTCAGATGCTCCGTACATCACCACCCCCTTTTGTACCGCTTTGGCCGCCATAAATGTGGCAGGGTATGCTCAGACGTGAGTCCCTTGCTCACTTTACCACCGGATTTAAGCAAGCCGGGCTGAAGAAGGCTGTAATGCCAGAAACCGGTCCTCGGAAGCTTGTTTCCGGTCCAGGGAAGACATGGCTTGGCAGTTCGGGCTGGACTGTTCCCATGAGGCACAGGGTCAGACTGATTTGCATATAGCCATGTTTGAACTGGGGTGGCAGAGTGGGCTAAAGAACGGTGATGGATTAAACACAGATCTTTTGACTGGGTGTGAGTGTTTGATTGGTTTATGTATTTATTTATTTATTTTTGCGATTTGTACAGCGTGCAACTACCCGGAGGTGTCTCGGCGCTTTAGAGATCAAAAACTACACGATCAAGGGCATCTATTGTGCAAACAGCCACGTCTTAAGCTGTTTCCTGAAGCTGAGTAGCGTGGGGCAAGTCTTAATGCCCAAGGGGAGAGAGTTCCACAGTCTGGCTGTGGCCACTACGAAGCGTCTGTCACCCCAGTTGACCTTTTTTGTGGGCGGGACGTTCAGGAGGTGGCCTGATGATGAGCGGAGAGTTCTTGGTACCTCCAAAGGTCTGAAAGCTAATTTGAGGAACTGAGGACCAGTATTGTTAATGGCATTATATGCTATGCATAGAGCCTTAAACTTTGTGCGGCTTCTCGCTGGAAGCCAGTGCAGTTTACGAATGAAGGGGGAAATGGAGTTGTGTTTTGGAATGTTGAGCAGAACCCTGGCTACAGCGTTCTGCACCAACTGGAGCTTATTAAGCACCTTTGCCTGAGCATTGAGGAGGAGGGAGTTGCAATAGTCTGTTCGTGAAAGTACAAGGGAGGTGATCAGGGTCTTTGCAGCTGAGGTGGGAATGTAAGGTAGGATTTTTTAAATTTTCCTCAAGGTGAAAAAGGATGAGGAAACAACATTGTTTACATGATGATTAAAGAGAAGCCGATCATCGAAGATGACTCCGAGGTTTCTTACTTTAGTGACAGGTTTGGGCAGGGGGCCTAGTTCGCTTGGCCACCACTGAGGGGACCAGCAGGGCTCTAGTTTGCCAAAAAGCATAATTTCAGTCTTGTTGGAATTCAATTTCAGATGCTCCGTCCATCACCACCCCCTTTTGTACTGGACTCTGATGGAGGCACATTTTCAAGTGTTCTAGTACAGGGTACATGACTAGTTTGAAGTACCTTAGTGGAAGGCAATTTAGTTAAAATACAATTAAAAGATGGTGATTAAGTTATTCATTGTGCAGCTTATTGTTGATGTAAGCATTTGCCATATAAACCTTCACCTAAAATCGACTTCCTCGTGTGAATGCAACTAACGAAAAAGGGAGAAGACAGCAGAGGATGAAAGGGCTGGGCGAGAAGGGAGGAGGGATTGCGAGGAGCCAAGGACCCCAAAGGGGGAGTAGGGAAATGCGAGCAGACTACAAAGGGATAGGCTAAAAGGGACGGGGGAATACACGGAGCACAGGAGGCTTAATGAACAGGAGGAATGCCATATGCCACATCTGCTCAAGCGCGCGCGCCGAGCACATGCACTGTAAGCTGTCACCAGCAGCTTTTGGGGTTGCATTTTCTGAAGTCCTTCTTATATAAGGTCTGGCGCACAGACCAATGCAAGCGATGGGTCAGGCTCGACCTAAAACAAGTGGTGTCCTGTGATTTTGGGCAAATCACCTATAATAAATGCAATGATCTCGGAGTGGTGATGGGGGCGGGGTGAAGGGGTAGGGAGAGACAGCACTGGGTGAGCAGGAAACAAGACATGATGGTGAAAATGAAACCGGAGAAGGGTTGGGAAAAGACAGCAAGCAAATTGACTGGAACAGCATTTGGGCTTATAAATGACTCCATCTGGCAACATTTAAAACAAGCAGTTATCTCAGAGAGTTGGTGGTGACAGGTTGAAGGGGTAGGGAGAGGCACCACAGGGCGAGCAGGCTGCCACAAGCAGGAAACAAGACACAATGGTGAAAATGAAAGTGGTGTTCTGTGATTTTGGGCAAATCACAATAAATGCAGGCAGTGATCTCGGAGGGGTGGTGGGTGCGGGGTGAAGGGATGGAAAGCGACGGCACAGGGTGGGCAGGAAACAAGACGTGATGGTGAAAATAAAAGCAGTGAGGAGAGATGGCACTGGAACAGCATTTGAGCTTATAAATTACTCCATCTGTCAACATTTAAAAAAACAGCAATGAAACGGCAACAAACATGCTGTGAAGGTCGTATGGTCAGAGTTGCAGACTTGGGAATTCAAGTCTCTACATCAGCTCAACATCCTTTGATTTTTGGTAAATCACTTAAAATACAAGCAGCGATCTCGAGAGGTGGTGGGGGCAGGGTGAAGGGTTAAGGGGTAGGGAGAGACGGCACAGGCTGGGCAGGCTGCCACGAGCAGGAAACAAGACGCGATGTTGAAAATGAAAGCAGTGTCCTGTGATTTTGGGCAAATCACTTTAAATTCAAGCAGCGATCTGGGTGGGGCTTGTGGGGACGGGGTGAAAGAAAAGACGGCACAGGGTGAGCAGGCTGCCTCAAGTAGGAAACAGGACGCTATAGAGAAAATTAAAGTGGGCACCTCGATTAAAGGGGCACAGCCTCTAAAGTAAAACAATAATTAAACCAACAATGCAAATACCAACCGAAACATGAAGCACAGCATCCGTGAAGTGTGTGCTTTTCTGATGCCCAAGCTGAGGCAAACAAGAAACAAAATAGTGCGCACAATGGAACTTAGATAACTTGTGACTCGGCTCCGCCATAATTTCAATTTACGACTGTCAATCCAGTCAGCATTCCTCGGTGTGTATATGTAGGGTGGCGGTAGGCAGCGCTGAGATCTTGGAAGTTGAAAGTTCTCGGGTATTAAATAGACAAGTACGCTAATCTTTCATCAAGCTTGCGAAAATGCAAGGAGAAGCAGGCAAACTGAACCAGGTGAGCTGGAGAGCGGGGGAGGAGAACGAGCAAGCCAGCAAACAGCAGAGGAAGTGTGGCCACCGGGAATCCAGTCTATGCTGTGTGAATAGCTGTTCATAGTTCCTGCGAAGAAAATGAAACAATCGGTCACACGTGTGAAAAGAGAAACAATCTCTCGGCATTGCTGTGGGGGGTCTGGGGGTGAGCGGGGGAGCAGCCGCCTTTGACGTGGTGTGTGAGGCGGATGGGGGTGTGCGAGGCGGATGGGGGTGGGAGGCAGGGGAGCAGGGGAGCGAGCGAGTGGGAGGAAACCAGCATGGGGTGTGAGTGAGGCCAAGCACGCGCCTGGCGAAGCATCACGGTTCAGTAGACAACATACATTGGGAGGAATCCGGCTTGGAATCCTCTTGGTCAAAGAGTTTGTTTTAACTATAATAGTTCAGAGCTATAAATAGCTCGACCTGAAAATCAAAAAGTTTGGTTTACTCACATAGATTACATTTTCATTGACTGTGTTTGGAAGTGTGTTTTAAGCACGTTTCTTTTTCTTCAAAAATGCTGTCAAATATTTTTAATGGTATATGTTGTTAAAATCATGCTAAGATTTGGGGGCCAATTAGGATGGAGGGCAGACTGCCGTCCGCCTGCCACCTTAGCAGTGCTGGAACCGGCAGCCAGTGGTGGGAATGCACTGCGTGCATTATCATGCACATGGTGACAGGCACCGCAAGGTGCCTGCCACCATGTCCATGACAATGCAGGGGGTACCATAGGTACCCCCATGTGCACCCTCCACCCCCCCAATACCCTGGGAGCCCGCAACAGGCCCCTGAAAGCAAAATCCGCATGCCTTTCCTTGGCGGCAACGCCACCACGGAAAGGCATGTTTCAGGGCTAATATGGATGACAGTTTCTAGCAGACAATGCCACCATATTAAACCCTATTCCGCCCGGTCGACTTGTCAACCGGGCGGAAAAGCGGCAGGCGGTCTTCCCATCCGCCGCGGTATCCCCCGCCATACTAATATGGCGGGGGGGTAAATGGGTGGCGGGCGGGGAAGGATGTAGGGCGGATCGCCACCGCCATACGGGCGGTGGCGATCGCCCTACATCCTAATGGACCCCTTAGTTTGTAAATATATTATATTTATTATGGGTACACTTACTTGGAACTGTAGATGGCACTGTTTGATGATGAGTTTTTCCTGGCATGCAAACCGCGTGTGGTGTGTCTGGAAGTCAGTTTACCACAGTTTCCAAAATGGTGGACGGCTGCTTTTAAACGTTTTTAATGGTGTACGATAATTTAAAAGAAAATATGATCTGGGCATACTTTTTTTATTGTCTTTTTAGTGCAGTGAAAATGTATATTTCTTTTTTTTATGTATAAATGTCCATGAATGTTTTTTACATCTGTATTGTCCGCCATTTTGGCGAACCGCAGGCTAAAGTGGTTTCAAAGAAAGTGTTGTAAGACTTTCGTTTTTGTGTAGTTTAAAATGGTGGATTATTTGTTATGTTTTCGATTAGTGTCTTTTATTGGCCTTTAATTTTGTTTTACATTATCTTTTTTTATTGGTAGATATTTTGGTAAATTACATTTTGTGGTGCACCTCTTTTTTAAAATATGTATTTTATTGGATTTTTTTATATTATATTGTAATATATTTAGTAGTATTATATTGTATTTTGTGGGATAATTATATGCTGATTTTATAAATTAAATTACATATTTATTTAAGGGATATTAATATTTTTTTAGGTTTTTTTAACGTACATGTATTTTTTTTAAATACACTGGTACTTATTTTAATACTAAGATATTCAAAATAAATACCCATGTATTAATACATTTCTTCACCCCAAACCCCTATTTTACCTGCATCCCAGAGGTTAGTATATAATTTATTAAATAAATAAATAAAAGATATACGAGTATTAATTTTTGTGCTCGAGTATTAATTTTAATATTAGGAATAATGCTAAATACCCGTGTATTAATACGCTTTCCCACCCAAAACCCCTATTTTCCCTGCATCCCGTCCAAGGGGTTTATTAAACTTTTTTTTTTAATGCGTTGTCATTGTATGCGCCGTACAAATATGCATTTTAAACGTTTGCATTGTAATGGATCATTTAGTGCATTAAGGTTATGTTGCATTGTAATGGTATGCGTTGTAAAAACATGCGATGTAAAGGTAGTTGCGTTGTAAAATCTGCGTTGTAAGAGCATGCGTTGTAATGGCTTGCGTTCGTAACATCATATATTCGTATAGAGCACCCTCAACACCAGCAACACTATAAATTTGCTCACTTCAAATGTCTGCTTTTCTTTCAATGTTTTTAAGCACAGGATTAGCACAGTGCTATCCACGCCGAGATAGGAAGTACAAAGTATATTGCCATTTCTACAGCAACATCTTTAAGCATAGGATTAGCACAGTGCTATCCATGCTAAGCTGTAAAATGGCCAAAACCTTTTACCACTCCAGGCACAGTATTGTAGCTTTGGATTGGTAAAATACTATCCACGCCAACCTGAAATGAATAAAAGCAACCCCTGACATGTGTTTTGCTACAGAAATGGCAAAAGACTTTTCCACTTTCTATCTCGGTGCTCTATGTGGAGTGGTGTGGCTCACTGGTTAGAGGCGGCAGACCCGGGAGCAGAAGTTGGCCCGGGACCAGGGTTCATTTCCCAACGCGGCAGGGTCGTGGACCAGGGTCAGCGGACTTGACAATTCTCGCCTCGGTGCCTACTCTAACCTGGGGTCCCACTCGGCAACTCTGGGCATTAACTTGCCTAATCTCCACAACGGCCCCATCAATGCCGGGGATGCCTGGCTCCACCTTGGGGATTCCCAGTAGGGACCATCCCACAGGGAAAGCCAGGACGGGTTCCCCAGCGGTATACAGTGCCGGGACGCCCCTTTGCTGGGGCAGCTGTGCGCTTTACAAGTAAATGACATTTAACGACAATTAACATATAGGAGCTGCCTTCCACCTAAACTTGGGAACTACCCAGAGTTCTCTGCTTCTTTTTTTGCAAGGGTATTGTTTTGATATATAAATATACACATATATATGGAATCAATCTAAAACGCACCGGCTGCGAAAAAATTTTGTTTTTTATATTTTGCACTGGAAATTGCATCTCTTGGAGATGCCTTATAGAGTTAAAATTACATGTTTGTAAGCACCTGCTGTGGAGTGTTGTGGTGCTGTCATGTTATGCATTAATGGTGAGAGGGAGTATATATACATATATGTATACATACATATAAATATATACATATCCACAAATCTAGTCGTAATCCTTTTACCAGAAGAATGAGTGCAGACCGCATATAGGTGCAAGTATTATCTTCAATTTATTGAGTTACATCTGCCATGACGTGTTTCTGCCGTTACCAGCCTTAATCACATGACAGTTAAATATAAATTTGTGTTAGCACCTGCTGTGGAGTGTTGTGGTGCTGCCATATTATGTATTAATGGTGAGAGGGTGTATATATACAAATATATATATCTTCAAATGCACTTTTTCTATAAAAAAGCGTGGCGCACACTCCTCCGTGATTTCAGATTTGCTTTATTCCGCTCCCTCGGCAGACAAACGCGTTTCGGCCATGCTGGCCTTCGTCAATGTCAAAGAAAACAATGTTTTTTACAAATTTATGTACATCATTTCCTCTGTATGATCATTCCATTGTGACAGAAAGTGGACTATATTGTATCTCTCTTAGTGTGTCTAGTAGGTTTCTACAGTGACCATCTTAAGCTGGTGTGGATGGTCATTTATCCTATACTATTTCATATTTAAATATATTAGAGTTTTAATAAACAAATTACTTAAATTCATATGGTACAATTTTTGCCCTGTATGGGCAATGTAAAACCTTTCTGACTTTGCAGTGTTAATTCATTTCATTTCACACTGTCCTGCATGCAGCCCTGAATGGGCAATGTCAAAACATCCAGAGGTTTTTTCTGATGTTTTCATGCAAAAAACATCGTTGATTTTCTGTAAGAAAGATTAAAAACTAGCTGTTCATGAGGACTACATAGCATCTATCCCGTTCTGGTCCCAAATGCAGCGAATAGGTCTACCACTTGTTCACAACAATAATTCATCCATCTAAACTTCACTATTTTCAGGGTTAAAAATAGGCTTTTCTTAACTGTTGACCTCTAAATCAATTATTATCTTTCTTCATTTGATCTTTTCCTAGAGGGAAACAGACAATTTAAATCTTTCTAATCACAAAAGTTTCTCAGATATAGATGACCTTTATCTTATCACTATTTCATCATTCTCCTCAGCCCCAGTGTGTGTTTGGTTTAGCCCAAAGGTACCCACAGTTCTTCCTCACAGTTCAAACTACTCGGTGTCAGGGTGCTGAGTTCTATTACGTACCTGGATTCTAACTGTTTTAGTCTTGAGGAGGTCACAAAGGTGTCTCAGTGGTGCATGAAAGAGATTCAGTCAAGTGAGCGAATGTGGGCTAAAGCCACAAGGTGCAATCTTAAGACCATTTGTGATCACCTGAATGTTGAAATAGATCCGAAGACATTGCAAATCGATGTAACAAAGAGTGCACTTAGAATGCAGGGTAAAGAATTGTCACGAGCAGCCGACAGAAAGTATTTGAGTACAAAAGACTCTGTAAAATGTAGGAGTAACATCTGGGAGAAAGACCTAAGCTATCCCTACCTAGATACATTACCGAATCGTTGGTTAAGAATGGATGTACTAAGGATTAGAACTGGTATCAATCCGGCCGTAATAAATAGTGCAATAAAATCTAACCTAATTCATCTATAAAAGCAGAACAAGAAAAACACACCAGAAACAATCAAAAGTGCGCAGCACCATGGATGCACACTGACCTAGGGCAGAGGCCAATGCGAACCCCACAAGCCCCACAGACCACCAGCAAGGTACAACGGGGTCAGGGAAGGCAAGGGAGAAGAGGGAGAAGAGGGAGAGGAAGACGGGGTGCAGTCCGCAGGAACACAAGACCATCGTCATGGAGGTGACAGAACACTACCAGCAACTGTCCCAAAATCAGACTACCTGGAATGCAGTCGGAGTGTCGAGGAGGTCAATGGATGAGGCCAAGAGGCACTGGCATGACCTGAAAACCTAAACCAGACACCGCCAACAGGAAGGCAGCAACGGCCACAGGAGGTGGGAGTCCTGCACCACAGGAGAAGTAGGAGTAAAGGGAGGCCAGTCATCAGTGTGGAGATGGTGCAAAGAGGAGGGAGTATGAACACAGCTCGAGAGGACCTGGCACAACAACAACAGGGTGAGTAACGAACAGGGACTGAGGGGACGGGGGAGATGGGCACAATGGCACACATACACAATCAAGTATAGCACACTGCACACCCACAATGACCCAGGATCATGTCCCTCATCCCCGTGGCACACTGCAGCACACACACATAGAAATCACAGCACATCCCATGACAATGTGGCACCAAGTGCAACACCGACACTGCAGAACAGGGGACACAACTGAGTCTGCTCATGCGCAGAAACAGGCCAATCACATTGGACAGAGCAGGGAACTGTGAGATGCATATGCACGAGTACAACCTCACATCCGTCATGTAGTCCCAATGTCCACTCTCCCCCCAAATTGCCAGCACCGCCCAAACAGTCACAATGTACATTGTCACACAGTCTGTATGTAAACAAGAACAATACGCTAACATAAATATCAACACAATGTCAACATGCATCTCCCCTTCACATTGCAGAGGGACAAAAACACTTCCAGCAGGTCAGACCCGACAACCCATCAGTGATGCCGGAGATGACCACCACACCTCCGACACCGACACCCTACAACAGTTCATGGACTTCTGAGGCAACCCAGCCCCAGGAGCAGGGCAGCCAAGCCACATAGAGAAGACACCAGGCCCTGCACAGACCACACAGCAGGAAGCACCCACCTTCACGGCTGGCTCCCAACACTTCACAGAGGCTCACATTGCATTCAAATGTCAGGTCTCAGAATGCCAAAAGGAGGTGGTCGAACAGGTGCGGGTGGGCTCAGAGCCCATGGAAGCTGAACTACATCACATATGGGGGTGTTCAAGTCCCATCAGGAACGACCTACACCCCACAAAGGAGACCCACACGGCGACAGATACACATGCATGAGCACATGTCCTGCAATGAACCACACCCAGAGCCACGGAATCATCATTCACACCCCGACGCTGGACCTCTGTACAACAGCCCAGTTCACTTCTCATTTTTTATCAAATCTGTTTATTAACATTTTTATGTATTTCAAAGCACAGTACAATGATCAATCAATATAACACGACAGTCCAGTCTCTCCGGTTTATCATCTAGACATCATATATCAAGACAGAATATAACCACAAAGGTACTCTGACAGTGTCACATGGATAGGGAATACATGCAAGGGGCTGACTGTTATGTGTAGGGCCTAGCTCGGCGACCTCCAGATTAGTTCATGCCCATCGGCTGGTTTAGTCTTGTACAAGGACATGCTTGTGGGGTGGATCCCTCTACTATTGGCCTGCACATAGAAATGACATTTATCTAACAGTTGTAAAGAAACTTAAACAACAGCGGCAAAATCACAAGCATATGTTTATGCTATTCCTCTGCTCGCCTCCCCCCCCGGGCTCCTCCCCAGCATGCGCACCCCCTTCAGTAAGCGAGCCTGCATCTCAGGCCTGCATGCCCCGTAACTGGTGGTCTACATGACAGATTATCTGGACAGAAGAACAGCCCGCAGTACGCTCCAACCCCCAGGAGCATCCACTTAGGTCACTGCAGCATCCGAATCACTATCCCCCCAGGCAATTGTAAGGCGTTGAGCATGCGTTCCCACTGTTCCGCCATAGGTTCTTTTCGGAGCCCTGTTGTTTCCTCCCTCCGTATGGCTATCCATTCCGTCCTGGCTCACGCCTGAAGGGAAGAGACCCACGCCTGCGCAGCAGGTGGCTCGCGCTCCTTCCACCGCCTCGTGAGGAGGCGCTTTGCCACCACTAACCCCAGATCTAGGAAACAGGACGATGCCTTATCTTTGGGTGTTCTCTTGAAGTGGTGTAAGATGTACTCAAGCCAGTTGAAGGGAATAGTGCGGCCTGTGCATGCCCCAAGCATCTCATTTATCACATTCCAATAAGCACCCAGTCTTGGGCAGTTCCATAAGAGGTGAAGCCCCGCATCTAGTTCATCGCACCTGGGGCAGGACGCATCAGAACGGTGGAAATATCTATTGATGAGCTCAGGTGTGAGGTAGGCTCTATGAACGACGAAGAGCTGTATCTGGCGAAAGCGCATATTGCGGGGGATGCGCACCGGGCTTTTAAGGATTCTCTTTAATATCAAAAGTAGACTAGGACACTTCTAACTACGTTACACAAGATAGTATAGATAACCCTCATAAACGCTATGTTTTTTTAAAGTGAGGTGTATCTTGATTTTCCGCCCCACATAGACGTTCGTGGCTTTTGTCATCGGGTGATCTATTGTGCTACATGCCAGCCTCAAGCCTGAGGTCCACTCTGGAGTAGCGTAGCAGTGTCCAGAGATGTCTTTAGGTATCACCACACAGAAGGTTTAGTTATTTTAAAAGACAAACCATCACCCAAATTACTATTTTATCCCAAAGGGTGTGATTTGTTATTAAAAGGTGGTATTTGGGTATACTGTTAGATCGAGCAACTGGATCTTGGTATATCACTTAAAACATACAGTCAACATGTTTCAGCTGCTTATTGCCCAGCCGGGTCTATGGAGCATTCGTCAGGAGAAAACAGATTACAATATACTCACACCTCTTGTGCAGTATGGCAGTGGTTGTAATTATACCCACCGTTTTGTAAATACAAGGTTTAATTTACCTGTAATGGAAATCACAGAATCAATTTATGATATTATTGTGTATGATTACCTCGGCATGTATATATTCTGCAGCAATATTTGCAACACTTTTCTATTGTAAGTACTGTATCGAGGGCAGTAGTTGCCCATGGCATATTCTTTACAGTGTTGGCATTGAATAGGAAAACAAAATGGCGAATCACACTTGGAATCTTACCAGTAAAAGGAGGCACATTGTTATGTTAGACAGTAAACATGGATAATCTTCATTTTCACGATAACAAATCTATTGTTACTCAGGAAATAAAGATATTTGTGATATTTCTGATATTTTGACAAGTTTATCTAGATACAACTAATATTCTCGCAATGGGGTAGATGGCATTGGTACTATCACTGCGTGACAGATGAAAGCATTACCTTGGTCTTAGCGATACTGTGTATCATCAGGGGATGTAGACCTATGGGTCTCAGGCTAAAGTAGAAAAGAAAAGAGTTTTTTACATTCTGCAACAATTTTAGGCAGCAATACGAAGACTAATTGGGATTTCGTATCTGCCTCGCGATTCTCTTACCCGCAATGTGAAGCGTATTCCGCGTCTGGTGCTGGCGCTACCCCCGGACACGGAAACGCATCCGTTTCTCGTTTTTCTATTCTACAGATCTCATGACAATAGAAAACGGACCACACGCGATGTTGCTTTTCTTAAACGACATGGAAAACAGACGTTATTACTTATGTATTACTTTGGAGTTATCATTATTAATTGTAACCATCTGCACATGCGAGATTATCGCTTCAAAATCTTATGTTATTTACTTTGTATTTAGGTAAGATGCATGTCAGTTTAAAACGAAATTGGAGCCAGTTTATCGTTTTTCTTTACTTCATGTGTCATAGTAATAGAAAGAGGACCACATGTAGTATTGTTTAAGTGGATAGACAAGGAAAACAAACTTTAGTCTTCTGGTTATAGAGTTTTGCTTATATTCAATCATAAGGTTCTGCATTACTGAGTCATTTTTGAACTCTAAATACACAAAATCTCGATTGAAAAAGATAACTCTAGGTTATTTCTCAAATAGTCAGAATTTTCGTATGTATCTAAGAAAATGTTGAAGTAATGTATACATACATTTAAGCAAATTGTTGCCATGGGACATTGTCATTGAGTCCAGTTTGGTGAGTTTTGAGACGATTGACCCACCTCTGTTCTCTTTCATATAGAATTTTTTCGGCATTTCCAGTCTTATCCTTCAACATCTCAATGACAGTCCATTTCATATCTTCTACTGCATGACCTGATTCAACAAAGTGAGTGCAGAGTTTTGTATTGTTTTTCTTTAATCTAATGTTGCTTTTGTGCTCTCCAATTCTTAACTTTACCTTTCTGCAAGTCATTCCTATGTACTGTTTTCCACAGGGACATGTAATTATGTAGATCACATGAGATGAGTTACAGTTTGTATGTTGTCTCTGGGTCCAAAGTAATGTCTCTGTTAGTTGTAATGTTTTAGTTGTGGTTGTTAAGTTACAGGCTAGACATGTTCCACAAGGATAGTGTCCTGTTATGATTGTCATATCAATGTTCCTTAACCGTCCACTCGGTAACTGTTTTTTAGGACGTGTATGGACAAGTAGGTCCTTTAAGTTACGCGTTCGACGATTAGCGAATCTTGGTTTAGACAATCCAGGTTCCCTGAAGTCAATATTCGCCAGTTATTGTTTACTATTTTCTGGACCATATAGGTCGCTGGGCAGTATGTTGTAACACAAGTTACCAAGTTTGGAACTGGTTCTTTTCTGTTAGTTTCGAGTAAGGATAACCTTGGTTGATTATTAGCTCTTTTGCGGCATTTTGAAATCGTAGTTTGTTTGTAAGCCCGACTTTGAAGTTTGAAGCTTAGTTCTTGGGCTTGTTTCTTATAGTCATTATTTTGGCTACAGTTTCTTTTAAGTCTTAAAAATTGACTATAAGGCAGATTGTCTCTGAGAGGTTTTGGGTGGAAACTTTTGTATGACAGCAAGCTGTTCTTTGCCGTGGGTTTCGTGAAGGTTTTTGTTTCGATCTGTCCATCTTTAACAAAGATTGTCAGGTCTAAAAAATCTATGCTGGTATCATCTGATGTGAACGTGAACTTCAGACACTCATCTCTTGTGTTCAACCAGTCCATAAAATGGCTCAGATCTGTTTCTTTCTTCCAAATCATCAGGACATCATCTATATATTGTTTCCAGTAAAGGATACTGGTAACAAAGGGATTAGTGTCAGCAAATACATTGTTAGCTTCAAAATGAAAGACATACAGGCCAGCCACCGAAGGAGCGAACGCACTTCCCATGGAAGTTCCATGTCTCTGTAAGTATAGGTTTCCATCAAATTCGAAATAATTTTCAGTTAATGCCAGCCGGCAACATTCGAGGGCAAAGTGGCGAGGTGTGTGATGGTCCCACTCTTCCATAAATAGTGTGTCTTCAAGCATTTGTAGTGTCTCTCTTTGAGGTAAACTTGTGTATAACGATTCAACGTCTAGTCCTACCAATAGCATGGTAGTTTGGTCCAATGGCATCTCCAGTATTTGGTTAACAGCTTAGGAGCTTCGTAAATATACCTCCCCAGTGCTGCGCTGTCCATTATCCAGTGCTGAATGGACGTCCAACGGTCGCACGCAGCACTGGGGAGGTAGTGCCCATGACAACCGTTGGCCGACGGCAGCACTTAAAGGGTTAAGAAGATCCCTCGTATCTTTTAAATACGTTGGAGTGCTTTGGACTAGAGGCTTCAAGAATTGGTCCGCAAATTGAGACAAAGGCTCTAATACCGAGCCTATCCCCGATACTATTGGGCGTCCTGGCGGAGGGAATTTGTTCTTATGCGTTTTTGGCAAAGAATAGAAAAAAGGGATCTTGGGTTCCTTTGTGATCAGATAATCTGCCTCTTTTTTTGATATCCATGCATTAGTCTCTGCCTCATAAACCATTATCGCAATTGAATTCTGCAGTCTCGGTGTTGGATCTGAGATTATTTTTGTGTAGAATCTTTCATCTGCCAGTAGAGTTAGACATTGTTGTTTATAACCTTCTTTTCCCAAAATGACGATTCCTCCACCCTTATCTGCAGGCTTTATGACAATTTTGTCATTACCATGTAGTGCTTCCAGAGCTTGATGTTCCTTCTTTGTCAGATTTTGGAAAATCTGATTCTTATCGATGTTTATTCCGTCTATGCCCTTCATGATGGCTTGCTCGAAGGTTTGGATCTCCACAGGTATCAAAGCATTGGGAGGATTAAAGGTGGATTTCCTTTTTAGGTTGGTATCTCCCTCCTCTGTCTCTGCTTTCACTTTCAGAATCCGACAGAATTCAGCCAGCTCACATTTAACTTTGAAAGTGTCTAGGGTTGGAGTGGGCACAAATCCTAGTCCTTTATTTAAGACTTTTGATTGATCTTCAGAAAGGACTAAGGGCCCGATGTAGGTCGGTCGGTAACGGCCGAAAATCGGTATTTTCGGCCGTTACCGATCGGAATTGAGACATCGGGATGTAGGAGGCCGAAATCTGACAAAATCGGTGATTTTACCGAATCGGAAAGTCACCGAGTCGGTAGAATTCCGAATCGGAAAAAAGTAGGAATCTGAAAAATCTCCGAATAGGTAGAATACCGAATCGGAGATTTTTCAGATTCCTTATTTTTTCCGAATCGGAATTCTACCGACTCGGTGATTTTACAGAATCGTGAACGTACCGATTCGGTATAATTACCGAATCGGTGATAATCCGATTCGTTGTGAAAAGCTGAAGAATGAGATGTAGGTAAGCACTGAAATACCGAATTTGCCTCAAATTCGGTATTTCAGAGTCGGAAATTACCATGGATTGGAATCAGGTGGTAACCAGGTGCAACCTATAAAAAAGGACCCAAAATGCAGTTCTACTTGCAACATGGCAGCTTTCTATGTCATAGGAAGACGGCTACGGCTACAGCAGGAAGGAGAGAGGGAATGGCTGAGACAGGAGCAGGTGTATAGACAGCGGATCACCCTGTTCATGCTCACAGATGCAGAGATCCTACAGAGGTACAGGCTGGACTCAGAGACCATCAGAGACCTCATTAGGGACCTCCAACCCCTGTTGCAGCACCCCACCCCAAGGGCACACGCAATCCCTGTGCATGTGCAGGTGCTATGCTGCCTACACCTGCTGGCGTCTGGCAGCTATCAAAGTGTAGTTGCTGTGGCAGGAGGGGTGACCCAGAGCAGCCTGTCAAGGTTCTTCCACAAGTTCCTTGACGCCATGATCCAGAGGATGGACCAGTACATTTCCTTCCCTGCAACCCATGCAGAACTGGTACAGACTAAAGCAGACTTCTACCAGATGGCAGGATTCCCCCACATCATTGGCTGCATAGACGGCACACACATTCCGATTTGCCCCCCTGCTGACACGGAATACGTATACCGCAATCGGAAGTCACGGCACACCATAAATGTCCAGGTCATTTGCAATGCCAAGTGTGTCATCACTGACCTGGTTGCGAAGATTCCGGGGAGTACCCACGACTCCTATATCTTCCAGAATAGCGGAATTTATGCACGGCTGATGGCAGGGGAATTTGGTGAAGGATACCTCCTAGGTAAGACACAGTGTCAGACCCCCATAACCTAAATAGCAGTGTGAAGTACATGTATGCATGTGAGTAATGTCACCCCTTTTCCTTCTAGGTGACAGTGCATATGCCCTCCTCTCGTTCATTCTCACCCCCTACCTCAACCCCTCAACACCCAGCCAAAGGAGGTACAACCGTGCCCACAAAAGCACGAGGAATGTAGTGGAAAGGACCTTTGGCATCTGGAAGAGCAGGTTCAGATGCCTGCACAAGAGCGGAGGTGCAAGGCAATATACCCCCATCACCTGCTGCAAGATTATTGCTGTCTGTGCAATGTTGCACAACCTTGCAGTCAGGAAAGGCACTGAGGTTGAGTTGTCCGACTTCGAGGACCCTGACGATGACAATGCTGTGCCACTACCACAACCTGCTGGAGTCTCTGCACCAAGTGACGGCAGATACAGGCGTCAGGAGATAACAGACAACTATTTCTGAGTGAGTACAGATACACAAACAGGTCAATGTATGTTTTCCAAAAAGAAATTTAATAATGTTGCAACAACGTTACTGCACTGATGTGCAACAAAACAAAAGGTAAACAAGATGTGGTTAAATGTCAATTGTCCGGGTTGCCTCACCCGCCCTGGCAGTCTTATTTCTTGCTGCGCTTAGCAGCCCCACTAGGATGTGGCTCACCCCCTTCTGTATGACCAGCAGCCTCAGCTGAGCACCTGCTGCTCCGGCGCGGCTCAGACACTGCGCTGGCCGGGCTGCTGCGGCTGCTGCTGTCCCCAGCCTCGCCCAGGCCCAGGGCGGGATTGACAACTGTGTTAGATATCAGTAGTGTCTCCATGGCGGTGGTAATGCGGCCCATGCCCCTAGTCACCTCTGACATGTTCTGGGTGAGGCTGGCCTCCATGTTTGCCCCACGTTGGCATAGCTGGACGGTTGCAGCAGCAAGGCGGTTCATAGACCTATTCTGCATGCGGGCATCCCTGCGGCGACAGTGTTCGTGTTCATCCATTTTATTGCAGAGCTGGGTGATGGCAGTGGTCATTCGCCCAATACCTGTTGCAATGTCCTTGTTGCTATCAACAAATGCTTTGAATCCCTGTGCCATCTCCCCCATCTGCAGGTTGTGCTGCCGCAACTGGCGATGGCAGGCCAAGATTGATTTTGCCTGCATTCTCTGGATTCTGACCATACTGCCCTCCAGCCCTAGGAACACGCGGCCCTGTGCTGGAAGGGGACTGCTGGATGCACGTGGCCTCCGGGGATTTCTGCTGCCCTGCTGTGTGTGCTGGGGTGACACAGGTGTTACAGGGTTTTGTGCTGGAGCCTGACCCGCTGCTCCCTCCATGATGTTTAATGGAGCAACAATTATCCTCCTGGCAGGAGATGTGGCAGGTGCAGGGTGGCTCTGTGGAGGTGAGTTCTCCGGGGAGAACTGCAATGGGGGCGTCTGAAACAGAGACAGTCGGGGGGAGTGTGGAAATGTGAGGGAATGTCCAGTGTCTTCCTCATTGCCCAGGGCACTGCTGTTGTCCTCCTCCTGTGTATGTACACTGGTGCTTGGCACTGCCACCGCACTGGCTGATGGTGCTGGAGCTGGTGCTTGAGTAGCTGCTGCTCCCCCGCCTGATGGTGCCCCTAGGTATACAGAGGCATTTGTCAACTCAGTGCTAATGTATTACAGTCACTACCATTAAAGCATTGCACATCTCATTACAAATACTTTGATGCAGTATTACAGTTATTTTTAATATGCTTCTGCAGTGGCATTTTTTGGGTACTTTTGCTGACTACATTTAGCATGATGCATTGCTCATGTCTGTTGCTAGCAGTACTGGGCTGGGGTTTGGCTGTGCATTGGGTCTAAAGGGGAGGTGTCCCGTATGGTGTGTCAAGTTGCGCATGCTTCTTACCTGTAGCTGTAGCTCGGGATGAGCTATCCAGGTCCCCAATTCCCACAACACTCGCGCTCTCAATGGTAGTGGCCACAAGTTCCTCCAGGTCAGTGAGGGGTGGCGCCCGGTTCTTGCCTCCACCAGTTAGTCCAGCCTGCTTGTGCAGCTCGGCCAGTTTCCTCTTTGTGACGCCGCGGATGTCGTAGAACCTCTTTTTGAGGTCGTCCAGGCTTCTGTGGGTGACACCAACAGCGTTTACTCTTTCCCCAATTTCTATCCACAGCTTCCTCTTAGTGCTCTCTGGAACAGTGAGGGACAGCCTTCCATACAGCTGCCTGTGTACCCTCACCACCTCCTCCACCAACACTTGCAGCTCCATGGTGCTGAATTTGCTCTTCCGCTTGCGCTCAGCCTTCTGGCTCTCAGAGCTGCTTGCCATGTTTCACAGGGATCTGGATACTGCTGCTCACTGTGGCTGCTCAGCTCAGGCTGCCTCTCCAGAAAGTTCTGATGAGTTGCACCTGGCTTGCCACACCCTGTGGGGGAGGGTGCTTCCACCTCATTGGCTGATGGCATTAGTTTCAGTTTCCTTGATCGACGAATCGTGATTTACCGATTCGGTAATTGCCGAATCGGATTTTACCGATTCGGAAACTACAGATTCGGTATTTATGCCGCGTTCCTATTGGTCCTTTTGCCCATGGGGTGTATTGCTATTTCCGATTCGGTAGTTACCGATTCGGTATTGGCAGATTCTGTCTATACCGAATCGGTACTTGCCGAATCGGTGCGTATCGACTCACGATACCGAATTGTACCGATTCGGTAAAATTCCGAATTTTTTAATCTACATATCATTTACCGATTTGGAAATACCGATTCGGTATGACTGTTCTTGCTTGTCCCTGGTTTTTCTGTTGTCATGCTGCGAGTCATTATGTTCCTCTGTTGGTCTTGCCAGGTTAAAGTTTTGCGGCGCCCTCTTTGTTGTTGGCCCCTTCCTAAAAAAGGCTGTTGGTTTGCATTCTCAGCTCCTGACATTTGTAGGGTCATCATGTGAGGTATTTGGGACATGTCTTGATTGAAAGGGTTCATCCAGGCTCCATAAGGTGGCATATACGGTTGGAAAAAAGGAAATTGGTTTCCAGCGAAACCTCTACCTGTGAAATTCCGTCTTGGCCACCTGTTTCCTCTCTTGTTGTTAAACTGCCGGAAGTTGTTTTTCCCTCTTCTTGAGGTTGAATCTTCAGATCCATCTTCTGATCCATCTGTGGAGTTTCTTCCCTCTGAATCATTATCAGAGTTGTGATCGGGTGGTGTATATTCCTCTTTTATATATGAATGCATCTTTTCTTGGCTGAATTTTTTCAGGTCCTTGCCCAGTTTTTGTAGCTTGCTTTGCATGAGATATTCTTTTGCCTCATTCATCTCAATATTGATTTTGTCAAGTCTTTTTTTAAAGGCTGTGGGGGATATGCCTTTTCTCGATTCATTTCCGCAAGTTTGTATTTGAGCAAGGAGTGCTTCTGATAACCTCTTCGCAGTTTTCACTATGAGGACCAGATAATCCAAAGTACACTTCCAAGATATTGAAGACCAATCTCGTCTGAATGCCAAGTCATGCAGGAAAATCCTAGGTGCATTGTTAACCCACAAACCCCTAGGTGCGGATTTCGATCTTAAATACCCGGTCATTATGATGCCATGAATGGCTGTCCTGATTTGATCCCGTTTCTTCTCAGAAAGGCATTCCCAGTCATCTGTCTGTGCTAATGCCTGGGTTAAATCTTGATTCTGTAATAATGGTTGTGCCGCCAATATCTCACTGATATCATCCTCCGTGTAACTCAAGCCGAGGTTGTCTTCCATAATGCCTCTGTAATGAACACTTATGAACGCTACTTATTAAGTAGCTAATAATGTCTCCCGCAGCTGTGCGCTGCTTAATACAATGTTGATCAAAAATAGGGAGGAGGAAAAGGTGTCTAGTCAGTTCCCCACGTGAGATATTTAATATCAAAAGTAGACTAGGACACTTGTAACTACGTTACACAAGATAGTATAGATAACCCTCATAAACGCTATGTTTTTTGAAAGTGCGGTGTATCTTGATTTTCCGCCCCACATAGACATTCGTGGCATTTGTCATCGGGTGATCTATTGTGCTACATGCCAGCCTCAAGCCTGAGGTCCACTCTGGAGTAGCGTAGCAGTGTCCAGAGATGTCTATAACCAGAAGACTAAAGTTTGTTTTCCATGTCTATCCACTCAAACAATACTACATGTGGTCCTCTTTCTATTACTATGACACATGAAGCAAAGAAAAACGATAAACTGGCTCCAATTTCGTTTTAAACTGACATGCATGTTACCTAAATACAAAGTAAATAACATAAGATTTTGAAGCGATAATCTCGCATGTGCAGATGGTTACAATTAATAATGATAACTCCAAAGTAATACATAAGTAATAACGTCTGTTTTCCATGTCGTTTAAGAAAAGCAACATCGCGTGTGGTCCGTTTTCTATTGTCATAAGATCTGTAGAATAGAAAAACGAGAAACGGATGCGTTTCCGTGTCCGGGGGTAGCGCCAGCACCAGACGCGGAATACGCTTCACATTGCGGGTAAGAGAATCGCGAGGCAGATACGAAATCCCAATTAGTCTTCGTATTGCTGCCTAAAATTGTTGCAGAATGTAAAAAACTCTTTTCTTTTCTACTTTAGCCTGAGACCCATAGGTCTAAATCCCCTGATGATACACAGTATCGCTAAGACCAAGGTAATGCTTTCATCTGTCACGCAGTGATAGTACCAATGCCATCTACCCCATTGCGAGAATATTAGTTGTATCTAGATAAACTTGTCAAAATATCAGAAATATCACAAATATCTTTATTTCCTGAGTAACAATAGATTTGTTATCATGAAAATGAAGATTATCCATGTTTACTGTCTAACATAACAATGTGCCTCCTTTTACT
The DNA here is from genome assembly GCF_964261635.1 of Lissotriton helveticus. NCBI lineage: Eukaryota > Metazoa > Chordata > Amphibia > Caudata > Salamandridae > Lissotriton > Lissotriton helveticus. The sequence goes on along the minus strand of NC_136061.1, from coordinate 1,966,070,144 downwards.
GGTAAGATTCCAAGTGTGATTCGCCATTTTGTTTTCCTATTCAATGCCAACACTGTAAAGAATATGCCATGGGCAACTACTGCCCTCGATACAGTACTTACAATAGAAAAGTGTTGCAAATATTGCTGCAGAATATATACATGCCGAGGTAATCATACACAATAATATCATAAATTGATTCTGTGATTTCCATTACAGGTAAATTAAACCTTGTATTTACAAAACGGTGGGTATAATTACAACCACTGCCATACTGCACAAGAGGTGTGAGTGTATTTTAATCTGTTTTGTCCTGACGAATGCTCCATAGACCCGGCTGGGCAATAAGGAGCTGAAACATGTTGACTGTATGTTTTAAGTGATATACCAAGATCCAGTTGCTCGATCTAACAGTACACCCAAATACCACCTTTTTATAACAAATCACACCCTTTGGAATAAAATAGTAATTTGGGTGATGGTTTGTCTTTTAAAATAACTGAACCTTCTGTGTGGTGATACCTAAAGACATCTCTGGACACTGCTACGCTACTCCAGAGTGGACCTCAGGCTTGAGGCTGGCATGTAGCACAATAGATCACCCAATGACAAATGCCACGAACGTCTATGTGGGGCGGAAAATCAAGATACACCACACTTTCAAAAAACATAGCGTTTATGAGGGTTATCTATACTATCTTGTGTAACGTAGTTACAAGTGTCCTAGTCTACTTTTGATATTAAATATCTCACGTGGGGAACTGACTAGACACCTTTTCCTCCTCCCTATTTTTGGTCAACATTTTAAGGATTCTCTCCCATTCCTTATCAGCCAGTGCCCGTCCCAAGTCGCGCTCCCATTTGCCTCTGAGCGGGGCCAAACTGGTCTCTGTGTGAGCCCTTAGTGACGTGGCAAACCAACGGACCAGGTGCCTACCCCTCCCCATAACATGGAGGTACTGCATGATCAAATGCTGCTCAGGTTCTGTCGCCATATCCCCCCATTGAGCCGTCATCTTTGCTACGAGGGAGCGGTGCAGGAGGAACCCCCGAGGAGGTAGTCCATCCTCAGATACCAGCGTCTCATAGGCCACTAGCGCTCCATCTCTGGAGAGGTCTCCTAACGATTGGACATCAACCTCTTGCCACTGCTCCAGCATGGGACGCGTGAGAACCCCCTCAACCCCTGGAGAGCCCTCCAAGAGTATAGCTGGCACGTACGGGAGCACCTTTCGTGTGAGGAACAGGGCTCTACGGAAGCATTTATACGCCACTGCCAGCAGTGGCGGAGTGGGCCTCTCAGGTGCCGCCAACGGGTGGAAGAGCTTGGCGACGCGACACAAAGAGTACGGCGGCTCGATCGTAGCAGTGTCTTCCCTACCCCTATCTGCCAACCAGCGGGCGATCCACTGGAGCTGTGCGGCCAGATAGTAGTGCTCAAAGCAAGGGGCGGCCAGTCCTCCCCTGTCCGTCGGCAAAAATAGTTTAGTCAACGCCAGCCGGTGTCGGGACGTGCCCCAAATGAAGTCCCTCAGGACCGCATTGAGCTTTGCGAAGAAGGAGGCCGGAATGAACAGGGGTAGATTGACAAAATAGTACAGGAGCCGGGAAGCATGACCATTTTGGTGAGGGCCACTCTGCCCGTGACCGTCAGCGGAAGCGTGGACCAGAAGCCTATCTGGGATCTGAGCACTGCCACCGCCCGCCCAAGGTTTCCGTCGAACAGGTCCGCTGGCTGGCGATAGATCTGGATCCCCAGATACTTAAAGGTGTCCGCCCTCCATTGGACTCTCGTGCCCTCCAGACAGTACTCTGGATCCTCTATTCCGCTATCAAACGCGTATAAACAGGACTTGCCTACATTCACCCGGAGTCCCGAAACCTCTGCAAACTTACTCAGCAGCTGGGCCAGTTGCTCCGGTATGTAACTCACGTCTCGCACAAATACCAGCAGGTCGTCAGCATAGAGCGAAACCTGGTGAGTGGCATCTCCCAGGGGGATTCCCGCACCTAAAGTCTGCCGCATCGCTGCCTCCAAAGGCTCTATCGCCAGCGCAAATAGTAGAGGGGATAGGGGACAGCCTTGCCTGGTTCCCCTGCCCACTGCCACCGCCTCGGAGATGTAGGGGCCCAGTCGTACACGGACTACAGGGTTTTTGTAAAGGAGGTCAACCATTTGTAAGAAGCCTACGTCAAACTCATATCGCATCAGCACCGCGGCCAGGTACCCCCACTCCAGGCAGTCAAAAGCCTTTTCCAAGTCCAGCATTAGGCATCCCGCCCTGGGCCATTCCTTCGGTGCCTCAGCCGCTACTCTAAAGAGCCTTCTGAGCTTCAATGATGTGGACCGCGCCGGCACAAACCCATTCTGGTCAGGGTGTACAAGGTGTGAAACCACTAGCGCTAGCCTCTCAGCAAGCAGTTTTGCAAGGACTTTGTAGTCGACATTAAGCATCGCCAATGGCCTGTATGAGCCCAATGCTGTTGGATCTCTGTCTGGCTTAGGCAACGAGACCAGGAACGCCTCCCGCAGAGATGGCGGAAGTGAGCCCTCATCAATTGCTGTGTTGTACATGTGAAGGAGTATGGGTGCCAGGGATTCCCGGTAGGCCTTATAGTATTCGGCAGGCAGGCCATCCGGCCCCGGGGTCTTCCCAGTCGCCAGAGCCTGGATCGCTTCTCCCACTTCCTCCAGTGTGAGGGGGGCATTAAGGGCTTCCTGGTGTGCCTCCAGGACTACAGGTAGGGTGATCGAATCTAGAAAGTCTGCGAGCGCACGTCTGTGGCCAGTTCCGCGAGCCCTATACAGCTGTGTGTAGTGACCGACCAAGGCGCGGTGGATTTCATGCTGCGTATACACCACCTCCCCCTCTGCAGTGCGAAGAGCTCCGATTGGGGCGCCGCAGCCCTCTCTCTGTATCAGCCAGGCTAGCAGTCTGCCGGCCCTATCCGCCCTGGCGTGCGTTCTGGCTGTATGCGCCGTATAGTTGTGGCATCTCAGCTGCTCCATCAGAGCTGCATGTCTAGCACGCAGGTCACTCAGCGTGCGCGAGTGTTGTCCGGTCCCTTCGACCTCCCTCTCGTGTTGCAGGAGTTCATTTTCCAATCGCGTTAGGGAAGCGGACAGTGTCTTGCATATGTTCCATGAGGCCCCCATGCAGTGCCCCCGGATGGCTGTTTTGTGCGCATACCATTCCACTGCAGCACTGCTTGCCGATCCCCCATTAACCTCAAAGTAGTCAAGGATAGTCGTGCCTAGCGAAGAGCGGAACTCAGGGTCCTCAAGCGCCGCGGGCTTTAGCCTCCACGTGGGCACAGGTGAGCGGTCCGCCTCCCAACTAAATCTAAACCTTAGAGGGTTATGATCAGAATGTATTCTCCCCAGGTCCTCCGACTCGACAAGGAGAGGGAGCAGTGATTGGGTAGCGCAAGCAATCGCACGGTGCCAGTGCGGGTCATCAGCGGCGTGGCCCAGGGACGGTGTAAGTGCCTAGCGCAGTCCACTTTAGGTTCGTAGCCTCTCCCATATGTGTGTGGCTAGATACCATTATGCGACCTCTCATGCATATAAGACAGGGACACCCCCACCCTCTTGGTGTGGCACCTTGCGCATCGCTAGTACAGAAAGGATACAATGAACAGCTTACTCAGAGGCAGGAGCCCCTAGTAGGCCGGTACAGTCCACATTTCAGTCACATGAGTTGATCGGCCGTTTGGGGAGTCATCCCTGGCATGTTCATGTCTTCAGAGAGCAACTTTGATGGGGAGGATGAGCCACTCGTTTCCAGATCGCTATTCAACTGGGAGTCCATGCGGCCAGTGTCGTTCACCACTCCCAAGGTCGCAACCGCATCAAGTGCTTCCTGTCTTTCCAGCCTCATTTTCTCCGGACTAGGCGCAGCTGGGGCCGGGCCTCGGCGGCCTCCTCTCCTCCTGCGTCTCCTTGAGCGCTGCTCCTGCCACCCGCCGTCTTCCAAGCCTGTGGGCCGCGTCCCCATCCACTGACCCATCTCTTCCAACCAGTCCCAGACATCCGATGGGGTGTTGAAGAACCTGGCACCATCTTTCGAGATCACACGAAGGCGAGATGGGAACAGCAAAGAGTAGGGCAACTCAAGTTCCCTCAGCTTCCTCTTTACAGCTGTGTACGTGTTCCTTCGTCTCTGTACCGCTGCTGTGTAGTCAGGAAATAGCATCACATGGCTGTTTCTCACTGTGAGGTCTTCTAGCTTCCTCGTCTCGCGTAGCACCACATCCCGGTCACGGTATTTGAGGAGCCTAAAGAGGAACGGGCGAGGCCGAGTCCCCGGCCTGTGCGCCTGCATTGGCACCCTGTGTGCTCTTTCAACTGCGAAGTGTGGGGAGAGCACCCCCGGGGGCAAGATCTCCTGCAACCAGCTCTCAGTGAACCACTCCGGGTCTTTCCCTTCTTCTCCTTCCGGCAGGCCAACCACCCGTACATTGTTGCGCCGGGAGCACCATTCCGCATCTTCAATGCGATCCCCTAACATATGCATTCTATCCATGAGATCCTGGAGTGCCGAGGTATGTATTTGCACCACAGGTTGCAGTTCTTGAAGCGACTGACGTTGTGTAGTGACCGTCTCCGACAGCTTGCAGTGGTCAGCATGTAGCAGAGTAAAGTCTGAGGTGACTTTATCGATCCGGGCCTCCAACGACGCTTTGGTTTGCTCTAAGGTGTTGCCTATGCGTTCCACCGCCGCCAACACCGTATCCATCTTAGCAGCTAGGGCGGCGGCCGCTCCCATGCTCTCACTACGGTGTCCACGGGGCGTGCCAGGATCTTCAGTCACCTTCTGTCTTTGTTGGGACTTGTCCCTGAGTCTAACCATTGACAGCTGCTGCGTGGTAGGCATCCACGTTCGTCACCAACAATCGGTCTCTCTGTATCAGGCCTTCCCTCAGGAGCCAGGAGGGAGGCCACCCCGGCCGCCCCGCCGCAGCTCCGACCACTATGTGAGGACCCCTATCCCCACCAGGCACCTGCGCGACGAGGTCTAGGCATCAAGTATTTCTTGCCGGCTCAGTAGGTGTCGCAGTCGGCAGCCTCTCTCTGTCCCTTGTCGCAAGGGGGGAACGCCCCCATCTCCCGCTTCAGGGGCCTTCCGTCCTGCGTCTCTTCTCCAGCGAACTGCTTTTGTTCCTTACTCGAGCCTCCGGGCAGTATTGCCTTAGCGTCTCAGTTGAGAGGATCTAGCCCTCCTCGTCCAGCCCCCAACACCTGTTGTCACCCCTGCATGCGTCGCGGACCTTGTTGCAGGAGGGGCCTCCTCGGCTGCGAGGGTGGGAGCGGCGGTCTCTGTTCTAAGATGCGCCCAGGCTCCATATATCTGGTCGCAGTTTCACAGCCCCCATGCCTCAACACCCGAGAGCTGGTGGTGCGTGGCGCGGTTACCGTCCCCAGCTGCAGCGGGTCATCCCCTCTGTCTCCTTTTTAGGCGTGGTGCAGGGACCCAGTTTTTCAGTCATCCAAAGGCCTCCCACTCTTGGCCAGAGCGCAGGGGCAGTGCGTTGGAGATTGGCAGATCTGAATGGCGCCTTGCACCCTCCGCTCAGCCGCTTTTGACAACTGTGGCTCTCACCGAAGTTCGCTCCGCTTTGAAGCAGGCCCAATCCCCAGTGCCAGTCCAAGGCCCTCCCCAGCTCAGTCTCGCATGGCCAGCACGGCCTCCAGTGCCTCCCTACCAACAGCCTGGCATCAGTAGTGTCCCGTGGGGTGCCTCCGTGGGCAGGTGCATCCGTGATTGTTCCCCAGTGAGGCTGTTTGTACCCTATGCCCGGGCCTATTCACCGGTGGGGCTACTTCCCCCTGTATGTTGCAGTGATGAGGGGGCTCTATCAGTGAGCTGTCACGATAGCTCAATGGAAGGCCTCTGCTCTCTGCCACCTGTCCTGTCACCGCATACTTTCAGGAGTGTTTTCTTTGGATTAACGACCGCCTCAGAACTAAATTGCACAGTTCCCTCAGTGAACGCTGCCCCAGCCACTCCAGGCACCTTCAGGCAGCTCCTCTCCCCCTTATGGCAGCGCCTCCGCAGGGCTCTCCCAGTCCGCCCCAGGTCCCGCTCCTCAACATTCAGCAGCGTTGGTCCCTCTGCCCCCGCAAATCGGTAGCACCATGATCCAGCAATCCCAGTGAGCTCCGCGAGTCCCCAAAGTCAAGGGGCGGCGTTGCGGGGGTTCCCGGTCTGTCACACCTTCCGCCCGCTCACTCACAAGCGCGGGTCTCGCTCCTCCGCGGCTCCGGAAATCGTTGCCGTCTCCGGCACAGCTCCAGTCCTCACTCTGCTCTTCTCTCGTGGCCAGCGGCTTCCAGAAGCGCCAGTCCCACAGGCGACGCTCCTCCGCTGAGGGTGTAGGGCGCCCGGCACCTCACTTCATACCGGCGGCAGCTCCAGACGACTCCTGCGTTCACTCAGCCCCGGGGCAGTTTTGCTCCTTTCCACGTCGAGACCGCGCCGCCTCCGTGTTCCGTTGAGCCCCGCCGCTGCAGTTCCAAGCTTTGGTCTTTTCGGGCGTCCCGGGCTCCTCACTGTTTCCCCGCACCTGCTCCGCAAGTTACAGGCACAAGGGTGCCTCTAAAAGAATAATTCTCAGGAGAAACAAAGGGCCAAGAACGGAGCTCTAGCAAAACACGACCGCCATGTTGGCTGGCTAGCCACGCCCCCCCGCCCAGTTCACTTCTCATACGCATTGAGTGGCTGATGACAAAGCTACATGTCCACGGTCTCAATAACTGCCTGCCGTGACATGTCTACATCCACTGTACACAGCACAATGGCCCAGGGCCCTCATGCATACAACAAGACCACAGGGAAACACGCATATATCATGTTGAACTGGCTATGGGAATGTGCGCCTGGCCCCTTTATTGGCAGGGCCACATGTACAGTGATGCCTGTGCTGGATGTGTATGGGGTGAGTATAAGCCAGCCCGCATGGAGTACTTTGTGCTGGTAACAACTTGAACAGTGGACACCAGTGCAATGGAAACAGAAACCACCTGCATAACAGAGTCAACAGCTGAGCAACATGGAGGGAGCCGAAGCAAGTACAGAGGTCACCCAACATGCAAACAGAAGTGTCCATGAGTTGGTGAACAGCCAGACCAAGAAAAATACAATCAGAGGTGTAGGGGAACCAAACCGCTTTGAGCGTCAAAGGTAATGTCACAGTATTAGTGAGACCGATCCAGTGAAGGAAAGAGGAAGGCACGATGGCTTGAGTATCCCAATGGGAGAGGGAGCCGCAGCCGCGTGCTCCTAATTCCAGATATAGGGTTGTGCTAGGTCTGTGTTCCTGGATTGCAGACAGTAATTGCCGGCATCAGAGATGCTGTTCCCCTACACCCCTGATTGTATTTTTCTTGGTCTGGCTGTTCACCCTTCGTGCCCTCAGTTCCATATCTGTTACTATCCATGTCGGATTTGCCAACATATATTACAGGCAATTGCACACAGGCATGCTTATTCTAAATGTCCTGATGATGATCCATTTATTGTATAAAAGAAAAGAAAAAAGGTGAAGGAGTGTTAATTGCGCTGGGAAGAAACACAAGTATAGGTCAGTATCTTGTTAAGCTCCAAGGATAAGGTCCTGGTCACCCACCATGAACCAAACAATGTGATCAAGAGACAAACCAAAGTTGTAAAACAGAAGAACAAGGGGTATATCCTGAGCTAAAAGGTCAATATCATAGTCCATCAATTAAATCCAATGAATCAGGTTGTCTTCATTTCATCTTCATTTATTATCCAGTTCATTTATTATCCAGTCTTCACCAAGAGAACATACATTAGCCGCTGCCAACACGTGTTTCGTCTTGGTCTGGTGACCAAAAGACTACTTCAGGGCTGGAAATGTTACAATACATATAATCACAATTCCGCTCAGATAAAAACCATGCATGCATTGCCACATTATCCAATATATAAAGCAATAGGGACAGAACAAAGTGGCCTGGGTTGAGGTCAAAATATTGTATATTCATACCATGACCTCAGCCCCCAATTGATGAAACCCATTAGAGACCCTTTGTAAAGGGGCAGTCAAAGATATGATAGCATCAAATTTGTAAATCATATTTGCATTTCTATGGTACAAAAGTCCTAAGTATTAGAGAAATCTTCTCTAATAGTTGTCTTTAAGAACACAAAACCACAGGAGATTGATTCAAAGTGGAAAGGTCACAGGGTCATAGGATAACTGACCAGAAACAACATGAAAAGTTAAATTTGTAACGTAATATCCAAAAAGTGTAATGAGATAGCAACCATGAAACCACAAACTCATTCCAAACACCGTAAATTTGTGCCAAATAAACCGAAGATTGTGTGACCAATACTGTGCAACAAGAATGCACAGAAATCATAAGGAGGAAAATGGGAAAAATAAGAGAAGAAATGAAATAAGGGGAAGAAACAGGAGAAGAAAAAGCAAAGGAGAGCTCACCTCTGGCTAGAGTCAAAGATACTAGGAAAGTATAAGGTGTGCCTTCATAGGTCCACGGCATCCACCAATATAATCTAGGACAGAAAAATGCAATAGATCATTGCGTTACATCTCTATCTATCGTTTACACTAGAAGCCTACAGCGTGAGCTGTTAAGTCTCCAAAGAAGGTTGTATATGTATACATTGGTCAAAGTAATACAGAATATGAACAAATAAGGGAGGACACTCACTAGTTGTTTGTATTTCCACGTTTCAAAAGGTGGTTCAAAATTTTCAAATATATAAAGCCGGTCTCCAAAATCAAGGTATTCATTCGATGCCAAAAGTTTGCTTAGATATGTAAAGACGTCCCGTAATGGCGTTTAAATCAGACAGCGTCCTATAAATGCAAGACAATGTAAACAATTGTAATTATTGTGTCCGTATTAACTATGCCGACAAATCTGTCACTAGAAGATATGCATGTAGCTATGATATGGTCATCCGGCCCACATTAAGAGCCCTCAATCTTAAAATAACACTTCACAATCAAAGCAAAGTGATATATGTAAATTTAAGTTAAACAAAGGGGGGCTTCCGCGTGTCACTCTGTATCGCGGATATTTAAATATTAGTGCAGATCTTTTAAAATCACCCGCTCGATGATTTTCTTACCTCCGAGTACAGAGAAAAGCCGCTTTCAATCTGGCACAGTCGGCGTTCAGCAAGCACGCTATGTTGTTTTGCTCCTATTAGTTTAATTTCTATAGTGATAGATATGAAAAGGGGACTAACGAAGTCCTCGTAAATTAGTCATGACGTGAGTACGTAAAGCTTCCACCCTCTTGTAGTATGAATATCCTACTATGCTATCCAAGTTAGTTAAAAGGTTAGCTGGTTTTTGGTTATTACCCAGCAAGATATAAGATGTCATATTGTGTAACGCGAATTATAATTACCGATTATGAAATAAATTTAAAATTTTAACATGTGAGAAAATGGTCACATGGTTACTAAAATAAATTTTTAAATGAAGGCAAATACAGATATTATCTGACGGGGTAGATGTTCAACATGAAATTAGAAATATAGGACGAACCGCTTGATTAACGCATTAACCGGAGTTCAAAATAAGTGACCCAATTATAGTTGGTATTCACAAATAGCTCAGCACGATGTGTCATCCAATATCCTTCAAAGTAAGCAATAGTAGTTAGATCCATTGAAGTTTCAAACTGTTATATTGCGGTATACTGACGGTCATATGATTGCTACAGATTAGGATAGTAAGCGAAATAGCATTTCTAGCTTTAGTTTAGAAGGGAAAGAGGGGAAAAAATTCCATTCCATTGTATATATGGATCGAAACGCCGTCGACACCCGATACACCTTATACACTTATAACGGACATCATCAGGGCTTTCCAAATTGGATTTGGAAATGCCCAGTGTAGCCGGTCTGGATCACGCTTGGGAGAATACCCGTTTGGAATAAGGCACAGAAGAATATTGGCTTTTTTGAGATTCTACGTTGAAAAGAAAGAACTAATTTGTGTATCCAGGCCTGATAAGGGTTTACATTATTGAGATGAAGAATTTACTGTTGAACATAAAACTGGCCTCCTTTCCACTGGGTCAAGTGTTTCTTTTTTGAGATGTTCACACTTTAATTGGGAAGCCGGAGGCATCTGCTGTACAGTACAGTGATACAGATCGGCATTGATTCTACTCTTATACAGTTATTGTTCTTGGAGCCCTGATGATGTCCGTTGCCGAACGAAACACATTAGCTATATTGTGATCTGTATACTTTATGCTTTTGGATTAATTTGGAACCTTTGATTTTGATGAAACGCTGTCGCCATCATTTGATGAACTTGACTTCAATAAAGAACTTTGGGAATCAACAATTTTGAACATACGAAAATTTTTGAATAACACTACGCTCCTTCAGCTGTAATAGTGATGTTCTCTTGCAATTTGTTTGTGACATTGAAAATTGTGTGTTTAACCAACCTACAGCTTTGCCTGAGCCTTTTGTGTTCCTCATTGTTTGTCCCTCTTGGTTTAGTTGGATGCAAGCTTGTGTCCCACTTACAAATTGTTTCGTCTGTATTGTTCCTATTTGAATTTAAAATATTAAATATCTGACCTCTGTCCGGCTGGACAAGTTATACAAATATAGTACTGACTCGGTCTATATTCATTTCCCCCCTTTTTTACTGTTGTTTCTCTAGGGACCACTGTTCTTAAAAATGAATTACATGTTAGGCACACAGGTTGACTGTTACTTTTCTCGCAGCTTGAATTTCATGTTAGGCACACAGGCTGACTGGTATTTTCTCACAGCTTGAATTACATGTTAGGCACACAGGCTGGCTGGTATTTTTCTCACAGCTTGAATTACATGTTAGGCACACAGGCTGGCTCGTATTTTTCCTAAAGCCTGTTTTCTATGGCAGACCCACGGGTGCGTGAACACTTTCATACAATTCATGGTAAATACTAGATGCACAGGTCAGCTGTTACTTTTCTCGTAGCTTGTATTTCATACTAGGCACAAAGGCTGGGTGGTATTTGTCTCACAGCCTGTGTTGTAAATGTTAGATTCGCAGGTTGGGTAATGTCTTTTCCATTGCACGTTTTACATGTCTGACCTGTATGTTGTTTTGTGTCTTTCACACAGCCTGTTTACAATTGTACACATTCTACGTGTCTGGCGTGCCTCCAACAGCCTGTGCTATGTGTTAGACCCACAGGTTCGTTGGTGTTTTCCACAAGAACTTTGTCTGGCTGGTATCTGTTCACAGCCTGCATGATATACCCATGGTTTGGCTGAATCTTTCTCACTCTTTTAAATATGAGATCATGGGGTTAGCCTTGATCATGCGTCACTCTGTGTGAAATGTTAGGCACCCAGTGCTGTTAAGCCATGGGCTGTTGTGGCATATTTCCTTGTCAGTCTTACACCTTGAAGCCTTAAGGTGGGCTGGCGTATTCCCACAGTGTGTGATGCCAGTCAGACTCACAGGCTGCCCTGGCATCTTTCCACAGTCTCAATTATATGCTAGAGCTATATGTTATGCTGCCATCTTTGCACACACTTGCATGTAAATCAAATGTTCACACTGGACTCTGGTTGTGGCCGTGTCATTTCCACGGAGGCAGCTCCTCTCTCTCCACTATGGTGAGGAGCATCGCCTCCTGCTCGAATAGGCAAATGAAAAATAAAATGATGATTTTATTTTTCGTCTGTAGCTGAGTCTTGGAGGATGGGGCCAGCACTGCAGCAGGGGGCGGAGGAGTGGTGTGGAGTGGAGACGGTTTGGCCGGCCATTTTAGGGTGGCCAAACCGTCATGCGCACTGACATCTCTCCAACCCAGCTGTGTTGCTGGGTGGAGAGACCAGCAGTCACAGGCTCCCAGCTCCAGATGGAGCTTAAAACAAATCCAGCTCCACACACTCCCGTCACTGCTCTCATGGGTATGAGAGCAGCGTTTGGATTGGCCGTAGGAGAGTCTGGGAGCTTCAGCCTGTGCCCGGAGAAGCAGAGGAGCAGCAAGCATAAGACCAGCAGGGACGTTTCTTTATTATTATTTGTTTTGTTACATTGCCCCCCCCCCCTCGCTGCCTCACCACATTTTCCTGATGCAAGCCACTACTGCAGTTCCTTTGACAAAAGTTTACAGCCCATCTGTCTCCTCACTCCTTTTGTGCCCTGGCATCAGCCATGTCTGCTGTATTTTATGGCCTGATAAATGGTTTGCATGCAGCCTACCTAATTCAAGCCATTAATGGACATTATCTAACAAAAACGCAGTGACTGATGTTATTGGATGAGGTAAAAAAATTGTGATTCGCTCATGGGCTATGTTTATATTTGAACAGGCAGTCATTTGGTTACATCTATTCTAATTAGCAGTAGCTAAGGAGATTATGAGCATGTTACAGCGAGTTGAAAGCAATATGCTGAAACCGTCAACGTTCTGCAAGTGAGAAAAATTAACCCTGGTGAGATATTTCTGCAATTCTTTCATCCGTTACATCTTGGTAGAGTGGCATTATGGTAATATAATATAGTATGCGTGTAATATAATTTATTTAAAGGGACTTATGTGTGATATGAAGTGCTAGAAATAAAAATATAAACTAGTATTTATTGCTGCTGTCCCACTAGAAGAAGGCAAAATGAATAGAGCATCTGAAGAAAACTGACACAGCAAGCATGTAAGTGGGCTTTATGTGCTTCTTTGAGCGTGTATTTAATAACCACAGCACATTATAAATCGTTATTAGTACAACAGCGTAGTATTTTACTTTGTAGCAGCAACTGATATATAGTGCAGAGACCTCGGTACACATGGGTTGGATTCATGTACATAGGAGTAAACCATCAGTTATTGTAACAGTATATTTCCATATATAGTTATGTCAATGCCAATACCTAGTTCTTGCTTAGTTTGTATACTGAATGGCAAGCAAGCTAAAGCAAGTAATGTTTTTAAGCTTGTGGAATGATTAAACATTCTCTGTGTTTTACACTCCCTGGCTACTGTGGCAGCTGAATGATACGTACTATGCCTTGTAGGGTGCACTACTGCCTTTTAATGTTTATTTCTTGCTTCTTACTCCGACAAATCACAATAACTTGTATTTCCTCAGTAGATTTCATTTGTAAAGGTATATCAATAAATAGGAAATCTGTGAGGTACTCAGCATTATCTCAAAGTCTGTTATGAAATTCTGTGGTTACACTGAATAAGCAGCTACCTACATCATTAGCATATCAAATCTCTTTATTGATGTCATAACTAGACTTTCACAATTGCCTTATTAACCTACTTGCTTTCTCAAATTTGCTTGAAAATCCACCATTTGCCCAGTCTTTTTTCAAAGACCCCTTATACCTCAGGCTCGCTCGCCACATGTCAATCATCCAGAACTGTTAAGCACCAACACTTTCAAATGTCGCCAGCCACTACTGAATGTATGGTTAATTCATGGAGAACATGTGCATCTGAGTTGTGTTCCTATGCAGTATTCCTCATGCACAGAGGAGTCAGCCTACAGAGCTACAAATTATAACAAAGGGCTTGAGATCCACTATTATTAAATGTTAATCTCTTATCCACAACATATTAGAAATCAGGATTTCATCAGAATTGTATTGTGTATGAGATTTATATTGTTAAGAAGTCCGATCCAGAATGCAGAGATAATTAAGTGATCCACAAACATTGCACAATATTAGACTCAAATTTGTTGATGAACCCATAGTGCTCAAGGAAACGTGAAATCTGAGCTCCGTCACCCAGTTCCTAATATACTTATCTGTGTCTGGTGATGCGTTACCTCAAAATCCTAAATAATATTTAGATATGTTGGTACCTTCAAAATGATAGCAGCAACTATAGGTTATTTTATGTTAAACTGTTTAGGAAGGTGGGACTCAGGAAATACTTTAGAGGTTGACCCCTTTCAAGATTGTACATATGTAAGAGTCATTGAAACGTAAACTGACTAATCTTAACCAATTGCCCTACTTGAAACCCCCCCCGCTGTTGTCGTAATCATGATAGTCAATTGATGAAGCTGGTAGAGAACAAATAAAGGAAGTTAATACAAAAGCCCCATACTAGAAAGGACGGAATCCTATGCAGAAGACGCATATCCTACTACCATGAGAGCCAGGTGAGAGTGTTCTTATGCCTACCTTACCTAAATAAATTTAGGTGATTAAACTTAAATGAATAGTTATGCCAAATGTAGTATTGAGCAAACATATAGGAGATTAATATAAATGTATGTTGTGCATAATTTCTATTCATAGCAATACGGCAATATCATCAGCATGCTGGTAACCACAAAAGGCTCAATGTAAAGACTAAACAAAGATATTGAAAGAGGGCACCCATGAGGGGTTTCACCATTGATGTAGGAACCATCTGAAATGACCTGATTGATACATCAGGTACCTACCACATAGAGGCATTACATTCTAATAGTGGAAATACATTGTATCAGTCTAATATCTTCCTTACGAATTTCCAACATATTTGATTGACAGCCTTATAAGCTGCTAGAAATATAGCTGCAAGTGTGATTTTGTGGACCAAACTTTGTCCATGAGATCGACAATGAATTCAGGATGATCCATAAGACTTCTCCCTGGCATGAAGCCATAGTACAATGTGAGAAAGCAGGCAAGCAGCATAGTCAGCTGATCTGCACCTCCTGCCTTAGTAGTTTCTCATGCTACCCAATACTTGCAGCTTCTTGCATTGACCACCATTGAAAGCTTCTCAAGCTGCCAACCAATGCCAACATCTTACATTTCCCACAAGTGCTTGGTTCTAACACCGTTTCTTATATATTCCGGTAGCTACTCATCACTCCAGCTCAGACATTTACATTCTAGCCCACAACATATTTCACCATGACTTGGCGGCCAACGTCTGAAAAATATCATGGCAAAAATAGTGCGGACCCAAATATCGAGAAGGTAAGTGCATACAGGTAAATATAGATTTACTATTCCTGAATTCACAGTTATGTACTTTGACAACATATATCATCAAAGGACACATGTGAAGTTAAGTAAAGTAAACCTATCCTTCCCTAAATATACTCACCTTGAACGTAAATAAAGTAAACCTATACTTCCCTATATATACTTACCTTGGAGTTAAGTAAAGTATTCTTATAATTCAGTATATATCTTTACCGTGTCGATATTTTGGTCCTTGAAATTTTGGCCACAATAGTCTTGTAGCGCCTTATCCTGGAGTCGATATTAAGCAGGAATACCTCACTTTGTACTAACAGGGAATTCAATCTCTCTTTGATCCTAAGCCGATATGGCGCGGTTCTTGCGAGTAAGCATTTGCGATAGACAGTGGCGGCTGCCACAGATTGAGGTGGTGAGACGGGGAAGGAGAAAGAAAAAAAACACTTACGTCTCTCCACTGTCGTCTGTCTGTGTTTTTTCCATCCAGAATGGAAGCAGGTAGCACACAGGCTCCCCTAAGCCAATCATGATTGGTTCGAGCACTGTGGTTCTGTGCTCAGCGAGGCAGTGGGAGCCTGTGCATGTTCTCCACCCAGGCTATACAATAGAGCCAATGGAGAACATGCAAAGTGTGCACGACTGTTTGGCCGGCCCAAGACAGTTGGCAAAACCATCATGCGCACTGACAGAGTGCACTCACCACTCCTCCCTTTGCTCTTTGAGCAGAGCAGCCCAGCCCCTCCCCTCCCCTCCCCGCAAAACTGCTTCAGTAGGGAAAATTAAATTATAATAACATTGTATTACTGTCATTTTATTTTTACTTTTTTACACTGCTGAAAAGCAGTGGTCGACGCTCCTCCGCAATAGCAGAGGAGCCGCCATCGGCCATAGAAAGTGATGTCCTGGAGCTGTTTCTGATGGCCTGGAGCCCAGTTTTGTTCTTGCCATAAGCTAATGAACAGCTCCAACTTAAAAGAAAGAAATATCAACCACATATGTGAGGGTAACATAATATATTAAGCAAGGGCATTACCTCGGTATAATTAGAAAACCGGTCACTCAGGAGCACACAGTGTGATGACGGCAAACCATGTTATTGCTTTTATTTTAAAGGTTAGCTGTCTGTGCTTTAGAACAGGGACATTTCTCAAGCCCTCCTACTCACTTGAATCCTTTTATCCATGAATTTCAACCCACGGTTAGAGCCCAAGCAGTAGCTAAGTGTATGATAATGCAACATGGTCAGCGACTAGCTGCCGCCTCCCCCCCAAACTGGCACCCAACACCCAGAAACGGGGACACGAGACGTTTTTACTTTTTGGAAGGCGGGCGCTAGTCGCCCGGCCGTATTTATTAAAGTATGAAATTAAAAAAGGTTTTTAATTGCATGATCAACAATTTATACAAAAATCAGCAGGACGTTATATACAAAATTATTGTCAACAAGTTTGAGAGCCTGACCTTAACAAAACTCTAATACATGTTGTTTCCTAACCGAGTCTAAACATCCTCATCTTGATTTTTGTACATTTCTGGCCATATGGCTAGGTCACTACCGGTGTCAGGTCCTACAAGCTGCGCCTCCCCATGAGACGTGCGCATGCGCAGTGTTACCCCGGGAATTGCCCGGTCTACGCCCTGAACTCCATTTACCCACTGAAGGAGGGCCCTTACTCTGCGCCAGCCGGTGACGTCATGAGTATACGCGCGCGGGGTGGCTACCAGCCTAAGGAAAGCGTGAACTACTCCTACCCGCGCTCCTTTGCAGCATGAATTACCTTGCCCCTGGAGTTCTAGGAGTGGCCCGCAGGCCCCTCCCCCTGGGCGGGAACCTCCATAGGATGATGCCCGCCCCCTCAGACCTCAAATATGTGCTCACCGATAATGACCTTACCGCCACAGGCCAGCATTGTTACCCGACGATCTGGCCTCCCCCCTCTAGCCCCTACTTAAGGAACCCTCCTACTTGCAAATCCCTCTAGCCAGGCCCAGATATTGTCAGACCACAAGACATTCCCCTCCTGAGTTAAATGAACTCCGTCCCTCAAGTAATACTTGTCGCCCCAGATACACCCATGAGGTATTGACTGTAACAAGGGGGTTCGAAACAACCTATCCAACCGTGTGTTGATCCTCTTTACCGAGTGATTCAACGCCCTGACCGAATGTCCCCCCCGCCACTGTAATCGGGGTATGAGTTGTGACCATACTAGTGTGCAACCCGGGCAGGTCCTGGCCATCCAACCCGCCGTAGAGATAATCTCCTCGATCAGAATGCGCCTTCCCAGTGTTGCCAAATCATTCTCCCCAAGGTGAAGTATCACCACTGACGGTGGAGATTGCCGGCGCGCTAAAAGCCCCTGGAAGAATCCCCTAAACTCGTTCAGACACAACCCCCCTCTCCCGAAGAACGTGATGTCCAACCCCAGTTGTGCCGCCCTTTTCCCCCTGTCACCTGACATAAATACACATTCTGCTCGTCTTACATAGGAGTGACCCACAATCCAAACACTTTCCTTCATTGTTCCCTGGCTGCCGCTCCGTGCTGATGAATGTTGTTGGTGCCCGACGACAAATTCCTCCCCTGCGTAACAGGTCTGAGAAACTGTAAGAGAGCGGAAACAAACCAAGCGTGAGTGCCATGTAATCACAGCATGTCAATTCGTACATAACGTTTGTAGCATTCTGAGGACCATCTCCCAATTGTCTTCACTCTCTCCACTGGGAGGCCCCCCGCCACCGCCTCAGTTGCTGCCCCAATCCTAAAGGAATGAGAGCCAAACTCTTTAGGGTCAAGACCTGCTTTCCTGACCACCATCTCCAATACCCTCCTGAATTGATACCTGGTCAAGGGGTTCCCGTCGGCATGACAGAGCAGTGCCCTGCCCGCTGTGCCCACCCGCAGCCCGTGCAATAATTCCACGTGCCTCACTGGGCAGCAAGGGTTGGCGGGGGCCCGTTGGAGGACTATGGTGTGGCCCCTAGACTCCTGGTCGGTCTTTGACTTCAGAATAGTCACCCACATGGTGTCCTCCCTTATCGTCACACTAGCCCTTTGCAAGCCGCCCTGTAGGTCTGACTTGGAACCTGCCACAAGTTCGCTAATTCTCAGCGCCCCATAGAATGCCAAGGAGAATGCTGCCTTAAAAAGAAGCACCTCCCACTCCGAGCTACAAACAGTGTCCAGCGCGCCCAGTAAAGCTGTCAGCCGCGCTAGTCCTATGGGCTTTCTCTTATCTTTATGATGGCCCTGAATGCGGCGCCAACCCCTCAAAGCCTTACGTACCATAAAGGTATTAGTGGGATCACGCAAGCCCCTAGCTTGAGCGTAGAATGACACCGCTGCCCTATGTCTGTTTGCCGCTGCCACCGAGCGCCCCTCCTTATGCATCCATTCTAAATAGGCCGCAAAGCCATCCTCCTGCGCCCAAAGCACCTCCCATTGTTGCCCCAAGAAAGAACAGTAAGACAAAAACGCCCCTTCGTAAGCCGTCTTGGTCCTGGGGGCTAGGCTAGCGACCACGAGGTCCTGTAATCTGGGGCACCAATCTGCCAAAGTACTGCTGGGAAGTGTGCTGGCGAGGGGTCTGCTGTAGGAAGATGCTCCCTGAAAACCTGCATTTTGAAGCGAGAGAGGGAGTCAGCTGCATTGTTCAGAACACCAGGGACATGTTTGGCCTTAAAAACGACATTCAATTTAAGGCACTGCAAAACAATTTCTTTGATCAGACGAAGTATGAAAGGACACCGTGCTCCCTGCTGGTTGATACATTCCACAACCGTCATGTTGTCTGACCAAAACACCACTGATTGATTACATAGGTGTTCGGGCCAGACCATCAGTGCCACCCATATTGGGAAGAGTTCCAGGAAGCCAATATTGGTGGTCAGACCCCATGTTCTCCATACCTCCGGCCACTGTTGAGCGACCCACCTGTTCCCTAGGATGGCGCCAAAGCCTACACTCCCGGCAGCATCCGTCCACAGGCCCAACTCTGATGACGTGGTCAGCGGGCCGGGCCAGACCACCCTGCCGTTAAAATCCTCCAGGAATGCCATCCATATAAGCATATCCTGGCGAATTTCAGACGATAGCCGAGTGCGGTGATGCTTCTCCCTCAGCCCCTTCATTGCCTGAGCAATGGAGCGAGAGAAAGGGCGAGCCATGGGGATGATCCTCAGTGCGAAATTCAATTGCCCTACTACCTCCTGTAATTGCTGCAGGGTGACCTTACCTTTTCGTAGGCATAAATGTAGTGCTGTTTTGAATTTGTCCACCTTATCCCTAGGCAATCTAAAACATCCCTCCACTGAATCAATCTCAATGCCAAGGAATTCTAAGCAGGTAGTCGGGCCCACAGTCTTCCCGGGCGCAAGCGGGACACCAAAAGCCCGCATGAGCACGCAAAATTCCTGCAATGCCAGTGCACACTCCTGAGATCCCGCTGTACCCAGGAAGAGGAAATCATCCAAATAATGCATGACCTGCTGATGGCCCGTCACCTGTCTCATGGCCCATTCCAGAAAAGAGCTAAACATCTCAAAGTAAGCACAAGATATAGAACAACCCATGGGCATGCATTTATCCATATAGAACATATCCCCAAAGGTGAAGCCCAAGAGATGTTGATCCGCTGGGTGTACCGGGAGGAGGCGAAAGGCTGATTCTATGTCTGATTTCACCATTAGCGCCCCGGGCCCCGTGGCCTGTAATAAGTTAACTGCCTGATCCGCTACAGGTACCCTCGTCAATGGCATCATTCAGTGACGCCCCCCTAGGTGCTGACAGGTTGTGAATCAGTCTGAATTGCCCTTTCTCCTTTTTGGGGACAACTCCTAATGGGGAACACACAAAATCAGGTACCGGCGCTTCAGTGAAAGGGCCAGCTATCCTGCCTAAAGATCTCAACGTGCCAATTTTAATCTAAATTACCTCGTAGCCCTGAAGCGGAGTTCCCGCAGTTCCACTGGCACAACTGCCGCCTATGCTCCGGCAGCGCGAGTCTCACCTCCCCGCACCCGCCCGCCGAGAAATACCTTGTTCTCTGCCCCCACAGCCGGCAATGTAGTACGCGGCGCTCCACGTTGCTTCGGTGTCCCAAATCCCCACGATCACTGAGCAACCGACGTCAGGCACCACACGCGACGTCCACCGAGCTCGGGCCGCACCGCAAACGAACCTGTAAGAAAAAGGAAACGATTATCAAAAACAAAGAAGCCCCGAGCGCGGGGCACACCGTAATGTGGGGGAGCGTCCAGGGACAAGGGGGTCTCCTGGGCGCTCCCCGCCTCTTATTCCCGAGGGGCCAGGCGGGGGGGCACGCCCCCCCCGACCCGCCCCTCCTGTAGCCCGCCCCCCCTGACCCGGACCTTCTAACTCTGTATCCGGGTCAGGGAGGCCGCCGGCCAATCGGTGGTGGGTCGCGCCCCCAGGGCCCGCCCCCACCACCGAGAGACCCACTGGTGTAAGGGGGGGCGACGGTCGCCGCGCCGCCATGCGTGCGGGGGGGCCGAGGGCCCCCCCTTTTCAAGTGATGAATGCCCACCTACAGAAGCATTGATTCCAAACTAAAAGTCATAAATATATGGTAATCTCCAAGCAGCTTCACTTTAGACATTACTTATATGACCCTCTAAGCCATCACATTAACTCATCAAATTAAATGTGCATTAAATAATTAGTTGTGAAATTAATAATTCGTTCATTTCAATAATTCATGTAATTTATACATAACAGTTAAAACATATATATTTTCTAGATCCCTCCCTCACTGACATTTTTATTTAAGATATAGTAAATCTTGTTAAAAATATTTGTTTTTTTTAATTATTCTTAATTTTTAAATATATATTTTTTCTACCAAACTATATCTACAGAATGCATTGAGAGGCACCCCCCGCGTCTAGGGGAGGGGTGCCTTTAGTGGGATTTCAGTGCCGAGGGAACGGTTTTGTTTCCCTGAAAGTGGGCAAGGGGAGGGACATGCCTGAAATGCGACTAAAGAAGGAGGGGCATTGGCGGTCCCTCCCCTTAGGTGATAAAATAGCCTGAATCAAGGGAGTAGCCCTCTTTGTCCTCTCGCCTCGTGGAGTAGCCGGAAAGGCGCAGCAGGAACAGTTGGCTTGGGGTGGCCACCTGGGCCCGGCGGCGTTGTCGGCGACTCGCAAAGGTGAGGGGGCCTCACGCGTAGTTGGGAGCTTGCGGGACATCATTAGGATGTCATTGGCATCAGTTAATGACAGTGTACTTAGGGGCTTTTTTCAATACAGGTTAGCGCGGTGGAAAAGTCTGCGGCTGGAAGCATGTGGGCGTGTGTTCTGAGAAGCCCTTTTGAAGTACCAGGGAAGTGACGGGCGTGTCTATTTGAAGTGCTGTTGCTTAGCGGGAAGTGCGGCTTGGCGTTACAAATGGGAGAAACACTTTGAAGTGTTAACGTGTGGATTGTTTTCGGCATCCACCGCGATGATGAGTACAAGCTGGGTGTTTGTTTCCGAGATGTGCCGGTCTGAAAATCGTGCTTTAACTCGGGGAAATATTCGGTTAAGACGACTGCACTTTAGCCAATGCAAGCGCTAAATACAGACGTTCAGCGGGGCAAGGATCCAGGGCTGCTGCCCACACTATGGCCCATTGGCTTGTGACCACAAGTTTCGTACTTGTACACCTAAACTTTATAGCGTTGATTCGGTTGGCGTTTTGCAGTATTATCTTATGGTACATGTTGGGTGAGGGTGCCGTTATGAAGGGGTGGGTGCCCGTGGGAGGGTTAACCGCCAGACCATATAAATGAATTAGTTGCCCCTGTTGCTTGAGTTTGGGGGCAGATGGGGAAACATGGTGGTGCAGCGCCGAGAACGGTGGTCGTGAGGGTTGCGGGGGGCGCCTCTTCATTTCGATCATTTTAAATGTGGTTGAGTCGGTAATTTATTGCTGCTCGCACATGGGATAAACATCGGCGCATGTAATCCACACGCCTTGTGAACAGTGGCGGTTCTTTTATATGGGCGGAGGGGCTACGCCCTCGTCCTTTTTCTTCCGCCTAATTTGTGCTTTTATTTTAATTTACAATTACAACTCTGTACGAATCAAAACAACTTTGTGCCAAAGTGCAGCGTTCGCAAATCAAAACCTGACTTGCGAACGCAGCCTGAAGTCATCAGACAGTCACAAATCATGCTCTCTGAGCATGCGCCAGCAACACAGATTTGCCGGCTGAGGAGCTCAGAGCCCCGAGGGTTGTGACGTCACCAGCTAGGCAAAGCTATCGAAGTCTTTGCTGAAGGACCTCCCCCGCCATTAAAGCTATTCCTGGGCGCTGACAGCTTCAGCTCCACAGAGCCAGGGCTACACATCAATCACAGATGAGGAAGCCTCACTGTATTGCTAACCCCACCCTGCCCTGACTGTGACCAATCAAATTATGGTGTCTGTCAGTTCCCTCCTCCTGCCTGTGGGAGCGCGGGACACGGCGCATTTGAAGTTATTGCTGCTGGCTGTGCACTGTGAAAGTTGTGCTGTGACGTGCCCGCACCTCAAAGTGGCGCCATGCAGATTCCGCGACTGTTGTTATGTACACCAACTTCCTAGGCTCACAGGCGGAGGTCCGTGGTTTGAATTACTGCCGCTGCTGAGGAGGACAAAGAAATGCGCCAGAGAGAGATCTACTGTGTCTCTCCTTGCCATGTACTTGTGGGACGTGAGGGGGAGTATTCCTGACACTGGAGCTCCTTTCCGCCGTTAGCATTAGACGCAGTTAGAGCTTCTTCGTGGTGAGTGGGTTTAACCGTTTGCAGTCATGCAGTGAAGAGGCGTAAATAAGGGGCGCACTGAAAAAGAACGCAGCAGCCCATGACAGGTTTACTGCCATGGCGCTGGGGGGGCTTCCTGGCCCGGGAGAAACCACCTTACTGGGGCTGGAGAGATTTGTCTTGTGAGCATGGCACACAATATTAGAAGTGCCGCTACCAGCCAGAAATACAGCACTTCTGAGTAAAGACAGCTGCTGCTTAGCTCCGCCGAGGTCAGTTCAGGCACACTCCTCAACTGAGGCCTGTTGTTGTATCCCGTGCCCCCTTGGCCCCCTTGGCCCCCTCCACAGCCAGCTCAAGAATTCAGCCCCAAGAGAGATGAAACCAAGTTGAAGTGGTGAAGCGCTCAGGCTGGTACATACAGAAGCTGAAGCACTTATTTACCAGCAGCAGTCAGTCAGGTGAGTCTACAGGCTCTGTCCTGTCCAGTTCAGTTGATCTCTGCAACATTTGCATATCAATACTAGGCAGCAAGGCCTAGCACCTCCGGGAAAGTGTTTAGAATGCATGTGCGTGTTTCATCTCTCAGCAAACAATTAAAGCGATTACTAGTGTTTAACTGTGTTAATGCCCTCCTATTAGTTTGTGGCTGGATTGGGATCCCGCCATCCTGCATGGTAGCTCTCTCTGCTCGACCTTAAAGGGTGATAAACAACTGTAGCATTTAGTTGCCAAATTGACAGCTAGTGCAAATCCTTTATTAAAAGCACATGTTTTTGTTAGTAATAGATATGTCATCGGAGGCCAGCGTTTTAAAGCAACTGCTCCAGAGCACATTGTGTGAGTTACATGTGGAAAGCATGAAATCAGTCTATAAATGCCTTAGCCATTTTAAAACCTTTACAAATATTCCCTTTTTATGTGTGTTCTAGAGTGGGACGTTCGCATTTGTCTGACTTTTATTACAAAGAGAATATTTGTAAAGGTTTGAGTACGATAGTCACATACATGGGCTCTACAGACATAATGTGATGTGTTGCAGAAACACAGTTTGTATTTGAAGGGCTATTTATCTCTTTGAGATGGGGTAGATAACACGTGGCATTACAAATGTTTATTTTTGCCAGCTTTCTGTGCACTTATTTTGGTAGATTTCTTCATTAAGGTTAGTGCTGGCCTTCCCACTTCTGGTTCGGTCTCAGTTAAAGTAAAATCATCCTGAGAGACTTGCAAATCAAAAGTAAAATCGTCCTCCATCATGAAAGGAGTCATCAAAAGATGGGGTGATGGGGCACAGGAGAGGATGGAGGAATACAACCCATGCACATTGTTAGACTGGACCATTTGAATAACACTTTCTATACATGTGCAAAGCGTTGAAGCACTTACACGCAGGGATAGTAAACTACACCATGTACACACCACCAGCACCATTGAACACACTCTCCTAGTCTAATGGGCCTCCATTTTTCGATTTTCACCTAAATTGCAATGTGATTTCTTTGTTGATGTTGCTGTCCTGAGCCTCTGCTGCTCACACATGTATTAAAACAGCAAATTCAAATTTACCAATGGACTCGGGCTGTGACTGACTGTTATGTTTGAGCATCAAGGATTTCCTCCTCCAGCACAGTTTACAGCCTGGCCTGAGAACTGTGTGCTGTGCTTGTGTATGGAATGACAAATGGCTTGCAGCCTACATAAATTGTTTTGATGAAAGCATAGGGCTTCCAAATGCAAGCAATACAATTCAATCCATTTGTCAAGACATAAAAACCAAATACTGGGCCTGGTAACAGATTAGATGGGCTGAACCCATTGCCTTGGGCTGTACTCTGCTCTAGTGTAAACTTTGAAAAAGGCAATCTAAGGAGGACCTACTTCGCTTTGATGCACTGTGCTCTTGTGAACAGGCTAGGGAGTTAGCATAGCAGTTCTCTGGTTATACTGAATAAGAAGCTACCAATGACATTAGCATATAAAATATCTTTATTGATGTCATAACTACAGTTTCATAATTCTTGTACAGTTAAGCTCCGAGCGATAACCTGTATAGATACGTGTAACCAGGGCCGGATCGTCCTTTCTTGGCACTGACCTTTGTGAGAACATGCGCTCGCTGTGCCAGTGCTAGTGTGCTGAGGTACATGTTGAGAGAGTTATAATCAAATAAATTGCACAGTTTGCTGAAATATAATTTCTGTTTGCCTGGCTAATACTAAAAAAAATCAAGGATGAACTGCAATCCTGGGATAGATCTCTTTCGCCATCTAATTTTTAAAGTATTTGCCATGTACAGTATTACCAATGGCGTGAGCCTTGACTTCATCAACCAATACAGTAAAGAGGCAGATGTGTTACAGGTAGAAAACACTTAGAGGCCCTGTTTCCATTGGTTGTGTGTGCTTGGCTTGGGGGTCATTTTACAAGCATACCAGTTAGAGGATGGGGCACATTTTTTCTTTGTTTCTAATGTTTTCTTCACACTAAAATGCTATATTTAGACCCCCTTTTTGCAACAATTTGCTGTAAATATATGGTGTGAAAAGCCACCATTTGAATCAATTTTTTCCCAAATTTTCTTGCGGGGGGAATTCCCACCGCACCCTCCTATTGCAGGTCGAGCTCGCGCGCTTCGCGCGCTCGCACAGCCATTGTACTACGATACAATTTTCCGCTCCACCACTTGCAAAATCCACCACCCGCCACTGCTTGTGAAGCACATGTGCTTCATTTTCCAGCGCACAGGGAGGTGATGGCGTGACGGTTTTAAGAAAAGAAACAAAGAGGCACGGGCACGTTTATAATGACTCGTACATAAGCCTGCCATTCCGTGGTACGCATAAGTTTAGTGGATTTGCCCGAACGGGGTGCCTGAATCCACCCCCCATCCATCTCAAGTGTAGCTATGTTTTATAAGACATCATATTGACTCTGGAAACTGGGCTAACACGAAATGAACAAAGCGAGCATTCACGATACTTTGAAGTAATCATAAGTATCCAAACGTGGGTCCTGAAAGTTGCGTTGATTAGTAAACGGAGCGAAACGCCTGCATTCCGTTTTGCTATTGCTATGCTGACCTCTTTAAAGTTATTTATTTATGCGATTTTCTATAGTTATGTATGCGATGTTCTATAGTTATGTATGCGATTTTCTATAGCGCAAACATTACCCGAAGGTGTCAGAGCGCTTTACAAAAGAACCAGTTGAGACACGAAAGGAATCTGGTTGCTTTGCATGGTTAGAGCATTGTTTAATTATTGCATTCTATTTTAATCCCAGTACAATTTATCGTTAAGACGTGATACTGTACATGCACCTATAAAATAACCTCTATGTTTGTCGTCCTTTTACGGGGGAAAAACACAGCCACTTGTACTGTATTCCTGTTCTTTTCCAATACTGTGCAGTTAGTGCGAGTGCTTGAATTGATACAGGCATTTAAAAATGTCGTGTATGCAAACACGGTTGCGGGTTATGTGAAGTCACTTGGGCAATGATTCTTGTTTCTGATGCGGACCCGGTTAAAACGGCGGGAACTCTTGCCAGCACGAAATCTGCAGGCTTTGCAGACTTGATACTGTACATACACCGAAAAAATAACCTGTATGTTTGTTGTCAATTCAAGGGGGAAAAACACAGCCACTTGTACTGTATTTCTTTTGGTTCCGATACTGCGGGAACTCTTGCCAGCACGAAATCTGCAGGCTTTGCAGACTTGATACTGTACATACACCGATAAAATAACCTGTATGTTTGTTGTCAATTTAAGGGGGAAAAACACAGCCACTTGTACTGTATTTCTTTTGGTTCCGATACTGCGGGAACTCTTGCCAGCACGAAATCTGCAGGCTTTGCAGACTTGATACTGTACATACACCGATAAAATAACCTGTATGTTTGTTGTCAATTTAAGGGGGAAAAACACAGCCACTTGTACTGTATTTCTTTTTGTTCCGATACTGTCCAGTTAGTGTGAGTGCTTGCATTGATACAGGCATTTAAAATGTCGTGTATGCAAACACGGTTCCGGGTTATGTGAAGTCACCTGGGCAATGATTCTTGGTTCGGATGCGGACCCAGTGGAAACGGAGGGAACTCTTGCCAGCACAGTTACAAGCAGCGCTGTGAAGAGAAGGACGTGGCTATTAGTCCTCTCACACAGAGCGTGCTAAGTGCATATATTCCCAGCAGAGGCGCAACTAGAGCCAAATTTCAGGGGGGGCGGCTAAGAAAAATTTCGGGGGGGCTGAACCTTTAATCAGTAGGCAGAGTGGAGCTGCAGGGGCTCTTAGAAGGGGTGAAGCAACTGGAAGGCCTAATTAACATTCAAATGGTCCTTAAAGACCTGTGAAACGTTCGGGTGCAGCTCTGTGCGTGCCCGGGATCTGTGTTGCGCGCCTGATTCCCAGCTATGGTATTGGAAAACAGCATTTACGTGGTAGAATATTGGTTTGCAAGGACCGCTGGGCATAAGCAGACCAATTTTGAGTAAGCTGTACCACATGTCAGTGCAGACAATGGTCCTGCGATATTTTACAGCTGGAAAGATCACGAAAACAAGAGTACGTTTTTGGTTGAGGAAATAAGCAGCACTGACTGGGAGTGTTTAAAAGGTGGAAAACGGTGCTCGTAAAGGATGAATAAGTATGCTTTACGGCGGTTACCCATTCTGGTGAACGAGTACTGCCATTAAATGAAATGGTAATTGCAATAGATTGCAAGGGCGGAGTGCAGAGACAGCTGGGAAATACAAGGGGGGGCCAATAGGCCCCCACGCAAGCATGGCGGGGCCCGGTCCCTCCCATAACCCGTCCCCTTCGGGGCCGCGTTACCCCGCCCCCCTCGCCCCGGAAGTACTGGTGTGCTTCCGGGGCGAGGGGGCGGGGTCGCGGCGGCGAAGGGGTTAAGAGCCTGGGGGGCGCGGGAAGCGGCCTCTTTGTGCCCGCGCTCCCCAGGCTCGCTCCTCGCCCCACCGTGGGGCCGCTTAATTTTCTACTTTTTCTTTCAGGTCGATAGGAGATTGCGACCGACGCGTTGGAGTGGAGCACTGGATTTGTTGGCTGTGATCGAGCGCCCGGAGGAATAATTTTCCGCTGTTGAGACAGTCGACCGGAGGAGCCCGTCCGAGGACTGCGGTGTGTGGGCGGCGATCTCGGGACGGTGTTTCCACAGAGCGGGGAGAACAGAGGCGCAGCGCCGAGCCGAGGGCATTCTGACCGAGCGTTCGGGACACGAGGTATTTTGCGGGGCGGGCGGGCGGCCAGTCACCTTCATAGCGGTGATCGAAGGCCAAGTGTGTAAGGTGCCCTCAGCGTTAGGCACAAGTAAGTGCGCTTAAGTGAGCCTGTTATGATTTCATTTTAAGTATTGCACAAGTCAGACGGGTGAGCGCTGTTTTTGCCGGGGAAAGTAAACACTTCCGATTGAGCAGGGGTATGTGTTATTGGCCGCGCTGATTGTTTGCACCGGGTTGCACGCGGAGATAAGTGCGACTGTTTTAGCTTCGTGATAATAATAAGCGAGGTAGTTCAATAATACGCATAATTCTGCCTGTGTTTGCATGTGTGGTCTCTCACTGTGAATTTGGAACAAACAACGCTTAATTCGGTCTGTGGGGGCATTGGGGGTCAGTTACTGTGCCATATGGGGAGTGAAATTACGAATTCATGTTGTGAACAAGGTTTACTGCTCGATTCATAGCGCTTGCATTCGGGGGGGTACGGTTGTATGTTACATTGGTGTAATACTGCGAATATAGGTGTAAACAGCACATTTAGGGGCGCTATTAACTGGATCGTGCTGAAGGGGTTTCTGATACTTTCTACATACCGATAGTTTTGTCAAGTGCTTGCAAATCAAGTATTGACGATTAAGCTGTTAATTACCCCGTGAGGGGAAGGACCTCCAGGGCAGCAAGGGAATTTGCATTACTGCCAGTTAAGGTTTTTGTGTGTCTATGCGAATTGGTGGGTAAGCAGAAGGGAATTTGCGAATATTATTTACCCGGTACAAGGTTTTTTCTAGTTCATGGTCATTAGTTGGAAAGGTAACGCTCTTTGTTTTTTCAGGACTGCGAGACTAGATTGTGGTCGCCATACAGCAGCACAGGCGCTTTTCATCGGGTCAGGTATTGCAGGTCGTGCACCGCCAACTGGGTCAGGTACGAAGCACGGTGTGCTCACAATTATGTCTCAAAAAAGGGGGCGTGTCAATCCGAATGTGAGTGTAATATTACAAAAAATGATGCGCAGAATGTCTGCAATGGATAAGAGACTGGGGAAGGTTGATAAAATGGATAAGGCTTTAGCGGACCTGGGGGCCAAAGTAGATGCCCAGGCCGGTCCATCTGGCAGACCCAAACGGACGGTAGTACCGCCCAAGCCAAGGGGCGTCTTTGTGACACCACCCAGGCGAGCAAGAAATAAGAGGGTGGGGGGGCAGCCACAGAATATTACTCCTATCCTACCTCCTGCTGCACCAATTCTGCCACCACAGGTACCCCCTGCTGCCCCACTTCAGGTCCCGGTGCCCGTTCCAGCCCCGGTGCCCCAGTTGCCAGTGGCAGTACCAAATGTGCCAGCAATACCGGCGGCGGTGCCAGTGCCACCCGTCGCGCCACCACAGGCTCCAGTGCCCCTAGGTGCGGGCCCTACTCCCACGCCCGCGCCAGGGCCCGTGCCAATAGACCTGGCAGCTCAGGTGGCGGCTATTCTCCCTTGGTTAGGGGGGGGGGCGTTGCCGGTCAATACTGCTCTGACTGCGGAGCAACAAACATTGGTGACGCAGATATTGTTGGCTAGTGGTAGGGGCGCAACGCCGCCCGCACCGGTTTCTCCCCAAACAGGTCCAGCGAACGATGGAGGCAGTGCCAAGACCGCGGAAGCAATGTTACCCAACGACAAGGGGAATGGTAAGGAGATTGCCCTGCCTTTGCTGGGCGAAGGAACATTGCCCTCTAGGGGTGAGTGCTTAGCACAGCATGTTGCACAGAGTGTAAAAGAAATGATATGGGCCGACAAGTATGTGAACATGTTTTCATTGCTGATAGATAACAGGGAATGGGAATATGCAAAATCACAGAAGGAAATGTTCTTGCCCAGTGAATGGAGAGCGAAGTTGTACAAGTTTAGGGTGGAGGAAAACCTCATCAACTGGCTGAGGGCTTTTGCAGTGTTCGGCGCAGTAATGGGCGAACGTTTTAAGGGGATGCAACCAGCCATGAACTGCTACCAAAGTAGGATAACAATGTTCCATGAGAATCATGCAGGGGATGTATGGAAGGAATATGATGTCGCTTTCAGAAAGTCAAAAGAATTTGATAAAACTTTATCATGGGACAAGGTAGACTCTATCTCATGGCACAATCAATTCGAGAAGGGTCAGGGGGCAAGCACAAGCACAAATGCGGGTAGAGGGTATTTCCCCAGGCCGCAGCAGGCGTTTCAACAGCCCTTTCGATCT
The DNA here is from genome assembly GCF_964261635.1 of Lissotriton helveticus. Taxonomy (NCBI): domain Eukaryota; kingdom Metazoa; phylum Chordata; class Amphibia; order Caudata; family Salamandridae; genus Lissotriton; species Lissotriton helveticus. The sequence continues at coordinate 1,966,039,988 of NC_136061.1, read as the reverse complement.
GCACCGGGAGGGGAGACGGCCCAAAAGCAGAAAGCGAATGGAGGGGCGAAGGGGGTTTGCTGGGACTTCAATAGGCGGACATGCAACAGGGCACCAGGTACCTGTAAGTTCAGGCACGCATGTAGCGTATGTGGCCACACTTCCCACCCCGAAACAACATGCCGAAATAAAAATAGTGGTGCAGGAAGCAGGGGTAGGAGGAAACCTGAATAGTATGATCCACCCGCTAATAGCACATTCACCCATCCAGCTGTCAGCATTGATCCCCTGGTTGAACAGGTACCCGAATCACACGTCTGCTAGATTATTACAAGAAGGTTTCACACATGGTTTTCGAATTCCCGCTGGGGGGTATGTCGGGAGACCACAGTGTAGGAATCAGCTATCAGTCTTTGCCAATCCAACAGTGGTGTCAACAAAAATAGCTAAAGAAGTGCGTTTGGGGAGGGTAGCAGGACCATTTCACGTCATTCCCACGCAGAATTTTGTGTGCTCTCCTCTGGGGGTGGTGCCTAAGAAAGAACTAGGGGAATTTAGGCTCATCCACAACTTATCCGCACCAAGGGGGGCATCATTAAACGATGCTATTGATGATACAATTTGCTCAGTGAAGTATGCGTCTTTCGATCAGGCAGCGGGCATGCTGAGGAGTTTGGGCGCAGGTACACTGATGGCTAAGTCAGACATTGAGTCAGCCTTTAGACTACTCCCGGTTCACCCACAGGACCAGCACCTGCTGGGTTTCTCCTTTAAGGGAAAGTACTACATGGATAAGTGTATGCCCATGGGTTGCTCAATTTCATGTGCTTATTTTGAACAGTTTAGCTCCTTTTTGGAATGGGCATTAAGACAACATACGGGTCACCAGTGGGTGATGCACTACCTGGATGACTTTCTTTTTCTGGGCCCGGCGGGTTCACGGGAGTGTGCGTCGGCATTGCAGGAATTTTGCGTGCTCATGCGCTCTTTCGGGGTCCCGTTGGCACAGGGGAAGACAGTTGGACCAGTGACATGCCTGGAATTTTTAGGCATTGAACTGGATTCTGTTGAGGGGTGTTTTAGATTACCAGCAGAAAAGATCCAAAAATTCAAACAGACTCTAGAACTGTGCTTACAAGCAAGGAAGGTGAATTTAGGGCTGTTGCAGCAGACAGTGGGACAGTTGAATTTTGCGTTGAGAGTAATTCCTATGGCTCGCCCATTTTCACGCTCAATTGCACAGGCCATGAGGGGTCTTCGTGAAAAACATCACCGGACACGGCTGTCTGCTGAGGTGCGCCAGGACATGCGGATATGGATGGCATTCCTGGCGGATTTCAATGGAAGAGTGCTGTGGGGTGCACCCACGGTGTCTTCGGAGGACATTGGTTTATGGACAGATGCGGCGGGCAGTGTTGGGTTTGGGGCCATCCTTGGCAAGAAATGGGTGGCGCAGAAGTGGCCCGCCTGGTGGGAGGAGAACGGGCTGACGGTGAACATTGGTTTCCTCGAGCTCTTCCCAATCTGGGTGGCACTGAAAGTCTGGCCAGAGGAGCTGGCCAACAGATCGGTAATATTCTGGTCAGATAATATGTCAGTGGTTGAATGCATCAACCAACAAGCTGCAAGGTGTCCACTCATTTTATGCTTGATAAAAGAGATTGTACTGTGTTGCATGACAAGGAATGTACTTTTCAGAGCAAAACATGTCCCAGGGGTGTTAAACAATGCAGCTGATGCCCTTTCTCGCTTTAAGATGCAGGTGTTCAGGGATCACTTGCCGGAGGCAGAGACAGCGCCAGCCCAATTCCCGGCGATTCTTTGGCAAATTGGTGCCCCCAACTACATGACCTCGTGGCAGCCAGCCTAGCACCCAAGACCAGGACGGCATACGAAGGGGCGTTCAGGTCTTACTGTCACTTTCTGGGACAGGGCTGGGAGAGTAGTTGGACTATGGAGGCTAGCTTCAATGAGTATTTAGGCAGCCTACACAAGGAAGGGCGCACGGTGGCAACAGCCAACAGGCACAAGGCCGCTATCTCCTTTTTCGCACGGGCACGGGGGGGCAGGGACCCTACACACAGCTTCCAGGCCCACAGGGCATTAAAGGGATGGCGGCGCATGCAGCCCCCCTCCATAGATTCCAGGAAACCCATAGGTTTTGAACGTCTGTCAGCTGTTCTCCTCGCGCTGCCGGACACATGTAGCTCTACATCTGAGGTGGGCCTATTTAAAGCGGCTTTCTCTTTAGCTTTCTATGGGGCATTCAGGGTAGGTGAACTCGTTGCGGCCAACAAAGGTGATAAGATAGGCGGCCTTCAGCTGCAGGATATCAGCATAAGGGGCGACACTATGTGGATCAGCATCAGGAAATCTAAAACTGATCAGGACGCTAGGGGCCAAAAGTTGGCGTTACATCGGGCAAGGAACAATCCCTGCTGCCCGGTGACACATGTGGAGGAACTAATAAGACAGCGGGCACAGGAGTGTGTGGGGTCACTGCTGATGCATGGGGATGGGACTCCTCTTACCAGGTTTCAGTTCCAGAGGGTACTAGCCATGAGCATGGCAAAAGCTGGTTATAACCACAAAGAGTTTGGGACACACTCCTTCCGGATAGGGGCAGCCACAGAAGCAACAGCTAGGGGTTTGACCACAAAGAGTGTGCAAAGAATTGGGAGATGGTCCTCAAGCGCTTATAAACGCTACGTGCGGTTGCACATGTTGTGAGAGCTGCCGCCATGGGGAGTATTGCTAATACCTGCTGTTTTTCTGGTTATTTACAGTTTCACGGGCCTGTGACGCAGGACGGAAACTACCCATGGAGCATCAAGGCAACTTTACTACAGCATGGAGGGACCAGGAGGACAGACAGAAGACCGTAGTCATTTGGGTAGTGGGGCATTCATATGTCAAACGTGCTAACAAAATTTTTCTTGCAGGTTCAGGCAAACAAAGGGTGGAAAGTAGGGGGTGCAGGGTCTCCTTCCATGGCAGGGGGGGGCTCCGCCTCAATCAGTTCAGGGACTATATGTCGGACTTACTAGCGCGACATACTACACCACCCTCGGCGGTAATACTTCACTTAGGGGGGAATGATCTGGCAGGTCTGGGCAGAAGGGTCCTCCTGGAAGAAATTATATCTGCAGCGGGTTGGCTAGCAAAGCGGTTACCAGGTAGTGTTGTAGTATGGTCACAACTGATACCAAGGATGCAATGGAGGGGGGGAAACTCAGTCAGCGCGTTGAACAGCTCGTTAAAGAGGGTCAACAACAAGCTGGACAGGTTATTTAGGACTCCGGTCTTACAGACCATCCCTCACGGTTGCATTTGGGGGGAACACTTCTACCTGCGGGATGGGGTGCACTTAACAGAGGAAGGGAATGCCTTTTTATAAGAAACATCCTGGCATGGGTGGAAATTTTTGCAGGAGGAGTATGACCTTTCTAGAAGGGGAGAGTTCTGGGGGGGGCCAGATAGTCGGTTAACTACCTGGCCTGTGGCGGTAAGGTCATTAATCGGTGAGCAGCATTTTAAGGTCCTTACGGGGGGGGGCGGACCCATTCACGAAAGGGGCCGCCCGCGGGAGGGGCCATTTGGTCTCTCTCAGAACTTCAGGGGCAGGAGATGGTCTCCATTAAGTTAAAGGGTGCGGGGGAGGGAGTCTACGCTTTCCTCAGGCTGGTAGCCACCCCTCACAACACTATGACGTCACTAAGGTGCGCGAGTGTCTGGGCCCTCCTGTTATGGTTAAATGGAGTTCGGGGAGCGCACGTGGGTGTAACGTGCCCTGGGTTGCGCATGCGCATCTTCAACGCGAGAGCGCAGCTGTAAAAGGATCTGACACCGGTTGGCGACCTTGCCGTAGGCCTTTATTAAAGTTATTAAAAAGTTATTAAAAGTATTGGAAATATTAGAATGCAGTTTAATTTTCAGGATGATTAGATTACGTTAGGAGACACGCTGTATTAGCTATTTGTTAAGGTTAGCCCATCATACCATGTCGAAACGGATGTCAATCTAATATTCTGAAAAGTGTGCATTTTAATAATTGTCAAATGTTTATTTGATTAAAATTTTTGATTTGTTTTTATATTTTAATAAATACGGCCAGGGGGGGGGGCCCCGTACCCCCCCTTGACTTCCAAAGACCCCCATGTGTTGACTGGTTGAATTGGGTAATTCAGTCGGTGTTCAAGGGGGGAGGTGGCCGGCAGTCCAAGACCATGATACAAGGGGGGGCCAATAGGCCCCCACGCAAGCATGGCGGGGCCCGGGGCCGCGTTCCCCGCCCCCCTCGCCCCGGAAGTACTGGTGTGCTTCCGGGGCGAGGGGGCGGGGTCGCGGCGGCGAAGGGGTTAAGAGCCTGGGGGGCGCGGGAAGCGGCCTCTTTGTGCCCGCGCTCCCCAGGCTCGCTCCTCGCCCCACCGTGGGGCCGCTTAATTTTCCCCACCCTCCATCCCTTATTAGCAGACCTTGGGGCTTGGCAAATGGTGAGTATCAGGTTTTGTCAATATGCCGGAACATAGATGTAAGGGGGACTTGATCCAGTAGGCCTTGAATTTCCTGTTTACTGGAAGGAAGTACAGAAGGTAAACGTTGGTGCAGTGCCGTGATTTTAACCAATTCTTTCCTTAGGCCCCTTTTTCCCGCTTACAGGAGTAACTATATATGTAGATGTTTATGCTTTGCTGTGTGTTAACAATTTTATCCTTAGGCCTTTTTCCCTTTAGAATAGCATTGTCGTATTTATTATGTGTGTCTGGCGGTAAGGTCATTAATCGGTGAGCAGCATTTTAAGGTCCTTACGGGGGGGGCGGACCCATTCACGAAAGGGGCCGCCCGCGGGAGGGGCCATTTGGTCTCTCTCAGAACTTCAGGGGCAGGAGATGGTCTCCATTAAGTTAAAGGGTGCGGGGGAGGGAGTCTACGCTTTCCTCAGGCTGGTAGCCACCCCTCACAACACTATGACGTCACTAAGGTGCGCGAGTGTCTGGGCCCTCCTGTTATGGTTAAATGGAGTTCGGGGAGCGCACGTGGGTGTAACGTGCCCTGGGTTGCGCATGCGCATCTTCAACGCGAGAGCGCAGCTGTAAAAGGATCTGACACCGGTTGGCGACCTTGCCGTAGGCCTTTATTAAAGTTATTAAAAAGTTATTAAAAGTATTGGAAATATTAGAATGCAGTTTAATTTTCAGGATGATTAGATTACGTTAGGAGACACGCTGTATTAGCTATTTGTTAAGGTTAGCCCATCATACCATGTCGAAACGGATGTCAATCTAATATTCTGAAAAGTGTGCATTTTAATAATTGTCAAATGTTTATTTGATTAAAATTTTTGATTTGTTTTGATATTTTAATAAATACGGCCGGGGGGGGGGCCCCGTACCCCCCCCTTGACTTCCAAAGACCCCCATGTGTTGACTGGTTGAATTGGGTAATTCAGTCGGTGTTCAAGGGGGGAGGTGGCCGGCAGTCCAAGACCATGTTCTGCAGCGCTATTTCATACTCTTCCTTCTGAAATATCTGGATAGCGGCGGTGCAGGATGGGCGACAAATTATATTAGAGAATTGGCGCCACAACAGAGGAAAGGCATTCCAAATATGTAGGGTGATGTTTTCATAGATATGAGTAAGCGCTGGTGTGTGGGATGCTGAGCGTGCTTGCATAGCTTATGCTTAGGGATGAGCACCTTCAGAAAGCAATGAAGCCACAGTGGTCATACCGGGATATTGCTTGTGGTTTGATAAAGATGAACTTTCTGCTCCACACATTTGAGCGCATTCCAAGTAAATAACCACATAACCTAAACTGCTTGTTTTCTTTTCTTTATATGCTGGCGGGGGCGGACTACGCTGTGAAGGGCGGTAATGTGGTCGTCGGATGGCAACTGGCAGGAACTTAAGGATGGCCGTCATATCGGTGCCAGCACACATCGGCGAAGGAGCCAAGGTTCTCTATGGTAACAGCATGGATCCAGCCATAAGATATGCCATGGTGGTGGAATAGGAACCTGAACATCGAAGAGGGATGCGAGTTTGCTTCTTGGTGGGCTCATTGGTAGGGGGATACTACATCAGATACAAGTTTCTCCCTTGGTGAGAACACATTGAAAGTTCAGTGGTGGCTACACAGTATGGGGGGATTATCTTCGGGGGCCAAGTGAATAAAGCAGGCCCAGCGAGCCCGGTGGGGTGGCTTCACCGTGGTAGTGGCTCTCCTTGGAGCTTGGCTGTACTTTTACACACAATAAGAATCAAGGGGGCATGGTGCCAGGCGGATTGTCGGATATGTCGTGATACGTAATCAAGTCTCTCATCACGATTTACTTCAAGCTCACTGGGGTTAATTTCACGTAAATTTAATAACACTAGCTGCCCTAATTTATTGCATTCACGATTTTATCAGTTCTGACACCATCTAATCAGGTAACTGCAAGGAACCGTGGATCGTAGCTTAGTGGGGACAGCAGTAGAGAGTTTTGGTCATGCAGAACATGAGCAGATCATCTCATGTGGTTAGTGTTAGGACTTAACATAGGCTGGTCAAACCTCTGGGGAGGAGTGTTTAAGGGCACGCAAGGTTACCTTGCGCCAGCCAGATGCAGGTGCAGGGGTTGGTGGGGCGACTCAATTTTGCATTACGGAGTATGCACATGGGCAGGGTATTCTCCAGTAATACAGACAGGGCAATGTTAAGTTTAAGGGAAAACACCACCACACTAGACTATCGGCTGAAGTGTGGGATTGCTTGATCAAGTGGAGAGATTGTTTGGGAGCGTTTCAATGGTTAAGGGATTTGGCAACACCCGGCACAGGCGAACGGTGAGTTCGAGCTTTACACAGAGGCGGTGGGCAGTGTTGGGTTCGGTGCAGTGCTAGGATCAAGGTGGTGTAGTGAGGATTGGCCAGCGGAGGGGGTCAGGCTTAATGTGTATTTTATTTCCTAACATGTATTTTACTGCAAAACATGTACCAGGTGTGGATAATGCAGATGTTGAGGTTTTGTCTCGTTAAGTTGACAGAAGTCAGAGCGCGATGGCCGCGTTCAGATGACGGTCTTCCCGGAAAGCTTATGGGAGTTTGGTGCCCCATTGCTCCCGAACTCTTAGCGGCGTCTGTTGCGCCCAAGACTAAGTGGATGTATGAGAAGGCATGGCAGGTATACATAGAAGTGGGGCGGAAAGATGGGGGCACAGTGGAATTCACAACACAAGGGGTGCTATGGTTCATAGTTCATTAGAAAGAGAATGGGCGGTCGTTGGCCCTAGTTAGGAGGCAGTGGTCGGCAATTGCCTTCTTTGCTGGATTAAGAGGTAACGGATCCCAGAGTAAGGAGGTAAAAAACGGACCCGCTAGGGAAAGCCGCTTGGGTCCAGCTAAGATGAAGCGCTATTTCAGACTACAGCTGGTGTAGTTAGGAACAGGGGTTTCGGCGGTTTGATAATTATGCCCTCTTCTGTCTTTTGTCTGGGGGCTTATATGCAGTGGTGTCCAGTAAGGAGACACAGGTATGCTGGTGTGGAGATTCGGTATACACAGAGCCCGGAGAATTGGGAATGCACAGGGCCATGTGAGTCAACCATAATTGGTTAGGTATTGATGGGCATCGTGTGGAGGATGTTGCAGACCATTTGCAGGGTGCGCTGGACGATGGTATGCCCATTCCAGATGTGTTGGTTATTCACTCGGGGGGGGGGAATATGGTCCCGGGTGGCAGGAGAGGATGAAGAAGGCCCTGTTCTCTACCTTCTCATCGGTCAAAATAGTATTGCCAGACACCATTATCTTACGGTCAGAGGTGTTCGCTACTAGAGTCTGGGGGTGATGGAGTGTCTTTAGCTGCGGCAAACACGTCGGTGAGAACTGAATCGAGAGGTAGGAAACTATAGCGGAGTTTCCAAATTCATCCCAGTAGGCATGGTATGCTGCAGGCATTAAACTCAAATTTGTATTGGGCAGAGGGATTGCAGCTGTCCAGGGCAGGATTGGAGCTGTTTGTCCAAACTATACGGTGGGGCTATGGAGTTGCATCAAAAGGATAGCCCAGAGCATCACAAATGGAAGGTGGTGCAGCTCAGGGGTGAGGGCAAGAGCGCCAGTGGGCTACTTGCCCTGTGGCGGGGTCCCGGACAAGAGGAAAAGGCCCGGGGACTTCTTTATGCGGAAACTGCCTGACCTTGCAATAGGGAGGCAGTCATTGGGGCTCTGGGCTGGCGGGAGAGGGGGCCGTCCTGCTGGTGGTCCTGGACTCTCCGGCCCTACCCTAGTAGCCGGTGCTGCTTGGATGAAGCAACATGGTATCTCAAATGGACGAAGTGGTAAGGGGTTGGGTTGTGTCCTGCTGGTACAACACACCTCGAGTGGATCTAGAGCTGACGAATTTTAAATACATGGTAACCTGTGGCGCCGATGGATACTGCGCCTCCTTATGTTCAGTAATGGTATTAAGTGGTAAGAGGTTGGGTTGTGTCCTGCTGGTACAACACGCCTCGAGTGGACCTAGAGCTGAAGAATTGTAAATACATGGTAACCTGTGGTGCAGATGGATACTGCGCCTCCTGAGGTTCAGTAATGGTATTTTGATGGTTAATAAAATTGGTAAAAGTTGGAGGTTTAATAACAAATAAAGATGGTGTTATTTGACAAGTAATAAAAACTACGCAGTGAACACCAAGTTCGTGTAAAGTGTCTTTGTGGGGGGGGGGGGTGGTGGACGAATGGCATGAATATCCCCACTATGATCTCTGCACTGAAAAGATATGCGAGGAGGATGTTTGCGGTTGTAGGTTTGTAACAGTGGTACTACTGTATCACTACTTTACGTACTACAAAATACAGCTTGTGAATAGACCCCAGCTGTTACGGAGGACACACGCTTCTATACAGCGCTTATTTTGTTTTCTCTCGCTCCATTGCCCCTCTGACCGCGTGATATCAGGTGAGTGGGGTCAAGAGGCTATAGAAACAGAAGTCTGCATTAGTCATGCAGCTGTGTGTGTGGGCATGTTGTTGCTGCGGAGGGTTTTGTGCGTGGGCGCATGTCTCTGCCGGTGCTTGCTCATAAAAGAACCCTGTGAGTAAGACCATGGAAGCTGGCCCCGAATAGAACACTAAACAGGTTAATGGAGGTTTTCGGAGCGAAAATTTGCCTGGAAATAGTAGTTATTAAGAAAGGGACACAAACATATGCATTTATGAGCTTTTCTCACTTCAGCAAACTTTGATTCTGTTCAATCGGTATGTTAGGAAATATCTCAGCTTCTACGTATACCAGTCCACAGCTGCCTTTGTAGCAGAGCGGACATGATGTGGACAGGCAAGAATAACATCTGGAATAAAGTTGGATCTCTCAGTGCTCCAGAACACAGGGCCTGTGTTGTTTCAGGCTTCACCAGATGTAGCCATCAGCACACCAGGGCCTTTTAACGAAAGATGAGTGGGTACACGTGTGTCGGAGCTCCTGTTCACGTGGTGCACGTGTTACCTTCATAAGATTGCTCTCTGGTTCACAAAGCCCCCGGAGGCCTTTTCTAATTGAGTTATGATAACTCTATATTTGATTTAGGGTGTTTGTTTGCATGTCACGCGTCAGTCAGGGATCAGATGATGCTTACATAAGTAGATCAATTTTTGACTTGAAGGGGCCAGAGAATGGATGGGCATCTGCTGTCTGCCAGGAGCAGGTAGCAGCTGCTGCCTTTAACAGCACTACAGTTGCAAAACTGGGATCTGCCCACTTACCAGAGAGAGACAGAACTATAACAGACACTGGAGAGGCACACGCCTAGATTAGAGCAAGCATTAGATGAACAGATGCCGGTTACCACTTTCAATCAAGGGCTGTGCTATCCCAACCTCTCTTAAATGCTGGGCGGGGGGCGCCTGCTCAGGCAGAGAGCAAAACATTTGTCCTCCCTATGAACACTGGTCATTGAAGAGAACGACTCAAACACCTAGAAGCCGAAAAGGGCTCTCTAATTGGTTCATAAAAAAACAAAAAGGAAACATACATGACCACGTAGCCTAGTGGCTCAGATCTCTTGATTCGTTGTCGAAAATGTTTGATGAAATTATGCCAAATCACGTAGGCTCTGATTATGAGTGGGTCGTTGTTTTCCGACCCCTGCTTGAGCGCCTGTTTGCGCAGGAGGTCTGAATTCTGACTTGGGTAGTTATTACCAAAACGTGTAATTGCCGGGGGCTTTAAATTCCTTACCATTCGGTAAATGTGGTGGTATTTAACAGGGCACTATAGTATGGTATTTACCGTGGCATGTAGATTTTATAAGGTAAGAAGTAGAACAAAGGACAGTATGTTATTCTCCAAAAGCTCAGAATAGGTGTTGTGATGAAAAGCATGTTCTTATCCGAAACACCTGGATTCAGGCCTCATAGGAGCGACTAGTAAAAAACACATATTGACGGTTGGAAAGTCAGGTTTTAGACCTGGACAAAGCACTAAACATCAGATATATGTTCTGGATGACAGTATGCACTCGTCTACGTGCTTTATCGACTTTAAATCAGCTTTTATTACAATACAAATAAACCTATTTCGGACAAAATTAAACTAGGGATTCTACATAGACTGTTCATTGTTCTGCACTCTGAAGCGCGAGTGAACGTTCATGTTAACAAGCATTTACAATGCAATGGTCTCGTCTTTGTTAAAGTTAGAGCTATTGGCATTGCTCATGACATTATTTTGTTTTTAAAACATATAAATAAATGGCATTGTCATTTACAATGCCAATAGCTTAATCTCTCGCAAATGCCAGACCTATTGCATTTCCACCCAAACACACACACACAGAGCCACAAACAGAGCCACACGCACCCACCCACACACACAGAGCCACAGACACACACACACACACAGAGCCACATACACACAGATCCACACACACAGAGCCACACACACACACACACACAGAGCCACACACACACACAGAACCACACACAGAGTCCTGCACACAGAGAGAGCCACAGACACTGTCAGGATTTTCCGGGTTGCGCCTCCATTGTCAATTGCTTGTGGGTGCAGGTACGAGGAGGAAGGACATGAAAACCGGAACGGGAGTAAATGACTACAACTCCCAGACTCCCCGGTGATGGGAAGTATTAGAGCATCTCCAACACGCCTCCTGTTGCGTGTAATTCGTTGGTTTCCGGCCTTCCCCCGCAGGTTGTTTGGAGACGCTGCACGCCGCGTTGATCGGCGGTCTTGATCAGAGCGAAGCCGGACTTCTTCCGTGTCCCGAGACCCAGGTAGGATCGGGATTGCGGGGGAGTGACTCGCTAACGGGCGGGCTGCCTTCGGCTACGCCGTGCTTGGATTACAGTAATTAAAGAGCGGAGCGCGGTGGTTAACAGCCACGCGTTACCGTTCTCTCGTTCAAGGAGTGAGAAAACTTCTGTGAGATTATTGAGGAATTCTGCCCTTTGTTTCCCTTTGGTTTAAAGACTTCTTTTGGTACACAGTTCGCGGGGCGCGGTGGTCGAATCTACGAGCTACCGTGTACTGACTATCTCACGTATTCACTTTCCTGGCAGAATATCGAGCGGAGAGGTTTCACGCTTTTGGAACTAACAGTGACTACTTATTTTTTTTTTTTTTGTTAAACTATTTTTATTGCAGAGGTAAGTACAGTATGCAGTGCAGTTTTCAGCATCTAACAGTGCAGAGTCGTTGGTCTTCTGATACAATTTAGACTCTATATACACAGCCATTCAGCCCACATCCCGGAGGTCGGGCGGCGTTATACTTCCAAATTTCGCTCATGTGGCTGGGCTGCTAGCTGTAGTCGTCGTATAGAGCCCTTTGCTCTCTGCTTTTACTTTCTGCCCCGTTCCCCATTGCTACTCTAGAAGGTACATACATGTTACACTGTAGCAACCTGGTGTGCTGTGTGCCCATCCCCCTCCCCCCCGGTGTCTGTGACTAGTCCTGGTGTAAGGATGTGTGCCTATATTGTGGGATTTCGGATCTTTCGTATTTTTCTCATAAGTGTGTGTCCGGCGTAGGTGCCGGGGTCGTGGTCCGTACTGCATAGGGTATCAGGTTCACCGACTCATCCTCCTCTTCCTCCTCTACTGCGCTATCTTTTAGGGCCTGCACTAATGTTTCCCATGCCACAGCTGCGTCCTGGGCTTTCTCGTCTGAGCTACGGCGGGCCAGTTGGAAGCGAAGCGTACTCTCCGCTGTCGCCCACTTCAGGAATTCATTCTTCCACCTCCGGTGTGTGGGCCCTAGTTTCGATTTCCACCCCTTGGTCAGTTCTCTCTTCGCTATAAGTAGGCCCATGTCTATGAATTTGCTTGACAGTTTGTTCTTGCGTGTGTGTGGGAACCAATGTAAGATGGTGACCGCGCAGTCGTACTGCAGTTCTCTATCCGCCACTGCATTCAATGTGTCCCCTACGTCCCCCCAAAATTCGTGTAAGCCTGGGCAGCTCCTCAGCATGTGCACTAAGTCCGCTCTCAGCTGGCCACATCTGGGGCACGTTGCGTCTTCTGCGCCAAAGTATGCCGCAATCTTGCCCGGGGTGAGGTAAGCCCTATGAAGGATGTAGAGGTGTATCAGTTGGAAACGCGCGTTTCTGGTGCTTTTCCTTGCTCTGCGCACCAGCTGGGTCCATGCTGTGTCTGGGAGTTCTAACTGTAAGTCTGCCTCCCATTTATTCTTCAATAGTGTAAGTGGTTGTAGGGTGTCTGTCTGCATTCTGGAATAGAGACACGTGACTGCCCTAAAGGTTCCTGCCGCCATCATCGTGTATTGGCACGCCAGTGATGTCGTGGGCTCCGCCATCCCTTCCCCCCAATGCGCTTGTATGGCTCTCACTATCACTGCATGCAGTAGATAGTCTCCCCTCGGGAGGTCGTACCGCTCCTGTAAAGTCTGGTATGGGGTTAAAGCTCCGTCGTCATACAGATCCCCTACCATCTGCAACCCTGCCTCTTCCCACAGTCGCAGCCTCGACCAGTCTCCGCCATGTGGGAGCGTGTCACCATGCCCAGTGGAATTTCGGGCGCATACGGGTGACCGGTCCCAACTCTCTTTTGCGAACGGTTCCAACACAATCGGAGCGTCCGTTCCTCCTGGGTTAGTCCTCTTAATATTAACTTTTGTTGCAAGGTTATGTATGCTAAGACGTGGCGGGGGGTGCCAGACTCCCTCTCCTGTTCTGGGCCGCGATACACATTTGCAATTTCTTGTGTGAAGAATTGTAATTGAGCCGCCAAATAGTAGAGCTCGAAATCTGGGACCGCTAGGCCACCCTCTTCTCTCGGGCGGGTCAGCGTCGCCAGTGCAATTCTACGTCTGCCCGTACCCCATAAACTAACAGTGACTACTTTTATGTTACATATACATTCTTGGAAGGGTTGCAGTCTACGTTCATAACCTTATGCCATACAGAGCAGAGTGTGGTGGTTCTTGCTTCCCACGCACTGCCGTTTCTGATAATAAGGAAGTCGTGGTTATTTCTTCAATCCTAGAGAATCTTTATTTCATTTGCTAAACCAGCAGGGTGCTGTGTATACTAGAATCCAGTTATCAACCTCTCTTGCCTGTTGTCATGGTATGCAGAATACAGGGGTTTGCATTTTGTGGTCTATGTGTTCATGAGGGTGTGCATTTTCCTGACCTGTATTTGTGTCCCAATAGGCTTCATGAGGTGACAGGAGGTGATTGAGGAGACGTATTGCCAGAGCCGTTTGCTTTCATACCACAAGGTACTAGGGTGTTCTTTAGCGAGATCATATGAGAGTAGCCTGTTTTCACTGGTGTATTTCTAAGTATATGTTTTGTCGTTTCAGGTATATCCCTTCCCTGCTGGCCCTTCCCTTTCCCTTCCCTGTTCTTTTTATCCCTCACCTAATGGCTCAAATCCTCTGTGTATTTGTACAAGAGGATTTGTGACGTTTGGAGGTGGACCCATATAAGCATCAATCGGATTCCGTGGAGCAGGACTGGACAGACACAGAGCCTCACACACAGACACAGAGCCACATACACAGAGCCCAACACCCACACACAGAGAGCCACACACACAGAGCCACACACACACACAGAGCCACACACACACACACACAGCCACACACACAGAGAGCCAGACACCCACACACAGAGCCACACACAGAGCCACACACACACACACAGAGCCACACACACACAGAGAGCCACACACAGAGCCACACACACACATTGAGCCACACACAGAGCCACACACACACACAGAGAGCCACACACAGAGCCACACACACAGAGCCACACAGAGACACACACACAGAGCCCAACACACACACACAGAGCCCAACAAACACACACAGAGAGCCACACACACACAGAGCTCTCTGCCCAGTAACACCCCAGGGAACAGAGCCAAGAAAAAAACCGATCACAAGCAGGGAACAGAGGCAAGAAAAACAACGATCACAAGCAGTGAACAGAGGCAAGAAAAAACACGATCACAAGCAAGGAACAGAGGCAAGAACAAAAACAATCACAATCAGGGAACAGAGGCAAGAAAAAACGATCACAAGCAGAGAACAGAGGCAAGAAAAAATGATCACAAGCAAGAAACAGAGGCAAGAAAATCGAGCACAAGCAGGGAACAGAGGCAAGAAAAACAAGCACAATCAGGGAACAGAGGCAAGAAAAACAATGATCACAAGCAGGGAACAGAGGCAAGAAAAAAACCAATCACAAGTAGGGAACAGAGGCAAGAAAAAACGATCACAAGCAGGGAACAGAGGCAAGAAAAAAAACGATCACAAGCAGGGAACAGAGGCAAGAAAAAACGATCACAAGCGGAGAACAGAGGCAAGAAAAAATGATCACAAGCAAGGAACAGAGGCAAGAAAATCTAGCACAAGCAGGGAACAGAGGCAACAAAAACAAGCACAATCAGGGAACAGAGGCAAGAAAAGAGAAAAATACCAGCCAGCTTCACCTACCGGCTCGGGGGGGGGGGGTCTCTCTCTGTTGCGCGGCCGATCTCCCTTCCTCGCTGGTCGGCTCCATCTTCAAAAGTGGCGGGGGCAGGCACCGGCAGTGTGCCTCACGCCCCCTTCGCAGCAATACACCCTGTACAGTGATTTGTGCCCATCGAAAACGGAGGAAACAGAAGAAATGAGGAAACGCGGGAATGAGGCGCAGCTTCCCACAATGGCAGCCACGAAAATCTAGCTGAGGGGAACCGCTCTACTTTGAACAAGGAAGACGGAACCTAGATGCGGAAGACTGCCGGGCGACACTCCAGGGGCCAACATAGTGAGCTGCACAAAAGCCCATGGTGATGTGTATATCTGAGCCCAGCACGTTCACAGGTGGGAGGGGCAGCGCATGGGCAAGAGTGGCTGGGTCATCCAGAGGAGAGCGGGGCTGGCATCTGAGCTGAGCGGCCCAGAGTGGAGTGCTAGGAGATCCCGAGAGGGCTCAGCAATGGGGGAGCGAAGACCCTACCGCCTAGCGAGCCGATATGACTGGGAGATCGAATCCGCTCCTGATAGAGACCACTTCCCCAGGACTGGACCCACAAGAGTTGCCCCACGTCTGACATGAGAAGAGGGGCCCGACTTCCCTGCTGTCCCTCGGGAGGGGGTTGAAGATAAAGGACCTACCGGGCGTTGCTTTGAGGGATGACGATGCAGACTCCTCTGCCTGTCCCGGGACTTCCTCGATGTGCCGCCCGGCTGCAGGCTGCTGGGAGGCGTCGTCTCCATTGGGCTTCCCTGCTCCTTCTCAAGGGCGGCGGCAGGGCTCTCTCACCCCTGGGAGAGCTTCGCTGGGGGAGCCAGTGTCGCCGCCCTACTTCACCCGGTCACCATAGACAGCGCAGAGGCTCCTTTCTTTGGCTGCCGGCTCCTGCCTTCCACTCCCCGGCCTCCGGTGCAGTTCTCTGGCCTCAGGGTGAAGCCCTCGGGGCCGTACCAATGGCAGGCAGGGTGATGACGCGACAGGACTCCCGGGCGGCTGGAACCAATCCCAGCGCGGCCCTGGGATGACGAGGAGAGAGTCCAGAACCAATCACCGTGCGGCCCAGAGCTGCAGCCTCGCCACGGCTCTTCCCTCGGGGTGAAATTACGAGGGGTAGGCTCCCTCAAAATTAAGCACTAAACGGACATGCGGGGTGGGCACCTGCCTATCTCCCCTCCAGAACGGCTCGTTCCGCATTTGTCAGTCACTAAGCTCCGTCCTTTTCGGACTGGGGCGTGTTTTTTGTTGAGTTACTGAAGATGTCACGGAGAGAAAGGACTGCAAAAAACACACCTCTCAATCCGAAACGGACAGGGCTTAAAGTGACAGACAAAGCTCTTCTCCAATGGCTGGCCGCCGTTTAGGAAGCCAGCCATTGGAGAAGAGCTGGCTCGTTTACCTCCGTACTAGAAGACATAAAATCTCGCCAGCGAGACTGCACAAGCGCAGCCTACGTTAGCCGAGACCTAAAAAGGAAGGGGAAAAGACAGGACAATCATTACCCAAAATGAATTGAAAGAAGGGTGTGCCCTGTGAGAAGTTGGCCTGATATATGATGTTTCCAATTCTGGAACCACCTTGTATCAGTCCAAGCTTTCCCTTATGGTGTCTGGTTGTAAGTCAACCTTGTAGTCAAGCTATCTTAATCCTAGCATAGACTAAGCAGCCTTAAAGGCTTAACTCAAGAGGTCGTGTTAAGCGAGCTGTTTTACCAATCACAGTCCTGTAATATCAAATGAAAGGACACCACACAAGTATATATTATAAAAATATATGTATTTATTAGTTAAAATAATCCCCAGTATTCTTTATGAACAAAGGGGCACAAGCGTTAAATCAAAAGCACAGTATTACATACAAAGTTGCACAATTATGGATGAGGGCGAGGGGCCACTCAAACCATATACTAAGAAAGTGGTATAAGAGATACCAATCGAACAGTGGTTATGCCTAGGGCCTAGGGAATCGCTGGGAGCAGTCGGGACAAGCAATGCTGAAGTCGGGAAAAGCCCGCGGGAAGCGGGTGCAGTGCTGAAAGCACACGCATGCACCAATGCAAGTCAATGGTGCGTAAAAGTTAAGCAAATAGAGTTTTAGGACACTTCCGCTGAACCTAGAAAGACAAAACTTAAGACACAGACCCTAGAGGTGTGTACCAGTGTGGGAACACCAGCGTTGCAATGTTACCTCACCCACAGGAAGCGGGTGCACAGGGTCGAAGTAGTGTCGGGTTTCGTCACGCTGGTTCTTGGTGCTTGAAGCTGAAGAGGATGCAGGCGCTGTGAAGGAGAAGTGTCCGGTGGGATCCAAGGGTGGATCGAAGTCGAAAAGTACCTGAAAGCAGAGAGGACAGAGTCTGGGTCACTCAGCAGTGACCAGGGTGGAACCAGGATGGAACCAGGCAATGTCGGGCGCAATCAGGTGGTTGTCCAGGAGCTTCTCTCCACTGTCACGTGGGCTCTGGGGCATCTACGAAGTCCAGGAGCAAGACACAATCTGTCCCACAAAGGCTCTCGCCGTCAGCGCTGTCGGCTTCAAGATTGGAGCAAACAACACTTGGCAAAAGCAATCCACGCGGAACTTGAAGATTGCTTCTCACTCGGACCAGGAAGGTCAGAGTGGGGGCTCCTTTTCAGGGGAGCTGGGGCAAATCTGGAGCAATCAGAAACACAAGTCGTATTTCGTTTTTCGTCGGCACAGGGGCCACAAGCCAGCTGGCAAGGGACTGGTCAACGCAGCACTCGTCGAGTGTGGAGGGCTGAACTTCGGTGCAAGAGTGGCTCAGGGTTGGGGCTTCTCAAACCCCGGTGTACAGCTTCAAGGGTCACTCGTGGGCTGCACGGTCAGCGTCTCGTGGTCTTTCCAAGATGGCGTGCTCCACGCTTCCGGTCACCTCCACGAGTCTCAGCTCTGAAGGGACTGTGGATTGGGCTGTTAGAAGGCAGGCAAGCTTGATCTTGTTGATCTTTGTCACTCGAGTTCCGGCAGGAACTGCAACAAAGCAGACGTCGAGGTGCTGGATGGTGCCTGTTTGCACAGGGTGGTCACTCCTTGACCACAAGGGAGATTCTTCAGTCTTCTACGTTGAGTAGGATGTCGAAGGGTCCAGAGTTTCGTTTCTTATGTTTCATCAGGATAATCTGAAGTGCATTGGCACTGCTCCCACTCCTATTCGAATCTAGGGGGCTGGATTACCTGCTAGGTCCCCTCCTATGGGTGGGATCCAGGAAGGGGGTGGGTACACCCCTTTCCTTTGATCCAGGCCGTTCTGGGACGGGGGCTGGTGTGCCCCAGAACCGGTTTGGCCGGATTATGCAAGGGGCAGCCTTGTGCTCCCCATGCAGTGTCTGGTTTCTTTCAAACCTCCCTGCTACAATCCACTATCTCCTGTCTGGGGGGGTGTGACACCTCCCTGCAACAGGAAACCCTTTGTCCAGGCCCCTTTGGCTGAGTTTCGGTCAGCTTCAGGGGGTCAGACTTGTGTCTGTGGCAGAAGCATCCATTTTGTGGATCTGAGGCCCTTTTAGAAATTAACCGCATTTCAGTAAAGTAACATGTCTTACCCCTCTAGAGGGGTGGAATGCTATCCCCGTCGCCAGAACTGACGAGGGGATAGTATTCCAAATCGTATGACACCTTACACGACATGTTTTGATAAAGCCAAACCAAAGTTGCTATATAACCGCGAGGATTATAATGCACTTAAATAGTATATGGTATGGCATTATCCTGAAACAGCTTAGGGATTTGTTCCTGACGGCTGCAGACAGGCTCAGCTCATGCTAGAGCTCCATCTCACATTAAACCACGCACTCTGCCTCCGGAATTGATAAGGCCTTCCATAGGAGTGACTCACAGGTTTATATGTGTCCAGATATAGGTTTAGATATAGGTATACTATATCTAAGCAAGGGGTGATTACACCACCTTGCCCCAGCTGAGTGATCAGCCAGTTGTGTCAATTTAAGAACCAGCCAGGGGTGGCAAAAGATATGCTGCAGCCCCTGGTAGGCCTTGGTGGCACCCATGCCCTGAGCACCTATAGTGCATGGTACAGGGGCTGACAAGGAGTCCATTTCCAATTGTGGTATGTACCTATAGCACATGAATCAATAATTTAGAGAGAGAACAGCAGGCTGGGGGTCTGATTAGCAGGCCCACAGCCTCAGTAGTCGCAAACCAGTGAAGCAAAAAGCAAAAATTTGGGGTGACCATAGGATAGCAGACCCTACTCTCCTACACAACCCCTCCCCCCCCCCAAACGCAGGGACATTAAACTAACCTTGACCAGATAAGTATTCATGTTCTAAGTGGAAGTACCTGGAGAGACCATCCGCATTACCATGGTCAGTCCCTGGGCGGTGCTCCACTGTAAAGTCCATCCCCTGTAGGGAAATGGACCACCTGAGCAGTTTGGGATTTTCACCCTTCATCTGATTTAGCCACAAGAGGGGCTTATGGTCTGTCTGAACTAGGAAGTGAGTACCAAACAAGTATGGCCTCAACTTCTTCAGGGCCCAAACCACAGCAAAGGCCTCCCTCTCAATGGCTGACCAACGTTTCTCCCTGGGGGTCAGCCTTCTGCTAATAAAAGCAATGGGCTGGTCTTGACCATCTTGATTAAGTTGTGAAAGCACAGCTCCCACCCCCAACTCAGAAGCATCTGTCTGTACAATGAACTGTTTGGAGTAGTCAGGACTCTTCAGGATAGGTGCAGAGCACATGGGGCGAGAGGAAACAGCATAAAAACAGTAGTAGGACTCTATTCGCGAGAATCCTGCAATTGACGCCTGAGGCTTGAGCCGGGCGGATACTCTTACTCCTTCTCTAGACCTGTTTTTAAAATATTAATCTTTGTGTGCACTGCCCTCTGTGTCCTTTCCCCCCCTGCACTTGCGCGCGGATTTATCGCGACGCTGTTGTCTTTTCCGATTTTGGGTGAAGACTTCATTTCATTTTAAATTTAATTCCTGACTAGTCTGTACTCACCACATCTAGCGCTACCTCCCCCAGAGGGTCCGGCCGATTTTGGGGCTGTTCGACCTGGGGCTCGGGCAGAGTTAGTGCGGCAGCCATCTTGGGTAGGGCTTCCTCCCTTGGGGCGAGAGGAAACAGTATAAAAACAAACGGCTATGACTCCGCGCAGCGGACGCGTTCAGCGGATGCGCCGCATTCGCTCCAGAGTCAAGCCAGAGTCCAGCCCATCTGCGCCCGTCTGCGACAGACCGGGGCGCGGGGCGACTCCTCCTCTAAGTCCTCTGACTCCACCTGAGGTCCCGGAACTGGTAAGGCACCTTGAGCGATACACGAAACAGGAGCTCCTTGTTCTACGTTCCAAAATGGCCATTGGCTGTGATCATAACTATCCAGCCGATAGTTTTCCTACTACATGCAACTTTTGTAACCACACTTTTTCATCACCTAAAAGCAATGCATTACCCTTAGCTAAACCTAACATGCTATTACTCAACTGTAGGTCGATGAAAAAACACAAATTGGAAATTCACGATTTAATTACTAGCAATAAGCCCGAAGTGCTATTTCTAACTGAGACGTGGTTGGATGAGGAGTCTGCCCCAGAAGCGCTGGAAGCTACCCCCCCTGGCTACTGTCTACTGCGTCTAGACAGATACAAACAAAGAGGGGGAGGGATCGCCCTCATTCATAAAACTGAGCTAGAATGCACTCTAACAAAAGCCACTATACTGCACAGTGAAAGCGGCTTATTTACCATCAAACTTGGACCGAGAAATATCATTAACGGCCTGTTGATATATCGCCCTCCTGGAGCAGCTGGTCAATTCGAAAGTCATCTTCTTGATTATATCACGCAACCAGCTCTCCGTTACAAAAAGTTTATACTTCTAGGTGACCTAAACCTCCATTTTGAGGATAGGGAGTGCAAAGAGGCACAGGAGGTGGCCACGGCATTGGTTTCGCTAGGACTGAATTTACATTTTACTGCCCCATCACACCAACACGGCCATCTCTTGGACCCCATCTTTACCAACTGGGAAGGCATCACTGCCTTCCCTCCGGTAAAAATAATTTGGTCTGACCATTTTGTCATTCCGTTTCTGATAGATAATACACTTACAGATAACAGAATCCTTAAACCCCCCTCCCTTAAACGTAGAAACTGGAAGAAGTTTGACCAGGAAGCTTTTAGACTTGCTCTCCAAAAAAATCCTCCTTTGCTAAGTAATTCTCTTCAAGAAGCCTACGAAAATTATGAGAATTGGCTGTCCAATGCTCTGGAAGAGATAGCCCCTTGGACATCCAAGCCCCCCGCCAGGCAGTCTAAAACCGCTCCATGGTTCTCTGAAAAATTAAAACAAGCGAAAGCCAGATGTAAAACTCTAGAGCGCAATTGGAGAAAACATTACAACCTCGAGGATAAAATGCTATATAAGACTGAACTCCATAAATATCATAAATTAGTGAGATCGGAAAAAAGCTGCCATCTCAAAAATAGAATCGACTCAGCGGATAATCCTACCAAATAACTGTTTTCGATCTATAAAGAACTCACTATTCCTACTAGATTGGAAGCTCAGGACACGTATTCGAAAGAACTATGTGACTCCATTGCTGATTTATTTGTTAACAAGATTTACAAAATCCATGCCACCTTCACAAAAGATGAGTCCAGTTCTAGCGAATTGGCAGAAGCCAACAATAGCAACACGGGGACCCCTGGTCTCACGTGCTTCATCACTCCTGAGAAACAAGAGCTTCTCAGTATTATTAACAGTATACAATCCGGTTCTCCGAGTGATGTATGCCCTCCGACTCGCTGCAGAGGAGTTATGGAGTCTACAGTTATTGACTATATCAGTCTCATTGTATCATTGTCCTTTGAGGAATGGAAGGTACTTGATGCCTGGAAAATTGCCCAAGTAATCCCCCTTAAAAAAAAGGCTAACATCCACGTCTCCCAATTCCAGAATCTCCGCCCCATATCCCTCCTCCCTTTTTGTGCCAAGATTGTGGAGAAAGTAGTGAATAGGCAGCTCATGAGTTATCTGAAAGATCACTCGCTCTTACATCTGACTCAATCAGGGTTCAGAGCTGGATACTCCACTGAGTCAGCCCTACTTTTCACCACCGAAAGTCTTAGGCGCATAGTGGATGAGGGAGAGACAGCAGCGTTGGTATTATTAGACCTAAGTGCAGCTTTTGACACCGTGCTGCACTCAACGCTGCTGTCTCGGCTATCTGGAATGGGAGTAAAGGGGTCAGCCCTTGCGTGGCTGGAGTCCTTCCTGGCCAACAGAAATTTTCAGTTGCATTGCCCCCCCTTTAAGTCTTCTCTCAGAAAGGCGAGCCATGGGGTTCCTCAGGGCTCTAGTTTGAGCCCCACCTTGTTCAATATCTATATGAAACCCCTGGCTCGCATAGTGGAGACTTATGGGGTGGGCATTGTCAGCTACGCTGATGACACCCAATTGGTGTTCAAACTTACGCCCGACCACGGAGAAGATGCCACCAATTTCTCCAACTGCCTCTCCTCTGTGGCAGCTTGGATGAACAACAATTGTCTTCGCCTCAATGGCGATAAAACTGAGCTGTTGGTGGTAGGAAAATCTACTTCCGCATGGTCCCACTTGTGGTGGCCTGCGGAACTGGGCAGCATGCCTTGCCCTGTGGCTTCGGTGCGGAACTTGGGCATAACATTGGACTCTAACCTGTCTTATAAACTTCATGTGAACAAAGTCACAGCAAGATACTTCAGCGTACTGAGGGTCCTTCGGAAGATACTAGACCTTCTGCCCATGGACTCAAGAAAGATCATTGTCCATGCCCTAGTCACCCCCCACCTGGACTATGGGAACGCCTTGTTACTGGGTTTGAGCAAAATGGGCACCCACAAACTCCAGTGCGCCCAGAATGCCGCTGCGCGCCTTGTGCTCAAGCTTCCTCGAAGAGCCTCAGGGAGACTGGCCTTGTCCAGACTCCATTGGCTCCCCGTCAAGGAGCGAATTAAATTCAAGGCCCTATGCTTTGCCCACCGCATAGCCCATGGCACCGGTCCAGGTTATCTGCAAGGTCTACTTACTATACATCGTCCTACCAGGAACCTTAGATCTTCTGGTACGATGTTGTTCAAAATCCCCAAGATAACTAGAGCCAAGATGGGTGGCTCCTCGTTCAGATACTTGGCTTCCAAGGGCTGGAATGAACTCCCTCTCGAGATGCGGATGGAACCCTCTGAAATAACATTTCGAGGAAAATTGAAAACCTTCCTCTTTCCCCGTATCTAATCTCCTCATCCCCCCTTGCCCTTGTCCGTTCTTCCGGTGTTCACTCCTCTAGCTCCCTTGCAGTTTCAGCGCGGGGACACTCTGTTTTTGAGTAACCAGGCGCTTAATAAATGGCTTCTATTCTATTCTATTCTATGGCCTTCTTCAGGTCATCAAATGCCTTTTGACAGCTAACTGTTCACTGAACCTTTTTTGGCATCTTCTTGGATGTCAAGTCATTTAATGGTGTCACAATGGACCCATAGTTCTTCACAAACTTTCTGTAATACCCAGTCAAGCCCAAGAAGGCTCTGACTTGTGTCTGGGTAGTTGGAGGAGCCCAGTCCTGTATGGTCTGGATCTTGCTCTCCAGTGGCTGAACCTGACCTCCACCTACTAGGTGGCCCAGGTATACAACCTTGCTCTGCCCTATCTGGCACTTAGTAGCCTTGATAGTCAGGCCTGCCTTTTGCAGGGCCTCCAGAACTTTCTTTAGGTGGATCAGGTGATCCTCCCAGGTGGAGCTAAAGTCAGCAATATCATCTAGATATGCTGCACAAAAGTCATCCAACCCAGCAAGGACTTGGTTCACCAACCTTTGGAAAGTGACAGGTGCATTCTTCAAACCAAAGGGCATTACCACAAACTGATAATGTCCACTAGGGGTAGAGAATGCTGTCTTGGCTTTTGACTCTTCAGCTAGTCTGATCTGCCAGTAGCCAGCTGTCAAATCAAATGTGCTCAGAAACTTGGCAAAAGCCAATTTATTAATTAGCTCATCTGCTCTCGGAATGGGATGTGCATCTGTCCTAGTGACAGCATTGAGACCTCTGTAGTCCACACAAAATCTCATTTCTCTCTTTCCATCTTGGGTATGAGGTTTTGGCACAAGGACCACTGGGCTTGCCCATGGGCTCTCTGATGGCTCAATCACTCCAAGCTCCAACATCGTTTGCACCTCAGCCTTTATACAATCCCTGACATGGTCAGGTTGCCTGTAGATCTTATTCTTCACAGGCAGACTGTCACCAGTGTCCACCTCATGGGTGCACCAGTTAGTTTGACTGGGTGTGAGTGAAAACAAGTGTCTGTGGGCCTGCAAAACTTGTCTGCAGTCCATCTGCTGCTGGTCAGTGAGGCTGCCTGCCAAGGCTACTCCATCAACTGAACCATCATCAGGGTTCTGGGAAAGCAGGTCTGGGAGAGGGTCACTCTCTTCCTCCTGTTCCCCATCTGTGGCCATGAGCAAGCTCATGTCCTCCCTGTCCACAAATGCTTTCAAACGATTTACATGAAGCACCCTGTGGGGGCTCCTAGGGGTTCCAAAGTCAACCAAGTAGGTGACTTCTCCCTTTTTCTCAATGATAGGGTAGGGTCTAGTCCATTTGTCCTGGAGTGCTGCTGGGGCCACTGGCTCCAACACCCACACCTTCTGCCCTGGCTGGAACTCAACCAGAACAGCCTTTTGGTCATGCCAAGCTTTCTGCAGTTCTTGACTTGCCTCCAGGTTTTTGGATGCTCTCCTCATATACTCAGCCATCCTGGAGCGGAGACCAAGTACATAGTCCACAACATCTAGCTTAGGCTTTTTGAGAAGTAACTCCCATCCTTCCTTCACCAAACATAGTGGACCCCTCACAGGGTGGCCAAACAAAAGTTCAAAAGGGCTGTAGCCAACCCCCTTATGTGGGACCTCTCTGTAAGCAAAGAGCAAGCAGGGTAAAAGGATGTTCCATTTCCGCCTGAGCTTCTCTGGTAAACCTTTTATCATTCCCTTGAGGGTCTTGTTGAATCTCTCCACAAGCCCATTGCACTGTGGGTGATAGGGTGTGGTAAACTTGTAGTTTACTCCACACTCCTTCCACATTGCTTTTAGATATCCAGACATGAAGTTTGTACCTCTGTCTGATAACACCTCCTTTGGAAAGCCCACTCTTGAGAAAACTGCAATGAGGGCTTTTGCCACCACAGGTGCTGCGGTGGTCCTTAGGGGAATTGCCTCTGGGTACCTGGTGGCATGATCCACTACCACCAGTATAAATCTGTGCCCAGATGCGGTTTGAGGATCCATGGGACCCACAATGTCTATTCTAACACGTTCAAAGAGCACCCCCACCACAGGTAGTGGTATCAGGGGGGCCTTTGTTGTGCCACCTGACTTACCACTGGCTTGGCAAGTGACACAGGAGCGACAAAACTCCTTGACATTTTCTGACATATGAGGCCAGTGAAAGTGTGGAACAAGCCTGTCCCAAGTCTTGTTCTGGCCTAAGTGTCCTGCAAGGGGAATATCATGGGCCAAGGTGAGAAGGAAACCCCTAAACTTCAAAGGTATGACCAACCTCCTGGTTGCACCAGGCTTGGGGTCTCTAGCCTCTGAGTAAAGGAGTCCATCATCCCAATAAACTTTATGGGCACCTGGAGCATTCCCTGCAGCCTCATCAGCAGCTTGCTGTCTGAGGGGTTCAAGTGAAGGGCAATCTAATTGAGCCTGCCCCAGGTCTGCCCATGAGGGTCCCCCTGTCCCCAGAAACTCAACCTGATCAGGCTCAAGTTCCTCAGAGACAGTCTCCTCTTGGACTGCAGAATCAGTTTCCTCTGAAATCTGATCCTCAACCTGGGGCAAGGTGGAAGACAAAGCCTTAACCCTCTTGCTCCTTCTCTTGGGTTGTTGTTGGTCTATTGTTCCAAGATCCACCACTGGTTCAGGAAGGCACTTCTTAGCCTGAGTCCTTGTCACTGCAAGGACATGTGCTGAAATCCCTAGCATTTCTGCATGAGTCCTGTACTCCACTTCTGACCAAACTGAGCTTTCAAGATCATTGCCTAACAGACAGTCTACTGGGAGGTCTGCACTCACAACAACTTTCTTTAGGCCATCTATCCCTCCCCAGGAGAAGTTCACAACAGCCACACTATGTGAAGTAGTGGAGTTGCTTGCATTGGTCACTAGGTAACTTTCACCTAGTACAATCTGTCCAGGGTCCACAAAGTCAGGTGTCACCATAGTGACACTGGCACATGTGTCCCTGTAGGCCTGAGCCAGTTTCTCATTTATCAAAGGCGTCTGCCTATATTTGCCCAGGTTACTGGGACTCACTGTAGTGGACAAAGCTAAGTCCACATCATATAGGAGAACTGCCTGAGCAGGGATTCTGACTAGGCCAGATTCCATCTCAGTACCCAAGGTTAACCCAACTATACCCTTAGGTTGTGTACCACCATTGTTAACTGTACTAGGGGGTGTAGGTGCTTTAGGAGCTACAGTGGTGGGGACTGGATTTTTCTTGGTGCATTCACTGCCCCAGTGTGAAACTGATTTGCAGGTATTACACCAAGGTTTCTTTGGGCCATCATTCTTCCTTTTCTTGTTGCTATTTTGGGAACCACCCTCCTTATTACTAGTTTGGGGGCCTGAAGACTTCTGGTCCTTTTCTTTATCTTTCTGATTTCCACCCTTCTGGTCTGTTTTCTTCTGGTCACCACCTTGGTTCTGGGGTTTCTGCTTAATCCTTGTTCTGACCCATTTGTCTGCCTTCTTTCCCAATTCTTGGGGAGAGGTCAGATCAGAGTCAATAAGGTATTGATGCAACAGCTGGTTTGTACAGTTATTAAGGATCTGTTCTCTCATGATAAGATTGTACAATCCTGTATAGTCTGAAACTTTACTTCCCTGCAACCAACCCTCCAGAGCCTTAGTGGCACAATCAACAAAATCAGTCCAGTCCTGAGTCTGTGCTTTTTGGGTGTCTCTGAACAACAACCTGTATTGCTCAGTGGTTAGGCCAAACCCTTCAATAAGAGCACTCTTCGGGACAGAGTAGTTTTTGGCATCCTCAGGTCTAACTGTGAGGAGCCTATCCCTCCCTTTCTCAGAAAAGGAGTACCATAAAATTGCAGCCCACTGATCCTGAGGAACCTGCTGTACCATGCAGGCTCTCTCAAGTGCAGTCATCCATTTGTGGATGTCATCCCCTTCCTTGTAGGGGGGCACAATTTTTGTCATGTTTCTATTATCATAGCTCCTGTCTTTCTCTCTAGGAATTATGCTGCCACCAGTGGCATCTAAGCCACACAACTTTTGCTCTCTTGCCAAGGCAAGTCTAGCTTGAGCCAGGGCTACCTCCTCCCTCTCTATCTGGAGTTTGACAGCCCTCCTCCTGGCTCTGTGTTCTATCTTCTGAGAGGAAGTCATCCCTCTCTGAGATTCTCTTGAGGCACTAGAAATGTGAGAGTCCCCTGATGGAGATCTCACTCTTCTGTTGCCTGGGAGAATGATATTTTGGGATCTGGGGAGGTGCTGGCCCTCTCCATTCCCCAGTAGGTTTAAGTTGGCCTGGTTAAGCCTGGCAACTATAACCTGGCTACCCCTCTGATCCTGATTTTCTGGGTCCTCTACATCTGAGTCCTCCTCCTCCTCCTCTTCCTCCTCTTCTTCTTCTTCCTCCTCTGGAGTGGTATCAGTTACAGGGGGTTCACTCCATCTCCTGACTCTAGGGGAGCTGCACTCGCCTTAGCTAAGTCATCCTGTTCTAGAATGGCTATCAGGGTTGGAATGGTGGGACCTCTGCCCCTTTTTAGCCCTCTTGATATGCACAAGGCACACAAGTCTTTGTGGCTAAGTTTGTCATTGCTGGAAGTTTCCTGGGTAAGGTCAACTGTCACAGGCAGAGAACTTGGAGTCTCACCTGTGCCAGACATGACTACTAGTGAGGTGTAAGTGGTGCACTTACCTACACTAAGTGTTTTCCTACTGTACCTTGCTAGTGAGTTGTAGTCAGGGTGTGCTAATCCCTTTAATCTACAACTACTAAGTTCAGTAGAACTTAATATGCTAAGCTTTTGATTTATATGTACCTAAGGTACTTGATGTGATCTTTCAATTTGATAAAAAGATTGCAGTGGTAAAACAACAGCAAGCTCAAATCAGCACCGCTGCGCACCAATGTGAGAAGTTGGCCTGATATATGATGTTTCCAATTCTGGAACCACCTTGTATCAGTCCAAGCTTTCCCTTATGGTGTCTGGTTGTAAGTAAACCTTGTAGATAAAGCTATCTTAATGGTAGCATAGACTAAGCAGCCTTAAAGGCTTAACTCAAGAGGCCGTGTTAAGCGAGCTGTTTTACCAATCACAGTCCTGTAATATCAAATGAAAGGACACCACACAAGTATATATTATAAAAATATATGTATTTATTACTTGTAAATATAAATGTATTGCGTCTTATATAGCGCACGTATCACCCGAAGGCATCAAGGCGCTTGCTTAGGGAACCCGTCCTGGTATTCCCCTGTGAGATACCCCGGCAGGGTATCCACAAGGTGAAAGCCAGGCATCCCGCCGCAAGGGGCCGTAGTGGAGATTAAGCAAGCTATTGCCCAGAGTCACAGAGTGTGACCCCGTGAGTCGAGTAGGCACCAGAGCGAGAATTGTCGAGTCTGTGGAATTTTTGAGCCTGAGACCTGCCGAAGCGGGGAATCGAACCCTGGTCCACTGCCGATCTCAGCTTCCGGGTCTGCCGCCTCTAACCACTGAGCCACGCTTCTCCACTTAAAATAATCCCCAGTATTCTTTATGAACAAAGGGGCACAAGCGTTAAATCAAAAGCACAGTATAACATACAAAGTTGCACAATTATGGATGAGGGCGAGGGGCCACTCAAACCATATACTAAGAAAGTGGTATAAGAGATACCAATCGAACAGTGGTTAGGCCTAGGGCCTAGGGAATCACTGGGAGCAGTCGGGACAAGCAATGCTGAAGTCGGGAAAAGCCTGCGGGATTCGGGTACAGTGCTGAAAGCACACGCATGCACCAATGCAAGTCAATGGTGCGTAAAAGTTAAGCAAATAGAGTTTTAGGACACTTCCGCTGAACCTAGAAAGACAAAACTTAAGACACAGACCCTAGAGGTGTGTACCAGTGTGGGAACACCGGCGTTGCAATGTTACCTCACCCACAGGAAGCAGGTGCACAGGGTCGAAGTAGTGTCGGGTTTCGTCACGCTGGTTCTTGGTGCTTGAAGCTGAAGAGGCTGCAGGCGCTGTGAAGGAGAAGTGTCCGGTGGGATCCAAGGGTGGATCGAAGTCGAAAAGTACCTGAAAGCAGAGGGGACAGAGTCTGGGTCACTCAGCAGTGACCAGGGTGGAACCAGGATGGAACCAGGCAATGTCGGGCGCAATCAGGTGGTTGTCAAGGAGCTTCTCTCCGCTGTCACGTGGGCTCTGGGGCATCTATGAAGTCCAGGAGCAGGTCACGATCTGTCCCACAAAGGTTCTCACCGTCGGCACTGTCGGCTTCAAGATTGCAGCAAACAACACTTGGCAAAAGCAATCCACGCGGAACTTGAAGATTGCTTCTCACTCGGACCAGGAAGGTCAGAGAGGGGGCTCCTTTTCAGGGGAGCTGGTGCAAATCTGGAGCAACCAGAATCACAAGTCGTATTTTGTTTTTCATTGGCACAGGGGCCACAAGCCAGCTGGCAAGGGACTGGCCAACGCGTTGAGCCAAAAGAAGCAGAAGGGCCCCACGCAGCACTCGTCAAGTGTGGAGGGTTGAACTTTGGTGCAAGAGTGGCTCAGGGTTGGGGCTTCTCAAACCCCGGTGTACAGCTTCGAGGGTCACTCGTGGGCTGCACGGTCAGCGTCTCGTGGTCTTTCCAAGATGGCGTGCCCCACGCTTCCGGTCGCCTCCACGGGTCTCAGCTCTGCAGGGACTGTGGATCGGGCTGTTAGAAGGCAGGCAAGCTTGATCTCGTTGATCTCTGTCACTCGAGTTCTGGCGGGAACTGCAACAAAGCAGACATTGAGGTGCTGGATGGTGCCTGTTTGCACAGGGTGGTCACTCCTTGACCACAAGGGAGATTCTTCAGTCTTCTACGTTGAGTAGGATGTTGAAGGGTCCAGAGTTTTGTTTCTTATGTTTCATCAGGATAATCTGAAGTGCATTGGCACTGCTCCCACTCTTATTCGAATCTAGGGGACTGGATTACTTGCTAGGTCCCCTCCTATGGGTGGGACCCAGGAAGGGGGTGGGTACACCCCTTTCCTTTGATCCAGGCTGCGCTGGGACGGGGGCTGGTGTGCCCCAGAACCGGTTTGGCTGGATTATGCAAGGGGCAGCCTTGTGCTCCCCATGCAGTGTCTGGTTTCTTTCAAACCTCCCTGCTACAATCCACTATCTCCTGTCTGGGGGGGTGTGACACCTCCCTGCGACAGGAAACCCTTTGTCCAGGCCCCTTTGGCTGAGTTTCGGTCAGCTTCAGGGGGTCAGACTTGTGTCTGTGGCAGAAGCATCCATTTTGTGGATCCGAGGCCCTTTTAGAAATTAACCGCATTTCAGTAAAGTAACATGTCTTACCCCTCTAGAGGGGTGGAATGCTATCCCCGTCGCCAGAACTGGCGAGGGGATAGTATTCCAAATCGTATGACACCTTACACGACATGTTTTGATAAAGCCAAACCAAAGTTGCTATATAACCGCAAGGATT
The DNA here is from genome assembly GCF_964261635.1 of Lissotriton helveticus. Lineage (NCBI taxonomy): Eukaryota > Metazoa > Chordata > Amphibia > Caudata > Salamandridae > Lissotriton > Lissotriton helveticus. Next base: position 1,966,009,288 of record NC_136061.1, on the reverse strand, counting down.
ATAATGTACTTAAATAGTATTTGGTATGGCATTATCCTGAAACAGCTTAGGGATTTGTTCCCGACGGCTGCAGACAGGCTCAGCTCATGCTAGAGCTCCATCTCACATTAAACCACGCACTCTGCCTCCAGAATTGATAAGGCCTTCCATAGGAGTGACTCACAGGTTTATATGTGTCCAGATATAGGTTTAGATATAGGTATACTATATCTAAACAAGGGGTGATTACACCACCTTGCCCCAGCTGAGTGATCAGCCAGTTGTGTCAATTTAAGAACCAGCCAGGGGTGGCAAAAGATATGCTGCAGCCCCTGGTAGGCCTTGGTGGCACCTATGCCCTGAGCACCTATAGTGCATGGTACAGGGGCTGACAAGGAGTCCATTTCCAATTGTGGTATGTACCTATAGCACATGTATCAATAATTTAGAGAGAGAACAGCAGGCTCGGGATCTGATTAGCAGGCCCACAGCTTCAGTAGTCGCAAACCAGTGAAGCAAAAAGCAAAAATTTGGGGTGACCCTAGGATAGCAGACCCTACTCTCCTACAGCCCTAGCTCGTTTGTGGTTTGCATCGGGTTTAAGAGGCCTCCCAGAATGCTTTCTTGATGGAAATACATGTAAAATAGTTACACATGGATGATCTGGTGATACTTGACTGTACCCCTTTAAGTCTAGAAAGGCAGATTGAGATGTTGTACAAAGATACTAGTATTGTACCATAAATAAGTTGATTATTGACTCTCAGATCATGTGTTTTGGCAGCAAGAATGCAATTTTATTTGGCATTTAAAAGATGGATCATTGCAAAGAGTTTCTTCTAATAAATATCTCTGTGTCATTTGGAATGAGAGACTGTTGATTAAAGAACATGAGCATGGGTTATAATAAAATAGGTGCCACATCCTTGTCAGGAGGGCACTGCGGCATGCAACACCCATTGCCCCTGCCAGCCCTGACAATGACTGTACCAGTACAACTACTAACCATAACACTCCTAAAGGTGTGACAATTCAGACTATTCCAGGGCACCTACAGCTTTAGGGATCGTTTGGGCCGCAGGCATTAGTCATTATAATGTATATTGAATTGTTAAACAACTGCTGTTGTGCTCATCTCAAAATTAAACAAACATCGCCACCATGTGGTGGACTGTCATAAGTGCTGGTGTTGACAATAAAGTACTGGTGCCAAGCGGCGGGAACTACTGGCTCAAATTTAGCACTGAACAAGTGGTGGATAATAAGGCTATGACGAATATCAAACTTTTGTTTGAATAGACAGGCGCGCACTTTCGTATGAATAGTATATACATCTAAACAATGTACGTGGTGCAGGTAGGTGAATCCTCCTGAGTATGATGATGAATAAAGCAATCCAAAGCACTGACCTCATGGTGTGAGGGGCGTCTCCAATTGTACTCAAAATAAAATAGTACTTAAATTAACCACTTTTTGATATTGTATTCAATGAACTTTATTGAGATCCATTAATTGTTCTTTGGTAATTTCATTCGTTATTCACCCATAACAATATTTTGTCTTTTTTTATAACATAGGTTGAATTTCATATATGCCCTAAATTCTGCAATATAGAAAAGACTGAGGTTCAGTGGATATGATGGCATAAGTGCTAAAGATTAAAATAAACCGTCATATCTACGATTACAAGAAAATGATAATCCATCCTGAAATCCTTGCGTGGAAAGGAAGAGAAAACAGAACATGTGCCTGATTTTAGAACGAGTGATGAATGATAGTGCCTTCAGTAAAAAGGTGGTGAGCATGCAAATACTCGGAAGGTTAACGATGGTGAAAGAGCGAAATGCAAACAGTAGTGACAAGGTGCCTCAATCAAGGAGACCGTGAGTATCCAAAACCATATTGTGAGCTGAAAATTTTTATACGATCCGTATATACGGTCGGAATCAGAGTTTTAAAAAAATAGGGTGCTCAAGAAGGCAGTGGCATAGCTAGGGGCGGCGGTGGGAGCGGTCTGCCCCAGGTGGCACTATTTTGGGGGAGGTGGGGGCTGCGCAGCATTGGTGGCCTGTGGCCTTTATTATTGAGTAGAATGCAGTGCCCCATGCTGTCAGGAACAGATACAACCTCAATGTCAGGATGAGATGTGGGTGGGGGTCAGGGGAGGCAGGGGATGACTTTCCTGAGCTCCGCGCTGGTCCACTTCCACCTTCATACCTGGATCAGACAGAAAAGAAAGCGTTTTTGTTTTACAGGAAACTGATCCACAGGAAGTAAACACAAAAGAACGATAAGGACAGGTACAGGAGGGGAACATAGAAGAAAGCAAGGGTAGACTCAAAGTTGTCAACAGGAAGGAGGAGGAGACGTCATCCGGCGCGAATCACAGAGACCCATCAGAGAATGCCGAGCGAGAAACAGCACTTCGAGCAGGGCCCGCTGCGAGACAAGAAACTGAAGAGGGCCCACTGCGAGACTCTGGCTGCAGGACAGAAAGGAGAAAGCTGCAACTAATTCCATGGACCAAAGAGGCATCAGCAAAATACCATTCCCTGCCGCACTCCCAGTGGAGCGCGCGCGGCTGACACAGGTGCATGATCAGATGCAATTCTATGTCAGGACAGGAGGCTCCGATTATGCTTTCTCATTTCTTTAATGAAATGCTCAGCATCCAATAAAAAAACAACCAAAACTACATTTCCCATGAACACTAGGGAATGACCATAGAGACTATAGTATAAAAGGTCCCAACATTAGTCCTTCTTCCTCTTTCTTTGCTGCTCCGCAGCCAGTTAAGTCTCTTTGTCTCTATTCTCATGCTCTTGCTAATTTAATGTTGTTTTGTTGTTAAATTGCACTTGCCTTGTGCTCCTCTGCTTTGTCTTGATAGCGCGCGGTGCTTGTGCATGTTTAGAGCGCTCCGGCTCTGTTTTTGGTGTTTGCCGTTTATTGGTTTCCGTCCGCTGGTGGCGTGTTTCTTGGGAGCGTGTGTTCGCCTCCCTGCGCCTGGCCGCTTGTGCCCGGTTGCCTTTGTGGAGCGGGAGTAGGGGTTGACGGCTCACACGGAGAGCGCGAGCGCTCTCGAGCCGGTGCTATCGAAGGCGGCAGTGTCGCGCATGCGCGCTGCGGTATTTTCGGCTTGAGGCTTTGTTTACCTCACGCCGGTTGAGTGAAGGAACGTTTCTGAAGCGCTCACGCCCACAGCCTACGAGCTTTCGACCACATTCGACGCCGGGGCACAGGAAAGTGCTTCGGTTGATAATTTATGTGCATAGGCTCAGCCTAGAGTGATTTGTTATTCGGCAGGCTTCACTCCCTCCACGTTTAATTGTTTATTCAGAGTCTGGACTGTTCCTACTCTCTCTAGCCTGCTCTGGGGTTCTCACTCCCCCGGCATTGTATCTTTGATACTGTATATTGGTACCAGTCATCTTGTGGGCTTTGACTAGTTGCACTGCAGTGCAATGGCGGAATACTATGACGCAGATGATGACTGTTTTTATGGGGATGAGGATAATGATACTCTCGGATATGATTTGGTGGAGGAGCTGGATAAGGGTGTCCAGCACTCGGTCAATAAGGCGCTTGTTCGTACCATAAACCCACTGAAGCGTCATTTGAACCAGTATGCGCAGCAGCAGGGCTGGTTGCCTGCCTCGCAGAAAACCTCCAAGTCTCCTCTGAATCCTCATAAAGCTGACTTTCAGAGGTTGGCGAAAACTTTGGCTACTGAGGCTTCCAAAACTTCGGCGCCTCATCTCACTGATGACTCGGATAATGTTCACACTTCTTCTGGTCAGGATTCTCCCCCGCCCAAGAAGCGTGTCCGCAAGGAACATTTTGTTGACGCGCCTGAGCGTCCGTCTCTCCTGACTTTTGAACCGGCGGATATTGTCCACCCAAATTCGTCATCTTGGTTGCCCTCCCCAGCTGTGGCGGCTTACATAGAAGCGCACATTCGTCAACCGTTTGACGCTTCTGTTCGGGCCAGGCTCCGTTCTGAGTGCCCGAGACCAGATCTTGCGGACCACCTGGCAGACACTCCGGAGGTGGATCCTATGATGGTCACCTACCTTAAGAAATATTCGAAGGACCCTAAGAAGGGCCTAGACCGTTCCTGGAGGTCGTGTCAGGATAAATTACTGGACATGCTTGGACCTCTTACCAAGATTCTGGATCTTGGCTTTCGAGCGAAGGAAGCGTCGGCTCTTGTGGACCCCGACGACCTCATTGAGTGGGCGCAGAGGGCTATATGCCAATTAGGTAATGTTAATTGCGCAGTTTCTTCTGAACGGCGCCGGTTCATCTTGCTGAAGTTGGATCCGAAGTTGGCGGAGCTGTCATCTTCGGAGTCGGGTCCTGAGGCGCAAGGCCTTTTATTTGGTCATCCCTTTTTGAAAGAGCTTACGAAGTTTGTCTCAACCTTCAGTGGCATAGATAAAGCACAGGCTTCGTTGCGCCGAGCGATTCGTCCGGTTTTTGCCAAGGCCGGACGACAGCGTGGACGCTCATTCGGCCGTGGGTCGCACCAACAGTCCCAGCGTGGAGCCCCACAGCAGCGTGGTGGAGGATATGACACCGGATACTCCACTCGAGCAAATTTCTACCCCTCCCGCAAGAGAAAAGGGCAGTATGGCAAAGGCCGATCTGGAGGGCAGCAAGGCCATTACCAGGATTCCAGCGCTACAGGTGAGCTTGATTCATGCTTGCGATGTGATGTTGGGGGGCAGGGTGCAGTTTTTCCTAGAAAACTGGCGTATGATCTCCAGCGATGCATGGGTGCTAGAAACAGTTCAAGGATTCAAGATAGAGTTCTATCACCCTCTGCCTCAGACCCATCCTCCCCCCGTTTGCATTTTTCCCTTCACGATCAAACTTGTCTTTCAGAAGAAATCGCAGTTCTGCTTCAAAAAGGGGCGATTCTTCCCACCGTCCGTCATCCGAAGGGCTTTGCCAGCTCAGTCTTTCTGGTCGAGAAGAAAGGAGGCGGGTCTCGCCTGGTTCTCAACCTGAAAGACTTCAACGGCGGATTTGTGTACCGACACTTCAAGATGGAAGGCATCCATCTCTTACGGGATCTCCTTCGCGAAGGAGACTGGATGGTCCGTCTGGATCTGAAGGACGCGTATATGTTGATCCCGATTTACAAACCCCATCGTCGGTTTCTCCAATTTCAGTGGCAGGGGACTTGGTACGAATATCAGGTTCTCCCGTTCGGCCTTTCGTCGGCACCATGGTGCTTCACGAAGCTGCTGAGGCCAGTGGTGGAACATCTGCGATCTCAGGGGGTCAGATTGATTATTTATCTGGACGATATTCTCCTTATGGCGGATTGTCCCCTCAGACTTCTGCAGCATCTGGAGTGGTCCATCGAACTTTTGCAGTCTCTCGGTTTTCTGATCAACATTCCGAAATCAGTTTTGGCTCCGACTCAATCTATAGATTTTCTGGGCTTCCAGATAGACTCGGTGGCTTGCCAGCTTCTTTTACCCGGCCAGAAGCTTCGTTACATCAAGAGGGAGTTGACATCTGTTATTTCCAGACAGACTGTGTCATTGAGATCGTTGGCACGTGTAGTAGGTCTGTTGGCATCTTACATTCAGGCGATCTTTCCAGGCCCTCTTCATTACCGAGCGATGCAACGGCTCAAGATCCAGCATCTCCGGAAAGGCCTCAGATATTCGGACCAAATTCCCCTTACGGAGGAAGTGAGGTGGGAGATGCAATGGTGGTTAGACCACATGGAGGCCTGGAATGGTCGAGCCCTATTCGGTACGTCACCGGACTTAGTGATCGAATACGATGCAAGTCGGTGGGGCTGGGGAGCCCGTTGCGGGCCGGTATCGACGGGGGGTCGTTGGTCCCCTCAGGAGTTGTCCCTCCATATAAACTGTCTGGAACTACTAGCGGGTTCGTTTGTGATCAGGTGTTTCTCTCCCCTTCAGACGAGTTGCTGCATTCTACTCCGAATGGACAATGTGTGCGCAGTCCGCTATGTCAACAAGCTGGGCGGGACTCGGTCCAAGATGTTGGCGGAGATTGCCAAGGATTTTTGGCACTTTTGCCTACAGCGGAAGATCACTGTTATTGCAGAGTATCTTCCGGGTCGCAACAATCAGATTGCGGATTGGCACTCCAGGCATCTTCGGGATTTCAGCGACTGGAGGCTACACCCTCGAGTGTTCCGTGCCATTCTCCCACGGTGGGGCCAGTGTCATCTGGACTTGTTTGCTTCTCGCCTCAACGCGCAACTTCCACAGTTTTACAGTTGGAGACCGGATCCGCTAGCCCTGGCCACGGATGCTTTTCTTCAACGGTGGCCGACGACTCTATGCTATGCGTTTTCCCCATTCATGATGCTCCCGAGAGTTCTGGCTTACGCCAAACGATTTCGAGCGGATCTGATTCTGATTGCTCCTCTCTGGAGGGCTCAGGCGTGGTTCCCGGTTCTCCTGGAGATGTGTTGCGAACCGCCTCTCCTTCTTCCCCAGAAGCAGAATCTTTTACTGGATCCTCTCGGAGATCCACATCCCCTAATTCTGTCCGGCTCTCTTCAACTGCTGGCGTGGCGAATCTCGGGGATCGCTGGACGATCCCGGGCATTTCTAGCGACGCTTCCAGATTCATTAGTGAGGCCTGGTCTCCCAATACTCACAAATGATATAAAGGCGCTTGGAAGCGGTGGTGTGATTGGTGTGCTCAACGGGAGGTTGATCCCGTTTCTGCGGATATCAGTTTGATTGTTAACTTTTTGGCGTCCCTGGCTACCTCAGGCCTGGCTTATAGGACGGTCAATAGCTTCCGTTCCGCAATTTCCGCTGGCCATGTCCAGATTGATGGCAAACCTGCGGGTGAGCATCCCTTCCTTTCCAAATTGCTTAAAGGGATTCGTCTTTCGAAACCTCCCACTCCTAAATATGTCTCTTTATGGGATGTTTCCATTGTTCTGAGGTTCTTGGAAGCTTGGCCTTCCAATCTCTTGTTGTCCCGTAAGCAGCTGTCTGCTAAATTGACAATGTGGTTATGCCTTGTATCTTGCAAGCGTGTGTCAGATGTCCGCGCTCTAGATCTTGCGGGTCGCTGTTTCACTCCTGAGGGTGTTACTTTTCATCTTTCTAAGCGGACTAAGTCTAATACTGCTTCCATTACGTATCCTTCTTTTCCAACTCATCCCAACCTTTGTGTTGTGCAGTGCCTTAAGGATTATGAGGTGAGTACTGCTTCTTTGCGATCAGACATGCAGGGTCAATTATTAATTGCCTTACAAAAACCATTTCGCCCTGTCACTCCCGCTACTCTGGCGCGCTGGGTGCGTTGGCTTATGTCAGAGGCGGGCATTGATATATCTGTGTTTGGTGCACATTCTGCACGAGGGGCTATGGCTTCTAAGGCTTTTTCCATGGGTGTCACGCTGTTTGACATTATGAAGGCCGCAGATTGGTCTTCTCATTCCAATTTCAAGACATTTTATTACAAGCCTATTGCTAGTGTTGCTTCTGTGGTGGTGAATCAGCTTTGAAGAAGCATAATCGGAGCATCCTGTCCTGACATAGAATTAAAAATTTGCAAACATTCGTGACAAGAATTTTCAATTCTATTAAGGACTAGGAGGCGAGGATTATCCCACCCTGTAATTCATTTGCATTGTTATGTGCTGTACAATGTTTAACTGCTGTTGCAATTACATTACTCCTTGTTTTTCCCCCCCTGGATTGCTTTGACGATCTTCCATTATTTGGATGTTACGGCTTTGTGTCTTTTTTTCAGGTTCAGATCCGAAGTGATGTTGTCCATCTTTCTCCTGGTTTGCCTTCGTCTCCTGGTTTACAGCCCCAGTGTTCTTCTGACTTCTATTTCAAGATCCTTTGGATTTCTGCGGCGTGTTTGGAACTGTTATTGTTGATATACATGGGATTGTATTTTGGACTGGAACTGTTTCCACAAAGAAAGAGGAAGAAGGACTAATGTTGGGACCTTTTATACTATAGTCTCTATGGTCATTCCCTAGTGTTCATGGGAAATGTAGTTTTGGTTGTTTTTTTATTGGCTGCTGAGCATTTCATTAAAAAAATGAGAAAGCATAATCCTCGCCTCCTAGACCTTAATAGAATTGAAAATTCTTGTCACGAATGTTTGCAAATTTTTAATTCTGGCAGGGGAGGCGGGAGGGAATAACGGGTGTTATCGGCTGGGGCCAAGTTTAGCGAAGTGTTTACAGTGTTTTTTGTGCAATAGGAGCAGACTGTAAGAGACACTGCATATTTGAAGTCCGCCTTAATTTAACCTTGTTAGCTGGAGGAGGTTCTTTTTGTTTATTAGCCTTTGTTGTGTAAATATCAGGTAAGGGTCTGTGTAGTGTATGTAGTTCGTCAAATAGAGCTAGCTATCAGGCAGGGGACTCGAGCTTCATTGAGCTCCCTTTGTTCCCTAGTGTCCTGCTGCCTCCCTTTTAACTCCTGTCCATTATACTGCTGTTGTGTACAATGCTCCCTATCCGTTCCAAACACCTATTGTGAATACCAACAATTTACAATACCCTTTGAAGATACAAAACTTTACAATAATTAACACAAAACACATCTTCATATCTATCCAATCAAAGCTTATCATTGCTAAATAAGCAAGAAGAACAGACTTTCACACCCAGTGCTTTTAATCAATGTACTGGTTCAATCGCACCAATGTATTCGAAGGAAAAAATAGAAAATAGTATCCCCTACAAAAACGTGATGACCTGAGCTAAAATCATTAGTGCAGCCTATAACCATCAGCTGAATCTTCAGCTGCCTGTGGGTTGAATTTAGATATTTTGCCCAAAATAAGGGAAAAGAGGTGGCCTTGGCTTCTTAGGTGACATCAATTTATGTTTTAACTGGTGCCCTGTAAAACCAAAGACCAGCACTTTCTACTGGACATTTGCTACTTGGCACACAAAGAACTGTATTTGTTCTACACCCTACAAGACATACTTACTGTCTCGCATACCATTTCTACGCATCTTAGCAAACTAACCCTACATGCTACAGAGCATGGCTCTTCTTGAACACTGTGATGTGGCACACAGATTACAAAAGAAAGCAAGAACCATTAAATAAATAAAAAAGCGAATCACACCTCTATTGTTGATTGCGGAAGGCAATACATAAAGACTTATATTGTCGGCAACACAGCTGAATAACAAAAGGCAAACCTTCACACAATAGGCTCTCAGTGTGAACAGTGTTGAACAGACAGTGTGAACCATTTTTCAAACCTCCCAGTTAACAACCACCTCTAAACACTACTTGAACACTGTCTTACAGCTATTACTTTGCTACTTTGAACACGCAGCCAAAACAAAAGCTCTTTTTTATAAAACTAGTGGGAATGATAAAAAACTTACTAAAAACATGTTTACCTCATAACTTGAAGAAAATCTTTGTACAATATCTCAAGGTATGAGATGACCTACACACATGTGGTGATAGTCTCAGGTGGCTGATAGGTGCCCCTGCCAATCAGTCTCAAATCAAGGTAAACACCCAGGGCTTCAGCAGAAAAACACTTAAGAAATTTGATTTTTAGCAAAAACATTGCCTCCAACAAAAGTGAAGGTTAAGTAGCAACCCGGTCAACGTGCTAAAAAAACGAAAATAAAGTAATTGTCAAGGAGTAAATTTAGCTTTCTTATCATTTGGATTATGTTTTTTTCTTTTTTAAGCCAAAACTCGGTAGAAATTGAAATGAAGGATGTACGTTGAAATCTCTCGAAGTGAAAAGCGTGCCAGGGCTCACATATGAAAAATGTACCACATGCAGCACAGCCTGTATTGTATTGCACACATAGGGCACTAGAATTTCATGATGCACCCCTTAGCTTTAATTCTTTGTAATAGGTACAATCTGTGCTAATGCAGTACTTTTTCCCCAGCACCCTCCCTTCCCCCCATACCAGCCATGGGCGACAATTTAAGGAACAGCCCCGGGTGCCAGACGCTCTAGCTAAGCCACTGCAAGAAGGTGCACGAGACAGTGCCAAAGAAAATGAAATGATCCATCTAAAATGAGCCGTATACGCAATCGAAACCAGAGTTTTAAAAAAATAGGGTGCTCAAGAAGGTGCACAAGAAAATAAAGTGACTAATTCGAAAGAGTGTAAACGTGGTACAATACCAGTGTCCCAAGTGCATAGAGAGTCCGTGTATAAACCACACTTACTCGATACTGTAGTGAGGGTTGGGCCTTGTTTGCGCACATTGCTTTGTTAGCATAGGCTTATTAGAAGCTTAAACACCATTTTACCTTTTGCTGCTTTTGCACACAACACTGCCTATAGCTGTTGTTGTAAGTTATGCTGTGTGAATTACTTCACATGAGAATGGCTTGCATCTCTAGACTTACATCGCGACCCTAGTCTGCACAGTGAGTGCTAAAGCCTCCAATGTTATCATAGCAAGGTAGCTGTTGTTCGGGCTGATCGGCTCACGTTTTAGACATAACATACATGCAGCTGCAGCCAACTGAGATTCTGGCGCCTTTAATATTGCACTGTAGGCATCGTTTGAGGCACTAGGAAGAATTCCGTTTCCAGAGAGAAAGAGCTTTTTAGATCCTGATGTGATTCACTCCTGCTGATCTTGGAGGTATGGGGTCCTACACACAAGCCTAAGAGACCTTCTATATTTTATAAAACATCGTTTCTAGCTAGGGAGGGTGATATACTAGGCGCTAAAGAACCTGTTTTCACCATCATTATAATATGATTTCTCCTTTTGTGTTTTATGGAATTGTAACAATGCTGATCATAATATTTCTAATCATATGTCTGCTTGTGTTAGCAAAAATACTGCATCTTAGAGCATGTCGTTAAAATAAATATTTTAAACTTTCCAGTGTCTCTTTTACCTCTGTTGTGGACTGGTATGAGAATAACCAATGAAAAAGTATTATTGATTCCCACCATTCCTGAGTGTATCCTAAGTCGCATGTTCTGGGTTGTCTAATCATTGGTTCCTTTGCTATAGGACGAAGAGCTAATGTGACACTGATGCTAGTCGGTTAGGGGTTCTAGGTACTGAGGTGAGTTTTTTGGTCCACCACAATTCACTGAGGTCCTGGGTCTCTGTGCACAGTTCTGTGTATGAGCAGAATCCCTGCAACATGGCACCCAACTTAGTGGTCTTATTATTGAGACTCTCGAGTAGTGCTTATATCAGTCCACGACCCCCTCTCTATTGTTTCCGGTTGACAGTGGTGACGGATGAACCTACCTATAGTTAAATAGGTCTTTTCAAGTTTTCAAGCTTGATAATTTAAAATGGTTTCTATTGAATTACTATCCAGTTGTGTTACATTTCTTTGCATTGTTCTTTATCTCCGGTGTGTCATTATGGGTGATGTTGAAATACCCAAGCATAGTCGGATGGCCGTCCGCAATCATTTGCAGACTTATGCCGTCCCCTTGGAGGGCATGGCAGTTGTTTTTGTGGTGATTGCTGAGGCGGCATACCTGTTTGAGCTTTTCTACTCATGGGTTACATTCCCTGCGGTGAATGCAGATAGCAATACGTTTCATGTTTACACTCCCACTGCTGTGCCTATGGAGTGCACACCTTATAGGACACAGGAGATTCCAATTTCAGCTTGGCAGCACCGAGTTTGGTTTAATGGTGCCCTTCCAACTCCGTAACAGCGGTTCAGTTAGGTCCTTTGTCCATCCCAGGCGCTTCTTGGCCTGTTTTGGTTGGGTTTACTACGCACCCACGTTACATGCTAGTTCCCGTTGGTGAATTGAGACCCCTTTATACCTCTGCTTTAGGGGTTATAAGGGCTTTAGTGCAATACATATCCTGCAACATGCAGCGCATCCAGTTCGGCCGGGCAGGATGAAGCTTAGTCCCGTCATGGTTAATGCGGTCATGGGCAAGCGCCCCCCAAGATAAGGATGATATGCCTTTTTGGCTTGCCGAGAAATTTGACCAACTGGAAGCAGTATTTCCTAACACAACCCCTGTTGAGAAACACAGGATTCTTAATATTAGTTTGCAGAAAGACTTAGTGCCAGAGGTGACTGATTGTGACACCTGAGGTAAGATATTTGCAGCAGTCTATGCAAAGTGCTTTGGCACACCTTCCATGGCTGTCCTACCTTCCGTCATTAAGCGTGTCCAGGATGCACACGGAGCGGAGGTGGCTGTTGAATTGGGAATGAGACTCGGAGTGTTTGACATAGTTTCCGGTCTCGTCCTTGCTAATGTTAAGGGAGTTAAAGTAAGCTTCCAGGTGTCTAATGCTTTGCGCAATGTCCCGATTCCGATAAACCCCGTCAGTTACCGAAGATTATTACGGCGGCTTATAAGACCATTGGCCAGGTTTGGGTATTAAGCCTTTTGCTAAGACAGCACAGAAGCAAACTCCGGCGGCAAAATCTGACAAGGATGACCACCCAAATTATTCAAAGCAGAATTGGAATATAAATAAAAAGCAGGGGAAACAGCAATAGAAACAGGGGTCCCTGCATCACCAATACCTGCGTCTACTGAGCGCACATATGAATTGTGCGACCGCGCTACTATTAAGTCACCTGATCGTTTTCAGGTTCTTGATCAATATTCTCCTTGCTCTTTGCAGGAAACATCGGTCTCGCCCACCAGTGGAGGAGAAGGTGGCAGAGGTCGGGGTGCCAAACAAGAGCAGCCCCGCAAGACAGACGGTATAGGCAAGCAGGACGACTTTCAACGTCAAAGACCCCAGTTTCAGAAAAAGAAAGTTGCAGCTTTAACAGCGAGATATGCCACGGATTGTAAGAACACAGCTTCGGAACTTAACGTTGGCACTGACGCTGCTAGATAGCACGGCGGAAATTACCATAGTGCAGGAAGCATTGCGTCCACTTCTGAAGGTGACAGCAACTGACACATTCGTTGTTGTTGAGACAGCTGACACTAGAGTCGCTCCCCTGAAAGACTTTTTGAAATCGTCCTTTTAATTGAAGGTGACATACAACGTACAGTAAAAGGGGTATTTTGGGAAAATCTAACAACTACTTATGACATTTTGTTGGCGGAGGCCGATTGGCCCCCACCTTTAGTTTGGCCGCTCTGCAAGGGGAGGAGGTGATCCTCCCTAGTTTCGCGCACACTGTGCCGAAAGAGCAGGCTCTGCATTTTGCAGAAGATTGTGCTCCGGTGCTTGCACCAGCTTTGTACTGTACTCATTGTGGATGGGACAAATTTTCTCCCCGACATGAGATACCATTGCGGTCTATGCCACAACCTCAACCCCAATACCCCATGAAGCGTGAAGCGAAAGCTTCCATGGCAGAAATCCTTGAACAATTGGAATATCAAGGTGTGATTAAAACGTGTGTGTCTCTGATGAATAACCCTATTTTTACTGTGACCAAGCCTGATGGCTCGTACCGTTTAGTATTGGATTACCTGCACCTAAACTCTCATTGTCGGACCTGCGCGGTACAAAACACTCACAGTTCTGCCCTTGTGGATAGTCTCGTGAGTAAAAGGTTTGAAACCACGCTTGAAAACATAACCAATGGCTTTTTCAGCCATAACCTGTCCTCTTTTAGTAGTCAATGGACCGCTTTTACCTGTGGTGACAAACAATGCCAGATCAGAAGATTGGCTATGGGCTATAAGAACAGTCCACCCGCATTGTCTCTCTTTTGGAGGGAGTCGACCCTGATTTGTGCTCGTAAGTGGATGACATTTATCTCACGGACGATGAATTATGGCCGCACCTGTGTCGCGTTGACTGCATAATTTGTCTGTTTGCGGACTTCGGTTACAAATTCAACTTTGCAAAATCTCACATTGCAGAGTACACAGTGTTGCTCCTGGGCTATGAGCTCAACAATGAAGGTCGAGGTTTTGCGCATCACTTCCTGGAGAAATGTGCACAGCTGCGCGCTCCTACAACACTGAAAAAACTACAGTCTTTACTGGGCTTTTTGAATTTCGGGCGTACTTACATGCCGAATATGCCCAGCAAATCAAGCCTCTTTACGCTTGGGTACAACCAACTTTTTTCCAAAGAAACTGGCTGCCTGCTCTTTCAGCCATCTTGCAATCTTTGCAGGCTGATCTTCTAGAATCTAAATTCTTACTGACTCGTGATAACCTTAACAATCTAGTAATAAGAATCGTACCTGGGGCGGTGGGTTTCACGTACCTGACTTTTAATGAGGGTGACACAGTCCCTATTGCTTACAAGTAACACTTGTACACTTTGGTGGAACGGTGGTTTTCCACTGTGGAAAAAGTTTTGACAGCAGTGCAAATGGCGATTCTGAAAGAACGTGCACTGTCGCAGGGAAAACGCATATTGGTTGTTACTCCGTATCCTGCCCGCGAGGCATTGACGAAAGCCAGTGTACCAAATTCAAAAGCTTTGCACCCAAGGTGGATACAATGGGCTACGTCCTTGACGTCTCCGGATGTCACGTTCATTTTTGATTCCTCTTTGCAGACTCAGGAGTATTTGCAGTATGAATTCGTTCATCCGGCTCCTCTGACCATGCGCCCGCTGGAGGATTTCCATTGTATCATTTACAATGACGGTTCGCCGCAACCTGCGACGGATTCAAAGCATACTTATTCTTCGGCCTGCGCAATAGTGGTTGGTACTATGGTGAATGGAGAGTTCAAGTCTGCTGTCATGCATACACAGACATTAGGGGACTGTACCGCCCAATTGGCAGAGCTACGTGCTCTGGTGCTTGCACTGGAGTATGCTGATCCTAGTGCGACTACTCTTATTGTAAGTGACTCTTACTACTATCTTCAGTCTTACAATGACAATTTGTTCTTTTGGACTCAAAATGAATATCATGATTCCAAAGGTAGCACAATCAAACATAAAATGATCTGGGTTTGAGTGGCTGAGCTTAAAGAACGGCTGCCCCTCGTGTTTGTCATTCATACTCTTGGTCACCAGCGTGTTGGAGTTCACGCTGTCGGCAATAGTCTTGATGATGAAGCAGCCAAGATCGCAGTAGCGACATATGTAGTTGCAGCAGTTACACGTTCCAAAACTAAGATTGATGATGACATCTTGGCAGCTATTGCCGCAACAGAGAAGGGAAGTACTTACCCTAGAGTTTTCCCTTCCAAATAGTCTTATCACTTAAGTCCTGATAAAGTTCCTTATGTGAGAATTACCAGGGTTGGTGACAGATTGATTCCCAACGTGGACCGCAGGTCCACACTGATAACAGCCGCTCACGAGGGTATGGCCTCTGCTCATGCCGGTGTCTCTGCGACTGTATCTCTTTTACAACAGTGTTACTGGTGGTGCGTGATTATATCCTTCATTGTGACATTTGCCAGCAGATTAAACCTTCTACTGCTGCACGCCTGCCCCAGACATAGTTGTATATATCTAATAAACCACTGGTTGTGTTTATTTAGATCACTGGGGTCCTTTCACTTCTGATACTGCATATTAGTACATCTTAGTTGCAGTTGATTCATGCACACGCTTTGTGTGGGTGTGGCCCCAAAGGACTGCTGATTCTCGAACTGTCGTAAGGGATTTGCGTGTCCTTGTGGGAATTTTTGCATGTGGTACCTTCCACTCAGCCAGGGTGCAGCATTCGCCTCTAGGGCGTTCAAGGATGCCATGCGTTCATTGGGGGTCCAAGTCAAATTTTCGTCTCCATACAGGCCTGAGGGCAATAGTGTTGTGGAGCAGATGAACCATGACTTAAAGCAATCCTTGACAGCTAGGGTTTTAGGTACAGGCCGGAACTGGCTAGCCCACCTCAATAGCGTTCAGCGTGCACTCAATATTCTCCCTAGAATGTCTCTGGGTGGGCGGACCCCATACAAAATGCTCTTTGGCATCAAAATGTTTGTTCCGGACCTTGAGGTTCTAGACCAGGCGGCGTCTGCCACTCCCTTTGACGTAGAAGAACATTGTGCTGTTTTTCAGAATCTACAAAAGACCCATGACAGTCTTGCAAAGGAACATTTGCCCTCCACAACTGATGCTGCGTTGCAGATTCCGGTAGTTGGCTGGCTACCCTGAGTTGGTGAACTGGTCCGAGAGAAGGTCGAAAACAAGAAGAAATTCGGCCCCTCATATTGTGCTCCAGTTCCTGTGCTTGGCATGCAGGGTACAAGAACAGTCATTTTACCTCCACTTCCTGGTCGTAAGGAAAACAGGTACATCTCCATTGACAATGTCAAACTACACAGAGTGGCTGATTCTTCTTAGTATGAAACTTGCGCTCTCTAATCCAGCTATGCTGAGAAACTTTGTTTTGGCTCCGGCACTACCACCAGGTCTGATGTTGCCATCGAGATGGATCCAGTTACAAATCCTTTATTGAACCCACCGGTTGGTGAGCCCCTTGATGATACTGAGTACACTTACCCCACAGAGTTATCGATGCCCAATTTGCAGGCCTGTGTGGCTAATCAGTCACGTTTTTCATTTGACACTGACTCTACCACATCAAAGACCCCCTCAAAAGTTTCAATTTTTGCTGTTTGGTTTAAAAAACATTTTTTGATTCCCCCCTGGACTTACATTTGGCTGGTACTTTTTTCAATTTTTTTAATTCATGTCTATTGGATTTGTGGTGTATTTTTTTCGTCTTGTGAATGGACACTATGTTAAAGAAAGATCTAAAATTAGAATGATTGATTGAACTTTGGCACCCCACTCCTCATCACACATCATGAAGAGGGACCAGACGTTTGTGAATATCACTGCTTGGCCTGCCTTAGATGGGATTGTGTGGGATGCTGCTAAATTTCAGATACACGGTCCCACAGCTGTTATTAATGTCCCTAATGTACTTCGTGTTTCAATGGGGGGATGTGGTTAAACAAAACATTTGCTCTGATGATTGGGACGTCCAAGCCACAGAGGCTCTGTTTTCTGATTTGAAATATTATGCTGCCTTTGATGCTGAAGATTTGTATTTAGAATCCGCAAATTATGCTGACTTATTTTGCTACCAACTTTATGGCAATCCCTTTCTGCATAAGGCAAACACATTTAGGAATGTGGTTAATAGTAAACAATGGGAACATTGTCCTGCTCCTGTTGAAGGCAGCTCCAAAACTCGTTTGAAAAAGTTTTCTTACTTTACTGATTTTAATCAATCAAATCCTGGTGCATTTTATTTTAAGATGACTGAAAAGTCCTCTTCCAAGGTTAGACTCATCCACACAAAATGATTGTATTCGAAGTCCTTTATTGACCAATTGGCAATAGGGGGCTAAGAGCTGTGGAAAGATACTATTGATCTTAAATCTGTTTGGGGTTCTAAAAATTGGCAAGTGTAAGGCACTGAGGCTTTCCATCATGCATGTCTCATCCCGAACCATATGTTGTTTCTCAATTCGACTATTTCACAAAACACCTGCTTTGGATTGGCTACGTCTAAAAAATTAAATGCTCCTTCTATTCCTGGTTTGGGAGGCGCTTTTTTCGGACAGAGCCATAGCCGTGAGGGGAACAGCCATTAACAGACTTACCTGCTGCCACTTGCCATCGTCGCCGTGAGGGGAATGGCCCACGAGCATCCACGACCGCAGCCCCGTGCCTACACCTCCCAGGGGGCTGCGCGAGGTGCTTACATCACGCGTCATTGGAGGGCGCCGGAGGCCTTTAAAGCCGCCCCGGCCCTCCGCAGCGTGGGATGCTTTTTTCGGACAGAGCCATAGCCGTGAGGGGAACGGCCATTAACGGACTTACCTGCTGCCACTTGCCATCGTTGCCGTGAGGGGAACGGCACATGAGCATCTGCGCCCGCAGCCCCCATGCGTACACCTCCCAGGGGGCTGCGCGAGGCGCTTACATCACGCGTCATTGGACGGGCCCATCCGCGCCCTCAGCGGCAGGCAGAGGCTGGGCTGGGCCACCCCCCTTTCAACGCTGCAGTGGAGCCCCTAATGAGCTGGTTAGTGATCCTGGACCCTTATATGGAGAACCTGAGCTATAACTGCTAGATTTTAGAGCATTTCTCTGTTTGCAGTCTTAAATTGTGACTTGAGGGAGAGTACTGTTAAATCTGAAATTTACATATATTGTGGGAGAATTGTCTGATCTAGTTAACCAGAGGTCCCTGAAATATATAATCTAGAACTATGGGGAGACGTAAGACTCAGGCAAACCAGAATGATGTTTCGGGCAATGCAAAAGTAACCGTGACCACTATTGATGCATTCCTGACCAGAGCAGCTACCGTGATAGATAGGGAGATTGAGCTGGTAAACAGACGTCTATCAAGATTTCCAATTGCCGCTTCAGTGGCGCTTTTGGAGGGGCAAATAGCTCATTCAACCAACTGCACTGATGAAACTGTGAACTCTACTCATATGCAGGAATTGGAGAATGGTATCCCCAATTTGGGAGTGCTCTCTCCAGTCTTGGAGTCTCAGCTGGACATTGCATCTGCTCCCCTATTTCCTGTTGTCACTGTGATTAATAAGCAGGGGGCTGCCCAACTTATTCAACCAGTTCCTGGCAGAACGGGTGGGGGAAAAAGCCCAAACATCAATACTCGTAGTAATACCAAGGCCGCTAGTAAGCCTAACCCACTGCAACAATTGGGGGGGGTCACGCTGCTTTACTGATATCACCAAGAGAAAAGTAAAAGAAATGGGCAGTCAAGCAAAAAAATGTAAAACTGCTGTTCCATTTACACCAGGTGGGGCTGTCCCGCCTGCACTGGATCTTCCACTAATAGAAGTGTTTAAATCCACTCTGCACAGTATATTAGAAGATAAACTACGCCCAATCATGACCAAATTACATAATATTGAGCAAAGTATAGCTGACCAGCACAATATTATACAATCTTTCCAACACCATAGTTGTACAGCAGCAGCCGCCCCCTCTGTTGCAATCACTGAATTTATGAAGGCGCATGCTGAGGGGATGGTTGTTGCTCCCCGTCTACCAAGTAATTGTGCCTCAACGGCAATGGATCTGATTACTAGTAGCGTAGGGGGGCGGAATGATAACATCTCGGGCTGTCTGTCATCAGACGGAACTCATGCAGTAGAGAGATCTGGTGTAGCAGCTAATGTTGTGGGAAAGAAAGGAGGCATGCTGCAGGATCAAATCAATGTTGTACCACAGAACTTACCAATCATTGATCTACCTCCACAATCAACCCCGCTGGTGGTAATCTTGGGTAATGCCCCACCCCTCCCAGATGGAGCAAAGGAGGATTTTGGCCAACTAAAAAACAAAGTAACTCACTGGCTATCTCGCAACACAGCTGCAGGACCAAATACTGTACATAATGTCATTATGGTTCGGTGTGTTGCTTGGTTGGGAAGTTCCAGGGAAGCAAGAAGGGGGGATTGTGTTGTGGTAAATTTCAGTAACCCCCTGCCCGTAGAGAGAATCTTCATGGAGGTCAATGCTGGTTTGACATACAGTGGACAAGGTATACAGGTACTGCCTTTGTGATTCTTTTATAGGGCGGAGAACCCCAGGCAGAACTATTTGAACACAGATCATTATATATGGCCCCATAAGCCTCTGGATCATAGTAGGAACGGCAATCTCAATCACTGGGTGGAAAGGGTTAATCCACGGGGGGCTTTCCATCCGTCCTCTTTCACCCAGGGACAGAATAGATTTGCAGCTCTTTCAGGGCTGAATGATTGTGATTGACTGAGTGAAAGCACAGTCCAATTAGATCAGATAGCCCAGATGCCTGAGCCCTTTGATTCTGTTCTGCCGGGTATTGAGCCTCCACCTAACATACCAACAGTAACATAAAATGTAGTAACCGCCAGAAGTCATTACAGGCAAGGGGCTAATGGAACGAGAGCTGCCAGGAACTCCTATTGGTGCCCCACAGCAGGATCCAAATATTGTCCCGCTAGAGGATCAACTTAAGACCCAGGACTATAATGTGTTGTCATGGAAGATTGCGGGGATGGCAGAGAAGTTTGCAGACCCAGTATGGGTGCAGTTTGTTAGCAATTTCCATGTAATATGTCTCCAGGAGACATGGCTGGTCAACTGTAACCTCTTCCTGGAGGGGTACAAAGCTTTTTTTTGTTCCTGCAATTCCAGCATCTAGTGGGAGAGCAAGGGGCGGTCTGGTTATTTTTACCTCTCTGTCTCTGAAATGCAGGATTAAGACTATCTCCTCTTCCTATAGAGATTTTCAGGCAATTGTTATCGGGTGTGGAAATCTCAGCCTATGCCTGATAAATTTTTATAATGCAGAACATAGAGAAGAGGAATGCAAGATAACTGAACTGGACAACTTCGTTAAGCAGTACTGTGGTCCCAATGGAAATAGTCTTATGATGGTGGGTGACTTTAACGTCCACCCATGTGGTGATCCTGAACTCACCAAAATGGGTGACCTGGGATGCCCAAGGATTCCGGGCCCTCATTTTGTGCACTCTCTACAGGGAGATGTCCTCAATGACATGCTCAATGAATTTGATCTGTTTTCAGCTATGAGCTTTGTATCCCCATCTAGCAAACAAAAGGTACCGACTTTTAAAGGTCGCAGTGGCAGATCGTTTATAGATCACATTTTGATCTCCACAAACGCTCGACCGTATCTATTGGGCTACACAATCCTAGCAAGTGCTTTTAGTGATCATAACCCTGTGTGTGCCTAGGAGGGAATGTACTGAAAAGGAAGGATCCGGCAATAACCGCGGGATCACTGAAGGCAACTGATGGTATGTGACACCTCAAATGGACCCAAGTAACACCGTCCCTTTTCTATAAAAAGCTTCAAGAATCCTGTGTGGCAGAATTCTCCTATTGTATGAATCCTGATTCAACTGCCTTAGGTACACTTAACACCTTTAAGGGGATTGTTTCCAAAGTAGGGACACTGCTATCTGTTCCAGGACAAAGTAAGATTACTGGTGACCCCAAGTGGTTTAATCCATCATGCTCTAAAGCCGCCAGAGAACTAAAGGCTGCACTAAAAGTAACCCCTAGGGACAATTTGCAGATCCGTACTTTACGTACCAACTATAAAAAAATGCTGACCATTCGAAAAATGGAATAGACCTCTTTTTATAAGGGAAAGAGCCGAGGACTTAGGCACCAATATAACAGGGGAGGAATGGGTGTCCCACTTTAGTGCCATTTTTTTTATTTATTTTTTTTAAACTTTATTGTCAGGAACACAGGATACATATTGCCAATAACATATGCATTGCACGTTCGGAGATCAGTTTTTGCATAATTAGGAATAAATGATAAGATAGACCGTAATACAACATATACCTTTTGTCACCTTGAGTGCGGCAGGAGATTGTCAGAAGCAACTACTACATAGAAAGCGTTCAGCTCCATACCTTGATGGTAACGGAGAGGCAGAGTACTAATAGGCATAAGTACCCGTCCCTAACAATTTCAATGTGTAGCAAACATCAAAAGAAACTATAAAACCCAACTAAAGTCATCACTCGACAATGAAGTACAGATTCTCACAGTCAACGGTAGGCCTCGTAACCCGGTCCCTCCCCACACATCTCATTGCACACTTTAGTGCCATTTTTAAAAGTGTTTCAACTTTACCACAGTTGCAGGCAAGAACCCAGAACAGGGACGTAGTTGTATTCACGGCACGAGAAGTGGAGGATGGCATCACTAGTCTCTCAAGCGAGAAGGCTCCAGGTCCGGATGGCATCCCACAGGATCCTTTTTAAATCTAACCCCTCTCTCTGGTCATCAATCCTGGTGGCTGTGTTGAATGCGGCCGCTAAGGAAGGATGCCCAGAATCATGGGGAGTCTCCACAATTGTTCCAGTATTCAAAAAGGGAAATCGTAATTGCAACATGAATTATAGACCAATCTCCCTCATCGACTCCGTGGTTAAGGTTGTAGGCGGAGTCGTACTAAATAGACTGACTGCCTGTGCGGAAGAAAATACGATTATTTCCGACATCCAGTATGGGTTCCGCCCTGGTCGCTCAACCGTGGCACAATGTCTCAATCTCTATCTAATCCTCGGAAAGTACACCATTGCCCGCCAGGGGACAATCTACATGGCCTTCATGGATCTTTCCTCCGCTTTTGACTGTGTAAATCGGGGAAAGTTGTGGCAGTCCATGAGGGCCATGGGGGTGGAGGCAAACTTGGCGAACATTAGATACACCCAGGATCTGAGGGTCACTAGGGATTTTAATACAGAAAGGGGGTTACGTCAGGGGTGTATTTTAACCCCTTTCCTTGTTAATCTTTACATTAATGATTTGGATAAGACCTTGTTGGAAATCGGGGCTGACTTCCCCTACGTGGGACACAGGGGACTGCCCGTCTTGCTATATGCAGACGATGCCGTTCTCCTGGCACGTACCCCCAAAAGTTTGCAGATCCTGCTTGACACCTTTCGAGGGTTTATGGCCGAGCGAGTTCTGGACATAAATAACTCGAAATCCTATGCAATGCAGATAGGGCTCCGTCCCAAAAAACAGTACACCTTTAGGTTGAATGGAGAGAGAGTACCGATATCCCCGAATTTTTCCTACCTTGGCGTCCTATTGGACGATCGCCTGGATTGGGGCGCTTTACTCAAGAAGAAAAGGGGTGAGGTGACCAGGTCCAATGCAGCGATCTTTAGCTTTGCAGCCAAAATGGGCAATCGCCCAATGGCTGCAATGTTGAAAATCCACCAAGCTAAGAGTGTATCGATAGCTGCCTATGGAAGCGAACTGTGGGGATATACAGGTTTGGAGGGTATCCAGGTGACGGAAAATAATTTTCTAAAACATTTGCTGGGGGTTCCGAAAGGGACTGCAAATTTTATTGTTCATGAAGAAACTGGCCTTACATACATCTATGACACTCTGGCTATGCGCCCGCTGCTTTTTTGGCTTAAAAGTTGGCTAAACAAAGATTTAGACCTTACACACAAACTATTAAAAGAGACTCTGAGCCTGGACCACATGACTGATTACCGTGGCTAAAGTACCTAAAGGGGTGCTTTAGTGAGCTGGGGCATCCGGATCTCTTTTTATTACCTGATTGTATTACTAGGGCAGATGTGGCTTTTGTGAAACAATCTTTTATAATGCGTAAAAAAGCTAAGCGAGAGGAGATGGAATTGATGAAAAATGGCATCCGTAAGCACATGATGCTTAGAACATCTCTAGCAATGAAGCCATACCTCTCGTGGCCCTTGTCTGCTCATGAGCGTTTTCTACTAATCAGGCTTAGATTGGATGATTTCCATCTTTTATTAGCTGTACCGAAGGGGAGCCACAAAGGAAAAGTGTTAGCACCCTGTGGCTGCGACAATATGTCTCCACAGGATTTGCTACACTTTTTGTTCTTTTGCCACTTTTATGAGGCCCCACGGAGGCTGTTTTTAAAATCACTTTTAAAAAAGCTAAACCTTTCACAGGTACGCCCCGCTCTCTACTTTTTGTAACTTTTAAAGCCAGAATGTATCCCGTTTGTGGTTGGTTTCTTGAAGTGCTCCTTAAGGTATAGAAAATGTTTGGAACCCTAAGGGATCTGGATGCTGTATTTTTATGAATTAACTTTTAATACTGAAACAATGTGATGCCCTCTTACCCTATAATTACTGAATGTAAATTGGAACAATTGTATTT
Source organism: Lissotriton helveticus (assembly GCF_964261635.1). Lineage (NCBI taxonomy): Eukaryota > Metazoa > Chordata > Amphibia > Caudata > Salamandridae > Lissotriton > Lissotriton helveticus. The sequence continues at coordinate 1,965,985,747 of NC_136061.1, read as the reverse complement.
TATGTCTAGTATGTATATTTTTCGTCCTGTATAATGTAACTTTTATGGTTTCCTATTATGCGAACCGAATAAAGTTTAATGAAATGAAATGGGAGAATACCCCAAATGGAACAATCACACCAGTAGGTCCCTTAGTGATTTACAGACTCTGTTACTAAATTCGTCTTTTAACATTTCCAGTTTGAATCCCCAAGGCTGGTTGTTATGGCAAAAAAGTGCATATTCATGCCAGCATTGTTTTCTGGGTTTGGCCCCTGGCTATACACAGGTTAGGGTGGATCCCTGTTTTGAGAGTGACCATTCTGTCACTATCTATTCTGTAGGCAAGCTATGTCAGAACTGGCTCAAACACTCCACTTTAGCGTCAGTTAAGCTTCATTTGTCTAAATTGACTGACGGTGTTGATTTGAATGACTTTGTGAAGGGTCCTGCAACAGGCAGATCCAAAAGATGGATTTATGCTATTTACAACGAAGTTTGGAAACTGTCCCAAATTGAAGCTGCTTCTAGGTTAAGGGCTATTGATCAAGCTAATTTAGAAAAAGTGCGTGCAGGTGTAGATAATAGCATTAACACACTTTCTTCCCGAATTTACATATTAGATAATATTGTTTCTGTCTCAGTTTTGTACCATGGCCAAAATCAATTGCGTTCTATTATGCAGTTTGCATGGACTTCACAAACGTTGAAGGCTGGGAAAGTGCCTTGGGACTACATGAACACTTTTAATTTGACTGTTAAACAACAATTTATGTCAATGAATGATGCTACATTTTCACTATTGCATATTGAAAAGTTAGAACCTTTACCGTTTTCTGTGGCCGAAACAAATTCTGCAGTTTGGCTTTTTCATGGCTTAATAATACTACCTTTTCCACTGTTTAATTTCGAAGCATGCATGAAACATTATGCCATAGGCAGATATGAACCATTAGGTAGCGCATATCTCCATGAAGTTTGGTTTCTACCCTTTACCTATAGGTGCTTGAGGGAGGGAAAAGAGGTCTATTTGAAAGGTGAAGATTGTACTTCAACACCTGACCACTCACTGGTCTGTCGGAATATACAGTTGCACGGCTCTTGTAATTCAGACGCACCCAATTTGGCCTGTATTTTAAAAGAATAGAATAGAATAGAAGTGACATTTCTAAAGCGCATGGCTACCCATGGGCATCCCAGTGCTAGGCGTGAAAGATGCTTCTGAAACCTATGTGGGGAAAAAGACACGTTTTCAACAGCCTGCGAAAGATCAGGTGGTTAGTTTCCTTCTGCAGCTGAAGGGGAAGAGCGTTCCAGAGCTTGGCGGCATTATAAGAGAAAAGCCGACCACCGCTTCTGGCTCTTTTGATCCTTGGTACGAAGGACAGGTGCAGTTCGTCCGAACGTAAAGGCCTGTTGGCTTGGTAATATTTGACCAAAGGGGAGAGGATCTTAGGTCCGTTCCCTCAAAGCAGTTTGTGAGTAATGCAGAGTGCTTTAAAATGGACTCTCTCTCGAATGGTTAGCCAGTGTGAAGCTTTCAAGGCAGGTTTTGCTGACTGTCAATGGGGAGTTCCCATAAGGGTTCTGGCTGCACAGTTCTGAATCATTTGAAGTTTAACAAGTACCGCCTCAGGGGCGCCCAAGTAAAGTATATTACTGAAGTCCAGGCGTGATAAAATGAGCAATGGATTAATCAAAATGAAAACGGACACTTGTGACACTCCTCGACCATTGGCTAAGAAGTATGTTAGAATACCCTCAAAAACTCAATGTTGTTGGAATGCGGTGTATATGTTTCCTCCGCCCCACATTGTAGTTATGGCAGTTATCATAGGGTATTCCAATAAGTAGTGATTTGCCAGCCTCATCCAGAGGCACCTCTGGTCTTAAAGTGCAGTGTCCAGAGATAGAAGAGAAAAAAGTGTGAAATCAAATTTATGGAAAAAAGTAAAAAATGTTAAAAAGGGGAAGGACACCCAAAGTTTTTTAATGGGGGGTGAATTTCCACTGTTCTAAAAATGTTCATACTACATACAGATCAAGTTACTGGATCTTGGAGTATTGTGGTAAAATTGTCGACATGTTTCAGCTCCTACGGCCCAAGGGGTCTATGGAGCTTTCGTCAGGACTAACAAAACAGGAAGTGTTACTCACACAATTTGTGTAGTATCTTTTGTTGTGGTCGTTATTCGGATACTTGTTTTAAGCAAAACTGTTCCTCCAAATTCTGTAATGAGAGGAAGACATACATATACATATACACACTTTTCATTTGTATCGTATTGCGATCAAGTGAGGCTGGAAAGAAGTAAATAAACTTATTCACAAAGTAAACATTATGTTACAAAAGCAGTTGGAGGAAGGTGACTACGCCCTGGATTAAGGTGAGTATGCTAAGCAAGGACCCCTGATTTATGGTCCGAATTCATTATACAACATGAATAAATCAAAGATCTTGTAAAAATTGGGGGTGACAATCAGTGTGAAGGCATGCACTTAATCGCTACATATTCGTTGTTCACTGTGTGCTAGGTGATATCCTGGCAGTGATTACTCGGGGACATTCTCGATGGTTGGACAGAATAGGAAAACGAACTTGAGTAAAATATATAGTGACTTTTATGCTAAACACTGTGGCTCATACACCGAGTCATTTTAGAGAGGTTAAGAGGTTCAAAGGTTCAAAGTCAGCCGCTCGTAATTGTGCGCTAGTACGCCACTTGAAATAGTGATAAAATGAGCACCTGGACTGCCAGTTTCTTAGATTGGAAGGGGAGCAGGGGGAGTACTTTACGTAGCATTCTAAGCATGCTAAAACACCTTCCTGGTTTGGACTTTAAGGGTGAGATCTGAGTCCAGCCAGAACCCCAGACTCTTTATGTGCGATTTGGGAATGGGTGCGGGACCCATTACCTTCGGCCACATTTCAGCTGGTCTGAATAGTGAGGGGTTACCAAGGAGCATAAGCTCTGTCTTTTCCGTTCAGCTTTAAATACAAATAATGTATCCATCTAGCCACCTCTTCAAGACAAGTACAGAGGCGGAGTGTAGATGGGTCAGGATGGTTGAGCGAAACCACTAGCTGAGTATCATTAGCATAGGTTACCATGTTCACTCCATAAGGCCAAATGATCTCTGCCAGTGGAGCCATATAGGCAGTGAAAAGCGTTGGGCTCAACGAAGAGCCCTGTGGGACTCCACAGAAAAGAGGCCAAGGCTTAGAAATGGTTTCACCCTCGAATACCTGGACGGATCGCCCCTCCAGGAATGACCTTAGCCAGGATAAAGCTGTTCCGGACACACCCAGATTCCTGAGACGGTCAATCAAGATACAGTGATTCACCGTATCGAAGGCCACGCTCAAGTCCAATAGGATCACGGCCGATGATCCTCCTGAATCGAGAATTTTCCTAGATTCTTCCAGGACGGCTAAAAGGTCTGTCTCCGTGCCATGACCTGCACGGAATCCCGCTTGAAAGGTGGAGAAGATGGTTGGATTCTAGATAAGTAGAAAGAGTAGTATTTATATATTTCTCTAAGATCTTACTGATTCCCGGGAGGAGGGAAATTGGACAATAGTTGGCTAAATAGTCAGGGTCTAATGTGGATTTCTTCAAAAGAGTTTGAACAATAGCTTTTTTCCAGGAGGTGGGGACTAATCCGGATAAGATAGAAGAATTAACCAGGTCTAGAATGACCAGGCCAACCATCTCTGTTACTTGTTTAAGAATCCTAAGTGGGGCAGGGTCATTAGGTGAGCCACTTTTTACTCGGCCGGCAGTCGCTAACAGACAGTTATAGTCCATTACAGGGAAGGCTGTTAGGCCCATTTCCTTGTCCTCTGTATCAGGCTTGTCATAGTAGATAAGGTTGGGGACTTCAGCGGGAGAGAAGGATCCATAAATATTCTTAATTTTGTTATGGAAAAATTCTGCCATTTCATTATAGCGTAAATCTGAATTAACAGGAGTGTCAGGGAGAGAGGGAGCGTTCATTAAATTCTTGACAATTTGGTACACCCGCCCCGGCTATTACACCGACATTCACATTGTTAGCAAACGGTAGTTAATTCTACAGAAAGGCAAGGGTTGAGGCAAAGAAATATTGCACCTGCTTTCACCTGTGGCTTGAGAGTAGTGGGGATGGTGCTTATGAATCCAAAGAACACAACCCTGTATGTTCCTTCAAGGGCAAAGCCCGAAAAATGCAATGAGTAATAAGGAATCAGCACCCATCCAAGAAGTGTTTTCTCAATAATTTCAAAGGTCCACAACCCATATAAAAGTATACGGTCTTGTGACAAATAAGTCCGGACTTTAGTAAAGTTTTCTTTTCCAAAATTCTTTATTGTAGTGATGCAAGACAGGAAAAAATCCAAGAACACATATGGATTCCCTTCTTAGCCGACGCGTTTCGTCTCAAACATTGAGACTTCTTCAGGGCTCAAATATTGAGTAATAGTCAACAGTCACTACATCTTGGTAATGTTTCTTGAGAGCAGCAAAATAAGCTACTTTCTTTATATCTTGATGAAATGAGTTCACAGAAATGTGACTCATACAGGTTCAGAGGTCCCTGTTTATAGCTTGCTTGGGCCTGTGCTGCTGTTCTTGCCGTACTCAATCTTGTTATGCAGGAAAAGGCATGGTGGCCAGCACAAGGTAACACATCACAGGTAGGGCAGCATCTCAATGATATAAAGAAACTAGCTTATTTTGCTGCTCTCAAGAAACATTACCAAGATGTACTGACTGTTGACTATCACTCAATATTTGAGCCCTGAAGAAGTCTCAATGTTTGAGACGAAACGCGTCGGCTAAGAAGGGAATCCATATGTGTGCTTGGATTTTTTCCTGTCTTGCATCACTACAATAAAGAATTTTGGAAAAGAAAACTTTACTAAAGTCCGGACCTATTTGTCACAAGACCGTATACTTTTATATGGGTTGTGGACCTTTGAAATTATTGAGAAAACACTTCTTGGGTGGGTGCTGATTCCTTATTACTCATAGCAAAAGGTAGTTATTTACTTTTAAATAATGAAGATTTCTGCGGTAAGCTGGCAGGGATTCCGTACATAGTGACTGTCTCCCAACGTGTAGTCTGTTGTAAAAATGTGCTGTTTCCTCCTCCGCATGGGAAGCTGGATATATCCACCTGGCCTTCCATTCTGACCTTGAAAGCAGAGTTCAACAAGATGAGTCGAATAAGGGCTATTTTGTCTCAAAAAAGAAGTCGCCCTTACATCGGCACGTGAAACATTCGTCCTTCACATGGCTAACACTCGTACTGAGGTACGTGCCCTTCTGAATACTGATCTGACCCTGCATTTTGGAGCCTTGATTCACACTATATTCAATGCCTCGTTGACCACAGGCTTGGCACACTTTTTTAAAGTAGTAAGTACTGGCCTTGTGACTTCATTCCAAACTATATTTAGTGTGATCCCGGCATTTTTTCATTCTATTTTTTCCAGCCTCTTCGGCGGTTTACCGTTAATTCTCGCCTTGGCTGCCGGTGTACTGCTGTTAATTTGCTTGCTCAAAAATGGTTGCACATTCTGTGCCCCACGACAACCTGCCCCGGTTGCTCCAACTTCGTAACCGGATGCTTGAATACTATGGATCGCTACCTCTGGCTACTTTGAGTGTGGCGTATGGACTATCTTTCCGGTTTTCGTACTTTACGTGCGTGCAGCCTGTCTTCCACTGCCTGGATTGCAGTTTTGAATGGGCTCTGGATTTGTGTCTCTGCAATATGGTGTCTCCTAACCCGGATTATGATCTACTAACGAGTCCCTTAGTTGCTCATGTTCTAGATTGTTCTGGTGTCGGGATTATGGCCTGCGTAGCGGCTCATGTAGTCCAAGGTAATTCGAATATATGGACTGCAGCCCATGACTTTCTGGCACGCTGTTATCTCGAAGAACACCAAAGTTGTCCTCTGATGGTGCTAGAGGCTCCGGCTGTTGAAGAACATGTGTGTTCTTTTCCATTACTGAATTGGATGGCTGAAATGTTCACTGACGATAACAACGACTTCCTATTGGAGGCGGTTGCAACATACTGTGCCTATATGCTGTTGGATTGAAGTGACAATTTTTTTTCTGCTTCATAGGCACGTACAGGACTCATGATTTTTTCTTAATTTTTTTTTCTTTCTACGCACTACATGTGTTTGACACTATGTACTCCTGTTGGGTTTTGTTCTTTTTGTGGTTACTAATTCCGAATTTACTCCCAATTATCCAGTTTGGCAACATTTTGAACTTGGTTCTGTCTTATTCGAACTTGAACTCTGCGTTCAAAAGTTGCCCCCTTCTTGTGCGTTCTCTGATCAAGGGAGTGTGTAGTGAGGGCTGGGCCTTGTTTGCGCACATTGCTATCTTAACATAGGCTTATTAGAAGTTTAAACGCCATTTTACCTTTTGCTGCTTTTGCACACGACACTGCATATAGCTGTTGTTGTAAGTTAGGCTGCGTGAATTACTTCACATGAGAATGGCTTGTTTTCTGCATCCCTAGACTTACATCGCGACCCTAGTCTGCACAGTGAGTGCTAAAGCCTCCAAGGTTATCATAACAAGGTAGCTGCTGTTCGGGCTGATCGGCTCACGTTTTAGACATAACATACATGCAGCTGCAGCCAATTGAGATACGGGTGCCTGATTTGAGGCACTTGGAAGAATTCTGTTTCCAGAGAGAAAGAGCTTTTGCAGATCCTGATGTGATTCACTCCTGCTGATCTTGGAGGTATGGGTCCCCCACACAAGCCTAAGAGACCTTCTATATTTTATAAAACATAGGCCCCGATGTAGGTAAAATAGATTTACTGATTTTTAATTACCGAACTTTACCGATTCGGTAATTAAAAATCGGTAAATCTAAGGGGTAGATATGTAGAAACATCCAGATGTTCCTTTTACCGAATCGGTAAATATCTGTATTTACCGATTCGGTAAATACCGACCGGTAATGCCCCATTCATTCCTATGGGCTTTGAAGCCCATAGGAATGAATGGGGCATTACCGGTCGGTATTTACCGAATCGGTAAATACCGATTTTGACAAGGGTGCAGGGGGTGTCACTTTGACACCCTCTAGCACCCCCAAAAAAGATTCGGGTGCCATGTGGCAGGCATACCTGCCCTAAGGGCAGGTCTGCCTGTCATATGGCACAGGTGTGCATGCACACATGTGCATGCACACCGGAATCAGTATTTTACCATCAAATATATTTGATGGTAAAATACAGATTCGGTAAGGGTTGTGGGACTCAGAAGAGTCCCACCTACATATCGAAATTAACGAATAGGTAAAAATACCGATTCTGTATTTTACAGATTCGGTAAATTACCGATCGGTAAATTTACCGAATCTGTAAAATATGTGGCCCTACATACCGATTTGTAAATACCGGTCGGTAACGGCTGAAAATACCGATTTTTGGCCGTTACCGACCGACCTACATCTGGCCCATAGTTCCTAGCTAGGAAGAGTGATATACTAGGCGCTATAGAACCTGTTTTCACCATCATTATAATATGATTTCTCCTTTTGTGTTTTATGGAATTGTAACAATTCTGATCATAATATTTCTAATCATATGTCTGCTTGTGTTAGCAAAAATACTGCATCTTAGAGCATGTCATTAAAATAAATATTTGAAACTTTCCTGTGTCTCTTTTACTCCTGTTTTTTTTGTCCTCATTTATCACCTTGGTTTCTAGTGAGGTCACTGTCTGGGACACTACAATCTGTCTCAGGTTAACAACCAGGCAGGGTATGGTTATAGATGCCTCTGAATGAACCGACACCCTCAGATATGTTATGACCTCAGGGACCATCAAATAAGAAACCAAAAAGGGAGTGCAAACACTACCTTAGCCAGCAAAAGGTGCAAGTACAATCAATATCTCCCAGAAAGAGAATCCGGGCTCTTTGGGTTCAAGAGCACCATTGGTGAGTAATCATCGGACTGGGGGAAAAAAAAAAAAACCCGATAAGTCAGTGACCCCAATCCAACTGGTGCCAAAATGCTCTCTTAGCTGGGTTACCAGATCTTACTAGATCAACTCTAGACACTTGCAAAACTGAAATCTGCCAGTCGAGGTGTGAGGGCAGAACAGAGTCTTTCCACTTTTTGCAAATCTCTCTACGGGCAAGTAGGATTAAATAAAACAGGAGACTTTTTGCTTGCCCTTGAACCTCGGCCGAGAGCCCAAAGATGACAGTAGAAAGGTCTAGGGTGATTTGACTTCCTAACGATTCACAGAGAGTGTGGCATATAGCATCCCAAAAAGGAGTTAAGCGAGGGCACTCAAAGAACATGTGGGCATCTGAAGCCGCTGGTAGACCACATTTAGGACAAACCACAGGGTTCCCCTGTGAGAATTTTGAGAGTCTGAGGGGAGAATAGTAGGCCCTGTGGAGCGTGAACAAATGGTTTCTGCGCAGCCATGCTGGCTTAACAAGATCCCACAAAACTTTGAATGAGTTGCTCCACATATCCTTTACATTATGTCCCGGCGTAGTAGGTCCCCAAAACTGGTCTGGTAACAAAAAGTCCCCATCGAGTTCCTCAATGATCAGATTGTACCAGAGGGAGACTTCCTTTTTGGCCGGTGGATTATCTACCATCTGGGATACTAAATGACTATGGCCTCCAATAGGAAATCTATTTGCCAAGGATGTCCGAGCCAAGAAGGAATGAGTCCACCCAGCCATTTACATATATTTAAACCTTGAAAGGTTAGGACCCACTCTATCTCTCAGACACTCCCACGGAAGCAAACTACCCTCTGAAAATAAGTCCCCCCAAACTAGCATCCCTGCCTCCTTAAGTGGAGCCACCAAGCTATCACCCAGCCACAAAGGGCTCTCCGGAAGACCCCAAAGAGGTGTCCTATAGCCATAATAGCTAACTTTTAAGTTGACCATTAACTTTGCCCACGTTTTTGTTAAACCCTGCAAAATCTTCAACTTAATTTTTTTTTTTAACTTTTCGTTGCCAAATTTAAACAAAAAACCTGACTGGCTAAGACCTTCCCCATCGAGCAAAGCTGAGAGCAGAGCTCCCACTCCCGAATCCACAGGCATCTTTAAAAGCATTCTAACATGCGAGAGTTGAAATGCCCAGGCGTACAACTGCAGATCAGGGGCAGCCAACCCCCCCTTCTCCCTGCGTCTCCTAAGTTTCTTCCAGGCAATCCGCGGAAGATGCCTATTCCAAATAAAGGAAGAGATATCCGCCTGTAACTTCGCTATAATGGAGGGGTCAAAATAAAGAGGGATCGTATTGAATAAAAAGGAAACTTTGGGTAAAATGGTCATTTTGACCAAGTTAACTCTCCCTAAAAGAGATAATGGTAGTGATACCCAGGATCGCATTAACTACCGGCAATGCTTTGCTACTGCAGAGAAGTTAGAGGCTACTAAATGGTTTATGTCCTTCGTGATGTTTAAGCCAAGATATCGCATAGAAGATCCTGGCAGTATGCTGATTTCACAGAGATCATCGTTCCAAATTAAAACCTCGGTTTTTGAGGCATTTACCTCGTACCCTGATACTTCCCCGAACTCCTGTGCTATCTTCAATGCTGCTGGAAGTGCGGTTTGTACATCTGAAGAAAGGATACACATCATCCGCATAGAGGGCTACCTTCCGCTCCCAACCCCCATACGAGAAAGGCTTAATATTTATGTCATCCCTCAAGCGTTGCGCTAGGGGCTCGATATACAAATCGAATAGGAGAGGGGAGAGAGGGCAGCCCTGCCTTGTTCCCCTGGAGATGTTAAAGGGGCCCGATAGCGCTCCATTAACCAATACCCGAGCAGTAGGGTTTTGATACAGAAGACCTATGGCTCGCCGAAACCCCCCCCAATGTTAAATTTGGCCAAGGCCTCCGACAGGTATATCCAATTTACCCTGTCGAAGGCCTTGGTGGCATCCAGAGTTACCGCAGCCAGAGGAAGGGACGCAGCAGTAGCCATATTCATGGCTCCTATTAAATCATAAGAAACAACTGTGCCCCTGCACTCACACAATGCATAGAACCATGCCAAAGTTACAGAGTTAAGTTGTATACATTTGATAATAAAGTATAACATAACAATCCAAATAGGTAGTGGAGCTACGTAATTTAGTGTCCAAGAACAGAGTAAGAGAAATATAAGTAAGTTGGTAGTCCGTTCATAGAGTATCCATTTTCTGTTTATTGTTCCTTTTCATGAGCCAACACGTGTTTCATCGCAGGGAACTACTGCGAATCTTCAGGGCTAGACAAAAAATACAAAATGTGTCTTAGCTCTATAAATTATGTTTCTAGAATTTTTACTCCAAACGGGTGACTCTTAGTGTGCACCGTAGTGACACGAGGCATGCTAAAAAACGTGGGGGGTGACTTGGTGTCTATGTGATGTACAGTCCTGCATATAGTGACAGATGTGACATGGTGGGGTGTGAGGTGACATACGATATATTTTCAAAAACGAATGGTGTACAATTTGAAAAACTGGCCGGTCTAAGAGGTGAGGTTGTGAGGTAGAACGTGTGTATGGAAAGAAGGACGGTGTCCCCAGTGACTTCTAAGTGACATACGAAAACATGATTCGTTTACAGTACATACGAAATAAAGGAGGTGTTCTATATATGTAATAAGTCGTCTACTTATGTAATAAATAAATAGTTAAAGAATTAAATGATAAAAGGCAATTGTGTTCAAACTTATCCTAAGGGGGTCAATCTATGTAAGGTCGGAATACTGACTTGTAACCACAGACATACCTGGAAGGAGTGGCTCTCAAGCTAGGATAAGCTTATTTGACAAAAACAGACGAAAAGAGGGGCAGGAGAAGACCGGTCAGTGCGACGACTCTATGTGTCTAACCAGGATTTTACAGCATGAAGAGAAAAGACAAGGAGGAAAGAGTTAGAGTACGTAAAAGCGTGAATTGTTTAAGAATTAAGCCAAGTGACAAAAAACAACAAAAACAAAGACAGAAACCGCTGGGCGTATTAGTGTCATCGTTCAAGTACAAGGTCTTTCAAGTTATGCCTCAGGACCCTCAAGGAGGAGCAGTATTGTAATACTATATGGTATTATGTATGAGGCATCATGGGAGAGAGGGCTATGTATGCCCTGTTTTTGCGAGGTGACTGTCGTTATGAGTAGGAAAGTGAGAATCTCTAGATTGGTCCAAACTCACCGGGAAATTCAAAAAAATAGTGCTTTTGATTTTTCTTGCCAAGGTTTTGGCCACTTTTGGGACGTCGTCGGGAATCCGAAATGTAGGATTTTTTCGTACTTAAGGTTTTGGAGATAGGATCTAAAATAAAACAATTTTTGTAACGTGATGTAATATCACTATACTTTGGTAGGTATATCGACAAAAAGCGAGGACACACAGGGGACCAGAATACACATAAACACCTACCTCGGTATTTCTTGTGTAGGATGGAAACCGGGAGGAGACGGGTCTTCGTGGTCTTGGCGGGTACGCTTATGACCACAGAGGGCTTTGTCTTAAAATGAAAAAGAGGAAAAGGAGGGGTTTAGTCCTCATAGACCATACCGGCTCAAAAGATGTTATAAACGTAGGGTTTACCGGTCGGTATTTAGATTGCAGATATTACAATGCGCCTGGTGCTTACCGGTATGACGGAGTTCTCCCTCTTGAAATTTCCCGGCGCCGTGTTTCGATGACGGACACGTGACCGGAAGTGAGCTTCCCTTATATACTGGAGAATGCCGTTTGGTTAGAAACACTAGAACGTCGCCATTAATCCAGGGTATGGATGGAGTGGCGGAAAAAAGAAAAAATACTACCGCGATTTGTGTGGTAGACTTGGTATATTCCTGGGTCGGGAGAATATTGAATAAACTTTGAAAAGGTTGCGAGCTTCCCCTGGTGAGCAGATAGAATGAAGTGAGAAATTTAGCTCACTCATTTTGTATCAAAAGTAGAGCAAAATTAGGGTGATGAGATAACATCTATCCCGGTGAGCAGAAATGTATCCCTGTGAACAAACAAATGGGGTGAGATGTTTCGTTCTCTTTGTACAAATCACAGAGTAGAGCAAGGAATAAAGTGAAGAAAAAATGTATATATCGTTGAACCTTGTCTCTTGTGTTCTTAAAAAGTATATCGGGACAGTAGTCCTTTATGATTTTTAAAGTGGCCCGGTGACTTCATATATATATGAGTAAAGCGTCGGATATGTCGAGGAAAAAGAAAGAAAAAAGAAGAAAGAACACCCAGCGGGGTTTAGGATGGACAACTTAATCGATGTTTGTTGACAAGTATATGAATCCCAGTAAGTGGATGTACCTTGGGATATTCTCAATTCAAAATACGTAAAAAGATATGTTTCAAGCTGTTGCCTAGGTGGGGGCAAACTAGAATTATTATTTTTGGTAAATTGCGATTTATATTCTAGTAGTCGCATAAAAGATTGGAGATGTCTCGAGAGAACACTTGCGTTGAAATAAAGCAAATGGTCACTCGCAAGATAAAATGAAGTGATGATAATAAGTACCTCAGCTGGTGTAGAACGCAAAAGAAGAACAACAGTTGAGTATTGGTAACTTATGATTGCTTATATCTATGCATATGAGAACACAGTTCAGAAAAAGGTTACATCATTAGTTGCCTAAGAAGAATTGTAGCTCTGGATCATAATTTAAACCACACTCTATGCTATGAAGACGCATGATCCAAGTTGCCTCTTTGCGTCTCAAAAGTAGTTCTCGGTTACCACCCCTCACATGGATGGGTACAGTTTCTATCCCATAGAACGAGACTTGGAAATCATCAGTGTTCGGTTGACATTCGGCTACATGGAGAGCCACCGGGTATTTAGGATCTTGCTTCAAAATGGCTCTCATGTGTTCAGCGATTCTCTCCTTTAGGGATCTTATAGTACTGCCCACATATTTTTTACCACAATGGCATTCGATAATGTAAATTACATATTTAGTGGTGCAGTTTATGTTAGTTCTGATATCATAAATATCCTCCTTCGGGCCTGTGAAGTGTTGGGTTTTGTGTTTGGCCCATTTGCACATTGCGCAAAACCCACATTTGAAAAAGCCATTACCTCGTTGTGTGAGCCAGGTAGGATTTCTGTCCGAACGAGGCACTGTGGGACTGAGCCTGTTCCTTAGAGTTCTCCCTTTGCGGAATGTGATTTGAGGGGTAGTTGGAATCAGTTCTTTCAGTGTGGAGTCATCCTTTAGCAACTTCCAATGTTTGTTCATACTGGTCCTGATTGAGTTGTGAAGAGCGTTATATTCCGTGATCATTCTCAGTGTGTCCTCTTTCTTTATTAGAGGGTCTTTAGTCTTTAGTGTATCATCTCTCTTGGTTTTGTTTATTTTAGATTTTGCTTGGGACAAAATTGTCTTTGGGTAACCACGTTTGGTGAATCTCAAGTTCATGTCACTAATTGTGTTGTCAAAATCCTCATCTTGGCTACAATTTCGTCTTGCACGAATGAATTCGCCGAAAGGTATGGATTTGATCTGATGAAAGGGATGAAAACTGTCCGCTCTCAGAATTGCATTGCAAGAGGTGGGTTTTCTGTAAAGTTTGCTTTGTAGCGTGTCGTTGATTACAAAGAATTCTAGGTCCAGAAATTCAATATGCGATTTACTCTGTTTCATGGTGAAGCTAAGTTCCCACTTGTTGTTGTTGAGATAGTCAAAAAAACTTTGTAGCAGATCAGCACTTCCTGTCCAAAGCAAAATGCAGTCATCTATGTAACGACCCCAGAATAAAATGGAGTCAGTGTATTGGCTGCTGTGCGTACCCCAAAGGTGGTCCGCTTCGAACGCTCCCATGAATAGGTTAGCGAAGGAGGGTGAGAATTTCGAACCCATGGCTACTCCTCGTTTCTGCTGGTACCATTCTTTGTTGAACATAAAAAAGTTGTTGTCTAAGATTAGTTTCATCATGGAAATGAGCATTTGTGTATGTGCCCAGAGCGAGGCCGGCCGTTTGGACAAAACTCTGCTGATTGCCTCGATGCCCAATCCTGGATTGATGCTCGTATAGAGAGCAACCACATCCATAGTGACTAGTGTTGTGCCTGGTTGCCATTCCAAATCTCCTAACAAGCTTAGAATGTGTTTGGAGTCTTGAATGTATGATGGTAGGTTTTTGACAAGTGGACCCAGAAATAAATCTACGTATTCCGCTAGTCTTTCAGTCGGACCACCGATTCCCGAGACTATCGGTCTGCCGGGGGGAAACGGGAGATCCTTATGAATCTTAGGAAGGGTGTAAAGCCATGGATATGTTGGTTTTAGTACTTTCAGATACATGTATTCATCTTCATTTAGAAGACCCTCCTCTTTCCATTTCAGTAGATGGTCGTTGATGGTCTTTGTAAGTGCACCCATAGGGTTAGATTTAATGGGTTCATAACAAGAGAGGTCAGCTAGTTGGTTTTTTATCTCTTTGTTGTAGTCTTCTGCGTTCATCACCACGATGTTTCCTCCTTTATCGGCCTCACGAATAATAATGGAGGGATTCAGTGTCAGTACAGTCAAAGCGTTACGCTCTCCTTTGGTTAGATTGTCTTTGAATATGAATGTTTCTTGTAGTCTTTTAGTGTTGATTTTGTTTAAATCTTCCAACACATGTCTGTGGAAATTGTCTATGCTATTGCCGCCTGATAATGTGGGAGTCCACGTGGACTTAGATTTAAGACCACTGGATACTCCCAAGTCCATGTCTATGTTAAGTTCCTCTAGAAGTTGTCCCATTTCCATGGGGCTGTCTTCTCGTTCAGTGATTGACAATAATAGATGGACTGCTTGTATGTCTTTTATTGTGTGTGTAACATCATCACTCAATACATCAGGAATATTTTTTACATTTTTCTTTGCAGTGATTTTACCCGTGAAGTACTTCTTTATTTTCAAATTACGGACAAATTTGAAGAGATCTATTTTCGTCTGACAGATATCACCGACAGAGTAAGGATTAAAACTCAAACCTTTAGCGAGTAAATCGGTCATATCAGGGGTGAGGGGGAAAGAGGATAGGTTGATAACTTGTACCTCCTTACTGGCGTTATCTAATTTTTTGCTCTCCCCGATCTTAGCTTTTTGCGATATTCGTCGTTGTCCCCCCCTGGTCCCTCTGTGGGTTTTGGAGTAGGAAAACCTCTTCGGGATTGTGCCCTGTTCCCCTTGCGAATACGTTCCATTTCTAATAAAAAAGGACTGCTGTTGGCGTCCAAGTTGTCCTCAATTTCTGTCTCTGGTTCACTGGTGCCCACAGTGTTTAGGGATGTAGTACTAGATGAGATGGAACTGGGGGCAGATGTATTGCCCTCCGGCTTCTTGGATTTAGTAGAAGGAATCAAGGCATCATATTTTCGATCGAAGGTGAATACTCTACCGTTGCGGTAGTCACCATCGTCTCTTTTAATTTGTCTTGCTTTCCTATTTTTAATTTCTTCCTGATGTTTTAGTAAAACCTCATCCAGAATGGTATAATTTTTTACCGTTGGTTCTGGCAGGTTTAGGTCTTTAATTTCTTGTTCAAGAATAGCGATTTCGCCCTGTAGTTTTAAAGTTTTGCGGTCTGCACTCTCTATTAGAATGTCCATAAGGACAAAGGAGTTGTTGTTAACAGAATCTTCCCATTTCTTCATTAAGTCTACATCTAGATTGTCATAGGTTGGAAAAATTTGAGAGCGCAAGCCTCTCGGTATTTGTTTGAGGCGCATATATTGTTTTAAGGTGGTAGCATCCCACCATCGTGAGTTCTCTTGCATCTTCAATTTCTCAAGTCTTTTGAATTTCTCTTTAAGGCCCTCCACTCTAGGGGGACCAGAATTGGCTGCTGCTGTATGGGTAGGCATGCCTTTGGCTAGATTTTCAAACAGGTCTGCAGCTACTTTGTCTCTATCCATGTTGTAGGGAAAGCGTTTTGGATTGTTGGAAGGGTTGGCAGGAACAGTTTAAGGGGTGCTAGCGGGGGGCAGCCCTCTCTGGAAATCTGTTAGTATGTTAGACAACTAATGAGGTCTTTTAGGAGAACCAGATGGAAATGGGCGCACACCTGAGTGACCGCTAGATATTGATAATCAAAAGTAGATGGTGTAGGCAATGGGGCGAGTGGTAATCCCTCACAACCACTCAGAGCGACCAGAAGGCTGGTCTACAATAAATAAGAAACAACTGTGCCCCTGCACTCACACAATGCATAGAACCATGCCAAAGTTACAGAGTTAAGTTGTATACATTTGATAATAAAGTATAACATAACAATCCAAATAGGTAGTGGAGCTACGTAATTTAGTGTCCAAGAACAGAGTAAGAGAAATATAAGTAAGTTGGTAGTCAGTTCATAGAGTATCCATTTTCTGTTTATTGTTCCTTTTCATGAGCCAACACGTGTTTCATCGCAGGGAACTACTGCGAATCTTCAGGGCTAGACAAAAAATACAAAATGTGTCTTAGCTCTATAAATTATGTTTCTAGAATTTTTACTCCAAACGGGTGACTCTTAGTGTGCACCGTAGTGACACGAGGCATGCTAAAAAACGTGGGGGGTGACTTGGTGTCTATGTGATGTACAGTCCTGCATATAGTGACAGATGTGACATGGTGGGGTGTGAGGTGACATACGATATATTTTCAAAAACGAATGGTGTACAATTTGAAAAACTGGCCGGTCTAAGAGGTGAGGTTGTGAGGTAGAACGTGTGTATGGAAAGAAGGACGGTGTCCCCAGTGACTTCTAAGTGACATACGAAAACATGATTCGTTTACAGTACATACGAAATAAAGGAGGTGTTCTATATATGTAATAAGTCGTCTACTTATGTAATAAATAAATAGTTAAAGAATTAAATGATAAAAGGCAATTGTGTTCAAACTTATCCTAAGGGGGTCAATCTATGTAAGGTCGGAATACTGACTTGTAACCACAGACATACCTGGAAGGAGTGGCTCTCAAGCTAGGATAAGCTTATTTGACAAAAACAGACGAAAAGAGGGGCAGGAGAAGACCGGTCAGTGCGACGACTCTATGTGTCTAACCAGGATTTTACAGCATGAAGAGAAAAGACAAGGAGGAAAGAGTTAGAGTACGTAAAAGCGTGAATTGTTTAAGAATTAAGCCAAGTGACAAAAAACAACAAAAACAAAGACAGAAACCGCTGGGCGTATTAGTGTCATCGTTCAAGTACAAGGTCCTATTAAATCATATGTTAATTCATACAGCTGGCGTCCTTTAATGAACCCCTTCTGATCCTGGTGAAGCAACTCAGGAGCAACCCCTGGCAGCCTCCTTGCCAAGACAGTAGCAACGATTTTGTAGTCTACATTTAAGATCGAAATTGGCCTATAAGTCCCGCAAGAGGAGGCAGGCTTATCAGGTTTCAGAATAAGAGTAATGGAGGCACCGTTCCAAGATTCTGGGGGAGGCTGACCGTCCATCAAAATTTGGTTAAATAGAGTGACAGGAGGAGGTGTTATTTCATGTTCTAATAACTTAAACATTTCTGCTGGTAGACCATCGGGCCTGCCGCTTTCCCTTTCTTGCCACTTCGAATGGCTGCCCTAACTTCCTCCTCAGAAATCTCACTATCCAAGAGTATACTTTGATTAGCAGACAGGGTCGGAAGGGAGATTTTACTTAGCCAATGCTTAACTAAATCGGGGTTGATGGATTTATCTTCATGGTATATTTCCTGAAAAAACTCTCTAAAGGCTAATCTTATGCTCTCATCCGAAGAAATTATGGAATCATTTGAGGCTATTGACACAATGTTGTTACGAGCCTGATCTGTTTTAGCCTTCCAGGCCAACAGCTTCCCTGTGCCTTCTCCATATTGGAAGTGGGCCAATTTGCTGGCTTCCCATCTTTGCTGAACTCTCTTACTCAGAACTGAACCCAAGTGTGCCTTTAAACCAAGCAGCTTATCCTGGAGTGATTTTGAGGCCGCCTCCATAGAAGCGGGCAAAAGATCGATATCTGATTGAGTTTTAGCAATGTCCATCTCAATGGAAGCAACCTCCTCCCTATATTGTTTGGAGCGATAGGAAACTTTGCCTGTAATAAGCCCCCTTAGGCACGCCTTAAGGGAGTCCCAAACTACTCCACACGCTGCTGAACCAGCATTTAGGATCATAAAACTTTGGATCTCGCTCTTAAGATAGGAGACATCATCAGGATGTGAAAACAGAGAACAATCACAAGACCAACCTCTAGGGGAGATGCTGGGAGTCCCCTTATACTCCATGAGTATTGCAGAGTGGTCAGACAGATGTAAAGGGAGGTACCTTATAGATTTGACCGCATCCGTCAGACTCTGACTTTCCCGTGTCTCTTTTACTCCTGTTGTGGACTGGTATGAGAATAACCAACGAAAAAGTGTTCTTGATTCCCACCATTCCTGAGTGTATCCTAAGTCGCATATTCTGGGTTGTCTAATCATTGGTTCCTTTGCTATAGGACGAAGAGCTAATGTGACACTGATGCTAGTCGTTTAGGGGTTCTAGGTACTGAGGTGAGTATTTTGGTCCACCACAATTCTCTGAGGTCCTGGGTCTCTGTGCACAGTTCTGTGTATGAGCAGAATCCCTGCCACAATACTGCTTCAAACGGCTAATCGGCAATATGATAAAACTGTGGAAATAACTGAACGCATAAAGTGAAAGTTAGACTTCTTTTAACACGCGGTCAAATAAATGAAATAGTGAAAAAAGGTGAAAGTTCAAGCGAACAATGCATACCCATTAAAACGATAATTTTGGCATGGGCGGCCATTCCCCGTTCTCGAATGTGAATAGCACAAACCATGTGTATGATTTAAAGAATGAAAGACATGGAAGGGCAACAAGTAATAAGACACTACGAGTGCGATAGAAATGAACAATCAACACAAACACAGAGTGTATGTACAAGTGCAACCCATTACCAAACTTTCCCTAAATACGAACGTGTGTAAACACAGAAACATGTTACTAAAAAAAGGTAACTTTAGCCATTCTGTTAGCATACAAAGTCACGACCTTCTACAGCAATAGAAATGTAAGAAAGATATCACTGATGCGAACCAGTGAAGTTACATCGAGTCCAACATACATATATAAAATCACATATTGTCAAAGTGTGAAGGCGTGAAAGCACTGACGAAAAATTGTCAAAGAGTAAATTAAACAAGTAAATTCCCTTAAAGGATGATAGTATTCATGAGAAGTAAATGAAACCTTAATGATTATGCAAAACACAGTATCTCAAAATAATCATACATGTATCAAACCACTGGGGCGAGGCTCCCAGAAACTAAATCATTGAGCATATATCAAATAATGGAGCAGCGATTTCGGAAGAAAAAAAAATCTTACACTGATATGACATGACCGTGTATCTTAATGAAAGTGTCTGGACAAATATAAATATCCAAGAAAGTTCAAGATGAAAACATAACGCCCATTGTGGAAATCGAAAGTAATTGGCGTTAGCATGAGCTGAAGCCATCTTGTTTGTGCCATCCATTTTTTCAGCTATGTAATTCTTCCATCTTCACTGCTGCTTGCCTTACAATTCTGCTTGTGTCATCAGCTTTAGTTAACTCCTTCAGTACTGAGCCAGAGCAATGTATGAGCTCAGAAAGGCCTGTAGCTGCTAGAATACACCTGTTTGAGAATGTAACTGTCTACCATTTCCTACTGATGTAAGCAGTTCTGTTTCCTCTCCCACTCTGCTGACTAACCGCTATATGTATCAAGCTATTTAGCATTCGCAAAGGCCGAAATTCTGCGAATTTCGGCCTTTGCGAATGCTAAATAGACAAATGGAATGTATCAAACTAGTTTGATGCAAAATAAGGAATAGCAAAATTTGCTAATCCTTATTTTGCGATTGCACTTAAGGAATTGCAAATTTTGCGATTCCTTAAATGCAATGTATCAAACAAATAAAATGCAAAAAATGCCATTAAGGATTAGCAAATTACCACCAACTTCTAGTTGGTGGTAATTTGCGAATTCTTATCAAAAATCTTTTTTGATAATAACCAAAGGTGCCATATGACGCCCATACATGCCCTTAGGGCATGTATGTGCGCCATATGCCCCCAAATGTCTTTTTCAGGGGTGCAGCAGGGTGTTCTTGAGACACCCCTGCACCCTTGGAAACATCCCTAATTTGCGATCAGCAAATTGCTAATTGCAAATTGCACTTTCATTCCTATGGGCCTCCTGGCCCATGGAAATGAAGGGGTAATTTGCGATTGACAATTTGCTAATCTCAAATTAAGGAATGCTAAGGAATCGCTATTGGAAAGCGATTTTGTACATACATACCGTTTTGCATTTCCTAAATAGCGATTCCTTAAAATTCGCTATTTAGGAAATGCAAAATGGTTTGTTGATACATATAGCGGTAAGTGATATCCATCTGCTCATGTTTGTCGGTAGCTATTCCTGTGAATGCTTGTACCTTCTATTTGAGTCTACATGCTTACTCTGCAACAAACTCAGTATAAAAGGACCATGGTCTGTGTATTCAAGTCACTACCTCCTGGAACACTTGAGGGTGTTGCATGGACGTGGTCTCACTCATGAGTGAATAAACTTGTTATTTTGAATTTCAGCTTCAGTGTCAATCTCTATTTTGTTGGACTGAGGGACCTGTGGACAAAGCTTCAGCTTCAGTGTCAATCTCTATTTTGTTGGTCTGAAGGACCTGTGGGCAAAGATAAGGGTGAACCCTGCAGTGGTGTGCCACTAAAAAGGCACATTTCCACACCGTGAGGTCAGCGATTTGGATATCAAACTTTACCACACATGCATTTATGATGCTTGCCTTTACTCCACAAGCATTATAATGTGATGCCCTTTACAATGTTGGTCTTTGACTTCCTAACAAGCTATATTGAGGTAAATCTGTGAATCCCATGTTAAGTGGTTATCCATCAGAATTGTTCTGATTATCATCTACTGGATAGCAGATTTAGCACAAGAAGGAAACTATGCATTTTAAGCTGATCTCAGTAACGCCGAGAGTCAGGGGTAAAAGATTCCTCTTGGCTACCACCAAAAATAACATCCGCCATTTCTGATTTTCCAAATACATATGGTCTTGGAAGGGCTAGGTTAACGTATTTTATGTCATGTGAATGTTTGTAAAATTCCACTCTGGTTCATAGGTTTTCGGGTCCAGTGTTATACAAGGACTTGAGAGCAAGGCATAAAAGTTTCAAGCTAGCTCTCTTCCACATAAGAAGCCAATGAGCAGAGCCAAATCTGTTAAAATTGCAGATTAGTTTAGCAGCTGCATTTTGAATTATCTGTAGTTTGATAAAAAGGTAATCTGCCAAGCTCACACAAAGGGCATTTCCATTGGCCAACCGAATGGCAATGAAACCCTGGAGTATGGTTTTGCCACAGCCTTCTGAGAAGCTTAAGAATGCCAAAGCACTTACTGCAAGTGACTTTGACCTGTTCTTGCATGGAAATAGCATTGTCCACCATGATCCCTAAATCTTGCCCTAGTTTTGTAGGGGTAGGCCTGTCCCCCAAAGAGTCTGGCTACCAAGAGATGTCCCAGATAGATTGAGCCTCACCATATAGCATTTAATTTTTAACATTGGGGGGAAAAATTGAAAAATGCAGGGTGGGACAGCTGCGATAAACAGCTACAGACTTTCACTCCCATGGCTTTGAAACGTGAAATAATTTAAATTAAAAACACAAAAAAAATAAAGAAATTATACTACAAAAGACCGAAACGTCGACTACTGAGTCCATTTTCTTCATCCCCTATTAATTTCACAAGTGACCTTTACTTTAAGAAAAATAAGAGTCATTTGTTGTTTTGATTTATTGGATTGGACTTTTTTGTTCAGATGTACTATAGGAACAATTTATAAATTCCTTTTTCATTTGAATGCATTATGATGGTTGATATGTACCCTCTGAATTTATGAAAAATATATATAAAAGAAATCTTTTTTTGATAAAAAAGATTTACCGTGTTGCTTTTTGATCTTTTATGCCTAAAAGTTAGACAAACAATATAGTCGTGATCAGATACCAATTGCATTGGAACAGACTAATTGACACAAATAATGTTCAAGTCTGATATCTGCTAAGTTTCCTTTCAAACTAATTCCCTTGCTGGCACTTTACTAATTTTCTATATGAGGAAGGCGGACTGAGGGTTTGGCGGACAAGGCCCTCTATAATGTCTGTCGTGGAGTATCCTGTCCTCCAAACTGTAAATCAGGTCCTTGGTGTTCTTTCCGGGTGTTGTCAGTAGTTTGTTTGGGGACTACCGACACTATGCAGGACAAAAAGGTACTAGAGGAAAACTAGCAGCACTTGCTAGTAGCAGACATAACAGCACTTACATGTAGCAACATATAAGAGAGAGAGTGTGAAGGAGAACTCAGTGCCTGCCAACCCCCATGTCCACTCAAAGTTGCATATCGCCAACGAAAATGCAAAGCCTGCAAATTGACACTGTCATGTCCAGATAAAAAAAGAATAATTCTTGAGTATTCTGTTAGCCTTGTGAAAAATGTAATTTTCATATGACCCAAACAAGGAGTGGCACAAAAGGAGGTCTATGCCTGGAAGCTCACAAAAACAGAGAAGTAATGAAACGGGGGTGAGTGGTGCCTGGGACCACTTGCTCTTGTCTTGATTAAACAGTATGAGAGAAATGAGTTGTAGAGACAGAGGTAAAGACACAAGAGTTTGTCAGCAGTAATGAACATGTGGTAGCTGTAGGGGGGAGTACACACCTAATGTTGCTAGAGTTTACTGTAGTTTATTTTGCTGTCTCCAAGTATGCATTCTTTGAATTAGCTAGGAGCTGTCAATCTCAGGGACTACATATTAATAAAGCAATAGAAACTACAAAAATAACATATCACAGAGGGTTTGCAGCCATTATCCCGCATTTTTTATCCCGCGGACTTTCAGTCCGCATACCATTTTCCCGCAAGGTCATTGACCTCGCATACCATCATCCCGCATTTTTTCAAAACGCATGTGCATTTATCACGCATGCCTTTACAACGAATTACGTTTTAAAGGCATGTATGGTAAATGCATTTGCGTTGTGAAAACCACGATGACGAGAGAGGTAAGTGGGTTTGGGTTAATTTTTTCGTCATGCTGGGTTAGTGATTGTGTAGTGTAGTGTTGTGTTAGTGTAGTGTAGAGTTGTGGTGGTTGTTTAGTGTAGGGTCGTGCTGGGGGAAGTGTTATAGGGTTTAGGGTAGTGTTGTAGTGTTTGTGTAGTGTTGGGTCATGCTGGGGGTAGTGTGTCAGGGTTTAGGGTAGTGTTGTAGTGTTTGCGTAGTGTAGGGTCATGCTGGGGGTAGTGTTTTAGGGTTTAGGGTAGTGTTGTAGTGTTTGCGTAGTGTAGGGTCATGCTGGGGGTAGTGTTTTAGGGTTTAGGGTAGTGTTGTAGTGTTTGCGTAGTGTAGGGTCATGCTGGGGGTAGTGTGTTAGGGTTTAGGGTAGTGTTGTAGTGTTTGCGTAGTGTAGGGTCATGCTGGGGGTAGTGTTTTGGGGGTTTAGGGTAGTGTTGTAGTGTTTGTGTAGTGTAGGGTCATGCTGGGGTGTAGTGTTTTAGGGTTTAGGGTTGTGTTGTAGTGTTTGTGTAGTGTAGGGTCATGCTGAGGTGTAGTGGTTTAGGGTAGTATTGTAGTGTTTGTGTAGGGTCATGCTGGGGGTATTGTATTAAGGTAGTGTTGTAGTGTTTGTTTAGGGAAGTAAAGTGCTTTATGGTAGTGTTGGGGGGTTGTGCTGGGTAGTGTAAATGTTGGAAAAGGACTGTGTGTTAAGGGTGGGTGGTGCAGGGGTACTACATTAGAGTGTAGCGTAGGGTAGGGTAGGGTAGGGTACTCTTACTTACCTTTAGAACTTTTACAACGAGTATATCTTTAACAAGCATGCATTTTCGTTGTAATGGCATGTGTGCTAAAGGCATATTCGTTTTAAAAGTTTTCGTTCTCTTATTTTGCGGACTAATAGTACTTGCGGTATTATATTTGCGGGATGATGGTATGCGGGATGTTTGTCTGCGGTCTGACATCATGTATTCATCACAGAGATGACATGCCATTTGAATGAAGGCACTTGTCTGTTAACTGGTATTGACATCCTTGTTATAATACTAGCCCTCCTGAGTGGGAGACTTAGGGCATCTTTTAGACATATCGGGTACCAGGGGGGTCTCAAACTGGGGCCAAATCTGCAACGCACCAGCCTTTTCCCCATACTCAAAGTTCTGCATACAGCTGGCATGCCAGTGCGCTCTACACTATTATAACATGGATAGATCTGATGATATCGGAAGGGGTGTATCCATGGGAGTTTTTAAAAGCAAAGACTGGAAATTACCTCTGTAGGTTTAAATTTATCCAACTGTCTTCCTGATTTGTTGCCTCAAAACAGGATATTGGGCGTGACTTTGAACTTGAGCTCCTTCTTCAAGACACAAGACCTAAGAGTAAGGAAGTTGGAAGGTGGTATGAGAAGCTTTTGGAGGTTGAGGAAAAGAAGTTAGCAACTCCCCACTTAGTCAGGAGAGGAAATTTCCATGGAATCATGTTTTCACCATCAAACATCTGTACTGGACACCATCTAAAATTGCAAAGTTTTCTCCTCAACCTCCCCCCAAGTGTGTAAGGTGTGGCTGTCTAGATGCCAAGGATGGTTATATTTTCGTTGAATGGCCCAGGCTGAGTGATTACTGGGGAGGAATGGAACTCGCTCTAAAAGGTATTCGTGGCACAGAGATCAGTCTAAATACAATGCTTATTCTCTTTGGAGCAAATGAGAAAATAAGCAAGTTGTTGAGGCGGCCACAGAGAGGGTTGCTCTTTTATCTGATTTTAATTGCCAGAAGAGAAATTTGTAAGAAACGGAGGGACCCAACTACCTCTGAAGGCGAAAGATTGGGTCAAGGCGGCCATCAGCGTCTGGATCAGGGTGTAGAAAAGTGCCTGACCCCAGCTATATGGAAGGACTTTCAAACTGGTGCAGCTCCTTGGGTATCGACCACTCATCCCAATGAATACACCAGGTACCAATAAAGGTGATGGTCCTGTATGGTGCCAGAGCCTGGAAGAATGCAATGACTGCAGGGCGGATAGTTCGATGGTGCGGTCGCTTGAGAGTTGCAGACGCCTTCTATCAGGTGATATGAGGATAAGAAAAGAAAATAATTTAAAAGGTATTGACTTCCTACTTCAGTAATAAACATTCTAAATCATGGAGAAATACATGAATGAACTCTCTGTTATGATTGCCTTGAAACTGGGAGTTGCCTTGCAACCGGGGGTCAGAGGAATATTACGTTCCTCCTGCGGAAGAGGCAGAAGTTTGACAAATCTGAGTTGAATAATGCGAAGTTCTGGCCGAATTCTGCCAATTGCTGCACGGTGGACTTCTTTTGCGTGTATGACTCCAGAACGGTGATTTGGCGAGCGCGAGCGAGATTTCACCAAGTGCGATTTTTGTTCAGTAGGAGGACATCCAGGGAGAATGTTTTTAATGTGAGTGGTTGCAACTGTTCGTGGTCAGAGTAGCTGTCCCCTTTGGCGCTCTGTGTGGTGCCATCCACTCTGATTTTTCAGCGCAGAACGTGCTATCAGCGCTAAATCACAGCATGAACAGTGCAACATGCCTATTTCCATCCATTAGCAGAACTCCGCGGAATCTCGCTGAGTTTTTATGTAACTCCACGGAATTCTGATGAGTCAAATTCGGTGAGTTCTACTCACTCTTACTTGAAACCAAATTTTCAAAAATATTCTGATGCTGATTGCTTGTGACCGGACAACAGGACTATTGGAGACAGTGATTGTAGGAGCTGCCCTGAACGATGTGAGCCTGTAGTGCTTCCTACACAGCAGTAACAAGAGCTGCCTTGCTGTCCCCGTCCCTTAACTCTGGGCTGTTGGATGTCATGCCACCAAAAGTAGCTCATTGTCAAGGCTTATTACTAGAGGGGCACTGTTGAGAGCAAAAGTAGATCACCTCATAAATACCTCTGCTGCTGCAGTGATAGCTAAAGGAGGCCACAGAGGAGAGCAGAGAACCAATGACCCAAGTTTGATTGAGCAATATTCTTGATAAGCACACTCCTTGCTCAAGTCTGACTCTTTCCACCTTAAAAGAGTCCACTTTCCAGTGATACACCCCCTGCCACCCCTCCTTTACCCCACAGCACTCTCTGCCTGCCATGGTGATGGGAGCAGGGAGATCACCCCTGCCACAAGATGTGAGCAGTGTATTGAGCCATGCTTCATGCTACGCTTTGCAGAAGTCTAGCAAACACTGGCCCCCACTTCCTGAATCCCAAGCACGACAACTAGACCATGAGGTCCAGCTCTCGCTTTCGGCCCGTCAGGGCCAGGATAGCAATTATTTTCCTGCTGATTAAAGGATAACTCTCTGGAGTTCTTATACGGTAGCTAATATGTCATAAGTAAGGCTCAATGTTTTCCGTTTTTAACAGATAAATACAGACAGAAAAACGTTTATTTTCCTGTCTGTATTTATTTTTAAATGTGAATAAAAACTGAAATTGGGTTGTTTTTGAGTGATTGGGAATGCTGTCAGTCATGACTGCCAGGCCAAAAGCTGTGCGGATTGACAGGCGAGGGATAAAAAAAATAAAGGAACTCTAGTAAAGAGCTTTAAACAGAAGGAGATATGCACAACCTTGATACTAAAATGTGCAAGTTTTCTTATAAGTGCATATTTTATCATCTGTGTGTGTGCATATATTATTGAAACCTGTCAGGTGTTCAGGCACAAGCGCACATTAACTTGTTAAATAAATGCATAAATATACACATTCCAGCTTTATTTTTTCACAAAACCAAAAATATATATGGATAAATACAGGTAAAATGATAACAAAATAAATATGGATAAATACAGATGGAAATGACAAAAATATAAATACCACAAAACCGGGAGCCCTAGTCATAAGCTATCTTTCCCACTAGCCTACAGTCCCCCACATTCATCAAAGTCATGTTTTGCGAGTCCTTAATAGCGAATTTTAAGGATTCGCTATTAAAGACTCGCAAAACGGGATGCATGTAGGAATCGCAATATTTTTTGCGATTTCTACTGATTCCTTATTTGTGATTCGCTAATTGCAAATAAGGAATGACTTTTCCATTCATTCCTAAAGGCCCATAGGAATGAATGGGGAGTCATTCCTTATTTGCGATTAGCAATTAGCGAATCTCAAATAAGGAAGCAATTTCAAGGGTGCCAGGGTGTCCAAAGGACACCCTGTTGCACCCCTGAAATGGTAATGTTCACTGGTGTTGCGCACACACATGTCCCAAGGACTTGTGTGTGTGTAACATACAACTTGAAAAAAATACACTAAAGTGCATATTTCTAAGTTTTTGCTATTTACCATGTAGTTAGACTTCGCGGTAAATAGCGGCCCCAGATTGCGAATTCGCAATATTGGAATGGTTCATGCATTGCATTCCTTAAATGCAATCGCAATTTGAGAACTTGCAATTATTTGCGAATTCTTAAATTGCGAGTGCATGAACCCTTGATGCATCTCAAATGCCATTTTTGCGGGCGCAAACGGACGAATTTTGCGATTCGCACCGTTTGCGCTCGCAAAAATGCTTGATGCATCTACCTGAGTGTCCCATGACACAAACTGAGATCCTAAAAGACTCTAATCCGCCAGATTAATCATACGGGCTGATTGAAATATTGGCAGAATGTGTTCTCCCTTGCAAGGTGATGGAGTACTCTTTCCGCCAACCTGAAGTTGCGGCCGCCTCATTTAGAGTCGAGCAGAGATCACTCTGTCTTCATCACCTATACACAGCTCCAATGGAACAAGGTTTGGCCATGTGTCTGCCTGCCCTATTTAGATTGCGCAGACACATGGTCAGCTTTCTCTTCCCGTCACTGCCATGAAAAACGTGCCAGTAAGGGGCAGTGAACACTTTTAAATGACTCCAATGCATTTGGAGAATGCTGCTCCCATGGCAAGGGAGTCATTGTTCTTTCACTTTTCAAAAATAAAATCCCGCTTTGGGATTTCTAAATAGGTTGGGCGAAGCACCCTTGCCATGGCGGGAATATATTACTCCGCCATAGCGACTGAAATTGCTCTGTCTGCAAATTATTAAAAATAAATAATTAATTAGAGCAGCCCCATAGTATTTTATGAATCTGGTACGAAGTGATATAAGCAGATTGAGTCACTTGTACCCTATTTTAATATCCAATGTTGCCTTATTTCAAGAAAAAAAACTGGTAAAAAACCTAAAAGCACCCCCTGAAATCATATAACACAGACCCCTGTTTGAACCATCAAAATCTGCCTCCGAGTGCTAGTGAACTGCCAAATCACCTGTGTAAACCATTAACAACTTTCAGGACCGAGGACAGCGCAGGGGCTGTCCACGGTGCTGGACGCTCGTTGGTTAACATTGGTCCAGTATTGTGTAAGAGAGCTGATTCTGTGTTATGAGGCAGAGAATAAAGAACACACAATTCCGTGGACTATGAAACATTACACCCCGCTCTTCCCCGCCCTTCTGCATTGCCCACACGGCCGCTCCGAGCCCTGCAGGTGCAGACCGCTGCGACAGGCAGCCTGAGCTGAGGAGACGCTGCCGAGAGACCCTCCGACTGCCAGCCTCACAGGAGCCCCTGAAGTTCCCTTCTCGGGCTCAGACGCCAGGAAGTGAACACCCCGCACTGCCGTGGAAAGTGAAGAGCGGTGCTGCTTGCATATCGGCTGCCTACGACCTACCGGCGATTCCAACTGTGGCCACTCCCCCTTTCCAAGTGCTTGGTATTTCTTGATAGCGCACTGGGCACCGCTTGGTACAGGGACTCGGAGCTGGCGAGGGTGCGCTAGGTGCAGACGGGTGGATGACGGCGAAGTCCTCTGTTGTAGCTCCAAGTCCTACACCAGGGAGTCGGGCTCTGGGGATGACGTTTCATTCCGTAAGTAATTCTAATGTCCTTATCACATTTAACATTTTAGAAAGTGTTTTCTATTTTTCAGAATATATTTATAGACTGTTTTATGAGCGTCCGGCCTCATTGATGTGTTTATTTCTGATGTTTTGGGCTTCTAGTGAAATGTCAGATATCAACTTTGAATTAATGAATGAATGGAAAGGGTTTGTATAGCGTGCTGTTATCCAAAGGGCACCAGGGTGCTATAGTCGGGAGTTCGAGCTCTCACTGAAGAGTGGAAACAAATGAATGCTTTTTGGGGCCAGGAGCAAAATATTTTGAGGCCCATGTTTGAGAAAACCTTTTTTTTATTTCAAAGTATTTTTATTAATTTAGGAGAAAAGGCATACAATCAGACAATATTGCGATACAATCAAAGATAATAATGTGCAGATTACCCTTGAGTATCCAGTTGACTCTAATTCAAGCCCTAGTGATGCATACCAAGAATGACTTGTATACTAAACTTGCAGAAACGGTTAAAAGCCAAAATTGCCCTGCACCCTATAGCCAAGTAGTGCCAAAATAAAAGCTTTAACAAGAATTGATAAAGTAATTTATTTTTGCACTTTCATCTAATGTTTTTTTTACTTGCAACAACATTTTACGGGGCTTTCGGTGTCTAACCAGCCTGTGCCTCCATTGTAAGATAGACATGATGAGGGTGACACGTCGTATGCTTAGTGGGCAAGTGTATAGTAGTAAATTAAGACATGTGCACAGAGCTCTTGAATTTGTAGCTTTAATTTCCGGAGCTTCACAATCACGATTAAAGATCTCTTCATAAATGCCATTCTGACCGGAAGAGTGAAAATCAAAGCACTCCTGGAGGTTTCTCCCAATTCGGTTGGGTAAAAGCTGATCATTTTATCTGTAATTATCCTCCCCTGCCTTATTTCTCCACTACTTCAATCTGTACACTTCTCTGGGCAGACTGTGACCTCTCACTCTGCCCCGTATGAGAAAAGGGAGAGTGCGGGAGACAGGGAAGGACAGAGAGGTACAGAGGATGCTAGAGTGAAAGATAGGAAGTGGAGCGAAAACTGAGGTAGAGATAGGCACGAGCTAGAGATGTAAGCTAAAGTGAGAAAGGTGAAGTGGCCATAAAGAAATATGCAAAGAGGCAGTAAAAGGTAGATCAATAGGGATATAGAGAGATAGCTAGGATTTTAAAGTGAGTCCGAGGGAGCTGCAGCTAGAGAGTGGGGAGTGTAGGGCTATGGGCAGGGTCAGGGAACACAGAGGCCTGTAGTAGAAAGAGAGGTGAGTAGGAGAGATGCAGAGAGAGGGCTGTTTAGACGGGCAGGGAGGTGAACACTGAGAAGGATAGAGAGATGCAAGGTAGAGAGAGAGGGTGGTGAGGTAGTAAGCGGGGCAAAATGAGAAGTGAGGTATAGAAACACAGATCAGATAAAGAGTATTAAGGCAGAGAGGAAGGGGAGAAAGATGGAAAGAGAAGAAAGAAAAATGACGTGTAGAGAGGAAAAAAGTGACGTAAAGAGACAAGGTTGTTGAAGAGGAAGTGAGGCAAGGTTGATACACAGGTAGGAAGAGTGGGTAGAGAGAGCGATGGGGTAGAGAGGGAGATAGAGATAAGGTGAGATTATGAGGTGTATTGGAGAGAACTGGATAATGCGGTGAGATAGAGAGGGTGAATAGATGAATAGGAATAGAAGGCGGTCCACAGAGAGATGAGAGAGAGGGAGAGAGGGAAAACTGGTATTGAGAAAGAAAAACTTTATGGGTAGGGAAATGGGGTAGCAAAAAAAGAGTAAGGTGTGGACAGTAGTGAAGTATGATGATCAGAGGGATGAGACAGTGAACTAATTGGTAGATTTAGAGGTTGGATAGTGGGAGAGAGGTGAGGTTGAAGGATTTTAAGTACTGAGTGAAGTAAGGTTGCAAGTAAAATGAAGTAGAGTGAGCTGAGGCAGAAAGAGGGGTGAGAGAGAGCAGTAGAATAAGGTTGGGTATAGAAAGAGAAAGAGGTGATGTAAAGAGAAAAGGCATACCTTGGTCAGATGCCAAATGTGCTGCAGTTCCCTTTACATCATTTAAAACTAGTGTTACTTGATTTCGCTTTACTTACATCTATTCACTAAGGGTCTGATTTACAGGTTGGAGGATGGTTTAATCCATTACAGATGTGACAGATATCCCCTCCACCTTATTACATGTGCCTTAGAATATAATGCACTTGAAATAAGGCAGACAGTGATGGAGTAACCAGTCCAGCAACCTCTAAATCAGGCGCTCAGTTCTTTAGAGCTATGTAGCAGTTTTCCAGTTCATATTTTAAACAGTTTGTTACTCTTTTTTCCTCTTACAACTGCTATCTTACATTAATTTACATGACCTAAATATAATTCCAACTAGGGCCAAATCAGCCTTTCATTATCTGCAGAGCAAAACATGACCTGTTACTTACATTTATGCAAAACTTAAAAGAGCTGCATAAAACATTATTATCTCATTCTGCTTTTCATCTGAAACGTATTTAATCTATTTTGAGATGTGCAAGTAGCCAGATTTGAATACACACAACTCTCTGAATGGAGATGTTATGTAGTGATTTGTTTGTATACTAACAACTCTCTAAACGGGGTTGAATAAGTCCCGCAAACATAACACAGGATGAGCAGTAGGTAAGCAGACATGGGTTGTTGTAGTGTGCATAATTACCAAGGCCATATGTGCTTACATTCTACAACAGCGCACTTCAGAATTCATCGATCACTGCTTAGTAAACAAAACATGCTCACTTTGTTAGGCAAGGTAATCAAACATTCTTTGCAAACTAAACGTAAGTGAATTTTGCAAAGTACGAAATACGATTCTAGCACTGAAATGTTTATTCCTAATGATTTCTTTCCTACATCAGGGCTTATTGCTATAGTAGTTTATATAAGTTCAATTTTGTGTGCCTTTGAGTGCAGCTTAAACCTGTCAATATTTCCCTATATATGTGTCCAGAGATTACTGTATGTTTCCATCTGTTGAGCTGATCAGCTGTTCTTGCTAAAGCGGTGGTCTAGAAGTAGCTTTTCAGGGGATAGATTGTTCACCTGATTCTAGTACTTATCAAAAGCATCTAATAGCACTATCTCAACTGAAAATAATGTTGCTTCTTTCTACAGCTTTGCATCCTAAGGTTACATTCAATCTCGAGAAAAAAAACTCCTCTGTATAGCCACTAAAACGGAACTTGTCTTAAAATTACAGATTGTTGTCTCTCCTTTTTATTTTAAAATTAGCCTCCGTTACCATCCTCTTCATGCCTCCTCTCTCTGAGTACAACCTACTTTTAGTTATATGCATATATGCATGTGCACCTTGAGCCCTAATATTGTATCTCCTCACAATGCCCACACCTCACTTAAAACATCAACACCTCACTTTTGAAAGTCAGACCCTGCAACCTAACAATACCTAATCTCCTGTAACTTTTCTATTAATATTGCCAACCATTTGCATGCATTCTCTCACCTCCACCCACTAACGATCATACTTTACTCCTATTTTTTTATTTTACAACATGGAAACTAGAGTAAATCAATTGAATGACTTCCATACGAGCCCAAGGCAATTAACCACTGAAAAACCCATTAACCTTTGGTTCTCAAGCAGTGTGCTGCTTGCTGTAAACCATTTCAACACCTTATCATGGCAATTATGCACTAAATAAACACAATTATAGTACAAGACATAACCATCCTGGTAAATACTGGTACTGGAAGACCCAGAGATCTGGCAGTCAATTGTACCTCATACAGACTGCATAAGAATGTCCTTATAATGATTGACACTCTCACACTAATGTAAACTGCTACAGGTCATGTCAATCAACTAGTACCGCACCAGTCCACAGCAATAAACCATCCACCACCAACTTAACAAGCATTGAACCACTGAAGAGATCAGTCACATGTTACTGGCAAACTGAGGACTCAATTTAGTCTACCACTACAGGCACCAACTAGCTACATGCTATGACCACTTGTTGACATCTCACAATGACAATCAAAGTATGATATTCCCAAAGTACATCCCAACAGATCTCTCTACCATGGTTTCCTACAACCTATGCTTGCCAGAACCATAAACCTTAACCAAAATATCTTAGAATGGACATGCTAGTGCGGTAACCAGCTAAGTGGTCTATCAACATAAGAAATATCATAAAGGGACCCGCAGAGCTGCTTAAAGTTGACAGCTTACTGAAAATCATAAACTGGGTGCCTGCCTCTCATACTTCTTCATCCATCACACTGCTAAGCGCTTTGTCCCATTAGATGACAGCTACACCTTGGTGATCATCAGCAACAACTTCGGAAACACTTTACACAAAAGATTAAAACAAAGGCAAGCCACTTCCAGCCTATCCCCTTACAAGGTGTAGCATGCTACCTATGTAGGCAAGTGCTTCAGTGCTTCACATAGGGGTAGTATGCACTATTTAACTAGTGAAATACAATACAATACAATAAGGGAGTGAGGAAATAGCTGCCAGTAGCCAGGAAACAGCCATTACAACGCAGCTGTTTCCACGCAGGGCCTTTACCACGCAGGCATTGCCATGCACACACTGTTACCACGCATAGCCATCACCATGCATTTTTTTAACAAAGTATGTGGTGAGGGCATATGCTGGTAACGGCACCTGCGTGATAAAGGCAGTCGGCATCGTTAGAGGACCCAAGAGGTACTTCCGCTTCCTCTTATCGACGTGTGTGCAGTGCTTTATCCGGAAAAGGTAAGGGGGATTGTTGGTTTTAGTTTAAAAGATATGGGGGCCAGGGGCCAGATTTAGGGTTCAGGGCGGGGGCCGGGTAATTTTTAAAAGGGCTGGAGACTAGGAGGGGGTTACGCAGGGTTAGAGATTTAGGGTTTAGGGAAAGGTCAGGTATTTTTTAACATGGAAAGGGTCGCGCTGGGGTTCTAGAATTAGGAAAGGGTTGGTATTTTTTTAACAGGGTGAGGGGCGCGCTGGGGACAAGAATTAGGGCTTAAGGCAGAGACGAGTATTTTATAAATAGGGCAGGGGGCCCGCTGGGGTCTAGATTTAGGGATGAGGGCAGAGACAGGTATTTTTTTAAACAGGGCGAGGGTCGCGCTGGGTGTCTAAATTTAGGGAAGGGTCAGTATTTTTTCAACAGGGCGAGGGGCGTGCTGGGGACAACAATTAGTGCATAGGGCAGAGACAAGTATTTTATAAACAGGGCAGGGGCGCGCTGGGGTCTAGATTTAGGGATTAGGGCAGAGACAGGTATTTTTTTAAACAGAGCAAGGGTCGCGCTGGGGACAAGAATAAGGGCTTAGGGCAGAGATGATTATTTTATAAACAGGACAGGGGGCGTGCCGGCCTGTAGATATAGGGATTAGTGCAGAGACGGGTATTTTTTTTAATAGGACGAGGGACGTGCTGGGGTCTAGATTTATGGCTTAGAGTATGGTCGTGTCTTTTTAAAAAAGGGCAGATTTTACCGTACATGCTTTACAACAAAATACGTTATAAAAGCATGCGTGATAAAGGTTATAAGTGGTGAAAGCATTTGCGTTGTAACACATGCGTGGTAACGGCATGCGTTACAATGGAATGAGTCGTTCCATCATACAACCCCAGTAGACGAATGGCTGTCTAAGGAGGGAGATTACAGGGCTGTGGTGAAAGTTGATGTTGGAGGTACATATAAAAGAGATAGTAAAGGACTGGACAGAGGTACAGAGCTTAGAGAAACAAGAGCAGAAAAATAAGCAGAATTAAGTTAGAAGTAAAGAGCCGTACGGTAAATGGATGGGATTAAAGTACAGGGCTCAGAAGAGCACTAGGATGAGAGATAAGAAAAAAGTGTGCTTAATTGTATAAGCAGTTCTTATGAAAAGGAAATGTTATATATTGTCCCATGTTTTGCCTCTACTTCATGATATAATATACCTGCCTGTTTGATATATCTTCTCATGTCTTAATCTTTTGTGCCACATTTATAGCACTGCTCAGCAGTTCTGGTAGAAATGTAAAATAATAAATAATAAAAATATATACCCAGAGATGGCAAGCCGCGTGTGAATGGTGGCAGAGAGTTAGGGAGGTGTTAGAGAAGAGAGGGCAAGGAAGAGTTAGCTCTGGTCTATGCTGGTCTCTGCTGAGAATTGTCGAAGAAACGTCGCTCTGATGCGAGAGATGATCTGCATTTCAAATGTTTCCTTTGTATTATATGCATGCAGTGATTCTCCTTTTGGTTATATTCAAAATGGCTGCCAATCCTGTGGAGAGGGAGAGAACAGGGCCTTCTCGCTCCTGCTAAAAATACAATAGTGCATGTCTACCCAGAAGGAACAGAAAGAAAGCTTCTCAGATTTCCATCTCGTTCCTGACATTAATGGTCTCCTCTTCAATCCCAGTCTCTGGCCTAAAATCTCCACAGTGGCAGCATCCCCTCCAGGGGACTTCGGGACTGTATCCCTAGGAAGGAAGCATGTTTGTCTTGTAACACGGCCACTGGATACTATAACAACAAAACAAGCCCTTCGGGTCTTTTTACTGCGAATGAATCGAAACTGTTTGCTGAGCTGGTTGGATTACAACTTTCAGAAAGACAGACACTAAGGGGCATATGTACTAAGAAGTGACGGAGTGGGGCATTAACCTTCCTGGCTTAACGCTGCGCTCCACCACTTCTGAAACCCAGGGCTGCACCATATTTACAACAATATGGTGCAGCCCTGCATTTCCCCCTGAGCTCGCGCTACGTTTAGCAGCCTAGTGCCAACACAGACTCCCTTGCACAATAGTTTAAGGGTGTCTGTGTTGAGGGGAAGATTGCTTATGTGCAGGAACATCTTCCGTCCTGCACATAAACAATCTTTAAATGGCGTTTTGTAACTTCTATGTGTGCTGCTAAATGCAGCTCACATAGAAATTGCAAAACATCATCATTGTTTATGTGCAGGAAGGGATCCCTTCCTGCATATAAACAAGCAAAGGCGTTTTGCTGTTTCCATGTGTGCTGCACCCATGAAGGACTCTCCGGTCTGTCACCGGGGCTCCCGGTTGCACGGAGAGTGCAGAGTGCTTCCTGAACTTTCTGGCTGACATTTAGGAGAGGGTTAGCATTTTAGTTGGGCACCCCTTCTGGGGGAGGACACCATTTCCGGGGGAGGATTGATAAAAAGGAATGGAAAGCCGAGCGCACCTGGACCCTGCCCAGGGCCGAAAATTCTGACCTTTTTAAAGCAGTACACTTGACTCGAGAAGTATTTTTGAGACTCAATAAAGGCAAAAGAGAAAGCTGCATTGAAATAGAATACTCCCGCCTAGAGACTAAAGCATCGAAACGATGCCCAAATTGTGGGCTTAAGGTAAAAGCTAAGCCCAGTAGGCTTTTTGCAGAGATTAAAATACATTTAGACAACAGAACCTCCAGGTATACCCCAAAACAAATGAAGATCAGGAACTGGGAAACCAACGCTAAAGGATTCCAGAACAAATGATACCACTACAAAAAATAAGCTATTATGTGTATATTTAAATACTAGATCTTTAATAAAACATAGTAATGAATTCAATTTATTTATGGAGACACACAGACAGATTGCCTTTCTCACAGAAACTTGGGCGGGCACCACTTGTGACATAGATATACAGATAGCACTCCCAAAAGGTTTTAACATCTATAGATGCAACAGAAAACATAAGTGGGGAGGAAAGGCAGCAATTATTGTAAAGCGAATTGTCAACCATCTATATCCTCCTTTGGAGAAACAATCACATATTCGATAGAGTACCAAACGAACATCCTTTAAGGGTATATTACTCTACAGGCCCCTAAACACTAGGAAAGACTTTCCCCAAGAAATTGCGGATATTTTGGAAAACTTTATTTTAGGAACTAGTTTTACAGTCCTGGGAGATTGTAATTATCACTTGGAGACAAAGTCAGATTCTGACACCAATCCACTCCTACAAACTCTCTCTGCATTTGGCCTTAAGCAAATTGTTCCTGAACCAACACATCAGGCAGGGCATACTTTGGACAGGATTTTTACTAACAATCACTACCTAGTCAACATAAAGACCACTCAATTAGCCTGGACCGATCATAAAGCAATCTTTTTTGATTTGCTGCTTCCGAAAACCAACTGGAACACTGGGAAATCTGGTGTCTGTTACCTGTCACGAAATTGGAAAAATGTAAAAGCAGACCATTTTACTTCTATTCTAAAAAATATTAAAGTAGAGACAGGAAATGATGTAAATACAGCAGCTGAACAATATAATAAATAGCTGGAAACAGCATCAAACCAAGTGGCACCTGTTGAAATGATAAAAATTAAAGCAGCAAAATCCATCAGCTCCTTGGTTCTCCCTAGAGCTTAGGAAATGTAAGCAAACTTGCAGGAAACAGGAAAGGAAATAGAGAGGTTCATATAAGGGGGAAGAAAAATAAAAATATAAACAGTTAATAGCAGTATATAAAGACAGTACAGTGAAAGCCAAAGTAGCATATTTTACAAATAAGATCGAGGGCGTAAAAGACTCAACTAAAGAACTCTTTCGCACAGTGACTGAACTAACATGAACTAACAACCAATCACAATACCAAAAATATGAATGACAATCAGCCCTTTTGTAACGCACTAGCAGATTTCTTCTTAGAGAAAGCTGACACAATTTATAAAAACTTCTCAGATGATCAATCATGCATGATGCCAACACCAATAACAGAGGGAGATCATTACCCCAATACAATCAAACCTCTGAATGAATTTAGCCCTCCATCAACAGAGTACATAATAAAGCTACTAAACACTGCCACATTGGCTTCACCAGAGGATCCATGCCCGCAAAACATAACAAAACTAGCAGCAGAAATCACTGCATCAAGATTAATGCCTATTTTTCAAACTATGTGTGAAACAGCAACGTTTCCTAAGATCTGGAAAAAAGCTGTTGTGATTCCTCTTCTGAAAAAAGCTTCTATTGATCACAAACAACCATGCACCTATTGATCAATCTACCGCCTACCAATACCAGTGAAAATAGCAGAATAAATTCTGAACGAACAATTGGTTTCCTTTATTGAAACATATAAACTTTTGGCCAGTACACAATTTGGTTTGCGATCTGGCCGCAGCACAGAGACAGCACTGCTCAAGGCAATGGAAGAAATCAGGCAGGAATTAGATCAGGGAAAAAGGGCTGCCTTGATCATGCTTGATCCCTACGGTGGCATTTGAC
Source organism: Lissotriton helveticus (assembly GCF_964261635.1). Taxonomy (NCBI): domain Eukaryota; kingdom Metazoa; phylum Chordata; class Amphibia; order Caudata; family Salamandridae; genus Lissotriton; species Lissotriton helveticus. The sequence goes on along the minus strand of NC_136061.1, from coordinate 1,965,947,519 downwards.
ACTGTTAACCACAAACTACTTCTAAACTGCCTAATGACATACGGAATCACTGGTCAGGTGTGAATTTGCTGAAATCCTACCTAGCAGATCGGGAGCAAGTAGTGAAGCTAGAGAAGTTCTCCTCTCACTCGTTCCCCCTGCCTTGTGGAGTCCCACAGGGTTCGTCGCTTAGGCCTACTCTTTTTTAGCATTTATGTCTCTCCATTAGCAGCCCTGATAAGAACGTTTGGATTCTCACTCATGTCCTATGCTGGCAACACCCACATTGTCGTCTCCATAGAGAAAAACGATGGTTGCACTGGAAACAGATTTCAAAACTGCATGATAGCTGTCCAAAATTGGATGGATAATAATTGCATAAAATGGAACTCCAAAAAAAGACTGACTACAGTTTGGCCCTGAACTACATTTCTGGGGCCTGCGGCGTGGCCAACTACAATGGGTCAAATCCCCACCCCAGTGGAAAGAGCATTACATTTAGGAGTAATCATTGATACCAAACTTAATTTTACAGATCAAGTAAATACACTCACCGCCTCCACATTCAACACTCTGAGAATAATTAAAAAGGTCCTACCTTTCATACCAGCTAACCTGCAAAAAACCCTAGTTACAGAATTAATTCTATCAAAAAAAGATTAATGTAACAGTTTGCTTCTGACCACTTCTAAATATAATTTAAATAAACTTCAGGTTTCAAAAACGCTGCAGCCAGACTCCTGCTGAAAATCCCCAAATTTTGCTCAGTGACTCAACATCTAAAAGAACTACACTGGCTCTCTATTAAACAAAGAATAACTTTTAAGGTACTCTGCCTAACCTACAAGGCAATCCATAATCTGGGCCCGGCCTTTCTGAGCCACAGTTTTAAGCAGTATGTTCCAGCTAGGAAACTTCGCTCAGCTACTGCCGACCTTTTGATGCAGCCCAGATTTTAAAAAACACGATGGGGCGGAAAGAACATTTTGATGGAAGCAACCAAAATATGGAATACACTTCCTCTGGGGATAAAAAATTAACCCAGTCTTTTTTCTTTCAGAAAGCTGTAAAGACCTGGTTGTTTAAATCAGGGTAACTCTTCCTGCAGTATTTTGTCTACACTCATAGCTGGCTGAAACAAACAGCGCTTAGACACCTCAGGGCATTAATGCGCTATATAAATAAAATGAACATAACATAACATAACAGCACACCTGGAGACAGCAAAAACAAGGAGAAATAAAGCATTTCTCCTCTGTTTAAGACCAGGTTTTCCCTGGCCTTCATTTTAGCGCTGCCTCCTAATTACGTGACCCTTGAAAATAGGAGCAGCATCAAAATCAATGGGTGTTCTGGTGGAATACCCACCGCAACACCCATTGCCCTCCCATTTCACACTAAGTACAGCGTAAAAGTGTGTCTTATTTACAAGGAAGCATTAAGCCACATTAGGTGGCTTAACGCTGAACGCGCATTGTAAATAAGGCAAAGCTTCTTTCGCCACCACAATGCCTGAAAAAGTGATGTTGTGGTGGCAAAAACGGACTTGTAAATATGCCCCTGGGTTAATGAGAATCATGTATACCGGGTATTTAATAAACCTCTTACCCTAGATTATCCACATCATAATGTTTGTGAGAGAGATACGTGTACATAAACTATGTGAGTGCCCTAAGGTACAGTGACCACACACCCTAACTGAACTTTGTGAAAAAGGTGAATCCGGCCAGTGACAGCTCCCAGAATATTTCAAAACTAACGACGAAAACATATATGAAAATGTCGGTCGCATATTGGAAATTATAATACCAGCACAGGACAGTTGAATGGCAAAGAACAAGCTCTTCCAATGTTTAATTCACGACTAACTCCAGTTGACTGGTCAAAAGGGATGATTAGTCCAGTGGCGGAATATTAACACAGTAGACTCCTTTTTATGTTGTTCTTATGCTTTATTCAACTTAAACATCTAATTGTGCTCAGGTTCTAATATTCACTCAGCAGCATGTCTGAAAGGGGGCCTGAAAACTTTAGAGACCATATATCGTCAATGATTTTCTGTCTTGCCACTTGGTGGGCAGATTCTCTACTGGCAGGAAAATATTTTTTATATACATTTTTTGTGTATCCCAAAATACTTTTTCCTCTAATTATGTCACTTGTGTACTTATTTATTTTACCAATGGGCTTTGTGTTGGGGCCCAAATTACCTTAATTCTAATCAGGGATGCCAAAACGTGTTTGTATCATTTTCTGCATGCCATGTGGAAAGAGGCACTTGGGAGGTCTCATGCAAACAGAATTTCCAGTCACAAGTGGTCAAACAGTTAGTAGTGTTACATTTTTTTACTTCTTTGTCTTTCCCCACTTGTTTACTATTGAATGTAAAAATGATGAAGACTCTTATGTTTCTTTGCAGCAAGAGCTATCACTAGAAGATCCTTAAGCTTTTCCAAATGATTAAACATAATTTCAAATTTATTTAGATGAACAAACACCTCTTCAAAGATCAAGATTGTTTTTTGACTGATATTGGAGCCCTATTTATGATGTTAAACTTAAAAAAAAATGAACACAATGTATTTTATTGTTCTGTAAATATCTTTATTCGGCAATTTGATCACCATAAAAGCATACATATACATAACATTTTAATTCCCCGGTAAAACTTTAAAAATACAGATAAAAAGGAAGAAATACTCCGCAGTCAATAATTTACTACAGGCTGTTCAAGCATCAGGCCGTCGGTCCCCCCATGTGCAATTTCAGTAGACGGGAGCGCGTCACCCACGCACTGCCCAGAAATTTTGCCACCCCGCAAATCATGGAGGAGGAAGAAGAGTCAGTAGAGAGTATACGTAATGCCTGGCTATGGCACCTCAGCCCCAGTTCCCTACACACAGGTTTCAGCCAGAATTTCCGCGCCACTTTGTATGCGGGGCAGGCAAAGAATAGGTGGGCCACAGATTCCTTTGGAGCTGCACATCCAGGGCACGAATACTGGGCGGCACCAGAGTTAGACCACCTCGCCGTGAAGTCATGCACCGGAAGCGTCCCATATCTCAATTTTAGATATAGCGCTCAATCTAAAGGTTTGGTTATCAGGTCAAGGAAGGGTTCCAGTTTTTTTACCCATTTGATTAACAGAAATTGGTCCGTGAGTGAACCCCCATCCAAGACCCTCAGTGCAATACTCTGAACCCAATCCCAATATAACTTTTTAATCACTTCCTTGGGTGGCGGCGTTTGTGACTCCCAAGCATCCCTTAGACCCAAGTTAAGAACCAGGTCTCTCAATTTCTTCAGCCATCCTATTTTTCCCCCCGTGTCCAGCAAAAGAAGATCGTCCAACCCTTCAGCATATTTTGCGAGCTCCTCAGTTCTTCTTAAACGAGTCCAAAAGAGCAATGGGCGTAACCTTACCAAGTCCTTTAGAGATCTTCTGCCCAGATCTAATCTCAGGGGGATCAGCGGGGTGGAAGCAGGAAGGGCCACCACCTTCCTTAAGAAATTATTTTCCGCTGACGATAGATCTGAGACGTTTTCAAACCCCCAGAGTTCGGAGCCATATAGTGCCGACGGGAGAATCTGGTCCTCATAAATCGCCATAGCAGGGGAGACTGGTTTGCTGCTTGACTCACGGAGCTCTCTCAGAGTCACCCCGGATGCTCTTTGGTGACTGAGTAACATTTTGGCCAAGTGGTCCTTCTATGTCATTCGACTATTTATCCGGACACCAAGATAATCAAATGAGTTGACCATCTCCAGGGGCGCACCATTAAGCAAGAAGTTATTTTTAAATCTTTTAGAGGGGGAGAATGCCATCAGTTTAGTTTTCGAGGTGTTGATGATTAAGCCTCGGTTGGTACAAAAAGAACTAAACCGGTTCAAGAGTTTTTGCAGTCCCACTGGGGATTTGGAGATCAGTAAGGTGTCGTCGGCGAAGAGTAGAGTCGGAACTCTTTCCCCCGCCAGGGATGGGGCATCTGTCTCCTCCCCTTTCAGATGGTCCACCACTCCATTCACGAATAGGGAGAAAAGGGTCGGAGCCATAACACAGCCCTGGCGTACTCCTCTCCTCACAGGGACCCTATCTGTTAACTGTCCCTGGGATCCCCATCTGACCCTCGCATAATTCCCCTCATGGAGCTTTACGATCAGACTCAGGAGCCTACTGGGAAATCCCATCTCACCTAAGATCTCCCATAGTTTTGCTCAAGGGACCAGGTCAAAAGCCGTTTTGAGATCTATGAAGGCCAAGTATAAACTGCCTTTCTTGATGGTAACTGCCTTCCAATAGATCACAAAAAAGCGAAAGACCTGGTCCATCGTGCCTACCTTCCTTCTAAAGCCAGCTTGAAGATGGGAGAGAATGCTGGCTTCCTCCATCCAATCGCCTACCCTTGAGATGATGACCCTGCCGACCACTTTCTGAAATATATCTATCAAACTGATAGGTCTATAGTTCGCAGGATCATCGCTAGCCCCCTTCTTGAAAACGGTTACCACCTCTGCCCCCTTCCATGAGTCTGGCACCTGATGACCCCTAGTTATCAAATTCATAATTGTGGCAATTAGCTTGGCCCAAGCCTGCGGCTCTGCGATCAACAGGTCCCCAGAGATCCCGTCCGGCCCGGCCGCCTTCTTTGGGGTTAGATGTTTAATCGCCGTCACTACCTCGGTGGTCGAAAATTCGGGGGCATCCACCCCTAAGATATCCCCAGCTCCAAAACTAGTTACCCCGGGGCTGATTAGTTCATCATTACCTCCATATAGGGATGAAAAATGATTAAACCATTGCTGGCTGGTTATGTGTGCTACTAATGGTTGCATTTTCCTCTGCCTTGTTCTATTAATCAGATCCCAAAAAAGATTCGGGTTCCTTCTGCTCACGGCGTTGGCTAGGTCCTGCCAATGCTGTTCCTCCCACTCGCATTTAGCCAGCGATAGTACTTTTAGGTATTCCTTCCTGGCCGCTCTAACCAGCAAAGGATCCCCAGAATGCAGGGCTTTTGTCAGATTTTTCCTTTTGCCCTTACACTGATCTGTATACCAGGGTTTTTTAGAAGTGGGAGGTGTAATCAGTTTCCTGTGACTTTTACCATTCGAGATAAAGAATTGGCTGACATGATCTATTGTAGCCTTATAAGCTGAGTCGAGGGAAGAGTGCGGCGACGTACTAATCTCATTTTCACAGACCCAGGCCTCCAGATCAGAGGACAGGCCCTCTACCAGGGATTTAATTGCCCCTAGGTCATCCTCCTTCAGGTTAGCCTTATCCCATTTCAATCTACGATTGTTGTTATATGGGATAATCTCTTTAGTTGTTTTTAGTGGGGCATTCACCCTACTATCTTTAAGGATGCCCCAATTAAACTTGCAACACAGGGGATTATGGTCACTATCCTGGCTTGGTAGCACTTCCATGTCAATAAGGTCTGCCCAAAAACTAACATCCATTAGGATGTAGTCAATTCGGGATGGCCCAGTAAGTCTGTTGAAGGTCAGCGCACCTGCCTGGTCAGATATAGTCCCGCCATTAAGGGCTCTTAACTTGTGGTCCCTAGTTAATGCATTAATTTGAATTGCCCTAGCTGACCATTTCCTAATGGGGGGCAGGGATAGAGTTGGGATGGACCAGTTTGAATCTTCATCTTCAATACCCAGGGGGTCGTCCCCGAGGAGAGGTTCAAACGTACAATTGAAGTCTCCCCCCACGATAATTTTTGCAGATAAAGGGCAGTTAGCTAGGGCAGAGTCCAGAGCTGTTAAAGTTAAGGAGGCGATGTCCCCTGATGACCCTCTGGCATAAACATTAAAGGGGTCTAGCCTACCACTCTCCGCATTCCCTCTAGAAGAGAGGTGGAGTATGTCCCTACACTCCAAGTTGTGGCGTGTTACCGCCCAGTCCAGCTCTATTTTAATCCAAACCATGAGGCCACCCGCTGGTCTACCCTTTCCTTTACTTACTGCAGGTAAAAAGTGGGTGTTATACCCTGATTTATATAAGGGTAATATGCTCCAGGTTTCCTGAAATAGGCACACATCGAACCTCTCAATGAACGTGTGCCACTCTGGTAGATCTAACTTCCTTTTTAACCCCGCAACATTCCAAGATAGGAGGTTTATTACCCGCCGACCCTTGGGCATTATGGTGTGTTCCCCCTTATTCGCACCCTCATTGTCCACCATGGTCATACAGCAGTCCCCGTCTTGGGCCAAGGGAGTAGGGTTTACAGGACAACTAGAAGTGCTGGCCATAGACTCGACTATCATGGGAGCCTCAGTAATGTTATTAGTAATGGCAATTTGTACTAGAGGTGGACTAACTTGCCCTGCATCTATACTGCCACGAAGACGTGGGGCCTCCTCCCCAGGATGTTCGCATATCACCCCCATGGGCACTAAACTTCAATCGCAATTTTCCAGCCCTGAGAGCTGCGAAAACCGATTGTAGGTGTCCAGGGGAGTGAAGGGTCTTAGATGTTCCATCCTGCTGTCATGGTTCAACCTGTGTCTATAAGGCACCGTAGACCAGGCGGAGTGCTGTTCAGGCACCGGAGCAAAATGTTGGCCATACTGGGGATAATTGTTGCTGTATGGCACGGTGAGGGGTGGCCTGTATGTTTGAAACTTAATTGGATATTTGGGAGGAATAGCCTCAGTCCTGGGATAGAAATAAGTTAGGGCCCGAGGGATAATGCAAGTTTCCCCGTTTCCAGGTGGCCAGTTTAAGATATAGTCTGATGCTCTGGGGTCTCTGAAGTTGACCACCACTAGGTCTCCCTCTATATCTTTAATTCTACTCCCCAGCCAGTTAAGCCGTCTGACGTGCACTATATCCCCATCTATATTGGGCGCTATCGGCCTGTAAGTCCTCAACCAATGGATAATTTTATTTTTGAGATCTGCGTATCCCTCCTTCTTGTTTTCTGCTAACGGGGGGACCCCAGTCAAAACTACCACATAGGGCACTGCTTCTGGGGGAATCTCCACTTGTGGCACCTTTTTCCGTGGTATTCTATTAAAGCTACCTACCCCATGGTCGTTCTGGTTGTTTTTACTTGACGGGGCCTTTGGGCCTGGTTTTTTTGGGTCACCACCCTTTTCAATTACAGGTGCATTTAACTGTTTTGGAGGCAATGGGTTTTGAGAGGGGAAATCAACCCTACCCTGTTGTTGCGTGGTATTTTTGGCCGCCTGAGCTGATACAGTTGGATTTTTTGGAACGGTGGTAGAAGGGGGCCTGGCTATAGGTGTAGGGTGTTCCACCCCATTCCCATTCCCCTGAGTTTTAGTCATAGTAACCATGCTAGATATGGCAGTTTCCAGTATGGTCAGTCTGATTTCCACCTTTTTAATGGACTCATTAATAGGTAATAGGAGTGATCTCAGCAAAAACTCCAAATTCCCTATTCATGTTAGGGGAGGGGGAGTAGCTGGTACTGTGGCTCCAGCATTGCTGACAGGAACCACAGCCTGTGCAACTGCTTCTAGTGAACTATTTACAAGTGGTGGAACTACTGCTGGTGTAGACTCCTACTCCTCTGCTAGGGTAATCTTAGTTGTATTGAGGGTTTTTGCCCCTTTACCAAATTCAGTATGCGAGATTTTAGCTTTACCTGGTGCCACCCTTAGTTTCCTCCTTTTTTTACTGGGTGGCGGGCAATGAATCTGGGCAGCAACTAAATGCTTAGGTTTCTGTTTCCTAGGCTTGGTTATGGCAGTGATGCGACTAGGACTAGGGGTAGGAGAAACAGTTATAATGTTATCCGAGGGCAAGCAAGGTGTGGATACAAAATCACGAAACAAAATAGGAACGCCTTCCTGACTAGCATTATCCCCACTCAAATCTAGAGAGCCTTCCTCCCTGGTCACAACAATCAGGGAGCTGTCGCTAAGGGGTGTGTGTTTCATGCTCTCAATTGAGCGGCGCTGCTCGGCCCTACGCTCGGCTAAAATAGAGTCCTTTTCACCCTCACTCTGAACCTTGGAGAAATAATTGTCCAATGACCCATTGCGTAACCTTCCTTTTTTTCCAGGGGTTTCCTCTTCTGTAGACATATTCGACGTGGCAGGGCACAGGCTACTAAACAGCAGATATTAGGGCCCAGCCTACTCTGGCCTACGAGGGCCTCAGAGGGCCCGCCCTTTGCCCGGGCTTCGCCCCGAGCTACGTCCCGCGCGCGTCCCGCTGTGCGAGACAAGTAGACTGATTATAACCTCCTAGACGAGGGGGGCGGAGCCGCTGCGGGAAGAGGCTTCAGGTGTTGGAGTGCCTCGCAGTCCCGCAGCGGTGTGGGCGGAGGGCGGGTCCTGGTGCAAACGATGGCAGCTCGGGGCCAAGAGCCGCGTCCCAAGGCAAAACAGCAAACAAAGTCACAGCGCCTCGGCAGCAGAAGCCGAGGCAGGAGAAACGACCCTCAGCAAAGGTCAGCCCACGTTGTAAAGATGAGTAGCACCCGCGCAGCGGGTGCTGCGAAAGTTATACAGACACACCGGGCGGGGGGCGGAGCCGCTGCGGGAAGAGGCTTCAGGTGTTGGAGTGCCTCGCAGTCCCGCAGCAGTGTGGGCGGAGGGCGGGTCCTGGTGCAAACGATGGCAGCTCGGGGCCAAGAGCCGCGTCCCAAGGCAAAACAGCAAACAAAGTCACAGCGCCTCGGCAGCAGAAGCCGAGGCAGGAGAAACGACCCTCAGCACAGGTCAGCCCACGTTGTAAAGATGAGTAGTATTTTATTGTTGGTTTAACCGTCTATTTTTGAATATTGCTGAGCAGCGTATAAAATGTTTTAAGAGCCTTCCTACTGCTGAGCTGGGGAAGAATGCCTACTCATATGCTCTGGGAGGAGCTAATTACATTGGCGGCTCAGCCACAAAGGCGGAGGAGCGTCGCCCCACTGCCTTCAAGCAGGAAAGGAAAGAAAATGTCCTCCTGCTGCTGCAGCTTGCATGAGGGGGCAGGGCGGGCGGGAATGAAGAGCAGGGGAGGAGGGTACAACCCTCCTAAGTGTGCAATGACTGTTTGGTCAGCCCTCTCGGGCCGCCCAAACCAGTCATGTGTATATTAAGTATTCTCCTTGCAGGCTGCATTACAGCCTGAGTGGAGAACATGCCCACCCCTCCAGCCCCTCTCTGCACACTGTGTCATGGCGCTCAGACCAATCACAAGGCTGCAATGTAGCCTTGTGATTGGTCAGGGGAGTCTGTGTACCGGGTGCTTCCTGTTCCTGGAAGACTCGAGCAGGAGCAGAGATGCTGGATCCGCCGGGAAGGTAAGTGTTTTTTTTTATTGTGAACAGCGGCCCCTGTATACCCCCCCCCCCCCCCTCCACCCCACACACAACAGCTGGTATCTGTGCCAGCCACCGCTGGCTAAAGATCAATTCTTCATCCTCAAAATGCCTGATTATAACCCATCTGTCCTTTGTGTTTCTGACTCTTGAAGGAGTTTAGGCCAATACTTGGCATTGGCACTTAGATTGACAAGACCCGGTAAGGCCTTTGGAATGATGCAGTATATGCAGTGTTTCTGTGTACACCCTTTCAAATGTCTGCTGCTTGTCAGAACTGTGCAGTAGCATCAGACTGCATATGCGGAAGAGCCATTGTGTGGGTCTAAAACAAACTGAAATCCAGAACTTTGATTCTTCTCTTGATATAATTATTGAATCTGTTTATCTACATGTCATGTTTGCCAGATCAAAAGATTTACAAAACGTCACTGAGGGATATTTATCATATGGAACCTTCCTTCTATTTTCTTATTAGATCACATTATTTTCTTAATTTGACATTATACGATGTTTTAGGTATTCACAAACGTTTTCCCAGGGGCCAAAAGCATGGTCTGTAGTGCACTGAGCGCCGTATTGATACTGCCAGGGTGAGGCTGAGGGGGTTAAACATGTAAATGGTGTGGACTGTGAATCATAGATTTATCTTAGGAGTTATATTCCACACTGCCCTCTTCTAAAGTATGACCCTTGTTTCTATATTGAGATAGGTCTGACAATACATTGAATTTATTCAGTGTGTTTCCTGTGTTTTGCTGTATGCGAGTAGCTATCTTCTATCATCCCTTCTAGTAAGTACCGCTGCGCGATATCACTATCTTTGGAAAGCTAAGTGTGCAGAAGTGGTAACACGTTTATTGACATGCAAAAAGATTGTATCTTACTTAGGCTTCACGGTCTCTTCCTACTTTTACTTTCTTCTTTCCAAATATTATGAGTGCCTAGAAAGAGACTCAGTTAGAGTCGTGAGTACTATAAACACCCTGGTATGATGGGCAATACACTAAAGCAGGCAGTCACAAACACCCTACCACGACTTCCAGAGGTTTTCTATTGGGAAGGTTTACAGTTATGATGCTAGGAGACTTGACATCTAATCCTGGCTTTACCACCTTACCTGGAGTTTGGTGGTAGTGAACACTGTATTAAAATCAGGGAAGGGTCAACAGTAATTTTGGCCAGTCCCCAAGCCTCCCCATCGAAAGCACTTCCAGCACAATTATTGCACAGTGACCCCTATAGAAACTGTGGACCACATGGTTTTTAATCCTGGCTTCTTCGTGTGACCAAATTGTGTAGTCTTTGGCAATCATAGGATGTACTGAGAATCAAACTAAATACTGGTATTGTGTGATAAATAAACAGGACTGGGACCCAATAAATATTTGATTTTACTCACGGAGTAGACAGCATCCAGTCTCATAGCTCACAAATGTGACATAGTCAAAAAGTTATGGACCCTGAAACAAGCAGTTACAGTACTGCAGCTCTGGTGCTCATACTTCACCAAATTGTTTGATCTTGTGAAAATCATGTCCTCACTACGCCTTTATCGCTATGTCAGCCACTATGTGACAACAATAAATAACATCTGAGATATTCCCAGGATAGTCCTCCAGCACAGTGTTATTGATGAACTATTATAATGTAATCATAATTTGCTGGGTAAACGGAGAAAGGTTGAAAGGTGACCACTTGGACAGGCACTGTCCGTTTATTAAATTAATAAAACACACTATTTGTTTCCAAATATTGAATTCGTTTTTTTAAGATAGATACTAAATCCAATACAGCAGAATAAACACAGGACTGGTACATGGGTCAAGGGCAATGTGATGCATGCAACGCAACAGTTTAGAAAACTTTGTTTGGATAAGAAAAATACATTAGGGCATTGAAGTCACCATATAACAAGTGGTTAAGAGTTCTAAAAGTGAATGTAATGTATAACATACATAGGTAAGAGACCGTAAATCTGCCCTCATAGCAATATAGCACCGATATTAATTTTCAGAAATACCACAAATGGTTACCAACAAGCTGGGGACAATAGGACCAACCTGTGAAAAAGAAAGGGGATAGAGAAGAGAAAGAGAGAACGACACACATCATCCATATGGAACAGGCTGAAAAGTGCCCAACATTGCAATTAATCACACATACTTGCCTGATATGGGACTTGGTTGCCGAATAAAAGAGTCTAGGATTTTCCAAATTTTCTGCAACATCCCGGGGTTACCATAAACCGCATCTGGGAACAATGTGGACTGCTACGGAAAGTAACCCAGGCCTACCATGTATGAAATGAAACATGATTTCCAGTCAATGAGCGCGACTTTGATTACAATCATCAATAAGAGATGAAGGAGGGCTAAGTCCAGATCTGAGAGCGGGGCGGACTCTGGGCAGCATGTGCACCAAGAATAATGTGAAAATCTAATGCAATGTTAACATCAAAGATTTTGCTCAGCGGGTTAGCAATCTGGTCCCAGGTAGGGGTAAACCACGTCCAGCCAAAATCATATGTTCATGGTCACCACATGTCATCTTGCAGGACCGGCAGATATCTGAATCGGAGAGTTTCAGTTGAATAATTTATCCGATAGCGAAAATGTGACTCAAATAATGTAGTATGAGGTAACGAAGGTATAAGTCTGTTTTGTAGGGCATGAGTACAAATTATCACCCAAATATCTGATGATGGAGTTTCCCTGTCTATCTTATAGAAATCCTTAGACCATTTGGTCTGAATAGGAAGGAGTGAAGTGTTAGTAGAGGTGTGCAGTAAAGATGACATTACGAGTCAGCATGTGCCGTACTAGACACAAGTTGAGGAAACTGACCAGAAGAGGTGGATGAAGGGGGCCGAATTTGGAGATCTTCCATTTAATTCTCAAGAAATAATAAAAATCCATGTGGGATAGAGAAAATGTGTGTTCAAAGGGCCGCAAAAGGCAATGGACCTATATTCAAGTACGGGTCAGCTATCGGATTAATGTCTTTAGCCATCCAGATAGGCCCAATAGTTTTAAGGAATATGATCTCTTATTCTTCCATAAAGACTTCTGAAAAGAATTATAGAAGTCACCAGCAACTTGCTTATCCACCAGTTTTAGTTCTTTCAAGTGTCCAAAATGAATGATTTGACGGTAGTAAACAAGATTCAAGGTGGACCTTGTTAAGGGTGAAGTTAAAGAATAAGGGAAACAGAGAGATTGTTCAATCAGCAACCAAGGTGGCTTTTTGTCAGAATCCCAGAAAAAACAGCAGTACTTTGAGTTGCCATAAATGCAGTTTGATGGTCAATCCAGGCCATCAAAAAAGTAGCAGCAGAGAGAAAATCCTGCACAATCCCTGACATTAATCAACCATATTATTTTTTAACTTTAAATTGAACATTGTGCTACAATGGGCACTCTCCCAACAATCTAAATCACAAACTCTCTAGAACACACAACGAGCACAAATAAGACATAATGTACATATAATTCAAATCAATTAGGAAAATGGCAACCGCTTGCACTTTAATTCAGGTGAAGTTTACTAAAGGAAATTCTAGGTTTATTTTATTCCACAGGAAAGCAAAGAAAATGTTATCTATGGTGGACAAAATGAAGGTGAAATATGTACAGAAAGCATGCATGATAAGAAATATAATAAAGGGGGAACCATCATGTTCAAGGTTTCCAGCCGACCCCACATGATATATGTTTAGATGACCATGGGCCATATGTATCATTCCTAAATGCGATTGCAATAAGGCTTAATGGTATGTATGAAAGCACAACTGCCTCGCAAAATAAGGAATCGCAAACTTTGCAAATCCTTATTTTGTGATTGCATTTAAGGAATCGCAAATTGCTATTCCTTAAATGCAATGTAAGAAGCACAGAAAAAGTGCAATTTGGCCTTAAGGAATCGCAAATTACCACCAACTTCAAGTTGGTGGTAATTGGCAATTTCTTTGAAAAATGCACTTTTTTTCATTTTTCAAAGTGCCATGTGGTGCACATACATGCCATTAGGGCATGTATGCGTGCCACATGTGCACACATGCACAATGCAGGGGTGCAACAGAGTGTCCCTTTGACACCCTGACACCCTTGAAATTGCATTCTCAATTTGTGATTCTCTAATTGAGAATCGCAAATTGAGAATGTCTTCCCATTCATTCCTATGGACATCTAGGCCCATATGTGGAGGTATTCCTTAATTGAGAATTGCAATTTGCAATTTGCAATTAAAGAATATGTAGGATTCGCAAAATTATTTTCAAATCCTACATACATAGCATTTTGCGATTCTCAAATAACGATTCTCTAAAAATCGCTATTTTTGAATCGCAAAATCTATGTTTCATAAATATGGCCCCATGTTGCTAAAAAATCCCTAATTGTAACCACTGTTTTTTTAGTCATTGTACGAAACAGTGTCAGTAAAGTCATGACTAAACCAGATTCCCAAATATTTATTGTCTTTTGGCTGCTTAAGTAAACTTGTGCTCCCAACACAAGAAGGGTGGCAATGTATGTTAAGGGGTAGGAATTCTGTTTTATTTACTTTCAACAGGTAGCCAGAGAATTTAGTGAAGGTCTGGATAACACTGAGAATGGTCAGGCTAGCAGAATTAGGGGTTTCTTTACAAATCAATATGTCAGCAGCATAAGCAGCAGTTTTAAAACAGGAATTATTAAAGAGAATGCCTTTGATTTCAGGAGAGTTCTTTAGTACGAGGAGCAACAAATCTGTAGTGAGAAGCAAAATGGGAAGATGAGGGGCGTTCCTGACGAGTTCCTTGTTGCAACATGAAGGAAGCAGAAGTAGAGATGCTGATTTTAATATGTGCAGTAGGGTTAGCATAGAGGGCCATAACCATCTTTGTAAAAACAACAACCAAGATTGTATCTGAGTAAAACTGCTTCAAGATAAGGCCAAGTGGCCCTGTCAGCCTTGGTGTCCAGTGCTAAAGCAGCCGCTGCCGGAGACTGGCCCAGAGAAGCTTTTTCAATAATGTGGAAAAACAAATGGATATCGTCACTGGCACCGCCAGAGTCATAATTGGGCTCCAAGTCACCCATGAGGTAACTACAATAATAAGGGATCTTTTTGCATTTCACAGGATGATTCAGACCTTTGGTGATAAGAGAAATCCATTTCAAAACAGACATAGTAACACGGTTACCCCATCAGATACCGAGAAAGCTAGAGTATGATATGTTAAGATCGGGATGAAAATTGAAAACGGAGAAATGAGAGAGTTAAGCCACATGACTGCCAGAAAACCCATGGTGAGAAAAAGTGAAAAATGACAAGGTTACTAGAACTCGAACAGAGTAAAATAGCATCCACACAGCAGGGAATGAAAAGGTGAAGAGAGGTAGAAAGGAATACATACAGGGCAAAAGTCAACCGAAAACAAAAGTTGGAAAGTCTAAAAGAGACAAGGTCACCTGACAGGACTATGGTGGGACCCACTCATAAGGAGCTCTTCGACAGTATAACAATACAAAGAACCTATTAAACACAGGAGGCTCATAACAATCGATTGCAGAAGTGAGCAATTAAACACAACTGGCAAACTAAAAGATAAACATTAAGAACATGTACCAAACAACATACCTGAAATATCATATGTGAGCTCAGAGAGATAACTATGTAATACGATCAAGTATAAGGGCTAATGCTTAGAGACAACAGCTGTGGTAGATTTACTGGGAAACATCATTGAAATAAATTTGGAATTTGCTGGTGTATATCCAGCATAAAGTAGTACATACACAGAGTTCGCATTGTGGAGCAACATATGTGAAGGGATACGTCCTATGGGACCCAAGAGCAAAGGCAGCTTAACACCTAAACATTGCAAGCTAAAGTAATATTGATGTAATATTATCACGCTGGTCTGGTGACACTGTTATCTTTATCCACACAGGTTTTGGATATATTCTCCAGAAAAGTTTCTAAGTCAACCTGTTCCGTGAAACAACGGTCTTCCCTCAAAAAACAGTCTTGAATTTGAAAAGGCCCACAGATGTATGTTGAATAGATTTTTCTATAAATCTTCTCCTAAGCGCTTAAAAGCTTTTCCTCCAGTTGACCACATCTCTCGTGTATTCCTGAGAGTTATAAATCCTCACCCCGCCAGGTAATAGATTTAACCTTCCTCCTCTATGCTAAGATATGTTAAGTGTGCTGATGATATAGCGGTTGAAAGATCAATAGCCTCAGAGAAGTTGGATTCTTAGATTTTAAAGTGTGAACCATGTGTGCCCGTTCTAATTCAAAATGTTTAAGGGAGGTAATGTTGAGAATGGCAGGGGATCCAAGATTCTAGGAAGGCAATTATCGAGGAATCTTCCCGCTCCACTCCTTTGGTAGACCAACATTTTACCGTTGCTCTTTCTGTTTCAAACTTCCAGATCTGTAATATCCCATTTGAAGAACGCATTTAAGGATTCTGATTTCAGAAGTTGTTTTGCTTGTAGGGTACAATCCTCTTTTGAACTTATTCTTCCTTCTGCATTCATTATTCTGATATTTAGATCTTTAAGTTCATTCCAGAAGCCAGGAACTTTCAGTTGTAGCAAGCTGTTATTCGTTTTTGTGCTCTGAGCAATATCATGCACAGCATTCAGTTTCTTTAGGGTGGTCTCAAATGTAGATGAGTCCTTCTGTTTATCCTTCACTAGAGAGTCGGAATCTGGTGGTTCTTGTTTATTTAGTTTGAGATTGTCTTTTGGCTCTTTCTCTTTGGAAGCTTTTAAGTCTGCCACCTTGAGCCAGCATGGTTTAGTATATACGACCCGAATAACACATCACCTTAAAGAGAACAGGTAGCACTCAAGTGTCTACTTGGTATGAAGGCACATCAGAGGAATGTCAGAGAGGGCTAGTGGACTCACTGATGCAGGGGAGTAGGCATTGTACACTTGATGATTCCAGATGATCAGATAGAGAGATAGGACATGTGAGAACCAATTCTCTAAGGTGCGAATAATAGGGGTAGACAGTCTTCGCTCACAAATAGCAATGAAGGAAGCAATCCAGATGTCCGTCCCCCCTGTCACTAGACTGAAGAAGTCAAATTGATAGTATTATGGATGAAAATGAAATAGCAGCCAGGAAAGCTGCTTTAAAGGTCAGCACATTAAAGCAATTGTCGATGATCACCCAGTAAGAGTGGGAGAGAGAGGATCCTCCATTGAGCATGTTAGAACAACTGGGTAGCAATGGGATCACCAGAGCTCAGGGAAGAGGAGTCATTATTCTCGAGATCCAAACCATGCCCCCCAATTCAGCACACGATTTAGTCTCAAATTCTTTGTTTTGTATAACTACAATGCTATGTACCTCCAATTTACCACTTCTAAAAAAAAAAACTAACTTGGATAAAACAGGTCCAGGCCACTATGGTCCTATCGCCCGCCTACAAAAAAAGCAACATTTTTGGAAAAATGTATGAACCAAGTACTGGCCACATTCATCAATAGCAATGATATTCTGGATCCATCACAGTATGTTTTCCAAAATGAACATAGCACCGACCTTGCATTGATCACGGCGTCAGAAGAAATCAGTCACTCTATAGATAAGGGAGGCATAGCGGCACTGATATTACTGGATCTTTCGGCAGCGTTTGATACAGTAGATCATAGCCTCCAAATACATTGCCTCTAAGAAATAGGCATAGCTGGCACCACCATATCTCTGTTCAAATCCATCCTTTCGGACCGGGAACAATTTGTGGAAGTGGACGGCCTTAGGTCCCAGAGCTTCAAACTCCTGTGTGGGGTCCCCCAGGGCCCGTCCCTGAGCCTGACCCTTTTAAAACTATATGTGGTCTTCCTGACTAGGCTTATTAAAATTTACGGATTTGCCATGGTGTCGTATGCAGACGACACCCAAATTATAGTTTCTATTTCAAATAATTCCCAGAACACAGCTCACAACTTTCACGCCTGTATGTGACAGGTGAGTAGATGGATGTCAGGGAACTGCCTTAAGCTGAACTCTAATAAGACTGAGGTTCTTCTTTTTGGCAGAGATTTGTCCATCTGGTCCTCTGACTGGTGGCCCATGGAATTAGCCCTTCCCCCCATTCCAGCCACCGAGGCGAAAATCCTGGGAGTCATTTTTGACACCGCCTTGTCCTTCTCCCATCATGTAAAAGCGATCACTTCATCTACCTGTTACACATTGAAGATTCTGAGGAAAATGTTTCCTTTCATACCGCTAGACCTTCAGAAAACAGTGGTTTCTGAACTAGTCTTGTCGAGGATAGACTGTTAAACTACGAGTTATACAGACTTCTGCCGCCCATTTGCTCTTTGGAATCCCAAAATATTCTTCCGCCATGTTTGCCCTCAATGCTCTACACTGCATATCTGATTGACCATTTCCGCTGGTATACCCCGACCAGGAAACGGCAGTCCTCTTAACACATGTTGGTGGGGTAAACAACATTTACAACGCAACTTTTACAACGCACTACCATTACAACGCATTTTTTACAACGCAAAAACTTTTACAACGCATACCATTACAACGCATGTTTTTACAACGCAAGTACTTTTACAACGCATGCCATTACAACGTAAGTATTGGTAAGTATATAATTATATTTAATATTTTATATGTTTGGTTATTTTTTACGTTTTCAGCTTTTGGGTAAAGGGGTATTTTTAGGGTTTAGGGTCAGTTTTCAGTTTTTGGGTAAAGGGGTATTTTTAGGGTTCAGGGTCAGTTTTCAGTTTTTGGGTAAAGGGGTATTTTTAGGGTTCAGGGTCAGTTTTCAGTTTTTGGGTAAAGGGGTATTTTTAGGGTTCAGGGTCAGTTTTCAGTTTTTGGGTAAAGGGGTATTTTTAGGGTTCAGGGTCAGTTTTCAGTTTTTGGGTAAAGGGGTATTTTTAGGGTTCAGGGTCAGTTTTCAGTTTTTGGGTAAAGGGGTATTTTTAGGGTTCAGGGTCAGTTTTCAGTTTTTGGGTAAAGGGGTATTTTTAGGGTTCAGGGTCAGTTTTCAGTTTTTGGGTAAAAGGGTATTTTTAGGGTTCAGGGTCAGTTTTCAGTTTTTGGGTAAAAGGGTATTTTTAGGGTTCAGGGTCAGTTTTCAGTTTTTGGGTAAAAGGGTATTTTTAGGGTTCAGGGTCAGTTTTCAGTTTTTGGGTAAAGGGGTATTTTTAGGGTTCAGGGTCAGTTTTCAGTTTTTGGGTACAGGGGTATTTTTAGGGTTCAGGGTTAGTTTTCAGTTTTTGGGTACAGGGGTATTTTTAGGGTTCAGGGACAGTTTTGGGTTTATGAGATACAGGGTTTTTTTTGGGTTCAGGGACAGTTTTGGGTTTTTGGGGTACAGGGGTATTTTTAGGTTTCTGGGTTAATTTGGGTTTTGGGGGTACAGGGGTACAGGGTAAAAAAATTAAATTAAATAAATTAAATTAAATTAAATTATATTAATTACAATTAATTTAAAAAAAATATATTATATACTTACCAATACTTACGTTGTAATGGCATGCGTTGTAAAAGTACTAGCGTTGTAAAAACATGCGTTGTAATGGTATGCGTTGTAAAAGTTTTTGCGTTGTAAAAAATGCGTTGTAACGGTATGCGTTGTAAAAGTATGCGTTGTAACATCATAGATCCGTTGGTGGAGGTCACCAAATCACGACTTTCAAACTGGGATGGCAAAAGTTTTATAGATGTATCACAGCCAGACTGTGGAATCGTCTGCCTTACAAACTCAAAAATTCACCTGACCTGCTTTCTTTTAGGAAAGGTTTCAAGACTTTGCTATTTACTGCATAAATTCGGTGATACTTAGACTTTAGTCTTTCGTTTATCTCATTGCTGGTAGGATGTTGGACGACAAACGCCTAGAAGCCCTAGGGTGTCAGCTGCGCTGTACAAATACATAAATAAAGAAATATATGGGAATATCAAACTTCCATTACATGTCTTAGTTGTGGAAAAAACCCTTCTAGCAGTCACAATGTTGCATTTTCCTTTGCAATAGAGAATACCAATGCTCCAGCTATTCGTGTCATAGTTCTCCAGGTGGCTCTTAACTTCAGTTTGCCCCTTCTTGTTGCTACCCATGTTTGTGTTCTTTGTTAAGTTAAGGAGTTGTTTGAGCAGGCGCTTTTTGGAAATTTAGATTTAGAATTGCTGGACTTTTTGGAGAGTATAAGTCATCTATGAAGAATTTTAGACTCATGGGAGTTGCTCCTATTTTGTCCCTTTATGTTGTATTCAGTGGCATTGAGGGAAGCTACGTGGGGCTTAAACAAGCTTTGGCTAGGGGGCTTTTTCATCTGCTATGAGTGACTGGATGCTCTGGGAATGGAATACATCTGCTGAATACTGAAGCAGGGTTTTAGGAATTTGGACTCTGGCTTTATTGATTTATTTTTGTTAATCCTGCTGCATAGATGTCCCAATTGCCCTTTTCAACTGTTCCTTGTAATCTTTTCAATAACCATTGTACCATTTGTAAAGTGCTCTGGTTAAATAGTGACTAGCCACTAAGGCCTATCCAAAAGAGGACATTACCACCTACTCTCTGGCCAGTTACAAAACATGTGAGAAGTAGATGGAAATCAACTGTGGATAGCAGAGTCTAGAAGAGCATTCGACCCTCATTCCTTTGTCATAAACCGCGAGGAGTGTGTCTTGGAAGTAATGTTTCTCTGGATACAGTGGCTTGCATGAGCTATGGCTGGATTATGGAATCCGAATCACGACCAGTGCTCAGCATCAAGGCTGACAGGAAATATTTTGACGGTTGTCCCTTCCGCATCGATGACAATGCTGAAGTCTTCAGAGATGAATAAGGGGCTGTGGGGCTCCAACGGCACGTCCATCCTCTTCAGAGAATACATGAGCCACTTGTTGCTCTATTGATCCCCTCATTCTCTCAGTAGACTAGTGGGCCCATCTGCTGACCCTTAGGCCTGCTAAGGAACAACTGTGTGCAAAGGTGCAGGCTTTTGGTAGCAAATTTCCACAAGAGTTGGGTTCTTGCAAATGTGATGCGAGTTGAGTCGCAAGTAAAAGCGAAGCAAAATATGAAAGTTTGTTGAAGTAAGGTATGCATTGACATACAAAACGCTCTAGGGTTACAGGCGCCACCCAGTCCTTGTGAAAGAACACTCTGCTAGTGCAGAAGAGTGGGAAAAGCAGGAAACGTCACAAACTATGGATAGGCCAATAATCTTGAGGTCCGTGAGGCTGTGCTCGAGTGATAGAACCATTAAATACTCCAGCTAAGGGATCTTTTCATTCGATGTCCCTTGATTATAATGATCCTAAAACACCCTAGACTCACCCTTGAACCAGTCAGTCCCCGGGCACTGATCACTCCATAACTGAAGCATAAATTTTGTAGCTAAAGAATAAATGGGCAACCCTCCTTTTCCTTTGCAAATGTATCTGGGTGAATATGTGAATTGTAAATCCAATACTCATAGCTTAATCATTGGTCATGTGCTGACCTCTGTGTCCCGTGTTGAGCTAATTTCCACAGTGAAGTCTCCAGTTGCCCCCTGGAGCCAGGTTTGAGTCTAACAAATATCATAAACGAAGCTAAATAATTTGAGGTGCAGCTTTGCGCAGAAGAAAGACCCCATGACACACCATGGCCCTGAGTTGTTCTGGCCTGCTGGGGCTGCTACTTAATTCTGTTTATGATGACAGACTAGCAGCCCGTCCCGACGTTGTCCGTGTATGAAATAGAATGTGTGTAATGTGTGTTTTTGGCAAGGGTAATTTATTTTAAAGTCTCGTGTTAGACAACATTATTTGTTTCATTAGAATCGGGACGGAGAAGGCCCAGCTGCAGCCCTGGTTGATGTTAGCAAGCGCGTGTAATTGGTGTAGTGATCCGCCGCCTCAGCCCGGCTACAGCCCTGGTTGTTGTTAGCAGGCGCGTGTAATGTCGTTGAATGAGAGAGTTATCAGCCGCGGGTAAATCCGTTTAATGAGAGAGTTGAGTGACAGCGAGTAGGAGAGGCTGCAGTAATTGTCCTCGGAGACACGCTCATTTGCATGTTCCCCCGCTTGAGGCCCAGATGCAGGCCTGTTTGATGTTAGCAGGCGCGTGTTCCCCCGCTTGAGGCCCAGCTGCAGCCCTGGTTGATGTTATCGGGTGCGTGTAATTAGTGTACTGATCCGCCGCCTGAGCCCGGCTAGAGCCCTAGTTGATGGTAGCAGGCGCGTGTAATTTCGTTGAATGAGAGAGTTCAGTAACAGCGCGCAGGAGAGGCTGCAGTAACGTTACTTACCACGCCTCCAGCTGAATGCGTTTGTCACGCCCCCAGCACACGGCCACAGCAGACGATCTTCTGATTAATGTACGACCCACATGGCATGAAGGGCGGAACGTAGCACACGCCCCCAGCGTGCCCCTTGATGCGGCGCAATTGCGTTCACATGGCATGAAGGCCGTACACACGCCCCCAGCGTTTCTCATGCCCCCAGCGTGTCACGCCCCCAGCGTGCCCCTTGATGCTGCGCAGCAACGTAATTGGCGCTTGTATGTACGACTCACATGGCATAAAGGGCGTACACACGCCCCCAGCGTTTGTCACGCCCACAGCGTTTGTCACGCCTCCAGCACACGCCCACAGCCCACGTTATGATGGCCGTACCACATGCCCCCAGCGTTAGTCATGCCCCCCAGCCCACGCCCACAGCACAACTCAGACACGCCCACAAGGGACTACTTTGCTGGCACGGTTCTTTTACCTTTTCAATGTATATGGTGGCCGTCTGCATAGCCTATGTCCTTCTGCTGCAACTGCCGTTTCCAACGCTGTATTGGGTGTTGTGATTGGGGCTGTGGTTACTGAGATTACCCGCCTCAAAGTTTGGGCTCTCTCTTTATAATATTAGTATGGATAGTGTCCCGATGGTAGTGGGGAGTTGTTCTGGATTCTAACACAGAAGGGAGGAGAGAATGGATTTCCAAACTAAGTAAGAGTACAGACTTGGACTTGTTAGAGATAGGCCTAGCTGGGCATTCTTTCAGCTCCAATTCTTTATCAACTAGAACAGTGTTCTCCAAAGCCGGTCCTGGAGGGCCGGATCCATGCCAGATTTTTAAGATAACTACATTTATGTAAATGGGGATATGCAAAAAATGTGCCATGGATCCGATCCTTCCGGCACTGACTTTGGAGAACCCTGAGCTAGAAAGTCAGGCCTCGTTCTGACCGCCACCTTACCTAGCCCATTGTTGTCCTTTCCTTCAGCGTACTGGATATATGCACTTGTTTCCTTCATGGTCACACAGGACGCAGGAACCCATCCTCCATGTCCACCAAGGCAAGGGCACCTACCTTTTAATGATTGTGTTAATTTCAGCTTTTTGTGGTACTCTCTAAGATCACAGGCGGGCAGCCGCCAAAAACAGTCTCTGATCACTGACTTGAAACCCCAGTAGAACAGGTTGTGTATGGCTGAGTGATATGCAGTTGGTTCTGAGTAATGTCCCTTTTCTAACAAAAATACTGACAACAGAGTGAAATAAAAAGGGTTGGAGCCAGTAAAAAGTGAGACACATACTTGAGGTATAAATTACAGTTGAGAGGAAATAAATAATCCAAACTGCAGAGTGGAGTGACGAGTGTTACTGCTGTCTACTCTGGGATTTTTTATTTGCTCTTTTAAGGATAATAACATACTTTATATAGCGATTGAAGCCACAGTGTTGTGGCTTTTAGGCTCTGCAATAACACGTATTATTACTTAATCCAATGGTACTCGGTGAATAAAAATCAGAAAGAAGAAAGGCTGACTCCTCTGCACGCGAATCGCAACAATGATCTGTCATGTCTATAAGTAGAAACAGTCCTCTCGGCGAGCGGCGTAGCTAGCGTTGTTGCGGTCCCGCAGTTCGTCTCCCAGTGACGACCTGTGCGTGCAGGTAAGAGCGGGGGTGAGGGTGGGTGAGGGGGTTGTTGGGTGCAAGTGAAGTGGTGGATGGAGTGCTGCTTGCCGTCTTCAAAAACAGTGCCGCACGAGGCGGACTGCCCTCCCCTAGCTACGCCACTGCTAGAAGTTGGTCATTTGAGGAAGAGCCTACGTATGCAATTCACGCACAGCATACACGTCACTCCGACGAATATCATCAGATTCTGCGTTAATAAGAGCGATGAATCATCCACTGCAAAGTCCTAAAATAATTTTGCTAGCACCGTTTAATGCGAGCATTCAGCAGACACTGTAGCTCGTTATCTCCCTTTAGACCAGATTCTGAAAATAAGGTACCAGCAACTTTTTGCTACGCTAATGCTCGGAGCCTGTGGACACTTGAGCCTTTACTGTAAAATATAAAATGAAATAAGGGTTACTTCTGATGTCGAAAAAGTATAAAATCATTTGGTTGTCATATAGTGCTTCATCTGTAATTTCTAAGTGGTGCAGACAACAGTGCGTTACTATTAGCCAATATAAGTCTACTCAATGTAACCACCTCTGAAGGATGGAAGTCTAAGTCAGCCTAACTTGAATTGAAACTCGTGACCTTCAAATCACTGCGAGCTACATTGGCAAGTATTCCACTATTTGAGCCATCCTGATAGCTTTGCAACATTCCACTGGATTGGTAGTGATGTCATGCAAAATGCGGTGAGTGGCCCCCACGGGCGCTCACTCAAACCTCGTCACAAGTATAAGGCATTTTGCTGATTGAGTACCACAGAACATTTATGCTATTTAAAGTGTAAACTTGATCAGCCAATCAATAATTGTAGGTCAGCTTCACGACATGTGAGCTTTCATAAACAGCTCTTTGAGCAGGGTGAATCAAGCACATAATGCAAGGGCTTCCACTCTGCCACTCAACGTATTCTCAGCCCCCTGACTTATGCCCTCTCTCGTCCCTTCTCTGTTCTCTTCCTTCTCAAATCCAAACTTCACACTTTTCGCTAACTCTCTTATCCCTGACACAGCTCTCCCTTACCCCTTCATCCCAAATATTTAAAATGATTTCTAAGTAAGATATGTCTGACCTGACTTCTTGCCTACCTTGCATTCTTTATCCACAACCCACCTTGAAATCTATCATTGACCCCTAGCCCCGCCTCACACCCCCTTCTGTAAAATCCTGCACGCTATATCTATGAACACATCATCTCAACATCCAATATCTTATAGGAGTCTGCTATTTGTTGGTCAAACAATGCACGGTTATGACTTGCCACCTACCTTGCATGACACCATCTCCTCTTGATATAAGATACTCCAAAAGAATTGTCCAACAAAAGACTGGAGGAAAACAAGCTAATTGGAGAACTGAAACTGATGACATTCAGCCCCTCAATGTGAAGCATCATTTATCCAATGCTATCCACTAGCAAGTTTCACTCACGTATTCCTCTTGATGTAAAGACCCCCATCATCCATTCCAAAGTTTGCCAAACTCTTCTTGAACTTTCTTGAGGAAATCACCTTGAAGCATCAACATCTCTGCTTACTTCAACACATCGCTTGATTCAAATAATTCACATCAAGCTGAAAACTTACATTTCAAACTCAAAGGAATCGATCTTCAACAGCTAGAGCATGAGCAACAAATACTACAGTTCACACTTCTGATGTGATATATGCTTCTCCCAACAGGGAGACTCAGTAACTGACTCCCATTCTATCATGTGGGCTGATCATCATATTATTTGCTTCATCCTATTCACTCATTCAGCACTGAGACATACTCACCCTTCAAAACAAAACAGAACCCTCAGATCATAGAAGAAAGTTAACATCTCATTCCTTCCCTCAGCTCTACCTGTCTCCTTTAACTTTATATGCTTATAAGCGGTTGACTGTGCTATGATGGTCGAACAGATGTCTTTGCTAAGCTTAAACCTTCAAAGTCCATCTCACCAAGAAAGTTTTTTCTGAGGCCTGACTGGCTAACGCCAGAAGTGAAATCACTAAAATCAGACAGAAGAGACCTCAAAAGGCTATGGAAACAACCATGCAGCAACAATTTCTCTCCAATGCCACTCAATAATTTCCAAGGCCACTGTGAAGAAAGCAACAAAAAGAAAACCCTTCTTGCAATACAAATCAGAAGTAGCTTTCTAAGTAAAGGAACTTCATAACATTCTTAACAAATTCAGGACCCTAAATGTATTGATATGAAAATCTCAACTATGCTAGCTTTATTAAAAAAGCAGAGAGAAAAAGATTAGCCATTAGCCCCGGCAGGTGAGTCTGAAAGCACCTACATTCTAAATCAACACTCCTACACCGGAAGAAATCAACTACTAATTACCAGTGGGTCCATGCCAGGAACTTACAAATAAAGATATCATGCCTGAAAGTTCTGTGGCCATCCAAACTAGGGTCATAATCATACCGCAACAACAGGAACCATCCCATGTGAGCTCAAAATAACACTTTACTTAGGAAACAATAGACTGGATGACACTGACCCACACAACGAATGCAAACTTGTCAAAAGATCTGCATTCAAAAAAATATAGTCATTCATGGGAGTTCAAAAAGCTGCCCTCGGACTATGATAATAATTTTTTTTTAACATGTCATGTTATTGAAAATGAAATCTTCATGTGTGAATAAATTACACATGTGCGTTCACTACATCTCATCGTCCGAACCATGGTCTATAACAAGGGGGGTACACATATAACCTCTGTATTCATTCCATTTGTCCCACACTCTCCCCCAATTCTTGGGACATCCTCTGTGGACATATGTAGCTTTTTCAGCCAGCATAATCATAGCCATGTCGTTACACCAGCCTGTCACTGTTGGGGTCTGCGCTGCTCCTCAGGTCCGAGCTATGTTCCATTTTGCTACCATCATCCCTGTTGTTGCCCACTGTCTGTCTGCATGGTTGAGGTCTGTCAGCTCCCATATGTTCAACAGGCAGAATGTAGGAGAAGGCGGAACTATGTTCCCGCTAACTTCTGTGATGGTATCCATTACTGCTGTCCAGTACGATGTGATCCCCGTATCCTCCCATGAAGTGTGATAGAAGGTGCCTACTCCCTCACAGTTGCGCAAACAGTACTGGTCAGAGGCTCTGCCCATCTTATGCATAGTCACTCTTGTGTAGTAGATCCTGTGTAGTATTTTTAGTTGGATGAGGCGCATTTTGGAGGAGAATGCTACCTCCCGTGGTGATCATATCGCGTCCTGCCAGTCCGAGTCTTCCACGTCCCCAACCTCCGCCGGCCAGATCGCTCGGAGTCCCGTCATGGGGTCTGTCTAGTTATTAATAATTTTCCGGTATGTAAGGGAGATTGCCTTCTTGTGTAAATAGTCAGTCAGTAGTCGGTCTTCTAAGGGGGACGATTCAGGAAGCATGTCTGCCCCTGGAAGTGCTGTTTTTAGTGCGTTTTTAACCTGCAAGTATCGAAACCGTTCCCCAGGGGCCATCTCATAGTGTTCTTCAAGGTAAGTAAAGGTGACCACCTTGCCCTCCCTCCATAGGTCTCCTATCCGGGAGATTCCTTGGACTATCATAATTGATTCAGTTTAGGACGTGGCACATTGACATTGCAGCCTGGAATTGTATCATAATGACCGTGACCTCTAATGAAGTAGCTGTTATCGCCCTACTTGATTTATCATTGGCTTCAAACAAAGTTCACTGCTCTACATTATATTTCACAGCTTATGGGTTCAGGAAATGACCTGAAATGGATTACTTCATACATTATAGAGCGGATGTTCCTCATCTCACTTCCTCCTTTCTCCTCCATTCATGGATGTATTGTTCACGACTCAAGCTGAATGGAGCCAAAACAGAGCTCATGCTGTTAGGCCACCATGTAACATCTATACCTAATTCCATCTGGCCGGCTTGCCTGGGGACCGCTCCCACTCCAAAGAGGGAACTTAAAAGTTTGGGGGTTTGGTTTGAGCAGGTCCTGTCATTCAGGACCCAAGCAAAAAAGACAGCGGGCATATGTATAGGGTTATTTCGCTCTGCCCGTAAGATTCTTCCTCTATTGCCAGAGCAGTCGAGGAAACTACTCATTCAAGGATTAATCCTATCAAGGCTAGACTATAGCAGTGCCCTTTTTCTGGCTGCCCCTGAAACCACAATCAATACTCTTCAACGAGTCCAGAACTCGGCAGCTAGGCTGCTCACTTGCACTTCTCGTAGATCTTCAGCCAAACCTGCGCTCAGAGCCTTGCATTGGCTACCAATACGTGAAAGGATTAAATTTAAATCCTTATGTATTGCTCACAAGTCCCTACAGGGGAAGGGACCTCCTATTTTAGTAAATCTTGTCTGTCCATACAAAGCCACTAGATCCCTTCGCTCTGATAATGGCAATTTGGCTATCGTCCAGAGAGTTAAGAGAGCCCGAACAGGGGGGCGCCGATTCTCAATGAATGCGGCAACCCTGTGGAATGCCCTCCCTGTCAGGATTCGTACTGAACCTAGCTATCTGAGGTTCCGAAAGCTTCTTAAAACATTCTTGTTTCCCCAGGACCTTTAAACTCTAGCGTTCTCTTCAGCATTCCTTGTTCTATAGCGCTGGGACGCTCCCGGGCAGCCATGCGCTTTACAAATCGAATTTCATTTCATTCATTTAATTTCCTATCATTTATTGACTCCAGGTTCAATCCTTGTTCCATTTTTAGTCAACACCAGCCTTAGTTCTCAAGCAGGCATCATTCCAATCTGAATGTATGCCATTACATCGCATTCTAATACCATGCATGCCATTACAACGCGGATAGTAGTACGCAATGTCAATGACATCGCATGCCATAACATCGCATACTTTAACCACGAGTATGCTTTTACCACGCATGCCATTACAACACAAAGGCATGCGTGTTAAAGTTATACTTGTGGTAAAAGTATGCAAGGTAAGTGACATCCCTACCCCTACACCAATACAACACACTACTCCCACCCCTACACTGCCCTAACCCAAAAACACTGCCACACTACTACACTACCCACACTACTCCTACCCTTACACTACCCTAAACCCTAAAACACTACTACGCTACCTACACTACTCCCACCCTTACACTACCCTAAACCCTGAAAGACTACTAAGCTACCCACACTACTCCCACCCCTACACTACCCCAAACCCTAAAACACTACTACGCTACCCACACTACTCCCACCCTTACACTACCCTAAACCCTAAAACACTACTATGCTACCCACACTACTCCCACCCTTACACTACCCTAAACCCTAAAACACTACTACGCTACCCACACTACTCCCACCCCTACAATACCCTAAACCCGAAAACACTACTAAGCTACCCACACTACTCCCACCCTTACACTACCCTAAACCCTAACACACTACTACGCTACCCACACTACTCCTACCCTTACACTACCCTAAACCCTAAAACACCACTACGCTACCCACACTACTCCCACCCCTACACTACCCTAAACCCTAAAACACTACTACGCTACTCACACTACTCCCACCCCTACACAACCCTAAATCCTAAATCACTACTACGCTACCCACACTACTCCCACCCTTACACTATCCTAAACCCTAAAACACTACTACGCTACCCACACTACTCCTACCCTTACACTACCCTAAACCCTAAAACACTACTACGCTACCCAAACTACTCCCACCCCTACACTACCCTAAACCCTAAAACACTACTACCCTAAACCCTAAAACACTACTACACTACCCACACTACTCCCACCCTTACACTACCCCAAGCCCTAATACGCAACAATAAACAAACACTACAACACTACACTACCCTACACCCTAATACGCTACAATAAACAAACACTACAACACCACACTACCCTAAAACCTAAATCACTACACTACATAAACACTACACTACCCTCCCCAATACACTACACTAAACAAACACGACACCACCACAACACACACTGAAACATTTTTTAAAAACACACACACAACACAAACATTACCACACTACTTTTAAACTACCCTAAACCCTACACAAATAACCCCCACCCCATGCACAAACCCCCTTACCTCTCTCCTATCCAGCGTCACCGTCGGATCCTGCTTCCTCCTTCCTGCTTGCTGCACGTCGGTGTGAGGAAACAGCCTAAGTTTCCTCACAACGACGTGAATAGCCGCCCCCGCCGTCATTACACATTACATCGCATGCGTTGTTAAAGCGCATGAGATGTAATGGTATGGGCGATTTTACCACGCGTTGTAACATCACATGCGATGTAAAAGCAATGCGTGGTAAAACCCGCGTTGTAATGGGTGTTCCCCTTCCAATCTTTAATCTCAGCTGCTACAATTATTCCAATGACACTCCAATTATCCCAAAGCTTGAATGTCCATCTGAGCTTGACTACTCTAACATGGTAACATGGGGAAATGCCTGCTTGCAATTGACAACTTGATGTTTTTTAACACTTCAAATGGAGACATTCTGTCACGTGGAATCTGCAAGATAAATCATCGCTCCTCAGCAATTGGGCCTCAGGAGCCTAGACCTCCAGCAGCATACTCAGCCCATGTGGGGAACCTAGGGGTGGTCATGTCTGAACTGGGGTGACGTGGTGAGCAAAATAACAATGGATTAAACCCAGATCTGTGACTGGGGGTAAATGTGTTGCCATTGTGCAACATTCCGTCTATCATCTTGTGTGTTTTGCTGTTCGCCCTAAGTGGGAAGGGTATGCCCAGACGTGGGTCCCATGCTCACTACGCCACTAGAGTCAAGCTATCCTGGCTGATAGCCAGAAACCGATCCTAGAATGCTTGATTCCGGTCCAGGGAAGACATGGCTTGGCATTTCGGGCTGGACTGTTCCCATGAGGCAAAGGGTCAAGACTGATTTGCATATGGCCATGTCTGAACTGGGGTGGCGTGGTGAGCAAAATAACGATGGATTAAACCCAGATCTGTGACTGGGGGTGAATGTTTTGCCATTGTGCAACATTCCGTCCTTCATCTTGTGTATTTTGTCTTTCTGGATTCAGCCATTCATCCTTCTGAGGCCAATCGAATTAGCACACTGGGCTGGCTGCAAGAGTGGCACATTGCCTCCGCATCCAGCATGCCTCCTCCTGATAATTACAAAGTACAGTGTCGGAATCGGATAATGAAGCATTTCCAGGCAGACGTCTGGTGCTGGCAACGCGCCTGGTGTGGCTGACTCGGCCGTTCACACTGCTGAAAAGTATAAAACGAGTACTACTCAGCGACGGCCCGTGTAGGCCGTTCCACCGGGCGGTGACGTGGGTCGGGGGAGGGGCAAATGCGATGCAGCGCGTGCAACATTTGTTTTATTTATTTTTTCCATTACTAACCTGTAATCGTCCGTTTCCCGTATTTTACACCCCCCTACCCTGACCCTCCTCCGCCCCACGTCACCGCCCAGCGGAACGCCCTTCACGGGCCGTCGCTGGTACTACTGACGTGGGTGATAACACAGATGTGACACTTCTGCAGGCTACAGAGATGTTTTAAGGCATGGGCAAAGTGGGCTTTGGCCCAGAGCCCCAGCCTTCCTAGGGGCCCCCTGAGAGTGTCTTGCCCTGATGAACTTGAATGATTCTTAGACAGATTGTTGTAAATAGCATTTACCTTAATTTTATTTTTAAAGCAGGGAATGTGTGAGAGTCTCATGCAACGTCCATAAAAAAGTTTCTTTTAGCTCAAAACAGGTCCTCAGATGGAAGGGCACAGAGATCATTTGCTGTAATATTAGCGAGCTGGCGTTGTTATAATATTGAAAACCACATCAATATCCCTAAATATTAGATGTAAATACATTTTTATTTTGGACCACTGTGCTTGTGCACCGTCAGTGACTTGGTCAAAGAGGGTATGAAAGAGCTGTAACTGGATCATAAATTTAAATATCTTCCTAACAGGGGCCCCCGAAATACGTTTGGCCCAGGGCCCCCAAAATCCTTAAGGCATCCCTGGCAGGCTAGTGCACCCGAACGACCTGCAGTGGTGGGAGAAAGCTGCATAATGGCAGGCCAGTACTTCTGGAAGGTATAAGGGCTACAGAAGTGTCAGCGCCCTTTCAGGCCGGTGCCTCCGAAAGGGGTTCGGTGCTGGTGTACAGTCAGTCTCGTATCAGGCTGGCAAAGGGCTGGTAAAGCTCGTGCAGATCTGTTGTTTCTTAAAGGTCGGGAGAGCTGGGTTGGAGTCAGTCTAATGTTAGACCGGGGCCTCCCAAGTGTTTCGAGCCACGCACAGTGGTCAGCCAGTCCCGTGCCAGGCTGTTGGCTCTGTAAGGATATGTATGTAGCGCTGAGATGTCAGCGCCACCTTGGGCTGTTGCCCTGAAAGCGCTAGGGCAGGCAGCGCCACGTGAGGCTGGGGTCCCTGAAAGGCCCGTGGAGCTGGGGCAGGCAGCGCCATACCAGGATGGCCAATGAAAGCCCATGTCAGGCCGTAGCTCTTGGTGAAACATCTCCACGCCGGGCTGATGCCTCTAAGAGAACTTTTCATTCTGTAGAATTTGCCTTTTATGGCCTTGATAGAGCGCGCGAGGTCACCTAACCAATAATTTCGCCGTTTCCGGCTTCGGGCCCATATATTTCAATTCACAATATACATTGACCGGGTGACTTCACGGGCTGCTACCAATTTGTGTGAATTCCCTACTGTTACTATTCAGCGTACCCGACTTACCCTCCACCGACACGGGTACCTATGACCACAACGGATCAGGGAGCTAGCTGTAAAGGAAAGGCAGCAAAATTCAAACTCAAAATGACATTCAATACTGTTGTAAATGACCACGGACAACTGGAAGTTTTAAAATCTTTATCTAAAGTTCGTTCTCGGTAAGCATTAGATTTACAAGAATAAGGCAATCAATAATCAAGATAACGAAAAGTACATAACTATAGAGAAATAAAGTCAGGGTAATCATGGAAATGCTAATATGAGATGCAACAGGAAACGCTATGCATTCAGGGTAAAAGTTCTTTAGACAGTTTAAGTAAGGCCGTTCTAGACCATATCAGGAAATGACAAACTGCAATGCAAAATATGATTTCTAACAGGTAGGGTAACATGGGAACACGTTATGAAAATATGCAATGTCTTTACGTTTCAATAATTGCAGCAAAAGCATGGAAAAATCAACATATGCAAAGGTGTCTCTCTTTATTGAAGCAAAGACAGAAAAATAGAAAGTTGCAAGTTAAAGATTTTGAGCGATATTTACCTAGACTGGTGTGGAAACCAAACCCTGGCCACGGGTCAGTTAAGGACAGGAAACCCTCAAGGAAGGATTAACCCTGGGCGTAGTTCGCGTAGCCGCACTCCGCGAAGCTACGCGAAGCCGCACTTGCACTCCGCGAGCTACGTGTAGCTCCGCGGACATGCGTAGTAGCTTGCTAGACCCGTTCGCGCGCCGTTTTTCGTCTTCGGGAGCGCGGTGCGCGTGTTCGGGGCGCTGCCTGCATGCTCGCAATAGCTAGCGCGCTAAGTTACTCAATGAGGTTTGTCCCGCCCGCTTGCGTTCCCTTATTTCCGGTTCCGGGTCACAAGTAACGTGTTCGCGTTGTGTTAGACATGTTCGGGAACTCATCTTCTCGTTCGCACTGCCAAAGTGCGTGATCGCGTCAAATATCGCGCGAACTTACCGCGGCGGTCGCGACGGGCAGAGCCATCTTCGATTTCACACTCTGGCTATGGTTTTGGGCCTACTTCAGCATCTCACTCCTATCTCTTCCATCCTGGTCTTTTCCCTCAGTTTTTCTAACTTTCTTTACTTCTTACCTATTTCTGTCTGTGCCTAGGTGTATATTTCTCATTTTATTTTTACTTTTACCACTTTTTTTGCAACTTTTCTCTTGTTTTATATTACTTCCTTCTTTTATCTTTCTTCTTTCTTCCCCTAACCTTTTTGTCTTCAACTTTCCTTCTCCCCTCCACCCAGAACCATGGTGAAGGGTGCCAGCAGAATCGGCGGCTCAAAGGGCAAGGCGGCTGTGCCTAAAAAAACCAGGCTGCCTTGCGGCAGAATGCGCCCGGCAGGAGTGACGCCCCGCCAACTTTTTGGGGAGGAGGAGTTGGCCGCCCTGGTCTTTTTTATCCAACGTCACCTCCCCTTGACTTTGGCAGCAGGCGGCAGGCCCGGCTCCGGATACCAGCACATTGAAGAGCGTCTCCGGCGGTGGGCGAAGGTGCGCCGTGCAGTCTTCCGCTGCTCCGGTATCCGGCGTACCCACCATCAGCTGTCCCACCGCTGGGCCGACATTTTGGACCGGGAGCAGGACCTGTTGGACCTGCTTGGTGTGGAGGTTGTGGGTCTTGGTGAGTGGCTACCCCAAAAATAAAGTGTGTATATATATATATATATATATATATATATATATATATATATATATATATATATTTATATACATATAGATTATATATATATATATATATATATACATATATATATATATATAGTTGTATAAATATTGTTATTGTATCTTTGTAAATATTGGCTGAATAAGTAACGCGATGACTGTTGCCCCTAGTTACATTTGCGATGTATTCCGGTATATCTACTGTCATTGTATGACAGTGTTCTTGTTCTTCACTGGCTCTTGCGTGTTGTTTCAACTTGGCGCTAGCTGTTGCTGTTTATTGATGTGAGATTTTCTTTATTGCTGAGAACTGAAGTTAGTTAATGCTATTAATAGAGTCTTGTCCTTCCTTTGTCCGTCAGTGAAATAACGGTGGATGGATAATTGTACGTTGTTTGCATATTGTAGCATTTTTTTCACGGCCTTCTCTTCTGCATGAATGGAATCCTTTTCTTGCAAAGAATGCTAACGTTACTTTGTTCTTCTTACCTCAGCCAGGGCCGGCTCTAGGGGGCATGTGCAAGCTGTGCAACTGCACAGGGGCACCAAACTTCAGGGGCCACCGCACCAATAGATATCCTTAATTTAATAATACTCTAAGGATGGATACATATTTGCGTTGCGGCCCCTGGCATGGATTTGTTGCCTCCGGCTCTGTTCCACTGTAGCAGTGTGATTTGCAATTATGTCTATGTTTCACATCACTCAATGTATTTATCTATGTTTATTATTTTAATTTTTACATGAACCACAGAACCCAGGGGCAAGCAGAATACAGGGACCGAGTCGGCGGGTGAACCACCAGTTACACAGAGCTCCTCTACTGAGGATCCTGCTGCTGTCCCCAGTAAGTCCAACAGTGCTTGTTTTTTCCTCTGTAATGTGTCTGCAGTGCTTTGTCAATTGACAGCAACCAAGTAGGCATCCAGAATGATGTTTGTCTAGTATTTTTGTAAACGTTAGTATACCACTACTAGTCTTGTGGGTATTCTTCTATCTCCTATGGAGTTATATACATATTACACAACTATGTAACTATGCACACGAAAATTGGATGTTGTTGGTACTGATAGGCAGGTTGGACCTTACTTACACCTCAGTCACAGAACTCTGAGGAACGCACAATTCACTGAACGTCAGCCTATATGGCCTGAGTCATTGGTCTATTGTTCAAATCACACTCCTGAACCCCAATACCAAGATGCCGAATGCTTTTAGGACACAAACCGTTACCTAAGAAACCCCCTTTTGCTCACTCACTCGTGTGAGTCTCTAAGACAACAGACACTGAAAATAAACTTCAGAGTCAAAGTGGTCATTCAAAAGCTTTATTTTGTTAGAAGTAAGTAAGTAACATCAATGTTTTTAAGTGCTTCCGTCCAATACGTTGAAGGGCCCACCAGAAAAAATCCAGAGTTAAAACAGGCATAATAAAGTAATCAACATTTGTACAGCTACTAGTGCACAATAGGGAAATGTGGCAACTATCGGAGACCTCTCACCAACGTATACTGGTCAGATATTCCTCTTTTTTTGTAAGCTATGGAAATGTCCGCTTCGTAGAAGGCAATCTTCTCACCTGCCGAAAAATAATGACAAAAGTGGTGCACGTTAGACAGTATTAAATACATTTATGCCAGTTTTATGCAGCCATGCTAAAAAGAAGTTGTAACCTGTAAGCAAACTCTATCCCACAATCCACATAGAAAACTTAAATACGGGCCCTTTTACTTTCCCACCTCTTCAGGTGTATGCATTGAACAATGATGTGTTGCCCCAGAGCGTCTTCTCGTACTGCGCAACAAGCTGCGAGTTAACACATGCGCAAAACTGGATACATTGATGTACAAAGGTTACATAGTTCACTTCCAATTTCCAAGGACTAGAGTAGCAGGACAGATGAGATGAGCTTGGGTACCATACCATAACAATGAATGCTAATAATATGTGTAGTGACTCTGCTGTACTATGCAATGTGGACTCATACTGATTACGTACGTTGGACTTAACTGTTTTGAAGAACTCCATTCTTGGTGAACAAGTACAAAGGGGGCTGTGCATCCATCTAAAAAGGCGTACTTATTTTTATAGGTGCAGAACCCTTACCATCGACCAGTGCCGACGGGGACAGCGGCGCTGCTTCAGCGCTCCCGGCGGGGACAGGAGGAACAGAGGCACCTACACCAGCAGCAGTGGGGGGGGAGCCAACAGCGGCGGGCGATGGTAAGTTACATTCAATAGTGATCTGCATTACTTGGTGGGAGGGGAAAACTTTCTCACTGTACTCTACTGGAAAATATATGATGTTACCTTTACTTGTCATTAGCATGCTAAGCATTACCACTACAGTAATGCAAGTGCCTGATAGCAGTCGGATGCATGGGTTGTTGTTAAAGCATGTAAAGGGGAAAACACAGCTGCCAGCGTGGTTGGGAGACACACCCAATACCGGTGGTTAGTGGATAGTCTCAGCAGCTGCGGTGTTTTGGGCAAACCCAAAGGCAAGGGAAGGAGGGGACGACTGGGTGCATGGGTCGTTGCTGGTGAAACACAAACCAAATAAGGTTTGTTGCGCGGTATAAAGTATTATAGTCTTTACTAGACATGTGCTACTAGCTGCCCCCTGTTAATTAATGTTACTTTGAGAGTGTTCCCGCCTTCCCGGAACAAAAGGAGATATGTAAAAGACAGGTGTTCGTTCTAATGTGTGTGACCGTTGAAGTACACCCATGCTAATAGGGCAGGCATAAAGCCGTGACAAAAAGTCCGACAAATTAATAGAGGCTGTAGAATGTTCAAGATAGACGCAACACAATTTCTGGTACTCAGCTTGCTTGCTAGTGCTACTGTGCCGCCCACTATGTGTTGAATCAATGTTGTGTTCTTGATTTGCGGGGAGTTTGGATTAACAATTCTGTTTCTTTCTTTATAGTTACTCCTTCCCAAAAACCAACCAGGAAGGAGTTGGCAGTCCGGGCCCGGCAGCGGAAACTGCAGGCAATTGTAGAGGCCTACCGCCGGCTGGTGGATCAGGCCGAGGAGGAGGAGGAGGAGGCGGCGGCAGCAGCTGCTGCCTCTTCCAATGCCCCGGGCCCCAAGCCTGCAGGACTACGTCGCCGTGGTCAGGCAGCCGCCCGCCGCCGCATTGTTACATCTTCGGCGGCCCCCCCACAACAACAACAACAACAACATGCATGCAAGTGTAGGTGCCGTGATTTCAAAGCAAAGATTCTCCGCCGGGTAGCGAAGTTGGAGGAGGAGCGGAAGAAGCAGGAGGACGGTCTAGAGGAGCGTGTCAAGATACTGGTGGACAAACACCTGAAAGCCCGCCGGCTTTGAAATGGACCCTGTTTTTTGCCCCTTTTTTAATCCTTTTGTTGGTGGGTGGGATGTGGGAGTTGGGGTGTACATTTGGGTTGAAATTTGGTTGGGGTTAGGGGAGGGTAGGGACAGCTCTGGGTCAGGGGGTTACATTAGTTATATATTTTATTTTTCTATTATCATTATTAAAATATAAAAATAAAACAAAGATATTATTTTCACAAGAAAACATTTGAAGTTCATTTGTGTTTGTTGGGGGGGTGGAGGGGGGACTGTTTCACCAAATAATGTACGTTGTGCAACATGAACATGCACTACGAACGATAAATTAAGTACTGACTGCACCTGTAGTAGTAGGGTCACAAGTGCATAAATAATTTATATTATTAAATAACATGGGAAAATTGCCCATCACGTGAGTCTGAAGTTACTACTAGTATACTTTAATTCCATGCACATTTGCTCAGAGTCGGCTAAACAATCCTATGCAATGCATTGCATCATTCCTTTAACATACCTGTCCTAGTTGTCAGGGAAGAGGAGCTCGTCCTCAAACTCTGTGCGTTCAGACAGAAGTAGGTCATGTAACCCAGTAGTGAGGACGTCTTCTTCACACTCGCTTTCTTCATCCGGCGGTGATTCACGTACTTGATAGTCTGGTGGTATGAAGCGTTGATTCATTTTTATCATTGTCAGCCGCTCCACGCTTTTGGGGGAGAGACTAGTCCTTTTCGATGTGACAATGGCACCAGCAGCACTGAAAACCCGCTCAGAGGAGACACTGGCTACAGGACAAGCCAGATACTTTATCGCCAGCCTGCTCAGCACTGGCCACTGTCTCCTTCTTTCATACCAATAGACCAATGGGCTTTGCTCCATGAACACCTCTGTTGTGTCATCCAGATAGGCCTGAACCATCCGCTCAATGTTCATTGGTGCTCGGCTTTGCTGGTCCTCTTTTCCCTTTGCAACAGCAACGGACTTACCCATCCCTTTCTGTATAAAAAAAGCAGTTATGCTTTTGGTTGGGTCTGCTGAATCAGATCGTGTAGGTGCTGCTTTTGGTACTGTTGGTGCCTGCTGGAAAGCAGACGCACTGCTCTCACGCTGTGAAGAACTTGCGTCAGGAGTACTTGGACTGGCCTGGGCTGGCAGTGGCAGGCCTTTAAGTAACAGCCGTTCAGTTTCTAACTCATTAGCTTCCGCAGCTATGGAAGTTTTGTACTTGTCAACATCCTCATCTGAAAATGGAATTACTTCGTTACTGCTGACAAATAATTTGTACCGTGGATCCAAGATTGTTGCAGTTATGTAATGTTCACCTGACACAATATTGTTGAGCCTTACATTTTCACACAAGCGGTTGACTAAGCCCTTGGCTAAGGTATATGCATCAACTTTTTGTTCGTCACCTTCGTATGTTTCACAGACCTCCTTCACCTGTTGCTCAAGCATGTACAACAATGGGATGGCTTGGCCCATAGTACAGTCCTCCCTGCTAACTGCACGTGTGAAGACCTCAAAGGGTTGTAGCATCTCTGTGATGCATTTAATGAGGTCCCACTGCCACATCTCAATGGTCAGGGCTTTAAGATTAACAGTAGGATCCCCTAATCTTCTTGACATGACATAAGCATTCAGTGGGATGTACTGCTCAAAGAGACGCTCAAGCATGAAATAAGTTGAGTTCCAACGTGTTGGGACCTCCTGTATCAGTGCTTTGACTGGCAACCTATGCTCTTGCTGAATGACCCGTAGCAGCTTCCGTCCTTTGAAAGAATGGTTAAAGTGCGTGCATATTCTTCTGCAGATGGCCATTATGTTGCTGACTTTGGCTTCATTTTTCAGAAAGTCTTGCACGACTAAGTTTATGCAGTGTGCCAAACAGGGTACCCTGAAATAATGTCCTTCTCTCATTGCCTTCACTACATTACTGCCATTGTCGGTGGAAACAAAACCAATCTTAAGGCCTCTTGGTTTCAGCCATTCAAAGACCTTGTCATTAAAGTCAGACAAAATGTTTTCAGCAGTATGACTTTTGTCCATACCAAACATGGCTATAGTTGCATGTCTGCGCGTATCATTAAAAATTCCAGCAACGTCACGGAGGCCTGAAGTTAACTTGTCTTTAACACCTGCAAAAGAGATCCAGTGTGCGGTGATGCACATGAAATCTGTAGCATCGCAACTGCTCCACATGTCTGTTGTCAGGTGGATACAATGGACAACACTCTGTTGTAAGGCTTTCCCAATCAATTCCAGCACATCGTGGTGTAGTGCTGGAACAGCCACTCGGGCAAAATAGTAGCGACTGGGAACGTTCCATTTTGGGCAGAGGGTTGCCACTAATTCCAGAAATCCAACAGCCTCAACAAATGAAAATGGGAGAAGGTCCAGTGCTAACATTTTCGCAAGTTTGGCATTGTATAAACGTGCTACTGGGTGGTTCCGCTCGTACTTTCCCTCCTGCCTTAACATGCTAGGAATGGTAAGCTGCTTTGCATGTCTTTGAGTTGTGCTAGACGGACCACCTTGCATCGCAGACTTTGCACTCCTTGGTGTTTCCAGCTGACTCTGGTGCCACTGAGAAGTTGCAGATGCGGAGGATGTGGTCTTTACCACTCCAGTGCTGGCGACAGGGGTCGATTGTGTACCACTCCTAGATAGAAGGTCATCGTCTCCCTCTTCTTCTACCTCCTGATCAACCATGAGTGGACCTTGTACCACTGTATCCCCACCAACAGGAGTGCTAACATTTTTTAAGCTTGCAAGGTGGTTCTCCCACCTGATCACGTGTGTTTTTTTCAAATGGGTCGTTTGGCCTCCAGTCCCATAGTTTGTACCAAGCTTACCACGACTAACATTGGCATGACAAATGGTGCATACAGCAATGTTCTCCTGAA
Organism: Lissotriton helveticus; assembly: GCF_964261635.1. NCBI lineage: Eukaryota > Metazoa > Chordata > Amphibia > Caudata > Salamandridae > Lissotriton > Lissotriton helveticus. The sequence continues at coordinate 1,965,907,717 of NC_136061.1, read as the reverse complement.
CTGGGTGAACCGTAAAGAAGTCCCACACTGGGGAGGTAAACTTTTGTCTCCTGCCATAGGAAGAGGAGGACCCACTGCCAATGCCGGATGGACTGGAGGATTGTGGAATTTCACTATGGGACAGCTCAGTCCTAGTACTGCCACTACCTCCTTCTGTTGAAGTGGCGCTTCTGCTGGATGTCGGATGCTGCCGGGCCTTCGCTGTTGAAAAAATTGGAGCTGGTGTTACTGTGGGTGTTGAGTGTGTAGGAGTTATGCGTGGTACCTGCTCATCAGTCATTGCAGCATTTCTGGATAGGGTGAAAATGTTTGTCTCTACATCCTCTGCACCAGGAATAACGCTTGTGATGATGACAGTGTCAGACCCGTCTTTATCACCAGCAGTATCCTGCTCACCTACATCGACCTCCATAAGTTCAAGCCTGCCTGGAAACTTCCTTTTTCCTAGCATGGTCTTCTTGGGATGTCTCTCCTTTGAATGCGCAGATAGTTGTGGCTGCCAATCCGTATCAAGGTCATCGGAAGGGATGCTTTGCGAAGAACTCGATGCACTAACCCTCCTTTCCCTTGGTGAATTCGAAGGAAATAGATCACCTACAGAAGTGGCTTCCTCTTCTTCTTGCTCGGAAGGAGGCTCTACTTCCTGAACTGCCCCGACTTCGGGAGGAACAACTACTACTATTTGGTGCGGAGATGGTGGTTGTTGTTCTTGAGGAAGTACTATTGCGGGCTGGGGTTTTTCAACAACAACTGTTGCGGGCGGTGGTTGTGGTTGTTCAACAACTGTTGCGGGAAGTGGTTGTGGTTGTGGGTGAACAACTCCTATTGCGGGCGGTGGTTGTGGTTGTTGAACATCTACTGCTGGCGGTGGTTGTTGAGCACTTCCATCTTGCGTGGATTGTGTACTACTTTGAGACAGCGATAAGTTTAGTTCTGGCTCAGTATCACTGCTCGCAAGCAGAAGGCTGGCTACCTCTTCGACCCTCATCATGTGCTTGGCCCTGGGATGCTGGCTTGCCCCCACTAATGCAGATGTGCTGGTCCCAGCTTGCGCCCCAGACCCCGCTGCTGCAGGCGTACCTTTTGGGGTGCCAAAAAAGGTTTTGGGGTCCATACCAGACTTAAGTGACACTTCCTTCTGCTGTTCCTTCTTCGCAGCAACTTTCTTTGTGGTGGAGGACCTGGTAGCTTTCTTAGGGCCCATCTTCTTCTGATGTCAGTCAGCTCACAGCAGCACAAATTGCAGAGATGTCTGGTCAGATGAGTCACACACCACACGTGGCGTACAACTGAAGGAAGTCCGTCTGGCGGTAGAACGAGCGATGGATGAAAAAACAACCAGCACCTCCTCAGTCTTTTTTGTGCACCTACAAGTAAAGAAGGCAGAACAACATCAGTCAAACAAGCAGTAAGGCAACATGAACAATTGAAAGACACACAGGTCAATGTATAAAAGACAAAACAGAAGACTAATAATACCAGTCCAGCAGCACCACAGCTCAAAGGCCACATGAAGTCCAGAAAGAACCAATAAAGTGAAGCAGGCCTATAGATACCAATATGGACAGAAAAACGAGGATGCCTGCTGCACATGACAGGTTAATGTGCAAGGAATAAATAGCCCATGGCTAAGACAGAGGTTGTAAACATAACACCGCAAAAACACATACAAAGAAACCCCTGCCCAGGCTCCCAAAACAACAACCAAATGACAAATTCTGTTTTTTTGGGTGCACAAGAAAGACCTGCAACATTTTTGAGAAACTTTTATGCAACTCGGGACATATTGTCCGCGAGAATGCTAAATCGGCATGTTCGGCAGCGCGAACGGAATAAAAAGTCGTGTTCGCGTTCCCGAGCAAGTACATTGAGTGCGCGAACACGACAAAAAATGTAAGTTCACGTGCTCACATGGTGCGAAGTTACCAAAACTACCCAAGCTGTATTCCTAGGGTTACCTAATGGCAGAAATTGACAGAGTATTTAAAGTTTAAACACACCCAAAACCAGAAATACCCCACACATAAAAATAAGATTTTCTATATCAATCCAAGCCATCCATGATTTTCACATTAAGGGTACACCACAAAAACAGTTGATTAACTTTCATGACCCTATGAGTAGTACCTATGGCCTACTGCCAGAGTAGGCCACAAGGTTGGAGGCCTATGCCTATGGCAAAAGCACAAAGGAAGGACACACAAAATGGCCGCCGACATAGGGCCTGGCCACCAACAACAACATGGCAAAATCACAAAGGATGTATACACAAAATGGCCTCCACCACATGGCCTGGCCACCAACAACAACATGGCAAAATATATCACAAAGGAAGCATACACAAAATGGCCGCCACCACATGGCCTGGCCACCAACAACAACATGGCAAAATCACAAAGGATGTATATACAAAATGGCCTCCACCACATGGCCTGGCCACCAACAACAACATGGCAAAATAAATCACAAAGGAAGCATACACAAAAAGATCACCACCATAGGGCCTGGCCACCAACAACAACATGGACAACTTTACAAAATGGCCTCCACCACATGGCCTGGCCACCAACAACAACATGGCAAAATAAATCACAAAGGAAGCATACACAAAATGGCCGCCACCACATGGCCTGGCCACCAACAACAACATGACAAGAAAGAGGAGACAGACAATAATGCCTATGGCAAAGGGACAATGCTTTGCTTCAGAAAATGGACACACCACACCACCGCCCAAATTGGTCACCCCACCCCAAAAAAAAAAAAAAAATAACAGAGGAGAGAAAATGGAAGTGGTCCATGCTCCAAAAAGAGAAAAGTACTACCAAAATGAGAACATAACATAAATGAGGAATTTTTAGGTGCACAAGAAAGACCTGCAACATTTTTGAGAAACTTTTATGCAACTCGGGACATATTGTCCGCGAGAATGCTAAATCGGCATGTTCGGCAGCGCGAACGGAATAAAAAGTCGTGTTCGCGTTCCCGAGCAAGTACATTGAGTGCGCGAACAAGACAAAAAATGTAAGTTCACGTGCTCACATGGTGCGAAGTTACCAAAACTACCCAAGCTGTATTCCTAGGGTTACCTAATGGCAGAAATTGACAGAGTATTTAAAGTTTAAACACACCCAAAACCAGAAATACCCCACACATAAAAATAAGATTTTCTATATCAATCCAAGCCATCCATGTTTTTCACATTAAGGGTACACCACAAAAACAGTTGATTAACTTTCATGACCCTATGAGTAGTACCTATGGCCTACTGCCAGAGTAGGCCACAAGGTTGGAGGCCTATGGCAAGAGCAAAGTGGCTGGAAACATTAAATGGCCGCCAACACATGGCCAGGCCAACCACAGAAAGTTAATACAATGAACTCATGCATGCCTACACACTAACTACATGGGGTACTAGGGTCACATATTGGCTTAAAAATTAGAAACATTTTAAATTCCACAAAATGCAATGTTAGAAAAAAATTACAATTTGGGACCTCATGAAAGTACAGGCCTCCATCAATAATTTCATTCCAGGATTGAATACTGTTGTTAAAAAAAAAATCAAATCAAACAAGCACAAGTCTACATCACTCATACATTACACAAACTTACTTGAAAAAGAGAATTCCAATTCAAAAAGTCCTCATTAAATCCAAGGTAAATCAGTAATGCAGCCAACACAGACAGAAAGTGATCCTTCCAGCTCAAAATCCAAAGGAAAGTGAGCACCACATGGACAAAGCACTGGGAGGAGCCTGGTGGACAGGAACAGGAAGTTGTAAACTCAAGAGCCCTTCCTCCTTACTCTGCAAAACAAGAGTAGAAACAAAAAGAGGGGTCCTTCCCCCCTAAAAATAAAGCCAAAGGTACAACTTTAAGGTTTTTTGCTTTTTTTTCCTAACCAAAATGGTAATTTATTATGGTTTTAACATGCTCGCGAGTTATTCTGTGCAAGAATGCAGTTTCTGCGTGTTCGGCAACTCGATCTTACCAAAAAGCATCCTCGCGCATCCTTATGACGCTATCTCGCATCAAAATGACGTTATCGCGTTCGCACAGTCGCACGGGACTGTGCGAGAGTGTTTCCAAACATGGTGGCACAAGCGACCAGGAAAAAACGAACGCAGAACGAAGGTAAGCCATTGCCGCGCACGCGATAATGTTATTCAGCGCGCGAGAACTACGCTACGCACCGGATCGCGGAGTTATCGACAGCTACGCGTTCTCCGCGGAACGCGGAGCTGCCGAAACTCCGCAAGCTCCGCGAACGGAGCGTAGTTCTTCGCCCAGGGTTAGGAAGGATACCCCTCAGTGGACAGCAGGTGCAGAATGGACACCCAGGACAGGACAGGAAACCCTCAGATTAGGAATCAGGACAGGACCTCAGGACAGGAACCCCTCAGGACAGGACCGCTCAGGACAGGACCTCAGGACAGGAACCCCTCAGGACAGGACCGCACCCGCAGTTTGGAAGCAACGCCTGCGCTCCACCCTCTCTGCAGTTATCGATCAAGACCCCGATTGGGTCAGCGAACTCCCAGCAAAGTGCTTCGCCAGCACTTTAAGGTTCAGTAAAACCTTAGTCTATGGTCAATTTCGGACAGAGTGCTCCGCAGCCCTCTGTATCTTCAGTCACCTATTGAGTGCGATGGGTCAGTGACAGGTCAGCTAAACCAGACAAGTCGGACAATTTCCCTAGGTGAACCCAGGGTAGATATACAGTTTGGGAACGGTGTACCACCCCCCAATGTTGCAAAGTGTCAGAATCCCTCAATTTGGATTGGTCCTAAGGTAGGATTTGGGTAACACACCAATCAGAACACACCATTTGGAGGCCTTATTTACATCTCAGGGCACCGCCTAGCAAGATTGGGGTTCCCATGAGAAAATTGCGCAGAATACAGGGAAAGAATACATTTTAGCAACATAATAGAACAATATCGTGATGCTGCGGGCGAAGGTGCTGCTTCCCAGGGTGGCTTCTGGTATCAACCTTCTTTGGCAGTAATTCAATGCCAAGATGGCTTCTGGCGAGTCTGCGCACAAGTACCCTCCAAGATGGCTTTCGGTTCAGTCAGACCCCCATTCCCCGCGGTACATGAAAAGTAAGCGAGAACAAATTAATACATAGAAATAACATTATGAAAACACATCACAGGGTTTGTACTTTCAACTTATCACTAAGAAAGATACTTATGCAGTGTAAATGTTAGCTACATATATACAAGCACAAGAGCAGTGGCACGAGCAGTACCACGTTATTGGCAAAGCTATGCATTACGCATGCGCAACTATTTCCCTCCAAACCTGCAAACACGTCAGGACACGTGAGTGTGACTGACGCATGCGCAGACACTATTTCAAAGCAGCGGCCATCTTTAGGACTCGGATTAATCATATTAAAAAAATACACATAGGCAAGCTTCATGGACTTCGTTTAAACATAAAATAAACGTTAGTAAGACGTACAATTTATTATTCGGTTACACATGGACGAGGTTCATGACAAAAGCAAGTCGCGAATGCGAAGCTTTGCTTCATCAATCCCCTCTTTGATGATATTTACTATCATCACAAAATAAATGGAACCAGATGCCAACTTTTCACACCTTATACAGCTCTATATCTTCCAGCAAGCTATCCAGCTTTTCTCTCTCATTTTTGGTAGGGTGAGAATTCTTCACCCTTTTGTATATCTGATTATTCATTTCCTCCAATTCAAGTTCATCCACACTTCGTTTCACTCCTCTCGCATTCACTTGATGCTTTCCGGTGTGCTTGCGACATTTGCAACAGACAAATATGAAGAATAGGATAAGACCTATAATTCCAATTGGCATCAGTATCTTAAACAATAAGCCTTTACCTAAGCTAGCAAACCAATGACCTACATTTGAGAGACCATCTACCAGTCTCTTCCAGGCACTGTCAACCTCGAGTGGTTTGAGTTCCCTTTCCAAATTAGTAATGTTTTTCACGTATCTTTTGAGCTGCACACTTTTGTCCGGAATATAAGTGCAACAATGTTGCGCCTTCAACATCCGGCAGACTCCGCCCTCTTTTGCTAATAAGGTATCAAGAGCAAGTCTGTTCTGCAAAACCATTGATCTGATCGCAACCATTTCGGTATTGACCAGCAGAAATCCATGAGCTGTGTCAGTAGACAACGCATCCACTATAGTGGACAATTTGCAAATTCTGTGAGTATTCAGAACCACTCCCACTCCAGGTATCAGTGCACTGAAAATACTACCCATTATTTCACCTATGCTTTCTCTTTTACTACGCACTAAGCCATTAGTATTTTCACTGCTTCCAGCAACTTTGTTCACATGGTATATTTTCCGGAAGACAATGCCAAAGTAGCAGCTTCCATACCAGTGATCCGGCAATTTGAAATAAGCCTTGTCCCCACATATATAATAAATTCCAGGAAACACAGGCTCTGACCCATTTTTGAAACCCCAACCTCCAATTACCTTGTAATTAGGTTCGCATTCACTGGAACCAATGAAAATGTTATTATAATAGCTAGTCTTCTCGCGGTGAAGACATAGCTTGCCTTTCTTTTCAAAATCCAGCAACAGAGCAGGACCCGCTCCACCATTTGAGGTGCCCTCCATGTTCTCAGCCCATTTTGGCCTTTTCTGTGTTTCGTCATCTGCCTTTCTTTTTATTTTTATTCTCCTTTTCTCTGCCATGTTCAGGAACATCTTTTCCTGCTCACGCAAAGAACAGGTCAAGTTATCTCTGTGTGCGTCACCTAGGTCTATATTACCTATAGTCAGAAAGTATTCACCCATATAGCGAGTAATGTCACTTTTGGTATGTACAGGATTCAAGTTCCCACGTATAGGAAGTTCAGAAAAGATCACGTCACTGTTTGAGTAATAGTACTGTAACGGTCCTCTTTTGTAAAATAAACTAGCTAAAATGCTACAGGAAATTCCATAGGTCAAGGGCAGGTGATGGTATGTCACGCCTTCAGCTACAGAGGTAGGTAGCTTCATGCAGACATAGCAATCTTCAATTTCCATAGTCTCTACATAGTGTATTAACAGGTTTGCGAAAACGTTTAAATGCGTCTTATTCTTAATTCCATGATAATGTAGTTCTCCCTCATCTGATGCTTCTAAGTCTCGATTTGTTTGTCTAAGTGCTCTCTCATGTCTTGCTACACTCTGTGTTGTCAGCTCCTCACTGTCAGTATTTACAATTTCAGTAGGGACAATATTAGTATTTTTGCTCACCGCAAAAGGAATGAAAACTGTTAGTCCTATCCAGAGTAATATCAGTATAACTATACTACATACACATACCTTGCAGCATGTTTTGCAACGACTGCAACTAGGTCTACCATTCACGTTTGAATCAGACATTTTGGCTCAGAAGAAGTTTCTCGACCCCTCTTTGTGTCTTTACACCAGTAGCTTACTTTGTGCAAATTCACGGTGGCTCGTCTTCTTCTTCAGCAGAGTACTCAGCGACTGGTTCTCCGTCGCTCTCGTCAGTTATATCAAGATCTTCAAATTCTTCTAAAACGAGCGTCCATTCAGGAGACTTGTACTTTTTATTTTGTCTTTTTATTCGATCACTCCTTCTCTTGGAAGTATCTTCGGGTTGTTCTGCTATGCGAGCACTTCTCCTTTCTTCTGCACGTTTTTCCTCTACTGTTTTTATTCTCAGTCTCAATTTCTTTATGTATCCAGGTTCAATGTGCTTTCTTTTCTTAAGTCTTTTGGTTGGTACCGAGACTTCGTTTTCTTCTCTTGCCCTTTTGTTTTCATTAGTTTGTGGCAATTCTGTTTCAGTTTCTTCCTCCTCTATCTGACTATTTCCAGGGCTAGCATCTATTTCTTCTGCCTGGTTACTAATCTGGCCTTGTTCAGGAGAATTTTGTTTTTGCTTTTCAAATGTCTCTGTTTCTGTTTCCTGAACACGTTCTTCTAATCCTATCTGATCTTGTTCAAGCACTTCGATCTCTTGATTTTCTTCTGCTCGAACTATTACGCTATGTCTAGTCTGTCCCTTCCCGACATCAGGAGTCAGTGGAGGAGTATCAATCACCTGTTCTGTATCAACCACTTGTTCTGTATCAATCACTTGCTCTGTATCAATCACTTGTTCTGTATCTGTCTGACCTTCTCCTTCCTCAGTTTTGATGTGAATCTCAAGATCCTGAGGTTCTTCGCCTGTGCCTTGCTTTTCCTCTCTACTCCACTCTCTACCTTCCCAAAGTCGCTCACTTGTTCGAATGGGGTCTTCAGTGAGATCAATCAATGGTATCCACTCCTCTGGCCATATGCTCGGCAGCTCGTCTTCAGCTACTTCTGGCTCAGCTTCTTGGACTCCTTCAGCAGTCTGGACTCTTGGCAGTTTGTCATCAACTACTCCTGGGCCAACGTCTGCTGATTCTGCAGCTCGACTGGTACTGGGCTGTACGTCGTCAGCTACTTCTGGTCTGGCTCCTGAAGAGTCCTCTGCGGGACGCCCCTCTTCTTCAGGCTCTCCGTCTGGTAATACCTTCTGGGTGTGGCTGGCGTGTACCCAATGTGGAACCCCTGCACACTTTACTGCTGTGGTTGTTACCAGGATCACCTGACGCTTCTCTCCCCACCTTGGCTCCAGACAGTTCTTCCGAGTATGCTTCTTTATTTTTACCCAGTCTCCGGGAACCAGTTTGTGGAGAGGAGTCGTTGGATTGAGGATGGCGTCTTCTCCGATCTGGCGAGAGATAGAACGCACTTGGTCACCTAATCTCTTGCAGTATTCAAGCACCAAATCATCAGTAATACTCAACAGTTTGCTTCCTGGTACCCATGCTTGTCTCATCACTCTTCCCATCAATATTTCATGGGGACTTAGGCCTGTCTTGCGGTCAGGAACACTTCGGAGTCCCATCAGGACCAAGGGCAGGGCCTTCACCCAGGTCATACCAGATGCATCACACAGTTTTGCTAGTCTGTTTTTGATAGTTCCATTTACTTGTTCCACTATTCCAGAAGCCTCTGGACGGTAGGCACAGTGAAGCTTTTGTGAGATTCCAAAGGCCTTACAGAGTTCGTCGATTACGTCATTCTGAAAATGTCGGCCTCTATCTGATTCAATAGTGACTGGAACCCCGAACCTAGGTATCAGTTCTTTTAGTAAACACTTGGCTACTGTCATTGCGTCATTTTGGGGAGTAGGGAAAGCTTCCACCCACTTCGAAAATAAACAGACCATGACAAGGACATATCGTTTCCCTTCACAACGTGGCATGGTGATGAAATTAACCTGTATTCTCACAAAGGGACCCCCTGACCTCCCAATTTTCCCCAATTCCACCGCAGTTTTCTTGCCTGCGTTCATCCTTTGACATGGCAGGCACCTCTGGCAGAGGGACTCTGCTACTTTCCTGAACTTTTTACTGTACCAAGTCTGTTGGAACACTAGGATCATGGCGTCCCTACCAATGTGTGATCCTTCATGTATCAATCTCGCCATTGTGCTAAGTAAGTGTCTAGGTAACACAGGCATACCAGTTGGGCCCAAGATGACACCATCCACACGTCTTGGCCTACACCCATCTTCCTTCCACTTCTCTCTCTCTTGCCAAGGTGCCGCCTGCTGCCACTCTTTCACTTCATCCCATGTAGGCACTTCTTCAAACACTTGAAGTTGGCAGCTGGTTCCTGGCCCCCCTCGTTTTGGATTTATGATATACCGATCCCTGGCGCACCATTGGGCCACTCGATCAGCAAAATCATTTCCCAGTGATACAGTGTCTGTGCCCTTCTTATGAGCAACACACTTTACCACTGCCAGTTCCTTTGGTAACTGGATTGCCTCTAAAAGGTCTTGAACAACCTTTCCATTTCGAATAGGGGTACCTGATGAAGTCAGGAACTCCCTCTGTAGCCATAACTGGCCAAAGTCATGCACAACCCCATAACAGTACTGACTGTCAGTATACACTGTTATGCGTAGGTTTTTCCCAATTTTGCAAGCTTTTATCATAGCGATCAATTCGGCTACTTGTGCAGACTTTACGTCAAATAGATAACCTGCTACTTCAATTTTGGTTAAGGAGACTACCGCATAGGCAGCACTCAGGCCTCCTTGTTCATGTCTTAGACATGAACCATCCACAAATAATTCCTTGTCATGCACAGGCAATGGTGTTTCTCTAATGTCTGGGCGTGGCTTGGTGTTGAATTCTGTTAAATCAATGCAATCATGCTCATCATCCACCCCACCTTCCATATCCATTGGGTCTGGGAGCAAAGTAGCGGGGTTCAGAATACTGCACCTAACAATGTTTACATTTGCAGCACCCATAAGAATCCTCTCGTATTTAGTCAGCCGACTAGGGGTGAGATACTGAGTCTTCGTTCTGGTCAGTAAAATTACCACTCCATGTGGAACATACACAGTTACAGGATGTCCCATGACAATGGACTCACTCTGCTCTAAACTTGCGCAGGTAGTAGCTACTGCTTTCAGACAACCTGGTAATCCAGCAGCCACTGGATCCAGGGTGGCAGAAAAATATGCCACAGGCCTTCTCGTTGTGCCATGATCTTGTGTCAGCACTGACAACGCGCAATTATCGCGAGTGTCACAGAATAGGGCAAATTCTTTGGAATAGTCTGGCATTCCCAATGCCGGTGCTGTACACAGACAATCTCGTAGTTTGGTGAAGGCTGTTAAGCTTTCATCATCCCATTCTACAATATCTGGTGTTCCTCTCTTGGTCATTTTTATCAAAGGCCTAGCCAGGACTGCAAATCCCAGAATCCACTGCCTGCAGTATCCTATCACTCCCAGGAACATTCTGATGTCTTTCTGAGTACGGGGTAACTGCATCTTTTGAATTATTCTCACTCTTTCTGATGTCACTTTCCTGACACCTTTCTCTATCTGGTGCCCCAGATATTTCACTGATTTTGCACAGAACTGTAATTTGTCAGGGGCCACTTTATGTCCCTTCTCACTCAGGTGATTCAGTAGGGCAATGGTGTCAATCACACAATCCCTATGACTTTTAGACGCCACCAAGAGGTCGTCTATGTATTGCACTAGGACAGAGTTCCCAGGTAAGACCAAAGTTTCCAAACATTTTTTCAAGATCTGATTAAAGATAGAGGGGCTCTCTGTGTACCCTTGAGGGACCCGGTTCCAGACATACACGTGACCATTGAAGGCAAATGAGAAAAGAAATTTGCTATCTGGATGCAAGGGAATGGAAAAGAATGCATGACATAGGTCTATCACAGTGAACCACTCAGCATCCCAGGGAATCTGATACAGAATCACTGCTGGGTTCGGGACAATAGGGCAGCAGGGGACTACTATCTTGTTGACTTTTCGTAGGTCCTGCACTACTCTGTACTTGCCACTAGGCTTCTTGATACCCATAATCGGTGAGTTACATGGGCTACTCATTACTTCCTGTATGATGTTTCCTTCTAGCAATTTCTGTATTTCCAGAGTGACACCTGCTCTCACTTCTGCATTCATCCTGTAGGGTTTAGTATTGGGGTATACTGCAATGTCCTTGATGGCTATCTGTATGGGGTCCACGTTTTTCATTAACCCTACATCTTTCCCAGTAAAGTCCCATACCTCTGGCTTCACTGCTTCTTGGAGTTCTTTGGGCAACTCCTGCATGGTCATTCGTTTAATTTCTGAGTCATGTCTAATTAACATTAATTTATAAATGCCGTCTTCATCTGGGGTCTGAATTTCAACACCCTTTGGTGTGCAAAAGATGGTACAGTTCATTTTGCACAGCAAATCACGTCCCAGTAAGTTCACTGGACTGGTGTCGCAAACGACAAATCTATGCATTTCCTTAAAGTTTCCAATTGAGATCTCCATGGGCTTGGTAACAGGAGTACTAATCAATTGATTAGATACACCTACTACTTGGATGGCTTCTCCCGAGAGGGGTAGGTTTGGAACGTCCACTGTTCTTACAGTAGAACGGGTAGCACCAGTGTCCAACAGAAAAGTGACATCGTTTCCGTCAACCTTTCCTTCAATGTATGGTCCGGACTGGTCTACCGGCAAGGAGGCGCCAAGTACTCACTCCTCGTCCTCCCCTCTCAGGCCCCGTCAGTACTGGTCATCACAAAGGAAGGTATCGTTTAACAAATACTGCGAAGTTGCTGCATTTCTGTTCTCATTGCTTTCCCAGACTTCTATTTCATCACCCTCTGTCGCTTTTCCCCTATGTACTTGCTTTGGAGCTCGGGGCACCTGAATCGTTTTTACCTGTGGCTGAGTCTTTCTTGGTCTTTCTTTCTGCGTCTGTGGAGTTAAATCAGGTGTTTTGGGGTTATCGTCAGGCAAATAAGGACACTCGTTACGCCAGTGTCCAATTTCTCCGCACTGGTGACAGGGAAATTTCTTCATAGCCTCTTCCCTGCTCATTTTGGGCCGGGGCTTACCTCCTCCCCCACCCCCAGGACCTTGGTTCTGAGTGCTTTTAACCATTTTACTCAACTGCTTTTCCTGCTGTTCTGCGAGCTTCACTTGAGCCCACATGACCTTTTCTTTGAGAGCCTTTTTCTTTTCTGCCATCTCGTCCTCGCAGTACTTTGCGTACCGCAGGACCTCGTCTATCTATTTGGAGTGCCAACAAATTTTGTTATCTTTTATCCACTGACAAATTTCAGGCCTTAAACCGTTTACAAACCTGTAAATGAAATGCGTCATATCCTTCATCTCGATGTTATCTATACCACTGTATGTTTTAAACACCTGCAACAGCCTTTCATAATAGGAGTGCACTGTCTCGTCTCTCTCCTGCGTGGTTCTATCTATCCTGGTCCAATCAGTTTCCTTTGCGGGCACCTTATTTTTCAAATGCAGAATTACTTGTTCATATTTTTTCATCACTTCAATCGACGGCTCCCCTGTGTTAGAGTCCCTCGGGTACTCCTCACTAGGCCAGCCTATGGCTATTTTACACTCGGTCCATAGATCTACCGGGACCACAATGTCGAAAAATCCATCCAGGTCTTTCCACAGGCATTTTTGCACCTTTACGAACCTTTCCACCTGCCGGTACCAGTCAACTGGCTTTTCGCGCAATTTCGGGAAATCGTTAGTAAAGGACACAATATCCTGTCTGGACCATGGAACGTGCACATACCTCCCACCTGGCACTTCACGCATGGGGCATAACGTTTCGGGCTTGTCTACTTCTCTCAAAGGGAACTCAGGGGTCGCTTGTCTGGATCGAGCCTCATCTTTCTTTCGTGCCCACCTGCTTTTCCATTTTTCCACGTCTCCCCATTTTTGCAAAATTGCTAGCAACTCCTTAATCTGCAACTTTTTCCCTGACACATTCAAGTTCTCTATATCTTTGTCTGAGAATTCAGCTCTGTAAGGTTTTTGCAAGGGCTTGGATCTTGAAATATCTACCCCCATACTAGCTGCAGTGTCTGTCAACTTTTCGTGGAGCACCCTGGTACTTCTGGTAAGGCTTTTACACATAAACAACAATTCTTCTTCAGAGTAGGTATTTAATCTGTCTAATCCCACATTTCCTGCCATTAATTCCTCTATTTCTACCCTCAGTTTGTAGAGGTCTAAAGGTTTCGTTTGCGGAGTCTGTTTTTCTAATTCACGACTCCAATTTTCAATTTCCTCCGGAGTTACCAAAGAAACACTCCTAGTACCTGACGTTGATTCTAATTTAATTTCTTTCGCATTAAAAGGATTATGCCTCTTCTGCACTCCCTTCCCGGTCTGTTTGTTTGGCAGGTCCAAAAACACAACTTCGGACTCGCACTCACTGGACTGATCGTCTATCAGTAGGGGCTCCTGCCTCGGCGGGGCCATGATTGGGTTCATAACTGGAGGGTTTGGACTTCCTTGATTATTCCCATACAACGGAACCACTGGTCCGATTGTTACCGGAATAGTCAAAGCCTCAGGACTGGCATTTAACTGGGAGATCTTCTGAATTATTTCTGTCCTCTGTCTAGCTATGGCCTCTTGCTCCCTTTCATCTAGTACTCTTCCTAAGGTTCGGTCAGGTATTATCTGTGGGGTCAGGTGAGGGGTAAAACTCGGGGCAGTAGGATGCGTTTCACTTGGTCCTCCACCATAATTTGGTTTTGGGAACAAAGTTCCTGTGCCAAATGACCTGCGCTCCTCCCCATATGGAGGCTGCAAAAAGGGCATTCCTGAACTTAATGGCTTTTCTTCGTTTTCATAAAGAGGTCTGGGGTTAAAAGCTCTTTCACGGGAATATTTTTCCTCCGGGCTCACGGGCATTCTAGGATATATATCTCGTACCTCCGCGGGTCCGGGATTCTCAAAATAGGGCAGTACCTGGCCACCTCCCCCCCTACTTAGGGATCTGTCCTCCTCCTTAATAGATGGACGCTGGGGATTCTCGCCTGTACTAGAAGGTCAGGCTCCCTCATTATAAGGGGGCGGGCTTCGCGTAAAAATGTCATCTAATAATTCATCGTCTGACTCCCCAAGTGCTCCCCAATGCTTACTTTTTTCTGTCTTTTTCTCTCCCGCAGAAGGGGTACCCGCTGGCATCATGGGAAACAGACCCTCAACAATCATGCTCTGTCTCCACTGTTTCATCCTTTTGTCCCTGGTCTCTTGTTTCAGCCTTGGGTACCACTTGGTCAGACCTTTGTCCAACCGGGGTTTCTCTCTTTCAAAAGCCTCAATCTCCCATTCCTCTAATGCCTCATACTGCGTTAGTCTCGGTCTGGGATGCAATTCATTCATTCGGGTTCTCAAATTAAAATAAAATCCTACCATTGAAAGTACCGTCTAACGGAAAAGCCAATATTCCGTCATCTTTTGTGTACTTCACCCAATTTTCCAACCACACACAGGTATTGTACCCTCGGTCAAACATCATGAACGAGGCGGGAGTATTCGGTGGCGGGACAATAACGCCCTCTCTGGACTTAATTGGTTTGTCCGTTTTGAAATAATTCTTTACCCTATTTACAAGGGACATTTTTCTCTTAGTTCCGTACATAATATCGTATCTCTTGGCTTTCCACTGATCCCTTTCAAACCCTTGGCTTCTTGGATCGGGTCTGGTCTCTGGACAATACGAGTGCCACATACGATTTCTACGCTTAACTCTGTTTACAAAGTCACCTCCAATCAGAACGCGTCTTGCAATTCCGTGCGACCAATGGGGTGCACGCGTTCAAATAATTTCGGCCAATGGGTGCGCGGCCCCTTCGTGAGACTGTCCTCACGCTCCGGCGCTTCACCCCTCCTTTACAATTCCAGCCCCGCTACCCGCCCGCTGCTTCTACCAATCCCAGCGCGGCACGGAGTGACGTCAGAGACGCTTCGCGGCTGACTCCCTCCCTTCACAAGGTAACGGAAACTTTCTTTCTTTCTAAAGTGCTAGTGCTTGGTTATTTTACAACGAATACACATTCGCCACAGTGCTCAAGTGTCTAGACAGAGAAAGTGTTATTTTACTGCAAGTAAACTACTTCCATTTACTTTTCATACGCTGCGGGTAGATCTCTTCCGCCTACCCTTCACTCTAGCATCAGTGAACCTGTTACTTCCCTAAACTCATCCACTTCTCTGGGATATATCCGAGTCTAAGGTTTCCCAGCGGACCCCTCTGCTTTCACCCAAGCTCCGAGGAACCTGCTACTCTTCCGATGTGACCCTTACTAGGTTACGCCACTATGGGAATTTTGCCAATGAACCTTGTTACTGACATTTATTCGCACACGTATTCAGAAAAACCCTAGTTAGTGCTTCCCGGTTGTACTTAACCTGCACCTAACTTTCCTCGAGCCTGCGACCTCAAGGCAATGGATTCTATTCACCACTTGCCTTTTCAATTCCCCGGGGAGTTCGGACAACAATGAACGAGACGGTTTACAAACGCATGGATTAATACATATAACAATATAAGAACAAAAATAACAATGATAAAACAATTCATGAATTTCAAAGCAGCGTATTCACAAGAGAATGATCAGGTCCCTCGGAACGGCCGCTCTTATAGCAGCATTAATATACTAGCAGCTACCGACTTAACTAGTCTAACTAATCCTGCCTAACCTTTAACTAGTCCCTAACCATCCTCTGCTAGCCAGAAAAACTGATAGAGCGCGCGAGGTCACCCAACCAATAATTTCGCCGTTTCCGGCTTCGGGCCCATATATTTCAATTCACAATATACATTGACCGGGTGACTTCACGGGCTGCTACCAATTTGTGTGAATTCCCTACTGTTATTATTCAGCGTACCCGACTTACCCTCCACCGACACGGGTACCTATGACCACAACGGATCAGGGAGCTAGCTGTAAAGGAAAGGCAGCAAAATTCAAACTCAAAATGACATTCAATACTGTTGTAAATGACCACGGACAACTGGAAGTTTTAAAATCTTTATCTAAAGTTCGTTCTCGGTAAGCATTAGATTTACAAGAATAAGGCAATCAATAATCAAGATAACGAAAAGTACATAACTATAGAGAAATAAAGTCAGGGTAATCATGGAAATGCTAATATGAGATGCAACAGGAAACGCTATGCATTCAGGGTAAAAGTTCTTTAGACAGTTTAAGTAAGGCCGTTCTAGACCATATCAGGAAATGACAAACTGCAATGCAAAATATGATTTCTAACAGGTAGGGTAACATGGGAACACGTTATGAAAATATGCAATGTCTTTACGTTTCAATAATTGCAGCAAAAGCATGGAAAAATCAACATATGCAAAGGTGTCTCTTTATTGAAGCAAAGACAGAAAAATAGAAAGGTGCAAGTTAAAGATTTTGAGCGATATTTACCTAGACTGGTGTGGAAACCAAACCCTGGCCACGGGTCAGTTAAGGACAGGAAACCCTCAAGGAAGGATACCCCTCAGTGGACAGCAGGTGCAGAATGGACACCCAGGACAGGACAGGAAACCCTCAGATTAGGAATCAGGACAGGACCTCAGGACAGGAACCCCTCAGGACAGGACCGCTCAGGACAGGACCTCAGGACAGGAACCCCTCAGGACAGGACCGCACCCGCAGTTTGGAAGCAACGCCTGCGCTCCACCCTCTCTGCAGTTATCGATCAAGACCCCGATTGGGTCAGCGAACTCCCAGCAAAGTGCTTCGCCAGCACTTTAAGGTTCAGTAAAACCTTAGTCTATGGTCAATTTCGGACAGAGTGCTCCGCAGCCCTCTGTATCTTCAGTCACCTATTGAGTGCGATGGGTCAGTGACAGGTCAGCTAAACCAGACAAGTCGGACAATTTCCCTAGGTGAACCCAGGGTAGATATACAGTTTGGGAACGGTGTACCACCCCCCAATGTTGCAAAGTGTCAGAATCCCTCAATTTGGATTGGTCCTAAGGTAGGATTTGGGTAACACACCAATCAGAACACACCATTTGGAGGCCTTATTTACATCTCAGGGCACCGCCTAGCAAGATTGGGGTTCCCATGAGAAAATTGCGCAGAATACAGGGAAAGAATACATTTTAGCAACATAATAGAACAATATCGTGATGCTGCGGGGCGAAGGTGCTGCTTCCCAGGGTGGCTTCTGGTATCAACCTTCTTTGGCAGTAATTCAATGCCAAGATGGCTTCTGGCGAGTCTGCGCACAAGTACCCTCCAAGATGGCTTTCGGTTCAGTCAGACCCCCATTCCCCGCGGTACATGAAAAGTAAGCGAGAACAAATTAATACATAGAAATAACATTATGAAAACACATCACAGGGTTTGTACTTTCAACTTATCACTAAGAAAGCTACTTATGCAGTGTAAATGTTAGCTACATATATACGAGCACAAGGGCAGTGGCACGAGCAGTACCACGTTATTGGCAAAGCTATGCATTACGCATGCGCAACTATTTCCCTCCAAACCTGCAAACACGTCAGGACACGTGAGTGTGACTGACGCATGCGCAGACACTATTTCAAAGCAGCGGCCATCTTTAGGACTCGGATTAATCATATTAAAAAATACACGGATCACTGACATAATATCGACGACACAAATATCGAGATACACAAATATCGAGTCAAAAATATCGATTGACAAAATATCGACTCCCTATCTTCAAACAGGTAAGTACCAAAATATCGACTCCAAAATATCGACTTACAAAAATATAGACTGTCAAAATATCGATTTTTTTAAAAGTCTTAAAATTAAGTTAAAACTAATATAGTAATAAATATATTTAATATAAACTTAGAAATAATTAATAAAAAAATGTAATTTTAATAAATAATTTATATAATTAAAAAAATTATATCACCAAAAATTACACACACATATATATATATATATATATATATATATATATATATATATATATATATATATATATATATATATATATATATATATATATATATAAACATATTATTAAATAAACATATATAACATTTTAGAAAATGTTTAAAATTTATTGTTACAACTATAGTGATTTCAACATTAGCAAAAGTGTTGGATAGCGTAGAGGTCAAATTTACTACTCCCACTCCAGTGGGTGCAACAGTAGGGAAAGCGCTGGATAGCGTAGAGGTTAAAATTACTATTCCCACTCCAGGGATGTATGACGTTACAACGCATACTTTTACAATGCCTACCATTACAACAAAACTTTTACAACGCAAAAACTTTTACAACGCATACATTTACAACGCAAGATTTTACAACGCATATACCTTTACAACGCATACCATTACAACGTAAGTATTGGTAAGTATATAATAATTTTTTGAATATAAATTAATAAAAAATATTATAATATAATTTAATATAATTTAATTTTATTAAATAAATTTAATTTAAATGTAATTTTACTTTATTTTTACAAAGTACCCCTGTACCCCAAAAACCCAAAACTGACCCTGAACCCTAAAAATACCCCTTTACCCATAAACTGAAAACTGACCCTGAACACTAAAAATACCCCTTTACCCGAAAACTGACCCTGAACCCTAAAAATACCCCTTTACCCCAAAAACTGAAAACTCACCCTGAACACTAAAAATACCCCTTTACCCAAAAACTGAAAACTGACCCTGAACCCTAAAAATACCCCTTTACCCCAAAAACTGAAAACTGACCCTGAACCCTAAAAATACCCCTTTACCCCAAAAACTGAAAACTGACCCTGAACCCTAAAAATACCCCATTACCCAAAAACTGAAAACTGACCCTGAACCCTTAAAATACCCCTTTACCCCAAAAACTGAAAACTGACCCTGAACCCTAAAAATACCCCTTTACCCAAAAACTGAAAACTGACCCTGAACTCTAAAAATACCCCTTTACCCAAAAACTGAAAACTGACCCTGAACCCTAAAAATACCCCTTTACCTGAAAACTGACCCTGAACCCTAAAAATACCCCTTTACCCATAAACTGAAAACTGACCCTGAACCCTAAAAATACCCCATTACCCAAAAACTGAAAACTGACCCTGAACCCTTAAAATACCCCTTTACCCCAAAAACTGAAAACTGACCCTGAACCCTAAAAATACCCCTTTACCCAAAAACTGAAAACTGACCCTGAACTCTAAAAATACCCCTTTACCCAAAAACTGAAAACTGACCCTGAACCCTAAAAATACCCCTTTACCCAAAAACTGAAAACTGACCCTGAACTCTAAAAATACCCCTTTACCCAAAAACTGAAAACTGACCCTGAACCCTAAAAATACCCCTTTACCCAAAAACTGAAAACTGACCCTGAACCCTAAAAATACCCCTTTACCCATAAACTGAAAACTGACCCTGAACCCTAAAAATACCCCTTTACCCAAAAACTAAAAAGTGACCCTGAACCCTAAAAATACCCCTTTACCCAAAAACTGAAAACTGACCCTGAACCCTCAAAATACCCCTTTACCCAAAAACTGAAAACTGACCCTGAACCCTAAAAATACCCCTTTACCCAAAAACTGAAAACTGACCCTGAACCCTAAAAATACCCCTTTACCCAAAATCCCAAACATATAACCTTTTTAAAATAATTATATACTTACTAATACTTACATTGTAATAGTATGCGTTGTAACGGTATCTGCGTTTTAAAAACATGCTTTGTAAATGTATGCGTTGTAAAAGTTTGTGCAATTTAAAAGTTTTGTTGTAATGGTAGTGCATAGTAAAAGTAGCGTTGTAAACGTTGCATACCCACTCCAGTGGGTGCAACAGTAGGGAAAGTGTTGGATAGCGTAGGGGTTAAAATTACTATTCCAACTTCAGAGAGTGCAATAGTAGGGAAAGTAAATACTTCACAAATATATATAAATAACATAAATAGTAATACCAATTACAAATAATTAAAATATTAAAAAAGTGTATAAAAATATTAAATATTTATTTATAAATACAAAAAAAAAATATTTAATTATAAAAATTGCCTACTCATACTAATTAATTACCTATTAACAATAAATTAATTTACAATTTAAAAAATAATAAATTATTTTCAATTACCAATTATATTTTAATTAATTACCAATTAATAATTAATTAACAATAAATTCAAAATAAATATCAATAAATAAATTAACATATTTAATAAATTATAATTAAATTACTTCCCACCCTATTCCCCTATAAACACAACACCCGCTACAGAAAATAAATTACTAAAATTAAAATATTTATCAATTAATCAATTATAATTAATTACCAATTATATTTTAATTAATTACCAATTAATAATTAATTAACAAATAATTCTAAGTAAATATCAATAAATAAATTAACATATTTAATTAATTATAATTAAATTACTTCCCACCCTATTCCCCTATAAACCCACAACCCGCTACAGAAAATAAATTACTAAAATTAAAATATATATCAATTAATCAATTATAATTAATTACCAATTATATTTTAATTAATTACCAATTAATAATTAATTAACAATTAATTCTAAATAGATATTAATAAATAAATTAACATATTTAATTAATTAGAATTAAATTACTTCCCACCCTATTCCCCTATAAACCCACAACCCGCTACAGACTTATATTACACAAAAAATAAAAATTATTATTAACTTACCTTAAATTCGATATTTTTGTTGTCTATATTATGTCTAGTCGATATTATGTCCATTCTATATTTTTGATTCGATATTATGTCCATTCTATTCGATATTAATTTTCTCTAGTCGATATTTTTGTTGTCTATATTATGTCTAGTCGATATTATGTCCATTCTATATTTTTTACTCGATATTCTGTCCAGTCGAAATAAAAGACTCGATATTATGACTGTACACCAAAATACACATAGGCAAGCTTCATGGACTTCGTTTAAACATAAAATAAACGTTAGTAAGACGTACAATTTATTATTCGGTTACACATGGACGAGGTTCATGACAAAAGCAAGTCGCGAATGCGAAGCTTTGCTTCATCAGCCTCATAGTCTCGTCCTCTCTTGCCGCATATCTCCAGTGGTCCTACTGCAGCATAGATCATATGACATCCGCTGGATAGCAAACTTACTGTAGTAACGTGTCTGCACCCGCAGGTCAGAGGGTTGAGTTTACTCAGCCCTTCATCCGTCTGAGGTCAATAAAAGAAGTGAAACCTCGGCTAAATGTGAGGTGTGTCGTTACGAGTGTTATTTAGTGCTAAGTTCCACCCTTTCTTCTTTATTGCCTGACCTATCATTTTATGATATATTCCGGACGCTTTTCTAGGGATCTGTTTTGAGAAACTAGTGTTTGTGCTTTTTCCCATCTTGCCGACTTGGGGTTCGTGATTGATCTCCCCACCCTAAATCTTAGCTGGAGAGCTTCATGCCCGGCTCGTTTTAGGTTCACAGCAGGGGGGGGGGTGCTTAGAAGTCAAGCCTGTGCAGTAATGTGGAAGGGGGAGGGGTAGGAGAGAGAGAGAGAGGAGGAAGATGGAATGGGGAAATGTGTGTGTGAGAGAGGGGATGGGAGGAATGAAGAGAAAAGAGAGAGAGAGGACGGCAGAGTTGGGGGAAGAGAGTGAGTTGGAAGGGAGGGCTGGTAGGACGGATGTCCTGAAAATGAGGAGGGAGTGAACCCCTCGAGCAGTATGACTAGAATATAGATTTAGGATCACTAGGGAAGGTAAATCATGGGACCTCAAAACCACATAATATAAAAATACATATTAATAAAAATGTGTTACTGTTGACTAACTAAATTACGGTTTGGTATTTTTATTGCACTATATTAAATATTTTGATATATTATCGCACAAACACTTGTTTCACAGAAAACAGGGACATTTTTCACGATCCTATGAAGACTGGTTCATCATCATAATGATAGCCCCAAACCTGTCGCAGAGCTTTACCACTGTCAGGGCCACTAGGATTATGGTGCAAGGTATCTAAGTTATGCAGCAAGCTTATCTAAATTATGTAAAAACAAAAAGACAAATTATGGGCCATATATTCTAGTGGTATCATTTTATACATTTGAGTTACAGAGGCAAATTATGCTGCAAATGTGATAAATCCATAGTTCTGTGGTAAATACTACCGAATCGCATGCATTCACTGGCTCTCCTTGTACACTGTTTTATCATCAATTTATTTTTGAAAGATAAACCTAACCATTCGTAGTCCAAGCAGTGCCCATTGTTAGTTGCCCATTTTATGAAAGCAGCGCACTTAAGTCAACTACTGCAAAAATGTAATGTGCAATGTGGTCTTAAATTGCCATGCAATAGGTCTCGCCTTTTATTAAGTTAAAGCCATTTGATTTGCTATACAATACCATTAACAAAGCAAATGGCTTTAACTTAATCGAAGGCGAGACCTATTGCATTTTTAATGCTTGTTTTACACTGGTTTTACTGACCAAAAGTAATACATTTATAGCAATATGCATTACTCACCAAGAGATCCATGGAACTGAACAAATCTTCCTTTAAAAAAGGCTCTCTTTCCAGCCAGACTGCTCCACTCACGGCGTGTCCCATTACGGTCCGTGCCTACACTCATAACGTCACAAAGTGGTGGAACCCCATTCCCTTTCTCGTCAGTCAGTATTTGGAACTCCATGCCTGCTTGAATAAGGAGAATTGACAACTATCTATAAATATGTAAAGCATTAGGAACATGGGTCTTTCCAACAATTCTAGAAAAAACCCAAAGTCTGATCCATTCAAATAGTATTAGAACGTAGGCATGAGCAGGAGCATCTTTCCTCACACTCTACAGAACATTACCTACTCAAGCGTTACGACTGACATTGATCAATGTTTGGAGCATGTTCCTGAAACCTTAGGCACCTTGCCCAACATTTCCCATGTAGGATATTCTACATTAAATACACTTCCAACCATACATTTAGAAAGGGCCCCTATATGTTGATGCAAAGCTTCATCAGGCGAGGAATAAAACACAAACAGTTCATTGTCTGGATGGTCTGTCTTACAATCATCCTCTATTAGATTTTAACTATGGTACTTAGGGCCAGATGTAGGTAAATCTCATTTACCGATTCATAAATACCGAATTTTACCGATTCGGTATTTATGAATCGGTAAATAAGATGTAGGTAATAATTCGGTATTTTTTACAGAATCTGTAAGATTCGGTATTTACCGATTCGGTAAATACCGAATTGGTATTTGCTATTGAATCCTATGGGCCTTGAAGCCCATAGGATTCAATAGCAAATACCGAATCGGTATTTACCGATTCGGTAAAAATACCGAATTGCAAAGGGGGATAGGGTGTCACTTTGACACCCTGTTGCACCCCTGTAACTGGCTTGTGCGCCATGTGGCACACTGTGTGCCACATGGCACAGGTGTACATGCACAGATGTGCATGTACACAGGGATTCGGTATTTACCATGCAATTGTATTACATGGTAAATACCGAATCCTGAAAGGCCTGAAGCACTGTTCAGTGTGCTACCTACATCTGAAAATACAGATTCGGTAATTTTACAGATTGGTAAATTTACCGAATCGGTAAAATTTACAGATTCGGTAAATTTACCGATTCTGTAATTTTATAGATTCGGTAAAATTACCGATTCGGTAAAATTACCGAATCTGTATGTTTTTTGAGCCCCTACATCTCCATAGCCCAATACCGGTCGGAAACGGACGAAAATCGGTATTTTTGGCCGTTTCCGACCGGTATTGGGCTACCTACATCTGGCCCCTAGTCACTGTCAAAGACTAGACATGATGTAGGTTCATACCCAAGGAAAGGGGTCTCTTCCAAGCAGCCACAGAGTCACCCTGTGTAGAATATTATATTTGAAAGGTGACAGGTGTTTTCTTTAGAGGGCCAATGCTGGGAAAGGAACCCCCACAAAGGAAAATATCTCATTTAGCAATCTGTGTAGCTCTTGATTGATGATGTAGCTTTTGTCAGTGATAATCAGCAAAGCATGAAAACTCTCCCTGATATCAGGAGGGAGAAAAGAGCCAAGCAGTATAGTGGAGCCAGTGGCAGAAGATCCACGAGGAAGTTGACCCAGCACTGCTTAGAGGAAAAATAAAAAGAATAGAAGATACCACACATAGGGTACATTTACAAGCAACGACCTAAATCTGGGGGTAAAAAAATAGACAAAAAATGTATTGCAAGTGGTCTTTGAGCACAGCAAAAGAAACAAGGAATTAAATGCATTGCAATGCATCCACCCTTTCCAAGCACTAACTTTTATATGCCAAGAACAGGAACTGATATCAGAGAGAGAGAAAGAGAGAGAGCGAGAGAGAGAAATACTCTGCCACATATTGAATTGGGACGTTCATGTGAATCCCAAGAGAGAGACCACCATCTTGGAATGGGCATGTTACATGGTCTAGCTCCACTTTCCAACAGGAACTGATAATGTGTATGAACCCACAAAAAAGATGAAGAAATCCCATTTTAACATTTCATGTGCCCCCCAGTAATCATGAGGCCCACCACCCACAATCCACAGCATCCGCTACCCACTTGTGGGCATGACGTGACCTGAGTGACTCTGACAAGGAAAACAAGGCACACAAACAGCTATATGCTAAAGTGGAGTGCTTTCAAAACTCCTCCTCAGTAAACTGCACAAACCTGAGTAAGTTATGGGTCTTTGTTAACTCTGAGCACAAATGTGATCATTGTAATATATTATTGACCGGCAGAAGGCCAGACTGACCGTAGCGGGCACCGGGCATTTCCCCAGTGTGCCAGGGGGTTGGGGGGCCGGTTTGGTGCCCGTGGGGGTGGTTTTGTCACTGGGAGCCGGTTTTGCAGCAGTAAAATATCGGGCCACTGTAACAAAGCGGGAAAGGTGTTTCTTGCTAGCAACCCTGCTCCCAGGGCCGGTTGAGCAGCAATCTGCCTGGGCTGTTTTTTTTTCTCAGTCCAGCCCTTTTGACCAGACCTACTGTGACAGGTGATATTAAAGTCCTCCGGGACAAGCAGTGGGGCAGTTCTAAACAGCCACTGCCTGCCTGCCTGTTCGGTGAATTGATAGTGGATTTCATGTGATATGGAGTGCACAGCAGTGATTCTGTCTGATGGGATGCATGTCATATCATATGTATTTCATATGTCGTATCATAACTATACGCATACCGGTGTGTATATTTGTAACGAAGCCCAAAGTGCTTACAGTTTTTAACCATCAATTGCTTGGATGCTTAGGCAGAACATGAAAGGTGTAAGAAAGTTATGTCACTAATCCTGGTTACAGTTGGCGGTGTTGGCCTTCCAAGTGTGGTGGTTTCCAGATAGTATGAATGCCTCTGATGAGTGGCCTGCGTAGAGTACTTCCAGCCTGGAGAGGATTCAAGTGTCCTCTCACAGGGGATTACATGGCCTGCAGTGGGGAGAGGCAGCCTGGAGGGAGTCAAGTGTGGATTTAAGGGTATGGTAGTGATCTGAATCCTTTCAATTTGCATATTAGGAAGCAAGAGGATCCAGGGTATAGGCTATTAGAATAGTCTACCTTTGATATTATAAGTGCCTGAATGGCCTGTAGTTTTTGCTGGTACCCCAGATAAGGGACGACAAGTCTTAGAATTCAGTTGTGCAGATGGTGCTGCTTGTTATTTTATTAAAGCAAAGCCAAAGGGAATGATGGACAGAGTGTTGAACATTGCAAGCAATCACCCCCAGTCAACTGATCTGGGTTTAATCCATCATCATTCTTTAGCTCACTCCGCAACCCCTGTTCAGACATGGCCATATGCAAATCTTTCTGACATAGTGCCTCATGGGAACAGTCCAGCCCAAACTGCCAAGCCATGTCTTCCCTGGACCGGAAACAAGCATCCTGGGACCAGCTTCTGGCTAATCAACCATCATCAGCGATACAAAAGGGGATGATGGACGGAGCGTTTGTATAAATCAAACACTCACCCCCAGTCAACTGATCTGGGTTTAATCCATCACCATTCTTTAGTTCACTCAGCCACCCCAGTTCAGACATGGCTATATGCAAATCAGTCTGACCCTGTGCCTTATGGGAACAGTCCAGCCCGAACTGCCAAGCCATGTCTTCCCTGGACCGGAAACAAGCATCCTGGGACCGGTTTCGGATTCATAATCCTCATCAGCCAGGCTATCTTGAATCCAGTGGCCAAGTGAACAAGGGACTCACGTCTGAGCATACCCTGCCACACTTAGGGCGAACTAAGCGATACAAAAGGGGATGATGGACGGAGCGTTTGTATAAATCAAACACTCACCCCCAGTCAACTGATCTGGGTTTAATCCATCACCATTCTTTAGTTCACTCAGCCACCCCAGTTCAGACATGGCATATGCAAATCAGTCTGACCCTGTGCCTTATGGGAACAGTCCAGCCCGAACTGCCAAGCCATGTCTTCCCTGGACCGGAAACAAGCATCCTGGGACCGGTTTCGGATTCATAATCCTCATCAGCCAGGCTATCTTGAATCCAGTGGCCAAGTGAACAAGGGACTCACGTCTGAGCATACCCTGCCACACTTAGGGCGAACAAAGCGATACAAAAGGGGATGATGGACGGAGCGTTTGTATAAATCAAACACTCACCCCCAGTCAACTGATCTGGGTTTAATCCATCACCATTCTTTAGTTCACTCAGCCACCCCAGTTCAGACATGGCTATATGCAAATCAGTCTGACCCTGTGCCTTATGGGAACAGTCCAGCCCGAACTGCCAAGCCATGTCTTCCCTGGACCGGAAACAAGCATCCTGGGACCGGTTTCGGATTCATATTCCTCATCAGCCATGCTATCTTGAATCCAGTGGCCAAGTGAACAAGGGACTCACGTCTGAGCATACCCTGCCACACTTAGGGCGAACAAAGCGATACAAAAGGGGATGATGGACGGAGCGTTTGTATAAATCAAACACTCACCCCCAGTCAACTGATCTGGGTTTAATCCATCACCATTCTTTAGTTCACTCAGCCACCCCAGTTCAGACATGGCTATATGCAAATCAGTCTGACCCTGTGCCTTATGGGAACAGTCCAGCCCGAACTGCCAAGCCATGTCTTCCCTGGACCGGAAGCAAGCATCCTGGGACCGGTTTCGGATTCATAATCCTCATCAGCCAGGCTATCTTGAATCCAGTGGCCAAGTGAACAAGGGACTCACGTCTGAGCATACCCTGCCACACTTAGGGCGAACAAAGCGATACAAAAGGGGATGATGGACGGAGCGTTTGTATAAATCAAACACTCACCCCCAGTCAACTGATCTGGGTTTAATCCATCACCATTCTTTAGTTCACTCAGCCACCCTAGTTCAGACATGGCTATATGCAAATCAGTCTGACCCTGTGCCTTATGGGAACAGTCCAGCCCGAACTGCCAAGCCATGTCTTCCCTGGACCGGAAACAAGCATCCTGGGACTGGTTTCTGGCAAATCAGCCGTCATCAGTCACACTAGCTTGAATCCAGTGGCAAAGTGAGCAAGGGACCCACGTCTGGGTTACCCTGCCAACTTAGGGCGCACAAAGCAAAACCAAAGGGTATGATGGACGGAGTGTTGAACATTGCAAGCACTCACCCCCAGTCACCTGATCTGGGTTTAATCCATCACAATTCTTCAGCTCACTCCGCAACACTAGTTCAAACATGGCCATATGCAAATCAGTCTGACCCTGTGCCTCATCGGAACAGTCCAGCCCGAACTGCCAAGCCATGTCTTCCCTAGATCGGAAACAAGCATCCTGGGACTGGTTTCTGGCTAGTCAGACGTCATGACCTGGCTAGCTTGAATCCAGGTTAGAATGATGATGGATTAAATCCAGATAAGTTGACTGGGGGTGAGTGCTTGCAATATTCAACACTCCGTCCATCATCCCCTTTGGTTTTGCTTGGTATTTTTATTAACCATGATATTAATTATAGATTTGAATCCATGGTCATTCTGATGGTCTTTATAATTCTTGATGTGCTAGCAGGGCCTTAGGCTCTTTGTGCCATAGTGTTTGGGACTGGCGGTTGTTCTACTGTCCACCGATTGTGACTTCTGTTTTTTTGTGTTGAGTTTAAGATGGTTTCTCATTGTGCAGTTGTCAATGGCATAAGTACATTCATCAAGTCTAGACATATTTAGCACCCCAGGGTTTTGTAATTTTAGGAAGATCTGTATGTTGTCTGTATATGTGAAGCATATCAGGTTGAAGGTTCATATCAGGTCCTGTAACCGGGTACGCTAGAGGTTGAAAAGAAGTGGGGAGATACTTGAACCTTGGGGAACAATTCCTTGAAGGCTGTTTAGAGCTGAAATGAATGAAGGCAAGGGAATGAAGCTGTTTAGGTTTCGACTGCAAAAAGCTGCGCAAGCAGCTTTTGCGCAGGAGAAATCTTATGAGAACTGTAGTGTGGCTTTGGGTCGGCCCTCGTCATTCATTGGCTGGCTCCATAAATGGAGCCTAGCCATTGGACGAGGGGCCTGTCCATCAATGCCGGACCAGACACGGGGGCGTTCCCGAGATTCTTTGCCTTTTGCCGACGTCACGCGACGCCGGGAACGCCCCCGAGTCTCCTCCGGCATTGCCGGCACCCACCTTCCTGCTCCGGCCGTCTTCTGCGTCTCTCCTCCCCCTTTCCCGCCCCCTCCCGCAGTCAGTCCGAAGCGCTGTGCTTCCCCCTGAGCGCTTTTTGTGCACAGCCGTTTTGGCTGTGAAAATCACCGCCGCAGCCCCGGGGCCGTGGAGAAGCCGAGGGAACCACCGCTGACGTCACCCGGGAGCCGCGCTGCCATTGGTTCAGGCTGCGGGAGGCTCGCGGGTGACCTGCGCGGTGATTGGCTGCTGGAGTGAGGAGAAACCAGGAAGCGGACGGGAGGCCACCCCGCGCTCCTGCCGGGAAGAAGAAGGAACCGTCCTCCGGCAAGGCTCTCCCGAGGAGAGAGCCCTGCCACCGTCACCCAGAAGAGCCCAGCGGAGAGGAGCCGCCGCCGCCTCAGACAACCGGTGAGTGCGGGCGGGCTCCTGGTCGACGGCTCTATCTGTCTTATGCTTGCTCCGATTCAAGGGCGTTTTTGCGTTTTCTTCTCCTTCTGACGTAATTTCTTCGTGGGGTGTGAAAAAAATGTTCTGTCTCCACCTGATTCGGGGTGCGTTTTCGCGTTTTCTTCCGTGGGCGTTTTTTTGCTCTCTGTTTCTTTCGGCCGGCCAATCCCTGCGCGGCCGGAAGTCCCGCGGGCGTGGCTTATTGTTTGTCGTCCTGTTTTGGCTCCACGAAGCTGGCCCCAGGTGAGGAGGAACTGTTGGCCGCAGGTGCCAGGCCCAACTGGCCCCTCGGACCCACGCCCAGTCAGAGCCGCTTCCAGGTGGACCCGGTGACGGAGGGGGAAGCCCGAGACGACGAGGACAGCGGCGCTGACTCTCCGGAGCCCTCGGCGCACGGCGGGGTGAGCTTCCAGAACGGGGACACGGCGCTCGCAGTTTGTGCAATGGGCAGGAGCTACCGACCAGAATTTGGAAAGAATCTACAAGGGTGAGTGATCTAAGCTATGGAAGTGTAAGATATTGGACGAGAGAGGCACAAGTTAGAAACAGAATTAAAGAATGTATTTGGGAAATAGAGCACAGCTTTATTAAAGTCGCTGGGTTGGGGAACCGGGTCTTTTATAGATCTTAGATGCTTCTCTACAGCTTTTAAATCCCCTTTTTCGAATAACTAGCTAAATCCCTCCCAAATCTCTTGGGATCGTCCCATTACACCCCGTTCCCGCCCCCCTACCGCTGCCTCGCTCTCCGTGTCTCCCCGGCCCCGTTCCCGCCCCCCTACCTGCACAACCAGTCCTTGGCCTCCCTGCTGCGTGCACAGAACCGGGAGCCGAACCGTACGACCAGAACACATCACTAATGAGGCAGAATCACATCCTAAAAGCCACTCTGGATGCACAATGACAACCGAGCAAAAGTCGCCAGAAGGCTCGTATGAGGCAGTTCGAATAGATGCAGAATCCGAGCGGGATAAGTCAGCAGAGCACCAGCGCAGTGTGTTTGCAGTGCGTGCTTTTACAGGGAACTCATTCTAACAAGGACATTTTAATAAGGTAATGGGAGTTTTATTGCAGCGTGGTTTTTCTTGGGCTTCTTTGAAATGATCCAGCCTGCGCGAGATTCCCCTCCCATTTCCTTTTCCCCTGCCGTGTGGGCTTCACGAGGCTTCCCATATATCTGCGTATATATCAGTTTGTCTCTTTAAGGGACTTCAGAGCCGGATGCGTTTGGTTGTCTTTGTACTCTGTAGCCCTGCCTACATGTGCGTTACGTTGTATTATGCTGTATGGCACTAGATATATGCGGTACATTAAACTTTACTACAGGAAGTGTGCAATTCTAGTTTGAACCTGCATTTGCTACTCTGCAATACGTTGTGCTCTGCATTACTCCATTCGACGCTGAATAGATTGCTTGTAAACTGAATAGTGCTGAATATGTAATTCTCTCGGCGAAGAGTATAATGTTGGGTACATGGGGTTCCTGAGATTCTTACTACACAGTGCAGTGCTACCAGTAGTATCTTGAACATGATGAATTATATAAAGTTTAATCTAAAATTAACTTTACTGCGCTGAATAAACGGCTCCCTTTGCAGTGCGCAGTACAGCGCCGTGTACCTGTGTGTTGCAAACACTAAGGAACTAGAGGTGGTTTATCTTCTGGGTGTCAGACCTCATACTTGAGCTACTACAGCGTGTTCGAATCCAACTTTCACGAGATAGGCGCATGTGAGTCGTAACATTTCAAGATCGGCACGTGCTGTCACACAACTTATGATACATTGTGTTTTTAATATCTTCTTTATGACTCTCAGTGCGTCGTGTATCCAGGAATGCCTTAAGCCGTGGCTGTCCATAATTATATGTGGTAGTATCTTGGTTCTAGGGACAGACTGTTTTGTCATCATCTCCAAGTTGCCGTGACTCTATTGAAATGTGTGTGTTCTCTTTTTTTTTCTTGTGTTTTTTTCTTGTTTCTTTCTCTGGTATTGAATGTCGAAACCATGGAAGTTGTAAATACGGTTGAGATTAACCTTCAGGGGAATTCCATACAGCCATTAGAGGGGTAATTAAAGTAGTTGGAGTGTGAATATAATTTTATGGCAACCGTTGCTTCGGAAATACGAAGGGAGTTCTTGGTAGCAGCTTTTAATAACCAGACTTTTTCATGCTGTAAGCAGGAGCTAACAAGTATTTACAATGCAATAGGTCTCCGTTCCGCCCCCCTCCCCGTGTGCCCGTTCCCGCCGCCCCCCCCCCCCCACCCCTCCCTTTTCACTCTCTGTTGCTTGTTGGTTTATCCACGGAAGAGCCCCACAGGACTGCCCACCATCCAAAATCTATTCTTGACGCCACTTTGTTGAAACCTTTAACGCTCACATTTATCAAGTGGGTTTATTTTCCATAGACAGAAAACGGGAAACAGCCCTGGACGAAAGCTATTCATTCTCATCATCTCACACCACACACGTTATCCTGATTTGAAACCTTTGTACATTTTTAGATTTGTTAATGTTGTAAATGTGGCTCTGTAGTTTCTGAATCTTATTCACAGCGGGACGATAGTGCCAAGTGATTCCAGTAATAACAGTTTGGCATGACACCAGAATGCAACACATTTTGTTTTACAGTTTTTGTACTTTTTATAAACTCTGTAGAGTCGGATAGTGAAGACGGCTATCTATTAAACAGCCCTCAGCTTCATTATGCACTTTTCTCTTACTTTCTTTTTTCTCATTCTCAAGTTGTGGGTATCCATCATCCATGAAGTAATACATCATACGATACGCTGTCAAATGGTGTTGATTGATACCTTATTCTGTCGTCCTCTTCTTATGTGGGTGGGGCAGAGGCCATCCGTACAATTTTTTTTTCACAACCAATACCATCCGTACAATTTTCAATATTGGATTTGTTTTTCGTTTTTCCTCCGTCCATAGCCTTCCTTCAGCTCGAGTAGCTTATGTGACACCAGTCTGTTTTTTTTTACCCTTGCATATTGTGCCATCAACCATTTGCAGTAGATGACCAACATAAGTGAAGGCTTGCCCGGGGATTCTCATGTGAATGGTCACCCCGGGCAAGCCTTCACTTCAAGTGAAACTTTTAATACCAGGGTCCTCCAGGACGATCTGGTTTGCGTGAAGGATAATGGTGCCCGAATCACCAGGAGACATTGTTTTTCAGCATTAAGAATAATAGGAGATGTTTAGAGGGTCTCGGTCTGTCTGTGGCTCCCGGGATGCTTCTTTGTGGAGGCAACCGTCACCCACCCAATCCAAGCAGGTCAAGTAACCATGGCAAAATGGAAGGGTCACGCAACCCCCTTTCCTCGATGACCTGACACCGACTTTGAGTCACTCCAGTTAAGGTCAAGAAATTTGAGGTGTGCATCCAGGAAATGAGAGCCTTTTAAGGGCAAAAACGATTTGGCTCTTTAAACTACATGGCACAGTCAGGTTAAGCATCGATGCCCCTCTGGAGTTAAAGTTCCAAGTTGCTCATACAGGCTCTCCTTCTGGCAGTCATGCTGCAGGCCTTTTGCGCCAAGAGGTTGAGAACGTCTGCCTCATTGGACGTGGGCCTGGGGAAGAAGCCTCAGTTTGCTGCAGTGACTCTGGATGCTGGACTTGCACCAAGAGTAAACTTAGTAAGGTCTAACTCCTAACCAATCCCCATCCATGTATTTGAGTGCAGCTCTAGCACTGTGCAGGTGACAGTTGAGACGGAGGTGATGACCCGGTCAGTCAATGCAGACCTTCACCACAAGTAGTAGTGCAGGAAAACAGAGACTTCCAGTGTTTGACCTAATCACTTGTTTTTCCCAGTGGCCCTGTGTATCAGCCATTGCTACACTTTGCATGGGACTGAATATCCATCCATTATCTAAGCACACTCAAACAGGGCCAAGGAGGCGTTGATTGCATTTCCCGGGCGTGTACCTGTAAGAGATGCATGCTGGGTGGCTTTGCAGGTTTTCCTATGTGCATTCTTTTGATACTTGGCTCTGTCCTACTTTCGTTCTTCTGATACTTGGCTCTTAAGACTTGCTCACTGCATCATTCTAAGCTTGGCCCAATTTCGCTAAGTCGTGTACTACCAAATAATTCTAGCTCCTCCTCCCTTTTTCATTCATTCTCAGTTGCTGTGAACTCTACAAATAAAGTCATCAGTTGGAAAGATCCCAGATGTAAGAAGAGTATAAAGTTTTCTTTGGAATAACATCATTACTTTTTGTTCATAAGTTTCTTGTCATAATGAATATTGTCCTGCTGTCACTGAGCCTTCAGCTAAAACTCATGCAAGCTTGCTCCTTCAAGAAGGAAGTTGGCAAAGGCATTCATATGAGCAGGTATGGGGACAGGGTGTGTATGATGCATGTTTGCCATTTTGATACTGGTTGCTAAGTTCTCATGATTTTAAAACTTTTGTAGCTGTTTACAGTCTTGTCCACTGTATAGCACATAGCGGATGATGGGAAAGAGCTTACAGAAAATTGCTGGGAGTTTCCATAAAGTAAACTTTATCTTTTTCAATATTACCACCCCACTCAAATGTGTGGTCAAAGACCTCTTCATATATTAATTACAGATAACTACACACATTGTCAGGGGTGGCTGGTTAATTGTGGCATAAACGCTGTATGAAAATTAAAGTTGTGCTGTTCCTGAATGATCTAGAATTTAGCAATATACAAAGGACAGTAGGCTATAGAGTCAAAGAGATGGGAATCCATTTCTTTGGAATGTAATGCCCTCACACACCCAGTTGGGTGTCATGCTTCATCATCGAGCTGCTCGTCATCTGGCTGGCGCTGCAATGCCTGACGGCTCCCGATGAGGTGCACTTTGGCGGAGATCTTTTTACAAATAGCTGTTTGGTGCAGTGGGGGTGAGAGATTTAGTGAGTGTAGATGAATAAGTGGTGTGTGATGTTTATGTGAGTTAAAACAGGGTTGGGAGTACCAGCAAAAATAACTTTAATTGTGGGGTCTCCTACCCTGATTAAAATAAAGAGGAAAGGCGCAATGGTAAGTTAATGCCTTAGGTGTGACCCTCCTCCTTGTGGTTGGTCAACATGTTTCTTTTCAATTTTACAAGTCTAGAGGCCATTCGTCAGGAGCTAAAGTTAAAAAACTATCTACACTAAGGTGGACTAGAGAACTATAATGAATTAATTTTGGGGATTTAAGCCACCATGACTTACTCTATCTGATGGCTGATAGTACTGGTTCTACCCTAATTGGAATATACTACTGCTTCATCAATCCCCGGCCTTGCCACACCATTGTGATCCACCACTCACTTGGGAGGGCTAGGGAGTGCAGAGTGACTAGGGAGTGCTATGGAGTGCTAGTGACTGCAGAGATTAAGCTAATGGCAATGTAAATGACAATGCCATTTATTTATCTGTTTTCAAAACCAACACATTAATACAAATTTTGTCATTTACAATGCCAATAGCTCTAACTTTTCCAAAGGCGAAACCATTGCATTGTAAATGCTTGTTATATCTTTGGGATGAGAAGAGATTTACTTTATTTTTCTTCTCATATGATTAGTTTTTCTAGAGTAAGTAGTATTAACTCATGGTGCACAGTGTTGAAAGCTGTCGATAAGTTACACTGCAGCGACACTGTTTTGCCTACAGTTTTATGTTGTCCCAGATGGATAATAATAGAAATTCTCTACCCCTGCATAGAGTGAATCCGGATTGTTGATCTAAAAGTAAATTATTCTCCTAAAACTAATTTAGAGAGCTCAACAAAAACAGAATTATTTTACCAGGACTGGGCGGCTAAATATTGACCTGATATTGGCCCGATTGAACAGATTGATGTTCCTTTTTTTGCAGGTTGGTCTAACATAGGATGTATTCAACTCTTCTGGAAAGGGTCTCTGAACCAATGGATTGTTCAAGATATTCTTTACCACGAATCTAGCACGTCTTGAGGGCATTCCTAACGAATTTTTGAAGTAGAGGATGACAAGTAGGGGTTTAAATAAGGTTATGGTTTATATTAATTTATATTGAATACCTATTTTGAGTGCACTGCAAACTGACCTGCCCTGTGTAGCTTTAAATAACATGCTGTTTTTAACCACTCTATGAAATCTCCTGGATCAATTTGGACTGGGGGAAGGGTTGAATGGGTCCTGCCTTGAGGCGTGATCCAATACTGGATGCCTTCAACTCGATGGAAGGATCCCTGAACTAGAAAATTGATCAAGGTATTCTATGGGATTGATCCCAAAAATATCATCAGAAGGACATAACTAACATTTTCACATTGTTTATGTTACTCAGATATTGCGTAGTGCAGCGCTTTCTAATTCCCTTGCCTCTTGGTTCTTATCTGGACAAAAAAATCCCTGAAGTCACCTTGTAGCATCAAGTGCTGCTTCACATCTTCAAACATTCATTAAATTAAGAGATGCGTATTTGGGGGTGAAGTGTGAATGAGGGGATGGGTTATGTACAACTAGATGTAAGATACTGTGCAGGAAAGGAAGTCATGCTTTGTTCACTCAGCGTTAAATATGATTTAACATTTTGTCACTGTGCAAAGATGTGCCAGCACAGTCTTGTGTGAGTTTTGCATTTGAGGTACGCCCTCCAGTTTAAATCTCTACAAGCAGAGGGTCAACCACGAGACATTGTGTAATATGTGTAAATGTCAAGGAAATTGCATATGAATGTATGATTTTACACATAGAAATATATGATTTACATGTTGCCCTGTTTCCTGTTGTTACCTGTTTCATTTAGTGCTAGGATTCCATTCAAAGCAAGGCCAAAATATATTGCATGACTTCAGTTGATCTGGCTTAGCACGGAATCCATAAAGCGGACCGGAAGCAAGCATCCTGGGACCGGTTTCTAGCTAATCAGCTGTCATCAGCCAGGCTAGCTTGAATCCAGTGGCAAAGTGAGCAAGGGACCCACGTCTGGGCATACCCTGTCAACTTAGGGTGAACAAAGCAAAACCAAAGGGGATGATGGACGAGTGTTGAACATTGCAAGCACTAGTTTTGCAGTGGATATAGTAAATATGTTTGCAATTATTCATAAAATTAGATATTATGTAATGTTGAAGTTTATATTAAATGTTTTAGGAATATTCTTTTTTAGTCCTATTTTAATTTTGATTACTATATGTTATTGTTCAATTATGTTAATTATATTTTTTCTTTTTGTTATTAATACAATGTATTTTTAATCATTGTTTAAATATTTGTAAGTATATATTCTGATAACATTTTCTTTCATAATTTTTTTTACAATATTCTTTCTATTCATTTTAATTTGTAATATAATTTAAACTTTAGTATCTACATTAATATGTACCCAATTCTTTTTTATACATAAAAAACAAGGTAATGGTCAGAACTAGTAAGAGTAAAAGGGAAGAGGGAGCCAGCCAGAGAAATAAGTAGAGATCAGATAGAGCAAGATGAGAAGGGGAAACTTAAGTTGGGGAGATGGTTAGATAGAGGATGAGAGATTAAGAAGGAATCTGTCAAAGTCAGAGAGTGGATACGATTCAGAGCTGGGGAGAGGGCATGAGAGAGAAGAAGGGACGAGAGCCATAATGAAGATAGCCAAGAGTGCAAGAGCGGCGAGACAGCGAGGGATGGGAGACAAGAGGAGCAGAGAGACGAAAGGTGGACGAAAAAGAGGAAAAGGAAATGACAGGGTGAGAGGAAAAGAAGTAAGGGCAAGAAAGAGAGAGGAGAATAAATATAGCAGGGAGCGTTGAGACGGTCAGGGAAAGAACGCGAGACGGCAAGAGAGAGGACGTGAAATGGTCGTCAGAAAGATAGCTAGAGAGGACAAGAGAGGCGCGAGCGGGCAGACGAGAGCTAAGGAAACAAACAGAGGCCACGCCTTCATTCTAAATAACTTTTTCACTCAATTAAACGCGCCATTTCCCCATGGCCACGCGAGTTACAAATTACTTTCATAAAATCATTAAAATGCAATTTACAGCAGGTTCCAACGTATTAAAGAATGCAGCCGCGGTCTCTCTGCTAATCCCCAGGACGAAGCGCCCCTGCAGGTACCTGCGCCAAATAGATGAGCTTTTAATCAGAAAGAACTCACATTTTTTCCCAATTACTGTACCTCTTCCACACAGGGCGCTTTCAGTCAAGCACGGGCCCGCAACATAAATTATGGATGGACATGTAGAATAAACGCAATTAAAACAATGTGGTGAATCTTTTATCAGACTCAGAAATTGTGCATCAGTAATATAGAATTATTTTGCTGAAATATTATTCATCTGCAAAAAATCGAGCAGATTTTGCACAGTTGACAAAAGTCTACGAGAGATCAGTGGTAATCTGCTTTGTGGCATCTGTACAGAGCCAGACTTTAAGAAGGAATCAAATATTATGCATATATACGGCATATATATGCGTATATATGCATAATATTGGATTCCTTCAACAGTCGCTGGTTGGTCTCAGAAGTGCTTGAAATAATCCTCCAGTGAGTTAAATAGTCCTTCAGTGAGTTGTAGGAACGCTGCCAAGTAAAATGAATAAAAACCCCAGTTGGTAGTTAGAATGTCCTGCTTGTTCCACATTATACCATAAAACTTTCAGCGCGCCCCTCC
Source organism: Lissotriton helveticus (assembly GCF_964261635.1). Classification (NCBI taxonomy): domain Eukaryota; kingdom Metazoa; phylum Chordata; class Amphibia; order Caudata; family Salamandridae; genus Lissotriton; species Lissotriton helveticus. The sequence continues at coordinate 1,965,869,649 of NC_136061.1, read as the reverse complement.
TGTCCCTCTTCTGCTGCACGCCAATGGGCGCCAGCAGGGGTCCGCTGCAGCTTTCACCAATAAAGCGTGAAGATGTACCTACCTGTGTGTGGCTTCTTTGAGGGGACAACCTTCTTGTTGGAGATATATATATATTTGTATTACCTACTGGGGGTCGCCAGTAGAGGCAGTAATAGTTAGGACCTATTATCCATAGGAAATCCGCAACACTCTATTTGGAATAACTTTGGCGCCTGTTGACGAATTTTCGCACAATTTTCAAAACTGGACGACCGTTCCGGTCCGCTCCTATCCTGAAAGACTCGGGGTAATTCATCAAGCGGGGGCCGAGAAAAAAGGGAGGCCCAAAATGTGTTTCCCATGCAATTTTCCATAGGGACCTTTAATCGCAGCTACAGCCCGAACTGCTGAACAGAAGTACACCAAATTTGGCAGAAAGGTAGACCTTGGTTCAGAGTCGTGCCTTTTGGTTAAATGGTGTAAATCCGTTCAGTAGTTCCTGAGAAAATTTAAACTGAAATCATATATATATATATCTATGGCACCACCTCCCCAGGGCTCTAAATAGTTAAATTGGGGGGTCCATGACGGACCCCCCTAGCCCCGTGGACCACCACCCACCGGGGCTTTGTAGATGGTGGGAGGAATTAATTTTCCAACTTAAAAAGCGCCACAGGGCGTGTTTGCAGACATATCACCTCAGGCCTGCCCCCTTCCTTCACCATTGTGCAAACGAGCCCTGTGGTGTGTTTTAACTTGAGAAATTAATTCCTCTGCAATCTTGAGGGTCCCTGGGGGCCTACTAGCCCATGAGGTACCTCCAGTATGCGCCAGGGAGCTGCGTTGCAGAGAGGTGTTCCGAGGCCACGCCCCTTTTTACACCTCTCTGTAACACAGCTCTGTGGTGCTTACTGGAGGTACCTGGTGAGCTAGTTGGCCCCCAGGGACCCTCAGGATAGAAGGGGACTAAATCTCCCAATTTAGGGGCCGATTATGATGGCGGATGGACCTCAGTCCGTCCGCCACCATAGAGTAGGAGGGACCGTCCGCAGGGGCAGCGGCGGTCCCTCCGTGCAAATTAGGATGTGACCGCCACCCTGGCGGTCACATCCTGTATTTTTAACATTGCGGCGGGTGCTGCTTGAAGCAGCACCCACCGCAATGTTAAAAATGAAAGTTGTGCATTTGCATGCACAAAGCGGCAGGCACCGCGCGGTGCCTGCTGCTTTGTTCACGCAAATGCAGGGGGGGTACCATAGGTACCCCTCATGTGCATCCCCCACCCCCCTTCACCCAGGGGGCCTGCAACGGGCCCCCGAAGTGGAGGTCCGTATGCTTTTCCACGACGGAAAAGCCGCCACGGAAAAGCATACATCTTACGCCATCCTAATATGGCTGGCGGTGTCTGATAGACACCGCCAGCCATGTTAAAGCTTTTCCGCCGCGGTCGGAAGGCGACCGCGGCGGAAAAGATGCGGACAGATCTCAGGACCCACCGGCATCCTAATATGGCGGTGGGTCTTTTGAGGCTCCGCAGAGGATTTTCCGCATTCTCCGGGCCGGCGGTGGCTTCCGCCGGCCCGGAGGATGCGGAAAATCCTCCATCATAATCTGCCCCTTAAAACGGACACAGGGCGCGTTTACACAGTGGTGAAGGGAGGGAATAGTGTAGGAAAGTGGCACTATATATACTGGACCAAAGTAAAATCAGCCGAACTACAAATTCCGATTTACTCACCTGTTATTAGGAGAGACCACAGTGCTGCATCTTTGAGCCCAGTACTGATCCTGAAAAGTAATTATAACCGTACTTACCAGTAACTTGAATTTCCTTCCATAGGCTAACATTGACTTGTTTCACTTGGAAATTCTTCTAAGTGTGGAGTTTTGGAACTTATAAATATTCCCCTAAACTCAGCCGAATTACGAATTCCGATTTACTCACCTGTTATCAGGAGAGACCTCAGTGCTGCATCTTTGAGCCCAGTACTGATCCTGAAAAGTAATTCTAACCGTACTTACTAGTAACTTGAATTTCCTTCCATAGGATATCATTGCCTGCTTTTTGCTGAAAAACTTTCTAAGTGCCAATTTTTGAAACTTACAAATATTCCTCTAAAATCAGCCGAACTACGAATTCCAATTTACTCACCTGTTATCAGGAGAGACCTCAGTGCTGCATCTTTGAGCCCAGTACTGATCCTGAAAAGTAATTCTAACCGTACTTACCAGTAACTTGAATTTCCTTCCGTAGGATATCATTGCCTGCTTTTTGCTGAAAAAGTTTTTAAGCGTCGATTTGTGAAACTTACAAATATTCTCTAAAAATCGTGCCAATGATAAAAACGTAATTACTTGCCTGTTTTAGATAGAGGTCCCAGTGCTGAACCTACGAGTCCAGCACTGGATTACAAAAGTAACGTGAACATACTTTACTGAAAATTGAATTGTCTTCCATAGGATAACATTGGTAATTCCAACTGAAAAAAAATTAAGAAAATAATATAAATATATTAAAATTAAAATAAAAACAATTTCAGTTTCAATAATTTAAAAAACATTTTTTTCCATTTATATTAAAAATATATAATGTAATTTAAAAAATAAAATATGTAAAAATGAACAGTTAAAAAACTGTAGAAAATCAGTATAAAAAAATACATATAACTAATATTACATTTAAAAATTATCATTTAAAAAACCTTCGTAATTCACTGAAAAAAATATAGGTTTCAGACATGTTATAGTTAGGAATTAGCATTTAAAAAACCTTAGAAATTTACTAAAAAAAACATAGGTTTCATGGCTGTTATAGTTATCTGGACATTTTACTCTTACAATACCATTGAAAATCCTCCGTTATAGTTAGTTCTGCTAACTATAACTCGCACGTCCGCAATCCACCGCCGGACGGTCTTTCCGTCTGCCGTGGACCCCCCAGCTATGTTAATATGGCGGGGAGTCTTTGCAGCAAGGATGGCGGACGGATCACCCCCGCCGGGCCGGCGGGGGCTACCGGCAGCCCGGCGGGGGCGATCAGCCCACCATCCTAATGGGGCCCTTAGTGTGTTATAAAATCACTATTACAAGTATACAGTTATCCATACAGTCACCCATACAATCACTGAGTCTTATGTATACTTATTTATATACAACAACTGTTACATACACTGCCTTTTATTTTTCTAGTTTGTTGGACATGTACCATTGAGAGATATATTTGCTCCTCACCACACCCATAAAGATATTCACTCACCCAAACAACTGTTATAACATGTAGTCTTAACCTCATTTACCTACTGAATCAACTATTCACACATCTTTGAGAAGTCACACCCCCCCACCGAACCACACACACATTCACTCTCCCATACAAATACTCAGTTAACTAATCAATAACTAATATAGACTTTCACATAGCTAGTAACCAACTGGTGCAGCAGTTTACACAACAACTGACAAAGTGATACAGATATGCACACAGTTTAGTCACTATCCAATATATTTAGTGAGACACTATAAATTCATCAAGTAAACAGTCAATCACACTGCTACTAAATCCTCCATCCAGATATTTATATTTATATATCCACTCATTCTTCAATGCAGATTGCTATCTATATAATACATATTTAAATAACGAACCAAACCACATTCACTGGATGATGTCATCAGTGATGTCATTTGAGATGTCATCAGTGATGTCATAAGTGATGTCACTGACCATGTCATGAATGGTGTAATATGTGACATCATCAGCAGTGGATTGCGGGTGCGCACGTTATAGTTAGCAGAACTAACTATAACAAAGGAATTTCAATGGTTTTGTACAAGTGAAATGTCCAGCTAACTATAACAGCCCTGAAACCTATGTTTTTTTCAGTGAATATATATATATATATATATATATATAGCCTATCACCCCCCTGAGTGAGATTAAAGGAGTACCCACGAATAGGGCCAAATATCAATGGCCTTCTTTACCGAGTTGCAAAGTTGCAAGACCTTTGCAGTAAGAAGTATTACTTTGCATTAATTTGGATGGGGGCACCTTTGAAAAGAATGACAGGTCATATTAACAATGTGGTACATAGGATTCTGGATGAGATTTTTGTCTTAAACATAAACTATTTGGAGGCGACTCAAGTTCAGACTTACAGTGTATTTCCAGAACACTGTTGACTAAATATCGCCTGGTAAAAATATTGGTCAATTAGAGTTAATAATAGAAAATCAAGACACAAAGAAGCAATATTTTTGCAAACAATATATAGGCTACAATATTTATGCCAATCAGTAGTTTTGTCAATGACAGTCTGACTTACACCCCCATTGTGAGGTGGAGGCTAAGTTAGAAAATGGATGCTGCAAGTTCTTAGAAAGGGACTTTTATTGTCAGCTTGAATTCAGTAAGGGTGTGGCTGTATCTTACAGTTTTGGGGAGGTTACTCTAGAGGAGGAGTCCCCACTGCTGGAAGGATTTGGAGCATGATGGGGCCCAAATAAAGTATCTGACCAGGCAGGAGTCATGCGGTATGGGCAAACATGTAACCAGGTGTAAGTTACTCTGGAACCTATATCAGGTGGAGAGTCAACCTAAGTGAGGTAAGCTGGGTATGGTGTTTAATTGGTCGGACACTTTTAATAGTATTCTGCTTGTGAAGTGTGCAACTCTTTCTAGAAGGTATTCTTTGAACGCTAGTACAATAATTGATTTTACTCACTTCTAGAGTGTTGATAATGGACGTGACAGAATAGAAACAGTTGAAAACCAGTCATTCCAAGGTTTTGAAGAAAAAAAAGAATTTGAAAGGCACGTTGCTAGTTTGTGGGAGAGGGAGGATATGGTGCCAATTTTTGGGTCAGTTGATTGCACACTTAAAGCTCTCTACGCAGATGCCAAAGTGGAGGGAGTGGTTTCAGAGGGTGAAGTGATAGGTTAGACTTCTGGAAGTGAGAGTAATTCTCTCAGAGCCCCTTTCAGAGGGCCACGTGGCATGCAGGGGCTCCACTGGACCAAACCATGGTGGTTGATGTCTTTTTCTCCTAAAGTCCTGAGCCTGTGCTGCCGGGTGCTGCCGCGAAAGTTGTGTGCAGCCCAACCTCTCCAAATGGGCAGGACTGGCGGGTGCACATTTGAAGGTGCCCACTGCAGCGCTGAACTCTTCTGTGCTGCAAGAACATGAGAATTGGGTCAGTTGAGATAGGCAGGAACTCGAAGCAAATGGTGCTCTGGCACTATAGACCCTTTTGACTAAGTTCTTAAAAAGTTAGAAGGGAGAACTCTTGAGTATGGCCTAATAGTTTGCATTCCCTGATGCAGCCACCAGTGGATGGGGAATAACCATAAGCACAATACACAAAGGAGGGTGAGACAGGGATTTGTCTGACAACTACTAGAGCCCCGACCTGAAGGGTATTGTGTTGTTGTAAAGGGAGTCTCTTCCTTCTCTCCAGTGTGTCTCCACCCAGTTCACAGAAATGCAGCAACACATAAATATGTCTGGGGGATTCCTTTCCTCTTCATGCCTTTACCAGGCAGGCCTGTGCTTCAGAAAATGGAACCCAAGGTACTCCATACAATGTTCCATTGCAGGCACACTCACTCAGTGCACATTAATAGCACACTGTCTGTTCAGCACTAATACCTCTATGCATTGCACCTTCACATGTACACATGCCTTCAGCACACACACTCAGCCTGCATGCACTGTAGCTTTTCTGTCTTCAACCATGGTGTGTTATTTGAAAACACATGCACTGCCAGCACACACACTCGCTGCAGAAGTCTTCATTATTGTATTTAATGCAAGCACATATACACCCAGCACATGTGGTCCCTGCACACCCACTGCACAGCACTACCTCTCTCATGTAATGTATTCCTTCCAAGCATACATACACCCACCACATGTACTACCAACCCATCATGTACTGCTCAGTACTTCTTCATCCTTGTACTGGTCCCTTTCCAGACGCACATACAACTAATGCAGAGTCACTACTCCTGCGATATGCAGCACTTCACATCTACCTAATGTAGGACAAGGGTAAGTTAAGCACACAGTGGCTCAACTTTTAAAAAGGTGAGTGAGCCTATAGGGCACACTCCAGTGACACACGGTAAAAAGGTTCTGTTCAGTGATCTCGCTGGGGGTGTTGGAGGGAATAAGGGGTTCCAGGGAAGATCACACTTTCCTGGGTACTGTTTTATGGAAGAACCCTCTTCCCCCCACTCTCTCAAAATGGCAACAAGGAGTGGACTGATGAACGCAACAGGATCTCCCAGTCTATGAGGGCCAGGGATGTCCCATGAAACACAGTCATGTGTGGGGGAAATGGATGGGACAGAGTGCCTTACGCTCTACCTGCTGTTTTGTGTGCTTCAGCGCTGCCCTTGGTCTCTGTTTCATGCTATTGTATGATACCTATGAACTGTACTATTTGATAGCTGCATTGTCTCTTCATAAAAAATACTTATGTGCTTTAATTTTTTGTGTGAAGTGTTAATACAAGTAATAAAATAGGTATATAAAAAAGGGTCCTGTTCACTACTACTGATCATACACAGTATGCTGCAACCACCGCGCTTGCGCTGCTTAACTCCGGCAACATTGGTAGCCTCCCCCCACTATGAGGGGTAGCACTTTGGGCACACCTCCCAGAATTTGTTTGACCAAACTCCTGAGGTGCAGAGTAAAAAAGGTTAAAGGATTTTCCCAGCAATAGTGAACAGCCCTATACTAACTAACTTTTTTCTAATGTGTCAAAGACTTTGAATTATAATCCACTGGATGTGGTACTTATGACACTGAGTCTCCCCATTAAGAAGCAGAGGCATCAGCATCCATAATAAAGGGCAAACCATGGTCTGGGTAACTAAGGTTGGGAGCTAATGTGAAGACGTTATTTAATTGCTGAAATAATTTTTCTTTATCTGGCTCCCATACAAGCTGTCAGAAAATCCCACTCAAGACTTCTTTCTTTTCTTGTGTCTTTTCTATCATCTGTGTTCAACCAATAAGGCTAAATCAACAGTCAGGAAAAAAGTAGGATGATAGGTGCAAACCAGCTCATCGGTAATCTCTTTTCTTAACACATATTTATTTATTTTATTTTTATTTGAAAAGTTTTATATAGCGCTGGCTATACCCAAGGTGCCATTTGAGCCCTCCCCACCCAAGTAGTTTCTACAGCCAACTGATAGAAAATGAGTGGTGTATGTCGATACACCCATCCCTACCTGCTGGGTATCACTTTGCAGAATGGTACAAATTAGGGTGCTCAATTAGCTGCATGTAAGAAAGTAGCACAACCATGCAAACTGGATCTGAGGTTGCAACTAAATGAGAGGACCAGGCTAAAGCAGGTCCAGTCAGAGAGCTAATGAAGTATTCCACCTTTGTTCGGTCTTGAAACTGTACAGGGTGGAAAGCAAAATGAACTGTTTGAGAATACAATAATTTACTTGACTTCACAGGATTCTCCGAAAAATATGGGGTGCCTAAAGAGACTACTGAAATATCATCAAACCTTAATATCACAAACTGTTTATAAGTGCATTTTCAAGCAAAGTTGTAATTCTTGTACCAGGTCCGGAAAGGAATCCATGGCACAGACCGCTCTATGAAGAGGTTGCTTTCACAATATGTCAAGGACTGGATGCTGCAAAGTTCTGTCAAGTTTCCTTCTTGATTACCCCAGGAAAGGGAAATTACTCCCAGTAGCCATGGTGCCACCCAGCATTGATTTACAAGTGACAAGTGTTAAGTGTCTTAAGAGAGTCCCAATTAGGAGAAAAAAATACAAAGAGTCTCGGTGGTCCAGCCAAAAAGTCTAAGAACGAGAGGATCAAAAAGAAATTCACCTGTAGAAAAATAGAGCAATACAGTAGGGACAAAAGGCTTTAAAATGGATGAAGAATGCAACAAAAAATAGAAGAATAAATTGCAACGCTCCATCCCAACCAAAAGCTTCCTTATACATTGTTCAGGCAGGAAATTACATCACAGAAAAAGGATTAGTAACATCTAGGTTTGAGAACTTAAAGATAATCAAAACTACATTGCCAACAGAGTAGCATCTTCTAGGCACAAGAAGAACCCATAGTTTGTCATCCTTTGTCTTTTCCATGCTCTCGCCCTCTGCCTATAGCTCCACAGGGCCTGAAGAGCAACACTTCATACAGCCGTAGCCATGCAAACAATGACAGAGAAGCTCAGGAGAAAATGCCGCACCTTGCTCTGAGTGCGAAGGCCAGAGATGCACTGGCTCCTCGATGGACATGAACTATCATAAGAACACCACCGCATCTGGTAATTCTACTGTGCAGATGTAACAATAGTAAGTATTGACTGTAATATTTTAATTCAAACCCCTTATCATAGGCAGTCAAAATGAAAGGCACCTCGAAGGTATAGTTGGAAATAGACAGAGTCAGCTTGAATTGAAACATGAGGACAGAGAACAAATGAATATTAAACAAAGATTCCATCCATTAATGGCATTCAGTTCTCTGTAGTTTATACATGGCTTGAGTCGCCATATGTTTTTGAGTAAAAAAAATAGATGTGTCCAGGCCAAGGATGTTGAGTGTGTTATGAACCCTTTAGATAGTTTGCTTCTGAATATGTCTTTAATTCTTGATTTTGGTTCACATATATCTAGCTGAAGATAGTAAATCTGTGGAACAATCATATTTGCAATGTGATGGCAACTCTCGTCACCCCTCACTGCACTGAAGACATTGCTGTAATGGATTGGATGATCTATAGAAATGAGGCCTGAAGTTTGCTGCACTTTTTATCTTAAGTTCTGAGTCAAGAGCATTCTCTGGGTAGTTTGAGAATCTGTAGTGCATGAGGAAGAAGCAAATGTGATGACACCAGCTTCCCAATCGTTAGATGGATTATGTAAGTAGGGTCAGGGTTTTGTGAGGTACCGCGAAAGTCATGCTAATTGATAACAGCAGTTTCGGAGTGTTCAAATTAAGCCCCATTGGTCACTAAAATAGTTCTCCTAATCACAACACCAGATATTATTGTTATTAGTTTGAGATTTGGGCCATATTAGTTTGTTTGTCCAAGGGGCTGTGGATGTATCATCTCAGATGTATCCTTCTTTAAACAAAGCAGCCTTATTTCCCACTACCTTCCTTGAAGCTTGTCAGGATTGGTCATGCATGTGTACCAATAGTGTGTGAATAAAAGCCAAGAAGTGCACCGGACGGGAAACGACCTTTACATCGCGGTCATTAAACCGGAATGCCATTACAACGCGTCATTACAACAACCAGGTTGTTACCACGCAATGCCATTATTAATGTTAGCGCGCCATCTACTTCAAGTCTTGCATAGTAATGGTATTGCGTGGTAACAACGCGGTTGTTGTAATGCCTTGCGATGTAATGACTTGCGTAGTAACGAGTCATATTCACACCGGACCACAGGCTCAGATCAGTTTCTCTGTATCCTGCTGTAACAAAATGCAGCCATCCCCTCTGCATTAAACAGGAATAGAACGGACCTTTAGAGAAGATGCAGTCTGTAACTCCCTCGTTAACAATATTGGGTTTTGTGAGAGCCTTGTAGCCAGTGTTAAATTTGTACAAAAATAAGTGCAGAGGCCCAAAGCTTTTGTTAGCAGCCAACTATTCCTACCCAATGCCAGCGTTACTTAATACCTGTCCCATTTAGTCGTTATTCTCTTTCTTCCACCACCTTATATTTTCATCCTCTTTATCTCACTATAGCATCTTATTTTCCTTTGCTGCCTTCTGCTTTTGTCACTGTATTCATGTCAATCTTCTACCCCCTGTCTACCTTTCTTTCTTTATTTTGCTCTAGGTCTACATTCGATGATAAACAAGCATTGTCAAAGCCAATACATTTTCGTCTGGTTGGTGTATTGACTTTGCCAATGACTTTTGCTGATGCTGTACAGCTTGAGCAAAGAATTTGCAGATGGTATGCCACATTAGAAAAAAAGACGCAAAGAGACGCCACTCCTGGTGGCCACATCATTCCACTGGCATGAATATGCATGATGACATATGTGCATATGCATCACCATGCATCCACACACAAGCAAAATGATCCAGCCTTTTTAAAATTTACTGATAGAAAATGGCATTCGCCCTTTAGATCGCTAAATAAAAAATGTTGTTTAGGTATGCAGAGTGGCAGCAATTGGCCTCTGCTAGGCCCCCCAAAATAAATGAGTAAATCAATAAATAAATAGATACATAGTGAAAAAGGATTGACCACAAAGGGGAGTAATGGAGGAGAAGGTGAAGGCAGAGGAGGCATACACCAAGGCATGGGTGTGATGTGTGGAATAAGGGGTAACAGAGATACACTAAAGCACTTGTTGGAGCTTGGCCTTCGACAGAGTTTATAGATCTAAGCTCTGGGCTGTGATTGGGTCCATGGGGGTCGATCCACCTCTGCTTTCCTCCTTTGTTTTTATCCATGAGGGATTATCTGGCTCCGTTAGATATGGGTCAGAAGGGGAATGTACCCTGCACCTGGAGTTGAAGAGAGGGGTGCACCAGGGATGCATTCTGGCATCATTCCTCTTTACTTTGTATGTCAACGGTTTGGATTTGGCTCGTCTGGATTTGGGGCGGACGAGCCGGGCATCATCTGCTTGCTCTTTTATATGTAGAATACGCCATCCTTATGGCCCGTACAGACAATGGCTTACAGTGTTTACTAGATCTTTTTGTTGTCAGTTCACAGAGAAGAAGCAACCTGAGTAACATGGGGGGAATCATCACACACCCACGCTTCAAAGAGTCATAAGTTTCCTAGTCGACAGCCGCATGGGAGGGGTGGTGTAGTTTGGGGGTTATGGGAGTTAGCCTATCCGATGGTAACATGGAGCCACCGTTAATAAGCATAGGCATAGTACACATAAGGAATCAATACGTTAATGCAATTATACTAAGTTAAGTGGGCAATGTAACCCAGCCGGACTACACTGCTGAAATACTAGGAATGTTGAAAGCCTTAAAATGTATAATCACCAAATTATGCAAGCAATGAAAACGACAATAAAGTTTGTTTAAAAAAAAATACTAGATCTTTTTGTCACGTACATGGATGGCCTTGATCTCACGACCAACTATGCCAAGTCACACGTTATTGTAGTGGGACCTAGGAACCCAGAACCAAACATTTCACAGTGAAGTGATACAATAGTCTAAAAGTGGCAGGGTCAACTCTGATCTGAGTTATTGCAATGTAGTACTATCAAAATTCCAGTTTGCTCCAAGGATAAGTGGAACAGCCCCCCAACATTCCAAGGAATGGAGATGGAATCCACAAATAACAATACAAACAAAATCGGATCCTGAGTAATTGTCCATTCCAAAGTAAATCCAGCAGTCCCTAGTTATGTTAATTTCTTTGTTTTATTCCAAATGCCAGAATTCCAAATAGGCAATATCACAGCCATTCTGAACAAAATGCAGCCAGGACTATGAGACCTGTTTCTTCAGTGGATCTTGATGCTGCCTATACGCCAAGTGGGGATTTCTGGACTGGAGCCGTTGCTTGAATTTCTTTTAAATGTTTCAGGACCAAATTCACCTTTTCACCCAAACCATTCTAAAATAGTCCTGCTTGAGAGCCAACAACAAGCAAATATTATTTTGGGATAGGTGCTTAAAATACAGGAACTGGGGTGAGGAAATCATATGCATTTGTTTCTTTTACTTACGCTTATGTCTCTGAACTCAATAGGGTAATAATGTGGGGAGGCTCTCTACTGGGGCTAAATAGCACATCTCAAGCACACCACTAGAGGAGGTTTGGGTGCATTTCCTACCATAAACTTCAATCCTCTGCAAACACAGGCAGACTGGTTTGTGATACAGTTTCAGCACATGCTTGCTCCAGATTCTCATGAGAGCAAAACACTAGTGGAAGCACATGGTATGTTCAATTCTTTGAAGACCGAGAACTCACCGACTAAAACACATCATTTACCATGATCCTGCATTGAAATTCCAAACACAACAGTTCCTGTCAATCCATACCCATAGATTTAGTTTCTACCCAAGAATTGGTATTGTAGTAAGCCAGATATTCCCACATCCTAACACAATACTGAAAAGTAGGAAATAGTTTTGACCCATGTAACACAAGCACTGAAACACGTGTACTCTCCGCTCTTTTTACAGAACCATGAAAAGACATGCAGTTACACTATCTGTTCTGTCTACCTTTGCCCGAATCTCTCCCCTCCAATTTAGTAAGCTATCACATTGCGCTGCCAATCATAAAGGCCTGCCAGTGCTGACTTGTCTGCTCCCATTGGAAATATCAGTAGATCCCGTTTACAGAGTAACTAAATATTTAGAAGATGTGAAAGGCATGCACATGAATAAATAGTTATTGGATATGACTCAATAACTGTCTTCCCCTTGTAACAGGCAGACTGCCAGCATAAACAAGAATAATGACTTAAATGTTTTTCTGTTCATTAGAAGCTGAAACATTTTGAGCAGAACACTTTCTAAAGCAATCTGGAGGTACTAAACCAATGTTTCGTGTGGGTTGTTGATGGATTACGTGCTAAGCAGTGATAGAGTTTAATACAGAGAATATTGCATAGATGACACCATTATTTTATGCTACATGGGGCACAGGCTGGTGGAAGTCACAGGCCAGGAGTGGAGTATGATTGGATGGAGAGTTGTCAACCTTGCTGTATTGTAATATTTTATCTAGACACTTAAGTTCATTAAAGACAAGCTACATAACAACAATTTATAAAAATCCTTGATAAAAATACATTCCATTATTAATACAAACATGTAAAGCAGTTAAAACACCAGGACCAGGGTCATTCGATCAATACAAATTAGCATATCGCTGCTTTTAAAAAGCGTAGGCTAAAAGTGATCATACAGTATCCCTAGCGGTCAAAGCAATTCCCAGGGTGCTGCTGTTGTGCAATTCCCAAGCATCTGAATGGAGTGCTACTGAGGGATGAGCTGAGGTAAAGATACATGTTAAATTAGATTAGGTTCTAATAAAGTGCAAAAAGAGAGTGCAAATGTATATTAATTTACAAAGGCCGCATAGGCCATGATCTGACATCGTATATACAGTGTACACGCCAGTTTTAACGAAAAAACTTCCATTAGGACTCTCCCTAAACCCTGCCACAAGGATCTAATCATTTCAGAATAATGATTAAACTCGTTTTATCTACCCAAGCCTAATTGCCTACCTGCAGAAGAGTGTTTTAAAGACTACTGCCCAAGGACACATCAACTACCCACCTGTCAAGTGCCGCTCTAATTAATACATTTCGAGAAGCAAGAAAAAAGAAGAGCTACATCGTATATCAAGCTTTGTTAAAATTGAGTTTAAGACCGGGTCAGATTTCGTAAAGCAGCAATAACCGCCTGCTGACAAGATAAGGTTTTAATAGTCTCCTTCTTTCCAAGAGCAGGCCTGTACACAGGCAGTGATATGGATGATGCCCTCCTTGCATAGTCTACAGGGAGTGTTGGTAAGTGGCCTAAGCCATGGCGGGGCATGAATAAGAGAAGACCTGGGAGGGACCCAAACGATGTCTCAAAGAATTCCCCTTTAAAATGTATAGCTCACCCAACCGCCAAGTAGGGCTGAGGTTTAAGAACTTTGAATTCGCCTAAGAGTGCCCATGCATGAGATCTAACGGGGAAGGCCTCTTTGTCTCTGATCAGTGATGTTTTTTTCAATATGCTGTTGACTGCTTTTTTAAATGGGTCTAAAGGTAATGAACTTTCGCATAACATACAAAGGGCCAGGTCGTCACTGTCTGAGCCAAAAGGAATATACATTGTGCTATAGGCCTGCAATAAGGCACAGGTCTGTCCTGAACGTGTTCCGGACAGCGATTCAGATGATTACTGGTATTGGCCTGAGGTGTGTTGCAAATGAGAAATTGTTTCATATTTTGAAAAACTTCTACAAGTTCTTCCCTAACATGATTCCACCGGTGGATTGACCTAGTAGATCATAGTGGTACACAACCTTTGTTTGAACAATATTGAATATGTGAATGATCTATTCGACAGCCTGACTTTCTTATGCAATACACCATGTACATACATTTTGCCTAGAGCTGACAATGACTTTGCTGTGTCTTCAGCCTTCATGCTATACTGGCTGTTTTGTAAACAGCGGCACATCTCACACATTTGGGACCTCAACAAGACTAAAATGTATTGTAGATTGAAGCCACAAAAATTACCTGCCAGACATTTAAAGCACTATACCAAGCATTTCTGCATAACACACTCACTCTTTTACAATGTCTGAGAATGTACAAAAGGTTTGGTGAAGCGTCAGCATCAACTTCTCTAACGTGCTGAGCTCTTTACTGAAAATGCCATTATGAGGCTTAAGGGGGTGTGTGAGGAGCACTCCTCTAATTTATATCTCTGCAAATTAATCCACCGATGCTGAGACTAATAAGGGTAGTCAATCCTTGTTAGCAAATGTAAGTTATGACGGGTTTACAAACCCATCTAGACGCGCACTGTTCACTTGGTGTGATACACCTTCAAAGTTTTGAAAACATTTTACTCTACAATATACCAGAAAACAATTGGTTGTTTTAATACATGATTTTCTCTATTATAATTTCCTGTACACATTCACATTTGAATGGAAGAACATTAAAATGTACTGTCGGTTCATCAACGACATATTTTTAATATGGAATGACACAACAGAATCATTACAAGAACTAATTCTGAAACTTAATCAGGTGAACCCTAGGATACAATTTACTCATAAAATTGATGATAAGGTAATGGACTTTTTGGATGTCAGAATTATTAAGAAATCAACAGGATTTGAGACCGAACTGTATTCTAAGCCAACAGACCGCAACAATGCATTGAGTTATGCTAGTTTTCATCCTAGGAATCTGGTAAAGAACCTCCCACTTTCTCAGTTCATTAGAATTTAGCGAATTTGTTCAGATCCGAACACTTGTCGAATAAAGTTGCAAGAACAAGTACAAAAATACGAGGACAGAGGTTACCCAAGAGAACAACTGCAAGAGAACATGGAGAAAGTTATGATGATGGACAGACAAGAGTTACTTAGACCTAAAAGCAAAACTACCAGTGAAAAAATGGTATTTGTCACTAAATATACCACACAGTCAAAAGCCATTAAAGGAATAATCAACCAAAGATGGGAATTGTTGTCTACAGAACCTGATTTTAAGGATATATTCAGGGAAAAACCAATGCATGCTTACACCAGAGGACAAAACTTAAGACAAATATTGAAACGGAAACAAGTGGCACATCAAGTAACAGCTTACAAAGGAACAGTACGCTGTCAGAACTGCACACATTGTAATAATGTGATCATGGGAAATTCATTTACACACACTACAACAGGAGCACAGATAAAGCTTAAACATACAAGTGATTGTAACACGCAGCACGTAGTTTATGGAATTAAATGCCCCTGCGGGATGATGTACGTTGGCAAAACAGAACGGAAGTTAAAAACTAGACTGACGGAGCACAAGAGCAGGATTCGTAATTTAAATTTGTCATCACCATTAGTCATACATTGGAGAGATGCAAAACATACCATTTCACAAATTCGTTTTCTCATCATTGAGAAAGCAGCCATACGTCCAGGAATAGATAATCACCAAAGATTGTTACAACGTGAATTATACTGGATAAAATATTTGAACACTATGACTCCGATCGGACTCAATGATAGGTATGACTTATCATGTTATCTTTAAACATTCAAACAGAATACATAAAGTAAACAATACTGTGAATAACATCTAAACACGTTTGAGTGTTTCTAACATTTTTCTATATGATGAACTTGACACCACAGCATTAGTAATTATGCACTGTTTTATTACAGCATATTGTTTATGACACCATTATTTAGGTATGACTTATCGTGTTATCTTTAAATATAAACACACAAAAAAACACAAAAAGTAAACATCGATGTGAGTAATATCAACATAAGTCAGAATGTTTCTAACAACTGTAAAGTATGATGCATTCATTTTTTGAGCTTGAGGATATTGAGCATTGGGCATCAGTAATTGTGTACTGTTTTATTGGAGCACATTGTGTACGGCACCATCACACAACACTTTATCACATAACATAACTATATTATCTCACTTTAAGCACACCACTATATCTGGGTACACTGGCAAGTAACTTATGAGCCCTAATAGGATGGTTGAAAATACGTAGTGTTTTACAGAAAGTCTGTTTACACTTCACAGAGGGTCTACGGCGTCCCATAGCGTCTGTACCATATTGTTACAATCGTCAATAGAGGTTCGTGTATTTTGCTGTAACAATCCATGAACGCGTGTTGTATATCATCACCTGAACCAATTATGGTGGGGAGAGATACACGTTGGCATACAGCCATAAATCGAGATAGCCAGTAGACAATAATAGTATAAAGTTTTCATTTGACCCAGTCCAAGATGGCGACTTTGGGCGCTAGCTTAAAGATAGGAGCTACTTCAACAGTCCGCTTTTGATTTCTAAGGGTATGTAGTTACAACAACGGGATTAAAACAGTTCCGCAATGGCGGCGATTTCGAATGCGGTTTTGACAACAGCGGTAACGCGAGAGCGGGCAGAGATACATATTCAGGTAAACACGTAGAACGTGTGGCTTTTTTAGAAGCTCTAAGTACCTCTAAGCTGAAATAACTGGCAGGTACTCACAGCATCATTTTCATTTATTTTTTAGATCGGACGTAAAAGCATTGAGGCACGTGAATACTTCATATTGGCAATATCGAGTACACGAGTATTTGGCTCGCAAACTATTATAACACCCGTTATATTTTTGCAGGGAATAGAAATACACTGGCAGCTCCACAAGTATGTTTTGGTTTGAAATGAGGAACATTTTATGAGAAAGCACTAGAGGCAACTAGCATCATTATAACGATGAGTGAGCTCATTATTATCATTATTTCATTTTGGCAGCTTATCGATAGTAAAACACTGTTCAGGAACGCGGTAAGCATAAAATATATTCAGTTGCATATAACTTTCGTTGTGTAGTTGTGTGTCAGTCCCAAACAGATTGATCATAAACACATTATTATTGTTTTCAGCTGACCCCAGGTGCAGTGACTCTTTCAGACAGGTATGAGTTGATATACCAATAACATTACACTCATGGGCGTCCTTACATTTACATCACATTTACATCTTTTTATTCTTCATTTTATTGCAGACTGGCCCCTGATGAAGGTACCAATGAGTACCGAAATGCATTGGGCGGAATAGTGAAACTGTGTTGTAAACCGACAACGAAATGTATAGTGTACATGTAAAATCAAAAAATAAGTGAATTATATGAATTATATGTTACATGATGAAGTAATTAGCACTGAGGAAAGTGTGTACAGGAAATTATAATAGAGAAAATCATTTCTGGTATACTGTTGAGTAGAATGTTTTCAAAACTATGAAGGTGTATCACACCAAGTGAACAGTGCGCGTCTAGATGGGTTTGTAAACCCGTCATAACTTACATTATGAGGTTTAAATCATCTCTATATTTCATAATGGAATACTAGCACATTGTCAAATATGCAATTGTGAAGTCTTAGTAAAGATATATGTTGCTGTCAATAAATGGCTATAAAATTACTTTTTTTTTTAAATATAGGGGCTTGGATTTCATTCGACAGAGACCATACACATACACATAGGAACACTCACAAACAGATGTGCATAGACATGTACACAGCTTAGTCTTAATGTCAGACATGGGTTGTCAACAATGCAAAAACTGTTACAGCTATTGATGGGAAAGCCCATAGTATTTATCTTATGAGTTTGGAGAAATGGGCTAAAGCTTCATGTGTGAAATTGTACTGGCAGAGAATTAATAGGAAGAAAACAGGATGACAGTCAAACTTTAACTCTGAGGTTAAATGGAAAAGAATTAGATCTTGAACTGTCAGTATATTCCTTCATCTTGACTTTATGATGGTGTAAACCTTCAGTAAGCAATTTGCCTATGAGTCAGTAACTGACTCAAATGATTGTAGCCAGCCACAGGAACCAATGGGCAATAGGTAAGGCGAAGCAAAAGCTCTTCGATGAAAATCTTGTAATAAACCTTTGTAGCTCAACATGCTGTATGGTTATAAGCAAATTCTGCAGTTGGTAATAAGGACGCCCAATTATCTTGATTTGCATTACAGTAGAATCATCAGTACTGTTCCAAACTTTGAGTAGCTTGCTCAGTTTGCCCGTTTGATTGAGGATTATAACCATCATAACCAGAGGAAAGTGCTTGTTCAGATCCTTACACAGAGCTTCCAAAATCATGAAAAATGTTATGCTTCTCTATCAGAAATAATGCTATATATCAGCCAAAATAAAATTACCCAGTTCTATAGCTGTTGGTAACTTGGGTAAAGGTGAAAAATGTACCTCTTTACAAAAGATGTTCCTGTAACCATTAACCATTATTACCTAAAGACTTGAAAACAGAATATCCAGTATAAAATCTGCAACTATCATATTTTTAGGTTTTCTAAAAACTTTGGCACTGTAGAATACTATCTAAAGAAGTTGATCCCCCTCAGCTCAGTCCTGAAATTATTTGGGGTGATCCATCAAGTGAGGGCTGAGGATAAGAGGAGGAGGTCCCAAAACACACGTTCCCAATACAATTTTCAATAGGAAAATTGAACAACTATATTTAAAAAATGGCTGAAAGGAATTACACCAAATTTGGCAGAACGCTAGCTCTTGTTCCAGAAAATGTTCTTCTTTGTGATTTGGTTCAAATCCATTTGGTAGTTTTTGTCCTGAAAACAAGTATGTACACAAATGTTTAGGCAAGGTAGGGATACCCTGCCCCCAGGCTCTTGTGGGCAGGAGGTAGGGTTACGAGAAGGATTCCACTGGAGCCAAAAATGTCTTTAAATTTGACTGCAAATTTGCAGAGGATCCTGAAAAATGTGAAAAAAAAAGAAAAAGGCAGGCTAATGCCAATTTACCCCCCGGAGTTGGGCCAACACCCAGGGGGTGCGAAACATAACCGTTACAGGATGTGGGTGCACATCCCCCCTGTTCGATCCTTCTACAGGGTCCAGGTATTTATATTTAGGGGAGAGGGTGCACGGCCCCCTTCCCTGAGGCTTTTAGAGGTCCTCAGGGACTCCATTCCGCAAGCTTCAAAACATTATAATATTTTGTGGGTGTCCTGGTGCCCACACAGAACACCCATGGAATTCCTGGATGTGGGGCTGCAGGGGGAGTCCCAGGTCTCCTGTTGCCCACCTGGATCCTCAGCCTGCACCCTTAGTAGTGCAGCAAGAGCTGGCTCCATCTGTATGTTCCCGCCTGAATGGAGTGCAGCAGCTACTCTGACATATAAAAAAAAAACAGTACCTTTTCTGGGTCATTAAGTCCATGAACAAAGGAGAACTTACCATATTTTTACAAGCACTCTGAGCTGGAGCTGTATGCTCTTCAGCTGGAGTGCAGGGACCTCATGTGGTTGGTTCTATGGCTGCACTTTATGGCCTGGAATTGTTTTTTAGAAAAAGACTTAAAGACAAGTTAATGGTTTTTTAAGAGGTTTTACTGAAAATATTTTATAACAATCACTTTTATAAAACATTGTTATGTGTGCATTTTTACAAATTTTTAACAAAAATATTTGTATTGGTATTTCTCTAAACACAATAGCATGTACAGCATACAGAGGTGCACTTGGAGGTTACATTTGCATCGGACATCCGTCCCAACCATTCCGAGTGCTGTGTTGTTTTGAATATCTAGTGACTTAATGCAATAGCATGTATCTCATACCAGGAACATAGCATTAGCAATTGCAAAAACCTGTAACTATATATTGTTTTCCCTTAACATTCGCAACGCCCGGCTGAGGTACAGCAAAGAACTTGCAGCTGTGTTAACCTATCTACATGTCTGAACATAGTGACCACAAGTCTGGGTGAGTTCATGTCAGTGTATTAACAGGAGAATCAAGTTTGGCTGTAGAGAAGGGTCTCCTCAGGTTCAATTACTATTTATCCTGACCCTCCCTCTAGGAGGTGATCCAATATCATGATCCCCCAATGCTTGATGTGCCGACTCCTCGGTAAATCAAATAGACCTGCTTTTTATATTTTAGTGTTCTGACCATTTGACAAAGTCAGTAGGTCTGCCTTGATTAAAATTACACCCTTTACACTATTACATCATATAGTCAGCCATGCACGTCCAACCGTATGCCACTCACGTCCAAAGGCTGTGTGCAGCAGGAAGGAAGAGCGCAGTGAAAAGTGGAGGGTTGGGCACCAACACGGTTTGGCCGCAGGCCCTGGCAGCATGGTGCTGGACATCTTACTTTACATTAAAAAGTCATAGCCATATAGTTAGGAATTGTAATATTACTTTACTTCAAAATCTATTTTTAACTTAGAAAATCCCTGATAAAAGCAGAAGTTAAATGGAAATTATATGTAGGTGAAAATATCAATTAAAATATAAGACAAAATAACTGAAATTACCCAGTTATAGTTATCTCATGTAACTATAATGTGTGTCCTAAAGTAACTTTAACTCGTGCCCTTGCCATACACTGCTAATTACTACCAATTATACATCACTCATAACATGCTCAATGACATCATTGATAAAATCACTGCAACATCTGAAATAACATCATTGATGGCAGCACTTTGCATGCCTGGGACCTGCCCTTTTTAAAAATTATTTACAGCTGATACTTTAAAAAAACATTTTTGGCCCTGGAAAGTGTTCCCCACCAGGCCTCCAAATTTGCTGTAAAGATGTTTACAATGTTTTTGGCCCTGGAGAGTGGAGGCGAGGAGGACGTCCCCCTGCCCTCCCCCCAATGGCGTAGGAGAGCATGGAATCCCTACACTGCCCCCCCTATATGTTTTTCTAGCCTATTTTAAGGACAGGAGGCTGAGTCCCCTAGGCCTCAGAAGCCTTTCATCACATCTTTGTTGATGTAGTGGCAGCCTATCAGTTCTTATCTATAGATCTGTCGGCTCCATGAATCCTCAGTGGCGTGAGATATACATACATCTTAAACCTCAATTTCTCAAAACATACTGAATGGATTTACACCAAATCACAAAAAGCACTCTTTCTGGACCAAGATGTAGTTTTATTCCAACGTCATTCCGTTCAGCTGCTTTGGATGTGGCTGTGTCTGATTTTTCTAAGGAAAATTGCATAGGGAAAATGCACTTTAGGAGCTCTCTTCTTGAACTATCACCCCCAAACCTTTCCAGGAAGGAGCTGAGGTGGATGAACATTTTTGGGAAACTTTCATGTAAAGCTGCGCCAAAGTTATTAGCAAAAATATTTTTTTTCTTTAGAAACGTGGTCCTAACTATAACTTCCCAGTGATGACCACCAGTAAGATACATCTACATATAGATACATACACAACTTAATTTAGTGAAATTCACATAATGTTTATGACATGGCAAATGATAGGGGTGACAGTGGGCAACCATGGCACATGCCTGATTTTTTTTGGTATAAATTTGAAAATGTGGTTGTTTAATTTAATACGAGCAGTTGGTTCTGTGTAAAGCAACTGGATCATGTGTAGCATAGCATTACCCATATCAAAGTGGTGCAACATCTCCATCAAAGGAGTCAAATGCTTTCTCCGAATCCAAAAGAGTCTCAACCACTGGTATGACATAGGCATGTAGGATAATCTCAGGGTATTGGAAGAAGATGGTATCACAGCTTAAGCAAGATACACGCCATAGGCTTGTAACAACAATACGGTACTGCCTATTGAGTATCATCCTTAAACCCAAGCAAGGTAAATTGCAACACAAATTTGCAACTCTGGGCCTGCTATTGGTCATGCGCCAATAGCAACACACTGCATATCTAATAGAGAACCCATAGTGTTATAATGGGGCAGAGATATGGGGATCTGGGCTGTAGCTGAAGAAGTGTGACTGGAAGGAATCAGAATGGATGAGCATGCTGTGGAAGATCTGAGAAAGTGTGCTGAAATCATGCAAGACCTACTAGACTGTCAGAAGCATGCAGGTTAGGGAACGTTAGGGTTACTGAGGAATGTTTGATTAAGCATTGTACCTCCACGCTTTGGTGGGACACGGGGGATAGCGCCAGACCCACGTCCTAGTGTAAAACATATTGTGAATGGGCTGAGGATTGAGGGCAACCAACTACAGCACCATGAGAAGTTGAAGTACTGCTTTAACCATGAGAACAACATGCAAGTGTTAACGCGGGATTACTGGTTACTAGTTACCTTACCAGATCCCAAACCAAGTCGACTGGATCGTTGGTACCTGTCATTGAGTAAAAGGCAATCTAACAATAAGTCAATCAATTAAGAACTTACACCACTCTAAATGACCACTGACCAGGATTAAGTTTAGAAAATTTAATATAAAACCAAAGATAACTGAAGATACAAACTTCTTAAGATGAGATTCAAAAGGTAAACTGGTATCACTATGAACATAAATTCTTTGAATAATCTGAGTCTACAAAACAGAATAATGAGTACAAGTTCGAAGATCATTAGGTTTGCAAGGATTGATATGAGTTGCAACCTAAGAGTCATTACAGAAAAGAAAATCCAGGTTAGTCTGTCCCTACACTAGGCTAAGTGACATCCCTACTTAACAAGATCTTTACCCCAAAAAGGTGTCAGCCGTGGTGACTTCCTAAGAAGATCACGCACTTCTCTTTGTTTTCTTCTCTGATAATGGGTCTCTCCTGATCAGCCTATCTGCCTACCCATCCGCTTCCTTAGGCTCCCAAAATCATCTGCTCTGCTCTCCTCCCGGGTCGCTTTCCCTAATACAAAATCACATTTCCGATAGGAACGCCCCTTGGGACGCCCCTCACGTGGTACATCTTTGCGCGGTAAACTCCATGATGGTACTCTTCAAGACCCTCGTTAAAGTTGACCTTGGTTCCCAGACTTCTTCTCCAGTGCGCCGATACCCCCTGAAATTCCTGAAGACTCCTACAGGCCTGCGCCAAGCGCCACTGAACAAAGCTCCATTCATTTCGACTGATTAGGACCCCTCGCACCTGCATACAGGCCATCCTACAGTGGGCCTCAAATTCCAGGCTCCCTCATATCTATAGGTCATAAAGCATATGGAAAGCACAGTACTTGGCACCTCTCGACTTCTCCTCTAACGAGCACATTTCAGTTCAAAGGAACATCCCTATCAGTTCGAGCCTACTTGATTTACATGAAGCGGGTCCCTGCACTCTGGAAACATTTGACTTAATTTAAACAGCATTCTTAACTAACATACATTTCTTAAAGTACACATCTATAAAGCATATATTTCAAACTAAATTCGATAATACATTTTGGAAGAACCACGTTAACCCCACCTCGCATTATTTTAGCAGCACGTTTAGATTTTCTGTGAATTGCCATGAGGCCTACACAATATAACTGGTTTGTAAAGTTCCACTTAACTCTTACATGATTCCTTTAACATGAGAACGTGAGGTTTTCATATTCATTCCAACATTTTCTACATTAGTCTCACACTGCTATGATTATTGTTACCCTAATTAAAACACCCTATACATTTTACTACTGAATATAAGACACTCTGGTGCAAGGTATATGTTAACTAACTACGTGCTTGTAAATATGATGCACTTATAAATTTTTTCTCAGACTAGTGCTCTCTCAGTCCCCCCTTTGATGACCTTCAGGGGTCATCACCATCAAAACACCATCACAAAAATGTAGGACTCTTCAAAGTGAGGTCGTGGCAGTACCACTTCTTTTCATTGTCTCCAATGCCTTCAGACTCTTATATTGTGTATCTTGCATCGCTGTCAACCTTTTCTCCTGTTCTCTCATAGATCTTTGTAATCTGTTTGCTCTATACCACTGATACAAACGCACCAATCCCCACAAAGTGATTACACAAATCACAATTATGATGATGGGTTTCAGTATGTACCAAACGATACCCTTTCCTAGGTTGGCAAACCAACCTCCAACTTTACCCATGCCATGACCTACTTTTTCCCACACGTTTATCTTTGTCAGATCCTCAATTTCGTGGTGTATTGCAGTGATGTTTCGTATGTATTTTTCTAGAGGTTTTGAATTGTCCGGAATGTAAGTGCAGCATTCCTGGACCTTCAAAGCCTTACAGACTCCGCCCTCTTTGGCTAACAGAACGTCTAGAGCAAGTCGGTTCTGAAGAACCATTGCCCTTATCGATTGCATCTCACCCTCCACCAGCATTAATGATCTAGCAGTACTGGCAGATAACCTATCTACGACTGTAGCCAATCTCCTAATTTTGATGTCATTCAGTATCACTCCTAGGATAGGGAATGCAGCACCGAATACATCCCCAATTACTTCTGCTGCGCCTAGCCCTCTTTTCCCTCTAGTTGGTATTCCTTTCTTTGTCGTTTCTAAATTCTCAACATGATATATTTTAGGGAAGACAATTGCTAGATAGCATGATCCGTACCAATTATCTGGTAGCTTCACATAGGCATTTCTTCCACATACAAAATATACATTTGGAATTGCTTGCATCTCTTTCAGAAAATCTTTGGAGTAGTACTCCAATTGAAAAGCATGTTCACAACTGACTTGACCTACATACAGATTCTCATAATAGGAGTAACTCCTGTGAATGCACAGTTTCCCCCATTTCTCCTTGTCTAAAGCAATTGGACCAAAGCTACCCTTTCTTTGATGTATCCTTTCCTCCTTGGTCCAATCTGTTTCCCATTGTCCTGAAGCCTTTAGAATCTTCTGCCTCCTGTATCTAGTATCTACCTGCCCTATAAACTTTTTCTCGATTTCTGACACTTGACAAGTCAGATTATTTCTTCGGGCATGTGAAGTATCTAACGTTTTCCATGGAATGAACCATTTGTGTAGTCTGTCTTCGCTCTTGTAATAGTCCCACTTGTTCAGATGCTTGTAATTTGGGACCTCTGGCAATATCGAGTCAAAGTTCGAGAAATAATACTCGAACCCCTCTCGTCCATAGAATATGCTTAACAACAAACTACATGTAATTCCATATGTCAATGGAAGATGATGGTATCTGATACCCTCTTCTACCGAAGCTGGTAATTGCATACAAACGTAGCAATTCTTCGCCTCCATGACATCAATGTATTCGTAAAGCAATTTGGCAGAAGCATTTGACCTGAAGTTCCCCTGTGATTCATCTGTATGTAACCTCTTAATTTCCGCGTCTAACAAAGCTTTGTCTTTATCATTGATGTTTCCCCTACTATTAACAGTGATTGTCCTCTGTGTTGACACTCCCTTGATTTCCTTAACTGCAGTTGCATCTCTCTCGTGTCCCACTATATATGAAACAGTAACCACTAAAACTATAAGTGAAATCACCACCCCTAAAAGTGTGCCAACTATACATTTTGCCCTGCGGTTCGGGTTGCCAGCCTCCATGATCTCAAACAGTGTAGTTATGGATGTTCTTCCAGCATCAACTTCTCCTTCTCTCCGAACAAAGACTTTCTTTCAAACAATGTCTCTCTTTTGAACACTTAGAAGCTGACAATTTGCTCCGCAAAACAGTTTAAAGTCCTGTAGGAAAAAGACAACCCTAGCCCTTCTCCATCCTCTAAAAGGGAGACCCTATCATTTTCTTCTTCCACTCGGCGCTAGGTTATCTTGCAGCAATATTTTACAAAGTCCTTTTCAAAAAGTCTTTTATCAATCAGAATCTATGTATGTTGCAAGGAGTGACACTACGTCTTCATAAATGTCCATTCGAAGAAACATTCCCTCAAGTATTGGGCATTCCTTGCAGCAACATGGGAATTCAACTGTCTCTAGGATTATTCTCCTTATTTCACTCTGGACCAGGGGACGAACAAAATGAAGAGTTAATGTCTTTTCAATCTCCACTCCTGGTACTATCAGTTCTACATCCACAGTTACAAAGGGGTCCGTTCTGACCAAGATCACCTTCTTCACTTTCCCAGTTCTACGCCCCTTTGAAGACATTTACAACAAGGTATTAATCCAAGAAAATGAGTGTTCCAAGAACTTCCACTACTCGCTCAAGCATTTCCAGTCGAAGAAGAGTTCCCTCCAACACTGGATATCGTGAACAGCAAACCGGAAAATCAACTGTCTCTAAAATCAATTTTCTTATTCCGCTCAGGAGAGGAGGATAGACGATGTTGAGTGTCAGCAACCTTTCGGTCTCCGCTCCTGGCAGCAGGAATCTTATTTGCACTGTGATGATCGGATCAGTTCTGATCAGGCTCACTTCCCTGACCCTCCCGGTTCGGTGTCCCACGGACATCTGCAACGAGGTAGGTCCAATCGGGAGTAGAGTACCTTCTGCTAGGCACTCGCACCCTCCTTGATCTTCTAAGACCTTCCTCGGCTTGATCCTGGGTATCTTCTTCTGGATCCGAGTCTTCGGATATAGGAGCAAGCGTTTCTTCCTGAGCCGACCTTAAACTTAGCCTCCTTCTTCTTTCCGGCCAAGTGGCAGCTCCAAGCCTTGTTCTCCTGTTTCTCGTCCTCACACTCGGTTCTTGGTCGCTCTGGTACTGATCTGTGTCTGAGTCGTATTCACTACAGCTCTCCCCTTCAGTCGCGTCTTCAGTCTCACTGCCGTCCAGTCTTCTCTCCTCTTCTGGATCCGATGCGTTCCCACCTTCTTCCGACACCCCCTCAGCTGATCCAATCCCCTCTTGTGACTCTTCTTCCGCAACTGAACTTTCGTCTGGGATAGGAGCTGTTTCTTCTAGAGGTGCTGGAACTCTTCGAGTATGGGATGCATGGATCCAATTTGGCAGCCCTCCGCACTTCACCGCGGTGTTCGTGATCAGGATTACCTGAAAGGGCCCACGCCAGCGTACATCTAGGCAGTTCTTCCGGACGTGCTTCTTGACCAACACCCAATCTCCTGGGTTCAGATCATGACACAGATTCCTTGATGCTGGAACTTCAGCCGCCTGCACCTGAAGGGACACAGAATGGATGGCGTCAGACAGTCCCTTACAATAATCCAAGATCAGATCATCTGTAATATTCAATAGGGCAGCAGTTGGAACTGTGGGAAGTCTCATGGCCCTCCCCATCAGAATCTCGTGTGGAGAGAGACCTGTCCTCCTGTCAGGTGTGCTGCGCATGCTCATGAGCACTAAAGGAAGAGCATCTGGCCAACTCAAAGATGTGGATGCCACTACTTTAGCCAATCTATTCTTCAAAGTGCCGTTCACTTGTTCCACAATTCCTGAAGCTTCTGGTCGATAACTACAATGCAGTTTTTGATCGATCTTTAATGTGGAGCACAACATCTTCACTATTTCGCTGTTAAAATGTTTTCCTCTGTCCGATTCCAGAGAGGCAGGCACCCCGAAGCGCGGTATCAGCTCCCTGAGCAACAATTTAGCTACTGTGAGTGTATCGCACCTACGTGTAGGGTACGCTTCAACCCATCTGGAAAATATACATACAACCACCAGCACATACCTAAGGCGGTTAACTCTTGGCATTTCAATAAAGTCTAATTGCATTCTATTGAAAGGCCCCCCTGACCTCCCAATGTGACTCAGTGTGACTGGTGTCCTTTTGCCTATGTTCAATTGTTGGCAGGTAACACATCGCTTGCATACTGATTCTGCTGCTATTCTAAATTTTGGGCAATACCAAGTCTGCCTAAACACTCTCATCATAGCGTCTCTTCCTAGGTGTACAGGACCATGTATTTGCCTTGCCATGGGATTCGCTAGTTCCTCAGGTAACACAGCCCTCCCATCGGCTGAAATCCAAAAATCCATTTCACTTCGCACGCAACCTGCTATTTCCCATGCCTTTTTCTCCGCTTCAGGTGCGTTCTCCTGCATCACTCTTAAATCCTCCCAAGTGTCTACAGTCTCTAACATCATGCTTAATTCTGTCTTTTCTTCAGCACCATCAATTTCCACTTTTGAAAAGGAATAATCTTGTTCCGCACAATAGCGTGCGGCCTCATCAGCGTACCTGTTGCCTTGTGATACAAAATCTGTATTCTTAGTATGAGCTACACATTTCACTATTGCTATGGCAACTGGACCTTGTAGTGCTTCTAACAACAATCGCACAAATTCTCCATTTCGAATGGGCGAACCAGAGGAGGTCATATAACCTCTCTGAGACCACAACTGCCCGAAATCGTGAACCACACCGAAACCATATTGGCTGTCAGTGTATATGGTGACTCTCTTTCCGTTTCCTGCTATGCAGGCACGAGTTAGGGCAATGATTTCTGCTACCTGTGCGGAATGTACTCCTTCCAGGCAAGCGGCTTCCACAACTCCAGTAATGGTAAAAACAGCATAAGCTGCTCTCAACCGACCAGTATCGTCTCTTAAACATGAGCCATCGACAAAGTAAATCTCATCAGGGTCAGACAACGGCTCATCCACAATATCTGGTCTGGGTTTCGTGCATAGTTCAGTCACATCAAGGCAATCGTGGTCTTCACATCCTTCGCCTTCTATTACAGTAGGTAATGGCATCAAAGTAGCAGGATTCAAGACAGAGCATCTCCTGAGGGTCACGTTCTCCGCGTTTGTTTACTTCCTAATGACAATCTACCAATCACCGTGCTGTTCCCGCTAACTGGCCTATCCGATCGCGACTTTTCACTGACGTCGCACCAGCCGCCCAATCGCGTCGCGGCTCTTGCCGACGTCACACCAACAGTCCTATCACGTCGCGGCTCTTCACTCACCACCCTATCTCAGCGCGGCTCTTTTCTGACGTCACTCGTCCCCCTTTGCAGCAGTTCCCCTCCTTTTTCAGCTCGTCTCCTCGGTCACGCATGCATCTCATTCATACTCTGAAAAATGATTACTTCCATCCACGCGATCACCTTTCTTGACTGTACGCCCACAGTCTTTTCTGTAGTTGTCACCTTAACTTGACGAAATGTCTTTCCGCTTCCAGACAATCGCCTTCTCTGATAGGTTACTCACACACAGTAACTTTCGACCAGCGGAGAGGTGTGGCGCCGCGGCCAGGGCGACCGACGCTGGAATCTGGGGACCACGGTTCGATTCCCGGCTCCGGCGGCAGGTTAGCCCAGCACCATGTGACTCTGGGCAATAGCTCGCTTAATCTTCCCGAAGGCCCCCAGCGCCTAGAGACCCTTACGGGTGATTGTGCGCTTTACAAATGTGGACTTTACTTTACTTTACTCTTACACTCCCCCTATCTCGGTCCCACGGCGGTCAATGGTACCTCGTGACCTCCGTACTATGGTCGACAACTACTCTGGATGTTCGATACACCCAAAACCACTTAAGCTCTGGCCTGAACTTAAGATTTTCCAGTTCACCCGTTTACCTGGTAACCGGTTCACCAGGTTGCGCGCGCTCACAACCTTCTCTCATTCACACTACAGGCATTCAACTCCGCAAGACATTATAATACAAATACAACACAAAACACCGCAATCTGTTCACACATGACCCTTGTTATACTCACTCTCCTCCGATACTGCTGCTTTTCTCGCACCTTCTGCACCTTCGGCGCACGATTCTTCCGCTGCTCGTCTCTCGATGTCTAGGGGCCTTGGGGTAAACTAACATATCTAGATTACCTTCCTCAAGAAGATAACCATCCTAAACTGCTACCAACTGTTAACGCGGGATTACTGGTTACTAGTTACCTTACCAGATCCCAAACCAAGTCGACTGGATCGTTGGTACCTGTCATTGAGTAAAAGGCAATCTAACAATAAGTCAATCAATTAAGAACTTACACCACTCTAAATGACCACTGACCAGGATTAAGTTTAGAAAATTTAATATAAAACCAAAGATAACTGAAGATACAAACTTCTTAAGATGAGATTCAAAAGGTAAACTGGTATCACTATGAACATAAATTCTTTGAATAATCTGAGTCTACAAAACAGAATAATGAGTACAAGTTCGAAGATCATTAGGTTTGCAAGGATTGATATGAGTTGCAACCTAAGAGTCATTACAGAAAAGAAAATCCAGGTTAGTCTGTCCCTACACTAGGCTAAGTGACATCCCTACTTAACAAGATCTTTACCCCAAAAAGGTGTCAGCCGTGGTGACTTCCTAAGAAGATCACGCACTTCTCTTTGTTTTCTTCTCTGATAATGGGTCTCTCCTGATCAGCCTATCTGCCTACCCATCCGCTTCCTTAGGCTCCCAAAATCATCTGCGCTGCTCTCCTCCCGGGTCGCTTTCCCTAATACAAAATCACATTTCCGATAGGAACGCCCCTTGGGACGCCCCTCACGTGGTACATCTTTGTGCGGTAAACTCCATGATGGTACTCTTCAAGACCCTCGTTAAAGTTGACCTTGGTTCCCAGACTTCTTCTCCAGTGCGCCGATACCCCCTGAAATTCCTGAAGACTCCTACAGGCCTGCGCCAAGCGCCACTGAACAAAGCTCCATTCATTTCGACTGATTAGGACCCCTCGCACCTGCATACAGACCATCCTACAGTGGGCCTCAAATTCCAGGCTCCCTCATATCTATAGGTCATAAAGCATATGGAAAGCACAGTACTTGGCACCTCTCGACTTCTCCTCTAACGAGCACATTTCAGTTCAAAGGAACATCCCTATCAGTTCGAGCCTACTTGATTTACATGAAGCGGGTCCCTGCACTCTGGAAACAATTGACTTAATTTAAACAGCATTCTTAACTAACATACGTTTCTTAAAGTACACATCTATAAAGCATATATTTCAAACTAAATTCGATAATACATTTTGGAAGAACCACGTTAACCCCACCTCGCATTATTTTAGCAGCACGTTTAGATTTTCTGTGAATTGCCATGAGGCCTACACAATATAACTGGTTTGTAAAGTTCCACTTAACTCTTACATGATTCCTTTAACATGAGAACGTGAGGTTTTCATATTCATTCCAACATTTTCTACATTAGTCTCACACTGCTATGATTATTGTTACCCTAATTAAAACACCCTATACATTTTACTACTGAATATAAGACACTCTGGTACAAGGTATATGTTAACTAACTACGTGCTTGTAAATATGATGCACTTATACATTTTTTCTCAGACTAGTGCTCTCTAACAAGTGCAGTTCTGTATTAATGCCAACAGTTCTCAAGATGATTCAATTGAATGTATATGAGCATAATAATGTTGATTAATACTGCTATTACATTGGATGGCTGAACATTTAAATAAAGATTAATGAGCTTTATTATGCCAAGCAAGCCATGTAAGTATTCCTGCTTTCCTAATGTTACTGTCGGACTTGTAGTCAAAATGTAGCTATTCAGCCTTTCGCTTTAGCAACCGGTTAATGTGTTCTGCCACTTTCTGGATCTGGAATCAATTTATACCTCAGTCCCCAATGATTTCCTATGGAGAGGGTAGGGGCATTCCTGCTCAACCCTACTGTTGCTACTACAGTACATTAAGAATGCCTGTTTTGCAGAATTGTACAGCAAGCAAGCAATGCTAGGGACCCGTTCCTTCCAAGTAGGATCCACACAAGGGCAGATGACCTTGTAGCTGTTATTACAACATGTAAACCAGAGTACGGAAAGCTTTCCTTATAAGGTCTGTTAGCTTGAATAATGTCAGAAATGAAGTTCAGAATAAAATATGGCAATCAAGCACACATTTGTTAGCAGTGTCATTCCGTTAGCTTCTTTTCTAGGGATGAAGTCTGTCACACAGATACTTTAATGTGTTAGCCTATTCATGTTGGCATACAATTAGGCCTGGGTTGTATGTAACATATTTTCTACCAAAAGCCATACCACACTCGACAAGTCAGTTCCGAAAAAGTACATTATTGCAGAGCTTTTACCTACAATGTTGGCAGTGAATGAGCTATAGCCAAAGGCACAGGAAGGAAAAAGGTAAAGCATGGAGTCATTTGAAAACCGAGTACAGTGTTTGATTATGTACACCTGGAATTCATAGCAAAGCTGAGAGCAGTTGCCAATGTGTGGCTGTTAAATAAGGAAGCATAAAGAGGTATTTCCACTTCCTAGGAGCTTTGGTTATCGGGTGATTTATATCCTCAAAAACAACAAAATGTACTTGAAAGAGTGGCAAGAATAGGATTTCAATATTAATGCATTTGTACATGGTGTAGGTGGTCTGGGATACCTGTGAGTTTATATGATATATGAATACACAGATACAAATATCACATCGTAGACATGGCCACGTGTTAGCCTTTATTTGCCAATGTACATTTTATCTTCTGTCTCCTAAAAATGGTATTCGTCTTTGTTTTGTAGGCCATGAGTGATGTGCCATATGCCACCAACCACACAAACCTCACTCCCCAGCTGGGCAGTGTTCCATCGTTCACCAGCTCGCCAGAGCCCTGGTTGGAGCCCACCTTCACCTCTGCTGCCAGAATCCGTGTGGCCATCACCTGCTGCTTCTTCCTAGCCGCAGCCTCCTGTAATACTGCGGTGCTCTGCAGCATCCTGAGGAAGCGCCGCAAGTCGCATATCCGGGTACTGATCCTGAGCCTGACCGTGGCAGACTTGCTGGTCACTACCCTGGTGATGCCGCTGGATGCCATCTGGAATGTCACGCTGCAGTGGTACGCCGGGGATCTGCTCTGCAAGCTGCTCAACTTCTTCAAGCTCTTCGCGATGTACGCCGCAGCCCTGGTCCTGGTCGTCATCAGCTTGGATCGACACTCCGCCATCTTGTACCCATTCAGTTTCACAAGTGCCAGCCGGCGCAACAGGATCATGCTATGCGTGGCCTGGGGCCTGAGCATCTTCCTTGCATCGCCCCAGGTACAAGGTCTGCAAGTGGGAGGAGGAGCGCAATCTTAGGGCACCTGCGCTTGTATAGTCGTGTAACCATATTGCTCTATAGAATATGAAGCCAGCAAATGTAGATGTGTTTGCATAATAATATTTAGTATATACTTTCTAAATTGCTTAATACACATGCCACATGCTGCTTATAGGCTTTTTACAGAATAGAAGAGTGCATGCACGTGATTACGGGGAGAGAGTACAGGTAACAGAATACGTTCTACCAGGTGCTTAGAAAAGGAGGAATTGTACACTTACTGCTTATATAATTAATAGACATCCTGCACTGATTATAGGGTTTTTGTCTTCTTTCTGAACTTGAGGTTACAGTTGAGGTGGGTTCCGGAAAGCACCAGGCTATGTTGCTGTTGCTTATAGTATTCTACCATCGATGCAGAAACTTTTGCAGAGTTCTGTTAGTAGGCTTGGTTGACTTGCTGATTATCGTTGAGTAGTGATGAGCAATTTTCCACATGAAAATCGGGCATTTACCTCAGAAGGCATTGTGAGTAAAAGTGGACATTTCAAAAGTTACATGCTGTTTGGTAATTGGATGGCTAGGATTTACATGCCGATGGTGCTCAGTCCCTTGTTCGGTCTCGTCTAGATAGCATATGCGCTCTCTCTCCAAGACATTTTGGGGCATATTTACAGCAAAGTGGCGGAGCGCTGCGTTCGCCTCCTTGGCTTACACTGTGCACAGCTGCCAATAATATGGCGCAGCCCTGTGTTTCCCCCTGCGCTGGGGCAATATTTAGCAGCCTAGCGCCAACACAGGCACCCTTGCACATTAGTGCAGGGGTGTCTGCGTTGAGGGGAAGAAAGTATCCCTTCCTGCACATACACCATCTTTAAAAGGCGTTTTGTAACTTTTAAGTGTGCTGCTTAATGCAGCACACATAGAAGTTGCAAAATGTCATTTTATTTTTTGATTGGTTATGTGCAAGAAGGGATCCCTTCCTGCACATAAACAATCAATGGCAATTGCGGATTCTATGTGTACTGCACAATGCAACACACGTAGAAACAGCAAAAACGAGGAGAAATAAAGCATTTATCCTCTTTTCACCAGGTTTTCCCTGGTTTTAATTTTGGCGCTGCCTCCTATTTATGCCACCTTTGTAAATAGGGGGCAGCGTCTAAATCAATGGGTGTTGCGGTGGAACGTCCACCACAACATCCTTTCCGCTCCACTTTCATACTAAGTGCAGTGTGAAAGGGGGCTTTATTTACAAGGCAATGTTAAGCCACGTTAAATGGCTTAGCGCTGCCTTGTAAATAAGGCGAAGCCCCTATCCCCATCACAACATCACTCAAAGTGATGCTGTGGTGGTGATAGGGGCTTGTAAATATCCCCCTTTGTTTACCATCAATGGGATTGTAGGCCGCCCATTACTTACCATTGGTTGGCTTCATGGGCACTCTCAATTGCTTCTATTCTGCTGGCCAGAGCTGCATTCGCAACTTCCTTTTCTTGTGTGTGGCCCTACCCTAAAACATGGCCTAAGTACTTGTGCCCTTCCACTGCTCAAGTTTTTGAGAGCTATTTCTTTTTTTTGTTGACGCACTATACAGATTGCATCTTTTATAGTTGTCTCTCTCCTGTCTGTATTTCTCCCCTATCAAGCTGCTCCCTATTGTTGTCATGTTTGATTCTTCTCTCCCACCCTTTTTCTGTATTGCCCTACCCTCCTATTATTGTGTTGGGTCCCGACCCACCATAAAAAAAGAGCTATGGCATGGACACTGCTGGCTGCGTCATAGCAAATTTGTTATCTTCTCTCCACCCGTCCTCTGTCCTTTCGTCATTCCCTATCCCTACTTCTTCTTCCCCCAATCTCTCCTGTATCTTCTCAATCTTCCACCCTTTTCCGTCCCTGAAGTTCTCTATTTGCTTAAAGTCCTATCACACCGCTTTGATATATAAGCTAGCTCCCACACTGTCGCTATTGCTACTTTGTCTTTGCCTTCTTCGCCCCTTCCCCTCCCATGTATTTTTGCTTACCCTGTCCCGTCCAGCCCCCTCCTGCTTTGTATTGCTCTGTCCGTTTCACCCCCTCCCGTGTTGTGCTGTTTGCTGCAAGACAAAAAGTGTTATGGCACAGCCAGCACTAGCTGCGTCATATCGCTTTTTAGGTCTCGCCTGAGCCAGTGCATGCGCCGCTCTGGTGGGACATTTAGTGATGTCAGCTTTTAAAAGCTGACCACAGCTTTTTGGGTGGCATAGAGCATGCGGTTACACTCACAGGCAGGGGCAGAGGTGCCATCTGGCTTTCCTCTCACTCTCCCAAGTGTGCGCGCCTCGCTCCGCCCCTCTGTGCCCATATACGTCTCCCTTCAGCAGTCACCTTCCTGCTTTTCGATGCGCTCCAATTGTCTTGAGTGACGTTTCACTTACCCTCCCCCGGTGGGCTCCATGGAGACAGCTTGTTCCGCTTAGGTCCCATCTATCTTTCCCATAATCTCCCCATACGCATCCCCACCCCCCACATCAAGCTCCCTCAACCCCCTCCTCAATTTTGCCCATCGTTCCATCATTCCTCACAGCTGTGCGCTGGCTACCCCCTCACACACACCCCACCCATCTCCACCTCCTTTCTTTCGCGGTCTCCCTGTTGCTGTTCTCTCTTTTTTTACCTGCCTCCTCTTCAGTCTTACCGTGGCCGATCTCTTCCCGCCCATAAGTCTGGCTCCCCCTCCCTGGCCTGTCCTTCCTCCCAAGGACAGGAGCTGAATGTTCTCCCAGGAAGCACAACCTTGCCTCGAGGGAAGGCACAGGGCACTCCGGGCTCTCTAAAAGGATGTGTCACGTGACGAGCAGGGGTACTTCCTGTTTCTCAATGTCTTGCTCACTTGCTAGAGCGACGCAGTGCCCGTAGGGTCTATAGGAAAGCAGTCTTTACTGCCTATAAGTGGGTGGGGAGAAATACGGCAACTCTACCAATAGCTGACTAGTGGTTGAGATTAAAAAAGCACAGCTTGCAAGCGCTGGAAGGAACTTTTTGGCAAGTGCAAAACCTTGACTTTTAATCTGCGCAGGTCATGTGTGAGTGGTATATCCAGACCAGTTTATTGTTACATTCTGGCACTGCCAGTTCAGATTCTCTCTATTTATAACTGCAAGCGAAGGACTGAAGTTAAACAACATATCTGCAATGAGTACCCACGCATGGTACGCGTGGCACTGGCACCTTTAGCCAGCACTCGCTTTTCATGTTGTTTTTTGAGGAACTAGTTCCAGTTTTAAAAGTGAAAGTACAAGTCCCAGAACACACTATGAGAATAGCTTAAAAAGCTACGACGTACTGCCTGATGTGCCATTAGTGTTCTGACAAATGCACAATCCCTCTCTCTACCTCTCTCTACCTCTCTCTCTCTAACTCTCTCTCTCCCTCTCTCTCTCCCTCTCTCTCTCTCCCTCTCTCGCTCTACCTCACTCTACCTCTTTACCTCTCTCTCTACCTCTACCCCTCTAATTCTCTCTCTCTATCTCTCTATCTCTCTCTACCTCTCTCTCCCCATCTACTTCTCTCTACCTCTATACCTCTACCTCTCTACACCTCTACCTCTCTTGCTCTACCTCTCTACCTCTCTCTATACCTCTCTCTCTACCTCTTTATCTACCTCTCTCAACCTCTCTCTACTGCTCTCTCTACCTCTCTCTCTCTCTCTCTACCTCACTCTAATTCTCTACCTCTCTCTCTACCTCTCACTATCTCTCTGTACCTCTCTCTCTCTCTACCTCTCTCTCCACCTCTCACTACCTCTTTACCTCTCAATCTCTCTCTCTCTCTACCTCTCTCTACCTCTCTTCATTTACCTCTCTACCTCGCTCTACCTCTCTCTACCTCTCTCTCTACCTCTCTCTCTACCTCTCTCTACCTCTCTTTACCTCTCTCGCTACCTCTCTCTCTACCTCTCTTTCTCTACCTCTCTCTCTAAATCTCTACCTCTCTACCTCTGTACACCTCTCTCTCTACACCCCTTTCTCTACACCCCTCTCTCTACACCCCTCTCTCTACACCCCTCTCTCTACACCCCTCTCACTACCCCTATCTGTTTACCCCTTTCTCTACCCACCTCTCTCTACACACCTCTCTTTACCCTCCTCTCTCTACACGCCTCTCTCTACACATCTCGTTCTCTCTCTCTACACACCTCTCTCTCTCTACCTCTAAATGTCAGCCGGAGCCTGATAGCACTGCTGGTCCTTAAAAAAGAAAAGCATTGGCATAGCTGATAGGTCTCGCCTTTGGGGCCTTGTAGGGTTTTTACCCTGCCACAGTTAATGTTGTTGCACCAAAGATATTGTGCTGCATAATTAAATACTTAAAAGGTCCCAAAAGCGAGACCTACTGGCTATGCCAATGCTTGTTCTCATTCGTGAGTACCACCTCATCTAGGGAGGACGGTCATCTATCTGTGCACAAGCTGTGCAACCAGTACAGACCAGTAATGGAAGGTAAGGGGCACAACCACACGTGGCACAGATCCACATCAGTGATGCATGCGGTAGCAGGCACTCGCCCCAGGAAAGAATTTCGTTAATTTGCCAGGACATAATCACGCCCTGTGTAATACAAGAAATTGGATACATTTAAACCTTGCATTCCAAGAGTGTGTGGCGGGATAAGCCATCTCTGTCCCACTCTTTGTCAGTAAAACTTGCCCAGGCTCCACTTCCCATCTGCCCCAGAGGTGGGCGAGACCCTAGTGTGTTCTGAAATAGACTTGGCCAAACAGTTGACGATCCTTCGCCCGTTACCCATGATGTTGAGGCACTGCATCATTGCCTGGGTTGGTGGCTCTGCCACGGTGGCATGCCCCCTGTTGTGGTGGTCTACCAATCCAGTCAGGGGCACAAGGGTGCCACCCTGGAGACAAACCCTTAAAGGAAAGGATGTGGCATAACTACCAGAGCTGCTGACTTTGGAACTGGGGAACCGGGTTCACGTCTCTGCGTCAGCTCAATATCCTGTGAATCTGAGCAAATCACTTAATCTCCCCGTGCATACCAAAAATTAATGTGTCCTTGTGTAATGTAACTGGTGCTCATGTAAAGCGCTCCAATACCTTCGGGTCGAGTACATGCTATACAACACTGCAAAAAAAAAACCGAAACCAGCTTGTTGTTATCACGAAGACGTTAACAAGCCTCTGTTTCGATCCAAAATGCTACATCACGGTGCCGCCCTGATCTCAACACGAGAAGGAGCCTCGGACAGGGCAAGAAGCATTGGATTGGGAGGGAGGAAAACAAGCATTTGCAATGCAATTGCGAGATTTTAGCTGATGGCATTGTAAATGTCAATGCCTTTTAGTTATGTGTTTTAAAAACCTGCAATAATAAAAGGCATTGTCATTTACAATAGCAATAGGTCAAAGTTTCTAAAATGCGAGACCTGTTGCATTGCAAATGCTTGTTCTCTCTTCTTTCAGCCATGCTGAACAGCAGCAGTGCTGATAAGCAATGCAGCGAAAAGACATTGACATTGACAGAGTCAATAGCTCTTCCATAAGCGAGAACTATTTGCTTCCTTTGCCATTGCTTGTTCAGATCCGTTATCAGTTTGAGTCAGTGGTGGACTGAGTTGCCTGGGGTGGCTGGCACTACACACTGTGAGCATTACCTGTGGGAGGCCCACATTTCTTTATATAGTAAATGCAGACACACCGTAGAATAGAAGGTGCCCTGATACTTGGAGCTTTAGAAACACTTTTTTAATTTTAGAAATGATAGTGAGGAGGAATGTAACCAGCAGGGGTGGAGCACCCATAAGCCTTTAAAGCAGCACAGTCAGCCAATCGCAGACTGAGTTCACAGTCAGTACAACCCTGGCTTTTGGGTGGTTTGTTTTGGTCTGACATTGATCAATTTAGTTTTCCAGGAGATCAGTACATAAGATGCTGCATTGGAGCTCTCTTCAAGGCTTAGCACTGAGATGAGGGTTTATGAGAGTGCATTCTAATTAATGTGTATTGCATGGCTTGAAAGTGGGATGATTGCCACACGAAGCACCCCTTCATAGAATGAATCCTACTTCACAGAGTCACAGGGGAGGCACTTCTCACCCTGGCAGCCATCAGACTCATGTTATCAGAACAGTTGTTGGCACCTAGGTGATATGTGGCTGCTCAGGCTACATCCTTCCAGCGAGATCAGTGCAGAGCTTGATAGAGCATATGCCCGCTAAACCAGGGCCGCTCTCAGTCCACAATATATCCAGTACACAAGAACTGGCCCTCACTGTCTATGCCAATCAGAGACACTGCTAACCGCCATTTACAGCAAGTGGAACAAGGATAATATAAACACTTAAGGCCTGATTCACAAAGGTAACTTCTATTTTTTAGTACGTTTACACTCTTGAGTAAGTTTAATACTTTTCTGTATTTCCAAACTGCACTTTTGTAGTAAAATGCAATTTTATAATAACTTACACTTTTGTAGTAGGTATAGCATTGCACATGGTGAACCACTGATAATGCAACACTGTTCCATAGAAAATAATGGAGGTAGGTAATTAGTGCAAATGTATAAGTTACTACACAATTATAGGTGACTACAAAAGTGCCATTTGTGACTACACAAAAGAAGTACACTTACTCAAAAGTGTACGTTACTACAAAATGCTGTTTGTGAGTAGCTCTTTGTAGCATGTTTTGTAGTACTACTGTAGTACTACAAAACATACTACAAGGTGCAGGTAGTACATCAAGCCATTAGATGCCAACAGGCAGCTGGGTAAGAAGCACACTGCCACCAAAGTGAAAACAAACCAGAGCGGCAGAAGTAGAAGTAAGAGGTCCATCATATGGTGGAATTAAAAAAAGGAGGGTAGTAAAGTTACCTGTCTCCAGGTTGAGATTCACTCTCATAGAGTAAGGACTGAGACAAGGCAGATGGATGAGGAGGTCATGTTTTTTTTTAACCCTGGGCGGAGCTCCACGGAGTTTAAAAAAAACTCTGTAGAGTGACGCATAGCTCCGCTCTGCTTCCTCCTCACTCCGTCCCCACTCCCAAAAAGATATAAAGAAGTGACTTACCTGTCTTTCTGCCGCCTCCCCTGCCTGGCCGCTCTCCTTCCTGCTCCTCTCTCGCGTCGTCCATCTTCTTTAAAAAAACAAAAAATACTACGTTCTAAAATCTTGTGTGTGCACACACACAAGACGTACAAAGTAGTGTTTTGTTTTTTTTAAAAGA
Organism: Lissotriton helveticus; assembly: GCF_964261635.1. Taxonomy (NCBI): domain Eukaryota; kingdom Metazoa; phylum Chordata; class Amphibia; order Caudata; family Salamandridae; genus Lissotriton; species Lissotriton helveticus. Next base: position 1,965,829,561 of record NC_136061.1, on the reverse strand, counting down.
AGAGGTACGACGCAAGAGAGGAGGAGCAGGAAGTAGAGCGACCAGGCAGGGGAGGCGACAGAAAGACAGGTAAGTCACTTCTGTAAATATTTTCAAATGATTTGGAAGTGGGAAGGGAGCGGCTAACTCCGCTCCGCCACGGAGGCAGAGTTTTTGCCTACTCTGCGTTTGCCACGGAGCGCGGAGTAGGCAAATCTCCGCAAACTCTGCTGGCGGAGCGGAGTTACCTGCCCAGGGTTAGTGTTTTGGGAATTAGTTTAGTTGGGGGTTAGTGTTTTTAGTGTGTACAGGTAACATTGAAAGTCAATTTTGAAACACTTTTATGATTTTGCTCATATCGGTTTCATTTACTGAAACGTCATAGATGAAACTATCAGTGTTTCTTGATTTTATACATACCAATGTGAAATATAACACAATTATGCATTGGTCCAGGACAGCATATTTTCTTTCCACATTATACATTTTTGCACATTTACACAACATTTCTGACGAAAAAGGATGTTTCTTGTTATATTTTGAGCATGATATCAATGTGGGGAAATCATTTACCGGTGCAATTTCTGTTTTAATTCCAGTTATGCTCTTCCTAGAAAGCTGACCACTACTTTTGCCTTTACCTCTTTCACAGTGTTTACGATGCTTGTAGTTAAAGAATACATTTCAGAAGCTTTTGCATCATTGTTGAACGTACGATGTTCCACAATGTTAGTCAATTAAAAACATAGGCATCTAAATATTGCTAAAACTAAGAAAACTGCTGGAATATTAATAATCACTCAGGGGCACTCTGTTTTTTATTTAAATATTACAAGTCACTTCATGATATAAAATATAGTAACAAGATCAGATTACAGTTATAGTTGCATATATATTCAGATTTAAACATTACACATGAAAGGATTTTGGTTAGTTCTTCTATATGGATATCTATGTAAGCTACTTCAGCCGCTAGAAACCTGTATTCATGACATATACATTAGACATATTACATTACTACTATTTTGTGGATTATCTATATTTAAAATCAGGCACTATAGACTCTTTCATACATTTGTGTTAAAAATCATGACGTTTGCAACAATGTATATCAGATGTGTACTTAATAGTAAAACATGCGTGTACAGAAAATATACTTCACGGACAACAAACAGTTAAGCCTCATTAAGAGTATCCCAGTATTCCTGTTCTGTGTGAAAACTCAAGATTTCGGCCAAAAAGGGATTATAAGCGGTGCAGTTTTTACTGTACCCAGTATTCACAGGTGTGATCTTGGAAAATAACTTGTGTATCTTGGTGCTGTAATAACAGATGCTTATTACTACCCAGAGTGAATTTTACTCATGTGATCAAACCCTAGAAGGATGAAAAGCTGAGTGGACCCATTGGGACTCAACCTTGCGATCATGAGGTCGACACAGATGCCTGCAGTGTATGCATTAGTCCACTGACCCACCAGAGCTGGATGATTGACAAATCCTCCAGGCCATAGCTAGAGGAGGATGTATGACGTTACAACGCATACTTTTACAACGCCTACCTTTACATCGCAAGTTTTACAACGCTTACCATTACAACGCATAATGCTTTTGGGCGCTGGATAGTGAATAGTTTAATTTACTATTCCAACTCCAGTCCCCGTAGATAGTAGGGAAGGTGTTGGATAGTACATTAAACCTATTCCCTATCCTAGAGCGCCCCCCAGCGCTATGCGTTGTAATGGTTTGCGCTGTAAAAGTTGCGTTGTAATGGTAGTTCGTTGTAAAAGTTGCGTTGTAAAGGCTGTATACCCTAGAGGACTTTAAGCCTTATTTAGAGTTCAAAAGGATGTATGACGTTACTCCGCATACCGTTACAACTACCTACCATTACAACGCGACCATTACAACGCATACCATTACAACGCATAGCGCTTTGGGGTGCTGGATAGTGGTAAGTATAATTTACTATTCTAACTCCAGTCCCCGTGGACCCTAGGGAAGGTGTTGGATAGTAAATTATACCATTCCCTATCCTATAGCGCCCCCCAGCGCAATGCGTTGTAATGGTATGCGCTATAAAAGTCGCGTTGTAATGGTAGTGCGGAGTAACGAATGCGTTGTAACAGGTGCATACCGTTCAAAACATCCACCAAAAAGGGGCAAGTGTCGTATTTCACATTCCATTGACATCAATGCACTGAATACATTGAATGGAACATCCGTCAATGTCCTGCATCCCTTCATCTATAAGTAAGGCCGTTTGTCTTCGTAAAAAAGCTGGGAATCACACAGGGGACTCTGTGTGGAAAGAACAATTCTTGCATGTTATTCCCCGTTCCATAGGGGCCTGTATGGAATCAACCTTTGATCCCCTTTAATAGGATCCGGTATAATCAATATCCCCAGTATCAGAACAAAAAATCTAGTATTACCACAGGCGCAACGAGGAGCTAGACGATCTCCTTCTTCACAAGAACACTGTGGGCTGAAAAGCCCGGAAAAATGTAAACTTGCAGAGGAAAGTTATTCATACGTTTTCTACCGTGAAATTATGGTGCAAATACGTAAGGAATTTTGAGCTTGGCCTGTCTTGGCTCTATTAAAGTAAAAATGAAATTGCTTAGTGGTAAAAACATTTGCTTGTGCACAGGAAATCTGGAAACTTTGCATATTATGTGAATGGGGAAATCCTGAAATTCATGATTATTAGCTACTTTGTTAACTCTAAGATGGGTTCACAACATGAGAATGACACTAAGCCCACTTCTACTTGTAAACTTTATTTCGGTCATGCGACCATTTAAAGTGCATAGCAATAAATACATACAGTACATAAAAAATATAAAAATGTAGCAGCATATTAAATACACAATACCAGATTCAATGGGATAACCAGTTGATCAAATACATTGGTCTCTGTCCAGTCAGTGAGCTCAGAGCTGCTTGTACCTCCAAAAGTCAAGTCCACATAATCAGTGTGTATCATAATTTTAAAATTCATGTTTGTTTTGGCATTATTTAAATGTCATTCACTTAATTCAGACCATGCACAAGAAATAAATAACAATCAATAATAAAAATAGTACGAGTTGTACATCCAAGACAACATACTAAAAACTCCCATGAGTACAATCATGTCAGTAGCTTACTGTCATATCCGTAAGGTGCTCAGTGCCTCGAATATTCAGACAACCCTAAATAGAAATTTCTGCAATAACATTCACTTTATCTGACCATGATTACAACTCAAGTAATACAGGAACCTCTTGGGCAACCTGGGACATAACCTTCTGTCGCCTGACCAGACGCTCATCAAAAACCTACTTAAAGCAAAACAATAGATGTTGTGGTATTGGATTTTAGTATCCTCAGTGCAACCCGATAGCATCTGATTCCCATGTTACAACAAATAGGGCGAATCCACTTCTGTGGAGGAAGTGATATTCATTACAGAAAAATCTATATGTTCAACAGTCTCCAGAACATAACCACAAGTTGGGCATGTAGTTGAGTCTGAATGCATGGCCCATACACTAAATGACCTTAAAGGTAAGCAACCTAGTCGGAATGTCACGTAGAGACTTTTCACCACAGGTGGTCTAATCAGATCATAAACCGGCTCAAACTTTGGAAAAGGCTTAAAACTTAAAAACTTGGTGGTTAGACACTCCACAATTCTGCTTGTGACATATCGTTCCTCCACAAAAGCCCAGTACTTAGCTTTCACGATGGCTATATCTTTTTTTACTAATGCACCTCGGGCAGTCCCTTGGATGGATCAACCCCAGTGATCTACACCAAAACTTAACATGGAGTAGCCAAGGAATCTGTTTGGCACCACTTAAATGTAAAACTTAGTTCAATGATTCACAGGACTTACTTCTTCAGTTAATTGAACGCTGTCCTTTTGCCCTGCCATCCCAGCACACATAAATAGCAGGTATTGAACAGGTGCAGAATACAGGCAGTCCCACTGCATACTGTGCAACGGGCTCGGTTTGATGCTCCCTTATAATCTACGGGGACTCGGTCAAGAAAGTGCCATGGGCAGAGGGGGGTCAGTGCCATACTGAAGCAGATGTGCGCTCGGTTCCTATTCAGGCCCTGCTTGAATTCCTTCAGCAACACGGTTCAAGAGCACTTTATTCTGCTAGGCTATAGGGAGCTGCATCATCGCAAGCAATTACCTCTATCTAGTCTCTGCCCCCAGGCTGAGAGGCCGCAAGTGCATCCCCGCCCTCCACTTCTGACAGAATACGGCTCGCTCCTGGCCGACTGAGTGGAAATGTCTGTCCGGGGCTCCTGCCTCTGTGTTATCATTTCCATCTCTGGCCAGGCCTGGGAAAAAGGAATCGAATTCGGAGAGGAGGGGAGGTTAATTGAGGCATTTTCAGTCCGAGAGGTTCTAGGAACACTGCGAGCTTTGGGCGGGAGAGCGCACCGCTATCACGGGGTCCATTCATCTCAAGAGTATACGTTTCACCTAAGTGCGAGATACTCACGGAGACGAGAGCGCGTTTCCTAGAAACCTAGCCAATCTACTTTGAATAGTAGTTTGTGCACAACCTATTTTAATGGTCCACAAATGTCAAATGCTGTTCTGTAACACCCCTATTGTGAAGCCTCATCAAAGCTTCTTTTTCCTCATCTCTTCTCCTGCCACCATACCACATCTCATATTTTGGTGGTAGGGTGTTTTGTTTTTTTTAACATTTCCGTCTTTATTCATCCATATTTGTTTTTTGGCCATCTTTATTTTGAGAATATATGAAGTCTTAAAATTGTATATTTCCATATTTATTTAACTTTTAGATGGTCATTCATACGTGGATGCCTGTCACGTTCTAGCAAATTAGGTAGCCACATATAACAAAACACTACACCCACAGGAGCATATTATCATTATACTGCAAATATATGCTAACATATGCCTGTATTTAAGGAAATGTCATCCTGCTTTTTAACTCGCCAAGCTGTCTCTCTGCTCTGGTTTTGCCTGCGATTTATGAAAGTGAGCATGGAGAGTCTGTCACGAAAGCACCATTTTCAGTATTTTTCCACTTTTAAAAATAAATATAGACAGGAAACATATTGTTTTCTGTTTGTATTTATCTTCAAAAATGGAAAAGTGGGAGCCTTAACTATTATACATCAAGGGATCTACTAATGTTATGCGGAAAACCACTTCACCCACAAGGCGCCTCTCACCAGTGCTTCATTTGGAATAAAATAGGTGCCAGGGCCTAAATTATAATCAGAAGCCCTATGGTGCCACGGTCAAATGTAGGGATTGTGGAATATCACAGCTGCTTAGTCTTGATTTCACCTCATGCCTCTTTCATCCCCTGTTGGGACGGATAGGTCCCTCGCATGGTGACGGACGTGTAACCCTGGGCTAAATGCCCCAGCTGCAATGATATCTTGATCCTTAATAATAATGTTTGGTCACGAGCGAACACGGATCATGCGTGCGTGCTGCGACCTAGACCAGTCTATTCAACTGCAGTCCGCTTAGACCAAGAGAGGCGCCCAAAGCATTACTTTCCTGAGGTGTAAAGCCAATGCCTTCATCTAGAGTTAAGTAGCAAAAGACATGGTGACAGAATACCATGTTTTTAGTGTTCAGTAGAGTGAACAAGTCCATTTTACCTGTGCCACTAGAGTGGTAACTCCTGGCCCATTCTTGTGAACATCTGATGCTGTGTGTTTAACTCAACCTTTGGCCTTCATGGAGTTGTGTGCAGTGTGAGGATGCACATGTGTTCTAGAGATGTTACAGAACAGGCGAAATAGTGCGATCACTTGCATGTGCGTGCAAGGATGTACATGTGCCGGAGAGATGGGATAGTGCGTGAGAAATAGCTTGAGCGGTTGTGTGGGCATGCAGGTATTTATGGGTGCCTGAGAGATGATACAGTGTGGGAGAAATAGCGTGAGCAGCTGCGTGTGTGTTCACTAGGATGTGCGCATTCCTGCATGAAGGTACAACACATAGGAGATAGTGTGGGATGTTGCTTGAGCATGCTGGGATATATGTCTGAGAAGAGGCACAGTATATTGGAGACAGTGACACCTGATTACATGTGTGCCTAGGGGTATGTGTGTGCTTGTGAAAAGCACAATACACAGAGACAGTGGATTCTATTTTGGGAGACCCAGGGGTTACTGAAGGAGTAGGGAGAGGTGGAGGTTTGCCCCAGACAGATGTGTGGTTCCTGCATTCCGGAGAGTCGGCGGGGCCCACATTCGAGGAAGAAAGAGCCACACTCTTTGGTGTGCTTCAATAGGAGGTCTTTGATTCTGGAATGAGGTCACTGCTACAAGGGGCATGGGAACATCTGAGCAGGGAGATGGGTCTGATAAGAGAATCATAAAGAGTATGGCTAAACTTTTGAAGCACATATCACTGAGACTGACATCCAGTTGTGAGTCTAGTCACTCCCCTGGCCTGTATTCGGGGCTCTACAATTTGGAAACTGTCCTGCTCTGATAGACTGCTCTCACCAAAAAATTGTTTTCGCTCTGTGCAACCCCCTGAGTAAGAACTTTAAATCCAGATACACTACATCACTAGTGTGTCTGGAAATGGATTATAAAAAGGGGAGCTTCAGACTTCCAAACTGTCAAACTGAAAGCTGGACATCAGTGTGGAGAAGGTCAGCAAAGGTTGTGCCAGTTGCGACCAGGATTAGGGTCTAAGAGTCTGCCAGTCTGATATGCTGGATGATGGGCCATCACCCAGGAGGGCAAAGAACCCTTGCCTGTAGCACTAGCTTCTTCCTGACTCTAGACCAGTAGGTCCAGTAAAGCAATGGGGATTGCTTGGAGGGAGTGAGGTCCAATAGGAACCCATTGCATGGATCCCGGAAGTGGAGTGTAAGATTCTGGTCCTTCAGGACTATGCACTGATCAGGCTGCCAGCCCGTGTGCCAAAGTCAGCGCCCCCTTGCCAAGTGGAGGCCGCAATCATAAATACGGTTTATCGCCCTTGGCACTGCCCAGTGAGAGTCAGAGAGCTGTTGCCCAATTCATCACCATGACCTGAAGAGGGCTATCCCATTTTTTGTGCTGTCTGCAGCCCCCATATGTCAGGTGGGGACCGCTGTGAGAAGAGATGGCCGTCAACGTATATGTGCTGCTGCGACCCTACATGCATGTCAGGAGAAAGGGGCCATGAAGAAGAAAGGATGCTGTTGCCCTGAACCCATGTGAAGATGAATAGATAATATGAGCTGTGACCTGTGGAAAGTGAGAGCAACAAGCTCAACTACCCATCCCGGAGCTTTCGGAGACCTGCCCCAAGATCCCAGGAGTGACTTATCACATTAGAGGAGCACCGAGAATTGGGGACACCATGAATGCAGCTTCCTACTATCTGGACAGAGCCAGGCTTCTGAGAGGCGCCCAGGGACTCTGAACTGCAACGTCACAAGAGCGGGTAAACTTCACATACAGGCCGCTGGGGCCTGGAAAACTTGCTCTGAATTGATGCGCTCTAGCACAAAGACTCAGGCATCTTGCTAAAAAGCACATCATAGAACTTCAGACACTTGGGTCGTGATGGGGGCGAATGGGTGACCAGCGCCCGCCTGTGAAGAATTGAGGATATTCAATGTCAGATGCTTGCCACATAATCCTAAGTAATTCTTTGTTGTGGAAGTTTAACCTATCTGCAAGATGGCGGCCGCGTAGGACGGCCGGGAAGCAGCTCGATTGAGGAGATGCTGGTCTGAGAACATTATGACCTAGAAAACCCGCACCACGGAGCTACGGAGTATGGAGGTATGGCGATACGAAGATACGGAGATTCCAGCTAAGCGGGAGATGAAAGAAAGAGCGTGATTCAAGATTGCCAAAAGGGATACCGACATTGCCGTATGCGACTTACTTGCCGCGGGCCGCTCAAGCGGCTGCTTCTGGAACTGCTGCAGGTGGCGAGGAGGCGGAGAGGTGTGTCGGCTGTTGGTCTGTTGGCAGAGGTTGCGGAGTTGGCGCTCACCAAACAAACGGCACGGAGCTCGCAGGCGAGGCGGGACTCGCAGCGGAGGAGGAGGAGACAGAACAAGTCGGAGGCACCTCGGCAACTAGAGACTCACCCGAATCAGCAAGGGCACTTACATCATAGCACGGGAAAGAGTGCATTGAAAGATCTGGAGACCCCTGCGGACCTAAACCCGGAGGGAAAGAACCGGGGAGACACTACGAGCGGTAAGGAGCAGTTTGGGCTTGTGGAAAGGAGGAGGGAAATCATGGCCCCTAAGATCAGTGCGAGCGCCAAAGCTGCCGCTAGAAGGAAGGCTGCAGCGGAGCTAGCGGATTTAACGGCAGATAAGGAGCTAGAGGGCAACAAGAGGAAAAAACAAGTCTCCCCTGCAAAAAAAACAGTACAACAAGGAGGCAGTAAAGTTAACCTAGACTCTCAGGGCACCACCCCGATATCCGATATTTTTCAAAAGCTGATTAAAATTAAAGACTCTAATGACTCCATCGACTCCAACGACCCCAATATCGAGGGTATCCAGGTCATGGCAAGGGTCGATGACGTGCGGAGCCCCAATAATACAGGGGTAGCACCCCCAAGAGTAACAGATACATCTGTGCAGCAGGATCAGACTGGAGACATAGAGGGGTGTAAGAAAGGAGAAATGGGTTTATCAGGAGATGCAATAGGAGAAGCAGAGGACAATGTGTTGGCCGCATCCCATGTGTTAGAAGAGATATTGGAGGAAGAGACCGGGGGTGATACAAGTGACAAAAAAGAAGCCCCTAGCGAGGCGTTCTTCTCAGTGTCAGAGGGCGGTGAATGGTCGGAGGAAGAGGACGATAGCTTGGGTCAAGAAGTCAGTGGGTCCGACACTGACAGCGATCTGGAACAGGACGACCTCAGTCCCCCAATAACTGCAGTGAAAGCCACTGCAGGCACGAAAATCCATCTTCAAAAAAAAGAACAGTCGACCACTAAATCTGCCAGATCAATCCCGGATAGCCCAGGAGGGGAAGCGGCACAAATGTCTCTCCTGGAGGTTATACACCAGGAAATAATCGCACACAGGGAAGAAGCTCGACAGGAAAGCCGCAAATCTCAGGCGGCAGCCAGAAAAATGCAAGGGGCGGTCAGGAAACTGACTAAGGTGTGTGTGAACCTGGGAGAACGGGTTAATAACTTGGAGGAGCGAGTTGTTTCAGCTGAAGCCGAGTCGGCAGCGGCGTCTAGCACGGCAGATCTACAAGGAGCGCAAATACCTGATATACAATGGAAATTGGAGGCGTTGGAAAATAGATCGCGACAGAACAACCTGCGCATTTTGGGAATTCCTGAAGGATCAGAGGATACAGACATGAAAGCATTCGTGGTTAAGTTATTTGAACATGCCTTTACAGATCTGAAAGATTGGGATTGGTCTAGGGAGGTTCAGAGGGCACACCGAATCCCGTTTAAGATTCATAAGAATGCGAAAGAGGGAGACAAACCGAGGGCAATTCTGATTTTTTGGGGCAATTTCAATCTGAGGCAAGCAATTTCAGAGAGGGCGAGACCTGACAAAAAAAAGAATGTTGATGGTTACTCTTTTTTTGTTCGTCCTGACTATTGTCATGTCACGGTGGAGAGACGCTGGAGATTACGGCAGAGGATCAAACCGTTTCAGGATAAGGGTATGCAGGCATACCTGATTAACCCTGCTCAGTTGAAAATAATCAAAGACGGAAGAACATTATATTTTTCCTCTGAAGTAAAGGCCAAAGAATTTTTGTTGTCGTAGGGCATCTAGAAATGTTTAGCAATGCATGGAAATCTGCCCGGTATAACAAATCTGATCATTATTTAGGCAGTATCTTGCTAAAAGGGATACCTGTCTAGGTTAAGTTGACCACAAACAGGTACACTTGGTGGTGTGGTGTGTATTATACATGGTGGCGGGTTATAGGAAAATAAAGATGGGCCATAGGCTCTAATCTCCTCAATTTGGGCTGCGAACCATCACGTGCACAGACCTTAGTCTGAGCGCCTCTGAAAAAAGGGGGGGGGAGGGGCAGAGCTCTGGCTGGGAGTGGGGAGAGGGGCAGCAGGGCAAGGGGAGGGAGAGGGAACAGGGGGAGGGGGAGGGGGGAAAAGAGTGGGCTAAAAAAAAGAAAAATTATGAGATGGAAAGGAGTATGACTATGAGTAGCATTAGACTTATGGATAACAGACAATGTAGGGAGAAGAAATGTGTTTATAATGTCAGACATTAGGATTTGTACTATCAATGTAGGGGGTCTAAACGATTGGAAAAAACGGCAAAGAATGAGTCATTGGGTTAAATCGAATAATATAGACATACTGTGTATCCAGGAAACCCATATACCCTGGGCTAAAAGGAAGTTGTTGGATATGCATGGGTATACGCTGATAGGATGTTCATCGCAATCATCTATGATTAGAGGTGTGGCTATTTTAGCAAAATTTAATCTGGGGGGGTGAAACGCAGTAAAACTGATGGGTCTGGTAGATGGGTCCTAGTGGAATTGCAAATGGGGATTACACTGTGTGTGATCTATGGCCCAAATGAAGACGAGCCAATGGTTTATGATAAACTGGAAGAAGAATTGGCTAATTGGGCAACACCGATGATAGTATGCGGTGATATGAATATCTCAGCTGACTGGAAACAGGGAAGCAGGTATATAGGGCGCCAACGAAAGGTAAATAGAGCTCTTGGCTCCCTAATACAGTCACATGGCCTGGTCGACGTATGGGGAGAAAAAATGCCCGGGGATCTAGGGTTTACATATTTCTCACATCCGGCACAGAAATATTCTAAATTGGACTATTTCTTTGTGACTTTGGGAGAAATCTGTAAGGTTAAAATCGCTAAATTACCAAGAATTATCTCGGACCACAACCCCTTGATATTGACGTATAAGATCCCTAATATGCAGAGGAAAATCTCAAGATGGACTTTTGAAAGGAAACTTTTAAATGACGAAAGGTTCGTTAAACATATTAAACAGTGGGCGAAAGGATTTTTTGAGATCAATAGATATAGCGCATCCAGAAATGGCGTATGGGAATCCTTTAAGGCCTCATTAAGGGGGGAGACGATTAGCTGTGCAGCCAAACTAAGGAAAGAGGATACAAGTAAAGTGGAAAAACGTATCCTAGACTTAGCAGAAGTTGAGAAACGTCATATTGTGGAAAAGTAAATTTTGCCATGTTATATGTGCCTACGTGTTCCCCATGTTATGTCATATGTGCATGATCGATATGCATGTATTCCCCTCTGATCGATTAAAGACGCAATTACAGTTGTGTCCATCTCTAGTATGCCAGTTTCCAGTCTTCGTGAATACAACGAATATTAGGCCTATGTAAAGCTACGTTGCCACGTTTTACAGTGTGCACGTTAATTCATTGAATTGTCCCCGTTTCTAGGCCTCAAAAGGGCCCGGACTCGGATTCAGCTCCTGTTTCCTGAACCCTCTCCGAGGAGCGATACAGCCCCCACCTGTATCCCTGACCCTTAGCTTACTTTCATGCCACGCAGTGCCCGGCTCGGCCTGGCTCTGCCTCCCAGTATGCCAAGAGTATGTTATGATTCTAGTTATCAGTCCAGCCCTCCTTCTCTGCATTCCTAAGCTACTGAATCGCGTCAATAGTTTCCGTCATGGTCTAGCCTTTATGTCTCCATGTAAGAGAAATACTGTATTAATATTCATAGAATATTCCTTGCACACGAACTATATGTAGAAATATGCATGCACCAGTCTTAGTGTCTGTTAGCCTTTGCCCTGATAACTTTTGGATTCTATCAACATGTACTCTAAACACCAGATACTAGATATGCCTGGGTACATGTCGCTCTGACACTCCAGACTTTAGTCTCCTCTTCTAGCGCAGAAGTCATAGCCCCCAGTTCTCCCTAGTAACACGTCATTGCCAGTTTGCGAGCACCACTAGGTTAGAGGTCCCAGCTGCTCAGGTAGCCCCCTCCATGTTTCCGCCCCGTTTATGACATATTCTGTTACGTTCGCATCACATGTCTATGTATACGCCCTGTACACGCCTTCTTGTTACATCATTTTGCCCTTATCTTTCGCGACTGCTACAAACTCCGCCTACTGCTACGCCTACTGTATTGAATGCAATGTATTTTGTTTAACTATATATATTGTGTACCGATATTAAAGTTTGCTAGCCAATTCCCAGATCCTGCCCCCGGCAGCTGCCGGGCCCTGCCATCCTATTCCCATGCAGGCTGTCCTGTTCCTGTCCTTTATGCTTGATTAAAGCCTGTCAACTTCAGCTACCTCGTATCTTGACTCTTATTTATTGAGCTACCTGTTTATCGATTATAGTCAAAAATGGAACCGGTAATTAATTATTTATTTACCACATAATGGCGCCCGAACAGGGACTTGCCCTTTCCCCACGCGCCGGAGAAGCCACGCAGGCCCCCTGATCCTCTGCAGCCGTGACGGAACCATACCATGCACGTGCAGATATTTCTGCTTCAAGTATCCCTCAGGCCCACGGAGGAGACGGAGGTTGCGGTCCAGTGTCCAGACGAGGCGGTGGAGGAACGCGGCGAGTCCCGACCAGAGCCCAAGCCGAGAGTCCAAGGTCCGAGGTATCCGGAGGCCCCCCTGTAACTGAAGCCCGAAGTTCGTCCGTCCGTCGTCGTAGCAGTCCAGTCCAGTCCGAGGCCTTCCGTTCTTGCTGCCCGGTGAGTACCGTTGCTGGGGTAGTATCTAGACAGGGTCAATTAATTTGTCTCTGGTCCGTGGGTTTGGGTACACAGATCCAACACGAAGTGTCCACCTAGGTGGATGCGGGTCCTGACGTGTCTCTTTATGGGACCGGTAAATTTCGTACTGTTTTAGCAGTACATCTAGTCATTCTAGTCAATTCTGTTCTCGAGAAATTCATGTATTCTGTTTTCAGTATTTCAGGTAATATCCTGTCCGAACTGTTATTTTCAATGTTATTACATGTGTATTCAATGTCGTGGTATGAGTGATTTGTTTCAGTTATTATTATTGTGTTTATCGTGTATTGTATTGTGTCTAGACTCCAGCCTCAGTTATGCCTCTGTTCTCGAAATTACGTCAGTTAAGAACTAGAAAAGGTCTGCTCGAGGAAGCAGTTCCTGTCCCGCCTAGGGACAGTCCAGGTCATTTTATGTATCATAAGCATGGCATAAGTGCCATATTATATCTAGACTTATGGGTCGAGTATACTAAAGATCTAGAAGAGAAATATAGATGGCCCGTATCGGGTACATGGGATGCCGAGTGCATCATGCGAGTAGAAGAAGCATTATGGAAAAAGAAATCCAGACAGTCCCAGAAAGATGCCATCGAGTTATGGCGCAAAGAATCTCATAAAAGAACCGAAAAAGAAATCAGAAAGTCAGAATTAAGTAGAGAATCCTCAGAAAGAGCCCAAGAAAGGGAATTAATCAAAGTAGGTGAACAAGTTAAAGCCGAACAGTCAGACAGACAGAGGAATGCCCTCATTAAGGGTATGTATCCTCTCCTTACCGAGGGCTTGCCAAAAGCAACCCCGGAAGCACCGTGTAATTTTCTGCCGCCATTAGTTCCGATTAAGCTACGTCACAAACCGACCGCAGCTGATATTTTTCTCTCGTCCTATTTGGACGACACAGTCCCAGAATATGCAAATCCTGTTCCGCCAGCTCCTGTAAATAATGTAATTCCTGTTCCTCCAGCCACCGGGGCACCTGTTACAGTACCGGTTACGGTACCCCCGGTCCAGCCTACAGTACAAGTACCCACTACCTCGGTCACTCTGCCAGCACGAAGAGTATCAGTCGACGATTCTAGTTTAGGAGCCGCGGGGGGAGATCCTCCTCGTACCCCGCCGCCACACAAACGTGTAACGTTAGTCGAGTTACATGAACGTGCGTTACAGCGTACGCCCAAATCTCAGTCCGTTGCAGATATCAAGCGAGCTCTTACTGAATGCCGTTATGATCCAGTCCCAGGCGATGATAATATGGTTATATATTCATTGCGCGTAAGACGGGTGACCGAGTATTTGGACACCCTACCGAATATGAAAGAAGATCTAGACAGAATATATCGTTTCATCCGTACAGGGGATGATCCAGAAAGTATTGGCGAAATCATGTCTCTAAGGAAAGCCGAGACTCAGCTCATGCTATTAAAGTTTCTAATCAATTGTTTAATTAGGGAACAAGATTATCCGACTAAAGATCCGACCGAAATGAGAGTTCTGACAAAGTGGAGTGATCATATAGCCGAGGGAAGACATAGGACATTAAGTAGTATAGAAAGTATGTACAAGAAAATTCGTAAGGAAATAATAAGGTTACACGAGAAACGCAAAGCAGCACAAGTGTCCGAGAAAGAAGACGACTCTGATACTGAAGAGGTAGACGACGAGAATCCCACCAGAATAGCGTATGTAGGTAGAACTAGACTTCCCGACCGACATTCACGCCTAGAACACAAGAACGTTTTTCCTCCTCCAGCACCAGAACATGGTTCTCTAGAGCAAGTATTTCAAGCTACCGATCACATTCTGAAATCACGAATCGGTTATAGTGAACTTAGTACCATGCATGAACAAGAACTAGTCCGATCAGCAGTCCGATGGATTACTGATTCTACCACTTTTCCAGACGAAATAGTGGCACAAATGTTTCTGAAACTGCCCCCAGTCGAGCAGCGACTGGTGGGTATGTATATGATCCAGCACCTCATTACACTGTATGAGGGACAGCATTCTGACCCAGGTCCGTTACATGATGTTCTGAACGAGTTACTCCAGTATAAATGGAAAGGTTTAGGTACCGATTTAATTAGTGTCATTCTAGAACAGCGCCACAAATATAGAACGTTTCTGAATCCGCACTTTGTTCATGTCTCACCTCCAGAAAGTAAACCATTTTACATAGATAGACAGCATCCGTTACGAGAAGTACACCCAGTTAGAGGAACGGGTGGTGGACTAGAACGAGTATTTGTTTACACCCCTATCACAAAGATGGAACTCTTAGAGATGAAGAAATTAATTCCCTGTCACGACAAAGATCCAGCAGGGTTCCATCGAGAATTAAAAGACATGCTCCGTATGGGAGAATATACGTATCCAGATATCATTAAAATGCTAAAGGTCCTGTTACCCGCAGGGGTATATGAAAAACTCAAGGAAAAAGAATGGGAGGTGGGAGAGAAAAAGATTGATTGGACAGCTCTAGAAGCTGAAGATAAAATACGAGTACCAGGTACCGGTCTTGGGGACAAATGTAAAGAATTGCCCGAGTTATTGATACAAGTTTTGCCAAGGTTATTAGCCACGAAAAAGGAAGATTGGGATGCAATCTCAGCATGCAAACAGAAACAGGATGAAGACACTAGTGATTTTTATTCTAGATTTGAAAAATGTTTTATTATTAACAGTGGTTTGAAGACAGGTAGCGAGTCATACCCTCATCTTTTTGTTACCAAACTAGTCGAGAATTCAAGTCCACAAGTTAAAAATCGAGTATTGAAAGTCGAAAGTACCTGGCAAGCTAGTACCCCGTCACAAATGCTTCAGATGCTCCAGTATCACCAGAATAGAATCAGGGAAGAGCAAGAACACGAAAGGAGACGTATGAAAGATACGAAAATGAAAGTACTAGTTGCACAATCTGTTCCACAAGACAGTCAGAAGAGGGGTCCGAATCAAGCCAGTCATCCTGCAGCTCCCGTTAAAGGGACATGCAATTATTGTAAACAGCCAGGTCATTTTATAAACGAGTGTGCAGTTCTGAAACACAACATAGCTACTGGTAAGACTAAAGAAAGACCACGTCCGCCTAGACCAGAACAAGTACCACAGACTTCTCAGTCACCACAGAATGCACAACAGACAGTTCCAGCACCGCAGCCTATCGCTGCAACACAGCATGTTACACAGCAGATGTACCAGTATGCCCAGACAGAGTATCCAGAGTATCAACAGTATTCATGAAA
This sequence comes from Lissotriton helveticus, assembly GCF_964261635.1. Classification (NCBI taxonomy): domain Eukaryota; kingdom Metazoa; phylum Chordata; class Amphibia; order Caudata; family Salamandridae; genus Lissotriton; species Lissotriton helveticus. The sequence continues at coordinate 1,965,813,596 of NC_136061.1, read as the reverse complement.
CAGCCTAGAGAGGGAGGTAGGCTTGCCTCTCATCGAGATACCTGTAGATCAAGAGGGTCCCTATGTACACAGTCAAGTATTAGGGAAAGACAGAAAGTTTTTGATTGATACAGGGGCAAGTAGGACTACTATCAGTCATGACGAGGTTCCAGGGGCTCCGCTCTCAGGCTCTAGAAATGTTTCCCTTGGATTTTCAGGAAAGCCTATTGTGAACGAGATTTCAAAACCAGTTTCTCTAGAAGTTGGTCCATTGTCCCGAACTACTAATTTATTACTTACGAAATCATGTCCAGAAAATTTGTTAGGCATTAAAACATTGAAAGAATTAGGTGCAGTTATTTGCTGTTCCCCAGAAGGAATCCGATTGTTTTTAAGAGACTTTAAAGGTCACTATGTATTACGAGATTTTGATCCAAGATTATCAAATGTACCGCAGCATTTATGGGCGCAAGGTCCAACTGATGTAGGTTTTATGCAAATCACACCCCATCGTGTGACTCTCAAGCAAGGTATCGTCTTGCCACGAATCAGACAGTACAGATTGCCACCTGAGGCTGTAGCAGCCTTATCCAAAATTATTGACGAGCTCATTGCTCAAGGAGTGGTTGTAGAAACTGACTCCAATGTATGTAATTCTCCTATCATTCCAGTCATGAAACGTACTGATCCAAAAGCACCTCCAGTATATCGATTAGTGATTGACCTTCGAGAACTTAATAAATGTATCATACCCCAGTATCCAGTAGTCCCAGATATTTCATCCTTATTGACAGCTATTGATTCTGAAGCTACATTTTTCACTGTCATAGACCTCAAGAATGCATTTTTCAGTGTCCCGATTCATCCAGACAGCCAGTACCTTTTCGGTTTCTGTTTAAATGGAAGGAGCTATAAATTCACACGAGCTCCTCAAGGTTTCACAGAAAGTCCTAGTATTTATAGTCAAGCACTTAAGAGACAACTAGACAATATTCACATGCCAACTGACACTGCCCTGCTCCAGTATGTCGATGATCTACTGATCACCGCCCGTTCTGAACGTGACTGCGAGCGTGCGTCACTTACAGTCCTGTATTTTCTGGCCGAGCAGGGGCACAAGGTGTCCCCTTCGAAGCTTCAATTCTGTGTCCAGCAAGTGATCTACTTAGGCCACTTACTGTCCAAGTGGGGTAGGCAGTTGACACCAGACCGTATCCAGTTGATAGCGAGTCTTCCACAGCCCAAGACACAGAAGGAGGTACGAGCTTTTATTGGCCTCACTTCTTATTGCAGACAATGGATTCCTCAGTATGCATTTCTAGCCAAACCACTGATACAGTTAACGACACAGGAGGCAGCCGTATCGACTGTCCTCCCTTGGACATCTGAACATACACTTGTTTTTAATGAATTAAAGAAAGCTTTATGCCAAGCACCTGTTCTAGCAACACCGAACTACAGTAAGCCTTTTACACTTTTTGTCACTGAACGTGATGGTACTGCATTATCTGTTCTCACACAAGATCAAGCAGGACAGTACAAGCCCTGTGCTTATTTTTCGAGCAAATTAGATCCAGTAGCCCAGGCTTTGCCTGCGTGCCTCAAGTCAGTTGCAGCCACAGCTCTAGCTATCAGACAAAGTGATTCCATAGTATTAGGACACTCCCTGACAGTACAAGTTCCACATTCCGTGGAAGTTCTTTTAAACCGAACACAGACTCAGCACTTGACAATTGCACGTTTAACAGGTTATGAACTGACACTGTTCCAGCCACACATAGAAATCAGACGCTGCAACATTCTAAATCCTGCTACACTGTTACCGTCAGTTACTTCAAGTCCTGCCACACATGACTGTGTGGAAGTTATTAACACTATGACTAAGCCAAGACAAGACCTGACAGACATTGCATTACCTAATCCCGACCTGACACTTTATGTGGATGGTTCATGTATGAGAACTAGTACAGGAGAACTAGTAGCCGCGTATGCAGTGACTACTGAAACCGAAGTTATAGAAACACATCGTATTGACACCTTGTCTGCTCAAGCAGCAGAGCTAGTTGCTCTGACCCAAGCTTGCATACGTGCCAAGAACCTGAAAGTAAACATATATACAGATTCACGTTACGCATTCGGAGTTGTACACGACTTCGGAGTGCTCTGGCAGGAGAGAGGTTTCATGACTTCTCATGGAACCAAGATTCAGCATGGTCTCCTCATTCAAGCTCTGTTAGATGCAATACATTTACCGACAGCTATCGCTATCATGAAGTGCAAAGCACATACGAAAGTTACTGACATCATTTCCCAAGGTAACGATCTAGCAGATCGAACAGCCAAGCATACAGCTCAGACCCCAGACATTCCAGTTAACACGACACAGACACTCACTCTAGATCCGACTACTTGTATGACAGTTAAGGACCCTACACAAGATGTCATAGACATACAGTTGCACGCTACTCCGGAAGAAATCAAGAAATGGTCCGAACAAGGAGGGGTCCAGACAGACCAGGGATGGGTGACGAAGGGAAAAGCCACATGGTTTCTCCCCGACTCTATGGTTCAAGTCATTATTAATACCGCACATAGTCCAGCACATCTAGGAGAAAAAGCTATGTTAGACAGTATCCAGAACCTTTGGTTCAACAAACACTTACGAGCTGCAGCCAAGCAGAAAGTCCGTACTTGTATGATATGTTGTCAATTCAATCCAGGTAAAAGTGTCCCGGTGGAACAAGGTGGATTCCAACCTCCTGATCACCCTTTTGAAGTCCTCCAGATGGATTACATTCAGATGGAGCGATGTCGAGGTTTCAAGTATGTCCTTGTAGTTGTATGCGCTTTGTCCAGGTGGACAGAAGCATATCCAGTTCCAGATTACACAGCCGCGACCACTGCCAAGCAGTTGGTTCGTGAATTCTTTCCCCGTTATGGACTCCCTAGGGTCGTGTATTCTGATAACGGCCAGCCATTCTCATCCGAGTTAATGAAACATGTTTCCCTTCTGTTAGGGTACCAGTGGAAGTTCCATTGTGTGCGCCATCCTGAAGCAGCCGGTCTCGTAGAGAGACATAATCAAACTCTGAAAGTCTGTATTGCGAAAGTTTGTAAAGAGAAAGGTGTAGACTGGCTAGTAGCCCTGCCAGTTGCTTTATTCTACATGAGAATGGTCGCACATTCCAGATCAGGTCTGTCCCTTTATGAGGTCGTATTCGGCCGCCCCCCAAACATGTGGGGTACACCTAGACCCCGTAGTATTACAGATGTTTCCAGTAATATGTTGACAGATTACCTAGCTTCCTTGATGTCTGCCCTACACTCTTGTCGTTCACAGGTTGCCGCTGCATTTCCAGACAATACCGAAGTGAAACCGCATGAGGTCGTTCCAGGCAACCTTGTCCTTGTAAGGAACTTTGATCGTTCAAGTCCGCTGGAGCCTCGTTGGAAGGAGCCACGACTTGTCCTCCTGACCACCCGCACGGCCGTGAAGTTGGAAGGCCGCAAGGGGTGGGTCCATCTGTCCCACATCAAGAAATTCCATGGAGTCCGAGAAAAAACATTTGCAACGAACATTTCTAAAGACTGCCTGAAACCAGACTCTGAACTGAAAGTTCCTCTGTTAGAGAAAACTCCGCAACAGGAGTATAAGTTAAAGCTCCGGTCTAGTAAAATAAGTCAGCCAGTTTAATTGTCTAAGTCCCTCTCGGGTGAAACGGTTAGACAGGTTTCTGACATGTATGAGATAGACCCCCATAGTGAGAGAGTTAGTCAAAACTCTATACGATGTATCGTTTTTCTAAGTTTTATATTGTTTCTAAGTCTTATGGTTACCTGCACAAGTTATGCATTACATTTATGTTTTCCAAGTTCACATGTAAATATGTTTTCTAATGCTACAGTAGAGCACACATTTAGTGATCTGCCTCCTCACGAGCTATCCTATCGTCTTGCTATGCGTAATAATACATTCATCCGAATGTTACACTATTCACACCAGACCAGCAATGCCACTAATTGTTGGGTGTGTGGTCGACTCCCCCCTTTCCAGACACCGAAGGGAGTTCTGCCACTCTTTCCTTATCCGTTTTCACATAATGGTTCGTGTGGAGCATGGTCCACGTTAACGTCATCCTCAAATGATATGTCCCTTCTGAACAGAACATGTTTTCCAGACAAGCAAGGTCTCTCCCATAGAACAGGGTTAGATCTAGAAAATGAAGTATATGATTTGGGTAATTATTCTTCGAATTTTATGGTCCTGAATGTTCAGTCTGATACTACTCCAGATTTACCTGCTATTTCAGTACTACCAGTCAAAGGCGAATTATGTGTCCGAAAGAATGGTTCCGCACATGTAGGACATAGTGATTGTACTACTACTGTCGAGTATAGTGACAGTAGGAAATCTATTTTCAAAGCCTCACGTCATTCTTATTTTGTTTGTGGTCAGACCGCATATGTTCGTCTGCCCCTCGATTGGGATGGAACATGTTACATTGCCTTCCTACTGCCACCAGTTTTCCTAGCCCCATCTGATTATCATAGAAACACACATCTAGTACACGTCAGACATAGAAGGGAGATCGAGTCCCCAATTGTCGATCAAACTGAAACTACTCTAGAACAGTATCAAGACTTTAATAAAGGTTTCTTCTTCTTTATAGGACCTATCCAGAATAGTAAGCTAATACGTAGACTAACCAGAACCCTTGAAGCAGTAGTGAATGAGACTACTTCTGCTCTAGGTAACTTAACCGAAGAGCAATCTGCTATGAGATTTGTCGTGCTCCAAAATCGTCTCGTTCTTGACGTCATACTGGCCGATAGAGGAGGAGCATGTAGAGTCATCGGATCTAGTTGCTGCATTTTCATTCCTAATAACGCGCCGTCTGTTTATTCAGCTATAACCAGACTTCACAAAATTGCCCATCAGTTACACCAGAATCCAGGCACCTGGACATGGTCCGGTTGGCTCTGGAGTATCATATCTGCTTGGGGATGGAAAGTATTGTCATTCCTAGGTATTGCAGTAATGATCGTATTCAGTTGCTGCCTCTGTATACAATGTGGCCCTGCGATTTGCGGCATTTGTGCTACCTCTTGTATTCCTAGTCCTAAATCCCGTTCCAAGACAATTCGAGACGAGCAAATGATGCTATATGAAATGATAGATGGTATCATGAATATTGATGTTTCCTGATGGAAACGTAGGGCACAAGGAGGGAATGTGGAAAAGTAAATTTTGCCATGTTATATGTGCCTACGTGTTCCCCATGTTATGTCATATGTGCATGATCGATATGCATGTATTCCCCTCTGATCGATTAAAGACGCAATTACAGTTGTGTCCATCTCTAGTATGCCAGTTTCCAGTCTTCGTGAATACAACGAATATTAGGCCTATGTAAAGCTACGTTGCAACGTTTTACAGTGTGCACGTTAATTCATTGAATTGTCCCCGTTTCTAGGCCTCAAAAGGGCCCGGACTCGGATTCAGCTCCTGTTTCCTGAACCCTCTCCGAGGAGCGATACAGCCCCCACCTGTATCCCTGACCCTTAGCTTACTTTCATGCCACGCAGTGCCCGGCTCGGTCTGGCTCTGCCTCCCAGTCTGCCAAGAGTATGTTATGATTCTAGTTATCAGTCCAGCCCTCCTTCTCTGCATTCCTAAGCTACTGAATCGCGTCAATAGTTTCCGTCATGGTCTAGCCTTTATGTCTCCATGTAAGAGAAATACTGTATTAATATTCATAGAATATTCCTTGCACACAAACTATATGTAGAATTATGCATGCACCAGTCTTAGTGTCTGTTAGCCTTTGCCCTGATAACTTTTGGATTCTATCAACATGTACTCTAAACACCAGATACTAGATATGCCTGGGTACATGTCGCTCTGACACTCCAGACTTTAGTCTCCTCTTCTAGCGCAAAAGTCATAGCCCCCAGTTCTCCCTAGTAACACGTCATTGCCAGTTTGCGAGCACCACTAGGTTAGAGGTCCCAGCTGCTCAGGTAGCCCCCTCCATGTTTCCGCCCCGTTTATGACATATTCTGTTACGTTCGCATCACATGTCTATGTATACGCCCTGTACACGCCTTCTTGTTACATCATTTTGCCCTTATCTTTCGCGACTGCTACAAACTCCGCCTACTGCTACGCCTACTGTATTGAATGCAATGTATTTTGTTTAACTATATATATTGTGTACCGATATTAAAGTTTGCTAGCCAATTCCCAGATCCTGCCCCCGGCAGCTGCCGGGCCCTGCCATCCTATTCCCATGCAGGCTGTCCTGTTCCTGTCCTTTATGCTTGATTAAAGCCTGTCAACTTCAGCTACCTCGTATCTTGACTCTTATTTATTGAGCTACCTGTTTATCGATTATAGTCAAAAATGGAACCGGTAATTAATTATTTATTTACCACAATATAGTGGAAATAGTCTCAGGTCAGGATAGTTCGGAAACGGACAGAACTATGGCTCTGATAAAGGGGGAGATCTTAAAAATAATTACGCAGAAGGAGATCTGTGATTATCAGACACACAGAGCGAGGCGCTATAAGACAGGCGAACAAGCTGGAAGAGCATTAGCTCTGCGCATTAGGCAAGAAACAAATAAAAATAAAATTGGTAAGATCAAGTATAATGGCATTGAATATACAGACCCAAAAGCAATAATGGATGTATTCCAGAAGTTTTATCAGAAACTGTATGATCTGGAGACTGGGGTGTTACCACCTTTGCATGATCACGGGCCACCATGCCCAATGGTGGAGGAGGAGGATAAGGAGCAATTGGACCTAGATATAACAGCAGAGGAGATTAAGACTGCATTACATGAACTAGCAGCGGGTAAAGCCGCAGGCCCAGATGGTTTACCAATAGAAGTTTATAGGGTTCTGGAAGAGGAAATCCTTCCTCTGCTCGAAGACCTATTTAACGGAATAATCTGCTCTGGGAAGATCCCCGATACATGGAAACAAACTAATATCGTAATATTTCACAAGAAGGGGAAACCTGAGGAGAATCCCGGCTCCTATCGGCCAATTTCGCTGATAAATTCGGATGCAAAACTTTATTCTAAAGTATGGGCTAAAAGGTTAGGGAGGATTATCGGTCAACTTGTCTCACCCTGGCAGCATGGGTTTGTCCCGGGAAGAGGTACTACTGAACACACGGTGCGGGCAATCTCGCTATTTGATGCAATGGCTGCTACGGGGGGAGATATGGCCATGATTCTTTTAGATGCCGAAAAGGCCTTTGACCGTGTGGTCCGGGATTTCATGTGGGATGTTTTGGCCAGAAGGGGCTTTGGAGAGAAATGTAGGAATGCAATTAAAGCTATGTATATGGATCCTGTAGCCAGAATTACCGCAATGGGCTTGCAGTCAGAAGAGGTGGTGATTAGAAGAGGAACACGTCAGGGATGTCCTTGCTCCCCGATACTCTTCTCACTTTATATTGACCCTTTTATTAGGAAAATTCTTGCTTCTGATAACATTTCCCCAGTTATAACCAATGGACATAGTACCAAATTATTGGCGTATGCGGATGATTTGGCGATTACTACCACTAATCCACAAACGGCAATATTAGAACTAACTCATCTGGCACATGAGTTTGGATTGCGCTCTGGGTATAAGCTTAATACAGAAAAAACAATAATAATTGGTACAAAAAACATTCATAAAAGGGATCAAAGATATGTGGATTCTGCGGTTTACCTTGGGGTAAGAATCAATGCAAATGTGGGGAAAATCATACAGGAAAACTACCTGCCCTTACTTACCTCAATAGATAAAGAACTGAGAAGAATAGATGTTTTACATTTATCCTTGATCGGAAGGGTGAATGTATTGAAAATGTCAATGTTTCCGAAATTACTGTACCTATTCCGTGCCATACCGTTACTTGTTGAAGAGGGTTTGTTGAAAAAAATGGAGGCTGTTTTCTCACAATTCGTGTGGCAATATGGGAAAATTCGGAGATCATTAGCTCGACTTTCTGCACCATTGGAGGGAGGAGGGTTATCGGCACCTAATTTGAGGTTATACCATTGGGTCTGTTTAATGTTGCAAATGAATTATTTATTGAAATATGATGATCTAGAGATTCCACCTGGCTCTCACAGAATCCCCACAATATATGAATTAATAGTTGGAGAAAGGGCTCTGGGGCTCTTAACACGAGAAATTAACGTCTTACACTTTAAAAGGAGTAAAAGCAAAGTAATGTTGAGTGCGTGGGGCACTTGGAAGGCAATATTGAAATTTCTGAAGATTCCGAAGATCAATGGTATAGTAGACTTATGGAGGTCAAAACCCTTCTCTCATCTTGGACAGAATAGAAATAGTAGTACATGGAAGATGTTGGGTATCAGATGTCTGGGGGATTGCATGTGTAAGGATGAATTATTAGGGTTTGACCTTTTGCAACAAAAATTTGGTATCCCTGCTAGCCACTGGTTTTTATATAAACAATTAGAGCAAACGGTGAAATCACTTAGACCGAGAGTATCAATTCAGGAGGTAAATCCGATTATGAAGTATGTAATGAATGGTGACAAGAAGATTAAAATAGGGTATAACTATCTTCTACAGGGGCTGGGCGATGACATTGGACAAATAGAATCTGCCTGGGCTCAAAGAACGGGGGATCCAAATATAGACGTAGATTATGTTCTTGCACTGAATAAAAAAGTACTAAGAGCAACTAATTTAAAAGCACAGCATTATAAGATGGTCTTTAACCTGTACAATACCCCCGCAAAGTTGTTTCAATGGGGTAAAAGAGACAATGATAGGTGTCCAAGGTGTAATCAAGGCCCGGCGGATTTATTGCATATTTTCTATTCTTGTCAGAATCTTACACCAGTTTTAACAGAAATGGAAAAGTTCTTATCGGGGCTGCTAGAGCATCAAATTTCTCTATCCCCAACTACTGTCTTGCTCGGCAGGGATGAAAACTTATTAATTGAACAAGAAGCCGAAGCTTTTATTTTTCTGTCCGTGGCTGTTTTTAGAATCCTAATTGCGGCGGCCTGGAAAGATCCGATCGCTCCCACTTTTCAGATGTGGTTAACTAGGCTGCTTGGGACTCATAATATAGAGGAATGCTTATATAGCTTTAAGGGAAAAAGGAGGAAAGACTATGGTAAAAAGATTTGGGCTCCTCTTAGTAAGTGGAGAGAGCTGAGATAAAAACAGACCCAGTGCTGATCAAGGTCGATCGCCCAGCATTATCTGGATTGTAACATTTTGTCATGTATGGGCTGATTGTTGAGATTTTATGAAGATACAGAAGATGTACATATTAACTGTAATGTCTGATTTTATCATATCTTATCCAGTTTATATCTGTAACTTTGTTTTGATATTCCGATCCATCTCAATAAAAAAAAAAAAAAAATAAAAAAAAAGAACTTCAGACACTTGAACGCCTTACCTTGGATGTCGCCACGAATAACGATCAGGCATAAAGAGGGCAGTAGGACTGGAAAGCTGACCCGGGTAACGCTACTTGGCTTGCCTCAAGAAGGCTGCACATATTGTTTGTAGTGTGGTGTATTATACTTTGTGTTAGTAGATAAAGTCTCCTTTTTATATCAAGCAAGTACTTGACTGGGCAATCATTTATTGGTGTTGCAGGATGTATTTTGTATTGTGAGTCTGAGCTCGCCTTACACCTACCTCCTCCCTAAGAAGCCTTGGACACTGTGCTACCACTGAGAGTCAGGTGCTGAAGGGCTACTTAGCACAGTTGTTCAGAGCCCATAGTAGGCCTGGCCCTGGGAAATCAGGAATAGAAGGTCTCAACCACCATGGGAGGTCTGGCGGCAGTCATTCTTGCTTGCCCCGTGGCCCTCTGAAAGGGGTTTGACATCCAACAACATACTCTCCCTGCCCTTTTTTTTATCTCACTCTTGCAGGTTCTTGTTCATCCTTGCTTTCTCTATTTGTCACAGTCTTTATGTCTGTCTTCTCTTCATTTTTTTGCCTTAGTCTTTCTTGTTCCAGGTCAAAGTCTGATGGGTATATAAAATGCCCAGTCCCAAAAATAGAGTGCAGGTGAGGCCCAGCTGCAATTACTGGCTCAAATTAATGACAGCCTCAAGTAGCTGTGGCCGGCACAGGTAAATGAGGTGGGGTGGTGGGGCTGGGGCAGGGTGGGAGGGTGGAAGTCGATGGACAACAAAATAGGTATAATTAAATAAATAAATAATACCTATTCCATTGTCTGTCGACTTCTCTGCCTTGCCCTGCCCAGCCCCACCACGCTTACCTGTGCCGGCGCCGCCGGCTTCAAGCTCTTCCTCTCTCGTCTTGTCCTTCCCCACTGGTGCTTCTTCTTTTTCCCCTGCCAACCTCAGTGTTTTGATGCATCCCTAAAGTGGCATTTGGTGCTCTACAAATAATCATGATAACAGTCAAGTTGCCAGTCCTGAGGGTGAAAGAAGAAATATAGGGTGGCAAAATAAGTTTTCATTATTAATTAATTAATTAAGTAATTATAAGTTTTGTGTAAATTAAAATGTTTTCTTAAGGAAGTGTAAAGGTTCCCCAGTTCCTATTTGCAAGGCTTTTCACCAACAAATAATGATTTTTCCTTGTACAGAAGGTCAGGTATACTACTTTACATTCACACTCTTCTGACTCCTAGAGCAAAATAGTGTCTGTTACAATAAGGGTGCATATTGTTTCTGCTCTCTGTAGTAAAAAGCCTACATAGGTAGCCTTCTTGCAACAAGTGCGTGTAAAGCCAATAGATTCGAAGTTTGTAAGGTGTGCAGAATGGGCGTTAATAGGTTTACAAATGTCAAACTTATTGGCATTGACAGTGCTTGTTTGCTCAGCAGCAAGCTGGAAAAACCATCTGAAAAATGGATGTTACAGAAAAGAATGCAATGTTTTTTTCTTTCCGTTAATTTATCAAATTCTTTTGTAAGCACTCACTCCCCAGCCCTTCTGGGTCACTCATCTACTGATTTCAAATGTAAAATCAAACTCTTCGTATGCCAATGGAAAGAAAAGGACACAGGCAAACTGTAAATAAAAAGTAAACAAGCATTTGCAATGCAATCGGTCTTCCAATTGTGAGAGTTAGAGTTATTGGCAGTGTAAATGACAATGTCTTTTACCTGTGTGCTTCAATTTACAGGGCAGTGGCCTTTGAGGCCTTATAAATGTTTAGCAATGCAGTATATTATCCTGGGTGCTGTACCATCAGGGATTGAATAGCTATACAATTACTATATACTACTGGGTCATGAAGTCTGATTCAGGAACATACATAGTTAGCTGAGTGAAGTAAAGTGACAGATTTCATTTAGCTAGGTCTCTGATACTCAAGGTACAGCTAGGGTGCCGCTGGCAGCCCTCTTGACGTTTACACGCGGCCTCCCTGGTGAACAGGAGCACAAACTGCTGTTTAGCTGCTAAGCACTAATCAGAAAAAAATGTTAAATAAATGGGCAAGCATTTATTAACCTCCAACTAAATGCTTGCTCATTTATTTAACATTTTTCTAGACCTCCACGTACAATCCCAGGCCCACCCAGACCCCCAATGCCCACCCTGCTGGCATCAGTGTGGCCCTCGGTTATACCAAAGACTAAGTACCTTGTGGCCACTGGGCAAATGTTTGCGGGTACCCATGTGCTAGGTCATCAGATCTTATGAAGAATTTGCTTTATAAACATTAAAATGTAAATGGACCTTTCACCAGTTGTGCACTAATTGCGGGAAAAGCTATTCCAGATGTGGAAAGAGCACTACAACACAGTTAAACAATTGGTTAAAAGTGACCCCACATTGAAGCGCACATTTAGCTGAGTTGTAGAGTGTGTAGTTAAGAGGATTTGGCATATTTAAGTTTCGGAGAATTGGAGTTTCAGTCTAGGCAGTGCAGATTTTTATTTAAACTGTGAAAAGCAAGCATAAACATGGTATGTACCAAATGTGCTGCAGGAACATTAACGAGGTAAAAACCGCTGCGACTGTCTAGGATTTGTGCAAGTCATGTTTGTATTAACACTTTGAATGAAGTAGGACTCAAGTTACTCGGATGCCAGAGCTGGTTTATACTACTCTGTTTCCGAGGAGGTTAGCTGTGTTTCAACCAAGTCACCATTTTATTTCACAATAACTTGTTACCAAAAATTGTGACTGAAAAACACACAATGTGATACAACAGTGTCTGAGCTGTTCCACAGAACTGAGGAATGTACTAGTCGTGCCGGTGTAAGTGGATGTTGTAGGATCTCGTTGGGACCTACAGTTGGGCATCCATAGTGTTGTATGTAATGCCCTCACACACCCTTGCAGGTGTAATGCTTCATCATCTGGGCTGCTCCTCGTTGGGTCGGCGGTGCAATACCCAACGGGCGACACGTCAAAGAGGGGCACTTTGGCGGAGATCTTCTATCCAACTGCCGTATGATGAAGTGGGGGTGTGGGGCCAGAATAGCGTAGACGTGGTCTGTGGGTTTAAAATAGGGCTAGGAGTACCAGGATCAAGTTTATTCTGGGGGTCCCCTGCTCTAATTAAAAACGAATAACTAACCGGTACTCGCTGGGATATTATGTTTCCTATCTCGAGTCTAGGTTTAGTGTGTGCTCTCGTTGGTCGACATGTTTCTCGCCAATGTCTAGTGACTGGCGATTCTTCAGGACCCAGAATATCAAGAAATTATCTTATATGAGTTACTGTCTACGTCAGTAAGATCTACCTTAGTATCTAGCGTTGTGACTATTTACCACAAGTAAAGAAAGGGATACTCAGTGTGTATACCTGTGTTGCACGTCATCTACCTAATGGTTAGAGAATTTAGGCAACAACAGTACCCGGCGGTCTTTACATCGGATACAGACTTCCAGTATCTTGGAGTTAGTCGTCTGTGTAACTGGCCGTCATCACCTACCCCACGCCGCCGAGTCCGGGCGTGGGGTAGGAACACATTCATCACCAATCCCAACCTCTGTGACTGCTACTCACCTCCTTGGTACAGACCTTGTCAGAACAGCAGCAGCAATGAGAGTTCACAACTACACACACGGAGCACATATCTTTCCTGCTATAGTCCATTTGAAAGAAAGCCAGAAGTAGGAAGGAAGCGAAGAGCTGATCCAACAGGAGAACTTGGACTGGAAGTTCCCAAGATGAGGGTGGGCTAGCCGACAGCTGGGCACAGATATAAGCTCACATGAAAGTGAGACAGGAGCATAGCTTCAGATCAGCACACAACTTGTGCCAGGTCCTGAAAGTGGTCCGAAGATCTTGGATTGCATTCGGTCTCTGTCAAAGCTAGATTAATTATCGAAGGTAACCCTTCTGTGCACTCCTAAGCGGATGATATGGAAATCGCCCACAAGCCACCAGGCAGCCACTGTCCCACCCACTGTCTGCATGAATGAGCGACTCAAACAGCAAAAACTGTCACACCCTGCAGCTAGCAAGTGACTCAGCCATACACAAAGAAGTATGGGAACAGATACAATCACTAGATGAATTACGTCCCCAAGGGTACTTCGTCTGTCATCACTTTTGTGCACAAAACTTTACCAAACCCTCTTTACTTCTGGAATTTTCTCAATACAGCTAGGGCGTTAGGATTCAGGAACCAACCACTGATAAAATGTGAAAGACAGATGCATGAGTTGCTGGGTTACAGTGCTCTGCGCTATATTTGTTATTAGGCGATTAAAATCCGTTCTTAAAAATAAAATGTGAAAGACAGGGGGGAGGGGAGGCAAATCCGTGCTCAGTTTTGCCAAGGTTCATTGTTTTATCTTTTATCTTTTTCTGTACTATTCTCATCGGTACAAGGTGGCATTTACATTGAAATGTACTGATGTGTAGGCCTCTGGCCGCTGCTGTACCATTATAAAATTGAACACAATTTGTTTAAAATAAATGTGAATGACAGAAGGCTGTTTTAGGCATGTGTTTATGATTTTATTTAAACATGAGGCAGGCAAAACAGCTAACACTGTTTCTATGTAAAAACAAAACGTTCATGTTGGATTTGATTCAATAAGCTTTATTCGGTTGAAACAAAACATCCATAAAAGCTTAATCCATAATCAAAAATACATAACAAACAAGTATTAAAAGAATCGACATCCATAAAAAAGACGAAAAACAAGAAACTAATTCCATTAAATCATAATACGCTATGTCAGTTCTCTTGGTGTAAACAGTAGACTCCTAGCAACTTTTCAAATAAGAAAAAAATGGCACATCAGTTCTCCTAATGTAAAGAATAGACACATAGCAGCACTACATGTTTTTTTTGGTGACAAGATCCAAAACACGTTGGCTTCAGAAAGTGCAAATTTTCAAAAAGATGGTTAATTACATTAGAACAACATACTCTTCCTAGCGTTAATTGAACTTAAAATAAATGTTGCAGTATAAAAACAAATCTCAGGTTCTCTTAGCGTAAAAAAGTAGGGTCACAGCAGGATTAGTGGTTTTGGCATCATACTTTTTAAACAATGGTTTAAAATAAGAAATTCTAAAAGACAGATACAAATCACATAAAAGTAGAAAGTGCAAGGTGCTCTGCTTCATATTCCCGTCACAAGGGCATGGGGCGATAGGGCGCTGTTTCATCATAGGGAACGCTACTAAATGGTGCACAAGGCCTAACCTCATTCTAGTTAGAACATAGCGATGGGAAGGTCTTGTGACAAGTGAAAGGTAAGTTTGGAAGCCCTCCGCATCTATATGCAGATGGAAAAGCTGATACGTGGCTTCCTTTCCTACTATTTTCAGCCTGCGTTCGTTCTTATAGCACAGGAAGGTATTCTTTAACTCCTGTTTGGATATACCAGATACTTCATTTTGATTTTCCAAGATTGTTTGATTGAATATGAACCCAAAAGAATTATCTAAATAATTAAGCCAGGGGATCTTTAGGCACTTATACAATCGTAGGCAGTCATTAATAATAGACTTAGTAAAAATAGTCTCCTCCTTTAACCATATGGATCTCTATAACAGAAGGGGTCTCAAAGCTAATAAATCCGTCAGAGAGTTAAGAACCACTTCACAGTGAATACGTTCGGAGGAGGCTGAGACCGGGAGACATAAAAGCTTTTTTTTTTAAAAATTATCTTCCGTTTATAAATCGCAGCAAGGTTGGAGTCCCCATACCCCAGCCCCATAAAGTGCAACAGATGTGCATCTTCCTTTATAAATATTAACCATGTCTTTATTGCGACGATCCCCCAGATTAGAAGCAAATTTAAAAACACCATGTATACTTTTGCTTATTTTGGCCCAAATGTGAGACAATTCGTGGTTCCATTTCCCATCAGAAGAAAACCAAATACCTGAATAATAAAAATTATCCACGTTTTGCACTTTATTGCCTTCAATAAAAAATGTTTTCAAACTCTTGTATTTCGGACCACATACCATTGTAAATGTTTTTTCCTTATTAATCATCAGCTTCCTCTAACTGATAAAACCCACAAACCCATCGATTAGCCTCTGAAGGCCTACCGGCATTCTGGATAAAAGCACAGCGTCGTCCGCATAAAGCAGGACTGGGACTTACTTGCCTTCCACTAGTGGGGAATCTGCCTGTATCAATTTAAGTGCTGCGTCAACTTCATTAATAAATAAAGTAAAAAGCAACGGGGCTAGAACGCAGTCTTGGCAGATACCACGTTTTACGTTAAAATTAGGGGTACATTCACCCCTCTGGCCGTACCGTACTTTGGTCGATAATTTTTCGTACAGCCTAGCTAAAAAGTAAACAATGGGTTTCGGGGCGCCAAGATTAAGTAAGACTGGCCATAAAATAACGTGATCCACTAAATTAAAAGTGCTGCTCAAATCTACAAAACATAAAAAGAGCCGTCCCTGTTTAGCACGTGTGTATTTTCCGACTAAGACCTCCAGGTTAATACACTCTTCTAAGGTGCCTAATCCCTTTCTAAAACCGTAGTGTGCCTGAGCCAAAATACCATTGTCCACGACCCACTCCTCCAATCTTTACAATAAAACCCTACTCATAATTTTGACTGAGGAGTCGAGTAGGGAAATGGGCTGCAGATTTGTCGCCCTTTTTGTAAATAGGAATAATAACAGATTCTCCCCAAGTGGACAGGCAACCCTGCAGCATTGAAAACTCTTGTTAGTAATGGACCCCATAGATCTGGTACTGATTTATATACATCGATAGGAACACCATCCGTACCTGGTGCTTTCCCCCCTTTACTGCTTCCTATGCCTAATATGACCTCGTCAAGGGTAATGTCTCACGGGATAGTGGGCCTTTTGTGTAAATTGGTTGGCGCCTTAATAGATAGATGCCTTGGGTTAAAACTACTGGTGAAGTGAGCCACCCATTCCACACAGCTGACATGACATAAAAGTTCTGGGAGGGCTTCGTTTTTAAGAAATTTAGAGTTCACCGTATCCCAAAACAGTTTGTTGTTGGATGTATCTGCTGCTAGTACAAGGTTATCCGATGCCTACGTTTTAAATTAGATTTATATTCCACTCTTAGATCATGAACTAATGCATTATCCCTTGGTTTATTAGAGAGGGCTTGTTTCAGCTGATTCAAAGAGACGGTACATGAATGGTCGAACTAACCCGTGGTCTGTGTTTGTTTCCTAGATGGTGGTGCAGTAAATAATTTCAAGATTGAATCATTAATTATATTAAAATTGGTCAAGATCTTATCTGGTTCAGTCTCAACCAATAAGCTATCTTCAGTTTCTTTACCACAGGCCAGTACAATATTATTAGCTATTTCACAAGAGTTGGTGCCCTTCCATTTAATTCTAGAACCGTTTAGGCGGCACGGAGCAATGTTATTAATAACCGTACAACGCTCAACAGTTTTGTTCCCCCCATACAAGCAGTCTCATAATAATGCAGTTGTGATCACTCATCAACAAGTCAACAATCCACGGGGTAGAACATAAATTCACAATATTGGCAGGAACAATTACCTGGTCAATAATACTATGTGCTGTTCTTCCGGTAAAGGTTGGAATCTCCTGCCCACTTCCATCCTTTGCAGACTGCATAATGTCTAAATCAAATTCTGCCAAAACAGCATTTAAGGTGTCACTACAGGAAGTATGTGGGAAATGTAAGTAGTCCTCACCTTCATAGTTTTGAAACCCACAAACTTTTGTCATAGACAGACGGTAGGTAGGGGTATTAAAATCACCGAGCCATACAATATCCAAGTTAGTGGTGTCCACAAAAGCCAAGTTATTGAGTTCCTGTTTCAGTTCCGTAACTGCACTGTGACGGGTAGAATTGAATATATTGTTATAAAAATTAATCAGTAGGACATCCTGACCGTCCCCATGATGTAGCCAAAGTAACTGCGAATGATGCCCTATGTTGATAGTTCTTTTGACTGTCAGAGGCAAGTCATTTTTTTAAAGTATTAGCAGTCCTCCATGTTAATCTCGCCAGTTTTTCTTTACTTTAACTATTTCTGGCATTTAAAATGAAATACCTAATCAGGGAAATCTCAGTAATATAAACGTTTTATGATAGAAAAGCGCAAGATATATTTATGGCTGATGACATTTTATTGCGAGCTTCCTTCTTTATTCTTTGGTTTGGAGCTAGGTAGGCAGTTGTGGCCCTGTTTGATTCACAAAGAAAATCTGTGTATGTTCCCCGCTGTGGAGAGGAGAGCAAAGGCAGCGCTGAATTCCCCACGGCTCTTCAAACGAACACCAGCCAGAGCAATGGAACCGCGGCCCATGTATTCCTCCGTGCTGCTTACAGATGGGAAACACGTTTGCAATGTACTAAAATAGTAAAGGCTGCTCTGCTTTAAGGAGGCCATGGACATGTTGCTGCTGTGCAAAGAAACAGGTGAAACCCCCAGACATGACGTGAAGGTGGTTAGTAGGGGGTGCATGGTCACATGCAAATGAGCACTGCTTCACGCCTCCACCAAGCAGCACACAAATACACAATTTTTAGTAGGCACTGAAGCATCAGCACGGACGCACCCACCAAGCACTGCAGTGTGCTAAAATATACAAAAATAATGCCCCAGCAGCATGGTGCATTTTACGATGCATAAGCATGCAGACCATGTAATAACGTCAAGTTTGGGTCCTACATATCTGGTGCTCATGTAAAGCACTCCAATAGCTTCGGGTCGAGTTTGCGCTATATAAATCTGCAAAAATAAAATATATATAGCAGAGCCCCTCCCACCACACTGTTCAACACAATTACACTTCTCAGTGTAATATTTGCATTACCCTCAGGTCCCTTATGTCCTCGTCCCATTCAGTCACAAATCTGTAGACAGAATGAACGTGGTGCGCTGTTACGCTGCTCCTGCTGGACTGGAGTGGCGTTCTTTTCTTCCTCCCCCTACCCGGTTGCCTGGCTGTTCGGGCGGGGGGTTTCCTGGTCTGTCCCCTGGCCTGCCGGGCTTAATGGGGGTCATGATGGTGATGGCCGGTGGGCTGCCTGGCCTGCGGACCATTTCCGGCTGGTGCGCCTCTTGGGTGCTTCCGGGTCGCGTGCACGTCTTTATTTATTTATTTATGCATTTTTATATAGCGCGGACTTTACCCGAAGGCGTCAGAGCGCTTCACAATAGGAACACAAGTGAAACATGATGAGAACATTACACAGGAACCGATTACAAAAGTAGACGTTACATTACATACGGTAAAAGTGACAATTGTGAGCAAATAAAACACATGAGGTAGTAAAAATTGTGAGCAACCAAAAATACATGAGGTAGTAAAGAGTGCACAAGAGGAAAAAGTGACAAGTGTGCAGGATATAAGAGAAAACAAGGTATAGTTAGAGGTATAATACTGCAATATGAGCTAGACACTCAGGCACAAGAACAGGCGTTAAATAGGCAAAGGAGGCCCTTGTGCAAGTATCTAAGGCAGGTAGCAAACCGTGTGTTACAAGGGCCAAGTGGTGTGTGCATGTTACAAAAGGCTACCAAACACAAGTATATGGAAAATACTGCATAAAAAAGGCAGGCATTCCAACCACAAGAACACACAGGGAAAGCACTACCATGGTCATGGAGAGTAGAGTTTTTAGTAGTGGGAGGTCTTCCTTCAAATAACAAAGAGGACGTGAATTACTTTTGGAGGTGTCTCTGGAGGAGGAGAACTTTGAGGTCCCTTTTGAAGGCCTGGGAGGAGGCGGTGGTCCGGAGCTGAGGTGGTAAGGAGTTCCAGATTCTCACTGCGTTGCCTGAGAAGGATTGGGCCATCGTTCTTTCCTTCTTGAAAGTGGGAGGTTCAAGCAGTAGGATCTCCGCATTGCGTGAAGGTCTAGAGCCTCCAGAGAGTTTCAGTTTATTCACCAGGTAGCGAGGAGAGGAGGAGTGCAAGGCTTTGTGGGTGATACAAGCGGTCTTGTAGATAGCTCTAGCCTCGAAGGGAAGCCAGCGGAGGGTGGATAACATCGGTGTGATGTGATCGCTTCTTTTGGCCCCAAAGATGAACTGAGCTGCTGAGTGGAAAACAGACTTAAGTGAAGACAGGTGAGATTTGGGGAGGCCAGTAAGAAGAGAATTGCAGTAGTCTAGTCTGGAGAGGACCAGCGATTGTACCAGGGTCATAAGGTCCTGCTCCGGGAAGAAGCGACGGATTCCCCAAAGAAGGCGCAGTTGGTATCGAGCAGATTTTGCAATGGAATTGATGTGGGGAGTTAGATTGAGTTTTTTGTCTAGTATGACACCAAGGGATTTTGCGCTGTCAACAATGATGGGTTTATTGTTTAGTAGATTCATCTGATCCATCCATGATTGAACCGGGGGAGGAGAGAGTGAGGAGGAGAAGAGGATGAATTCAGTTTTGGAGGGATTCAGAATCAGTTGATGCGTTGACATCCAGTTTTGAATAGAGTCGGGAGTCGAACTTAGGATGGAGAGGTCATGAGTGGAGGCAACCTTGAGGTAGAGTTGAGTGTCGTCTGCATAGAGATGATAGTGAATCCCGGATTTGCTTAGGAGATTTCCCAGTGGTTCTAAATAGAGATGGAACAAAGTGGGTGCAAGAATAGAGCCTTGGGGGACACCTTGACCTACCGCCACAGGAGAAGAAAGACTGTTCTCTATTTTGATCATTTGAGATCTGTCCGAGAGGAACGATGCAAACCATTTAAGCACAGTGCCCTCCATGCCCATTCTCTGTTGAAGAATATTGATGAGGGTATTGTGATTGACAGTGTCAAAGGCTGCAGACAGGTCAAGGAGAATTAGAAGACAGGACCCCCCTGAATCGAGTATCCTCAGCGCGTCATCAACCACTTGCAGTAGGGCTGTTTCAGTGCTGCAGTTTTGGATGAATCCGGATTGACAGTTGTCAAGAAGATCATTGTCCTTGATATGACGATAGAGTTGTTTTGCTACACATCTTTCTGTGATCTTCGCAAGAAAGGGAAGGTTAGTGATGGGGCGGAAGTTGTTGAGGTCATTCGCATCAGCAGTGGGTTTTTTAAGCAGAGGGGCGACCTGCCCAGTTTTGAAGGAGACAGGAAGGGAGCCTTGCCAGAGGGAGAGGTTGATCAGAGTGGTCCAATAGGAAAGGGAGTGGGTATAGAAGTCAATGGCAATGGCCCTGGGGATAGGGTCAAGAGAATGGTTGGAGGGCTTTGTTTCGCGTATGCACTTAAGAAGGGCATCCTCAGATATGGGGTCAAAGCTCTGCCAAATGGCTAAGGATTTGGGCTCCTCTGGAGGGGTAGGATGAGCGACCTGATCCACAAGTGATTTCACTTTTTCATCGAAGAACATAGTGAAATCCGCTGCTCTCTTTGTAGAATCCTCCACCTTGGAGGTTGGGGGAGGGCAGCTAGGAATCTTGATGAGATCAAAAAGTTTTTTGGGTCTATTTTGAGCAGAGTCAAGGAGGGTTTTGAAGTGCGCCGCTTTCTCAGGGAAGATGTGTTTGAGATACTTGGATCTTGCTGAGCGAAGCATGGCCACATTGTCAGTGGAGGGCACTTGCCTCCATTGTTTCTCCAGGAATCTTAGCTGCTTCCTTTCCTCATAAAGGGATTTGTTGAACCAAGGTGCTGAGGGAGTGGGCCTTGTCCTTTTGCTTTTGAGTGGAGTGACGTTATTAATTTCAGCTGTAAGAACTGTGAGGCATTGGGAGGTGAGATCGTCAACAGCTAGGTTCGGGTCTAGCCTTGGAAGTGATAACAAAGCTGATTCACAGAGGGGACCGACATTAATATTTTTGGCATCACGGAATCAGGAGATGGCCCTCTTGGGTTGGCCAAGAGTTATAGAGTGTGAAAGTTGAAGAGAGAATGGGACGAGGAGGTGGTCAGACCAATCTACATGAATTGGGGTAGTGGTAGAAAGCACGCCTGCTTTAGAAATAACAAGGTCCAGGATTGCACCCTTAGAGTGTGTTGATTCAGAACAGTGTTGAATAAGATCGTTTGCAGAGAGGAAGGAGGCCAGTGAGTTCGCAGAGGAGTCTTGCGGTACGCCCAAGTGGAGATTGCAGTCACCCACGAAGGTCTGATTGACACTTTGCGAGTATTGGTCGCTGATGAAGTCAGTGAGATCTTCCATAAACGAGGGGTCACTACGGGGCGGGCGGTAAATGACATGGAATCTGAGGGGTGAACGGTGTTGCAATTGAAGCTCAAGAGAAAGGCATTCAAAGATGTCGGAGGAGCTGATAGGAGAAGCCTTAAGTTGGAGGGCGTTTCTAAAGATGACTGCAACACCTCCGCCTGTGTTGTTGTCAGTTCTGTCATTCCTCAATATAGAATAGCCTGTGGGTAATAGGAGAACAAAAATAGAGTGAGAGGTATCTTTGAACCAGGTCTCTGTGAGGAAGAGCATGTCAATATTGTAAAGGGTGATGGTATCGGCGATTTCAAGTTTGTGTTTTACTGCAGATCTGCAGTTGTGAAGCATACAGCGCAGCTCTGTCAAGACTGTTTTGGTGACGGAGGCACTTGGGCTCTGAAGGGTGATCGGGATATTGTACTTATGTGGAGGCGCTCGGGAGGGTTTAGGTGGACGCTTTGTTCTGACAGAGGTGATGGTCGGAATAGTATAGATAGTGGGGTTGCTAGGGTATGCCGGATGAAAAGGGGTATCGTTCAAGGGCTTGTGTGAGTTAACTAAGTTTGCAGACGATGGGTTGAGCTTGGCTGTATTGGGGTGAGGGGGCGAGGTGCATCTCATGGGAAGTTGGGAAGGAGTAGTGGTGCATGGAAGGGTGGAGATCTTAGAGCATAAAAGTGAAATGGCAGCTGTAAGCTGCGAGATGGAGGTGATAAGAGAGCCTAGCGTATTTTCCAGTGAGAATGAGGCAGAGCACGGGTGGTTGGGTGGCTCGATTGAAGCAAGAGGGGGTGGAACTGGTGGTGGAAGGCAGGGAGCGGTGGGGGGACCAGAGGTATGTTGGGGTGTGGTGTTCACAGGTGGGGAAAGGTGGAGGTTGAGAGCGGGAGATTGTGAGTTGGAGGTTAAGGGGGAGTTGTCCTTGTTGGTGTTGCAAGAGGGAGAGGAGTTAAGGACAAATTTAGTGGGAGAAGGGTGTGGAACACAGCGGTAGGGGAGAAGGAGAGGGGAGGCCTGTGTGGAGTCATGGGAATGTGGGAGGTTTGGGAGGAAGAGAGGTGCGGTGGTTGTGGAGGTCCTGTCAGTTAGGAGAGGCGGCTGTGAGGGAACGGGCATCTGGAAGAGTGAGGGGGGTTGAGAGCAAGGGAAGTTGAGGAAAGGAAGTGGTCCTTTTGGGCTTGAGGGAGGGAAATGGAAGGGGTTACTAGGAGGGGAAAGGGAGTAGTGCAGCAGTACTGGAGGAGTAGGAGGGAGGAGAGAGATGCAGTGGGATTGTGGAGAAAGCGGGTTGAATAACGTAGATGTGCCACATTTGCTGTCTGCCATGCCTTTCCGCTGTTGGGGTGGGGGCCTTGCTACTGGTGGTGTCTGGACACTGCCCCGGGTGAGTCCCGCATAGCGGTTTTTGCTCTTTCACCTATTAGTGTGTACGTTGTTGGGGGCTGTTTCATGACGCCCGCACTGCAGCACTGCTTCGGTGATGTTGAAGGACTGCGGCTCCTAGCTCCACCTTCAGCCCAGTAGGATGCTGGGTGACCGAGTCCCCTGCAGCTGCAGGGGGTAGAGCCAACAGCAGTGTAGCGCTCCTTCTGGCTGCGGCCTCTGGGTGCTGCGTGGGTTGGTTTCTTCCAGCCTTTTCACCGTGTTGGGGGCTGTTTCATGACGCCCGCACTGCATCACTGCTTCGGTGATGTTGAAAGACGCGGCTCCTAGCTCCACCTTCAGCCCAGTAGGATGCTGGGTGACCGAGTCCCGCTGCAGCTGCAAGGGGTAGAGCCAACGGCGGTGTAGAGCTCCTTCTGGCTGCGGCCTCTGGGTGCTGCATGGGTTGGTTTCTTCCAGCCTTTTCACCGTGTCAGCTCACTCTGTACTGGCACCAGTGTGTGGTGGTGTTCCATTCCCGAGGTGCACAAGATGGTTTATGTTCGAGTGTGCACTGGGAATACTGTGAGGTCACATACTTTTCTTGGATGACAGGGCTGCTTCACTTTCTCATTCTTGGAGTGTGGAGCTGTCTTCGTCTATGGCATAGCTGAGCTACAGCAGGTCTTTCTTGCATTTCTGTCGATTCTGCCTGCGGTGGGAAACATCCTTTACAACGCAGTGCTTTTACCACGCAGGTTTTACAACGAAAACCATTACAACGCATTGCGCTGGGGGGCGCTCTAGGATAGGGAATAGATTTAATTTACTATCCAACACCTTCCCTAGTGTCCACGGGGACTGGAGTTGGAATAGTAAATTAAACTATTCACTATCCAACACCACAAAGCGCTATGCGTTGTAAAGGTTTGCGTTGTGAAAACTGCATTGTAACAGCATGCGTGGTAAAAGCATGCGTTGTAACGTCATACATCCGCCTGCGGTCCTTGATTGCTGTTGCTGGCCTTCTGCTGCCAGGCTCCTGTGCCTCCTGGTGCTGGTTTTCGGTGCCTCCTACATGTGAGGCATGTGTTCTGACGCTGCTTCTTGGCTGTTGGCTGCTGGGCACCTCTGCCCTTTAGGGCACTTCCTGCTCATCCCACGCTGCTGGCTGCTCCATTCCCCCCTATGCTCCTCTCGCTTGCTTCCCGGCCCCGTCTCTCCTGCTGGGCTGGGCGAGGGTGCCCGGTGGTGTGTGGCTCAGTCCTGGTTCCTGGCCCAGTGGCGCCTCTTTTTTCTGTGTTGTGCCGGTCCGCCAGCTCCTGTTCCATTTTTGGCGGGTTGGCCGTTGCCATGTTGGGTGGCGGTGACTCCTGAAGTTGCCGGGATTGTTTCTGGGGCCTCCTGCTTGCACTGCGGGCACTCTGTCGCTGCGCTGCATCCCTGGTTCTGCCCTCGTGAGTTGGTCTGCGGGGCTGGGGTTCTTGCCTGTTTGGGCTGTTCATTGTCCTTGGTTCCTGCCCTACTGGGTGTTTCAGGTGGCTGGACTGGTGTGCTGGGGCGTGCGGTGCTGCCGGTGTTTTGGTTCACCTGTGTGCTGTCTTTTTGGGCTAGTATCCCCTGGGGGGGCCTGGTTGCCGGGCTGGCTCTCTGCCGCCTCCTGCTCCCGGGCTGCCTTGTGCTGCCGGGGCTGGCAAACGCACATCTGCTGCTGCCTGCAGCGGGACTGTGCCAGCATGTCCGCTTGGCACTTTTCCCTCCTGGGCTTCTGTGTTGTGCTCTGCTGGGTGACTGTGGGCTTTGTTGCTCGCCGCCGCTTAGCCTCTGCCGTGCGTGGCCTCCCTGGGTGGTGTGACTGGGGTTCATGGTCCTCTCTTGGCCATAGGATCGCTTGCGCTTGCCCTCTCTTGGGATCTTGGTCCTGCCAGGGTCTGCCCACTTTTCTGATGTTCCTGCGCAGCGCTTCTCCTCGGGTGTTGTTAATGCAGGTGCTGTGGTGTAGCCTTGAGTGAGCTGGATCCCTTGGTCGGCTCTCCCGTCCCGAGGGTCCTTGCCTGTGCTGCAGGCTTTGTTCCTCTGCTGGCGTCCAGTTCAGCTGGTTGTGTACCCTGCTTGGCTGTGCCGTGGGTTCTTGCGGCCTCTCTTCGGTGTTGCTCGTTCTGTCCGTTGGAGTGCGGTGTCCCCATCCTTTCTGGGGTCTGGCCTCACTGGGGTTCAGGTGTTCGTGATTGCTGGGGGGCTTCTTTCCCTGTTGCTGCCTCCTTTGCAACTGTTGTGTTCACCTTGCACCTTTCTGGAGCTTCCAGTGTGTATTCCGGGCCCTCCTGTGTGCTGGGTTTGCTTTGTGGGGGGATGGCTGAGTGCTGTCTTCTGCTTCTTGGCTCTTCCGTGCTGAGTGCTGTTGTTTTTGGTTGCTTCTGGCTCTGGCGCTGGCTGTTCCTGGCTTCTGGGGTTCCCTTGGTGTGGCCTTGTGTTCCCCTGCTTCTGCGGCACCCCTGCTCTGTTTCCTGGGTTTGCCTTTGGATTCTTTTGGTAAGTCCTGGTTGCCCCTCCTGATTCTGCCGGCGTGCCTGCTCTCGCCTGGTCTCTGTGGTTCCGCTTAGTCGAGCCTGGTTTGTTCCTGGTTGGGGCCGCCTAGGGGTGCCTATGGCTGTCAGCTAATGGGGCTGGTGGGGTTGGGTCCTGCTCTCCCTTTCCTTTACGTCCCCCCTGGGGTGTGTTTCTGGTGGCGGTTCGCGTTTTGGATCCCTGGTGTTCGTGCCCCTGCTGTTTGGGGCCTGGCTCTCTTTCGCTGCTGCTGTGTGCTTGGCTTGGCACCTGTTTTCCACTCTTTTGGTCTGCTGGGGCTTACCGGCTTCTGCTGGTTTTGGGCATCTTTTGGTTGCCTTTTTTTTGCGTCCTTGCCTGTGCTCTCTCTGTGGTTCCTGGTGGGGCACTTTCTTGGTTTCCGGCCATGTACTGGTGGGTCCTTCTTGGGCTGCTCCTACCGGAGGTTCACTTCCCGGGCTTGGTTTGCCTCTAGTTGGGTGTCTGTGTTTCTGCCTGTGGTTCCGTTGGGTGCTGTTGGGCTTCGGTTTTCCCCGTTGCTCCTTTCTGGGTGGCTGCCCTCTTTTTTTCTCCTGGGCTGTGGGTCCCTTGTCCGGTCCTGTGTAGGGTCTTGGTGTTCGCTGCTTCTGGGTTGGCCTGTCCGGGATTGCCTCCTGTTGCTCCTGGTCTGCCGGCTTCCTGCTGGTTCGGTGTGGCCTGTGGCTGGGCCTCCTTGTCTTGCTGGGCTACAGGGTGTTCTTTGCTGGGCATTCCTGGTTCTTCCTGGTTCCGGTGCCTGGCTCGCTCCTGTTTTTCCCTTGCTTCCCGGGTTCTGTTCCTCGTGTGTGTCTATTTTGGTGCCCCCACACTCCCCTCTTTGGTTGGGGTGCGGTTCTGTGGGGTCCTCCCTCCTGGCTGCAGGGTGTCCGGGATCTGCTGCTGCTTGGCCCTCTGCCTTCTCTGCTTCCTCTGGTTTCCGTTTCGGCGGTTTCCTGTGTTTGTTTTTCTTCCGGCTATCTGTTTGGTCCGGTGATGGTGTGCTGGGGGTCTCTGTCGGCCTCCCTGCCCTTCCCTTTGCCCTGAACTCTGCGTGGTGTACAGTTGGGGGGGTTTACCCAAAAGGAGTCACTGGGACCTGGGTTGATTAGTAATATGAGGAAGGGGTCCCAATGAGATTGAGAACACAAAGTAAAACTTGATAAAGACAACAATCACGTAGACATTAAATTCAACCACATTGTTTTAATCACAATGGGGAAAACATGATCAATAACATCAATAGTCAGGTAATTGGTGAAAGGTGGAGCAAGGCCCCGGGAGGGGGGAAAAAAGGGGGTGCGTGATGTTGTGAGGATACAGTGATAGGGAAGGGTTGATAGGTGACAGAATAATCAGTATTTCAAACCAAATGGTTTTGATGGTTACATACTATGTACAAAACAAAACAGGAAATAATCCACTTTAAAATCAAGACATATCATACTCCAAACAGTACAGTATATGAACAGTTGGGGCGTGGAGTTGATAATTAGAACAGGTAGTTGTCGACGTTTCAACCCTCTCAAATAGGCAGGTATAGTTATGTCCTTGCGACGGGGTCTTCTTCAGGACAGGAGAATGGGGGCAGACCACCTTGTTGGAGTCAGTTCAGGGGTAATAACAGTCAAGGACACCAAGTTAATGTTCCCCGTCAGAATACTCTCTCCACGAGAACTCAAGCGGATTCGACGCCAGATTCATTCGGCCTCCGACTAACTTGAGGATTCATCCGGCATTGAACCCGGTTCCGATTATTCCTCGTGGAGAGAGTATTCTGTACTGTTTGGAGTATGATATGCCTTGATTTTAAAGTGGATTATTTCCTGTTTTGTTTTGTACATGGTATGTAACCATCAAAACCATTTGGTTTGAAATACTGATTATTCTGTCACCTATCAACCCTTCCCTATCACTGTATCCTCACAACATCACGCACCCCCTTTTTTCCCCCCTCCCGGGGCCTTGCTCCACCTTTCACCAATTACCTGACTATTGATGTTATTGATCATGTTTTCCCCATTGTGATTAAAACAATGTGGTTGAATTTAATGTCTACGTGATTGTTGTCTTTATCAAGTTTTACTTTGTGTTCTCAATCTCATTGGGACCCCTTCCTCATATTACTGAACTCTGCGTGGGCTCCTTCCAGGGGCTCATTGGGCCTGTGGATATGCCTGCCTTGGCGGGTTGCTTGGCTCGAGTCCTGGCTTCCTGGTTCCTTGTGCATTTGTTGCCCTGGTTTTTGCGGTCTCTTGGCTCCTCTTCAGCGTTGGCAGGAGTCGGGACTGGTGGGTTTCTGGCCTGTGTGCTGTGCGCCATGTGGCCTTTTCCGTTGCTCCGGCCCTTACTGCGTGCTTGGCCTGGGTGTTGGGTGCCTGTGCAGTCCTCCGCCTTGTTGGCGTCTGTTTTTGTCTACCCTCTGAGTTGCGGTTTTGGTTCGGTTCCGGGTTGCTTCCTCTGCTCCACCTGTTCTGGGTTTTTTGGCCGTTCAGTTGGCGGTCTTCTTCCTTGTGGGGGCTTTTGGCCTCCTGGGGTTTCGGGTCTCTGTTTCCTTCCCTTTCCTTTTTGGTTTGGTTGGGGTCTGACTCCGGTTCTGCTCCCGGTCTCTTGCGGGGGCTCCTCCCTCTGGGCTGGGTGCCAGGTGGTTTTCGTTTGGTGGCCCTGGTGGTGCTGGCTTTTCTTCCCCGGTCCTGGCCTCCTCTGCGGGGTTTCCTTGGCTTTCTCCTCTGTGCTCTCTGAGGACCGGGTCGTTCGGTTTGGTGAGGTGGGCTGGTTTCTGGCCTGTTCCTTCCTCCTTCCTCTTTCCTTGTTGGTCTGGGTGCTTTGGCCTGCGCCCTGTTACCTGGGCTGGGCTTCTTTCTTGGGCCTTTTCCGGGGGGTCAGGGTTGGCTCAGTGTCTGTGCAGCTGCCGGGTCCTGTGTGCTTTTCTGGTGGTTCTGGGCTGGGCGGGCTTGTCCGGTGGGTCCCTTGTCCGTGTCCTTTTGGCCTGGTTGCCCTGTCTCCTGTTTCTCTGGTTGGCAGCCTCCTTTTTGTGGCCCTGGCCTTCTGTATTTTTTCTTGATTGTCTCCGGTCCTTGTTTTGACCCTGCTGTCCTGTTCTGGGTTGCTGGCTGGTTGCTTCCTGCGGTCCCCCTTCCCTCCTTCTCGGTGCTCCCTTGGGTTGCTGCGTTTGGTGTGGTTTCCTGGGTGTGCTTGTGGATTCGGAAAGGCCGGTTTTCTGCTTTGGCATTCATACGCCCCTCCCTCCCTCCTGGGCAGCCGGCCTTCCAGTCTGTGCTTGGTTGTACAGACAGGATGCTGGGTAAGTACTGCTTATGTAGTCCCAGTGGGAGGGGCAGTATTAGGGTCTCAGCATGCCTCTGCTCTTTTTTTTCTGTCGGGAGATGGTTATCTCCAATTTGTGACTGAATGGGACGAGGACAACAGGACCCGGAGTAATGAAGATTACCGGTAAGTAATAGAGCATTTACTCCCTCGAGGCTCGCCTCTTTCTCCCATCCCAGAACATCTTACAAGGTTGGAGCTCTGAATTAATTTTTTTCTCCTCTATATAGTTGATGACTCTCTCGAAGTCAGTGCCCCTGCTATAAATACTAGTGCGTGGGCCGTATTTAAAGAGCCGGAAGCTTTTCATACACATTAGGGTATAAACTATGCCCTATTTCTGGAACTGCCTGGAAATGGCCAGTTGAACAAGACCGACTGCTTCTTTTTTTTACATCTGAATTATAGAATTTAAGTGAAGGACTAGCGTGCGTGTAAATATTTTGTGCACTTTTTTTTACAAACTAGTCACAGCGCACACTTGAAATGATGAGTCTGTTGAACAACCATCTTGAAAGAGGAAGAATTGTGAGTTTCAGACAGAGCTGTAATCAAAAAATAAAGCCAAGGTTTCAACATTCATATAAATGCAGGTTGGTAGACGTGCCACATTGGCTGTATGCCGTGCCTTCCCGCTGTTGGGGTGGGGGCCTTGCTGCTGGTGGTGTCTGGCCCCTGCCCCGGGTGAGTCCTGCATAGCGGTTTTTGCTCTTTCACCTACGGGTGTGTACATTGTTGGGTGCTGTTTCATGACGCCCGCACTGCAGCACTGCTTCGGTGATGTTGAAGGACTGCGGCTCCTAGCTCCACCTTCAGCCTAGTAGGATGCTGGGTGACCGAGTCCCGCTGTAGCTGCAGGGGGTAGAGCCAATGGCGGTGTAGCGCTCCTGGCTGCGGCCTCTGGATGCTGCTTGGGTTGGTTTCTTACAGCCTTTTCACCATGTCCGCCACACTCTGTACTGGCACCAGTGTGTGGTGGTGTTCCATTCCCGAGGTGCACAAGATGGTTTATGTTCGAGTGTGTGCTGGGAATACTGTGAGGTCACATACTTTTCTTGGATGACAGGGCTGCTTCACTTTCTCATTATTGGAGTGTGGAGCTGTCTTCGTCTATGGCATAGCTAAGCTACAGCAGGTCTTTCTTGCATTTCTGTCGATTCTGCCTGCGGTGGGAAACATCCTTTACAACGCAGTGCTTTTACCACGCAGGTTTTACAACGAAAACCATTACAACGCATTACGCTGGGGGGCGCCCTAGGATAGGGAATAGATTTAATTTACTATCCAACACCTTCCCTAGTGTCCACGGGGACTGGAGTTGGAATAGTAAATTAAACTATTCACTCTCCAGCACCCCAAAGCGCTATGCGTTGTAAAGGTTTGCGTTGTAAAAACTGCATTGTAACAGCAACGAAACTTTTACAACGCAGTGCTTTTACAACGCAGGTTTTACAACGAAAACCATTACAACGCATTACGCTGGGGGGCGCCCTAGGATAGGGAATAGATTTAATTTACTATCCAACACCTTCCCTAGTGTCCACGGGGACTGGAGTTGGAATAGTAAATTAAACTATTCACTCTCCAGCACCCCAAAGCGCTATGCGTTGTAAAGGTTTGCGTTGTAAAAACTGCATTGTAACAGCATGCGTGGTAAAAGCATGCGTTGTAACGTCATACATTCGCCTGCGGTCCTTGATTGCTGTTGCTGGCCTTCCGCTGCCAGGCTCCTGTGCCTCCTGGTGCTGGTTTTCGGTGCCTCCTACATGTGAGGCATGCGTTCTGACGCTGCTTCTTGGCTGTTGGCTGCTGGGCACCTCTGCCCTTTAGGGCACTTCCTGCTCATCCCACGCTGCTGGCTGCTCCATTCCCCCCTATGCTCCTCTCGCTTGCTTCCCGGCCCCGTCTCTCCTGCTGGGCTGGGGGAGGGTGCCCGGTGGTGTGTGGCTCAGTCCTGGTTCCTGGCCCAGCGGCGCCTCTTTTTTCTGTGTTGTGCCGGTCCGCCAGCTCCTGTTCCATTTTTGGCGGTTTGCCGTTGCCATGTTGGTTGGCGGTGACTCCTGAAGTTGCCGGGGATTGTTTCTGGGGCCTCCTGCTTGCACTGCCTGCACTCTGTCGCTGCGCCGCATCCCTGCTTCTGCCCTCGTGAGTTGGTCTGCGGGGCTGGGGTTCTTGCCTGTTTGGGCTGTTCATTGTCCTTGGCTCCTGCCCTACTGGGTGTTCCAGGTGGCTGGGCTGGTGTGCTGGGGCATTCGGTGCTGCCGGTGTTTTGGTTCAACTGTGTGCTGTCTTTTTGGGCTAGTATCCCCTGGGGGGGCCTGGTTGCCGGGCTGGCTCTCTGCCGCCTCCTGCTCCCGGGCTGCCTCGTGGTGCCGGGGCTGGCAACACACATCTGATGCTGCCTGCAGCGGGACTGAGCCGGCATGTCCGCTTGGCACTTTTCCCTCCTGGGCTTCTGTGTTGTGCTCTGCTGGGTGACTGTGGGCTTTGTTGCTCGCCGCCGCTTAGCCTCTGCCGTGCGTGGCCTCCCTGGGTGGTGTGACTGGGGTTCATGGTCCTCTCTTGGCCATAGGATCGCTTGTGCTTGCCCTCTCTTGGGATCTTGGTCCTGCCAGGGTCTGCCCGCTTTTCTGATGTTCCTGTGCAGCGCTTCTCCTCGGGTGTTGTTAATGAAGGTGCTGTGGTGTAGCCTTGAGTGAGCTGGATCCCTTGGTCGGCTCTCCCTTCCCGAGGGTCCTTGCCTGTGCTGCAGGCTCTGTTCCTCTGCTGGCGTCCAGTTCGGCTGGTTGTGTGCCCTGCTTGGCTGTGCCGTGGGTTCTTGCGGCCTCTCTTCGGTGTTGCTCGTTCTGTCCGTTGGAGTGCGGTGTCCCCATCCTTTCTGAGGTCTGGCCTCCCTGGGGTTCAGGTGTTGGCGATTGCTGGGGTGGCTTCTTTCCCTGTTGCTGCCTCCTTTGCAACTGTTGTGTTCACCTTGCACCTTTCTGGAGCTTCCCGTGTGTATTCCGGGCCCTCCTGTGTGCTTGGGTTGCTTTGTGGGGGGATGGCTGAGTGCTGTCTTCTGCTTCTTGGCTCTTCCGTGCTGAGTGCTGTTGTTTTTAGTTGCTTCTGGCTCTGGCGCTGGCTGTTCCTGGCTTCTGGGGTTCCCTTGGTGTGGCCTTGTGTTCCCCTGCTTCTGCGGCACCCCCTGCTCTGTTTCCTGGGTTTGCCTTTGGATTCTTTTGGTAAGTACTGGTTGCCCCTCCTGATTCTGCCGGCGTGCCTGCTCTCGCCTGGTCTCAGTGGTCGGGCCTGGTTTGCCGGGCCTGGTTTGTTCCTGGTTGGGGCCGCCTAGGGGTGCCTATGGCTGTTAGCTACTGGGGCTGGTGGGGTTGGGTCCTACTCTCCCTTTCCTTTGCGTCCCCCCTGGGGTGTGTTTCTGGTGGTGGTTCACGTTTTGGATCCCTGGTGTTCGTGCCCCTGCTGTTTGGGGCCTGGCTCTCTTTCTCTGCTGCTGTGTGCTTGGCTTGGCACCTGTTTTCCACTCTTTTGGTCTGCTGGGGCTTTCCGGCTTCTGCTGGTTTTGGGCGTCTTTTGGTTGCCTTTTTTTTGGACTTGCGTCCTTGCCTGTGCTCTCTCTGTGGTTCCTGGTGGGGCACTTTCTTGGTTTCTGGCCGTGTACTGGTGGGTCCTTCTGGGGCTGCTCCTACCGGCGGTTCACTTCCCGGGCTTGGTTCGCCTCTAGTTGGGTGTCTGTGTTTCTGCCCGGGGTTCCGTTGGGTGCAGTTGGGCTTCGGTTTTCCCCGTTGCTCCTTCCTGGGTGGCTGCCCTCTTTTTTTCTCCTGGGTTGCGGGTCCCTTGTCCGGTACTGTGTAGGGTCTTGGTGTTCGGTGCTTCTGGGTTGGCTTGTCAGTGATTGCCTCCTGTTGCTCCTGGTCTGCCAGCTTCCTGCTGGTTCGGTGTGGCCTGTGGCTGGGCCTCCTTGTCTTGCTGGGCTCCAGGGTGTTCTTTGCTGGGCATTCCTGGTTCTTCCTGGTTCCGGTGCCTGGCTCGCTCCTGTTTTTCCCTTGCTTCCCGGGCTCTGTTCCTGGTGTATGTCTGTTTTGGTGCCCCCACACTCCCCTCTTTGGTTGGGGTGCCGTTCTGTGGGGTCCTCCCTCCTGGCTGCAGGGTGTCCGGGATTTGCTGCTGCTTGGCCCTCTGCCTTCTCTGCTTCCTCTGGTTTCTGTTTCGGCGGTTTCCTTTGTTTGTTTTTCTTACGGCTTTTTGTTTGGTCCGGTGATGGTGTGCTGGGGGTCTCTGTCAGCCTCCCTGCCCTTCCCTTTGCCCTGGACTCTGCGTGGGCTCCTTCCAGGGGATGATTTGGCTTGTGGGTATGCCTGCCTTGGCGGGTTGCTTGGCTCGAGTCCTGGCTTCCTGGTTCCTTGTGCATTTGTTGCCCTGGTTTTTGCGGTCTCTTGGCTCCTCTTCAGCGTTGGTTGGAGTCGGGCCTGGTGGGTTTCTGGTCTGTGTGCTGTGCGCCATGGGGCCTTTTCTGTTGCTCCGGCCCTTACTGAGTGCTTGGCCTGGGTGTTGGGTGCCTGTGCAGTCCTCTGCCTTGTTGGCATCTGTTTTTGTCTACCCTCTGTGTTGCGGTTTTGGTTCAGTTCCGGGTTGCTTCCTCTGCTCCACCTGTTCTGGGTTTTTTGGGCGTTCAGTTGGCGGTCTTCTTCCCTGTGGGGGCTTTTGGCCTCCTGGGGTTTCGGGTCTCTGTTTCCTTCCATTTCCTTTTTGGTTTGGTTGGGGTCTGGCTCCGGTTCTGCTCCCGGTCTCTTGCGGGGGCTCCTCCCTCTGGGCTGGGTGCCTGGTGGTTGTCGTTTGGTGGCCCTGGTGGTGCTGGCTTTTCTTCCCCGGTCCTGGCCTCCTCTGCGGGGTTTCCTTGGCTTTCTCCTCTGTGCTCTCTGAGGACCGGTTCGTTCGGTTTGGTGGGGTGGGCTGGTTTCTGGCCTGTTCCTTCCTCCTTCCTCTTTCCTTGTTGGTCTGGGTGCTTTGGCCTGCGCCCTGTTACCTGGGCTGAGCTTCTTTCTTGGGCCTTTTCCGGGGGGTCAGGGTTGGCTCAGTGTCTGTGCAGCTGCCGGGTCCTGTGTGCTTTTCTGGTGGTTCTGGGCTGAGCGGGCTTGTCCGGTGGGTCCCTTGGCCGTGTCCTTTTGGCCTGGTTGCCCTCTCTCCTGTTTCTCTGGTTGGCAGCCTCCTTTTTGTGGCCCTGACCTTCTGTATTTTTTCTTGATTGTCTCCGGTCCTTGTTTTGGCCCTGCTGTCCTGTTCTGGGTTGCTGGCTGGTTGCTTCCTGCGGTCTCCCTTCCCTCCTTCTCGGTGCTCCCTTGGGTTGCTGCGTTTGGTGTGGTTTCCTGGGTGTGCTTGTGGATTCGGAAAGGCCGGTTTTCTGCTTTGGCATTCATACGCCCCTCCCTCCCTCCTGTGCAGCCGGCCTTCCAGTCTGTGCTTGGTTGTACAGACAGGATGCTGGGTAAGTACTGCTTATGTAGTCCCAGAGGGTCTCAGCATGCCTCTGCTCTTTTTTTTCTGTCGGGAGATGGTTATCTCCAATTTGTGACTGAATGGGACGAGGACAACAGGACCCGGAGTAATGAAGATTACCGGTAAGTAATAGAGCATTTACTCCCTCGAGGCTCGCCTCTTTCTCCCATCCCAGAACATCTCACAAGGATGGAGTTCTGAATTAATTTTTTTCTCCTCTATATAGTTGATGACTCTCTCGAAGTCAGTGCCCCTGCTATAAATACTAGTACGTGGGCCGTATTTAAAGAGCCGGAAGCTTTTCATACACATTAGGGTATAAACTATGCCCTATTTCTGGAACTGCCTGGAAATGGCCAGTTGAACAAGACCGACTGCTTCTTTTTTTTACATCTGAATTATAGAATTTAAGTGAAGGACTAGCGTGCGTGTAAATATTTTGTGCACTTTTTTTTACAAACTAGTCACAGCGCACACTTGAAATGATGAGTCTGTTGAACAACCATCTTGAAAGAGGTAGAATTGTGAGTTTCAGACGGAGCTGTAATGAAAAAATAAAGCCAAGGTTTCAACATTCATATAAATGCAGGTTGGTAGACGTGCCACATTGGCTGTATGCCGTGCCTTCCCGCTGTTGGGGTGGGGGCCTTGCTGCTGGTGGTGGCTGGCCCCTGCCCAGGGTGAGTCCCGCATAGCGGTTTTTGCT
Source organism: Lissotriton helveticus (assembly GCF_964261635.1). Lineage (NCBI taxonomy): Eukaryota > Metazoa > Chordata > Amphibia > Caudata > Salamandridae > Lissotriton > Lissotriton helveticus. The sequence goes on along the minus strand of NC_136061.1, from coordinate 1,965,778,592 downwards.
CTTTCACCTACGGGTGTGTACATTGTTGGGGGCTGTTTCATGACGCCCGCACTGCAGCACTGCTTCGGTGATGTTGAAGGACTGCGGCTCCTAGCTCCACCTTCAGCCTAGTAGGATGCTGGGTGACCGAGTCCCGCTGCAGCTGCAGGGTGTAGAGCCAATGGCGGTGTAGCGCCCCTGGCTGCGGCCTCTGGGTGCTGCTTGGGTTGGTTTCTTACAGCCTTTTCACCGTGTCTGCCACACTCTGTACTGGCAGCAGTGTGTGGTGGTGTTCCATTCCCGAGGTGCACAAGATGGTTTATGTTCGAGTGTGCACTGGGAATACTGTGAGGTCACATACTTTTCTTGGATGACAGGGCTGCTTCACTTTCTCATTATTGGAGTCTGGAGCTGTCTTCGTCTATGGCATAGCTGAGCTACAGCAGGTCTTTCTTGCATTTCTGTCGATTCTGTCGGCGGTCCTTGATTGCTGTTGCTGGCCTTCTGCTGCCAGGCTCCTGTGCCTCCTGTTGGTGGTTTTCGGTGCCTCCTACATTTGAGGTATGCGTTCTGACGCTGCTTCTTGGCTGTTGGCTGCTGGGCACCTCTGTCCTTTAGGGCACTTCCTGCTCGTCCCACGCTGCTGGCTGCTCCATTCCCCCTATGCTCCTCTTGCTTGCTTCCCGGACCCCTCTCTCCTGCTGGGCTGGGGGTGGGTGCCCAGTGCCCGGTGGTGTGTGGCCCAGTCCTGGTTCCTGGCCCAGTGGTGCCTATTTTTTCTGTATTGTTCCAGTCCGCCAGCTCCTGTTCCATTTTTGGTGGGTTGGCCGTGGCCATGCTGGGCGGTGGTGACTCCTGGAGTTACCGGGGATTGTTCCTGGGGCCTCCTGCTTGCACTGCCTGCACTCTGTTGCTGCGCTGCATCCCTGCTTCTGCCCTCGTGAGTTGGTCTGCGGGGCTGGGGTTCTTGCCTGTTTGGGCTGTTCCTTGTCCTTGGCTCCTGCCCTACTGGGTGTTCCAGGTGGCTGGGCTGGTGTGCTGTGGTGTGCCATGTTGCCGGTGTTTTGGTTCACCTGTGTGCTGTTTTTTTGGGCTTGTATCCCCTGGGGGGCCTGGTTGCCAGTCTGGCTCTCTGCCGCCTCCTGCTCCCGGGCTGCCTCGTGCTGCCGGGGCTGGCACCGCACATCTGCTGCCGCCTGCAGCGGGACTGAGCCGGCATGTCCGCTTGGCAGTTTTCCCTCTTGGGCTTCTGTGTTGTACTCTGCTGGGTGACTGTGGGCTTTGTTGCTCGCCGCCGCTTTGCCTCTGCTGTGCGTGGCCTCCCTGGGTGGTGTGACTGGGGTTCATGGTCCTCTAATTTCTAATTTCTAATTTAAAATATTTCTAGAGCGCAGCGTACACCTTGCGGTTTCTTGGCGCTGGGGGGATTTGGCTGCTGAGGGAAAGAGACCGGAAGAAGGAGAGTTTAAGAAGGGAAAGCCTGGCTGAAGAGGAACGTTTTCAGATCTCTACGAAAGGGAAAGTACTGAGTAGCAGAGCGGAGGTGATCAGGGAGTGAGTTCCAAAAGGTTGGAGCCAGGGTGGAAAAGCTGGCCCCGCCCCACTTTTTACGTGTGAAGCGAGGGGTCTGAAGAAGGGACTTGGAGGAAGACCGAAGTTCTCTTGCAGGTACATACGAATGGATTAGTGAAGTGATAAAAGCGGGGGCAGTACCCTGGCGGGCCTGGAAGGCCATACAGCCGATCTTAAAAAGGGAGCGTTCTTTTACAGGGAGCCAGTGAAGCTCCCTGAGAAGGGGGGTGGAATGGTGATAACGAGGAAGGCCATACACCAGTCGAGCTGCCTGGTTTTGGATGATCTGGAGTCTGCGCAAACTGTACGCGGGGATACCAAGGTAGAGAGCGTTTGCGTAGTCCAGCCGCGATATCATAAGTGCGGCCATGATGATCTTGAGTGCCTGGGGGGAAAAGAAGCGGGAAATAGAGCGGATAGTGCGGAGAGTGAAGAAACAAGAGGATACCACGGAACTAATTTGTGAATGGAGAGTGAGCTGGTTGTTTATTTTTACACCGAGTGTTTTGACTGTGGTGGAAGGGGTAGGTGAGGGGCCGAGAGAGGGGGGCCAGAAGAGAGAGTTGCAGGGGCTGGATGAGCCACCCGTGAGAACCAGCTCGGTTTTATCCGGGTTCAGCTTGAGGTGGTTGTGGTTCATCCAGTCCCTGATGAAAGTCATAGTTGACTGGAAATTAGAGACAGAGAGAGGAGAGGGGGATAGATCAAAGATGAGCTGGAGGTCATCCGCGTAATTATAAACGGTGACCTCCAGCTGCTGGAGTGCGAAAATGAGAGGAAAGATATAGAGATTGAAAAGCAGAGGGGAAAGAGAGGAACCCTGGGGAACACCACACGTGACGGGGAGAGGAGTGGCCGTGAAGTTGCCTAGCCGAACCGCCTGGGTGCGGTCCCTCAGAAAGGAGGAGAGCCAAACGAGAGCTGATCCCCCGATACCAGCCGCCTTGACACGGGTAAGTAAGATGGTGTGATCCACCGTGTCAAAGGCGGCGGAGAGATCAAGGAGGACCAGTGCCTGGTGCTTGTTCTCATCCATACCCTTTCTGAGATTGTCTAAGACTGCGACCACGACTGATTCGGTCGAGTGCCTAGGACGGAACCCGGCTTGGCGGGAAGCCAGTCCTCCGTTTGCCTCAACATGGGCGCTGAGTGCCGCGGTGACGTGGCGTTCCATCACCTTGCCCAAAAAGGGTAACAGGGAGATGGGGCGATAGTTGGCCGAGATGGAAGGGTCCGCGCCAGGTTTTTTCAAAATGGGCACTATTGTAGCTGCCTTTAGCGCGGAGGGCACAACGCCCTGTGCCAGAGAGCTGTTGAGGAAAGCGATGGGGAGGTCAGGGCAGCTGGAGTAAATTTGCTGCAGGACTCGCGCCGGGCAGACGTCCGCAGGGGACCCTGACTTCACTTTGGGAAGTATCTCCAGAAAGGAGTCCTGGTTGAGGGGGGGAATGGAGGTAAGTGGGAGTAGGACAGACGGGGGGAGGGATCGACGAAGGCAGACGAGGGAGGTGGGATGTTGGTCTTGATAGTGGCAATTTTCTCTAAGAAATAGGTATTAAGTTGATCACAGAGGAACTGGGAAGGAGGAATTTGAGACGAGGTTCGGTCTGAGAATGCTAGGTCATTCACTATGCTAAAGATTTCCCTAGTTTTGTTTTCTGCAGAAGTTATTTTAGAAGAGAAGTAGGAGGTTTTTGCATCCAGGATAGCAGATTTGTATTTAGCCAGTACTGATAGGAAGTGGGTTTTTGATGAGGGGCTGTAATTTATCCTCCATTGCCTCTCCGCCCGTCGGGCGCTCAGTTTGAGATCCTTTAGGTGGTCATTGAACCATCTATTGGAGTTCTTGGGACGGCGGATGGAAATGCGTCGTAAAGGCGCCACTGAGTCGCAGCCTCCAGCCAGCCAGGTGTCAATGGCCTTGGCTTGAGAGGCAGATGATAAGCCAGCGAGAATGGGAGTGGAGTTGCGGAGTGAGGAGGTCAAGGAGGAATAATCCAGTCTGTTCCAATTCCGCGCCCAGGTGTTTTTGGTGTGCGGAGTTTTGGGCATCAGGTTTCGAAGAATGGAGAAGGAAATGAAGGTATGGTCGGACCATGGGCACGGCGAAACAGCAGCCGAGGCCACAGGGAGGTTAAGGGACCAAACCTGGTCCAGAGTGTGCCCATGGGAATGAGTGGGGACGGATATGTGTGATACAAAGTTGAGGGATGAAAGGTAATCAGTAAATTCTTTAGAAGCTGAGCACTCATGTGGGTCTGCGGGCCAGTAATTGAAGTCCCCTAGGACCAAGACCGAGGCGTAGTTGACCACCAGGTTAGCCAACAGGTCTTGAAATGCCGGCAAGAATAAGGATGAGGGCTGAGGTGGGCGGTACATAAGGAGACAAGTGATGGGGGGGGGGAAAAGAAAGAGAGCGGACTACCAGGAAGTCATTAGGGGCAATAAGGGGAAAAGGGAGTTGTTGAAAGTTCAGCTCCGACCGAGCAATTAGGGCGACCCCACCACCAGTCTTGCCTGTCGGCCGGTCGGCTCGCAGGGCCACATAGGAGGGGGGTAGGGTGGCCAGGAGAACAGGGAGGGAAGAGTCGCAGTACCAGGTTTCGGTCAGGAGCAGTACGTCTGGTTTCTCTGAGTCGAGTAGGACGAACAGCTCATGATGGTGCTTGACCGCTGACCTGGTATTGAGTAGGACAACAGACAGTGCCGGAGAGCGGGGGAAGGCATCAAGGGGGGGGGGCAAGGTGACGGGGGATCGTGCTGCAAGGGATAGGAAGTAGTGGGGGACGAGGGAGCGAGACCTAGTGTAGAAATCAGACTGCGGATAGAATCCGAGAGTGGCCAGTGGCCTTGGAGGGCAGTTAAGTCCTTGGTAGTATAAGACATGGTTTTAGCATGGAGTCGTGCCCCTAGCCCCGTCCGGCCGCGGACGGGCGCAGACGGGCTTGCCTTAGGCGCGCCTTCGGCGCGCAAACGGCGCTCCCGCTGCGCTCGTCCGCTGCGCGTTCTATAGATGCACATTGATATAGGGGGCCGTAAGGGCGGGAAGGGGGCGTGGCCTAGCGGTGGGCGTGGCCAGCGGCGCAGGACGCCGGTGTGTAGGGTCACGTGAGCGCTAGCTCCGCTCCGTGATCCCAAATGCCAAGATACAATGTAAGTAAAAACACACAAAGTTAAAAGCAGTTTTTCAAATAGGCAGATCTGTAAAAATCAAGCAATAGCGTCTACTCCCGGCTATTTTGCCTCAGGAGTCAGCCCAACAGAGCGCTCGTAAGCTCAGCACTTATGTAGGGCGGGAAGGGGGCGTGGCCTAGCGGTGGGCGTGGCCAGCGGCGCAGGACGCCGGTGTGTAGGGTCACGTGAGCGCTAGCTCCGCTCCGTGATCCCAAATGCCAAGATACAATGTAAGTAAAAACACACAAAGTTAAAAGCAGTTTTTCAAATAGGCAGGTCTGTAAAAATCAAGCAATAGCGTCTACTCCCGGCTATTTTGCCTCAGGAGTCAGCCCAACAGAGCGCTCGTAAGCTCAGCACTTATGTAGGGCGGGAAGGGGGCGTGGCCTAGCGGTGGGCGTGGCCAGCGGCGCAGGACGCCGGTGTGTAGGGTCACGTGAGCGCTAGCTCCGCTCCGTGATCCCAAATGCCAAGATACAATGTAAGTAAAAACACACAAAGTTAAAAGCAGTTTTTCAAATAGGCAGGTCTGTAAAAATCAAGCAATAGCGTCTACTCCCGGCTATTTTGCCTCAGGAGTCAGCCCAACAGAGCGCTCGTAAGCTCAGCACTTATGTAGGGCGGGAAGGGGGCGTGGCCTAGCTGTGGGCGTGGCCAGCGGCGCAGGACGCCGGTGTGTAGGGTCACGTGAGCGCTAGCTCCGCTCCGTGATCCCAAATGCCAAGATACAATGTAAGTAAAAACACACAAAGTTAAAAGCAGTTTTTCAAATAGGCAGGTCTGTAAAAATCAAGCAATAGCGTCTACTCCCGGCTATTTTGCCTCAGGAGTCAGCCCAACAGAGCGCTCGTAAGCTCAGCACTTATGTAGGGCGGGAAGGGGGCGTGGCCTAGCGGTGGGCGTGGCCAGCGGCGCAGGACGCCGGTGTGTAGGGTCACGTGAGCGCTAGCTCCGCTCCGTGATCCCAAATGCCAAGATACAATGTAAGTAAAAACACACAAAGTTAAAAGCAGTTTTTCAAATAGGCAGGTCTGTAAAAATCAAGCAATAGCGTCTACTCCCGGCTATTTTGCCTCAGGAGTCAGCCCAACAGAGCGCTCGTAAGCTCAGCACTTATGTAGGGCGGGAAGGGGGCGTGGCCTAGCGGTGGGCGTGGCCAGCGGCGCAGGACGCCGGTGTATAGGGTCACGTGAGCACTAGCTCCGCTCCGTGATCCCAAATGCCAAGATACAATGTAAGTAAAAACACACAAAGTTAAAAGCAGTTTTTCAAATAGGCAGGTCTGTAAAAATCAAGCAATAGCGTCTACTCCCGGCTATCTCTTGGGTTAACTTGTCCTCTCTTTGGATCTTGGTCCTGCCGGGGTCTGCCCGTTTTTCTGATGTTCCTGCGCAGTGCTGCTCCTCCTGTGTTGTTGGTGCAGGTGCTGTGGTGTAGCCTTGAATGAGCTGGGTCCCTTGGTCGGCTCTCCCTTCCCCGGGGTCATTGCCTGTGCTGCAGGTTGCCCCTCCTGATTCTTCCGGTGTGCCTGCTCTCGCCTGGTCTCTGTGGTTCCACGTGGTTGGACCTGGTTTGTTCCTGGTTTGGGCGGCATGGGGGTGCCTATGGCTGTCGGCTTCTCGGGCTGGTGAGCTTGGGTCCTGCTCTCCCTTTCCTTTGCGTCCACCCTAGGGTGTGTTTCTGGTGGCAGTTCGCGTTTTGGATCCCTGGTGTTCGTGCCCCTGCTGTTTGGGGCCTGCCTCTCTTTTGCTGCTGCTGTGTCCTTGGTTTGGCACCTGTTGTCCACTCTTTTGGTTTGCTGGGGCTTTCCGGCTTCTGCTGGTTTTGGGCGTTTTTTGGTTGCCTTTTTTTCTGACTTGCGTCCTTGCCTGTGCTCTCTCTGTGGGTCCTGGTGGGGCACTTTCTTAGTTTACGGCCGTGTCCTGGACGGTCCTTCTGGGCCTTCTCCCTCCAGCTCTTAGCGTAAAAAGTATGGTCATAGCAGCATTAGTGGTTTTGGCATCATACTTTTTAAACAATGGTTTAAGATAAGCAATTCTAAAAGACAGATACAAATCGCATGAAAGTAGAAAGTGCAAGGTGCTCTGCTTTGTATTCCCGTCACAAGGGCATGGGGCGACAGGGCGCTGTTTCATCGTAGGGAACGCTACTAAATGGTGCACAAGCCTAACCTCATTCTAGTTAGAACATAGTGATGGGAAGGTCTTGTGACAAGTGAAAGGTAATGTTGGAAGCCCTCCGTATCTATATGCAGATGGAAAAGCTGATACGTGGCTTGCTTCCCTACTATTTTCAGCCTGCGTTGGTTTTTATAGCACAGGAAGGTATTCTTTAACTCCTGTTTGGACATACCAGATACTTCATTTTGATTTTCCAAGATTGTTTGATCGAATATGACCCCAAAAGAATTATCTAAATATTTAAGCCAGGGGATCTTAAGGCAATTATCCAATCGCAGGCAGTCATTAATAATAGACTTAGTAAAAATAGTCTCCTCCTTTAACCATATGGATCTCCATAACAGAAGGGGTCTCAAAGCTATTAAATCCGTCAGATAGTTAAGACCCACTTCTCAGTGAGACCGGGAGACTTAAAAGCTTTTAAAAAAAAGAATTCTCTTCCGTTTGTAAATCGCAGCAAGGTTGGAGTCCCCATACCCCAGCCCCATAAAGTGCAACAGATGTGCATCTTGCTTTATAAATATTAACCATGTCTTTATTGCGACGATCCCCCAGATTAGAAGCAAATTTAAAAACACCATATATACTTTTGCTCATTTTGGCCCGAACATGAGACAATTCGTAGTTCCATTTCCCATCAGAAGAAAAGGAAATACCTAAATAACAAAAATTATCCACGTTTTGCACTTTATTGCCTTCAATAAAAAATGGTTTCAAACGCTTGTATTCGGACCAAATACCATTGTAAATGTTTTTGCCTTATTAATCATCAGCTTCCTCTTACTGATAAAAACCGCAAACCCATTGATTAGCCTCTGAAGGCCTATCGGCGTTCGGGATAAAAGCACAGCATCGTCCGCATAAAGCAGGACTGGTACTTCCTTGCCTTTCACTAGTGGGTAATCCGCCTGTATCAATTTAAGTGCTGCGTCAACTTCATCAATAAATAAAGTACAAAGCAACAGGACTAGAACGCAGTCTTGGTGGATACCACGTTTTACGTTAAAATTAGGGATACATTCACCCCTCTGACCGTACCCTACTTTGGTCGATAATTTTTCGTACAGCCTATTTAAAAAGTAAACAATGGGTTTTGGGGCACCAAGATTAAGTGAGACTGGCCATAAAATAACGTGATCCACTAAATCAAAAGTGCTGCTCAAATCTACAAAACATAAAAAGCGCCGTCCCTGTTTAGCACGAGTGTATTTTCCGACTAAGAGCTCCAGGTTAATACACTGTTCTAACGTGCCTAATCCCTTTCTAAAAACGTAGTGTGCCTGAGCCAAAATACCATTGTCCATGACCCACTTCTACAATCTTAACAATAAAACTCTACTCATAATTTTGACGGAGGAGTCGAATAGGGAAATGGGCCGATCGTTTTTGGCTGCAGATTTGTCGCCCTTTTTGTAAATATGAATAATAACAGATTGTCCCCAAGTGGACAGGCAACACTTGGTTCCTGCAGCATTGAAAACTCTTGTTAGTAACGGACCCCATGGTTCTGGTACTGATTTATATACACTGATAGGAACACCATCCGTACCTGGTGCTTTATCCCCTTTACTGCTTTCTATGCCTACCATAACCTCGTCATGGGTAATGTCTAACGGGATAGTGGGCCATTTGTTTAAATTAGTTGGCGCCTTAGTTAAAAATACTGGTGAAGTGAGCCACCCATTCCTCACAGCTGACATGACATAAAAGTTCTGGGAGGGCTTCGTTTTTAAGAAATTTAGGGCCCGATGTAGGTAAATCTTTTTTACCACTTCTTAAATACCGATTCATACCGAATTGGTATTTAAGAAGTGGTAAAAAAGAGGAGGGCAGATGTAGGTAATTAATTACCGAATCGGAAGGAATCGGTATTTACCAATTCGGTAAATACCGAATCGGTAATGCCCATTGATTCCTATGGGCATTGAAGCCCATAGGAATCAATGGGCATTACCGATTCGGTATTTACCAAATCGGTAAATACCGAATTTTGCAAGGGTGCAGGGGGTGTCACTTTGACACCCTCTGGCACCCTATTTACAGGCATGTGTGCCATGTGGCACACAGACATGCCCTAAGGGCATGTTTGTCTGTCACATGGCATAGGTGTGCATGCACACCTGGATTCGGTATTTCACCACCCAATTGGATTGGGTGGTAAAATACCGAATTCTGAAGGCCTGTAGCACTGTGAACAGTGCTACCTACATCTGGGATTTACCGAATCGGTAAAATTACCGATTCGGTATTTTACAGAATCTGTAATTTTACCGATTCGGTAAATTTACCGAATCAGTGTAATAATGGCCCCTACATCTCAATGACCCATTTACCGGTCGGTAACGGCCGAATTCGGCCGTTACCGACCGGTAATGGTCACCTACATCGGGCCCCTAGAGTTCACCGTATCCCAGAACAGTTTGTTGTTGGATGTATCTGCCGCTAGTACAAGGCTATCCCATGCCTCCTGTTGTAGTTCCATCTTCCTACGTTTTAAATTAGATTTATATTCCACTCTTAGATCATAAAATAATGCATTATCCCTTGGTTTATTAGAGAGGGTTTGTTTCAGCTGATTCAAAGAGACGGTACATGAATGGTCGAACCAACCCGTGACCTGTGTTTGTTTCCTAGATGGTGGTGCGGTAAATAATTTCAAGATTGAATCATTAATTATACTAAAATTGGTCAAGCTCTTATCTGGTTCGGTCTCAACCAATAAGCTATCTTCAATTTCGTTACCACAGGTCTGTACAATATTTTTAGTTATTTCAAAAGAGTTGGTGCCCTTCCATTTAATTCTCGTACCGTTTGGGTGGCATGGAGCAATGTTATTAATAACTGTACAACGCTCAACAGTTTTATTCCCCCATACAAGCAGTCTCATAATAATGCAGTTGTGATCACTCATCAACAAGTCAACAATCCACGAGGTAGAACATAAATTCACAATATTGGCAGGAACAATTACCTGGTCAATAATACTATGTGCTGTTCTTCCGGTAAAGGTTGGAATCTCCTGCCCACTTCCATCCTTTGCAGACTGCATAATGTCTAAATCAAATTCTGCCAAAACAGCATTTAAGGTGTCACTACAGGAAGTATGTGGGAAATGTAAGTAGTCCTCACCTTCATAGTTTTGAAACCCACAAACTTTTGTCATAGACAAACGGCAGGTAGGGGTATTAACATCAGCGAGCCATACAATATCCAAGTTAGTGGTGTCCACAAAAGCCAAGTTATTGAGTTCCTGTTTCAGTTCCGTAACTGCACTGTGACGGGTAGAATTGAATATATTGTTATAAAAATTAATCAGTAGGACATCCTGACCGTCCCTATGATGTTGCCAAAGTAACTGCGAATGATGCCCTATGTTGATAGTTCTTTTGACTGTCAGGGGCAAGTCATTTTTTTAAAGTATTAGCAGTCCTCCATGTTAATCTCGCCAGTTTTTCTTTACTTTAACTATTTCTGGCATTTAAAATGAAATACCTAATCAGGGAAATCTCAGTAATATAAACGTTTTATCATAGAAAAGCGCAAGATATATTTATGGCTGATGACATTTTATTGCGAGCTTCCTTCTTTATTCTTTGGTTTGGAGCTAGGTAGGCAGTTGTGGCCCTGTTTGATTCACAAAGAAAATCTGTGTATGTTCCCAGCTGTGGAGAGGAGAGCAAAGGCAGCGCTGAATTCCCCACGGCTCTTCAAACGAACACCAGCCAGAGCAATGGAACCGCGGCCCATGTATTCCTCCGCGCTGCATACAGATGGGAAACACGTTCCAAAGGACTAAATTGGTAAAGGCTGCTCTGCTTTAAAGAGGCCATGGACATCTTGCTGCTGTGCAAAGAAACAGGTGAAACCCCCAGACCTGACGTGATGGTGGTTAGCAGGGGGTGCATGGTCACATGCAAATGAGCACTGCTTCCGCCTCCCGCCAGCAGCACACAAATGCACAATTTTTAGTAGGCACTGAAGCATCAGCACGGACGCACCCACCAAGCACTGCAGTGTGCTAAAATATACAAAAATAATGCCCCAGCAGCACGGTGCAGAAGCATGCAGACCATGTAATAACGTCAAGTTTGGGTCCTACATATCTGGTGCTCATGTAAAGCACTCCAATAGCTTCGGGTCGAGTTTGCGCTATATAAATCTGCAAAAACAAAACATATATGTAGGTTCAATCATCCTGACTTAATCTCACCAGATCCAAAAATAAATGTGTTCATCTGTTATGCAGCTGGTGATCCCGTAGTGTGCGCTATATAGAACTGTAGGGACAGCACGGAAGGGGTGAGATGAAGGAGGGAATATTTGCCTTGCAATTCCCGTTGCCCAGTGCAATTACTGCCCGCCTGTACAGCTTCCAACTTGAAAAACAAGCACCATATGAGGGAGTAGAGAAACCGAACTGGAGGAGCAGGAAGAGATGCTAAACCTGGACACAGTAACAGCAGTCAAAAAACACAGAACACACTTGCAAAAAACAGAAGCAGGCTAGAAATCGATATCCGCTCACAGTTCCTCCCTCAGCTCCTCTTAGCCCCACCCTATCTTGGAGAGCATCTTTGAGACAGCTTTTTAAGTGCAAGGAATTAATTCTACCCCAAAGCATGACACAACCAAAACATCTGCACAGCGATCCCTTTCTGAGCAATCTGTGGATGCAGGTGGCTCCTACGAGGCTGCAGCTGTTGCCTCCTTTATGCTGCAAGGAACCCTCTGAATGGGATGGGACGAGCACAAGGAGTAGTGGGAGGGACTGCAATGACTCAGGCCTTTCCACAAACAAGACCAATCCCCCTTTAAAAGAAGCCCAAAATGAACCAAATATCCTACCAAAATAGAGCACAACTGCCGTACCCACCGAAAAGTGCAAAGAGGTGGAATAAATACAATCAACAGAGCGGGAGTAACAGAGACGGGGGCAGTATTAACATCATTGTGGGATTAAGAGGAGATGGGGGGGAGGAACTATATTTTTACATGTAAGCAGCTTTGCATCCAAAGTTGAACACAGGCAAACAGTAACAGACCAGGAAACCAAGGAAAAAATAGTCCCCCAAAGAACACATAAGGAGCCATAGCTGAATGGGACAGTACTTAGTTCCTGCTGTATGGGAGGAACAGAAGGGAAAAAGGAGGAACAAAGAGGCAGAGCTGACCACTAGCAACCAAGGATTTTGAGAGGACACTGAAACAAACAAATCAAAAGCAGGGGGATGGCTTTAAGCCAACAAGAGGAATCACAACAGGTCTCGAATGGTCGACCTATAAAATGGTAAGACTAAAATCATTTTGTAGGATGATTCAAGTAGTGATTGGCAATGTCTCAAGCCAATGACTGAAGCTTCTGGAGCTAAAGAAGCCTATAGCTGATGGAGGCTGCATCAAATCCCCTTAATGTAAGAACAGAATACAATATGTCCAACATGAATGGTGGAAGGGTTTATCATATGTATGTTTTAGAAATTGTTCTTCATTTCAGATTGAACATGTGTCCACACTATGGGCAATCATTGAAGAACCTCTTTCCACTAAGAAAGAGCCAATGAGAGCAGTATTATACATTTCATATGTACATCTAAGTGTCTTGTTAGGAGGTACTTTAAGATTCAAGACATCAGACAATAAAAATAGAAGGAAACCATTGGTTTTTTTTTTAACTCTAAGGGCCAGATGTAGGTAATTCCGATTTACCTACTCTTAAATACCGAATCATACCGATTCGGTATTTAAGAGTAGGTAAATTGGAAGTGGGCAGATGTAGGTAATTTTAATTTCACAATTACCGATTCTGTAGGATTCGGTATTTACCGATTCTGTGGGCCTTGAAGCCCATAGGAATCAATGGGAAATACCGATTCTGTATTTACAGAATCGGTAAATACCGAATCCTGGCAGGGGGAACGGGGTGTCACTTTGACACCCTGTAGCACCCCGATTGCAGGCTTGTGTGCCATGTGGCACACATACATGCCCTAAGGACATGTCTATGTGTCACATGGCATAGGTGTACATGCACACATGTGCATGTACACTGGAATTCGGTATTTTACCATCCAATAGGATTGGGTGGTAAATACCGACTCCTAAAGGACCTGTGGCACTCTTGGATGTGACAGCTACATCTGGATTTACCGAATCGGTAAATATACCGTTTCGGTATTTTACAGAATCGGTATATTACCGATTCGGTAAATCTACAGAATCGGTAAAAATTAGGCCCCCTACATTGGAAAACCCTAATACCGGTCGGTAACGGCCGGATTCGGCCGTTACCGACCGGTATTAGGGCTCCTACATCTGGCCCTAAGTGCCTTCTTTATATAGCTGTTACTCTGAAAACATTGAAAACATTGTTCTACATTCTGTCCATCAACTGTGTTTTTTTGCAATTTTCACCCCGAGTGAGCTGGGGATGCTCAGACGTGAGTCCCAGGCTCTCCACACCACTGGAGTCAAGCTATCCAGGCTGATGAAGGCTGATAGCCAGAAACCGGTCCTTGGATGCTTGATTCGGTCTGGGAAAGACATGGCTTGGTAGTTCGGACTGGACTGTTCCCATGAGGCACAGGGTCAGAGCTGATTTGCATATAGCCAGTGCCTAACCCAGGGTGGTGTGAAGAGCAAAAAAACGATGGATTTAGGCCCAGATCCTTGTACTGGGGTGAATGTATGACATTGTTCTACATTCTGTCCATCAACTGTGTTTTTTGCAATTTTCACCCCGAGTGGGCTGGGGATGCTCAGACGTGAGTCCTAGGCTCTCCACACCACTGGAGTCAAGCTATCCAGGCTGATGAAGGCTGATAGCCAGAAACCGGTCCTTGGATGCTTGATTCCGGTCTGGGAAAGACATGGCTTGGTAGTTCGGACTGGACTGTTCCCATGAGGCACAGGGTCAGAGCTGATTTGCATATAGCCAGTGTCTAACCCAGGGTGGTGTGGAGAGCAAAAAAACGATGGATTTAGGCCCAGATCCTTGTACTGGGGTGAATGTATGACATTGTTCTACATTCTGTCCATCAACTGTGTTTTTGCAACTCTGAAAACAGAGGCAAAGGAGGAAATAATATTTCCACGCTATTTAAATACATATAAAAATGTAAGGATATACATACGGGACTGGCAAAGGCAAGATGGACGAGGAAGGTGCGAGCGGATGACTAGGCTGAGGACGACTTGCAGTGGTGGAAGGCCACAGCTGAGTACATTTGTGGAGCCCGAGGGGGAGGTGGATGGTGCGGGCTGGCGGCTTAGACTAGAGAGAGAGGCAGATAAGAGGAGCCTGGGCTGGGTAGGAGAGGAGAGGCCGTCGGGAGGCTGCAGCACCACTCACTGACAATGTGCGGTCGAAGATGGAGCGGAGCATGCTGTCTGGTACTGCACCAAGTTTGTGCCATGGGGTTGAACGGGGAGGGAAGGGTGAACCTGTTTTGGGGGTTGTTACAACTGCTGTTTCATGTACCTTGTAGCCTGGCCTTCAGGCAACACTGAAAACTCAAAATATATATATATATATATTTTAAAACAATCAATGTAAGGATTTTTCCACGATGCAGTTAACTGGAGACATTAAAACTGCCTGGACAATAGTTTGATCTCAATAGTACCAGCAGATTAAAAACTGGCCAGTACGTAGCGTTTGCCAGTGCACCGAGGCACCAGCGTAGCATTTATTTTGTAACTTTTTACCCTTTTGAAAAAAGAAACAGTTTTTTCGAATATGTGCAATGTAGTAATTAGATGGTGGTATATGCAGCCCGTTCAGTAAATCTGTAATCACACTGAAAATGCCAGCGCTCCACTGCCTCATAATACCTGTGGTCCTCACATTATGCCCTGCAGCGTGGGTGCATTAGTCATGCTTACCCTCCCAGGTGATTGACACTTTCCATTTCTCTCTCAGCTTTTCCTCTTTCGACTTCACACCGTCCAGAGGGCTAATTTCACTCAATGTGTGACGCATGGGAGCTTCAAGGAGCGATGGCAGGCGACCACCTACAACATGTTCACCTTCTTCAGCCTCTTCGTCATGCCGCTCTCCGTCATGCTCGTGTGCTACGTCCGGATCCTGTGGGAGATCAGCAAGCAGATGAAAGACAAGACGGGTGAGACGCAGGGGGCCTCCACGCCACTGGGACATTCTCCCTCGACCGCAAAGGGCATTTTCTGTCTCAGGGCAAAATTTTCCGCCCCTAGGTATGAAAATTAGCATGGCATGTGCACGGCCCAGAGGCATCAAAGTCCTTTACATAGAAACATTGTACAATAGGCATACAGTGCACACCCAAAATAACAAAACATAGAGAGATCAAAATGAGGAGAGAAGGACATATCAAAAGGAAAATACATGAGGTATTAATGACAAGGATCACGCACAATAAACAATGACCTTAGATGTAGCCAGAAAATGAGTGAAAAAATAAGTAACAAGTCAGGAGGAGGGACGCGGATGGGATATTTACAATATTTACCTAGTTGTAGAGCATAAAATGGCAATTTCTATATTTATCTTAAAGGAGGGGGAAGATGGAAGCATAGAGGTAGAGGAGAAAATGGAAACGTTAAGTTGTTGAGGGGCGTAGAAATCGGTTCAACAAGAGGCGAATCATTTCCATTTGAAAGCAGTAAGGGAGGGATTGACGGATGTTGCTCAGGGATACGACTCTAGATCTTAGGCCTAGAAGCAGAGAAGGTTGAATCATACTGTGATGCATAAGCATGATGGGAGCAATTTTTCCCACAATGCTACTTAC
Organism: Lissotriton helveticus; assembly: GCF_964261635.1. Lineage (NCBI taxonomy): Eukaryota > Metazoa > Chordata > Amphibia > Caudata > Salamandridae > Lissotriton > Lissotriton helveticus. Next base: position 1,965,762,919 of record NC_136061.1, on the reverse strand, counting down.
TTCTCCAATATTATTTGCATGGTTACAGGGGATGGTGTCGGCCTCGGCGCAACCATCAGAGTCTGCCGGCCCATGCCAACTGATCCTTAGTGTTTACACACACCAGGTAAAATGTAAGGGTGCCCTTTCTTATATCACACCACACAGATTTCAAGTAGAACAACATACACTCTTCCCACCATCACTTTGATGTTGAAAGGACTTTAAAGACTAGGGATGGGTTGGCTCCAGGGACGTTTTAAGGCACGGGCAAAGTGGACAATTGCTCAGGGCACCCATCTTCCAAGGGCCCCTGTGAAAGTGAACTTTCTGTTTTCTCTATGTCTATTCTATTTCTCTCTCTTTAAACCTCTGTCTTGCTGCCTACCTTTACCCTGACTATGTCTCTCTACCCAGTGTCATCTTAAGGATTTTGGGGTTCGGGGCAAGACATATTTCAACTATTGTGTGACCCTGTTAAAGATGATCATATCATTTATCATTTTCTGGCATCATGACATGTATGCATTTTCAGGAAATGGGTTACAAACCTGAATTTTGTTCCATACAGGGACCCCAAAAATAAGTCTTGCCCATGGGCCCTACAGACCTTAGGATGACACTGGTTGGCTCGACATGCAGAGTGTTCAGAGGAAGAATTAAGACATAGCAATCTCAGCCTCAAACCTTGTCTGGGTCTTCTAATTCCTATATTAATTGTGCCATGATAGTGGGCTTCCCCATTAATCTTATTTGTATATGTTGTAAGGGTTGGAGAGAGAGTTGGATGCATGGAGGGATTGGGGACTATTGGTTGCAGACCCCCTTTCTAGTCTGAGAGCTCTGTTTTTGAATAAAACAGAGGCATTGATGTTTGGGGGAGAGATCCTGATCTTGGTGTCAAGGACCAATCCTTGGCAATCTCCAATCACAAAATGAAGGGTGTGAAAGTATCTAAGCGCATGTAAGGGGCACGGTATAGGATTCAAGGTGCATAACTATATCAGTTTCACATAAATAATACTGATCTGCCAAAACAAGCACACATACCACCTCTTCATTACTTTTGCTGTACCTATTTACAGGGCTTCTCCATAGCAGACAAGATCTTCCACGAGCTGAGTCTGATGGGCTGTGCCCTTGTCCGTAACACACCCAAAGATCTCCCGGCTGGACTACGCCAACGCTCTATACAACGGTATTCCGGCGTATAGTCTGCGGAAGCTCCAGCTGGTTCAAAACCAGGCGGCCAGATTGGTGTATGGTCTTTCCCGCTCCCATCACTCCACCCCCTTACTGAAGGCACTACATTGGCTACCTGTTAGGGAGCGATCCCTTTTTAAAACTGGCTGTATGGTTTTCCAGGCGCGCCAGGGCACGGCCCCTGCCTTCATTTCTTCTTTGCTCAAAGAGTATACCCCTGCTCGCGAGCTCCGCTCATCCACCCAATCTCTTCTCTATGTACCTCGCTACAGACGTAAGAAATGGGGCGGAGCCAACTTCTCATTCTTGGCACCATCCTTTTGGAACGCCCTCCCCGATCACTTACGTCTGGCCAGACAATATTCCCTCTTCCGAAAAGATCTCAAAACTTTTTTGTTCACCCAGGCTTTTCCTAATGTAATCTGATTTTGATTTTCCCCTCACTGGTTCCCTGTTCCTACTGCTAAATTTGTTTCCACGAGCGCCAAGAAACCGCACGGTGAATGTAACGCTATATAAATATTTTAAATTCAAATTAAAGATATGGAAAGCTGAGACAAAGTTGTGGGGAGAATATATTCTTTGCAGGCCAGGTAGAGGGAGCCCACAGATTTGTCTGACCTGCAACATCAGTATACCACTGTTAACAGAACACCTTGTGTGTGTGTGTGTGTGTGTGTGTGTGTATCTATCTATCTATCTATCTATCTATCTATCTATCTATCTATCTATCTATCTATCTATCTATCTATCTATCTATCTATCTATCTATCTATCTATCTGTCTATCTATCTATATATATATATATATATATCCATATAGAAGGTTGCCCCACATAAAGATGCCTCTACGAAGAGTTGAAAGCCTTTATTTCGAGAATTCCAGCACAGCAGGTAAAAGTCCACTCTGCATGATAAGCCCAACGCGTTTCAAACAATGAATGTTCTTGATCACGGGGGAATGAGCAGAAAGCAGCATGTGCGATGAGACTCTCCCTGATAAGTGTTGAAAGCCCGCCTTAATGGGCGTATGCTGCAAAGCATTTTGGTTTTCGTAGTGTCTCACCCCTGGTGTAGGTGCCGCCACTGTCTGTACCTTGGTTCAGTATTTCCTCAGTGGGTGAGGGTGGAACTGGAATACTGCTGTACTGTTTATAGAGCCAAATCTCAAAGTGGCCCCTTCGCTCTACAGCGCTCGGTGCTTCCAAGCGCCAGATCTGCAGGCTAGGCAGCGGGCATCTTTGCGGCCGAGCAAAGCCGCTAAACATCCATCAAGAAGGTTGCCCCACATAAAGATGCCTCTACGAAGAGTTGAAAGCCTTTATTTCGAGATTTCCAGCACAGCAGGTAAAAGTCCACTCTGCATGATAAGCCCAACGCATTTCAAACAATGAATGTTCTTGATCACGTGCGAATGAGCAGAAAGCAGCATGCGCGATGAGACACTCCCTGATAAGTTTTGAAAGCCCGCCTTAATGGGCGTATGCTGCAAAGCATTTTGGTTTTCGTAGTGTCTCACCCCTGGTGTAGGTGCCGCCACTGTCTGTACCTTGGTTCAGTATTTCCCCAGTGGGTGAGGGTGGAACTGGAATACTGCTGTACTGTTCATAGCGCCAAATCTCAAAGTGGCCCCTTCGCTCTACAGCGCTCGGTGCTTCCAAGCGCCAGATCTGCAGGCTAGGCAGCGGGCATCTTTGCAGCCGAGCAAAGCCGCTAAACATCCATCAAGAAGGTTGCCCCACATAAAGATGCCTCTACGAAGAGTTGAAAGCCTTTATTTCGAGATTTCCAGCACAGCAGGTAAAAGTCCACTCTGCATGATAAGTCCAACGCGTTTCAAACAATAAATGTTCTTGATCACGGGCGAATGAGCAGAAAGCAGCATGCACGATGAGACACTCCCTGATAAGTGTTGAAAGCCCACCTTAATGGGCGTATGCTGCAAAGCATTTTGGTTTTCGTAGTGTCTCACCCCTGGTGTAGGTGCTGCCACTGTCTGTACCTTGGTTCAGTATTTCCCCAGTGGGTGAGGGTGGAACTGGAATACTGCTGTACTGTTCGTAGCGCCAAATCTCAAAGTGGCCCCTTCGCACATTCATTGTTTGAAACACGTTGGGCTTATCATGCAGAGTGGACTTTTACCTGCTGTGCTGGAAATCTCGATACAGAGTCACTTTGGCACAGGCAGTTTTGTTAACTCGTTCGAGATTTGGCTATTGTGGCTCTCCTTTCTTTGGAGCATCCTCAGAGGATGCTGAGTCTGCTACAAAATATTCGTCATGCCACTGAAATGGCGATAGCTGGATTGCGACGCTGGGAGCACACCAGCCCAACAGAAAAACTCAGATTCCTGATTCCTTAACCGGTCAGGTACTGATCTACAAAACTACTCATCTCACAGGTTCTAGTGCCTGGGTATCAAGGCTGAAACCCTATATTCCAAAACATTATTAAAGGTTTCAGGCCCAGGATTAGCTTGACCCTAACACGTTCAAGAAGAAATCTCTGGGTTGGAGACTGATACAGGCTGTAGGTGTGATGAAGGGGTGGAGTAATCTCCCTCAACAGTTAAGGAAACATCTTTGCATAGGTAGGTTTTAAAAAGAGTTAACTCCTCACCCATCATCTTTGGGCAAAGCCAAGGACTTGCGCAATTAGGTATTACGAGACAAACAAAGGGTTTGGGTTGGTTGGCAAAGCACCCATTCGCTCGGGACAGCCTGAGGATTGGGACAATGCAACATACTCTGCAGCAGCATGGTTACAATAAGGCGACATGAAAGTAGCCATTGATGTCTGGATGATTGAAGTTTAATAGTTATGTAATGCTTGTTTTTAGGTCAAGCCTAGCGGCAGCAGGCATGCACTTCTCGCTCTGCAAGACTGCTGTAGTAGAGCATGGGAGAAAAGCCACGCCCACTCTCCTCCCATATTTTTCATTAGCTTCTGTCTGTCTTTTGTAAATGCTGCCTTCTGATACGTTAATAGGCTTGTTAGTCCCTCCTTAGTACGGCCTTGTCTTCATTTGTACACTCCCATGGTGACTGGCCCTTTTACTTCAGATGTTACACAGGACCTGTTATTTAGTCTGTAAGCACTAGTTACTTTATTGAGTATCTATTACTGCAGGCAGGACATGCGCTTCTTCAGCCGAAACCGCTTGTGTTTTATTAAAACACGGCCGCCCCGTAACACAGGTTCCTGTTTTCAAACACATTAACCAGGCATTATCTTGTGTCCGTTTCAACCCCCCAAGTAAAATGGATTTAGAAATTATTAGCAAATTAAGTCATGTGAATTCCAGGTAGCACATAATCTTGTGCTAATGGGCTTAAGCTGACAGCAGCACATTTGGGTTACATGTCATCTGTACTAAAGCCACCTGACTGGTTGTTTTCAAAAGCCCGTTTTATTAACAACAGCACCACAGCCAATACCACCACCACCTCCACCAATACCACCACCACCAATACTACCACAACGACCACCACCGCCACCACCAATACCACCACCACTGCCAATATCACCACCACCACCACCAATGCCACCACCACCAATACCACCACCACCGCCAATACAACAACCACCATTACCACCACCACCACCATCAATACCACCACCACCAATACCACCACAACTACCACCACCACCGCCACCAATAACACCGCCCCCACCAATACCACTACCATTACCACCGCCATCAACCCCACCAATATCAACAACACCAGCACCAATACCACCAGCACCAATACCACCACACCAATACAACCACCAATACCACCACCACCATCAATACCACCACCACCACCAATACCACCACCACCAATACCACCACCAATACCACCACCATCAATACCACCACCTCCACCAATACCAATACCACCACAACTACCACCACCACCGCCACCAATACCACCACCGCCGCCAATACCACCACCACCAATAACTAAGTATGGGCGAATTTTGCAGATACGCGTCTGCAAATTCGCGCGAAATGGCAAAAACATCCGCGAGTTCGCGGATTTTCCCCGAACTCGTGGATTTCTTTGCCATTTGCACAAATAATGTGACAGGTGTGTCTGTAACTTTGCCACCGCGCCAAAAGGTGCCAAGGTCCCTCGAGTGAGCTGTCCATCATAGTGGGGAAAGGGCGGGAAGACGTTGCATACCCTAGTGTGTGCGTGGCAGGGCCAAACGGGCGGGGCTTCTATGCGAGTTCACATGCCTCTTGTTTATAAAGAGTCAGAGACCGATCAGAGCAGCAGATGAGAAGAAAGCAGCCTCCTGGTCACAGTAAGTACACGGGGATCGTGCTCGAGAAACTCGTGGATGCAAAGACCTCCATCAAGGATTACATCTAATTGTAGGCGGTAGATATGGGGAGGAAGCACACCTGGACCGTGCTCACTAGTTGTTTGGGCTGATTATAATGAGCGACTGAATTTGAGCTTCAACTCGGGCACCTGCTTAAATCTGGACTGTAAGTGCTTCCTGTTGAGGTTTAATTTTTGTGACAGAAGCATCGTGCCAGAATGAATCCTGCCTGCATATTTATCCACGATTATGCCACCGGTTGTGCCATACCTCTACTCAACTGGAGTACTTTCTACTAGCTAATCAATAGTTATGTATTGCTTGTTTTTAGGTCAAGCCTAGCGGCAGCAGGCATGCACTTCTCGCTCTGTGAGACTGCTGTAGTAGATTATGGGAAAGAAGCCAAACCCACTCTCCTCCCATATTTTTCATTAGCTTCTGTCATTGTGTTTTGTAAATGCTGCCTTCCGATTCGTTAATAGGCTTGTTAGTCCCTCCTTAGTACGGCCTTGTCTTCATTTGTACACTCCCATGGCAACTGGCCCTTTTACTTCAGATGTTACACGGGACCTGTAAGCACTAGTTACTTTATTGAGTATCTATTACTGCAGGCAGGGCATGCCCTTCTTCAGCCCACACCGCTTGTGTTTCAATAAAACACGGCCGCCCCGTAACACAGGTTCCTGCTTTCAATCACATTAACCCGGTATTATCTTGTGTCTGTTTCCACCCCCCAAGTAAAATGGATTTAGAAATGATTAGCAAATTAAGTCATGTGAATTCGAGGTAGCACATAATCTTGTGCTGCTAATGGACTGAAGCTGAAAACAACACATCTGGGTTACATGTCATCTGTACTAAAGCCACCTGACTGGTTGTTTTCAAAAGCCTGTTTTATTAACAACAGCTGTCAAGAAAAAGCTACCCTGGGAACCTAATATAACCTCTCAATCTCACAATCACACTCAGTGGTCTACCAGATATGTATAACCAAATACCACATATACATACTATGAACCAAGTAAACCAAATCAGTGCAAAGGGAAATATATAAAAAACAATAACGTTACAGTTTATTTGACAATATCATGACAGTAATACAAAATTCATTAAAAATTCATTATACAATAGAAAAACAAATTAAAAACATTATATTTGAACAGCAAATATAGACATGTGGGAAAAAAAACACACAGAGCAAGAAAAATTTACTTCATATCAGGGTGTACCACGGTACTAAGACCTATAGACAAAAAAGGTTATATGCAAAAATGCTTTAGGCAAGAGCACATTCTAGCTAGATAATCAAAAGCAATCATTTGCAAATGTCATATATCCATGGTAATTCTCAACATTAAAGCATCAACGCATTTCGGTGGGTTCAATGCAGATAACTGCCCACCTTCATCAGGACAAACACAATATCGTCCCACTTTCTATCGCAATATCTCATACGTTTATGTATGTTCTTTTGGCTATAATTAGCTTAAAAGCAGATTTGTACACCAATGGTGACACTCCTTCACTCGTGGCAGAAACTTAAAGAATAAACAAGGCAAATGCTGTGATGTCTTCTAATAATGTAAAAAGCACAGTTCCTCACTTGTGGCACCCAATCTGGCCATAACGAAGTGGTAACCAATCTGAAAATGCCAAAAACGGAGCCCCGGAAATTTTTTCTCTTTTTTTATCAAACCAATCAGAATTAACATATATATCCACAGATGTCCTTGATCTGAAAACAGCCGACAACGGAGCCCCCGATAGGGTATCTCTCGTGTAAAGCCGAACGGTGTTCAAATGAGTATGAAAACGGACCGTAGTGTATCACTCAAATAGTGATATTCAAAAAGATAAAAACGGAGTCTGACGCGGGGTGCTATTCCTCCGAAGACGTTATTAACAACAGCACCACAGCCAATACCACCATCAATACCACCACCTCCACCAATACCACAGCCACCAATACCACCACAACTACCACTACCACCGCCACCAATACCACCACCACTGCCAATACCACCACCATCACCAATACCACCACCACCGCCAATACAACCACCACCATTACCACCACCACCACCACCATCAATACCACCACCTGCACCAATACCACCACCACCAATACCGCCACAGCTACAACCACCACTGCTACCAAAACCACCACCAATACCACCACCAATACCACCACCACCGCCAATATCACCACCACCAATAACACCACCCCCACCAATACCACCACCATTACCACCACCATCAACCCCACCAATATCACCGCCACCAGCACCAATTCCACCACCACCAATATCACCACCACCACCATCAATACCACCACAACCACCACCAATACCACCACCACCACCAATTGCCACCACCAATATCACCACCACCAATACCACAACCAATACCCCCATCAACAATACCACCACCAATACCACCAGTACCACCACCACCAATACTACCACCACCAACATCACCACCAATACCAACACCACCTATACCACCACCAATACACCCACTACCTACAATACCACCACCAATACCACCACCAATACCACGAGTACAAACACAACCACTAATACCACCACCACCAATACCACCACCACCAATACCACCACCAAAACCACCACCAATACATTCACCAATACCACCACCACCACCACCAATATCACCGCCACCAATACCACCACCACCAGGCAGGACATGCCCTTCTTCAGCCGACACCGCTTGTGTTTCATTAAAACACGGCCGCCCCGTAACACAGGTTCCTGCTTTCAATCACATTAACCCGGTATTATCTTGTGTCTGTTTCCACCCCCCAAGTAAAATGGATTTAGAAATGATTAGCAAATTAAGTCATGTGAATTCAAGGTAGCACATAATCTTGTGCTAATGGACTGAAGCTGAAAACAGCACATCTGGGTTACATGTCATCTGTACTAAAGCCACCTGACTGGTTGTTTTCAAAAGCCTGTTTCATTAACAACAGCTGTCAAGAATAAGCTACCCAGGGAACCTAATATAACCTCTCAATCTCACAATCGCACTCAGTGGTCTACCAGATATGTATAACCAAATACCACATATACATACTATGAACCAAGTAAACCAAATCAGTGCAAAGGGAAATATATAAAAAACAATAACGTTACAGTTTATTTGACAATACCATGACAGTAATACAAAATTCATTAAAAATTCATTATACAATAGAAAAACAAATTAAAAACATTATATTTGAACAGCAAATATAGACATGTGGGAAATAAAACACACAGAGCAAGAAAAATAACTTCAAATCAGGGTGTACCACGGTACTAAGACCTATAGACAAAAAAAGGTTATATGCAAAAATGCTTTAGGCAAGAGCACATTCTAGCTAGATAATCAAAAGCAATCATTTGCAAATGTCATATATCCATGGTAATTCTCAACATTAAAGCATCAACGCATTTCGGTGGGTTCAATGCAGATAACTGCCCACCTTCATCAGGACAAACACAATATCGTCCCACTTTCTATCGCAATATCTCATACGTTTATGTACGTTCTTTTGGCTATAATTAGCTTAAAAGCAGATATGTACACCAATGGCGACACTCCTTCACTCGTGGCAGAAACTTAAAGGATAAACAAGGCAAATGCTGTGATGTCTTCTAATAATGTAAAAAGCACAGTTCCTCACTTGTGGCACCCAATCTGGCCATAACGAAGTGGTAACCAATCTGAAAAGGCCAAAAACGGAGCCCCGGAAATTTTTTCTCTTGTTTATCAAACCAATCAGAATTAACATATATATCCACAGATGTCCTTGATCTAAAAACAGCCGACAACGGAGCCCCCGATAGAATATCTATCGTGTAAAGCCGAACGGTGTTCAAATGAGTATGAAAACGGACCGTAGTGTATCACTCAAATAGTGATATTCAAAAAGATAAAAACGGAGTCTGACGCGGGGTGCTATTCCTCCGAAGACGTTATTAACAACAGCACCACAGCCAATACCACCACCATCAATACCACCACCTCCACCAATACCACAGCCACCAATACCACCACAACTGCCACTACCACCGCCACCAATACCACCACCACTGCCAATACCACCACCACCGCCAATACAACCACCACCATTACCACCACCACCACCACCATCAATACCACCACCTGCACCAATACCACCACCACCAATACCACCACAGCTACAACCACCACTGCCACCAAAACCACCACCAATACCACCACCACCGCCGATATCACCACCACCAATAACACCACACCCACCAATACCACCACCATTACCACCACCATCAACCCCACCAATATCACCACCACCAGCACCAATTCCACCACCACCAATATCACCACCACCACCATCAATACCACCACAACCACCACCAATACCACCACCACCACCAATTGCCACCACCAATATCACCACCACCAATACCACCAATACCACAACCAATACCCCCATCAACAATACCACCACCAATACCACCAGTATCACCACCACCAATACTACCACCACCAACATCACCACCAATACCAACACTTCTTATACCACCACCAATACACCCACTACCTACAATACCACCACCAATACCACGAGTACAAACACAACCACTAATACCACCACCACCAATACCACCACCACCAATACCACCACCAAAACCACCACCAATACATTCACCAATACCACCACCACCACCACCAATATCACCGCCACCAATACCACCACCACCAGGCAGGACATGCCCTTCTTCAGCCGACACCGCTTGTGTTTCATTAAAACACGGCCGCCCCGTAACACAGGTTCCTGCTTTCAATCACATTAACCCGGTATTATATTGTGTCTGTTTCCACCCCCCAAGTAAAATGGATTTAGAAATGATTAGCAAATTAAGTCATGTGAATTCCAGGTAGCACATAATCTTGTGCTAATGGACTGAAGCTGAAAACAGCACATCTGGGTTACATGTCATCTGTACTAAAGCCACCTGACTGGTTGTTTTCAAAAGCCTGTTTTATTAACAACAGCTGTCAAGAAAAAGCTACCCAGGGAACCTAATATAACCTCTCAATCTCACAATCACACTCAGTGGTCTACCAGATATGTATAACCAAATACCACATATACATACTATGAACCAAGTAAACCAAATCAGTGCAAAGGGAAATATATAAAAAACAATAACGTTACAGTTTATTTGACAATATCATGACAGTAATACAAAATTCATTAAAAATTCATTATACAATAGAAAAACAAATTAAAAACATTATATTTGAACAGCAAATATAGACATGTGGGAAAAAAAACACACAGAGCAAGAAAAATTAACTTCAAATCAGGGTGTACCGCGGTACTAAGACCTATAGACAAAAAAGGTTATATGCAAAAATGCTTTAGGCAAGAGCACATTCTAGCTAGATAATCAAAAGCAATCATTTGCAAATGTCATATATCCATGGTAATTCTCAACATTAAAGCATCAACGCATTTCTGTGGGTTCAATGCAGATAACTGCCCACCTTCATCAGGACAAACACAATATCATCCCACTTTCTATCTCATACGTTTATGTATGTTCTTTTGGCTATAATTAGCTTAAAAGCAGATTTGTACACCAATGGTGACACTCCTTCACTCGTGGCAGAAACTTAAAGAATAAACAAGGCAAATGCTGTGATGTCTTCTAATAATGTAAAAAGCACAGTTCCTCACTTGTGGCACCCAATCTGGCCATAACAAAGTGGTAACCAATCTGAAAATGCCAAAAACGGAGCCCCGGAAATTTTTTCTCTTGTTTATCAAACCAATCAGAATTAACATATATATCCACAGATGTCCTTGATCTGAAAACAGCCGACAACGGAGCCCCCGATAGGGTATCTCTCGTGTAAAGCCGAACGGTGTTCAAATGAGTATGAAAACGGACCGTAGTGTATCACTCAAATAGTGATATTCAAAAAGATAAAAACGGAGTCTGACGCGGGGTGCTATTCCTCCGAAGACGTTATTAACAACAGCACCACAGCCAATACCACCACCATCAATACCACCACCTCCACCAATACCACAGCCACCAATACCACCACAACTACCACTACCACCGTCACCAATACCACCACCACTGCCAATACCACCACCACCACCAATACCACCACCACCGCCAATACAACCACCACCATTACCACCACCACCACCACCACCATCAATACCACCACCTGCACCAATACCACCACCACCAATACCGCCACAGCTACAACCACCACTGCCACCAAAACCACCACCAATACCACCACCAATACCACCTACACCGCCAATATCACCACCACCAATAACACCACCCCCACCAATACCACCACCATTACCACCACCATCAACCCCACCAATATCACCGCCACCAGCACCAATTCCACCACCACCAATATCACCACCACCACCATCAATACCACCACAACCACCACCAATGCCACCACCACCACCAATTGCCACCACCAATATCACCACCACCAATACCACAACCAATACCCCCATCAACAATACCACCACCAATACCACCAGTACCACCACCACCAACATCACCACCAATACCATCACCACCTATACCACCACCAATACACCCACTACCTACAATACCACCACCAATACCACCACCAATACCACGAGTACAAACACAACCACTAATACCACCACCACCAATACCACCACCACCAATACCACCACCAAAACCACCACCAATACATTCACCAATACCACCACCACCAATATCACCGCCACCAATACCACCACCACCAGGCAGGACATGCCCTTCTTCAGCCGACACCGCTTGTGTTTCATTAAAACACGGCCGCCCCGTAACACAGGTTCCTGCTTTCAATCACATTAACCCGGTATTATCTTGTGTCTGTTTCCACCCCCCAAGTAAAATGGATTTAGAAATGATTAGCAAATTAAGTCATGTGAATTCCAGGTAGCACATAATCTTGTGCTAATGGACTGAAGCTGAAAACAGCACATCTGGGTTACATGTCATCTATACTAAAGCCACCTGACTGGTTGTTTTCAAAAGCCTGTTTTATTAACAACAGCTGTCAAGAAAAAGCTACCCAGGGAACCTAATATAACCTCTCAATCTCACAATCACACTCAGTGGTCTACCAGATATGTATAACCAAATACCACATATACATACTATGAACCAAGTAAACCAAATCAGTGCAAAGGGAAATATATAAAAAACAATAACGTTACAGTTTATTTGACAATACCATGACAGTAATACAAAATTCATTAAAAATTCACAATAGAAAAACAAATTAAAAACATTATATTTGAACAGCAAATATAGACATGTGGGAAAAAAAACACACAGAGCAAGAAAAAATAACTTCAAATCAGGGTGTACCACGGTACTAAGACCTATAGACAAAAAAGGTTATATGCAAAAATGCTTTAGGCAAGAGCACATTCTAGCTAGATAATCAAAAGCAATCATTTGCAAATGTCATATATCCATGGTAATTCTCAACATTAAAGCATCAACGCATTTCGGTGGGTTCAATGCAGATAACTGCCCACCTTCATCAGGACAAACACAATATCGTCCCACTTTCTATCGCAATATCTCATACGTTTATGTATGCTCTTTTGGCTATAATTAGCTTAAAAGCAGATTTGTACACCAATGGTGACACTCCTTCACTCGTGGCAGAAACTTAAAGGATAAACAAGGCAAATGCTGTGATGTCTTCTAATAATGTAAAAAGCACAGTTCCTCACTTGTGGCACCCAATCTGGCCATAACGAAGTGGTAACCAATCTGAAAAGGCCAAAAACGGAGCCCCGGAAATTTTTTCTCTTGTTTATCAAACCAATCAGAATTAACATATATATCCACAGATGTCCTTGATCTGAAAACAGCCGACAACGGAGCCCCCGATAGAATATCTCTCGTGTAAAGCCGAACGGTGTTCAAATGAGTATGAAAATGGACCGTAGTGTAACACTCAAATAGTGATATTCAAAAAGATAAAAACGGAGTCTGACGCGGGGTGCTATTCCTCCGAAGACGTTATTAACAACAGCACCACAGCCAATACCACCACCATCAATACCACCACCTCCACCAATACCACAGCCACCAATACCACCACAACTGCCACTACCACCACCACCAATACCACCACCACTGCCAATACCACCACCACCGCCAATACAACCACCACCATTACCACCACCACCACCACCATCAATACCACCACCTGCACCAATACCACCACCACCAATACCGCCACAGCTACAACCACCACTGCCACCAAAACCACCAGCAATACCACCACCAATACCACCACCACCGCCGATATCACCACCACCAATAACACCACCCCCACCAATACCACCACCATTACCACCACCATCAACCCCACCAATATCACCACCACCAGCACCAATTCCACCACCACCAATATCACCACCACCACCATCAATACCACCACAACCACCACCAATACCACCACCACCACCAATTGCCACCACCAATATCACCACCACCAATACCACCAATACCACAACCAATACCCCCATCAACAATACCACCACCAATACCACCAGTATCACCACCACCAATACTACCACCACCAACATCACCACCAATACCAACACTCCTTATACCACCACCAATACACCCACTACCTACAATACCACCACCAATACCACCACCAATACCACGAGTACAAACACAACCACTAATACCACCACCACCAATACCACCACCACCAATACCACCACCAAAACCACCACCAATACATTCACCAATACCACCACCACCACCACCAATATCACCGCCACCAATACCACCACCACCAATAACATCACCACTACCACCACCACCAATACCACCACCAATACTACCACAACCACTAATACAACTATCACCACCAACAACCACCAGAAATACTACCACCACCATCACCACCAACACCACCAATACCAACACCACCAACACCATCAATACCACCAATACCAACACCACCATCAATACCACCACCACCAATACCACCCCCACCAATACAACCACCACCATTACCACCTCCAATACCATCAGCACCAACACCACCTCCAATACAACCACCACCACCATCAATATCACCACCAATACCACCACAAATACCACCAATACCACCACCACCCATTCCACCACCAATACCACCACCACCAATACCAGCACCACCAATACCACAACCAATAGCACCAGCAGCAATACCACCGCCAATACCAATACCAATACCAACACCACCAATACGCCAACAAATACCACCACCACCAGCAATACCACCGCCAATACCAATACCACCACCACCAATACCACACAGACCAATACCAATACCACCAGCACCAATACCACCACCACTACCACAAATACAACCACAACCACTAATACCACCACCACCAATACCACCACAACTACCACCACCACCGCCAACAATACCACCACCACTGCCAATACATCCACCATCACCACCACTAATACCACCACCACCACCAATACTACCACCACCGCCAATACAACCCCCACCATTACCACCACCACCACCATCAATATCATCACCTCCACCAACACCACCACCAATACCACCACAACTACCACCACCACCAATACCACCACCACCGTCAATACCACCACCACCAATACCATCACCCCGCCAATACCACCACCATTACTACCACCACCATCAACCCCACCAATATCACCACCACCAGCACCAATACCACCACCACCATTATCACCACCACCACCAATACCACCACCACCAATACAACCACCAATACCACCACTACCAATACCACCACCACCATCAATACCACCACCACCGCCAATACCACCACCACCAATAACACCACCCCTACCAATACTACCACCATTATCACCACCACCATCAACCCCACCAATATCACCACCACTACTACCACCACCAGCACCAATACCACCACCACCAATATCACTACCACCACCAATACCACCAATACTCCCACCAATACCACCATCATCCATACCACCACCAATATCACCAATACCACCAATACCACCACCACCACCACCACCAATACCGCCACCACCAACACCACCACCAATACCAACACCACCTATACGACCACCAACACACCCACTACCCCCAGTGCCACCACCAATATCACCACCACCAATACCACCACCTATACCACCAGAACAACCACAACCACTAATAAATACCACCACCACCAATACCACGACCACCAATACCACCACCAATAACAATTGGGGAGAGGAGTTGGCCTAACGGCTAAGGCGCTCGACCTCGGACCTGGGGATCTGGGTTTGAGTCTTGGTAACGACGCCAAAACCTCCTGTGATCCTGGGCAAATCACTTAATCTCCCCGTGCCTAAAAATGAAAGTGTGTGTCCTCATGTAAAAAAAAACAAAGAAAAACATAACTTGTGCTATGTAAAGCGCTCTGATACCTGATTCGGTTCGGCTCTAGTTCGCGCTATATAAAACTCTACAAAAAAAAAAAATACCACCACCAAAACCACCACGGATACCAGCACAATACCACCACCAGCACCACCACCACCAATATCCGCACCACCAATACCACCACCACCACCAATAGCATCACCACTACCACCACCACCACCACCAATACCACCACCACCAATACCACCACCAATACTACCACCACCACCAATACCAACACCACCAATACCGCCAATACCAACACCTCAAATACCACCACTATCACCATCAATACCACCACCACCACCACCAATACCACCAATACAACCCCCACCAATATCACCACCAATACCACTACCACCATTACCACTGTCATGTTTTCTGTGTCCGCGGCTCTTCCTGTGTCCACGGCTCTCAGCGGGCTCTGTACGTCCCGAAAACGACATCGACGGCTCGTTTTTAGGTCAAGTCTAGCAGCAGCAGGCATGCACAACTCGCTCTGCGAGACTGCTGTAGTAAAGCATGGGAGAGAAGCCACGCCCACTCTCCTCCCATAGTTTTCATTAGCTTCTGTCATTGTCTTTTGTAAATGATGCCTTCCGATTCGTTAATAGACTTGTTAGTCCAACCTTAGTACGGCCTTGTCTTCATTTGTACACTCCCATTGCGACTGGCCCTTTTACACCAGATGTTACACAGGACCTGTTATTTAGTCTGTAAGCACTAATTACTTTATTGAGTATCTATTACTGCAGGCAGGACATGCGCTTCTTCAGTCGACACCGCTTATGTTTCATTAAAACACGGCCGCCCCGTAACACAGGTTCCTGCTTTCAATCACATTAACCCGGTATTATCTTGTGTCTGTTTCCACCCCCCAAGTAAAATGGATTTAGAAATGATTAGCAAATTAAGTCATGTGAATTCCAGGTAGCACATAATCTTGTGCTAATGGACTGAAGCTGAAAACAGCACATCTGGGTTACATGTCATCTGTACTAAAGCCACCTGACTGGTTGTTTTCAAAAGCATGTTTTATTCACAACAGCTGTCAAGAAAAAGCTACCCTGGAAACCTAATATAACCACTCAATCTCACAATCACACTCAGTGGTCTACCAGATATGTATAACCAAATACCACATATACATACTATGAACCAAGTAAACCAAATCAGTGCAAAGGGAAATATATAAAAAACAATAACGTTACAGTTTACTTGACAATATCATGACAGTAATACAAAATTCATTAAAAATTCATTATACAATAGAAAAACAAATTAAAAACATTATATTTGAACAGAAAATATAGACATGTGGGAAAAAAACACACAGAGCAAGAAAAATGTACTTCAAATCAGGGTGTACCACGGTACTAAGACCTATAGACAAAAAAGGTTATATGCAAAAATGCTTTAGGCAAGAGCACATTCTAGCTAGATAATCAAAAGCAATCATTTGCAAATGTCATATATCCATGGTAATTCTCAACATTAAAGCATCAACGCATTTCGGTGGGTTCAATGCAGATAACTGCCCACCTTCATCAGGACAAACACAATATCGTCCCACTTTCTATCGCAATATCTCATACGTTTATGTATGTTCTTTTGGCTATAATTAGCTTAAGAGCAGATTTGTACACCAATGGTGACACTCCTTCACTTGTGGCAGAAACTTAAAGGATAAACAAGGCAAATGCTGTGATGTCTTCTAATAATGTAAAAAGCACAGTTCCTCACTTGTGGCACCCAATCTGGCTATAGCGAAGTGGTAACCAATCTGAAAAGGCCAAAAACGGAGCCCCGGAAATTTTTTCTCTTGTTTATCAAACCAATCAGAATTAACATATATATCCACAGATGTCCTTGATCTGAAAACAGCTGACAACGGAGCCCCCGATAGGGTATCTCTTGTGTAAAGCCGAACGGTGTTCAAATGAGTATGAAAACGGACCGTAGTGTATCACTCAAATAGTGATATTCAAAAAGATAAAAACGGAGTCTGACGCGGGGTGCTGTTCCTCCGAAGACGTTATTAACAACAGCACCACAGCCAATACCACCACCATCAATACCACCACCTCCACCAATACCACAGCCACCAATACCACCACAACTACCACTACCACCGCCACCAATACCACCACCACTGCCAATACCACCACCACCACCAATACCACCAATACCGCCAATACAACCACCACCATTACCACCACCACCACCACCATCAATACCACCACCTGCACCAATACCACCACCACCAATACCGCCACAGCTACAACCACCACTGCCACCAAAACCACCACCAATACCACCACCACCGCCAATATCACCACCACCAATAACACCACCCCCACCAATACCACCACCATCAACCCCACCAATATCACCACCACCAGCACCAATTCCACCACCACCAATATCACCACCACCACCATCAATACCACCACAACCACCACCAATAGCACCACCACCACCAATTGCCACCACCAATATCACCACCACCAATACCACCAATACCACAACCAATACCCCCATCAACAATACCACCACCAATACCACCAATACCACCAGTACCACCACCACCAATACTACCACCACCAACATCACCACCAATACCAACACCACCTATACCACCACCAATACACCCACTACCTACAATACCACCACCAATACCATGAGTACAACCACAACCACTAATACCACCACCACCAATACCACCACCACCAATACCACCACCAAAACCACCACCAATACATTCACCAATACCACCACCACCAATATCACCGCCACCAATACCACCACCACCAATAACATCGCCACTACCACCACCACCAATACCACCACCAATACTACCACAACCACTAATACAACTATTACCACCAACAACCACCAGAAATACTACCACCACCATCACCACCAACACCACCAATACCAACACCACCAACACCATCAATACCACCAATACCAACACCACCATCAATACCACCACCACCAATACCACCACCACCAATACCACCAATACAACCACCACCATTACCACCTCCAATACCATCAGCACCAACACCACCTCCAATACAACCACCACCACCATCAATATCACCACCAATACCACCACAAATACCACCAATACCACCACCACCCATTCCACCACCAATACCACCACCACCAATACCAACACCACCAATACCACAACCAATAGCACCAGCAATACCACCGCCAATACCAATACTAATACCAACACCACCAATACGCCAACAAATACCACCACCACCAGCAATACCACCGCCAATACCAATACCACCACCACCAATACCACACAGACCAATACCAATACTACCAGCACCAATACCACCACCACTACCACAAATACAACCACAACCACTAATACCACCACCACCAATACCACCACAACTACCACCACCACCGCCAACAATACCACCACTACTGCCAATACATCCACCACCACCACCACTAATACCACCACCACCACCAATACTACCACCACCGCCAATACAACCACCACCATTACCACCACCACCACCACCACCATCAATATCATCACCTCCACCAACACCACCACCAATACCACCACAACTACCACCACCACCACCACCAATACCACCGTCAATACCACCACCACCAATACCATCACCCCCGCCAATACCACCACCATTACTACCACCACCATCAACCCCACCAATATCACCACCACCAGCACCAATACCACCACCACCATTATCACCAACACCACCAATACCACCACCACCAATACAACCACCAAGACCACCCCTACCAATACCACCACCACCATCAATACCACCACCACCGCCAATACCAATACCACCACCACCAATAACACCACCTCTACCAATACTACCACCATTATCACCACCACCATCAACCCCACCAATATCACCACCACTACTACCACCACCAGCACCAATACCACCACCACCAATATCACTACCACCACCAATACCACCAATACTCCCACCAATACCACCATCATCAATACCACCACCAATATCACCAATACCACCAATACCACCACCACCACCACCACCACCAATACCGCCACCACCAACACCACCACCAATACATACGACCACCAACACACCCACTAACCCCAATGCCACCACCAATATCACCACCACCAATACCACCACCTATACCACCAGAACAACCACAACCACTAATAAATACCACCACCACCAATACCACGACCACCAATACCACCACCAATACCAATTGGGAAGAGGAGTTGGCCTAACGGCTAAGGCGCTCGACCTCGGACCTGGGGATCTGGGTTTGAGTCTCGGTAACGACGCCTAAACCTCCTGTGATCCTGGGCAATTCACTTAATCTCCCCGTGCCTAAAAATGAAAGTGTGTGTCCTCATGTAAAAAAAAAACAAAGAAAAACATAACTTGTGCTATGTAAAGCGCTCTGATACCTGATTCGGTTCGGCTCTAGTTCGCGCTATATAAAACTCTACAAAAAAAAATTACCACCACCAAAACCACCACTGATAGCAGCACAATACCACCACCAGCACCACCACCACCAATATCAGCACCACCAATACCACCACCACCAATAGCATCACCACTACCACCACCACCACCACCAATACCACCACCACCAATACCACCACCAATACTACCACCACCACCAATACCAACACCACCAATACCGCCAATACCAACACCTCAAATACCACCACTATCACCATCAATACCACCACCACCACCAATACCACCAATACAACCCCCACCAATATCACCACCAATACCACTTCCACCATTACCACTGTCATGTTTTCTGTGTCCGCGGCTCTTCCTGTTTCCACGGCTCTCAGCGGGCTCTGTACGTCCCGAAAACGACATCGACGGCTCGTTTTTAGGTCAAGTCTAGCAGCAGCAGGCATGCACAACTCGCTCTGCGAGACTGCTGTAGTAAAGCATGGGAGAGAAGCCACGCCCACTCTCCTCCCATAGTTTTCATTAGCTTCTGTCATTGTCTTTTGTAAATGATGCCTTCCGATTCGTTAATAGACTTGTTAGTCCAACCTTAGTACGGCCTTGTCTTCATTTGTACACTCCCATTGCGACTGGCCCTTTTACCCAATACCACCACCAATACCACCAACACCAATACCACCACCACCGCCAATACAACCACCACCATTACCACCACCACCACCATCAATACTACCACCTCCACCAATACCACCACCACCACCAATACCACCACAACTACCACCACCACCGCCACCAATAACACCACCCCCACCAATACCACCACCATTACCACCACCACCATCAACCCCACAAATATCACCACCACCAGCACTAATACCACCACCACCAATACCAATACAACCACCAATACCACCACCAGCAATACCACCACCACCATCATTACCACCACCACCAATACCACCACCACCACCACCAATACCACCACCACCAATACCACCATCAATACCACCACCTCCACCAATACCACCACAACTACAACCACCGCCGCCACCAACACCACCATCAATACCACCACCGCCAATACCACCACCACTACCAATACCACCATCACCATCAAACCCACCAATATCACCACCACTACCACCTGCACTAATACCACCACCACCAATACCACCACAACTACCACCACCACCTCCACCAATACCACCACCAATACCACCACCACCACCAATACCACCACCACCAATAACACCACCCCCACCAATACCACCACCATTACCACCACCACCAAAAACCCCACCAATATCACAACCACCAGCACCAATACCACCACCACCACCAATATCACCACCCCCACCAATACCACCACCACCAATACAACCACCAATACCACCACCACCAATACCACCACCACCATCAATACCACCACCACCAATACCACCACCACTGCCAATACCTCCACCATCAATAACACCACCCCTACCAATACCACCACCTCCACCAATACCAATACCACCACAACTACCACCACCACCGCCACCAATACCACCATCAATACCACCACCACCACCACACCCACCACCACCAATAACACCACTCCTACCAACACTACCACCATTACCACCACCAATACTACCACCACCACTAATACCACCATCACCACCAATACCACCAGAAATACTACCACCATCACCACCAACACCACCAATACCAACACCACCAATACCACCACCATCATCAACCCCACCAATACCACCACTAATACCACTACCAACACCACCACCAATACCACCACCACCAATGCCACCACCACCACCAATACCACCACCACCAATACCACTACCACCAATACCACCATCAATTCCACCACCACCAATACCACCACCACCAATAAAACCACCAATAACACCAATACATCAAAACCACTAATACCACCACCAATACCACCAATATCACCACCATCAATACCACCACCAATACCACCACCACCATCACCACTACCAGCACCAACACCACCACCACCGATACAACCACCACACCAAAATCACTAATATAACCAATACCACCACAACCACCACCAATACCACCTCCAATACTACCACCACCACCATCACCACCAATACAACCACCAATACCACCACCACCAATACCACCAATGCCACTACCACCACCAATACCACCACCAATGCCATGAATACCACCACCAATACCACCACTAATACCACGACCAATACCACCACCACCACCACCAATACAACCACCACCAGTACCACCACCACCAATACCACCACCACCACCAACACCACCATCAATACCATCAATCCCACCACCACCAATACAACCACCAATACATCAAAACCACTAATACCACCACCACCAATATCACCACCACCAACACCACCACCACCAGCACCAACCCCACCAATACAACCACCACAAATACCACCACCACCAATACCAATACCACCATCAATACCATCATTCCCACCACCACCAATATCATCACCACCAAGACCACCACCAATAATACCAACACATCAAAACCACTAATACCACCACCAATAATACCACCACCACCACCAGTACCACCACCAATACCACCACCACCATCACCACTAGTAGCACCACCACCACCAATACAACCACCACACCAATATCACTACTAGAAACAATACCACCACAACCACCACCAATACCACCACCAATACTACCACCACCAATATCAATACCACCATCACCACCAATACCACCACCACCCCCAATACTACCACTACCACCACCACCACCACCACCACCAACGCCATGAATGCCACCACCAATACCACCACTAATGCCACCACCATACCACCACCAGCACCAATAAAACCACCACCAATACCACCACCACCACCAATACCACCACCACCAATACCACCAGCACCACCAATACCACCATCGATTTGAACAATGCAACATACTCTGCAGCAGCATGGTTACAATAAGGTGACATGAAAGTAGCTATTGATACCAGGATTATTGAAGTTTAATCATTATGTAATGCTCGTTTTTAGGTCAAGCTGCCTTCCGATTCATTAATAGGCTTGTTAGTCCCTCCTTAGTATGGCCTTGTCTTTATTTGTACACTCCCATTGCGACTGGCCCTTTTACTTCAGATGTTACACGGGACCTGTTATTTGGTCTGTAAGCACTAATTACTTTATCGAGTATCTATTACTGCAGGCAGGACATGCGCTTCTTCAGCCGACACCGCTTGTGTTTTATTAAAACACGGCCGCCCCGTAAGACAGGTTCCTGCTTTCAAGCACATTAACCCGGCATTATCTTGTGTCTGTTTCAACCCCCCCAAGTAAAATGGATTTAGAAATGATTAGCACATTAAGTCATGTGAATTCCAGGTAGTACATAATCTTGTGCTAATGGTCTGAAGCTGACATCAGCACATCTGGGTTACATGTCATCTGTATTAAAGCCACCTGACTGGTTGTTTTCAAAAGCCTGTTTTATTAACAGCACCACCACCAATACCACCACCATCAATACCACCACCACCACCAATACCACCACCACCAATACCACCACAACTACCACCACCACCACCACCAATACCACCACCAATACCACCCCCAATACCACCACCACTGCCAATACCACCACCAATACCACCAACACCAATACCACCACCACCGCCAATACAACCACCACCATTACCACCACCACCACCATCAATACTACCACCTCCACCAATACCACCACCACCAATACCACCGCAACTACCACCACCACCCTCACCAATACCATCACCAATAACACCACCCCACCAATACCACCATAATTACCACCATCAACCCCACAAATATCACCACCACCAGCACTAATACCACCACCACCAATACCAATACAACCACCAATACCTTCACCACCAATACCACCACCACCATCAATACCACCACCACCACCACCAATACCACCACCACCAATACCACCATCAATACAACCACCTCCACCAATACCACCAAAACTACCACCACCGCCGCCACCAACACCACCATCAATACCACCACCACCGCCAATACCACCACCACTACCAATACTACCACCATTACCACCACCACCATCAAACCCACCAATATCCCCACCACTACCACCAGCACCAATACCACCACCACCAATACCACCCCAACTACCACCACCACCACCACCAATACCACCACCAATACCACCACCACCGCCAATACCACCACCACCAATAACACCACCCCACCAATACCACCACCATTACCACCACCACCAAAAACCCCACCAATATCACAACCACCAGCACCAATACCACCACCACCACCAATACCACCACCCCCACCAATACCACCACCACCAATACAACCACCAATACCACCACCACCAATACCACCACCACTGCCAATACCACAACCACCAATAACACCACCCCTACCAATACCACCACCTCCACAAATACCAATACCACCACAACTACCACCACCACCACCACCACCAATACCACCATCAATGCCACCATCACCACCACTACCACCACCACCAATACCACCACCCCTACCAACACTACCACCATTACCACCACCAATACCACTACCACCACCACCACCACCAATACCACCACCTCCACCTCCACCAATACCACCACCACCAATACCAACAATACACCCCCACCGATATCACCACCAATACCACCACCATTACCACCTCCAATACCATCAACTCCAACACCACCTCCAATACAACCACCACCACCATCAATATCACCACCAATACCACCACCACCAACACCACCACCAATACCACCACCACCCATTCCACCACCAATACCACCACGACCAATACCAACACCATCATACCACAACCAATACCACCACCACCAGCATTACCACCGCTAATACCAACACCAATACCAACACCACCAATACACCAACCAATACCACCACTGCCAGCAATTCCACTGCCAATACCAATACCACCACCACCAATACCACACAAACCAATACCAAAACCACCAGCACCAATACCACCACCAATACCACCAATACAACCACAACCACTAATACCACCATGATCAATACCACCACCACCAATACCCCCACTACCAATAAAACCACTACCACCAATACCACCACCATCAAAACCACCACCACCACCAATCCCACCACCAGTGCCAGGAATACCACCACCAATACCACCACTAATACCACTACCAACACCACCACTAATACCAACACCACCACCAATACCACCACCACCAATGCCACCGCCACCACCAATACCACCACCACCAATACCACTACCACCACCAATACCACCATCAGTACCATTAATCCCACCACCACCAATACCACCACCACCAATAAACCACCAATAACACCAATACATCAAAACCACTAATACCACCACCAATATCACCAATGCCACTACCACCACCAATACCACCACCAATGCCATGAATACCACCACCAATACCACCACCACGACCAATACAACCACCACCAGTACCACCACCACCAATACCACCAACACCACCATCAATACCATCAATCCCACCACCACCAATACATCAAAACCACTAATACCACCACCACCAATATCACCACCACCAATACCACCACCACTAGCACCAACACCACCAATACAACCACCACCAATACCACCACCCACCAATACCAATACCACCCTCAATACCATCATACCCATCACCACCAATATCATCACCACCAAGACCACCACCAATAATACCAATACATCAAAACCACTAATACCACCACCAATAATACCACCACCAGTACCACCACCAATACCACCACCACCATCACCACTACTAACACCACCACCACCAATACAACCACCACACCAATATCACTACTAAAACCAATACCACCACAACCACCACCAATACCACCACCAATACTACCACCAGCAATATCAATACCACCATCACCACCAATACCACCACCACCACCAACACTACCACCACCACCACCACCATTACCACCACCAAAACCATGAATACCACAACCAATACCACCACTAATGCAACCACCAATACCACCACCACCACCAATACAACCACCACCAATAGATGTAGATGGAGATGTATAGTATTTATATAGCACACTTCTACCCAGAGCCCTCGTAGCGCTGTATTAATACCGCTGTGGAACCCCTCCTGGCTTTCCTGTGAAATGTCCACTCCTGGGCACCCCCAAGGTGAAGCCAGGCATCCAAGCACTGCTAGGACCGTTGTGGAGATTCAGCAAGCTATTGCCCAGAGTCACAGAGTGGGACCCATGATTAGACTAGGCACCGAGGCGAGAATTATCCGGTCCGGGGAAATTGAGTCCAAGAGCCGCCGAGGCGGGAATTGAACCCTGGTCCCGGGTCAGACCTCTGCATCAGGGTCTGCCGCTCTAACCATTGAGCCACGCTTCTCCACCACCACCACCACCAATACCACCAGCACCACCAATACCACCATCAATTTGAACAATGCAGCATACTCTGCAGCAGCATGGTTACAGTAAGGCGACATGAAAGTAGCCATTGATACCTGGATTAAAGAAGTTTAATCGTTATGTAATGCTCGTTTTTAGGTCAAGCTAGCGGCAGCAGGCATGCACTTCTCGCTCTGCGAGACTGATGTAATAGAGCATGGGAGAGAAGCCACGCCCACTCTCCTCCTATAGTTTTCATTAGCTTCTGTCATTGTCTTTTGTAAATGCTGCCTTCCGATTCATTAATAGGCTTGTTAGTCCCTCCTTAGTACGGCCTTGTCTTCATTTGTACACTCCCATTGCGACTGGCCCTTTTACTTCAGATGTTACACGGGACCTGTTATTTAGTCTTTAAGCACTAATTACTTTATCGAGTATCTATTACTGCAGGCAGGACATGCGCTTCTTCAGCCGACACCGCTTGTGTTTTATTAAAACACGCCGCCCTGTAACACAGGTTCCTGCTTTCAAGCACATTAACCCTGCATTATCTTGTGTCTATTTCAACCCCCCAAGTAAAATGGATTTAGAAATGATTAGCAAATTAAGTCATGTGAATTCCAGGTAGCACATAATCTTGTGCTAATGGGCTGAAGCTGACAACAGCACATCTGGGTTACATGTCATCTGTATTAAAGCCACCTGACTGGTTGTTTTTTCAAAAGCCTGTTTTATTAACAGCACCACCACCAATACCATCACCATCAATACCACCACCTCCACCAATACCACCACCACCAATACCACCACAACTACCACCACCACTGCCACCAATACCACCACCACTGTCAATACCACCACCACCACCACCAATACCACCAATACCACCACTACCGCCAATACAACCACCACCATTACCACCACCACCATCAATACTACCACCTCCACCAATACCACCACCAATACCACCACAACTACCACCACCACCACCACCAATACCACCACCACTACCAATAGCACAACCACCGCCAATACCACCACCACCAATAACACCACGACCACCAATACCACCACCATTACCACCACCACCATCAACCCCACAAATATCACCACAAGCAGCACTAAAACCACCACCACCAATACCACCAACACCGATAAAACCACCAATACCACCACCACCATCAATACCACCACCACCAATGCCACCACCACCACCACCAATACCACCACCACCAATACCACCATCAATACCACCACCTCCACCAATACCACCACAACTACCACCACCATCACCAATACCCCATCAATACCACCACCACTGCCAATACCACCACCACTACCAATACCACCACCATTACCATCACCACCATCAAACCCACCAATATCACTACCACTACCACCAGCACCAATACCACCACCACCAATACCACCACAACTACCACCACCACCGCCACCAATACCACCACCAATACCACCACCACCCTCAATACCACCACCCCAATAACACCACCCCCACTAATACCATCACCATTACCATCACCACCATAAACCCCACCAATATCACCTCCACCAGCACCAATACCACCAGCACCAATATCGCCACCCCCACCAATACCACCACCACCAATACAACCACCAATACCACCACCACCAATACAACCACCACCGCCAATACCACCACCACCAATAACACCACCCCTACCAATACCACCACCATCAATATTACCACCTCCATCAATACCAATACCACCACAACTACCACCATCACCGCCATCAATACCACCATCAATACAACCACCACCACCAATAACACCACCCCTACCAACACCACCACCATTACCACCACCGCCATCAACCCCACCAATATCATCACCACTACCACCACCACCACCAATACCACCACCAATACTACCACCACCACTAATACCACCATCACCACCAATACCACCAGAAATACTACACTACCACCACCATCACCACCAACACCACCACCAATACCAACACCACCAATACCAACACCACCAATACCACCACCTATATCACCACCATCATCATCAACCCCACCAATACCACTACCACCACCACTACCAATACCACCATCACCACCAATACCACCACCACCAATACCACCAATACACCCCCACCGATATCACCACCAATACCACAACCACCATTACCACCTCCAATACCATCAACACCAATACCACCTCCAATACAACCACCACCTCCATCAATATCACCACCAATACCACCAACACCACCACCAATACCACCACCACCCATTCCACCACCACCAATACCAACACCACCAATACCACAACCAATACCACCACCACCAGCAATACCACCACCAATACCAATACCAATACCAACACCACTAATACGACAACCAATACCACCACCGCCAGCGATTCCACTGCCAATACTAATACCACCACCACCAATACCACACAGACAAATACCACCAGCACCAATACCACCACCAATACCACCAATACAACCACTAATACCACCATGACCAATATCACCACCACCAGCACCAATACCACCATCACCAATATCAATATTGTGGAAAAGTGTGGCTCAATGGTTAGAGCGGCAGACCCTGATGCAGAGGTCTGGCCCGGGACCAGGGTTCAATTCCCGCCCCGGCGGGTCTTGGGCTCAATTTCCTCGGACCTGATAATTCTCGCCTCGGTGCCTATTCTAATCATGGGTCCCACTCTGCAACTCTGGGCAATAGCTTGCTTAATCTCCACAATGGCCCCAACAGCGCTGGGATGCTTGGCCGTACCTGGGGGGTGCCCAGGAGTGGACACCTCACACGGAAGCCAGGAAGGGTTCCTAAGCGGTATACGGACAGCGCCGGGACACTTCCTGCGGAGGTAGCTGTGCGCTTTACAAATGTCGGTATTATTATTATCACCACCCCCACCAATACCACCACCACCAATACAACCACCAATACCACCAATACCACCACCACCATCAATACCACCACCACCAATACCACCACCACCAATAACACCACCACAACCAATACCACCACCATCAATACCACCACCTCCACCAATACCACCACAACTACCACCACCACCGCCACCAATACCACCATCAATACCACCACCACCAATACCACCACCACCAATACCACCACCCCTACAAACACCACCACCATTACCACCACAACCATCAACCCCACCAATATCATCACCACAACCACCACCACCACCACCAAACCCACCACCAATACTACCACCACCACTAATACGACCATCACCACCAATACCACCAGAAATACTAGCACCACCATCACCCCCAATACCACCACCAATACCACCACCCCTACCAACACCACCACCATTACCACCACCACCATCAACCCCACCAATATCATCACCACAACCACCACCACCAAACCCACCACCAATACTACCACCACCACTAATACCACCAATACCACCAGAAATACTATCACCACCATCACCACCAACACCACCAATACCAACACCACCAATACCACCACCTATACCACCACCACCACCATCATCAACCCCACCAATACTACCACCAATACCACTACCACCACCACCACCAATACTACCACCACCAATACCACCACCTCCACCAATACCAATACCACCACAACTACCACCACCACCACCACCCATACCACCATCAATACACCACCACCCATAACACCACCCCTACCAACACCACCACCATTACCACCACCACCATCAACCCCACCAATATCATCACCACTACCACTACCACTACCACCACCACCAATACCACCAGCAATACTACCACCACCACTAATACCACCATCACCACCAATACCACCAGAAATACTACCACCACCATCACCACCAATACCAACACCACCAATACAACCACCTATACCACCACCACCATCATTAACCCCACCAATACCACCACCAATACCACTACCACCACCACCACGAATACCACCACCACCAATACCATCAATACACCCCCACCGATATCACCACCAATACCACCACCACCATTACCACCTCCAATACCATCAACACCAATACCACCTCCAATACAACCACCACCACCATCAATATCACCACCAACACCACCACCAATACCATCACCACCCATTCCACCACCAATACCTCCACCAATACCAACACCACCAATACCACAACCAATACCACCACCACCAGCAATACCACCGCCAATACCAATACCAATACCACCAATACGCCAGCCAATACCACCACTGCCAGCAATTCCACTGCCAATACCAATACCACCACCGCCAATACCACACAGACCAATACCACCAGCACCAATACCACCACCAATACCACCAATACAACCACAACCACTAATACCACCATGACCAATACCACCACCACCACCAATACCCCCACTACCAATAAAACCACTACCACAAATCCCACCACCATTAAAACCACCACCACCAATCACACCACCAGTGCCAGGAATACCACCCCCAATACCACCACTAATACCACTACTAACAACACCACCAATACCAACACCACCACCAATACCACCACCACCAATACCACCACCACCACCAATACCAATACCACCACCAATACCAATACCACCATCAGTACCATCAATCCCACCACCACCAATACCACTACCACCAATACAACCACCAATAACACCAATACATCAAAACCACTAATACCACCACCAATACCACCAATATCACCACCATCAATACCACCACCAATACCACCACCACCATCACCACTGCCAGCACCGACACCACCAACACCAATACAACCACCACACCAATATCACTACTAGAACCAATACCACCACCACCACCACCAATACCACCTCCAATACTACCACCGCCATCATCACCACCAATTCCATCACCAGTACCTCCACCACCAATACCACCAATTCCACTACCACAACCAATACCACCACCAATGCCATGAATACCACCACCAATACCACCACTAATACCACCACCAATACCACCACCAATACAACCACCACCAGTACCACCACCACCAATACCACCACCACCACCAACACCACCATCAATACCATCAATCCCACCACCACCAATACAACGACCAATACATCAAAACCCCTAATACCACCACCACCAATACCACCAATATCACCACCACCAATACCACCACCACCAGCACCAACACCACCAATACAACCACCACCAATACCACCACCAATACCAATACCACCATCAATACCATCATTCCCACCACCACCAATATCATCACCACCAAGACCACCACCAATAATACCAATACATCAAAACCACTAATACCACCACCAATAATACCACCACCACCACCAGTACCACCACCACCACTACCAGTACCAACACCACCACCAACAATACAACCATCACCACCAATATCACTACCAGCACCAATACCACCACAAGCACCACCAATAGCACCGCCAGCACCAATACCACCACCAATATTACCACCACCACCATCAATACCACCACCACCACCAATACCAACACTACCAATACCAACACCACCAATACCACCACCAATACCACCACCACCAATACCACCACCACCAATACCACCCCCAATTCCACCACCACCAATACCACCACCACCATTACCACCACCATCAATACCACCAGCAATACAACCACCACCACCAATACCACTATCACCAATACCACCACCAACACCACCAATACCACCACTAATACCACCACCAACAATACCACCGCCAATACCTCTAACACCACCATCAATACCACCACAAATACTAATACCAATAACAATACCACCACCACCACCAATTCCACCACCACCAATTCTAATACCACCAATACCACCACCACCACTAATACCACCACCACCAGTACCACCACCACCAATACCACCACCACCACCAACACCACCATCAATACCATCAATCCCACCACCACCAATACAACGACCAATACATCAAAACCCCTAATACCACCACCACCAATACCACCAATATCACCACCACCAATACCACCACCACCAGCACCAACACCACCAATACAACCACCACCAATACCACCACCAATACCACCATCAATACCATCATTCCCACCACCACCAATATCATCACCACCAAGACCACCACCAATAATACCAATAAATCAAAACCACTAATACCACCACCAATAATACCACCACCACCACCAGTACCACCACCAATACCACCACCACCACCACTACCAGTACCAACACCACCACCAACAATACAACCATCACCACCAATATCACTACCTGCACCAATACCACCACAACCACCACCAATAGCACCGCCAGCACCAATACCACCACCAATATTACCACCACCACCATCAATACCACCTCCACCACCAATACCAACACTACCAATACCAACACCACCAATACCACCACCACTACCACCACCAATACCACCACCACCAATACCACCACCACCAATACCACCCCCAATTCCACCACCGCCAATACCACCACCACCATTACCACCACCATCAATACCACCAGCAATACAACCACCACCACCAATACCACTATCACCAATACCACCACCAACACCACCAATACCACCACTAATACCACCACCAACAATACCACCGCCAATACCACTAACACCACCATCAATACCACCACAAATACTAATACCAATAACAATACCACCACCACCAATACCACCACCACCAATTCCACCACCACTAATTCTAATACCACCAATACCACCACCACCACTAATACCACCACCACCAATACCACCACCACCAATTTCACCACCACCACCAATACCAATACCACCAATTCCACAATACCACCATCACCACCACCAATACCAATACCACCATCACCACCACCAACAATTCCGCCACCACCAATACTAGAACCACCTCCTCCAATATTAATACCACCACCAGGAAAACAGGGATTGGTCCTGGGTCTCAAAAACATTAAAGAATAAGTATACCTAATGCAGAAAATAAAAGTGTATCAGGAGAATGGAGGCGGGCTCCCAACATGGAAGAAGTGCGTCCAGCTTACATCACGTTCTGCTCATGGAATGTCCATGGCTTTAAAGATATGGGGCAGGACCATGAAACATTAGCGTTCCTTATTCATCATGACATAATCCTGCTCCAGGAAACTTGGAATCTGACTCCAACTTCAATCCCCGGATTCATAGAATTCCACATTTTGGCAGAAAAATTCTCAAGCTTTGGGCACCCAAGAGGGGGCATTTCAACTTACGTAACACAAAATCTTCCACATTGAAATCGCTGCTGCCACTGTGCGAGCGCTAGCATTTTCTTACAGTGCTTTTAAAATCTGATGTTTATATTTTTGTATGGTGACAAGTATTTTAATTGCCTATTTTGCACAAGTACATTCTTTGCACTGAGGACGACAGCGAGTTAGGCTGCTCCTCCTTTTTTAAGATTGTTTCTGTGTTTCTTGTCACACGCTGGGCTCATTTAATATATCCACGAGGACGACAGCGAGTCAGGCTGCTCCTCTGATGCACTAGCTCTTTGGTCGCCGAATCCCGAGCTTTGTTCCACCACGGCTGTGTGCCGATTGAGTGGAGAGCTCATTGGGAGGTAGGCGGACCAATCAGGGACATACCAGCAAGCAGGAGGGCGGAGACAGGAGCCCGCGCCTCCAGCTACCCCCCCATTTATCATCATGTGTTGGCGAGGGCGCAGCGGACGGGCGAAGCGGGCGCGTCGATGGCGCGCCGAAGGTGCGCCTAAGGTAAGCCCGTCTGCGCCCGTCCGCGCCTGTCCCGCGCCCAGGGCCGGTCCGGCTGCCCCTTTTGCCCCACACATCCCGAGCTTTCTCACCTACAGTCGTGAAACCCTGCTCTCTTTGAATCCAGGTTCACACGCAGGTTTGAAAAGGTCCCCTCCGTGCCCGGATAGGGGATGGGAATGCAATCATTGCAATTTCCATCTCCCCTCCATCCCTATACATCGAACACAGAAAACCCAGACCGAGCCCTCAATTAAAGCCGCTCTCATCAATGCCCGCTCGATGGTGAAACATGCTGATAACATCTTTGAACTCATCGGGGATAATAATCTGGACATTTTATTCATCACGGAAACGTGGCTCAGTGACTCCTGTGCCCCAGTAGTAGAACTGGCCGTCCCACGTGGCTACCGCCTGGCCAGGGCTGATCGCACTTTAGGCAGAGGGGGCGGCACTGCTGTGGTATTCAGGGAAGCTTGGGCCTTTTCATGTGACAAATCTCTGAGTGTGCTGGATGGTGAAGCACTTGACTTTTCCTTTATTCTGTCCCCTCACTTCACCGTAGGAGGTACTCTGATTTATCGCCCACCGGGGCCGATGGGTTCCTTTCTAAGCTCCTTAGGAGATGCTGTAGCGGAACATGTGCTACGCTTTTCAAAATTTCTCCTACTGGGAGATTTCAACATCCATTGGGATTCCACCGGTTCCTCAGATGTGCTGACCCTACAAGACCTTCTAGGTATTACACTTATGACTCAGTGGGTCACCAAACCAACGCACTCCCATGGACATTTATTGGACCTGGTATGTTCCAACTTTAATCTGGCTCTGAAAGACCCCCAGCCGGTCACCTGGTCCGACCATGCGGTTGTCTATTTTTCCTGGGATATGGCACGACCACCACGCCACCCCTCCCCTTTGGTTGGCCCCCCAGCGAGGAAAATTAATATCCCGGGCTTGGTCGATGCTCTTACGCATTCCCATATGGCCCTAGCAAGCAATCTAGAGGCCCAAGTGGAACTCTTTAATGCCTGGGTTAGGCGAGGAGTAGAGGCTACCTCCAAACCCGCCTCACAAAGCCACCGACGGGTTTTGCCCTCTCAACCCTGGTATACGCCAGCGCTTAAAGAGTTAAAAAGGTCATGCAAAAAATCGGAGAGGCTCTGGAGGGCTGCTTACTCTCCACAAGCTAAAGCCGCCCTCCGTCTAGTCCAAAGAGAATATTATATTGCAGTTAAGACTGCAAAAGGCACCTACTTTGCGACTAGAATCTTAAAGGCAGATAATAATGATAAGGAGATATTCGCTATTGTACAAAGCTTTCTGTCGCCTCTTGCGGAGCAAAAAAAGATTCCGGTTTCCGCAGACCGATGTGAGGAGATCTCCTCCTTTTTTAATAACAAAATTAAGCTTATTGAGGAGGGATTTGCCTTGAGTCCCATTACAACTCTTCCGGTGGAGGAGACGTCCGGCTCTCTCTCGAATAACTGCCTCGCCAACTTTACTTTGGCTGATCAATCGGACATTCTTACTGTGTTGAAATCTCTTAAATCGGGCTCCCCTGCGGACCCTTGCCCGGCAAGAGTTTTGGCTGGAATTGCAGACTATGTAGTGACAGAAGTTACAGATATAATTAACTGGTCACTGCAATCCGCAACGGTACCCAGGCTATGGAAGCAAGCGAAACTTCTGCCCCTCCTAAAGAAACCTTCAGCTGACCCTCTTGTCGCTGCAAACTACCGTCCCATCTCTTTGCTCCCGGCATTGGCCAAAGTCTGCGAAAAGGTGATCTTTCGGCAGTTGAACACCTTTGTGGAGGAGTCTGGGGTACTTCACCCAGCTCAATCAGGCTTTAGGGCCTCCTTCAGTACGGAGACAGCCCTGGTAGAGGTGGTGGAAGCCATCAGGGAGTGCACGGACAAGGGTGGCAGAGCGGCGCTGATTTTATTGGACCTCTCTGCTGCCTTTGATACGGTCCCACACCAACTCCTCCTAGCCCGCCTCACTGAAATCGGCTTCACGGGGGCCGCTTGGTCTTGGTTGAAGTCATTCTTGGACTCACGGTACCAGCAAGTTTGGATGCCCCCACACTCTTCCTCGGCCAGGCTAGTTCAGACGGGGGTCCCACAGGGCTCTACTTTGAGCCCACTACTTTATAACATCTATATGACCCCGCTGATCTACTTGGCCGAGAGGCTGGGTGCGAAAATAATGGCATATGCCGACGACACCCAGCTTTTGTTCACTTAGGGTAACTCACAATTAGAAACGACCGCAGCACAAAGGTGCCTGGCGGCCGTGTTCACCTGGCTGGCTAAGGCCAAGCTGAAATGCAAC
Organism: Lissotriton helveticus; assembly: GCF_964261635.1. Taxonomy (NCBI): domain Eukaryota; kingdom Metazoa; phylum Chordata; class Amphibia; order Caudata; family Salamandridae; genus Lissotriton; species Lissotriton helveticus. The sequence goes on along the minus strand of NC_136061.1, from coordinate 1,965,725,879 downwards.
GAGGGTAAATCGGAGATCATATTATATGGCCACTTTCCCAACCAATTTACTGAACTGATCTGGCCTCCCGATTTCCCCCGTCCCCTCTCTGAGGGGGGCCCGGCCAAGAATCTGGGCATCTGGTTTAATGAAGATTTGAGGTTCTCAGAGCAGATAAAAAGACTGACGGGTGCCTGCTTTGGGACCCTTAAATCCCTGAGCAGATTCTTTCCCTTATTGCCCCAACCGGCAAAAGAAACGGTTGCCAGAGCCCTTATACTGTCCCGCCTAGACTACGCCAACGCTCTCTATCTGGGCTCCCCCTCCTATTTGCTAAACAGGCTGCAGATCATACAAAATGCGGCGGCGAGACTTTTGCTAGGCATTCCCAGACGCATTAGCATAAGATCCCAACTGGCTTCCCTTCATTGGCTTCCAGTGGCCCAAAGAGTTCAATTTAAAGCTCTGGTTCTCACCCACCGAGCACTACATGATAACGGCCCAGTCTATCTCAGGGAAAGAGTGACGCTTCATGTGCGAAGCAGACATCTCAGATCTGCCTCCCAACGCCTGCTGGTAATACCGCGCTTTAGGCGCACCAGATTGGGCGGCCAATCTTTTTCAGTCAGAGCAGCTACCCTCTGGAATGCCCTTCCGTTCATTCTCAGGGACACCAGAGACCTTAGCCGTTTTAAAAAGCTTCTTAAAACTCACCTTTTTAACCAAGTTCACTAAAATTATGCTGTGCTTCCTTATGTGATGTCTCTGTGGTTTTCGCGCCAGGATACTCAAGAGTAATTGTGCGCGTAATAAATACTCATATATAACATAACATAACTGGTCAACAGAAGAATTGGACACGGGGACTAACTGGGTCCAAGTGACCAAATCAAGCGGCAAACATTCGTCTGATGAAAGTAAGTGGCAACTCTTAGTAATCAACGTCTATATCCATCCAGAAAGAAAAAAGCAGAACGAAAAATACACAATTCTAACGAATGTAATAAAATCATTGCAGAAAAGTCATCAGCACTGCCAATGGTTATTTCAGGTGACTTTAATTGCAACCTCATAGCAAATTCCCTGCACGAAATTAAAAGGCAAGATAATCTGGGAGCCAGAACACTAGTGGACGAACTAGAACCTCGCGGTCTGACAATCCTGAACGGGAAAATCACGGGTGACATTCCAGCGGCTGCTACATTTTTGAGCGGAAAAGCATCTTCAACAATAGATTTTACCATCATCAGTAACAATTTGCTCTCACAAATCGACACTTTTAAAATTACACCACGAGTAGAAAGTGATCATCTTCCTCTTATTGTAAGAATGATCATCAAAGTAAAGCTTGCCCAGAAAATTAAGTCCATAGCACAATACCCTGAAAAGTTCAGCCTTCGAAAACTAAAATGGCAGGGAGTAGTGTCACAAGCCATTCAGGAGACGGCTAGGGAATACTTGGGCAAACGGGGCCCACAAGCAGAAGCCGATTGCATCAAAACATGGGAACAGCTGGCCCAGTTATTAGTCCAAAGATTCCCAGCCACATTAGGTCGGACTTCAAGGATGGCGACTAAAAGAGAGCCCTGGTTCAATCATGAGCTACGAGATAAAAAAAGAGGGCTTGCAAGAGAGGTGCGACAACAATCACGTGCAGCAAACACGGGAAGGAAAATAAAAAATTGGAAGCTGTGCCAATTAAGGATCAATTATAGGAGGAACCGGAGGAGAACAAAAATAACGTACAAGTGGGACATCTGGACACAATTATTGTCCGCAAGCAAAAAGCCCAACAGTAGCAACTTCTGGGGCATGATAAACAAATTGTCAACTGGCCCAACATTACAACAAGAAGCGGGAATCGGTCAAGAAACGTGGGTTCTCCATGTGAAAATCCTGTACAGCAACATAGTATCAGGCCCTGCAGAATGGCCTAGTGGGCAGCATCCTGATCAAGAGGAAATACAATCAGTTTCAAAGGCAGAGAAACAAGTTCAGAGGCAGTTAGTAAAGAGCCGAACAATTTGACCAACGCAAAGGAACTGAGAGGTCATATTTTAAAACTCATGTCCAAGGGTGTGGCAGGTCCAAATGGCCTTCCCAATGCTATCTTTAAGAATGACCTAGACTTCTGGTCCTCCTACCTTACTCCCATCTTCAACGAGATCTACATACAGTCCAATACCCCGGCTTCCTGGAAAGGGAACATCATCCACCCTATATATAAAAAGGGTGACCACCGTAAGCCGGGTAATTACAGACTGATCTCACTGATAGACGTGGAGGCCAAGCTTTATGCTTCTTGTCTGTTAGCCCAGCTCCAAGATTGGATGGAGGAGAACATAATCCCCAAGTTCCAGACGGGCTTCAGGCAAGGGATGGGCACCTCAACCAACCTGGCCACCCTAGCATTCCTAATTAAAAAAGCGTTAAGAAAGAAATCCCGACTCTTTGCATGTTTTGTGGACATCAAATCCGCTTTCGATCGAGTAAGCAGGAGTCATCTCTGGAAGAAACTCAAGGCCTGGAGTAATGCTTAACGCCATAACTGCCTTATACACAGATACCTGGGCTAGAGTAAAGCTGGGCGACGGGTGCAGCACAACCCCGAGCATTCTTATGTAGCGAGGATTGAAACAAGGATGCGTTCTAGCTCCCAGCCTCTTTAATTTGTTTCTTTCAAATACAGCACAGAATATTGAAAAAGCCGATTGTCACCCTCCGAACATGGCCAACGAGTCAGTCGCCATCTTACAACATGCAGACGATATTGTTTTGTTGAGCCAAACTCCTATTGGCTCACAGAGATCAATAAACAATTTAGCATCCCACTTGGATCAGGAACAACTGGAGCTAAACAAAGAAAAAAACTAAATTGTTCTTTTAGTGGATCCCCAAAAAAACAAATCTAAATGGTCGGCAAAAGGGGCAACTGTGAAAGAGCAGCGCTCATATAAATATCTTGGCATAATAATTGAGCAGGGCGCATCTCACAAGGAACACAAATTGGCTCTAAAAGCTAAAGCCGAATCACTAATTTATGCTTATAGACTACTACGTAAAAAACTAGACTGCCCAAACTACACACATCTGCTAAAAGTCATGGCCGCACAAATCCAGCCCAGCCTATCGTACGGTTTAGTTACCTGGTGCGGAAAAGATGCGAACTTATTGAATGAGCTCCAGACTAGGATTTTCAAGGCTGTTTTTAAGCTGCCAAAATCTGCTTCTCCTTCTCAGGTTCGACTGGAATTTGGCTTACAGCACCAGAAATTCCGGTTAATGAGCAGCTTTGTCAAACTTTGTCATAAATTCCGCTGTTCCAACCCTGACACCCTGAACAAATTATGCTGGGACGAAATTAAGCACCAGATGAACCTAGAAACACCGAGCTCATGGGGAAGCTTTCTGAGAACATCTTTGACTGAGCTGGAACTACAAACAGCGTGGGAAAACGGGGAAGATAGAGTAAGCTTCGGCAAAGCCGTAAACGCCGCAGCTAAAAAGATATCCTTGCTGGCTGACAAAAAAGCAATCACCAAGCGCCGGCACGGGTGGACAGTCATCAACTCATACAGAACCATAAGGCCCCAAACTTATCTATCCGCTCACTTCAGCTTGCAGTTAAAAAAGAGTTTTACAAACTTCCGCATGGGCTTGCATGACTCAAAAGACCTGCATCCAACCTGGAAAAAGTCTTACCAATCCGCGAATTGTCGACTATGTGGTTTTAAATCAGAATCTGTAACCCACTTATTATGTGCTTGTCCAGAAGTCCTGGAACAGAGGAGACAGCATTTAAAATTCATCTTCAACGATTTGAACATTCGTTCAAGCAGACAAGCGGTGATATGCTGGCTGGAAGGCGCTTTCATCATCTTGGTTCGCAGGGGGGTCAAATTCATGACAAAGGTCAAAAACCTCTTATGGCAAGCTGATGGAGAGCAAACAAAATAAGCAGGATCAATGTCACCTTTCAACAGCCGACCAATAACATTAATGAACGGACAGCACGCTTACCTGCGACTAGCAGCAGGCCGCAAATAGTCGGTCATGAACATTAAAATTTGGAACACTGGGGCTTACTCAATACAACCATCTTTTCTAAAAGGTCCCCATATTTTTAATTATGCCACTCCAAGTTTCAAATTGTAGTCCCTTACAAGTTTTTAAAGAAAAGCAACAATACCTTTTTTTTTTTATTATGGAACCATGTTAAAATCAGGTGTATTTATAAATGTAATTAAATTTTTACTATGCATTTATGGACATTGGGGGGGTTTTGTAATGATTTTATTTAATCAAACAATAAAACTTACTTGTGAATACCACCACCAATACCACCACCACCAATACTAATACCACCACCAATACCAATATCACCACAACAAATACTAATACCACCACCACCACCAATACCACCATCATCAGTACCACCTACACCGCCAATACCACCATCACCAATTCCACTAATGCAACCACCACCACCAATACCACAAATACCAGCACCACCAATATCGCCAATACCACCACCACCACTAATACCACCACCACTAATACCACCACCACCAATACCAATACCACCACCTCAGTGCCTCTCGCTCACTAGTAATAGCAGGGCCACTGTACGAGGCCGGAGCCAAGACCATCCCTCCCTCCCTCCCTCCATGCCGGCCATAAAGCACAGCTAGCCCTGCACCAGCAGGTGAAGCCAGGGCCCTAATACGGCTGGAGTGTTTTTTATTAGGCCAAAGATAGTGATGACGTTACGCAATGCCACATTGTACACTCAAATCACAGAGAGGGCAGGAAAAAGCCTCCACCACTCTTTCTCCTGAACCGCAACAGTGTAATCACAGAGCGAAAGGTGTTGGAGTGCTTTGTTAGGGTTTATAGCTTGGATCATATGTAACTCTCACTTCACACTTTGTGTCTGTGTAATTTTTAATAGCTACACATCTTCTTCACTACACTATTTATCACTACTTTGAAGACGTCACAGGCTGGTCTCTTCCTCTGATATTTACAAACTAACAAGCGGTCGAGAAGGGCCTTTATTGCAATGAAATAGGTCTCGCATTTGCGAGAGTTTAAGCTATAGTATTGTAAATGACAATGCTTTTTATTTTTGCTTTAAAACCCAAAACGTAAATAAAAGGCATTGCCATTTACAATGCCAATAGCTCAAACTCGTGTGAATGAGAGACCTATTGCATTGCAAATGCTTGTTTGTTTCAGCAAGCATAGGAAGCAGGCCAGATAGTCAGTGCCATGATCTGTAGAAAGTTGAAACCAAACCAGGCCTGCGGACTATTGAACCTTCACATCTCTGAATTGACAATTAGGCACTTAGCGAACAGGCGGCTGTCCAGTGCTGTTTGTTATAAAAGAAAATAGGCCCCATCGCCTCTAGAAGTAAAGGAATGAAATGAAAAGGCCTCTGACCGGGCACCTGAAAACCCCAGGCTTTGTGTCTCGAGTGTATTCTCCACAGCTGCCTTGAAGAGCATGATTTATTCCCGCTTGTCGCGGCTGAGGACAGAATCCTGCCCCATCGATTTTACAGCGCACAGAGTACCGCGATGAGGGATGAACACCGTGAGCAAGGAGATACACTATTGATTAAAGACGAAGGTAATCGAAATGACAGAAGAAAAACAAATGCCAGAGTCTGAGATTGCTACAGTCGAAGACTCTGTTTCAGATCACACAGAACATATCTTTAGGGAGGAGAGGATGAACAGCGATTCAAACAAGAAGAACCCTCCCCCACCTCCACTGTAGGGGCCTGTGTCTGACCTCATGGCCACATGTTCAAATTCCGTCAGGTCCACTCAGCCTTTCATCCTTCTGAGGTCGATATAATGAGTACCATCGAGTTGGGTAACAATAAACATCTGTTATTCCACCGGTAAACATGCACGTTACAAATACACGTTATGAATTACATTTCAGTAGCGCTATGTTACATAGGTTTGGTCATTCTGAAACTTGGATTCAATGTTAGTGTTTAGTTGCAGGTGGAAATCAGCCCATAACCTGCAACCAACAATCTGCTACATATAAACTAAAATCCAAGCAACTATCTACATGAAAAGGGCAGGAAGACGCTGACATGCATGCAACTGATGCTCAAGATCTGATAAACACGTTACAGTGCTTAATTTGTGAAACAAATGGGGGCCGGTGCCTGATGCTCTACTCAGAGGCCCTGAGTTGGTGCAATTAAATGTTGGTGCGTGGAATATCAAGACTGCGTAGTCTTAAAGTCGTCAGATGCCTCTTTAATCCACTAATAGTCACTCCTTTCCCCTTCATCACACTCTTGTAGGTTTCCCCTGCCCCCGACATTTGAGACAGCTTTTCAGTCTTCTTCATCCTCCGCCTTTAGACTTTGTGACTTCTCCCTCTCTGGTTCTTCATTAATGTCTGATGCAAAAAAATAAGTGCCTTGAGTCCACTGGCACCCGCCGGCTCAAATTAAGCACTGCACGCAGTCCACATGACATACATACTATTATAACACAAGTCCCCACTTGCTGAAGATAAACAGGGCAGTGTGAGGTTATCGAGCTCAACACCTCTTCATACCCTTTCCAACACGCACAGCATATCACAATCTAGACACGCTGTACACACGGGGCTGGTGGGGGTCGTCTGGCCCAACATCCCTTCACATTGCCTGCTGGTTGCGCAACATTCACAGGTTAGTGGAAGATTGAAACATCAGAACCCATGTTTGGGAAAATCCTACCGCCAGCAGACAACCATCTACACAACAAGGACAGACAGACACTGTCATGTTCTCCTAATCTAACAGATAATTTGTTCGGAAAATCTCACACATCAAACAGTAGAATGCATACCAATGACCGGGATATAGACAAGAGCTAGTAGAAGGCTGCAAGACCAGAGGAAAACAGATTGCCCACAGAGAGAACCAACTCGCATCGAGAAGGTCAGGAATTGAGGAATGTTGTATTATAAGGAAGGAACGTTAAAATCTAGTACATAAAGTCCAGGGCCAAATTTGGGATTAGACGACCCTCAATTGACATTAAAAAAATCCCTTAAAAACAGAAGCACACTGAGTGCGCTTCTCTTGGTAGCATGAGCTGATAGCATAAGTGCCCTCTGTAGCTCAACTACCACCTGGAAACTAAGACCTCCTCTACCACTACTCACGTCCTGTTACTACTGCTATATCAACCTACAGCCTGGAGACATACAATACAATGCATTTCTAAAGCGCTTAGTTACCTAACAAGGTGTCCTGGCGCTGGCAAGAAGGATAGCCACATAGTCTGAATACGAGAACAGACTTAGGAGATGGTTAGAGAAGAATCAGAGAGAAGCGTTTTAAGAACTTTTCTGAAAACCATTTCAGAAGGACAGCTTCGGAAAGGCCATAGGCAAGTCATTCAACGGCCCGGGGCAGGTAGGCAAAAGAACGGCCACCTGTTTTAGACTTATAAACGCGGGGAGTTTAGAGCAATGTGAGGTTGTTGGAACGCAATGAGCTAGCTTGAAAGGACAATTTAAACCGGTGCCTAAGTTAAAGAGGACACAAGATTGAAAATTCTAAAGGCAAAAGTGAGGGCCTTGAACTGGATCCTTCTGTTGATTGGTAGTGTCCTTTGGATCTGTTGACAGTGCCTCTAGAGCCAGAATGGTGAAGGCTGGAGAGAGCTTCCTGGGTGCATCATTAGACCTAAGAGCACCATCAATGCTAAGTCTGGGCTGCTGACCCACTGCCATTGATGGCTCTCAGCAATTTGAACAGACACAGCACTGAGACTGAGATCACGTGTGATGAATTGAACATGCACTCTTAACACTCAATGAAAGCTTTTCAAAGAGGCTGGGATATTGTGGGCAAATAAACATTGTGATGGGATACTAAGATGCTACTGACTAGGGTGAAAGTACTTGGGTTTCGGCTGGGCTCCTTCAAATGACCCTTCTCAGGGTGTTCGGCAAACAGATTTCAGCATTGGATAAAGCAGGTCGTGTCCTGTTTTCACAGTTCTAACCACTCCCAGTAAGTAGTCTGGCTTCTGGTTTCATTAGCCACAGCCAAACCAATTCAGCAGTATAGCTCTCGAGGTCACGGCATACGTCATTAGAACCCTGAGTTCCAGATAAATCTGCCTGCGATGAGCACATCCGTAAGAAAACAAACTGTATGGCCGCATGTTGATTTAGCGGAGCATCTAGGGGTGCTCGTAATCGTCAGTTGCAGAAATTAAACCTATTACCTCTTTTTGATGGAAAAATGATCAATCTTTCTCATACTACATAACTGAAGCATATAACATGGTTATGCAGCTTAAAAAAATATGTATATATATGTATTCCCTCCTCCTTCACCTCTGTTTAATTCCCCACTTTATTCACAACTGTTTCTTAATTCTAGAACATGCAACAAAAGGGAAAATGCATGTTCTGGCAAAATATGTCACAGTAGGTGGTATTAATATATATATATATATATATATATATATATATATATATATATATATATATATATATATATATATATATATATATATATGTTAGCAATTGTATGACTACTACGTTTTTACTTTATCTGCGTATTTTGCACAGTTTTGCTAGATTTGCACACAGAATAGGAGTCTTGCAAATATGGGGTCATCTTGAGTCTGACGGGTACCATAACTTTGGCATTATTACAGTATTTTGTACTGAAAATATCTTACAAACTCAAAACTGACAGTTGCTATGTTTTATATGTATTTTTATATACAAAGGATATATATATAAAAAATGTCAGTCAGGATTAGGAATGTTAAAATATATAGCTTTCATCAACAATAATGGTAAATGCACACCAAATGTATTTTTTCCATGTCTATTTGAAAATACCATGTGACATCAGTGGGGTGTGCATTTAAAAGTCTAATCTCGCATTGAGTGGCTTACATGTGATCAAGGCCATATGTATATATATATATATTCACTGAAAAAACCATAGGTTATACACCATATATAGTTAGGAATTAGCATTTATAAAACCTTATTTTACTCACACAAAACCAATGAAATTCCATATATAGTTAGTGGTACTAACTATATATCACGCACCCGCAATCCACTGCTGATCATGTCACATATGACATCATTCATGACATGGTCAGTGACATCACTGATGACATCACTGATGACATCTCAAATGACATCACTGATGACATCACTGATGACATCTCAAATGACATCACTGATGACATCACTGATGACAACATCCAGTGACTGTATTTTTCTGTAAAGTTAAAATATGTCTTACATATTTAAGAATGAGTGGATGTATAAGTGTCTGGATGAAGGATTTAGTAGGTACATGACTGACTGTATGAGTGAGTGGTTAAATTTGTCTCACTGAGTGCATGGGTTAGTGACTAAACTGTCTTAATTTGTGCATCATTATGTCTGTTGTTCTGTAAACTGCTGCATGTGTTGATCATTAGCTATATGAGTAACTATATGGGTTATTGATTGGTTGCCCAAGCATTTGTATGGGAGACTGAGAGTGTGTGTGGGTGGCTGGGAGGTGTATGACTCTGTGCATAGATGTATGGGTTCAAAAGTGCATGTGGAAACAGCTGTATGGGCGGTTGACTGTGTGCATGACTGTATTGGTGAGTGAATACATATCTCAGTGCTACATGTCAAAGTAAGTACATATGTAAAATACAGTACATGTGAGAGTTGACATATATAAATTACTGTGCATAAGAGCCAGTGAATGTGTGAGTGGCTGTATGGATCATTGTGCTCTTGTATCCAGGATTGTATAAGTGAGTAAATATGTTTTAGTATATGTTTGAATAAATAAGGTGTGTATAACTGTATAGTTGTGAAAATGGAGCTGTGATTGATTCTTTGCATGACTGACTAGGTGTGTAAGTAACTCCATGGATGAGTGACAGTCTGTGAGTGTCTGTTTACACTGAGTGTATCTAAGGTTATATTAGAGTCTGAAGAGGTTCATCGTATTATCACATGAATGATGTCATCAGTGATGTGATCATTAATGTCAAATGAGATTTTATCAGTGATGTCATCAGTGATGTCATTTGAGATGTCATCAGTGATGTCATCAGTGATGTCATTTGAGATGTCATCAGTGATGTCATCAGTGATGTCACTGACCATGTCATGAATGATGTCATATGTGACATGATCAGCAGTGGATTGCGGGTGCGTGATATATAGTTAGTACCACTAACTATATATGGAATTTCATTGGTTTAGTGTGAGTAAAATAAGGTTTTATAAATGCTAATTCCTAACTATATATGGTGTATAACCTATGGTTTTTTCAGTGAATTTTCAAGGTTTTGTAAATGCAAATTCCTAACTATATATGGTCTATAACCTATGGTTTTTTCAATGAATTTCATTGGTTTTTTAAAAGCTAATATCTATAGCTGTAAAATGTATTCTTCTTTAAATATAAAAATATATTTTATATGTTTATTAATAATTTTTTTTAAATATTTTTTTTGTTTCGCTCCCGGTCCGCGAACCGGGAAGCTTTCCGTTAGCTCAAATAGATGCCGCGACCCGGTCCGCGAACCAGTAAGAAATCAACATAGTGACAGTATCGCGTTGCCGCGAAATGCGTCTTGTGACGTATCGCGTTAGCGCACCCGGAAGTGCCCCGGGGCGCGGACCGAGGCGCGAAGTGCAGCGACCCGGAAGCGATCCGCGGCGCGTTGCGAAAGCGCGACGTATCGCGTTGCCGCGTAATGCGTCTTGTGACGTATCGCGTTAGCGCACCCGGAAGTGTCCCGGGGCGCGGACCGAGGCGCGAAGCGCAGCGAACCGGAAGCTAACCGGGGAGCGTTCCGCAGCGCGTAACATGAGCGTGAGAGGTCATGTGACTTGGTAATAAAACTTTTCATTGGTTCATTTCACTTTTGGTTTCATAATAATGGAAGGCTAGGTCAGGTGACCTAAAAATAACACTTTTCATTGGTTGAGAACTTTTGCTTTTCCCAAATGATGAAAACCCCTCCTTCTTTCCTCACTCTGACTTTCATCTTGGTGAGAGAAAGACCCTTTTACTTTATAGAGAAATGGCTTCCATTGTTGCTTCAGGTAGTGTTCCCCCACCACCACCCCCACCTCCTCAAGGGAAGAAAGGACCACCTGCTCAACCAATGTTTGAGGAAGATCAAGAAGAGGAGGAAGAGGAGGAAGAGCCTGAGTTTTTGCCAGAGGAGCCCAGGAGGTACAATAGAAAAGAAAACTACATCTGGCAATTTTTTACATTTCCAGCAGGGCAAAAAAAAGTTAATGCAAGATATGTGTTTTGCCGTATTTGCAAAGATCGACTGTCAAGGGGCACTGACAAGAAATACAGCTTCGGCAATTATACGATGCACAGGCATATGAGTAGGTGGCACCCAAATAATTATAGTGCTGCCCAGCTTCGTGATGAACAACAAAATCCCCTGGCAATGGTGAGAACATCTGCTGTGAAAGAAATATCGGGACCAGAGGCGAGGGAGGTGATCCCGAACATTCAAATGGACATGGGGGAAGTAAGGCAAGTGTGCGTGTGGTGCGGCCAAACACTTTGCCACGGAGAAAGAAGCATTATTCTTATAATGAGAGCTATCAGAAATCATGATTGCCCGAAACGCCCCAAAAAATAAATTCTTCTTTTTTTCGTTGCTCCTGTTGAGCCCTTCTCAATGAATCATTTTTGTTTCCCCCCTCCCCCCAAAAAAACAAAAAAATTACAAAATGTTCAGAAAAAACAAAAAAAATATAAAAAATGTTCAGAAAAATAATAAAAAAAATTTAAAACAACAAAAACCAAAAAAAAAGTTCTTGCCAATCTCTATTTCTTATAGTTCGCTTCCAGTTCGCACTCCGGTACGCGAACCAGGAGCGAACCAAAACATTTTTTAAAAAAAAAGAACAGTAAGTATAAGGGAAGGAAACAGACAGTTATGTTAAAAGAAAGACAGCTACAGGGAGTAAAGAAAACATACTGTTACCCGCAATCCACTTCTGATCATGTCACATATTATATCATTCTTGACATGGTCAGTGACATCATCAGCAGTGGATTGCAAGTAACAGTATCTTTTGTTTACTTCCTATAGCTGTCTTTCTTGTAACATAAATGTCTGTTTCCTATCCTTATACTTACTGTTCTTGTTTTAAAAAAATTTTGAGATCATTCAGAAACAGTAACATTAATAGAGACAGAATGAGTGAATAATAATGAAGAAGTATGAGAAGAGAGGGACTGAGAAAAATACTGGAAGGAGTAGAATAATTAAGTAATAGAGAAAGGAATGAGAGAAGTAGCAAACGCAGGAAAGTAAGGATTAAAGAAATGAAGCAGTAGAACTAATAGATGTTAAATGTGATAGATTAAATGATTGATTCAGTATGACGATAAGGTGTGTCCTCTCCAAAATTTTGTTTAAGATGAGGCCTACTTAGGGTTGCATATCAAATTTATGCTTGTTTGAGAATACAGAGGAGATAATACATGTGAAGGCCTACCACTGAAGTAAAACATGTCCACTTCGCTCTTGAACAATGGCCAGACCTCTTCTGTGTCCATAGACAGACCTAAAGTTCATCTGCACAATATCATCCGTAAACTTAGAAAACACAAGTAATGTAATTGAAAAACGTGGAGTTTCTTTTGCTCATTTCAAAATCACATCACCTGTGTTGCCTTTGCTTAGGTATCTCATAGTGCAGATGTAGTTCAGCATATGAAACAGTACACAGAAGTGCAGCAGTGTATGCATTAATACATGTGAAGGCCTACCAATGAAGTAAGTCATGTCCACTTATTACATCATTCATGACATAGTCAATGACATCATCAGCAGTGGATTGCGGGTTAAAAGAGTAGAAAACATTTACCTTATAATTCTTGTTAACTTTTTCAAATATTTTTTCATACTTTCAATCTGTAAAAGAGAGAAGAAACATTTCAAAAATATTAAAACATGTATTTAAAAATTTGAAAAGACAAGGGAAAAGGTTCAAGAAGAAACAGTTTTTCAAAAACTTTGAAATTTACAGAAGCCTCTGCTGCTATACGTCCCCTACACAATCCTAAAGATATATATTTTAAACAAACAGTATCTTGATGCTGATGAAGTGAGGCCTATTTTGGAACATGGTGCATCTTTTGCACTGCTGATGTCTCACAATAGTGATGCAATAGCAGCGCAAAAAAGATGTAAAGCCATCATAAAATTGTGTCTAACATTTTAAATGATTCTTTCAGGATACAAATAAGATGTGTCCTTTCAAGAGGTTTCTTTAAGGTGAGGCCTATTCAGTTTTCAAAAAAAAAACAGTACCCAGAAGTGCAGCACTGTAAGCATTAACTTTGACACTTACAGAAGCCTCAGTTTCTCCATATCTACCTCACATTTCTAAATGTATATCATAAGTACAAAAAGTAGAACATTAATTATACATGTTAAATGGTTTATTTTTGCTGTTCTCAGAATGTATCAAATTTCACTAAAAACAGTGACTTGAAGGTATTCATCATGTAACAGCGGGGAAAAAAAAACACAATCAAAATGATTGTGTTTAAAAAACCCATACAACATCAGAAATCAAAATTCAGAACTCCTTAAAGTTAACTTACTTTCCATGACGTCCAAGGATGTCCTATGAACAGCTTACACTCTTTTGTGCTGTTATTACTTTCAGCCCGCCACTTTCTGAAAGAAAATCTCCATCGTTTTTAAAAACACGTTACATGCAATAAATGACTTCTTGCTCTCTACCACAATTTTCCACAAGGCCAAATCTGGTCAGAGCCATTTATAACTCTTGGATTTCTTGTAAGCCAATCCCGTCATTTGGCATTTCCGCAACTTTCAGAATTAAAATGTTGAAGATAATTTTCACAATCCTGGAATAGTAATATCTTCCCCTTCTTGCTCAGTCATGTTCTACATTTCCTATGACACTGATACTGCTTACTATGAAGCAGACTTACACTACCTCTATGACTACTACAATTATTTAATTCTCTACATCACTTTTAATCACAAAGCAATGTAAAACAGTAGACAGCATTGCAGACTTACATTCCCTCTACTCCATGTTTTGATTGGCTGCTTCAATTAGCTTATAAAAAGAAACAGTTTTTCTGAACTCATTGAAAGTGCACGTATTTCTTCATGACGTCCAGTCCTATGGTTAGAAGTTATGTCTCTGAACTACACTTATCCTCAAGGCCAAATTGTGTAGGAGCCATTAGAACTTCTTGAAATTCCACAGAGCACATCCCGAGATTATTTCCCTAAAATTTTGGTTTTAAAAACACCAGGTAAGAGTTTTTAAGGTCATACGGCAATTTTTTTTTGAAAATTAAAACAGAATCATTGCAGAATGACCAGCCATTTCTAGACTTTAAATAAGCTGTGTAATGTCCTGATGTTATTGAAGGGCCGTCATGATATATAATTGCTGCAGTTACAAAAGTCCTTCCTGATATTGACAACTGCGAAGCTACACATTTTTTAATTAAAGTTGTCAATTTTGTTCCATCAGGCCTACATCGTTGGAACATTAAAATGACATACTGGCCATATGTTCCTATAAATAATGTGGACATCATTTCAGATTTACATTGGCTACACTCCATGTTGTGATCAGCTGCTTTTACTAGCTTATTAAAGGAGACTGATTTACTGTCTGGCAAAGTTAAATATATAAATCTTTCTGAGTCTACACTAGTAGTACTTGATACCATACAGTTCTCGCAGTCATGCTGCCATTGATAAGAAAGCCCAAACAGGTGATCTACATCTACACCTTCAGCATGCAATACATCAAGCATATACATTAAAAACTCCTGACAATCTTGCTGAATATTTTGAGAGAATTGTGTTTGGCCTGAACATCTGTCTAACAGATTTCGAATTTCAGACACACTTTCTATGTTTCTTCTATCAGTGCTACATTTCTCTAACACAGAATTTAACAAACTGCAAAATCTTTGATCAGAATTGACCACAATCTCTTCTTTTACATTTTTTAGAGAAAACAAAACATTAACCACTACATTAGCATAGCAGTTGACACCAGAACTGTTTTCAAACTGAAAACCAACAACATCTTCAACAGAATCCTTTTTGTTTCTGCTTGTAATTTTAGGTTCATTGACTTTTTGTCTTTTTGCTACAACCTCCCCAGTATTGTTCTCATTTCTTCGTTTCCGGCCTACCACACGTTTCTCAAACAAAGGATACTGAGGCAAATGTGGCGCATACTCTCTTCTTAACCTATTGTATTCCTTAACACAATCTAGATCCGCACAAATGTTTGTGACATCACACTCAATCAAGTACAATCCCGATAAAGTTCTAACTCGTGACAATGCCACATATGCCATACCCTCCTTGAACACAGAACTGCCAATATTCACCAATGCACTGTCTACACTTAAACCTTGCGATTTATGGATTGTCACCGCATATGCCAAGCAAACAGGAAACTGCTTACGGCGAACATATAAGTCTTTTACAAGCAAAAATCTAGCAGAACAACGACCAATTAGCTGTACTTCCTCAATGCCATCAAATTTAATTTTTAAAAATTCAATTCCATCTCTATTTCTGTATTTCACAAAATCAACAACATTACCCATTGATCCATTTACCAGACCTCTTTCAACATGTAAATTCCTTCTTAAAATTATACGGCAGTTCAAGCACACATTCAGAGTCTTTTCAAAACCTGCAGTTTTAGATATACTCTTCTCTAATGAATCCAATTTTGTTTTCAGATTCTCAGACAAAATAATTGTTGATCCCATATGCTCTACTCTATCAATAGCTTCCAGTTTCACAATCTCTTGCTTTTCTAAATGCAACATTTTGTTGTTAAATTTGGCACATTCTGCAAGAGTTGGCATCAAACATATTCCAGATTTCTTCTCAGTAATTTTCTGAAAAATATTCTCAGGCACAACATCTTGTTCTGGATATAAATTTGACAGTAATCGTGCATGTAAAGCTTCTTTCCCATGCTCGGTCACTTTTCCAATTCTAACATCTTGTAGAATAGTCTTGTAAACTTCATCCTTCGCCTGACGCATATTTTCATGCAGTTCAGCATAATTGAAGTTTAACCATATATTGACGTTGCCAATGCTGCCTAGGCACTTCCTGGTATCTTCATGCGTGAGCATTTTGAACACAGGTTGCCCTTTCACTGGTGTCAGCTGCAGAAGATCTCTGAAAACAATGATGTGTTTGCCACCAAATAACACATCATACTCTGTTTTGAGAACTTCTTGCATCCTCAAATGCACAAAGGCAAGCATGACATTGGAAACCATGCTTACTTCGTCAATGATAAGAAGTTTCATTTTCCTCAAGATTCTTGAAACTTCAAAACAAGCATCTCCAGATAGCTTGTGATATTGTAATTTGTTGTCATGCTCCACTGGCAGCATCAGTAAACGATGTAAAGTAATCCCTTTAATATTATGTGCTGCCAGTCCAGTTGGAGCAGTGACAACACAAGACAGCGATGACTCTGTCCTTTCCTGCAAATAGCATGAAATTGCTTTAATGAGGAAACTTTTTCCAGTTCCCGCTTCTCCACTCACGTACAGTCGGACAGGCTTCAACGACGTACATGAGCACTCTTTCTTATCATGACTTAATCCATGATCAATTTGCATGGTAACTTCGTCATATATTTTCCTCTGCTCAACGTTGAGTTGTCTTTCCAACTCTTCTAAGTTAACCGCATCCTCTTGAGCATGTGCCATGGCTCTTTCCACTTCATTCATAGCAGTGGCAGCTTCATTTTCAATAACAGGTCCTCCTAGTGGATCCTGACTCAATGAAGCAGAACTCTGACTGTCCTGAGAACTGTCTCTGGCAATCTCGGCTGCAATCGTTGCTTCCTGCTCAATTTCCGCATTCAACATTTCTACATATTTGGGAAAAGCAGGACATTCTATGGTCTCCTTGGCGGCATTGAAAGAGTCTTCGTAACAGAGGAAATCTCCAAGCAGTTCCTCTTCTGCACGCCAAGGCTTGAAAAGTTGCAAAAGTGCTAAATAGAAAAACTCCTTTTTTTCAGGAGATTCGCCACTCAATTTTCGATGGTTTACCAAGTGGCATTTTCTTTGCTTGACCAGACATCCCTCACTTCCTATTACAGCATACACTCCTTTCTCAGTATCTTCTTTGATGTTCCTCTTGAATATGTAATTTTGCAGAACCTCATACAGACAAACATTCTCGAGGTGACTGCTTCGATTTGGATAATATGTATCCAACATGTTTGTCTTCAAAATGTCGGTACTGTTTGGCTCCTTTTCCGCCAAATACTCAATTTCCCGCACAGGTTTGAGAACTCGATCACGCGTTGCTGCAAGACCAAGACTCGCCCAAACGATACTCCTGGACTTGGCATAGAGACTTGCTGAAGACAACCGGTCAGAACATTCGTACGCTCCGATTTCTCGATGCGACAACATCTTCAGACTGAAAATGTACAACTTCTTGCTGAGGCTCTTTTCATGGGAAATGTCCTCCCACATATCCTTCAATTCTGTCTTCTCTTTTTTGGTGATGTAAGACGTCACATACCGAGCCACAGCCATACAGTTATCAGCCACAAACTGTATATCCATGTTAGCATTCCACATGGACAAAATCACCGGGTTGTAGTCGTTGATGTACTTGGACTCTTCGTTCCTCTTCAAATTGTAAGTGTTTTTAGGTGATTTCTTCATGACATTGTGTCGCAGCGAAGACATCAAACTGTTTACTCTTCCTTTAGAAATCACCGGTCGTGGAAAGCCGAAACGACATTTAGTGTAGAACTTGTCCTTGTTTCGGAATTTACGACGGCAGTACTTTCCACATCGATGGCTTTGGAAACGCAGAACTTTTTCTCTTAGGCTTTTCTTCTCCTTTGCGTTTGGAACAGCACACGTAGAATACTGTTGGATGAAACTCATCACTGAGTCTTCTGGATCCGTTCCAAATTTAGGTGCATCCTTGATCCACAGCAACATATGTATATGAGGAGCACCTCTTGCTTGGTACTCCTTTCTCCAGAAGAAATCCAACACCTCTCCAAGAGGTGGATTCTTCTTATTCATGATGAAAGACATCATAGCTTCAAATCTATGATTTAAGTACCTACATACATTGACTGGATCCAAAGAGCACAGTTCTCCGGGTGTCTTGAATTCGATGTTATCTACGTTAGCATTTGCCTCTCGTAGAAATTCAAGTAAGTCTTCCCAGCCATACTCGGCACAGCTCAGAGTGAGGAACCATGTGGGAGTACCTAAGTTCCTCAACATACATTTTAAATCACCATGACGACGGTACCAGTACTCATTAGTACCACGCTGACACGCCATGAGATTAATCAGGTGAGAATCCAAAATACTGTCTTGGACATTGACTTTATCCATAAAGTCACTTGCCGAGATGTTTTGCATATGTATACCACTTTTCAAGATGTGGTTCACTGCATATGACAGTCCAGACAGATCGCTTTCAAACAGGAGATGAAACAAATAAGGAATGCATTGTCGAAACCTAGCATCTCCTGCATACAATCGCAAAGTCCGGTATTCAGAA
Organism: Lissotriton helveticus; assembly: GCF_964261635.1. Taxonomy (NCBI): domain Eukaryota; kingdom Metazoa; phylum Chordata; class Amphibia; order Caudata; family Salamandridae; genus Lissotriton; species Lissotriton helveticus. The sequence continues at coordinate 1,965,707,259 of NC_136061.1, read as the reverse complement.
GCAGGAATTTGATGAGGTCGCTCATCATATCTTCCTCCCTGACCTGTTGGAAAAAGCTGTGGGAAACACTGAGCTTCCAAACTTTCCTCCCAAACACTAATGGGACTCCCTTTGGCTTGTTTCATTTGAAACAACTCAATAGCATTCCCCATGACTTCCTTGGAATGCAAAGGATGAACACTATAATGTTCATATATTTCTTCACTAGTAGAGGGTTCTACTTTCTCAATTTGACCAGCACACAAATCGCTATCCTCTTCCTCACTTACTTCCTCTTCTGCAACATATACATTCTTATAGTATTTATTATTTTTTTTCAAATACAATGTTGCCTTTTTAACTTTCCTAACATCTACTAAATCTTGCCATATTTTCTTATTCTTTGTCGGAACCCCATTAACTAAGATAACCAGAGGTTCCTCTTCCACTTTTTCTACTCCAATTGTGTTAATGTTTTTCTTCAAATCTAGAGGCAAATAAACAACTCTTCCCATTAATCCTCTCTGTAAATCTGATGGAGGCAATTTCCCTGTCTTTGGCTCCATTCTTACAATAGCCTGAAAGGGATGGATACTTTGAATCAAAATAGATTCATAAGTATTTAAATCCTTCAATTCAGAAGGAATCTCAACCAATTCCAGATTATTATGAACTGCTCTAGCAGGCATCTGGTTTCGATTCAATTTGTTACAACAATAAGTACACACACGTTGATCCAATCCCAAATCAAAACAATTTTCTACCATCAAGTATGTTGTGAAATCCTTCCATTCACTATTATTTTCCCTTTCACTTTTTGCATATAAATCCACTAACTTAGTCTGATTCTTATAATAAGTGCGTCGACAACACACACAAGTGAAATTAGGCCTCTCACTTGATTTCACCTCAAACGTCGCAATTTCCCTCTGGAAATTATCTGTACTGGAAACCTGTACACTATCTTCCACATGACCCTCTTCTTCTTGCTCAATTTCAACATTCTCCTCTTTACTTCCAAAGTAACAAAACTCAATTTCTTCACATATATTCTTCACATCTATTTCAGAACCATGCAAAAGAGCAGCGCATAATTGTTTAAGCATAATTGCTGGACTCTTAGCATAATACAACATTCTAACTAATTTCCTCACTTTATTATGATGCACTGCTAGCATCCTGAAATGATGAAAAACACTCTGGCATACTCTCCTGGAAAGACAAGCCAGTGAATGACCATGCAAACCTGTCACTTCTCTTACTCTGCAAGGATCTAATTCTTGCAACAACCTTATTTTCTGCTTCAAACTTTTCTTATTAAATGACCGTACAAAATCACAAAGCAAATTGATGGAATCCTGTCGCACACTGCAAATACTACTACACTTCCAGGTGTACACAGGACCCTTAGCACGTCTTCCTAAAACCTCATTACCTAACACCTCTTCTGCCTCTGTTGTCACAAGTTTTTCTTTTTCAACTGGACAACCATCTTTCACTTCATAAGCACGACCACTGGTGTCAACTGCATGCACCAAATCATTATCCTGGAAATAACTCTCCTCATTAAAAAATGCCTCACAGCTTGAACTATGCATCCATTCTCCAGAAAAAACTTCACAAAAATTACTACGATTAACTATTCTCTTCCATCTACTATTTCTTTTGAAATCATAAATTGCCTTGTTTAGCTTCCTAATTCTATTGATTATCAAAATAAATAACTTACGTTTAATTTCAAATGCCTGATCAATAACTTTCTCAATTTTTTTTTTCTCTTATAAAAAACCAGTTTCTGTTGACCTTTCTTAATATTTTTTAACAAATTGCCAATTATCCTGTTGCGGAACATTCGTTTACGAATCTCCCTAAACTGTTGTTTCCTTCTACTATCATGCACAGAGTTATCTCTTGCTCTAGCAGTAACATTTTTCATTGGCCTTTCCTTTCCATTTGAATTCCTTCTCGTTTTATGGACTGAAACATTTTCTGTAGTAATATTTTTTTTACTACACATATTTCTTATGAAATATTTTGTGGTCTTACCCGGTGCTTTCTTCGTGACTTGACAAATCTTTTTGTTAGAGGACTGCTGCTCATTTTTTTTCACCTGCTGTCTTTGACGTTTTGCAGCCTTTCTCTGTCTTTCTATTGTAGGCATGGTGAAATCTTGAAATGATCTGCAGTTGAATCTGTGGTAAAATATAATAAAAAATGTTATTAACCAGTATTACCAAACAGAAAAACAATAACAGTGATCAAAAACTTAACACACTACTTGACATTTTAAATAGAAGATTTTTTAGTCCTTGCAAATTTACAATACAGAAATACCAGAAAAGAAATGACATTTATATTTATGTTACCTATGCTATTTTATATGTGAATCTGATCTAATTTTATGAGCATATTTTAATATTTTATTGAAGACACTACACATAACCTGCTTTTGAAGGTGTCTTTATTTTTAAATTAAACGGTTTACCTTTTTACTTTTTATTAATTATAAATTTTAAAAATAAATGTTTATATTTCCATAGGCTCAAGCAGGTCAGCTTCCCATCCTATGTCATATAATTCGGACAAATCTGCATCCTCATCACGCTCTTCTTCATCCTCAGGATTTAAATCATCCAAGGGATCAACATCCACTGATGTTTCAATTACAAGTTCAATGATGAGGTCAAAATCAACTGATTGCAGATTGTCGCTCATGTTGAGGTTGTCTTTATCTTTAAAGAAAGATAACAACAATGAGATGTTGCAGAGTAAGAGACAAATCTCAGAGATTATAATAGTAAAATTGTTTAACAAGAGTAACATTTTGCAGCTATTATTTAGCCATATCCAGCGATGCTGAGCAGGTGAAGCCTATGTCTAATTTTTCACTGAACAGGACTCATCTCTTCTTAACCTTGGATAAGCCTCACCGACTCTGTGTCCCCTGCACATACTTAAATGTAAAGGGGCAGATTTATGTTAAATGGCACATCCCCAGGCATGCACCAGTTAACGTGCACCACTGCTCTGCCACCCATGGTGTGCCGCATTTACAATCAGATAGGAGAAACCTGCGTCAAAACCCTGCGCCTGCTTGAAGCAGGCATAGGTCTTGACGCAACATTGTGGAGATGGTGCACCCCTGAGCATTGCTGGAGCTGCATCGCACTTGCGATACAACTCCAGCAATGCGCCACCTTAACGGCACAGATGCGTCACGTATCTGTGCTATTTTTGCCCCATGCTGCGCCGCATTGTAAATGCAGCACACCATGGGTGGCGGAACAGCGGCGCAGGATGACTGGCACATCCCTAGTGATGGGCCAGTCATCATAAATCTATCCCTAAGCTTCTTATCTTGTTAGAGATGAACTGCCATATGTATCATCAAAATATTTTGCATTTCCTAAATAGCGAATTTTAAGGAATAAATAGCGATTCTTTACCATTCCTAATTTGCGATGAGCAAATTGCTAATTGCAAGTTACCCATTCATTTCCATGGGCTAGGAGGCTCATAGGAATGAAGGTTTAATTTGCGATTAGCAATTTGCTCATCACATATTAGGAATTTTTCCAAGGGTGCAGGGGTGTCTCAAGAACACCCTGCTGCACCCCTGAAAAAGAAATTTGGGGGCATATGGCACACATACATGCCCTAAGGGCATGTGTTGGCATCATATGGGACCTTTTGTTTTTTTAAAAAAAAGCTTTTTGAAAAGAATTCACAAATTACCACCAATTTACCACAATAGTTTCCAAATCCTTAATGTCATTTTTACATATTTTTTGTTTGATACATTGCATTTAAGTAGTCACAAAATTTGCAAATCCTTCAGTGCAATTGCAAAATAAGGAATAGCAAATTTTGCTACTCCTTATTTTGCATCAAACTTGTTTGATACATACCATTTGTCTAATTTACATTTGCAAAGGCCGAAATTCGTAGAATTTTGATCTTTGCGAATGCTAATTAGCTTGATACATATGGCCCCAAGTGAGGCCTGTCTTGCGACATGGTGCATCTGTTGCATCACTGCTGCATTGGTTTCATGTGGTACGTTTTTTTTACACCATGACACATCTGCCTAAATGCATCAATTTGTAATTTTGTCGCCTCATAGCAAATCTTTTGCACCGCCGCTGCATCATAAAAGTGACGCACAGTGGCACAAAAGAGGCATACACCTATCATAAATCTGTCCCTAGCATTTTAAATGATTAATTCAGGATGACGATAAGGTGTGGCCTATCCAGAGGTTTGTTTAAGGTGAGGCCTACTCAGGATTGCAGATTAAAGTTACGCTTGATGAAGAATACAGAGGAGATAATACATGTAAAGCTCTACCAATGAAGTAAGTGATGTCCACTTCATTGCGCCAGTCATCATAAATGTATCCCTAAGCTTCTTATCTTGTTACAGATGGACCACCATATGTATCATATAACTATTTTGCATTTCCAAAATAGCGAATTTTAAGGAATAAATAGCGATTCTTTACCATTCCAAATTTGCGATGAGCAAATTGCTAATTGCAAATTACCCATTCATTTCCATGGGCTAGGACGCTCATAGGAATGAAGGTTGCAATTTGCGATTAGCAATTAGCTCATCACAAAATAGGAATTTTTCCAAAGGTGCAGGGGTGTCTCAATAACACCCTGCTGCACCGCTGAAAAAGAAATTTGGGGGCATATGGCGCACATAAATTTTAACAACATTCCTTTACCTCAAAAACGATTTTCAAATCATAATTTCAAAACACTGCACATGGGAAAATTACTTAAAATGTCCTTAAGACACATAAAAGCGTTTTTTGATTGCCTTTGCAGCATGTTTGTATCACTTTTAACATGGCTATGTAACACAAACATTCAAAATCTAAATTTGCCATGCACAGATGGGAGCATATTTACAAGCAATTTGCGCCACAGAGAAAGGTCTTACATTAAAATGGGAATAATACCATCAGGGACAGTCAATTGCCTTAAAAAGAAGCATACACCATTATGTCCTTCTCATAAATTTAAAAACAATTCATTTTCCCCAAAAACGATTTTCAAATCATAATTTCAAAACACTGCACATGGGAAAATGACTTAAAATGTCCTTAAGACACATGAAAGCGTTTTTTGATTACCTTTCCAGCATGGTTGGGTCACTTTTAACATGGCTATGTAACACAAACATTTAAAATCTAAATTTACCATGCACAGGTGGGAGCATATTCCTTTTCCCCAAAAACGATTTTCAAATCATAATTTCAAAACACTGCACATGGGAAAATGACTTAAAATGTCCTTAAGACACATGAAAGCGTTTTTTGATTGCCTTTGCAGCATGTTTGTATCACTTTTAACATGGCTATGTAACACAAACATTCAAAATCTAAATTTTCCATGCACAGGTGGGAGCATATTTACAAGCAATTTGCGCCATATAATTCATAATTTTCTCCTTAAAGCACACTATTCTCTATCTAAATTAAAGAAATATTTTCTCACCTTAGCAAATACTTTGAGTTTGAAAACAGTCTCAGAAACACACCAATTTGTCTTCAGCAGAGCAAAAGGTATGCACTCCAGAGTCTGCAGCTATCAAAAGCACAGAAATGCTGTAATTCTTCACACATATCTCTCATGTCACCCAATCAAAAGTCTTCCCTCACTTTTTTTCAAATGAAAACCCATCCCCCCTCTGCCATTTCTGCCTTATCTGCATGGCAACCACCTCTTGGAAGACCTCTGTTGTTTGCAAGTTCACACAACAATGTTGCAATTGAACTCTGAACTCTCAGTGCACCTGCATATCCAGTGCATTCTTTCATTTAATGATTTTTTATTGACCACTCAAAATACATCTTTCAAAGAACACATCTGTGCACCCTAACTTTCTGTTTTCAGCAATCAAAATCCACCAATCACTGTTACTGCTTCATGAACACAGAAACTCCACAGTTTTTTTTCATTTTACACTCTCATTTTTTCAACTGCCATTTCATTGCCACACTTCATCTGACTGCAGGAGAACCTTCTCTCACCATGTTTTCTGTCTGGATTGTTGGGCATAGTTATATTCACTGGGCTCAAAGGTACGTTGAAAACAGGAATTTACCTAACCTCAATTTACAAGATGTGGAAATTAAGTGGTTTGGCCACAGAGGATTAAAATGTCACCAATTGATACCATTGGTGAAAACCTTTATGCATTTGCCCAAACCTGACCTGTTAATTGTGCACTGTGGATGTAATGACTTGGGCACTTTGACTGGTGTAGGTCTGGAAATGCTTTTAAAGGACACCTTTGAGCAATTAATGGCACTTTTTCCTCAGACTGCCTTGGTATATTCAAATATATGCCAAAGACAGAAATGGAGGTGGTCCAAGCAATTTTGTCCACAAATTGAGAAGTCGAGGAAGCATGTAAACAAATCTGTTTCAGCTTACATGAGAGACCATGGAATGGGCTCCCTGTACAACAATAACTTGCGTTACTACATGCAAGATATCTACAGAGGAGATGGAGTTCACTTCTCAGATGAGGGCAACAGAATTTTCACTCTGAATTTAAGAATGTGCATTGGTACCTACTTATAAGTACCTAAATGTACCATAAACCCAAAAGCTCTTCTCAGAGCTACCCTACATGTAATCACTCACAATTATTATTTTACTCTAACATTTTTCACTAATTTTCAACAAAGTACGCTCCCTGGGGCGCTACCCGGTACGCGAATCGGGAGCTAACCTCGCGAATTTTTTTTAAAAAATGTTTTTTTTTCGCACATATAAGCCTCCTCAGCCACCCTCACAAAACCTAGGGGGTCAAGATAACTCTACCGTGCCCCCTTCTACCCATTCTGAACATTATTTACCCTCCATCTTGTATCTTAATTCGACCGAAACACAAAATGGTGGACTCCCGGAACGCTTAAGGTCCGCGAACCGAGGCGCTCAACGGTTCGCGTACCGGGTCGCTCCCTGGGAAGCGCACCATCAAAAAAGGTGGGAAAGTAGTTCACAGAAAAGCCACTGGAGACAATTTCACCAAATATAGATTAGCTCATACTACATACCAATCCCTACCATTTTCACAAATTTGGTTGGAATTCCATTTAGTCATTTAGCCTGTAGACCTCTCTAAATACCCTGAGGTAAATTACTTCACAAAACACATCTGAAGTGTTGGAATTGACAACCAATGAAAATGTTACTTTCATTTTCTACTTTTTTTACCTGACATTTCATTGGTTATGTACCTGAATATATATAAAGGAAGAGAGAGAAACACAGCCATTTTGACTACTACTTCCTGAACTACATTGCAAGATCATTTTCACTCACAACTTAAACTTGTTTTTAGAAGGTGAGATATTATTTTATAAATTTGAAAACATTTTCAGATAGTTATATACTATCCCTCTGTAAGAGTTAGACATTGAGAAAGGCTTCTTTATTTTAATTATGGATTGATTTAGGTTTCTATGGTATAATTATGAATTTACTTAGGCTTCTTCACAGGCACTTTTTAATAGTACTACTTCACGCCTGAAACCATACAGTGCCCATAGATTACTTCTCTGTTATAAACTCACAAGTACCTGTCTGAACTTAAACCCAACAGTGCCCTATCTCTACTGATATATTTATTTTTTATGCAAATTACAGCAATAAAATGGAAGGTGAGCAGAATGTTTCCTTCCAAATTGTTCTGGAGAACAACACAGAAAAAGATATTGAGGACAATGATGACTCAGATTTCATGGATGAATCACGGGACCATGAATTAGTTCAATGTGTAGAATCTGTGGATCATTTACTTCATTATGATGACGGTCAAATGTGGGAACTTATGTTCACTCAACAAGAGGACATACCGGACAGTCAAATGCTAGACGTTCTATTAAATTTTGAAAAACAATCCGAAAAATAAAATTGTATGTAATATTAAAAAATTGTTTGAGTCTTTAATCATTTTTATATGTAATTCATAAACTAGTTAAATGTTAGAAATGTTATTACATTTTCAAACACAATCACAATAATAAATAATTGCTTAAAAAATAAAAAAAATAAAAAATAATCAACAAAACCAACAATCAATTAACATACTGCATTTGAAAAGTCTCTCATTCATTTTTCATTGCAGTACGCTGCCCAGAACGCTTCCCGGTTCGCGGACCGGGCGCTACCCACGAAAAAAAACAAAAAAAAAATATTTTTTTTTTTGCCCCGCGGTGCCCTTTTAAAGCCTCCATATTAAACCTAGGGGATCAGGGAGGATCTACTATGCCCCCTTATGGTTATTTCCACCTTTGTTTTGGCCTCCTCTTGTCTCTCAATCCTACCGAGAGACAAGATGGCGGCCGCTCCGGACTGTTTAGAATGTTGACAGACACCGGAGAGCCAATCAGCTTCGCTACGCGAAGTTCCGTTCTGCGAAAAGTACGCGAACTGGAGCGCTGCCCGGTCCGCTGTTACAGATATATATCTTTTTTTAAACGTTAATTTCTCAAAATCCACTGTAGCACATATATTGACACCTACAAAAGGCACATCGGGCTACCAGTCCCTACAATTTTGCCAAGTTTCGTGCAAATCCATTCAGCCGTTCGGACTAAAAGTGAGGCCAACCGCCCTATGGAAAACTCAATGTTAAAAGCACGTTTTGGGACCCCCCTTTTTTCTCGGCCCCCCCTTGATGAACCCCCCCCAAATTTTCAGGGCCTGCTCAGAAACAAAATGTTCCATTTTCCTGAAAATTTCAGCCAATTCCGTCCACAAACGCCAAAGTTATTAGACATAGAATTTTCAAAAATCCCATAGAGAAAAAATCCTAACTATATATACCTACTGGCGACCATTTACAACATTTATGTCTTTAGGTTAGAGTAACAGAGTATGTTCTAACCACCTGTGCTTGTGGTTGTTCCTGGAAGCAGCGTTGTAATCAATGCATCATCATAGGTTGGGATCAGCCTATGGATCTTAATTCATGGATTTTAGCTACATATGAGTTATTATGTATACACATATGTTATCACATTCACTCATTAATTTGTTTTTTCACTTCGACCCAAAAAACAGTTTGGACACTTGTGTGGTGCCCTTTTTTTTGGCATGTTAGTCTCGGCTTACTTGTCGGGCTGGAGTTGCAAATCACGTATTCGTGGTTTGGTATTTATACAATAATTGTGTTATTTATTGGGTTCATTAACAACTGTAATAGATGGAAGGGGTCTTGCACCTGCTCTCTAGGTTATATAAAGAGGATTTATCCTTTATATTGAAAAATGTCATAGAGATGCTTTGTGATGAGACTGTCATGAATTTTCCTTGCAATTGGTTTTAATAACACACACTTTGCCATGCCAAATGTTAATGCACTATGTCACTTTAATTGTACATATGTAATGACGAATTTGGATTATCCAGCGATTCTATATGTACTTTAAGTCTGTTTTCTATGTTATCTTTCAAGACTTGGTGGTGTCCAATCACTAGTGGCCGAATATTTGCACCTGCACTTTAAATTTTGATCGCCCTCTCGGTGTGTCATGTGACCAAGGCCTTTCGGAGGCCGAAACGTTATGTTGGACGAAGGTGCCGATTAAAATCTTCTCACCTGAACTCTTGGGTCTCGTGTTCCTTGTTGCAGCGGCGCCTGGCAATTTTCAGCGGTGTCCTCCAGCTTAGAGCGTGTGCAAGATATATATATATATATATATATATATATATATATATATATATATATATATATATATATATATATGCACACAGAGACGTTTTAAGGCATGGGCAAAGTGGGCCCTGGCCCAGGACCCCAACCTTTCAGGGGGCCCCCTGATAGAGCCAGCTCTGTTCTGCAGAGAATCGTGCCTTGATGACCTTCTTGAACAGTTTTTATACAGATTCGTTTTAAATACAGTGGGGCATATTATCAAGAAAGGGCGTTACATTATCACCGCTTTTATCGGCAGGAAACTGCCGATAAAGCAGCGATAATGGGCTTGATAATATGCTACATGAATTCCAATCTAAGACCATGTTAGATGTGAAGAAATCTAACATGGGCTTCGATTGGAATTCATAAAGCATATTATCAAACCCCTTATCGCCGCTTTATCAGAAGTTTCCTTCTGATAAAAGCGGCGATAATGTAACGCCCTTTCTTGATAATATGCCGCTGTGTTCCTTTTATTTATTTTTTATGTGAGTTATAGGACCATGCAACATCCATTAAAAAAAGCTTATTTTGGATCAAGACAAAACCTCACATATGAGAAATGGGAGGGAGGCACGCAGAGATTATTTGCAATTATATCAGTGAGTGGCTGCTACATTATAATATTGGGAAAACACGTCGCTAGCCATGAATATTAGATGCAGGCAGATTTAAAATTTGGACTACTTTGCCTGTGCATTGGCCAAAGAGACCATGAAAGAGGTGAAACTGGATCACAAATTCAAAGCCGTCCTGAACAGGGGCCCCCAAAAGATCTTTGGCTCAGGGCCCCCAAAATCTTTAATATGTCCCTGGATGCACAATGTGATTCAGACTTCGGCGCGCACTGCAGCGGGTGCAGGCATAGGGACCAAATCCAAGTCCCAAATTGATTTGCAAGACAAAAGACCCCACACTCTGGATTCGATATTCAGTTTATTTCATATTCACAACGCTCCACCAACGTGTTTCAGTCTCACAGGGCCTATATATATATATATATATATATATATATATATATATATATATATATATATATATATATATATATATATATATATATATATATATATATATATATATATATATATATATATTCACAAAATCCTCTTTCCTTTTATCGAAAAAGGAAGGACAAGCCACACCAGCCAAGTACGTGTAGTTTTGGTTTATTTCGGGCAAAAAATGACGCGTTTCGAGCTCACGAGCTCTTGGTCACATGACCATCACATATGTTGCTTCACTGATATAACAATTCATGTCATGGTAAAGGAAGAAAGACTCAGTGTTATCAACGTTATTCACAAAGAGTAAATCCATGTGCAAAATAAAAATACCATTTAAATCAAAAATACAGGTGCACAACTTCCTGGTGTTTGGTGCAATACATTGTTGGGTGTAACAATATTCAAAAAAAGTTTTCAAAAGAAGTTTTTTTGAAAAAATAAGATGTTTGCATAACGGTGTAGTACCATATATGAAAAACCAAGAGCACTTTTTACGAAGAAAGAATTAGAAATGCGGCCTGCTCTGCCCAAGAAACATTTGTCATCCTCAAAGAGCTTCTTCACGTCCCCGACCCTCCTGTGAAACCCTTGGACCCCATAGCCGCGGAAAGTAAATGTATTAAACTCGCCACCTTCTACCCCCCCCAGACGCCAGCTACAGGGACGGGGACTCTTCCACCTCCCCTCACTGCTTCACCCTGCCCACTGATGCCCCCATTCCCTATCTCGACACTCTCGGCCCAGTATCCACGGAAGAAGTAGCCGCGACGCTTGCCACAATCAAAAGCGGTTCTCCCAGCGACCCTGCTCCGCTTCGTTTCCTGAAAAAAGTGTCTAGCACCATCATTTCCCCTCTCACTTCTCTTATCAACGCCTCCCTTACACAGGGAGTAGTCCCCCCCAGTTGGAAAGCGGCGGTGGTCAAGGGCCTTTTGAAGAAACCTTCACTGGACCCTCAGGACCTAGCCAACTATAGGCCAATCTCCCTCCTTCCGGGAAACAGCAAGATCACGGACAAGCTAGTGAATAAAAAACTTTCACTATTCCTAGAAAGTAACAACTTGCTCAGGAACTCCCAGACAGGTTTCCGCCCAGGTCAGGGCACCGACACCGCCCTCCTGGCGGCAGTGGAGAAGGCCAGAAGCATTCTGGATACAGGAGAATCAGTGGCAGTGATCCTCCTGGACCTCAGTGCGGCCTTCGACACTGTAAACCACCAGTTTTTGATCCATTGGAGTAAGAGGCACGGCCCTGAAATGGCTCACGTCTTTCCTAGACGGCCGTTCCTTCCAAGTCTGGGAGAATAACAGCCACTCCTCCGCGATCCCCCTTCGCTGTGGTGTACCGCAGGGCTCATCTCTTAGCCCGACGTTATTTAACGTCTATATGTCCCCGCTGGAGGAATTGGTCACCCCATTCGGCGTGACAATCATCAATTACGCCGACGATACTCAGCTGGTGGTGACCCTTTCACACCCACACCAAGACCCCTCCAACCTGCACGGATGTCTCACCGAAATCCACAACTGGATGAACACCTCAGCGCTTAAATTGAACGGGTCCAAGACTGAGATCCTGTTGCTCGGACACAAAGGGCCCTCCTTGCCGCCCAACATCTGGCCTGACTGCCTGGGTGACCCCCCAGCCCCTAAGGAGGAGGTTAAGAGCCTGGGCGTGTGGCTCGAAAAGGACCTGAGTTTCAGAACTCAGGCAAAAAAGACGGCGGGAATCTGCTTTGGACTCCTCAGGGCATCTAGGAAGGTCTTCCCCTTGCTCCCTGCCACCTCTCGGAAACTTCTGATCCAGGGCCTCATCCTGGCGAGGTTAGATTACAGGAATGCAATCTATTTGGGCGCCCCGGAAGCCACTTTCAACACCCTGCAGAGAGTCCAAAACGCCGCAGCCCGCCTCCTCACTCTTACCCCAGCCAGATCCTCGGCGAAACCAGCTTTGAAGCTCCTCCATTGGCTTCCAGTCAGAGAGAGGGTTGCTTTTAAGGCCCTCTGTCTGGCCCACAAACTTCTTCAGAACAAAGGACCACCAATCCTCAAGACTTTCATCGTCCCCTATAAAGCGACAAGAGCTCTTCGTTCAAGCGAAGAGAACTTTATCACCGTTCCTAGAGTAAAAAAAGCTCGGTCTGGAGGACGCCGCTTTTCGGTACACACTGCTAAACAGTGGAACAGTCTCCCCCGGAGACTGAGAACCAAACCCAATCTCCTTCAGTTTAGGAAGGCATTGAAAACCCCCTTCCCCTAATACCCTCCCTCCCCTCCCGTCACTCCGTCTGGACTCAGGTTTCAGCGCTGGGATGCTCTAGGGTTACTATGCGCTCTACAAAACGTTTAAATAAATAAATAAATAAATATTATTGCAAAGTAAGAGAAGGAATTTGTTTAAGAAAAAACGTGAGGAAAACATGTTTGGAAAATAATAAAGAAGGCGAAATTGAGGCAGATTAGTATAGTAGCGAATAATCAGGGGGAGGGAAGAGGGTAGGAAAGAGAATGACAGAATCAATTTGGGTATAGTACCCTTCATTTGGTAGTTCAAATCTCTGGTCAGATGAAATCAACATCAACCCGTTTATGCTAGTAGTTCCTTCCCCCAATATCAGTATATCAATTCCCACTATTGCTAGGTCGTCACACAGTAAACTATGTCATTTAAAGTACCATCAAGTAAAGCCACCCTCCAGCCTCATATCCAAGTCTTAAGATACTACCCCGTGCTCTTAAAGGTAAGTTGAAAGTTTTCGTGGGGTGGTTGTGCTCGTAACGCTATCTTCTATCTGTGGTATTATAAGAATTTTTTCCGCAACAGCATTCTTTCTACAAAAGTAAAAGGAAGAAAGTGGTGATTAGATTCATGTGTGAGCAAAACATACATATGCAAAAAATACATAATACTTGCTGGCCATATTATTGTGCCTCAATTCATGTCATGATTCCAAATTTTCCAGTGACATCTTAATTCCTTCAAAAATTTAGCTCTTCATACACCCAAATTACACCAATGATCAAATAACAAAAGCATAATAGAATTAACAGAAAATGATTAAAATTCAGATTGTCATGGAATCTGAGTGTCCCGAAGGGGATAGTGGAAGTCTCGGTCAGATTATTCATAAGTGTACATACATTTCTTCATCAATATTCATCCCAAAAGGTGCGATACATCCTGCCTGTAGAATGAACCTGGACTCTGCCCTGCGCAACGCTGTTAGGCGATCTCCTCCTCTCACATATTTGGGTATTGAGTCAAGGGCAAAGAATTTTGCCTTGGTCCAATCCCCGTCGTGATGTTTATGAAAATGTTTGGCTGTGCTATACGAAAAATCCTTATTGGTAATAGCACGCCAGTGTTCAAGGATTCGTTTTTTGACGGGAAAGGTTGTTGAACCAATGTACCATTTGCCACAAGGGCATGTCACTACATAGACTACATGGTCTGTGGTGCATTGGATGTTCTTATTGATTTTCCACCTTTTCTTGACCCTGTTGAGTTCTACCTCCCTCACATTGGAGCTGTGACTGCAGGCCTTGCACTTTCCACATTTGTAAAATCCTCCCTTTGCTGTGAGCCAGATATTTTTCTTTTCCAGGTGACTATGGACTATCAAATCCTTGATAGATTTGCCCTTTCTGTACGTTATAGACGGGTGAGGGCCTAGTCGTTCCCTAAGGGATTTATCCTGTAAAAGGATATCCCATCTCTTTCTCACAATCTGGCTGAACTTGGGGGATTGAGTATTGTAAGTTATTATCAATCTTATCGGGGCAGTCGTTTGTGTGGTTTTCGGTGTTTTAAATAGAGCTTCTTTGCGGTCAATTTCAGCTACTCTGTCCTCTCCTTTCCTGAGCATGTTGGGGTGGTAACCCCTTGCAGTGAACCTTTTATGCATTGACTCCTTCTGTTTCATAAATGCCTCTTTGGTACTGCAGTTTCTCTTGGCGCGTAAAAACTCACCAAAAGGAATCGCCCATCTAAAACTTGGAGGGTGACAACTTGTAGAGTGGATTATAGAGTTCCCTGCTGTTTCTTTCCTAAAGATTTCTGTCTCTAATTTGTTCCCAACAGTTGTAAGTTTTATGTCGAGAAAGTCAATGGTCTCCTGACTGTATTGCATAGTAAATCTTAGGTTTAAACAGTTCTGATTAAGAGAGTCCACAAATTTTAGCAATTCATCTTCTCTTCCCTCCCATACAAAAAAGATGTTGTCGATGTAGCGGAGCCAAACATTTACACAGGTTGTCCAGTGTTCCAGGGTATCATTTCTGAGCACCTGCTCCTCCCACCAGCCTACCAAAAGGTTGGCGTAGCTGGGGGCAAAGCAGGTGCCCATCGATGTGCCCTGGGTTTGCTTATACAGTACCCCGTTAAATAGAAAAACATTTTCCTCCAAACACAGTTCTATCATTTGGAGTAACATTAGAGAGTGTGCTTCAAGGTGTCTACTTCTTGTTCTTAGAAAATATTCACATGCCCTCAATCCATCCCTGTGTTGGATGGATGTATAAAGGCTTTCCACATCTAAACATACTAACCAAAAGTGAGGTTCCCAGTTTATGTTCTCTACTTTCTGCAAGAAGTCTTTGGTGTCTTCTATGTGTGATGTGAGGTCTTTGACATAATTTTTAAGGAAGTAGTCGACATAGTGTGAGACATTCTCTAGTAGGCTGTTGATGGATGACACTATAGGCCTTCCTGGCGGTTGTGTCTTGTTCTTATGTACCTTGGGTAGAAGGTAGAATGTGGGTGTGGTAGGGTTGTTGTTGATAAGAAACTTGGACTCATCCCAATTTAACAGTTTCTCACTAGCCCACCCACGGATGTGTTGGTGTACTCTGCTCTGTAGTTTAGTAAGATACATATTGTCAACTTTGGTGTAACATGTGGTGTCGGATAGCTGTCTCATAGCTTCATTGATGTACATTTTTTTGTCCCATAAAACCACATTACCGCCCTTATCTGATGGCTTTATGACGATCGAGTCGTCATTTTTTAGTTCCATAAGTGCCACCCTCATCTCTTGTGTTATATTTTGTTTGTCCGGGGGTCTGTTAAGAAGTTTCAACATGTCATTGTTGACCAGGTCATGGAACAGATCTATATTGTCCCGTGGTAATTGAGGTCTATATCTGGATTTAGGTCTAAAAGGTGTGGTTACTGTTATGGCATTAGTTACAGGGGTCATGTTGTCGGGTGCCAAGGTGTTCTCAATGGTATTCTGGGTATCGGGTGTCTGTGGTTGTGTCAGATCCACCCCACCTTCATCATGTAGAGTGTCTAAAACACTCTGTAATTCAATGTCTTGATCAAGTACTGTGTTAGTATTGTCAGGTATTTGTAAATTGCCTCTCCTATTGGAGTGAATCTTGTGCAATTTGAGTTTTCTAACAAACATATACATATCTATGCGCGTTTGTGTATAGTCAAAATGTAAATCAGGGCAAAATGTCAGTCCTAATTTTAAGACCTTCTCTTCATTTTCTGATAACTGTCTGTTAGAAAGGTTCATTACCGTTAGTTCTGTAGGTCGTGCATCCATTATTTGGTCTTCTGCATCTGGCTTTTGTTTCCCACTCCAGTATTGTTTGAGTCTGTTGCGCCGCTGCCGTCGTTTCTCGGTTTTACTTTGCCTCCTCGGCCTTGATATCGGGTCCTTCCTCTTATCGACTGTTCGTTGGCCTCTATCATGAGGCGCATTTCGTCGGAAAAAACCATTACGTCGGTGGTGGACTGTGCATTCCCATCAATGGAGCTTGCGTCAGAACTAAGACTTGTACCTGATTGCCATCTGTCCTTGTCTGCCATTCCCAGTGCTTTATCTTTTTAAAAGTGATGAGCGTGGTTTATCAAATTTCCTGGCAAATGACAGAATTCTTCCTGTCTTGTAATCGCGCTCATCGCGCTCAAACTTGCGCTGCTTCCTAGCGATTATGTCCTTTTCGACCTTCTTCACCTTATCGTCCACAGTTGTCAGAGTTTTCAATACCTCTGTCTGGTCAGACTCTTTGGCCAGGTCATCAAGCAGCGCTTGAATTTCCTTCAATAGGTCTTCGTGCTCCTCCCATGCATTTTTCACTAGGATCTGCATCATGACCTTAGAGCAGGCGTTGGTATTCTCACGCCATGCTTTCAAGACCTCTGGCTTAGGTTTGTTGAGCGTTGGGACGATAAAAATGCGCAAACCGCAGGGGACGCGATCCATCTCTATGTAATTCTGCAGAGATGTTGCTTCCCACCAACGGCTAAGTTCTTTCTTTCGTAACCTCTCCAGTAGATGCCCCTTCTGTTTTAACGATGTCACACCAGGGGGTGTTGTATCTCTGGACCCATTCACTCCAGTTCCATTGGGACCTTTCTGTTTTTTGAAAATACTTTCTGCCGAGGCCTCCCGCCCCTTCAAGAACTCCATTGCCCACAATGCAGTTCGGTCCTCAGACCGTCTCCGTACTTGGTTGTGCTGCCGACTGTAATCGTCAAGCGTGCCCTGGATGCCGTTCCCTCGCTGGTTTCCCCTCTCACCATCAGCTGTTCAGCAAGGCATAGAGGAGTCTTTACTCCGGTTTCGTCTCGGGGAGATTGTTTTTCCGCGTAGAGACTTGAAGCATCCGGCGGGCGGAGATTTCTTGACTTCCCGTCACTCTTCAAACACGGCCCTGCTCTCCACCCTTCCAAGACGGGCCGGGGCTCGTCACTCGAGCGGGCGCCACCGCTCAACCAAATTCACGAAATCCTCTTTCCTTTTATCGAAAAAGGAAGGACAAGCCACACCAGCCAAGTACGTGTAGTTTTGGTTTATTTCGGGCAAAAAATGACGCGTTTCGAGCTCACGGGCTCTTGGTCACATGACCATCACATATGTTGCATCACTGATATAACAATTCATGTCATGGTAAAGGAAGAAAGACTCAGTGTTATCAACGTTATTCACAAAGAGTAAATCCATGTGCAAAATAAAAATACCATTTAAATCAAAAATACAGGTGCACAACTTCCTGGTGTTTGGTGCAATACATTGTTGGATGTAACAATATTCAAAAAAAGTTTTCAAAAGAAGTTTTTTTGAAAAAATAGATGTTTGCATATATATATATATATATATATATATATATATATATATATATATATATATATATATACATATTCACTGAAAACACCATAGGTTATAGACCATATATAGTTAGGAATTAGCATTTACAAAACCTTGAAAATTCACTGAAAAAACCATAGGTTATAGACCATATATCGTTAGGAATTAGCATTTACAAAACCTTATTTTACTCACACAAAACCATTGAAATTCCATATATAGTTAGTTGCACTAACTATATATCGCGCACCCGCAATCCACTGCTGATGATGTCACATATTACATCATTCATGACATGGTCAGTGACATCACTGATGACATCACTGATGACATCTCAAATGACATCACTGATGACATCACTGATGACATCTCAAATGACATCACTGATGACATCACTGATGACATCTCAAATGACATCACTGATGACATCACTGATGACAACATCCAGTGACTGTGTGTTTCTGTAAAGTTTAAATATGTTTTACATATTGAAGAATGAGTAGATGTATAAGTGTCTGGATGAAGCATTTAGTAGGTGGGTGACTGACTGTATGAGTGAGTGATTAAATGTGTCTCACTGAGTGCATGGGTTAGTGACTAAACTGTCTTAATTTGTGCATTATTATGTCTGTTGTTCTGTAAACTGCTGCATGTGTTGATCAGTAGCTATATGAGTAACTATATGGGTTATTAATTGATTGTCCAAGTATTTGTATGGGAGACTGAGTGTATGTGTGGCTGGCTGGGAGATGTGTGACTCTGTGCAGATCAATGTGTACTTGTATCAATGATTGTATAAGAGAGTAAGTATGTGTTAGTATATGTTTGAAAATGTAAGGTACTCTATGTTTAACTGTATAGATTAGAAAATGGAAGTGTGATTGATTCTTTACAGGACTGACTAGGTGTGTGAGTAACTCCATGGATGAGTGGCAGAGTGTGAGTGTCTGTATAGATGTATGAGTGCATATGATAGTGTTGTAAAGATGAGTGATTGTATGTATGAATGATTGTATGGGTGAATGAGTGAATGTGTGTGTAGACGTAGGAATCAGTGAGTGCGTATGTAGTAACTAGTATTGGTGTGTCAATGGTTTCAAAAATTATACTCTGTATTTAACACTGGGTGTAACAGAGGTTATATTAAAGTGTGAGGAGATGCATTGTATTGTCACATTAATGATATCATCATTGATGTGACCATTGATGTCAAATGAGATATCATCAGTGATGTCATCAGTGATGTCATTTGAGATGTCATCAGTGATGTCATCAGTGATGTCACTGACCATGTCATGAATGATGTAATATGTGACATCATCAGCAGTGGATTGCGGGTGCGCGATATATAGTTAGTGCAACTAACTATATATGGAATTTCAATGGTTTTGTGTGAGTAAAATAAGGTTTTGTAAATGCTAATTCCTAACGATATATGGTCTATAACCTATGGTTTTTTCAGTGAATTTTCAAGGTTTTGTAAATGCTAATTCCTAACTATATATGGTCTATAACCTATGGTTTTTTCAGTGAATTTCAATGGTTTTTTAATAGCAAATATCATAAGCTGTCGAATGTCAAGTACGTGGTAAGTAAAAACATTTTCGTGTTTATGCACACTGATCTGCTTTGAATGCTGCCCCCCACCCCTCATTTCTATTAGGAGTACTCTCTCTTTGCAGATAGTGAAGGGTAGTTAACGCAGGCCTTTGCCCCCGTTGTAATCCGTCGTGCCTGCTTCTCTCTCCATTTGATTGATTGTTCTCTTTGGTTCATTCTCTATTTACAAACAAGCACAGAGTCGCAATACTCTGTTTAGTCTTTGCAGATAGCGAAAAATCGTGTAAAAAAACAAAAGGAATCGAGCAAAATCAGTAGGCCACTAATGGGATCTCTTTTTGACCTCGCTAAAATAGAAACATTAAGAACAACCTGTTGAAAATAGCAATGTCTATGTACATAAGCGGCGTCCATTTGTGTTCACAGTACCCCTTGTTGATTGTTTGAATCGAGCATTGAATTGTTCGAAGTTGGTTCTCTTAAGGATCTTCTCTGCCTGCAAACGAGGAAGAATAGGAATATTCTCTCTCCCTTTGCAGATAGTGAAGGGTAGGTAACGCAAACCTTTAACACGTCGTGCCTATTTCGTTCCTCATTGATTGATTGTTTGCCCAAACATTGACTGTTTGGGAATTGGTTCTTTTTGGAGGTATTCCCTGTTTGCAAATATACGTAGGAAAATCTTTGCAAGTAGTGAAAGGGTAGGTAATGCGGACCTTTCTCCCCCGTTGTAATCTGTCATGCCTATCTACTCCCCACTGATTGATGCACCTGTTTCACCCGGACCATTTACTAGAGATACGTCATCTGGCCCGACCAGAGAGCACCCCTAGTGAAAAGGACATATGCAATAATAACGAAGTGATCACTGTATCCTGTTAACAGAAACTTTAGCATGAAACAACCTGGAAAGAAAAGAATAGGAAAACGAAAATCAGTAGGCCACTGATGAACTTTTTATTAAATAACAAACAAAGAAACGATAACAATACGTAATGATAAAACCTATTATTGTCCTAGAAACAAGAAACGTTAGAAGTAAGCCTGTAATAAGAAACCTGAAAACATCGCCCCTCACTGCCCCAAAACCTGTCTGTCCCACCGCCTGCCACGGCCAAATAACGGCAAACTGGGAAAGATAGAAGTCAGCAGACATCCGCCCCATTCTAGAAACTTCCAAAGGGCAACAGGTTTTCGGCTACGCCCAGCCGGAAGCAACACATATAAGACGGGTCCTGCTGCCACGCCTCGGCCAGGAGATCATCACGTAGGGTGTAGCCGGAGGAGAGGCCGAGGCCAGCGGGACCCGGCCAGGGGGATTGACAACGCTGGAGAGTTGCAGGGGGGGGAATGTCCGTGTCCTCGACCCCCCCCTCTCTCTCCCAGTCCGGCCGCGGTGGCCCTTGACAGTTGCAGGTAGTCCCGCCACATTCTCTACCGGTCCGGCCACCAAATGCCGGTAAACCAAGGAACCCGTTCATGGGGCCAGAGCAAGGGGCGTCCGGCCGACATCCACCGGAAGCCCGGCCCGAAGACGGACGGGACATTTCTTCTTTCTTCAATAATGGCTTTGACAACACTGGGGGGATGTCTTGCACATGCCTCCGACCCCCCCCCCTCGTCCTCATCGCCTGGTCCGGCCATAACAAATCTCAAGCGAGACGCCGTGGGGTGCACTGGGAGGGAGAGACGGTACGAACAGGCCTCTCCCGCCTCCCCAGTGGAGGCTTCCCACCTGCACCCTCAGCGCTCCAGGCGCCCGGAAAAGGGTTCTTCCACTGTGGCGATGCTGCAACGTCTCGCCCGGCAGGGTGAAGCCCGTCCGCTCATTTGACCCCGCGATCGCCAGTAGCTACCGAACTCTCAAAATGGCGGTCGACCTGGCAAGAGCGGGCCCAGCATAAAGAAATGGCCCGGTCACTGGTTGACTCCACCACCGTAGTCCTCCACGACCTTGAAGATTCTAGAGGAGCCGCGGGAGTCTCCGACCCCCGCAGACACCCCCGATGGGGAATGACTGCCATGATCGCCTGTGGAGTGACGAAACTGTATCCGCGGGACGTCGGCGCTCCCATGCTGGCGCCAGCCTCACTTTGAATGACTAGAATCCTGCAGACCTCAGTTCCGGTGAAAGCACACTGTAACCCGGTAGGAAAAATTGATGCACCCCCTCCCCTTTTTGACTGATAGTTCAAACCACCGATCCTTTCCTTTGCCCTTTTACCAGAACTTTGGACTGCCTCCCCCTCTTTTACATTTTCTAGAGAAAACAAAACATTAACCACAACATTAGCATAGCAGTTGACACCAGAACTGTTTTCAAATTGAAAACCAACAACATCTTCAACAGAATCCTTTTTGTTTCTGCTGTGACCCTGCTACAGCACAGGCATTGTCCCCAGCAGTAATTCTGCAATGCCGGTAACTATAGCTGTGGTGCCTACTGGACTCACTAACCCCCGCGGCGCCCCACGCCGTTATTTGCTGGGCGGCAACTTACTAGACATCACCTTCGTGACATCCAGATTTCAGCGCTTTCTGCTGCTTTGGAACTATTCGCACAACAGACCGCTACTGACAATCCACCCCCCGGGACGCCCCACGCCGGATACCCAAATCAGTGCGGCACCCAGGCAACATCTTCTGAATTTTCATAATTTGAAAGAACTAGTAACATGTCCTCATCAGGAATTTCCTCATGAAAAGTCTGCAATGATGATTCTTGTAACTCTATGGTCTCCAAACATTCGATAAATTCGCCATCAAGAGATTGATCAAAAAAATCATTCAAGTCATCTCCTCCTTGTGAGAATATTTCATTATTGGTGCTGTCAATTTCAATAAATGTATTGGATAATTCAAAAGAAATTGCCACGGTCTCTTCGTTGTTTAAATGTTTTTACTGTTTTTGTTTTGTTGTATATATTTATAAGTTATTAAAGTTTTATAATCCTACTACTTTGTTGGAGTGCTATATATTTTTAATGTGACACATAAATGTAAAAACTTTGATGTACAAAGAGTCATCCCTGGAATCTTCCGCTTCAGGCTCGGTCCCCTCCCCAATCACAATACAGGATGGTTTTCAGATAGTAGGAACACGTGTGGTGTGACGGATCTCATCGGGTGTGGGCCTTGATCTACTATAACTCCTTTGAAGAGGGGTGATTCTTTACAGCTGGGCCATAAACTACATCTGCAGGGCTAGCTGATAGCCTGGACAATCGGACACAGAGGAAGAGGAGTGTCAGAGGGTGCGGTAGTGAATAGGGCGAAAGGGAGGTGTCGGGCGGGCACAGAGTGTGATTCTCAGGGAAGAGCAGCGCAGATGGGGGGAGGTTTATTGCCCATGCATAAGACAGAGAGCGGGGGTGACCAGTGCCTGGGGAAGATGCTTGCGAGGGTGGGGAGCCATGCTACGAATCGACAGCGTGCAGAGAGTGGGTCTGGTCAAGGCATCTAAAATGGCTGCCGTGCACGACAAAAGTGTGGCATTTCAAAAAAGGCAAGATGGCGCAAACATTGTTTTTCAACACTTCCTCATTTCCTTCGAATCGAACGTTAACAGACGTTGGTGCATATTACCAAAGTTAAGCGATATTTATCGCTAACGATGCTTACCAACGAATTTTTTACCGCTAAGCATCGTCAGAAATTATCGAAGATAAACCTTGCTATTATCAAGGTTTATCGCAAATGCGATAAAAAACGGCCGCAATGCATGAATATCGCTAAAAAGTCAGCGATATTCATGCATTACCGAGCTAATGCTCTTAGCCATGTTATCCACCTCCCATTGGATAACATGGCTAAGAACTGCTCAGGGCAGGTGTTAGTTTTTGGAGATATTCGCGCTTAGCGCGAATATCTCCAAAAGTTGGTAATAGGAGATAGATATCTTGCATGTTGTAATGCAAGTTATTGTGGTATATGGAACTCATACCATAATCTCTCAGGAAAGCAGAAACTGATCCTTTTGGGACCGCCTGAGGAGGCCTAGGGGGTGAGGGGTACTCTACTTTGCCCCCTTTTCACGTTCCGAACTATTTTATTTTACTCTCTTCTGTAATTACACAAAATAGCAGCGATAAGATGCATCAGAGACACACAGTGAGAGAAAGGAGGCCGGAGATGAAGAAGAGATGTCAAATACACATTGGAGATAATATAGTGGGAGAAGGGAAGTAAATATGAGTAAACTTACCATGTAACATAAAAATGTTGCACTCTATACTATAAGTCTCATTTTATACTACAGTCACTTCGCTACAACCTCATAAATTAAAAATAAAAATGAATAATGTCTCAAACAATTTTTGATTTCTAAATATAAATTTATTCTTCTGAATTTTCTAAATTTGAAAGAACTAGTAACATGTCCTCATCAGGAATTTCCTCTTCAATCATCTCATCTGGAATCTCCTCATTAAAAGTCTGCAATGATGATTGTTGTAACTCTATGGTCTCCAAACATTCGATAAATTCGCCATCAACAGATTGATCAAAAAAATCATTCAAGTCATCTCCTCCTTGTGACAATATTTCATTATTGGTGCTGTCAATTTCAATCAATGTAGTGGATAATTCAAAAGAAATTGCCACGGTCTCTTCATTGTGAGCCATTTTATTTTGAAATTGCTTGCTGTAAATTGCAGAAAAAAATAATCACTTTCATTTATCGTTTTTAGTAATACATAATATAAAACTAACTTTATCAAGTATTTAGTATAACAGAAGGACTGCAAATAAATAACAGAAAACATTTTTCAAATTATCTTCAAGTGTACAACATAGTTCCCCTTACAAATTAACAACTCACCTTTTTAAAAGTAGGAGAAGTGTTAGTACTGTGTAAATCAAACACCAGAAATTGACCACCAAAAATTCCTCACAAATGTACCTCAGACAGTAGTATCACAAAATGGCTGTGGTTTCCTCTCATTTGAGATATATACATAACCAATTAACTTTCATCACACACAAATACAAAACCAAAGTAACTTTTTAATTGGTTCTAAATTTCAACACTTTCAAATGTGTTTTCCCCATGCAATTTTCCATAGGACATTTACATACGTCTACAGCCTGAATGGCTGAACGGAATTACACCAAACTTGGCAAAATGGTACATCAAACCTAAGAGGTCAGGGAGGATCTACTATGCCCCCTTATGGTCATTTGCCCCTTCGCTTTGGCCTCCTCTTGTCTCTCGATCCTACCGAGAGACAAGATGGCGGCCGCTACGGACTGTTTGGAATGTTTACAGACGCCGGAGAACCAATCAGCTTCGCAAAGCTCCGTAACACGAAAAGTACGCGAAGCGGAGCGCTGTTACAGATATATATCTTTTTTTGAACGTTAATTTCTCAAAATCCACTGGAGCACATATATTGAGACCTAGCAAAGGCACATCGGGCTACCAGTCCCTAATATTTTGCCAAGTTTCGTGCAAATCCATTCAGCCGTTCGATTATTATTATTATTTTTTTTTTTGCCCCGCGGGGCCCTTTTAAAACCTCCACATCAAACCTAGGGGGTCAGCGAGGATCTACTATGCCCCCTTATGGTCATTTGCCCCTTCGCTTTGGCCTCCTCTTGTCTCTCGATCCTACCGAGAGACAAGATGGCGGCCGCTACGGACTGTTTGGAATGTTCACAGACGCCGGAGAACCAATCAGCTTCGCTTCACAAAGCTCCGTACCGCGAAAAGTCCGCGAACCGGAGCGCTGCCCGGTCCGCTGTTACAGATATATATCTTTTTTTGAACGTTAATTTCTCAAAATCCACTGAAGCACATATATTGAGACCTAGCAAAGGCACATCGGGCTACCAGTCCCTACAATTTTGCCAAGTTTTGTGGAAATCCATTCAGCCGTTCGGGCTAAAAGTGAGGCCAACCGCCCTATGGAAAACTCAATGTTAAAAACACGTTTTGGGACCCCTCTTTTTTCTCGGCCCCCCCTTGACGAACCCCCCCCCCAATTTCCAGGGGCTGCTCAGAAACAAAATGTTCCATTTTCCAGAAAATTTCAGCCAATTCCGTCCACAAACGCCAAAGTTATTAGACATAGAATTTTCAAAAATCCCATAGAGAAAAAATCCTAACTATATATACCTACTGGCGACCGCCAGTAGGTAATATATATATATATATATATATATATATATGTATATATATACACATATATATGTATGTGTATATATATATATATATATATATATATATATATATATATATATATATATATATATATATATATATATATATATATATATATATATATATATATATATATATATATTGCCACAGTGTAGACCAATGTGTTTAGACGCCAGCGCTCTTTGATGAGGCGGTGCGTTTCAACCGGCAGGGCCACGCCTGTAGAAATCAAAAGCTATATTCTGCCTCGCGGCAAAATTTGTGAAACACACTCACTTGTAAGCAGGAATTAAAGCGGATTTATTGTTAAGGTCTCGCAATGCCCAACGCGTTTCGCCTTCACATAAGGCTTGTTCACGGGATGATTGTCACAAAGAAAAGGCATCTTTTACTTCAATTAGCACACAGTTACTACCTGTTTGCTTTGCAGTGCATTTTGGTCAGTGTAGTTAATTCTTCTTACATAACTTGTGACTCCAAGTTACTTAGAGATTACAATGTGTTAGTTTCTCTGTGACTTAAAAACATTTTTTTATATATTTATTATTATATCCTTTAAGCGGCAGTATATGCTTTTTGTCCTTAATGTCCCCATTGTTTTAATGCTCTCTGGTGAGCTTTCTTACAGTTCTTCATTCGCCATTCCTAGTAATGGTTTGTATTGCAGCTCTTCTTTCCGCATTTTCTCTCCAAGTTATTTTTTCTAACTGGCGAGTGTCTCTTTGGCAGATGAAAACTGCTTCTATTCATGAGTGATGTCTTAGAGGTGTACATAAAGTTCTTCATTTTGATTAAGACCCCTCGGGTCTAAGGTTCTGAATGAGAGTATATGTTTTGATTCTCTTTGTCTCAGGATTCTCTTGTGGTCTCCACCTCTCTCCGTCAATGGGATTTGTTCTAAGGCCCGGTATTTTAAGCATTCCCATTTGCCATCATGGTGTGTTTCCATATGTTTTGCTACGGCATTTGTGCGATCCTTATGATTTGTGGCCCTAATGTGTTAGAGAATTCTCTTCTTTACTTCGAAGATCGTGCTTCCTAAATATCGCAATTTCCAAGGGCACTCTATCATGTAAATTACAAAGTTACTTTTGCAGGTAAGATGTTGCTTAATTTTCCATTTGGTGCCCTCTCTGATGTCGATCTCACGTTTGTGCTTTGCGATTTAGCACACCTTGCAGTGTTTGGACGTCCAGAAGCCTTCTCTTTGTAGCCATGTAATTGCTGGTGCTTGTTGGAAATGGCTATGGACAATTTTGTCTCCTATGTTTCTTGCTCGGTGGTATGTTATATTTGGATGGTTACCAATTATTCCTTCCAAGGTTGGATCCAATTGTAAAATGCCCCAATGTTTTTTATAATTCTTATCAGACTTCTATTTTCTGCACTGTATGTTGTTACCAGCCTTATTGTTGTTGAATCTTCTATTCTTTTGGTTTTTCTTTATTCTTAAGTAGTTCTTCTCTTTGTTGGTTTGAGGCTCTTTGTAAACTTTTTTCTATTACCTTCTTGGGGTATTTCCGTTTCTGGAATCTCTTGCTTGTTTCCTTACTATGTTTGGCGAACACTGTTTCAGCCGAGCAATTTCTCCGTAATCTTAAAAATTCCCCATATGGGATGCTCCATTTTTTTTTTTTAACAACATTTTTATTGTTGAATCATGCGATAATCAAACATCAACAGTGGCATTTCTGACAAGTTAGACATCGTTAGATTGCATATATACATTTGTTCATGTCTCATAACACACCGATTAATTCAGAGGTGACACATCATGTCTCTACCAATCATTAAAACACCGTCTATCATTATTATTGTGTAGTTGCACCATCAATCAGTCTCAATCCTCTCCATCCTCCCCATCAGAGCATATCATGTCCTCTTCTGGCAATGGTTCACACAGGTCCCCCCGATATACATTCCAAGGAGTCCAGATTTTATTCCACTTGCGTGGACTAGCTCTGTTCGTGTATACTGTGCATTCAGTCATCATCAGCATATCCATATTCCTACACCATTGCGCCAACGTAGGCGAGTCTGCTGCACCCCATTTCTGAGCTATATCTCTCTTAGCAACCATGATACCTATCATTCCCCAGATTTGACCGTGGCGAGAAAGATCTTTCGGGTCCCATATGTTCAGGAGACATTTACGTGGTTCAGGAGGGAGAGTGGTCTCGAGTGTCTGTGATATAGTTCGCATTATTTGTCTCCAGTATTCTCCCGTTTTTGGGCAATCCCAAATGGTGTGAAAATATGTTCCTTCCTCCCCACACCCGCGGAGATAGTAAGGATGCGGTGCACAGTTTAATTTGTGTAGTGTGGTTGTGGTGTAATATATCCGGTGCAGGATTTTAATTTGTACTAGTCGGAATTTGGCAGAAATTCCCACCTCTTTCGGGGATGCCAGTGCCTCATTCCACTCTGAATCGTCTATACCGCCCACATCTGCCACCCATTTCTCTCGCAGTTTTGTTGTAGGGTCTGGGAGGTTGTTGATCAGTTTGCGGTATGTGAGTGAGGTTGTTTGGTGCTGCATATAATCTGTGAGTAGCCGGTCCTCCAGCAGGGAGGCCACTGGGACTTCTGTATCTGCTGGTATGGCTGTCAATAACGCATGTCTAATTTACACATATCTGTAAGTTTCGTTAAGGCCCAGTTCGTATTGTTGCTGGAGTTGAGAAAACGGAATCACCGTCCCTCTGTCCCATAAGTCCCCCACCGTGGATATTCCGATATTGTCCCATTGCGTAAAACCCTTGCTACGTCTCAAACGTCCCAATGCTTTTGTGTCCCACAATGGGGTAAGCTTAATGATCACTCCTTGCCATTTCAGTTTTGTCTGTGCCGCATACCATAATGCCGTTGAGTGTTTTGTGGGACCTATTAGTTTCGCTGCCAATCCCTTATGATAGAGTACCGCCAATAGGCTATGAGTGCCCATTTGTGCTCTGTCAGCCTTATAAGCTGGGTCATCCTAGGGCGCATGTATCCATAGATTGATGGTCTTAAGCTGCGTTGCCCAGTAGTACATTTGCAAGTTCGGCAGTGCAATCCCCCCCTCGTACCAGCTTCTATTCAATTTGACATGCGCTACATGTGCCGGGCGGCCTCCCCAGAGGAGGCCGGAGACGAGAGCTGTTACCTGCTGAAAGTAGTGCGGCGATACCGGGTATGGCGTGTTGTCTAGAGCATAGAGGAATCTCGGCAGCGCCATCATTTTATACAACGCCGCTCTGCCCAGCAGTGTCAGGGGGAGATTCGCCCAATGTTTTACATCGCTTCGCAGCCGGTCCAGCGGTGGCTTAAAATTCTTTTTAAAGAACTCAGTAGAGTTCCTTGTGATGTGTATACCGAGATACTTAAAGGAAGTCGTTGCAATTTCTATTGGACAATCCGAGTCTAGGACTGGTTCTGGTCCCCTCAAGACATAAATCACCGACTTTGTCCAATTTATTGTGTAACCCGAAGCTGTCCCTTGAGCATTGCACAGTGCAAGAAGCTCTGGTATGCTACTCTCCGGTTCAATCAGATAAATTAACATGTCGTCAGCGTAGAGTGAAAGCCGATCCTCCCATCCTTCCTCCCAGCTAATACCCTTCAGTAAGGGGGTGTCTCTGATCAATGTCGCCAGCGGTTCCAACACCAGTGCAAACAGTAAGGGCGACAGGGGACACCCTTGACGGGTCCCTCTTGCCAATTGGATCGCGTGAGAGATGTGTCCATTAGCCGTGACATGCGCAATCGGGTAAGTGTATAAGAGTTGTATCCATGCTATAAATTTAGGACCAAACCCCATATGCGACAGCACTGCGAAGAGATACTGCCATTCTACCATGTCAAATGCCATTTTAGCCTCCAAAGACAGTATCACCGCCGATGTTTGAAGTTGTGATGCCCGTGCCAACACACCATTAATGCGTCTGATATTCAGAGCTGTATTTCTATTAGGCATAAAGCCTGATTGATCCTAATGGATCAATTGCGGAAGGTGGTGTATCAACCTACTAGCCAGAAGTTTCGCTAGGATTTTCACTTCTGAATTCAGGAGAGATATCGGGTGATATGAAGTGCATTCCGTCGGTGGTTTACCTGGTTTCGGAATTGCCACTATTGTCGCGGTCCGTTGATCTAGTGGGAGTTCGGCTTTTTCTAGGCTTTCCGTATACATTGCTAGTAGTGGAGCGCTAAGAGCCTCGGACATCACTTTATACCATTCAATCGGGATTCCGTTGGGGCCCATCGCCTTCCCGGACGGCACCGCATTGATGGCAAGTTGTATTTCATCAGGTGTAAGGTGTGCCTCTAGTTCCTCTGCCGCCTCTGGCGTAAGTGTTCGTGTGGCTATATGGTTGAGGGAGTTTATGGCTGTTTCCTTTGTCACTTCCCTGTCCGGGGTGTATACTCTGTGAAAGTATTCTGCTAGTGTGTGGATTATGTCGTCAGGGCGCGAGCAAAGTGACCCATTTGACGCGCGCAACTGTAGTATGCCTTTGGTGCCTTCCCCTCTCTTATCTAGCCATGCTACCATTTTTCCCGCCTTGTCCCCTACTTCATATATTCTATGTGCGGTTGCTGAGATGTCATCGGCAGTCAATCGCTTTAGTTGGTCCGTATATCGCTGTTAACACAGTTGTAGAGTGTGCAGTGAATCTGGTGTGGGGTCTGCTACATGTGCTGCATTCGCAGTATGAAGTGCTAGTTCCAGCTCTGTCAAGTCTGGCTGCTGCAATCGTTTGTGCCCCGTAATGGATGTTATGGCTTGCCCTCGCAGGACTGTTTTGTAAGCTTCCCAAAGGACCGAGGGAGATGTCACTGACGTCGTATTTTCTGCAAAATAATATTGTGTCACTTTTTTCAATTCGTTACGAATTTTAGGGACCTTTAGATAACTAGGGTATATTCTCTTGCGAGACTTTTCAGGACTTGAGAGAGTTAATAGTATGGGTGAGTGATCCGATATGCCCCTGGGCTGTATTTCTATACTGTCTACGGTTAGTGACCCAGTTTGCAATCTTAAAAAGTAGTCTATTCTTGAAAGGCTATTGTGTGTCGTGGAGCAGTAAGTGTACTGTTGCACTGTGGGGTGCATGCGTCTCCACATGTCCGATAATCCCAGTGCCTCCAAAAAGCCTTGGAGTCGGGAGGGCCCAAGCATTTGGGGTCGGGCAGGGAATCTATCCACTGTTTCATCTGCTGCTACATTAAAGTCGCCCCCTATAACGAGTTCTCCTACTGGTAAATCCAAGAGAAACTTCCCTAGTGCAGGTATGGTGACCGATTGGAGCGCTGGGGGTATATAGACTGATACTATATTTAGCAATCTGCCTTCCAACTGTCCCTGAATCGCTGCGAAGCATCCCTGGTCATCCATCTTGGTATGTAGGACAATAAAGGGAGAGGCCTTTTTTATTAGGATGCCTGTTCCCCTTGAGCCTGACGTAAATTGAGAGTGGACTATCATTTTATAACCCCTCCTGTCTAACGCCTGACAAGCCCTCCCTGTTAGATGTGTCTCCTGCAAAAGGACCAATGCAGGGCCCTTTCGCTTTATAGCCTGGGATGCTCCATTTTAACGATTGATTGCATTTATGGCTGTTTTTTTGCGATGCAGTGTTGTATTTAGGGAATTGTTTTGCACATAGATGTTTGTATCCAGGAATGTCACCTGTGTCCTACTGATTTTATATGTGAATTGTAGTTTTGTCACATTGTTGTTTAAATTGACAAAGTAGGTTTCAAATTCTTGATCTGTGCCATCCCAGATGATCAGGAGGTTGTCTATGAAATGCAGCCATAGGACGAACTTTTCTAGGATTTTATCATTTTCTGGTGCCCACGCCAATTTTTGTTGGAACCATCCCATGGTTACATTTGCATAATTGGGGGAGAATGAAAAGCCCATGGCACATTCTTTTATTTATCTGTATAGTTGTTTATTGAATAAAAAGATGTTGTTGTTGAGGCATAGGGAAATCATTTCATTTAGCATGCTGTTATGTTGATGGTACTTGCTATTCCTCTTCCCAAGAAAATATTTGCATGCCTCTGTCCCAATGGAGTGTTCAATATTCGTGTATAACGAAATCACATCCATGGTGATGAGTTTAAAGGTGGGCTGCCATGTTAATCCCTCCAATTTTTGTAAGAGATCTGTGGTATCTCTGAGGTAAGAGCTGAGATCCTTAACAAGTGGTGCTAGGAAGTGATCAATGTAGTTGGAAATTGGTTCTAGTAAGGATTTATTTGCAGACACGATTGGTCTTCCCAGGGATGTTCTTTGCTTTTATGAATCTTTGGCAGGCAATAGAATGTTGCTAAAGTTGTTTGACTGCGACTTAGGTATTTTTGTTCTTCCTCATCTATCAATCATTTTTCAAGCCAATTTTTTAGTTTCAGGGCTAAATGTTCTTAAGTTTCTTTGGTGGGGTCCATTTGTAATTCAATATAACATTCCAAATCTGTCAACTGTCTCCTCGCTTCAGCAACATAATCTCTTTTGTCAAGAATGATGATGTTGCCACCCTTGTCCGCTGGTTTTATTTCAATTGACTGGTCTTGTTGTAATTTATTTAAGGTTTCTCTTTGATGTTTCGATAGATTATCTTTCAAGTTTAGGTTTCTAATCTTGTAGAGTTCTTCTATTATAGCTTCATGAAACAGATCTACCTTATTCCCTGATGATAACATTGGGTTATATTTGGATTTGGGTTTAAGACCACTCTCCCCTGCCCCACTGGCTGGTAGTACTTCATGTAATTCTGTCAGTGCAGCTTCTTCTTGTGATGGCATTACTGCCCCCATTGCCAATAAAGTTTCCAAACCTCTTACATCTTCAGATAAAAGAGAACTATTTGATGGTGTTGTTTTTGCTGTTTGTTTTATTGATGTTTTTCTGCGTATATTTTCGGTAGTTTGATCTTTCTTGTATATTTATACAAGTCAAATCTGATTTGGGCAATGTCTATATGGGAGGTTGGGCAGAAGTTTGGACCTTTTTTGAGGACTTCATTTTCGATGTCAGTTAAAATTTTGTCTGAAAGATTGATCACGTTCAATTCTTGTGTATTTGGATCTTCTATTTCTGTTTCCTGGGTTGTCTCAGGCGATCTTTGGTCCATGTATCCAGTCGCGGTTCTTCTCTTACCTCTCTGCCCTCTTCTTGTCTTCCTCTTATTCCTCTTCCCCGGCCTCTGCAACCACTTCTTTCTGTGTGATTGTTTTTGCTCTGTTGTTCAAATGCCATTCTCATCTCGGTTAAAAAGTTGGTCTGTTTTCTGATTTCCGATGCCACTTGTGGGGTGCCTTCATTTTCACTGGCATCTGTGCTGGTGAGTGAATCATAACTTGAGAATTCTTTATTCGTTGTTTCCAAATGGGCTTTTCCTTTGTGTGCTTCATACTGCCTTCCAAAGGTAAAAATCCTGCCCTCTACAAAATCAATTTTGTCTCGTTGGAATTTATGTTGTTTACGTTGAGAACGGGAAAAGGCCTTTTGGGATGTATCATCCCAAAAGTGTATTGCAAATTAGAGAATGCAAAATTTGAAATTCTCTATTTTGCGATTACATTTAAGGAATTGCAAATTGCTATTCCTTAAATTAAATGTATGAAGCACCTAAGTTGTGCGAATTTGGCATAAGAAATCGCAAATTACCACCAACTGAAAGTTGGTGGTAATTTGCGAATTCTTCGAAAAAGGCACATTTCTGCTTTTTCAAAGTGCCATGTGCCACACATACATGCCCCCTCGGGCATGTATGTGCACCACATATGCACACATACATATTTCAGGGGTGCAACAGTTGGACACCCTGGCACCCTTGAAATTGCATTCTCAATTTGCGAATCACAAATTGAGAATGTCTTCCCATTCCCCATAGGAATGCATGGGAAGGTATTCCTTAAGGAATGCCAAGAAATCACATACCGTTTTGCAATTCTCAAATAGCGATTCTCTAAAAAGCGCTATTTGAGTATCGCAATGACGGTATTTGATACATATGCCCCTAAGTGATTTGCGCAGAATCACAGGATGTTCAGCGTCATTGCCAAGACTCAAACCCAGTTCCCCAGATTCGAGGTTGACCGCCCTAGCCGTTAGGCCAACTTCTTTCCCGAGCTTTCAATGCCTATCAAATTAGTAGCATGTGTAGGTAGGAGAATGTTGTCCCCCATGGTATCGAATGGTGCAAATAGGTGAAAGAGCACTAGCATACAGAGTTTCCTTTCTCCAAGACCCATGACTACTCATTTAAGATTTGAGAATTGGAGGTTTCTACATTGTGACTTAATCTAAAAACAGACTTTTGCAGTCCCAAGAACTGGCTATCCACTGTATAAGGAAAAAGTAATTTCTCTATGGCTTTATTCTGAAAGGGTAGTCCACTAATCTAGTTTTCAAGGAATTCGGGGTGAGACGTAGGTTCTCTTAATAGAATGTGAGCAAAAGCCCCTTTTAACACATCTGCAGCAGTGGCTTGCCCTACAGTGGAATGTATGATTTTTAGCCAAAGAAGTAGGAATGCATCAGCATGTTCTTTAACCTGTGAAGGTGATAGTTGGTTTGCAGAGAAGGGTGAAGGCTTTGTGCTTGCAATGGCTTTTGTGAAGTCAAGTTTGACCGTCACTTTAGGTGGAACAGCGATCTGTATTTCTATTCTAAAATATGATTTATACTGGGGTGAGGATGGGGGTTTCTTCATTTCCTCCCATGGGGATGCAGGATCTTACTCTTTTAATCTCAATGTTCAAACCTGGAGCTGCCTTTTTTGGATGTTTTATTTACATTTGGTTGAAGCGATATTGTTAAATATATTGGATATTTTAACATGTTGTTGCCTAACTAGTGCACTACTGTCAATAGACGGAGGTCTGCCCAGTTTGAGAGAGTCTAATTTGTAGTGTTAATAGCCTGTACGTCTGGGACTGTTCTTAGTACCTTTTTATTCTTAGCTCTGCAAAGCAGAGATAAGTCAAGATTGTTGAATAAGATGATGTAGTCATCTGCCCAGCTGACCCGCTACCCTGGACTGGATTAAGCATTCTGATGTAGCCAAGTTTGGAAATCACTTTGCAAAAATTGCAGTCTTGTGTTCTGTAATTCTAATGGATGAGTTGCCTTTGGCAATTATTCTTTCATTTTGAATGTGTGTTAAGGAACTGTATGTATGTAGGTATTTATGTATCTATATATGTATGTATATGATATTTCTATAACACAAACTAGCCAAAAGTCAGCAGAGCACTGTACATGGTCAAAAACAAGCATAAAGTCAACAAGTGATAGGTGAGGTAGTTGGGCTGTGGGTGGCTAATACATTGTGATGTAGTGTTCTTTAAAGAGGTTAATCTTCAACTATTTTCTAAACTGGGGTGCATTGGAGCTGTACTCAAGAATAGAGAGATGTTATCCCAGATTCCAGGTGTATCGATTGGAAAGGACTGCTACCTTGTTTTCTTTATTTTTTACACTTCTTACTCTGCAGGCTCATGGTATCCTGGATACAGATGTGCTGAAAAACATCGGAAATGGTGAACTTGTATGCAAGATAAGCAGGGGTACTGGTTGTGATAGCTTTGTAAATGATGCAGCTGGTTTTGAAGATGGAGCGCGTGGCATAGGGAGCAAATTAAGTTAATTCAGGAGAGGGGTGATCATATTTCTTCAGGGCTTGTATGAGATGTGGTGTGATGTGTACAATGCCCTTTAGGTTTGCCTTGTATGGAGTCTAGGAGGTCATGGAGCAGGCCATTACCACCATCCAGATACTAGACTACGACGGCTTGAACAGCAGTTCGGAAGTCACTTTGTGGAAGAAATTTTTAACATTCTTCAGAAGAGAGTGAAAAGGTGTGTGCAGATCCCCCTGCTTTTCAACTTGATTATTTCGGATTTAACTGAATAGCGTGACATTGTCAATTCGAATTCACCCACATTTGGAAATAAGCTAATATCCAACCTTCTTTATGCAGATGGCTTGGTGATGCTGAGTCGGACAAGTGAGTTTGCAGAGATTGCTAACACCTCATTCCAAAATATGTGGTCCAGAATGGGCTGGAGGTAAATTTAGAAACAACTAAAATAGTTTTTGGGGGGAAAAGAGTGAATGAGTAGGATGAATGGCAGATGGGTGGCAGGCTTATAGAGAGAGCCGCAGAATACAAATACCTGTTGGTCTGGTTAGATTCTAGAGGGACCAGTGCTTTAAATGGGCCGGTACTGTCCGGTATGGAGTAGCAGCACTTTTTTATTTTGAGGAGGAGAGTTCCAGCACTTTTCAAGAGAAATGCAATACCTTTAATTGTAGAGTACCGGCACGTCTCAGAAACAAGCAGGTACTCCGGTACAGAGTGCGTGCAATTTTATTTTTTCATTTCAAGCACTGAGAGGGACCTTCCAGAAAAACAGGTTGCACCTAAAAACAAGGCTGACACTCTTCAGGTGGCCTTTGTGAGCCTAGCTACAAGGCTGCGGGGAACTAGCATGGCCCCAATTCAGCAGTTTATGCAGGCAATACTACAACTGACTCTATCCTACGGAAGTGAAATTTGGCTGCGAACTTAGACAAAGCAAGTAGACGCTCTTATTATAAGAATCTACAACTTTATCTTCCGACTACCAAACACTGCTACACCACCCCAGGCGCGTCTGAAGCGGGGCCACCTTAAACAATCTGCGGACAAGAAATCTGCATATGTCAAGTTGTGCCACAAGCTTAGAGTGTCAAATCCAAACTCACTTGATGGAGTGCTATGGAACGAGTTAAAGAAAGGTGGAGACAAGGCCTCCCATGCAATACATTTGGAGAATTGTTTGGATGACCTATGTATCCGAGAACCATGGATATTTGGAACCAGCCAATATGAATTTTTAAAGGGGGGCAATATTAACAATCAGTCAATTGACTTTTTGTTAAGAAAAAACACTGGCCTATCAGTGCCACCCCTGGATGGCGATGGTGTCCTACAAATCTTCAAGAAGGCAAGATTATCTGGAACTGAATTACCTACTGCAGATCAAGAGTCGTCCACTGGCTTTTAGCCGGGGGGCCTTACTAACATTGGATTACTACCCGAAGTGTCCCGTGTAGATTATGCCGGAAGTCTTAGGAAACAGTAGTTCATGTAACATGTCTGTGCTCTGCGCTACTAGAAGTACGCAGGCAATTACTTCAGCCAGAGTTTAACAATATGTACATTTGTGCATGCAGGCAGGCTATCATTGTGGCTCTAAACGCACACAATACTCCACTGAATATTAAACTAGTAAGATTCATGTCTATTTTTAGGTTTCGCTGGAGGGCGGAGCTCTTAGCTCCGCATCCAGAGAAATCTCTTGATTTCAGTAAGGAAAATGGAATACGCCCCCCTGTCCCATTGGCTAGCTCCATAAATGGAGGCTAGCCATTGGAACAGAGATCTGTCCGTCAAGGCCGGACCAGATTCGGGGGCGTTCCCGAGATTTTTTCCCAGGGCGGAGTTACGTTTTTTCCGTTCCCTCCCCTTTCACTGAAAGTCTGTCCATTCCCGCCCCCTCCGTGTGCCTTTCCGCCCCCCCTCGCTGTCCTGTGCACGTTTCCCGCCGTCCGTGTCCTCTCCCGCCCCCTCCCGCCGTCCGTGTCCACTCCCGCCCCCTCCCGCCGTCCGTGTCCTCTCCCGCCCCCTCCCGCCGTCCGTGTCCACTCCCGCCCCCTCCCGCCGTCCGTGTCCTCTCCCGCCCCCTCCCGCCCCCTCCCGCCGTCCGTGTTCTCTCCCGCCCCCTCCCGCCGTCCGTTCCACAGGTTCCGCAGTGGAGAAACTGGCAAAAACGGGAGAGCCCTGAAGCTGTGAGTGCCCTCGAGGAGCGCTATATAAATACTTCTTGTTTATTTTCCTGGATAGTGATCTGAGCGGTTCGGCCCGTCCCAGCCTGGGGCGCACCATGGAAGGGGTCTGGAGTGAGACCCTGCCGGACCTGGAGTCACTGGAGAGTAAGGTGGGGAGGAAGACCCCCGAGGGGCTGCTATGGTGGCTGCGCGAGGACCCCGCGCAGCTGCTGGGGGACAGCCCCGCGGGGCCAGCGGAGAGCAGAGCTCGGGGGGCCCTGCTGCCGGGGAGCCAGGGGCTGGGCGAGAAGATCAAGGCGCTGAAGCTGGAGCTGGTGAGTGTGAGACCGCGAGTGTGCAACACTCTCGCCTGTCCATGTGTCTATGCAGTGTACACCTGCCCCTCGGCCTTTCCAGCCCAGCTGCCTGGGCAGAAAGATTGGAGTTCTGGAGTCTCTGAGCCTAAGCTTATGTAGATTTCCATTAAAAACCTACAGCTATAACTGCCCCATAAATGTCTTTTAAATGGTGAAACAGCTGCAGAAGGTGTGTCTGCCAAGTGACACTCGTGTCGCGTGCTATGCGCCAGCCAAAAACACATTGCATTCTGGGACATGCAATTTCTTTGTTTATAATTATAACTTAAGAAGGGGCGCTTAGATCTCAGCTTGTGAAATGTTGGCTAAAACATCAGGAGTGGCAGACGGTGTCACACCGGACGTGTGACCAATTGGCTGCTCCGTAGTAAGGGTACAGAACAAGGTCCTCCGCTGTAATATCAGGTATAAAATGATACACTCATGTTACTACCAAGGCAAATATTTTTCTCACCCGTCTCCTTTTTAGATTACACAGAGGCTGTTTTATGCAGATTTTGAACTAGGGCCACCCACTTTTTAGCTTCAAGGATTTTAAGTAAAGTTCTCAGTAATGCCACAGTCTGAGGCCAGGGCTCTTTTAAACTCGACTTTGACAGCCCAAGTCAACCAGTTCTCAAATGTGTTCAACAATCACAGACACTATCCTGTTTGGGACTCACAAGTGTGATGTAGTTGGCACACGCTGAGTGCAGTGAAACACAAACGTGTGCGCAAGTACATGCATAATATTCCTGTTTCTAACATTCTTTCCAGTGATGCAATAGCTAAAATGAAAATTGTTATTTACTGCACTCTCTAGAAGCGTAAGTGCATGCTTACTTAAGCAAAGACCGCCACAACTGGGAAACAATTTCCGATTAAATGCAGGCAGGGTTTTTAAAAATATAATATATAGGTTCACATGAAGTGAAGAGTTATAGTTTTTTAAAGTAAAAGCCCACCTTAGTGTTGTGATTTTTTAAATATATATACATACATATATATATATATATATATATATATATATATATATATATATATATATATATATATATATATATATATATATATATGTACATACATTCATGCATACACTTGTCCTTTTCAAACAACTTGGCTGCAGCAACGGTCTAATTCAGATGCATTGCGGTTAATATATATATTTATTCTGTTGGGAGCAGTGCTTAATTTGAGCCTGTGGTTTCCGGCACTTAATCATCAACACCGGCGCTTTTCATGAGCACCAGTTAAGGAGACATTCATTTATGGTGGGCACTTAGAGAAGTGATTTGCCTAGAATCACAGGATGTGTAGCACGCCGAGACCTGAACCTGTTTCCCCAGCTCCGAAGGTAGCAGCTCTGGCCATTCTGCCACATCCTCTCCCCACTTTCACGGTTAGTGGTTGGTTCTGTTTTAGGCGGCGCATACAGGAAAAATGGGCTTGTGCAAGCTGCCTCCTTACATTAGCGCCAGCACTTATTTATTTTTTTTTCAAATTAACCCCTGGTTGGGAGTCCTGTTCCCATCCCCCACACCAAAGCATTAAGGCATCAGTTTGTCCAGAGTGCTTTTCACTCCAGAGATCATCAAGCATCCGGGGCTGGCCAGGTGACTTCATCCGTGGCCTTGTGCCTACGTCATGGTCAGTCAAGGAGCCCCCGTCTTCCTGACTGTTCTCATTCAAGTGGGAATGCCACTGGATGTCAGCTCCTCATTTGTGAAAGACCACCCCCTCTTGCTGATGGGCGACAATCAGTGCTTGAAATGGGCAGGTACTGTCCGGTACTGAGTACCTGCACTTCTTTAATGCGAAAGGGAGAGGGTCTGCACTTCTCAGCACTGCTGCAAGAAAGTACCCGCACTTCTCTGCAATAATAACATACTTGAAATAGTGAGTATCTGCACTTCTATGTTTCCATTTAAAGCACTGGTGACAATGTAATAGCTGCAGATACAAATAATGGGCTATGCAGAGCTAGAGGTGAAGGGCTCTATCTCACTGGCTGGGGAAAGGGTTACACTCCTGGAATGCCTGCACATTCAGTCATTCTTCTGACGCACATACAAAAAACAACAACCTCTTGGGTAACAGCCAGCATCCAGTCCCTAGAGGTAATCCAGAACGTAGGATGTGCTGTAGGTGAAGATATGTGCAACTGAGCCAATCCAGCCATATAACAACAAGCATTTACAATGCAACGGTTTCGCCTTTGGAAAAGTTAGAGCTATTAGCAATGTAAATGACAATGCCATTTATTTATCTGTTTTCAAAACCAACACATAAATACAAATTTTGTCATTTACAATGCCAATAGCTCAAACTTTTCCAAAGGCGAAACCTTTGCATTGTAAATGCTTGTTTTGTCTATGCAAGTCCCAAGAAAGGAAAAGTTGAGGATCGCTGTTTTTTATTGTAATATGTTCAAAAACT
The DNA here is from genome assembly GCF_964261635.1 of Lissotriton helveticus. Classification (NCBI taxonomy): domain Eukaryota; kingdom Metazoa; phylum Chordata; class Amphibia; order Caudata; family Salamandridae; genus Lissotriton; species Lissotriton helveticus. Next base: position 1,965,667,132 of record NC_136061.1, on the reverse strand, counting down.
ATTTATACAACATATGTAGTAACAAGAAACTGTTCCTCGTTTTAGGCCCTGTTAGTTAAAACACCTATCGCCCAAAATAGTTCTTGCGCAGCCAGGAACAGACCAATATGAACAGGCCTGCTTACAATCTCAGTCAGGTGAACAGCACGCTTGCACTTCATTTATGATAAACACTCTTAAAAGAACTTCTTATTACATGGCTATTTTCATGGAGATTTGGAACCTCTGACATTCTATGACTAGAGTAAGAATGTGTTACTTGATTCATTTTAATGATTGCTAAATCTTCGTTAATGCTCACCTTATAATGAAACTTTTTTAACAATCCCTTGTTATATGTTTTGTGAATTTTTGTAAAGATTGTCATTAATCAAGCAATAATTAATTACTTACTTACTTACTGAAAGAGAGAGCTGGTACCATGTTGTCTTTGTTGTTTGGCAATCTGTTCCTTGAGGGTGAACTTGGTGTCTCAGGTAAATCCAATTGTCTTGGCATGTGGAGAAAGTTGGGGTTTGAATGCAGCTTTGTACTGTTTCTTGTCTGTTGTTCTTGGGAAACAACAGGGATTCTGTCTTGATTGGGTTGAGCAGCAGGAAGTCACTGGATACCGAGGTCTGGTGATGTGCAGATAGGTTTTGAGTCGTTAGATGTCTGAAGCAGAGGAGACTTTCAAGGAAAGTTGTGTATCATCTGAAAATTGGTGAATCTTCTTGATGCTGTTATCTGTGAGAAGAGTGCCAACTAGCTCGATGTAGAGGTTTGCGATGAAAGGAGACAGTATGGAACTGTAGGGGACTCCACAGGTGATATGGCCCTTTTAGGTCCCGGAAATGTCCAAGTGAACAAACTGGTGTTGGTTGGAAAGGTGGGAGGAGAACCAGAGGGATATTGTTGGTTTATCTCATTTAAGAATTCAGGATGTGTATGAGAGTGGGATGTTCAACTTTACTGAAGGCAGGTGAGAGGTCCAGCAAAATCAGGAGGCAATGGTTATCTCCATCTATGTTCAAGCTGGCATTGTGTCCAATGTGTAAGGTAGCTGCCTGTGTATCTGTGAGGCAACATGCTCTGAAGCCAGACTTGCAGTTGTGCAGAAGCTGGTTAGCAACGATGTTATGTTGGAGTTGAAAATAGACTGCTTGTTCAATGATATTGCTGATGAATGGTAGGTGAGTAATGGTTTGGTAGTTGGCAAGCTCATCAGGGTCTACTGTAGGTTTCTTTAGGAGTGGGAGGATCTGCCTTTCTTGAGAGCTTCTGGGAAGATGCCTTGAGTGAGGGAGGTATTGATAATGGTGTGTAGGGGTGAGAGAGTTTCCCCAGCGAAAACTTTGTAGAAGGACGAGGGTAAGACATCATCGTCATGAGAAGTGGCTTTGAGGGAGTAGGGTAGGTTATTGGGATCGTCGAGAGAAAGGGCTTTGAAGGCTCCCTATTGCTCGATCCTATACGATGATGTGGGTGTAAGAGGTAAACAAATATTGGTGTTGTAGATGTGGTCTCAGACATATATAGGCTGTCCTGTTTTCAGTGTTAATATATTTGTGTACTTCAGTGGTGTTTTCCAAACCTTTTGGAAATCAGTGCTTATCAGTGTTTATTCGGCTGCCTAACCCCCAAATTTAGACAAAAGCTGTATTTTTCCAGTGCTTACAAAACATCTTGCTTTTTTGTAGGGATTGTTATAAAGCACATTTTGAATTTAAAGGAGAAGCCCTGCAGGGTATGTAGTGTTTTCCCATTGACATTGTGTCTAATGGGCGTATGTTAGGCTGTTTTAAGAATAGAAAGTCTGTGTATTGCACTCACACTCATATGTCATTACCCTCTCTCACATCTCATTACCTCTCATAGTTACCCTGTCAGGCTCCTGTCTTGTTTACAGCCTTATTAATGGATTTAAAAGTAAGAATGCTACATTCAACTGTTTTAATAACATGTTTCTGGACACAGCTGGGATCCATTCACCTACTGCTTACTGACCATTATGACATTGTAGGCATGGTCAAACCTGTCAACAGCACAGTATCTTGTGTAATCTAAGAAAAACATATTTCACCGCATTAATTTGTAGCCTTGCATTCTACGACACCTGAAACTTATTAATCATGCTCATCACTGCTTTTCAGTAGTCTTTTCCTACTACATTAAGGTGGTACTGCTATTGTATGGACGTTTGTATCTGCAAATCATTCCCATGGCAAATGTCCTGACCTTTTAATCAACATCACATTGTATTCTGGGGCGATGCCATTTTGCTGTTAATGTTGTAACGATGGGCTCAAAAACCCTAGCAGTAAAATGCAGTTGGATAAAATGCCGAGTAGCTGAAGGTATCCCACATAACAATGAACACTTTACTACTATGAATTTTGTTGCAGAAGAGGGATGGGAGCACACTGCTTCACATTACAACATAGTTCACCCCTTTGTATTATGGTGAATGTAGTTCACAAAAAGTACTTATTTGAATTTTAGTAGTAGTATTTCGCTAAATTTGGTGCAGGTAGTGCTGTTAATCTCTAAAACGTTACTAAGAATGCTACCACTGGCCTCTCAGTACCTCTCACAGGCTCACAGGTGCATCTTCAAGAGCTCGTCAGCTCACTGACTCATGGGAGCATTTTTAAAAAGAAGGAGGATGGGAGCACACTGTCTCACATGACAGCAGAGTTCACCCCTTTGAAATAGGGTAAATGCAGTTGTACTGCACTGGTACTGTGAACTGTGAAGACTTGGGCAGCATTTCGGCAACCCCAGATGACTTTTCTCTGCTCTCTACTACTTCTGCTCTCTATTGATGAAGGGCTAAATCCCAGAAACATGTGACTAGAGATAACAGCACTACTGCACCAACTTCAGTGAAAAACTACAGCAGCTTTGAAGTAAGCATACTGAATGTAACAGGCTGCAATGCGGTGAGCTGTGCTGGGGTGAGAGGCAGTGTGCTCCCTCCCCACTTTTGTTTAAAAGGTTCCCTTGAGCAAACAAGCTGACAAGATCACCTGGGATTCACCTGTGTGCCTGTGGAGTGGTACTGTGACCTGTGAAGACTTGGGCTGCATTTCAGCAACTGCAGATGACTTTAGTCTGTACTGATGAAGGGCTAAACCCAGAAACACGTGTCTAGAGATAACAACACTCCCTGCACCAATTTTGATGAAAAGATACAGCAAGTTCGAAGGAAACGTACTGTATTTACGAGAATACATTGGGGTTAACTGTGCTGGGATAAGAGGAAGTGTGCTCCCTTCCCCCTTATAATTTTGTTGGTATGTGGAGAAATTGTATCTTGTTTTCACCACTATCCCATGTGGATGGTGACAACAATATTTTCAAAGGTGCCTATCAGTATGCCTTGCATGGAATGCTTGAAACCTATGGTGTACAGAGCAGGCGCCCTGCTGTCAATACTAATTTGTTAGGAAAGGGGACTGCTGTATTACAGTGTTTTACCCATTGTGTGCCTTTTAGTAAATGTGATAGTGCATATTAGCCAAGATTATTATGAGCAAGCATTTTCACCAACCAGTGAAATAATTATGTGCTGCCAAAAGATAAAATATGATTTTAATATTCCAAGATTCTCTACCATGAAAAATAATTAGATCAAATCTAAAGCATGCTTCTAAACCCTGCACATTTAATCTAAGCTCACAAAATTGGAGAACACAAAAAGAAGAAACAGTATTGCAGTAACATCACTAAACGACAAAACTAAAGCAAATTACTCTTAGACCAGTCTTTCCTTCTGCTACCATGTATAAGAAAGTCAAATTGTGCTGGCTCATTTAGGAAGAAATAGAAATGATTCATTCTCTCTCACGTTCCTTCCTTTGAATGGCATTTCAGTTTGTGGCTGTGCAGGTGTTTATCAATGTTTATATGTTAACACTGATGAGGGCTGTTTCACTTTCAGTGGGGTTTTAACAGTTATTATAGGTTTAAAACGAAAACAGGATAGCCTACTAATATTTTTTTACTGAAGAAGAGATTGCACTTTTGAGTAGAGTGGGTAATAGGTAGGTCTGGCACTACTTGATTGTCTTTAGAAGTGTTTTGCCTATGTTTGTGGCTTCAATGATGTTGGTATAATACTTTGGTTTGGCTGATGTGGTGAGCTGTCTCTGTGTTGTGTGGAGGGACTTCAGTAACACGTCAAAGAGAGTTCTGTTTTTTTAATTTTCGTTCCTGTCTGCAGATGGATCATTTATTGTCAGCAAGGTCTTTAGAGTACCAGAGTACTAAAGGCTTTGGCTTGCACTTTCATGTTTAAATTGAGGCATGTATGTTACCATACTTTTCCAAAATGCATTGAAGTTGTTTGGATGGACGAGGTTGTGAGGAAATCAGAGAATTTATCAATGGAATCCTTGTACTTCTCGGTAGACCTCCAGATGAGGTGGAATGGGGTCTGAGTTGCAGAAAGAGGGAAATAGCATGGCAGCATTTCCAAGGAGTTGAATGTTACTTGCTTGCTTAGGGGGCAGGACATTATGATGCTGCTGCCTGTGTGGTACTGAGATTGTGTATGAGCCGAGTATGCACTACTGCTGCCTTTGCACTATATGATGTGTTACGGTGGAGTGAGTCACACTCTTTTCTTCAGCGAGGGACCAGGGAGGCAGGAGAGGCTCCAGTGTATAGAACATGTATTACAATGTATTTGTTTACATTAAGCAACCAAATACTTCCACCTTTACTTTCAAGTTGAGCATAGAAAAATAACACAAAAAGTGTTTTTTGCTTAGCTGCAGAATTGTAAGCTCCTCCCCAAAGCTTATATTACATGCAAGGTTTGCTGTATTAAAGAGAGTGGTTGTTTTACCAAGGAGAACAGGGTGCACACTCTCAAATGTCCAGGGTCAATCTTCTGACCTTTAGAAAGACTGACAATCTCTGCGTAGGAACATTTCCTTGTACATGTCTTTTTATCACTTCCGAGTCCAAAAGTGTTAGCCATACCTTACTGTCTGACTTCAAACTGATTCATAAGTTGATGTTATTCAACCCTAAAGACTAAAACGTCTTTACTGTTGGGAATCCCCATAGTATGGTGTAGGTACTATTACACGTTGCCACACCTCCAACACATGGGTACATTAGATACCTTTGACTTTTTAGCCTCGACATGTTACCAATATTTGAGGTGTATCCAGTGACTTTGCATTTTGAAGTAACATACATTGTGCGGGATAATTGACTTCATTATTCAGCAAGGAAATCAAATTAAGAGGCAACAACATTGAAACGTTCAGCAATGAAAGGAACATTTTCTGGCATACTGTGATTATAGGCAAGCGTGGCAACAAATTCTGTGGCATTAATATCTATCTTTGCAGAATTTTAACGTGTTATGGAACAGAACAAAATGTTATGCATATTCAGCAGGCCGTATTTTACTATCAATTAATTACTTTGTCTTGCTTGGGTGCCTATTAAAGTAATGTTATTAATACCATCCGCTCTGCCTTCTACAGTAAATTGGTTTCTGCAAAACATACAATCAGCAGAAAACAAACATCATAAACAGTACATATTCCCTGAATTTGAAATAGTTTTTCCTTCGAACATCCCTCTGATTAAACAAGGCATTGCATAATTTGCGAAACAAAATCATTCTTTCAACTATGTTTGAATTTCGTTTAAATAGTAGGGTCTTGTTTCCTGCTTCAGACAAGTGTTTCTGTTCCCATGTGCACTTCCATGGATTTCTTCCATTTTCCTTGGATTTATGCCTATGGGATTTCTTCCTTAGACTGTAGCCCCAGGATGAATGTATCCTGCATACGACCATGAGATGCTGCTTTTCAGTTGCTAGAGAATCCTTTTGCTATTGTCTAAGGAGTTTCTACTTGTGCTTCCCTTTTCAGAACTTGTGTAGACTATATGAAGGACTACATTAATTTAATGGTGTTGCTCTCTGGGATCTCATGCTAAAGCCGAAGCTCTATCGTCGATTTTAAGATTCCATTTTGAATGCATTGTGTGGTCAGTTTTAAGCTAGCATTATTTCATTCTTTCCCAGAAAAGTCAACTGCCATCTGTCTGGAAGTTGGTGGCTTTGTGTAATATGTGTAGGTCCAAGATGCTTTTAGAGAAAATCAACATCCTAATCTCCTAGTAATGTGCAAGGGTTGGGTTGTATGTTGTCATATCCGTATCCGTGACACTCAAATACGTATTCAAAACGGTTTCAGACAAAATGCTTCATGGGCTCTCGCTCTCTTTTATTTCAGTCCTAGCTAGGTATGCAAATCTAGTGACCAACATGTACGTTTGAGATGAAGATCTCCCCCTGCCCTCTTTGTTTTTATGTGTCTTAGTAGTTACTTTATTTTTTGCTTTTATAGTTTATTATTTATTGTGCTATGACTCTCCTTTCATGAAGTAGTTTTTATGTAGGGAGAGTGAAATACAAATAAATAATTGCAATCAGTGCATACAGCAAAATTATAATTTCCTTTGCATTCCAATTTATGTTATATCCCGATAGAGCACAAACTTCGTAGCTAATATACAGAATCTGTGCTGGCGTATTCCAAAATAAGCATAATATTATCTGCATAAAGTAGCTATTTCTTGTATATGATTCATATTCATATGCCCTTGATCTCTGTTGGATCCCTAATCTGGCATGCCAGAGTTAATGCTGCTATGGCAAAAAGGGGTGTTGACTGCCCCAGGCTCCTTGTAAATTGAAATCTGCCTTAACCTGACGCCTAATGACAATTCTTGTTTCTGGGACACTTACATAGCTTTTCTATTGAATCTCAAAATGTATCTGCAAATAAAAAATCTCTCATGGCACTTTCAAGAATAGCCATTCTTCATAGTCAACTTCATCTACACATTTTCAGTGTTTGGTTACGATCAGTGCCAGAGCTCCACCCTTAGGTTTACTCTTGTATTTGATGTGCAGAATTCCAACATTTGGCTTAAAATATGTCTGTTGATTCTGCGTTCCACCTTATCGTCTGGCTCATACATTTTTGTATCCTATGTAATAGCATAAGTATGATTGCTACAGAGGCTATACTTAAAGTTTTCTCAATAGAAATAACGTATCACCTTTAAATGTGAGGAATGTAGGCTAATGACAATTCCAACAAAATAGGTTACAACAGCATATTTAGAATATTTGGTATCCATTGCAATGTTATTCATCCGAGACACAGAGTTCTTTAAATGGTTGTACTTTTTATTAAAAATGGATTTGCAAATCTTTTATTGGGCATAATTTCTCGTGTGTAGGTGAAACCTAGTGAAAGTTAATATCCACACAATGTAAAGATCACAAAATACTTAAAACATGCCCAACATTTTGTCATATACATAAATATCTGTAGTTCAAGATTACTACTGCGAGTTACTACTCTTCCAGCATATTTGTGTCTGCCTAATTTCACTCCAGAAGTACCTCCTTGTTATGACAATACGTTTCAGACACAAGTTTATGAAATCAGCCTATCATGACAAAATAGGACCTGAAAATTGTAACTGTCATGCACTCCCTCTTTCACATTTCTTAAGGTCACAAATGATATAACTACCTGCTCACCCAGTTAATTGTCAGATTGTCGTCCTATCAGTGTACTGCTTACTTTATAGGTGAAAACACTTTATTCTTTAGATGGAAAATAGTTTGTTTTTATGTGCCAATCATTACCTTTATAGAGTTGTGACTTTTTTTTCGCTATATGCATGTATGTGAGGAGAACCATTAAATATAACTGTTTTCACCCACCTAATATTAGGGTACACTCACCCGAACCATTATGGTGGATTTCAGTGGGATTGTCATGTACACAACTAACTTTCTTTTAAGTGCATTTGTATATTGTCAAATCTCATTTGCCAAATTTCTGGATATTCTAATATTTTTTTTAGGAGATGCCACCTCTGTCACATCAGATCTAAAATGCACCAACCGTAAGGACGTGGTTTACCTTTAGTTCCTGTTTGTATGTTTTACAGTAAATGTGTAGACCTCTCTTTAACCTTCAACTCTAAGATGGGTTCTACATTTTTTTAAGTCCCCTCTCCGAAGATCCTTGGGCCTTGGGAAACCTAATTTCTGAACGAAGAAAGTTCCCAACCCCATCGGGTTTGGAATTCTACTGAGGAGTATTCATATAAATCAATGTTTAGATATTTTGGTTTGGGGTCATTTCACCCATGGAAGTCTTTATAGCAGGCACATTGACTTGTGCTGTTTGTTGTGGGGCTATTTGAGTGTTCTGTGTTTGATTTCTTGCTCATTAAACATATACCTGGCTATTGATGGAAAACGATTACCTTCTCTTAATTTGTCCTTCTTAAACTATATTTGATATCATATTATGTACTGATGTTTTCCTGGTTAGGGTTTTGGGCATATGCCTGCCTAAAGCCTTCAATTTTGCTGTGTGGGCCCCAAAGAGATCTTTTTCTTTCTTATTCTCAAAGAACGCTCTATTAGTTGCCCTGTTCCACACCACTGGATTTTGAGATATCCAACACTATGTCCATTGATGTTTCCCGTTATCATTTTTTTGTAGTTCTTGTTTTTTTCCTCTCAATTCCTTGACTTCTTAGGTTGTGCTAAGAGAGGATGGGATTGTATTTTCATGGTGTTATGGGGTTTAACCACACAGTGTTAGGAAACACAATATGAATATGAGCTGACACTGCACAAAGCAGTATGTATCTCTGCTCCCAGTAAATCTGTTGTAATCGTCAAGATTAAAAACCGTCAATATGTAAAGTGTTCTTTGGGAGAGAAACATTGGTCGAAGTGGGCGGGATCTGAGGGGCACAACTTGCCCATACGTTTTAAATGTAAGTAAAACTGTTCCCCTACTTTTTGTCACAGGACAACTGTCCATGGACAGTTAATGCCGACAAATGAAATGCTTCAGCTGAAATGCAAGGCAGAGAGTCTCCTGTGCTGTGAAACAGAGGGAGGTGTAGGCGGCTTGATAAGCCTTCTTGCCAGGATGCCTCCTGCCTGAAAGAAATGTAAAGGTGCACTATTGGTTAATCTACAAATGTACATAAAGGGTGTTTGGAAGCTGGTATTGGATTTAATTGATGAAATCACTTGAAGTTTCCTGATGAGCTGTGAAGTGTGTGCTTTTAAAGGACAGGTGTAAAAAATGGCATTATCTACAGCATGGCATTTCAAAAATGTACATCTTGCAAGCACTTTTTTCTGGTAAAGCTTTTTGCACATTTTGTAGAAGCCTATTTCATACTGTTTGTAATGCAAGTTTAACGTAATGACATACATCTTCATAGTGTTTTCTGTCAGAGACCGCAACCTTGTAGCTTTAAACATACATAAGTCACTATTCTCCACTGCACCAACCAGGATTCAGTTCGGTGGCCCTTTGGATACAGCACAGACGTGTGCAGTACACTAACTAATAGAGGCTTCATAATGTGTATTTCTCACAGATTAACTTAACTTGCATTCATTTTTCATTTAAGCTGTGGGTTATTTTAAATGTAGTTACCTGAAGATAAAAGACCGTACAAAGTTACAGAATACTTAGTTTTTTAGCCATGCATTTGACCCTGCCCACACACTCACTAACCCCACCCCATTACACACAGCATCACAGTTCCCATACTTTTTTTTAATGCTCTTCGACCACTGGACAGAAATGTGTAGTCTCTTTCAGAGAGACTGAGAAAAATCCTCGCATCCATCAACCCTCATTCCTGAAACAACTCTAGGATGGCCTCCCTTCCCAGACCACTTGTTAACCAGCAAGGTCTATTTTTATCGTGCATAGAGGGTAGGACCACTAACCAATCCCTCCATAATCACCAGTCTTCCTGCTGTTTTTGCAAGCAGCTGGATCATATTCAGAGTGTGGTCTTTATTGGGTCTGTATGCTGAGGCAAAGGTTATTTGCGAATCCCCCATTTTTTCAGAGGCAAGCATCCCTCGATTATGTGCATCGATTGGCAGGGCTGGCTTTAGAACTGGTGGCGCCAGGTGCAACAATCTGTTTTGGTGTCCCCACCCACATGATCTCCTCCTCGTATTCGCTCATGACCACCCAGCAAAAGTGCCCTCATCTCTCCATAGCCCCTCTCTCACATACATTTAGGGGCCGATTAGGATGGCGGACGGAAATGGGTACTGTCCGCCATGGTGGGGGAAATTTTACTCCCGGCTGCGCCGCAGAGAAACCGCGGTTGGGATTAGGATATTCATGTCACGAAACTCCGACCGCGGCAGACGGATCACAACCAACACCGTCCGCGGTGGACGGAACACAACCAAGTCCGTCCGCGGCGGACGGAGTCCAATGAACAACCACTGCCGCGGACGGAAATGACCGCGGAAAATAAAACATGTACCGCCATCCCTGAGAATACTCCGTGGCCGCAATTAGGATAAATCCGCCCGTACAACGGAACTCACAGCCATCCACGTCCGCGGCGGAAACAATGCTACGAGAACCACAGCATCAGGGCGGAAGGCCAACACGCACAACATCCCTAGCGCCTAACAAATGTATGAAAGTGCACCGCAAGTCCTAAGCAAACATACGAACATTGACAAGGCCCCCCCCCAAGCACAAGCCACCATGACACGTCCCAATTATCCAATAATGCACACAAGTCAACACGCCCACCTACCACCTGACTCGCAACAACCATTGAGACACGACTACAAAAAGACACCCCCACACAACCACAATCCCTTGCACCACAGCATTGCTGCCAGCAAGAGGGCCATTCGAGACACTGCTAACTCACATAAAATCACATAGAAGACACCCACCCACCACCCTACCACACAAACACCCACCACACAAATCCTACACATCACACACCACACACCTGCACCTCCCAACTCACTCAACTCACACACTGAGCACCACACACTATGGCACCCAAAAAAAACCCCAAATTCACGGAGACAGAGTTGCGGGTAATGGTAGATGAAATTATCCGTGTGGAGCCCAACATCTTCGGGGCCCAAGTCCAGCAGACGACCGTGGCGCAAAAGAACCACATGTGGGACAGGATCGTCACTCGGGTGAATGCGTCGGGGACTGTGCCGAGGACCAAGCACGACATTCAGAGGCGGTGGCATGACCTTAAGACCAGGGTCAAGGGCATCCGAGCGAAAAACCACGCCAGAGCCAATCTTACTGGCGGTGGCACACCCCCGGAGCCCATACCCTACACCGATTGGGAGGAGAAGGTGCTGGTGATACTACACCCAGAGAGCCTAGACGGCCTTGACGAAGGAGAAGAGACTGGTGAGTACAAACCAAGCACCACGATCAGCACGACATGGTCAGGCTCACACAACTGAGAATAAACATCCCCCACGCCCCAACCCATGCACGTCGGACACCAACACACTAACATGTCCATGGCTCCCAACAGGCCCCCATGTGCACGGGGAGGGTGGTGGTGGTGGTGGCGGTGGTGGAGGGTGGGGTGTGTGAGAGGCCCAAACTACAACTCCCAACAGGCCCCCATGTGCACGGGGAGGGTGGTGGTGGTGGTGGCGGTGGTGGAGGGTGGGGTGTGTGAGAGGCCCAAACTACAACTCCCAACAGGCCCCCATGTGCACGGGGAGGGTGGTGGTGGTGGTGGTGGTGGAGGGTGGGGTGTGTGAGAGGCCCAAACTACAACTCCCAACAGGCCCCCATGTGCACGGGGAGGGTGGTGGTGGTGGTGGAGGGTGGGGTGTGTGCGACAGGAAACAGAAATGTCTACAAATCAATGTAACCATGTACTGTCCACATTACTGACCAGCTCGATCTTGTCCCTCAGGTGATCGTCAACTGACTGGGGAAAGCAGTACCCGGCCGCCAGCCTCGCCTCCCACACCTACAGGACTCTCTGCTGACGACGACACAGGCAGCTCCGGGGCGGAGGATGGAGCGGGACCAAGCACGCAGCCAGGGCCATCTGGCTCACAGGGACTCCCGGGACCGACCAACGTCGCATGTGTGACTCCCGCGGCACCTGTCTCTGTGATCTGCACAGTCCCCACCACCACCAGTACCACCAGTACCACCAGTACCACCACTACCACCAGCACCACGACTCCTGCCGGTGCCACTCAGCATGACCCAGCGCGCAACGCTGGTCCAACGGCCCCACACACAAGCAGGGTGAGTGGGCCACAAACACAGGCAACGGGACAACTGCCAATCAGGCGACCCACACACCGCCGGTCAGAGGAGGGACAGCTACCCGAGCCAGTGGCACAGTCCCTACAAGCTCTTGCCAGGTGCCAGGCCTCATACGACCGGTCCCAGGCAAACGCTGATCGTGTTCACCAGGACTCAGTGGACAACACCAACATCCTGCGCGAGATCTCTGGCATCCTTGGCCAGATGTTGGTGATCATGGGCCAGCAGGCAACGATGTGGAGGGAATGGGTTGCCCGGAACAACCCCCCCCCCTCCACCATGTGTGTCAGCGCCACCGCCACCGTCACCTCCGCCTCCCCCGTCACCTCCGCCTCCGCCTCCACCGCCGCCACCACCACCTGAGCCCCTGGCGACGGATGTGGCCCATCACCAACCTGCCCTCCCAGCTGACTCTGTACCACCTCCGAGACGGAGGGGGCGGCCGAGGCAGGAAGTGGCTGAGAGCAGTGTTGGAGCGCCAGGCACACGCTCCAAGAGGGGACAACCTTGACAATGCCACTGCCTGTGCCAGACATTCACCCTGCAAACCATCCTGTCCCACATAGACAATCATTGCCACTGGTCTGCTGGACTAGCCTGACACCCCCCAATGTGGTGTCAGCACGGACATTTCATCTGCCATTACCTTCAACTCCAACTCCCTCCCCCCCACTTACTTGTAAATATTCACCAGCACAAAAGCACAACCTGTCAATAAATTGCATTTACTCACACAATGATGTTTTGCCTCCATGTTTATTCACATGATTGCCATCAGATACAGACGTAAACAGGTACAGGGATCATAGTCGCACATGATCATGGCGCTGCGGGAGTGACCTAGAGAAAACCAGAGACAGCAAACACACGTCAGTAAAGAGATTCACACACATCACAACACAATGCACAGCAACATTATCTCTGCTCCCAGTAAATCTGTTGTAATCGTCAAGATTAAAAACCGTCAATATGTAAAGTGTTCTTTGGGAGAGAAACATTGGTCGAAGTGGGCGGGATCTGAGGGGCACAACTTGCCCATACGTTTTAAATGTAAGTAAAACTGTTCCCCTACTTTTTGTCACAGGACAACTGTCCATGGACAGTTAATGCCGACAAATGAAATGCTTCAGCTGAAATGCAAGGCAGAGAGTCTCCTGTGCTGTGAAACAGAGGGAGGTGTAGGCGGCTTGATAAGCCTTCTTGCCAGGATGCCTCCTGCCTGAAAGAAATGTAAAGGTGCACTATTGGTTAATCTACAAATGTACATAAAGGGTGTTTGGAAGCTGGTATTGGATTTAATTGATGAAATCACTTGAAGTTTCCTGATGAGCTGTGAAGTGTGTGCTTTTAAAGGACAGGTGTAAAAAATGGCATTATCTACAGCATGGCATTTCAAAAATGTACATCTTGCAAGCACTTTTTTCTGGTAAAGCTTTTTGCACATTTTGTAGAAGCCTATTTCATACTGTTTGTAATGCAAGTTTAACGTAATGACATACATCTTCATAGTGTTTTCTGTCAGAGACCGCAACCTTGTAGCTTTAAACATACATAAGTCACTATTCTCCACTGCACCAACCAGGATTCAGTTCGGTGGCCCTTTGGATACAGCACAGACGTGTGCAGTACACTAACTAATAGAGGCTTCATAATGTGTATTTCTCACAGATTAACTTAACTTGCATTCATTTTTCATTTAAGCTGTGGGTTATTTTAAATGTAGTTACCTGAAGATAAAAGACCGTACAAAGTTACAGAATACTTAGTTTTTTAGCCATGCATTTGACCCTGCCCACACACTCACTAACCCCACCCCATTACACACAGCATCACAGTTCCCATACTTTTTTTTAATGCTCTTCGACCACTGGACAGAAATGTGTAGTCTCTTTCAGAGAGACTGAGAAAAATCCTCGCATCCATCAACCCTCATTCCTGAAACAACTCTAGGATGGCCTCCCTTCCCAGACCACTTGTTAACCAGCAAGGTCTATTTTTATCGTGCATAGAGGGTAGGACCACTAACCAATCCCTCCATAATCACCAGTCTTCCTGCTGTTTTTGCAAGCAGCTGGATCATATTCAGAGTGTGGTCTTTATTGGGTCTGTATGCTGAGGCAAAGGTTATTTGCGAATCCCCCATTTTTTCAGAGGCAAGCATCCCTCGATTATGTGCATCGATTGGCAGGGCTGGCTTTAGAACTGGTGGCGCCAGGTGCAACAATCTGTTTTGGTGTCCCCACCCACATGATCTCCTCCTCGTATTCGCTCATGACCACCCAGCAAAAGTGCCCTCATCTCTCCATAGCCCCTCTCTCACATACATTTAGGGGCCGATTAGGATGGCGGACGGAAATGGGTACTGTCCGCCATGGTGGGGGAAATTTTACTCCCGGCTGCGCCGCAGAGAAACCGCGGTTGGGATTAGGATATTCATGTCACGAAACTCCGACCGCGGCAGACGGATCACAACCAACACCGTCCGCGGTGGACGGAACACAACCAAGTCCGTCCGCGGCGGACGGAGTCCAATGAACAACCACTGCCGCGGACGGAAATGACCGCGGAAAATAAAACATGTACCGCCATCCCTGAGAATACTCCGTGGCCGCAATTAGGATAAATCCGCCCGTACAACGGAACTCACAGCCATCCACGTCCGCGGCGGAAACAATGCTACGAGAACCACAGCATCAGGGCGGAAGGCCAACACGCACAACATCCCTAGCGCCTAACAAATGTATGAAAGTGCACCGCAAGTCCTAAGCAAACATACGAACATTGACAAGGCCCCCCCCCAAGCACAAGCCACCATGACACGTCCCAATTATCCAATAATGCACACAAGTCAACACGCCCACCTACCACCTGACTCGCAACAACCATTGAGACACGACTACAAAAAGACACCCCCACACAACCACAATCCCTTGCACCACAGCATTGCTGCCAGCAAGAGGGCCATTCGAGACACTGCTAACTCACATAAAATCACATAGAAGACACCCACCCACCACCCTACCACACAAACACCCACCACACAAATCCTACACATCACACACCACACACCTGCACCTCCCAACTCACTCAACTCACACACTGAGCACCACACACTATGGCACCCAAAAAAAACCCCAAATTCACGGAGACAGAGTTGCGGGTAATGGTAGATGAAATTATCCGTGTGGAGCCCAACATCTTCGGGGCCCAAGCACGCAGCCAGGGCCATCTGGCTCACAGGGACTCCCGGGACCGACCAACGTCGCATGTGTGACTCCCGCGGCACCTGTCTCTGTGATCTGCACAGTCCCCACCACCACCAGTACCACCAGTACCACCAGTACCACCACTACCACCAGCACCACGACTCCTGCCGGTGCCACTCAGCATGACCCAGCGCGCAACGCTGGTCCAACGGCCCCACACACAAGCAGGGTGAGTGGGCCACAAACACAGGCAACGGGACAACTGCCAATCAGGCGACCCACACACCGCCGGTCAGAGGAGGGACAGCTACCCGAGCCAGTGGCACAGTCCCTACAAGCTCTTGCCAGGTGCCAGGCCTCATACGACCGGTCCCAGGCAAACGCTGATCGTGTTCACCAGGACTCAGTGGACAACACCAACATCCTGCGCGAGATCTCTGGCATCCTTGGCCAGATGTTGGTGATCATGGGCCAGCAGGCAACGATGTGGAGGGAATGGGTTGCCCGGAACAACCCCCCCCCCTCCACCATGTGTGTCAGCGCCACCGCCACCGTCACCTCCGCCTCCCCCGTCACCTCCGCCTCCGCCTCCACCGCCGCCACCACCACCTGAGCCCCTGGCGACGGATGTGGCCCATCACCAACCTGCCCTCCCAGCTGACTCTGTACCACCTCCGAGACGGAGGGGGCGGCCGAGGCAGGAAGTGGCTGAGAGCAGTGTTGGAGCGCCAGGCACACGCTCCAAGAGGGGACAACCTTGACAATGCCACTGCCTGTGCCAGACATTCACCCTGCAAACCATCCTGTCCCACATAGACAATCATTGCCACTGGTCTGCTGGACTAGCCTGACACCCCCCAATGTGGTGTCAGCACGGACATTTCATCTGCCATTACCTTCAACTCCAACTCCCTCCCCCCCACTTACTTGTAAATATTCACCAGCACAAAAGCACAACCTGTCAATAAATTGCATTTACTCACACAATGATGTTTTGCCTCCATGTTTATTCACATGATTGCCATCAGATACAGACGTAAACAGGTACAGGGATCATAGTCGCACATGATCATGGCGCTGCGGGAGTGACCTAGAGAAAACCAGAGACAGCAAACACACGTCAGTAAAGAGATTCACACACATCACAACACAATGCACAGCAACATTACACAAACGACAACCATCACACAAGCATGGGATGGGAGCACACACATCATGGACACTCCTATGTCCAAAGACATGAAGACACACATGTGCAACCATCACAAACCACACCCAGCTGATTAACCCCATATCCACACAACACCAGAAAACATACATGAGGCATTGTCAACCGCCACTAGAGGTAGATACTCACATTCAAGGGAAGTAGCGATCAATGAGCTGGCGCCTCTGGTCCACACCTTCCTCCTCACCACTATCCTCATCAGTCGACATGGGTGGGATGGGAGGCCGAGGAACTCCGTCTTCAGGGTCCAACAGCAGTTCAATGTCATTGCGTACTGCCAGGTTGTGGAGCATGCAGCAGGCAATCACGATCTTGCATACTTTTCCTGGTGAGTAAGGCAGGGCCCCTCCGGTCTTATCGAGGCACCGAAACCTAGACTTGAGCAGTCCAAAGGTACGTTCGATGACTCTCCGTGTCCTTCCATGTGCCTCATTGTACCGCATTTCACCCGCCGTCCTCGGATTACGTAGGGGACTGAGGAGCCAGGGCCGGTTTGGGTAAGCCGAGTCGCCTATGTAGGGGGATGACAGAGACAAACATCAGAACAAGATATGGTGGGTACCCCATGCAACACAGAGATCACAAGAGTCCCCACTGCACACTCACCAACAAGCCACGCTTGACCGGGTGGCAGATTTGCCATGAGTCGTGGGACATTGCTGGTTCGCATGATGTGGGTGTCATGTGCGGATCCAGGAAATCTTGCACACACATGGGAGATGATGTTGCTCGCCAGGCACACCACCTGCACGTTCAGCGAATGAAAGTGTTTGCGATTCCTGAACACTTGTTCGCGTGCCTGTGGTGGAATGAGCGCGATGTGCGTGCCATCAATTGAGCCCACAACGTGAGGTATGTGGCCCAGTGCATAGAAACCAGCTTTGACAGCTGGCAACTCTTCCGGACGTGGGAAATGTATGTACTCATCCTTGTACAGCATCATAGCTGTTAACACATCCCGAAGAACCGTGCTGAACATTGCCTGTGACATACCCCCGGCACCTCCAACTGTATACTGAAATGTGCCAGTAGCGAAGAAATGTAGTACCGCCATGACCTTTGCAGTGGGTGTAAACGAGCCAGGATACGTTCTACGTGGCTGCAGATGAGGAGACAATTGAGCCACAAGCTCCAGCAACCGACGTCGATCCAGCCTGAATTTCCGAATCACCTCCTCGTCTACCATATCCTCCAGCAGAGTGTATGGGCGATGCACATTTGGAGCCCTCCTGTGTGGGAGAGAGATGTA
Organism: Lissotriton helveticus; assembly: GCF_964261635.1. NCBI lineage: Eukaryota > Metazoa > Chordata > Amphibia > Caudata > Salamandridae > Lissotriton > Lissotriton helveticus. Next base: position 1,965,649,294 of record NC_136061.1, on the reverse strand, counting down.
ACTTAGGTCAACTTACAAACGACGCATACGTGTACAACTCCATCACATGTGTACCTTACTGACAAAACTCCAGTCGTCACCCTAATGTATCGTAGACACATCACAGACACTCATGCAACTGCATGCACACAAACGATAAGTTTACACACGCCATGTCATCAAGCACAAATGCCACCACCAATGATGATGTGCATACGGTAATGACATGCATGGTGACAGAACGTATAAATCACATACACGGAATGCATGTGTACCACCACCACTGTAGTCACCTCGACACAACAAGAAACTGACAACAGATGCATTAATTGGCCACACAGCCGTGATGTACTGTGTAGTTGTGAAGATGTAACAACGTCTGTAGGGTCAAACCCGACGTCAACACGTACAAATGCACATCTGTTGCCCATTGTGTGCCGACCGATGTCCATTGTATGGACACACATGCTATATTGTATGACATATGACCTTTCACAATCACGCTCACATCCCTCATGACGCAACTGCACACAACACATCACGGTGCAGCGTCTGACAAGATCACATATTTGGCGCCGCCATGGCGGTGCTCAACTTCCGCTACTTCCCAAAGGCCGAATGCGGCCTGCGTCCCTCTTCCCATTGGCTGCATGTGCAGGGACCGTGACGGGCACACATCGGCAACCGCACGTGCAAGCTTCAGGCACGGATGCTTCAGTTGCAACAATGTACTATCACTGGCGCCTCCATGGCGGTGCACGTACACAGCGGGGGAGGTGCAGGCCTATACACCCTGCAGATGTACTCAATGGACATGCCAGTTCATGACCCCCCTTACAGTCACCTTGCATCATCCACCGTACACCGGCCGGAGCGGCCGGCCCATGAACAACCGCCGTGCCCGGCCATGAACAACCGCCGGTCCCGGCCATGAACAACCGCCGTGCCCGGCCATGAACAACCGCCGGTCCTGGCCATGAACAACCGCCGTGCCCGGCCATGAACAACCGCCGTGCCCGGCCATGAACAACCGCCGGTCCCGGCCATGAACAACCGCCGTGCCCGGCCATGAACAACCGCCGTGCCCGGCCATGAACAACCGCCGGTCCCGGCCATGAACAACCGCCGTGCCCGGCCATGAACAACCGCCGGTCCCGGCCATGAACAACCGCCGTGCCCGGCCATGAACAACCGCCGTGCCCGGCCATGAACAACCGCCGGTCCCGGGCATGAACAACCGCCGTGCCCGGCCATGAACAACCGCCGTGCCCGGCCATGAACAACCGCCGGTCCCGGCCATGAACAACCGCCGTGCCCGGCCATGAACAACCGCCGGTCCCGGCCATGAACAACCGCCGTGCCCGGCCATGAACAACCGCCGTGCCCGGCCATGAACAACCGCCGGTCCCGGCCATGAACAACCGCCGTGCCCGGCCATGAACAACCGCCGTGCCCGGCCATGAACAACCGCCAGTCCCGGCCATGAACAACCGCCGGTCCCGGCCATGAACAACCGCCGTGCCCGGCCATGGCGGTTGTGTTCATGGCCGGGCACGGCCGTTGTTCATGGGCCGGCCGCTCCGGCCGTTGTACGGTGGATGATGCAAGGTGACTGTAAGGGGGGTCATGAACTGGCATGTCCATTGAGTACATCTGCAGGGTGTATAGGCCTGCACCTCCCCCGCTGTGTACGTGCACCGCCATGGAGGCGCCAGTGATAGTACATTGTTGCAACTGAAGCATCCGTGCCTGAAGCTTGCACGTGCGGTTGCCGATGTGTGCCCGTCACGGTCCCTGCACATGCAGCCAATGGGAAGAGGGACGCTGGCCGCATACGGCCAATCGCAAGTAGCGGAAGCTGTGCACCGCAACAACAGGGCCAGTCATTGGCCCATTTCACGATCACGCTTCCAGGGCTGACCAATTGCTGGCAACGTATGCCACTGACACGTGCTGAGGGCCCTGTATATGTGTCTTGGCCAAAATGAAACTTCCTACCCTGGGGACCAGTGCTGCCTGTGACCATCACCTCGACCTGCTGCTGCTGCTGCTGAGCTGACCACCGACTGCTGCCTGTGACCATCACCTCGACCTGCTGCTGCTGCTGCTGAGCTGACCACCGACTGCTGCCTGTGACCATCACCTCGACCTGCTGCTGCTGCTGCTGAGCTGACCACCGACTGCTGCCTGTGACCATCACCTCGACCTGCTGCTGCTGCTGCTGAGCTGACCACCGACTGCTGCCTGTGACCATCACCTCGACCTGCTGCTGCTGCTGCTGAGCTGACCACCGACTGCTGCCTGTGACCATCACCTCGACCTGCTGCTGCTGCTGCTGAGCTGACCACCGACTGCTGCCTGTGACCATCACCTCGACCTGCTGCTGCTGCTGCTGAGCTGACCACCGACTGCTGCCTGTGACCATCACCTCGACCTGCTGCTGCTGCTGCTGAGCTGACCACCGACTGCTGCTCTAGTGCCATACTCCGTGATCTTGCCATGTCGAGTGGCAAAGAGATCCGGTCTCGACCCTTCACCGCCGCGGAGCTTGATGTCCTCGTGGACGGTGTACTCCGCAACTATGGACGCCTCTACGGCGCACCGGGATGGGTGGTAAGTGCAGTGTGGGACATGTTGGTGTGCATGAGGGGGCCAAATGATCAGGCCTATTTATATCTTAGCTGTGTAGTGTGGGCTAGACATATGTTCCTGATTGTGCATGGCTGCTGACAGTAACGTCTTGCCCCTATGTGTGTGACAGGCCACCTGTCCACTGACTTAAACCCTTTTGTCTCCCATCATGGTAGGTCAAGCTGCACCTTCGCAAGGACCTGTGGAGGACCATAGCACGGGAAGTACGGGCATTGGGGGTGTGCAACAGACGACATACACACTGCCACAAACGCTGGGACGACATTTCCAGGCTGAGCAAGAATGTAGCGGAAGTAACACTGGGCCTGATTCCAAGGACGCCCCGTCTGGCCCGACGCTCCATGACCCCTCTCATGCACCGTATCATTGCAGTGACGCATCCTGAACTGGCCGAACGTCTGAGTGCCGATCAACAGCAAACTAGCGGTGAGCATACTGTCTGTGTAGGAAACTTGTGAGTGCTATGCATGTATTGGTGCACAGACACACTATTGAGTTCCGTGTTGCGTATGTATGCCTGTGATGGCATTTTGGTCCCATTGGGTGGTACTCATTTGACATCCAGGTCCGCCATGTTGAGACGCCACTTGCTTAGTAGTTGAGTGTTAAAGCACATCCCCTAGTGGTCCATGGCCCCATGGCAGAAAATGTGAGGATGACTGGTAGGGGTGGGCCATGTGCAGGATGAGGGCTCATGAACCTTTGTCTGCTATGTGATTTGGCTATCCTGTTCCTTCTGTACGTGAGTGTGCCCATGACTCACACATCTTTTCTGTGCATTTCAGCTTTGACAGAGGACACTCAGCCACAGACGGTGGAGAGTAGCCGAGGAAATGAGTCCGGCTCAGACTTCGCACACACGCAGACTGACACGGAGGAGGCCAGCGCCGGAGAGGGGGACAGGACCGTCCCTGAGGACTCGCATGTGGAGACACCATCGTCCTCCTCGTCGGACACTCTTGGTGAGCCTGCACTGTTGTCACAGACTGGGAGTGGGCACTCATCACCTTCTGTCGGAAGACAGCACACAGGGCCCACACTTCCGCCAACTGCACCATGTATTGTTCGTGGCCGGAGGAGTAGGGGGAGCAGAGTGGCGTTCGGTGCAGGCACCGCTGCCCCTGCCACGGTGAGCCAAAATGCACTGTGTGCTGAGGCCGTTGATCTGCTGCGACAGCTGTGTGTGGGTCAGACCAATATGACAAATGCTTTCCAGGACCATGATAGGAAGTTGGGGCAGGTGGTGGCATTCATGGAAGGGATGCATGGCGATCTTGCAGGTCTACACAGGACAGTGCAGTCATTGGCAAGCAGTGTGTCGTCTGCAATAGTACAGTCGAATGAACAGGGTGCTACTTCTGTTTCCCCATCTACACCGCTGGATGTCTCAGGGGGTAGTGATTATTCAGAGCAGGACTCAAATACAGGTTATTGCACTAGAAGCAGCGTCAGACAGCACGTCAGGGCACGCAGGGCACAGACCCCATCCCCTAGATCAGCTAAATCTGTTCACGTAGACGACGTCAGATGCACTGGAGTACACACACAGGATCCACAAGTGTTGTTGGGGGACATGCCTTCCGGAGCTACACAGGCATTCAACACGAAAGGTACTCCGAAGGCAAGGGATACTCACATGTCCATGGACTGTTCCTTGGACAAGGCCAGTCAGAAGACAAAGGCACCTACTAAGAGCAGGGAGACTCCCAAGAGCAGGCCCACAGCAGAGGTAAGGGACACTCCCAAGGACAGTGAGAAGACTAAGGCACCTACTGAGAGCAGGGAGACTCCCAAGAGCAGGCCCACAGCAGAGGTAAGGGACACTCCCAAGGACAGTGAGAAGACTAAGGCACCTACTGAGAGCAGGGAGACTCCCAAGAGCAGGCCCACAGCAGAGGTAAGGGACACTCCCAAGGACAGTGAGAAGACTAAGGCACCTACTAAGAGCAGGGAGACTCCCAAGAGCAGGCCCACAGCAGTGGATAGGAACACTCCCAAGGACAGTGAGAAGACTAAGGCACCTACTAAGAGCAGGGAGACTCCCAAGAGCAGGCCCACAGCAGTGGATAGGAACACTCCCAAGGACAGTGAGAAGACTAAGGCACCTACTAAGAGCAGGGAGACTCCCAAGAGCAGGCCCACAGCAGTGGATAGGAACACTCCCAAGGGCAGGGACACACACAGGGAGCAGGTGTCTGCTGGAGGCAGGTGCACCACAGACGACAAGTCTGCTGGCAGGAACAGGGCGGCGAGCAGGGCACAGGCTACATCCAGAGACAACACTCCACCTAAGGATAAGGCACATCCTACGGACAAGGCATCTAGCATGGACAATGGCGCAATCAAGGACAGGCATACTTCACCCCTGGCTGCACTGAGGCTGATGTTTTCTACTAAACGCCAAACTGATGTCTCCGCGGCGGAGTCCCCCCATACCTCCACTCCCATCCAGGCCAGTCAGAAGCAGAGGAGGGTGTCCCCTGTTGTTGCATCCCCCATTACACATCATTCCGAGTCCAGGCGGCAGGCACAGAGCAAACGACAAGCAGGCTCCAGCACGTCCCCCGAAACCAGATCCCCGGCAGCAGTTGTTCCACCTATGCTGGGTGGTGATTCTTTGGAGTCCCCACCACTTGGCAGTCCTGTCCTGTCCAGGGTGCACTCACACCTCCCTAAGAAACGCAGACACACACCATTGACACCTGCAAACCCCGATTTGGCTCTAGGTGAGCTATCCCCAGCTCCCAGGCCCACCCTGCCTCCTGGCCCATACAGCCCTGTGGCTCATCATTTCAGTTGTCCCAGTGGCGCTGGTGCAGTTGACTCTCATGTATCAGATGGTGGCACAGTGTCAGTTGTGCCCTCTCCTGTTGCAGGTCCTGGCAGTGTATCTGGGTCTATGGCTCACGTGTCAGTTAGAAGATCTGTGGCTGTGTTGCACACTCCTGTTTCTGGTGCTGGCAGTCTGTCTGGGTCAGTGGCTCACGTGTCAGTGACTACATCTGTGGCTGTGTCTCACACTCCTGTTGCTGGTGCTGCCAGTGTGTCTGGGTCCGTGGCCCATGTGTGTGTCACTCGGGCTGTGGCTGTGTCTCACACTCCTGTTGCTGGTGCTGCCAGTGTGTCTGGGTCCGTGGCCCATGTGTGTGTCACTCGGGCTGTGGCTGTGTCTCACACTCCTGTTGCTGGTGCTGCCAGTGTGTCTGGGTCCGTGGCCCATGTGTGTGTCACTCGGGCTGTGGCTGTGTCTCACACTCCTGTTGCTGGTGCTGCCAGTGTGTCTGGGTCCGTGGCCCATGTGTGTGTCACTCGGGCTGTGGCTGTGTCTCACACTCCTGTTGCTAGTGCTGCCAGTGTGTCCGAGGCAGGTAGTTCACGCAGTCCCCCTGAATCTGTGATGTGAGGTGCTGTACACTTCACTCAAATGTTACTTCACATGGTGTGTCCATTGAGAACTGCGTGGCACTCTTGTGGTCCCTGTGACGGGTTGGTAGGGACACGTAGTTGTGCTGCCTCTGATGTACCTGCTCTGTAATGCACAATGCCCTGTTGAAGCTCTGATACTGCATTCTGCCCTCTCGTTGACTGCCTATGATGTACCTGCTCTGTACTGCACAATGCCCTGTTGATGCTCTGATACTGCATGCTGCCCTCTCGTTACCTGCCTATGATGTACCTGCTCTGTACTCTACAATGCCCTGTTGATGCTCTGATACTGCATGCTGCCCTCTCGTTACCTGCTCTGATGTACCTGCTCTGTACTGCACAATGCCCTGTTGATGCTCTGATACTGCATGCTGCCCTCTCGTTACCTGCCTATGATGTACCTGCTCTGTACTCTACAATGCCCTGTTGATGCTCTGATACTGCATGCTGCCCTCTCGTTACCTGCCTATGATGTACCTGCTCTGTACTCTACAATGCCCTGTTGATGCTCTGATACTGCATGCTGCCCTCTCGTTACCTGCCTATGATGTACCTGCTCTGTAATGCACAATGCCCTGTTGATGCTCTGATACTGCATGCTGCCCTCTCGTTACCTGCCTATGATGTACCTGCTCTGTAATGCACAATGCCCTGTTGATGCTCTGATACTGCATGCTGCCCTCTCGTTACCTGCTCTGATGTACCTGCTCTGTACTGCACAATGCCCTGTTGATGCTCTGATACTGCATACTGCCCCTCTCACGTGCTGCCTCTGATGGGCCTGTTCTGTGCAATGGACTGTTGATGCACTTTGGCCCTCTCACGTGCTGCCTCTGATGGGCCTGTTCTGTGCAATGGACTGTTGATGCACTTTGGCCCTCTCACGTGCTGCCTCTGATGGGCCTGTTCTGTGCAATGGACTGTTGATGCACTTTGGCCCTCTCACGTGCTGCCTCTGATGGGCCTGTTCTGTGCAATGGACTGTTGATGCACTTTGGCCCTCTCACGTGCTGCCTCTGATGGGCCTGTTCTGTGCAATGGACTGTTGATGCACTTTGGCCCTCTCACGTGCTGCCTCTGATGGGCCTGTTCTGTGCAATGGACTGTTGATGCACTTTGGCCCTCTCACGTGCTGCCTCTGATGGGCCTGTTCTGTGCAATGGACTGTTGATGCACTTTGCCCCTCTCACGTGCTGCCTCTGATGGACCTGCTCTGTACTGCACAATGCCCTGTTGATGCTCTGATACTGCATGCTGCCCTCTCGTTACCTGCTCTGATGTACCTGCTCTGTACTGCACAATGCCCTGTTGATGCTCTGATACTGCATACTGCCCTCTCGTTACCTGCCTATGATGTACCTGCTCTGTACTCTACAATGCCCTGTTGATGCTCTGATACTGCATGCTGCCCTCTCGTTGCCTGCTATGTTGTACCTGCTCTGGTGCCCACTTTGCCCATGCTCACGCATACACTGTGATTTGACCCCTATTTTGGACAATAAAGGTAGTCTATCGAGTCTCGTGGTCTGTCGTTGCCATTCCTGCTTGCGTACTGCAAATGTGTATTCGTATATGCTTCTCATCAGTGGTTTCGGTAACATGACACTCCCCCTCCCTACGTCACGTCCCTTGCTGGTATTCCCCTCCAGACAGCCAATGGTTTGTACCTTACCTGCGTCGTCGTCCATAGTAGGCCATGACTAGGACGTGGTGGATCGCGAAGAGCATCGGGAAAGCGTGTAGCGCCGGGTCCATGGTGGTGGTCAGCTTGCGGTGGGTATCTCGGCTGTGTCACCTATGTTCGCTGTGGGGATTCCGCCGTGTTAAGACAGGTTGTTTTTCCGCTGCGGTTTTATGTGTGTTTTCCGCCATCTTGATTTGGGGGACGGTCTTCGACGTCAGTGCGTACGGCGGAGCGTCCGGATGTGTTCCGTCCGCCGCGTGGTCGTGTGTAGTTGGCCGGCGGAGCGTGCTTTTCCGTCGCGGACGGAAATTTGACACGTTTTCCTATCCTGATATGGCGGACGGAGTATCCGCGGCAGGCGGACACGGAAAAGGCTTTTTCCGCCTACTCCAGGGCCGCGGTGGCTCTTCCGTCCGCCATCCTGATCGACCCCTAAATTTGTTTTAAAGCGCTGGTAAAGGCTGACTTTACTAATGAGAATGTATATCTACCAAAACAAACCCTTATCAGCAAAATTAGGAATAGATAATGAAAGACTGTGGAAAAAACATAACATCCTAACCTATTTTATGCAGTTTGCATGCAGCTCTTTGATGACAGTTAGTAATAGTCACTGTTATAAGGGTTCTATCTTTTGAGCTGCGGTGACAAAATGATCTCTGTGACAAATCAACTCAAATCCACTCAGCTATCCATATGAACTGTAGATCTGTGATCTGCATAGTACGAGTTCTTTGCAGCAGGCAAATTAACCCTCTGCGCTACTTTATGGCGAGTCAAAATTCGCACTAGACAAAACTCTGATCTGTCTCTCACTAGCAGGAACATTAATCACAAGAGTTTTCTTGACATTTTTAATGGTTGCCTTTAAATTGAGTCACAAGGAACTCTGCAGCAGGTGTTTTTAAATTGGAAGTCATTGCTAAACACAGCGCCACCCCCGAGGTCAGCACCCTCTGTTAAGTTGAGGAAATACAAGCTTTAAAGTAGCATTGCATAAATCTTATTTATTCAAGTAAGATGGTGTCTGGGGGCCCCATCCACGGTAGCAGCCTGATCCAGCTCAGGGCATCTAACTATCCCCAAGCAATTCCAATTATAACATTCCAGGGATGATGCACATGTTACAGATCTGTGCATCATCTCCTAGATACAGAACCTTAACATTGAATACAGGATACCACATCACCAAATTAGTACCTAATGAGCTAAAATACCATAACCTATATACACATACAACACAGTGGCGGCTGGCAAGGAATACAGGGATGGTGAGGGGGTGAAAATAAAATCCACATAAAAACCACTTACCTCTTAAGCTGCCCGCGTTTCCCCTCCCCTTCCCTTCTGACGAGTCCCACAATGGAGGCGGGAAGCACACAGGCTCTCCTAAGCCAATCAAAACGTTGCAATGCAGTGTTGTGATTGGTCTGAGCACTGTGGTTCGGTGCTCAGAGAGGGGCTAGGAACCTGTGCATGTTTCCCACCAGGCTGTGCATTACAACATGGTGGGGAACATGCAAAGTGCGCATGACTGTTTGGTCAGCTCAAGATGGCTGACAAAACCGTCATGCACAATTAGAGTGTGCCCACCACTCCTCCTCCTGTGAGTCCAACCCGCCCTGCCATAACTTAGCCCTGTGGCTAAGAAAAATAAAATGATAATAACAGTGTTATTAGCATATAATTTTTCCTTTTTTCACTGCTCTAAAAGCAGTGGGGTGACACTTCTCCGCCTTAATGGAGGAGCCATTCCTGATACAACATATTAGATCTTAAGCATTGTCATGTAAGCCCGGTGGACCACTAGTAGACCACCAAATCATACATAGTAAAGTAAGCGTGCTGGTCTCATCCTTACACGTCGTGGTCTTACATGCTGAGCTGCAAGATTACTCTGATCAGAAAGGACACCTCCTACCTCCCCACATGGAACACACTTAGCTACTCTGGTGAAATTCCATATCTTTGATCACTGGTTTTACCAGCATTCTTAAAAAGCTTAATCACTTTAAAAAGATCGACTAAACTGAGAGGTCTTTTGTCCATCCCTCGTTGGAGAGTGGATTTTCACCCAATCCCCAACACACACCACAGTTTCCTTCACAGCTTTGCAGCTGTCATACAAATCTTTTCCCTGCACCCTTGTCTCCTCTTCTCTTTCTCTCCATCGTACAATATATCCCAATTGATCATGCACTTCCTTATGCTTACTGTTCACCCAACTCTGTACTGCTTCACTACTGGAAATTCTTCCCCATACCAACTGGAATGGAGACACAGCTATTGTGGAACGGGGTGTCAGGTGGTATTCCATAACTTGTCTCCTCATACTAGCTTCCCAATTGACTTCACACACTAATGACTGATAAATTGTTCCACAACTTCATTGGTTTCCGGGTGATAAAGCACCACTTTTTGTTTCCTCAACTACTACAGAAGTAAGTTGGACCCCATTGTTCATAAGAATGGAGGAAGGAAAAATGTCCTCTCAAATAATTACTCCAAAACACAAATTATGTCTCTGGATTCACCTTTATTTCTGGCCATCATGGGTACATATCAATACACACCAGAACATTGTTGTCACATGTTTTCACTTTCACACATGAAGACAGTGTTTCAGGTAAATCTCTTTATTTCACTATAGCCCAGGAACAGGTGAGGAGATTGGGCAATCTCCCACTGCCTCAGCCTCCATGCAGGGAATGCCATGCAGTGGAACCTCGCCTAAAGAATCTCTCTACATTCTACAGCTCCTGCCACAAAGAAATGCCAACACAACACTTTGCTTTCCTTTCTTCTTCCGCTGTGCCAAGTTCCCGTAAACGTTGCCTCTCTGCTCCTTTTGCCAGAAGATCGTTGCATTAGGGCCTCCTGTGTTTCACCATCACCTGACAGGATGTCAGTATCCTCTCAGTAAGCTGCAGTAAGTAGTACTCGCTCACCGCCACTGTTAAGTTGAGGAAGGACATGCTTTAAGGTAGTATTGGATACAACTTCTTTATTCAAGTAAGATGGTATCTGGAGGGCCCATCCACAGCGTCAGCCTCGATCCAGCTAAGGGCTTTTAGCTGTTGTCCAAGCAGTTCCAATCTTAACATTCCAGGGATGATGCACGTTACAGAACTGTGAATCATCCCCTAGATGCCAAACTTTGGCACTGAATACAGGATACCACACACCCCTCCCCATGTCTGCAGCGAGTGTGGCCGCAACAGTTGCACTACCGTTAAGCCATCATTGTTGATTGGCATGCCTTAGAGTTGCAATAGCACGCGACTCCTTATGATAATTGGCACTCCTTGTTTCTTAACTCTTGACTGTTTTAACTAATATCGGACCATCCCACCTTTAGTCCATTATCTCACATTATTTACTGGACAGATGTGTCTTGAGTAGGAGGCCGTTTTAATTCTTGATGTTGGCTGGCCGAATTTCCTTGGGACAGTATTAGAGATGCTTGTCTTGGTTCACTAGGTATCAAATCAAATCACATTTTATTGATATAGATCTCATCAGAGAACCACAATATAAAAATATCACATATACATAAAATATTGTTAGTCATAGTTTATTAAAACGGCTGTAAAAAAGGTTTTTAAAAATTCAATACTCTATAGCATACAGATTTATCTAGGGGAGCTCTTATTAACTCAAACAGATCTATGGTTCTAGAGATATGATACTTAGTGCTGATAGGTTTTATAAAACTGCTGCGTACTTCAACCAGAAGTTTGTTGAGACAAATGAATAATACATGTGCCAAGTCTTGGGTTCCTCCACTACAAAGATCGCAGAGGCCAGTTTCGTCAAATGTGTCATCCCAGTTTTTAGTCAGATCTTTTAGTGGTAGTGTCCTCAGTCTTAACATCAGAATGCAATGCCTGACCTTATCTTCTAATGAGAAACTCATCCCTCAGGTCAAACAGGGCTACACTGTTCCTCCAGACTCGCTCCTTCTACAGAGTGTGGCATACACATCGGTAGAGTCTGAATAATGAGCGTTTCTCTATATCTTCAGACGTGTGTGTCTTTTATGGCGTATGTTTTGTGTATTTTATTAAATCTCCATGATTTATAGTTATGGGGTCAGTTCTGTGAATTGGGAAGTTTGAAAACTTTGGCAACTTGAAATAAAATGCACACATAATGTAAAATTTAAAAAGAAAGGAAAATTAAAGAAACAGATCATGTGAGTGTGAAAAACATACAAATATCATGGAATGTATTGTGGATTCGTTTACCAGGACTCTGGTCAGTTATTTATAAATGTCACAATATTGTATGAGAATTGTTAATTAGTTTGAGAATTGCTAATAACTTTCAGTTTGGCTTCCAATTTACACAACAACTGCAATGGATGCTCCACCTGTAGTACCATTGAATGGATCCATCGCCATGATCTCAACATGATTTGCTTTGGGTTTGTTTTCTTTGCAGAGCTGGCCAGAAGTAAGAACGACCACATCTCCAAAGCCCGCCTGAAAACCCTGAAGATGACAGTGGTCATTGTGATGTCCTTTATGTTGTGTTGGACTCCATACTACCTCCTTGGGCTGTGGTATTGGTTCCGGCCCCAGATGATACACAACATACCAGAGTACGTTCACCACAGCCTCTTCCTCTTTGGCTTGCTGCACACATGCTCGGACCCAGTTATCTATGGCTTGTACACCCCCTCCTTCCGGGAGGATCTGAGATCTGGCTTGCACAGGATGAGTTTAGTGCTGGCTGGGCGGAAGCAGAACAAAAAACAAATGTCAGGTTCCGAGGTTAACATCAAAGACTGTGCGTCTAATGATGGTGGCACTGACCTTCCCTCCAATGGGACCACTGTTCAGACAGTTTTCTAAGATGGAACTTGTACCATAGGGAGTAATAAAAACAAAAGAGTAAAAAGTTGAGAGATTGGTGGTGGACTAGATCTCTACTTAATAATGCACCATGGATGCAACACTTCAAATGAAGCCTGCAAAACCCACCAGAAACAATGGTACTAAAAGATAATGGACAACTGTTTTGACGGGGAGAAAGCAGTTTTTCTCCTGAGGTGGCTGCATTAACTGAATGTGTTGCATGTAAAAAGGTGATGCACAATTATTTAGGCCCTCTACATCCATACTACTGGCAGTACAGTGTCTCAGCCAGGCAATTGGGAGCTAAAGGCCCATTTATTCTGTTTAACTCCCACTTATGACAAGCGTTCATGAGAGGCACCAACAGGGCAACATTCTAATGTCCACATCGGGGGTGGGGATGAAGCCTTACACATCACACACTGCCGTAGGATATTACTTCTAGAATTGATCACTAGTACTCATGCTTGACTCACAGCATTTTCACTAGTATGTGTTGTATCTCAGCAGGACCCAGGCATAGGATGACTTACAGGTAAGGTGAACATGGGTTGCATTATTGCCCAATATTATTACAAATACTTGCACCTACTGGGAGCTAGTCTCTTAGCATGTTTCCCTTTTCTGTCACTCATGGCTTCTGCCCCTTCCTCCTCTTGCTCCTCCTCTTCCTCTCTTTGCCCCTCGTGATAAGGTAAGGTTCTAGATCCCACCCATGTGCCTCCCTCTGTCTGTCATGATGGGACAGTATGGAAAACTGCAGCTTTAGAGAGGCTTTCCACCTTCTAAAGTTTAGGTGTCTCTGGTCAGTTTTTAAATATCTTCTAATAGAGGTGTCTTGTTCCTAAGTGCTCCAACGTAGCAGATACATTGGTAAGAAATGTATTTGCTCCGGATCACACAATTTGGATGTTTGAGGAAGTCAATAGGAGACCATGTGTATCCTGGTTCAACAGTTGACAATTTAACTACTGGACCACACTTCTGCCACCCAGGCACCAACACATGAACTGAGCTGCCAATTGCACCATATGGAAAACACAATGGGTGGAAGTGCAGGTCAGTGATGTCCTGGTTTCCTTTTGTACTATCCGCTTCAAATCATCTGTAGGCACGCAGGAGAATTTGGAGTTCAAATGTTGTGTTTGCAAATTGTGCAAGATTGAGAACACCAGGAGCTGGAGTTGTCTATTGCAGTAGAAATGTTTTTCTCTGCTCACCTGTACGCACCAAGCAGTGAGAGGCTTAGGAACTTGAATGATGGCAGACACCAAACTTTCATGTGGGAGCCTTTGGTAAATTTCTTTGTGGAAGAGGCCGGGACCAGAGATAAGTACCTTCCTTGAGTGCACTGCGCAGCTCGGTGTATGGATCGCATTGTGTGTCAATACTAGTTGAAGTAGGAAGGGGCATTGACATGATGATGAGTTCAAGGGTAAACCTAGTGGCAGATTCTAGCGAAGCCTCCAGCCAGACCACACTGTGGTACACCAGTTTAGACAATCCACAACTACTAATTCAGACAATGAGATATGGTGATTGTGGGACAGGCACTCAGATTTGAGAAATAAAGGTTATTTAGTGTGAATTGGAAAGGATAGCAGGAGAAAAGACATCATGCCACATATTCTTCTTTGTGATTGTCTTTCTACCAGACAGAAAGCAGAACATTATCTATTGCATGACCTCCCATTACTTTAATTCCACTGAGAGCTGAAAATGTCCTAACAGGCAGGTGCTTTCAAAAGGGTGGCAGGTCCGGCTGTCAGTCACGTGCCAAAATACCACAGCTTTAAAGTCTTTCAGAGAGAGCAGCCTGTAGGGAAATTACTTCATTTTCTTAAAGGCTGTTTCTCTCACAAAATAAGTTTGCTTGACAACTAGTTTATGCCCCTATGGTGATGCCACAAATTGTAATACCACACAACTGGTGCATGTTTGGTTCGATTGGTGTTGAGAAATCCTATGGCCACAGTGGGTGTCTGACCATGGTTGCTACTTGTTCTGATGTGTAAAGGATAATTCTTAGTTTTGGAATATTTTATATGTTTTGGAATATGTTGTGCCTCATTTTTTGACTTTCAGTAATATTTCAAAACCATTGCTCTATAATGTTGCCTGGCTTCCCCAAAATGTGCCTCAAACTAGCTTCTGTGAAGGTATTCAATCTAGTGCAATGGCACAGGAGCTACCAATGTGCCCCTCCATCCTGAAATTGCTGCTTTATGTATGCCAATGTTTATGTGATTTGGTTTCTATCTTGTAGTCAGAGCTACTTCATTTGTTATATTAATTGTTCCTTTTATTTCTATTGGAGTCATTCGCTCGTTCAGTAGTGTGACTCCCATTCTTCTTCGTGGTTCTAAATATTTGGAGTATTCATGCATAAACCAAACTCAAAATCTGCACCTTGAAAGTGAATAAAAATCAAGTTGCTTTCTTTTTGTTTGAGAAAAAGACTCACAGTGGTAACGTAGTACTGACAAATCAACTAGCAGAACTTTGAAATAAAGCCAGTATAGTGCAATTTGTGATGGTTTACAAACACCATCACAAATTGCTTACCTGTGCACTTCTCCCGCCTCGGTCCCCACAGCGGTCGCTGTTTGAGTGGAGGGCTGAGAGATTAGTCAGCAGCACACGCAAGACGCTTCTGGGTGGGGAGGGGGTGGGGCTGCCCTATGCCTCACTCACTACTTGAGTCAATGTGCCAGAGTGCGCGCAGCGGACGTGCGCAACGGGTGCGCCTAAGGCAAGCCCGTCTGCGCCCGTCCGCGCCCGACCGGTGCACGGAACCCAGCCACCCACAGCCCAGACCATAGAGAAACACTAACTAATTCCAGAGACGCTCTTACGGAGCTCATCAAACACGCACCAGGCGACCATGCAGACAGCACTAAAGCTTCCCCGGGCAACATCAAAGGACCTTTCTCATACCTAAAATGTAAATGGTGCAGCCTAACACACAAAGAGCCTACACCTGAAACGGGGAGCAACGGCCTAAGAACCAAATGTCTATATTTTAACCCCTTCGATACATCGGACGGCCAGGGGCCGTCCGACGTTACGGTGGGCGTGTGCGGACGACGGCCGGGGGCCGTCCGAACCACGCCCACCTTTTATTTCGCCCGCACCGCGGCGAAATTTCCGCCGCGGTTAAAGGGTTAATGCCAGATCCCTCCCCAAACACTCTTTGGAGATCTGGGACACGATTAATGAGACGAACCCCGACTTAGTGTTCATAACTGAAACCTGGCTAGATGAGAACAACTGCCCTGACATAGCCAACGCACTCCCCCTGAATTACAAAATCCTGCGTCAAGATAAGCAAGGGAAAAGAGGAGGGGGACTCGCAATAATATTTAGAGACAACCTTATCTGCCTTCCTACTACAGTAACCCAGCTAGATGGGCACGAACTATTAGCATTCCGGGTATTTAAGGGCAATCACACCCTACTAGGAGGAGCAGTGATATACAATCCTCCCGGATACCATGCCGATTTCCGCATAAAGCTGCTCACGCAACTACTCCCCGCCTGTCTCCAATATAAAAACTTTGTGGTGATTGGAGACTTTAACATTCACTCCGATAAACCCGACAACTTAGCGGCCAAACATCTAAGCAACTATATGCAAACCCTCCAGCTGAAACAATGGATCCACGGTCCCACCCATAATGCAGGTCACTTACTAGACCTACTGTTCTCCAATATTGACACCACCTTGATTGAGGAGATTCAACCCTTAACCTGGACAGACCATTTCCTCATCCTATTTTCCTTTGCATAGTCTGTGCCACCTGCCAGAACCTCCCTATCCACACCCGGTTCTTTCAGACCCTGGAAACAGGTCATCCCAGAATCATTCAAACTGCACTGGCCAGCAACCACTAACCTAGAACACCTGGGTTCTCCCTTCACCAACACAGGCTCACTGAACCTAGATACAGAGATTACTCGCACTCTGAACCTATGTGCCCCCTAATTAAATCCATAAAAAGAACTACCTCGGAAAAGTGGTATACCCCAGAACTCAAAACGCCCAAGAAGAAATGCAAAATCAGGGAACACACGTGGAGGATGTCCCGACTAGATGCTGATAAGTCAACCTATAAAACTGCTCTCAAAAACTACAATCACACCATAAAAAAGGCAAAACGGGCACATTACACGCAAAGAATCCCCGAAAACAGCAACTCAACCAAAGAGCTATACAAAATCATAAAAGAACTGTGCAAACCGGCCTGCATGTCCCAAACATTACACCCCTCAACAGAAAACTGCGAAATGATCAGCAATTTCTTTTTTTTTAAATATTTGTATTTATTGAAATGTTATATCAGCAAGTAGACAAAAATACATAAACAGTCATGATACATCGTCCATCTTTTTAGTATCGCTATGAACAAAACTTACATATTTACAGCTTTGTGTCACTAAGGCACAGTACAGCCAGCATTCGTATGTTCATATCCAATTGGATAACGGTGACCACAGTTTCAATCCCATCATTTTCTTTCTCTTGCTCTTAGATTTATAAACGGCGGACTCTAGATGGTGTATGGAGAGTAATCTAGACTGCCAGCTATTGAAAGTCGGTGGTTCTACATCAAGCCATTGTTTAGTTATACATGATTGGAAAATAGACATACAAATAAAAATAAACCCTTCTTCGGCTTCAGTCCTGGGCCAGATTTTCTTGTGAGCCAAAAATCACCAGCTCCACGGATAGCTGCAGTCGGATATCTAAGCTATAGTTATATTCCACAGCCTTAATGAAACGATTAAGTTTAGGACAGTGAAAGAACATATGAGATGCATCCGCTGCGAGTGCCTCACAGCGATTACATTTATTCCCTCTTATAGAATTCCACTTTGCCAATTTTTCAGGGGTATAATATAGATCAAAAATAGACATGAAGTGTTGGCTCTTTAAGGGCCCATTAAATAGAACCTTTGTAGATAATGCAAATATTCTCTCTATATTAATTTGATCTATCCCTAGTTTATTTTGCCACTTCACCTCCCAAGCCGCGAGGTCATCCCCAGACTCTTCGGTAAGTAGCTGATATAAAGGGCCCATTCTGGATCTTAATTTGATTGCTTCTATCACCTTAATCCTGTTAGGCATAATCGAATTTTGAGTTATTTTCTGTTCCAAGAAACTGCGGAGCTGGAGATATTTAAAGAAATCTGCTCGAGGTAACTTAAATTTCTGTTGCAGAAAATCCAACGAGGCTAGCTGATTCCTCTGAAAGAGATCTCCCACTTGACAGATTACGGCTCGGTACCATCTAGCCCTCACCTGGTCTCTAAACACTGCTGGCAATAAAGGGCAGTTTTTAAACGGGGTATACAAATTTAAATTAGAATATAGGCCAATTTTCTTTTTTTATTTTCCTCCAGATTTCAAAAGCAGTGGAGATAACTTTAATTTTTTTTTTTTTTTTTTTAATCCTCATCTGCCCGGCACTCGTTCCTTAGATGCAAAGAAGACGACCACCTCACTGCCATTGGGAGCAAGGCCCTAGAAATTGAGCCGCTACACAGACTAGGCAGAATTTATTACAGGTTGGTGAGTAATACAATGCACCTTGTTAACGCTCCTCTAGGCAACTTCGTGCCTGTAAGGCCAGTATGTAAAATGACGGAGTCGGGGCAGACCACAATACAGAGCCATGGAGTAAGTGGGCATAATCATAGGATCTTTGGGGAAAAAAAACAAAAAAAAAAAAAAAACCCAAGGAGGCGAATAACGCTTCACTTCCACTCTATCAGAAGTTTCCAAAATGTGAGGCTCTGGACTCTACAAGTTCTTTTCAGGTCTACTTTAGATGTTTCATAGAGTGAGTTTAACCAAGCGGAGTGAGTGGGAGGGCTGGTATCCACCCAATGCATACATATCTGCCGTCTTGCCAACAAGATAGCATAAAATAGAAAAAACCGCGCTGCCCCAGTGATATTCTGATCAAACCCAAAGATGACAAGTGGTAGGGCTAAAGGAGTGTTGATCTTGAGAATTGAATCTAAAGAAACTTTAATCTCCTTCCAAAAAGCAGCAATGTGTGGGCATTCCCAAAACATATGTGTATCTGAGGCTGCTAGTAGTTGGCATTTGTTACAACTTTTCCCGTCCTGGTATTTAGATAGACGTAGAGGGGAAAGATACGCCCGGTGTAAAGTAAACAAATGATTACGTCTAAGCCAGGCGGGTTTAACTAATTTATACAGAAGTGAAAAGGATTTTATCCACCAATCCTCATCTACTGACCCAATTTCTCTTCCCCATAGCTCCATTGGGAGGTTGAAATCCCCATCTATCTCTTCCAGTATGGACCAATACCAGAGAGCCACCTCCTTACCTCCTATCTGTTTTTCAACTAGATGTTGTTCTAGGGGGCTATGTCTCCCAGTATTAGGATTTTTCCTGATTAATTCCCTGGCCCAACTGCTAATTTGTATATACTTAAATCTTGACAGAGTCGGCCCCACTTTCTCCCTAAGCTCCACCCACTCTATCAAGCTGCCTCCAGATATCAATTCACCCCATCTTAAAAACCCAGCTGTTATTAGGGGGGTTGCCAGGGAATCTTGCAAGCACAGTGGGAGCCCAGGCGAGTCCCATATCTGAGCGTAGTTGGAAAAGTATGCAAGGCCCACTTTACGTTTGATTTGCACCCATGACTTCAATAATGTTAATAAAGTCTTGAGCCTCACCTTCTTGAAGAACTTTCGGTCTCCAAACTTAAATAGAAACCCATCAAGCGGAAGATTTGCCCCTACTAGCATTGCCTTAAACAATCTCCCATTTGAGGAGAGGTCTGGTGACTTCAGGAGCATTCTTGAGTGGGAGAGCTGGAATGCCCAAGAGTAATACTGCAGGTCTGGGAGGGCCAGCCCACCTTTTTCTCTCCTCCTCCTTAATTTTTTCCAGGCCAACCTAGTAGCTTTATTACCCCAAATGAAAGAATTAATTTCCTGCTGGCATTTAAGAAGTTGCTTGGAGTCAAAAGCCAGAGGAATGGTGTTAAAAATAAAAGTCAGTTTCGGTAGAATAGACATTTTTACTATATTGACTTTCCCAAAAATTGATAATCTAAGACCCGCCCAAGATTTCAATAGGGCCCTACATTCTCGGAAGACCAGATCTAGATAAATTTTTGCTAGGGTGTCAATGTCTTGCGTTATTTTAACTCCGAGGTAACGGATTGAGGGTGCCACCCCAACGCCCGGATTAGCAATATTCCACGTCATGAGCTCAGTCTTCTCAGCGTTGATATCATAGCCTGATATATTTCCAAATTCTTTAGCTTTTTCAACCACAATGGGGAACGCGGTTGCTGGATCACTAGTGTAAATGACTATATCGTCGGCATAGAGTCCTACCCTTTTTTCCCAACCACGAATATGAATGAGGCAATTCTAGGATCGTCCCTGAAGGATTGTGCAAGTGGTTCAATGTATATATTAAAAAGTAAAGGGGACAGGGGGCACTCCTGTCTTGTTCCCCTGCTGATCTGGAAGGGCTGGGTACAAGAACCATTGACCAAAATGCTTGCACTAGGGTTGGCATACAACAGACCAATCGCTCTCCGAAAATTTGGCCCTATTGCAAATTTCTTCATGACCTCAGCTAGATATGCCCAATTTACTCGGTCGAACGCTTTTGTAGCGTCAAGGGTCATAATGGCCAGAGGAAGGGAGAACATTGAGGCAATATCCACTGCCCCAATTAGATCATACGTTAGGTCTGAAAGCTGTCTACCCCGTATGAAGCCCTTCTGGTCAGTGTGTATTATTGAGCCAACCTCGCGTCCCAACCGATTCGCCAACACAGCCGTAAATAACTTATAGTCGCTATTTAAAAGCGAAATTGGCCTATAAGAGCCACATTTAGCCGGGTCTTTCCCGGGTTTCGGGATCAAGACTATAGTTGCCTCCCCCCATGATTTCGGTGGAGTAACACCATTAGTTAAGATATCATTGAAAAGTCTTGTAAGCACTGAGACAATTTCTGGTGCCAACACCCGAAGTAATTCACCGGGAAGACCGTCAGGGCCCGCTGCCTTACCCCGCTTCATCTTTTTAATAGCTTCACTCACTTCTTCCTCTAAAATGGGTCAATCAAACCGCTCGCTTTGTTCCGAGGTAAGAGTGGGAAGAGTGATCTTCTCTAACCATCTAAGCTTAGATAACGAATCGTCCGAGATCTCCTCTTTATAAATTTGCTGGAAAAACTCCAGAAATGCTTCTCCTATATCTCTAATAGAAGATCTTTCGTAAGTCTCCCCCTCTACGCTGATGTGCTTTATGTGTTTTTTGGCCTGGTCAGATTTGATTTTCCAAGCGAGGACCTTACCCGCAGATTCACCATACTCAAAGTTTGAGAGCTTACTTGCTGCCCATCTCATTGCAACCCTCTCTTGAAGAATACTATCCAGCTTCTCCTTTAATTCCTTACGTTGTTCCTGCTCTGTATTAGTCCCATTTCCGGAGCCAATACGTTGATCAAGGAGGGCAATTTCCATTTCAATGTTGGCAATCTTTGCCCTGTATACTTTCCCTCGATAAGAGGCCCTGTTGGTTATATGGCCTCGCAAATATGCTTTATACGCCTCCCATACTATACCTATCTGAGTAGAATCTATATTTGTGTCCATAAAGAATTTTGTTTCTTGGATGAGAAGGTCAGTTTCCTCTTCTTCTAAAAGAATCGTACGATCAAATGACCAAGAGGTATGAGGAGATTGCTGTGATAGGTGCGAGGGCAAGTATGTTAAATCCTTCAGGGAGTCTCTTAGTGAATAACTAAAAAGAGCATAATCAATTCTCGACTTATGATTGTACTTATGATTGTGATATGATACGCCGAGTGCAACACCTGCTCTCTCCCTCCATGGATCCGCCAATCCAAGCGTTGACATGACAACCCCCTGCGCCTGCCTGGAATTCTTATAGGTTAATGCCCTTGAGTTGGGGGATTTGTCCAATTTTGGATTGAGTACTAAATTGAAATCTCCCATCCAAATTATTGGATCGTGAGTTATTAAGAGTTGGCTCTGGATTTTGTTCAGATATGAGGGGTCGTCCTGATTAGGACCATAGTAACCTACCAGATTATATATTCTACCCTCTAGGCTTACTTTGGCATATAACCACCTACCACTGAAGTCTTCCTCATAGGCAAGAATCTGAGCTTTAACTTGCCTTTTGAATATGATAAGGATACCCCGAATATTTGCATTATGATTGGTGCAAATGAAACAATCTACCCATCTAACTTTCCTCAACATATCCTTCACTTCTTGTTGAAGAAGGTTTGTTTCCTGAATGACAATGACCTGCGCTGGAGAGTCCCTCAAATATTGTAGTATTCTATACCTTCTACTCTTGACACGCAGGCCATTGACATTCCAGGACAAAAATGTTACTACCATCATCTGGTATCCTTACTACTACACAGGCTCATTGAGTTGATATAAGGAAAACAACTCCCTAGGCAGATTAAACAAAACTGAGATATGTTTAATGAGGTTTGTAAGTGTAAATCAGTGTCTGACAAATGAGGATATTTTGCAGTTTTACCCCCTCCCCCCCTCCCCTCCCTGGAAAACCCCCCCTTACTTAACCTGGCCGTTGATGCCAGATTTGTCTCTCTGAGGAGCCCCCCCTCGCCCAGCCTTGTTACGTGTTGTTGGTTTGAAATGTAATCCGGCAGTATCAAATTTGATACCCTTATAGGGGAAACGTCGTGCGTGAAAGATACAGAGAGTGATGATACTTGGTGTGGGAGAACCTGTTAGTGATTTCCTCTAATTTCTATTTTTTATTATAATTTTGTTTTTTCTTCCTCTTTTCCTTTCTTTTTTTTTTTTTTCATCCCCTTTTTTTTTTTTCTTTTTTTCTTCCTCCCTTCTCTTTCCCTTTTTTTCCTTGGGAGCTTCAGCCACCCCCCCCCCCACCCCAAATTCAAAAATCGTGTCATGGTTTTTTTTTCTTTTTTTTTTTTCCCCTTGCATTTTTTCCCCTTTTTGAAAAAACACCCACCGTGAACTTCCCCCCTTTTTTTTTCCCTTTCCCTCTTCCTTTTTTATATATATATATATATTTTTTTCCTTTGCTTCTTCCCTCTTTCCCATCTTTTCCCCTATCCTTATATTTTCCTACCATGTTACACTATCAAGTAGAATTACTAGATGGGATAATGCCCACGAGGAGGGTGATATGGGATGATATAGGTACCTAAGATATCTTTATCTCTCTATCTCCATATCTCCTTTTGTTCTTGTCAGTAGAATTCTGGTAATTAAACAGCTCCCTTTTGATGCTCATTAATGGAGGCCAGGAGTTCATCCGCCTCCAGAGGGGAATGGATATTGTGCATTTTGTTGTTATACATAACCCTCAGGAAGGCAGGAAACCTCAACTGGACAGTAGCTCCCAGAGCCCTAAACTTCTCCATTCTCTGGCCTAGTTCCCATTGTCTATCAAGGGTTGTTTTCGACAAGTCAGATCTAATAACATAGAAGAAATCTGAGGCTTTTAAAGCTGTAGATTTGAGCGCTAAGTTCAATATCTTCTCCTTGGTGGAATAGGTTAGAAAATTAACTAAGATCTTTCTCGGTTTTGATCTCCCTTGCTTTAAACGGAACGGGTCTCTGTGAGCTCTTTGAATATCCCTTTCCAGGTCTTCAACAGGTTCCTCCAAGTTCAGGGACTCTTTAAGCAAGGAGGCGATACATTTTTTCATTTCTCCCCCCTCTTTCCCTTCCGGAACCTTTAGGAGTCTGATGTTGTTCCTCCGTGAGTAATTCTCTAATGATTCCACTCTTTCTTTTGTTGCATTTCCGTCACGTCTTAAGTAGTTTATCTTTTCTTGTGCAGAGTCCAATTTGGCTTTTAGTTCACCTACTGTGCTTTCGAGAGTTTCTGTCCTTTCAGTAAGCAGGTCAACTCTCTTATCAAAAGCGTCAAACGCCGCTTTTATCTCTTGCTGATTACGCTTAGATTCCGCGAATCTACTTTTGATCTCATGTAGAAGATCTTCCATTGATATCCTTTCCTGCGTCTCCGGAATTTCACCCACTGGGGGGATAGATTCATTATTATTTCCTTTAGCCTGCAGAGTTGAAAGTCCAGTCTCCTCCAGGATATTAACAACAGGGACACCTGAGTCCGCGACCGGTGATTTTGAAGAGGCGGCCCGTGTGTGTTGTCTATACCACTCATCCTTTTTATTTCGCCTTGGGGTCTATTCTCCCCTGCTCTACAAGTAACTTCTAGGACCTGGGGCAGTACCTTAAAGTATGACCTAAGCGAGGGAGTAAGCCTCACAGCGCTACTTTTAATGTTTCTAGATTTTAGCTTAGGGCTTGGCTTTAAATCTTTTAGACCAGGAAGCTGAGGAGTAGTAGCGGCAGTGGCAGTAGTGGCAGTGTGCTTACCCGTAAAGACAAAAATAGAAGACCCGAGGGTAATCTCATTAGGGCCACACTCTAGATCATTTGCTCCCTCCTTCACTTTGCTAGAACCAGAGCCCAACTCTATAGTAGTGCCTATATGGGAATCATCTATGGCTATAGCAACAGCCCATGTCTCATCTAACCCAGCCACCGATATATTAATATCTTTAGCACCCCCACACCCCTGCCCGGTAACCTTACTTGTTTTTCCTGCTCCTTCCTCCTCTGCTGCTGCCTTAACCACAGTTTTGACTTTGAGGCGACGTATCCGCTGTTTTTTTTTTTATCCACACTGGGGGGGGGGGGTTCAACACCCGGTTGCGTTATTTTAGATTTAGCTGGGCACTTTGGGGCTGGTTGAAGGCTACTAGTACCTCCAAAAATCCCACGGGCCGCCGCACTGCAGCTCTTTCGCAGCTCCACGGCTGCCTCGGTCCACCGGGAAAAAGAGGCGGAAGGCGGGACCCTGAAGCCGCACATTCACCGGGTAGGCGTTCCTTCCCCACTCCGACTCCGTGTCCGTGCTCCCTCCGCAGAGACCGATACTGAAACTAGGGCCACCGATCCGCTCCGCACTGCACCTCCACTCCCGAGTGAGAGACCGCGCAGAATCCCGCAGAAGACCGGAGAGAACACTCCGAAAAGACGGAGCAGATCGCGCCTCACCTCGCAGCCCAGGCGTCCGCCCCCCACCAAAACTCAGCACAGTCCGCGCAAGGGCACAAAAACACTCCACTGGGCGGAGAAGGCTGTGAACAAGCCCAGGACAGCACAGCAGGGTAAGTCACGGCGATAGAGGGGATGTGAGCCTGTCGATTTTGCTACACCTTGCTGGGCACACAGGGAGCTCCAATTGAGAGACGCAACCAGCCCTAGCCGGCGGCCGCCATGTTTTCCCCGGCAGTCGAGATAACTTTAAATTTTGTCTTCTTATAATAACTGGGTTCGATTATATGCACTAGGCATTGTCGAGCCTCTACACCCAATAACATCTCATATATTGAGGGGCTAGCAAATTCTTCAGTGGGATCGTCCTGTAAGAGTAGCATGCCCATATGTTGTAATAGGGCTATCCAATGATATAAGCGAAAATTAGGTACCCCCCAACCCCTCTCTAGATCAAGGTAGCATACACCATTTAAGAGCTCTCCTCGACCGACGATAGCCCCACAGAAACCTAGAGCACATCCTATCACTTCGGGCAAAAAAAGAGGTTCAAATAAGTAGGGGTATCGTCCGAAATATATATAAAAATTTGGGAAAGATAAGCATTTTTAAAATATTGCTGCGTCCGTATAAAGATAAATGAAGATTATTGATCCTTTCTAACGTCTTGTTTGCTGAAACAATAATTGGATCCAAATTTAAACGAGCAATATCCTCTACTTTAGCTGATATATTAATACCTAAATACATAGCTTCTGATTCAAAATTTATGTCACGAGGACGACCTGCTTCTGAATGGATTAATTGCTTCTTAGTGACATTTAATTTATAGCCTGAATACCTCCCAAACTTGTCAGCTGCTTCTACAATCTTGCGTAAGGCAGTGCTAATATCAGGCGTTACGATTGCAATGTCATCTGCGTACGCGAATACCTTGTACGTGCAATTATGTATCTCAACCGGTTTAATTTCAGCATTATTTTCTAAAGTATTTAGAAAAGAGTCAATGTAAAGAGCAAATAGCAAGGGAGAACAAGGACAACCTTGTCTCGTCCCCTTTGTTATTGCGATCTTCCCTGAGAGTACACCCGAAATACGTATTACAGCTCTTGGCTGAACATATAATGTCTGTATAGCCTTAATAAATTCCGTAGGGAATCCCTTCCATATTAGGACTGACCACAAGAACCTCCAAGAAACCCTGTCAAATGCTTTTTCTGCATCTAACAGGGCCACTGCAACAGGGGAATTACTAGCCTGTGACCAGTCCAGCATGGAAACGATCCTTTTCACATGATCTGTCGTGTCTCTATTCCTAATAAACCCATGCTGCCTTTTAAAAACTAAACTTGGCATAAGATCGTTTAACCTGTTAGCAATTATCTTTGAATAAATCTTGCTATCTGTATTGAGCAACGAAATTGGTCTATAAGACCCCATTTCCGTATCCTTTTTCCCCTTTTTCTTAAAAGTACAATAAATGTTTCTGACCATGAATCTGGAGGATTACCAAAGAGGATTGCTGGCATATCTCTATTAGCTCACTTTTAAGTACTTTCCTAAAAGTACGGTAACATTCGAGTGGAATACAATCAGGGCCCATAGCTTTGCCGAGAGCCAGACCTAATAAAGCAGCCTCTACTTCTTCCCAAACTATGGCAGTGGATAGTAACTTTTTTTGCACATCTAAAAGCACCTTGGTGTCTAGATCTTTCAGATATTCTCCTTCGTCCAGTCCAGACGGCTCCACCAAGGACGCACTATACAAAGATTTATAGAATCTTTGAAAAGCTTCTAGAACACCCTCTTTGGTTTCTTGCAGCACCCCATTTAAATCAATAATTTTAGGAATATAGTTAAAGACTGCTTTCTGCCGTAATCTTTTAGCCAAAGTTATACCTGTTTTTTCGCTATACTCATATGAATCTTTCTTATGCTGGATATATTTTAACGCTATTTGTTCAGCGATATTGTCATAGGCTGCAGCCCTCTTAATAGTAAGGTCTCTCTGAGCTTCGGTTGAATCTGAACCGAGTCTGATCATCTCAGCTAATTTATGCTCTGCTAATATAACCAGGTCGAAGTCGTTTTTATGTTTAGCCCAGATTTTCTTTTGTCTAGTGTTTGAGAAACTGAGAGTTTCTCCCCTGACTACAGATTTGAAAGTATCCCAGACAACTTGTGCGAAGCAGTTCCTTTATTGATTTTAAAAAACTCCTAAATTATCTTAGCCATAAATTGAAGATACTCATCATCCAATAATAAATTCCTTTCAAAGGACCAAGCCCGGTTTCCCTCTTTTAGCTGAGGACCCAGTATAAGCTCCATTATTAAGGGGTTGTGATCGGATACGAGTTTAGGCTGAACCTCTACATTGACCATTCCTAAGAATAATGATGAAACAAAAAAATGATCCAAACGTACAAATTTGGTGTGCGGGGCCGAGAAAAATGTGAAGCCTGGGTCATCGGCATATAGTAGATTCCATACATCGTAGAGCCCAAGAATCTAATATCAATCCCCGTAGTGATGTAAATACAATAAATACCTGTTTCTTTCTACCTGTATACACCGCATTCTTTCTTAAATTCATATTAGCATCTATATGAATATTAAAACCACCACACATCACCACTGGTTGAGGCCATTGGGCTAATTCTATATTCAAATAGTTCATAAACTCACGATCGTCCAGATTAGGACCGTATACATTACAAAGCGTGAATCTACACTGAGCAATCTTTAATTCACTAATGGCCCAGCGGCCCCATTTATCTTCTGCGAGTTTTGTACACCCAGGACCCGTTTCATGAGAATCGCCACCCCTCTCTTGAGCCCTGTTTGTTTAGAGCAGGCCACTAACTCTAACCCTACATTTTTCAGACACCTCCTATTGGCCCATGCAATACGAGTTTCTTGCAGGCATAATAGATCAATATGTAACAGATGAACAATTCTGGCTAATACATCCTTTTTCTTGGAGTCATTGAGCCCACATACATTCAGGGTGCAAATCTTTAATTTTCTATCCATTTCCTGAGAAAAGTGCATACTGGAAGGTCAATACTGCATAAAAGCCATACTCTCTTAACATTTTATCTACCCAATCACCATTTGATACTTTTTGAAAACAAAGAACCACTTTAATAAACAACTTGGCTGCTGTTGATTTTTTACCCCCACCACCTTAGTCCCACCCCAGAACCCCTTACCCATCACTGTGCCCACCCTACCCACCATATGAGGCCCAAGGACTTTCAGTACCTGCAAATTATGGGGTGACGCACCCCCCCCGGGTAGGAAAGAGAATATATTCCATATTAAATCTAAAATAGAGCGAGTTACCCTAAGCAGAAAAAAAAGAAACACCCACCAATAGATAGAGCAGAAAAAGTACAGAGTCTACCACTACAACTAGTAATAATACATTTGCTTAATCCATCCGAATCTACAGGGCCGCCAGAAATTCTTCAGCCTCTATCTCGGAGAAGAAGAACCTGGTCTGACCTTTTGCTATAACTTTGAGCTTTGACGGATTCTGGAGATATACCATGGCCCCTTTAGCTTGGAAACCCGGTATGAGCTGACGATGATCCCAGCATTTAGATACCGTTGCCTGACAGAAATCTGGCCTAACAAAGAAATTACAGTATTCAGCCAATGCCATTTTGTCTGGCCTAGCTAATGCATATATAGCTTCTATTGCAAGAAAATTATTAAAACACACTAAAATAGCTCTTGGTCGATCTTCTTCTCCTTGCCGAGGTTTCCTGGCCGTGAATGGAAACCTGTGGGCTCTCTGTATTTCCATTGACCAGTCCCGGAGAGTCAATTCTGAAAAAGCTTCGGCAAGAAGTTCGCAAACAAATTTCCGGATGTCAGATCCCTCTTTCTTCTCGGGAATGCCTAAAATGTACAAGTTATTTCTGCGAGCTTGATTCTCCAATTCGGATAATTTGTAG
The DNA here is from genome assembly GCF_964261635.1 of Lissotriton helveticus. Lineage (NCBI taxonomy): Eukaryota > Metazoa > Chordata > Amphibia > Caudata > Salamandridae > Lissotriton > Lissotriton helveticus. The sequence continues at coordinate 1,965,620,604 of NC_136061.1, read as the reverse complement.
CTGAGGTCATCATGATGTGCCTTAATAGAGTCCATCTCAAGTTTTTGGGCAGCCCGTCATCCTCTAATGCAGAAATTCTGGACTCAGCTTCTGTAACTCCACAGCCGTATCAGAACAAATTTTAATCACGCGCCTAACAGCATTCTTCACTTTACTGCAGGTTGCCTGTGTGCGTATGTTTTCTGCTTTAATCTCTGCTCTGTGATTCATCATGGTATTGTAAATTGTAGATAAAGTTATCTCTTGGGGCAGGCTCTGTTCATTTGGACTCTTTTCAGCGTCAGTCCTTGACGTTTCGGACAGTTCAGGTTCTCGTTCTAATCTTAGCCCCCCATCATATTCTCCGAAGACATACCATCAGGAAACTCTTTCTTAGATTTGGTACGCCGGGACCCTCTTTTTCTTACTTTTTTGATAGTAGAGACAACAGAGTTTGGTGAAACCGGATTCAATCTTAATTCATCCTCTGTGATAGTACCTTGATGATAATCAATCCAATCTTTACTTAGATTAGTACTCTCATCTGACGAGGGATCTGACAAAGAATAAAAATTATCACCTATTTCCTGAGATCCTGTCAAGTCCTGTGAGGAAGCACCCTCAGTTAATGCCAATGAATCTATCTCAGATACGAGATTATCCAAGCTGCCGGTCGTTCCTTCCTTAAAGGGACTACCAAGGACTCCATTTCCCATAATGCCCCTCTCTGTACTTGTACAATTTAGAGCCACATTTTCCTGCTCTTTCGGTTGTTCCAGGTTAGAGGTTGATGCGTTAGCTGTATCATTTGATATTATCACATGTTGGGGAGGGGGAGTTTCACTAATTAGTGTGTTCGCAGTAATCGCTTTATGCAAGAGAGTCTCGTCCCCACCCACAGGCTGTGGCAAAGCATTCTTAGATATCTGTCTCTCAAACAATGCTGGGAGAGTATGTGTACCTTGTTTTATCGTACGTGTAGCCAGATTTGATTTTTCCAAACGTTCACCTCCCTTTCTCTGAGTTGGACCAGAAACATTTTGAGTGACATTCTCACCTGTCTCATCTATTTCTCCTGTGGCATTCCCTCTAGCATCTGCTGCAGTAGACTGCTCTTTCGTTTTCCCACTACGCGTAGTTACTTTCGGCGGCATCCTCTTTCGAGTCACTACCTGTGCTCCCCCACACCCGCGAACGACTCCGCAATGTATTCCAAACAGAAAGGAGGGGAAGCGCCAGATTGGAGCTCTTCGCAGCCGAAGAAATAGGAGACCCGCAATCATCGGACGGGATACACAGAGCCGCCAAAGTCAATAACCATAGTCAAGGTCCACAGAGATCAAAGACTCCGCCCCAAACACAAGAGAAGCACTCACGGCAGCCGATACGTTTTCCCCCCTCTTTATCGGTATTGTAGCGTTACGGAATTCTCACCGTATTTTGTCCATGTAACCGATCCTACAAGCGCCGTAAAAATACTCGAGGCTGCCACAAGCATTACGATGTTGCAGAATTTTCACCACGTTTGTCCGCGTAGCCAACCGGAGCGGACAGGATACTCAGACTTGCAGAAGGTCAGCACAGGTGTTCACGAAGACCAGAGGCACCGCCCCAAACACTGGATAAGTGCCCGAGGCCACCGATAAACTTGTTTTCTTTATCGATACTGCCACACTACGGGATTTTCAGCGCACTTATTCGCATATCAGATCCTCTCAGGCGTGCATCAGTTTTGGGATGCTTAGGACCGTTACGGATAGCAATTCTTCTCCTGAATCCCGGAGCGAGGGACAGAGCTGTTCACACAGCCCACGCCACGGCCGCCATCTTGCCTCCGATCAGCAATTTCTTTAATGATAAAGTAGATAAAATCTACTCAACATTCAGCCCAACGACCCCAGTGGCCACTAATAGCAGTAGAAAATAAGACCCCCCCTTGAATAAGAACGCCCAACTGAACAGCTTCGCCCCAATTTCAGAAGCAGAAGTGGCCAGAACCATGAAGGAAATCAAATCTGGATCACCCATCGACCCCTGCCCACACTTCATTTTTAGGCAGATCATGACTTCTCTTACCCCAGCTGTCACACAGCTTTTCAACAAATCCCTAGAAGCAGCAACTTTCCCTGAAATATGGAAACAAGCCATAGTGACCCCACTGCTAGAAAAAGCAGGCACAGATGTGACAAACTTGGTCAATTATAGACCAATATCTCAACTCCCGTATCTTTCCAAAGTTTTGGAGAAGCTGGTCAACAGACAGCTGTCTAAATACTTAGAAGACAACAACCTACTGGACCGCTCCCAAACAGGCATCAGGGCCACTAACAGCACAGAAGCCACTTTGCTGGCCGTCACAGACAACATTAGAAACTCCCTAGATCAAGGCAAAGCTGTGGCCCTGATCCTGTTGGACCTGCCGGCAGCATTCGACAGGGTCTCCCATCACCTTCTGCTAGAAAACCCACGGGAAAAAAGGGATAAATGGAAAAGCCCTCAAATGGATCAGCTCCTTTCTGTGCAACAGAGCCCAAGCGGTACAAAATGGGGCTTTGGGGTTTGCTCATACACGGATGACACGCAACTCACCATCACCATTGGGAAGGGGCACGAAGACACCAAAAATAAACTTACCAGCTGCCTAACCAAAATGGCTGACTGGATGGCAGATCACTGCCATAACTAAACGCAGACAAAACCGAGATCCTGCTCCTCGGAGGAGCCAAACTTATTTGGAACTCTTCCTGGTGGCCCTCCTCTTTAAGAGACCCCCCAACACCCAAGCACTGTGCCAAAAACCTGGGTGTAACTATCAATGACACTTTATCCATGGAGGCCCACGTACGAACCCTATGTGAGAAAAGCGTTGCTACCTTGAAACTCCTAAAAAGGCTATTCCCGTGGATCCCCCTGGAAAGCAGGAAAACAATCACACAGGCCCTGCTAGTCAGCAGGCTGGACTACGGCAATGCCCTCTACATGGGCATGCCAGACTACCTATTCAAACGCCTACAGGTAGTACAGAATGCTGCAGCAAAACTAGTGTGTAATAAGGGCAAACACAGCTCTGCAAAGGACTGCCTAAAACAACTTCACTGGCAGCCCATGCGTCAAAGAGCCTACTTCAAGCTCCTCGGTCATGCCCACAGGACACTCCACAATACAGGTCCCATGATCCTTAAAAACAAAATACACTTCTATACCCCCGCTAGACCACTAAGATCGCAACACCTTGCTCTAGTCGAGACAAACAAAATAAACAAAACTAGAACAGGAGGCCGTTCTTTCTCATACCTGGCGGCACGGCACTGGAATAAGCTTCCAGTCGAACTTAGGCTGACCAAAGATTACAACGCCTTTAGGAAAAAACTTAAAACACATCAATTCCCAAAAGTCTGATTTGGCCCCTCATCTTCATCCACCTACTTATTACCGTAATCCTTAGAGCCGTGACATCCTATGGGATAAATGTTGCACTCTATAAATAAATATATAAAATAAAATAGGTCACTCCCTCAGACACAGATCATGGTAATTGTATGCACACATAACAATCTCTCGCATCTATAGTATCAACATACTCATTTATGAGCTTAGTAAAGACATTTCACGAGAAATCATTAATTGAATTATCCCGATGATATGCGTATTCATCTTTTCTCTTTTCGATATTAGTCTCTGGTTCTTCTTTAAGATTATCCACATCTACTTTTTCACTCAACGCACTATTAGTATTATTACCTTTAGCGGGATACACAAAATAAGGCACAACAACAATTAATGTTAGCCAAACCAACATTAGTAGTAAAACACTTATAAAGCAAGCAGTAATACATCTACATTTAAAACTTCGGTTTTGCTATCCAGTCTCTAATAAATCTGCTTTTGCCATTTTCTATTGTAAGAAAAGAAAAAAAATTGGAAAATTCAAAAACTAGACTGAACAAAAAAAAAATCTAAAAACCCAAAAATGTAAGTATAATGTATCCAAGCACTTAAGCTTTCTTGCTTTACCCCCTTTTCTTTATTTTTTATATATCTTCACAGCCTTCAATTTCAATCCCAGTTTTCTTTTTCTGCACTCTTAAGAGTGATTTCTCAATTTTCTGCACCCCAATTTAACACAGTTCATTTATGGTGGCTCATAATAGTTTCTGTGACTCAATTCTGCAACAACCTTTTCCTCACACTGATCTGTATGTTCAGCTGTTTCAGACACCACATATGTCCAATAAGGTGGTGTATACCTTTTGTTCGGAACGCTTGCTCTTTTTGTCCTTTGAGCTTTATCTTTTTCAGAATCACTTTGTTCAGTTTGGCTCAACATTTCTACTATTCTGTTTGGAACTTTTCCTTTCAGAGTGTATTCCAGTCTTTTCACTCCCTTTGGCCCAACATCTCCTTTTTCTGGCTTTCTTCACTTGTACAGTTTCACCAGATTCAAGACTATCTTCACAACTTCTCTTGTTTGTTTCTTTTCTTTGCTGCTATTGCTCTTAATTCAAATCTTCTCCTTCATTGATATTGACAACAGTCTCAGGAGACTCGGTAGCTGGTGCCCACTTTATTCGACACTGCTCAGTCTCAAGCTCATGCCCTCCTTGACTCTCGTCATGTTCTTGTTTTTCCTCTTCTGGACTTTCAAATGGACTTGGGACTCTTCTTGTGTGACTTTCATGAATCCAATTCGGTAAGCCACCACATTTTACTGCTGTTGTCACCAATAACACTTGGTATGGGCCATGCCAACGTGGTTACATACATGACTTTCTCACATGCTTCATCACCAGGATCCACTCTCCTGAACTTAGGTCATGTGCTTGTTCTTGCTGTGTTGTGGTTGCGCCTTCTCCAACCTGATGAGACACAAAATGCACCACATCAGCCAATCCTTTGCAATAATCGAGCACTAGATCATCGGTTATATTCATCAGTTGATTTGCTGGGACTATCGGCAGTCTCATTGCTCTTCCCATAATTACCTCATGGGGTGACAACCCAGTATTTTTATCAGGAATGCTTATCAAACTCATCAAAACCAAGGGTAAAGCATCTGGCCATTTCAATGCTGATTATGCACAGACTTTTGAAAGTCTTGATTTAATAGTGCCATTAATCTGCTGGACCACACCTGAAGCTTCTGATCGATAGGGACAATGTAATTTCTGCTCAATTTGCAATGCTGCACATATCATCTGAATTATTTTATTATTAAAATGTGTTCCTCTATCTGTTTCTAAAAATACTGGATATCCAAACCATGGAATTATCTCTCGTAGTAGCAATTTAGCAACTGTCAGACTATCATTATGTCTTGTTGGATATGCCTCTACCCAACGAGAAAATAAACAAACCACAACCAACACATATTTTAGTCCATCACAAGAGGGTAATTCAATAAAATCAGCTTGCAATCGCCTAAATGGTCCTGCTGCTTTCCCAGTTCGTCCCCAACTGACAACTGTCTTTCTCCCTGTATTTTGCTGCTAGCAAGTTATACACCTCTGACAAAGACTCTCTGCAATGACTCTAAATTTTGGATTGTACCAAGACTGCTTAAAACACCGGATCATAGCATCTCTACCCACATGTGTTAAGCCATGATACATCCTTGCCATCTGTGATAGCAGGCTATTTGGCATTATTGGTCTCCCATCCATGTACGCCCACACTTCATCCTCTTCTCTTTGTGTACAACCTGCTTTAATCCATGTTTCTTTTTTCTCCTCACTAGCTTTTTCCTGCAACTGTCAAACTTCTGCCCATGCCTCCAAATAAGAGAACATTAGATGACAATTTGTATCAGATTTTTGCATGTCTTTGTTTATTGACATTGAATTTTGAGCACAAAATAGTGCAACTTGATCTGCATATCTGTTACCACTCATCACATATTCGCTTCCAGATTTATGTGCCGCACACTTGACCACTGCAATGTCTTTGGGCAATTGTAATGCAACTAACAGATCCTTCACATTTTTAGTAATTCTTATCAGGGAACCTGGAGAGGTCAAAAAACCACTTTGAAGATTCATGGTAGCCGCACCGAAACTGTGGAACACATTACCACAACCGATCAAAACCAGCACCTCCCTCTGGATGTTCCGCAAGCAACTTAAAACCTGGCTTTTCAACCAATGAACCTCTGCCCTCCTGAGGGTTAAACACTGCAGCAACTTTAGCGCCGAGATGCCCAAGGGCCGTCGTTCGCGCTTTACAAATGTTTTTATAAATAAATATAAATAAATTTGCATCCACAATTGTCCAAAATCATGCACCACCCCAAAACCATATTAGTGAATATGATTACTCTCAGATTTTTGCCAATTATACATGCTCTGGTTATAGCAACCAGCTCAGGAATTTGGGCTGAATTTACTCCCGTCAAGCACGATGCTTCAAGAACCATGGCCACTGTGCAAACTGCATAGGAAGGAAGAAGAGTAGCCATTTCATCTCTCAAACAAAATCCATCCACAAACATGTTATGTTATGTTAAGTTAAAGTAGAATTTATAAAGCGCACGCACACCAGGGGGGTTTCATGGCGCTAATCACACAATCCGACTCTGACAATGGTGTGTCTTTTATATCTGGCCTTGGCTTTGTACACAGCTCAGTCACATCCAGACAATCAGGATCTGCTTCGTCCACCACTTCCTCCCAGTTAGGACTTGGCAACATTGTACGTGGGTTCAAATTCATAAATCTCGTCACAGTCACATTCTCTGCTCCCAGTATCACTCTTTCATACCTTGTCAGTAAATTACTCATGAGATGCTGTGTCTGAGGTCTTGTCAACAAAATCTCAACAGAATGTGGTAAATACACTGTCACTGGATGTCCCATGACAATTGACTCACTCTGCTCCAAACTCACACAAGTAGCTGCCCCTGCTTTCAGACAACTTGGCAATGCTGCAGCCATTGAGTCCAAAGTAGCAGAAAGTTTGCCACAGAGCGGCGTGCCATTCAATGTGTTTGCATTAGGACTGAAAGTGCACATTCATATTTTTCGCAACAGAATAGTGTAAAGTCCTTAGTGTAGTCTGGCATTCCTAATGCAGGTACTCGACAAAGGCTGTAATGCAACTCTACAAATGCCTTTCTGCATTCCTCATCCAATTAGATAGGATCAACCACATCCTTATGTGTCAATCTCTGTAATGGCTTGGCTGTCAGTGAGAAACCACTGATCCAACTGTCTGCAGTATCCAACCATACCCTAGAACATCCGCATTTCTTTCTGTGTTCTGGGAGGATCCATTTGCAAGATCACAGCAGTTCGATCTTGTGATACTTTCCTGACTCCTATTTCAATTTTATGTCCCAAATATTGAATCTCTTTTTGACAAAATTAGAATCTAGCTGTGACACTTTATGCCGACCTACTGCCAAATAGTTCAAATAGAGCAATTGTCACAATTATCTGTCACACATGCTTCTCTTGTCTTTGATGCAACAAGCAAGTCGTCTATAAATTGTACAAACACTGAGTCTTCTGGCATCACCAATGACTCCAGACCCTTTTTCAAAATCTGATTGAAAATTGAGGGACTCTCTGTATACCCTTGAGGAACTCGGCACCATGCCAAAACATGGTCTCCGCACCGGAATGCAAAAAGATAAATGCTATCCGATGTAAGGGTATCAAGAAAAATGCTTGACACAAATCAATCACTGTGAACCATTCTGTGCCACAAGGGATCTGGTTAAGAATCACTGCTGGGTTTGGCACTATTGGACAACAAGGTACCACAATCTTATTCACTTTTCTCAGGTCCTAAACTATCCTGTACTTCCCACTCGGTGTCTTAATCCACGTAATAGGTGAATTACAAGGACTCCCTAGTATTTATCTCAAAATGCCTTGTTCGATCACTTGGTCAATTACAGGCGTCACTCCTGCAATAGTCCCAGGACTCATTTTGTATTTGAATTGAATTAGAATTTTGAATTTAAAAACATTTGTAAAGCGCTCATATACCTGGCGGTTTCTTGGCGCTGAAGGACAATATGAACCTGAGTGGAGACTACGAGAGAACTAGGCTGGGAAGGCTTGCAGGAATAGGTGAGTCTTAAGGGCCTTACGGAAATCAGAATAGAGCGGAATGGATCTGATGGTGGGGGTATGAAGGCTGGGGCCGTTCCAGCACGAGCCTGAAACGCCGTACAACCAAGTTTGAAGAGGGCCCGTTCCCTAATGGGCAGCCAATGTAAGTTCTTCAATACAGGGGTAGCGTGATGGAGCTTGGGGAGACCATAGATAAGGCGGGCCGCTTGGTTCTGAACCAGCTGTAGGCGTCGAAGGGCATAAGCTGGGGCACCATTGTACAGAATGTTGCCGTAATCCAGCCTCGAAAGTACCATAGCAATCATGATAAGCTTAAGAGCAGAGGGGGAGAAGAATCTGGAGATTTTCCGGATAGTACGGAGGGTAAAGAAGCAGGAGGATACCACCGTGCTGACCTGGGAGTGCAAGGTGAGGTCTTGATTTAACGTGATCCTGAGTGTTTTGACGGAACGAGAGGGAGAAGGAGAGGGGCCAAGTGAAGGGGGCCAAAACATAGGGGTCCAGGGACTGGATGCACCACCCGTCAAAATCAGCTCAGTTTTGTCTGGGTCGAGTTTGAGGTGGTTAAAATTCATCCAGTCCCTGATGAAAATCATAATGGACTGAAAATTATGAATGGATTCAGAAGAATGGGACAAGTTAAAGATCAACTGGAGGTCATCTGCATAGTTAAATACAGTGACCTCCAGTTGCTGTAAAGCAAAAACAAGAGGAAAAATATAAAGGTTAAAAAGAAGCGGGGAAAGGGAGGAGCTCTGGGGGACGCCACACTGCACCCCACATGGAGAGGCAGAAAACCCCTCCAGGTGAACAGCCTGGGTGCGGTCCCTCAGAAAGGAGGTAAGCCAAGCGAGAGGGGGCGTGGTGTTTTTGGAAATTCTGCTCCTTGTTTAACAGATCTGAATGGGACCAACTTCTTTCATCAATCCAATATATTTCCCTGAAAAATCCCACACATCAGTTATCACTGTGCATCTCAATTCAACAAGCAAATCCTTTGCTGTAAATAAAGGATACAAATTATTCACCTCTGTCCCTTGCCTTGCCAATATTACTTTGAACGCAACATCCTCATCTGGCATTTGAAATGTAATGCCATCACGTGTACAATAGATTGTGAAATTTATTTTAGATAGCAAGTCCCTACCTAATAGGTTTACTGGACTAGTATCACACACCACAAATCGATGTAAATCTCTAAACTCTCCAATGTGTACCTTCATATGTGTTGTCACTGGAGTTTTAATTAACTGATTTGACACACTTACAACTTGGATAGTATCTCCTGAGAGGGGTAGGCTTGGGATTTCTACTGTTCTCACAGTGGACTAGGTAGCACCAGTGTCTACAAGGAGTGTAACAACATTACCTTCAACTTTTCCATCCACAAAAGGCCCACACTGATCTACCTCTAGGGATATGCCAAGCATGCACCCCTCTTCCCCCTCAGGCAGCGTCATTGAGATGTATATGAATCACTTTCCTGACACTGTAACCAGTATTGTGAAGCCATCTGTATATTTTGAATATTACCAACCTGTTCTCTTGTATGGAAACCCACATTCGCACTGTATTTTTGTACTTGAGCATTCACATTACCTACCATCGGGGCATATGGAATTTGTACCTGAGTAACTACCTGTTGTTGCTGCTGCTGATGTTGTTGATTCACATTTACCTCATTCTGCATCTGTTGATTAGAATTTTGATTAATTCCATTATTTCCTAGAAAGGTCCTACACTCGTTTTTCCAGTGTACCAATTTTCTGCACGCATGACAATGAGATTTCTTTTTCATTTATTTCATCTTTATTACCTTTACCTCCAACCTTTCCTTGAGTAAGAACACCACCATTCATCATAACACCTCCCATGTTAGAAATCTGATCATTTTAAACATTCTGATTCTGACCTTCTCCTTGAAAACCTGTTTGAGAATAATCCACAAAATCCCCACTTTTCTGTGCTGCCTTCATTTGTGCCCACAGCAATTTCTCTTTCAGTTTCTTATGGCTTTGTTCAATAACATCGCAGCATCTCGTCCACGCTTTTTGTTTTGCCAACAAATCAAATGCTGTTGAATCATGTTACTAATCTCTGGTTTCACACCAAACACAAACTTGTATACAAAATGTCCCATATATTTGTCAGTTATACTTTCAAAACCACTATACTTTTTAAACACCTGTAAAAGCCTCTCATAATAAGCATGTACTGATGCCTTAATCTCCTGAGTTGGTCTGTCAATTTTAACCCAATCTGTTTCCTTTGGTGAAATCTTACTCTTCAAGTAAGTAATTTCTTGATAACACTTTTTCATCACTTCATCTGATGGTGCTCCAGCCTTCTCATCTCTAGGATATTCCTCTTTTGGCCAATCTACTGCAATTTTACACTCAGTCCACAAATCAGCTGGAACCACAATATCAAACAAACCATCCAAATCTTTCAACAAAACGATTGAAACCTTTACAAACCTCTCTGCTTGTTTGTACCACTCAACCGATTTTTCTCTCAATCTGGGAAATTGATTAGTCAGTCAGTCAAAATTGCTTTATTCGAGGTTCACTCATAAAAGCATAACAATCTCCATTGTAAAATAATTAATAAAGCAATTCTGTTAAAAATAAGATTTGGTTTACAAACAGTCAGGTTAAAAACATAAATACCATTACAAGATAAAAATTACAGATAAAATGCAGGCACTCTTTTAATACAATATTTGCCAGGTAAAGAGTAACTAACATAAAAAAGACAATCAACTGCCTAGAAACCTCTGTCTAATAGTCCATGCCCATCCAAGATATTTGGCAGTGGCTATTACTATAGGCAGAAAAGTGCTAGTGCGTATAATTCTTAAAGCTACGACACTGCTAGTGGTGCCTAAGTTTTTGCACATTGGTGTTAGCCAGATGCGTCTTGGTTCTGCATAGATCGTGCAGGAAAATAAAAAATGGCCAATTGTTTCCTTGTGTGCTCCACAAGCGGGACAGTTGCTGATAGATGGACCTCCCCACCTGCCTGTCAGAGATCTAAGGGGAAGGGCACCTGCTCTAATTTGGAAGAGGAGCTTCCTATCCCTCGGTGTAGTTATAGCATCCCAATAAAGTTCTAGGCTGGGATTGGGCTTTGCTTCTAAAAATCCTCCAGCCATAGTCGCTGTGCTAGTACCACTCCAGTTCCGAGCGGCCACCTCTCCCAATAGATTTCTTTTAGGACTTTTTTTAGATGGGAATGAGGCTGCCACTGGGTTTTCCCATAACATTCGAAGACTGAGATCACCCAGCATTATTCTAAGTTCATTCAACCATCCAATTTTATGGAACACATCTATTTTAATGATATCTAAAAAACCCTCAGCGTAGTGTGAGAAATTGATTAGTAAAAGACAGTATATCTTGTCTTGACCAAGGAACGTGAACATATCCACCCGTGGGAACTTCTCTAATTGGATATATAATTTCAGTCGTCACTGTTCCCTTCCCTGTCCCTCCCTCACTGGATACATAGGAGATCCACCTTTGTCTGCAAGCATTTCTTCTTTCTTTTTAGCCCATCTACCTTTCCAACGTTAAAATTCACCCTATCGTTTCAAGGTATTAATCAACTCCTTAATCTGCAATCGTTTGCCAGAAGCTTTCACACTCTCCAAATCTTTATCACTAAAATCCAATCTATTTGTCTTTTGCAAAGCTTTTGATTTTTCAATATCCGCTGAATATGTTTGTGCAACTTCAGCCAACCTCTCATGCAAACCCTTTGCTCTCATTGTAATGTTTTTACATAAAAACAACAACTCTTCCTCCTGATATTTGTTCAATCTCTCCGGACTAATCGTACCTATAATAATTTGCTTTTAATCTGCTCACGTCCATATTCAGATTTACTTTATTTGACATCATCCCTCTAGTCCATTCATCCAACTCCTCTGGCGATGGTCCTACTGATCCCCCTGAAGGAGGTGTCACTTCTCTTGCGTTCTGCACTAATCTTCTTGGTTCTACTTCCACATTTCGCTTTGGGGTTTCCAATGGCCTTTCTGTGATATCAATCAATGTTCCCATTTCATTTGCTTCAACACCATTACTACTCCTAGTGTTTTTAACAGGCACTGTCAAAACATGCACTCGTGAAATATTTTGACCCTCAGTATACAATGGGACTATGGGACCAATTGTCACTGGAACTGATAACACCTCTGCGTTTAAATTAATTTGATTAATTCTTTGTGACAAATCATCTCTTGCCTTATTAATTACTTCTGTATTTCTCTCTTGTGAAAGCTTACATGCTTCAATTTGAATCAAAGCAGCATTTAGAGAAGTTCTTTCCTGTTCTTCCTGGTATGGTGGAGAGCTGTTTAATAGAAATTCATCTAGTAATTCATCATCAATTTCATTTGGGTCTGGATCTGTACATTCCACATTTTAATTTTTCTCCTTACATTGCCCTCTAGCCTGATCGTTTCTGAGTATGTACTCACAGTATTTTTATATTTACTTGCAGATCTATCTCTTTTCTCTTATATGCTTTATGTTCCCATTCCTCAAGTATATTTCCCCCAGTTGTCCAACCTATGATATCCTCGTTCTAATGACATAAAAGAAGCAGGTGTATCAGCAGGTGGCACAAGAATTCCCTCTCCCATAGGTATGGGCTCATCCTTTCTAAACAAGGTCCTCATCATTCTCAACAACTTCATTCTAATTTTCTTTTTCTCGCTACACTAAATTCAACAATTAAACCAGGAAAACTCTTTTGTAATTCCACTCATGCTCTTCGTTCACGCTGCCCAATACCAGCGCAACTCACACCAACCAACCAATGATACCACAATACTCTTTGATGACGTTTCCGCTAACTGACCAATGCCAGCGCGGCGCTCTGTGACTTCAGTATAACTCCTACTACTGACCCTCCTTTTACGAAATATTTTGACAATTGATTACAAACCTTTTTCAAATAAAAAATAAGATTAGAAACAACATAAAGCAATCCTGCTTTGTCTGTCCCACTAAAAACTAGATAGATTCAATCTCCCAAAGAATAACTTTTGCTACTAGCGGAATATCGACCAGCGTTACTCCAATCTCAATCAAGTGGAAGACTCTCTGGACTTCTTCAGCTGCACTTTCTCAAGGTACCCAAAAAAATCGCCACTATTACTAACTTCAGAATTCCCTATACATTATTAACAACATCTTTTGTTGCTTAATATCACACCAGCAGACAAAACACTTCTGAGTGTGTACTATCCACACTATTCCTCTGCCCATTAGGCTAAGACATCCCGGGATCTTTGGCAACTCCATACCCATTTCTTCCTGACAGCATTTAAATATAGCACAATATATTTGCAACCAAAATCATTAATTCTAACATATTAATTTGCTAAAATATTTAATTAAACCATCAGCCGCTACCAAAACTGATCCAGCGATCAGGGACCAATGCATTTCATCACCTGGGCCCAGTTCAATACCCTACAAGTCCCTTTCACACTGGGTAAGTGTAAAACTACATCTTACCAAATTCTTTTTGCCATATCATCCTTGCATTATCATTTGTGGTGATGCAGTCTTTATTATGTAATGAGGGTTTGACAAAATAATACTCGGATCTAGAATAAACTAGTGTACATTCTGCATATAACCCAGTCAATAACACTAATAAAGACAAACTCATTTATGAGTTAATAATGCTTTATCTATAATAATGTGATTGCTCCTCAAGTACAATACAGCTCGAATCATACATCATCATACAAGTGAAACATCAATGGAAAATTTCATAAACACATCTCAAATACAGCGCTCTAAGTGAGTGGAAAAGCATAGAGACAAAAGAATAGAAACATAAGTCATTTGCATAACAGTTATGCAAATTTAAAATATCATACTAACCAAGGTTCAAGAAATATGGAAAGCTACCCTCTGGCTATGAGAGTAAGCAAGGCCCCTCAAGAAGAGTTAAGGAACAAAGTTTAAACTCAGGTTTCAGCAGAATAGCAGCCAGCCCATACAATTTAGGAAAAAGCAACACAGCCCTCTCCTTTCACAAAGTAGCGAAATCACGCCTAAACATCCACCCTCCTGGTACGTATAGTTACACTCTAAATTCACTAAAGTCCAACCCACATTATATCATAACATGCAATTTCATGTCATTCTAATGGTCAAAACAGGGGGTGTTCAATCACACCACTCCAGACATGCCAATTTGCAAAAAGTTCCATTGTCCGTTTATTCATTTTATCGACTTCCAGCCAAGGAAATACAATTTCATGCTTCAAAGTTTGTACGCTTCCTCTATCTCAGTCATGTATCAACTTTTGTGCCTCAATTGTTTTAATGTGCAACTCACTGGGTAAGTTTTGTTCTCTTTATTCAATTTGTTTCCTCCATGAAACCTTGGCAGGCACGAAGGCCAGTTCACAATTTCCATTCGAACAGCTTTATTCGACAGATTAAGTAATAAAAGCGCTTACAAAATACAGTTCACAATTTCTTACCTTCTACATTTTCTAATATACCATATTAATTTCGAAAGAGGCAGAGCAGAAAATCACACTTTTAAGAAAGACAAATACAAGAATTAAAAACACCCTATGTGATGCATCTTTTTTCACTTTATCCATCTGCAATTTAATAGATTTTTCTTTTGACTCTGTTTAGTGTAAAATAAAACTAGCAGCTTTTAGTCTGTCATTTTCTCCATTAACCACATGTATTTGCGGCGTACTATAGCACTTTAACACGCGCTTGCACAGTTTTTCTCTTCTCCCATTATCCTTTTGCGTTTAGTTTGCACATCACTCAATTAGTATTTTCACACAAGGGGGGTTCAATCTGAGCAGGTTTTATTTCGTGAAAACCCTGCTCCATCACATTTGTATAAGCTGAAGGTTTGGGTGTTATTGTTTATATTGATGTCACACATTTAGTACCACAACTTCTTTTTGAAGGTTTTCACTTAAGGGCCGATTCCAATCTTGCTTAGAAGGGCTCCGAACGCGATCCAGCCGGAAAAAGTACAAGCCGGACGAGTGTTTTCCGACTGACCCATACAGCTGTACAAGAGAGCAAGTACGATGCGAGAAACGCGAAATCGCCGACCGAATTGGTCCGGGTTCAAACCGCTTCATACGTCTCGTCAGTAAGCAAACCATGCCATGCAATGGAGGCCATTTCCAACCGAGCCAGTACGATGCATGAGTGGGACAGCCGGACACGTAAAAGCTCTGAGAAGCGGACTTCGGGGGTCCACGCCGGACCCCCCAACACCCGTAGTCGCATGAATCATCACAGGGGGGCGGGAGCCAAGGGTTCCACCTACAAATGCATGTACGGTGCGGGTGGCACAGACGCATCCTACTACATTAGGCACCCTTGTGCGCAATGTACCTTTTTCGTCAATGGGAGCCTATTTACGCGTCCTACAATAGGCTCCCTTTGACTTCAATGGGGCTCCGAGCGACCCGTGTCCGTCAGCGCTTGATCACATTGTACTCGGGCGCTCGGAGCCCCAGAGCATGAGTCAGTCGGAAAGCCCTCTGGATCTGAGCCAGACGGAGCCTTCTCCCAGCGAGATCGAAATCGGCCCCTTAGTGTCGGAAAATCATAACTAAGGGCCGACTTAGGGGGGTAGATTCTCAAAGATGGGTCTGTGAGTAGATGTGACTTACTTCTGAATTTTCAGTTGTAAGTTCTGCCTACATGTAGGAAACATTTAAGAATCAGCCTAAGGTGATTTTCATTAAGAATATTTTGAGAGAGGCCAATTTCTTTGTTTAGAAATTCTCTTCATAAAATGTACTCAGAATACCATTATGGGGAGGTGAGTGCCCAAATGGGATGTTCTTCTTGCTCTAAATACACAAAAGAAGGAATTACAAAGCCAATAGGGGTAGCTTTGTCTTCTTAACTTTTACAAGAACAAATCCTAGCAACTATACATTGCAGATACAGACCATACATTCTACATTCTTTGTATTTTGACCTTGAACTAGGCAGACACTCTAGGCCTGATTCACAAAGGTATTTACATGCAGTAAAGTTACGTGTGCGGAGTTCCACACTCAGGTGGACTCTCTTCTTTGCAATTTTTAGTACCTTTGTGAATCAGGGCCACGGATCTTAAACACTACACTAATTGTATTCTGAGACACACACAAAGAAATGCAGTGTGAAATCACAGGGACTTCCTGTGAACTTTTTCCTTCCATGAATTTAACCTTATGCTATCATACCAGCTTCAGAAGTACTGTTAACTTGATTTTGTTCTGCACCACAAATGTCCACATATGTCCTGGGTAATACAATGAAGCCTTTGCATTCTCAACTATTGATTTCTATACACCTTTTTTCTATTGATATTAAGAATTTTGGTACAGACCGCAGCATTTATTACCTAATGAGTCTTATCTCTCCACAGAATGAGCCAACCTTCTCCACCAACATTCCCCAACATTTTAAAGGCAGCGCATGAAGGTCTTGCATACACAGACACACGAGGAAGGGGCAGGGGACAAGGAAAGGATCGCAAGTAGGAAATCACAATATATAAGGCAATAATTAAACAGTAATAGTGACACAACCAACGACTGTGGTATAATAGTGACACAATGAGGGTGGTGGTTGCAAAAAATATTGAGCTTTCATATTGTGATACCTAAATATCGCTTCAAGAATATCGTTAGTACATACATATTGCCTCACAGATTATCATGGTCAAGAATATCATTTTATTTGCTATATAATATTGTTTTAAATAATATTGTTTTATTTTATATTGTTTACTTAAATATAGTTGTAAAAAATATTGTTTTTTGAGTATTTTAAAATGTATTAGTAAAAATATACATTTTAGGTGTAAGTATTGTTGGTATCATTGTTAATAATTTTTTGTAATCTAATCTGTTTAATTTCATTTTTAATTAAGTTAATAATTTATAATGTAGCTGGTTATTGGGCTTGTAGGGGAATATATTTCTTTTGTTAATTAACCTTGTATTGTAAATGACATATTTAATTGATTAATAATTATGTAAATTGTTTAATTGTTTAGTGGTTTCTTTAAGTATTCAAGTTTAGTTGTTTAGTTGTTTTATGTACATACTGAAAATTTATATTTTTTTAGTATTAATTTATATTTTTTGTGTGTGGTGTTGGTTTTGTAGAGGACTCGGGTGGAAATTTAAATAAATGTAAACTAATTTTATTTATTGCTAATTCATTTTTAATTGGTAATTAATTAGGTAATTGATTATTGAATAAATACATTGTTTTATTTTTTATTGTACTAATTATATATATTTATTTAATCTGACAGTATATTTACACTTTTATTAGTAATTTATATTTCAGTAGCAGTTTGTTGTTTTTTGGGGAAATATTATTATGCAAGTAATTTTTTTAGTGTTTACTGTTTTTTTGTAGGTAAGAAAGCACATTTTATTCAAAATCTTTTTGATTTGTCATTTAATTGTGTTATGCATTTTTTTAAATACCATATACTATGTATTCTTAATTCATAATATCAATATCATTTGATTTATCTCTGCTTTTATGTATTTACATGTTTTTAATAAAATGATTTGAAAATGGAATGGTATTTGTAGTCTCTCTAAAGTCCAACACTTTTCATTCTGTTCCTTAGATTGGAGTGAGAATAGTAAATCTAACCCCACCAGGAGTACAAAACCTTCCCTACAGTTGGGTAACCTGGAGTGGGAATAGTAAATGTAACCACTCCGAAGTCCAACATTTCTGCTACTATTGCATGGGCTGAAGTGGGAATAGTAAATCTAACCCCTCCACAGTTCAACACTTTTCTTTCTATTGCTTAGATTGGAGTGAGAATAGTAAATCTAACCCCTCTAGAGTCCAAAACATTCCCTACAGTTGCCTAACCAGGAGTGGGAATAGTAAGTTTAACCCCTTCGAAGTCCGACACTTTTGCTATTATTGCATGGGCTGGAATGGGAATAGTAGATTAAGGGCTAGATGTAGGTAATTCCGATTTACCTACTCTTAAATACCGAATTTTACCGATTCGGTATTTAAGAGTAGGTAAATAGGAAGGAGGCAGATGTAGGTAATTTTAAATTCAGAATTACCGAATCTGTAACATTCGGTATTTACCGATTCTGTAAATACAGAATCGGTATTTCCCATGGATTCCTATGGGCTTTGAAGCCCATAGGAATCCATGGGAAATACCGATTCTGTATTTACAGAATCGGTAAATACCGAATCCTGCAAGGGTGAAGGGGGTGTCACTTTGACACCCTCTAGCACCCCAATTACAGGCTTGTGTGACATGTGGCACACAGACATGCCCTAAGGGCATGTCTGTGTGTCACATTGCACAGGTGTGCATGCACAGATGTGCATGCACACCTGAATTTGGTATTTTACCACACAATAGGATTGTGTGGTAAAATACCGACTCTTAAGGGCCTGTGGCACTGTAAACTGTGCCACCTACATTTGGAATTACAGAATCGGTATATTTACCGATTCGGTAATTTACCGAACCGGTAATTTTACCGAATCGGTAAATATACCGATTCTGTAATTTTCAGCCCCCTACATCTGAAAACCCTAATACCGGTCGGAAATGACCGAAATCGGCCATTTCCGACCGGTATTAGGGCTCCTACATCTGGCCCTTAACCCCCCCCAGAGTTCAACACTTTCCCTACTTTTGCATAGGCTAAAGTGGGAATAGTCAATCTAACACTGCTGGAGTTCAATACTTTCCCTAATTATGCATCACTGGAGAGGGAATAGTAATTCTAGCACCTCCAGAGTCCAATACTTTCCATACAGTTGCGTAGCCTGGAGTAGTATTGGTAAATCTAACCACTCCGAAGTGCAACACTTACTCTACTGCTGGTGAAAGTGGAGCAGGAATAAAAAATATCACCCCTCCAGAGTCCAACACTTCCCTTACTGTTGTTAGACTGGAATGGGATTAGTTCATCTAACCCCTCTCTAGTCTATAATCTAACCTCTCTGGAGTCTTACACTTTTCCTGCTGTTGCATAAACTGAAGTAGGAATATTTAATCTAACCCCGCTGGTGTCTAACACTTCCCTACTTTTGCTTACTCTGGTGTGAGTACAGCTAATCTAACCCCTGCGGAGTCCAAACTTTCCCTACTGAGCGTAGACTGAAGTGGTAATAGTTTATGTAACCACTCCAGAGTCCAACACTTTCCCTACTGTTCTTTAGATAGGAGTGGGCGCAGAAAATCTAACCCCTCCGAAGACCAACACTTACCCTACTGTTTCATGGAATGGAGTGGAAATACTAAAGTCACCCCTTGCAAGTTAGACTTTATATAATGTCTGTTAAACTACATCTATAGCCTATTAATAAACATCATTGTTTTTATGAGTCGAGACTACAGATTGGATCGACATTTTGGTGACAAATATTTTCTGGCCATCAGTTCAGCAGGAGGCGATAACTCTAAATTTGATGGAAGGTACATGTACACACTGATGGTAGAAGCATGTTGCAACTGAAAACAGGACAAGGGGGTCACACTGCCTTATTGCAAGCAGTGTGTGTAGAGTACAGATATACTGTACATTGATTTTAGAAACAAAGACTGGCCTGCCAGTGAACCACAGCTATCAAGCAGCACATGCACAACGCTGGTGGATAGAGAATGGCATAGACTGGGTACTCTCACATCTCTGAACACCGTGTTTAAGATTAGTTTCCAGATTGCAAGAACATAAACACTATACATTTGTGCGGAGAAATGACAAGCCAGTGTGCGTGAGTCACTGCCTTTGACCACCCTGTGTACATTCAAAAATATTGGCCTTGCACATGCCTTTCCTTTGCAAGAGATGCCAAAAAGACAATTGAGCACCAAGCATGCCACAGAGCACCAAGCGTATCACCTACTGCTCTTATGCTGGAATGACATCTGCCTAAGACCGGGGCGAATTTCTATGTACCTAACCCTCACACGTAACCTTACCACATAGCAGTATTCTGCACCCTGCTTATTGATTTTGATTTGATTAGGGACTGTTCCTGTACTGTCAAGACGTTTGCCATTGCAAAGCAAGGAGGTGTCGCCTCACTCTAAGATAAATGCAGCACACAGCTCTTCAATACACATGACTGTAGAAGCACCTACTAGTGACCTCAAGACAGAAGTGCACCTCATCAAACCTGTTAACAAGCACACCAACTGAGACCTATCTGCAGGTGTCCCCCTGACTCAGTCACCGTTTGGGACAACGACGGACAGAGCGGGGTCTCACATTTACCTGAGCCAGGTCCAGGAAGAGGTGAGGTCCTTTCCCCGGGCACACTGGATAACACCAGGTGCCAAGGAGGAATTGAAACAGATGTAGGAGAAATATATCCTTTACTGTTATTCATTCACTTGTGTGTTTTTTATTATAATTTTTTCACACGTTTCTCACTAAATTGGCAGTAGCATTCTTTGAGAACAGAGACCCTGACGAAAGCCTTGGGTTTCTTCCCATAATAGGCTGAAACATGTTGGTCCTCTCGCAGCTATTTGTTTAAACTGCGTTTATGTTGTTGCACTGTTCTTGTTTTTAACAAGGAAGGGGCTCATGCACAATAAAGTAATTTTTGTTAAAGTTCCCTATCCTGTTTTAACCATCACATTCATCTTTATATTTTTTGCACTGCACTTTCCCATCAGATCATCATCATTTGGTCTAATCTAGTAATTGCAGGTCATTACCCCATGCCAACGATGGGGGTATGCCGTATGTCTCAATGATCAAGAGACAGAATACCCTGGCAGGATTACCAAATGAAAACATTGATCCATACAAGTTATTGATGGGAATCCATAATGGGTTTTGCTTAGCAATTACAGGTGGCCCTTTTCTTGGCGATCTGGTCTGTTGTTCATAACTGTTAGCTACTTCTTTATCTTGATGTACTTTTTTAGACATGAAGGTATTTTGAAAGATATTCAGATCAGGTTTCTGATTTAGACCTCTAAGTTTGTTTGTTGTTCATGTCACACACACACACACAGGGTTTTTGGGTGAACTATATATTTCCAATGCTGTGTAAAACATGGACTCCTCACAAGCAATCATATTAGGTCCTTGTTTTAACCACAGTCATGGCAACCACCATAGTTTGGAGAGAGCAGATTGAAATCTTTGAAAACATATTGAGATTCTTGACAGATTGACCTACTCTCCTAGTAGGAAAGATGTGCCTATGTAGAGTGCTTTAGGAAAGGAAGGGCGGCAAGTCCACTATACAAGCACTTACTGGTAGCTGTAGATGCACAGGTGTGGTATTGCTGATGTGTACAAGGAAGTTAGATCAAGATTTGAAATGAGATTTGAAAGAGCACTAATATAGCAATGACACAACCCAAATGTTTAACTCAGCTGCAAGGTTTAACAAATCCGTGGCTGAATTTGTAGTCAGATTAAGAGAGCCAGCCATAAAAAGCCAAATTAGATAATGAGAAATTAGCTCCTATAGGATACATTTATTGCACGGTGTGCAAGTAAAAACATGAAAGAGGGGATGGGACCTACTGCATTCCCTCGCTAAAGAATGCCATAGCTATAGCCAAGGTGGTTTAAGAGTCATATCAATGCATGAAAGAAATACAACACATGAAAGGGAAAAGACATATCAATGTAGCTATCCCTCAGGATATAACTATGGAAGTCACTAAGAATTAGATGCCATTTAGCAAGGTACCTGGTGGTGACAGCAGGGTTTTCAGGCAAAATAATTGTGTACGAAAGTGTGGCCCCAGGGGGTGTCATAGATGTGAGAGTAATTATCCCAGTTTAAAGTCAAGGTCCTTAGTTGCCATAGGAAAGTAGTGCAGGCGACGTGGAACTAAGGAACGAACATTTTGTCCAAATGTGCAGAGAAGGAACTTAAAATGGTGACTTTGGGGGAGGAGAGTGAGGAAGGTTTGAAAAGAGTGTTAAGCGCCGAGGAGACGGAACAGGCTGAAGAGTCTGAAGAGGCACATGGTAGCTAATGCTGACCAAGAGCAGTGTTTCAAACTAAGGATTGGGAAGTAGACACAAGCTCCATGTGTACCATAAATCCAGAATCTGTTAACAGAACTATGACCTTCTCTTAACTTGAGCCATAAAGATACCAACTCTAAGGGATACTAAGGCAGAAACATTTTGTTTTGCATTTAAAAAAAGAAAACATTTAAAGTTTCTTTTCCATTTTTGCAAATAAGTTACCATATGTACTCAGCAATCAATAATTACATAATAATCCATACATTCCATGCCTTTGTACAGGCAGTCGTAGATCGAGCACCCGCCAGAAGCATTTGTGTAGTCAGCATGAGAGACCAGGCCCCTTTACAAACGAGTGGAGGTGTAGCTACTCGTCAATGTTTGTTGTTTTCATACAGTAGCACCATGAGCATAGTGAACGACTATTAAGACACATGTTGTGAGCTGGCTGTGTCTTCAAGCGTAAGGAGATATATACGCAGTGGCTGCCACATGTCGCGCGTTCTGGATGTTGGCAGCTGTAAATGTACGTATAGTTCGCTATTCATGTTGCAATGCATTAAACTGTTGATCCACACCTTTTGCACAGGTGGGTGGCTGCTACCCCAGTATATGGCAACCTCCCTCTTAGCTAACAGGAGTGCAATGGCTATGAAGCGGCGCAAGGCTTTAGGGATGGCGTGAATAAATCCCAGGAGTGCCATTAATGGGGCAGGTGTGAGTACAATTTGAGCCATGCGTGACAGTTCCACAAATATAGTCCACCAATATTTGGCCACTTTTTCACAGGTCCATGTCATATGGGCAAAGGCAGTGGATGGTGAATGACATTTGAGACATGCATGGGAACGGGAAGCGTCCATCCGATGTACTTTAGTCGGTGTGACGTATGCCCGACACATGAACTTAAAGTGAAGCAGTTTGTGACGATAATTAAGAGACACCAGGCGTGTTTGCGTGCAGCATTTGTGCCACTGGAAGTCTGTCAGTTGGTGTCTGAGGTCTTATTCCCAGGCAATGCGGACCCATGCATTCCAGGTACAGAGCAGCGCCACACGCGACTTGTACATTTTGGATATCAAATGTTTCCCTCCAGTGTCCATGATAAGCAACGTCAAAGGTGGGAAGTCGTCCGGCTCAAGGGGCTAGCCGGGGATCTGGCTGTAAGTGCCCCATGCAGCCGCTGCAGTACGACTGGTCCATTCTGGGAGCATCCTAACAACGGGGATCCTCCGTTCACGAGCAACTGTGCCCAGCAGGGAACAAGTCTCCATTGGTGTCAAGGGAGTATCTGGATAGGGTTCGACGGACAAGGGCCTCCTGCGTAATGGGAAGCCAAGGGTTTGCAGCTAAAGGGAGGGCCGACAAATACAATAACTCGCCTCCCATTATCCGGAACAGCCTTTTTCATGCTCAGCTGGTTGTGGATACCGTCTGGATGTCCTGCGAGTCGTGTGGCAACCCTGCACATAACAGTGCAGCCAGCAGCATCAGATCGGTGAGGTCCACGTGCGGCCTAGCATACGGTATCCTGGCATTCGGATGATACCAATGACATGCAAATCTACACTGGGCTACCAGATAGTATATATGAAAGTTTGTAACCCCAAAGCCTCCTCTCTCGTAAGGTAGGGTCATAGTGTCCCAGCTGACACTTGGTAGCTTTCCTCCCCAAATAAGACGTATTAACAGTGTACGAAGTGCTGCAAAAAATGCATTGGCCAATGGGATCTAGATATTATTGAACAAATACAGTAATTAGGGCACCTTAACAGTAGCTATGCGGCCGCCATGGTTAGGGGAAGTTTCAGCCAGCGTTTAACCGAACAGTCAGTTTGGCCAGCGCTGGCCCATTATTGAGGTAGATTATCTGCTCCTTTTCGCTATGGATATGTAACCTCAAATATTTGATGGACCCATCATACCACACTAGTGGAAATTTACCATTAATGCTACGTGGGGCTGATTACAGGGGCAATAGCTCGGATTTGCCCCAGTTAATAAGTAACACAGACAAGGCTCCATATCTGATTGTGTCCCTCAGTATTGGGCTAAGTCTCTCTCGGGTGCCTCACATAAAGAATAATGTCATCTGCATAAAGTGTAATTAGGATTGGGCCAGTTTTATACTGCAGTCCTCTGTGGAGGTGCTGTTCCTGTAAGTGGTGCACCAGAGGATCCAACGCTATTATGAACACTAAGGGTGATATCGGACACCCTTGCCACATTCCCCGTGTAAGGTTAGAAAGAGCACATCAGCCTGCCGTTCATGCTGATGCGTGCTGTGGGCTGCATGTATAGTAGCATGATTAGGGCTGTGAATCTCAGTGGAATTCCCATGTTGCACAATATTGATTTCAGAAACGGCCACTCCAGCGAATCGAATGCTTTTTCAGCATCCAGCAACGCTGCAGTGGCAGGCACCGTGAGGGAGATTCTGTGCAGAACCGCAAGGAGGGTGTCCAAGTTCAGGTATGTTATTTGGGCTAACAAGAGGGAAAGCCTGGTAGCCAACATTTTGGCTAAGATCTTGTCGAAGTTCAACAAGGAAAGTGGCCTTTACGAGCCGCACTGCAGTGGATCCTTCCCAGGCCTGGGGAGCAGTATTATCACTGCTTCATGGAGAGTGGGCGGGAGGAAACTTTCTCTGTCACCTCTTGATAAAGTTTTAAAAGACGTGGAGCGAGCAAGTGTTTATACACCTTGTAAAAGCTATCGAGAATCTGTCGAGGCCCGGTGCTTTCGCCCGATCCATGGCCTCTATTACCTTGATTATTTCCTCCACTGTAAAAGGCTCCCCAAGAAATTGTTGATGCGTGGAAATGAGCCACACCATGGCTATCTCATCTAAATAGTGGGCTCTGTCCACTGCCTCACCTGCGATCCGCAATGTGTATAAATCGGTATAGTAGGTAAGTATTTCGCTTTGGATACCAAGTGTGTCAGAAATGTAGGTACAGTCTGAGCGTAAGAGAGACGTTATATAGGAATAGGCCCCTAGGGCACTGTCGCATTCGAGCCAGTGTGCGCCCCGGTCTTTACCCCTCCCCGTACCTCCTGGCCACAGCATACTTTCCCAGCGAATGTGTTTCATGTTCAGCCGCTCCGCGAAAGTCTGCTAGTAGGGAGGCACGGTGTTGCCAGTGTGTTGTCAGCCCCTGCGATACTTGGGCCTGATCAATCTCTGACAGCTGTTCTTCTAGTTGAAAAAGAGTACGTCTCAGATTCTTAAGGATCCTCACATGCTTGGAAATACAGATCCTTCTTATGTAGGCCTTAAAGGCCTCCATAATGTAGCCCATAACTCTACTGTCCCCTTGTTTATTTCAAAATATTCCACTATAGCTGCTCAGCGTACCAATTGGAATAGGTTATTGTGAAGTGGCGACCCGGGGAATCTCCACTACCTCTCCATCCTGCCCGCCCTAGGAATACAGAACTACAGGAGCTCTGAAGAGTGATAGGACAGGGTATGTGGGAGGTGTTATATGGGGTCAATACACTGAGTCATGGTGGGTGTAACTAGCCAGTAGTCCAAGCGGGTCCAGGTGTTGTGTTGTGCTGAGTAGTATGTATAGGTATTGGTGGCACCAAGTGTCAATTAAATGATGTGTCCCACTTAATTCTTCCAGAGCACAACAGAATCACGGCTTGGCTTCAGGGGGTGAACGTTGTACTGTGGTGCTGGGAATCGAGTAGCAAGTTAAGGTCTCCCCATATGCAGATGTGGTCTACCTCCATTCGATCAATCTGAGCCTGTAGGTCTAGATGTAACACTGGGCTGTCCGTGTTTGGGGCATACACATTAACTAGGAGTATGTTGTAACCCAGTAACCAGCAGATAACGTCCCTGCACATCTGCACGCATCACCGACAGCTGGAAAGGTATTCATTTGTGAATTAGTATTGATACTCTCCTGGGGTATATGGGGAATGTGCTATATCCCGCAAAGTACCAATGGGATCCCCATGCCACGGCAAAGGTATGAGGGAATGTGGGGCACAAATGTGTTTCCTGCAAAAAAGCAATGTCAACCTGGAGCCTCTGTAGATACTACAACACCTGCTTGCCTTTGCACCTGTTATTCAGTCCTCGTATATTCCAGGTTATGAATGTGACATCCACAAAAGGGTGGAATCTGTCATGTGCAGTCATTGCTGGGCTGAGAGATGGGGAATAGAGGTTGCTAAGAGCAACAGTGCAATACCAACAGCAACCTGGATGCTCAACACAATGCCCCCACCTCATTCCCATCCCCATTCCTACAATAACGGGGAAATCCCGACCCCAACAACATTGCTGCAATCCGGAACATTTGCAACGTATTCATAGCACCCAAACAAAAGAAGTGTAATCACACTCAGGCAGTGGCAACGCTACACCAGTTCCACACTCTCTGTAAAGGAAACAAAGACAATGCAATGCAGTGTGCCATTAACTAGGACAGTACACATTAGCTGGTACAGGGGAAGACATGCAGCAGCATGATCTGATACAGCTCAGTAGAGTGGCATAGCTACAGAACAGGTGAGAGACAAGAAATTTAGCTTGCAGAGAAAAGATCAGTTCTGGCGCCGGGTTTGGAATCCAATGGCGATCACTCAGGAGAGTTATTTTGGCGCATCACTTGTGCCTCGGAATACATGCAGCAGAACTCCTGGACTGCCGTTGGGGTTTCAAAAATGTGTCAACTACCGTACGTTTATGAATTTTATGAAATTCGAATAAAGGTCTTTTGAACTTGAACTTGTGTTAACTACCGTTTATCTCGACTCTTAGGCGGGCAGGGTATAACATCCCATAAGCAAGGCCCAGGTTGGGAAGTGTGGCCTTAACACCAGTAAACTTGCGGCGGGCACCCTGGACCATCGCTGTGAAGTCGGGGTAGAAAGAGACTGACAAGCCCTGCCAATTGAGTGGCCCCTTTTCTCTCGCTAGATGCGAAGCAGTGTTTCTGTCCCGGATGTTTTGCAGTCTAATGACGAGTGGGCGTGGCGGACAGCCTGCATTTGGGCACGGTCCCAAGGTGTGGAGTGCCCTCTCAACTATGAACGTGGTTGTAAATGTTTACCTGCCAAACAGGTCGACCAGTAACTGCTCCATAAACCAATTGAGGCAGCTTATGTTTGTAGATTTCAGAATCCCAGGATGCGAATATTGTTGCATCTACTTCATTCTTCATTGCAACTATCTTTAGGAGTTTCTCCATACTCTCCAGCCTCTTGGCCATCTGGGACAATCCATCCTCGAGATCCGAAACCCTGCCTTCCACTGTGTTGAGTCATCACTCATGAAGGTCCAGGCATGCCCCCATCAAGTCCAGGTGCTTATCGAGTGAGTTAAAGCGAGTGTTGAGGGCCTTAAAGCCTGCTCTCAGCTCTACCATAAGGGCATTAGCCCCAGCCGGTGATGAATTGTGGGTATCCTGCAGACTCCCTTCTTCTGCCGTCTCCGACATGGGGCCCACCTCAACGCACTTACTTTTGTCAAAAGTAAGCTGGCACTGTTTGGCATCCCCCCAACACAGTAAGTCCAACAGTAGGGCACACCCATCACAGCCCAAGAGGGGTAAAAGGAGGGAGGGGCTTGGAGACGCACCAAGTCCCGGGCCAGCCCAACTCAGACTGATGGCCGTCACCCTGGCTAGCCTGTGGAACCTGTCACCAAAGGGTCTCTGAGAGAATAATGGGCCGGCCTTATCTGGCGTGAAGTTGTGCTTGGTTTCATCACGCTCCCCCGCCGTTCCAACTCTCTCGCACCACAGCCGCCACCGGTTCCCTCAGGGCCTATGCACTCTGGCGGCACGTCCATCGTCACATGTAGTCTCTGTGCTGGATACCGTGAAGCCACCGCCCCCTTCGCCACCCCCCCCCCCGCTGCAGCCTGGTGTTCACGAGCGCAGCTGGTTCTACAAAGCCCCCGCCAGACAGAAGGTCTCCCCACCTGGGCAGCGTCTCTCAGCCTCAAAGGAGTTTCACCTTGAGCCAGCCAGCCCTGTCAATTCCTCGGTGCAGTATGTAGTTCTGCCACCCTCTGTGCCACTATTTGTTCATGACTGGGTCTTGCTGGGGAGGTGGACTGCTGTACCAGTCATTATCCAGCTAGGATGGAGGATTTTGCCTACTGTATGGCCAGAATTGTGGAGAGATCAGCGGAGCTTCAAGGCTATGCGGCTATCTTGGTCAGCAGTTTGGCCACGCCCCCTAAGGCAGTAACATTGATTACTTGGTTTACATATGAGGTAAGGAACATTAAAGGAAAATGTATGTGGGAAAGAGTGGGCTACCAATATTAGGGTGGGTTCATTCATATGACCTACATTTCATAAATCCTAGGGCTCCCAACCAAGTGATTGCAGGTGAGGACACCAATCTAGAGGATATTTTAATGACTGCTGAGAAGGTTAGTGCTTTGAAGGTTAAAAGAGGAAGTGGTGGCTGTTAGGCACAAACCCAGGAGGGTTACAGCTGTGACCTGGGAAGATGCTACAGAAAGCTCCTATAGACCCATTAAAGGTTTTTGAAGGGTGTCACAGGTGGTAATAACCAAGAAAGTGAGTGGCAGGTTAAGAGACTGCATAGACCTTTTGGTGCTTAAACCAAAGCATTGTAATTGTTTTCTGTTACCTAATATCAATGAAACTGTGCTTCTATTAGGAGGTGAGAAGTACTTCTCAAAATTAGACTTGAGGAGTGCCTATCATCAGGTCATTTTGTATCCTGATTTTAAAGCTCCCCCTTCATCAATAAACAGTAGATATTCCAAATCATTTATCTGTTCTTCAGACTTACGCCTGTGATGAGTGTTTTTTAATGCATGATGACAGAGATCTTGGGAGCACTGGACAAAGTTATAATTTTTCAGCATGACATCCTGGTTTTCGGGAGGACCATTCAAGAACTTAACATGGCGTTGAAACAGGTGTTAAAGGAATTGAAAAAAGCTGTTGTGACATTGCGGAAAAACAATTGGCACTGCTTGTAAGAAGTGGAGTACCTGGACTATCCTACTTTGGCTCTTGGGGTGAAGTTTGGTGGACAGAGTTATGCATCGCAAAAGTGACTCGTACTCTGTCCGCCAAACCCTCAATCCACATCCCTCATTTAGAGATGGGCAGGCTTTAAGTTTTCAATCAGTGTATTCCTCATTAATACTCAACTGAAAACATCCTCCGAAGACATAACAGAGTAGGAATGGTGAGATGAGGACATTACACTGCCTGTCCTGTTTAGAGTGGACAACTTAATATCTTGTTTTCTTGTCCATCACTATCACAAAACACTTGGCGGAAAGGGACATTAAAAAAAAATAATGCCCTATCACCCACTCCCTGGCAGGACACTCATAGGGTATGGGGGAGCATTCGTTTTTGTTGTTTTTTGTGAAACAATTGCTTTAGGATTTTGTTTCAGAAAAAAAAACCTTTGAAATGTTTGGTGAAAGGTTGTCAAAACTAACAGTGACCCAACACCAATAGTTTTGTAGATTGAAAGGAACAATTGTTATGGTGGTTCCTTTCAATGTACAGAGGTGACCACTGGGCTGGAGGTTATTTGTACATTTGATGTACAGTAGTCTGTCAGGATGTCCTCCACCACCCTACAGACAGAGTACCATCCATCAAATGCTAATCCAGGCCCTTAGCGAGAAATATAACGGAGGCAGCAATGCCAGTGAACAAGGACCAGCTAAGATCATTCATCGACCTGAGTGCCATGCCAACTTTTTCAGGGTTTTACCAACAAAATATGGGATCTGTGTGAGTGATTAAGATATGGTATGTTTTATGAGGAGGCAGCCCTCAGCAAAAAAACAAATTGGAGGAAATTAAAGAAGGCTTTGACAATTAATATACTTGAGTACCCTTTGATGTACAGAGAAAACGTGTGTCACTGTGGATGCAAGTGCCCATGGAATTGGTGCAGGGCTTTCATAGGCCCATCACTGTAAATGATAAACTTAACCTCTCACTTAGTGACCAGGTTCTACAGGAATTACTCGGTGACAGAGAGAGACGCGTTGGCAGCCCCATGGAGTACTGACAATGTTCATACATATATTTGGTGTATAAAGATTATGTTGAGGACAGATCACAAGCCACTGGTAATGGCATTGCATGAGTAGCAGACAAAAGCTCAGCAAGGTGTGCCTGATTGGTGGCTAGACTTCAGGAATACTATTATGAGATGCATTATATAGCAGGATGGTAAATAAACCTGATGACTGCCCATCTACATGTCTAGAGCTGGAAACCTTTGTAATGGAAGAGGTGGTAGCCGGTGCATGTGATGTCACAGACAGCTGTGGATATACAGAGTCAAAGGAAGAATGTATCAGGACAATTGATAATGATAGTATTTTAAGTGAAGTTAAATCATTCATTGAGAGTAGGTATAAGAGAGAAATTGGTGTGCCAGCATGTGTGAGCCTTATTTTATGGTTTTGCATGTAGTGTGTGGAGATAGTGATAACGTGGGTAGACAGGTTAGTCCTTGGCAATAAGATTCACAGAAAGTTGATTGAGCTAGCTCCTGAGAGGTATTTGGGCCAAACACTGGCTAAAAAAAGGGTGTGAGAAACATTTTGGTGGACAGGTTTGAAGGAACAGGTGTTGAATTGGATGGTGGAGTGTAAAGCGAGGAAGGAAGGAGAGAAGAGATTGAAGGTGGGTGGTACCTCTGTTCAGCGAAATTTTGATCCTTGTGCACTGATTTGAATAGATTTCATTAGACCATTTATGGCTTTATCAAAGTCTTTACATAATGAAACTGTGATAATGTAAGTGTATTCTAAGTGGCTAGAGGTGTTCATGACGGTGATCACCACTGACAATACAATTCTGTGTTGATTAATATTTTCAGTTGGGAAGGTTTACCCAACTTTTTTTGGCATATAATAGTAATCAACCCTCACCAATTAGTGGCTTCTGCCATATTTCCTGATGTGGGGAGGAGAGGATGGTATTCAGGTTTTTCTTGTCTGGCTGAAGGTCAAATTGAGAAACGATGGGCGAGGTAAGTGGTGATGTGATACTAATGGGTGTGTGAAGCAGATTGGGTCAAGGAGAAACAAGTTAAGGTCAGTGCTGGATTTTCTCATTTTAAGGGCCATTAGAAAGTAAAGAAAGTGTGAGGAAATTGGGTTCAGTTGGAGGATGGACAATAATGGAATAGAAGAGTGGCTTGTACCAGAGAAAAAGCAAGTATGAAAGGACTGTAGAATAAGGATGTAGTGGGATGATGCTGATGACTGACTGCAAGTTTAAAGGAATGCAGGTAGACAGGAGTGAGGAGTGACAGGTGCAACAAGCGAATGCTACAGTGGCCAAGGTGCAGGACAGCACTGACAGAGAATGATGGCAGTGGCTGAGGTGGAAATGTTACTTCTCCTCAGGACAAGGAGTGCTCCAGTCTGGCTGACTGACTGTGTTTGATTGAATATTTGTTGTCTGTCATAGGTCCTGTTGTGTTGATTTTGTCATCCATTTATAGAGCACAGTGCAGCAAAAATTGTTTTTCAGCCATTATGGGTCCAAATTTAAACAACGGAAATAATCAAGAGTCAAGAGTTAAGTTTTCATTTTTATTGTGCAAGCTTGAAAGGTTGGCCAGAAGATGCAACACTACGGGAAGGAAATTCCACAAAAAGGTTGTGAATGTTGAGAAGAAGCATCCTCCACAAGGATTTGACACTGAGATTAATGGCCCAGAAGATTTGGTGGCACAAAAAGTCTAATGTGTGACCCCAAGGCTGGATTACAAATCAAACTTCGCTCTGGCACAGATGTTCAAAACCAGCCCCGCTTTTTTTCTCTTAGTCTTTCTCTGTCTCGCTCTCTATCTTTCTCTCTCTCACTTTTTCTCTCCTCTCTAGGGTGGAGGTTATACCAGTGGAAAGAAGGAGGAGGAGCTGCATCCTGGAGAGGGGAGTCCCAAGGGAAGATGGCAGCAGAAGCTTCTTCCAGAGCCATGAGGCACAATTGTTCATTGGAACAGCTGCAGGATGTATAGGAGAGGCTTAGCTCACCACCTCATAACCAACTCCAGGGCTGGAGCCTTTGGGTTTGGTGGTTCTCTTGTGGTGACATGCATGCACCAGGCTAATATACCAGAGTACTTTATAGCAGTGTTCGTAGTGAACTAAACTTGGATTTGACAACACCAATTGATCTGGAGGAAAGATGTCTGCTGGTGGAGTAACTGGCGGTGTCAAACCTCTGGTTGTAGATTGTGGCAAGCTTTGGTCCATCAGACTGGTAAAGCAGCTTTGAGCTGACAATAGAAGCTGTAGACACAGAAAATCAGTTGTTTGGAATACTGACAAGTAATATTGTTAGGTGTAAGTCAAGGGATGATGGCGACTAAGTGGGATTTGACAAAAGCGGCATGGGGCATCCCATTAGTATATCATGCACCGTTAGCTTAGTTCATTAGCTAAGGATGTGTAGTGATGAGGTCCGCAGCCAAGATGTAGTTTTATGTAGATTTATTAGTTGTAATTACAAGTAGTTGAGTTGTAGAGATGCAGCCCCACCAGGAGCAGTCTGCCTGCTGCTCTGCCCATACTCCAACTGTCACACTCAAGCATTCAGGCACCCAAACATTCCAACCATGTCCATCACACCAACATTCCATCCATCACATTCACACTGGATGAGCAGCTAGGGAGTAAGTGTTGGAAATGGGATCCCTGGCTGGCCAGGGCTTTCGCCAAAGTCAGTCAGAGACCACCACTCCCAAGTCAGGGCAAGGGAGTTACACGCCAAGATAACCCCTGCTCACCCTCTAGGTAACGTGGCGCGAGCAGCAAGGCTAAAATTGGAGGCGATGTAAGTTAAGTATTTGCGCACGCACCCCAGCAACAACACCCAGGACCCACCACAAAGGAAACTCCACACAAGGTTATATAAAAATAGCCTTTGTATTACACCAAAACACATTAGATAAAACACACACTTTACAATGTGCCAGAGGCACGGGCAGAATTTACAGGGGATATGTACAAGACAGGGCCACCTGGACCACTGTCAGGAATCAGCACTTTTAGAAGTAACACTTTTAGAAATAGCACTTAGAATGTAGAATGTAAATTTACTTTAGCACAAAATAGCACACAACCAGTAATCACTGGTAACCAGGACCTCACTAGCACCACCTGTACTAGGAAGAAAACAACCACCTAAGTATTACAATACCTGTAGGGGTGTAAGAACATAACACATGATGCAATGCATAACATTCATTCAGAGGTGTAAGGAAGGAAGGCACATGACGCATAAAAACACATTCAGAGGTGCAGGAAAAGTACAATTGCGCCAAACTCACAGAAGTCACCACCTGTGACTGTCCATAGGCAGGAACACCAGAACTGTCCCAATGTCAGGGGCCTAAACGTGGCAGCTGCCCACGAAGTGCTGGGCAGCTGTGTGACTACTGGCAGGACAATGCTGGGGCCAACATTGGAGCCCCACAGGCTCTGAAACGACAACGTGGGCAAGGAACCTCTCTGGGCTCTGAAATAAAGATGTGCCCCTTGAGCCCTCGTAGGCTCTGAATACAAAACGGCCCCCACCGTTGGAATCCCTCTCCTGGGGACTCGAAATAAGGAAATGGCCCCAGAGCCCTCGTGGCTCTAAACAAATACTATGCCCCCTGAGCCTCTCAGGCTCACACACCAAATGCCACCTTCCGTCGGAGCGGCCCGCTATCACGTGGGGCCGCTCAAGGAATTCGCCGGGACCTCCACGGGGCCTCCCACGGACTAGGCTGCCCCCGAGCCTCTCAGGGCTCAATCAGTAATGCCCCCGGACGTTGTGGTCTCCTCTCAGGGAAACTCGAAAATGGGCAAGGCCGCCTCGAGCCTCCGTGATGTGGGAGCCTCTCAGGGCTCAAAGAAGGAATGCCCCACTCACCGGGTCTGTGGCGAGGTGCTTCTCTCCTGGCGGCGTCTGCAGGCGGGAAAGCTCCTCCGGGCAGACTTGCTGGTGCAGCGGGCGAGGCTCCTACTCTCCGGGGCCTCGCTGAAGGCAGGACAGCTGCTGCAGGCTTCTTCTCGCTCTCCAGGCAGGTCCCGGGCCGGCAGCCAATCAGAGCGCGGCCCGGGGAACTACGTCACGGGGTGTCCCGTCAGCTTCCTGGTGTCCCGCTCGTCCCGCCCCCGGCCTGCCTGACTTCCGGCCGGGCGGCGGCGGCGATACTGGCCAAGAAAAATACGGCAAGGTGCGGGGCAATGCCGGGTGGGCACCGGCTGAAGCACACAGAGCGCTCCCAAGCGCCAAATACGGGCACAGCGCTTCCAGGCGCTTTAGGGACAATAAAGCAGCGCTCCCAAGCGCTATAAGGACATGAAAGCTCTCCCAGGCGCTTAGAAGGAAAGTACAGCGCTCTCAAGCGCTATAAGTAAAATAAAGCGCTCCCAGGCGCTATGAGCACAGGTAAAGCGCTTCCAGGCGCTTTAGAGGCCAAAAAGTCCAGCAATTAAGTCCTTCAGGTAGGCAGGGGGCAAGGCTGGGCCCAGAGCCAGCTCACTGGGTCTCCAAGCAGGGAGACAGTCCAAGTGGCGGTCCTCTGGCCCAGCAGCAGCAGCAGCCCCCTCAGGATCCTGGAAAAGAACAACTTCTGTGGGGACACAGCCCCATTTTTATACACCATTTCCTTTGTCTGTAGGTGCAGGGTGGGGGCAGAACCAGTCGCAGCTGGTTCTTGAGTACTCTGTTTACCTCAACCACCCTCTCTATTCACTGGCAGGGCTTGGGTCATTAGACGCACCACAGGGGGGCGGAGCCAGCATTGTTAGGGGAAAACCCAGCCTCATTCAGGACACAGGTACACTCCTCCCCAGCCATCAGCATGCTAATCTCCCACTCACCACCGGGCAGCCCCATCCAGACTTCCTGGAGCCTGGCATGCCAGCCAGCTCCAGCCAATCACACGCCAGCACCCTCACAGCACACGTACAGCCATGTCTAGGAATGTCACTTCCCCACTAGACACATACAAGCCGCACATACCGTTGCGCAGCATTCACTCCCACGAGTTCACACATACCAAACTCGAGCCTGTACACCCCACGCATCAGGAACTACCAGGGACACATACATTCCCCATGCATTCCTATGGGCGGGCAGGCCTAGCTCAGCACATGCACTCAAAGTGCGCACGCACTTTCCACTGGGACACAGTGAAAGTGCGCAGAACCCCAAAAATCACCATTGCCAGGTCACCATTTAAAAGCAAAAAGTCTAGGGGTGAACCTGCCCTAAGGGCCAAAGTCCAACAGTAAGTAACCAGATAAATACATCACAGGTTACAACATACCTTCCCTTCTTCCACAAAACAAAGATAGAAACCACATAGAGGAAGAAGGTTAAAACAAGGAAAACCCCAAAAAATAGAAAAATAGAAAAGTAGAGAAAAAGCAAGAAGAAAGTGAACCCAAACATGAAGGGATCATAGCAAAGATACCAAGAAAATTAAGCGTGTGCAAGGAAGAAAATACACCGGAGATATGCAAGAGTAAGTACAAGAGAAAATGAAATAAAAGGTTAAGACCGAAGTACAAGAGAAATGGAAAGAAAATTCAGAGAAAATATACAAGAGATGTACAAGAAGTACATGTAAGAAAAATAAACACTGTAGAGGTGATGCAAAGATCAATAAACATAATATATATATCACCCAACCATCATCCTCCTATACATTTTGTTTTAAAGAAACAGTAGTATTGGGTGAAGGACACCCGAACTGACTTTCCCCAAAATACAGGAGAATAAATGGACCAGAAACAACATTGAACATCTATACCCAGCAACAACCAAAGAAAATAGTTAGGGGAAAGAAAGAAAAAGAACATTGACTGTTAACCATACAGCCACAGAGGCCTAGGGACAGACAACCATGAATGTGGCACATGGTGAGAATAATATACCAAACAACAAACGTGCAGCACAGGACGAATTAAACACCGTTAGGAAACAAATGTAAGCTTGTACCACAGTGTTAACAAAACAAAGGCACACATAGGTCTAAAACCCATTAGAACGCAACGTGGGGTTCGAAACGTAAACAGAGCAACAGAAAACATGGGACTAGTACCAATTAGTGGTAGAAGGTGGTTCTGACACTCTGGGCCGCCCACATTTTTCGATTTTTGAGCACCTATTTGTTGAGCTTTTACTGTGGGAGAGCCTCATGACTTGGGACTCACCCACAGTGAACTCATGATGAGAGAGACTGCATGTGGGTTTTACTGGCGTCCCCCTCGCTTGACTAGGCCGCTACGCTGCAGCTAGAGTAAGGGGCACCGTGCTAGTTACATGCAGACACATGTGTACATGCGTGTGCACACGTGTACGGGCTGTACAGGGGAGATTCCTAGCGTGCACAGCCCCGGAGCAGCTACAAAAGTGAATGGTGTGGCAGGACTTATGCAGAATTTGGTGGTGACATGGAATAGGCTTTATACAGTGGGAAGAAACATGCCAGGGAAAGTCCGTGTGTTTAACTGTTTTCACTTCATTATTCTCCTATGGGGATGTGGAGCCCATGTGCTAGTTTCACTTTCCTAAAGGCCTACAAATTCCAGACACTCACTAAAGTCCACTGTAACTTGTGTGAGAAGAGGTATTGTGCAGAATCTAAAGAGATATCTATACTGCTTTTGGGTCATCCAGAACTGTCATATTGCTCTGACTCAGCTCATAACCAGGGCCTGGCTGGGGATTATTCTGGCAGGCTGGATAAATGACCTTTCTTGCAAGAGCGAAGGCCTCCTCTCCAAAGAAGAGAATATAGGTGAAGCTACAGGCTCATCCATCAGCATCTGTCACTGGGTGCCAGGCACCAGGCTGCACAAGGGGGAAGGCAGCACGGGAGAAGGGGCTTTCAGAGACCATGTGGCAGGAGACCCCTGGACGACTCCATCTTGAACCAACCCAGAGGCCTAGGCAGGAAGGAGGGAGCAGGGGCAGTGAAGTGATGTGTCGCTGTTTGATAGAACAAACAGAGACTTCCTGACAGCACCCTCCCCAAACTTTAAAAAGTGTTTGCACAGGAAGAGAAGCTCTCTCTGGGGTGTAATCTGCTGAGGCAGAGGGTGCTGGAGCCTGGCGCAATGAGCAGTTGGAAGGAGGAACCCCCTGACTGTCCCAGGATCCTGAATAGCACCAGGAGAAGAGACCAGGACCAGTGCGCAGAAGCAGGGGCATCTGCGCAGGGAGAAGAGAGGTCAGGAAGGAGAGCCAGGCGAAAGGCTGGCGCAGGGAGCCAGTGAAGACAGCTCCCTGCTGAATGCACCCTCCTTGAGACCAGGAGGGCAAAGGAAAGTGCTCCCAGTGGCTGGGGAGCGCCACCAGGAGCAAGAAGAGGCCAGAATCGCAAAGATCAGACCCCTGAGGGCTGAGAAATGCCCCCAGAAGGTAGGCGACCTTTGGCTTCTGGAAGGTCCTACAACAAAGCGCGTGGGGCTCCGCCGCCGGTCCATGATGTGCCCCCGGGGTGGGTCAGGTCCCAGGGGCTGCCCCCAATGTGAAGAAAAGCCAGAGAGCACCGTCGCGATCCACGTGAATGCGGCCAAGCGGGGAGCCAGGAGCCCACCCTGGCCCCGGCGATATGGGGGGTAGGGAGAGCTATCGTGCCCCTGGAAAGAAGGCTAAAGGGGCCCAGGACCCCAATAACGGGCCCGACGCCCCGAACACAAGTCGGGGAGCGCCATCACGCTCCCCGTGAACAGCCGAAACTGTGGGCAGGAGCCCACCCTGACCCTCATGGACACTGGATGCCGGGGAGCACCATTGCGCCCCCCAGGGAAGGTTCCCTGGGGCCCTGGAACCCAACTTTGGGCCCGATGCTGGTGGCGAAGGAGAGGGGGCGTGCCGTCAAGCAATGCCCCTCGCGATGAAGACGAAGCCAGGGAGCGCCGGCGCGCACCCCGTGAAGATGGCATGGGGGGCCCGGGACCCCATCCCCGGGGTCCTAAACAAGAGACAAGTTGGGGAAAGGCAGCGCGCTCCCCGTGAAGACTCGCCGGTCCAGCTGCAGTCACCGGGTCTGCCCGCCGGAGCGGGCAGAGCAGAAGAGCAGCGCTGGCGGCCGCACACAAGAGTGCGGGCCGGACTGGGAGTCAGCCGGAGCAGCCGGGGTGGGCTCCTTGGGCTGCACTAACCTCTACCTGTTGCCAGAACTGCAGGGTGCCCGGGTGGGACCAGGCCCCCGAAAATCAGAGAGAAGCCGCTGGGTGTGGGCTTCCCGAGCCGGAAACACTTACCTGGGGGTCCGGGTGGGACCAGACCGGGCCAAGGTGGGACCGGGCCCCAGCGAAGTGAGGCAGGTTGCGCTGCTCTCCCCGGCACAGCAGGAGAGCCACTGTTCTAATATGCACGTGGCTGAGGAGAAGCGCCCCATGATGCCTTGCAGGCCTGCAGGGGAAAGCTGCTTTTCTCTACTTGTGGTGGCCCCAGGAGGATGGGGTCACTACCACATGTGTGACAGAGTGCAGGGGAGCTGCAGGAGCAACGCAGTCTCCCCCCGCACAACGCAAAGTCTCATGGTGACTTGAAAAGAATAACCCCTCAAGGGCTTAGCCAGCATTTTAACACCTCCTGGGCTGGAACTTTTGTTCTGCAGCTGGGGATGTCTTGAGAAGTGCACCAAAGGAGTGAAGGGCTGAGTTGGGAATGTCTGGAGAAGGGCATCCCCTGGAGGTGAAGAGGTGTAATTGCACCCATAGTTCATTTATTAATGTTATTTCATTCAGAGGGACTGTAGGTCACATGTGTAATGTGAAGTACCTGTGTAAGGTGATGTCATAAGCAAAGTGGGGTTATGTTGCCAGACATTACTGCTAGGGTGTCTGGCTGTATACGCTTAATCCTGTGATTTCATCTGTGATGCCTTTAGGGGCTGTAATTGCAATGCATTCTAATGTCCAACAAATGTAATGAGTACTGTCATTCTAAAGTGATGCTTTCTTTTTGTTGAAAATTTCTTTATTGATCGCAATAAGTCACCAAAACAGATAAAACAGAATATAGTAGGGCATCATAGCATAAAATCTGCAGTGGTGAATATGACAATATATAGATATCATTTCCATTTTTTCATTTTCATGAACAGTACAACTCTATAACGTCCCCAACCCTCCCTCCCCAGCACTGATATTTCTAGTACAATATTCCAGGTTTGGCAGTGTCTCGAGTGTAACATCCATGTTGAACGGCCGGTGGGTCTCTCGTCTTCCTACTGTTACATATAAACATACAGTGTACAGTTCTGCCAAGGTCTACGACTTGGCCCAGAGGTAATCTCACTGGTATACAGCAGATGTGCATGCCACCCGGTGAGTGTGCCATCCCAGGGCAGGCTACGCCCTCCCTCCACTTCTGGGTCTATGCGCGCTCCTAGTCATCATGTTCCTGAATACCCATCTCAAACTCCACTAACAATACGTTCCAATCCAGTGAGATGGGATGTTTCCTAAGTCCCCTGCGTTCTTCTCTGTGCAGTTCCTGCCCTTCTGCCTTACCCCATCTTAACACTTCCCTGCCCCAGTTCTCTATCTCTGGTGGCCTAGCCGACTTCCACTTCATCGCTACCGCCCTCTTCGCCAACAACAATGCCAAATCCACAAATCTAGTAGTCACACTCCTTTTCTTCTCCTTGTGACCTATCCCCAGCATGCCGTATAATGCGGACGCGTAAGGTCTGCCCGGTGCTAACTCACTCAGGATGCGGTTAATCGTCCCCCAGTAATAACCCAATTTGGGGCAGTCCCATAACATATGCAGGAGTCCCGCGTCTTCATGTTGACATCTGGGGCAAGTGCCAGCTGTGTCAGGGAACATTGTACGCAGCCTGTGGGGAGTCAAGTAAGCCCTATGTACAATCATGAGCTGTATGAACTTGAATTTAGGATTACGTGATACTTTCTTTCGCAGTTTCAACACCTTGTCCCACTCTTTGTCACTAAGGGCTCTCCCTGCATCATCTTCCCAACGCAGCCTGAGGGGTTGTAGCGAAATAGCTCTTTCGGCTTTGATGCCATTAGACAGCCATTTCGTCAGGTGGCTACCCGTTCCCATGAGGTATAGCATAGTGATCAGCGTATTTGTGTCCGGTTCCGACCCGTCCCTCGTCCAGTGTGCGGTTATGTAATGTGTGACTTGTGCGTGCGTTATAAATAATGGCGTCGGCGCCTGATGTAATCAGATGAAGTCCTCGTTCGCCATGAGCCTGCCCTCCGAGAAGAAGCCCCCAACCTGCGTAACTCCGACAGCAGTCCAAGGCCGCAGTTTTCGTTCCGTTAACAAGCCAGTTCCCAGTGGGATACCCAGTAACGGGATCGAGGGTGCATATGAAGAGCATCTGTTTGTGTAGCGGACCGCCTTTTTTCAATGCGTGATCGCTAATCTAAGTAGTGGTGGTGCCGACTAGGGCATCCTGGCCTTCGGAAGCAGCAACCGGTGTATGTCCCCCCGCTGTCTGTCATCTTCCGTCATGTCTAATTCTTGGAGGTTGCGACCCGCCAGCCAGAACGCCAGCCACTGTACTTGGCTTGCATATCCATATCCGATCAGGTCTGGCACCCCCAAACCGCCCATGTCCGTAGGAAGTTGTAATTTTGCCAGGCTTATATGCCGTCTGCCTGTCCCCCACACCAGTTCCATCAACATTGCGTTTAGGGACTTGAAAAAGGACATGGGCACTAGAATAGGCAAGTTTGTGAAGAAATAGATCAGCCTTAGTAGCACCACCATTTTGGAGATGGCGACTCTGCCCGCCACTGACAAGGGCAGAGTAGTCCAGAATCGCACCATAGCCTTCAAGGCGGTCAGGGCCTAGCCCAAATTGCCCTCCAACAGGTCTTGTGGTTGGCGGTATACCTGGATGCCTAAATATTTGAAGGTCGTGGGCGCCACCTGAAATTGGTACGGTGCAAACTGGATGTGCGACTCGTCTAGTGTTCCGTGAAATCCGAACCATACGATTTTGTTTCGTTGATCAGAAGGCCCGAGAGCCCGTGGAAAGCACTAAAAACCGCCGGTAACGGGTGCAGCGGGCCGCTGATATCATTTAAAAATAACAGTATGTCATCCGCATACGCTGATATGACATGATGAGTGGCAAGTCTGGTGATCCCAGCCGTGGCTGCGAGGGTCCGCACTTTTATCATTAGAGGTTCCAGCGCGACTATAAACAGTAAGGGCGACAACGGGCATCCCTGTCTCGTGCCCTTCTCTATCTTGAACTGGCCGAAATACATTTATTAGTACGAACTCGCGCTGTGGGTCTCCGGTACAGTAAGGACACCCAATCTATGTATTCGGGTGGGATCCCAACTTTTGCCATCGCCACGAACATATAGTCCCATCTAAGGGAATCAAAGGCCTGTCTGAGGTCCAGGGATATGCACCCCTCTGTGTCCTTCCCCGTATCATTTGGCGACATCAGCTGGCTGAGTCTCCTCAGGTTCAGGGCAGTGCTCCTGCCCGGTACAAAACCGCACTGGTCAGGGTGTATTACATCTGGGATGCATTGGGAGAGTCGTGTAGCCAGGAGCTTACTAAGGATTTTATAATCTGTATTTAGCAACGACAGGGGCCTGTAGTTCTCCAGCTGTAGAGCGTCTCTCCCGGGTTTTAGGAGAGACACTATCATAGCCTGCAATGTCGTGCCCGGCAGAGAGTCACCCTCCAGTGCCTCCGTGTAAAGTGCGTGCAAGCGGGGGGCCAACAGATCTATGTACGTCAAATAGAATTCTGCCGGTGGGCCATCCGTCCCGGGCGCCTTGTTCCTCGGTAAGGCCTTAATAGCCTGCCGAACTTCCATTAATGTGATGGGCTTCGAGAGGTCCGCACTTTGTGCCGCACTCAATTGAGGAACACATATGTCAGCGAAGAATGTCTCGAAGTCCTGGTCCGAGAGCGGCGCGTGCGGTCCATACAAAACAGAGTAGTAATGCTGGAACGCGGTATTGATCTCTAGTTGGTCCTGTACCAACACTCCTGCACTGTTGCGCACCTCCATTATAGGAGCACCCGCCGGTTCGTTGCGCGTCAGGCGCGCCAGTAGCGTGCCCGCTCTATCAGCTTGTGTGTGCTGCCGGGCGGTGTATTCCCCATAGTCAACCACTCTCAGTTCCTCCAACAGTTCCGCATGCTGTATGTGAGCCTCTTGGAGTTGCGTGAGAGTGCCGTCTGTGCCAACGGCTTCGTTCTCAAGCATCGCCAAGATTTCCTCCACCACCTTCAGTCTTTCCAGTATTATGTGCTTAACTCCCACTTTCGTACCCATCGCCACTCCACGCACGGTCGCCTTAAAGGCGTCCCATTCGATTTGCCTGGAGCTGGCCGTGCCCTCGTTCTCAGTGTAGTAGTTTGTGCTTGCGTCTAGTAATGTTGACCTGAAGACTGAGTCCTCCAACAGGCCAGGGGATAGTCGCCATGTCGGGATCGGGGCAGACAGTCTCCCCCAGTCTTACCCATGTGCTGTACGGAGACAAC
Organism: Lissotriton helveticus; assembly: GCF_964261635.1. Taxonomy (NCBI): domain Eukaryota; kingdom Metazoa; phylum Chordata; class Amphibia; order Caudata; family Salamandridae; genus Lissotriton; species Lissotriton helveticus. Next base: position 1,965,578,032 of record NC_136061.1, on the reverse strand, counting down.
CGACGCCATCAGAGTCCCGGAACAGAGTATTCTGTCGATTCTAGTGTGCAACTTGTGTGGCGGAGAGTAGAATGTATATTCCCTGTTGGATGTGTTAAGTACCCTCCAGGTATCAACCAGCTCCCATCCATCCACCCAGCGTGCCAGCGCTATTGCCTGTTTCCTGCTCTCCGTACTGTGTAGTGGTGGGTGCGATCTGTCCATTGTTAGGTCTAATACTGCATTGCAATCACCTCCAATCATCCATTCATGCCCCACCCAATCTGACAACACTCTGCCAACATTTGCAAAAAACTTTGATTGGTCTGAATTGGGAGCGTATATACTGCCCAGCACTATGCAATTGCCATTGAGCATCCCCTTAGTGAACACATATCGGCCTTCCTTATCCGCTCTCATTTCTACTGATTTGAATGGAACTGTGTTTCTAATCCATATGGCCGCCCCGCGGGAGAATGCAGAAAACGGCGTGGCGAAGAGTTGGCCCTTCCACTTCCTCAAAAGCTTAGCGCCCTCCGCCCCGTTCAGGTGCGTTTCTTGGAGATACGCAACATGTACCTGCCGCCTGTTTAGTTGAGCCAGCACCCTGTGCCTCTTATGCACCGAGCCCATGCCTCTCACGTTCCAAGTGCAGACCTTGTAATGATTAGGAAACGCCATTACCCAAGGTATTCTCAACCCAAGACCCTGCCTCTGACCTCATGAAAACTGACCACATGTTAGATGTCTCCAGTGCTGTGTGCAGTTGAACCACCCAACTTTACGGTCATTCTAAAGTGATGCTTAAACATGTTTTCTTGCTGCTTCGCTTAGGTGAAGAACCCAGACTGTTAGCCCTTAAGACGTAGGGGTGTATACTTCATGGTCAGTAGGAAATGCTCAGTCTGGGTTGTGTGTCACCAGGGCAGGTGTACCTATTTTAAATGCTTGTTGAGGCGAGTCGCCACTGGGATGATGCCTGTGCGCAGGGCCCTCGCTCCAGGTTATGTTCAACTAACTGCATTTGGGGGCAAGATGATGTGCATACTTGGGAGCGGTGGTACTAGACCCCACCCCCCTGCGGGAGGGGTGGATATGTTATGCAATGTCACAAAGTAATTCCAATAGCTTGTGTATATTTGTAAATTGGTGCATAGTATTGAGTAGTGTGTGTTTTTAATAAATGTACTCTAACTTTTATAAAGCAAAGTACAGACTGGACAATCCATTATTGAGTGTTATTTCGGTTCAACTATAATGGCGATTACTAGCCCACACCACTTCCCTTGAGTAAGCCTCAGACTGCTCTGCAACGCTATCCTCTGAGAGTCAGGCACTACAATTGGGTATTTGGTTCCCAGAGAAGGATAAATGTAATCATGTTATTTGTGCAGGCCTCACAGATGCTGCCTCGTTTTTCAACATTCCACAGTGTTAACAAAACAAAGGCACACATGGAACTAAAACCCATTAGAACCCAATATGGGGTTAGAAACATAAACAGAGCAACAGAAAACATGGAGCTGGTACCCATTAACAATAGAAAACATGGAACTGGTACCCATTAGAAATAGAAAACATGGGACTGGTACCCATTTGAAATAGAAAAGCATGGTACTCGTACCCATTAGAACCCCTATGTGGAGGTTAGAGTGAACAAAACAATTGAATACATTGGACTCGTACCCATTAGAAATAGAAAAACATGGGACTCGTACCCATTAGAACCTCTATGTGGAGGTTAGCGCGAACAAAACAATAGACAGAACACATGGGACTAGTACCCATTAGAATCTGTGTACGTGGGACGGACAACCACTACATATTGTGTAGATGGGAGTAACACCCACTACAAACTGAAAAGATGGGACTAAAACCCATCAACTGTGATACGGGAGAGCCACCCCTTAAACTGTGCTGAATGGGACTAAAACCCACAAACAGTGAAAACTGTGTTGAATGGGACTGAAACCCATCAACTGTGAGAACTGTGTTAAATGGGACTAAAACACATCAACAGAAAACTGTGAGAAACATTATAGATTAAAAACTATTTGCAAGCAAGCATGGTCTCAACACATGAGTGTTACTTTGAAGACGTCTGGCAATGCACGCTAGATTTGCAGTCAGGCCAATAACCATTAAGGGTTAAACAAAAGAACAGTGAATTGTTTGTCAATTAATACATTTACCCCTAAGAGAAAACATTTGTGGCACACTGCATAAAACAATATAGATGTATGTACTCCGCAGTGACATTCAGGCATCGCACTGTGTGTCCATGTGAGTAGCAACCCCTAAAGGAATGCCCCAGAGTAATGTCAAACTTCATAACTACGAGCTTGCATGTAAATATCAGTGAACCCGAAATGAATTACATGCAGCGTAGTGGTACATTTGCCTGAGAAACTTGTAAATGTGTAGTAAAATTTCGTAAACAAAACCATAGTCAAACTCAGGAAAAGGGTGGCCCCCAGACACAGGTGCATCACCAACCTGTTCCATTTATTGAGCAGAACAACCATACACTTGGAACCTGCGACGATCCCAGTCTTCATCAACTCATGTACTTCCATGCAGGTACACACGCAGATGTCCGGACATGTTCGGATGAAAGCTGGGCAAAGCGGGACATTATACAATGGTTCCTTTTTCCAAAACACAAAGAGGAGCCACAGCACACCGGGATCTACCTGGGACCGTGATCAAAGAATGTCTGTAGACTGCCGGATACTCCGTGGATTGTGCCCTGCCTCCAACCACAAGATGGCGGCACGCATTTGACGCTGTGCCGGATGGCTATTGGTGTCACTGTGCTGCAAAGCGTCCAAAAGCAGCAGTAGAGTTGCAGATGCATCACAGAAGAGAGTCCACGTAAAGGTGAGCTTGCGCATGCAAAGAATGTCTAGTGTATCCCTTTGAAAATGCCCTACAGCAGTTGAACCGTCAAGGTGCCTCACCTCACATGCCACTGGTAACATGGTAGTTTCCCATAATTTGTCCATGCCTCAGAAGTAGACACCAGAAAAATGTTCTCTGCACAAATATTGACACTTCTCTTCTTTAAAATTCCACCAGTACGCGTTGACGGCAATGTGGAGACAAAATCCACATAGACCTCAAATGTGCTCAAGGTCACACAATTTGTGGGTGGACTTGTGTGTAAGACATTGTGTAGAAAAATAACACAGTCCTTTTATCCCACTGTGTCAAAGCCATAAGGAAGGCATGATGACACAGAGTGCAGCATTCACCCATCCAGTGCATACATCAATATGACCATGTTGCTTGTAAACGCCACAGTTGTAGAACAAGTAACCTCCTAAGCACCACCAAAATGAGTTGATTAAAATCATATTAGCAAAATCCATATTAAAGTAGGATGTACCAGAGAAAAGATGTGGAAGTAGCGAGGATCACACCACTTACCCACTTGCATAAATGTCATTATTTGAAGACCAATGGAGCATGTCTAGACTGGGGCTCTCCGCTGACAAGGACACTGGTGAAGTGCTCAGGATCACACAAATTATCAACTTGGACAAATCAAATTTAGTAGACCAAAGAAGCATGTCCAGACCGGGGCTGTCCGCTGATAGGGACACTGGTGGGGCTGGCATGCCTGGTACTTTAGAGTTGAAGCTTTTTCCTTGGTTTCAGTAGGTTTCGTTAGTTTTTGAGTGTCCATTACTTTGAACATTCTTGTAAATCCAGTAGAACTCATGGGTGTATTTCCAGATCGTCGCCAAAAATCTGTAGAGATGAGGTCCACAGCCACGATGTAGTTTTATGTAGATGTATTAGTTGTAGTTACAAGTAGTTGAGCTTTAGAGATGCAGCCCCGCCAGGAGCAGTCTGCCTGCTGCTCAGCCCATACTCAAACTGTCACACTCAAACATCCAGGCACCCAAACATTCCATTCATATACATCACACCAACATTCCATGCATCACATTCACACCGGCTGAGCAGCTAGGGAGTAAGTAACCAGATAAATACAACACAGGTTACAACAGGATGGCTCTGATTGAATAGAATACCAAGATAATGGTGCTGGGCCACATGACACCTGTCTTGGCACAGTTCTTAGCGGCTAGCTAACGGGGAGTTGAAATGCTTTACTTTTCCTGAAGAGAGGGGTACAGCTCTTGCACTAATCAGTATCCTTGTAACTTCCTATCGTAAAAGGGGACTTCAAATCTAGGAATGAAATCCTTAATCTGTATTTTGTCATGCATCTGCATGGGCGCAGGGCTAAATTTAAATCCTATTTATAGAGAGGGGACACACTAGGAGCTGATTATTAGGTCCAGTGACCCTTGCTCCCAAAAAGTAACTAGTACAAAAAGGGAGTTACTGTTCTTTGTAGATGATGAAAGAGGAAGAAACAGTTTTTCATGTGCTACTCTATCTGAGGAGGACAGTGTGTCCTCATCATGATGCCAACTGTTGCAAAAAAGGACCGGGCTGTTCCTAGATAAAAAGACGGTGCGAGTAGGTCACAGGGAAGTGGAGTGGAAGTGATAACTCAGTAGGAATTACCAAGTGGTATCCATTTTGTTGGATGGAATGGCCTCACACACCTTTGCAGGTGTCATGCTTCATCATCGGCAATGCTCCTTGTTGGGTAGGCGGTGCAATCCCCAACGGGCAACACCTCAAAGAGGGGCTCTTTGGCGGAGATCTTTTAAATCCAACTGCCTGTAGGTGAAGTGCGGGTGAGGGGCCAGAAGGTTGTAGACGGAGTGGTGATTTAAAATGAAGTATGGGGTACCGGAAAAAAGTTTTATTCAGGAGGTCCCCTACTCCAAATAAAACAAAGCTAGTCTGTACTCGCTGAAAGTTTAAGTTTTCTAGCTCGGGACAAGACTAGAGAGTGTAAAGCAAATGGTCGACATGTTTCTCGCTAATCGTTCATTGACATGCGATTCATCGGGACCTAACTGAAGAGGAAACCTGTCTACAATACTTAGTCTACTTAAGTATCAGTGAAACATTATCAATAGTTAATGAAATACCTGAGTTACACTGTTCCTTGCCTGTAGTTTTGGAGACAAAGGACATCAATCATCAACAGGTAAGGTAATGTATCCACACTATGGGTGAACAAACTCACACAGTGACATGCTAGTGAGCGCGCCGCTAGCATGTGATAAAAACCAGAAATGAGTACTCGCCCCGTGAGCATAGTGAGTGGCATGCCCATGTGGGAGGGTAACAATTAAAAAGACAATAAGAACATTTTTATATATAAAAAGGACAATATACAGCAGCAATATTCTGGTGAGATACATAGTAATCGTGCTCACCTAATGGTCAGGATTTATGAGTAACATCAGTACCCAGCGGGTCGTGCATCTGGAGGGTGACCTCTGTAACTAAAGGCTAAATGTGGTGAGGAAGAGAGAAGGGAGAAAACAGCATATAAAATGTCACAAATGCTATTCTCCTTAATGACTATCTCTCGGTCACTGTAAGGCTTGGGTGTGTGATGTGTATTGCAGTAGAGACATGTACATAGATCATCTTCTCAGTCCCCACAGATCTTTGGGCTCAGGTTGACGGTTTTACTAATGTGAAAGTATGTGCCCGATCTGTGGATGGCACCCGGGGAAAACCCAGGCTAAATTATATTGTAGAGACCGCCTTGGGTAAACCAGCCAGTCCGGAAATTGAGTTGTAAAAACTATGGTGGTTCTGTCATGTGGGAATGGCTTGCCAAAAGTGCAAAATTGTCAATAAAACTCGTTACCTCCCTGGGTTTGGCTACATGTAGCAAGGGGAGCGTCGCGGAGCGCTCGCGTTTAGCGCACTTACTTCAATCCTCCCGTGCCGGTGCCGATATGCCTACCCCTCTCCGCTGGGACCGGGTAGTGGCGTTTGGGGTGGAGAGCAGGCTTGATATGCTCACAGGGGTGGGCCCCCTGCTGGGGGTTGCCGGAAGTTGACATACGACTCGCGTCGCGTGATGCGCCAGTTAAGAGAGGCGGCCATATTATAGTGGTCAAAAGGCTGCACAACCAGGTAGTGTAATATCAGGGCTTAGCCGATGTCCTAGAGTGGCATAGGAGTGTGTGCTATTCTTATATCTGTAAGAGGCAGTGTCGAGGTAGTGGTGATGAGGGTCAGGTCAAGTAATCAGAGTATGCCGATGTAAACACCCTGTCACATGATTATCGGACTTATTGGTGCAGCCATTTTGTAGTGGTGAAAACGGCACGCACCGGTATCTTAATGGATGTAACATCGTGTAAAGAATTATCGTAATTAGTGTAACATAGTATAACGAATTGTCGTAATTCATAACAAGACCCCTCCACTAGTCTCCTCTGTAACTGAAAGTCAATTTCTCAAGTTAGAGGGCAGCCCAAAGGAGTATCCCCAATCATAAAGCCCAACAGAGGGGTAGAAGTGGGAACATTAAGTCTATGCCCATTGTGAGTCACCAGGGTCAAAGTCCCAGACAGTACAGCTAAGGGGGTGGATCATATTGTCTAGTAGCTACCCTTGAAGGTATAGGTCAGGGTCAAACATGCCTTGCGCCCCAATGGATGAGTCCATGGATATTGATTTTCTGATGGGGGATTTACGTTATAGTTTGTTCATAATGAACTCCAGGGAATGTCCTCATTCAAACCCCTTGTATCCGTGGATAAACGGTGTATTCACCTTTGTTCTTTAAAGAACAGATTCTGTTTAGACTGGTTCGGGCTGGCTTCTAGTACAAGCCACTTCAAGGTGTCGGCGTTGTGGTGTTGTTCTTTTTGCAGCGGAAGTTGCTACGATGTTCAAATATTCATGTCTTGATAGGACGAGTGGTCATCCCCACGTATTGAAGTCCACAGGGGCTGTCAGAACCCAAAATCTGCGCAGCCACGCCATTTCAGCGTTAACAGGGGTGTTACCAATCCGTTCTCTCTCAAGTTACCCAGCTAGTAACAACTGGAGTAGGTTTGTGCAATTGCGGAATTCCAAGATGGCCGCTGGATCCGTTTTTGGGTCTGCAGTCTAGTCTTGTGCAGAATCTCAGGTGTTCCAGATTGAGGTGAAGCGCTCTCTCCCAATTCACTGCGCACTTCACCTGAGAATTCGCCGTGGTCAGTCATTGTTTCCAGTGCTCTGCTTTAGTGAAATCAGAGTCGTTTATTGTAAACGCGTTTCCGCGTTTTTGAAGAGAGTTAATTTAGCGCGTCTGAAGTGAAAGACGAACGAGGCGGATTTCAAGTAAATTAATTCCTCCTCATAATTGACAGCATTCCTGAGCGTTAAAGAGGCCTCCAACGAAAGAAAACTCGAACCGGAGTTCGTCGAGGTGGAGGCTTGCAGGAAGAAAAAGATAAGTGACAGATTTACGTTCATAGCAAGTTCTAAGAAAATTCGACAGAATATTTGTTCCAGGACTTGAACTGATAAAGAGATTAATGTTTCCCTGAATGCAACGTCGTGAAAAGAAGATAGAGAAGATAATTACTTGTTAGCATTTAGCAAGGGCTAAAATACTATTTAGTTAGAATACACTTAATAAGAGTTTTCAGGCTTACGTAGGTTACTAATAGGCACACATAGTTTTTGATCTTTTTGTTTAGCATTGTGCATTTAATATCAAAGAGGAAGAAAAGACAAAGTCTACAACTATTGGTGAATGGTAAGGAATTAAATAATTAGAACAAGGCCATTAGCAGAGGTACTGGGGCAGAATTAAGGTAAACTAAATGTTTTTTCCCTTTGAAAATGCAGAAAACCATCTAGTTGGAAGGTAGTAAGAATAAGAAAAGACAACTAGGAGAGAAGCGCAAGCTCTGGTTAAATTAGGTAAGGAAGTTAGAAAGAGAGTGTAGCATAAAGAACTAGAGTAGAGTAGGGCTTTAGATTAATTCTTGTTATTGTGCTTTAGGTTTCTCTGAATACGAAGTCTGCGGGTCGGACCTCCCAAGAGAAGCAAGAAGAAGACACCAGAGCAGTCTCTCTTGTCGTTTATTATTTTATCCACTCCCCTTTCCCCCTTGAGGTTTTCCTGGAGCCAAGTTTACCCAAACGGGCTCGGGGGGGAATTTTGAGGGGGAGTTGGGAACAAGCTACTTCTGCTCCTGCGCAAGCCTCGCCAGTGGTAAGAATCAACAGAGGCTCTGACAGGGGCACAGCAAAAGATATACACAGTTTGATGTGTTGCAGTTAGTGTGCCCCCTTAGCTCCCACGTAAAGGACTCAGTGAGTCGGACAGTCTTGTGTATAGCAGTAAAAGGGCATGCGCTACACGTGCCGCAAGGTTAGTGTCCCTTCACTGGTGGTAATTGCCGTAGGGTGGTTTGCCTGGCTATGTTAGGTTTTTTAGGTCTAGTTCGGATTAGTATATCCTTTATGTTCCTTGATCTCTTGAAAGCAAATCGGGGTAGTTCAAGAGTCAGGCTCCCCGTGTTTAAGATCTGCCAGTGGCGTTTGATGGTTCTCTTAATGTTATTGGAGGCTGGTGAGAAGGTGGTCACACACGTCATGGGGTCATTCTCTGAGGGGTTAGGAACCCTACGTTCCAGAAGTGCTCCCCTGTGGTTGTTCAAAGCCCTTTTCTGAACCCTGGCTACTTCCCTGCTGGGGTAACCTCTGTCGGTCAGGTTTCTAGACAGTAGGGTCGACTCAGTCCTGTAGTCAGAGAGGCTGCTGCAGTTGCGTCTGACTCGCAAAAACTGCCCAAACGGTAGGTTGACCCGCAGTGCTTTGGGATGATGGCTAGTGAAATGGAGTAGGCTATTGCGATCAGTGGTTTTCCTGAACATGGTAGTACTCAGGTGTCCTTCCGTTAGCCTAATTGTTAGATCTAGGAATGCGATCCGTGAGGCGGAGGTAGTCATGGTGAAGTTCAAGTAAGGATTAAGAGAATTAATCCATGTAAAGAATTCATTATAGGACTCCGCACTGCCTGCCCAAAAAATTAGGATGACGTCAATGAATCTCTTCCACAATTTGATGTTGTTGTGGTATGGGTTTGACTGATGGTAAATATGTTTGCCCTCAAAATCAGCCATGTACAGACATGCCACCGAGGGGGCAAAAGTACTGCCCATAGAGGTCCCCTGGGTTTGTTGATAATACTGGCCCCTGAACTCAAAATAGTTTTGCGTAAGTGCTTGGGTAGCACATTCCATTATAAAGGCTGGTGGTGTGGGTGATGACCATGCCTCGGTATTCAATATCTCTTCAATCACCCCCAGTGTGGCCCCCTGTGGGATGTTGGTATAGAGGGCCTCCACATCCAGGGTGATTAGAAAGTCAATCTGTGTGCCCTCCTCAAAATCGTCTAGGAGACGTAGAACATCAGCAGTGTCCTGGATATATGATGGAATGAGCTAAACCAAGGGCTGGAGAAAGTGATCACAAAACTGTGACAGGGGTTCAAGCACCGAGTCAATACCCGACACTATCGGGCGCCCTGGTACCGGGGTTGTCTCCTTATGGATTTTGGGGAGGATGTAAAAGTAAGGAACCCTGGGTTCTTTCTTAATCAGGAATTCTGCCTCCTTCTTGCTGATCCATTGTTGGCATTCAGCTGATTCAACTAAGCCTGAGATTGTGCGTTTCAAGTGTTCTGTGGGGTTCGTAGGTATAGGTGTATAATACCTTCTGTCCCCCAGTTGTCTCAGACACTCAGTTTCATAGTCGATTGTGTTCATAAGAACTGTAGCACCGCCCTTGTCATCCTGCGTTATGGTAATTGAAGGGTCATTTGCTAAGGAGTCCAGTATGTCCAATTCTGACTTGGAAATGTTTCGGTGGTTTATTTGACAATTTAAAGCCCTTACCTCTTTGAGCACTGCTTGTTCATAAGTAAGTATTTCGTTGGGGACCATCCCACTGTGGGGAGTAAAGGTGGACGGATAATGGAGACCTGAATCATCAGTAGTCTCGTCCGGTCTCCCATCGAAGAAAGCCTTAAGTCTAATCTTCCGAAAAAACTTCTGTAGTTCACACGTTTGCTGGAACTGATCAATCTTGGGGGTCGGGACAAACCCAAGGCCTTTTTGTAAGACCCTTTCCTCTTCTGTGGTAAGTTAGCGTGTGGAAAGATTCACTACCAGACTCACTTCTGGGCTGTTCTGCTCCTGGTGTCCATCCCTTGAGCCTGTGGAGCTTCCCATTGTACCCTCTTGTCTGTCGCGTTTCCTCATTTTAGCCCGCACCCTCTGCCCCAACCTCTGTCTAAAAAAGGTTGGTTACCACCGTATGGGGCAAACTGGGGTGGGTACTGAGGTGGGTACTGAGGGGCAAAAGGTGGTACAGTATGTGGAAATTGAGGATACTGCCAAAAAGGTGGAGGACCCTGGTAGGGGCCATGAGGGTAGAATTGTTGCCCTCTTCTCCCTTCTCGCTTCCCCCTTTGTTGTTGAGGCTGCCAGTCGTCTCCGCTGGAGTTGGTGTCACTGTTAGATCCTCTTCTTGAAGAGGTAGCACTTGAATCAGAGAGGTAGCCTGTCCCTGGTGGGACATAGTCATCTCTTAGGTAGGGATAAACTTTCTCCTTTGAGAATCGCTGGATATCTTTCTGTAGCTTGGTAACCTTTTGTTTCATAAGGTACTCCTTATGCTCAGTTATTTCTTTGTTGAGCTCGGCTAATTTGGTTTAAAGCCAGGATTTGGGACAGCACTCTTGAGAGCACTCTCAGCGATTTGGATCCGGCTCAGTAATTCATCAGCTAAACGTTTAGCTGTGTTAACAATGAGGATGAGGAGGTCATGTGTACATTTCCAAGATACTTGGGACCATTCAATCTTGAATTGGCCATCCTCCCAGAATATTCTAGGGAAGTTTTTAACAATGAGACCATTGGTTGCAATCTTGGCCTTAAAGTATTCAGCCATTAGTGCCCCATGTAGGGAAATCCTGACCCATTCCCTTTTCATGTCCGAAAGGGTCTGCCAACCGGCCGAACTGCTTCCTGAGGCTGAGTCATTCTCAAGGCCCAGGATTGATGGTATTCTAAGAATAGCTGCTGCATCGTCTTCACCGAAACTCAACCCCTGGCCATCCATTGTGTCCTAGCCAGGTAGAGTGGGATTAAAAGTGGAATGTGGAAACCCCCCACTAGGGGATGATGTAGAGGTCTCGTGAAAGAGTGTAAAGGAGGTTTTTTTGTACGGGGGATAGATCCGGTCTTACCCACTAAAGTATGCTCCCACTGTGGTTAGCCGTGCTGAGGAATATAAACAAAGAGGAGGGAGGAGAGATCTGTGCGATCTGCAGGGCGCAATTACCACTCGAGGTGAGGAGGAGTGGAAGGTCCAGCCACAGAACATGCCCTGATAGACCAACTGTTGCAAAAAAGGACCGGGCTGTTCCTAGATAAAAAGACCTGATAGCGGCACGCTCACTAGCATGTCACTGTGTGAGTTTGTTCACCCATAGTGTGGATACATTACCTTACCTGTTGATGATTGATGTCCTTTGTCTCCAAAACTACAGGCAAGGAACAGTGTAACTCAGGAATTTCATTAACTATAGTATATCGCCCTCCTGGCTCATGCTCTGATTTCTCACTCACTCTTATGGAACTATTAGCCCCTTATTTTAGAGCCAAGGAAGATTTCATTCTCCTCAGAGATTTTAATGTTCACATAGACCCACCAAATCACCCTGATAGCATGTCCCTGCTCGCTGATCTCTCTAGTTTGGGACTGAAAATCCAGAACAAGGGCCCAACACACTTGGGTGGGCACACACTTGACCTAATCTTAACTAATTGCCCCAAAATAACATGTTGTCCTCCCACTATTATTAGTTGGTCAGACCACTATATGTTAACTTTCACCTTATTAGGTCCACAACCACCATGCCAAAAACCTCTCCCTGCATAAGTTTAATAAAGCACTCCTGGAGGCAATTGACCTACTTGCACCGCTGGAATTACATAAGCAATGCTCGAAAACTAAGCAAGAAACATGGTACACGGAAGATCTAAGGGCAGAGAAACAACAATGTAGGAGATTGGAGAAAATGTGGAGAAAAACACATACACCCATTAGTAAAAAACACTATTTGGAGGCACAATCTAACTATTATAAACACATAAAAAAAGCCAGGAGAAATAGACTTGAGTTACAGATAACAGAGGCAGGGAACTCTACTAGAGAACTTTATAAAATCTTGCAATTATTTGTTAAGCCTATAGCCTGCGAAAGCCCGGATGATTTTAGTCAAACTTTATGCGATGATGTCTCCGCATTTTTCGAGGATAAGATTGAACTAATCTACGAGAAAATCACCAAAGCATCAAATATTAGGGGTCTGTTGACTCTCCCTGCCCCTGGCTAGCCAAGAGCGAAAGCAGCAGGCTCACTGTGATTCCAGAGATCAGCCTGACAGAAGTCACTACCCTATATAACCTAATCAAATCAGGCTCACCCACAGACCTATTACCTGCTAAGATGATAGCTCCACTAGGCAGCCTGTTAGCCCCGAGCTTTAAATCACTGATTAATCTCTCCCTTAAGGAAGGAAAGATTCCCAGTGTCTGGAAAAAGGCAGTCGTGAACCCTGTCCACAAAAATACCACGTTGCCATGGTCTGACCTTAACAACCTCCGTCCAATATCTCTCCTACCCCACCTGAGTAAGATGACTGAAAGGCATGTCAACATTCACCTGTCTAAATACATCGAGGCAGCGGACGGTCTGGACCCTTCTCAATCTGGGTTCAGACCAAATCACAGCACAGAATCAGCTCTCCTCTTCGTGACCAATACCATCCGAATGGCACAGGAAAGAGGAGGCTCTATGATTCTGGTGCTGTTAGATTTGTCCGCTGCCTTCAACACGGTGTCTCATGACACCCTCATCAGTCGTCTGGAGGGGGTAGGAGTTGGCGGAACGGCCCTATCATGGTTAAAAAGCTTCATATCCGGTCGCTCACAAAGTGTTCGTTTGGGCTCCCATTCTTCCATCTTCAGGGAGCTCACAAAGGGGGTTCCACAGGGCTCATGCCTAAGCCCCACATTGTTTAATGTGTATGTGGCCCCCCTGGCGAAAATTGTGAGAGAACATGGGTTCACACCAATATCTTATGCTGATGACACCCAGCTACTATTTCCTTTCCAGGAAATGACACCAACAGTAAAAAGCTCTTTTGCTGCAGGAATGAGAGCGATAGCCGGATGGATGACCACCAATTGCCTGCAGTGTAATGTAGGCAAAACGGAGGTCTTGCTCTTTGGAGATGCCCCACTCCTCTGGTCACCTGAGTGGTGGCCTCCGGAATTAGGTATGGCCCCATGCCCAAAAGAAACTGTAAAAAATCTAGGTGTTAAGCTTGATCAACCCTTGGTACTTAAAGATCATGCCATACAGGTTACTGCATGAGGGTGATTGGCTTATTGAGGAGAGTCTTCCCCTACTTAGCAGACCATCATAGAAAAACACTAGTGCAGACCCTAGTAATCAGCAGGCTGGATTACTGCAATGGGCTGCTCATATCTGCTAATGAGGAACAGCTAGGCAGGCTACAAGTAGCCCAGAACACAGCTGCTAGGCTGATCCTAAATGCTCCAGCCAGATCCCCCTCCCGTCCTCTGTTAAATAAGCTACACTGGCTACCCATTCGCCAGAGAGTGAAATTTAAGATCTGCTGCATCATCCATAAATGTCTGTTCGGATCTAGTCCCATGTACCTAACGGAAATCTTTAAACCCTATCAACCAGGTCGAACCCTACGCTCTAAAAATCAAGCCTTGCTCCAGATCCCTAGGATCAAAAGAGAGAGACAAGGAGGCCGAGCCCTATCATACAAAGGCCCCACTCTCTGGAACTCTCTGCCTCTCACTCTTAGGCTAAACTCTAACTTGCCTGCATTTAGGAAATGCCTGAAGACGCACCTATTCCCCATCTAGTAGCCTCTCACCAATGTTATACAGATGTCTCTGTCTAGCTTAGCACTCGGAATGAACAAAAGCGCGGAGATACCTCTTCGGAGGTCGAATTCCTGCGCTATACAAAAGCATTAAATAAATAAATAAATAAATAAATAAATAAACTATTGATAATGTTTCACTGATACTTAAGTAGACTAAGTTTTGTAGACAGGTTTCCTCTTCAGTTAGGTCCTGGTGAATCGCATGTCAATGAAGATTAGCGAGAAACATGTCGAACATTTGCTTTACACTCTCTAGTCTTGTCTCGAGCTAGAAAACTTAAACTTTCAGCGAGTACAGACTAGCTTTGTTTTATTTGGAGTAGGGGACCTCCTGAATAAAACTTTTTTCCGGTACCCCTCACTTCATTTTAAATCACCACTCCGTCTACAACCTTCTGGCCCCTCACCCGCACTTCACCTACAGGCAGTTGGATTTAAAAGATCTCCGCCAAAGAGCCCCTCTTTGAGGTGTTGCCCGTTGGGTATTGCACCGCCTACCCAACAAGGAGCATTGCCGATGATGAAGCATGACACCTGCAAAGGTGTGTGAGGCCATTCCATCCAACAAAATGGATACCACTTGGTAATTCCTACTGAGTTATCACTTTCACTCCACTTCCCTGTGACCTACTCACACGGTCTTTTTATCTAGGAACAGCCCGGTCCTTTTTTGCAACAGTTGGTCTATCAGGGCATGTACTGTGGCATGTACTGTGGCTGGACCTTCCACTCCTCCTCACCTCGAGTGGTAATTGCGCCCTGCAGATCGCACAGATCTCTCCTCCCTCCTCTTTGTTTATACTCATCATGATGCCCTCATACACCCGAAGGATGTCATGCTTCATCATTTGGGCTTTGCTCCTCGTCGGGCCTGTGCTGCAATGCTCTACGGGTCCTCCGAAGGGTCTCTTTATCGGAGATCTTTTGTTGAGAAGCCGTTTGGGTAAGTGGGTTTAAGTGGCAGTGAAGTCTAAAGCGGTGTGCTAAAAAAAGGTTTTGTTGTATCCCGCTGCTGTTGTCAATAAAGTTTGTTGTTGAGAAAACAAAACTGCATTGTTTTGAAGACTAAGAAAAACGTTATGGCTGTTATACAGAGTCCAGAAACAATCACCGCATGCTGGAGGGATTTGCCCTCTACAGTTAGGGGGAGTTGATAGTGCACGGAGTTGTCACGTTTCATTATGATTTAATGGTTTTGGAGGCCTGTGGGGAATGGCACAGCACTCTGCGTAGACGTATGGGGTTTGACACAAAAAAGACAGGACATGTATTAATGAGGATTCGTTTTTAAGAAACAATTGTTTAAAGGCTAGGTGCTAATAAAGCCAGAGAGATGTTGCCTCACACATTGAAAGTGTTTTCCCTTTCTATTTTACTCACGGTTCTCCCGTAGTAACAGGGCCGATCCACCTGCATGCCTCTCCCTGTCTCCGCTGGTAATGGGAAGGTTGGCCCCTATCCCTTATATAGTGGAGGTTTGTTGTCAATCAGTGAGTTAATTACATGTTAATGGGAGAGTGTGTTACGTGATGCGTGGGCGCCATCTTGTAATGGGGTGTTTGAGTAGACACATTTCTTGATAATTATTGTTATAAAGCTATTGTTACCAGCGAGTGTCCTATAGTGAATTCTTTATTTTTCTAAGTGTGATGGTTGGTGGTGCAGGTAGTAAAAACGTACTAGTAGATCTAAGCTGATAGGTTTATAGGGCATGGGTGCCATCTTTGAGTGGTGTAGTTGCTAGGTCGATTGTTTGACCATGGGCACCATCTTTGAGTGGTATTGTGATATGTTATTTTTCACTAAATGTGAATAGTCAAGTCCCATTTCTAATATTCAACATACATGATTTTGTCCTCAAACAGAGTGTCTGAGGTGGCCTGTATTCTGAAAAAATTACATATGTGTGTTTTGTGTTTTGTGTGTCTCTATAGGTTACACATCACTCTGGTAACTTTGTTTTCAGAATTGGGATGGGAAGAGGTTGATGGTGAGGTGGCCATTAGGCTACACTACCTCAACCCACGGTATTTCGTTGTTTAGACCATGGGTGTTTGTCCATAGGCGATAGAACCATCTTTGTTCTTTTTGAAATAGTGTCCTATTAGACCATGAAGGATTGGACTCTATGACAGTCCAGGTCATTTGATATGGTGTATGTCCTGTTTCAATGTAGTGTCTGCTCATTTTAGTGGTGTTTTTTTGCACCGTATATTACTTCTGTGTTCGTTCACTCTCGTCCTCAAGGCTCTGGCTGTCATTCCTATATAGAGGAGGCTGCAAGGACATTTTACCATGTACACACAGTTTTTAGTATTACAGTTTGTATGTTTCTTCTGTGTCCACTCCTGATTGTTTAGTTGTAGAGTTGTGGTATGTGTTGTTAGGGGGTAAATATTGCAGGTTCGGCCTCAAAATGGGCCATGTATAGGAATGCATGCTAAGCACGCCGCGAAAGTGCTGCCCATACCAGTTCCGTGGATTTAGAACTAGCCACAAAGAATTACTTCTTTAAGTTCCAAGATCAACACTACCAACAAATCCACGCAACTTGTATGGGCAGCACTTTCGCGCCAAGTTTAGCATGCCTATACATGGCCCATTTTGAGGCAGAACACATCCTACCAGCTTCCAACCCCTTCAAACCAGAAATAAGAGTGGAAATGTTATATAGACTACATACTCATGCTATGGATAGGCACAAAAAAACGCTGCAAAAAATTCCACACCTGGATTAACGAACAGGATCCTTTCCTAAAATTTACACTGACCGCTTCAAGTGAAGAGATCCATTTTCTGTGCCTATTATCCATCCTACAAGATGGAAAACCTTTCACCAAAACATACAAAAAACCTACAAGCAAAACAGTTTACTAACCTATGACAGCCATCACACAAAAGCCTTAAGACATAATCTTCCATTTGGACAATTTCTGAGGCTCAGAAGAAACTGCAGCAATACCACAAATTACGAAGCACAAGCTGCAGAACTAGGCAACAACCTGGAACAAAGGAACTACCCGTGGAGAATCATAAAGAATGCTCACAAACGTGCACGAAACAATCACAGGGAAGCATTACAAGAAACTCTTGAAAAACCAAAGGATGAGACTATTACTTGTGTGACAACCTACATACCACAATCAAATAAAGTAAATAAAATCCTACTAAAACACTTGAACATCCTACACATAAGAGGGATGCACCTGAAGCGCCCAAGATCCGCCTTCAGACGTACACAGAATATTAAAGACATGGTCGTGCACACAAGGCCACAGGGTAAACAACTGGACAATCAAAGGGCACTGTGGGGCCTCCCAAAAGTCAAAGGGCATTACCCATGCAGAACCTGCAATATTTGCCCCCTAACAACACATACCACAACTCTACAACTAAACAACCAGGAGTGGAGAGAGAAGAAACATACAAACTGTAATACTAAAAACTGTGGGTACATGGTAAAATGTCCTTGCAACCTCCTCTACATAGGAATGACAACCAGAGCCGTGAGGACGAGAGTGAACCAGCACGGAAGTAATATATGGTGCACGAAAAACACCACTAAAATAAGCAGACACCACATCGAAACAGGACATACACCAGATCAAATGACCTGGACTGTCATAGAGTCCAATCCTTCATGGTCTAATAGGACACTATTTCAAAAAGAACAAAGATGGTTCTATCGCCTAGGGACAAATACCCGTGGTATAAATGACGAAATACCGTAGATTGAGGTAGTGTAGCCTAATACCCACCTCATCATCAACCTCTTCTCATCCCAATTCTAAAAACAAAGTTACCATAATGATGTGTAAACTATAGAGACACACTAAACACACATGTCATTTTTTTCAGAATACAGGCCACCTCAGACACTCCGTTTGAGGGCAAAACCATGTATGTTGAATATTAGAAATGGGACTTGACTATTCACATTTAGTGAAAAATAACATATCACGATACCACTCAAAGATGGCGCCCATGGTCAAACAATCGACCTAGCAACTACACCACTCAAAGATGGCGCCTGTGCTCTATAAACCTATCTGCTTAGCTCTAATAGTAAGTTTTTACTACCTGCTCCACCAACCATCACACTTAGAAAAATAAAGAATTCATTATAGGACACTCGCTGGTAGCAATAGCTTTGTAACAATAAGTATCAAGAACTATGTCTACTCAAACACCCCATTACAAGATGGCGCCCACGCATCACGTAACACACTCTCCCATTCACATATAATTAACCCACTGATTGAAAACACACCTCCACTATATAAGGGATAGGGGCCAACATTCCCATTACCGGCGGAGACACAGAGAGGCATGCAGGTGGATCGGCCCTGCTACTATGGCAGAACTGTGAGTAAAATAGAAAGCGAAAACCATTTCAGTATGTGAGGCAATATCTCTCTGGCTTTATTAGCACCTCGCCTTTAAACAATTGTTTCTTTAAAACGAATCCTCATTAACACATGTACTGTCTGTTTTGTGTCAAACCTGCTAAAAATGCTAGTAAGGTCTGGTTTTATGCATAGTTCACTGACCCACTTAGAACCTTTTTGACCTGATAAGTGGGGCACCATATGTTTACGCAGAGCATTGTGCCATTCCCCACAGGCCTCGAAAACCATTAAACCATAACAAAACGTGACAACTCCGTGCACTGTCAACTCCCACTAACTGAACAGGGCATATCCCTCCAGCATACGGGAATCGTTCCTGGACTCTGTATAACGGCTATAAAGTTTTTCTTAGTCTTCAAAATAATGCGATTTTGTTTCTTAGCAACAAACTTTATTGACAACTACAGCGGGATACAAAGAAACCTTTTAACACTATTTTCTTTGCCTTCTCTCATATCACAGTTCCCGAGTGCCCTCACTGATCTAATGAGGTCCTGACTCTAATATTATGGGGTGAGAAACATTATGTATTTTGTAAAAAACAAGACAACAGTGTCTAGAGGTTTTCTATCAATGGTGGGGCCTACTTTGCGGTATTATCTACCTAGACAGCTATGGTTCATATACTTACCTTGAGCCTTTTTATAGAGTCAAATCTACCTGGGTACTTTACCTAGGGGCACTGTATGAACGACAGAGTAAATGTATGGACATAGAACTACACTGGCAAAATCTAATCATGGATCTCATACCTATTTATGTATGTCTGTCACTAGGCTGAGAAAAATCATTTTAATTATTCAGATCACTGGTATTATACATGCACTTATGTCAACCTTCAGCGATAATACTCATGCTAAGGGTAATGCGCACTAGGCCCTCCAATAGATGAGCCGGACAACCTATTATGACACGATATTAACCATACTATACTTTTGTCCTACACTTTCTCTCTTTTCAGAACCGCTACTCCCTTATACAAACTTGGTGGCACTGGTTAGTACAGGCCGCCACTGATACATAATTTTACCTTCCTTTGCTCCTAAAGAAATGCTTTGGATCTCCTTCTGAGTCCACATACAGCGCAAAACATGTTGACCATTATATATGTCCATTAGGGACATATTGCCAGCTACAGAGGAACATATTATCCCCTAGAGCAGCACTACACACTTTGTATTAACATTGACAGAGGGACCACCCTAACAAATAGTACCCACTCTCCCTCCAGTCATTTTTTAACACACCACTTTAGACTTCACTGCCACTTACTCCCACACACCCAAACGGCTTCTCATCAAAAGATCTCTGATAAAGAGACCCTCCTGGGGACCCGTAGGGCATTGCAGCGCCGGCCCGACAAGGAGCAAAGCCCAAATGATGAAGCATGACATCCTTCGGGGTGTGTGAGGGCATTATGATGAGGACACACTGTCCCCCACAGATATAGTAGCACACGAAAAATGTTTCTTCCTCTTTCATCCTCTACAAGGAATAGTGACTCCCTTTGTGTACTAGTAAATTTTAATCCAACTGGAGAAACACTCAGACTAAACATAAGACATACAGGTATGAGCAGCATTTAGGCATTTGGATAAAGACCTTCTGGGTGTGGAGAAAAGGTGCCCATAAAGGTCGATGGGTAGCAAGAGTGGTTTGGATTTTTTTCCCAAAATTATGGGCTTGCAAGCCGGCACAGGAGTTGCAATATTGTTGGGCAACATAAGGGAAACACGGAACCAGAGGGTAGTTGCAGTATGATTCATACCATCTGTTCTGGCGTGGGCAATATGCGGTATTGTCAGGCGAGGTTGGGAAGAAGGAAATACGGGGCAACCACTTTCCTGATCTCCACGGTCCTGGTATTCCTTTAATAATTCTGTTTCATCTGAGCGAGTTTTTTTGCCTAAGAGGCACATTTCTGCAATTCAGCTAAATATTTTAGAGTTGGTGTTAGAAACCTGATAGTCTGAGAAGCATACAAAATGAATTCAGAACATGGAGACAAAGCAGCCTTTTTGGCACATAGGTCAGCAAAGGTGTTTTCTCTAAACACACCCTCTTTAGAGGGACAATATGTGGCACACTTTACAATTGCAAGTTCAGATAGTAGCATAAAAGCATCAAGGAATGCCTGACATGAGTTCCATTTTTAATCACTGAAGCGAGGAAACCCCATAGCATCCAGAAGTGCCTAAAATAACAGGCTACTCCAAAGGAAATGTTGTGTTAGTGAGTATATTGTAGTCACAATCTTTCAGGCAGCACGTATAAAAACACACGTAAGAGCAACCAATTTTGCTATTTCAATGAACTTTACTAAAGTTAAACATTGCCTTTCAACAGCTTAAGGCAGGGTATATATGGCGTAACTTGCCACTAATGAGCCAGTCATTTCCAATAATGAGCCAGTCATTTCCAATACGTGACCAATCAATATAATATCCAAGATCACAACTGGGAACTTGTGCATTAAAGAGGGCAATAAGAGCTTAGTCAGATGGTCAGTTACAATGAGGCAGTCACGCAGGTCACCATCATGAGGGATGGGGAGAAATGAGGCGAGATTTAGTACAAAACACCAGACTAGAGTAAAGTGAGAAGTAGACAACTAAAGTATTTCATATCGTGAGTCTTGCCATGAACAAATGTTGGGTTTTAGTGGTGAGCAAAAAGGCGGCTATGGCATGGAGTACAGCTTCTATAAGGGTCAAGCCGAGGACAACATTTTCAGAGGCTTCCATGAGATATTTGAGCTTCTACGAGCCACCTTTTGCAGTGTACCAGTGCCCCTCAGGTACTCCCAAAATGTGTTTGTCTTATGCCCAAGGACAAACTTTCTTTAATACTTGATATCTGTTTAGGGCACCTATATTATGTGTGTATCTATCTTCCGTATGTTAAATTAATTGAGTAGCAATGAATAGTTTTGGTGAGGTTTTATTATTCAACTTCAATGCACTTCTATTTAGAATTGATAAAAACCTTTAAATGATAGATATGCCCAACAGTTGCACTTCTATGTCAACTAATGAGATACTTTAATATCTGAAATGCCACGTGCTACATGTTTCACAAAATAGCTTCTTAAGGGCAATTTCCGTTGGGATGTGATGGTTACTCAAGGGTATTTGTATTACTATATCGCAATTCCCTAAGTCAAATAGCCGCACAATGATTAATTTGTGTCCTTATTACAATAATACTTCACTGTTATAATTCATTCATACTTCTGTATATGAAGAAAGTTAGAAATACTAGTAATACAATTATCCTAACTTGAGTTGATAACTAAAAGAGATTTCCCAAATTATCTAAAACAGTTGTCACCAAAGT
The DNA here is from genome assembly GCF_964261635.1 of Lissotriton helveticus. Taxonomy (NCBI): domain Eukaryota; kingdom Metazoa; phylum Chordata; class Amphibia; order Caudata; family Salamandridae; genus Lissotriton; species Lissotriton helveticus. Next base: position 1,965,556,414 of record NC_136061.1, on the reverse strand, counting down.
AATTCCATGTTTCTCATCTTATGTCATTTACCAAAAATCATTTACTTTTACCTTTCATTAGCTACGAGAAAAGGAAAGATACAAAGAAGTTTTAACTCAGTGTTTTTCCCTGGAAATATCCTGAAGTTCAGAAATCTTTCATCCCTAAGCTACGCAATTGGCAATTATGAGATGGAAGGCAGCCATCACAGCTCACAAATGAGGCAGAACTTCTGCCACAACTGCGAGGACAGAGGAGTAATATGCAACAGATTTATTTTCATCTCTGTGATCTTGCACTAACACCCCAGATGCAAACTCAACTTTTTCAGGACAATACAGAGGTTGTTACAAGCAGGTATCCCCAATGGTAAACAGCCCTCACAACGAAGCCGTCACCCTGCATGCAATTACAATGCGGTTGTTACAACGACCGCGTTGTAACAATGCATACCATTACCCCGCCAGTCGAAACAACGACTTGCGGAGGGGGGAGAAGGTGTTGAATTTAAAATCCAACACCTTCCCTACTGTACGCACAGACTGGAGTTGGAATAGTAAATTATTCTATTCCATCCTCCAGCGCCCCCCTCCGCAAGTCGTTGTGCCGACTTGCGGGATAATGGTATGCGTTGTTAAAACGCGGTCGATGTAACAACTGCGTTGTAACGGCATGCGTGAAAAGGAGGCATATTCATTCCCAATGCAGGGACAGAGGATAATGCCTGTTTCAAAGTCACCAAAGATGGCCTTCCAATTAAATTCTTCACAGCGTTTAAGTCCAGACTTATCTCCATACTGCATCCGCATTTTAACACCACCAAGAGTCTGGGCACCCTCTTGCCCTCAACTGATAAAGCTTTGGTCATCACAACACAGAAACCCAGTGGGGACCCCTTCATGCCTAACCTCCTACAGACCAATAGCTCTACTATCCTCAGAATACTAAATCTAAAGCAAAATATTATTATTTTATTTTATTTTAAAAGTTTTATAGATGAACGCATTTTAAAGATACTGCCAGACTTAGCTCACCTGGAGCAAAATGGGTTTATCCATAAGTGTAATACCTCCCTAAAAATCAGGCATTTTTATTCCATCTTGAAGGAGGCACCTATGGTGTGGCCTGATCTGAATGCTTTTATCTTGATCTAGAACAAGCATTTAACACGGAGAACTAAAATTACATGTTCCAGATCCTTTAACATTTTGGATTCGGCCCACAACTAATGGGATGGATTTGACCATGATACACAAACCCCTCTCAAGGGTTAAACCTGGACACCACATATCTGACCCCAACACTGTGTCTAGAAGCTTGAGACAGAGATGCCTCCTGCCACCCCACTTGGTTTCCTCATACCAATTTCTGCTTTGCCTTGGAAGCCCCACCATTGCAGGGTTCAAGACTAGCCTGATTCTGCTTTTTCTGTTCGCGCTAGCTGGCTCAGTATTTCTGTGTCTTCTCCTTTTCCCATTTTGCACTCTCTGGTTCTGTAACCTAGTGTGTGCTGCATTTTACTGTTGTTGGTTTGTTCCTGAATTGTACTTTAACACTGCTGGTTTCGTCCCTAATTTGCTTGTTTTGTGCTGTTCCCTTTTCCCCCTCCGTTCCCGCCACTTTTGATCCCAGACCCCTCCCCCAACCACCCCACTCCCGCCTTCCAGCTGCACGTCCCTCCCTCCTCCCCACAGAATGGCGGCCGCTGTAGGGGAGCACAACTGAGACCTCAGACCTCGGTCCTAGGTTCACACTCTCCCTGGCACCTCTGCTGTGCTCTGCTTTGTCTTGGAAGCCCCACCTTTGCAGGGTTGAAGACTACCCTGATTTTGCTTTTCCTGTTTGCACTCGATGGCTCAGTATATCAGTGTCTTCTGCTTTTCCCATTTTGCGCTCTCTGGCTCTTTAACCTAGTGTGTGCTGCATTCTACTCTTGTTGGTTTGTTCCCTAATTGTACTTTAACACTGCTGGTTTCTTCCCTAATTTTGCTTGTTTTGTGCTGTTCCCTTCTTTCCCCCTCCGTTCCCGCCACATCTGATCCCCGACCCCTCACCCTATCGCCCCGCTCCCGTCGCCCAGCTGCATGTCCCTCCCTCCTGCTTACATAATGGCGGCGCGCCTAAGGCAAGCCCGTCTGCGCTCGTCCGCGACCCGACCGCGACCAGCGCCAGGAATCCTGGATCTCTGGGACCCTGCAGATACAACTCCATCGCACTCCACGCACTCAACCCCGGAAGACTCACCAACTGCGAAAGAGTCTTGCCCATCAAGACCCATGGACAGTTCTCAAACAGACTCTGCCGCAGATCATAACCACCGTCACCGCCAAAGGCCCGCCTAACGCACACACCATCGAAACCCTAACCTGCATCCTCCTCAACGTACCCTCCCTGCAGAGACATGCCGTAGAGATCTGGGACCTGATTGACACCCTCTCGCCCGACATCACCTTCTTCACGGAAACCTGGACAAACGCCACCTCCGGCCCTGACATCGCCATCCCCAATGGCTACAAGATCCAGAGGAAGGACCGCCTGTACCGCCCAGGAGGAGGACTCGCCATCACACACAAGACCCCACTCAGACTCTCCATCTCCAGCACGAGTGACTCCCACTCCAACACAGAACACCTTCACTTCCAGATCCAGACTTGCCCCAGGACCACGCTATGCGGCACCCTCATCTACAGACCACCGGGACCTTGCACCCAGTCCGCAACCACCATCGCCGAGCTCGCCGCACCCCACGCTATCTCCTCCACAGACTACATCCTACTCGGGGACCTGAATTTCCACCTCGACAACTGCACCGACCCCGACTCAACCACCCTCCTCGACAACCTCACAAACCGCAAGCAGCTGGTCAACACGCCAAAGCACAGAGCTGGACACACCCTCAACCCTATCTTCACAGGTGGGACAAACATGTGATTCAGCCACACCACCCAGCCCCCCTGGACAGACCACCATTGTGTCCATTTCACCTTCAACACCACCAATGCACCCAAGCCCCACCTGCTACCACCTCGAAGGAACTGGAACAAGGTCTCAGAGGAACTCCTCAACATGACCCTTCACCAAGCCCCCCCCCCAGCACCTCGACCGACACCAACTCCGCAGCCTGGGCGTTTCACCGCTGGATCTCCTGCTGCGCCGATAAACTCGCACCCCTCCGCCACCCCTCTGAAGGCTGGATGATTCACCACAGAAAACCACGGAAGCACGGAACAACCACCGGAGCACCCTGAAGGAATACTACCAGTGCATAAGAGACACCAAACGGACCTAAATAAGAGACAAAGTCCAGACCAATGGGACCAACGCCAAAGGAACTGTTCAGCGTTATACAACAATTCACCAAACTCCCAGCAAAGACAGAGACATCACACCTTCCCAAGAACTCTGAGACAAGCTCAGCTCCTACTTCCACCTGAGGATCAAGACCCCCTACAACAACTTCAACGAACAGACGCCAGACACCCCGCCCTCCCCCTCACCGCCGACAAGACATCCATCATGACCTGGACTCCTGCCACCACAGAACTCATCACCACTACCATGAAGAAAACCCACTCAGGAGCCCCAACGGACCCCTGCCCACCGCACATATTCCACAGGGCCGCTGCTGCCGTCGCACCCAAACTAGGACGGACTATCAGCGCACCCTTCATGTCTGGCACCTTCTCAGACGACTGGAAGTGGGCAGAGATCAAACCCCTCCGCCAGAACCCTACGGCCAAACCAACGGACCTGAAAAACTACCGGCCTATCACTCTCCTCCCCTTCTCGGCCAAAATCACCGAGAGACTCGTGAATGCCCAACTGACCGCCTTCATCGAAGAGAACTCCATCCTGGACGCCTCCCAGTCTGGATTCCGCAGCAACCACAGCACTGAGACCGCCCTCTTCACCGCCACTGATGACATCCGCATGCTACTCCACCAGGGACACACAGCGGCCCTCATCCTTCTGGACCTATACGCAGCCTACGACACTGTCTCACATCGCACTCTCGCTGCCAGACTTCACAATGCGGGGATCCAGGGAACTGCCCTCGACTGGATCTAATCCTTTCTCTCCTGCTGAACCCAGAGGGTCAGACTCCCTCCCTTCGTCTTCGAACCCACGGACATCAACTGCAGAGTACCCCTGGGATCATCGCTCAGCCCCATGCTTTTCAATATCTACATGGCCCCCCTCGCCGCCATCCTCAGACAGCATGGGCTCAGCATTGACTCCTCCCTATCCAGGAACTGCCAGATCAACGCTGTCGCCTCCACCAGCTTCAATTGCCTGCGCATCCTCTGAAAGATCTTCAAATGGATCCCCCCAACTGCAGGAAAACTGTCACCCATGCTCTCATAACCAGCAGACTGGACTATGGCAATGCCTTATACACCGGGATCAACAGGATCCTTCTACACAGACTCCAAACCATGAAGAACGCCGCAGCCAGACTCATCCTCGGGACTCCACGTCACAAACACATGACCCAACATCTACAATACCTCCACTGGCTCCCCATCGAGAAGAGGGTCACCTTCAAACTCCTCACCCACGCCTACAAATCACTCAACAACATCAGACCCAAATACCTCAACGAGAGATTATCCTTCCACGTACCCAAGAGAAACCTCCGCTCAGCCGACCTTGCTCTGGCAGAATTCCCCGCATCCACAGAACTAGAACGGGGCAGAGCCTTCTCCCACATCGCTGACAAGACCAGGAACAATCTCCCTGTGAACATCAGACGCTCCCCGAACTTGCACATGTTCAGGAAGTACCTCGAGACCTGGCTCTTCGACTGATCCGTAACTGGCCTCCCCTCCCCCCCACCAGACCCTCACATGTGAGTAGTACGCTCCACAAACCACTGACTGATTGACTTATTGAATTTAAGAAGACTGCCCATTTGTCAATTACTACTTTACTTCGGTTCATCTAATGTGCTTTAGAAGTTATTTAAGGATTCTGCGTTCATACGTACCTTTCTCTGGAAATAACTTTTTTACCATATTTGCTAGTAAGTCCACCGCATTGGTTTATGTGGTTGTGTAATGGACTATAGGTAACAAAAATGTAGGTGACAAAAATACCTTGTGGAAACAAATATCAACTTTACATACTTTGGGGCCGATTAGGATGGCGGACGGACTTGCGTCCGTCCGCCACCCCTGAGTAGGAGGGACCGTCCGCATGGGCAGCGGCGGTCCCTCCATGGCAATTAGGATGTGACCGCCAGGGTGGCGGTCACATCCTCTATTTATAACATTGCGGCGGGTGCAGCTTCAAGCTGCACCCGCCGCAATGTTAAAAATGCATGTGTTGCATTTACATGCACAAAGCGGCAGGCACCGCACGGTGCCTGCTGCTTTGTGTACGCAAATGCAGGGGGGTACCATAGGTACCCCCCATGTGCACCCCCCACCCCCCATTCACCCATGGGGCCCGCAACGGGCCCCCAAAGTGAATGTCCGTATGCTTTTCCATGGCGGAAAAGCCGCCGTGGAAAAGCATATTTACACCAACATCATAATATGGCGGACGGTGTCTCATAGACACCGCCTGCCATGTTATAGCTTTTCCGCCGCGGTCGGAAGCCGACCGCGGCGTAAAAGCGGCGGACGGAATTCCAGACCCACCAGCCATCCTAATTTGGCGGTGGGTCTTTGGAGTCTCCGCCGCGGTTTTTCCGCATCCTCCAGGCCGGCGGACACTTCCGCCGGCCCGGAGGATACGGAAAAACCGCCATCCTAATCGGCCCCTTAGTTTGTAAAGTTAAAAAATATTGACTGCAAAAATATATTAAGACTACAATATCATCATAAAATATATAAGAATATTGAATGTTACCTATTAAACATTATATTAACTTTACAAATATTAGTACATTTAAAAATACTTATAATACCAAAACTTTAACTTATAAGCATGAAAAAACATATATATTGTAAAATAAATGCAAAAAAATTATAAACACAATATTTAAATATAAATATTATTAATTAACCGTAAATAAATATATATAAATACTAATAATAAGTCATTATAATTACCGACACTGAATATACGTGTACCATAAAAATATTACAATTTAAAAAACATTGGGATAATATTACTCCCCCAAAAAGTATATATATATTTAAATTAAAGTAAGTTTTAGAATTAAATCACAAAAATGTATGTTAAAACACTTTTTTTAAAATTCATATAAAAAAATTAGACTTGTAGGAGTTAATATCAGTACTCCCACTCCAACCTGATCCACATTTAGGAGGGCCAGATTTACTATTACTATTTGTCTGACAGCGTGGTTACTTACCGGTAACGTTCATTACGCTGAGTCTACGACCTCCCTGTCACAGTTCTTACATCAAAGAGCATCAGCTCCTTCACGCAGCCTTACTCAAGCAAAACCAGGCACAGAGCTTCCATCCCTTCCCTGTAGGCCACACCCACATCCTGTGGAACAAAAAACCTCTCACCTAATATCTGGATAACTTGTAATTCAAAGCCAAGTGAAGCCGAACACAAGGAGGGAGGGAGGGAAACCAGGACTGTTATTTTTTTATTTTTTTTATTTTAAAGGTTTTATATAGCGCTGGCTAGACCCGGAGGTATCAGAGCGCTTTACATGAGCATCAGATCATAATTACAGGTTACATCGTTACATAGGTTACACAGTTATTAGAGCATGGCAACATAGTTACTTGTAAGGTTGAGATAAACAATAAGCACAAATACCTAAGGGGAAAGGCAGGCAGGGGGAAAGATACAGGGGAGGGGGAAGGAGCTGGGGAAGTAGACAGGTAATCAAGGCGGGAAAGAGGAGGGGAGGGTGAAGGACACCGCGTGGAAAGAGGAGGGGGAAGGGTGACGGGGACACAAACCGGTAGACGAGTCAAAGCAACGTCCAAAGTCCAGTAAGCTGTGAACCCAGGGGAAGTGGTATCACTTCCGTATCTCAGTGGCGGGAGGCTCCCTTTACTCAGTCACTGCCTATCTCAGTTGTGGGAGGCTCCCATTACGCAGTGGACTCTCTCAGAGGGGTCTCTGAGACTCTAAGGCCTACAAACTGGATCCTACCCAAAAAGGGGAGAGGGAGTGCTTTGGCAAGGGGTGCCATACCATACCTCAGCTGTGAGTGGCTCCCTTGGCGCAATGGACTCTTTCAGCAGGTTCGCTGAGACTCCAGAGTATAATTATTGGATCTTTCCCCAACAAGGGGAGAAGGAGAGCTTAGTCAAAGGGCACATAGGGGCTAGGTAGACTAGCAAGCAAGAGGAGAGATTCAGGGGAGAGGGGATAGGAGCTAGGGAGGTAGACAAAGAGAGAAAGAGTACTAAATGGGAACAAAATTAATTAATGAGTTATTTTATAGCGCTGGCTAGACCCAAAGGAATCAGAGCACCTTACATGAGGACCAATAATGTTGCAATTTACATCAGTTAAAAGTTACATAAGTATCCAGAGAAGCATTTAAAGAACATAGGGGACAAGGTGAATGGAGCAAGGAGGGGTAAGAGGATAGGGTAAAGGGGTAGGAGGAAGATAGGACGTAGAGACGAGGGGAAAATCTGCCCAAGGTCCGGCTGGGTAGGTGGCGGCAGGGGGGGGCACAACCCATCTCCTCTTTAGCTATATGGTAGCTCCACCGGGCATCAGCCAAATCGATAGGTCTCCACAGTCTGGGGTAAGTTCCACAAGTTCCAAGTCCTGATGTGTAGGCAGGTTAGGGGATAGGTTCAAGGTCTTGTCAATGTCCAATTGTTGTCCCAGGGAAGTAAAACAACGTGTAGGGGGCCCCTATGGAAGCTATCTTGGGGTCAGGCAGGGGACTGTACTGTACACTGGGACACTGGTGGCCATCCTAAGGTCAGGCATCAGACAGTTAAAGTCAATATCCAGGACAGCAGCCGCCAGAGAATAACAAATCCAGCGTGCAAACACCATCACACGCACAGACATGCACAAGCACACACAAATTTGAGCAAACACTCTCATATGCGCACTGACGCACACACACAAGCACATAGACAGAAAACATCCAAGAACACAAGCACAACACATAATATCCTATGCTCTAATACAAAAACAACCAAATACATGCACACGCAAACATCCTCACATGCACAGACATGCACAAGTACACACAAATGCGCTTGCACTCTCATACACGTAGACACGCAAACATACACAAGCACACATACAGAAACTATCAAAAACACAAGCACACATACAATCACATGCTCCAGAACAAAAATACCCAAGGACGCACACAAATACATGTACACATACACACCATCACACCCACAGACATGTACAAGCACACACAAATGTGCACACACACTCATAACCGAACAGAGGGCGCATACAAGTACGCATACAGAAACATCCACACGCACAAGCAAAAATACAATCCCATGCTCTAGTACATAGACACTCAAAAACATGCACACAACATCACATGCACAGACATAAGCACACATACAGAAACATCTGCTCGCACAAACACAAGCACACATAGAATCACATGCTCTAATACAAAAACACCCAAATACATGTCCACACCATCACACGCACAGACATGCACAAGCAAAGAGAAATGTGAAGATAGTCTTTCATACACGCACAGGCGCACACACACACACACGTGCGTCCGCACACACCCCCTCATACACGCACAGACGCACTCACAAAAGCACACCCATGAAACATTTCTCCAGGACTACCGCAGCATTGACGGCAAACAATGGCAGGTTTGGACAGACTAATGAAAGAAGGCTAGTTGTACACGCAGGAATCAGTCGAGGCCAACAAGATGGTGGGCCCAATGACTAAGTTATTTAGCACCTGACGCAGCATTGGAGATTATTGCTGATCTATGCTCCTGACTCTATTGCGTCCAGCAACACACAAGCCCTCTCCATGGCGAGCTTCTGGGGCACTGAGGTGGCATTGTCAGTAGGGCGCCATTGTATGCAGGAACCCAGCGCCCAGTTCAAAAGAGTAGCAGGCCACCAGACATCCACACCGCCGTTGGATTAGGGAGCGCTCATCCAGTCTGTAGCACCAGCGGGGGTGGGAGCTTCATGGCTGCGTTCCCTGTTATCCAGCCGTATCATCGAGATTCAGGGCCGCCCCATACCCTTGTTAAGCAGTCACAGTGGATTCAGATCTGCACCCGAGCCTGACCGAGGGGTCCTCTCACCCTCCCCCACAGTCACGCTCAGGCACTTGGCTCCAGGGGCTTACCGGAGCGGAAAAACAGGAGCACTCCAGGATTCACCGGGTCCGGCGACATTGCACCGCGATGTTCAGGTCAGAGGCACCTCGCCTCCAAGCGCCGTCGTCCGCAGGGCGCTGAAGACCGGGATTGCATTTCAGGCCATTCTCACTGCAGGAGCGCAGCAGTCATCCCCGTTACACTCTCTCTGCGGTCGGTAGCCTCCGTTGTGGCTTGCGGGGTCACAGCGCTGCTCGTACCTTGGACACAAGATGCATCACACCGCACTCCAACATACATGCCAACATTTCAACTTCGATAAGAGGGAGAAATATTCGCGGGTGGAAAGACCTGAATAACGCGTAACACGAAACGGGTCAGGCGTAACACAAAATAGATTGCAGGCAGTGGTGGCTGGTGACATTTGAAAGTTGTGGGGTGTAAACATCTGTGGGAGTGCACTGGGGCGAGCAAGGACAGCTTGCAAGCCTGAACACCTTAAGGACGGTTCGGGTTGTTCACCCCCCTGAGAAAATTTGGAAAAGAGAGTGGGTAAATGGTGCATTTTCAAGCACATTTGAGAAACAAGAAGGTTAATAAAGCAATTGTGAAAGTGCAGTATACATTAATAAAGGGATGTCATATAACAACATGTAGATAGAAATGTTTCTGAAGCTAGGCCCTGCCAGTGCCACGTACGTCTGAGCAATATATACGCTGCGTGACAGCAGGGCCTAGCGTCAGAAACATTTCTATCGTAAAGTCCTTCCAGCGTGTGACCTGCTGTATGCGTAGGATCGCATATGAATTGTTTTAGTCCAAAGCTAGCGAGGATATCTAAAAAATGAACAGTGTCTGCATTATTGTTACCCTCCAAGTGGAGATTGAAGTCTCCGAGGATGGTGAAACTATCCGTATCCGAGCAGGATTCTAGGTAAGTCTGGAGGGAGAGGAAAAACGGGGATCTGAGGTCAGGGGGCCTATAGACCAGCAAAGGTTTCCAAATTATTAGATTTTAATAGGAATGACATTGCCTCCGCGCCCACTAAGGACTCCGCAGTGATCATAACTGAGAAGAGGGTGCGATAAATAATCGCTATTCCCCCCCTTTCCTGTCAATGTTGGCAATAACATAACCAGTAGGTACCGCGAGTTGCCAGTCAGGATCACTGCTTTCATTGGCCCAGGTTTCGGTAAGAAAGACAATATCAGGGTCCTCTACTTGGATGAGACATTCTAGATAGGGTTTATGTTTCACCATAGATCTATTTGAGGTAGAGAAAGCTCTTTCTACATAAACTCTAGGCTTACCAGTCCTTTCAAGACGGTTGTTGTTACTGTTACTTGTGGTGGTTATTTCAACATCTTTCCTATTGGAGGTCGACTCCTCAGCCCTCCGGCCGCATCGATTGCATCACAGAGACAAAGGAGGGATGGAACTAAGCAGAACCTCATGAAAAGAACACGTACCAGGGTTAAGCTGCAATAGTTGATCCCGTGCGAAACGGGCAGGGGTCCTGACACCGGGCAGATTTTGGGCACAGACGGGCTTGCCTTTGGCACGCCTTCCACGCGCCCGCTGAGTAGTCGCTGCATCCGGGTATTTATGTCGAGGGAGGGAGGGAGGGAGGGCCAAACAACTAGAGCGCTGCTCTATGACCAATACACTAGAGCGCTAATCTTCAGGCGTGTCAGCACAAAATGGCCAGACAACACCAATAAACTAGAGCGCTAATCTTCAGGCGTGTCAGCACAAAATGGCCAGACAACGCGTTAGCATTCCAGGTGAGATGGCAAGTTCGAAGAATTATGCTTCAATTTAAAAATGCAGGAAGACAAACAAAATATTCAGTATAGAATTAAGATTTCCACTAAAAAGCCTGTCAGAATACCCACACCCTCTTTGCGGTGTATCTGCTCGGTTATTGCTGGCGCGGTGGCTGCATCCGGGTATTTATGCCGAGGGAGGGAGGGCCAAACAACTAGAGCGCTGCTCTAAGACCAATAAACTAGAGCGCTAATCTTCAGGCGTGTCAGCACAAAATGGCCAGACAAAGTGTTCGCGTTCCAGGTGAGATGGCAAGTTCGAAGAATTATGCTTCAATTTAAAAATGTAGGAAGACAAACAAAATATTCAGTATAGAATTAAGATTTCCACTAAAAAGCCTGTCAGCATACCCCACACCCTCTTTGCAGTGTATCTGCTCAGATGAATCAGTGAAGCTATACAGGAAGATGGCAGGGCCACTAATAAAGGGACATGCTTTTTATTCCACGCACTAGCGATGGCTCTGACATTTTGGTCGAGCAGAGAAGTTGGGATTAATCTATAACTTTTCGAGGTTCACACTGTGCAATTCAGCTACCAGATGGGTACTATCTTTAACATCAAAGGTTAATGCTTTGTCCTTAATTCTTGGAAGGGGAGATTAGAGCCTGTGCAACAGCCAATCGGCATTTTATTTTTAGCAGCTGCACAATAGATAGTGCTAGTGCAACAAAATCAGTCCCAAACTCCTATTTTTGGTTTGTGCTGTGTAAAACTGCCAAAAATAACATGTTGATATATGTCCCAGACTATAATCTCCACCTCCAAGAATTGAGGAGAAAGCAATGATCCCTGATTTGCTAGTTGCATGCCGTGCAGTTCAGCCAGCCAGTAGATGAGTACCTGCCTCTGATATTAAAGGATATTGCTTTCTTAGAGGGGAGAACCAGAAAATGAACAGGGAGAGCTGAGCCAAGAGTGTGGCTTGGCTTTTAGGGCTTGTGCACGAGCTGAGCAGTGAGAATGTTTGCTATGTACATCATACAACAAACATCATGTAAAATATGACAAAATCTCTTCAAAATTCAAAAAAGTGAATTTCTCTAACATGTAGAAGCTTTAACATTAAAACGTCATATTACAGCACTGTACTAAAGAAATACTTACAAGTGATAGTTTTGAGGCACAAACCATTAGTGAAATAAGAGGCAAGTCATGTGTCATGTAAAACCTGTCAACTGCCCAGATTAACTTATATTCTGAACTCACATATTTGAAAATGCTATCATATGCGATCTTGAAGAAAAATTAGTTTTGGTGAAATAAAGTATTTGCCTCAGATCAGACAATTTAAACGGCGAAACCACAATTTACAAATCAGCCACTAAATAGGTATTTATTTGTCTTTACTTATGCTAATGCTTTGGTTTTAACCTTTGTTCATTTTTCATGTAGCATGAACTGACCCAAAGGTACTGGAGCGCCTTACATAAGCACCAGCTGTATTACACAATGTCGCCATTTATTGTTTATAGGCATGGGGAGATTAAGTGATTTGCCCAGAATCACAGGATGTTGAGCCAATGCTGGGACTTGAAACTGGTTCCCCAGTTCCAAAGAATGCAACTCTGGCCCTAACACCACATCTGGAGTATAGGGAGAATGAGCATTTCATTGTTGGCGCTAACAAAAACTGAGTTCTAAACTATGTTTTTGTAAGCACTATGTGAAACGGACTCAAAAAAAAGTTACTTCCCCCCCAAAAAAATTTGAGGACAAAGAGTTAAGCTTTAATGTAAGAGGTAATTTTTGGAGAGGGAGACTAGAGTGTGAATGAGATTGGCATCAACATTTTAATTTTCATCGTTTTACAAAGTTCAAAGAAACACAGGGTTAATAACCTTGGTTGAAACATATTTTTTTCTCCCAGGGGCAATTCATGGGTTTCACTTGTTTTTAATTTTTTCTTATCTTCACGTGTGTCAGGAGCACAGAAAAACGCTATGGCGGGCAAATTGGGAGTGTGACAATATTGCAGGAGCAGGTTTCTGACAGTGCCTACTTCGAGTCACAGGAAACGAATCCCTAGGGCCTGCTGAAGCCCACCGAGGAATACTTTTATGCTGGACGTAGCCAGGCAAAATTACTTTCGGAGTCATCACCCCTGGGCCTGCCCAAGGTCACATTTCTGCCAATAGCTTTAGGACGGGCTCCGGTCATAATGTATTGGCAACTTCAGGTGGCGGGGGAGAAAGGGCAGAGAGCAGAGGTTATTTCCGAACTGAATTTAGCTCTTAAGTTATCTCGAGCCGATCATTCGGCAATCCGCATGGAATCGGGTTTTTAAATACAAGAATCGGGAGGCGGGAGACTAGCCATCAAATCGGTAGTCTCACGCCTGAATCGGGAGGGTTGGCATGTATGCTCCAACCCGCTCAGGACTCTAGCTTTCAGCAGTTCTCTATGGCCGCCATCTTTCCGCCTCTGACCTCGCTGGTCACAACTCCTCTCTCAAGCACGCTGAAGAAGTATTACTCCTTGGGCTCAAAGACAGTGGTAGAAATACAGGTCTGCCCTTCTCTTCGCTGCATCAGATTAACATCACTTTTCTGATATTTAAAGAGCGCCCCAGGGTGTGGGAATCATGGGTTAAAACACACTCGTAGGAGCACAACCCCTTCCGTCCACTCTCCAATTATAAGCATCGCATCTGTGGTGCATACATCAGCTACAGTAACCCCTGTGCATAGCTGGTGCTACAAGGAACTCCGCCTGACAGTCGTAAAGTTCACAGTACGCAGTAACTCCCCGCTGTCTTCCACTGCTTCTATTACCGTGTTTAGTTGTAATGATCGTAGTTAAGCTCCTTAGGGAACCACAGAAAAGAAATGATGATGCTCATCCAAAGACAGAATCCGTCCACATTCAGCACTCCGATTGTAGCCTTGGAGTAATGAACATTACTAGTAAGTAACCAGCATTACCTCCTTATCCGACCTCCCCGTCACAGTCCTTACATCAATGAACAGATACCCAAGCAATAATCGTCTTCATACACTGCTGTAGCAGAAACAGAAATCTATAACAAAAGCTACTGAGCAGCAAATTAGAAATTGTGTACAGAACTCATCACTGCATCACAAATAAAATTTGAAACATCACCTCCCACCATCAATCGGTAATGTGACATAAAGGTATATGAAGAACTCCAAGTTGTGTCCCTGCAAATATCAGCCATTGAGGCCCCCTTCAAACTTGCCCAAAAAGCAACCATTCCTCTGGTAGAGTGACCCTGAACTGAACCAAGCACAGACTTACCCATGGACTCATATGTCACAACAAAAGCCCACTTCAACCACCTACTGAGAGTTGACACAGAATGCTTCAGACCCTCAAACCAAAGGTCACAAAAAGTGAATCCACCTTACAGAAAGGACGAGTACGATCCAGAAACACACAAATAGACTGCTTGACATCCAAAAGGTGCAGAAGAATGTCATCCTCTGTCTGAAGGTTAGAACAAAAAATAGGTAACACCAAATCCTCCTAACAATGGAAAGTTGAAGGTACCGTAGGAACAAACTTAGGACTGGGTCTCAGAACCACTCTATCCGGATAGCATTTCAAAAATGCTTCCAAACACAGCAAAGAGCCTAACTCCTCAACTCACCTGGCAGTTGTAATAGCCACTAGAAAAATTCCCTTAATAGTGAGAAATCGAAGGGAAACTTCATCTAACAGTTCACATGGTGCCATTTGCAAGGCCTGCAACACCAATGGCAAATCCTAACTAGGAGTCTGTGACTTCACTACAGGATTCTTAAGAAAACAACTTGTCAAGAGTCTCACCACAAATGGAACCATGCTCTCACATTCCGGATCCCTGAAGGCCCTTACTGCAGCCCACTGTGTACGCAAAGTGGAAATAGCCAAGTTCAAACCAAAACCATCTTAAAGAAAGTCCAAAACTTCAATCCTGTCCACAGTCTAAGCTGACCAACGGAACACTATCTCTGAGAAGAAACCAAATGCTGGGCATAAGACCTTCAGCATAGATGGTTTCCTGGTTTGCTGAATAAAGAGAGCAACATCAGGAGAACACTCCAAAGTCACATGGTTTTGCCTCTCAACACCCAGCCCACCAACTGCTACCTGGCAAGACCCTCCTGAGACAGACTGGGAAAGCTCAGCGGATAAGGATACAGGGGAAGCCTCCAACATGGCAACACTGCCAACTGCAACAACAGAGGCAACCACAGCCTACTACGCCAGCCCAGAATCACACATGCCCCGTTTGATTTGTATCAGAACATTCTGAATCAGCGCAATCGGAGGAAAGGCATATATCAACCTCTCCCCCCTCCCGTGGGGAAATGACATTGCATCCACTCTCCAAACCTAGCTTGACTGACTCAGAAACAATTTGTCCCCCAAGGCGTTCTCTTGTGTTGAAAACTGATCCATTTCGGGAACCCTAAACTTCTGCATCAGGCCCCCAAACACTCCCTTCTCTCCTGCTATCTCTGACAATGAAGGAAAAACCCTGCTCAAGCGTTCGGAATCTGTGTTCACCACCCTAGGAAGATTAACTGCCCTCAGATACAACAGATTTAGTTCTGCCCACTGGCAAATTTGCTGAGCTAACACTTTTAAAGAAGCCACACTTGCACTCCCCTGATGTTTTATATAACATACCTCCACTGTGTTGTCCGAACCTCAACAGAAATTCCTGTTGCAACACCACCAGAAGAAAATGACCCAATGCCTACTGCACCACCTTAAATTCCCTCCAGGTGGAAGACATCAGACCCTCCTGGACCGACCAAAGCCCCTGAACTGACTCCTGAGCTATCACTGCCCCCTAACCCAGCTCACTGACATCTGTCGTCAAGACCAAACACTGCTGGTGCACAAATGGAGAACCCTCATCAGACTCCCCACATCCAGCCACCAAGCCAAGTCTTGTTGGATCCCCTGACCCCCCAGAATCAACTTGTCATAATCCTGTGACTCGGAATACCAAAGCGGAAGGATGTGATTCGCCAAGGGGTACAAATGCAACCTGCCACAAGGAATAGTCATGACAGTAGCGCCCATCATCCCCTGTACTCTCAACTATTGTTTTGCCGTCAAGGCTGGGGAGGCAATGGCTGTCCTAAGTTCCTTTATAAGTGTCATTCTCCTTGGGTAGGAAAGGAACAATTACCCTTCCATCACATTGAAGACCTCACCAGTGAACAGCAGTTCCTGTCAGAGAATCAAATGAGACTTCTCCAGGGTTATTAACCAACCAAACCTCTTCAGACAACCGCAGACCTCCTGAATCTGGGACAGAGCCTTAAAGAAAGAAGAGGAAGAGATAAGCCAATCATCCAGGTAAGGGAACACCTGGATTCCCTCAGCAAGTAACAAGCCCATCAAAGTGGCCAACACCTTTGTAAACACCCTAGGAGAAGCAGAAACCCCATAGGGTAATACCTGAAATTGCAAAGGATCTCCACCTACACAGAACCTCAGAAACCTTTTTGATGCCTGGTAAACTGACACATGAAAATATGTGTCCTTTAGATTTAGAGAAGTCAGAAAAATCCCCTACTGATAGAAAGGGGAGAATCATCTGCAAAGTCTTTGTATTGAATGATTTGTGCGGAATACACAAATTCACAGCTTTCAAATTCAACACTGGCTTGTAATCCCCTTTAGGCTTTCCCACCAACAAAAGGATCAATTATGTCCCCTTGCCCTATTGATTCACCAGGACTATCACAATGGCTTTATTTTCCAACAAGGCCAGCACCCCTCCCAACAGAGCCTGTTTCATCACCGGTAACCCTGGAGCAGGGGTTAGCACAGTAGGTTTCCAAGGTAGGATTAAAAAACTATCCAATACTCCAATCTCAGAGTCAAAGAATAGTCATGACTTAGCCTGACAGGCAGAATAGGAACCTCCCTGTGTGCCCTGAGACTTATTAAAAGTGGGGACGCCTGGCCTCTTCCCCTACCACGAAAGGACTGATTAGCCATTTTGTTCTGAAACCCCTGTCCAAAAGCCGATTTGTAGGCAGAAAATATCCCCTTCTCAGTCTGATGGACTGGAGGCTGCAGTTTTTTGCCCTCCGCTGTTTTCTTTATCATCGCCTCTCACTGTTCCCCAAACAGCTGAGAACCTGTAAAGAGAATTTTCAAGAGCACACTTTTTTGCAACGCTTCTGCCTTCCACATCTTAGCCCACAACTACCTTTTTGCAGCAATGGATGCCACCGCAGCTGCTGCTGGAACACTAAGAGAATCATAAGACAGGCAATACAAAACGTAACTGCTTCTCCCTCAAAGCCAATGAATCTGTGGGATCATTATCCTGAAGCATTTGCTCTGAAATACTCAGACAGCATTGACTGAACCAATAGCTGGTATATGCAGCTGATCTGATTGCAAAATTAGAAGCAGCAAATTACCTCTTTAGAGCCCCTTCAACCCACTTGTCACCTGGCTCTGGAGGAACTGCACCCTCACAAACAATCACACCCTGAGAAATTTGACCAGCCACCAGTGTATCCACCTTCAGCACCGTAGGAAATTCCTCCGCAAATCCCTGAAATGTTTATCTCTTTGCCAGAAATCTAGTAAAGGTATGTTTGTCCATATCCTTCCATTCACCTTCCAGAACCTTCCGGACAGATTTATGCATAGTAAGACACTCAGGTACTTTTCCCTGGTAATTTGCAAAGAAATCCTCTGTTGCCTCTGCCACCTGGGGTTCTGACAAGCCAAAGTGTCACTCGCATGTTGCAGGATACTCTTAAGCTCAGATCCCTGAATAAACATTCCCTTCACATCTTCCTCAGAATCACAGTCAAGATCTGGAGGATCAGGAGAATCCAACATCTGTTTTCCAAGAGCCACAGCATCTCATACTTTAAAATGAGCAGAAACTGAAGCCTCAATCATCCTTTGCAGATCAGCAAATGAAGGGGCAGCCTGAGGAACAGGCATCACCTCCTCTTCAAAATTCTTATACTTCTCCACTCTTATTCCTTCCTCCATGATCGCAGACAAAGGAAAGAAGAAAAGAAACAAGCATATATATCCCATCTAACAAACCTGGGCAAATGAAAAAGCCCAAACTCAACAATTCTTCTACTTCCTGCAACACCTGTTGCTAGGAAGCTAACAACCAATGGGAATGTCCCAAACACACCTGCCAGCCACTACCACCAATCAACCACTAACAGAAACCTAACGTGGCCCAAACTCTATAGAACACAGCCCAATGAAGGCCGCACTGGCCAATTACTGCGCGGCCCCTTTCAAAACAAATAATACCAACGCCAAAGACTTGTGCCTCCCAATCATATTCCAAGCATGAGTCCTCCAATCAAGAGGAACGCACGGACTTATGCAATGATAGTGCGGATTCCTGAATTCTGCCCCCAGCCAGAGACGCAGCGGCTGACCCCACCAGCTGCAACTACCCTGCTTTTGCCCCACAACACGGGACAGGAGGTAATTCTGCTATAGCAGGGACTCTAATGCCCTGTTGTAACCCCCATTGAATAAAAAGGTCTCTAATGCAGACCCTCACCAATAATATATATATCTGCACATCCTAGAGACATGTAGTGAACAATACAGCTTGACGACGAACCTGCAGAAAAAAGCAACAGGATTTCCGAAAATTAGGTCAGAGATTTCATGCCCCACAGGATGTGGGCATGGCCTAGAGGGAAGGAATGGGAGCTGTATGTGTGGTGTTTTTTTTGGGGGGGTTTGCTTGAGTAAGGCCGCGGGGAGGAGCTGACACTCATTGATGTAAGGACTGTGACAGGGAGGTCAGACAAGGAGGTAATGTATGAATGGATCGCTGGATGGGATACAAACAAATATAAGCATGACAGAATTTCTGAACCGCAATTCAATACTAATTTATATAAAAATACTTGCAGCTTGTTCAAAAGCCTAAAGATCATTACATTTTTCATCTAAAATAAGTGTACAAGTATTACGTCCATTTATTAAAAGATATTTCTATACACTCGTATTTATGATATTTTTTTGCTTCTTACACAACTACCCTCCAAATGTGGGGGCACCGGTTGTATGTGGTGTTATGGAGGACTAGCATTTCTGTAGAATGTGGATAAAGAGCAGGATTAATCACTTAGGTACCAATTATAATGTCGGTCAGACAAAAACCAACAGGTTGATAGTGGCGGTCAGACCAACTGACAGCTCTTCAGTCGGACCACCAGATTACAATGCCGGTGGTCGGACCCTACATGGTCGGGGGTAAGGCTGCCACCTCCGACAGGATCAGTGATCCCATCAGGTTGGCGGCCGGAATTGGAGACATGCACCACCGTCGAGATTACGATATCCCTTTCCAACAGCTTTTTTAAGTCGAAAAGAATGCCATGAAAAGGCTGTCAGAAACAGATTTCGGGGGTCCTAAACAGGGCCTTCTTCTGTCTGGGGCCACTGTAATGTGAGACAGAGGGCACATGCAGTGCCCCAACGCACCTCCATGCACCGTGTGTCATGGAGCACATGGTGCATGGCATACGGTGCATGGAGGTGCAGGAATTGCTGCTTTACACAGAGACTTGTGCTGAGGCCCTTTTCCTGGGCCACAGCACAAGCCGCTGTGTAAAGGAACACTTTGCAATTGCGAGCCTGATGGTCGCATCGTAATTGGGTGGTCAGACTGCCGAATGCTTGTAGGGCAGTCATCTGAGTCAAAGTGAGGGTTTTTAGAAGGTGGCGCACAGCTTAAGAGTAACGCAGGTCATTAAAAAAGGGGCTTTCTAATTATGCGAGGTGCAAAGGGGCGAGGGGATAAGCCCTATAACCCCCCAAAAGAGTACTCACAACAGTCAGTACCGAAATTTCAAGCAAACAACACGATGCCCATGCACACTCAGATGGTAAATATAAACAATGCAATCGTAGTTAACAGTCCTAGTGGAGACAAAGGTTAGTCCAGAGTATAATTAAACAGTATATAGGACAATCGATCCAGCGTTGATGAAGTGTCTTTTATTGTTGAGATACGAGAGAACCAGCCGACACGTGTTTCGTCGTATATGGCACAGTCTGCCCACGACTCTTCAGGGCTGTAACGAACTAGTACAATTCGAAAGGTAGCTCTATCGGTGTTAATTACGACCCGACAGGGCCCAGGACCGGTGCCAAAGATGTCTCATCTGTGTCTGGAGACTCTCCAGCGGAAAACGTAGTAAGCGTCTGATTAAAGTTATCCAACAAGGTAGATGGTACGTGGTAATCCAAAGGAGTAAGCGTCTAACTCAAAACATCAAACCAAGGTAAAGAGTGCGTGATAATCAAGAGTAAATGTTTAAAAAGACCAATTTCAATAGGTAAGAGGCACGGTGGGGTAAAGGCACGTAACTCTTGGTTGCCGTTGGGTAGAACGGGTGGGAGGACGGGTGGATAAGGCTTATCCGGCACACATAAGGAACGCTTTCTTTGGACACACCCGTTCTCCCACCCGTTCTACCCAACGGCAACCAAGAGTTACCTGCCTTTACCCCGCCATGCGAGCGGGACTGGCGCAGCGGGTGGTGGGGCAGCGAGCGGTGAACGAGCGGCGAGCGAGGTGGCAGCAACAGAAGGGGTGGCGAAGCCAGAGAGTAAGGAGCTGAAGATTAAGCGGCTACCTTACATGGGAGTTACGAAGCCGTTAGGCGCGCTTTTGATGTTAGCAACTAAGGAACGAATTTGGAAAGGCGAGTACGTCGAATTACTCAAACTGTTGCATCGCGAGGTACGGGCGAAGGAAGGGTCCAAGGAGGACGAGTACGAGCTCCAGAAGAGGCCTAAAGTGCCCCTCACGATTGAAAACTGGACGGCGGCATTTTTAATCTTCACCAGTGTATATTGTGAGAAATTTCCAGAGCGGTCAGTGTCCTTGTTTAAGTACATGGACGTAATTCGGAAGGCCCAGATCACGGGAGGCGGATATGCTTGGGCTCAGTGCAATGAGGAGTTCCGGGCTCGAATGGTGTGGGACCCGGAAGCAAAGTGGGGCGAGTTGGATTGCGACCTGTGGCAGCATACGATGGGGTTGGCTAGATCGGGGAAACCCATATTTACGGCTAGCGGGCTGCCCATCATTTATCAGCCCTTTCATGGCCGCCCCACCCGTGGAGGGGTGGGGGCGGGGGGTAATCTCAGTCAGGAGCGGTGGGGCCGTGCTGGGACTACAATAAAGGGGCGTGCGCTAGGGAACAATGTCGGTTCAAACACGAGTGCTCGGGTTGCGGGAAGTTCGGTCACCCCGTGCTTCATTGCTGGGGACCATTGGGACAGCCGCAGGGGTCTCAGCAAGGGCAGGCCGGGGGAGCGCGGTCGGGGACCACTCAGCAATCTGGAGGTGGTAGAGGAGGTAGGGGGGCTGGGCCCAAGGGCTCGTACGCCAGTTAAGGTGGAACGGTTGGTAGCGGCCCTGCAGGGTTCCCCGGACGAGGGGGACGCGGAGCGTTTACGGGCCGGGTTTTGGGGCGGTTTTCGGCTAGGGTACGAGGGGCCATGGAGGCGGTGATGGGCAGACAATTTGCGGTCCGCCAGGGAGCACCCAGAGGTGGTGCAGAAGAAGTTGGAAAAAGAAGTTAGCGCGGGTCGCATGGCGGGGCCTTTTGACGACTGGCCGGTGGAGGATTTGATTGTGTCTCCTATCGGGGTGGTACCTAAGAAGGAGGCGGGCAGTTTTGACTCATTCAGCACTTGTCGTGGCCGGCAGGTAGGTCGGTTAACGACTTCATTCATGAGCAAGAGGCGACGGTGTTATACTCGTCCGTTGGCGCGGCCATGGCCCTGGAAGTGGCGGCGGGCGCAATGGCACAAATGGCAAAGTGCAACATCAAATCGGCTTTCCAGTTGCTTCCAGTTCACCCAGACGATTGGGGCCTGCTGGGAGTCCAGTTTCGCGGCCGCTGGTATGGGGACAAGGCATTGCCGATGGGCTGCTCGATGTCATGTGCACTTTTTGAGTGTTTTAGTACGTTCCTGTAGTGGTTTTTTACGGAACGGACGGGTCACCAGGGAGTTACGAACTACCTGAATGATATTTTTCTGGTGGGGACACCAGGTTCCAAGGACTGCCTGGCTGCGCTGGACAGGTTTCAGGAGCTCATGGATTACTTGGGTGTTCCGTTGGCACCGGAGAAGACAGTGGGACCAGGCACGGTGCTGTCATTCTTAGGCATTGAACTGGATTTGGGGGCCATGGAGGCACGATTACCAGTTGATAAAAAGCGGCAGATGTTGGGTCTGCTGGCGGTCATGTTGACGAAGCGCAAGGTGACGGTCTTACCGATTCAGGTGCTGTTGCGGCACCTGAATTTTGCTTGCAGAGTGGTGCTAATAGGGTGGATGTTTTGCAGGAGGTTGGGCAGAGCGTTGGCGGGGAAGAGGCCGCCGCATCACCATCTAAGACTGTCCGCGGGCGTTCGTGAAGATCTGAGGATGTGGCAGTTTTTTCTGGAGCACTTTAATGGTGTTCTGATGCAGAGGGGGGAGGACATGGTCTGGAAGGTGCAGATCTTTTCGGATGCGGCAGGGAGCGACGGTTTCGGACTGTACTGGCAGGGGCGTTGGTGCGTGGAGAAGTGGCCCCCGGAGTGGGCGGGGGTTGGCAGGAGCATTGCGTTCTTGGAACTCTTTCAGCTGGTGGTGTCGATTGAGCTGAGGGGAGAGGTGTTGGCCCACAGGCGAGTGACTTTCAATGTGGACAACATGGCGGTGGTACAGGTGGTAAACCGCCAATCCGCCAGAGATGAACAGGTGTTGAAGCTGTTGCGGGTGTTTGTGTTGGGTTGCCTGCGCCATGACATTGCTTTCCGCGCGGTGCATGTACCGGGTCTCAATAATGACATTGCGGATGCTTTATCTCGTTCGCAGTGGGAGAGATTCCGTGGGTTAGCCATGGAGGCGGACCCGGAACCGATGGCCATGCCCCTGCAGCTGTGGGAAGTCGGCAACACAGGATGTTGCAGCTGGTTCTAGGGTCTTTGGCGGAATCAACACGGACCACGTATGTGTCGGCATGGGGGGAGTTTGTACCATCCGGGGCACGTTGGCGGGCCCCAGGGCGGGAGAGGACAGAGGGTGTGGTACAGTTTATACTGTCACAGATCACCAAGGGCCTCACTCGGGTCACTATCTCGGACAAGTTGGCTGGCATTGCTTTCATGGGCAAACTGTTGTGGGGGTACGCGCCGTCGGCAGGGGAGCTTGGGTCAAGGATGCTGGAGGGTTGGGCCCACGAGTGTGGGTGTGCGGGCGGGCCCAGCTTCCATTATCAGGGACATTGGTGGGGAAGGTCATGGAGGTGTTGCCGGGCGTCTGCCGGGATGAGAGGGAGGGTTGTTTGTTTGGCACGCTGATGACCTGGATGTTTGCGGGCGCTTTTCAGGTATCAGAATTGCTGGGGGGGGGGGGCGGTCGGGTGATGGTCTGGTGTGGTTGGAGGTATATTTTGTGGCGGGGGAAGTCTGCTTGTGGCTTCGGAAGTCCAAGACGTATCAGAGAGGTATGGGGAGGTGGGTGCAGTTGGGCAGCAGTGAGGGGGAGGTGGTTTGCCCGTTTCGCTGGGGGTTGCGATGGCGGGTGGTGGGTTCGGCAGAAGGTTTGGTTTCTGCCACGCAGGTGGGAGAGGGGCGAAGGGTTCGCAATTGTTGGCAGTGCTGCGGAAGGCGTTGGAGCGAATGGGGGTGGATGGCAGGAAGTTCGGGATGCACTCTTTTCGGATTGGCGCAGCGTCTGAAGCGCATAGGTGGGGATGGGGCGGGAGGACATCATGCAACTGGGGCGCTGGGCGTCCAATTGCTATAAACGCTATGTGCGCAGCGAAGGGCAGCAATGTTAAAGCGGTGTATGGTGGTGGCCCATGTGTAACTTTTCTTTCTCATTCTAGGTTCGGTGGCTGGGCCCCTCTCACGCGACATGTCTATTTGGATAGTGGGTCACTCCTTTGTCAGAGAGCCCAGCTACAGGCCCAGGATAGCTATTTCGGGGAGAATTTGGGTTTCAATCCCGAGGTGTTTAAGGTGCACTGGTTTGGGAGGGTGGGGATGAGTTGGAAGGAGCTGGTGGGGACCCTGAACGGGATGATGGTGGGGGGCAGGTGCCCTGTTGTGCTGGTTCTCCATGTGGGGGGAAATGATATGGTGCAGGAAACGGGTTTGGTCCTCATGAGGGCCATGAAGAAGGATTTGGAGGAGATTCGGAGGAGCTGGGCAGGTTGTACGGTTGCTTGGACCGAGTTTGTCCCGCGGCGGGTTTGGAGAGGGGCGGTCAAGCCTCAGGCAGTGGATAAGGTCCGACGCAAAATCAATGTGGAGATGGTGCGGTTTTGCATGCACTTGGGCTTTGCGCGGGTATGGCATCGGGACTTGCTGTACGACGTGCCGGAATTGTTTAGAGGGGACGGGGTCCACCTCTCGCACTAGGGGGTGGACTTGTATCTTTTAGAATTGCGAGAAGTGTTGTCCGGGTTGTTGGGGGTGCATCGGGAGTGATGAATGCGGGGGTGGCGTCCCCAGGGGCACAGTGCACAGTTTGCCGGGGGGGGGGCGGTATGGGGGGCAGGAAAAGGTGGAGGCGGTGTAATCACCTACCCATCCGCCTTTTCCTGGGTGGCGGAGTTGTTGTTGAAGTTGGCCAAGAATGGCTGGAGTTTGGCAGTTTGAGTTGGGGAGCGGGAGTGGGGAAACGTTAAGCGGTTGGGAAGTTTACATTAGAGGGTCGTTAGTTACAGTTGCAGGAAGGCAAATAGGATTGTCTTAGGAGGGTAAGAGTTATTGGTAGGTGGGAAGATTGTGTATTATTTAATGTATTGCAATGTATGTATTGTATGATGCAGGGTGGCGGGTTTTTATCATGTGGTGATCGTAGGGGTGAGGGGAGGAAATGTAAAAGGTGGTTAGGTAATTCGATGTTTAGAGAGGTTTTAGTTTCGTAAGGCAAATTGCCAATTTAATAAAGTGTGATATGCACCTGTTTCAATAAAGCGGCCGTTTACACACACAAATGGGTGTCGGTGTTACTTGCCCCCCTTTCCTCCCTCCCAAGGGGACTTTGGGGGGCAGCCGAGCAACGCGAGGTCTGACCTCCGGGCAGATTTGGGAGGGGGAGGAGGGCTAGCAATGGCAGCCATTTTGCTGCTTTGGGCTGCCTTGGGGATAGCCCAAAGGCAGCCCAATTTCGTAATGGTAGCCCAATGCCATATATATGGGGGTCCCACGCTTGCCCAGCCACCATTTTAGGTTCTGGTGACCTGGTGGCTGGGAGCGCAGTAGTAGGGTCTGGTTTTTGTCCCGCCCACCCTCCCTGGGCTAAGGTTTTGTTGGGGAGCATTTTTTCTGTTTTAGCAGTTTTTTAGGGCTGTCTTGAGACAGGTGCATAGGGGGGAATATTTGTATGGTTTGCGCTTGGAACAGGTGCTGGCGGAGTTGTTGTTGAATTTGGCAAAGGTTGGCTGGAGTTAGGCAGTTTGAGTTGGGGAGCGGGGAAACGTTAAGCGGTTGGGAAGTTTACATTAGAGGGTCGTAAGTTACAGTTGCAGGAAGGCAAATAGGATTGTAGGTCTTAGGAGGGTAAGAGTTATTGGTAGGTGGGAAGATTGTGTATTATTTAATGTTTTGCAATTTATGTATTGTATGATGCAGGGTGGCAGTTTTTTATCATGTGGGGATCGTAGGGGTGGGGGGAGGAAATGTAAAAGGTGGTTAGGTAATTCGATGTTTAGAGAGGTTTTAGTTTTGTAAGGCGAATTGCCAGTTTAATAAAGTGTGATATGCACCTGTTTCAATAAAGCGGCCGTTTACACACACAAATGGGTGTCGTGTTGATTGCCCCCCTTTCCTCCCTCCCAAATGTCCCTTAAAGGACCAGCACCTGCCGGGAGTGATAATTTGCATCCGTCTCTGCTTGTTAGGCGACTGGGGAGGCAAATTTCACTGATGCACTGCTTCCCAAAATGGCTGCTACGCAAGACGCGGTGCCTCCTTTACCAGTGCGCCATGCTGGGATCACCTGGCGCTAATTGAAAGGCGCAGTCAGAATCCATCTTTCTTTGTCTGTCTTCCAAATTAAGAACAAACAAGGCAGGAGTAATCAGTTTTCTACTTCCTTCAGTGAGTCTCAGCTTGGCATGGTGTGAATGAAGAGGAAGGTTTGTATGACGCAGAATGGAACGAGTTGCGTTATAGAAAACTTTAATGAGTTTCGTTTTTTACAAAAGTTTGTTGCTCAGCCCCGCAGCCTGGCCTCCGAGGTAAACTACTTTAGGTGAAGTACTGTGGGAGAAACTAAAACGCGTGTCTTTATTTCTAAGATTAAAATACACGGCTGCACCTCAATACAATCAGCAGCGCATGCTTCAATGCGCGTTAAAATAAATCTGTTTCTTGCCTCAATGGCAGGCCTACTATGCAAAGCTTTGTAAAGTGTGCATTTTTCTGTTTTTCTGTTTTCCGTTTTTTATTTTTACCGCCTTACCCGCTACCCCTCAAACGTGTTCAGCTGAAGTGCAACCCCAGCAATAAGTAGCAAGAGAATATATAAAGGCAGTTCAGTTGGAAAGCAGTGGGCCAAGGCCCCAACAAACCACATTTTTCAGTATCGTTCCGCCGCTCTGAACCCTCCATTATTTTCCTTGAAAATGTCTCCTTTAGATTTGCCAAGTTGGCACAGTAAATAGACAAATTAATATATATCTGCAGCCTATAGAGCAGCATATTGAAATGATGCAAATAGTAGTGTACTGGACTCCTGGCACACTTTCCTTTTCAGAGAGAGACCTTTCCAACAAAAAAATTACGAGCTGTACTGACAGTGGTTCTATCATTCAAGATGGTTGCCACATCACCTACCATTGGCTTTATCTCTGCTGTGCCTTCCATGGTCTTAAATTTTAGGGCTCTATGCTCACATCACTAGCCCATGCTAGGGGGCAGATTTACAAGCCCCTTGCGCCTCTTTTATGCCGCCGTTGTGTCACTTTTGTGACTCAGCGGCGGCGCAAAAGATGCGCAATGCTGCGGGGTATTTACAACCTGACGCATCTGAGAGATGCGTCACGTTGTAAAGCCCTGTGCCAGAAGGAGGCGTTCCTGCCCGGGGGGGGGGGGGGGGGGGGGGGGGGGGGGTTCCAGTGCAGGAACGCCTCCTGAAAGTGGCAGAGTGAAATCTACAAGATTTTACTCAGTCACTTTGGAGCCCATGCTGCGTCAAAACCCTGTGCCTGCTTGAAGCAGGCGTAAGGATTGACACAGCATTGTAATAATAGGGCCCCCCAGAGCATTGCTAGAGCTGCGTTGCACTTGCGACGCAACTCCAGCAATGGTCCGCCTTTCCGGCACAGATGCGTCACGCATTTGTGCCGTTTTTGCCCCATGGTGCGCCGCATCTATGGTGGCGGAGGAGTGGCGCACAATAACTGGCGCATCCCTGCTGATATGCAGGGATGTGCCAGTTATTGTAAATCTGCCCCTAGACGTCTGACTCCATTTTTATCCACAGAAGTGCTGTTTTTGCTATGGGCAGAATGATTAAGGCACTCAGCTGTGGTACATTGTTGTGTGCGAAGTGTGCTGTCGATATTAGCTGTTTTCCCAATGAATACAATATGAAGGGCTCTCTCTCTTCTCACTCTTTTTCCTTTGTTCTTTCACTTTCTGTCTGTTTCTATCTCTCTCTCGGTCTTTCTAATTTCTCCTCACCCTACCCTCGTGGGTTATAAAGTTGGCCAAAAAGAAAACATAAAATATTTTCCAACAGCAAGAACACTCAATGCCTACAGAAGTAGCACCAAGGCCGGAGTGAGAACAAAAATCAGGCCCAGCAAATGTTGTGAGACCAGCCCTATTCCTGCATGTAACCAACAAGCGCAGCGAGCGAGCCTCACCACTGCAAGGAGCTTTTATTGGGGGGGCGGGGGGATTCTCCCTCCAAGAAATGTTTGAAACAAATTGCAAATATGATATGTTTTAAAACACAATTTTCATTCCAGACCATGTCCGATCATTGAATAGATGAATAGAGATAGGTTTGAAGGTTTTTATTAATTTAGTGCAGTTAATTGAAACCATGGCTATAAAATATCAGCATTAGCACAGTTATCATATTAAAAAGCAAAAACTAAAAAAAAACAGACTATCAAGATTTAAGATCCTATACATATAAAAAGCAATCTTGTTGTTACCAGTGTAATCACATTGCAGTGCTGGGCCTAAAATAAGTAGATTAAGACAGGCTGTGCTAAAACAAGGGACAAAAAAGTCTGTAATGAGTTTTTTGGGGGGGAGGAACTGGAAGCACGGGGTCCAAAGAAGGTAAAAAAAGATTGTCCAAGAGTCTCACAAATTGTCCAGTCCTTGCAAGCACTTGAGTGTCTAAGGAAGTAAAACACAGGGCCGATGCCTCCCAACATGATCTAATACCCCATTTTAAATATAAGGGTTTTAAGAGGAGTCTTCTGGGGGCGTCCAGGGCAGGACAGCAGCACAGAAGATGCAGCCATGATTCGGTTTGATAGTTGCACAGTCTGCAGGCCCCCCCCTCACTTGTTTGAGCCCATCGGTTAAAGGCCATGGAACGCAGACCTAGGAGGCGCATGAACATTATATTCTTCCGAGCCACTGCATTTAGATTTTCCAGGAGATAAGATTGAGGTGCCCCGGGATGGTATGAGATGTTCAGGGGGAGCAAGAGAGTGGATGTTTTTAATCCTGGAGGTCCATCCGGTGGGAGATTAGTTTGACCTGCTTATTGATAACCTTTTTCCAGACTGTGTATGGAATAGTGTCTGAAGTTAGTAATGAGTTATCAATCTCTAGCGTTTTTATGGCCTTTGTAATTTGACGATTCCATGGATTTCCAGGACTGGCAAAAGTTTCTTTTAGCCGGGCTTTTAAGGTGTTGTCTGCAGCTTTTAGTGTCCTTATAAAATATTACAGAATGTCAGCCTCACAATAGATGGATTGTCTTTGAAGGCCCAGCTCCAGACGTAGTCTTGCCCTCTGAATAAAGTTCGGAAGATGAAAGATTTTTTTATAAGTGGAAACTTGGGCGAGGTCAAGATTAACAGGACATGTGCCGGGGAAGGCCTGATGACCATAGTTTAAGGCGGGAAGAAGGGTGGCTTTAATCACCTTCAAAATGGGTTCCGCAGAGGGGCTGCTCAGGGACTGGTTAAGTCGGGTCAGGGAGTATGTTATTGCTCCTGCTCTCTTTTTCAAGGCGGCTAAGTTAGCTGATGGTCTAGAAGGCTCACTAAACCAGACTCCTAGATAGTTATATTTTGAAGTTGTATTGATCTTTGCTGGCCCAATATGCCACCTTAAACTTTTCTTGTTCTTGCAGCCGCCAAATATCAGAACCTTGGTCTTTTCTTGATTGATTTTTAAGGCGTTGGCGGTATTATATTTATGGAGCATGCTTAACGCTCGTTGGAGACCCGATTTTGCCTGGTCCATTATAACAATATCATCGGCATATTGTAGTATGTGCAAGTTCCTTTTACCAAGGCCCAATTTTGGCGGGAGAAGATTACTGTTCTCCAGGAATGTTACCAGGTCGGCAGTGTAAAGATTGAACAAGAGAGGGGCAAGAACGCAGCCTTGCTTTAGGCCGTCTCCGATAGCAATTTTTGCAGAGACTGTCTTTGGGCCAGTTTTGATTGGCACCCATGTGTTCTTGTGCAAGGAGATAAGGGCTCCTAGAGAATAGAGATAGGAGACAGGGCTGTATGGCTCTAAGAATGAATAGTTGAATGATGAGGAGTGGCTGAAACAATTCATGAATGGATGACAATAATAAAGATGTTTAGTGATGTGGCGTAAATGGTCTTAATGCACTGACCAAGGGTGGGTGCTCTGGTTTACATTTTAGCTTCTGCATTAAAAAAAATCACCCTCCCAAAAAACACTACCACCACCAATCCTTGTGAAACATGCTTAGCCTAGATGTGTTTAACAGAGCGCAGTTCTTTAGTGTCTCAAATAATAATTCATAAAGAATTAAACTTTGATCTCAAACAGGAGAAAGAATGAGAGAACCATATTGTAGCTGAATTACACAATGTAAAACCAGGAAATCTTACTTCAATACCAACTTCCACTTGACTGTATTAAGTGATACTAGGCAATGACGTGTTTTCACAGTGCTTCCTTTTCCTTCATCCTCACATAAGAGCACCTTGAAACATATCAGGGTCTGTGCAAAAGTCTATAATATTACTCCACCTTAACTAACACCCTAGGCCACCCAGAGAGGGGGAAATACAGCTGGCTTACCTCTTGGGTCCTTAATAGCATCGTCCTCAGAGCAGTGGTAGTGGAGGCATGAATGTTTCTAAGTTCATGATTGAATACTGTCACTTATAACAGGTGCCACTCAATGCAATGGCGTACTTTAACCCCGTTGGTGCTGATGACGGCTCCCAGTCATCATCAGTTACGGTGGGCGTGTGCTGATGACAGCCAGGAGCCGTCATGACCACGCCCGCGATTGGAATGTGCCTCACAGGCGCAGAATTCCGGCAGCAGCCAGGGGGTTAATAAACAGATCACGTTATAAACAGGGCACAAGTCCCAAAAAAGAAGTGGGTGGCTAATTAAGTTAAGCAGCATGCAGGTGACATCACAGCACATGACATCATGGCCCAGGACATAACAGATGCATGACATCGCATGTGGCATCACAAGAAGTGACATCAGAGGAAGTGTTATTATAGCCATGACTTTACAAGAAGTAACAGCACAAGAAGTGACATTATATCTTAAGACCTCACACATATGTTTAGCAGGTATATCATGAGTACATTTAGGCACATTAAGAGTATACACACAAACACTCCTGAATTAGGAAGAGGACTTAAGCTTTTGTAAACTACACATAAAACAATGTTGCCTTTTGTCAGCGTACAGATTCCTTTACCCAAGGGTCGAACAAACTAACTCTGCTGCCAGCCTACCCCACCAGGCATAATATTCCATATGTAGCACAATTATATGTAGATGTGATTGCTTTACCTGCCTGCGCTCTCTGGAGGTGAGATCGCTCTCCTATGCAAAGTATGCTTACTCAGCCTTACCCACCACTTAATGTGCCTGTGGTGAGCACCTGCACTCAGAGTGTGTGATAGGGGCTCATTTTATACCAACAGACCATGAACGAAAGCAAGATAGCAAGACAGAAAGGTAAGAAACAAGAAGGAGGAATAGCGAAACAATGCTTAAGGCAGAAAATAGAACCAGCAAGAATAAGCAAGTGTAGAGTAGTGAAAGAAAAATGTTATGGCAACATTGGCATTCAGCAATACGATGCTAAGAGAAAGTTTGGGGCTCTGCATTTATGTTTTCACAAATTGCACTCTCTTACCAAATACCACCTCCACATTTAGCAGCAGACATCTCTCGTGTTCTTATTGTTGACATAACTATATCTAAGACTATAAGTATGATTGAAAAGGAGCACTCACACTGAATAAGATTTAGTCTACTTATGTTTTTTCTACAGGCTTGCTGCTGAAGCATGCACACTGTTCCTGTGCGCCTATAAACTGAACAAATATGACTTCTGCGCACTGTTGCCTATAGGCAACAGTGCGCAGAGCCAAGGGGCAACACTTGAAAGTCATATTTGTTCATAACTATATCTAAACCACTCTCATTCACCAGCGCAATCTTACAGCTCCCCCTGGAATTATTACCACCAGAATGCCCACACCAAGAAGGGATCATAAAGTTCACAGTAAGAGGTATCAACTCATGATCAAAATAAGTGTCAGCCACCCGATATCCAAAGATGAGAAGAAAATGGTGACAAGGAAAAGGCACATGCAATTCCAGTACTAACTAGCACCTTCAAGAAAATATTGGTCTTCACATGGATATATTGCTAGTTTGTATAGAAAAACTAAACAAGTCTGGAGATATAGGAAGTGAGAGACAATTAAACTATGGCCAGTAATCAGAATCTACACAAGACTACACTCAGTAATAAGAACGTGGTGTATCGTAGACATGTTACACCTCCGAAATAGTGCACTGGAGATGGCTTACTTGACCTACTTGTTTACAATAGCACTAGCCCGTAGTCTCGCACATTCACTGTAAACTCATCCTGCAGGAGCCAGCCCTAAGTATGCACCCATGATCTTTCATTTCATATATAGCATAACTCTAAATTACATCAGTTTCCCAAACCTAAGAGCTTCATAACAGCAAAGCTACCCTTTATAAGGCAGTACATCACAATACTTTACAGCATCAAAGCAGTAGGTAAGTGTGAGAAGGGCAGAAAACAAGACCACCCATACCCCGGCTGGGTAACAACTAGGGAAAATTTAATACAGCCATATACAGTACTATCAAATTTCCAGAGCTACAAAAAAGCAACTTGTCTTTCTTTCACGGAACACAGCACCTCACCATTTAGTGATTGGAAATGGTAGCTAAAGCACACAATTTTGAATTCTCTTCCCTTCCCAGCCAAAGTCATAAAGAAAGCCATCAATGTCCAAATCACAGAGTTCATAAAAATGAACCACAACCTGGACATCTCTCAATTGGCTTCAGAAGCAACCACAGCACAGAGGCCGCTCTCCTCGCCACTACAGATGACATCCGCACCCTCCTCGACCAAGGCAAAAATGCTGCCCTCATTCTACTGAACATCTCAGCCGCCTTGGACATTATCTCCCACTATACCCTTTGCACCAGACTCAACAACGCCGTCATCCACAACAGAACCCTAGAATGGATCCACTCCTATCTTACCAGCCGAAGACAGAGAGTCAGACTTCCAAAGTTCAACTCAGAACCCACAGAAATCAGATGCGGAGTGCTTCAGGAATCCTCCCTGATCCCCACCCTCTTCAACATCTACATGGCCCCGCCGGCAGCCATCGTCGGAGTCATGGACTAAACATAGTCTCCCATACCAACGATACTCAGCTGATCCTCTCCCTCACAGACAACCCACGGCCCCCAAGAGCAACTTCCACAACAGGATGAATGCAGTCACCACCAGGATGAAGGACAGCTGCCTCAAGCTCAACTCAGACAAGACTGAAGTCCTCATCCTGGGATCCACCTGCTTCGCTTGGGCCAACTCCTGGAGGCCTGCAGTGCTGGGAACCCCCACCACACCCATGGACCACGCACTAAACCTCTGCATCATCCTGGACTCATCGCTCTCAAGGAACCACCAAATTAACGCAGTTTTGTCCTCCTGTTAACGCACACTCCCCCTGCTTTGTAAGATCTTCAAGTGGATCCCCGCCAAATCCAGGAAAAGGGTCACACATGCGCTCATCAGCAGCAGACTCAACTACGGCAATGGACTCTACACCAGCACTACCGAGAAGCTTAAAAAGAAACTGCAGAACATCCAGAAAGCCTCCGCCAGACTCATCCTGAACAACCCATGCCTCAGGTACATCACCGGCCACCTGAGAGTCCTTCACTGGCTACCTAACACCAAAAGAATTACCTTCAAGCTCCTCACGCATGCCTACAACGCCATTCACAATGCTGGACCTGCATACCCAACCAACACCTCTCCTTCTACACTCCCACCAGACATATCCGCTCCGCCAAACTTGCCCTGGCTACCATCCCACAGATCCACAAGACCACGGCTGGGGGAAGATCCTTCTCCTACCTCACTGTAAAGACCTGAAACACTCTGTCTCTGTGCCTCAGGGAATCACCATTGCTGCCACAGTTCAAGAAGGACCTCAAGACCTGGCTTTTTGACTGAACCACAGATCCACCCTCCCCACCCTCACAACACCTTGCAAACCTGAAGGTGAGTAGTCGCACTTTATAAGAATACAGATTGATTGATTGAAAGTTTGGAAATAATTTTTTGTTGTGGTGTGACAGATTTAGATGTTTCTGGAGGAGCAAGCAGGGTTATGCAAAGCAGTCCTCATTTGAAGGGAAAAATGCTGTTGCGGCATCTGCCGGCCACCCACGTTCCAACCTCATGTGCCAAGAATTAAAGGCAAAGCATTACCTTTTGATGTAAAACAGGAGACATAAAGAGATGCCCATCTAATGGCTGAAATGAACAATGTGAAAGCAGAAAACCTTTGATTGATACCAGCTTGACCAAATTGTGTGATCCTAGGCAAATCCCTCTCTTGTGTTTGGCTGTAATGTTGCACCATGTGTAATAAGAATCTAGGCCACATAGATGATGCACTTGACTTTTATGTGGCTTCTACCGCCCAGGCACATTCTAACCTCATGCACCAAGAATTTAAGACAAAACATTAACCTTTGATGTGAAACAGGAGAAATAAAGAGATGCCCTTTTAGTAGCTGAATTGCACAAAGTAAATGCAGAAAACCTGTCTGCTGCAGATGAATTCCATATGTCAGGTGGAGGCAGCGGTGATAATTGAGGGCTGTCGCCCTGGAGCATTGGTCTATTGAGAAGAAGGTTGTTGCCTTATGGGCGTGGCTAAGCTTCGGACCAAGGTGGTCACGCAGCTTTGAAGCTCTGTGCCGTGGCACTGCATTACTCCGTCGATCTCAGCACCAGAGGCTAACTGCGCCGTTAATATGCTGGGAGCTTGAGCCCAACTCTACTGCGCTCCCATTGTGCCCTTTTGCAGCCCAGGGATCCGACTGCAGCTGGCGACTGGCGGCTCCAGATGATGAGAGGGCGGGGCTGGCTGCAACCAGCCGGAACATTTGCGCTGCCGCCCTCCGGACCGCGAAGATTACCCCAGAAGCTGCCTGCCAGAACTCACCTGGCCTACCCTGTAGTTGCGGTGAGTCCTTCGCAGACCCCTCTGCTATTGCCTCTGTGCCATTGGAGCTGTTGCATGACCCCTCCTTGCCATACCTGCGGGGGTGGTGCACACCGAGACGCTCCTGCACGCCACCGGAGGAGACATGGTCTCCGGTGGTGTCCGGGAGGCGGCAGCCCGGCTGCGCATAGAGACAGTCTGGGAGCTGTGACATCAGACATCCCTGGGCCGAATCAGGACTGAATAAGAACAATGGGACACCCCCTGCACGCGGATTCCCATCATGGCAGCCCCTTCTGCATTCTTCTGAATCTGCGCCACACCATGAGGAAACAAGGCAGCATGATCCTCCTGGCCCCTGTGGCTGCTGTAACTCCGGGATCTATCCTTTGACTGCCTGCTGAGGCCTTGTAGGGCCTCATACACCTAGGGCATACTTGGTAGATTGCGGGTGCTGCTTTTGGCCCCCTCCGCGGGATAAGAACCCCCCTGTATCAACATTAGCCCCCTTGGCGCCCACTGCAGCTCCTACTGCCTTCCACCCGTGACCCCGTGCTCGGGGCTGGCTGAGACAGGCCAGCTGCCCTACACAGCAGTAACTGTGGTGCACACGCGCCACCCCCGAGACCTGTGGCAGCGGCGTGTGGGGACAATTTCATATGGTGTGGGATGAACGGTTACGGGAAGAAAAGACCCTAAACAGCGCTTGCTCACATTTCTAGTTGCCTCAGACGGTGTGCAGGACCGCAGCGCCACCATGGCCATGGAGGACCATGCTTCCTCGGCCATACCTGAGACGGTTTCTTCCGCTCCGGATATGCTTGCAGAGCTAAGGGCAGGGTACAAATCAATTGACCACAGGTTTGATATGCTGGACAAACGCCTCAACGCTTTTGGGGTTAAACTGGAGATCCACGACAGGCGCTTGGACACTGCAGAGGGCGGGATATCAGACCTCGAGGATGGTGCTGCACAATCTACAAAAAAGCTGAAACAAATGGAATTTATTTTAAAATAGGTCGCAATTAAAAATGAAGATTCGGAGGCACGTGGCCGTCGCAACAACCTCCGCATTACTGGGGTCCCTGAATCAACAAACATGGGCAGGATGGACATCTTTGTAGAGTCACTACTGATAGATATTTTTGGAAAAGAGAAATTTACCCCAGGTTTTGTTGTTGCGAAAGCGCATCGATCTTTGGGCCCTCGCCCCAACCTTGGCTGCCCCCCTACCCCCGGCATACATTGCGAGCATCATGAACTTTCGGGACAGGGACACTGCGCTGAGGTTGGCCAGAGAGCGTGTCGTACTAACATGGCACCACACCACACCCTCACAACACCTTGCGAACCTGAAGGTGAGTAGTCGCACTTTATAAGAATACAGATTGATTGATTGAAAGTTTGGAAATCATTTTTTGTTGCGGTGTGACAGATTTAGATGTTTCTGGAGGAGCAAGCAGGGTTATGCAAAGCAGTCCTCATTTGAAGTGAAAAATGCTGTTGCGGCATCTGCCGGCCACCCACGCTCCAACCTCATGTGCCAAGAATTAAAGGCAAAGCATTACCTTTTGATGTAAAACAGGAGACATAAAGAGATGCCCATCTAATGGCTGAAATGAACAATGTGAAAGCAGAAAACCTTTGATTGATCACAGCTTGACCAAATTGTGTGATCCTAGGCAAATCCCTCTCTTGTGTTTGGCTGTAATGTTGCACCATGTGTAATAAGAATCTAGGCCACATAGATGATGCACTTGACTTTTATGTGGCTTCTACCGCCCAGGCACATTCTAACCTCACGCACCAAGAATTTAAGACAAAACATTAACCTTTGATGTGAAACAGGAGAAATAAAGAGATGCCCTTTTAGTAGCTGAATTGCACAAAGTAAATGCAGAAAACCTGTCTGCTGCAGATGAATTCCATATGTCAGGTGGAGGCAGCGGTGATAATTGAGGGCGTGGCGTACTAACATGGCAGGGGTCTAACATGTCGTTATACCCATACTTCACCTTAATGGTGCAGGAGGCCCGCTGTAAGTTTAATGGTGTAAAGGTCACGCTCCGCAACTTGGGCCTCCGCTATGGGATGCTGTATCTGGCTCGACTGAGGGTGGACGTCAACGGATACTCCAAGCGATGCCCAAGCTTTCTGCACCTCAAACAAGAACTCTAAAACCCAGCGGAATGATGACCGCGGTGGCAATTCCCCACCCCACAGTGGCTCTGTGCCACTGTTGACCTCTTTTCAAATGGTTGATATTGTGGCTGTTCTGTTACAATCACTGAATGTACTGTTCTATTATGTAGCGGTAGTTGGCTTCAAATATGTTACTACATTTATAGAGATAGTATGAACATTGTTTTATTATATTGTTCTGGTTTTGCAGGGCTACGCCGAAGTGTTGCCTCACCCCAGGTGCGTAGCACACTGTTGTTCTTGCAGATAATAATGCATCTGGAATTGTCTTTGTATTTCCAAAAAGGTTGTTTACATGATGCATTGGATTATTGGTTACTTGGGCTTTGCCTTGCAAAATGGGTCACGATGTTGGGAAGGGGTGGGGGGATGGGAAGGGTTTCGATTTGTTAGTTGTTGTATTATCACCAGCTCCACACATGACAATGACTCAATACTCGTCAGGATGTACATGTACACTAGTACATGGCACAACAGTCCATGGCTCCTAACTTAGTAGATCATTCAAATTTAGTTCTCATGTCCTGGAAGGTAAGGGGTCTCAATAACCCAAAAAAGCGTTAACATTTCCTACACTACATGCAGCGGCATAAGGTTGACATAGCATTCTTACAGGAGATGCATTTGCCTCGGTCAGACTTCATTCACTATGCAACAAGCTAGGGCGCGCACCGCTACCTCTCTAATTACAGCAACTATGCATGCGGCACTGCTATCTAAATTCAGAAGCGACTCCCATTCTCCTTGACTTGCTCCCACACGGACCAGGAGGGTCAATATGCAATAGTAGTGGGCAGACTGATGGGTCACATAATTACTCTAGTGTGTGTTTACGTCCCAAATGTTGACGGTCCAGATTTTTTCCAGGAATTAGACACCACACATACACGTTTGGGCTCTGGCAGTTTTTTACTGGGTGGGGATTTTAATTTACTCCTGGACTGTAGTGTTGACGAATCCTTCAACGCTGCAGATTCCAAGCCCTGGGCCTGACAGGTATTGTTAGACACATGTGACTCATTTCAGCTCTCTTATATTTGGAGACTTCGTAACCCAACTAACCCGGTTCACACACATTACTCAGCTCCGTACAACACTTGGACCAGGTTGGATTTTTGGCTGCTTTCCCCATACCCCCTCACCTGGCACACCACAAGTATGATTCTCCCTAGATCCTATTCTGACCATGCCCCTGTCGTGCTTAAGCTCCACATTCCTAGGCCCGAGGGGCTGGAGCCCAGACGGAGATTCCCAAACAGGGCTCTAAATGACGAGCTCTTTCACTCAAAAATAAGGGAAGCTAATGACGACTACTTTGACCTAAACACAGGATCAGTTGACACTTGGGTGACATTATGGGAAGCCTTCAAAGCGTATATGAGAGACATAGCCATAGCCAAACACTCTAGGACTTGAGGAACACTCTTGCCAACATTGAGCAGCAACTGCTTGCCTTAGATCCCTCGTTGCAGAGGATATCGGACATCACCGAGGTCACATAGCGCCAGTTGGCACTATTGATAGAGTTTCGGGAGGCGGCTGATAGAGAAACACACTTCCATAGCAAATACGTTACGGCACACAGGTGTGGTGAGGGCGAGAGGCCAGGATGCACGTTAGCTCAACAACTCAGACCCCAGTATTCTGCAGCGTACATCACTGAGCTCCGGTCTGACGAGGTGCCACGTTAAATGACACATCTGATATCTGGGACGAATTCCTGGCATATTATGAGCACCTTTATACTTCTAAGCAGAAGCGCACCCAGGTGGAGCGGGAAGGCTATTTTGACGAAATTGCGCTGGTATACTTGGATAAATATACGCAAGATTTCCTCGCCAAGCCATTTTCGAAAGGACAAAAAGACATGCTGGCCCCAAAGCACATAGAAGTCTACCATGAATCTTTAGAACGGAAACAGTTACCTCCTGCGCTACGAGAAGCAGTGATCGTTTTATTACCAAAGCCTGGTAAGGATCCCTTGCACTGTGGGTTATATAGACCACTTTCCCTATTAAATCTTGATGATAAAATACTAGCGAAAACGATCTCGGTGCGCCTTGCACTGTTGATGGACAAAAGAATTTCCCTCGTCCAATCGGGATTCGTGCCCCATAGATCCACCTCCCTAAACCTGCGCATGCTTTTTGCAGTCTTGCACAGAATCAACTTCGATATTCCGGCTGCAGCCATCATGCTGGACGCGGAGAAAGCTTTTGATTCTCTGGAGTGGCCATTCATGTGGACACACTATAACCCATGCTCCATGGATTGTGAGAAGCTAGCCTGTCTGAATGGAAAGGAGCAGGTCATACCAATTAGATGTACCAGTTTGGAAACAAGAATTCTTTTCTTTAGTCCCCTCACTCACCAGAGGATGCCCTTAGGTGACATGCTTCATCATTGGGGCTTCCCAAGCATCTACTGCTTGGGCCGTGCTGCGACTTTCGAAGGATATGTAGGAGCACTTTTTGTGAAACTATGTGTAGTGTGGTGTATGGTGGAGTGGTGTTTTTTAAATGTGAGTTAAAAATACCTAACTAGTAAGCCTACACATTTATTCTTGCTTCTAGTTGGTATAGTAACAAGCATTGGAAATGCAATAGGTCGCGCATTAGAAAAGTTGGAGCTATTGGTTTTGTAAATGACAAATTTTTTTATGTGTTGGGCTTGAAAATAGTCAAACAAAGATGCAAGCACAGTGTGAGGGTGAGGGGGCAACGCAGGGGGCAGGATTACAAACGCCACGGGAGTTTTTTTTGCAATAAAGTTATGTTGTTGGTGATTGTTGCTGTGGTGGTGTCTAGTGATGTTGGTGTTGCGCTGAGTGGTGCTGTGGTGGTGCTGTGGTGGTGCTGAGTGATGCTGTGGTGGTGCTGAGTGATGCTGTGGTGGTGCTGGGTGGTGCTGTGGTGGTGCTGGGTGGTGCTGTGGTGGTGCTGGGTGGTGCTGTGGTGGTGCTGTGGTGGTGTTGAGTGATGCTGTGGTGGTGCTGAGTGGTGCTGTGGTGGTGCTGAGTGATGCTGTGGTGGTGCAGAGTTTATGTGTTGGTCTTGAAAATAGTCAAACAAAGATGCAAGCACAGTGTGAGGGTGAGGGGGCAACGCAGGGGGCAGGATTACAAACGCCACGGGAGTTTTTTGTAATAAAGTTATGTTGTTGGTGATTGTTGCTGTGGTGGTGTCTAGTGATGTTGGTGTTGCGCTGAGTGGTGCTGTGGTGGTGCTGTGGTGGTGCTGAGTGATGCTGTGGTGGTGCTGGGTGGTGCTGTGGTGGTGCTGGGTGGTGCTGTGGTGGTGCTGAGTGGTGCTGTGGTGTGCTGTGGTGGTGCTGAGTGATGCTGTGGTGGTGCTGAGTGGTGCTGTGGTGGTGCTGAGTGATGCTGTGGTGGTGCAGAGTGATGCTGTGGTGGTGCAGAGTGGTGCTGTGGTGGTGCTGAGTGATAATGTGGTGGTGCTGAGTGATAATGTGGTGGTGCTATAATGTGGTGATGCTGAGTGATAATATGGTGGTGCTGAGTGATAAAGTGGTTGCACAGAGTGATGTTGTGGTTGTGCTGAGTGATGCTGTGGTTGTGCTGAGTGTTGCTGTGGTTACGCTGAGTGGTACTGTGGTGGTGCTGAGTGGTGCTGTGGTGGTGCTGAGTGGTGCTGTGGTGGTGCTGAGTGGTGCTGTGGTGGTGCTGGATGGTGCTCTGGTGGTGCTGGGTGGTGCTGTGTGGTGGTGCCGAGTGATGCTGTGGTGGTGCCGAGTGGTGCTGTGGTGGTGCCGAGTGGTGCTGTGGTGGTGCCGACTGATAATGTGGTGGTGCCGAGTGATAATGTGGCGGTGCAGAGTGATAATGTGGTGGTGCTGAGTGATAATGTGGTGGTGCTGAATGGTGCTGTGGTGGTGCTGAGTGGTGCTGTGGTGGTGCTGAATGATGCTGTGGTGGTTCAGAGTGGTGCGGTGGTGGTGCTGAGTGATAATTTGGTGGTGCTGAGTGATAATGTGGTGGTGCTGAGGGATAATGTGGTGGTGCTGTGGTGGTGCTGAGTGGTGCTGCATGGGAATGCTGTTCGACTGCTCGGAAATATTTCTGCTGTTTGTTTTGGTTCTGGCTGGCAGCGCCTCGGCCATAAATGAAAGATAAAGGGAGAGACTGTGGCATGGGGAGCGGGGCAGAGACGGGCTGCAGAGGAGAGAGCGCGCGAGGGGGGGTGACAGACAGTCATAGAGAGACCTCCAGTAGACTCAGAGGAGAGAGAGCGCAGGGGAGGGGTAGCGGAGAAAGACAGATAGTCAAAGAGAGAGAGAAGCTGAGACAGGCATTCCAAGAGAGGGTGAGAGAGGCAGTCACA
Organism: Lissotriton helveticus; assembly: GCF_964261635.1. Classification (NCBI taxonomy): domain Eukaryota; kingdom Metazoa; phylum Chordata; class Amphibia; order Caudata; family Salamandridae; genus Lissotriton; species Lissotriton helveticus. The sequence goes on along the minus strand of NC_136061.1, from coordinate 1,965,515,113 downwards.
GAGAGAGGAAAAGGCAGGCAGTGGATAGTGAGAGAGAGGCAGAGACGGGCAGAGGAGTCAGATAGAAGCATAAGAGAGAAAGTAGAGAGGCAAAGTAGAAAAGGCAGGCAGACAGAGAGTCAACGGAAGAGAAATGGACACAGGCATTCAAAGAGAGAAAGCGTGAGACAGTCAGGGCAAGAAAACAATGAAACAGGCAGAGAGAGCAAGTCAAAAAGAGAGAGCGGGGCAGAGATAGAACGTGGAAAAGTGAGAGAGGCAAAGTAGAAAAGAGAGAGACAGCGGGACAGAAAGAGAGACGGGCAGTCAGAGAGAGAGGTTGGTACAGACAGTGGAAGAGAGAGAGGCAGGGACAGGCAGGGAGGAGAGAAAGAGGGGCAGAGACAGACACATTGACAAAGAAAGAGAAGCAGCAGAAGCAGAGAGCGAATCAGAGAGGGAGGGAAATACAGGGGAAACAATAGAGGGGCAGAGACAGACAGTGGAAATCACAGAGACAGGGAGGCTGATACACAGAGCAAGGCAGAGGCGGACTGTGGAAAGATAGATACAGAGACAGACACAATTGAAAAGACAGAGACATTCAGGGACAAAGTTAGAAAGAAACGAAGAAGGACAGTGGAAAAGAGAGGGGTGCAGACTGAGGCCCAGAGAGAGGCAGATAGCGACAGCTGAAAAGAGAGAGGCAGAGACAGACTCAGTTGAAAAGATAGAGAAGCAAAGGCACAGAGAGAGAGAGCGATAGACAGTGGAAAAGAGGGCACGAGAGAGGCAGATATATTAGAGTAGAAAGAGCGGCGAAAGAGAGAAGAAGAGGAGGAGAGACAGAAACAGGAAATATTTCTGCGGTTTGTTTTGGTTCTGGCTGGCGGCGCCTCGGCCATAAATGAAAGATAAAGGAGAGACTGCGGCATGGGGAGCGGGGCAGAGACGGGCTGCAGAGGAGAGAGCGCGCGAGGGGGGGTGACAGACAGTCATAGAGAGACCTCCAGCAGAGTCTTACATTTAGGAAGTCCTCCTTCACTAAAACATGAAGGTATACACCAAGTTCAATAAACTGGGTTCTAAAATATAATTTTAATGTAAATATAACGGGTGTGGCTCTGATTTTATACTTTGCTTATACTTTTTTTGTTAAACAACTGTGTAAACTAAGTGTTCTGGCATCTAGATGAGACGGACCACACTGTAGAAAACCTCAAATCCAAAACCGTGGCATAATTTAAAGAACAGGAATTATTACCATGATAGCCCATTTTATTGGCTTTATAGCTAAATCAAGCAACTGTTAGAATAGAATTCAGTAAAAGCTAAAAACACATTGGGATTTTGACGTGAACAAAACATTAAGTGCCCACATTTTGAAAATCACTGGGATTGTTATCTCGCTATACTGATGTTTAAGAGGGAAAAAGGTCAGTCGAACTCAACTGCGTGTACCAAAGATGAGGAAGAAGAACTGTTAAACTAAAGTGAAGTAAATAATTACAAGGGAGGAAGGGTGACGAGACGCACGGGGAGCAGCAGCCTATGATGTGCCGGCCGGCCGTGCAGTGAATAATTAGGGGAGGAGAAATGCCGGCCTGAGGCCGAGCGCACGCTGGGGGAAGCTTGAGATGCCTGTGGGAGGGAGGCTGGTGGCTTTGATGTGCACGCGCTTTTTGCCAATGCGCTTGCGCATTGAGCTTGCTTTTCACGGGCACTGCATGAAATCGCCAGTTTGGTTAACCTCTGGATAAGCCCCTATATTCTCGCAAGCTCAATGCGCAATCGCATTAACAGGCGAGACCTTAAAAGGGGGTTAGATGTTAGGGATTAGATCCTCAATGTGGTCTAAAACCTAACTATCTCGTCGATATGTTTCAAGGTGTCCCTAAAACCTTTTCATCAGGACAACATGAGGACCAGCCTCATGTTTGCCACTCCGATTTAGAACCTGTAATGTGGTTTTCACAATTAAATGTAAAGACACACCTATTGTGTGTATCTAACTTGTATATATACGGTTAAAGATGAATCCGTAGTATCTGCATTAGGGAAGAAATAATAGCATTAGTACATGGTGCCTGCCCACAGGTGCAGGCCAAATCCCATTTTGTATAGTTGTTCCTCATGGACTGTGCCTAGAAAGTGAAGTATAACATGTAGTGCTTATAGAAGTGTTCCTAAAAAGAAGGTGAAACGGTGGGTGATCCTCCATTCACATCCGTGCAGTATATCTGTTCAGAGGGTTAAAAATATGCATATATATGAAATATAAATATATATATATATATCACTATTTACACTTATATGTACACTTTGAGCACACTCGTTCTGGAAGCACACTTACAAACAGACAGAACATAACATAAAACATATAAATTTCGTCCCACAAGGTTAGTAGATGTACTTAGTTTTGAGCAGTAATATGCCCCATAGTCCGCCTGGGTGGAGGGGCCTGTATACCCTGTGGGAGTAGGAAAAGGTTGGTTGCAAACATTCCATTGTTGGATAATGTCGTACTCATGACCAAATGCTCATAAATCTGTCTATGTACTGATCACAGCTGTTAATGAGATGTTCACTCTTTAAATTGGGAGTGCAACCTTATTACAGAGATGTGGAAGGATTGTGGTAAATATGCCAGCCTTGCCCACTGTGTATAGGACGTGTGGTGGTATTACGCTCTATCATATTGAGGAAGCGTGACGGTATAACTTCCATGTAGGCGGTATTATTTCAATCTTGAGAATACTGCTCCTGTGGAAAGATTCAGTAAATTTGCAAAAAGTTCCCCTTTGTTGAGGAAGCGTGGTGGTATAACACTCTGTTTATACGGTATTATTCAGTCTTTAGGAAGAAAAACCTGTTTGTAAAAAACTTAAAGAATCGTAAGTCAATGCCCGTTAGAGAACCTGAAATATCAAACTACCTTGAAGATAAATAACCTTGAGGATTGAACAACCCGGGACTTGGTTCGTGAAACGTTTGTGAAAAAAGTTATGGCGGTATCTAGAATGGTTTCGTGAAGTGCGCGTTTCTGGTATTAAATGCTGGCTCGCTCGCCACTGCATTTCTTGCTGAAAGGAAAAATGGCACTTACTTTAGCTCAGCTTCCCTCCATCATTGCAAACCTATTCATACCTTGGGCGGCCGCATCTTACTGTGTTCCCGATGCCGGCTGTTTAACCCCTTCGCTGCTAGGCCTTTTCCCCTCCTGTGCTAAGCCTTTTTTTGGCTATTTGGGGTAGTGCGTGCTTAGGCCCCTGTAACTCTTTGTCCACATAAGGTATCCACACCAATTTTGCGTCCTTTTCTTCCAATATCATGGGGATTCTAAAGGTACCCAGGGTTTGTGGTTTCCCTTGGAGGGGTTCCAGAAAATAGGCAAAATACATTAAAATGTTAGTTTTTTTCAGAAAAATGGGAAAAACGGGCTGCAAAGGAAGGCCTCTGGGTTTTTCCTTGCAAATGTAATCAAAAAAGGGGTTGTGGGGCTGAAATCACCACTTTCCCAGCTTTTAGGGAATGACAGTCTTTTGTCAGAGAACCAACATTTTTCACACAGTTTTGGCAGTTTTCTGGGACATAGCCTATTTTTGCAATTTTTAGTGCTTCCAACCTCCTTCCAGTTAATAGTAAATATGAATATGAAAGCAATAATGGATCCTGGAACGCTAGACATTTTATTAAAGTAGACACAATTCTGAATTCAGAAAGGGGTCATTTGTCTAAATCCATGATCGTTTCTTTATAGAAACTCACAGTTAAATATAGGAAAAAAATAAAATTAGTTGAAAAAAGCAGCCTTTTGTGTCAACGTTTTCCCCTGTAACTTCTTATAATTATGACAGCTCTTTGCAAGCAATATACTGTTACATTTGCTGGACCTTCCTGGTTGTGTGGATATATAGGACTTGTAGGTTCACCAAGAACCCGACAAAGCCAGAGCCAAAAACTGTGCAGCAACTTGCAATGGAATTTTATTATGTACCGGGTTTAGAGCAAATATTCTTTGAAAATGTATACATGGAAAAATCGGTAAGAAAGACACCTATGTATTTCTGAAATGGGTACAAATTATAGAGTTTAGAAACAGTACATATTTGCACATTTTCAAAGTTGGGAATACTCATACTAGCATGAGAAATATTGCTAATTTTTCAAAATGACTTCTTTTTTACACAATGTCTTTCATTTGGAAGGCAGAAATGCATCAAAACTCAACAGGAAATAACAGTTGCTTTACAAATCTGAATTACCCTAAGTCTCTGATAAAAATGGTACCTCACTTGTGTGGGTTGGCCTTGTGCCTGCGACAGGAAACGGCGCAAAACACAACGTGGTCACACCTTAATTTTCGCAGTGACAAATGACCCTTTTTTGGCAGAGTGCCTAGCTGTAGTTTTTGTACCCTAGCTCGGCCGGCACATAAGGAAACCTAGCAAACCTATACATTTTTGAAAGACCCATCTTTGTTCCTTTTCTAGGAGAGTTTGTTCAAGGTTATCACAGTGTTTTATGTGTTCCAGGATCACCCAACGTAAGTCATTGGGAGTGTGTTGTTTCTCATTGAAATGGGCTGCCATCTTAGTGCTTGCTCTGTGGCAACGTATATTGCTGCGATGTTTGCAGATTCTGGTACTTGCTTTCCTTGTGGTCATCCCCACATAATGCAAATTGCAAACACATGTAATGAGGTATGCAACTCCCACAGTATTGCAATTTGTGAATTTGCGTAGTTCCCATGTTTGGCCTGTATTAAAGACCACTTTTTTGTGGTGTTGGTAAGGTGGCAAACACTGCAGTTGTCACACGGGTGGTGGCCTGTTGGTAGAGTACTGATAGTTTGTTGGCTGCCCCTATCATTTCGTTTTGGGCGGGTGTGTACCAACAAATCTCTTAGGTTTTTTGCTCGCATGTGGGAAAACATAGGTGTTGGTCTGTTCAGTTTACCACTGTTAACTATTGTTTTTTGACAAATTTGGCGACTTGGGTTGATGCGATGTTGAAGGTTGTGATACATATTGGTTTTGTTTCCTTGCCTTTGTCTTCTTTTTCATAGGATTCTAGCAGGGAGTCTCTGTGATTGTTCCTTGCTCTTTTCTTTGCCCTCAGAATGGTTCTTGTTGGGTATTGACATATTTTCAGTTTTTTTGCCAGATCTGTGGCTTGTGTGTCATAATCAGCGGTGTCTGAACAGTTCCTTTTCAGTCTCAGGAACTGGCCAAATGGAAGGGTTTCTTTAAGGTGGCGTGGATGGAAGCTGTTGTACAGCAAGAGGCAGTTTTTGGCGAACTGAAAAAAGTTTTCTTTGAGTGCCCATTTACAGCACTCAAGTACCACATGTTGGGGTGTCTGGTATGGCCAATTTGCACAGTACAATACCTTTTCCAAGATGTCCAAAATTTCTTTTTGGGGTAAGCTGGCGTACAGGCTTTTTACATCTAACCCTATCAAAGTGTGTTTACTAGGGTCAAAAGTGAGGTCCTTCAGTAGACATAGCACTGCCTTGGTGTCTTTGAGGTAAGTGTTTGTAGACTGAATTAATGGATGTAAGAAAGCGTCTGCAAATTTTGAGAGAGGCTCCAGTATAGCTCCGATTTCCGAGACAATGGGTCTTCCGGGGGGAGTCTCCAATGATTTGTGTATTTTTGGTATCATGTAGAAATACGGTGTCCTGGGCTTTTTGTCGTTCAGGAAATCTCCTTCTTTTTTGGTGATCCAGTCATGGGAGGGAGCTTGTTCTAGCATGCTTGTAATCCCAATCCGTGTTCTCTCAGAGGGGTCTTCTTTGATTTTTCTGTAATTTCTTTTGTCCTCAAGTAATCTGAGGCATTCCAGTCTGTATGTTTCTGTGTCTTGTATTACAATGCCACCCCCTTTGTTAGCTGTCAGCAATGACTTACGTTGGGTGATCCTGGAATACATAAAACACTGTGATAACCTTGAACAAACTCTCCTAGAAAAGGAACAAAGATGGGTCTTCAAGTTGCAAACAGATAGTATAGGACTAAATGAAAATATACAGTGGGGACAGTTCATGAGATAATCAATCCAACCCCCACAGAAATGTTTGACATTATAACTATGCACCTCTGACAATAATAACAACCATTTCTGCAGTAGTCTGAAAATATAGTACTGCTTTTAATATTAATACTAATATATTTATAATTCATTCCTTTTCTATTCTTTGTATATATTTTTTGTACTATTCAGTTTTTATTTTTTGTGCAATCTACCATCTCTTTTGTTCCTTTATATTTCAGAGTAGCGTATTTGTTCCCATCCCTTGTTTTTTGCCCAGTCCAAAATGGCAAATACACCCACCTAGAGGCAGGGTTCGATTCCCATCGAAATTTGTAATCATCTAACACAGTTCCCAATGAATTCCTTATGATTACGATTTAGCAACTAACAGATATGGGAATTTTTGCAACAGAAATACGAGTCATTGACAACTACACAATGGCGATTAAAACGCGCCATACCAATAGTGAGCACACGCTCTAGTTTTTCTTCACCTCCCCCCACGTGGCAACCCAAGACAGCAACCCGGAAATACTCTTAAACAGCCGGCATCGGGAACACAGTAAGATGCGGCCGCCCGAGGTACGAATAGGTTTGCAATGACGGAGGGAAGCTGAGCTAAAGTAAGTGCTGTTTTTCCTTTCAGCAAGAAATGCAGTGGCGAGCGAACCAGCATTTAATACCAGAAACGCGCACTTCACGAGACCATTCTAGATACCGCCATAACTTTTTTCACGAACCAAGTCCTGTGTTGTTCAATCCTCAAGGTTATTTATCTTCAAGGTAGTTTGATCTTTCAGGTTCTCTAACGGGCATTGACTTACGATTCTTTAAGTTTTTTACAAACAGGTTTTTCTTCCTAAAGACTGAAACAATACGGTATAAACAGAGTGCTACACCACCACGCTTCCTCAACACAGGGGAACGTTTCGCAAATTTACAGAATCTTTCCACAGGGGCAGTATTCTCAAGATTGAAATAATACCGCCTACATGGAAGTTATACCGTCACGCTTCCTCTATACGATAGAGCGTAATACCACCACACGTCCTATACACAGTGGGCAAGGCTGGCATATTTAACACAATCCTTCCACATCTCTGTAATAAGGTTGCGCTCCCAATTTAAAGAGTGAACATCTCATTAACAGCCGTGATCAGTACATAGACAGATTTATGAGCATTTGATCATGAGTACGACATTATCCAACAACGGAATGTTTGCAACCAACCTTTTTCTACTCCCACAGGGTATACAGGCCCCTCCACCCAGGCGGACCTTGGGGCATATTACTGCTCAAAACTAAGTACTTCTACTAACCTTGTGGGACGAAATTTATATCTTTTATGTTATGTTCTGTCTGTTTGTAAGTGTGCGTCCAGAACGAGTGTGCTCAAAGTGTACGTTATAAGTGTAAATAGTGATATATATATTTATATTTCCTATATATGCATATTTTTAACCCTCTGAATAGATATACTGCACGGATGTGATGGAGGATCACCCACCGTTTCACCTTCTTTTTAGGAACACTTCTATAAGCACTGCATGTTATACTTCACTTTCTAGGCACAGTCCACGAGGAAAAACTATAAAAAATGGGATTTGGCCTGCCCCTGTGGGCAGGCACCATGTACTAATGCTATTATTTCTTCCCTAATGCAGACACTACAGATTCATCTTTAACCGTATGTATACAAGTTAGATACACACAATAGGTGTGTCTTTACATTTAATTGTGAAAACCACATTACAGGTTCTGAATCGGAGTGGCAAACATGAGGTTGGTCCTCATGTTGTCCTGATGAAAAGGTTTAGGGGACACATTGAAACATGTCGACGAGATAGTAAGGTTTTAGACCACATTGAGGATCCAATCCCTACATCTAACCCCCTTTTTACTATACCAACTAGAAGCAAGAATAAACGTGTAGGCTTACTAGTTAGGTATTTTTAACTCACATTTAAAAAACACCACTCCACCATACACCACACTACACATAGTTTCACAAAAAGTGCTCCTACGTATCCTTCGCAAGTTGCAGCACGCCCCAAGCAGTAGATGCTTGGGAAGCCCCAATGATGAAGCATGTCACCTAAGGGCAACCTCTGGTGAGTGAGGGGACTAAAGAAAAGAATTCTCTTTTCCAAACGGGTACATCCAATTGGTATGACCTGCTCCTTTCCTTTCAGACAGGCTAGCTTCTCACAATCCATGGAGCATGGTTTATAGTGTGATACTTTAGAATTAAGAGGCCGAACCTAGCCTTAGCCTCTTTCTCCCTCCTTTTTTGGTAACATTCTTGTGGACAGTCATGCACAGGATGGGCATGCCCTTCTGGTTCATCAGACTTGCGGCGCTGCTATACTCGCTGCTATACTCGGCCCCTACTGCCAGGTTGCGCTTAAACGGCATGCTCTCCCGCTTCTTTTCGTTATCCCAGGGCACAAGGCAGGGATGCCCCCTTACTCTTTATCCTTGCCATGGATCCGCTCGTTCTTCGTTTTCAGGAACGCCACCTAAACAGAGGGATCCAATTGAACACAGGCCACTACTGGTATCGCTATATGCGGATTATACTAATTTATATGTTCAGCACCCCCAAAACAATTTAGATCCACTTATCCGGGGATCATTAGATTTGGCGGATTTCCGTGCCTTGGCATAAATTGCCACAAATCAGTGATCTTCCCCCTTACTCAGGGTACGCTCAGATGGGAGGGAGAGTTCCTATTGACCTGGTGCTCAGATTCGGTCAAATATCTGGGAAATATCTGGGAATCACCATTGTTGGACAGGCCCCACGAAGGGCTCGCTCCCTCCCCGCATGACAGGGCCCAGACACCGGGCTACCCGCAGAAGCAACCCGCAACCCGTCCCCTCCGGGACGCCTGCTCCCGGATATCTCTGTGTCACGGGCCCGGGCCCCCGTCAGCCCCATTGCCCGGCCCAGCCGCCATCTTGGACCCTGCACCACGCGGCCGCGTGGCCTCAGCTCGACCCCAACCCTGGGCCCGGCCAGGCCCGGCCATCCCGGCACCACCATCCATCCAGGAGGTGAACGGACCACTTGGCAGGCTAATGGGAGAAAGAAGTGTCGATGGCTCTCCCCCGCCAGGTGCCGATCGCCCCCAGCCTCCCCGGGTGCTGGCTCCACCCCCCTGCTGGGTGTCTGGACTCCCTCATCCCGGACCTCCCGACCTCCCAGTGCGAGGGTCCGGACATCAAAGGGCGCCAGACCTATAACCGAGGCAGCCCCAGAGCAGGAAGGCAGTTGTATCCTGGAGTCGAGAGACACCGAGAAGAACTCATCCTTGACGGACTGCTGGCGCTGCCGCAGCCCTGCCTTGTGAACTATCGTCCTGCCTGCTGGCGCTGCCGCGGCCTTCTGCAACCTTCATCCTCGTGGGACCTGCTGGCGCTGCCGCGGCCCGTTGTAACTTCCATCCTCGTTGGGACCTGCTGGCGCTGCCGCGGCCCGTTGCCACCTACGATCTCTTCGGGACCTGCTGGCGCTGCCGCGGTCCGACCCGTCCGACCACCGAGCTTGAGGATTGTGAGCTACCGCCGTTTCACCTCAGTACCCGTAGGTACCAAGACTGTCCCGCTACCCCCTTTCCCTACTAGAGACTAGAATTGAGAGGATCATCGTGTCCTGATCTCCTTGTATCGTACTACCTTACTTCAAGAACTGCCTATAAAAGGTGTTAATCTGATCTTCGTGTGGTGTCCATCTGTGGGGGGGGGAAGTTACTTGTCTGTACGATCGCTGGAGACGGCCCTCACCGGAGGCCTCTCCCCTTGTGCTCGGCCGACCCTCCAGGTCCCCGTCTAACATTGGTGGCCAGCGGCGCGATCCGAACCAACGCGTAACCGTACAGAGAGTAACTCACCCTACGACTAATCCACAATGACGACCAGAGAGAGCGGATCTGCAGAGAAATTCCAGATGGAAAAACTGGAAGAGTACAACCACCGAGAGCTAAAACAATTTTGCATAGAACTAGGCATTGCCACCACCGGTCTGAGCACGAAAGAGGACTTCAAACACGCCCTAGAATCCTGGGCAGAGACAAATATCGCCGGACCCCGGGACCCCGAAGCCCCGGAGACAAACACCACTCTGACGGAAGAAAGGAGAACGGATCTCTCCCGGGAAGAGATCCGAGAACGAGAGAAAAATAGACTACACGAGTTAGAGTTGGCCCGGCTCAAATTAGACGGAGAATTGAAACTGGCAGAACAAAAGATGAACTTAGAACACTTACGGCTCCAAGAAGAGCGAGAGGAAAAGCAGAGACAGAGAGAACTCGAAGAGAAAAGACTGGCATACGAACACGCTAGCGGAGATAGAAATGCGCAAACAGAACAAAGACCTAGGGGTGCCCGAGCAACCGCGCCCCCCAGGTACTACCGAACAGAAGGTCCACATCCCCAAGGATGTGGTCCGGGAATACTATCGGAACGACGACATACAGCAGTGGTTCAAGGCCTACGAGATCGCCATGACTGCCCACCGGATCGCTCGAAGTGACTGGGGAGCCGGTCTATGGGGGAGATTCGTCAATGAAGGCCGGGATGCCCTGCTGCAGCTTCCGGCCCATCAAATGACGTCCTATGACCACATGAAGGCCGCCCTCCTCAGTCGATATGGGCTGACGCCCGAGATGTACCGCCAGAGGTTCCGCAACTGCACCCGGATCCCGGGTACAACCTGGATAGAATATGTGAACTATTTCAGCCGAGCCTTCGAGGGATGGATCAAGGGTAGCAACGTAACAACCTACGAACAGCTCTTCAACCTCATTGTGTGGGAGCACCTCTCCAACAACTGCTTCGTCGAGCTAAGGCAGCACCTCCTCGACAGTAAATTGACTGACCCACGGCAGCTCGCCGCCGAGGCTGACCGATGGGAGAGCACCCGAGTGACCCGGAGTGGGCCAAACGAGCAGAACAGAACCAACCAAGGTCATCATCGTCCCCGAGGAGGAGGAGGACAGGGCCGGGGCAGAGACGCCGTCCCGGCCGCTCCCGCCAACAACACCCTGCCCCCGGCCGGCCGGGGCAACCCCCCGATGCGCCCGGGGTTCCGAGCCAACGTTACGTGTCATCGATGCCAGCGAGTCGGCCGCTATGCCAGTGACCCGACCTGCCCAAAGAACCAGACCCCCGGACCCCGCCAGGTGGCTGCCGCCGCCCTAGGAGAAGAGCAAGTCTCCGAAGAGCCTGAAGAGTATGAGCAGGAGCAGCCCGAGTGGGAACCTGCCGCCATGACCCTGGCCTGCCTAGGGGGAAGAGACCTGATCCCGCGGGCTCCCCTACCAGCCAACACCAGGAAATACAGCCAGTGGGTGAACATAAATGGGCGTAAGGCCGAAGCCCTGCGTGACACAGGGGCCAGTGTGACGGCCGTCCGTTGTCACCTGGTGACCCCAGAACAAATTCTGCCAAACGCTCTTTGCCCCGTCCGATCGGCCGACAATTCGGAGAGCCTGTGTCGGATGGCCTGCGTCCCCTTTGAATGGGGAGGAGTCTCCGGTATGTTAAAAGTGACTGTCCGCGACGATGCCCCCGTGGACTGCCTCCTGGGGAACGATCTCGAGAGTTCCCCGTGGGCAACCGTTGAAAGAAGAGAGCACCTGGGGATGTTAGGCCTCCCGGGCTGGGCGTGCGTAACAACCCGGTCCATGGCCGCCGACACCATCCCTGGATCTGAAGAACCCGAATGGCCAGCACCTCCTCCCCCGATCGCTCCAGAGGGAGACTCCATCCCTACCGACACCCCGGAACAAACCCACGAAGAGCCCGCTCAGCCCCAAGACCTTCCGGACCTGGCTCAATGGCGTCAGGAAGGGGGGCCCACCCAAGAACAATTCCGGCAAGAGCAAAAGACATGTCCCTCCCTCGAGGGACTGCGACAGCAAGCGCTCGCCCAGGGCGCAGGAGACACCGCAGGGGCCCACTGGATCTATTGGGAAAATGACCTACTGTACAGCGAACAAAGAATAGCGGAACTGGGGGCCAGTCGAGTGCTGGTGGTGCCCCTCCGTTTCAGAGACTTCCTTCTGAACTTGGCCCATGATGTCCCCCTGGCTGGACACTTGGGGCAAGACAAAACATACAACCGCCTGGTGACTCACTTTTACTGGCCGAAAATGAGAAATGACGTCTCCACCCACTGCCGGTCCTGCCCGACCTGCCAGGCCAGCGGGAAGAGCGGCCGCAAACTCAAGGCACTTCTGCAACCATTCCCCGTTGTGACCACCCCGTTCGAAAGGGTGGGAATAGACATTGTGGGGCCCCTGGACCCCCGAACAGCACAAGGGCATCGATTCATCCTGGTCCTGGTGGACCACGCCACCCGTTATCCTGAGGCGGTTCCCCTTCGAACTGTAACAGCACCAGTGGTAGGTCGAGCCTTAATGGGGATCTTCTCTCGAGTGGGCTTCCCCAGGGAAGTCGTCAGCGACAGGGGCACGAACTTTATTTCAAAATATATGAAATCCCTATGGCAACAGTGCGGGGTCACCTACCAATTCACGACCCCCTATCACCCGCAAGGAAACGGACTGGTCGAGCGATTCAGCCGCACTCTCAAGGGGATGACCATGGGGCTGGAAGAACCCCTACGCCGCCAGTGGGACGTGCTACTACCGTGCCTCCTCTTCGCCTACCGAGAAGTCCCCCAGAAGTCCCTCGGCTTCAGCCCTTTCGAACTCCTGTACGGACACCCTGTTCGCGGGCCTCTCAGCCTAGTTAAAGAAGAGTGGGAAATGGCCCCCCTGAAGACCCCTCCAGACGTCTACAAGTACCTCCTGACCCTCCGTAATCAGACCCGGCGATTCAGAGAGCTCGCCAAAGCCAATCTTGAAGCCAGTCAGGAGGACATGAAGAAGTGGTACGATCAACATGCCTCCTCCATCGAATTCGAGCCTGGCCAGCAGGTATGGGTGATGTCCCCCATCGAACCTTGTGCCTTACAGGACAAATGGACGGGGCCCTTCAAGGTGATCGAGCGTAAGAGCCCCGTCACCTACCTCATCGACATGGAATCCCCCCGGAACCCCCTCCGGGTCCTCCACGCCAACAGACTCAAACCCCACTTCGTGCGCTCGGAGCTCAGCCTGCTGATGGCTACAGACAGTGGGGCGGAAGAGGACTCCGAGCCCCTCCCTGACCTACTGGGGGCCGGGGAAAAAGATGGTTCGGTGGACGGGGTCCAACTCTCCGAGGCTCTGACCCCGGAGCAGCGCCAAGACTGTCGGGCCCTCCTGCTGCAATTTGCAAACCTATTCTCCCTCACACCCGGGGTCACCCCCTGGTGTCTGCACGACGTGGACACTGGCGACAGTCCTCCTATCCGACACCGGCCGTACCGAGTACCAGATCGGGTACGCACCTGCATCCAAGAAGAAGTCTCCAAGATGCTCGCACTCGGAGTCATCGAACCCTCGGACAGCCCCTGGGCCAGCCCGGTTGTACTGGTCCCCAAAGCTGCGGCCCCGGGCACCACACCCGAGCTCCGGTTCTGCGTCGACTATCGGGGTCTGAACGCTGTCACCCGAACCGACGCTCACCCCATCCCCCGAGCCGACGAACTAGTTGACCGCATGGGGGCGGCCCGCTACCTAAGCATCTTCGACCTGACGGCGGGCTACTGGCAGATCGGCCTCACCCCCAGGGCACAAGAACGATCCGCTTTCTCCACCCCGGATGGACACTACCATTTCAGAGTGATGCCATTCGGCATGAAAAACGCTCCAGCCACGTTTCAACGACTTGTGAACCAGGTATTGGCGGGCCTCGAAGAGTTCAGCGCCGCATACCTGGACGACATCGCGGTGTATAGCCGCCACTGGTCAGACCACCTCCGCCACCTCCGAGGGGTCCTGCAGGCCCTCCAACGGGCCGGCCTCACAATCAAGGCCAGCAAGTGCCAAATCGGCCAGGGGTCCGTGACCTACCTCGGACACCAAGTGGGGAGCGGTCTGGTGGCCCCCCTCCAGCTTAAGATCGCTGCCATCCAGTCCTGGCGCCCCCCCGTAACCCAAACCGAGGTCCGAGCCTTCTTGGGGCTCACCGGATACTATCGGCGGTTCGTAAAGGACTATGGCAGCATTGTGGGGCCCCTCATGGAACTCACATCCAAGACCAACCCAAAAACAGTCAACTGGACTCCCGACTGTCAAGCGGCCTTCGAGAGGCTGAAGGCCGCCATGTGCACCGCTCCTGTGCTCCAGGCCCCCGACTACAGCCGTGAGTTCATCGTCCAGACTGATGCCTCAGACCATGGCATCGGGGCCGTCCTCTCCCAACTGAACCCCGAGGGAGTCGACCAACCAGTGGCCTTCATCAGCAGACGCCTCCTGCCCCGAGAACAGCGCTGGAGCACCATTGAGCGAGAGGCCTTCGCAGTAGTATGGGCCCTCAAGAAGCTCCGGCCTTACCTCTTCGGAACCCACTTCCGGGTACAAATAGATCATCGGCCCCTGCAATGGCTAATGCAAATGCGGGGGGAGAACCCCAAACTATTGCGATGGTCCATCTCCCTGCAGGGGATGGACTTCACTGTGGAGCATCGCCCTGGCCAAGACCACGCCAACGCGGATGGCCTGTCCCGCTTTTTCCGCCTCGACGAGGAGAGTCCCCAAGAGGATGGGTGACTCTCCCCGCCTTCAGCTGGGGGGGACGCATGTTGGACAGGCCCCACGAAGGGCTCGCTCCCTCCCCGCATGACAGGGCCCAGACACCGGCTCTCTGGGGGCTACCCGCAGAAGCAACCCGCAACCCGTCCCCTCCGGGACGCCTGCTCCCGGATATCTCTGTGTCACGGGCCCGGGCCCCCGTCAGCCCCATTGCCCGGCCCAGCCGCCATCTTGGACCCTGCACCACGCGGCCGCGTGGCCTCAGCTCGACCCCAACCCTGGGCCCGGCCAGGCCCCGCCATCCCGGCACCACCATCCATCCAGGAGGTGAACGGACCACTTGGCAGGCTAATGGGAGAAAGAAGTGTCGATGGCTCTCCCCCGCCAGGTGCCGATCGCCCCCAGCCTCCCCGGGTGCTGGCTTCACCCCCCTGCTGGGTGTCTGGACTCCCTCATCCCGGACCTCCCGACCTCCCAGTGCGAGGGTCCGGACATCAAAGGGCGCCAGACCTATAACCGAGGCAGCCCCAGAGCAGGAAGGCAGTTGTATCCTGGAGTCGAGAGACACCGAGAAGAACTCATCCTTGACGGACTGCTGGCGCTGCCGCAGCCCTGCCTTGTGAACTATCGTCCTGCCTGCTGGCGCTGCCGCGGCCTTCTGCAACCTTCATCCTCATGGGACCTGCTGGCGCTGCCGCGGCCCGTTGTAACTTCCATCCTCGTTTGGACCTGCTGGCGCTGCCGCGGCCCGTTGCCACCTACGATCTCTTCGGGACCTGCTGGCGCTGCCGCGGTCCGACCCGTCCGACCACCGAGCTCGAGGATTGTGAGCTACCGCCGTTTCACCTCAGTACCCGTAGGTACCAAGACTGTCCCGCTACCCCCTTTCCCTACTAGAGACTAGAATTGAGAGGATCATCGTGTCCTGATCTCCTTGTATCGTACTACCTTACTTCAAGAACTGCCTATAAAAGGTGTTAATCTGATCTTCGTGTGGTGTCCATCTGTGGGGGGGAAGTTACTTGTCTGTACGATCGCTGGAGACGGCCCTCACCGGAGGCCTCTCCCCTTGTGCTCGGCCGACCCTCCAGGTCCCCGTCTAACAACCATACACTTAGACACCACTGAAATCATGCGATCTAACTATGGAACGGCGATCCACACGTTGGAGCAAAAGGTGGATAAATGGCTTTGACTTCCACTATCGCTTGCTGGCCATGTAGCTCTAATCAAAATGATTGTACTGCCCACATTTCTCTATTTATTTCACAATATACCTATCCCGCTGCCAAATCTCTTCTATCGCACCATAAACTCCCATCTTATTTGGCTAGCTTGGGGCGGCAAGCGCCCAAGGGTCTGCTGGGAGATCATTAGACTCCCCAATTTACAGATATACTATCTGGTAGCTCAGTGCGGCTATGCGCATGCCTCCTTTCACCCTGACGATAGGGTCCCCTATTTAAGACCTGAAGCTGACTTAGCTCTGCCGGACACGCTGAATACGTTGTTACCTCTGTGTATCCCCGAGATCTTCTGGATATTCAGAAGGTCTCAACTAGAAGTTTGATCTGGCTAAAATTGGTCAGGGTGATGGGGTCGCTGATTCTATACGCCCCAAGTCTGCCATTACCAAATCCACAATGGCTTCCCATAACTGGGGAGAGAATAGTCCAGCGCACCCTTTCTCGTTTTGAAATGGCCATTAAAGGGGAATTCTACGTTGAGGGCCAGGCTTTTTCAGTCTCAGACGAAGGGAAATTCCCTGATGCATCCTTTATGGGTTCGTTTGTGCTCACCTGGCTTCGCTCCACCTTGCGTGCCAAGATCCCCGGGTTCCCCCTTGAACCTAGCCAATTCCCTGCCCTGTCCACCGTAATAGATAGTGAAGCAGGAACACATCTGATTTAAAAAATTTACAGATCATGCGCTGGGTTTATTCCAATCAACGATGCAACCGTACGTGCTGGTTGGGAGGCAGATCTCGGCCACCCAATCACTGATGACCAATGGGAGGCGTGCTGCCAGCAAACTAAGTCGGTCTCCCTCAATAGTCACCACAAACTTATCCACTTCAAGTTCCTTCGAAGGGTTTACATCACGCCTGAAAAGGTGCACAACATAGACTTAGACAGACCACATTTCTGCCTAAAATGTAAATTCCCACACGCAGACTTCGCACATCTAACTTGGACCTGCAGTAAAATCAGCAACTACTGAACTGAAATACACCATACACTGGGGGAAATGATAGGGCTAGATCTGGTCCCTACCTCGGAGTTGGCACTGATGGGGTAAGTGAACAACATCCCAAAGAAGGTCAGAAAATTTACAGCACTAAGGGCCAGATATAGGTAAATGTGAAATACCGATTTCTTAATACCGAATTTTACCGAATCGGTATTAAGAAATCGGTATTTCCAATGTAGGTAAAAAATCGGTAATTTTTACACATTCAGTAAAATTTGGAAAAATAAATACCGAATCCTTAATACCGATCAGGATTACCAAATCTGTATTACCGAATCAGTAAATACCGATTTGGTAATTCAAAATCCCTGCAATTGAGGAATCAGCCAATCCTGTGCATCCACCACCCCCGACCAGGAAGTGGCCACACCCATGCAGGTGCACTGAATCAGAATCTGCTGGAGAGGCAGGGACTGCAGAGGAGAACACAGGAGCAACTGAAAGAACTTTTCCTGACACAAACTGCAGAATGGCCAACAAGGAGAGTGAAAATGAAGGTGCAAAAAGGAAAAGAAAACTCAAATTTAGTTAAAGGGAGCTGGAGTTCCTGATTGAGGAGGTGGGAAGAGAACACACAAAGCTGTTTGGGAAACAGTCACTGCAAGTGCCAGAATCCCAGAAAAGAAACATATGGACTGGAATACAGGAACATGTAAATGCCATTGGAGTGACCCACCGTGAAATCGACGTACTCAAGAAAAGTGGTACGACGTCAGGAGTCTGGCAAAGAAAAGATGGCTGAAAGGAAGAAGCAAGCCAGCCTGACAGGTGGAGGAAGAAATAGAGCACCTGCACTGACTCCATTGGAACTGCTGGTGGAGTCTACCACTGAGCCTGAGAGCGTCATTGGGATCGGGGATGCAGACAGCTCAGCAAGAGCTGGCAACAATCAAGGTAAGATGCATGCACACTAAGCTGCACCCCCGACTCCCTGACTCCATTCCCCAATGAGGCACTGTGAATCCCACTCCAGTACATGTTGTAGTAAAATCAAGCAATGCATTATGGGAGATGTAGTCAGTGTAACACCTATCATAACAGTCATCCCACTGAACACAAAGCCATGTGACACATATCAGTGATAAGCAAGCAGAGGACAGTCAAATAGATTGGCAGACATGAACATTTATTTTTTCACAATGCTGCCAGACAAGTGAGCTAATGTACAATTTGTGTCCACAGGCAAGTCATTGCGCAGGTCTGCACATGTCAAGGCAGGAAAGGCACCCCGGAGGGAGAGAACGGAGGAGGCCATTTCAACTTCAGGTCACACCACACCACCACCACCGGCATCACCACCACCACCGGCATCACCACCACCACAGGCAACAACACCACCACCGGCATCAACACCACCACCGGCATCAACACCACCACCTGCATCACCAGCAGCGTAACTACTGGCATTATCAAGACCCAGGAGGCATGCAGTTGCCAGACTCCAAGATATGGAGTTGTCCGTGGAAGACTGAAGGGGTGGAGAACAGTCAACGGTGCCAGTGGATGGCAATAATGCAGGATCACAGTCCCCCACAGAGCGATCACACACAGGTGCCAGACACCACAGGGCTAGGGAACCCAGTCCACCTTTGCAGGGTGAGGACCATGGTGTGTTTGCAGGTCTCGAGGCGAACATGTTAAAGGTCCAGCGCCTGCAAGAGAAAGCAATCGAATCAGTTCAGCGGCAGATGAGACACGTGACTGCAAACATGCAGAGTATAGAGTAGGGCATCTGCTCAACGAACACAACACTGCCTGAGGGCATGAGGGACATGGCTGAGGGCATGAGGGACATGTCCCAGTCAGTGAGGCTGCTGTGCAGCAAGCTTGATGAGGACAGGATGGCATGGGGCAGGGAGAAGCAGAAAATGGAGTCTTATACAAAGGCGGTGAACCGTCGCTCCACTGCCACTTCTCTGCTCTGCAGGTGCACCGTGGCCATGCACGAAGGGATGACACACTGCAGCAGTGATGTGTAAGGGGGCTTGTGAAAGTGACCACTGCACTTGAAGTGCTCCTAAATTATCAGGCTGCCAATACTGGTGCAGGTGATGTGGAATACAGTGAGGAGACAACAAGTCGCAGCAGTGTAACGCCCCCTGCAACTGAGTCCAGGAGGAGCAGCAGACGTCAAGCTGCTGGCACTGGGTCCATTGCCAGTGCCGACAGTCTGCAGAGGGAATGCAGCAATGTTCCACGTGGATGCAGGCGTTAATGCAGGCCACACTTAGTCTAGCTGACCAGAGGCGTAACAAATGCCCCCGCAGCCCCCGCGGTGCAGGGGGGCCTACTCTAAAGTAAATAAAGGGGGGTCCCTCAGCTGTTCGGTGAGAGCTGTGAGAGAGGCTTGCGCTTGCCTCTCTCCCTCTAAAGCAGGGGCAGACTGTCTGCAGCCTGCTCTGAGGCCCTCGCTCTGACTGAAGAGAAACAAAGTATCAACTTACATTTTTTCTCTTCAGTCAGAGCCATGAGCCGGAAGTAGGATGGGGGTGGGGGCCCAGAGACAGCATTCCCCACAGGGCTCTGCTCCTCTGATAAGAGACAAGGACAAGGATGGGGTGGGGGCCCCCCAGAGACAGCATTCTCCCTGGCAATGCTCATATGAGAAGGGATGAGGAAGCAAAATGGTGCCCTCAGGTAGGCACTCTTGTTATAAGGCACCATGGGCATCCGCAGGTGGGGCAAGGGGGGGCACTTGCCCCCCGGATCGCCAGTGTGTCCGGTGTGGGCCCAGTCAGGGCCGGCCCTAGTCCATCATGCTTTTGAAGTGGTGCCATTGTTCCAGGTGGCAGCCCCCTCCATTGGGCGGGAAGGGTGCAATGGGGGTGGCCGAGAAGCGTGCAAGGCAGAGGTGGAGTACGGTACAAGGCAGAGAGGAGAAGGACGCAAGGCAGAGAGAAGAAGGGTGCAAGGTAGAGAAGGGTGCAAGGTGGAGGGGAGAAGGGTGCAAGGCAGAGGGGAGAAGGGTGCAAGGCGGTGGGAAGAAGGGTGCAAGGCGGAGGGGAGAAGGGTGTAAGGCGGAGGGGAGAAGGGTGCAAGGTGGAGGGGAGAAGGGTGCAAGGCGGAGGGGGAAAGGATGCAAAGTGGAGGGGAAAAGGGTGCAAGGTGTAGGGGAGAAAGGTGCAAGGTAGAGAAGGGTACAAGGCGGAGGGGAGAAGGGTGCAAGGCAGAGGAGTGAAGGGTGCAAGGTAGAGAAGGGTGCAAGGCGGAGGGGGAGAAGTGTGCAAGGCAGAGGGGAGAAGGGTGCAAGGCAGAGGGAAGAAGGGTGCAAAGCAGAGAGGAGAAGGGTGCAAGGCAGAGAGAAGAAGGGTGCAAGGTAGAGAAGGGTGCAAGGTGGAGGGGAGAAGGGTGCAAGGCAAAGGGGAGAAGGGTGCAAGGCAGAGGGGGAGAAGGGTGCAAGGCAGAGGGGAGAAGAGTGCAAGGCAGAGGGGAGAAGGGTGCAAGGCAGAGGGGGAGAAGGGTACAAGGCAGAGGGGGAGAAGGGTGCAAGGCGGAGGGTAGAAGGGTGCAAGGCAGAGGAGAGAATAGTGCAACAGGGAGGGGAGAAGGGTGCAAGGCAGAGAGGAGAAAGGTGCAGGGCAGAGAGGAGAGGAGAAGGGCACAAGGCAGAGAGGAGAATGGTGCAAGGTAGAAAAGGGTGCAAGGCGGAGGGGAGAAGGGTGCAAGTCGGAGGGGAGATAAGTGCAAGGCAGAGGGGAGAAGGGTGCAAGGCAGAGAGGAGAAGGGTGCAAGGCAGAGGGAAGAAGGGTGCATGCAGAGAGGAGAAGGGTGCAAGGCAGAGAGGAGAAGGGTGCAAGGCAGAGAGGAGAAGGGTTCAAGGCAGAGGGGAGAAGGGTGCAAAGCAGAGGGGAGAAGGGTGCATGGCAGAGGGGAGAATGGTGCGAGGCGGAGGGGAAAAGAGTGCAAGGTGTAGGGGAGAAGGGTGCAAGGTGGAGGGGAGAAGGGTGCAAGGTAGAGAAGGGTGCAAGGCGGAGGGGAGAAGGGTGCAAGGCAGAGGAGAGAAGGGTGCAAGGTAGAGAAGGGTGCAAGGCGGAGGGGGAGAAGTGTGCAAGGCAGAAGGGAGAAGGGTGCAAGGCAGAGGGGAGATGGGTGCGAAGCAGAGAGGAGAAGGGAGCTAGGCAGAGAGGAGAAGGGTGCAAGGCAGAGAAGGGTTTAAGGCGGAGGGGAGAAGGGTGCAAGGCAGAGGGGAGAAGGGTGCAAGGCAGAGGGGGAGAAGGGTGCAAGGCAGAGGGGAGAAGGGTGCAAGGCAAAGGGGAGAAGGGTGCAAGGCAGAGGGGGAGAAGGGTGCAAGGCAGAGGAGGAGAATGGTGCAAGGCGAAGGGTAGAAGGGTGCAAGGCAGAGGGGAGAATGGTGCAACAGGGAGCGGAGAAGGGTGCAAGGCAGAGAGGAGAAGGGTGCAGGGCAGAGAGGAGAAGGGCACAAGGCAGAGAGGAGAATGGCGCAAGGTAGAAAAGGGTGCAAGGCGGAGAGGAGAAGGGTGCAAGGCAGAGGGGAGAAGGGTGCAAGGCAGAGGGAAGAAGGGTGCAAGGCAGAGTGTAGAAGGGTGCAAGGCAGATGGGAGAAGGGTGCAACGCAGACAGGAGAAGGGTGCAAGGCAGAGTGGAGATGGGTGCAAAGCAGAGGGGAGAAGGGTGCAAGGTAGAGGGGAGAAAGGTCCAAGGCAAAGTGGAGAAGGGTGCAAGGCAGAGAAGAGAAGAGTGCAAGGTAGAGAAGGGTGCAAGGCGGAGAGGCGAAGGGTACAAGGCAGAGGGGAAAAGGCTGCAAGGCAGAGGGGGAGAAGGGTGCAAGGCAGAGAGGAGAAGGGTGCAAGGCAGAGGGGAGAAGGGTGCAAGGCAGAGGGGGAAGGGTGCAAAGCAGAGGGGTAGAAGGGTGCAAGGAAGAGGGGGAGAAGGGTGCAAGGCGGAGGGGGACAAGGGTGCAAGGCAAAGGGGAGAAGGGTGCAAGGCATAGGGGAGAAGGGTGCAACGGGGAGGGGAGAAGGGTGCAAGGCGGAGAGAGGAAGGGTGCAAGGCAGAGAGGAGAAGGGCGCAAGGCAGAGAGGAGAAGGGCGCAAGGTTGAAAAGGGTGCAAGGCGGAGGGGAGAAAGGTGCAAGGCAGAGGGGAGAAGGGTGCAAGGCAGAGAGGAGAAGGGTGCAAGGCAGAGAGAAGAAGGGTGCAAGGCAGAGAGGAGATGGGTGCAAGGCAGAGAGGAGAAGGGTGCAAGGCAGAAGGGAGAAGGGTGCAAGGCAGAGGGGAGAATGGTGCAAGGCACAGGGGAGAATGGTGCAAGGTAGAAAAGGGTGCAAGGCGGCGGTGGAGTAGGGTGCAAGGCAGAGCGTAGAAGGGTGCAAGGCAGAGGGGAGAAGGGTGCAAGGCAGAGAGAAGAAGGGTGCAGGGCAGAGAGGAGAAGGGTACAAGGCAGAGAGGAGAAGGGTGCAAGGCAGAGGGGAGAAGGGTGCAAGGTAGAGAAGAGTGCAAGCCAGAGGGGAGAAGGGAGCAAGGCAGAGGGGAGAAGGGTGAAAGGCAGAGGGGAGAAGGGTGCAAGGTAGAGAAGAGAAGGGTGCAAGGTAGAGGGGAGAAGGGTGCAAGGCAAAGGGGAGAAGGGTGCAAGGCAGAGAGGAAAAGGGTGCAAGGTAGAGAAGGGTGCCAGGCAAAGGGAGAAGGATGCAAGGTGGAGGGGAGAAGGGTGCAAGGCGGAGTGGAGAAGGATGCAAGGTGGAGGGGAGAAGGGTGCAAGGTGGAGGGGAGAAGGGTGCAAGGTAGAGAAGGGTGCAAGGCGGAGGGGAGAAGGGTGCAAGGCAGAGGAGAGAAGGGTGCAAGGTAGAGAAGTGTGCAAGGCGGAGGGGGAGAAGTGTGCAAGGCAGAGGGGAGAAGGGTGCAAGGCAGAGGGGAGAAGGGTGTAAAGCAGAGAGGAGAAGGGCGCAGGCAGAGAGGAGAAGGGTGTAAGGTAGAGAAGGGTGCAAGGTGGAGGGGAGAAGGGTGCAAGGGAGAAGGGTGCAAGGCAGAGGGGGAAAAGGGTGCAAAGCAGAGGGGAGAAGGGTGCAAGGCAGAGGGGAGAAGGGTGCAAGGCAGAGGGGGAGAAGGGTACAAGGCAGAGGGGAGAATGGTGCAACAGGAAGGGGAGAAGGGTGCAAGGTAGAGAGGAGAAAGATGCAGGGCAGAGAGGAGAAGGGCACAAGGCAGAGAGGGGAATGGCACAAGGTAGAAACTGGTGCAAGGCGGAGGGGAGAAGGGTGCAAAGCAGAGGGGAGAAGGGTGCAAGGCAGAGAGGAGAAGGGTGCAAGGCAGAGGAAAGAAGGATGCAAGGCAGAGTGGAGAAGGGTGCAAGGCAGATAGGAGAAGGGTGCAATGCAGAGAGGAGACGGGTGCAAGCCAGAGGGGAGATGGGTGCAAAGCAGAGGGGAGAAGGGTGCAAGGTAGAGAGGAGAAGCGTGCAAGGTAGAGGGGAGAAGGGTGCAAGGCAAAGGGGAGAAGGTTGCAAGGCAGAGAGGAGAAGGGTGCAAGGTAGAGAAGGGTGCAAGGCGGAGGGGAGAAGGGTGCAAGGCAGAGGGGAGAAGGGTGCAAGGCAGAGGGGAATAGGGTGCAAGGCAGAGGGGAGAAGGGTGCAAGGCAGAGGGGTAGAAGGGTGCAAGGAAGAGGGGGAGAAGGGTGCAAGGCGGAGGGGGACAAGGGTGCAAGGCAGAGGGTAGAAGGGTGCAACGGGGAGGGGAGAAGGGTGCAAGGTAGAGGAGAGAAGGGTGCAAGGTAGAGAAGGGTGCAAGGCGGAGGTGGAGTAGGGTGCAAGGCAGAGGGGAGGAGGGTGCAAGGCAGAGGGGAAAAGGGTGCAAGGTGGAGGGGAGACGGGTGCAAGGTGGCGGGGAGAAGGGTGCAAGGTGGCGGGGAGAAGGGTGCAAGGTAGAGAAGGGTGCAAGGCGGAGGGGAGAGAGTGCAAGGTAGAGAAGGGTGCAAGGCGGAGGGGAGAAGGGTGCGAGGCAGAGGAGAGAAGGGTGCAAGGTAGAGAAGGGTGCAAGGCAGAGGGGGAGAAGTGTGCAAGGCAGAGGGGAAAAGGGTGCAAGGCAGAGGGGAGAAGGGTGCAAAGCAGAGAGGAGAAGGGCACAAGGCAGAGAGGAGAAGGGTGCAAGGTAGAGAAGGGTTCAAGGCGGAGGGGAGAAGGGTGCAAGGCGGAGGGGAGAAGGGTGCAAGGCAGAGGGGGAGAAGGGTGCAAGGCACAGGGGAGAAGTGTGCAAGGCAGAGGGGAGAACGGTGCAAGGCAGAGGGGGAGAAGAGTGCAAGGCAGAGGAGGAGAAGGGTGCAAGGCGGAGGGTAGAAGGGTGCACGGCAGAGGGGAGAATGGTGCAACAGGGAGAGGAGAAGGGTGCAAGGCAGAGAGGAGAAGGGCACAAGGCAGAGAGGAGAATGGCGCAAGGTAGAAAAGGGTGCAAGGCGGAGGGGAGAAGGGTGCAAGGCAGAGGGGAGAAGGGTGCAAGGCAAAGAGGAGAAGGGTGCAAGGCAGAGGGAAGAAGGATGCAAGGCAGAGTGGAGAAGGGTGCAAGGCAGATAGGAGAAGGGTGCAAGGCAGAGAGGAGACGGGTGCAAGGCAGAGGGGAGATGGGTGCAAAGCAGAGGGGAGAAGGAGGCAAGGTAGAGAGGAGAAGGGTGCAAGGTAGAGGGGAGAAGGGTGCAAGGCAAGGGGGAGAAGGGTGCAAGGCAGAGAGGAGAAGGGTGCAAGGTAGAGAAGGGTGCAAGGCGGAGGGGAGAAGGGTGCAAGGCAGAGGGGAGTAGGGTGCAATGCAGAGGGGGAGAAGGGTGCAAGGCAGAGAGGAAAAGGGTGCAAGGCAGAGGGGAGAAGGGTGCAAGGCAGAGGGGAGAAGGGTGCAAGGCAGAGGGGTAGAAGGGTGCAAGGAAGAGGGGGAGAAGGGTGCAAGGCGGAGGGGGACAAGGGTGCAAGGCAGAGGGGAGAAGGGTGCAACGGGGAGGGGAGAAGGGTGCAAGGTAGAGAAGGGTGCAAGGCGGAGGTGGAGTAGGGTGCAAGGCAGAGGGGAGGAGGGTGCAAGGCAGAGGGGAAAAGGGTGCAAGGTGGAGGGGGAGAAGGGTGCAAGGTGGAGGGGAGAAGGGTGCAAGGTAGAGAAGGGTGCAAGGCGGAGGGGAGAAGGGTGCAAGGTAGAGAAGGGTGCAAGGCGGAGGGGAGAAGGGTGCAAGGCAGAGGAGAGAAGGGTGCAAGGTAGAGAAGGGTGCAAGGCGGAGGGGGAGTAGTGTGCAAGGCAGAGGGGAAAAGGGTGCAAGGCAGAGGGGAGAAGGGTGTAAAGCAGAGAGGAGAAGGGCACAAGGCAGAGCGGAGAAGGGTGCAAGGTAGAGAAGGGTTTAAGGCGGAGGGGAGAAGGGTGCAAGGCAGAGGGGAGAAGGGTGCAAGGCAGAGGGGGAGAAGGGTGCAAGGCAGAGGGGAGAAGGGTGCAAGGCAGAGGGGGAGAAGGGTGCAGAGCAGAGGAGGAGAAGGGTGCAAGGCGGAGGGTAGAAGGGTGCAAGGCAGAGGGGAGAATGGTGCAACAGGGAGGGGAGAAGGGTGCAAGGCAGAGAGGAGCACAAGGCAGAGAGGAGAATGGTGCAAGGTAGAAAAGGGTGCAAGGCGGAGAGGAGAAGGGTGCAAGGCAGAGGGGAGAAGGGTGCAAGGCAGAGAGGAGAAGGGTGCAAAGCAGAGGGAAGAAGGGTGCAAGGCAGAGTGGAGAAGGGTGCAAGGCAGATAGGAGAAGGGTGCAAGGCAATGAGGAGAAGGGTGCAAGACAGAGGGGGAGAAGGATGCAAGGCAGAGGGGTAGAAGGGTGCAAGGAAGAGGGGGAGCAGGGTGCAAGGCGGAGGGGGACAAGGGTGCAAGGCAAAGGGGAGAAGGGTGCAAGGCAGAGGGGAGAAGGGTGCAATGGGGAGGGGAGAAAGGTGCAAGGCAGAGAGAAGAAGGGTGCAGGCAGAGAGGAGAAGGGCGCAAGGCAGAGAGGAGAAGGGCACAAGGTTGAAAAGGGTGCAAGGCGGAGGGGAGAAGGGTGCAAGGCAGAGAGGAGAAGGGTGCAAGGCAGAGAGGAGAAGGGTGCAAGGCAGAGGGAAGAAGGGTGCAAGGCAGAAAGGAGAAGGGTGCAAGGCAGAGAGGAGAAGGGTGCAAGGCAGAGAGGAGAAGGGTTCAAGGCAGAGGGGAGAAGGGTGCAAAGCAGAGGGGAGAAGGGTGCAAGGCAGAGGGGAGAAGGGTGCAAGGCAGAAGGGAGAAGGGTGCAAGGCAGAGGGGAGAATGGTGCAAGGCAGATGGGAGAATGGTGCAAGGTAGAAAAGGGTGCAAGGCGGAGGTGGAGTAGGCTGCAAGGCAGAGGGGAGAAGGATGCAAGGCAGAGGGGAGAAGGGTGCAAGGCAGAGAGGAGAAGGGTGCAGGGCAGAGAGGAGAAGTGTGCAAGGCAGAGAGGAGAAGGGTGCAAGGCAGAGGGGAGAAGGGTGCAAGGTAGAGAAGAGTGCAAGTCAGAGGGGAGAAGGGTGCAAGGTAGAGAAGAGAAGTGTGCAAGGTAGAGGGGAGAAGGGTGCAAGGCAAAGGGGAGAAGGGTGCAAAGCAGAGAGGAAAAGGGTGCAAGGTAGAGAAGGGTGTAAGGCAGAGGGGAGAAGGGTGCAAGGCGGAGGGGAGAAGGGTGCAAGGCGGAGGGGAGAAGGATGCAAGGTGGAGGGGTGAAGGGTGCAAGGTGGAGGGGAGAAGGGTGCAAGGTAGAGAAGGGTGCAAGGCGGACGGGAGAAGGGTGCAAGGCAGAGGAAAGAAGGGTGCAAGGTAGAGAAGGGTGCAAGGCGGAGGGGGAGAAGTGTGGGAGGCAGAGGTTAGAAGGGTGCAAGGCAGAGGGGAGAAGCGTGTGAAGCAGAGAGGAGAAGGGCACAGGCAGAGAGGAGAAGGGTGCAAGGTAGAGAAGGGTGCAAGGTGGAGGGAAGAAGGGTGCAAGGCAGAGGTGAGAAGGGTACAAGGCAGAGCGGGAGAAGGGTGCAAGGCAGAGGGGAGAATGGTGCAAGGCAGAGGGGAGAAGGGTGCAAGGCAGAGGGGGAGAAGGGTATAAGGCGGAGGGTAGAACGGTGCAAGGCGGAGGGTAGAAGGGTGCAAGGCAGAGGGGAGAATGGTGCAACAGGGAGGGGAGAAGGGTGCAAGGCAGAGAGGAGAAAGGTGCAGGGCAGAGAGGTGAAGGGCACAAGGCAGAGAGGAGAATGGCGCAAGGTAGAAAAGGGTGCAAGGCGGAGGGGAGAAGGGTGCAAGGCAGAGGGGAGAAGGATGCAAGGCAGAGAGGAGACGGGTGCATGGCAGAGGGAAGAAGGGTGCAAGGCAGAGAGGAGAAGGGTGCAAGGTAGAGGGGAGAAGGGTGCAAGGCAAAGGGGAGAAGGGTGCAAGGCAAAGGGGAGAAGGGTGCAAGGCAGGAAGGACAAGGCTGCAAGGTAGAGACGGGTGCAAGGCGGAGAGAAGGGTGCAAGGCAGAGAGGAGAAGGGTGCAAGGCAGAGGGGGAGAAGGGTGCAAGGCAGAGGGGAGAAGGGTGCAAGGCAGAGGGGAGAAGGGTGCAAGGCAGAGAGGTAGAAGGGTGCAAGGAAGAGAGGGAGAAGGGTGGAAGGCGGAGGGGGACAAGGGTGCAAGGCAGAGGGGAGAAGGGTGCAAGGCAGAGGGGAGAAGGTTGCAACGGTGAGGGGAAAAGGGTGCAAGACATAGAGAAGAACGGTGCAAGGCAGAGAGAAGAAGGGTGCAAAGTAGAGAGGAGAAGGGCGTAAGGTAGAAAAGGGTGCAAGGCGGCGGGGAGAAGGGTGCAATGCAGAGGGGAGAAGGATGCAAGGCAGACAGGAGAAGGGTGCAAGGCAGAGGGAAGAAGGGTGCAAGGCAGAGAGGAGAAGGGTGCAAGGCAGAGAGGAGAAGGGTGCAAGGCAGAGAGGAGAAGGGTTCAAGGCAGAGGGCAGAAGGGTGCAAGGCAGAGACGAGAAGGGTGCAAGGCAGAGGGTGGAATGGTGCAAGGCAGAGGGGAGAATGGTACAAGGTAGGAAAGGGTGCAAGGCGGAGGTGGAGTAGGGTGCAAGGCAGAGGGAAGAAGGGTGCAAGGCAGAGGGGAAAAGGGTGCAAGGTGGAGGGGAGAAGGGTGCAAGGTGGAGGGAAGAAGGGTGCAAGGTAGAGAAGGGTGCAAGGCAGAGGGGAGAAGGGTGCAAGGGAGAGAGGAGAAGGGTGCAAGGTAGAGAAGGGTGCAAGGTAGAGGGGAGAAGGCTGCAAGGCAGAGGAGGAGAAGTTTGCAAGGCAGAGGGGAGAAGGGTGCAAGGCAGAGGGGAGAAGGGTGCAAGGCAGAGGGGGAGAAGGGTATAAGGCGAAGGGTAGAAGGGTGCAAGGCGGAGGGTAGAAGGGTGCAAGGCAGAGGGGAGAATGGTGCAACAGGGAGGGGAGAAGGGTGCAAGGCAGGGAGGAGAAGGGTGCAAGGTAGAGAAGGGTGCAAGGTGGAGGGAAGAAGGGTGCAAGGCAGAGGTGAGAAGGGTACAAGGCAGAGCGGGAGAAGGGTGCAAGGCAGAGGGGAGAATGGTGCAAGGCAGAGGGGAGAAGGGTGCAAGGCAGAGGGGGAGAAGGGTATAAGGCGGAGGGTAGAAGGGTGCAAGGCGGAGGGTAGAAGGGTGCAAGGCAGAGGGGAGAATGGTGCAACAGGGAGGGGAGAAGGGTGCAAGGCAGAGAGGAGAAAGGTGCAGGGCAGAGAGGTGAAGGGCACAAGGCAGAGAGGAGAATGGCGCAAGGTAGAAAAGGGTGCAAGGCGGAGGGGAGAAGGGTGCAAGGCAGAGGGGAGAAGGATGCAAGGCAGAGAGGAGACGGGTGCATGGCAGAGGGAAGAAGGGTGCAAGGCAGAGAGGAGAAGGGTGCAAGGTAGAGGGGAGAAGGGTGCAAGGCAAAGGGGAGAAGGGTGCAAGGCAAAGGGGAGAAGGGTGCAAGGCAGGAAGGACAAGGCTGCAAGGTAGAGACGGGTGCAAGGCGGAGAGAAGGGTGCAAGGCAGAGAGGAGAAGGGTGCACGGCAGAGGGGGAGAAGGGTGCAAGGCAGAGGGGAGAAGGGTGCAAGGCAGAGGGGAGAAGGGTGCAAGGCAGAGGGGTAGAAGGGTGCAAGGAAGAGAGGGAGAAGGGTGGAAGGCGGAGGGGGACAAGGGTGCAAGGCAGAGGGGAGAAGGGTGCAAGGCAGAGGGGAGAAGGTTGCAACGGTGAGGGGAAAAGGGTGCAAGACATAGAGAAGAACGGTGCAAGGCAGAGAGGAGAAGGGTGCAAAGTAGAGAGGAGAAGGGCGTAAGGTAGAAAAGGGTGCAAGGCGGCGGGGAGAAGGGTGCAATGCAGAGGGGAGAAGGATGCAAGGCAGACAGGAGAAGGGTGCAAGGCAGAGGGAAGAAGGGTGCAAGGCAGAGAGGAGAAGGGTGCAAGGCAGAGAGGAGAAGGGTGCAAGGCAGAGAGGAGAAGGGTTCAAGGCAGAGGGCAGAAGGGTGCAAGGCAGAGACGAGAAGGGTGCAAGGCAGAGGGTGGAATGGTGCAAGGCAGAGGGGAGAATGGTACAAGGTAGGAAAGGGTGCAAGGCGGAGGTGGAGTAGGGTGCAAGGCAGAGGGAAGAAGGGTGCAAGGCAGAGGGGAAAAGGGTGCAAGGTGGAGGGGAGAAGGGTGCAAGGTGGAGGGAAGAAGGGTGCAAGGTAGAGAAGGGTGCAAGGCAGAGGGGAGAAGGGTGCAAGGGAGAGAGGAGAAGGGTGCAAGGTAGAGAAGGGTGCAAGGTAGAGGGGAGAAGGCTGCAAGGCAGAGGAGGAGAAGTTTGCAAGGCAGAGGGGAGAAGGGTGCAAGGCAGAGGGGAGAAGGGTGCAAGGGAGAGGGGTAGAAGGGTGCAAGGAAGAGGGGGAGAAGGGTGCAAGGCGGAGGGGGACAAGGGTGCAAGGCAAAGGGGAGAAGGGTGCAAGGCAGAGGGGAGAAGGGTGCAACGGGGAGGGGAGAAGGGTGCAAGGCAGAGAGAAGAAGGGTGCATGCAGAGAGGAGAAGGGCGCAAGGCAGAGAGGAGAAGGGCGCAAGGCTGAAAAGGGTGCAAGGCGGAGGGGAGAAGGGTGCAAGGCAGAGAGGAGAAAGGTGCAAGGCAGAGAGGAGAAGGGTTCAAGGCAGAGGTGTTAGAACTGGGATTTCTGGTAGGCTAAGGCTGACGCCAAAGCCAGGCAGAAACCGCCATTCTAGTCAGGGCAAGGGAGTCACACGCCAAGATAACCCCTGCTCACCCCCTTAGTAGCTTGGCACGAGCAGACAGGCTTATCCCGGAGGCAATGTGTAAAGCATTTGCGCAAGCACACAACAGCAACAACATCCTAGGCACACCACAAAAGGAACTCCACACAAGGTTATATAAAAATAACTTTTGTATTGTCAAAACACATCAGATAGAAATCACACATGTACATTGTGCCAACTGGCACAGGCAATATTCACAAGGGATTATTTACAAGACAGGGCCACATGGGCCACTGTCAGAATCAGCACTTAGTAGAAATAGCACTTCTAGAACATAGAATATAGGATATAAAATCACTGTAGCACAAATTAGCAAGTATAGCACACAACCAGTAACTACTGGTAACAGGTAAGTGCCACCTAAGCAACCCTAACCACCTTAGGAGAATGTCACGCGGGGGACCAGGACCTCACTAGGACCACCTGTACTGGAAAGAACAACCACCTAAGAATAAAATACATTTAGGGGTATAAGCGAGAACACATAACACATGATGCATGAAAACATTCAGAGGTGTAGGTAAGACACATAGGGGCACATGCATCAAAGGAAATTACATTCGCAAATGGTGCGAATCGCAAAATTCGGCCGTTTGCGAATGCAATTCCCATTTTTGGGATGCATTAACATTTTTGTAATTTTCGCAATTTAAGAAATCGCAAAATTGCAATTTCTGAAATTGCGATTGCATTTAACCCCTTCCATGCTCATGACGGAACGGTTCCGTCATGAGCGTTGGTTGAGCTGTGCTCATGACGGAACCGTTCCGTCATGAGTCCGCCCGCGCAAGGCGGAGTCAGCATGGGCGGGGAATTCGTGCCGCACGCATGCGGTTAAGGAATCTCAAATTGAGATTCCTTAAATGCAATGCATCAAACTCTAAAAATTTGCGAATTCGCAAATAAGGGGAGCAAATTACCATGAAGTTGACCTTCATGGTAATTTGCGAAAACTTTGAAAAATGCACTAAAGTGCATTTTTCAAAGTTCCATTTTACACACACACATGCCCTTGGGGCATGTTAGTGTGCAAAATGAACTTCTAAGCAGATTTCAGGGGTGCAACAGGGTATCCTTTGGACAGCCCTGCACCCTTGAAATTGCATTCTTAATTTGCGAATTTCTAATGGTGAATTGCCAATTAAGAATGTCTTTCCATTCATTCCTATGGGCCTCTAGGCCCATAGGAATGGATGGGGAGGTATTCCTTAATTGCGATTCTCAATTAGAGAATCGCAATTAAGGAATTTTAAGAAATCGCTATTTTTTTTGCAATTTCTTGATGCATTGCAGTTTGCAATTCCTTAATTGCGATTCCTTATTTTTCGCAATTAAGGAATCGCAAAATGCAATATTGAAGCATGTGCCAGATAATGCATAATAGCATAAATCATAACAGCACATAAAGCATATTAGCGCAGAAATCATATCTAGGCCTAACCAGTAAAACTACAGTAGGCAATCTCCTCACATAGGTAAGCACACAGCAAAAACACATGATGTATAACCAACACATTCAGAGGTGTAAGAACAAGGAAGAGACATGATGCATAAAACATTCAGAGGTGCCAGAACACAACTCAATAGCGCAAAAACACATAATGCCTAAAAACATTCAGAGGTGTAAGATAAACCACACAATTGCTCAAAACTACATAAGCCACCACTTGTGGCAGTCCCTAGGCCAACTGGCCTCTCAAGGGCTCAAATGCCCTTAGTCCAAATGTCAGGCAGGCTGCGCAGGCAGCCAAGAACACAAGCCTAAACGTGGCAACTGCCCACGAAGTGCTGGGCAGTTGAAAACACTGATGATGCCAACGTTGGAGCCTCGGGGCTCTGAACAACCAAAATGGCCCTCCTGAGCCTCTCAGGGCTCGTGAACCAATGTGGCCCAGACGTCGGAGTCCTGCTCGGGGGACGCTGAAATAACAATATGCCCCCAAGGGCCTCTTGTGGCCCTAAACAACCAGAATGGCACCCACAAGCCTCTCTGGGCTCGAAACACAATGCCCGGCACATTGGAGTCCCTCTCGGGGGACTCGGAATCACTGAAATGCCCCCGGAGCCTCTCTGGGCTTTACATCGAAGCAATGCCCCAGAGCCTCTCTCAGGCTCTCAGTATATGAAAATGCCCCCGGAGATCGTGGGAGCGACTCGCTGCCAACCGGGGCCGCTCTGAGCACACCAACCTGCCTCCTATGGGGGGGGGTATCCCCCTCGGGGGACGCGCTGAGTGGGACAGGCCCTTGAGCCCCTCTGGGCTCATCAAGATCTGGGGCCACGGTACTGGAGGGGCGGGGCGGGCACCTGCAATGTGCCCCAATGCCCCCCCTTCTTCTAAGCAGCACTCACCGGTCTTCCGATGTCGCGCTGGGTCCCTGCGGCGTCTCTCTCTCCTGGGCGGCGGGGCTCTCTCTCTGACAACGGAGCCCCGTCCGCACCTTCCGACGCCTCTCTTGTCTCTGCTGGGCTCTCCATGACACCGGACCCCTGCCGGCGCTGGCAGCCGCGTCTCTTCCTCACTCGGGGCTCCCTCAGCACACGCGAGCCCCGCAACAGCCCACACTTCCGCTTCTCCTCCTTCCGCCTCAGGTCCCGGGCCGGCAGCCAATCACAGCGCGGCCCGGGAATGACGTCACGGGGGTGTCCCGGGCCGGCCGGCGGTGATTTCTCGGGGCAGTACCGAGGGGTGGGCACCCTCGAGATCCATTTAAAATATAGAAGCGAGGTGGGCACTCGCTATGGGGCTCATAAACGGGAGAATACCCGTGATTATAAAAATAAAGTGCACACGAAGCACTCGGGGTCACACAAAGGGCAGGAGCACTTCCCCCTTGGGGTAACCACAGCGCTCTGCCGGAAAATGAAAATAAAGCGCTCCAGTGCGCAGAGAGAGACCCAGGAGCATCTCAAACAACGCCAGCACTCCCAAGGTGCTGGGGCAGCCCCCAAGTCCCTAGGGCTACAAGCAGCCCAGCAAAACAGTTCCAGCAGTCCTGGAGGGATTAAAGTGGAGCAAAAAGCAGCTCCCAAGAAAAAGGAAAGTCCTCCAGCCTCCTAGTCCATCAGGCATCCAGGGGCTGGGCAGGGCCCAGGGAGGCAAGCCTTCCCCTGAGCCCAAGCAGCAGCACGCCCCTGGCAGGATTCAAGTTAGAAACAAGAACCTTTTGTAAGGGGACACAGCCCCTTTTTATACCATAAAATCCTTTGTCTAGCAGGGTGCAGGCAGTGTGAGAACCAGCTACAACTGGTTATAGGGAACTCCTTTCAGTGTGAGGGGCAGAGGCGACAGCCGCCCAGCAGGAGGTGGAGCTAGCATTGTGGCAGGCAGGCACAGCCCTATTCACTCCCAGGTG
This sequence comes from Lissotriton helveticus, assembly GCF_964261635.1. Lineage (NCBI taxonomy): Eukaryota > Metazoa > Chordata > Amphibia > Caudata > Salamandridae > Lissotriton > Lissotriton helveticus. The sequence continues at coordinate 1,965,481,630 of NC_136061.1, read as the reverse complement.
CTATCTCCTCCCACCACTCTAGTTGCAGATGCAGTCATTCAACTAAGGGCTGACTCAGACAACCTCCTGGGGGCTCCCCAGCCCCTGTCACCCTCAAACCAGACAGTCAATCCACAAGCAGGCCCAGGCACACTCCTGGAGCCAGGCGCCAGCCAATCACGTGCCAGCAGACTCACTACACACGCACACCCATGTCTAGAAGTGGCACTTCCACACTAGACACATCCATGCCACATACATCAGTCCGCAGCATTCAATCTCACGAGTTTGCACATACCAAACTCGACCCTGCACTCCCCACACATCAGGAACTACCATGGTCACACATATTCCCCATGCATTCCTATGGGAGGGCAGGTCACTCACCACACATACACAGAGAGCTCACACACTTTACACTGTACCACAGCGAAAAAGTACGCAGAGGCCTAAAATCACCAACACCAGGTCAAGGAAACAGGCTAGGGAAAAGCAAAATGTTTCGTGGTGAATCTGCCAGAAAGGGCCAGGTCCAACACAACCCCCTTCCAGCCAAAACGCAGGGTAGACCAATCACTCCACTGATGGGCTTCCCTGCTTTGGGCGACAAAACACGGACACGGGCCCGCACGGCAGGGACACCCTCCGGTTTTGCGCCATTCTGAACCCACATAGATTTCTCTCAACAAGAGCTCTCTGGCACAACTAGGATACCCCACTAGTACTCTCTAGTCATCCACGGCCAGGACCAGGCCCTAGGCCATCCAAATGTCACAGGTCCTGACCAATCCACAGAGTAACTGACGGTATTTTTGGGTGTTGCTCGGGAGGGGAGCTCGGGGGATCATGTCTCTTTCGCCTAGACAGACCAGGGCCATGGCGGCCGGCTCCCACTCCGTCTGGTCCTCGTTGTAGGCCTCTTCTTCTTCTTCCCCTCCCTCCCCCAGGGCGGCGGCCGCGATCTGGCGGGCTGGAGGTCCGGTGGTGCCGGTACGCTGGTTCAGGGGGCAGTGGGGGTCACTGGAAAAGTGACCTGGTCGCTGGCACCTGTGGCATGTGATGTTCGGGCGGGGCCCCGGCCGTGCTGGGGGGGCCCCTCTTCTGATCAGGGTGGGCGAAGTGTTATTCTGGGGCGACCCCCGGGGCGGACTCCGAGGTGGTGCAGACGGGAAGTCTTGGCTCCGGTTCTGGCCTCCACTGCCGCCTCGCTGGCGGGGGTGCCCCTGGGGGTTCCGTCCTAATTCTCCTATCAGGGCCCGGGGGACCCGGGTGCTCACCCATCGATCGGCCTCGACGGCGAGTTTCCGTGGTTCGGTCAGTTTGCTGTCGAGTAGATGCTGTCGGAGCTCGACAAAACAGTTGTTGGAGAGGTGTTCCCATACGATGAGGTCGAACAGCTGCTCGTAGGTGGACACCTTGCTGCCCTTGATCCACCCTTCCAGGGCCCGGCTATAAAAGTTTACGTACTCCACCCATGTGGTACCGGGGATCTTTTTACAGTCTCGGAATCTCTGCCGGTACATTTCAGGAGTGAGACCATAACGGGTGAACAGGGCGTCCTTCATGTGATCATAGGAGGACATCACATCATCGGCCAGTTCCAGCAAGGTGTCTCTTCCTTCGCTGACGAACTTCCCCCATAAGCCGGCACCCCAATCTTTTCGTGGTATGCGGTGCGCAGTCATGGCGACTTCGTAGGCCTTAAACCACTGCTGGATGTCGTCATTTTTATAGTACTCTTTAACGACATCCTTGGGAATGTGGACCTTCGTGTCGGTAGGAGGTGGGGGGCTTCGGTTCACAGCGGCGCCTGCTTCTTCGCTCTTGGCCTTAATCTCCAGTTCTTTGAGGCCACGCTCGTGCTCGAACGTGAGTTTCTTTTCTTCCAATTCTCTCTGTCTCCGTCCCTCCTCCAGGTCTCCTTGCAGCCGGAGTTGCTTGATGGCCATTTTCTTTTCTGCTAGTTGGAGTTCTCCGTCCAGCCGGAGTCGGGCGAGCTCCAACTCATGGAGCCGGCTTCTCTCTCGCTCTTGGGCGTCTTCGTGGGCGAGGTCCGGGTCTCTGTTGGTGGTTCTTTCTACCACTGGGGCTGTTATGGTTCCCGGGGGCACGTCTGGGACCGTGTCCCCTTCAGTTCGGGGTGGCGTTGCTTCCGTCTCCACCCAGGTTTGTAGCGCTTCTTTAAAATCTTCTTTGGTGCTTAGTCCAGTGGTAGCGATACCTAAGTCTTTGCAAAATTGTTTGAGTTCCTTATGGGTGTACTCCTCCAATAGTTCCTTTTGGAACTGTAGGGATGTTCCGGCTTCTTTAGTGGTCATAGTTGCTGTGGGTCTTTGTTAGTAGTGGGCGAGTTACTCGCTGTACGATTTGCGTCGGCTCGGACCCCGTCGCCTGCCACCAATGTTAGAAAGGCGACCCGAGGGGAGACCCGCCAATCCCTTATGGAATAGGCCTAGCGCCGTCGAGAGGCCTCCTTGGCGAGGTTCCTCTCGTACAATCATACCTGCCGAGCAAACACACCACCACAAAGGAACACCACACGAGAGTAGATACTTAAGAGTCTTTATATAAAGAATAAAGGCAAGTTCTCGCAGCAAGATGTACAAAGGGATCGAGGGATCCGTTAAGTCTCGGTATCAGGGGAAAAGGGGTAGCGGGAGAGTCTGGGTACCAACTGGTACTAGGATACCCTGCGCACAGCTCTCAATCCTCGAGCTGGGGGGTGCAAGGAGCCGCGACAGGGTCAGCAGGGCTCCGAGGGTGGTTCAGCGATGTCGGGCCGCGACAGCGTCAGCAGGGCTCCGAAGATAGTTCAGCGGTGTCGGGCCGGGACAGCGTCAGCAGGGCTCCGAGGATGGTTCAGCGAGGTCGGGCCGCGACAGCGTCAGCAGGGCTCCGAGGATGGTTCAGCGAGGTCGGGCCGCGACAGTGTCAGCAGGGCTCCGAGGATGGTTCAGCGATGTCGGGCCGCGACAGCGTCAGCAGGGCTCCGAGGATGGTTCAGCGAGGTCGGGCCGCGACAGCGTCAGCAGGGCTCCGAGGATGGTTCAGCGATGTCGGGCCGCGACAGCGTCAGCAGGGCTCCGAGGATGGTTCAGCGATGTCGGGCCGCGACAGCGTCAGCAGGGCTCCAAGGTTCCGGGTTCCAAGTATGAGAGTTCTTTGTCAGGATCAGCCGCGACGAGGTCAGCAGGGCGTCAGCTCCAGGATACAACTGCCGTCCCAATCCAGGCCTTGCCCAGATATAGGACTGGAGTCCTTTGATGTCCGGACCCTCGCGCCTGGGGGTCATAGGGGCCGGGAGGAGTGTGTTTAGACACCCAGCAGGGGGTGGAGCCAGCGCCCAGGGAGGCCGGAGGGCGATCGATACCAGGCGTCCGGGGACGGCTGGAGGGCCATCGAAACTTCCCTCCTCCTAGATCCGTCGAGTGGCCACTCTACCACCTGGGTGGATCTTGGTGCCTCGATGTCGGGCTCCGCTGAGGCCGTGGCCGGGGTCGGGCCGCGGCCATGTGCTCGGGACGTGATGGGCCCAAGATGGAGTCGGGCCTGAAAGGGTGGTCCGGGGCGGTAGCTGGAACCGCAAAGTGGGGGCGAGTAGGGTCCGCCGGGTTCCAGGGGGGAGAGCCGTGGGTTGTCAGGGTGGCTGCTATTGTCGAGAGTCCGTGGAGAGTAGTGCCCGGGGAGGCGACAGTGGGTCGATGGAGGGCCGATGTCGTCCCGGGCCCGCCAGGCGGGAGGGGTAGGACCACGCCACGAGGCAGGGTCCAACAGTCCCTCTTCAAGCAGGTGGGGGACACAGCACACAGCAAAGTCCCCTTTCCTCTACCTTAGTGGAAACAACAAACTGCAGGTGGACCCCAGAACACACAGCAAGGGCAGTCCCCTCAGTCTCTTCAGCTGATCTACTTTGGCAGAGATTCCTTCTTGACCTGGAAGTTCCCTAATCTCCCAACCTAGGTTTTAAACCCTCAGGTTGCACCGGGGTCAGAAGTAAGGACACCGTCCCTTTGCACCCCCTTCCAGAGTTCTGCACCCTCCCACCTTGGAGCGGTACCCCTGGAAGCCAAAACCGGTCAGGACACTGATTACAGATGCCCTTTCCTCCAGGTCAGGCTGAACCTGAACCTGGCCTCCCCCCTCCTCGGGGAACGACCTCCAGAGGCCCCACAAATGGTCAAGCACTCTAGACGGTCAAATGCCCAGCGAACCAGGACTTCTGCACCCTCCACTAGGAGCGGTACTTCTCAACACCAGGACCGCCGGAGTTCTGGTTACAGACACTCCCCATCCTCTAGACACAGGAAGATCCTCCTCAAATGACCTGTAAGTACAGCCTAGGCCCCTGACCTGGCGCTCCCTTAGGGAACCCTCCAGGCCCTGAGACAGGGTTTCGGGCCACCGTGGGACGCACCGTCCCACACTCACTCCGCCTCCACTGAGACAGGACGTGAGCCCCTACACCCCTACCATCCTACTGGGAACTGGGAATGGGACTGCACGCACTGGACACATTTTAGCTGACACCACTGGATCCTACCATACTGGGGAATCCAGACACACACACACTACACTCAGGGGATAACCACCCTCCCGAGCAAGCCATTCCTCCTCCACACTCCCTCTCTTCCATCTACCCACACAGGGACAGGAACAGGGATTGGGCACTGGACCCAGCAAGGGAATCCTAATCTATGGGAAACTCCCCCTCTACTGGCGTCCCGCCCTGTCATTTTCTCTCATCTGCCACTAAACATAAAACGCAGGAACACCATTTGAAAATGACACTCTTGAGGAAAAACAAAATCATAAACAATAATCCCAAACATGTGACTATCTAAAAAAATGCAGAGTTTTGTAATGTAGCCAGTTGTCGCTGTGGTACTGCGCAAACACAAGTCCTAATCCTCACCGCTGTCCACCAATGTTAGTACTGGGATTTCTGGTAGGCTAAGGCTGACGCCAAAGCCAGGCAGAAACCACCATTCTAGTCAGGGCAAGGGAGTCACACGCCAAGATAACCCCTGCTCACCCCCCTGGTAGCTTGGCACGAGCAGACAGGCTTATCCCGGAGGCAATGTGTAAAGCATTTGCGCAAGCACACAACAGCAACAACATCCTAGGCACACCACAAAAGGAACTCCACACAAGGTTATATAAAAATAACCTTTGTATTGTCAAAACACATCAGATAGAAATCACACATGTACATTGTGCCAACTGGCACGGGCAATATTCACAAGGGATTATTTACAAGACAGGGCCACATGGGCCACTGTCAGAATCAGCACTTAGTAGAAATAGCACTTCTAGAATATAGAATATAGGATATAAAATCACTGTAGCACAAATTAGCAAGTATAGCACACAACCAGTAACTACTGGTAACAGGTAAGTACAACCTATGCAACCCTAACCACCTTAGGAGAATGTCACGCAGGGGACCAGGACCTCACTAGGACCACCTGTACTGGAAAGAACAACCACCTAAGAATAAAATACATTTAGGGGTATAAGCGAGAACACATAAAACATGATGCATAAAAACATTCAGAGGTGTAGGTAAGACACATAATGCATCCTAGCATAAATCATAACAGGACATAAAGCAAATTAGCGCAGAAATCATATCTAGGCTTAACCAGTAAAACTACAGTAGGCAATCTCCGCACATAGGTAAGCACACAGCAAAAACACATGATGTATAACCAACACATTCAGAGGTGTAAGAACAAGGAAGACACATGATGCATAAAACATTCAGAGGTGCCAGAACACAACTCAATAGCGCAAAAACACATAATGCCTAAAAACATTCAGAGGTGTAAGATAAACAACACAAAAGGGCGCAGGCAGAGAGGAGAAGGGTGCAAGGTAGAGAAGGGTGCAAGGTGTAGCGGAAAAGGGTGCAAGGCAGAGGGGAGAAGGGTGCAAGGCAGAGGGGGAGAAGGATGCAAGGCAGAGGGGAGAAGGGTGCAAGGGGCAGAGGGGGAGAAGGGTACAAGGCAGAGAGGGAGATGGGTGCAAGGCGGAGGGTAGAAGGGTGCAAGGCAGAGGGGAGAATGGTGCAACAGGGAGGGGAGAAGGGTGCAAGGCAGAGGGGAGAATGGTGCAACAGGGAGGGGAGAAGGGTGCAAGGCAGAGAGGAGAAAGGTGCAGGCAGAGAGGAGAAGGGCACAAGGCAGAGAGGAGAATGGCGCAAGGTAGAAAAGGGTGCAAGGCGGAGGGGAGAAGGGTGCCTGGCAGAGGGGAGAAGGGTGCAAGGTAGAGAAGCGAAGGGTGCAAGGCAGAGGGAAGAAGGGTGCAAGGCAGAGTGGAGACGGGTGCAAGGCATATAGGAGAAGGGTGCAAGGCAGAGAGGAGAAGGGTGCAAGGCAGAGGGGAGATGGGTGCAAAGCAGAGGAGAGAAGGGTGCAAGGTAGAGAAGCGAAGGGTGCAAGGTAGAGGGGAGAAGGGTGCAAAGCAGAGAGGACAAGGGTGCAAGGAAGAGAAGGGTGCAAGGCGGAGGGGAGAAGGGTGCAAGGCAGAGGGGATAAGGGTGCAAGGCAGATGGGGAGAAGGGTGCAAGGCAGAGGGGAGAAGGGTGCAAGGCAGAGGGGAGAAGGGTGCAAGGCAGAGGGGAGAAGGGTGCATGGCAGAGAGGTAGAAGAGTGCAAGGATGAGAGGGAGAAGGGTGCAAGGCGGAGGGGGACAAGGGTGCAAGGCAGAGGGGAGAAGGGTGCTAGGCAGAGGGGAGAAGGTTGCAACGGGGAGTGGAGACGGGTGCAAGGCAGAGAGAAGAAGGGTGCAAGGCAGAGAGGAGAAGGGTGCAAGGCAGAGGGGAGAAGGGTGCAAGGTAGAGAAGAGTGCAAGCCAGAGGGGAGAAGGGTGCAAGGTAGAGAAGAGAAGGGTGCAAGGTAGAGGGGAGAAGGGTGCAAGGCAAAGGGGAGAAGGGTGCAAAGCAGAGAGGAAAAGGGTGCAAGGTAGAGAAGGGTGCAAGGCAGAGGGGAGAAGTGTGCAAGGCGGAGGGGAGAAGGGTGCAAGGCGGAGGGGAGAAGGATGCAAGGTAGAGGGGTGAAGGGTTCAAGGTGGAGGGAAGAAGGGTGCAAGGTAGAGAAGGGTGCAAGGCGGAGGGGAGAAGGATACAAGGCAGAGGAGAGAAGGGTGCAAGGTAGAGAAGTGTGCGAGGCAGAGGTTAGAAGGGTGCAAGGCAGAGGGGAGAAGGGTGTAAAGCAGAGAGGAGAAGGGCGCAGGCAGAGAGGAGAAGGGTGCAAGGTAGAGAAGGGTGCAAGGTGTAGCGGAAAAGGGTGCAAGGCAGAGGGGAGAAGGGTGCAAGGCAGAGGGGGAGAAGGGTGCAAGGCAGAGGGGAGAAGGGTGCAAGGCAGAGGGGGAGAAGGGTACAAGGCAGAGAGGGAGATGGGTGCAAGGCGGAGGGTAGAAGGGTGCAAGGCAGAGGGGAGAATGGTGCAACAGGGAGGGGAGAAGGGTGCAAGGCAGAGAGGAGAAAGGTGCAGGGCAGAGAGGAGAAGGGCACAAGGCAAAGAGGAGAATGGCACAAGGTAGAAAAGGGTGCAAGGCGGAGGGGAGAAGGGTGCCAGGCAGAGGGGAGAAGGGTGCAAGGCAGAGAGGAGAAGGGTGCAAGGCAGAGGGAGGAAGGGTGCAAGGCAGAGTGGAGATGGGTGCAAGGCAGATAGGAGAAGGGTGCAAGGCAGAGAGGAGAAGGGTGCAAGGCAGAGGGGAGATGGGTGCAAAGCAGAGGAGAGAAGGGTGCAAGGTAGAGAAGCGAAGGGTGCAAGGTAGAGGGGAGAAGGGTGCAAAGCAGAGAGGACAAGGGTGCAAGGAAGAGAAGGGTGCAAGGCGGAGGGGAGAAGGGTGTAAGGCAGAGGGGATAAGGGTGCAAGGCAGATGGGGAGAAGGGTGCAAGGCAGAGGGGAGAAGGGTGCAAGGCAGAGGGGAGAAGGGTGCAAGGCAGAGGGGAGAAGGGTGCAAGGCAGAGAGGTAGAAGAGTGCAAGGATGAGAGGGAGAAGGGTGCAAGGCGGAGGGGGACAAGGGTGCAAGGCAGAGGGGAGAAGGGTGCTAGGCAGAGGGGAGAAGGTTGCAACGGGGAGGGGAGACGGGTGCAAGGCAGAGAGAAGAAGGGTGCAAGGCAGAGAGGAGAAGGGTGCAAGGCAGAGAGGAGAAGGTCATAAGGTAGAAAAGGGTGCAAGGCGGAGGGGAGAAGGGTGCAAGGCAGAGGGGAGAAGGGTGCAAGGCAGAGAGGAGAAGGTTGCAAGCCAGAGGGGAGAAGGGTGCAAGGTAGAGAAGAGAAGGGTGCAAGGTAGAGGGGAGAAGGGTGCAAAGCAGAGAGGAAAAGGGTGCAAGGTAGAGAAGGGTGCAAGGCAGAGGGGAGAAGGGTGCAAGGTGGAGGGGAGAAGGGTGCAAGGCGGAGGGGGAGAAGTGTGCGAGGCAGAGGTTAGAAGGGTGCAAGGCAGAGGGGAGAAGGGTGTAAAGCAGAGAGGAGAAGGGCGCAGGCAGAGAGGAGAAGGGTGCAAGGTAGAGAAGGGTGCAAGGTGTAGCGGAGAAGGGTGCAAGGCAGAGGGGAGAAGGGTGCAAGGAAGAGGGGAGAAGGGTGCAAGGCAGAGGGGAGAAGGGTGCAAGGCAGAGGGGAGAAGGGTGCAAGGCAGAGGGTGTGAAGGGTACAAGGCAGAGGGGAGAAGGGTGCAAGGCGGAGGGTAGAAGGGTGCAAGGCAGAGGGGAGAATGGTGCAACAGGGAGGGGAGAAGGGTGCAAGGCAGAGAGGAGAAAGGTGCAGGGCAGAGAGGATAAGGGCACAAGGCAGAGAGGAGAATGGCGCAAGGTAGAAAAGGGTGCAAGGCAGAGGGGAGAAGGGTGCAAGGCAGAGGGGAGAAGGGTGCAAGGCAGAGAGGAGAAGGGTGCAAGGCAGAGGGAAGAAGGGTGCAAGGCAGAGTGGAGACGGGTGCAAGGCAGATAGGAGAAGGGTGCAAGGCAGAGAGGAGATTGAGGAAAATTGAATTTTGCCCTGTCATGTGTCCCTACGTGTTCCCCATCGTATGTTATATGTGCATGATTAATATGCATATTCACCCCCTTGACCGAATAAAGACGCAATTATAGTTGTGTCCAACGTCAGTATGCCAGTTATCCAGTCCTCCTGAAAGCAACAAGTATTAGGCCTATGTTGCCAACGTCTTTACATTGTGCACGTTAAATCATCGAGTTGTCCCCGTTTCTAGGCCTCACAGGGCCCGGACACCAGATTCGAGCCTCAAGTCTCCTGAACCACTCCGAGGAGAAATGCAGCCCCTCCCGCATCCCTGACCCTTCACTTACTTTCTGCCAAGCAGCGCGGTGCCCGGCCTGGCCTGCCTGCCTGTCTGCCAAGAATATGTTATGCCTCTAGTTATCAGTTCAGCTCCCCGGCTTCACATTCTTAGCTAACGAACCGCATAAACATCTTCATCTATAGTCTAGTCTTTCTGTCTCCAGGCAAGAGAATTACTGAATTAGTATCCATAGAAGATTCCTAGCACACGCAATACATTAGGAAATATATGCATGCACTAGCCTTAGTGACAAGTAGCCTTTGCCCTGATGACTTTTAGATTCAAGCAACATGTACTCCAAACACAAGATATCAGATATGCTATAGGTACAGGTCGTTCTGACATCCCAGACTTTAGTCTCCTCTTCTAGTACTAGAAGTCAGAGCCCCCAGCTCTCCCCAGTTACACGTCATGGCCCGTTTGCGTGCACCAGTAGGTTAAAGGTTCCAGCTGCCCAGGTAGCCCCCTCCATGTATCCACCCACTTATGACACTTCTGTGACGTTTACATCACATGTCTCCGTGCACGCCCTGTGCACGCCTTCTTTTTACGCCCATATGTTCTTATCTTTCGTTTGTCACTTGTTACGCCTACTGTATTCAATGCAATTGTACTGTTTTACTATATATACTGTATGATGTTAATATGAGGCGCTGCGCGACTTCCCTTTGTCCTGTGTCTGTCCCTTCCTGAACCTTTGCAGGTGATGGAACCCGATGGTCCATTGGCTCGAGCCATCTAATTAAAGCCCGTATGACTCAGATAGCACGGATTCTGCCTCTTATTTATTGAGCTATCCTTTTCAGTTAATGCATAGAAAAATAGTACCGGTAATTATTTATTTATTTACCACATAATGGCGCCCGAATAGGGACGAGCCCCTTCCCCACGCGCCGGCGATGTAACGCAGGCCCCCCTGACCCTTCTACAGCCGTGACGGACCCCTACTGTGCACGTGCAGATATTTCTGCTTCAAGTCTCCCTCAGGCCCACGGAGGAGACGGAGACTGCGGTCCGGCATCCAGACGAGGCGGTGAGGAAGGCGGATCGTCCCGACCAGAGCCCAAGCCGAGAGAGCAAGGTCCGAGGTATCCGGAGGCCCACCTGTTTCCGAAGCCCGAAGCCCGAGGCGCATGCGTAGTGCGTAGCAGTAACCAGATGTCGTAGCAGTCCAGTCCAGTCCGAGGCCTTCAGTTTTGCTTCCCGGTGAGTACCGTTGCTGGGAACGTATCTAGACGGGTTCATTAATTTGTGCCCGGTCCGACGGGTTTGGGTACACAGATCCGGTCCGACGTGTTCACCTAGGTGGATACGGTATGACGTGTCTCTTTAGGAGACCGGTATGTTCTGTACTGTTTTAGCAGTGCATCCAGTAATTCTAGTAAGTCTGTTCTCGAGAAATTCAAGTATTGTGTTTTCAATGTATTAGGTAGTATCTGTTCGAACTGTTATTAATGTGTTTTTGATGTCGTGGTATGAGTGATTGTTTTGCTATTCATTACTGTGTTCATTGTGTATTGTGTTCAAGTTCAAGTACGGTTCAAATATGCCTCTGTTTTCAAAGTTGTGTCAGATAAAAACCAGAAAAGGGTTACTTGAAGAATCAGTTCCTGTCCCTCCCAGGGACAGTCCTGGACATTTCATGTATCATAAACATGGCTTAGATGCCATACTGTATCTAGATTTATGGGTGGACTACACCAAAGATCTCGAAGAGAAATATAGATGGCCTGTGTCAGGAACATGGGATGCCGAGTGCATCATGAGAGTAGAAGAAGCATTATGGAAAAAGAAAGCCAGACAATCCCAGAAAGATGCCATAGAATTATGGCGTAAAGAATCGCATAAAAGAACGGAAAAGGAATACAGAAAAGCAGAATTAAGTAGGGAATCCTCCGAAAAAGCCCAAGAAAGGGAATTACTAGAAGAAGGTGAACGAGTTAGAGCAGAACAGTCAGACCGACAAAGAAATGCCCTTATTAAAGGTATGTATCCCCTTCTCGCTGAGGGTCTGCCTAAGGCGACCCCGGAAATACTCTGTAATTTACCGCCACCATTGGTCCCGACTAAGCTACGTCATAAACCGACTGCAGCTGAAATCTTTCTTTCTTCCTATTTAGATGACACTGTCCCAGAATATGCTAATACGAATCCTACTCCGCCTGTTCAAGTTCAACCTCCTGTTAATAACGTAATTACTGTTCCTCCAGCCGTTGGTCCCGGGAATCCTGTCCATGTGCCAATACCCCAGGACCAACCCACATTACGTACACCTACTTTACCAGTCACGTTACCAGCAGCTGCACATTCAGTATTAATTGACGATTCTAGTTCAGGAGGAGCAGGGGGAGGTACTCCTATCACCCCGCCTCAAACAAAGCGCCTGACGCTGAGAGACGCAGCATTACAGCGTACGCCAAAAGTGGCTACGTACGAAGCCCTCAAAAAGTACCTTACTGATTGTAGATATCACCCAGTGCCAGGTGAAGATCACATGATATTGCATTCCGTACATTTACGACGAGTTGCAAACTTTTTGATTACCACATCAGATATGAAAGAACATTTAGGCAGAATATATCATTTCATCCGAACAGGGGAGAAACCAGAAAGTATTCACGAAGCCATGGCACACAGGAAAGTCGAGACTCAAGGCATGATTTTGCAATTTTTAATAAATTGTTTAATAAGATAACAGGATCGCCCTGATAAAAATCCAGAAGAGATGAAAGTCCTGATAAGATGGAGTGACAATATAGCAGACGGAAAACACAAGACACAAAATAGTATAGAAACCATGTACAGAAAGATTCGTAAAGAAATTATAGGCATACACGAGAGGGAGAAAGCAAGAATAATAGCAGAGAAAGAGAATGACTCTTCAGACGAAGATGTAGACAACGAGAATCCCACCAGAATAGCGTATGTAGGTAGGACGAGACCTTCTGATAGACACACACGCCTAGACTACAAGAAAGCTTTTCCTCCTCCCGTACCAGAACAGTGTTCTCTTGAACAATTATTCCAGGCTACCGATAAAGTTCTGAAATTACGAATAGGTTACAGTGAGCTTAGTACCATGCATGAACAAGAACTAGCCCGATCAGCAGTTCGATGGACTAGTGATTCTACCACGTATTCAGACGAAGTAGTGGCTCAAATGTTTCTGAAACTGCCCCCAGCCGAGCAGCGACTGGTGGGTATGTACATGATCCAGCACCTCATTACACTGTATGAGGATCAGCATTCTGATCCAGGTCCTTTATATAATGTATTGAACGAGTTACTCCTAAACAGATGGAAAGGTCTAGGTACCGATCTGATTAGCGTCATTTTAGAACAACGCCACAAATACAGAACGTTCCTGACTCCGCATTTTGTTCCTGTTTCACCCCCATTCTACATAGACAGACAGAATCCGTTACGAGAAGTGCATCCTGTTAAGGGAACGGGGGGTGACCTCGAACGAGTATTTGTTTACACCCCTATAACGAAATTAGAACTACTAGAAATGAAAAAGTTAGTGCCCTGTCACGATAAAGATCCAGCAGGGTTCCACCGTGAATTAAAAGATATGCTCCGTATGGGAGAATACACGTATCCTGATATCATCAAAATGTTAAAGGTCCTGTTGCCTGCAGGCATATATGAAAAACTTAAAGAAAAAGAATGGGAGAGAAAAAGATTGACTGGACCGCGTTAGAGAACGAAGATAACACACGAGTCCCAGGTACTGGTCTTGGGGATAAAGCCAAAGAATTGCCCGAGCTGTTAATACAAGTCTTGCCAAGATTACTAGCCACGAAAAAGGAAGACTGGGATGCCATCTCAGCCTGTAAACAGAAACAAGACGAAGACACTAGTGATTTTTATTCCAGATTTGAGAAATGTTTCATTATTAATAGCGGTTTGAAAACAAGTAGTGAGTCGTATCCACATCTTTTTGTTACCAAACTAGTTGAGAATTCTTTACCACAAGTTAAAAATCGAGTATTAAAAGTCGAGAGTACATGGCAAGCTAATACCCCGTCCCAAATGCTACAGATGTTACAGTATCACCAGAACAGAATCAGGGAAGAGCAAGAACACGAAAGGAGACGTATGAAAGACACGAAAATGAAAGTACTAGTTGCACAGTCTGTTCAAGCAGATAGTCAGAAGAGGGGTACGAATCAGACTACTCATTCTGCAGCTCCCGTTAAAGGGACATGCAATTACTGTAAACAGCCAGGTCATTATATAAACGAATGTGCAGTTCTGAAACACAACATAGCTACAGGTAAGACGAAAGAGAGACCGCGTCCTCCTAGACAGGAACATGTTCCGCAGAATTCGCAACCACCGCAGAACGCACAACAGACAGTTACAGTACCGCAGCCTATAGCTGCCACACAACAGGTTACACAACAGATGTACCAGTACGCACAGTCAGATTATCCAGAATATCAGCAGTATTCATGAAACAGCCTAGAGAGGGAGGTTGGCTTGCCTCTCATCGAGGTTCCTGTAGATCAAGAGGGTCCCTATGTACACAGTCAAGTATTAGGGAAAGACAGAAAGTTTCTGATTGATACAGGGGCAAGTAGGACTACCATCAGTCATGACGAGGTTCCAGGGGCTCCACTCTCAGGCTCAAGAAATGTTTCCCTGGGATTTTCAGGAAAGCCTAATTTTAATGAAATATCGAAACCAGTTTCCCTAGAAGTTGGTCCATTGTCCCGAACTACAGACTTGTTACTTACGAAATCATGTCCAGAAAATTTACTTGGTATTAAAACATTGAAAGAATTAGGAGCTGTAATATGCTGTTCTCCGGAAGGAGTGAGATTGTTTTTACGTGATTTTAAAGGTCATTATGTGTTACGTGATTTTGATCCAAGATTACTGAATGTACCACAGCATTTATGGGCGCAAGGTCCAACTGATGTAGGTTGTATGCACATTACACCATATCGTGTTACTCTGAAACAAGGTGTTGTATTACCACGAATCCGACAGTACAAATTGCCACCTGAGGCTGTAGCAGCCTTATCGAAAATTATTGACGAGCTCATTGCTCAAGGAGTAGTTGTAGAAACTGACTCCAATGTATGTAATTCTCCTATCATTCCGATTCTTAAACGTACTGATCCAAATGCACCTCCAGTTTATCGATTAGTGATTGACCTCCGAGAACTCAATAAATGTATCATACCCCAGTACCCAGTGGTTCCAGATATCTCTTCCCTATTGACTGCCATTGATTCTGAAGCTACGTTCTTTACTGTTATTGATCTCAAGAACGCATTCTTTAGTGTCCCCATTCATCCAGACAGCCAGTTCCTTTTCGGATTCTGTTTAAATGGAAGAAGCTATAAATTCACACGTGCACCTCAAGGTTTCACAGAAAGTCCTAGTATTTACAGTCAAGCACTTAAAAGACAACTAGACAGTATTCACATGCCAACTGACACTGCCCTGCTCCAGTATGTCGATGATCTATTGATCACAGCCCGAACAGAACGTGACTGCGAGCGTGCGTCACTGACAGTCTTGTATTTTCTGGCACAAATGGGGCACAAGGTGTCCCCTTCGAAACTGCAATTCTGTGTCCAGCAAGTGGTATACCTAGGACACTTGCTGTCCAAGAGGGGTAGACAGTTGACACCTGACCGTATCCAGTTAATAGCACATCTTCCACAGCCCAAGACACAGAAGGAGGTACGAGCTTTTATCGGCCTCACTTCTTACTGCAGACAATGGATCCCTCAGTACGCATATCTAGCCAAACCACTGATACAGTTGACAACACAGGAGGCAGCCACATCGACTGTCCTCCCTTGGACCCAGGAACATACACTTGTTTTCAATGAGTTAAAGAAAGCTTTATGTAATGCACCTGTGCTAGCGACACCGAACTAAAGTAAGCCTTTTACACTTTTTGTTACTGAACGTGATGGTACAGCATTATCTGTTCTCACACAAGATCAAGCAGGACAACACAAGCCTTGTGCTTATTTTTCTAGCACATTAGATCCAGTAGCCCAGGCTCTGCCTGCGTGCCTCAAGTCAGTTGCAGCCACAGCTCTAGCTATCAGACAAAGTGATTCCATAGTGTTAGGACACTCCCTGACAGTACAAGTTCCACACTCCGTGGAAGTTCTGTTAAATCGAACACAGACTCAGCACTTGACAATTGCACGATGTAGGAAGGGGGAGTCCCTGGTTGGCGCAGTGTAACACTGGCGACAAGCAGGGCCTCTCTCTTCCTCGTCAGGGCTGAGGGTTACCTTCAAGACAACCTCTGCTTACCCTCTAGGTAGTGTGGCTTAAGCAGTCTTAGGCTAATCTCTGGGGCATGTAGGGTTAAACATTTGCAATATTATACCATCACAACCAACCCACCACACAATGACACCAAACTGTATTTGTAAAAATATATATATCTTTATATAAGTTTCAAGCAGGCTTGTAAATACAGTCTTAGTTACTTTCTTGTATGCAGGTTCCAGTTATCTTTATCAATAGTCACAGTTCTTAAACGCACTCTTTCGGGCCTTCTGCCCAGCTGTACGAAGGTTCAAGGGTCTTTGAGCGCTTCAGGGCGCTTTCCGCTGCCTCAGCTCCAGAAATGAGCTACCCGGCGGGGCCTGACTCGGGAAGAGGGGGCCGCGGGCCTCAGAGAGCGTCACTCGGGGCGAGGGGGCCGCGGGCCTTCGGGAGCGTCAGGCGGGGCCTCGGGGGCCAAGAGCAGAGCGAGCCTCTGCTTCAGGGGCGGCTCGCGCTGCCAGCAGTTGTGCGGCTCCCGGGGTGCCGGAGATCAGTCAGCGCGGTGCGAGCTCGGGTTGCAGGACGCTCGCACCGCGACGGGCCAAAGACAGTACCTTGAACTTCTTGGGGTGATCTTTGAAGAGGACGGCTGCAGGGGGGGGAGCTGTCCCACGTCGCGTTGCTTCCTTGACGGGCGAGGCGAGCTGCGGCTCGAGGCAGCAGGTCACGGGTCACCCGGGGCGGCGGTGCTCGATGGGGTCTCAGGTCCTTCGCTCAGTCTCCTCTTCAGTCCTGACGGCGGCGGCTGGGTGTGGCGCAGTGGCAGTACGGTCCCCAAGTGCGGGACGTACCCAGCCAAAGTGCCGGTCGCGGTGATGCCCTTTCAGCGGGGCAGTCGGACAGGACGCTGATAGCGGGGGAGGACAGCAGGGCGGCAGTCCGTCTTTGCGGGGCAGTCTACGGCGCTGGAGCCCAGTAGACCTCGATGCTTGGACCGGACGGGTCCTCCGTTACTTTGCTCTCGTGGGGCGAAAGGCAGACGCCGTCGCGGTGCTCGGGCCAGCGGCGGCTGGGCCTCACGATGCTAGGGCGGCTGGCTGAACTCACGGTCACGGTGTGCAGGGGGGTAGATGCCCTCGTCCTCCTCAATCAGCGCTGCAGCGATAAGCAGCACACACAGCAGATGCTTTGGTCAGGGGTTAGCGCTCACTGTTCCTGGAGCGCTGGTCAGGGGGCAAGTTCAGCAGCAAGCCCTTGGAGATCTTTCAGCGGAGTTTGGCACAAAGTTCAAAATAAAGCAAAAGTCTCTTGTAGTCTTTTTCTCTTCCTCTCCTTTGGCAGCAAGGCACCAGACACAGGCCAGAGTCAGCACTCCTCCTTGTAGTCCTTCCAGGTCCTTCTCTTCGGGCAGAGTTTCTCTTGTAGCACAAACAGGATCTAATTTACAAGGAGCAGGGCTCCTACTTTTATACCCAGTTTCTTTTGTTCTAGCAAGCCAGGGGGGCCTCTGCATAACTGCTCCAGTCTCTGAGTACTTGTTGTGGGTACTTATGACTTCTGCATTCAGTGTGAGGGCAGGCACATCAGCCGCTCCCCAGGGGGGCGGAGCCGGCATTGAGAGGGCAGGAGTGGCCTGAGTACTTTGTTGACAAGCTTCGGTCCTTCCTGGGCCAGGTGCAGGCTGAGTCATCAGTCGCTCCCCAGGAGGGCGGAGCCAGCATTGTGGTGGCAGGGGCACAGCCTGATGCATCATTCAGGGGAAACTCCCACCACCCATTAAGGGGTCCTCCTGCTAATCACTACCTGTCAACTCCCAGCCCTGTCACTCGCACACACCAGACAGTCAGATCCACATCCAAGCAGAGGCGGGCTGAAATGGTTAGGCAAGCAAATGCTAACTTTCTAAAAGTAGCATTTGCAAACACAGGATATTAAAATAAACTTTACTAAAAGAAGTATTTTATTATTCTGAGTTCAGGCATACTAAACATGAATTTCTACCATGTTCCCTGAGCCTGCTGGGATTATAGAGTGTAATAATTCCAGCAGCCCATCTGGCCTAGAAGGGAACAGGTAGCCTTACAATAGTGAAAAACGACTTTGGCAGTAATTCACTATTAGAACATGCCACACACATCAGGGCATGTTCTACCTTACACTTACAATGCACCCTGCCCTCTGGCCTACCATAGGGGTGACTAATATGAAGGTTAAGGGAAGGTTTAGGGGCTGGCAAGTGTGTGCACTTGCCCAGCCAGGGTGACAGTACCAGACTGCACGCAGGTTCTGCAATGGCAGACCCTAGACACATTTTAAGGCTGCTTCTGTGGGTGGCGCAACCAGCGCTGCAGGCCCACTAGCAGTGTTGGCATTCACAAGCCCTGGCACTCCTGGTGCACTCTACTAGGGACTAACAGTAAATCCAATGAACCAATCATGGACATCAATCATATGTACACTTTACAGTAGGGAGCACTTGCACTGCGGCACGGGTTGGCCGTGGCGCAGTGCCCTGAGTAGCAGACACCAGCAAAACATTTGAGGCACAACAGCAAAAAGTGGAAGGGAAACTCACGCCAAGGTGCCAGGTCTAACACGTGTCCCCTCCAGCTGAAATGTGGGGAGAACTACCCTTCCCCAGGGAGTTCCTCATCACTAAGGCGGAAAAATCTGGACAGACCATCAGCGTTGGCGTGATCTGTGCCAGGGCGGTGTTCCACCGTGAAGTCCATACCCTGTAGGGAGATGGACCACCTCAACAGTTTTGGGTTCTCTCCCCTCATTTGCATCAACCATCTGAGGGGCCTGTGGTCCGTCTGAACCCGGAAGTGAGACCCAAACAAGTAGGGTCTTAGCTTCTTCAGCGCCCAGACCACAGCAAATGCTTCTCGCTCTATTGCACTCCACCTACTTTCCCGTGGAAGTAACCTCCTACTGATGAAGGCTACGGGTTGGTCCCAGCCCTCCTCAGTCATCTGTGAGAGAACAGCCCCTACACCATGCTCTGAAGCGTCTGTTTGCACTATGAATTCCTTGGAGAAATCAGGAGCCAGGAGCACGGGCGCCGTGCACATGGCAGTCTTCAGGGTGTCAAAAGCCTTCTGACAGGTGTCAGTCCAAATCACATTCCTGGGCTGCTTCTTAGAAGTCAGTTCTGTCAAGGGGGTCACAATAGTGCCATAGCCCTTGACAAACCTCCTGTAATACCCAGTGAGCCCCAGGAAGGCTCTCACTGCAGTCTGGGTCTTGGGGGGTTCCCAAGCCAGGATGGTCTCAATTTTGGGTTGCAAGGGTGCCACCTTGCCACTCCCCACTTGGTGTCCCAAGTACACCACTGAACCCTGCCCAATCTGGCACTTGCTTGCCTTGATTGTGAGGCCTGCCTTGCGCAGCGCCATCAACACTTCCCAGAGGTGTCGCAGGTGTTCTGGCCAGGTGCCACTGAACACTGCGATGTCATCCAGGTAGGCGGCACTGAACTCATCCAGCCCAACCAACACCTGGTTGACCAACCTCTGAAAGGTGGCAGGGGCATTCTTCATCCCAAATGGCATAACCCGGAACTGGAAATGCCCATCTGGTGTGGAGAATGCTGACCTCTCCTTTGCCCCATCGGTCAAGGCGATCTGCCAGTACCCAGACGTTAAATCAAACGTGCTGAGGAACCGGGCAGCCCCTAGCCGATCAATGAGCTCATCAGCTCTGGGGATAGGGTGCGCGTCAGTCTTGGTGACTGAATTGAGTCCTCTGTAGTCCACACAGAACCGGAGTTCAGGTGTGGCTCCCGGCGCAGCAGCCTTTGGGACCAAGACCACGGGGCTGGACCAAGGACTGCTGGAAGACTCAACCACCCTAAGAGCAAGCATCTTGGAGACCTCCTCCTTGATGCAGGCCCGGACCCTGTCAGTTACCCTGTAGGCCTTATGCTTCACAGGTAAGCTGTCTCCTGTGTCCACATCATGGACGCATCAATCTGTGACACTAGGAACCAGGGAGAACAGGTCTGGAAACTGCCCCAGCAACTGGCGGCAGTCTTCCTGTTGCTCAGGGGTCAGGGTGGGTGAGAGGTTAACTCCATCCACTGACCCATCCTTCTCACAGGCCACTAAGAGGTCAGGAAGAGGCTCTGACTCCTCTTCCATTCCATCATCAGTGGCCAACAGCATGCCCACTTCGGACCTTTTCAAGTGGGGCTTGAGGCGGTTGACATGTAAGACCCTTAAAGGATTCCTGGGCGTCTTCATGTCCACCAAGTATGTCACTGAGCTCTTGCGCTCCACGACCTCAAATGGGCCTGTCCACTTATCCTGAAGTGCACAGGGTTCCACTGGGGCCAAGACATACACCTCTTGTCCAGGCTGAAGCTCTACCAGAGTGGCATTCTGGTCGTACCACCGCTTCATCTCCTCCTGGCTAGCTTCCAGATTTGCCTCAGCAAGTTGTCTGAAGCGCCTGGTTTGGTTTCTGAAGGCCAGCATGTAGCTATATACATTCTGGGGAGGTTTCCTGGGAGATTGCTCCCAGCCTTCCTTTACCAAACTCAGTGGTCCTCTCACGGGGTGACCATACAGCAGCTCAAAGGGGCTGAACCCTAGAGACTTCTGTGGCACCTCGCGGTATGCAAAGAGCAGGCATGGTAAGAGGACGTCCCACTTACGCCTCATTGGACCTTCCAGGCCCATGATCATGCCCTTCAGGGTTCGGTTGAATCTTTCAACCAACCCATTTCCTTGTGGATGGTAAGGTGTGGTGAACTTGTAGGTTACACCACACTCTTGCCAAAGGGACTTCATATACTTAGATATGAAGTTGGTCCCTCTGTCGCTCACCACCTCTAGAGGGAACCCCACTCTGGAGAAAATTCCCATTAGTGCACGCCCCACCACGGGGGCCGTCACTGTCCTCAGAGGGATGGCTTCAGGGTACCGGGTGGCATGATCCACCAAGACCAGGATGAACCTGTTGCCCATGGCTGTCTTGGGGTCCAGAGGCCCAACAATATCAATACCCACTCGTTGGAATGGCGTACTGACCACAGGGAAGGGTTGGAGGGGAGCCTTGTTCTTCCCTCCGCTCTTCCCACTTGCCTGGCAAGTTGGACAGGTCCTACAATGAGCATCTGAGCTCTTGTGCATTTGGGGCCAGTAGAAGTGGGTGACAAGCCTGTCATAGGTCTTGTCCATCCCCAAATGTCCTGCTAAAGGCACATCATGAGCCAGTCCCAGTAGGAAGGCTCTGAACTTCTGGGGTACCACCAGCACACGGGCTGACCCAGGTTCAGCAGCCTTAGGCTCTGAGTACAGGAGGTCATTCTCCCAGTACACATAATGTGTTTTGGCCTGAACACCATTGGCCTGGTCGGCAGCCTGCTGCCGCATACCCACGAGAGAAGGGCATTCTTTCTGCTCCCTGCAGAATTCCTCCCTGGAGGGGCCTCCTTCTTGCTGCCAATGGGTCAGCTCAGGCAGGTCCCCCAGTTCGGCAATCTGTTCCCCAGTAGGCTCCAGGGCATCCCCCTCAAGGTCTGCTTCCTCCTGGACCGTGGGAACTTCAGGGGCCGGTTTCCCGCGCACCCTGCGCCTTCTCCCTAAGGCCGGTTCCTGGGCCTCTCCGTCAGGCCCCAGGACCTCTTGATCACCCCTACTGGCTGCCATTGACCGGGTGGTCACGCACGCCCAGTCAGGTAGACCCACCATCTTCAGGTGAGTCGTTTTCTCCACCTTTTCCCAAGGGGAGTCCTCCAAGTCGTTCCCTAGCAAACAGTCAACAGGCATGGCTTTCCTCACACAGACCTGCAGAGTACCAGAGACCCCCCCCCCCACTCGAAGGGAACTTGAGCCATCGGACACTGACTCTCTGAATTGTCAGCGTTGACAACCCTACAGTAGGCATGGGGTACAACCTGCTCTTGAGACACCAGGTGATGCCTCACTGCAGTCACACTGGCTCCTGTGTCTCTAAGAGCCTCAGCTTTCTTACCATTGATGGTAACCACCTGCCCATATTTTTTAGTGTTAGAGGGCAGGTAGCTTGTAGGGACCATCTCACTGTCTCCTAGTGAGACTAGGGTCATCTGAACAGGATCTCCACCCCCCGGGACCATCACTTCTTCTCCTAAGTGAACACTGGTCACTTGTCGGGGCGGAGCACCAGTGGGTGCTGGTTTCCCAAACAGGCGACACTTGGGGTCACTGGCTATGTGCCCCGGGTCACCACATTTGTAGCAATTGAAGGGCCCCTTTGGAACAGGTCGACCTGTCGGGGCCCCATTCTGCTTAGGGGGTGGGGGAGGCTGAGAACCTTTCTGCTGGTCCCCTTGGGGATTACTTTGGGGGCCTTTTTGGAACCCTTTCTGTTTTCCCTTGTCCCCCCCACTCTTCTGCTGGGGACCCTGCCCACCCTTGGCGGAGTCTCCCACTGGACCCTTGTGGACCCTGGTGCTGAGCCAGCGGTCCGCCTCCTCAGCAAGTTTCCTCGGGTTGGACAACTTGCTATCGATCAGGTGCTGGCGTAACTCAGGAAAACATTGATCAGACAAGTGCTCCCATGCAATTAAATCAAAGAGACCTTGAAAATCATTCACTTTGTTACCCTTCCCCCAACCATCCAGTGCTCTGCAAAAAAAAGTCACAAACTCCACATACGTATTCCCAGGCCGCTTATTACACCCCCTAAACTTCTGTCTATACATTTCAGGGGTAAGCCCATACCTGGTCATTAAAGCTTCTTTCATATGGGGATAGGATCTCTGGTCTTCAGTGGGCAAATCTAGCAGGGTGTCCCGTCCTTCGCTAAGGAACCTTCCCCATAACCCCGCTCCCCAATCCCTCTCAGGGACCCGGTGGGAAAGCATGGCTACCTCATATGCCCTAAACCACTGTCCTATGTCATCCCCCTTAAAGAACTCTTTAACTACATCTTTGGGGATGTGCACTCTTGACTCTACCTGCACCGGCGTTGTGCTGCCACCAGAGGGAGGATGATCCAAGGTTTTCTCTTTTAGACTCATCTCCCTCATTTTCACATCATACTCCAACTGGAGTTTTCTTTCTTCCAGGGCCATTTTTTTGCTTTCAAGCTCCATTTGGCCCTTCAACTTCAATTCTGCCATCTTTATCTCATGATCCCTGGTTGCCTGTCTGTCTGCCAGCTCCTCTGGCGACAGGCCTCTGCCAAAGCTAAGAACGCTGTCTGGTTTTTCCAGACTCACAGGATCCACAGGTGCATCCTGATCCTCAGGTGTCTTCCTAGATTCAAGCCAGGCTCTCATGGCCTTGTAGAACTCAGGTTTGTTTCTGCATCCTGCGTGTGGAACCTTGAGTTTCCTGCAAAAATAACTCAACTGCTTCTTTGTGTAGTCATCCAGCTTTGATGCGTCCCATTCTAGCCCCTGCGCACTAGAGGCTATGGACTCTCCTCCATCAATGCTGTTTGTGCCAGGCATGTTTGCAACACTAGGGATCTTCTTCTTTAGCAAAATTAAAAAATCCAAAAGTCTGTGGCTAAGTTACTGGACTGTAATCACTATGCAATGGTCAGTAGCTGAGGTAAAACACTGCAAATGTAAATTCGCGAATCCTCACCGCTGCGTCCAATGTAGGAAGGGGGAGTCCCTGGTTGGCGCAGTGTAACACTGGCGACAAGCAGGGCCTCTCTCTTCCTCGTCAGGGCTGAGGGTTACCTTCAAGACAACCTCTGCTTACCCTCTAGGTAGTGTGGCTTAAGCAGTCTTAGGCTAATCTCTGGGGCATGTAGGGTTAAACATTTGCAATATTATACCATCACAACCAACCCACCACACAATGACACCAAACTGTATTTGTAAAAATATATATATCTTTATATAAGTTTCAAGCAGGCTTGTAAATACAGTCTTAGTTACTTTCTTGTATGCAGGTTCCAGTTATCTTTATCAATAGTCACAGTTCTTAAACGCACTCTTTCGGGCCTTCTGCCCAGCTGTACGAAGGTTCAAGGGTCTTTGAGCGCTTCAGGGCGCTTTCCGCTGCCTCAGCTCCAGAAATGAGCTACCCGGCGGGGCCTGACTCGGGAAGAGGGGGCCGCGGGCCTCAGAGAGCGTCACTCGGGGCGAGGGGGCCGCGGGCCTTCGGGAGCGTCAGGCGGGGCCTTGGGGGCCAAGAGCAGAGCGAGCCTCTGCTTCAGGGGCGGCTCGCGCTGCCAGCAGTTGTGCGGCTCCTGGGGTGCCGGAGATCAGTCAGCGCGGTGCGAGCTCGGGTTGCAGGACGCTCGCACCGCGACGGGCCAAAGACAGTACCTTGAACTTCTTGGGGTGATCTTTGAAGAGGACGGCTGCAGGGGGGGGAGCTGTCCCACGTCGCGTTGCTTCCTTGACGGGCGAGGCGAGCTGCGGCTCGAGGCAGCAGGTCACGGGTCACCCGGGGCGGCGGTGCTCGATGGGGTCTCAGGTCCTTCGCTCAGTCTCCTCTTCAGTCCTGACGGCGGCGGCTGGGTGTGGCGCAGTGGCAGTACGGTCCCCAAGTGCGGGACGTACCCAGCCAAAGTGCCGGTCGCGGTGATGCCCTTTCAGCGGGGCAGTCGGACAGGACGCTGATAGCGGGGGAGGACAGCAGGGCGGCAGTCCGTCTTTGCGGGGCAGTCTACGGCGCTGGAGCCCAGTAGACCTCGATGCTTGGACCGGACGGGTCCTCCGTTACTTTGCTCTCGTGGGGCGAAAGGCAGACGCCGTCGCGGTGCTCGGGCCAGCGGCGGCTGGGCCTCACGATGCTAGGGCGGCTGGCTGAACTCACGGTCACGGTGTGCAGGGGGGTAGATGCCCTCGTCCTCCTCAATCAGCGCTGCAGCGATAAGCAGCACACACAGCAGATGCTTTGGTCAGGGGTTAGCGCTCACTGTTCCTGGAGCGCTGGTCAGGGGGCAAGTTCAGCAGCAAGCCCTTGGAGATCTTTCAGCGGAGTTTGGCACAAAGTTCAAAATAAAGCAAAAGTCTCTTGTAGTCTTTTTCTCTTCCTCTCCTTTGGCAGCAAGGCACCAGACACAGGCCAGAGTCAGCACTCCTCCTTGTAGTCCTTCCAGGTCCTTCTCTTCGGGCAGAGTTTCTCTTGTAGCACAAACAGGATCTAATTTACAAGGAGCAGGGCTCCTACTTTTATACCCAGTTTCTTTTGTTCTAGCAAGCCAGGGGGGCCTCTGCATAACTGCTCCAGTCTCTGAGTACTTGTTGTGGGTACTTATGACTTCTGCATTCAGTGTGAGGGCAGGCACATCAGCCGCTCCCCAGGGGGGCGGAGCCGGCATTGAGAGGGCAGGAGTGGCCTGAGTACTTTGTTGACAAGCTTCGGTCCTTCCTGGGCCAGGTGCAGGCTGAGTCATCAGTCGCTCCCCAGGAGGGCGGAGCCAGCATTGTGGTGGCAGGGGCACAGCCTGATGCATCATTCAGGGGAAACTCCCACCACCCATTAAGGGGTCCTCCTGCTAATCACTACCTGTCAACTCCCAGCCCTGTCACTCGCACACACCAGACAGTCAGATCCACATCCAAGCAGAGGCGGGCTGAAATGGTTAGGCAAGCAAATGCTAACTTTCTAAAAGTAGCATTTGCAAACACAGGATATTAAAATAAACTTTACTAAAAGAAGTATTTTATTATTCTGAGTTCAGGCATACTAAACATGAATTTCTACCATGTTCCCTGAGCCTGCTGGGATTATAGAGTGTAATAATTCCAGCAGCCCATCTGGCCTAGAAGGGAACAGGTAGCCTTACAATAGTGAAAAACGACTTTGGCAGTAATTCACTATTAGAACATGCCACACACATCAGGGCATGTTCTACCTTACACTTACAATGCACCCTGCCCTCTGGCCTACCATAGGGGTGACTAATATGAAGGTTAAGGGAAGGTTTAGGGGCTGGCAAGTGTGTGCACTTGCCCAGCCAGGGTGACAGTACCAGACTGCACGCAGGTTCTGCAATGGCAGACCCTAGACACATTTTAAGGCTGCTTCTGTGGGTGGCGCAACCAGCGCTGCAGGCCCACTAGCAGTGTTGGCATTCACAAGCCCTGGCACTCCTGGTGCACTCTACTAGGGACTAACAGTAAATCCAATGAACCAATCATGGACATCAATCATATGTACACTTTACAGTAGGGAGCACTTGCACTGCGGCACGGGTTGGCCGTGGCGCAGTGCCCTGAGTAGCAGACACCAGCAAAACATTTGAGGCACAACAGCAAAAAGTGGAAGGGAAACTCACGCCAAGGTGCCAGGTCTAACACACGATTAACAGGATATGAACTGACACTGTTTCAGCCACACATAGAAATCAGACGCTGCAACATATTAAATCCTGCTACATTGTTACCCTCGATTACATCAAATCCTGCCACACATGACTGTGTGGAAGTTATTAACACCATGACAAAGCCAAGACAAGACTTGACGGATATTGCATTACCTGACCCAGACCTGACACTTTACGTGGATGGTTCATGTATGAGAACAAGTACAGGAGAGTTAGTAGCTGCGTATGCAGTGACTACTGAAACTGAAGTTATAGAAACACATCGTATTGACACCCTGTCTGCTCAAGCAGCAGAGCTCATCGCTCTGACCCAAGCCTGCATACGAGCTAAGAACCTGAAAGTAAACATATATACAGATTCACGTTATGCATTCGGAGTCGTTCACGACTTTGGAGTCCTTTGGCAGGAAAGAGGTTTCATGACCTCTCATGGAGCCAAGATTCAGCATGGCCCCCTCATTCAAGCCCTGTTAAAAGCAATAATTTACCGACAGCCATTGCCGTTATGAAGTGCAAAGCACATACGAAAGTCACTGACGCCATTTCCCAAGGTAACGATCTAGCAGATCGAACAGCCAAGCTTACAGCTCAGACTCCAGACATTCCAGTTAACACGACAAAGACAGATGTTCCAGTCCAGACGACTTGTATGACAGTTAAGGACCCTACACAAGACGTACTAGACATCCAGACACATGCTACCCCAGACGAAATCAAGAAATGGTCTGAACAAGGGGGGGTCCAGACAGATCAGGGATGGTTGACGAAGGGAAAAGCCACATGGTTTCTCCCCGACTCTATGGTTCAAGTCATTATTAATACAGCACATAGTCCAGCACATTTAGGAGAAAAAGCCATGTTAGACAGTATCCAGAATCTTTGGTTTAACAAGCATTTACGAGCAGCAGCGAAGCAGAAAGTACGTACCTGCATGATCTGTTGTCAGTTCAATCCAGGTAAAGGTGTCCCCGTGGAACAAGGTGGATTCCATCCTCCTGACCACCCTTTTGAAGTCCTCCAGATGGATTATATTCAGATGGATCGATGTCGAGGTTTCAAGTATGTCCTCGTAGTTGTATGCGCTTTGTCCAGATGGACCGAAGCATATCCAGTCCCAGATTACACTGCCGCGACCACTGCCAGGCAGTTGGTTTGTGAGTTTTTCCCACGCTATGGTTTGCCCAGGGTCGTGTATTCAGACAACGGACAGCCATTCTCATCCGAACTCATGAAACAAGTATCACTTCTGTTAGGGTACCAGTGGAAGTTCCACTGCGTACGACACCCCGAGGCAGCTGGCCTCGTCGAGAGACACAATCAGACTCTGAAAATACGTATTGCGAAGGTATGTGCAGAGAAAGGTGTAGATTGGATGGTAGCTCTGCCGGTTGCCCTTTTCTACATGAGAATGGTCGCTCACTCCCGTTCGGGTCTGTCACCGTATGAAGTTGTATTTGGTCGTCCCCCAAACATGTGGGGTACACCTATGCCACGTAAAATTACAGATGTTGACAGTAATATGCTGACAGATTACCTAGCTTCCTTGATGTCTGCACTACTCTCTTGTCGTTCACAGGTCGCGGCTGCCTTTCCAGACAACACCCAGGTGAAACCGCACGAGGTCGTTCCAGGCGACCTCGTCCTCGTTAGGAATTTTGATCGTTCAAGCCCGCTGGAGCCCCGCTGGAAGGAGCCGAAACTTGTTCTGATGACCACAAGGACCGCCGTGAAGCTGGAAGGCAGGAAGGGCTGGCTACACTCCAGCCACATCAAGCGTTTCCATGGACTCCGTCCAAAGACTTTTTTCAAGGACTGCCCCGATACTGACTCTAAACTTTCCCTGTTAGAGAAAACTCCGCAGCAGGAGTATAACCTCAAATTAAGGTCTAGCAAGTCAGACAGTTTAATTGTTTAAGTCCCTCTCGGGTGAAGCGGTTAGACAGGTTCCTGACATGTATGAGATAGACCCACATAGTGAGAGAGTTAGACGAAACTCCAAGAAAATACGTTACTGTAAGAATCTGCGAAGCAGATGTGTTGTTACATTATTGTTTATGTTATTTCTGAGTCTTACGATCACATGTATAAGTTATGTTTTACATGTATTATTTCCTACTCTTGGTTCGCATGTACATCTTTCCTCTAATGATACAGTAGAGCACACATTTAGTGAACTACCCCCTCACGAGTTATCCTACCGACTTGCCATGCGCAACAATACTTTTATACGTATGTTACACTATTCACACCAGACCAGCAATGCCACTAATTGTTGGGTGTGTGGTCGACTCCCCCCTTACCAGACACCGAAGGGAGTTCTGCCACTCTTTCCCTATCCGTTTTCACACAATGGTTCGTGTGGAGCATGGTTTACGTTAACATCATCCTTAGACGATAAGTCCCTTTTGAATAGAACATGTGTCCCAGACAAGGAATGTCTTTCCCATAGGACAGGGTTAGATCTAGAAAATGAAGTATACGATCTAGGTAATTTCTCCTCCAATTTCATGGTTTTGAATGTTCAGTCCGAGACTACTCCAGACTTGCCTGCTATAACAGTTCTACCAGTGAAAGGCGAATTATGTGTTAGAAAGAATGGTTCAGTACATCTAGGACACAGTGATTGTACTACTGTGGTCGAGTATAGTGACAGTGGGAAATCTACTTTCAAAGCCTCACGTCATTCATATTTTATATGTGGTCAGACCGCATATGTACGTCTGCCCCTAGATTGGGATGGAACATGTTACATTGCCTTCCTACTGCCACCAGTTTTCCTAGCCCCATCCGATTATCACAGAAATACACATCTAGTACACATCAGACATAGAAGGGAGATCGAGTCCCCAATTGTCGATCAGACTGAAACTGCATTAGAACAGTATACAGATTTCAATAAAGGTTTCTTTTTCTTTATAGGTCCTATCCAGAATAGTAAATTAATACGTAGGTTAACCAGAACCCTTGAAGCAGTAGTGAATGAGACTACTTCCGCCCTAGGTAACTTAACAGAGTGTTGGACTTTGGCCCTTAGGGCAGGTTCACCCCTAGACTTTTTGCTTGAAATGGTGACCTGGAGATGGTGATTTTTGGATTCTGCGCACTTTCACTGTGTCCCAGTGGAAAGTGCGTGCGCACTCTGAGTGCATGTGCTGAGCTAGGCCTGCCCGCCCATAGGAATGCATGGGGAATGTATGTGTCCCTGGTAGTTCCTGATGCGTGGGGTGTACAGGCTTGAGTCTGGTATGTGTGAACTCGTGTGAGTGAATGCTGCGCAACGGTGTATGCAGCATGTATGTGTCTAGTAGCGAAGCGCCATTTCTAGACATGGCTGTACGTGTGCTGTGAGGGTGCTGGCGTGTGATTGGCTGGAGCTGGCTGGCATGCCAGGCTCCAGGAAGTCTGGATGGGTCTGCCCGGTGGTGAGTGGGAGATCTGCATGAGTAATGTGTGGGAGGAGTGTACCTGTGTCCTGGATGGGCTGGGTTTTCCCCACACAATGCTGGCTCCGCCCCCCTGTGGTGTGTCTAATGACCCAAGCCCTGCCAGTGAATAGAGAGGGTGGTTGAGGTAAACAGAGTACTCAAGAACCAGCTGCGACTGGTTCCGCCCCCACTCTGCACCCTTGAACAAAGGAATGCACTGTATAAAAATGGGGCTGTGTCCCCACAGATGTTGTTCTTTTCCAGGATCCTGAGGGGGCTGTTGCTGCTGCTGGGCCAGAGGACCGCCACTTGGGCTGTCTCCCTGCCTGGAGACCCAGTGTGCTGGCTCTGGGCCCAGCCTTGTCCCCCCTGCCTGCCCAAGGACTGCTGGGAATCTGCCCTGCTTGCTGAGGGCCCCTGGGAGCGCTTTATTTTACTTATAGCGCTTAAGAGCGCTTTATTTGGCTTGTAGCGCTTGGGAGCGCTGTGCCTTCACCCCAGCGCTGAGAGCGCTTTATTTTGAATTATAGCGCTTGGAGCGCTGTGATTATCTGCCTAGCGCTTGGGAGCGCGCCAATTGCTGTGCAGGTGCCCACCCTGCTCGTGGTGGCCTAGCGAGTGCCTACCTCGCTTTATATTTGCTTTGGCGGCGCGGGTGCCACCCCGCTCCTTGCCGCTTTGTTGTGCCCGTGATTTATTGGATTCACGAGGGAGCCCACTCCTCGGATCCTGGGGAGCCGCCTGCCTGCCTAAAAAGCAAGCCGCCGCGCTGCCCGCGGCGACCCGGAAGCACTGGGCCGGCTGACCAATCGCAGCGCGGCCCAGGAAAGGCAACCCGGAAGTCCCGCCCCTCGCAGCAGAGAAGCTGCCGGCCGGGTCCCCGAGGCTCCACGAGTGGAGAGGAGAGCCCCGGAGCCCAGCGAGGAGCAGGAGAAGAGTGAAGAGAGCCCCCGAGGAGCGGGAGCTCTCGTGGAACAGCCGCCCGCCGCACGAGACAGCCGGTGAGTGCCTGGAAAGGGAGAGGGGCGTCGGGACACATTGTCGGTGTCCGCCCCTCCCCCGTAGCGCGACCTCGCGCTCGCGAATGTTGGGAGCCAAAGAGGCTCTTGGGGGCATTTCCCTTCAAATCCAGGGGCCGCATTGTCTGTCGAGCCCGGAGAGGCTTGTGGGGCACCTGGTGATTCGGAGTCCCTAGAGAGGGGACTCCATCGACGGCCATAGTGGTTGAGAGCCAGAGAGGCTCTGGGGTGCCACAGTAATTTCTCTAGAGCCCAGCGAGGCTCCTACATTGGCCCCCCCCATTTGCTCTTGAGCCCTGAGAGGCTCCCCCGCCCAGATGTCGTGTCACGAGCCCTGAGAGGCTCAGGGGCATAATTGTGGTTCAGAGCCTAGTGAAGCTCTTGAGAGACAGTCAGTTGGGCAGAGCCTGCGAGGCTCCAGAGTTGGCCCATTATTGATGATTCAGCTGCCCAGCACTTTGTGGGCAGCTGCCACGTTTAGGCCCTGACATTTGGACACAGGGACAGTCACAGGTGGTGACTTACGTGGGTTTGGCGCAATTGTACTTTCTGCACCTCTGAATGTGTTTTTATGCGTCATGTGCCTTACACCTCTGAATGTATTGTGATGCATCATGTGTTTTCCTCTTTACACCTCTGAATGAATGTTATGCATTGCATCATGTGTTTTCCTCTTACACCCCTACAGGTATTGTAATACATAGGTGGT
Source organism: Lissotriton helveticus (assembly GCF_964261635.1). NCBI lineage: Eukaryota > Metazoa > Chordata > Amphibia > Caudata > Salamandridae > Lissotriton > Lissotriton helveticus. The sequence continues at coordinate 1,965,450,662 of NC_136061.1, read as the reverse complement.
TGTTTTCTCCCTAGTACAGGTGGTGCTAGTGAGATCCTGGTTACCAGTGATTACTGGTTGTGTGCTATTTTGTGCTATATTCTATGTACTAAGTGCTATTTCTGAAAGTGCTACTTCTGATTCCTGACAGTGGTCCAGGTGGCCCTGTCTTGTACATATCCCCTTGTAAATTCTGCCCGTGCCTCTGGCACATTGTAAAGTGTGTGTTTTATCTAATGTGTTTTGGTGTAATACAAAGGCTATTTTTATATAACCTTGTGTGGAGTTTCCTTTGTGGTGGGCCTTTGGTTGTTGTTGCTGGGGTGCGTGCGCAAATACTTAGCCTACATCGCCTCCAAGTTTAGCCTTGCTGCTCGCGCCACGTTACCTAGAGGGTGAGTAGGGGTTATCTTGGCGTGTAACTCCCTTGCCCTGACTTGGGTGTGGTGGTCTCTGACTGACTTTGGCGAAAGCCCTGGCCAGCCGGGGATCCCATTTCCAACATTGGCGGCAAGCGGTGGGATAAGGATTTGTGTTTGCCTTGTACCTTAGTAGCGGCTGGCTGCACCACAAAACTCTGCATTTTAGATGACCACATTTTAAGGGGATTGTTTTTTTTTTGGAAGTTTCATATTTTCTTCTCCTGAAGGTAGCATTGTGCAATTGTGTCCAGTGCATTTGTTCCCCTGCCCCGCGCCCAGAGTCTGGTACCTGTGTCACTTGTGGTCAGGTTGAGAAGTCAGGGGTGGTAGAAACTGCCTTACTAGTCCGAGGGGGGGGTTGTGTGTGGATGAATGGTGTGTGGCACTAGGCAAGTGAGTGTGAGTTCTCTGGGGTAGAGAGCTTGCTGAATACCTTGTGAATTGTGTACTCCTGTGTTAGCTCAGACCCCTAGGTTCCCTGTGTGATCTCTTCACTAGAACGTCCGCCAGAATGGTGCCTGCTTTTGATGTCTGTGATCTGTTTAGATACAGTATGGGAGAGTTGGTAAGGTTCTGTGAAGAGAGAGACATAGGGGTGGATGAGTTAGACACTCAGTCCGAACTTAGGAGCAGCCTGATCCTATGGCAAAAGTGTCAGTGGGACCTTGAGCGCAGTGAGGAAAGGGCCCGGGCTTCACACCAGGAGGGTGGTGGGTCTGTGGGGAGCCCTGAAGATTCAGAAGAGGAGGAAGAAAATGATAGCACAGGGACGCCAGCAGATAGTGAGGACCCCATAGATAGGGAGTCCCTTGCTGGGTCCAGCATAGGAGGCAGCGCCTCATCCCTTTCCCTGTCCCCAGAGGAGCTGGAAGATAGGAGGAGAGAAAGGGAGCACCAGCTGGCTTTAGAGAGGCTCAGGTTGGAGCATGCCCAGGCTATGGCACAGCTGGGCATTAGAAAGCAACAGCTAGAGACCGAGAGGGTCTTAGCGCAGGAAAGGATAGAGGAGGCTGAGAGGGCCTCCACCAGAGGCGAAGTAGCTCTGGAGGGTAGACTATCCCCTGCGCGCAGTGTTGAGTTTCTGGATCCCCCAGGGAGGGTTGGGTCCAGTGGTGGCAGCTATTTAGATTCCAGTGTAGGAAATCCCAGTCCCAGTTCCCCCAGTCTGGTACCTGTTTCCCAAGAGGAGGAGTATAGGTTGAAATTCAGGGGCAGTAGGAAGCTGCCTCACCAGTCGTGGGAGAAGTTTGAGGATGAATGTTGTGGAGCACTGTGGGCTTGGGTAGAGGTTCACACTGACTCTGATTTTGAAGTCTTGTTTGATCTTATTGTCAAAGAGCAGGTGCTCAGTGGTTGTTCGCCAGAGTTGCGCCAACACCTGTTGCAAGTTGGATTTACTGATACAGAGTTACTGGCAAGGGAAGCCGACCGCTGGGAAAGGGCCAGAGGTTCTCTAGAGTCATTGGTGAGTGACTCCAAAAGTAGTGGTTCAGGGATCTTCCAGCCCAGCGTGGTGGAGGAGGCTCAGTGTAGCCCAGCTAGGTCCCAGGATAGCGAGGAGGGTGTAGGGGCTCACTGCCTGGCTCAGTGGAGCAGGAGTGAGGGGGAGACCAAGGTTCCCCAGACGCCCGAAGCCCTGCCTCAGGACTTGGATGGTTTCTTGAGGGAACACCAGGTTGGGGACCTAGGCTGTCCTGTTAGTCCACTTGAGGAGGATCTCCTAGTGAGTAGAGGACCTGGAGTGTCTGTAACCAGAGCTCCTGTGGTTCTAGAGTCTGGCGGTACCGCTCCGGTAGGGAGGGTACAGGAGTCCAGAGTGAGGAGTGATTGGGGGAGTTCCCCAGTGGAAGGACCAGTGGGTCAGGGACTACCCAGTTGGGCTAGGTTCCCGTGTAGTGACCATGGTGACACCACTTCTGGTCTGGGGGATCGTCACGCACTGTCAGGTGGACAGAGGGCGGGAGATCTGCGCCAGACAGACAGTCACGCAACAGATGTGACATTTGTTAGCCTCAGGGGGATTGCGAGTGAATCCCCAGAAGTCCTGGAGTGCCAGGCAATTGTTCCACCGAAGGTTTTAGACCAGAGGTTGGAAGGCCAGGTTCAGGATCAGCCTGACCTGAAGGGTAGGACGACTGTAACCAGTGTCCTGACCGGTTCTTCTTCCAGAGGAACTTCTCCAGGTGGGAGAGGGCAGACCTCTGGAAAGGGGTGCAGAGGGTGGGAGAGCCCACCTCTGACCCCGGTGCAACCTGAGTGGATAAGTCCTGGGTTGGAATGGCGTTCTAGGGGTACCCCTCGCAGAGGGAGGAGGAACCCTAGGAGAAGAGGTAGGGGGAGGAGAGCCTTCCCCGAGACTCCTGGTCCGCCTGAGGTTGTAGGCCCTCGGCTGGAGTACCAGTGGCAGTCTAGTCCTGTCTTGCAGACAGGAAGAGTGGAAAATGGCTCCTATGTGCCAGGGGTTACTACCCCCCGCTCTGCGAATTGGCATGGACCCGTGGCACCTGGGTGGCCCAGGGCCTGGTCCTGGCCGCGGACAACTTGGGAGTACCAGTGGGGTAGCCCAGTTGGTCCAGACAGTGTGTTGAGAAGGAATCCCATGGGTTCACCGTGGCATAGAACAGGAGGGTGTCCCTGCAGTTGCGGGCCCGCGTCCGTGTTCTATCGCCCCAAGCAGGGAAGTCCATCACGGTGGTGATTGGTCTCCCCTGCGTTTTGGCTGGAAGGGGGTTATGTTGGACTTTGGCCCTTAGGGCAGGTTCACCCCTAGACTTTTTGCTTGAAATGGTGACCTGGAGATGGTGATTTTTGGATTCTGCGCACTTTCACTGTGTCCCAGTGGAAAGTGCGTGCGCACTCTGAGTGCATGTGCTGAGCTAGGCCTGCCCGCCCATAGGAATGCATGGGGAATGTATGTGTCCCTGGTAGTTCCTGATGCATGGGGTGTACAGGCTTGAGTCTGGTATGTGTGAACTCGTGTGAGTGAATGCTGCGCAACGGTGTATGCAGCATGTATGTGTCTAGTAGCGAAGCGCCATTTCTAGACATGGCTGTACGTGTGCTGTGAGGGTGCTGGCGTGTGATTGGCTGGAGCTGGCTGGCATGCCAGGCTCCAGGAAGTCTGGATGGGTCTGCCCGGTGGTGAGTGGGAGATCTGCATGAGTAATGTGTGGGAGGAGTGTACCTGTGTCCTGGATGGGCTGGGTTTTCCCCACACAATGCTGGCTCCGCCCCCCTGTGGTGTGTCTAATGACCCAAGCCCTGCCAGTGAATAGAGAGGGTGGTTGAGGTAAACAGAGTACTCAAGAACCAGCTGCGACTGGTTCCGCCCCCACTCTGCACCCTTGAACAAAGGAATGCACTGTATAAAAATGGGGCTGTGTCCCCACAGATGTTGTTCTTTTCCAGGATCCTGAGGGGGCTGTTGCTGCTGCTGGGCCAGAGGACCGCCACTTGGGCTGTCTCCCTGCCTGGAGACCCAGTGTGCTGGCTCTGGGCCCAGCCTTGTCCCCCCTGCCTGCCCAAGGACTGCTGGGAATCTGCCCTGCTTGCTGAGGGCCCCTGGGAGCGCTTTATTTTACTTATAGCGCTTAAGAGCGCTTTATTTGGCTTGTAGCGCTTGGGAGCGCTGTGCCTTCACCCCAGCGCTGAGAGCGCTTTATTTTGAATTATAGCGCTTGGAGCGCTGTGATTATCTGCCTAGCGCTTGGGAGCGCGCCAATTGCTGTGCAGGTGCCCACCCTGCTCGTGGTGGCCTAGCGAGTGCCTACCTCGCTTTATATTTGCTTTGGCGGCGCGGGTGCCACCCCGCTCCTTGCCGCTTTGTTGTGCCCGTGATTTATTGGATTCACGAGGGAGCCCACTCCTCGGATCCTGGGGAGCCGCCTGCCTGCCTAAAAAGCAAGCCGCCGCGCTGCCCGCGGCGACCCGGAAGCACTGGGCCGGCTGACCAATCGCAGCGCGGCCCAGGAAAGGCAACCCGGAAGTCCCGCCCCTCGCAGCAGAGAAGCTGCCGGCCGGGTCCCCGAGGCTCCACGAGTGGAGAGGAGAGCCCCGGAGCCCAGCGAGGAGCAGGAGAAGAGTGAAGAGAGCCCCCGAGGAGCGGGAGCTCTCGTGGAACAGCCGCCCGCCGCACGAGACAGCCGGTGAGTGCCTGGAAAGGGAGAGGGGCGTCGGGACACATTGTCGGTGTCCGCCCCTCCCCCGTAGCGCGACCTCGCGCTCGCGAATGTTGGGAGCCAAAGAGGCTCTTGGGGGCATTTCCCTTCAAATCCAGGGGCCGCATTGTCTGTCGAGCCCGGAGAGGCTTGTGGGGCACCTGGTGATTCGGAGTCCCTAGAGAGGGGACTCCATCGACGGCCATAGTGGTTGAGAGCCAGAGAGGCTCTGGGGTGCCACAGTAATTTCTCTAGAGCCCAGCGAGGCTCCTACATTGGCCCCCCCCATTTGCTCTTGAGCCCTGAGAGGCTCCCCCGCCCAGATGTCGTGTCACGAGCCCTGAGAGGCTCAGGGGCATAATTGTGGTTCAGAGCCTAGTGAAGCTCTTGAGAGACAGTCAGTTGGGCAGAGCCTGCGAGGCTCCAGAGTTGGCCCATTATTGATGATTCAGCTGCCCAGCACTTTGTGGGCAGCTGCCACGTTTAGGCCCTGACATTTGGACACAGGGACAGTCACAGGTGGTGACTTACGTGGGTTTGGCGCAATTGTACTTTCTGCACCTCTGAATGTGTTTTTATGCGTCATGTGCCTTACACCTCTGAATGTATTGTGATGCATCATGTGTTTTCCTCTTTACACCTCTGAATGAATGTTATGCATTGCATCATGTGTTTTCCTCTTACACCCCTACAGGTATTGTAATACATAGGTGGTTGTTTTCTCCCTAGTACAGGTGGTGCTAGTGAGATCCTGGTTACCAGTGATTACTGGTTGTGTGCTATTTTGTGCTATATTCTATGTACTAAGTGCTATTTCTGAAAGTGCTACTTCTGATTCCTGACAGTGGTCCAGGTGGCCCTGTCTTGTACATATCCCCTTGTAAATTCTGCCCGTGCCTCTGGCACATTGTAAAGTGTGTGTTTTATCTAATGTGTTTTGGTGTAATACAAAGGCTATTTTTATATAACCTTGTGTGGAGTTTCCTTTGTGGTGGGCCTTTGGTTGTTGTTGCTGGGGTGCGTGCGCAAATACTTAGCCTACATCGCCTCCAAGTTTAGCCTTGCTGCTCGCGCCACGTTACCTAGAGGGTGAGTAGGGGTTATCTTGGCGTGTAACTCCCTTGCCCTGACTTGGGTGTGGTGGTCTCTGACTGACTTTGGCGAAAGCCCTGGCCAGCCGGGGATCCCATTTCCAACACAGAGGAACAATCTGCTATGAGATTTGTCGTTCTTCAGAACCGCCTTGTTCTTGACGTCATACTGGCCGATAGGGGCGGAGCTTGTAGAGTCATCGGATCTAGTTGCTGCGTTTTCATTCCTAATAACGCACCGTCTGTATATTCAGCAATAACAAGACTTCATAAAATAGCCCATCAGTTACACCAGAATCCAGGCACCTGGACATGGTCCGGTTGGTTCTGGAATATAATATCTGCCTGGGGATGGAAAGTACTGTCATTCCTGGGAGTAGTAGTAATGATCATATTCAGTTGTTGTCTCTGTTTACAATGTGGCCCTGCGATTTGCGGCTTGTGCGCTACCTCTTGTATTCCAAGTCCAAAGTCCTATTCCCAGAAGATAAGAGACGAGCAAATGATGCTGTATGAACAGATAGATGGTATCATGAATATTGATGTTTCTTGAAGGAAACGTAGGGAACAAGGAGGGAATGAGGAAAATTGAATTTTGCCCTGTCATGTGTCCCTACGTGTTCCCCATCGTATGTTATATGTGCATGATTAATATGCATATTCACCCCCTTGACCGAATAAAGACGCAATTATAGTTGTGTCCAATGTCAGTATGCCAGTTATCCAGTCCTCCTGAAAGCAACAAGTATTAGGCCTATGTTGCCAACGTCTTTACATTGTGCACGTTAAATCATCGAGTTGTCCCCGTTTCTAGGCCTCACAGGGCCCGGACACCAGATTCGAGCCTCAAGTCTCCTGAACCACTCCGAGGAGAAATGCAGCCCCTCCCGCATCCCTGACCCTTCACTTACTTTCTGCCAAGCAGCGCGGTGCCCGGCCTGGCCTGCCTGCCTGTCTGCCAAGAATATGTTATGCCTCTAGTTATCAGTTCAGCTCCCCGGCTTCACATTCCTAGCTAACGAACCGCATAAACATCTTCATCTATAGTCTAGTCTTTCTGTCTCCAGGCAAGAGAATTACTGAATTAGTATCCATAGAAGATTCCTAGCACACGCAATACATTAGGAAATATATGCATGCACTAGCCTTAGTGACAAGTAGCCTTTGCCCTGATGACTTTTAGATTCAAGCAACATGTACTCCAAACACAAGATATCAGATATGCTATAGGTACAGGTCGTTCTGACATCCCAGACTTTAGTCTCCTCTTCTAGTACTAGAAGTCAGAGCCCCCAGCTCTCCCCAGTTACACGTCATGGCCCGTTTGCGCGCACCAGTAGGTTAAAGGTTCCAGCTGCCCAGGTAGCCCCCTCCATGTATCCACCCACTTATGACACTTCTGTGACATTTACATCACATGTCTCCGTGCACGCCCTGTGCAAGCCTTCTTTTTACGCCCATATGTTCTTATCTTTCGTTTGTCACTTGTTACGCCTACTGTATTCAATGCAATTGTACTGTTTTACTATATATACTGTATGATGTTAATATGAGGCGCTGCGCGACTTCCCTTTGTCCTGTGTCTGTCCCTTCCTGAACCTTTGCAGGTGATGGAACCCGATGGTCCATTGGCTCGAGCCATCTAATTAAAGCCCGTATGACTCAGATACCACGGATTCTGCCTCTTATTTATTGAGCTATCCTTTTCAGTTAATGCATAGAAAAATAGTACCGGTAATTATTTATTTATTTACCACAAGATGGGTGCAAGGCAGAGGGGAGAAGGGTGCAAGGTAGAGAGGCGAAGGGTGCAAGGTAGAGGGGAGAAGGGTGCAAGGCAAAGGGGAGAAGGGTGCAAGGCAGAGAGGACAAGGGTGCAAGGTAGAGAAGGGTGCAAGGCGGAGGGGAGAAGGGTGCAAGGCAGAGGGGAGAAGGGTGCAAGGCAGAGGGGGAGAAGGGTGCAAGGCAGAGGGGAGAAGGGTGCAAGGCAGAGGGGAGGAGGGTGCAAGGCAGAGGGGAGAAGGGTGCAAGGCAGAGGGGTAGAAGGGTGCAAGGGAGTGAGGGAGAAGGGTGCAAGGCGGAGGGGGACAAGGGTGCAAGGCAGAGGGTAGAAGGGTGCTAGGCAGAGGGGAGAAGGTTGCAACGGGGAGGGGAGAAGGGTGCCAGGCAGAGAGAAGAAGGTTGCAAGGCAGAGAGGAGAAGGGTGCAAGGCAGAGAGGAGAAGGGCGTAAGGTAGAAAAGGGTGCAAGGTGGAGGGGAGAAGGGTGCAAGGCAGAGGGGAGAAGGATGCAAGGCAGAGAGGAGAAGGGTGCAAGGCAGAGGGAAGAAGGTTGCAAGGCAGAGAGGAGAAGGGTGCAAGGCAGAGAGGAGAAGGGTGCAAGGCAGAGAGGAGAAGGGTTCAAGGCAGAGGGGAGAAGGGTGCAAAGCAGAGGGGAGAAGGGTGCAAGGCAGAGGGGAGAATGGTACAAGGTAGGAAAGGGTGCAAGGCAGAGGTAGAGTAGGGTGCAAGGCAGAGGGGAGTAGGGTGCAAGGCAGAGGGGAAAAGGGTGCAAGGTGGAGGGGAGAAGGGTGCAAGGTGGAGGGGTGAAGAGTGCAAGGTAGACAATAGTGCAAGGCGGAGGGGAGAAGGGTGCAGGGCAGAGAAGAGAAGGGTGCAAGGTAGAGAAGGGTGCAAGGCGGAGGGGGAGAAGTGTGCAAGGCAGAGGGGAGAAGGGTGCAAGGCAGAGGGGAGAAGGGTGCAAAGCAGAGAGGAGAAGGGCGCAAGGCAGAGAGGAGAAGGGTGCAAGGTAGAGAAGGGTTCAAGGCGGAGGGGAGAAGGGTGCAAGGCAGAGGGGAGAAGGGTGCAAGGCAGAGGGGGGGAAATGTGCAAGGAAGAGGGGAGAAGGGTGCAAGGCAGAGGGGAGAAGGGTGCAAGGCAGAGGGGAGAAGGGTGCAAGGCAGAGAGGAGAAGGGTGCAAGGCAGAGAGGAGAAGGGTGCAAGGCAGAGGGAAGAAGGGTACAAGGCAGAGAGGAGAAGGGTGCAAGGCAGAGAGGAGAAGGGTGCAGGGAAGAGAGGAGAAGGGTGCAAGGCAGAGCGGAGAAGGGTCCAAGGCAGAGGGGGGACGGGTGCAAGGTAGAGAAGAGTGCAAGTCAGATGGGAGAAGGGTGCAAGGCAGAGGGGAGAAGGGTGCAAGGCAGAGGGGAGAAGGGTGCAAGGTAGAGAAGAGATGGGTGCAAGGTAGAGGGGAGAAGGGTGCAAGGGTGCAAGGCAAAGGGGAGAAGGGTGCAAGGCATAGAGGAAAATGGTGCAGGGTAGACAAGGGTGCAAGGCAGAGGGGACAAGGGTGCAAGGCAGAGAGGAGTAGGGTGCAAGGTATAGACGAGAAGGGTGCAAGGCAGAGGGGAGAATGATACAACGGGGAGGGGGAGAGGTGTGCAAGGCGGAGAGGAGAAGGGTGCAAGGCAGAGGGGAGAAGGGCGCAAGGCAGAGAGGAGAAGGGGGCAAGGTAGAGAAGGGTGCAAGGCAGAGAGGAGAAGGGTGCAAGGTAGACAAGGGTGCAAGGCGGAGGGGGAGAAGGGCACAAGAAGGGTGCAAGGCAGAGGGGAGAAGGGTGCAAGGCAGAGAGGAGAAGGGTGCAAGGCAGAGGGGAGAAGGGTGCAAGGCAGAGGGGAGAAGGGTGCAAGGCAGAGGGGAGAATGGTGCAAGGCAGAGGGAAGAATGGTGCAAGGCAGAGGGGAGAATGGTGCAAGGTAGAAAAGGGTGCAAGGCAGAGAGGAGAAGGTTGCAAGGCAGAGAGGAGAAGGGTGCAAGGCAGAGAGGAGAATGGTTCAAGACAGAGGGGAGAAGGGTGCAAAGCAGAGGGGAGAAGGGTGCAAGGCAGAGGGCAGAAGGGTGCAAGGCAGAGGGGAGAAGGGTGCAAGGCAGAGGAGAGAATGGTGCAATGCAGAGGGGAGAATGGTGCAAGGTAGAAAAGGGTGCAAGGCGGATGTGGAATAGGGTGCAAGGCAGAGGGGAGAAGGGTGCAAGGCAGAGGGAAGAAGGGTGCAAGGCAGAGAGGAGAAGGGTGCAGGGAAGAGAGGAGAAGGGTGCAAGGCATAGAGGCGAAGGGTGCAAGGCAGAGGGGAGACGGGTGCAAGGTAGAGAAGAGTGCAAGCCAGAGGGGAGAAGGGTGCAAGGCAGAGGGGAGAAGGGTGCAAGGTAGAGAAGAGAAGGGTGCAAGGTAGAGGGGGGAAGGGTGCAAGGCAAAGGGGAGAAGGGTGCAAGGCAGAGAGGAAAATGGTGCAAGGTAGAGAAGGGTGCAAGGCAGAGGGAAGAAGGGTGCAAGGCAGAGAGGAGTAGGGTGCAAGGTATAGACGAGAAGGGTGCAAGGCAGAGGGGAGAATTGTGCAACAGGGAGGGGGAGAGGTGTGCAAGGCGGAGGGGAGAAGGGTGCAAGGCAAAGGGGAGAAGGACGCAAGGCAGAGAGGAGAAGGGTGCAAGGTAGAGAAGGGTGCAAGGCAGAGAGGAGAAGGGTGCAAGGCAGAGAGGAGAAGGGTGCAAGGTAGACAAGGGTGCAAGGCGGAGGGGGAGAAGGGCACAAGAAGGGTGCAAGGCAGAAGGGAGAAGGGTGCAAGGCAGAGAGGAGAAGGGTGCATGGCAGAGGGGAGAAGGGTGCAAGACGGGGAGAAGGGTGCAAGGCAGAGGGGAGAATGGTGCAAGGCAGAGGGGAGAATGGTGCAAGGCAGAGGGGAAAATGGTGCAAGATAGAAAAGGTTGCAAGGCAGGGGTGGAGTAGGGTGTAAGGGGGACGGGAGAAGGGTGCAAGGGGGAGGGGGAGAAGGGTGCAAGAGGGAGATCGATAAGGGTGCAAGGCAGAGGGGAGAAGGGCGCAAGGGGGATGGTGATGAAGTTAAAAATGTGCCCCCTGGAAACATTTCAGTGGACATCCATGGCAACGCTCACTACTTTGTGAGAGAGAGTGGGAGAAAGTGGAAAGAGAGTGGAGAGAGAGTGGAGAGGCAGAGGGAGAGAGAGTGGAGAGAGAGAGAGAGTGGAGAGAGAGAGGAGAGAGAGAGTGGAGAAAGAGAGTGGAGAGAGAGAGTGGAGAGAGAGAGAGAGTAGAGAGAGAGAGTAGAGAGAGGGTGGAGAGAGAGAGAGTGGAGAGAGAGAGGCCGTGGGGAGAGAGTGGGGGGAGACAGTGGAGAGAGAGTGGAGAGAGAGAGAGTGGAGAGAGAGAGAGTAGAGCGAGAGTGGAGAGAGAGAGACAGTGGAGAGAGAGTGGAGAGAGAGTAGAGAGATTGGAAGGAGAGAGTGGAGAGAGAGTGGAGAGAGAGTAGAGAGGGAGAGTAGAGAGAGAGAGTGGAGAGAGAGAGTGGAGAGAGAGAGTGGAGAGAGAGAGAGTGGAGAGAGAGAGTGGAGAGAGTGTAGAGAGAGTGGAGAAACAGTGGAGAGAGACAGTGGAGAGAGTAGAGAGAGAGAGTGGAGATAGACAGTGGAGAGAGAGAGTGAGGAGAGAGCGTGGAGAGACAGTGGAGAGAGTGAGCAAGAGAGTGGAGAGAGAGAGAGTGGAGAGAGAGAGAGTGGGGAGAGAGAGAGTTGAGAGAGAGAGTGGAGAGAGTGGAGAGGCAGTGGAGAGAGACAGTGGAGAGAGAGAGTGGAGAGAGTGCAGAGAGAGTGGAGAGAGTGGAGTGATTGGAGAGGGAGTGGAGAGAGAGTAGAGAGAGAGAGAGAAGAGAGAGAGTGGAGAGAGAGAGAGAGAGTGGAGAGAGAGTAGAGAGAGAGTGGAGAGAGAGAGTGGAGAGAGTGTGGAGAGAGCGTGGCAAGAGAGTAGAGAGAGAGAGGAGAGAGAGAGAGAGGAGAGAGAGTGGAGAGAGAGTAGAGGGAGACAGTGGAGGGAGACAGTGGAGAGAGTGGAGAGAGAGAGTGAGAGAGTAGAGAGAGAGAAAGTGGAGAGAGAGACAGTGGAGAGAGAGTGGAGAGAGAGACAGTGGAGATAGAGTGAACAGAGTTGAGAGAGAGAATGGAGAGAGAGAGAGAGTAGAGACTGACTGACTCAGAGACTGAATACTGACTGACCGAGAGACTGACTGGCTGAGAAACTGACTGAGAGAGAGAGAGCGAGAGACTGGCTGACTGAGAGAGTGACTGACTGACAGAGAGAGAGAGACTGATTGAGAGTGAGTGACTGGCAGAGAGAGAGAGAGACTGACTGACTGACAGAGACTGACTGACTGAAGTAGAGAGATACTGACTGACTGAAGTAGAGAGATACTGACTGACAGAGAGACTGACAGAAAGAGTCACTGACTGACAGAGAGAGAGACTGACTGAGAGAGAGAGAGACTGACTGAGAGAGTCTGACTGTCTGGGAGAGAGAGAGACTGACTGATAGAGAGAGAGACTAAGAGAGAGAGAGACTGAGAGACTGGCTGGCTGAGAGAGAGACTGACCGAGAGAGAGAGACTGACTGAGAGAGTAACCGACTGACAGAAAGAGAGAGAGACTGACAGACTGACAGAGAAAGAGAGACTGACCGACAGAGAGAGAGACTGACTGACAGAGAGAGACTGACTGAGAGAGAGAGAGACTCACAGAGAGAGACTGACTGATAGAGAGAGAGACTGACTGAGAGAGAGAGAGACTGACAGAGAGAGTCACTGACTGATAGAGAGAGAGACTGACTGAGAGAGACTGGCTGACTGCGAGAGAGAGAGAATGACTGACTGAGAGAGACTGACAGAGGGAGAGAGAGACTGTCTGGAAGGCTGACTGACTGAGAGAGAGAGACTGAGAGAGAGAGGCTGAGAGAGGCTGACAGAGAGAAGGACAGAGAGAAGGACTGACAGGGAGAGAGACTGACTGAGAGAGAGTCTGAGACAGAGACTGACTGAGAGAGGGACTGACAGAGAGACTGATTGACTAAGAGAGAGACTGACTGACTAAGAGAGAGGCTGACTGACTAGGAGAGAGAGACTGACTGACTGAGAGAGACTGAAAGAGAGACTGACTGACAGAGAGAGACTGACTGACAGAGGGAGACTGACTGACAGAGAGAGACTGACAGAGAGAGAGAGACTGGGACTCTGACAGAGAGAGAGACTGGGACTCTGACAGAGAGAGAGACTGACTGACAGAGAGAGAGAGACTGACTGAGAGCGAGAGAGAATAAGAGAGCGAGAGAGACTGACAGAGAGAGACTGACTGACAGACAGAGAAAGAGAGAGACTGACTGAGAGAGAGAGAGAGAGAGAGAGAGACTGGCTGACTGAGAGAGAGAGACTGACTGACTGAGAGAAACTGACAGAGAGAGACTGTGAGAGACTGACTGATAGAAAGGGAGAGACTGACTGACAGAAAGAGAGAGACTGACTGAGACAGAGACTGACAGAAAGAGAGAGATAGAGAGACTGAGAGAGAGACTGACAAACAGAGGGACTGACAGGGAGAGAGACTGACTGAGAGAGAGAGAGAGACTGAGAGAGAGACTGACAGAGAGAGGGACTGACTGAGGGAGACTGACAGAGAGAGAGACCGACTGACTGACAGAAAAAGAGAGAGACTGACTGACTGACTGACAGACTGACTGACTGACAGACTGACGGATTGAGAGAGACTGACTGACTGAGAGAGATAGACTGACTGACTAAGAGAGAGAGAGACTGACTGACTGAGAGAGAGAGACTGACTGACTGACAGACAGACTGACAGAAAGAGAGAGATAGAGAGACTGACAGAGAGAGACCGACTGACTGACAGAGAGAGAAAGAGACTGACTGACTGACAGACTGACTGAGAGAGACTGACTGACTGAGAGAGACTGAATGACAGAGAGAGAGACTGACTGACTGAGAGAGAGACTGACTGACTGACTGACTGAGAGAGACTGACTGAAAGAGAGAGACTGACTGACTGAGAGAGAGAGACTGTGATGGAATTGTGGTCAAAGTGTGTATGAAGCTATGCAATGCCTCTTAAGATTGCTATTGTCACTAATAAAAATGTATTATCAAAATGTGCTCTTTGTAGTTACATCTGCTTTTGAAATGCTGCATTGTCGGATTGTCTAATGTTTTAAAATCAAAACGAGAAGGAGCAGTGGATGCACTTTTGTCAAAACTGAACGATGAGTGGGCCCGATGTTGTATATCATGACAGGAGTCTGCATCAGGAAACCCACCTAAAATTGGGCAAGCTTCCCAAGTCTACTGATGGCAGGGACCCTGTAATGACTGGACCACCACCTATGATAGCCTGCTGGCAGACTAAGACCAACCTTTAACTCCACCATCCAGTGTTACTTATAACGGCTGTATTGGTGACAGTGGCGTAACAATAGCCCCGCATCCCCTGCAGTATGGCGGGTCACTGACCTGAGAGGTCTAGGCTGGCACGGAGGATGGGAGGGGGCAGTTTGCAGGGGGGCCCCCTCAAGTTTCGTTACGCCACTGTAGCTGACTGGTTGACTTAACCCATGAAATTTTTGTAGGGTGTTTACAAATAGGACTGCCATGTTGAGCCCTTCATGTGGTGGCGTAGTGCCAATATATAAAACTACGACATTTAAAAACAACAACTGGCTGTGTCTCCTTACTTACTCAAAAGTAGTTGTGTGTGATCTCTACCCGTCTTTGTCTCCATCTGGTGCTGGCGCCACTCCTGCTGCATTGGGTTCTGGCAGTGCAAATTCATCATCATCATCCTCAGAGTCAGTTAATACAACTGCTGTACCTTGCTTAGTGGCAAGGTTATGCAGCATAGCACAAGTTGCGATGATCTTGCAGCAGATGATGGGTGTGTACTGACGTGCGCCTCTGCTTTTGTGGAGGCAGTGGAACCTGCTTTTCAATAGTCCAAACGTGCGCTCCACAACGTTGTGTGTTGATTTGTGCACCACATTGTATCGTCTCTCACTTGGTGTTGATGGGTTTAGGTAAAAGTGAGGATGAATGACAGCACAGCATAAGCGCTATCACCTAGGTGGGGAAGACAGTGGCATTAATAACAGTCACCAACACATTCATCTGCAGTATACATCATGGTGTGTCACAGTGATTTAACTAGTAGGTATCCTTCTCCAAATTCTCCCGCAGCCATGCGTGTGTAGATCCAACTGTTCTGGAAAATGTATGAGTCGTGGGAGCTCCCTGGAAATTTGGCCACAATGTCGGTGATTAAGTTGGCTGCTTCGCAGATTACCTGCACATTGATGGAGTTGGTTGATTTACTGTTTTGGTAGATGTACTCAGTGGCTGCAGGTGGGCAGATTGGAATGTGTGTCCCATCAATGCACCCTATAACATGCGGGAACTGTGCCTTTTGGTAAAAATCTGTCTTAGTTTTCTGCAGTTCCACCTGTGTGGTTGGGAAGCTTATGTAGTGATACATTCTATGCATCATGGCATCCAGGAACTTGTTAAAGAAACGGGACAGGCAACTCTGTGACACACCACCTACTGCAGCTATCACCCCTTGGTAACTGCCAGATGCAAGTAGGTGTAGGCTACAGAGCACCTGCACATGTGGTGGTATAGCGTGCGCCCTTGGTGTTGGATGCTCCAGGAGTGGGTGCAGGTCCCTTATCAGGTCCAGGATGGTTTGGGGGTGTAGCCTGTACCTTTCATGGATCTCTGCCTCAGTCAGTTGGAAGAGTGTGATGCTCTGTCTGTAAACGTGCTCCTCCCGTCTCCAGATCCTCACTCCTGCTGCCTGTAGCCGTAGCCGCCTTGCAATAACATAGAGGGCCGCCATACTGATCACACTGTTGCATTTTGGGGCTGTTTAAATACAGTGCACCTGATTACCATCTGCTTTGAATCAGTGGTAATTACCGACTCTTAAATACCGAATTTGTGGAAATTCGTTACTACCGAATTTTTCTACATCTCTTTTCTCATTTTTACTGTTTCTTATTTACCGATTCGGTATTTGGCTGTTTGGTAAATTCGATTCGGTAAATTAGGAATCGGTAATAAGGAATCGGTATTTACTGATGCCTTATTACCGATTCCTTTCCTACATTGGGGATTGCTAAATACCGGTCGGTAATGCTAAAATTCCCCGATTTTCGGTATTGCCGACCGGTATTTAGCTACCTACATCTGGCCCTTAGTCTATTACTTGCAAAAAGGGAAATAGCACTAAAGTGGGGATGTAGGGCTGCGCCGCAGAGCAGAGACTGGCTTACTAGCCGAGCATACTGCAATCTCAATCATGACTTGTATGCTTCCACTTTGCCTAGCACGTCCCGCCTCCACAACATTTGGGGTTCTCTTAAACACTACACCACAATAGCACATTCACAACCAGGTGATCAACTGGAAGATGGGCTGATTCCGGCGGGCATAGGATGAACGGCGGGCATATACACGATGCGTATGTGATAGGGATCTGTTAATTATAACTGGGAATGCCTCCAGTATCATGGACAGTTGGCCTGCAAGATAAACCACTGTACTTTGAAGGTCATGAGAATGTATATCATGTGACTGTTAAGCTAAGAAAGCTTGTTACTTCTAAATGAGCAGAGACAAATATCATGTATTGTTTACACTATGTAATGAACCTGATCGGTCTTGCTTGCCCTTGCACTGGAGCTGGTATGTTATTTTGTACTATATCATGAAAATGGGAAATAAAGTTTACATAAAATAAAAAGGTTGTTGCCATGTGCAGTGCTGTGACCTGAAAGTGCTGTTTCCCTCTGTGTGCCGGTACGAATCCCAAATGCCAGGAGGGGGCCATGGTGAAGTGAGAGGGCTGCTGCCCTGGAGCAGCATGCAGCAGTGAAGGAGAAGCAAGCCATTACCGGCAAAGGAAGGGCTGCAATTCAAATATCCAGCAATGCAGGAGGACCCAAGACCAGCTGCCAGATTCAGGGAGGCTTACTGTGTAGGTAGAGGACTGCCTCTACCGTAGCATTGAGACTTCTGCTCAACACCAGGTCATAGATGTGTGCCAGGGTACTCCAAAACTTCACTCCAGCATGAGTGGGTAGCACTGAGAACTGGGCCTTGAGGACTTCGGGGCAACTTGCACTGACTGATACGATACAGGCTGTCTATGACTACTTCTTTCTAAGACTTGAACTCACTAGTGGGGCCTATCTAGAAAGTCATTTCACATAAAAGGGGAATACCCATGATCCTTTAAAAGGGAAGTGGGACTCGAGAGCTGACCCACGGAAAGCAAGTGTTGCTGCCTTAAGAAGACTGTGTATATTATTTATACACAAAATACATGGGTGGATATACAGGAAAGCCCATGACCACTCATGTAGTCCTTACCCGACGCACAGTAACACAAGGCAATGTAATGTGCTAACTTGCGTTAGTTGTGTTTTTTTCCTTTTTTCACAAAGCCAGGCAAAAACTATTCTATGAGGCTATTTCCTCATTGCATACACCCAAAGAGGAAATAATGAGGAGAAATACAGATATTTCTCCTTGTTACCCCAGTCTCAGGTAGACTTACCAGTTTATTGCTAACCTATATTACACTTCTTTGTAAATATAGGTTTGAATCAAAATACATGGGTGAATGCACAGGAACGCCAACTAACAGCTCCTGTTAAGCTTACATGAGACAAGGTAATGCAAGGCAGGGGAAAGTTCTGCCTTGTGTTATTTTTTTAATTTTATTTTTTAAACAAAGCCACACAAACAGATTTTGTGTTGCACTGTAGATCCCAGAACAATTTTGGGTCAGGGTTATGCCAGTAAAGTTACAAAACCCTAGCGCAAAATATGGGACTCAAGTTATATATTTATTTTTTTAACTCTGCAACAAAGAATTTGGCAACAAAGAGACACATGGCATATAGGGCCATATGTATCAAGCCTTTTTCAAGTTTGCAAAAGGCAGATCCTCAGAATCTGCCCATTTGCAAATGGGAAAAAGCCTTTTGGGATGCATCATCCCAAAAGGCCATTGCAAAATAGAGAATCGCAAATGCTGCTATTCTCTATTTTGTGAATGCAATTAAGGAATTGCAAATTGCGATTCTTTAAATGCAATTCTGGAGGCACCAGAAATGTGCTATTTAGCCTTAAGGAATTGCAAAATACCACCAACTTCAAGTTGGTGGTAATTTGTGATTTTCTTTAAAAAAACATATTTTTGATTTTTTTAAAAGTGCCACAAGTTGCCATAAATGCCCTTAGGGCATGTATGTGCGCAAAATGTGCACACATGCATATTTCGGGGGTGCAACAGGGTGTCCTTTAGGCACCCTTGCAACCTTGAAATTGCATTCTCAAATTGCAATATTATAATTGGCAATTGCACATTGAGAATGTCTTCCCATTCATTCCTATGGGCCTCCTAGCCCATAGGAATGAATGGGAAGGTTTTCCTTATTTGTGAATCTTAATTTGCGATTTACAAATAAGGAATATATAGGATTCGCAAACATTTTAGCAAATCCTGCATACATTGCATTTAGCGAATCTCTAATTGCAATTTGGCAATCACAAAACTCTTTTTTGGGTTTCGCCTGCCGAAGGCTGCGCTCTGCGCAGCTTTTCAGCGCAGGTGAAATCCTATGTTGACAATAAGCACTTCGGGCACGTCCCCCGGCTCTCATTGGCTAGCTCCATAAATGGAGGCTAGCCATTGAGTGCCGGATCTGTCCGTCAAAGCCGGACCAGATTCGGGGGCGTTCCCGAGATTTTTTCCCAGGGCGGAGTTACGTTTTTTCCCGTTCCCTCCCCTTTCACTGAAAGTGAATTCAGATGCGCTGTCCATTCCCGCCCCCTCCGTGTGCCTTTCCGCCCCCCCCTCGCTGTCCTTTGCACGTTTCCCGCTGTCCGTGTCCTCTCCCGCCCCCTCCCACCGTCCGTGTCTTCTCCCGCCCCCTCCCGCCCCCTCCCGCCGTCCGTGTCCTCTCCCGCCCCCCTCCCGCCGTTCGTGTCCTCTCCCGCCCTCCTCCCGCCGTTCGTGTCCTCTCCCGCCCCCTCCCGCCCCCTCCCGCCGCCCGGGCCAGTTTCCCGACAAGAACTCCCCCGGTTGTACTGTGCTGAGTTGTACCGCTCCCCTCCTCTGCTAGTTAGACAGCACGCTCAACATGCCCTCGGTGCGCCTCCCTGCCACAGTGCGAGCGCGAGCACTGCCGCTGCCCTCTTTTCCCCAGAAAAGGAAAGGGACTCTGCTCGCTACTTTCTGGAAACTCCTCCGTGCTTCAATCGCAGCGGTCCATAGACTGATGTAGGGGGTTAGCGTCGCCCTCCGCTTTCCATGAGGGAGCGGACCGAACAAGTAGAGGTAAGAGTATCCTCTGTTTCCACCGTTGCCTTCACTCATTCTTGGTATTTGGGATTTATGACTGCTCTTGTTATTAGTTGATTGTACATGGTGATGCTGTCTGGTAGCAAAGGCCTCGACGGATAAGTGTCTAGCCCCACTTCTGTGGTATCTGTTTCGAGGTCCTGCCATTGAGTCTCGAGGTATTCCGACCCGTCTGTCTCCTGGACCATGTCCTGGGACCTCTTCGACGAAGATCTCTTGTTCCTCCTCCTCCTGTGGTTCTGGAGTTATCGGGGGCTCTAGTTCTTCTGATTCCTTGTCCCTACATGCCTGTTTCGTCTAAGCTTTCGGCGGAATCTTGAAGACACAGAGGCATCAAACTCCTTTTCTTTTTGCAAGATTGTGGCCATTTCAGCTTTGAGGTGCCTCTATTTACGTTCGATCTCAGCCCCACTATCATCGGCTTCCAGCATGGGTGTCTATTTTCTTTTCAACATCGAAGCTTCTGGCGGCTGGGTCTCACTCGACCTTTTATTGCCCTTTCTCGACTTTGGTCCTGCTTCTATGCTGTTGCGTTCTGGGAAGCTCTTCGGCCTGTGGTGTCCTCGTTATGGAAGCCAAGGGGTTCTTTCGGTTTCTACTTGCCTTCAGTTAGCGAGATTTTCAGCCACACAGCAGCTTTTTATGCTTTTGAGTCTGCTGATCGAGACTCACCCCAGTCTGTTTTTTCGCCGTTACCTGCAAATGTTTCTCCTTACGGTTTAATGTTTTTTCTATATCAATTACCTAATTTCAGCATCGGAGCCTCCTTTTTTCCGCTCCTAGGGCAAAGTTGTCTTCCTCCTCACTCGACAACCCCAGGTCGCTCTGCGACAGTCTCCTTCTGCTCCTGATTGGCATGGTGTGCTTGCCTCAGTTAGTCTCTCATCGTTAAGTTATCTGGGTTGAAGTCAGCGCAGGCCTCACAGCTTGCTCTTTGGGGGTCTAACGGAAGGCAAAGGTTTCACACCGGGTGGTAATACTTCTGTGCACACCTGCGATGGCACTTTGGGCAGATTTAAAATACTGTTTTCTATATCACATGGAACAGAGGGCCCCTTCTCCAGACATTCTCTGGTCTTCCCTCAGGCGGGCCTCGTGGGGTGTTGCTGTGTTTGGTGATGTCAGGGAATGATGTGACAGCTATTGTCATCCCAGCCATGCTCTGCATGGCTTCCATTCAGTGTTAACTCGACTGACACAGCTTGTGCTGTACTTTTCAGGGGGTAATACAAAAAACTATAGGTAAAGTTGTGTAGGGAGATATTTGCTCCCTTTGCTAGGTGCACTACGATTCTTGTCGCCTGTCTACTGTGTCTTTAGATTGACATTTCTAGGGGTATGGCTTGCCACAGAGCAGCGTGAAGCCAGGGAGGTTAGGGGCACCTGGAATCGCCTGTACTGCCCAGCCAGGGAACAGGAAGTCCATTGTATTTGCTTGCATCAGGGTCCAGTGCATCCTTGCTGCACAGCTGCCCGTTTCCACAAGTCGACATCTTGCCACAAAGTTTCGAGGAAAGCCTGGTTTTGGAACGTGTCTCGGCAGCCCTCTCAGCGTCATTCCTTGTGTTGAGCAGTAGCTTGCTTGCTGAATGCTGTTTGGATGTGACTTTTCTGTTGTGCGTCTGCAGCTGGAAGGGTGGCATGGAAGGGACAGAAGAGATCAGAAACACACACTTCACTGTGCTTGTAATTATTAAGCTCCTCATTACCAGCGGCCCAGTGTTAGGGGTGGAATATTATTGCACCTGATATATAACAATACTGTGGGGTGTGTTGTTGATCAGGTGCAACGAATTACGAACGCATATACCAAGTTTATGGGGAATAAGAGGCAGATTTTCGAACTTAATACACCGAAATCCGAATGTCGTCGTAAACACGTATTGTTTGCCCTGGTGAGCTTCAGCTGAAATTTAATCAAAGGCAACGTTTTTAACGCACCCAATAAATGTCGGGGTTCAGTGAATACCACACACATCGGAATTCCAACCCTGATTGCACAGGGGTCAGAAAACACAGAGCGACTCAGAATCAGGTCCCAAGTGTGTGGCATCTGATTAAACAATGTGGCTTGCTAGTATGTTTGTGCGTGGATCGGCCCATGAGCAGCATGTGTTGCAAGCACTAAACAGGGCATAACAATACTGCCTCTCACTTGTTCGCCTGTTGTTCCTCGAACAGCTGTAGTCCCTACACCTGGAATTCACATGAATGATGTTATTTCCTTGAATTATTTCACATATAAGCATTGAATTATGGATCGCAACAGAAACCTTGATTTTTAAGTGTAACATGAAAAATACGTAGCACTTCACATCATCTTTCAGTAATGTCATCTGAGAGGAAAAGGGATTGCTGTATGGCGTCTGAGTGGGTGGTCTGCGGCAGCAGAGGTCACAAGCCTACAATTGAAGATATCTCGGGTTGCTGGATTCGACACCTCTACCTTCATATTATATTGTGGTGTAACCAAAGGGACCTTGGCGGACGGGGAATTTGCTCTGCAAAAGTTGTGGTGTTTTTCTATGCTCTTGCAATACTTTCTTCTGCAGCAGCAAACTGCACACTGTGGGCTTTGCTTATTGGTGAGATGCACTTGTTACAGGGGTTTGGTTTCATTGTTTGCTTTAAATTCTGTAAACTGGCAACACTGGTAAACCACTTGGCTTTGGCGTTATGTTTAATTGTCATAACGTCATCATAAACGTTGGCTTTGTAGGACCACCTGCATGGTTCCCCCTTAACTATGGTGTGCGTGTAATATTACTAATTTGAGCACAAGGGCTTGTGGCTCTGTGGGTGTGTGTGGGTGCAGATGCAATAGGTTACGCATTTGCGAGAGATTAAGCTATTGGCATTGTTATGACAATGACAATGCCATTTATTTATCAGTTTTTAAAAAAAACACATAAATAAAACGTTTGTCATTTACAATGCCCATAGCTCTAACTTTTGCAAAGGCGAAACCGTTGCATTGTAAATGCTTGTTTTATACATATGGCCCATAATCTTTTCTGATTAATTGGTTGCAAAGTTTGAATTTTAAAATGTCTTATGGAGTAAAGGCACCTGCTGCAGAGATCTTTGTGTTCCTAGTAAATCTGAGGGAATAGTAATAATGGTAAGATAAATCTGGTGGTTAACAGATTTGCTGGAAAGAGCTGTGTTTTGTCAAGCCCCAGTTTTGACTCAGAGTAGCATAGAGGGTTAATGCATGTCCTGCAAAGCACATCATGTAACATGCAGATGGCAGAATTTATTTTATGCAGATAGGTAAGTGGGATACTGCTTTGAACATAGAGATCCTGTTGTTATTGGCAGTTGTATTGTAATACTTCTAAAATAGCACAGTGAGCAATGAAGGCTGATATGAGACTTGAAAATTACACCGGAACGAGTTCCGTATATTTCACAGTGGGGCCCAACTTCTTGGCAACTTGCATGGCATCCACCCTGGGAAAACAGTGGGTGGATGCCGTCCACTCGTGTGTACCCCGACTTGTGCCCTGGTTATAAAGAAATACACTGTTTTGAATTTTGAAGAGTCTTTATCATGTATGTATTAGACTCTTTAGACGAGCAACAGCAGACCTCTACTATTCCTCCTCAAAGCCCTGAAGGTCTGCGCTGCTTGTGGTGACCTTGCAGAAAAAAAGAACCACCTCAATGTAAAAAAATTGTCTTGAAGTTTGCTTTGCAACCCTTTGTTTTGCATTGTTTACTTTTAACATGCTGCCGGCAGGAAACACAGCCAACCATTCCCCAACAACAAAACTGGCCCTCACCCTCCAAGAACACCGGGAAAATACATGGTGCCCTGTAGTGCCAATCAGGATCTGAGTAGTAGTTAGGCAATAAAGTTGCTCAGAACTTCAATTGTAGATGCATCTTATCTCCATCACTTATAGCAACTGACTACCAGATCTTGTCTCACTGGTCCCTGATGGATGAATAAAAACATAATCAGGACCACAGAACCTAGTCATAAATGGAATTTCATAGTACGTTTTGTAGTACTACAATAGTACTACAAAACGTACTACAACAAATTCTATTCACAAACTTTTGTGCAGAAATAAAATCCCATAGAAAATATTGTTTCCCCATGCATCTCAATTGGACCAGATGGGAGGTTCCATTTTTTACTCCTGCCGACCTGAGCACCTCCAGTATTCTTTCCTGATACTCTTGATGTCAGGCCACTAAAAATCTTCTTGAACCTAACCTTGAATTAATTAACGATAAATGATCATGTTCGCGCTATATAAAACTTTATAAATAAATAAATAAATATATTCATAAAGCAAGTGGTTGCCCAGAAACAGGATGTCCTGGCACTAATAATATAATCCTCAGGCAAACAGAGGGGAGGAATGACCTAAGGAGCAAGAAAGATTTTTTTAATGGTAGTTTGCAGAATAAAAAAGTGATTAGCTAGGGATCTCAGTGGAAAGGCAACTCGTTCCCAGCTTTGGCAGTGGCCACCGCAAACATGTAGCCTCCTGCTTAAGCACATTTGAACCCAGGGATGGCCGGCAGTTTGGCCAGGCATAACCAAGGACGTGCCGAAAACCAGCCCACTTTAGGGAGAGTGAGGACGAGGGCGAGGTGTGTGGTCAACAGCAAGCACCTGCTAACTTGGTTGTCGGAAGAGCAGGGGCACGAGGCGGAGGTGCAAGCAGGGGCCCAGCACAGGAGGACTGCACCCGGCAAAGAGGATTTGAACCTGATGATGGGGCGGATGAAGGAGGCAGCAGGACCACTCAGGAGCTGGAGAGGCTCTGGGCCCCAACCACAAAGTAGTGAGCGCAGGTTCACAGGCTTGGCAGTCTTTTCTCCGACTGTGGGCCTCGAACTTTGCTACCAAAGCCGGTGCTGGACTTCTGTCCCACTAGAGAGTCTGCATGGGTTGCAGAATGCGCCCCACGTGCCCTCAGCTCCCATTTGCTCCAGTCGGGAACAAGTGCAGTAGTTGACCCCGCTCCTGGCGCCTATGCTTCAGCAGGGAAGGTGAGGTTCTGGGCGCATTGATTTCTCTCACTGGCTCTCCTGGGCTCTGCTGGCATTAGGCAAAGCCGTTAGACTCTCTTCATGCTGTGGGCCACATCGCCCATGCTACCAGTTTTTCTCATGCAACCGGCGGTGCACCGCCTGCAAGGTACAGATGTGGGTGCAGGAGCTCTGGGTCATTGTTTTAGCATAAGAATGGAACCCCCTCTATGTTTACTACAATGGTCAGGGAAAGAGAGGAGAAGCAAAACAACACTATAATAAATATTCCCCCTTGACCTCTACAGTTCTAACGATATACCTCCAACACTTTTACTTTTATACTTTAGTACATAGTGGCAACATCAACATTTTTTTGGATTTATAGTTTTATTATTTTTTTATATAGTTATATTTTATAGTACAAAATTTGTCATTTATCAATTTGTCATCTCAATTTATACATTTCCAAAAACACATTATATAAAACACATAGTACTACAGTGAAATCAGTAAAAAACCATTCCATGCAGAGAAAACAAAATGAAAAAAGATAACATTCTTACAATTACATACACCCTACTCTCATCATACATACTACATTCACTCCTAATTCTGCGTCTGAGGGATCGCAGATTGAAGTGCGAATTTGTACGCAAGGTCGACGCGTTTCGGCGGTGTAAAACCACCTTCCTCAGGACCTTTCTTGCAGAATACTCAGATATTCAAAACGATATTTTATAACCCCTGCATGGTCGGGTATCTTCGGTTTGTCAATGGACTCGAACCCTACTTCGATCGCAAATTCAGAGATTTTTGAGATTATACTTTTAGGAGTTCCAATTATGTCAGGCAGCGATCCTTCAGGTAGTTACTGATACGAGAGTTTGTTGTCTTCCTTTAGTTAAAAAACGGTGTTTGTCTTATTTTCGGGTTCTTTAAAGCCCTCCAGGAAAGGGACTTCTACCGTCGGATGTTTTACACGAAATGAATCGCAACCGCGTCCTTCAATATTTTAATTCAGGGAGATGTGATTTATCATAGGTTTTGCATCTTTCCCGTAGTTTCGGTATAAATCCAGTCAGTGTAGCCGGAGCGTTACGAAGATACACTGACTGGATTTATACCGAAACTGGATTTATACCGAAACTACGGGAAAGATGCAAAACCTATGATAAATCACATCTCCCTGAATTAAAATATTGAAGGACGCGGTTGCGATTCATTTCGTGTAAAACATCCGACGGTAGAAGTCCCTTTCCTGGAGGGCTTTAAAGAACCCGAAAATAAGACAAACACCGTTTTTTAACTAAAGGAAGACAACAAACTCTCGTATCAGTAACTACCTGAAGGATCGCTGCCTGACATAATTGGAACTCCTAAAAGTATAATCTCAAAAAGCTCTGAATTTGCGATCGAAGCAGGGTTCGAGTCCATTGACAAACCGAAGATACCCGACCATGCAGGGGTTATAAAATATCGTTTTGAATATCTGAGTATTCTGCAAGAAAGGTCCTGAGGAAGGTGGTTTTACACAGCCGAAACGCGCCGACCTTGCGTACAAATTCGCACTTCAATCTGCGATCCCTCAGACGCAGAATTAGGAGTGAATGTAGTATGTATGATGAGAGTAGGGTGTATGTAATTGTAAGAATGTTATCTTTTTTCATTTTGTTTTCTCTGCATGGAATGGTTTTTTACTGATTTCATTGTAGTACTATGTGTTTTATATAATGTGTTTTTGGAAATGTATAAATTGAGATGACAAATTGATAAATGACAAATTTTGTACTATAAAATATAACTATATAAAAAAATAATAAAACTATAAATCCAAAAAAATGTTGATGTTGCCACTATGTACTAAAGTATAAAAGTAAAAGTGTTGGAGGTATATCGTTAGAACTGTAGAGGTCAAGGGGGAATATTTCTTATAGTGTTGCTCTGGGTCATTGTTGCCATGCAGGCATTGCTAGTATAGGTTGGGTGCAGCATGCGGTGCTGCACTGGACTTTCAAGGGGGCTTCAGGGGGGCGGGGGCTCATATAGAGCCATGCGGTCTCACTGCAGTGACAACCCAGGTCCGTGAGGCATGGGGATGCTGGCTCGAGGGGCTTGCACCACCGTAGTGCGGCCTCTGTTGCCTGAACTGCTCGTGAGGCCTGTACTGCCAGTGTTGGTGTTTCGACTATGGGCCGGGAGATACCGCTGAGGCTGCGGCCCAATGCGGGGACTGGAGATCCCAGTGCGCCGGCAGATTGGGAGGGGGAGAGGGTGGCCGGCGAGCGGCCATGTTGGGCATTTTGGGCTACATTGGACTAGCCCAATTGTAGCCCAATGTTTAAATGATAGTCCAATAGGTATTTAGGGCTGTTTGCGCTTTCCCAGCCACCATTTTAGGTTTGGTGACCTGGTGGCAGGTAGCGCTGCGTAGTATAGGTTTTTTATCCCTGCACTCCCTCCCTTAGCTTTTTTCGGTTTTGGGGGCGTTTTTGTTTTAACCCCTTTTGGGGTTTTCCGGAGGCACTTATTGGAACAGGTTCATAGGGGTTCTGATATGTTTTATATCTGTCGCTCTAGGAACAGGTGCTGGCGGGGTTGTTGAAAGTTGGCCAGGATTGGCTGTGGTTTTTAGTAAAATGTTGGTAGTTTGTGAGCAGGAGCAGCGAAAGGGTAATCAAGTAGGCTAAATTTAGATTACAGGTTGGGTAGTTACAGTTGCACAAAGGCAGGTAGGGATAGGGGTCATGGGAGGTTAGGATTGGTAAATGCTACATTGTATAGGATTGTGGAATATTGTTGTTATGGAATGGTATGTTGTATTTTGCGAGGTGGGGGATCTGATGTGGGGATTGTAGGGGTGGGGGAGCAAGGGGTCAGGTAATTTATGTTTAGTGATGTTTTAGTTTTGGAAGGCAGTTGCCCAGGTTTATAAATTGTGATATGCACCTGTTTCAATAAAGCGGCCTTTTACACACACAAAATTGATCTCGTGCTGGCTTGCCCCCCTCCCTCCCAAGTACCGTCTCACTCCTTTCCTCACCTCCCGGGGGCAGTGCTTCCTCCGGTGCTGATGCAGCCAATTGTTTCTTGTTGACTCCGGTCGGGGCCTCCGCCGTGAGTCAATACGGACCGGTCTCCCCACACTGCTAGCGGTGTCAGATGGGCAAGGGGCTCGTTCTACTCCTGCTTTGGCAGGTTCAGGCAGCCTCTCACAGCAGTGGCTGTCAGGGTTGACCCGTGCTTCACTCCCTTGCGGGCTCTTAGACTGCCATATGGTGTGCACAGTCTTTCCCCAGATGTGCGCTGCAGAGACAAACGCAGCCTGGCGGGGATCAGGATCACACGGCGGAACGTTCTTCATCGGCTGCCGTACCTCTCCAAGCTGGTCAAAGTCTCTCTTTGGTAAGGTGAGAGGGAATGGGGTGGGGGCATTCGCAGTGGCTCTGCTTTGACCTTCACCCTGAAAATTGCTGGCGGCGTTTTCTCACTGATTTTGGCAGTTGGCCTTCAGGGGTTTGCCAGCCGGAAGGGACGTGGTGCACAAAGTTGGTTGCCTATCTTTTCCAGGCCTGATTATGGTGAATGCGATCTCCATAGAGCAGCAGGTATGGGGTTGCCGCATACTCAGGCACCTCTTCTCCATACGAGGAACAGCGGAGTGGCTTTCAGCAAGCACACAGGGTCAGACCCGCCTTGTCGCCATTGTAATGTGGTGGGCACTAGGCCTACATGCTAATGAATGAGGCACACGGACACAGTAGTGGTATACTGGATAACTGGCCCAGGGCATGTGCACCCGTCCCCTTTTATTTGCATGGTCACCTGACTGGCGACGCCTGTGATGGTTAGGTGTATAGTGTGGGTGCAAACACAGGGAGAGCACCAGAAAGTGTCCAGGAGGACACCACAGCCATCACACGTTTATTCGCAATGGGGAATACCTGAAAGCTATCAACGCACATCCGCTGCCACAGTGGGGTAATTCAGCACACAGTGCAAGGTGGGAAACATGGGACAGATGCAGCCAGTTAAAGATGCAGGCAGCAAGGGTAGCAAGGAGACCACTGCTGCAAACCAATAGGTGGTACAGGATAAGGATAGCCTGGAAGCTGTGACCAACAACATGTAGACAGCAGTAGCAGACCCGGGAGCCACCTGGGGTTGCAGTGGTTCACAGGGCACTACTAATAGTAAGCCAGCCAGTGAATACATTAGACTGACACCGGGGAATGCACCCATACTCGTGCCAAAGACAGGACTATCAAACCGTATTCATCTGGCTGTAAAAGAGGATTTGGCAAAAAAGAGTATGTTTCTCGTAACCAAGCATCCAGACCTATTCACTCAGGGCAAGAAGGAGGGGGAAAGGAGGGGAGGCACAGGCCTATGCTGGAGAGGCCCATAGACAACTGGCTGCACACGTTTAACACACTAGCATCTGTCTTTGTTAAACAATTCCACCACAGTGCAGCAGCACTGTTCCTTTATGAACAGAAAGTCCCAGAGGTGTAGCACAAGTATCAAGGTGAAGCCTGGTTGCGATATAACGACTTGTTCACGGAAAAAATGGAAACATGGCCTTTCATAAATTGGAATAATCAGGATATGATATCATTGGTTTCACAGAGCACATGGTCGCTGTGCGTGAGGGAGTCAAACCGTATGAACCAGTATTTCAGTCGTATGGGAGTAAGAAAAAGAGCGGTACCAACAGGCGAGTAAGGGCAAGCAGCACTCCAGGGGGAAGTCCTCAAGGTCCCAGCCAACAGCCTGCTGGAAATTCAAGAAGGGGGGGGGGGTGCTAGTGGGGACAAGCCTGTAATTTCAGAAATGCATGTAGCATCTGTGGGGGATCCCACTCTTTTAGTGAATGCACAAAAAGGGAAAAGGAGCAAGGACGAGAGGGACCACCACAAGAAATAACAAAGGAACTCATTTGAGGACAGCGTATCTACACGACAAACAAGGACTGCTCCCACCCCCATCCAATTAGTTAATCACTATCTTAGACAGGATGATGCGTCTTTTTGCCGGCAGAAGGTTTCCAAAAAGGCTTTACAATCCCCTACAAAGGTCCACAGGTATGGCGCCTCTGTAGCAATCTCAAATCTGTATCAGAAGACATCGAAGTCGCAAGGTGCAGAGTAGCCAAAGAGCTCAGACTAGGCTGCGTCCCAGTGCCTTTCAAGAGACCACCTTTTGAGAATGTCATAGCCTCCCCACTTGAAGTCGTCCCTTAAAAAAGAGCCAGGTCAGTTTAGGCTCATTTACCACCTGGTGTACTCAGAGGGAGGGTAAGTGAATGACAAACTTGAACAAGAGCAATGTTTGGTATTATATGCCACCCTGGATCATGCAGTGTATATGCTTAGGGCAGCAGGTAGAGGAGCCTTAATGGCAAAAGCAGACATTGAGTCCGAATTCCAACTCCTCCCAGTACACCAGGACAGTTCCCACTTGCTGGGCTTTCAGCTCAATGGCGCTTTCTTCTACTATAGATGCCTGCCCATGGACTATGCTATATCTTGCACATATTTCGAGGCCTGTAGCACCTTCCTAGATTACGAGCTGGGAGATAGATGTCAAAAAGGTTGGAGGTTGCACTGCCTTGATGACTTCTTCTTTGTGGGAGAGCTAGGCTCAGAACTTGCTGGACCATTTAATCTCAGTGACAGAACAACTTGGCGTCCAATTGGCATGTGACAAACAGAGGGCCCATCAACACATTAACATTCCTCAGTATTGAGCTGGCTCGATGGAAGGATTGTGCAGCTTATCAGTCAAGAAGATTACAGACTTGAATCAGGCCGTCACAGGTCAGCTGCTCAAGTAGAAAATGAAATTAAGGGAGGCTCAGCAACTGATAGGCAAACTCAATTTTGCAGCAAGAGTCATCCCTGTGAGAAGCGCATTTGCTAAGCGAATGGCTTGGCTGACAAGGGGCCTCTTCCCCAGAAGTACCACAGGGTCAGGTTGACGGTCTAGGTCAAGCAAGACCTCATGCAGTGGCAAGATTTCCTTGCTAACTTCAATGGAACTTTAGTCTGGCAGGACCCCTGAGTTTCTACTGAACAATTGTACCGCAACACGGATGAAGTGGGGGCAAAGGATTCGGTGTCATCCCGGAGTCAGCCTGTGCAAGGCTCAGTGGCCAGACAAGACGCATGAAGCTATCTGGACAAAGAACTTGGTACTGCTGGAGCTCCCATCAGGGAGGTATTTATGCGTTGGTAAGAAAAGCTTGCCAACAAGCAAGTGATGCTTCGGTATGACATACATTTGAATGCAGCTAATTGCTCGCGTGTGTTGGGCCTACTGCAAAGCTTGGTGAGCTGCTAGCTGAGCATAGATATAGCAATAAAAGCCAGACATGTCTCTTGGGTGTTAACTCGACTGATACATCTAAGAATGAAATTATTTTATGCTGATTGAATGGGTGAATTGAATATGTGGGTTCCTTGAATTAAGCATGGATATGTTATCCTCTAGGCTTTCTTTTGAGTCTTCCATAGTATGAAGATATCATCAATGTAACGTAAGTATATCACCAAATGTTCTTCCCATGACTTCCCACAAAAGATATGTTGATCTAGTGCGTGTTGAATATCTTTATTCGGTAAAATTTGCTCACCATAAAAGATGACAATATACAGTATAAAATGCATTTCATCAAGTTAAAATAATACTATCAACAGGGGAAAACCACAATTACAATATAAACAAAGCACAGACAACAATTGATAAGGCCACAAGCAATAATACTCAGCAAGGCTTTAAATAAGTGGGCTACAGTTATCTCCACTTCAGTTAGTTAGTGGCCTGGCATTCATTTTCAGAATTCTTGATCTAATAAGCCAGGCACTACTCAAAAACTTTGCCACCCCGCAAATCAATGAGGTAGATGATGAGTCCGATGATAACACTCGTAAGGCCGCTCGGTGACACCTCAACCCCAAACCCCTACAAACTGGTTTCAGCCAGATTTTCCGTGCCACTTTATACGCGGGACAGGCAAAAAAGAGATGGGCCACCGTCTCTTTAGGAGCCGCACAACCCGGACATGATCGCGATTGGCCATCCTGGATGGACCATCTTGTAGTAAATTCATGAACCGGGAGGGTCCCATACCTTAATTTTAGATAAAGGGCCCTGTCTAGCGGCTTAGTTATAAGGTCAAAGAGGGGTTCCAATTTTCTGGCCCACTTAAACTCAAGAAAACGCTCTGTAAGTGAGCCCCCTGTCATGCTGCGTGTTGCTTCGGCCTGAACCCAATCCCAATATAGTTTCTTAACCACAATTTTGGGCGGTGGCGATTGGGACTCCCATACATCTCTCAACCCCAATTGCGAGACTAGTTGCCTCACATTTTTCAACCAGCCGATTTTGTTGCCGATATCAAGCGAGATTAGGTCGTCCAATCCTGCAGCATATTTGGCCAGCTCCTTAGTCCTTCTCAAGCGGACCCAGAAGAGCAGTGGGCGCAACCTCACTATATCCTTTAAGGCTCGTCTACCAAGATCTAACCGCAGGGGGATCAGCGGGGTAGAAGCGGGTAGGGCCACCACATCTCTCAAAAACTTGTTTTCTGCTAAAATTAACTCGTTAACGTTGTCGAACCCCCATAATTCGGAGCCGTATAAAGCAGCCGGGAGTATCTGACCCTCATAAATAGCCATAACCGGTGACACTGGTTTGCTAATTGATTCCCGATACTCTCGCAAGGTCACCCCAGATACTCTTTTGTGGCCCAATAACATTTTAGCCAGGTGATCCTTCCAATTCATTCGGCTATTTATCCGGACCCCTAAATAATCGAATGCGTCAACCAACTCCAAGGGGGCCCCATTAAGCAGAAAATTATTGTAAAAATTTTTGGAGGGCGAAAAGGCCATCAATTTGGTTTTAGTAGTATTGATGGTTAGGCCTCTATCTGTACAAAATGAACTGAATCGGTGCAAGAGTTTTTGCAGGCCTATCGGGGATTTAGCTATCAGTAAGGTGTCATCGGCGAAGAGTAGTGTCTGGATCTTTTCCCCCGCCAGGGATGGAGCATCCATCTCTTCTCCTCTTAGATGGTCCACCACTCCATTCACAAACAAGGAGAAGAGGGTCGGAGCCATGACACACCCCTGTCGGACTCCACTCCTCACGGGTACCCTATCTGTCAATTGGCCCTGGGTACCCCATCTGATTCTCGCATATGTCCCCTCATGAAGCCTTACAATTAGTCTCAAGAGTGTACCTGGGAAGCCCATGCTTTCCAGAATCTCCCACAGTTTAGCACGAGGGACCAGGTCAAAGGCCGTCTTGAGATCTATGAAGGCCATATACAAGCTGCCCTTCTTGATGGTAACTGTCTTCCAATAGATCCCAAATAGACGAAAGACCTGGTCCATCGTGCCCACCCTCTGGCGAAATCCAGCCTGGAGGTGAGAGAGAATACATTCCTCTTCCATCCAGTCGCCTACCCTAGAGATAATGACCCTGCCAACCACTTTCTGGATTATATCTATCAGACTAATAGGTCTGTAGTTGGCAGGGTCATCTCTTGCCCCCTTCTTATACACAGTGACCACCTCAGCGCCCTTCCAGGAATCAGGCACGGGGTGGCCCCTTGCTATCAAATTCATTATACTAGCTGTTGGACTTTGGCCCTTAGGGCAGGTTCACCCCAAGACTTTTTGCTTGAAATGGTGACCTGGAGATGGTGATTTTGGGATTCTGCGCACTTTCACTGTGTCCCAGTGGAAAGTGCGTGCGCACTCTGAGTGCATGTGCTGAGCTAGGCCTGCCCGCCCATAGGAATGCATGGGGAATGTATGTGTCCCTGGTAGTTCCTGATGCGTGGGGTGTACAGGCTTGAGTCTGGTATGTGTGAACTCGTGTGAGTGAATGCTGCGCAACGGTGTATGCAGCATGTATGTGTCTAGTAGCGAAGCGCCATTTCTAGACATGGCTGTACGTGTGCTGTGAGGGTGCTGGCGTGTGATTGGCTGGAGCTGGCTGGCATGCCAGGCTCCAGGAAGTCTGGATGGGTCTGCCCGGTGGTGAGTGGGAGATCAGCATGAGTGATGTGTGGGAGGAGTGTACCTGTGTCCTGGATGGGCTGGGTTTTCCCCACACAATGCTGGCTCCGCCCCCCTGTGGTGTGTCTAATGACCCAAGCCCTGCCAGTGAATAGAGAGGGTGGTTGAGGTAAACAGAGTACTCAAGAACCAGCTGCGACTGGTTCCGCCCCCACTCTGCACCCTTGAACAAAGGAATGCACTGTATAAAAATGGGGCTGTGTCCCCACAGATGTTGTTCTCTTCCAGGATCCTGAGGGGGCTGTTGCTGCTGCTGGGCCAGAGGACCGCCACTTGGGCTGTCTCCCTGCCTGGAGACCCAGTGAGCTGGCTCTGGGCCCAGCCTTGCCCCTCTGCCTACTTCCCTGAACTTTGCTGGACTTTGCTTCTGTTAAGCGCCTGGGAGCGCTTTACTTGGGGCCCTAGCGCTTGAAAGCGCTTTCTTTTGGTCCTAGCGCTGAGGGAGCGCTTTATTGGCCTCTAGCGCTGTGAGAGCGCTTTATTTGGAATTGTAGCGCTTGGGAGCGCTGTGATTGCCCCCTGGCGCTTGGGAGCGCCTTAACGACCTTGTAAAGCGAGTGCCCACCTCGCTGGTTTTGAATAATCGAGCGCGTGCCCACCGCGCTTTATGGTAATTAAGGCCGGTGCCCACCCGGCATTGCCCCTCGAGATTCACCGCCGCAGCCCGGGGTGTTTAAAAACGTTGCCGGGCCGCTGCCAAGTGCGACCCGGAAGTGTTCTCGCCGGCCGGCCAATCGGAGAGCGGGCCGACCGGAAGTCCCGCCCCCGCAGCCGCGACCCGGAAGTCAGGCAGGCCGGGGGCAGGAGAGAGGCAGGCGGAAGCTGCTGCCTGCCGGAGCCCCGGGGAGAAGAAGAGCCGCCGGGCAGAGGAGACGCGCTACTCCCCAGACCGAGGGAGCATCTGCAGAAGCCGGTGAGTGACTGCTCAGGGAGAGGGGGGCGTCGGGGCACATTGACGGTGCCCGCCCCTCCCCTCCAGTGCGAGGCTCACGGCGCCCCATTTGTGCAGAGCCCAGAGAGGCTCCCGCCCACATCTTCTTTCGAGCCTGCGAGGCTCCACCGGCAAAGGGGGCATTGGTGTCTCTAGAGTCCCCCGAGTGGGACTCCAACGAGTGGGGCATATATTGCTTTAGAGCCCACGAGGCTCCATCCCCGCAATTTGTTGCAGAGCCCAGAGAGAGGCTCGGTGCCAGTTCTTTTTGCTTCGAGCCCAGAGAGGCTCAGGGGGTCATCCTGTCTGCTCAGAGCCACGAAGGCTCGTGGGGGCATCAGTTGTTTTGAAGAGCCCAGAGAGGCTCTTGAGTCCCACATTGTTGTATTAAGGAGCCCAGAGAGGCTCAGGGGCAGCCCATTTGTTCTTAGAGCCCAGTGAGGCTCTGGAGGGCCACATTTATTTCTTCGGGCCCGGAGAGAGGCTCCAGGCGCCAAAGTGGTTGTGAAGGGCCCAGAGAGGCTCTTGAGCCCCCACTGTTGTTCTTGAGCCCTGGGAGGCTCAAACATTGTTGCACCAGTTGCCCAGCACTTTGTGGGCAACTGCTACGTTTAGGACCCTGACTTTGGACACAGGGCGTCCTAGCCCCAACAAGGCCAGTTGGCCTAGGGACAGTCACAGGTGGTGACTTACGTGAGTTTGGCGCAATTGTACTTTCTATGCACCTCTGAATGTATTGTTTATGCGTCATGTGCCTTTACACCTCTGAATGAATGTTATGCATTGCATCATGTGTTTTCCTCTTACACCCCTACAGGTATTGTAATACATAGGTGGTTGTTTTCTCCCTAGTACAGGTGGTGCTAGTGAGGTCCTGGTTACCAGTGATTACTGGTTGTGTGCTATTTTGTGCTACATTCTATGTACTAAGTGCTATTTCTGAAAGTGCTACTTCTGATTCCTGACAGCGGTCCAGGTGGCCCTGTCTTGTAAATAATCCCTTGTAAATTCTGCCCGTGCCTCTGGCACATTGTAAAGTGTGTGTTTTATCTGATGTGTTTTGGTGTAATACAAAGGCTATTTTTATATAACCTTGTGTGGAGTTTCCTTTGTGGTGGGCCTTTGGGTGTTGTTGCTGGGGTGCGTGCGCAAATACTTAGCCTACATCGCCTCCAAGTTTAGCCTTGCTGCTCGCGCCACGTTACCTAGAGGGTGAGTAGGGGTTATCTTGGCGTGTAACTCCCTTGCCCTGACTTGGGTGTGGTGGTCTCTGACTGACTTTGGCGAAAGCCCTGGCCAGCCGGGGATCCCATTTCCAACATTGGCGGCAAGCGGTGAGGATAAGGATTTGTGTTTGCCTTGTACCTTAGTAGCAGCTGGCTGCACCACAAAACTCTGCATTTTAGATGACCACATCTTAGGGGATTGTTTTTGAAATTCCATTGTTTCTTCTCCTGAAGAGTGTCATTTGATTGTGTTCAGTACATTTGTCCCCCGCCCTGCTTCCAGAGTTTGGTACCTGTGTCGCTTTTGGTCAGGTTGAGAAGTCAGGGGTGGTAGAAACTGCCTTACCGATCCGAGGGGAGGGTGTGTGTGGATGAATGGTGTGTTTTCCTGGACGCATGAGTATGAGTTCTCTTTGATAAGGAGATTGTTGAAGTTTTGGAATTGTGTCCTCTTACTTCAGATCGTTCAGTCCCCTGTGTTGCACGTGTCTGTGAGCATCTTGCCAAGATGGAGTCTGCTTTTAATGTCTGGGGTCTGTTTTTGCATGAACTGAGAGAGTTTTGCGAAGAGAGAGACATTGAAGTGAATGAGTCAGACACCCAGTCCCAACTTAGGGGTAACCTGATCCAATGGCAGAAGGATGACTGGGAGCGTGAGCACAGTGAGGAGAGGGCCCGGGTCTCACACCATGAGGGTGGTGGGTCAGAGGGGAGCCCTGAAGAGTCTGAGGAGGAGGGAGAAGATGATAGCACAGGGACGCCAGCAGAGAGTGAGGACCCCATAGATAGGGAGTCCCTTGCTGGGTCCAGTTTAGGAGGCAGCGCCTCATCCCTTTCCCTGTCCCCAGAGGAGCTGGAAGATAGGAGGAGAGAAAGGGAGCACCAGCTGGCTTTAGAAAAGCTCAGGTTGGAGCATGCCCAGGCTATGGCACAGCTGGGCATTAGAAGGCAACAGCTGGAGACCGAGAGGGTCTTAGCGCAGGACAGGATAGAGGAGGCTGAGAGGGCCGCCACCAGAGGCAAAGTAGCTCTGGAGGGTAGACTATCCCCTGCGCGCAGTGTTGAGTGTCTGGATCCCCCAGGGAGGGTTGGGTCCAGTGGTGGCAGCTATTTAAATCACAGTGTAGAAATTCCCAGTTCCCAGAGTATGGTTCCTGTTTCCCCAGAGGAGGAGAATAGGTTGAGGTTTAGGAACCTTAGGAAACCGTCTCACCAGTCTTGGGTAGACTTTGAGGATGACTGTTGTGGAGCACTGTGGGCTTGGGTAGAGGTTCACACTGACTCTGATTTTGAAGTCTTGTTTGATCTTATAGTCAAAGAGCAGGTGCTCAGTGGTTGTTCGCCAGAGTTGCGCCAACACCTGTTGCAAGTTGGATTTACTGATACAGAGTTACTGGCAAGGGAAGCCGACCGCTGGGAAAGGGCCAGAGGTTCTCTAGGGTCATTGGTGAGTGACTCCAAAAGTAGTGGTTCAGGGATCTTCCAGCCCAGCGTGGTGGAAGAGGCTCAGTGTAGCCCAGCTAGGTCCCAGGATAGCGAGGAGGGTGTAGGGGCTCACTGCCTGGCTCAGTGGAGCAGGAGTGAGGGGGAGACCGAGGTTCCCCAGACGCCCAAAGCCCTGCCTCAGGACTTGGATGGTTTCTTGAGGGAACACCAGGTTGGGGACCTAGGCTGTCCTGTTAGTCCACTTGAGGAAGATCTCCTAGTGAGTAGAGGACCTGGAGTGTCTGTAACCAGAGCTCCTGTGGTTCTAGAGTCTGGCAGTACCGCTCCGGTAGGGAGGGTACAGGAGTCCAGAGTGAGGAGTGATTGGGGGAGTTCCCCAGTGGCTGGACCAGTGGGTCAGGGACTACCCAGTTGGGCTAGGTTCCCGTGTAGTGACCATGGTGACACCACTTCTGGTCTGGGGGATCGTCACGCACTGTCAGGTGGACAGAGGGCGGGAGATCTGCGCCAGACAGACAGTCACACGACACATGGGCCATGTGTCAGCCTCAGGGAGATTGTGTGTGAGTCCCCAGAAGTCCTGGAGTGCCAGGCAATTGTTCCACCGAAGGTTTTAGACCAGAGGTTGGAAGGCCAGGTTCAGGATCAGCCTGACCTGAAGGGTAGGACAACTGTAACCAGTGTCCTGACCGGTTCTTCTTCCAGAGGAACTTCTCCAGGTGGGAGAGGGCAGACCTCTGGAAGGGGGTGCAGAGGGTGGGAGAGCCCACCTCTGACCCCGGTGCAACCTGAGTGGATAAGTCCTGGGTTGGAATGGCGTTCTAGGGGTACCCCTCGCAGAGGGAGGAGGAACCCTAGGAGAAGAGGTAAGGGGAGGAGAGCCTTCCCTGAGACTCCTGGTCCGCCTGAGGTTGTAGGCCCTCGGCTGGAGTACCAGTGGCAGTCTAGTCCTGTCTTGCAGACAGGAAGAGTGGAAAATGGCTCCTATGTGCCAGGGGTTACTACCCCCCGCTCTGCGAATTGGCATGGACCCGTGGCACCTGGGTGGCCCAGGGCCTGGTCCTGGCCGCGGACAACTTGGGAGTACCAGTGGGGTAGCCCAGTTGGTCCAGACAGTGTGTTGAGAAGGAATCCCATGGGTTCACCGTGGCATAGAACAGGAGGGTGTCCCTGCAGTTGCGGGCCCGCGTCCGTGTTCTATCGCCCCAAGCAGGGAAGTCCATCACGGTGGTGATTGGTCTCCCCTGCGTTTTGGCTGGAAGGGGGTTATGTTGGACTTTGGCCCTTAGGGCAGGTTCACCCCAAGACTTTTTGCTTGAAATGGTGACCTGGAGATGGTGATTTTGGGATTCTGCGCACTTTCACTGTGTCCCAGTGGAAAGTGCGTGCGCACTCTGAGTGCATGTGCTGAGCTAGGCCTGCCCGCCCATAGGAATGCATGGGGAATGTATGTGTCCCTGGTAGTTCCTGATGCGTGGGGTGTACAGGCTTGAGTCTGGTATGTGTGAACTCGTGTGAGTGAATGCTGTGCAACGGTGTATGCAGCATGTATGTGTCTAGTAGCGAAGCGCCATTTCTAGACATGGCTGTACGTGTGCTGTGAGGGTGCTGGCGTGTGATTGGCTGGAGCTGGCTGGCATGCCAGGCTCCAGGAAGTCTGGATGGGTCTGCCCGGTGGTGAGTGGGAGATCAGCATGAGTGATGTGTGGGAGGAGTGTACCTGTGTCCTGGATGGGCTGGGTTTTCCCCACACAATGCTGGCTCCGCCCCCCTGTGGTGTGTCTAATGACCCAAGCCCTGCCAGTGAATAGAGAGGGTGGTTGAGGTAAACAGAGTACTCAAGAACCAGCTGCGACTGGTTCCGCCCCCACTCTGCACCCTTGAACAAAGGAATGCACTGTATAAAAATGGGGCTGTGTCCCCACAGATGTTGTTCTCTTCCAGGATCCTGAGGGGGCTGTTGCTGCTGCTGGGCCAGAGGACCGCCACTTGGGCTGTCTCCCTGCCTGGAGACCCAGTGAGCTGGCTCTGGGCCCAGCCTTGCCCCTCTGCCTACTTCCCTGAACTTTGCTGGACTTTGCTTCTGTTAAGCGCCTGGGAGCGCTTTACTTGGGGCCCTAGCGCTTGAAAGCGCTTTCTTTTGGTCCTAGCGCTGAGGGAGCGCTTTATTGGCCTCTAGCGCTGTGAGAGCGCTTTATTTGGAATTGTAGCGCTTGGGAGCGCTGTGATTGCCCCCTGGCGCTTGGGAGCGCCTTAACGACCTTGTAAAGCGAGTGCCCACCTCGCTGGTTTTGAATAATCGAGCGCGTGCCCACCGCGCTTTATGGTAATTAAGGCCGGTGCCCACCCGGCATTGCCCCTCGAGATTCACCGCCGCAGCCCGGGGTGTTTAAAAACGTTGCCGGGCCGCTGCCAAGTGCGACCCGGAAGTGTTCTCGCCGGCCGGCCAATCGGAGAGCGGGCCGACCGGAAGTCCCGCCCCCGCAGCCGCGACCCGGAAGTCAGGCAGGCCGGGGGCAGGAGAGAGGCAGGCGGAAGCTGCTGCCTGCCGGAGCCCCGGGGAGAAGAAGAGCCGCCGGGCAGAGGAGACGCGCTACTCCCCAGACCGAGGGAGCATCTGCAGAAGCCGGTGAGTGACTGCTCAGGGAGAGGGGGGCGTCGGGGCACATTGACGGTGCCCGCCCCTCCCCTCCAGTGCGAGGCTCACGGCGCCCCATTTGTGCAGAGCCCAGAGAGGCTCCCGCCCACATCTTCTTTCGAGCCTGCGAGGCTCCACCGGCAAAGGGGGCATTGGTGTCTCTAGAGTCCCCCGAGTGGGACTCCAACGAGTGGGGCATATATTGCTTTAGAGCCCACGAGGCTCCATCCCCGCAATTTGTTGCAGAGCCCAGAGAGAGGCTCGGTGCCAGTTCTTTTTGCTTCGAGCCCAGAGAGGCTCAGGGGGTCATCCTGTCTGCTCAGAGCCACGAAGGCTCGTGGGGGCATCAGTTGTTTTGAAGAGCCCAGAGAGGCTCTTGAGTCCCACATTGTTGTATTAAGGAGCCCAGAGAGGCTCAGGGGCAGCCCATTTGTTCTTAGAGCCCAGTGAGGCTCTGGAGGGCCACATTTATTTCTTCGGGCCCGGAGAGAGGCTCCAGGCGCCAAAGTGGTTGTGAAGGGCCCAGAGAGGCTCTTGAGCCCCCACTGTTGTTCTTGAGCCCTGGGAGGCTCAAACATTGTTGCACCAGTTGCCCAGCACTTTGTGGGCAACTGCTACGTTTAGGACCCTGACTTTGGACACAGGGCGTCCTAGCCCCAACAAGGCCAGTTGGCCTAGGGACAGTCACAGGTGGTGACTTACGTGAGTTTGGCGCAATTGTACTTTCTATGCACCTCTGAATGTATTGTTTATGCGTCATGTGCCTTTACACCTCTGAATGAATGTTATGCATTGCATCATGTGTTTTCCTCTTACACCCCTACAGGTATTGTAATACATAGGTGGTTGTTTTCTCCCTAGTACAGGTGGTGCTAGTGAGGTCCTGGTTACCAGTGATTACTGGTTGTGTGCTATTTTGTGCTACATTCTATGTACTAAGTGCTATTTCTGAAAGTGCTACTTCTGATTCCTGACAGCGGTCCAGGTGGCCCTGTCTTGTAAATAATCCCTTGTAAATTCTGCCCGTGCCTCTGGCACATTGTAAAGTGTGTGTTTTATCTGATGTGTTTTGGTGTAATACAAAGGCTATTTTTATATAACCTTGTGTGGAGTTTCCTTTGTGGTGGGCCTTTGGGTGTTGTTGCTGGGGTGCGTGCGCAAATACTTAGCCTACATCGCCTCCAAGTTTAGCCTTGCTGCTCGCGCCACGTTACCTAGAGGGTGAGTAGGGGTTATCTTGGCGTGTAACTCCCTTGCCCTGACTTGGGTGTGGTGGTCTCTGACTGACTTTGGCGAAAGCCCTGGCCAGCCGGGGATCCCATTTCCAACACTAGCTATAAGATTGGCCCAAGCCAGGGGTTCTGCGATCAAGAGGTCCCCAGGGATCCCATCCGGACCTGCCGCCTTCTTTGGGGTCAAGTGTCTGATAGCTACAGCTACTTCCGAGGCCGTAAATGGACACTCAATCGCCCCGCCCGGTTCCCCTCCCCCCCCGCTAACCACCATGGGACAAGTTGTATCTTCACTACCACCATAAAGAGCTGAAAAATGGTTAAACCATTGTTTGCTAGTTATATGGGCTGCTAGAGACTGGGATTTACCCTGCCTAGCTCTGTTGATTAAATCCCAGAAAATCATCGTATCCCTCTTGCCCACAGCATCTGTTAAATCCTTCCAGTGCTCCTCCTCCCAATCACGTTTGGCCAGTGCAATTGCTTTCAAATAGTCCCTCCTAGCCGCTCTAACTAGAATGGGGTTCTTTGAGAGCAGGGCAGCTGTCAAATTTTTCCTTTTCCCCTTACATTGTGCCGAGTACCACGGATTGCTAGAGATGGGCGGGGTCATGTTCGGTCTACAGCTTTTCCCTTTGGAGATAAAGTAATGGCTCACTTGGTCTATCGTGCTTTTATAAGCAAAATCAAGGCTGCAGGAAGGATTCGGGGCACTACCATCCTCCCGTTCCATTACCTCCAAATCTCGATGCAAGTCTTCAATGATGGATTTAATGGACCCTAGTTGGTCTTCATTTAACTGAGCCTTAACCCATTTCAATCTACGATTATTTCCATAAGGGGTAATCTCCTTAGTTGTTTTCAATGGCGCACTTGCCCCCCTCTCTTTACATTTCCCCCAATTAAACTTACTGCATAGGGGATTATGGTCACTATCCATAGTAGGTACCACCTCCATATCGATAATGTCAGACCACATACTAACGCTTATTAAGATATAATCTATTCTGGTTGGGCCCGTAAGCCTATTAAAAGTCATTGCACCTGACTTATCAGACAGGGTCCTACCATTAAGGGCTCTTAGTTTGTGCTCCCTGGTGAGGGCATTCATTTGGATTGCCCTTGCAGACCATTTACGAATGGGGGGTACTATCAAGGATGGGATAGACCACCTGGAGTCTTCCTCCTCGGTACCAAGGGGATCATCACCAAGGAGGGGTTCATACGTACAATTAAAATCGCCACCCACAATAATTCTAGCTGCAGGTGGACAATTAGCTAAAGCAGAATCTAAGCTCATTATGGTTGGAGAAGTAATATCCCCCGAAGCCCCTCTAGCATACACATTAAAAAGATCAAGCCTATTCCCCTCAATATGGCCCCTTGACGAAAGGTGCAATATATCATTACACTGGGGATCATGGGAAACCATGTCCCAGTCCAGATCAGTTCTTATCCAGACAATAAGACCTCCTGCTGGTCTGCCCTTCCCTCTACTTATTGCTGGGGAAAAGAAAGTGGTATACCCGGATTTGTCAATTGGTAGCAGGCATCAAGTTTCCTGGAACAGACAGACATCGAACTTCTCGATGAAAGCATGCCATTCCGGGATATCTTGCTTCCTTTTTAGCCCTGCTATATTCCAGGATAAGAGATTTATTACTTGGCGGCCCTTATGAACTGATAAGGGCCCACCCCCTCCCACCCCCGCAGTACCCACATTATTCATACAAATATTACCCACACAGCTAGGTTGGCTAAGGGGTGCACTTAAGTCAGCAGTAATAGACTTACCCAAGGCTGCAAGAGGAGCCATATTCGGGCACATGCTAATTTTATTTGAGTCATCTGGAGTAACCTCATGGGAATTGTCATAAGTTCCTTCTACTTGCGGGAGTTCCACTCCTTGTTGGCCGCAACCCTCCTCCTTAGACTGTGAGCATCAATCGCAGTCCTCCATACCAGTGAGCTGCGCAAACCTATTACAGGTATCTAAGGGGGTGAAGGGTCTTAAATGCTCCATTGCACTGTTGTGGCTTGGATAGTGTCTCTGAGGAATCGTAGTCCAACCAAACTGACCATTGGGCTGAGAAGACAACTGGCCATGTAAAGGATAGATACTATTATATACAAACTGAGAATTGGGCCTCGGGGGATAAGACTCTTCCCGATAATTGGGGGGGTATGAGACCGACCTCGGATAAAAATAGGTTAAAGGCCTAGGTGTAATACAGTTTCCCCCTCCTCCAAATGGCCAATTTAAAATGTAATCTACTGCCCGTGGGTCTCTAAAATTGACCACCACTAAGTCCCCTTCAATGTCTTTCCGTTTGTTGCCCAACCAAGAGATCCGCCTAACATATACAATGTCACCATCCACATTTGGGGCTATGGGCCTATATGTCCTCAACCAATGAATTATTTTGTTTTTCAATTGGGCATAACCCTCCTTCTTGTTTTCTGCTAGTGGCGGAACCCCGGTCATAACTACTACATAGGGCACAGCTTGTGGAGGGATCTCCACATGTGGGACCTTAGTTAAGGGGCCTCTAGTGTATCCTCCTTCCCCCTGCCTCTCACTTTTGTTAACTATAGGTACCTTTGGCGCTGCCCTTTGAGAGTCAACTTCTGTCCCAAGAACTGGAATATTTGTGTTTTTTGTGGGGTTTGGTTTTTGAGTACCAGGCACATCCCTACCCTGATGCTGTAACGTCTGTTTAGACAACTGGAGTGGGGCAGAAGGGGTTATAACTGGGGTTTTTACAATCTGATTAGTCGAAACCCTGGTGATAGGTTTAGATTGAGCCCCCCCACTCCCCTGGGCCTTGGTTAACATAACCATACTATTTATAGTAGACTCTAATAATGTCAGTCTAATTTCGACTTTCTTGATACTCTCAGTAACGGGTAGCAACAGAGACCTCAATAGAATTTCCAATTCCCCCATAAATGAAGGGGGGGTCAATCTATTTGAAGTTAAAGGCCCCCGGCTCGTATCAGAGTCCACTATATTTGGGGCCATAACAGGCGGGATAACCTCTGGTGTTAGTGCTTCAGACGTTAATGATGTTGGCATCTCCATAGTAGCCCTTACATGTGTTGAAGGTAATTTAGGGCCTTTTCCAAAATCCGAGTGGGAAATTTTTACTTTGCCTAGCCCCGCCCTTAATTTTCTCCTCTTTTTACTCGGTGGTGGGCCATGTATCTGGGCTACCACTAATTGTTTAGGTTTCGTTTTCTTAGGCATCAAAGGAACAGTAGTGTTACAAGGATTATGAGCGGGAGAATCAATTACAATAAGGTCAGGGGACATACAAGGGGACGAGGTACAGTCACGCAGCAGAAGAGGGAAGCCTTCTTGGCTAGCGATTTCCCTCCCAAGGTCAATTAAGTCCCCCTCGTTGGACGTAGAAACGGGCACAAAGTCAGTAGAGGATCTGTTTTTCAAGCTTTCAACTGAGCGACGCCGCTCAGCCCTTCGCTCAGCCATGGTCAATTCCTTGTCTCCCTCAGACAAAACCTTGGGGAAATATTTGTCCAGTGACCCATTGCGAAGTTTACCCTTCTTCCCTGGAGTCCCCTCCTCAGATGGAGTAGCCATTGACTAACCTGTAGCTTGAACTCCGAACTGTAGATGTCAGAGAATGGGCCCAGCCCAGCCCACGCTGGCCTACGAGGGCCTCAGAGGGCCCGCCCTTTGCCCGGGCTTAGCCCCGGGCGTCCCGCACGCGTCCCGCGTAGCGGGTATCAGTAGCTCCTAATGAGGTGATGAGGCGGTCGGGGGCGGGGCAACCAGGGAGAGCATCCAGGTGCAGGGGATGGCTACACAGGGACTCCTGGGAAATGGAGTCCCTGTCCCTCACCTGGTGCTCGCAGCCCTGG
Source organism: Lissotriton helveticus (assembly GCF_964261635.1). NCBI lineage: Eukaryota > Metazoa > Chordata > Amphibia > Caudata > Salamandridae > Lissotriton > Lissotriton helveticus. Next base: position 1,965,406,340 of record NC_136061.1, on the reverse strand, counting down.
CAGCCTGTTCTCTCCTCCCGTCCTGTAAGGGACACAGTGCACCACAGGGTCCTTCTCCTCACAAAGCAGCCCAGCAGAACGGGCGAAGCGGGACCCGCGCAGCGGAATCCGCGAGGTGTGGCGGCAGGGTAAATCCAACAGCAAGAACGTTGCAGGGGTATCCGGTGAGCTCCCTGGTCAGCAGCAGTCAAAAAGCACGTTTCCCCGTTGATCTACAAATTTGGACATGAAAATGTTCGCATAGCTAGGGGCTCCAGAAAAACCCTTGGATGTCCCATTTTTTGTAGATCGTATTCACCTTTCCAACAGTAATAACTGTGCTAAAGAGAGAAATGTAGTAATTCTAGCAAAAAACATTTTTGGTGGTGCCCACATCATCTTGATGTAAGAAAGCACCTTCTACTGCGTCTCTGCCCTCTCTGTGGGGGATGGATGTATATAAGATGTTGATGTCAATGATCCAGACCCACCGTGTACCAATGTTACCAGATGGTATTTGGATAAGTTGATTGAGAAAAACGGTAGCATCTTGTGTAGGAAAGTGCCCCTTTCTGACATGCTGATCTCAATGTTTTGCCTAGTAATTGATGCAATTTTGACAGAAGTGCACTGGGTTCCAACTATCCAAATCACCAGTGGCAGATCACTTTCCCTACAACGTTAGAATGTTCTCCCAATTGGCAATACCTTTAGCACCCCAGTAAGTCCCTAGTAAATGGTACCCCAGGTAAGTAGGTCATGGGTACTAAAGAGGGTCCCTAAGAGCTGCAGCATGTATTGTGCCACTCAAAGGGACCCCTCACAATGCTCATGCAAACTACCATTTCAGGCTGTGTGACATGGTGCAGACAAAAGTGAAAATCCGACATAGCACACCTCCTGTGTGCCATGCCTGCAGACACTGCATGCAATATATGTAATTCACCCCTACAGCAGGCCTACAGCCCTAAAATATTATATTAAATGTGAGAAGATATCTGTATGGGCAGATAGGCTCCTATGATGTCCAAATCGATTCTTGGACACTGCCAGAGAACAGGGACGCCATCTTGAGTATATATACTGGGCACTGGTGATTACGAGTTCCCCAGCTAAATGTTGGCTTCACTGAAATCCAAGATGTTTGATATCAAACATCTCATACTAATAAACTCACACTGATTCCAGTGATGGATTTACTAATACATGCATCCAGAGGGTACCTTAGAGGTGCCCGCTGAAAACCTACCAACCTCTAGTGCTCTGGCTGACTGGTGTGGACCAGCTTGACACCATAGACAGGTTTCTGATACTCTGCCAGTGAGAACCCACGCTCTCTGAGGACAAAAACAATGCCTGCTCCAGCCAGAGGTTTTATCACCTCCTTTAAGGAGGATGGCTATATAATCAGCAAATCAAGGCAGGAGGCTTCAAAGGCCTCTGCCACCTTTGATATGCAACCCAAACTTCCCACATACAGGGGAAAGGCTACCCCTGCCCCAGTCCCATTTAACACCAGGACAGGCGGGAAATTTAGATAGTCAGGAGGCGTGTTCACTATCAGGCTAATTCCACCCCAAAGGTGGGCGGGCTACCTGATGCAAACAAGAAAAATAGAATTCCACCATCCTGGTTTTTGGTGGAATTAGGTTGACTAGGTCAGGCTCATGCCCACTTCCCACAGGAAATGGCCAGAAAGGGGGTGTAGTCACCTTAGAGGTTAGTAGCCCATTGGCTCCCACCTGTAACTCCCCTTACCACCCTTAAATTTAGTATTTAGGTGGCACCCCTGATGCCATGGACTTAGATTCAATGGACCTAGAAGAATAGGACAAAGAAAAGCTGCAAAAAAGAGAACTGAAAACGTGCTTTGGACATTTTGGTGCCAAATCCTATCTGCCTGCACCAGTCTTGAATATCATGAAGAAACAGATTCATCCTGCAGCTGAGCCTCTGCCAAGAACCCCGGTAGACTGCCATCCTTTAACAAATCGCCAGCACTGCCCCTGGGAGCAGAGGAGCTACTTCCCTGATGTCTGCAGGCACCGAACAGCAGAGCCCTGTTTACTGTGCTGCCTCTTCCCAGTTGTACCAATGCAGCAGACACCCAGGACAAGGTCAATGTGCTCCCAGAGGTTAGATCTACCTCCCCACCAAGTGAGGAGCCACCCAGCACCAATACCTGAGGTACCAGACCCTTTGCAGCAACCAAAGCCTGTTCAATATGAACTCCAACAACACAGAAACCGAGCAGTCATTGAGAGACATTGGCACCACAGAGACCCACTTCCTGAGTGGCCCAGCTGTGCTGATTTTGCACCCTCAACCGGCGGGACCAACAACTGCAAGGCCCTGCGATGCACCAGCCCGGCCAACCCATTCCTTCTGCACCCAAGCTCCCCGGCCCAGGTTCATGAGAACCAGCTGTGCTGCCTTGCCCCCAGGACCCTTGGAAACAGAGCCCCACATTGGGAGTTCCTGGACTTGTCCCTTCGTCTCCCTCTGTAGCCTGTTTTTAGGTGGCCTCCCTCACCTTCTGTGTAGTATGTAAGACAATCAACCCGAGCAGCATCTCTGCATCCAGATGACCCAGGGCAGATAAACCCTAACTGCTGGTAGTACTTTTGACTTTACTTCCGTACCACCTTAAGCCCTGAGGGGACCTCCGGAAATCTACTGCAAGTACCTGCATGCCATATAAGTATTTTTCTCTCACAGGAAAGCATAATGCGTAATGGCGCATTTAAGTGAACATTTTACTTACCTGTGAAAGTCAATATTTTAAAAAGTACTTACTTGCTTACGAAGTTCTTGGTATCAAAATGTATATACAAATACGAGTTCTTTTTCTAAATTGGTCTTGGATTTATTCTTTAAATGTGTTTCTCATTTATTGCCTCTGTGAGTACAATAAATGATTAGCACTACCCTCTAATTAGCCTAAACTGCCTACCTACACTACCACAAAAAAGCCTTCTGTAAGATGTCAGATAACACAGTTTGAAATTCTTTAGTAGGATCAGATTCCAAATCTATGTATGTATTGTCGCCTGACACATGAGTATTGACTTTGGACTTGTACTATGTTCTATCCATGGCCACCAGTACAACCCCTTTATCAGCTGGAAAATTAAATCTTGATTGTTGTCTAATGATTTAAAAATTCCCCATTCTTTCGTAGTAATGTTGTTAGTGCATTGTTGGTGAAAATTCAAGTGTTTTAGGTCATTCTTCACCAGTGCTTCTGATTAATCTAGTGTTTTGTGTGAAATTGGTGACATGAAGGTACTGTTAGGTTTGAATTCTTTGTAAATTTCATGTTCTTGTATAGTTTCTTTGAGTTCGAAATTTCGGAAAAAATATTTTAAACATAGGTTGCAGGTGAATTTGAACTGAGAGATTTTGCTTTCCAAAATATTCGTTTTGTATGTTGGAACAAAAGATGTACCTTTGCTTAGAACCATAATTTGATGAGATGTAAGTGTGGTTGATGAAATGTTGATTACTAAGTTTTGGATTGGCTGTGAAGGTTCCCCTTCTTCTTTTCTTTGTCTTTTTCTTCGGCTTCTCCCTGTGTTTCGTTAGCTGATTCTGTTGTGCTTGTTTTCGGTTCTGGCCTGTTGTTTGCTGCTGGGCTTGTGGATAAAAAAATCAGTTTTAGTTTGAGATGTTTCTGAAGCTATCCCTGTATGTTTATCCGTAGTAAGGTAGATGTATCTATTGGTTGACAATTGAGTGAAGTAGCTTCCTCAATTACTAAGCTTTCTTCTGATGAAACATTACTCTGTTTTTTCGGGATGTGTTTTTATGAATATACTCCTGCCCAAGGGTAGACTTCATCTAGTTTATAATCAATTGCATCATGTTTAAATTTCCTACAGAGGAAGCATTGGAAATGTATTAATTGATTCAAGAATGTAAGTCCTATGGAACAAAAGTGGGAATTATCACTCAACAATTGAAGCAACTTGAATATTTAACAAGAAAAGGAATCAAACAGCAGTTGCATGCAACAACCCTCATCCACTACCTTAAAGCCAAAAGACTTCCTCTGGGGATACGCGTAGCTTGAAAACCCATGTTGTGTAAATTCAATAAACGTTTTTTGGAATGCTGGTATGCAATTCCAAATAGGTGCTCCCTTGATTTAATCTTACTAATCATAGAAGAACTATCATATGTATTGAAAGGTCTAAAAGAAGAGATTTGTTCCATCAAAGCTGAATTAAGCAAGCAAATTGACGATGAGCAATGTCAGATCACTCTTAATCAATATATCTTTTGTGAGCAGTCATGGCAAGGACATTTTGTGATATGCTTACACTACATTGATGATTTTCTATCTAAAATGGAAAGGCTCAAAAGAAAGCCTAGAGGATAACTTATCTATGCTTAATTCAAGGAACCCACATATTCAATGCACCTATGCAATCAGCAATAAAATCATTTCATTCTTAGGTATCAGTTAACACCTACCAGTATCAAAAGCAAAGTGTTAAAAAAACTACTGACCGTAATGGTACATTACTTTCATAGCTTTCATCCCCCAACCCTCAAGCAACACCTGCCATTTTCCCAGTTCTTGCAAATCAAAAGATGACATCTGACATTGATGATTGTTCATGAGCTCTGAATGAGTACAAATCCAGGTTCACCACCCATTTCCGTACTGGATAAAGCAGTACTAGTGGTTGAATCCATTGAGCGAATGACACTATTCAGAAAATCCACCGTCGACAAACCTTAAGGATGGTGGTCATATCAAAATTCTCAACTAAGTCCTAAACAATCAAAAGAACTATTCACAACCGCTAGGAGCTTTTACAGGGGGAACCAGACCTCAAAGGATTTTTTAATCATTAACGGCTTTTTGCCTGCATATTTTTATATGCAAGACGGATGATTGCTTTGGATTGCGATGTCTTATTTTGGAGGTAATACTCGGTCTGCATGTTTTTTAAGCATATTGTGACATATTTTTTGCAGTGCAGACCTCTGCACTTTTGGCTATGTTTTGGAGTATCAAGATCCATGTTCCACACTGGGTTTAACACGAGGTGACCACAATACCAGTGCACTATCAGATAAGTTCCCACAAATCGTTTTTGACATCATACGTTTGTATTTTGTTACAGTTACCCCCGATGAAGTATTTTTTACCTGAAATGCATTGGGTTCTGGTGGAGCAAGATGCTTATCCCTGTGTATGACCATGAATTTAAAATTTCATTAGAATTGTTGATGGAGTATAACAGCATTGCAAATTGAATATCTATACATCCAAACAACTATTAAAGAAGTAAAACTGAAAAACTTTAATGCATCTCTTGTTTTTTATAAAGTTTTGTTTGTTGTTTCAACATTAAAAAGCCTGCATGCTCATTTCGGTAGTGTGCGTTGGGACTGGTCAACAGTTATTTACCATCAATTTCCTCAAGTACCTTAGAGGTTGTCAACCTGGTTACCCCAGCCTTTTTCTGTGCTCTGTCTGACAGCCCACGCTTGTTATGGGCAAGACAGGATTCCGACCTCCTGCTAGGCAGTGTGAACCGGAACAAAGACCTGAGCAGGAAGGAGGTCATACTTCCTGCCTCTAGGGATGGTTAGTGAAGTGGCAAATCAAGGCAGTGGTCTTCATAAGCTACACTTCCTCTGATATGCATCAACGCTGCTTCCCCAAGGGTTGAAACTGCTATCTCCATACCCCTAGCACATTTGCTGCCAGATATGTGGGAAATTAGGTACGCAAGAGGAGTACACCCCCGTAAGGCTAGCCACACCTATAGGGTGGGCTGAGTGGTCTGTACAGCTAAGGAAGACTACTGGCAATTTTAAAAACTGGTAGAAATAGAGGGTTGTGGGCAAGATGGCGGCGGGCCACAACGTAGTGAGCTGAAGCTCTGTCCTCACTGCCTAGAAAGAACAGACTTTAGCCCTCACCTACCGTGATCTTTCCACCCGCGGCCGCTGTTTGAGGCCCCCTGATCACCTGGATACCTGTGTCTGAGAGAAAACTGCTCCTAGGCAAACATTGGACAGAGGCCACTGAGACCCATGCAAGCCCTAGGGAGTCAGAGGAGGCCAGAGGAGGCTGTAGCTCCTCTCGAGTAGTTGCTTGACGGTGGTTGGAGGCTTCCCTATGCTGATCTGCTGGTGAGCCTGGGAGGTTGAACAGGGATCGAGTCACAGCCACCGGCGTTGCAGCTGCCCCGGCGGTGTAAGAGGTCTGGGGTGGCTGCTTGCAGGCCTGCCTGTTGCCTGGGACTCGACCCTGACTCATGCCTGCCCCTCCCTAAACCCACACGAAGCAGCTTGGCAGGGTGGCTGGAGTCACCGCGAACGGAGCACCCACCCGGTCGTGCGGTGCACTAAAGCAGGCCCTCCCGTAGCTGAGCCGCCCTACCTGGGCTGCCTAGGCAGGTGCCCTGGCAAAGCAGCGGAGGACGCTGCGGGATGAACCTACCCCGGTACCTAGTGCATGGAGCTAAGTGGAACTCTGCCCATATTCTGGAGTCCGGGCCCGCTTTGGCCCATGCGGGTGGTCTTGGGGCGAATGATCGAGTGAGGGGGAGAAAAAACTCGCTCCATCCTGCTCCCACGTAGAGGGGGCTGGAGGGGCACCCAGAGGCCTAATGACTGGCTATCCCACCTGGAGGCTGCCGCACTGTAAATGGGCCATGGTGTGTGTTCACCTCAATGGAGCAACGAGGAGGAAGAGGGCTCAGCATCATGGAAGCCTTCCTCATCGCCCAGTGAGCACCTTAGCATCTGCCCTTGTTTTCTGCAGAGTCCCTTCTGCTCCCATGTCAAGTGGGATCCCCACTCTGACTTCGGTGGCTCGGGCAATTGGCTTGTGCTCTGAAGATACAGGCCTATACCACTGCTTTGGACCGAGGAGGCAATACAGCTTTTTGCGAGTGGACTGTCCCGCAATGCTGTGCCGGTGGAGAGCCTACCTTTGCTTTGTGTCTTCACTCTCCTGGCTCACCTTCAAACGTTCTGCATGGCAGGACTTTTCTGGGACCATAGCTACTCACCTGCTAGAGGTGGAGTGGGTGTGGTGAGGCTCCTGGTTCCTGTGGCTGGCCTACACCCCCTGCGACTGGCTTCCGTGTACAGACCTGCTGGTTGAGCCTGCCTCATGGCCTCCTCTGAAGGCAAACAGGAGCGTTTAGCGCGTGACATGCTCATAAAACATGCTGGAGGAGCCACATGTGACAAATCCAAAGCAACTGATATGGGCCCGAGGCTGAAGATCCAGATGGCCCTGTTAACCGTTCCTTCATGGAATCACTCTTTGCCTCTTTTCAGGAAGACCTACAAGCAGTCAAAAAGGATCTTTCTACAGATGTGCAAGAGGTTCATAGAGACTTGAATGAAGTAGGTGAAAGAGTCGCTGCCGTGGAAGACGGAGCTGCGAGGAGAGACGAAGAAGTTGAGGGCCTGCAGCAGGTAGTAATTTGCCTCCAGGAACAACAAATGGCCTGCAGGCAATATTGAAGACTTTAAAAATAGGTCCAGGAGAAACAATATTTGGATCCGGGGAATTCCGACAGCCGTGGATGGTACCGATCTGGACGACTATGTGCAGGAAGTGTTCCATCTTGTGTTGGAGTCCCCTACTGAGGCGGTGATAAAGTTAGGCAGATGCCACTGGGTTGGCCCACTGAGACAAGCAAAGCAGCCCCCAGTGGACATATTGGTGTGTGTGCATGACTTTTAAACTAAAGAGGCCATTCTTCGTAAGGCCTGCGAGGCCCACCCACTTCAATACAGGGGCCACTCCCATCCGTAATTTCAGAACTTAGCAATGATCACTCTGCAAAAGCGGCATGACTATAGGCTGGTCACAACTCACCTGAGAAATTCTGTAATCTCCTGGTCTTCGGGTCATCCTTTTTGACTCATTTTCCGCTTTGAGGGTAGGGTCTGACAAATGGAAAAACAACAATTAATGGACCGAATGTTGCACAATGGCAAAACATTCACCCCCAGTCACAGATCTGAGTTTAATCTATTATTTTGCTCACCACACCACCCCAATTCAGACATGGCCATATGCAAATTCTTGACCCTGTGCCTCATGGGAACAGTCCAGTCCGAACTGCCAAGCATGTCTTCCCTGGACCAGAATCAAGCATCCTAGGACCGGTTTCTGGCTATCAGCCGTCATCAGCCAGGATAGCTTGATTCCAGTGGCATGGAGAGCACGGGACTCACGTCTGAGCATACCCGTCCCACTCGGGCTGACAAATGCAAAAACAACAATTGATGGACGGAATGTTGCACAATGGCAAAACATTCACCTCCAGTCACAGATCTGGGTTTAATCCATGGTTATTTTGCTCACCACACCACCCCAGTTCAGACATGGCCATATGCAAATCAGTCTTGACCCTGTGCCTCATGGGAACAGTCTAGCCCGAACTGACAAGCCATGTCTTCCCTGGAGCAGAATCAAGCATCCTAGGACCGGTGTCTGGCTATCAGTCGTCATCAGCCAGGATAACTTGATTCCAGTGGCATGGAGAGCACGGGACTCACGTCTGAGCATACCCGTCCCACTCGGGGTGACAAATGCAAAAACAACAATTGATGGATGGAATGTTGTACAATGGCAAAACATTCACCCCCAGTCACAGATCTGGGTTTAATCCATCATTATTTTGCTCACCACACCACACCACCCCAGTTCAGACATGGCCGTATGCAAATCAGTCTTGACCCTGTGCCTCATGGGAACAGTCCTGCCCAAACTGCCAAGCCATGTCTTCCCTGGACCAAAATCAAGCATCCTAGGACCGGTTTCTGGCTATCAGCCGTCATCAGCCAGGATAGCTTGATTCCAGTGGCATGGAGAGCACGGGACTCATGTCTGAGCATACCTGTCCCACTCGGGGTGACAAATGCAAAAACAACAATTGATGGACGGAATGTTGCACAATGGCAAAACATTCACCCCCAGTCACAGATCTGGGTTTAATTCATCGTTATTTTGCTCACCACACCACCCCAGTTCAGAAATGGCCATATGCAAATCAGTCTTGACCCTGTGCCTCATGGGAACAGTCCTGCCCAAACTGCCAAGCCATGTCTTCCCTGGACCAGAATCAAGCATCCTAGGACCGGTTTCTGGCTATCAGCCGTCATCAGCCAGGATAGCTTGATTCCAGTGGCATGGAGAGCACGGGACTCATGTCTGAGCATACCTGTCCCACTCGGGGTGACAAATGCAAAAACAACAATTGATGGACGGAATGTTGCACAATGGCAAAACATTCACCCCCAGTCACAGATCTGGGTTTAATTCATCGTTATTTTGCTCACCACACCACCCCAGTTCAGAAATGGCCATGCAAATCAGTCTTGACCCTGTGCCTCATGGGAACAGTCCAGCCCGAACTAGCAGCTCAGGTCCCTCTCTGATGCATGTAATGTTCTTAGTATTGAGCATCCACCTCACGATACTAGCCCCACCTCCAAATGTAATCAGGGGGAGTCCCGTAGACGGCGCAGGAGCCAACATAAATCAGCCCCTGAAGATCTGCATCCTCACCCCGAGACCATAATGAGGAGAGAGTCTGTACTTCGTACAGTGTCCAGAGAGGGGGTGGAAATCAATGGAACTTGACTCCAGGTCTGATAACTATGTTGCTCAACCTTGGCAGGTGGGATCTGGGGTGGTGGGGATGGGTGTGGGGCTTCCTCATGTCTTGTTGATGGCAATTCCTGTTGATGCCACCCCCTTGCTGATATTCCCAGGTTTGGTGATCTGCTTACGGTCACACATGGACTGTTCTTTCCGTTGCAGTTTTTTTTGGGGGGGGGGGAGTTCTTTTTCCTTCTAACAGCACGATGCACGCTCGGCCATTCTGCAAACTGGTTCTTGGACCCACCTCTGAGCCGACCCCGACACCCCGGGGGAGGGCAGTTACATATCACTTTTTCCTACCCTCACGCTACGGGCCTGAGAAATTCTTAGCCTTTACATCCAGGGCCTTAATAAACCAATTAGGAGAGCAGATATCCTTTCGCTACTTGAACAAAACGGGGGAATATCTGTCTAATCCAGGAGATTCACCTGCTGGCAAAAGACTTTTATAGGATGCAGTCTCAGCGCTTTCCTCTGCCATTTTGTTCCTCCGGCCCTACTAAAAAGGGAGGGGTTGCCATCCTTTTTTCCAAATGCTTCACTGGGGAGGTGCTGTCCATGATTGCAGAGATCTGGGGCTACTACTAGAATTGTGAAGTAATCTGGTAGACAGGATTGATGTAGAAATGTAGTTTATTCCTGGCAAACAGCTTAAACATCCACAGAGCTCAGAAGTCTCTCTCTCAGTGTTCAACTCCCAGATACAGAATGTTCAGGCACAGAGGAAACATAACAATTCTAAAAGAACTACTAACATAGAATACTACACACTCCACATATGAATGGGTTCCTTTCATTTTACCTTTGCCTCTGTCTCTGCTCCTAATAAACTGCAGGAGGGATTCTCAATGGACTCACTGGTCAATGTTCTTTTAGTCCCTGGATGCATCTATGGTGGTCGGGGGAGACTTAAATCTAATGATGGACTCTGATCTTGACTGCTCTGGCCAGCAAACAGACCAGACCGGGTCCTTCTCACCTGTAGGCCCCTGTTGGTTCGCTGACTATGGTCTCCATGCACTATGGAAACGAGTCCACCCTGGTGAAATGGAGTACATATTTCTCTGCATTGCACACAAGACGTTCGCTCAAATTGATCACTTTCTAGCTACCCCGTCACTACTAGATCACATAAGAATACTACCACTGAGCCATGGTCTTTATTTGACCATGCACCTATCACCTTATCAATGCAGTTGCCCACATCTCCATCTCAGAGGCCGCAATGGCGACTTCGCAATACTATGTGACAGTCCCCTACTACGGTGGACACGCAACAGGTGGTGATCACAGAATACTTAGCCACTAACACTGTGGAGGAGATTTCACTGGCCTCCATATGGGAAGCCTTAAAGCTAGTCATCAGAGGATAGTTCATTTCTCTCTCTGCTGCATAGAACCACAGGCATTGAGACAAATGTGGAGAAACGAGAGGAAGGTCTCTGAGATGGAGACTATCCATTAGCGGACTGGTAGGGAGTAAGAGACGGCGTAGCTCCAGCTTAAACGGCTAGATTTAGATAGAGCAGAATTCGCAATGCTGCGCCTTAAACATTAATTTTACTTTTAGAACAATTGTAGTTTTCATATGTTAGTGCACAGGCTTAGCAGCAAATGGCACGCTCGATCAGTGAAATCTATTTCCACTAGCCCAGACACTGAGACAAGCAATGATGAGGGCATTGCTGCAGCTTTCCAGGCCATCAATGCCCTCCTTTACTCTTCTTCAGAAGGGCCGACCCTGGGGAATACCTTCGCGATGTGGTTCTCACTTCCCTACCCCCTCGGAAGCAAGCACCCTGGATCAACCTATCAGTGTAGCGGCAGTCATTTCAGTGATAGCCCACTTAAAGCCCATGAAGTCCCCTGGCCCGGACGGCTTCAGCGCTGTTTTATAAAACATTTTGTCCAGAACTGGCCCCCTGGTCACACAGCTGTTCAATTCTTTCTCCCAGTCTGGCTCCCTGACAGATTCCACGTTGGCAGCTTCTATGTCAGTCATTCTCTGGCCTGTTAAAAACCCTACTTGCTGTGGATCATATAGGCCAATCTTGCTACTCAACATCGACATGAAGATCTTTGCGAGCATGTTGGCTTACCGCCTCAATCCCCTGATGCCAGGCCTTATTGACCCAGATCAATCAGGCTTTATTCTTGTTCGCCAGTGCGGGGACAACACAAAGTAGATACGTCATCTTATAGACAAGGTACATTGGTCGGGTAAGGAAGCCCCGCTGTTTTCTATAAACGCCGAAAAGGAGTTTGACCGGGTGGATGGCCTTATCTCTTTAACACGCTGCAATGATTTGGCATTTGCAAGAGGTATAGGAAATGGATACAGAGCATGTGCAATGATCCTAGAACATTGGAGAGGGTGAACGGCATCCAGTCCTGTAATTTTTCTATCAGGAGGGCCACGCTCCAAGAGCGCTCACTTTTGCGGCTTCTCTTTGCTTTAAATATGGAGCCACTGGCACAGAAGCTTAGGGACAGTCTCACAGTCACAAGGATTCCGTTTGTACCCGACCACCACATGATAAGCCTCTACACTTACAATGTCAATTTCTTGGTTACAGAGCTTCTGAGCTCACTCCCAGCTATAGTTGCTAAGCTTCAAGCATTCAGCTCAGGGTTCGGTATGCAGATGTATCAAATCCTGAATCTCTCAGTGGCTCCAGCGAATGAATTGACATTTGGATCACAGTTTCCTTTCGAGTGGGTTATGGAGGACATTTCCTACCTTGGCATTTCTCAGATGGAAACTTTACCCGAGAATGTGGCCGTAAACTACGCATCCCTTGCCTACCAGATTTGTAAGGACCCGTCTATATGGAGCCGTTTGCTCCACTTGTGGTTAGGGAGAATGGAAGTGGTTAAGGTGTCTATTCTCCCCCACATTCTTTATATACTCCAGACTTTACCCCTGACCCCCCACTCAAGGGGATCCACTCACTACAATTCGAAATTCACAAATTCATATGGAATGGGAAGAAACCCCACCTGAATAAGCATCTCATCTACTGCCCAAAGCCTGAAGGTGAGCTTGCGGTGCCCCAGTTGCCCTGTTATTGCCATGTCTCTATGTTGAGATTTGTAGTAGGGTGGAAGAGACAGCTTTCCGGGAAGCACTGGGCTTTCATGGACCAGGCTGTTACTGGCACGCAGATTTGGAAGGAGGTATGGCTCCCCCGCCAACACAGAGCCTGAGGATTGTACTCCTCACCTGTGACGAAAGAAGCCTTAAATGTCTGGAACGCTGTTGCATTAATTAATTTATTTATTTATAGCATTTCTAGAGCGCACTGTCACCTGTCAGGCATCCTGACAGGTTAAATCCAGTTTGACCACTTTCCCCTCGCCAATTACTCCTTTTTTCGCAAACTCTGACTTTGTTCCTGGGATGGCACAGGGCGGATTTCGAATATGGATAAATGGCAGGTGTAAGTGACTGGGCTGCCTATTTGATCTAGACGGATTTCTTTCTTTTGGTCATCTTTCTTAAATCTGATTACTCCCTCACTGACATAGATCATGTTTCATATCTTCAGCTTCGATATTGGGCACCGTGTCCCGGAACAGGACAATGCGCAGACCGAAAGATGACCCCATTTGAGAAGTGGCTGTCCCTCAAGATGAAGGATAAGTGCTTGATCTCCAAAAGCTATACATTACTTGGGAAGCATGGGCCACTGGTTGGGTCCCAGGGGCAGCGAAGAATGGAGGCCAAGATAGGTAGTACCCTCACGAGTAAAGAGTGGGAGGACATACATTACAGAGTACATCACACTGCACACACCATGGCTAGCACTGAAACTTCATACAAAATTACTTTGTATTGGTATTACACCCCAGTGCGGCTGCATAAGTGGAATGCAAGCCATTCGGAGGCCTGTTGGAGAAGCTGCAGCAGTACCGGGACCCTCCTTCTTCTCTTATGGCATTATACCAAGCTCACTAAATATTGGGAGCAGGTCCTAGATGACATTGGCTCAGCTTTTGACACTGCAATCCCACGGTTCCCGGCATACACCCTTCTGGATCTCCCAAACCTCCTGATGATTCCTCTCCACTCCAATAGGGGGAGGCAGATGGCTCTTGCTTTGAATGCATCCGACCAATTGATACTGGCGTTGTGGATAAAACGCCAGAACACAATGCTTGGTTGCATAAATTATGGTTCCTCTTGTGAAATGAGAAGCTATCCTTGGCAGTTACCTCCGGGCCTTCCTCCTATGCAGAACTATGGGCCCCTTTATTTCGCATTCTTTCTTTGAAATTCAGGGAGCTGACCTGCCCATCATACTTCCGGCTTCTCCGTCTCATCCCGACGACCCCCCCTGAGGGCTTATTGGCCTAAATGTAATACATGGTGTGCTAGGTACCTCTGAGAATCTTCTTGATTGTTAAATTGTTCAGTTTTCTCACAAGTTTGAAGGAAGGATAGGAGTTGGGGGAGGTAGTTATTTCCTTCTTATTTTCCTTTCCAAATTCTATCATATTCAGCCTAGCCTCGCTGTCGACCCCAGGGTTGTGGGCAGTTGATGTGTACTGCAGCTGGAACAGGGCTGGCCCTGTTGGGTTGTAGGTGACATGCTGTGGTATAATGCATATGGGCTGTTATAAACAGAATTGATCTTAAAACTAGTAGAAATAGTGGGTTTGGGGTAGAAAAGATGACCTACACCCCCAGATGTAGTCACTAAGGGGTATATTAGCTGCTGGGGATGGTAGCTCATTGGCCACTTGCACCCACACCTATAAGATCCCTAAATCTAGGATATAAGATCCCTGACACTGGAACCTCAGTTGTGAATCAACCTGCATCAAAGAGGACAAAGAGACCTGTGTCTGCAACAACAGGACTTGTCCAAACCAAAATCTTGATACCTACACCTCTGGAAACACTCTTGGAACTGCCTGATTGAGACTTGTCCTAGTCTAAATCTCAGTTCTCTCAGACACAGGGACCCCCTGTGAGAGCCTGAAGCACCTTCAGACTCACCTGGACTAGTAGCACTAGTCCCCAACAAACTGCAGGTAAACAACGCTCCGGATCTGAAGAATCACTGGTCATTAGGCCCTCCAAAGGAATGACCAATCCTAGTGGTCTGGTGCATTGTGGGAACTATAATCCTTCCTTCCATGAAGTTACAGGCAGCTACTGTGTTCCCCGGGTTCACCAGATGTCGTAGTACCCATCTGCTGTGTTTACCGCTGCTAAGCCTTGTTGGGCCCCAGTCTGGCAAATGACCCCTGCACTCAGCGCTGCACCTGGAGAGAACTCCATATGACTTTAATTCAACATCAGCAGCAACTCAGTTGTTGAGTTTTTACATTTTGTTTCCCACTGCACCGTGTGAGCAGTAAAAAGCAGCTCTCCCACAGCTCCTGTACAGCACCAGGGACAGCCCAGGCAACTCTGCACCTGAGTTCCATGGGCCTGGTAAAATGTACCTGACTGTTGTGGCTTGGTTCCGGGACCTGCATCACCTTTACCCGCTGTGGGTTCCACGCAACTCGACCTGCAAGGGACCAACTGTCACTGGTGGGTTTTACTATTGACAGTAATAATAAAGTTTTTCACTGTATCATTTTGCTCCTAAAATCCATAACTCTGGTTATATGCATCTGATTTTATTCATGTTGATGTCAAAAGTGAGATAAAAATCTGAGTTATATTATAAATTGGTGTTTTGCATTTCGTTCGAGTCGCGTCAATTACGTATCATCCATGTTGGTACTCTGAAATGCTTTACACATGTTCCTGGAGTAAAGCCTGACTTCTCTTTGCCAGTCTACCAGGACTGAGCTAAGGATGTATTATTGTGGATCCAAGGACCATCCTTGGGGTTTGTGAGAGTATAGCATAATGAAGCATAACCACCATCACCACATAATACTCCACCTTCCTACACTTATTGTAAGTGCTGGCGGTGTTTCCAGAGGGTGATGAGGTGGGGATGAGACCTGGGGAGCATGCACCACCAGTAAGTTGGAGAAATGTATACATTGGGAATTTATCAGTGGAAAGTCAAAAGCCTGGACACAGACCCATCTAAGCGATGTGGCTTATTTTTATAATATGTACAGCGGGGAGGACCCAGACAGTTCTGTTTACTGCCACACAGCAATGCGGGTTAAGGGTGCTATTGAACACACTACCTGACATTTGCATAGTACCTGGGCCTATTCAAGGCAGCATTCACTTTAGCATTCTTTACAGCCTGGAGGGTCAGTGAGCTAGTGGCCTCCTTCAGAACTAACCCAGGGAACAAATGCATGTGGCTTTCCGACATGTTCTTGGGAGAAAGACATATAGTACAAAACCCTAGGTGGTCAAAGACTGACCAGGAAGGAAAAGGCAAAGTCACTTGGTTCAATGGACTCGCTTCCCCTAAGCACTGCCCTGTATGTCAGATGCGTAGCTACCTGCAGGACAGACCATAGGGTGGCCCCCATTGTTCATGCATATTGACGGAATGTATCTCAGCAGACTCCGGCTCACTGCTGTGATGTGTATGGCTTTAGCATGGGCTGGGCTCATGCCTGAGTCTTTCAGATCACATTCTTTTTGCTTTGGCGCAGCCAGGACCACTTCTGCCTTCAACCTGGGGATAGAAGGGATCATGTGGCTAAGCAGGTGGGAATCCCGTGCCTGCAAGGCTTACATCAGACCAGATGGCAACTATTGCAGGGCTCAATTTTGTCGCCACAGAGGTTGCATGCAGAAGACGGAGGGTTTGGAGAGTAGGCTACTCCTGCATTACCAGGGTCCAGTGATTCGCTAGCGCACTGTACGCTGTACAGAGGGCTATGGCTGAGCAACACCACACTTGTTTGGATAGACAAGCCATGCATGAGAAGGACACAGCTTTTGCCAGGAGTTGACAAACTGCTGCGAGCACTGGAAAAACATGACGCCAATGTTGGACACCTGGGTCGCAATGACCTCACCGAGCTAGGGCCCAAGCAACTGTTGGAAATGGGCTGTGAGGTGATAGCAAGATTTGAATGGAGTGGGGCTGTGTGTCACAGTGTGGTAGAGAGGTCCAGACGGAAGCTTAACTTCTCAATGAGTACATTTTGCAAGGGCATGGGCTGGGAAGTTGTCAGGCATGGCCTCTTTAACCTAAAGATGCCAGATTGCTATTCGGATGACCAGGTTAATTTACCCAGGGTAGGGTGACATGTTCCTGAGAGTTCTGAAAGTGCAACACTTATGAACCAGCAGGCAGTGTAGAGATTTGAGACGGGCAAAGATATTACACGGTCAATCAAATCCAAGTGCAAATCTGGCCGCAGAATTATGAATATGTTGAAGTTTGAAGAACAGGTAGCCCAGCAGACCTATGCACAGACAAATGCAATAGTCTACTTGAGAGATGAAGAGAGCCTTGATCAAATGATCTACAGCATTTGAAAGGGATGAACGGTAAAACCTTGCTGAGAAAAGGAAGGAAACTGCTATAAATTAGTTGATCTGTGCATCAAATAATAACCGGCTGTCAAACATTATACCTAGATTGTGGGCCGATGAGGAGGGGTCGACGGGGAACCAAGATCAAGGGGACACCAGGTGGAGCATCAAGGAGAGAATTTACCAAAAAGCAGTAATTCTGTTTTTATCAAAATTCAGCAAAGGGAGAATTTACCAAAGAGCAGTAATTCTGTTCTTATCAAAATGCATGCATAGGGAGTTGGAAGTCATTCAATGCTAGATAACACATAGGCAATCCTTGAACGGAGTCTGTGTGAATTCATGATCAATGTCTAGATTAACTGTATGCTATCTGCTTAGGCAAATATGGTAAAGTCAATGACTAGATCAGCATTTGCAGAAGTGGTGACATAAAGTTTGATAAGGGTGGGGCTGAGGGCTGATCCTTGAGGTACGCCACATACAAAGGTTAGGCGGGCGGTTGGAGGGAATGCAGGAGTGGTTGCGTTGCGCGAGTGTTGGCGGGTAGTAATTATTTATTAACAAAATAAAGGACTTACCTGAAACCGGTGGCTGCCTCCTGCTTGGCGCCTCCTTTTCTCTTCCTGGTCCCAGCAACCCCTGGGGAAGACTCCCATCCAATCACCATGCTGCAGAGCAGCACCGGGATTGTCTTGAGTGGGCTGAAAAGACGCTCCACTCAGGTCAAAAAGTCTTTTTTTTAAAAATGTTTTTTTATTAGAACAGGAAATAAAGCCAGTCTTAATAACATCTAAAACGCATAGATGATAAATAACTTAGAAAAACAATAGCAAGACAAGAAATTGATAGATCCTAGTTAACCAATTCCTTGATACATAGATGATGAATCTTATCTATCGAATATGAAACAAATTTCTTAGTAGTCCCCTGTTAAAAGATGGCTAATGACAAATAAAAACATTTGTATCCATTACATACTATCTGATCTAAAAAAGCAAATCACAGAGGATGACATTCTTATATAAAATGCATATGTGTATAGCCGCTTATGTATCTTTAACCATTTAAAAAATGTAAAGTGCAGTGTGCAAGAGAAAACAAAAAAACTTTTTTAACGGATACATGAGTGTCATAAATTCTTTAAAGTGCATTGTGCTAATAGGGGCCATTTACTCTTATGATCAGTTTTCATCAGCAGCCTCATTAGAAGAGAAATTACACCAAATACCCCTGAATCTTACAGTTGCTCCTATGCGTTTAGCACAGGCCTCCTCTAATCTACAGGTCCTAGACATTTTATTAAACCAGTGCTCAATGCTGGGTTGTATATTAGTTCTCTAATTTTGAAGAATAAGTGACCTAGCAACTGCAATAGCAATTAAACTAAAGTACTGTTGATATTTTGTAAAACATTTCACTTCTCTGGAAGAACCAAATAGCACCAACATGGCTGATGGCTCAGTTAATAATGATAGAATCCGAGAAATTTCGGCAAAACCCCCTTCCGATATTGCTGTAAATTATTACACTCGCAAAATATATGCAACCTCCATCACCCTCTTTATTGCATATCACACATTGATTCAGGCTTGTTCGGAACATTTTAGACAATCTTAGGGGTGTATAATATAATACCCATCTGGATAAAAATGTAATCCTTTCATAATTAGCGCCTCTGAGTGCTTTATTCGCTAATTCGCTAAGCTGTTTCCATTCTTTGGTGTTGAACTTACAGCCCGTTTCTGAGAAAATCTTTAGGGGCTCTATCGTCAAAATCTCATCATAATTGGTCTTTTGATGAAGCAACCGATGCCTACACCAAATCTCTACCATTTTATTTGCCATCTGCTTAGCAACTTGACGTACCGTCTCCCCCAGCATTGAATAATTCGTTTTAAGAAAATTTGCTATTTGTAAAAACCTCAGAAAGAGAGCAGTATTCAATGTAGTAGCCTGCAAATGATCCGGTTCCCAGGTAGTTAATGTTTCTTTATTATAAAAATCCCCGAGCTGGGAGTACCCCAGACCTTGCCACACCTCGTCAAGCCCTCTATGCAATATAAGACCTCCTACTGCACAATCTTGTATAGGGGTATATGCATGGAATGTAGGGATATCTTGTGACTTAAAAATAACTGAGTTCTCTCAGCCAGTGTGAGTATCACCTTGTATCTTGCTTCGCATGTCGTAAAAACACAGGGAGTTCTGTCATACTTTCCTTCAACATATGTATCAAAAAAATTTATCAAAAACTGAATTTTTGCCATCCTCTCAATGGGTGGCAAGATCATTACGATTTTCCGAATCCTCACAGCTAGGGGTTCAATGAACAATGAAAACAGGAGGGGGATAACGGGCATCCCTGACGAGTGCCACGTTTAATATTAACCTTCCCAGCTTCTGACCCATGAATAATGATTTTGGCTCCTGCACAATTATAAACTTTTTTAGCATCTGTAAAAATCGTAGCGGAAAACCAAACTTTCATAAAATAAAAAATAAAGCACTCCAAGCTACTAAATCAAAAGCCTTTTCGGCATCCATCATAATAATCACCGCATTGGCCTTATTACTAGAAAAATAATCGATGGCCTGCGCTAAAAAATATGTATTGGATGCCATCAAACTGTCGTGCCGTGAGAAATGGCACTAGGACCCTGGGACACAGGGTGGGGACAGGGTGAAAAAGAAAGGATACAAGGACAATAAATGGTGATAACAGAAAAGTAAAAGGAAAGAAGGAAACACATTAAAGGGGACACAAAGAATAAAGGGCAAATAAAGAAAAGAATGGCAGACCCAAAACCAAGTGCACAATACAGAAGACCACTACCATTCAGCCTTTCTGAACCACAAACAGGAATTAGATGGGAAAAGTGGATCAGACGATTCGAAAACTACACGGAAGCGACGAATGTAACAAAAGCAAAGATGAGAGGCCTATTTGTAAACCTAGTAGGAGATGAAGTGGAGGACCTAATGGTAACCCTGCCGAAAGAAGAGATTGCCACCTATGAACAACTAAAGAAATGCTTAACGGATAAATTTGACCCGCAAAGAAACGTTGACTTTGAACGATACACCTTCATGATCGCCTTCCAACAAGCGGAAGAGTCTCTGGATGATTTCGCGACTCGATTGCGGAAGCTGGTGACTCACTGCGCTTTCGACAAATTCGACAATGAACAGGCAATAAGGTTGAGCATCATCGAAGGCTGTCGTGACATCGATTTTCGCACAAGGATCCTAAAGGAGCCGATCTCATTGGAAAACATTCTGGCACTAGGGAGGGCTGAAGCCAGGGCGACAGAACACGCAAAGGAAATGGAACGAGGCAAAGGACGAGGCACAGAACGGATTCAGCGCATAACAAACAACCGCTCAGGAGGCTGGAAGAAAGACAAAAATGACCAGACAGCGAGAAAACAAACGGAAGGAACTTGCTACAGATGAGGACTAGAGTTCCCGCACAGAGGCCCATGCCCGGCGTTCGGCCAGACCTGCAGAAAATGCAATGGAAGAGATCACTATGCCAGTGTGTGCCAAGGGAGGCAATTCAGAAATGACCAAAGAAGGCCGGGAAGAGCACGAATGCCAACAAACAGACACATCAGACATGTTGAGACAGGGGCTAGAAGCTCATCAGGAGAATCTGAAGAAGAGGAAGAAGAAGAAAAAACGGAACGACTATACCTCATGACCGCAGAGTCAGAAACAGACGAGGAAGATGATGATGAAAGAATATGCCTGATAGACAAGAAGAAAATAAAGAAAACAGAGTCAGTGAATATCAAGGTCGGGCCACATGAAGCAGAAATTGTTTTGGACAGCGGTGCAACATGCAACATCATGTGTGTCTCTGAATATGACAAGATGGAAAAGAAGCCGATTTCAAAACCCTCTCGAGTCAGAGTATTCACGTGGGGGGCCAAAAGACCAGTGACAAACATGGGAAAACGCAAAGAAGAGCTGACATACAAAGATCAAAAAACAACTGAAGAGATACATGTACTGAAAGGAGACATCCCAGCACCATGTCTACTGAGTAACGTCACAGCTCAAGTGATGGGTCTTATGGCAATGACCTACAACATGTCGGAAAAGAAAAACATTTTGAAGGAATACCCCAAGCTACTAAGAGGGCTAGGAAAGCTGAAAGACCGACAAATAACACTGCACATTGACGAGACGGTGAGGCCAGTCGCCCAGCACCACAGAAGAGTGCCAATACACCTACAGCCACAGGTAGCAGAAGAGCTAGAAACACTACTAAAACAAGACATAATAGAACCAGCAGAAGGACCGACACCATGGGTATCGCCAATCGTGGCTGTTCCAAAGAAAGACACCTCAAAGATAAGAATATGTGTAGACATGAGGATACCGAACAAGGCCATCGAACGTGAACGACATCCTGGGCCACACTTAGACGACATGATCAGCTGTCTCACAGGCACAAGGCGTTTTTCCAAACTGGACCTGTGAAAAGGGTACCACCAACTGGAACTGGATCCTCAGTCTCGGTATATCACAACGTCCTCAACCCACCTAGGTCTATTCAGGTACAAACGTTTGAGCTTTGGAATCTCGTCAGCGGCAGAGATATTTCAAGAAACGATAAGACAGATAATAAGGCCAATAAAGAACAGTCTAAATTACAGCGATGACATTTTAGTGTTCGGCAAGTCAGATGAAGAGCATGACAAAGCTCTAAGAGAAGTGTGCTCACACCTGGAGCAATCTGGCTTAACGCTAAATGAAGACAAGTGCGAACTAGGGCGGAATGAACTAGTTTTCTTCGGCTACATTTTCTCCAGGAAAGGTATGCGGCCGGACCACAGCAAGGTGGAAACACTGGAAAAAGCGAAACAACCAACGGATGTAGCGGAAGTAAAGTCATTTCTTGGCCTAGCAAGTTACTGCGCAAGATACATAAGAGACTTTGCCACTATAAGCGCACCACTAAGAGAGTTGACAAAACAAGGACAAAGTTTCCTGTGGACTGACGAATGCAGCAAAGCATTCGAGGAAATAAGACATGTCGTCACAGCAGTGGATCATCTGGCCTATATTGACCCGAGACTGTGCACCGAGCTAACGGTAGACGCCAGCCCAGTGGCACTAGGAGCAATACTGGCGCAGCATCAACAAGGAAGGGACTCCCCAAGACAAATAGTGGCATACGGAAGCAAGAGCTTGTCAGAAGTGGAAAAAGGATACTCGCAACCAGAAAAAGAGAGCCTGGCAGTGGTATGGGCCTGCGAACACTACCACATGTTCATCTACGGGAAGCCATTTACAATCGTAACAGACCACCAGGCGCTCACAACAATTTATGGAAATCCAAATGCAAAAATACCGCCCAGGATAGAACGATGGGGGATCAGGCTGATGGACTACAATTCAAGATTCAAGATTATTCACAAGCCAGGAAAAGAGCACAACCCGGCTGACTATGTGTCGCGACACCCTCTGCCTCAGGCATCTCAAGCAACAACAATGGCAGAAGAGTACCTCAACTTTGCACTAAAACTGAGCACCCCAAAAAAAATCACATTGGAAGAACTTTAAGAGGAGATAAAAAAAGACCGCACCATGCAGGAATCAATGAAGATCACCAAACAGCAAAGATGGAGACATGTAAACAGCAACAGTCATGTGGAAAAAGGGGTAGAAAAAGAAGAACTGTTAGCTTTCAAAAGAGTAAGTGAAGAACTATCGGAATGCGGAAACGGAATAATAATGAGAGGCACACGGATAGTAATGCCCAGGACACTGAGAAAAAGGACCGTGGAGCTGGCACATGAATCACACAGAGGAATTGTAGCAAAAAGAAGATGCTGCGGGAAAAAGTGTGGTTTCCGGGACTAGACAACATGGTGGAAGAAACGGTGATGCGCTGCCACATTTGTCAAATAACAGGGCCGCCATCAAAGCCCGTACCACTACAAATGTCTCCACTACCAAAAGCAGTGTGGACAGAGCTGGCAGCAGACTTTTATGGGCCCTTAGAAATAGGAAGCTATCTGTTAGTGATCATCGATGAGTACTCAAGATTTCCAGTAGTGAGACCAGTAGCATCAACGTCAGCAAATGCGACCCTGCCTGTGCTAGATGACGTATTCGCAGCATGGGGCTCACCCCACTCACTAAAGACAGACAATGGCCCGCCATTCTCTGGCGAGGAATTCAAGAAGTTCATGGCATACCTGGGAATAAATCACCGAAGAATAACGCCGCTGTGGCCGCAGGCAAACGGCATGGCAGAGAGGTTCATGGGAACTGTCAAGAAGGCGATACAGAGACCAAAGCTGATGCAAATCTCACATGGACAGGCCCTCTGCCAGGTGCTAAGGGACTATCGCAACACACCACACAGCTCTACGGGAAAATGCCCTGCAGAGCTGGTCCTAGGGCGATCAAGCAGAACAAGATTGCCACAGCTAAAGGAGGCAGAGCAGCCAGATCAAAAGGACATCGCGACAAGAGACAAGGAACAGAAAGCGAAGATGAAGGCGTATGCTGACAAGAGAAGACACGCGAAGGGCACAACGATTAAAGAAGGAGACACTGTGCTAGTGAGACAGAGACAAGTGAAAAAGTCGGACAGCGCATTCGCAAAGGAACCTCTGAATGTGACTGAAGTCAAAGGGCCCATGATCACGGCATCAGTGGGCAAATATCGCATCACGAGGAACAGCTCCCACTTCAGGGAACTAAAAATAAAGGAGGAAGAGACACCAAAGCAAGAGCAGAGTGAAGACACTGCACCAACAGAATCATCAACGGACATCATAGATCAACGACCAAGATGAAAGTGCAAGAAGACAAAGAGACTAATTGCGGAGATGTAAAGAGAGACAATAGTCGGACAAGCACATGTAAGAAGGATGGAACTCTGGTCGCACGTATCAATCTCTCTCTCTCTCTCTCTCTCTCTCTTTCTCTCTCTCTCTCTCTCTCTGCCTCTCTCTCTCTCTCTCTCTCTCTCTCTCTCTCTTTCTTTCCTTTTGTTCACAACAAAGGGGGAGATGTCGTGCCGTGAGGAATGGCACTAGGACCCTGGGACACAGGGTGGGGACAAGGGACACCGGACACCACATCCGGTCAGGGGAGGGGATCAGGGGTCATTAAGGAGCAGGACCTCGGAGCAAGAGGTCGGGGGGTAACGCAGGACAGCGAATATATCTGTAACTGTAATAAAGATCATCTTGGAACGTCCTACCGTCTCCTGTGTGTTTCCTGGGTCGGAGAACACGACACAAACGACCTGGGATAAAACCACTTTGGTCGCTATGAACCGCTTGTTCTGCACAAGAAGCTATCCTCTTTGCCCAGATTTTCATGAGCAATTTATAATCTGTATTTAACAGACTAATAGGACGATAAGAACTGACATCACAGTGATTTTTAAGAAAAACTATTAACACAGATTCCTTAAAACCTTTGGGAATATCAATACCTTCGTTTATTTCATTAAGCAATTTTACTAGAAAGGGAAGTAATTCATCTTGAAATGCCTTGTATACTTCTACGGGGATCCCGTCAGCTCCACTGGCATTGACATTAGGCATACTTTTTAATTCTGATTGAGCTTCTGAAATTCCTATTTGGGCATTCAATGCCTCCAAAAGCTGCTGTGATAACAGGGCAGCTCCAATGTACAAAAGTAACTCATTAACAGCCACATACATCAAGCGATTTAGGAATCGCAAACGGTGCGAATCGCAAAAATCGGCCTTTTGCGATTCCTAAATCACTATTAGGGATGCATCAAAAAGAAAAGACAAGAAATCGCTATTTTTTGCGATTTATAGAATTGCGATAGCATTTAAGGAATCGCAATTTGCGATACCTTAAATGCAATGCATGACATCCTTAACAATTGCGAATTCGCAATTAGGAGGGAAAAAATTACCATGAGGTAGGGACCTCATGGTAATTTGCGAAAATTCTAAAAAATGCATTTTTTTGCTTTTTTCACACTGTCATGTTGTGCACACACATGCCCTCAGGGCATGTGTGTGCACAACATATGTGCATAGATTGATTTCAGGGGTGCAACAGGGTGTCCTTTGGACACCCCTGCACCCTTGAAATCGCAATCTCAATTTGCGATTAGCTAATTGCGAATCACAAATTGAGATTGTCTTCCCATTCATTCCTATGGGCCTTTTGGCCCATAGGAATCAATGGGAAGGGATTCCTTAATTGCGACTCGCAAATTGTGAATCGCAATTAAGGAATAATAAGGAATCGCAAAAAAAATTGTGATTTTTTGATGCATTGCCGTTTGCGATTCCTTAATTGCGATTCCTTAATTTTCGCAATTAAGGAATCGCAAACGGCAATAATGATGCATGTACTTGTAAATCTGCTTCCTCTATTCTCTGGGTTTCTGCATGGATTTGATCCAAATGAGTAAGAAACACCTCAGCGATAGCCAGTTTGTCATCTTCTAACGTGCCTGGTGAAGGATTTTAGATTTGGCAAATTAATTGAGCTGCTTTTTGAGATTTCGTAGACCATGCCAGAAATCAACCAATCTGCTGACTTTCCTCGTAGAGCTTTTGTTGATAGGCCTTACTCCCTATAATCTCCTCGATTAAAAAGAAATCTTTCAATGTATCCTTAGCCGTAGCTAGCTCTTGCTGCTGTGCTTTTATAATTGGCTCTGGTGTATCTGTTAAGGTTACATTTAATCTGGCCTTTTCGACTGCAGTCTAAAGTGCCAAAATCTTATGTCTCCGTAAGTTATTTATTCTTGCCTTGTATGATATAGTCTAGCCTCTAAAAGTAGCTGTAAAAGCCTCCCAGACCGTAAACAGGGGGGCTGTATTTACATTAAGCTGAAAAAACTCCTTGATGAACTCTCTGGTTTCTGTTATCCAAGTCAAATCTTGTAGTAAGGATTTATCGAATTGCCATCTGGACCTCTTTTTTAAAGTGCTACTGAATTGTAACGTAAATTGAACTAAAGAATGATCTGAAAAAGAATTGGCCACTATTTCTGCTGGGCCATTGGCAACCAATTTATCCACTAAAAAATAATCCAGTCGTGAAGGTAAATTGTGAGAGAGTAGGATGACCTAGTCTGCAACGGTCTGATAATGAGAAATCTTTTGTAAAGCTGCTTATTAATTTTGCGGTTTTCGGCTTTAGTTGGCGCTTCGCCTTATTTGATTTATCAAGTGCCAGATTCTGAATGAAATTAAAATCAGTCCACAAAATGAATATACCTTCCATTCGTACTGTTAATTGATATATTTGACATAGTGCTGCGGTATCATCCTCAATAGGACTATAATAATTCACCAGGTTCAGGACTGCTTCCTGCAGCCTAACTTTCACCCAAAGCCATCTACCTTTCCCATCTCGTTAAACCTCCTTAACGTTCCAGTCGACAGTGTTCACTAATAAAATCCCTACCCCTCGGACAGCTAAATTAGCAGAAGAAAAATATGCCAGTGAGTACTTCTTGAGAAGTGCTATCTTCGGGATATCAGTCCTAAGGTTTGTTTCTTGTGAAAAAAACAATCTCTGGAGAGAGGTAGATAACCCAATTTAAATGAGCAGCGCTTTTCCGCGGGTTAAGTAATCTATTGACATTACATGTTACTATTTTATATTCTGCATTTATTGTTTTCATTTTCTTTGGCCTGCTGTATTCTGTATTTTCGATCCCATCTGACCTGACCTACACAATTTAGAGTAATTCTAAAAAATTGTTTATATCTTTCCTATTCATTTTTTGCTGCTAAAACCCCACCCGACACACCTCTACCCCTACCCCCAAGAACCCCGCCTGGAAATGTGGTCATTCCCTCAGGCCCCGCAAACCACATCTATTCCCCCCTTTCGATACTATGGGGTGCCCTGTTCCTGCAGCCTAGGTGATCTACCCCCCATACAACAGTGAAGACCTAACAAACATAAATCAATCAACAATCATTCCCAGTGATTCATTTCACAGTGGAAATCTATTTCAGTAGCTCATAAACTTCCTCTATGTGTGAAAGCATGTGAAATTTCCCTTTCACCAACCCCCTTAACTTAGATTGCTGCGCAATGGTTGCTTGAGCCCCCTGTGCTTTAAATAAATACAAAAGTTTCACAAACTCTTTGTGTCTGCGGGCCGCCCCTGCAGACATATCATGAAAAATCTGGAATTTAGTACCCTCATTAATAGAGAACTGTCTCTGCTGAATCGCTTTAGCCAGAATGTTCTCTTTTATTCTATAGTCAGCAAAGTTAGTCAAAATTGTGCGAGGGTTCTTAGAGTTAGGAATGGGATGAGCAGGAACCCGATGTGCCCTGGTTAGTGTCAAATCGCCAGTAAAATCCGGGAGCACTTTTTGCTTGATGAATGTTTTGACCCATAGGAGGGTATTAGTTCCCTCCCTTCCCTCAGGTACTCCAACAATCCGAAGATTGGAATGCCGTGAATGGTTTTCCAACTCTTCAAGCTTGTTTTCAAGGACAATCTTGTCTGCCGTCACTGAGTTAATTTTCTGGATCCTAGAGTTCATCTGATCCTCAAGAAAGGCTATCCTTGATTCAGCTTCTTGCAGTCTTACGGGAATGCCAGCAACTGATTCTTCAATTTTTTCCAGACGAAGATAAAGAGCGGCTATCTCATGTTCCTGGAATTTTTTTCATATTTCTAATCTCATCCAGTATGAGTTTAAGTAGGGTTTTAATTTTAATTTGTTGCGTATTAGCTCTGCTGGTTGGAATTTCCGAATCATCTTGTGAGATTATATTCTCCTAATTCATTGTTCGGCCTGGTGCATCCAGACCCTTTTCCCTTATTGCATGGGATGTTTCCTGAGACTGCGGCCAGCTCTCTAGCTGTTGTTGTAAGATGTTTTCTACAGCAGAAGATCAATCAGGGAGCAAAGGCTGATTCAGAGGGGCCAGTAGGCTTGCCTGACAGCTTGGCGGACTTCTATCCATTAACTGAATAGATGTCGAGGGTACTGAGGCTAAGATTGGGGCTCGAGCAGGTGGAGATATGTGCAACATCTCAAGAGAATTAATTGCGGCATCTTCTTCTAGGGTCACTGGCAGGGCAGCGTGGAGATGTTGTGAGCATTGAGCAGCTACAGGCTGAATACTTTTCTTTATGAATAACTGGAAATCTTTGCAGTTCTTGAGATCCGTTTTTTTATTCCTGGCAAGGATTCAGAAGTCTGTCCCTTTTCCCCATCATTATGTCCTTCGGTTTTCCCGGTTTGAATTATGAATTTTCAGGTAGCTAGAATGACTTGTATCCCCGGTGCTGAAACACAAGAGTTAATTATAATGGGGTTAAGCTTCTGCCAGCACCTAACTATCAATTTCAGCCTCCCCCTAGCTGTAACTCGGACTGTGGCTCAGACAGATCTTCAGCGGAGCTCTCAAAACTTGAGTTCAGGCCTGAGAGATTTACTGGGCTTGGTGCTTTAGCTAAAGACAATGCCACTTTTACTTGCAGTAGGCGCTTCTTTGCTTTCAGGGCTGTCGCTGCTTCAACTTAAGCTGTTGTATTTGCTTGTTTCAAATGTCTCCCCATTTTATTTTATTTTCCTTAAGCTTTGAGCTGCGCAACAGATATCTTAGGTCTTAGTTACTTGCAGCAAACAGATTATGAATTTTCAGGTAGCTAGAATGACTTGTATCCCCGGTGCTGAAACCCAAGAGTTAATTATAATGGGGTTAAGCTTCTGCCAGCACCTAACTATCAATTTCAGCCTCACAGATTAAACCCCTCCTGGAATCATCTATCACAATTATTTTACCCTCTCTTTTTTTTCTTTTCCTTTTTTACTGAAGTTTTAGCCCACTGCTTTAATCTTAGAACTTCAAGCACCTAGCTGCCATACTGCCGCCTTGTCTCCCCTCATTGCTCCCATTACCTTCAGTTAGGTTACCGACTCCAAGGGAGCAACTGTGTTTCTCTTTTCCCCTTTAATGCACAGCTACGCCACGTCGCTGTTGGAAACAGCCTCGATGCTTTGCCTCTCACCAAAACTGCCGGCGCATTACACCATGCTCACACCAATGGAGCTTAAAATGCAGCCTTGGATCCTTGCCGCTCATTCCTTACGCGATCGATATTCGGCGCTTTCAGTGAAATGCCGGTGGTATGCTGGTGACGGAAATGGCTGTGGCAGTCAGCGTTCGCGGAAGACGGCGTTCATGTTCGTGTTCTCCATTGCGGTCTTCACTGTGGGGGAAAGGAGCGACGAGCACCTCGAGCTACACAGAGGCGGGAATCTCCGCAGCATTGCTCCACAACGGCCAGAAAGTCTGTGGGGTTTCTCCAGTCTGGCTGCTTAATGCAGCCGGGCTGGAGAAACCTGAGTGTGCATGTGTGTTTTGGTCGGCCTAAGACGGCCGGCCAAAACACATATGCGCACTTAGGGACTGCAGATAGCATTCCTCTTTACCCTCACATGCCTCAGCCCCGCGCCTCCCTCCAGCGCTCACTCAGAGCCAGCAATGACAAATAAAACAATGCTAGAACATTGTTTATTTGTCATAATCTGGCTCTGAGCCAGGCAGTGGGTTGACGCTCCTCCGTCATTGCAGAGGAGCTGCTGCTGTCCACAGAGGAAAGACAGAAAGAAACAGAACTATTTAAGTGCATTTCTGATATTCGCACTGCTGTCAACCATTTCATTAACAGAATGTGAGACAATGTTAAAGAATTAATGTATATATCAATCAGAAGGGGGAAAGAGAAGCTACTGTTCATCCAGGGTAATATGAAAAAATCAAGGGGGGGAGGATGGATCACTTGTCTTGTATACCAGGGTCTTATATTTCTCTGGGAAGTTTGGTAAAAACCCTCATATACGTACACAAATGGCGTGGGCGGTATATCTTGTTTCTCCGCCTATTGGTACTGTAGTAGCATCATCATTTACCAGTAGTGTCCAGAAATGAAAGAATTAACAAGAGAGCATTTCTGTGCTCTGGTGACAGTGAAGTGGAATTAAAAGGCCCTACATCACTGTGACATTAGGTTTTACTGAGAGAATCAGTGATGTGGGTAATTAAAAACAAAAAGGCATGCATAAGTGTATCTTATTATGAGCCCACTGCACTGGTGTAGGTCGACATGTTTCAGCCTCGTGTTGGAATCTAGAGGCTTTCTTCAGGACCAAAGGTGTATAAGGAGACGCTTTGTGGCTCCTGTAAAGATGGCCTGTCCGCCAACTGTATGTAGGGAGGTCAGATCTAGTGTATCTATACCTGCAATTGAAGAAAAAATAGAAAACACATACTGGTATCTTATTCAAAAAGGGTCCATATGGGCAAGTTCTGTCCAAGAGCCGCTATCTACTGTGTGTGCGAACTCAACTGTCTAATTGAGTGTGAGCTCAACTACACATGTGAACTTAGTACAAAAGGTACACTCAGAATAATAAATTATCAATGCGGCAAAGGTAGTGCTCCAGGTGTAGAGTGCGGCAGAAAGAAGTGCTATCTTTAATGGTGACTACGTCTATCAGAATTGTAGAAAGTAGCGTTTGTGCGCTGGAGATAGTATTGATATCTAGGAGAGACATACTTGTAGTTGAAACTACATGTCTCGTCATATAGTCATGGTTCCTATGTGTCCCGTGTAGAGGTCGGACAACATTGTCGTCGTGTTTGTTTACATATAAATATCGTTATGCTAGGTGTCCCATAATCTAAATGCATTTCCGCAATACATCGTGCATGTTTAGAATAATCGAAAGTGCAAATAGAAACGGTTTTTACAAGTAATTACTGTATGGCGGATGTCGGCCAATTGTACAAAGCCGTGCCCCAAGTAACATTCTCGTTCAATAGTATGACGCCGAGTGTGCAAATCGTGAGTTACACTTTCATAAGTAACTGCTAGTCTGGCGGATGTCGGCTAAGTGTACAAAGCCATACCCCAAGCAACATTCCTATTCAGATGCTATCTCAAAGAGACTCGTGAAGATTACCTTTGGCTCGGTGTGCTTTACTTTCATCCGGGTGCCGTTTGGCTAGTTGGAGCGTAATCTAAGGAAATAAGAATAAGTTAGCAAGATCTTACTTGAAAGTCTTCTCGTAGAATTGCGGCATGCCTCGTGGTTGCTCACCGGTCCTTCACAGGCTATTTGCTTGTGCTAGCTCTGGCAACGGTGTCCCGGGTGACGCGGGCCCGTTACCAGCTCATATTTACATACGCGGTCCCGATTGTATTAAAGAAGGGACTAGCGTTGGTGTCATCATTGATAATATTGGTGAGATTCATATTTAGAAGGGCTAAAATACCCTAGTCAAAATCCTTATTGTTATAATTTCTTACTGTATGCAATTAGGTGTGACTTGCATTGAAAAAGGGTAAGGGTCCATTTTTTATTGGATCTTACATTGGCTATTGGACAATTAGTCCGATGTGAACTGGTTGGTCCGACAGTGTTTATAATTGAGAGGCATCGCTCTTTTTTAGAGGCGCTGCGGTTGGCAGTAAGTGGTTGGCATTAAGGTGGAGGACATAGGAGAAAGACTTCTCCTTTTGAGTTTGTCTGTACAGTATCAATGTGTTTTAATAGGGATAGGTCTTATGTTGCTTGCCAATCAAGCCAGGGTGTGCCAGGGAATGTCATCATTCAACCCTATAGTATCCATCCCAAGACGGTGAATCCACCGTTGCTCTTTTTCAAAGAGAGTCCTCTCTGCGTTGTAGTTTTTAGATTGCAATGTTTCCAAAACCACCCAGTTGAGATCGTCTGCGCTGTGGTTGTTCTCTATGTAGTGCCTACTCATTCTAGTGGTTGATCTTCTGCAGTTTACATTGCTTCTGTGTTCACAGATGCGTTGTTTTATTTTTCGACAGGTCATTCCAACATATCTCATGTTGTAGGGGCATACAATCATATAGATCACATGGGAGGTGTTACAGTTGGTATGTTGTTGTAAGGTCCAAGTTAGAGTAGGTAGTAGCTGTAGTGTTTTTGTCACCTTAGTTAGTCTGCACACTGAACATGAGCCACATGGATAGTGGCCAGTTATTGGGTTTAAATTCCAAGTCACAGTTGTAGCGTTTCTCATCACATGTGGTGCAGGTCTGGTGTGTACTAGGAGATCCTTGAGATTTTTAGTTCTTCGATTTGCAAAACGAGGTTTTGGCCAGTTTAGATTATTGGATGTTAGGATTCTCCAGTTTCTGTTAATGATTGTAACTAAGTTCACATGTGTAGTTGAGCTCACACTCAATTAGACAGTTGAGTTCGCACACACAGTAGATAGCGGCCCTTGGACAGAACTTGCCCATATTGACCCTTTTCGAATAAAATACCAGTATGTGTTTTGTGATTTTTCTTCAATTGCAGGTACAGATACACTAGATCTGACCTCCCTACACACAGTTGGCGGACAGGCCATCTTTACAGGAGCCACAAAGCGTCTCCTTATACACCTTTGGTCCTGAAGGAAGCCTCTAAATTCCAACACGAGGCTGAAACATGTCGACCTACACCAGTGCAGTGGGCTCATAATAAGGTCCACTTACGCACGCCTTTTTGTTTTTAATTACCCACATCACTGATTCTCCCAGTAAAACCTAATGTCACAGTGATGTAGGGCCTTTTAATTTCACTTCACTGTCACCAGAGCACAGAAATGCCCTCTTGCTAATTTTTTCATCTCTGGACACTACTGGTAAACCAGTTGGTCTTCCTCCGGGTGGAGGATTAGCATACCTACGATGGTAAAGACCCAATGATGATGCTACTACAGTAGTAATAGGCGGAGATACAAGAT
Source organism: Lissotriton helveticus (assembly GCF_964261635.1). Taxonomy (NCBI): domain Eukaryota; kingdom Metazoa; phylum Chordata; class Amphibia; order Caudata; family Salamandridae; genus Lissotriton; species Lissotriton helveticus. The sequence continues at coordinate 1,965,373,521 of NC_136061.1, read as the reverse complement.
ATACCGCCCATGCCATTTGTGTACGTATATGGGGTTTTTACCAAACTTCCCAGAGAAATCTAAGACCCCGGTATACAGGACAAGTGATCCATCCTCCCCTCCTTGATTTTTTCGAAGAATGAATGTAGCCTCACCGCCCACATCAAGAGTCATACGAATGTCATTAGTTGCTGAAATCAGAATGGTTTCTATGCTAAAAGAGGTTTCCTAGCCAGGCGAATAAATGTAGAGGATAGAAGCACATAATGTTATGTGCTTCAATGAAAACTGTCTCTTAACAAAACGTTTGGTAATTGTTGCTGCGGGAGGTAGATGAGCAATTGGTCTACAATTGGCCACAAAGGAAGGATCAGCTCTGTGTTTTTTTTTTAAATAAGTACAGAATTATTGCAGATTTCCAAATGCATTGGTTTTTCCTCCAGTAGGATAAAGATTGCAGGGATTGATTGGGGATTTGATAAGAACCGAGCTAGCCTAATTTGCTGTCCTCATAAAGTAGGTATCTAATCGGGATGTTGAAAAAATGGTCTCCATTGTTGTCCTGGCAAGGCCTTCTGTTATGGTTTCAGGTCCAAAAGGATTGATAATGAATGGATTGAGAAAGGTAGGCACCATAAAGTTCTCTTCAGCTGAAAAAAATCGAAAAGGTCACAACATAGTTAAAAAAGAGGAAGTGTTCGATAGGTTAGTAGCCAAGAGAGAAGCAAGATTTCTATAGACTAAGAAGGTTTTTCGTATTGATTTTTATCCATCTCGGTGCATACTAAAAATGATTGGCCAAGTTAATTCCTTTAGAAATGATGCCTACTCCTAGTGACCAAGGTTATTCCATGGCAAGCTGGAATATAGCCGGGTGGCGCCAGAGAGCTTCAGCTCTGGGGTGGAGGGAACTTATTCTTGGGTTTGATATTTTATGTTTACAGGAAACATGGTCTACTACAGACATTCATTTTGATGGTTTTGTTTCTTTTAATTGTTATGCTCAAGAATCTGTTATGGGGAGGGCAAAAGGGGGCTTGCTTGTTCTAATATCTGTAGATTTTCCGCTAACTGTAAAATCCTGCTCCACTGTTGGTTCACATTCACAAATTTTGGAATTGCAAGCTATAAAGGGTAGGAACACCTTATTGATTAATCATTACAATAATACCTTTGATCCTACCAGCACCCTAGTTGTGGATGAATTGGAAGCCACCCTGAACAAAATTTGTAATAAATCTCACAAATCTTATGACATCATATGGGGGGGTGATTTCAATATCAGAACGTGCCCGCACTCTCACACCCCAGTTTGTGGGTTTGATGGGGTTTCGGGGGAGAATTTAGCACACTTTCAACACTCCCCATACGGGGCCTCCCTTAACAGTCTTCTGTTACAATTTGATTTAGTTATCCACCAACCAGCTCTTGATAAGATGGGGAATATTGTCCCAACTTTTAAAGGGAGGGATACAGAGTCTGTTATTGATCACTTGGTGATCTCAACCCCTATGGTGCCGTTTTGTACAGTGCCAATTATCAAGGACTACTGTTTGAGCGACCACAATGCTCTAACTATGTCCATTCTTACATGGGGCCCCAGAAACACGCCTACAGGTAGGGTTGTTGATGATATTATACCTACTAGGCCTAATGGAACACGGATAAAGTGGTGTACGGAGAAATCAGAGAAACTACATAGTACAGCCGTGGTAGCCGGTTCCAGACAGATACTTCGCTGTCTGGAAATCAATGTTCCCCCTGTGGGTATTATAGCGGATTTCGAGGAACTTGGTATTATTATTAGTAAAATCTTTACTAATAATAAGATTAATATCAGACGGGATAATGTCGGCTGGTTTGACCAAGCCTGCACAATGGCGCTAAAAACCCTCAAGAAGGCGTTGTCCAATCTCCCAAGAGATAGGGAAGTGGTCAAAATTTTGAGGTCCAATTACAATATAGAATTAAAACGCAGGAAAAATGAACTTCGAGAAAAAGCCTGGGACAATTTGGATAGTGCCGCAGCTCTCCGGGACTGTAAATTGTTTTGGAATACAATTAACGCCCCATTCCTCCAGAAAGAAGACTTCCCAGTACTCACCGCTCTAGTAAGCGAAGATAGTTGGGTCCGATACTTTACCGGAATTTTTGATCCCCATGGGGAGTCTTATGATAACACCTGTATTGATCCTTTTTTGACACCGCAGCCGTTGGGAATTACCATCCGAGAAGTAGTCACGGCAATTAATTCCAGTAAAGGTGGTAAAGCTCCAGGACCCGATGGGGTCCCGATAGATCTCTACAAACATGATCTGGCCCTCTGGAGCCCATTATTGACCCAGGTCTTTAATGCTGCCGCTGATTTCTCTACCCCGGCAACCTGGAGTGAATCAATCATTATTCCCATTTATAAGAAGGGAGATAGAGGTGAGGCTAAAAACTACCGCCCTATCTCCCTCTTAGATTCCTCCCTTAAAATCATGAGCCGGGTTCTACAGTTACGCCTGGAGGAGTGGGCGGCTGACAATAACATTCTGGCACAATCCCAATATGGTTTTAGAAAGGGCCTGGGCACAATTGACCAGTGCATTAACCTTAACCTTTTAATAGGGAAATATACCAAGGTTAAATCTGGTTCCTTGTTCCTTTGTTTTGCAGACCTCTCTAGTGCCTTTGACCTGGTGAACCATTCCCTGTTGTGGACAACCCTTGTCGACATGGGTGCATCCTCAGCTATCATCCACTTCTTAGCTAGGTTATATTCCAATCTTTCAGCCCAGATCCGATATGGCCCAGCAGGAGAGTGCACCAAAAAGATTATGGTCAAATCAGGTATTAGGCAGTGGTGCGTTCTGGCTCCTTTGCTTTTTTCTCTTTTTATCAATTCTATGGAACAGGAACTAAAACATATTCAAGCAGATGTACCGCAAGCAGGAGGTCTACCTATTCCAGTGTTGTTATATGCGGACGACACTGTTTTATTATCCAGAACCCCAATCGGCCTCCAGAGGTTGATGAACTGTTTTTACGATTTCATACAGGGTAAGAAACTTAAAGTTAACAACTCCAAAACATTCATAATGGTTTGCGGCAAAAAGGTAAACCATCTCAAGCCTTTTTATTTTAAAGAAAATCGAATTGAGGTTGTGGATAATTTTTGTTATCTGGGCATTACTTTTAATAATCGGGGTTCATGGACCCCCGAACAAATTAACATAAAAGCTAGGATGGGGAAGGCTTCCCTAGGTGTCTTCCGTTTTGCCAATAAACTGGGCAGTCGACGGATCCCAGCAATGCTAAATATTTATAGACACAGATGCACATCAATAGCGCTCTACGGTTCAGGGGTATGGGGGCACTGGCCTAGCAGAGAACTGCAAACTCTGGAAAACCTGTTTTTGAAACGGTTACTTTGTTTACCACCATCGGCATCTACCTACCTGGTTCATGAGGAACTAAGGTTGGATTATATAGCCGACTTAATCGAACTGAGACCTCTCCTTGCATGGAGATCTATATGGTTGAAGGACGAAACAAGTTTTACTAAGGGTATTATCAAGGATTGTCTGCATTTGGAAAAAATCCATAATATACCCTGGATAAAGTATGTGACTACTACTTACAAAGAACTCTTTGATTTGGATGTATGTAATGACCCCGCAATTGTAACTACTTTATCCAAAAAGGAGGTGAAAGAAGAATTTTTGAGGGCAAAATTTGATAAACGTAAAGTTGACACAAGCCATTACTCAACTCATGCTTTCTATTCCTCCAATGTAAATGAGGGTTCAGGGCTACCTACTTATCTTAAAATAATCTGCAGACAATCCCACCAATTTGTCTTATCCAGATTTAGACTAGGTATCGTCCACAATCTTGTGGCCTTTCCAAAGATGAAAAATGATTCTACCTCTGCATGTCCATGTGATGGATTAACCAAACAAAGTACCTTGCATTTTATGTTAATTTGTCCCCTGTATAAATCCCTACGTATTTTTTACTTGAAACCGTTATTTAAAAAATATTCTGTGTCTTCTACATCAAATGCCATGAAACTTTTATTTTCACTTGCTAGTCCGGATCTGTGTTTTTTTATCGCAACCTTTATTCTGAAATCTGTTGCTGCAAGAAAAAGTATGGTTTTTTAGTTACTATTTCTTTTTCTATTGGTTGGCAGTTGTGTGTCCCGACACCAAACCACGATAGGATATGTATTTTCCCTGTGTAATGTCATATGATTGTTTTAACTTGTGTACTTTTATGATGTTTTTTTTAAACTATCGAATAAAGTTTATAAATGAATGAAAATGATTGGCCAAGGCTTGATGAATTGTCATAGTCATAGTCAAGTTTATTTGTTTGATTAATTAAAATCTTACAAAAATACATTTTTAAAATATCTTGATGAATTGTTTTTTATATCTCTTTACCTCTGAGAGCTAGGTCAGCTTCTCTTGTGAAGCATAGTTAATATTGTGCCTTTTCATTCAATTTGTTCTGTGCACCACATGCCCAGATGACCTGGCTATGCCGAATACATTTCTTAAAATTGTAGCAGTTTCGCAGTTTACTTGCTCTGACCCCAATTTTAATGTTGAGAAGGGCGCTAGGGGGCGCACAGCTGGATGGCTGTATGATCCGACAGCTCCGCTGGGCAGACTACAGCCCGGGGTGTATTAAGATATTAAACGGAGTTCAAAGTGTATCCTGAGTGCAGAATAGGAGATGGGAAGCATCCAGGAATGAAAAGAGGCGGTTGTGCTGCTTCGTGGGCAGCGATTACTGGTGAAACGAACGTTGCGGCACCCTGTATCGGGCGAAGGGCAAGATGGCGGATACCGGAGCTACTTTCCGGGGAAAAACCTGCTGCACTGGGCGCGCGCTGCACCTGTCCCCAATGGCCGCTCTGAAGCAGTGAACTTGGATATAACATCTTACCTCGGCAGGCTTTGGCATCCAAGTAAGGTGGCAGCAGTTATAAGCACGCCCGATATTGCTCATGGATTCTGGCGGGTTGGAATACACAAAATGGTGGTGCCCATGTCCCGATCCCGCTGTTGAAACACAACACGTATAGCACAAGGGAACCCCTACCGTCTGCATTAACCCTACCAACTCGGAACCACATACCTCTGTACAGCGAAGATCAGCGTAATGAGGCAGTAGCGAGATTATGGAACAGCTCACATAGGGGCGCCGCCGGACTGGATGCCGGGACTGCTGGTGCCTCATATACGCAAGATGGCGGACAGTGGCGGCTCTGAAAGCTGAAGCGAGCGGCGGAGGTGATGAGTGAAGAGCGCGAAGTTGGCGTTTGCGATCATGTGCTCAAACCTCATTCAGCAAAGCGGGAAGCTCCAGTGTTAGGTTTGTGAATCTCTGTCGGCATACTCACCCAGAAAAAAACACTATATATACATGCACATGCTGATTATTTCTTCGTCCATTGGCCCCAGTATGCACTGCGGACAGATCTCGGCACAACGATTGTAAGTGGGGACTAGATGAGGGCGATGTAACAGAGTTGGGGGAGTTGTGCCAGCATATGGATACCATCTGCAACAAGAGACGGGAGGTCTTGAGCTGTACTCGTGGGGTGTAAGCAGATGTGAGAGTGAAAATGCAAATCACAACCACCCTACTTCGGCGTTCCTGGCTACACGAGACACCTAGATCACAAAGCTATGAGGTGAGATCGGCATACTGGGTGTGTTGCAACCGACGTTCAGTGGCTGCCATATTATCGCGTCTGTGTCGCGGACGGGAAGATCCAGACATAAGGCACAACAGCGGCGTTACACTATAGGTCACACCTGTGTTCTGGGATCGCAGTAGCTTATAAGTGATAATACGTTCCGGTTACCTCGGCGACAGAAAAGGGCTACTGCTGTACTGTTTGTCATAGGGCTCAGCAACACAACACACCATGGGTAAACCCGACAAGCAGCAACCGAAGCTTACTTTTGAATCTAGGAGAGCGCCAAAGGGCCAGGCTGGACCTGCAGGGGACGAATCAGAGACGGAAACCACAGCGGAGAGCAGTATGGAAAGTATCCTCAAGGCAATACAAACCAGCCTACAAGACATAAATGGAAAACTCGACCAACAAACAGGACAGATGGACATTATGGCTGCAAAAATGGATAAACAAGGAGAGCGTTTGGAAACCGCTGAACACCGCATCTCGGCGGTTGAAGATGAAACACACACAACAACCAACAAATGTACGGGCATGGAAAAAGTACTTGAGGTATGTGACGAGGGGGACCCGGACTCGGGTCCTCCAGGCTTGCCTATTCACGTGTCCCGTCTTTTTGAACAGAACACCGACTCCTGGAAGACCACGGACGGGGACGGCTGCCAGCCCTGGACGTTCTCGGAGGTACCGTGTTTCTTTAATTGGGCAGACCCGGTCCGGGGACACGCCCACCATCTGTCAGAAAAGCCCAGCCCTGCGGACACACCGGTGTGTGTTACACCCGGAGGAGGAGAGTGGCGACTGGAGAGCGAGGACGGAGCGGAGTGGAGAAAGAGCGAGGACGGAGCGGAGTGGAGGAAGAGCGAGGACGGAGCAGAGTGGAGGAAGAGCGAGGACGGAGTGGAGGGGAGGAAGAGCGAGGACGGAGCAGAGCTGAGGAAGAGGGAGGAGCGGAGACCACAGCGGAGAGACCAGGCGGAGTATCCAGACGAGAACACCGGAGACAGACCAGAGGAGGAGCGAGACTGCAGCGACACGCCAGGAGGCCGACGTGAAGGCGCATCGCCCAGCCACGCTTCCCTGGAAGTGTGGCTAGGACAGGTACGGTCTCGTTTCCTGGGTTGGGCGGGACGTAAGTGGGACAAGCCCCTTTGACCCGTTCAAGAGAAACTGTGCACAACTCTACACCCCTCTCCCCTCACGCCACCTCACAAAGCTGCGGGGTAGATTAAAGAGCACGTGTGCCTCCTCACCACCCCTTCCCTACCTGCATTGTACCAGACAGCGAAGTTAATATAGGTTTCCGTTTTCCTTTTCTTTTTTTATGCTGACATACCTGCCCTGCTGCAACAACGGCGGAAGCCCGGACCACATCTCCCAGGAGACACCGGGAGCTGGGACGGCGGGGAATCCAAAGGGAGGCCACGGAGGACGCCGCCAATCCACTACCCTACTATAGAGTCCCTGTACAGAAAAGGAGGCTGTATAAAACAATAAAACCTGCACTTCCTCTATCCCCGTTGTCTGTTAATCTGTTCGGCGAACCCCCCGAAACCCCACAAGGTAATAAAAGCAAAGGCGGAGGAGTTGGAGGCCTGTTCCCACAGAAATAATGTTCGAGTAGCGGGACTTCCTGAAACAACGAATACAGGCCGTATGGAAACATACATTGAGCAGCTATGCAAGGACATCTTTGGAGAAGACGCGCTGTCACCAATTTTCATAATCGAGAGGGCACATCGATTTCTTGCACCGAAACCTCCACCATGTGCGGCGCCGAGGCCCATAGTTGCTCGTGTATTGAATTACCGGAATCGCGACAACATACTTCGACTTGCACGAGAAAAAGGAGTGATCAATTACCAAGGGAATAAACTAGAATTTTATCCGGATTATACTATTGCAGTACAGCAGGCAAGAGCGCGAAATCACAACAGTCAAAGCTAAACTGTGTGAATTGCAAGTACCCTACGCCATGCTTTACCCCGCTAGTCTAAAGGTGACCTGGGAGGGTAAAACGGTCATTCTCGCCACTCCTAAGGCAGCGCTGGAGTTCACTAAAAAAATGGCAGGTAAAGGCAAGAAAGCGAACAGAATGGAACGGCAGCAGGACTCTGATTGACAGTAAGGTTCTGGGACACTAACTGGATGAGAAGGCTGCGATAGCCTTCAGATATATGGTATAATGGCCAAATGCATAAGTCATGGGTGACGCTGGCTGACAGCCTACTGAGGAGTACTCTGTAAATCCATGCCTACCTCTGATTATATGATTTACATGCGGATGAATGCAATAGTAGACAAACAGATTACACAACATGAGGCTCAAAGAGTGTATATCTTGCTGATCTATCATCCACAAAGAGCACAGAGTTCGGACACTGGAACTGAGTTGGGACTGCCAAGGTGGATTTTGCTGGCCTGTTGCTCTGGGTGGAAATAACAGTCAAAAAGGGCAAATTGTGTAATGTCAAACTGCCTCTGTCAGCAGACGATGTTAACGGGGCGCAAAAACGATAATCCAGTTGGCAGGTGCAAGGTAATTGAAGCAAATAGTAGTGAAGATCGGAGGTCTGCCCACATAATTGCAATATGTACCAGGTGATACATGATATAGAGTTTGACATGAGCATGTTGGTCGAAATTGCACTCATCTAGGTTGTCCAACTTAAGAGGAGAGGGATGTGACACGATAACAAAGCGATGCGGGGTATTGTCTTTATGGGTTCATGAGTTGGCATGTTCAGTACAGTGCTGAGTTTGTACACGTGGATGTTTTTCTAAAATGGGATATCTGTTTAATTACATTGAGCCTGCCCCCATCCATTCAATTGGGTGGTGTGGTGAACCCCCGGTGGACTTCTACATGGGTGATCCCCAAGCAGTTATGTTATCTGAGGTTGTTACCTGGGGGAAATGGCTTCGACAGGATTGGGTTGCTGAAGTGGGTGGGGTCGGGTGGAGTTGGGGTTTTGTATCTTATGAATGGGCCAGGGCATTTAAGATGCATTGCTGATATTCATGTTGTAATCTGGTTACTATGCTGGGGGTCGGTTGGGGACAGGGAGATAGACATTGTAGGAGCAAGGTTACAAGGGCAAAGTTCACATACGTACGATGCAGCAGGGAAAGGGCGCCATGGGTAAGAAGAGTCTGAACCGCCTCACGTGGAATGTGCAGGGGTTCACGAATCCAAAGAAAATACGGCAGATATTTGCATGTCTCGATAGAGGTGACATAGATATAGCTTTCTTACAAGAAACTGACATAGCACCGACTACGCAAAGGGAAATTGGGGCGAGATGGGCGGAATCCACACACGCTGCTAACTACTCTTCATATTCCAGAGGGGTGATGACATTAGTCAGGAAAGGTGTAAATTTTAAAATCAATCGAACGATACTAGATTCCAATGGGAGGTATGTTATCGTGTCAGGGATACTGAGAGGGCAACGGGTGACACTGGCAAACGTATATGGTCCCAATGTAGACTCCCCTGAATTTTTCCAGGAACTTTGGAATCATATGCACGATTTCACTGACACAAACATTATCTGGGGTGGGGATTTTAATGTTGCCTTGAGTGATTTTCTGGACCGATCGACAGCTTCCACGGAACCGCATAGGAAGGCCAGGGCAAAAATGTTGGATATTATAGAGGAACTTTCGCTTAAAGATCTCTTGAGAGCCAGAAACCCAGACGTAACAGGGGCGACGCATGTTAATGTGGCGCATGGAAGCTGGTCCTGTATAGATTATTGGTTGGGATCAAACAACATCTTATTATGGGCAAAGACACTGAAAACCCTACCTAGAACCCTCTCAGATCACAATTAACCCTGGGCGTAGTGTGCGTAGTGGGGCTATGCGAAGCTACGCAAAGTGGGCGAGAAACTACGCCCACCTGCGCACTTCACGTAGCCCCACTATGCGCCGCATGCCCCCATCCCCTCCATACCTAATTTTATTAAATGGGCATTGAAAATAAAAATAAAAGGCACTTACCTTGTCCGCGGCATCCTGGGGCTCCCTCTGCTCGTTCACGCCGCCGTCTGCTAACCAATGCGCATGCGCGGGCAGCCGCGCATGCGCATTTCTCGCAAGGAATGCGAATGCGTGGGCGCCCGCGCATGCGCATTGGTTAGCAGACGGCGGCGTGAACGAGCAGACGGAGCCCCGGGAAGAGGTAAGTGCCTTTTATTTTTATTTTCAATGCCCATTTAATAAAATTAGGTATGGAGGGAGGGCGGGAGGGAGGCGGGTGGCGGGCAACTTCGCTACGCCCAAGGAGTGGGCGTAGTGTTGCCTGCTTCGCCTACTTTGCAAAGGGCGAAGTAGGCAACACTACGCCCACTTTGTGGGCGTAGCAAAGTCCTTCGCCCAGGGTTAATCACAATCCGATCCTGTTTGCACTCCAAATACCACATTATACCCCTCCTCCCTTTAGCTGGAGGTTTAATTCCAAAGCGCTCACGGACCTGATATATGCGGACACCATAGCCACAGTCATAAAAGATTACTTTCAGATTAATGTAGCAACAGTCGATGACCCAGCACTCTTTGGGAGGCATTTAAAGCAACATTGAGAGGGGTATGTATGAGTACCACAGTAGGAATTCTGAGGGATATCAGGGGTCAGATTACTAGATGTGAAACTCGCATTAAAGAACTAGAAACTGAATATGAACGCACACAAAACACGGCTTTATTGGGGGAACTGAGGCAGGTACACACAGAACACCAAACGTACGCAATGGATAAGCTCAAATATGTCTCCAAACGACCAGCTGCCAGACAATTTGGGGAAGGGGGCAGGCCAGGTAAAGTTCTAGCGGCCAAGATTTGCTAAGGGAAAGGGCCTCAAACCATTTTACAAACACGAGACGAGGGAGGCACACTGATCACGCACACAGAAGGTATCCTAAGCGGTTTTGTACATAACTATGGCGAGTTGTATGAATCCAAACAGACAGCACCCCCAGAGGAAATATTTAGCTATCTGAACGATGTAGCACTTGCCTGGTTATCAGACAATCAGCGGGAATACTTATCACTACCAGTGACGGTGGAGGAAGTTACAGAAATTATTCGAACACTACCTAATGGGAAAGCCCCGGGCCCTGACGGGTTTACTTGCGAATTCTATAAAATGTATGCTGATGTTCTAGCCCCCCATTTAGTTTATTTGATTTGATTTGAATAAAATTTATAACGCGCAAAAACAATAACCCGCAGGTATCAAGGCGCCTAACAATCACATCAAAATTAAAACATCCATCCTTACACATAGGCTTGTAGGAAGAGGCAAGTTTTTAAAGCCTTTCGAAATTTCAGAAGGGAAGGTAAAGATCTGAGATCAAGCGGAAGATCATTCCACCATTTGGGGGCCAGGGTAGAAAAGGCCTTACCACCCCACTTGGATCTCCGAATCCGGGGGACTGTCAGGAGCAATTTCCCGGAGGAGCGCAGGTTCCTTCCGGGGATATAGTGGGAGATGATAGATCCAACTCCCGTGTCACTACCTTTTGCAATGGCTCTATAGGTCATACATAAGACCTTGAACCGAACACGGTGTTCCACTGGTAGCCAATGCAACGCTTTCCTGGCCACTGTGGCCGAGGAGCGTCGAGGGGCATCCAGTGCAAATCTGGCTGCGGCATTCTGAATCACCTGTAAGCGCTGCAGGAGGCTCCTATTGAGCCCCGCATACAGCGCATTACAGTAGTCCAGGCGTGAGCCAATAAGTGCAGCCGCTATTTGCTTTCTGGACTGCAAGGAAAGGTATTTCCTAATCTTTCGTAGGGTGTGGATTAGGCCCCAACAGGTGGAGATGGTCCTACTCACCTGTTTGCCCAAATCCAGGGCCGGGTCTATAGTCACCCCTAAGTTCTTAGCCGATGTAGTGGGGGAAGGGCAGGCTCCTAAGGAGTCGGGCCACCAGCTGGCAGACCAGATGTTCTCTTTCCCTCCAAACACCATCACCTCAGTCTTCTCCCCATTAAGCTTAAGTGAATTCATGATCATCCACTGACCGACCGCCTCCATGCAAGATCTAAATTTGGAGGCGGTAGGTACATCTGAATGGGAGAGAGAGACGAGGATTTGGGTATCATCCGCGTAAGAGACTACCTCCATCCCGAAAGATCTTATTAATCTGGCTAGTGGGGTCACATAAATGTTAAATAGGGTCGGACTGAGAGCCGACCCTTGAGGGACCCCGCATCGCACAGGTCGGGACGGAGATAGAAACTCCCCCAATTTGACTCTTTGTGTCCTGCCCGCGAGGAAGGAGGTCAGAAGGTCCAGAGCTGTGTCCCTCTCACCCCTACCTCCCTTAGCCGAGATGTAAGTACTGAGGGAGAGAGGGTATCGAAGGCCGCAGTTAAGTCCAGCAGGACCAAGAGGGTAGTCTGGCCCCCATCCACTGTAGTGCGGATCTTATCAAGCACGATGGTGAGGGCCGACTCGGTACTATGTTCCCTCCTGAATCCATGCTGGGAAAAGTCCAGACAGCCCGAGCCTTCGACAAAGGCAGCAAGATGCTTGTTAAGATGTAGCTCAAGCATCTTCGCGGGGGCTGGGAGCAGCGAGATTGGGCGGAAGTTTTTTAGGACCTCCGGGTCAAGGGATGCCTTCTTCAACAGAGGTTTAACCACTGCGCTCTTCCACTCCAGGGGGAAGATGCCATCTCTCATCGCCAAGTTCATGATTTCTAGCAGAGGAGGTAGAAGGGTCACCTTGCACTGCTTGATAATTTTAGAGGGCAGATGTCCAAGGGGGAGCCAGATTTGGTCTTAGTGAGCAAGATCTCAAGGTCTTGCAAAGCCAGCGGGGGAAAACAGTCCAGTGTGCTCGAAAGAGGGGTGCTAGGGGAGATCGTAATCATCTCAACCCGAGCAGAGGGTGCACTGATAAAGGCTCTTTGTTCCTCAAGAGCCGTGTGGATGTCCTGGATTTTTGTGTGAAAGAAGGAGGTGATCCGGTCACATAGGTCTTGCGATGGGACAACAGTATCAGGGGCTTGTAGAGTGACTAATGAGTCTACAATTTTGAAAAGCTCCTTTGGTGAGGAAAGCGAGGATGTTAAGGCTACAAAGTGATCTTGTTTGGCCTGAGTGATTTCAGCTTTATATCTCCTCACCAGAGCTTTATGGGCTTCCTTGTTTTTGAAGTCCCAGCTAGAGTGCCAGAGTCTCTCCTTCCTCCTCACCTCTTGCCTAAGGAGTCTGAGGGAGTCTGAGAACCATGGGGCAGATGGTCTCTTTCTTGCTCGACGGCGAGTCTGTACTGGGGCCAATTCATTCAGGGCCTCTGTAGTGACCTGTTCAAAATGGCCGACCGCGGTCTGTGCGGTGTCCAGGTCAGTAATAGACAGACTGGCAGCCCAGGGCGCGAAGGAATCGCTGCTAATGTTCCTAAAATTTCTGGCCACTTCCATTGTATGGTTGGCCTTTACACTTCCCTCCAACCAATGATGTTCTAGATGGAATGGAACGGCAAGGTGATCAGACCATGACAGATGCACTGGATCCAAGGTGGTTAGGCGATGGTCATTAGAAAAAATACCATCAAGAGTATGGCCAGCACGATGAGTAACTCCGCTGACTCGTTGCGTGAGTCCGCAGGACCCCAAGGCTTCAATGAGACTTAAGGTGTCAGATGAGTCATGCCGTTCTAAATGAAAATTAAAATCACCCAGGATGGAGAAGTTTTCTCGACCAAAGTATGGTTCCAGGGACTGTAGAAAATTGTATACAAAATCAGTCCTCGGACCAGGAGGTCGATATAGTAAAATTCCATTAAAAAAAGGGCATTGTACTTCCTTAATTGTGAAATGAAAAGCTTGGAAACAGTCCTGGAAGTCGGGTATGGGCACAGTATGACATTGCAAATAGTCTCTGTGGAGGATCGCTATCCCTCCTCCCATTCGTACCTGTCTATCCAGTCTGACCAAGCAGTACCCTTCAGGGACCGCTTCAGTGAGGTCGGGGCCAGAAGAATCCTTCGCCCAGGTTTCCGTGATAAACACTAAAGCAGGCAGTCTATCTTGAACCATCTCCTTAAACATAATTTTATTTTTAATAAGGGAGCGGGCATTAATCAAGATGCCTTCCACTCCTACTGCCTTAGGGCTGGTCTCACCAGGGCGACCGGACATTGAATAGCTGGAGGCAGGGGTTGAAAGCCTACCTACCAGTTGGCAACCGCATCGTAGTGGAGAGTGAAACGCATCAGGCTCACAAGAATGCGAGCACTCTAATCTTCGCGGTTTCAGACGTAGCATATCCTGATGAGAATAACTATATGGGGAAGCAGTAGGTGTGAGTGGTTCCAGAGTCCAGTCGTCCAGTGCATCCTCAGCGCGGACGGGCGCAGACGGGCTGGACTCTGGCGTGACTCCGGCGTCGCTACGGCGTCCACGATGCGCGTACACGCTGCGCGTCATACCCAAATGGATATAAAGGGCTCTAGCGAGTGCACGTGGTTGGCTCCAGCGAATAGCTGAGGAGTGCTTGTTCGCCCCACCCAAGATGACGCCCCAGGTAACCAGAGCGCGGGGACCGAGCCGCCCAAATGGCAGTGAATGCGTCGGGGTTTTAGAGTGCAAGGATGCGGTCCGTGAAAAAGAACACAGGTAGGGGGCTCTGCCTAAAATAAACAATTCGAACTACCGTTTTAAAATCAGGGGAAAAACGAAGAAATAAAATAAACGCAAGCGGAAAGAACAGGGCAGTTTAAAATTACATGTAGCAGCACGCTTCCAGCAGAAAGCGCTATGTGCACGGCGGGATCAAACAGGAGTGAAGCTTTCTCCTACCCGCATTAAGTATGCCTCCAAAGTGCAGCCTCTAGCCAGTCCACGTGGTTGGCTCCAGCGACTAGCTGAGGAGTGCTTGTTCGCCCCACCCAAGATGACGCCCCAGGTAACCAGAGCGCGGGGACCGAGCCGCCCAAATGGCAGTGAATGCGTCGGGGTTTTAGAGTGCAAGGATGCGGTCCGTGAAAAAGAACACAGGTAGGGGGCTCTGCCTAAAATAAACAATTCTAACTACCGTTTTAAAATCAGGGGAAAAACGAAGAAATAAAATAAACGCAAGCGGAAAGAACAGGGCAGTTTAAAATTACATGTAGCAGCACGCTTGCAGCAGAAAGCGCTATGTGCACGGCGGGATCAAACAGGAGTGAAGCTTTCTCCTACCCGCATTAAGTATGCCTCCAAAGTGCAGCCTCTAGCCAGTCCACGTGTTTGGCTCCAGCGAATAGCTGAGGAGTGCTTGTTCGCCCCACCCAAGATGACGCCCCAGGTAACCAGATCGCGGGGACCGAGCCGCCCAAATGGCAGTGAATGCGTCGGGGTTTTAGAGTGCAAGGATGCGGTCCGTGAAAAAGAACACAGGTAGGGGGCTCTGCCTAAAATAAACAATTCTAACTACCGTTTTAAAATCAGGGGAAAACAGAAGAAATAAAATAAACGCAAGCGGAAAGAACAGGGCAGTTTAAAATTACATGTAGCAGCACGCTTCCAGCAGAAAGCGCTATGTGCACGGCGGGATCAAACAGGCAATGTATGGCAATGCCTTCGATCAGGCTATTCTACCACTGTCACCGCGGGAGGCGGTGATAATCGCCCTCCTGAAGCCCAATAAAGACCCTGAAATATGCGAGTCGTACAGACCGCTGTCACTAATCAATGTTGACTCGAAAATACTGGCCAAACTTCTAGCGGTCCGGTTAAAACCACTTATGACAAACCTGGTCCTACCGGATCAAGCAGGTTTCATACCTTCGAGGGCCACATCTCACAACACTAGAACACTCTTTGCCCTGTCTCACTATTTAATGCCAAACACTAAGGCTGCGGCGGTCATGTTGGATGCCGCCAAGGCTTTTGATTCAATAGAATGGACCTATCTCCTCACGATCCTGGAGCGAATGGGAATTCCCCCCGATGTTCATACAGTGGGTGAAATTGTTATACACGAACCCGGTAGCAAGGATACGTGTGAATGGATATATCTCGGACTCCTTCCCTATTGAGCGAGGCACACGACAAGGGTGCCCGCTTTCGCCCCTGCTCTTCGCGCTAGCTCTGGAGCCGTTGGCCTGCATTATCAGACAAACGCACAATCATTCCGCCTTGCACTTCCCGGGACGCCCGTTACACATATCCTTATATGCGGACGATATGCTTCTGTATGTCCGTAATCCAGAACAAAATCTAGACCCGTTATTAAGGGAGTACATAAAATTCGGACGACACTCTGGTTTGCCTATAAATTGGAATACATCCTCAATTATCCCACTGACAGACACCACTAAACCACATACCATGGAATTCCCTCTAGATTGGCAAACTGACTCAATAAGATATTTAGGGGTATGGTATAGCAGGAAACCAGAAGAGGTCATACGCACCAATTATGGGAGAGTGATAGCCAACTGGAGGAGAAGATCAATAGGTGGATACAACTACCGCTCTCTTTGGCAGACCGTATTGCAATTGTGAAAATGAACATCCTACCTAAATTCCTTTACTTGTTTAATAACATCCCCATTCCACCTCTAAGCGCAGTTTTTAAAAATATCAAGTCCCTAGTCCTGAAACTAATCTGGGCAGGTAAACAAGCACGTATAGAATTCAGAACGTTGACATTACCCTACGAGAAAGGAGGATACTGTGTCCCGGACTTCTTCCTGTATTATCTGTGTGCAGAAGCACAATATGCCGCATACTGGTTCCACAAAATACCTTACTTAACGCACACTGCAGTGGAAGAGGGGGATGCACTACCGATTCCGTTAACAGCAATACTCACTCACAAAAGACCGCCCCTACATTCAGAAGACATCAACACTATTGACATCACCGCCCATGCTTGGAGAAAACTAGGACAACTGGCTCAAAAGTTACCGCTTTATGCTCCGGCAATGCCTCTACCATATCACCCTGAGTTGTCAGTTACTAGGGAGAGGGTAGGCATGGGTCTCTTAAAACAGGTAGGAATTGACACATTTGGTGATCTATATCACGACGGGCGGTTTTGCCACTTGGACGAACTATCATACATAAGTAATCAGACCATACTATTCCGGTACACATATTACAGGCTGCAAAGAGCTATCCGGGACTTATATCCAGACTACCCTGCGGAACCAGCCTGCTTAGATACGCTACAACTGATATTAACATCCTCCAATACTACACACTTAGTTTCGCGACTATATGAGGTGGCCCAAAATGAAATCCCATACAACACTCCTAGAGCAATGGCGAGGTGGAACGGGGTGCTCAGGGACCCGTTAACAGAGAAAGAGTGGCACAACACTTGTGCGTTAATTAAACTGCTCACGCCGAATGACAACTTACGAATCCTACACTTCAAATATATCCACCAGACATATCACACTCCAGTGAGACTACATAAGCATGGGCTACGGGAGGATGCACACTGCAAAAGGTGCGGGATACAAGAGGCTGATTTTATCCACCTAGCTTGGCATTGTGTAAAAATATGGGATTACTGGGAGAGAGTAACTGCCATGCTGAAAGATATGGTGGGAGCGGAGATTGAGTGTTCTATAAAAACATGTTTATTGGGACTTCTGTCCACTGTGAAAGCAGAGAAACGTAAATTTTGTGTAATTGCACTCCTAGTAGCCAAACGTCAAATATCTCAATGTTGGTGTGGCACGAAGACGCCCAGCATTATGCAATGGTTGAGAGACATGACTGGTTGCAGGGACAGACTGCTAACATACGAAGAGGAACTGCCAGTCAGATCGCGTCCAAAAGACTTTTGGAGGTACCTTACCGCTTTTCTGCAGGATAATGACATGAATGTAATGCTGTAAGTAGCGATGTCTGTATCCCTTATTCCATGTTGACCGAGCCTGATGTACTGTGACCTTGATCGACTCTATCTTATATTATGTAGTTGTAACGTGTACACATGAATGATGAATGCAGAAGTGTACTGGCCTATGTTCTCTTGACTGGTTGTACTATGTTCATATTGGTGAAAATCAATAAAAAGATTAAAACATTTTTTTTTTAATGTTGAAAAAGATAAATGTAGTCTGCGCACAGTTTGTGTGTAATATTCTGTAACTGTTTTTTTTCAATGTAATGTCCAGTACAGGAAATGAGGGAGATCTCGCCGGATCATGGGTCCTACAGGTATTTCTGAGCAGGATAAAGGGATCCGGCCTAGAACCAATGCATTATGCTAAATTTGTCCTGGTGTCAATTTTCAGCACCGCAACACATTTAAGCAGCACCCACATGTTGTCAGCTTTCTGTTCGGAGCAACACAGTGAAGGTGCTGTGGGGGCTTTCTTACTTTCTCTTCCAGCTGGGCACAAAACAAACTCCTGATTCAAAGGGGCATTAGCCCTCATTATGTTCTTGGCTGGAAGCCATCTGGAGCCTAACACCTAGATACTAATGCAAAGGAAGGAAACAAAGGCACTCCACTTGCTATCACTTCACAAGTACTTAAGAAAAACTATGATTTGGATGCAGTTTTTTAATTTTTTTCACGCCCCTATGTAAGAGATATGCTTGTACTGTAAGAAGCTGTATCACTGTGCATGAGTAATTACACAAATAATTATATAAATATCAATTACTAATTTATTTTGTAATTCTTTTACCGTGCTGTTCATCCCAGAGCACTTTACATTACACACACACACAGACATTAAATCACACACGAGAGTAAATCAATGTAAAAGAAATATTACATAATACAATGAGGGTTATAAGGTGTGGGAGTTGCATCTCATTTATACAGGTAAACATTGGCCCGGTTTCGATGGTGGTTGGATGAGTAGTTGACTGTCCCACCTGTCAAATTATGATGCAACTGCTGTGTAGGTGGTCCGAATCATGGCTTTTTTCATTGCGGCTTGTGCTGCAAGCCGAAAAATGGCAGCAGCACAAGCCGCAATGGAAAAAGGGATGTTTTTAAACATCCATGCCCCGTGTGCCAGGCACCATATGATGCCTGGTAACGGGGCATGGATGTTTGGGAGAGCACCACAGGAGCCCCCCGTGCTTCATAGCGGAGGCCCATGGGGGTCCTGCTAGGGGACCCCAAAGACCCTTTCTGAAAGGTTTTCCATGAAGGTTTCACCACCATAGAGAGGCTGCTGGAAAGGGACATCGTAATCCCTACAGGAGTGCCTGCGCAGGCATGGCCTCTAATGTAAGGATTACCATACGGCCAATGCTTGCGACGGGCTCCTAGAGCCCGTCGGAAGCATCGGGTGGTCCCTCTGGCCAATACAGTCTGACCAACACATCATAATTTAGCGGTCAGACTGCTCTACTGGATGTTGGTATGACCACCATCTTAATAAGGCCCTATATCTTGAGTGCATGGCCCAGAGAAACACAAAGCCAGGATCTAGGGTCGTCTTTACTAACCAGACATTGTGCTACCCAAAGAAACCCTTTTTGGCAAATTCAGAGTGACAGATTAAGAAAAAACAATAAGGATCTAAACACATGACTTGCAGTTTGCATACAGCTCCTTGACGCCGGTTAATAGCACACTATGTGATATTAGGAGGATTGCATCTTATGAACTGGAAATAACAAAAGGCTATATGTTTCAAAAGCAGTAACCCACTTACCTCTCTACACAAAATACAAATCTGTAATCTGCATCTTACACGATATGTTTCACAGCAGGCACATTACCCTTGTAAAATGACATACACAAAGGGTATCTACGGTTCTAGAAAACAGAAGTACCTAATGATGTCACAACAATTGTCCTACTCACTAACAAAATAAAGACTCACTAACAAACAAAATAAAGACTAAGGCAAGACACAATCAATCTATCTTATCCTGACACCCTACGAAGGATACCCATCAGTCTCCACTCGGTACCGCCCTTCATCATTTGGGACTCCTTCAAGGACATGCCACACATACGTACTGCAGGTAATCTCTGAGGAAAAGATGGAGTATCCTTCATATACCTAATAGTACGTTGTGCTATCCTTTTGTTGTTACTCGATGGTGTCTTAATAGTGGGAGAGGGGGTAGCAGTGCATGTGAAAAGTGATTGGTGGTGAGATAAGAATAGGGTGAATGCTCAATCCTCTATGGTTAAAAACAGAATAGCATAAGGCAGTTTAAAGCAAATAGCTGCCTAGATATTATAGGTCGACATGTTTCAGCAGAAATGGAACAAATAGTCCCTGCCTTCCTCAGGACCTTGTAAGTGATGCTACTGCTAAAATGTGCAAGTGACAAAAATAATAAATAAGAAAAAATAAGTAAAGGAACGTGATCACCTGGGTATAAGGTGTCTCTCTTTTTCCTGCCCATGGCTCACTTTGTGCCACTAGAGGGAAAAAGATAACAATGTGTGAGAAGTCATACTCATATGAAGGATACCCCATCTTTTCCTCAGAGATTACCTGCAGTACGTATGTGTGGCATGTCCTTGAAGGAGTCCCAAATGATGAAGGGCGGTACCGAGTGGAGACTGATGGGTATCCTTCGTAGGGTGTCAGGATAAGATAGATTGATTATGTCTTGCCTTAGTCTTTATTTTGTTTGTTAGTGAGTCTTTATTTTGTTAGTGAGTAGGACAATTGTTGTGACATCATTAGGTACTTCTGTTTTCTAGACCCGTAGATACCCTTCGTGAATGTCATTGTTCAATTAGGGATAGTATCTATGCTTGATATTTAAATATTTCCCTCTGGCCCCCATCCACCTTCTGTTTTTGTTTGACATTACCCTTGTATGCTACTATATGAGTCAAAACTGTGACTAGACACAGATCTCTCCAGAAATTGCATTAACCACCTGCGTTATCTTACCATTATTATCATCACCTGAAATTTGCTAGATACACAAAGATCTCTGCTGTAGATGTCTTAAACCATAAAATATTTTAAGATGCAGCCTCTCTTTGACTACATAATTAAGCAGAACAGATTTACTATCCTTGTTGCCGAGGTCTTTGCAGCATAATTAAAAAAAATAATTATAAGTTGACTCTGCTTTCCATGCTTCTGTCTTTGTGGTGTGTTCTAAGTATTACTATTAGGTTCTTAAAAAATATTGTTGAACCTGTGTATCACTTGTCTGTAATATTGGTTATTACTAAAGTGAACAGTCAAACTGTATTTTATACATTGTACAGAAGAAATTGCCTCTTTCCCGACAGAACCACTCCTTCTATATCTCACATACCCAGGTTCTGCGGGACACAGTCACCCCGTTACTACTAATGGTAGTCACAGAGTCCACAGAGTCCTGGCAACATTTGCATTTTTTTTTTTATCTTAGTGAAGTTAAGAAAACATGCCTCTTTTATAGAGACCCCTCTCTTTTTTATAAAACTTAAAACACTGAAGTAGTGTTTTGAAACAAGATGCAATCCGCAAACGTTGGCTACTTTTTTTTAGGGTGCCCAGGACAATTTTTTATCCCAATCCAATCCTCTCACAGAGGCTGATGCCTGTCATGTCTCACAACACACACAGAATCCAAACGTACATGTTGGAGTGGTCTGAGGCCTGGCTGAGTCAGGAGGCGGTGAGCTGAGGCACAGCATACATACATGGGACCCCAGACACATTTATAAAAATAAATTATGGAAGGTACCTGTGGCGTGGGATAGGGGTAGGCTTAAAACTTTTTGTGTGCAATGCACTGTCTACATGCATGTTCAACAGCATGCAGGATAAGGTGTAAACGTTCCATTATTGTTGGCATGAAAGCTCAGAGAATTTGCACACCTTTTGAGACTGCTTGTAGATGGTAGTAAACTGCAGTGCTCTTTAGCAGCACTGCAAAACCGCAAAACATCTTCTGTTCTGTCATGTTCAAAGATTGCCGAATAGGGGTGCGCAGCTTCTGCTGAATTATCTGAGAAGCCTAATGATGTGAAGGGCCGCACAACAAGGGCCCCGAAGTGTGGATGTATACAGTAAGGGTACTACGTACCCGTGTCAGGTGGAGTAGAAAAGGGAACTGGCAGAGTTCGAGATAAGGTCATTTTATCTCTAGCACACGGGACAGGTGTAGTTAGGCAATAGGGATTAGAATGTGGGTCTCATTGAGACACAATTTACAACTATTCAGAAGACTACATTCTCACAGTAATGGTACATCTTTAACTTTTTCTTGTACTATAAAGACATTTGTATGGTGCCCTTTATGTTGTATTTTTTTGCAAATGTATGTGAAAATGTTGCTGAAACTGTTGTCTCAACTATCACCAGCCTCTGACTGACAGCAAGAGAATGTTGATATTGTTAAATGCCTCCGTTACAGCCACACCCTCAAGAAACGCCCCTAACAGCCCCTCAAAGCGCACCCAATCAAATTGGTGAGTACCGGTACATCTTTTTTCCCCATTTAAAGCACTGAAGTTGCGAGAAATTACAAATGTCTCAAAAACAAGATTATCAGCGATTTCGAAGTATCAAGGTTTTCTCAAATATTCGTAGTGTCTGATTAGTTACCAGAGAGCAACTCGAATTGGGTGAACTGTGGGACATATTTACAATCCCCTATCGCCATCACAATGTCACTTTCAGTGATGTTGTGATGGCAATAGGGGGCTTGCCATATTTACAAGGCAGCGTTAAACCACTTAAATTGGCTTAACGCTGCCTTGTAAATAAGTCACCCTTTCACGCTATGCTTAGTGTGAAAGGGGAGGGCAGTGGGTGTTGAAGTGGGCATTCCACCGCAACACCCATTGATTCTGACGCTACCGCCTATTTACAAGGGAGGTGTAAATCAGAGGCAGCACCAGAATTAAGACCAGGGAAAACCTGGTCTTACCCTGGAGCAAGAATGCGAAATGTTTCATTTCTCCTCGTTTTTGCTGTTTTTAGGTGTGCTGCGTTTGTGCAACACACATGAAACAGCAAAATGCCAATGATTGTTTATGTACAGGAAGGTTCCTCCTTCCTGCACATAAACAATAATAAAAAAAATGCTGTTTAGCAACTTCCGTGTGTGCTGCATTAAGCAGCACACATAGAAGTTACAAAGCTGCATTTAAAGATTGTTTATGTGCAGGAAAGGGGGCCTTCCTGTACATAAACAATCTTACCCTGAACGCAGACACCCTTGCACTATCGTGCAAGGGTGCCTGCGTTGGCACTAGGCTGCTAAACTTAGCACAGCGCAGGGGGAAACGCAGAGCTGCACCATATTCTTGTAAATATGGTGCAGCCCTGCATTTCAGAAGTGGACGAGCATGTCATTAAGCCAAGGAGGCTAACAACACGCTCGTCCACCTCTTTATGAATATGCCCCTGTGTGTGGTAAAAAATGTGCTGAACATTTATTCACAAATTAGAGGCGAGTTAGGCGCACGCACTGCACCTCTCCACTTAACCTTACACTTGAACTGCAGTGTCCTCTGCCTGGCGCGACAGCAATCCGGTGCATCCCCTCACCAGCTCTTTGGGTCGATACATGCGGTCGATACAGAGATGAGGTTTCCTGCGTCACACAGCCCTTTCATAGCATCCTGTGATTCCTCTGCTGCTTAAATCATTTCTCATATTTCCCTTTTCAGAGTCCTTTCTTACACACACACGCCTACAACCCCCTCCCGCCTTAACTTTACTGAGCAATGCAAGATTCCCTCATATAAAGAACAGTAAAACATCGCGGGCAGCAGCATTGCTAGCCAGAGTAAAAGGACACCACATGTGTGTTCAGTGGTCGAAGTGGGGAAAAAAAGTAGGGGAACTGTGGGTGGAGAATCAGGGGGCGGGAATGACCAAAGATTGGATCAGTGGGCGGGGTCAGGGGTGTGGCTAGAAATAGCAAAACATACCATTTTTAGTACGTTTAGCATTTCACTGACCAGTTACAGCTTATAACGTTATTCAATTCAAACAATGGATAAACATATTTATTTGAGGTTTAATTCAGGAAAAAGCAAACACTCATAGGGAATACAGGTTTATGTAAACCGTGTGAAATATAAGCAGGAACAACATATTACCTTAGTGCTTTTTAGGTCTCGCCTGTCGATGCGCATGCGCATCGAGCAAGCGAGACTATAGGGGCTCATCCACACTTTATCTAACTTGCAAGGAATCGTGGCGATTCCTTGCAGTGCCCGTGACTTTTAAGCTCAATGCGCATGTGCATTGAGCTTAAAAGCGCGTGCACAGCCGCCCGCATTCCTCCGACACCTTTGAAGTGAAGCTTAGCTTCACTTCAAAGGCCCGGCTTGTTCACACCCACATGCCGCTCTGCCCTGCTCCGCCCCCTCCCCTGAGTCATCCTGCCTGCCCTCGACGTTCCCCCCGCCCCCTCCCGCCACGCAATGCCGAGAGCTTGTCGTACTTGGAAACGCGTGCATGTACTACTGTTTGCAAGGAGTTCTTCAGCATGTGCGGCGTTTACCATCGCTCCCGCAAGGTAAACGCTGTGCAAATCTCACCCCGTCTCAAATTTGCAGTCTCCTGCCTACCTCCTTCCATCTCTCAAGTTAGCCTCCCATAGTCCCGTTTCCATCCTAGTTTTCCCTCGGGCCCATACCTGCCTTCTGCCCAGTTTCACCTCCCGCCTCAGTTCCTGCTAGGACCAGTGCAGTCGGTGGGGGCATCCCCCTCCCCCTGTTCCCTCCTCTGCAGCACACACAGCTCTGCCTAGCTGCAGTCAGCGCTGACTGCTGTAGAGATCAGCCTGCTCCGCTGTTAGGCTTGCAGGTCCGCCATGGAAGGAGGGGGGGGGCGGGGCGGCTAATGAGTAAGAAGGATCCGTAAGCTCTCCCAGGGCTTGGGTAGGTAACAGCTCTGTGCACCAATCGCCTGGGCCCCCTTTCTGTACCCAGCTTACTGCTCATTTCATCTGAGAGCTTGTCGTACTTGGAAACGCGTGCATGTACTACTGTTTGCAAGGAGTTCTTCAGCATGTGCGGCGTTTACCATCGCTCCCGCAAGGTAAACGCTGTGCAAATCTCACCCCGTCTAAAATTTGCAGTCTCCTGCCTACCTCCTTCCATCTCTCAAGTTAGCCTCCCATAGTCCCGTTTCCATCCTAGTTTTCCCTCGGGCCCATACCTGCCTTCTGCCCAGTTTCACCTCCCGCCTCAGTTCCTGCTAGGACCAGTGCAGTCGGTGGGGGCATCCCCCTCCCCCTGTTCCCTCCTCTGCAGCACACACAGCTCTGCCTAGCTGCAGTCAGCGCTGACTGCTGTAGAGATCAGCCTGCTCCGCTGTTAGGCTTGCAGGTCCGCCATGGAAGGAGGGGGGGGGGCGGGGCGGCTAATGAGTAAGAAGGATCCGTAAGCTCTCCCAGGGCTTGGGTAGGTAACAGCTCTGTGCACCAATCGCCTGGGCCCCCTTTCTGTACCCAGCTTACTGCTCATTTCATCTAACGTTTCTTTCCCCTCCACTCATACAAAGGCATCAAGGCCTGTGTCTTCGTCGTAAAAATAGCACTTCGTGTTTGTGTTTAACCGATAGCCGAAGAGTGGCGTATTTCCCGTCATTTGTCAGCTATTGAGGTCATCCCATCTGTGGCGACCTGACTTTCTACTTTTAAATGATTCACAGTTGTAACTGGTCGACTGGACTGTGTACCAGGTAGGAATTTCGAAATGTCCCCCCCCCCCCGCCCCCGCCCCCTCTAACGCTGGCGTGCTATAGCCCCAGAAGAGGGCAGTTGCATGAATCATTGGATAGCTGCAAGAGAGGACACAACTGTTTCTGCGCCCCACCCGCCCCCTCCCTGCACCGCCATTTTCTGTCCTCCCCCCTGCCCAGGTCCTCACAGTGGTTCAAATGGTGGGGTCAGGCCGTGGGGGGTTCTGTGGTCTCAGGGGAGTGTTTGTCAGACTCGTCATTGATTTCTGGTCCCTCAGCCCCTTCGTTTTACGACTCTGCAGTTGTACATTAAAAAAAAAATTAAAATCAAAAGCTCCGGTGACACTTCAGGAAATATAAATGTCTGAGCAAGCTTTTCAGAGTCTGCGACTTAAATCACGGCCCGGTCCTGACGTGCACTTCCGTGGAACCCGCCATGTTGTGGCCACCTTTTGTTTGAGGGCGCTCGTAAATTTAAATAACAAACTCTCTCTTCGCATTCTGTGGCAGTCGGTGCCAGACAGCCTTAATCCTCTGAGGGGCGTTATGCTGTCCGTCTGAGGCAGTTTACAGAGGCCTCGCGAGGTGTGGACTCTCTCTCTTTCTCATCCTCTTCTTGTGGCCCGTGTTTCTCCCCCTCTCACTCTCGCCCCAACCTTCTCTATGTCCCCCCTCCTTCTTTGCCGTTCCCTCTCTCTTTCCTCCAACCATATCCCTTCACTTTTTCTCAAAATCTTCCTCTTTTAACCCTAGCTCTCACTCTCTTTGTATTTCCCTGTCTCACGCTCCCTCATTCTCCAGTCTCGTGCTGTCTCTCTCCTCGCCTTTGCCCACTCTTTCCTCCTCGCCCAATTTGCTTGCAGGCTCTCGTTTTCTTCCTTCCTCTTTCCTCTCGATTTCACTGCCACTCTGTCATCCCAATTCCTTTTTTTTCTATTTCACTAACTCCTTCCGCCTTCCCCTCTCTTATACTCCATATTTCTCTCTGAGACAGGCAAGGTCTCCTTTCCCCTTCTTTTACCCATTTCTTCACCTTTCACTTGCATCTTTCTTTCCCTCCTTCCACCTTTTGCGCTTTATCTCCTATTCACCACGTTCTGCATATTTTTAATGCGCCCACCTCTTTTTAATCTTTCTTTCTTCTTTAGTTTTTTCTATCTTTTCTCTACTCTCTTCTTTTTCCATGTCTTTCTCGAATATTCTCTTTTTTTCTGGCTCCTGCTGCACCATATTGTTTGTTCTTTCATTTGCCACACCTACTTTGTGCTTCCTTTCCCTTACTTCTTATAATTTCCTCATATGCTTGAATTGAAGTGAGTGCAATTTAGCGAAACAAACGTAAAGTACAACCTTTTTTTTTCGCTATAAAATTTGGACACTCATTTTAATTAGGTGAGTTGACATGCCCCATGCCCTGCTGAGAAATTAAACTACTACGTATGACAGAAATCCCACATTAGAGGATCATCCATGTACTACATTCAAAGATCATCCATAAATTCAGTTCAGTGTCCCTCTTCAAACATCCAACATGGATCGAGAGATACGGAGCCCTGCTGCAGCCTATTAACAAACTCAGTAACTGTGGAAGCAACCAACAACTGGGGAGGAGTTGCATGGCGCTGTGCAGAAATAAAGTCGCGTGTTGAAGCGTATTGCTCACCTCTGCTCCTTAAATTTAAAGTGAAAGCAGCACCGTTTATAATTAAATAAAACAGCATCAGACATGCTGCTTGAGCCATGAAAAAACACCTGTGACTAACAACACGAGTGGTCACCATATTTAATAATAAAGCTGAAGCCTAGTGCCGAGCTAATGAAGAGATAAAGTGCGATTTGCCTCTGAAAATATTAAATGCCGTCCAAAACATGAACCGTGGTTTCACTCGCTGATGCACACAGCAACTCCGCGGCGCTGACGCGCACAGTTGGATTTTAAATTGCGTGCCTACTTTACAGTTTACTCACTGATGCGCACAGCAGCTCCATGCTTTCTTGCAGACTCGCACAGCAGCGCTGATACGCACATCTTGATTTTAAAACTGCGTGTCTAGTTTACAGTTCACTCGCTGATGCGCACAGCAACTCTGCTGACGCGTTTAGCTGGATTTTAAATTGCGTGCCTACAGTACAATCGCACAACACTTTAGTACAAGTATTGCGTGTCTACTCTGCAATCTTTTCGCTGATGCGCACAGCAACTCTGAGTGCAGTCTCTTTCAATCGCTGACACACACAGCACGTTCCCATCTAATTGTGTGTATACAGTACAACATATTATATCCTATGTCTTCATTAACAATATAGTGTATCTGTACTGAATATATATCCAGCATTTCAGACTGCATTTCAGAGCTTTTAGAAATGTTTATGGCTTTTTTTTTTTTGAAATTCTTTAGCATTGGCTACAGGAAACAAAAATGCTAAAGATTTACAAAAAAAACCCATAAACAATTCTAAAAGCACTAACTCTAATGCTGCGAGACCTATTGCATTTTCAATGCTTGTTACTCTCATTGTTCAGAAATCCATGAGTATTTTTTGTCTCAAACATTGAGGACATGAATACAGGGCTCCTCCTGTACACATGTGTTATGAGGGGCTCAGAAGAGAAAGGGACTCTTCAGGAGAATCTAGACTCACGGAAACCCACAAAGGCTCCTTCATATTCATGTCAGCCAGCTAGCTGCTCAATCATAATATAGCAAAAAGAACAACTGATGGACAGAATGCTGAACAATGTCATACATTCACCCCAGTACAGAGATCTGGGCCTAAATCCATCGTTATTTTGCTCACCATGACATTCCAGTTTGGACCCAGCCATATGCAAATCAGTCTTGATCCTGCGCCCAATGGGAAGAGTCCAGCCCGAACTGCCAGGCTATATGTATTCAAGTGTCCTGTCATTCGGGAAGTGAACACAAAGCAGTACCCACTGAACTATGCACATAAAATATTGCTCTTTGATATGCATGGTACACGTTCTTTCCAGCAGGCATATTACCCCTCTGCCCTACCTTAGGTGAGTAAAACAGCCTCTAGACAAAAAATGCTCCCATCTCTCTCCAGCAGGTACCTTGATCACCAAAGTTATCTTGGCACTTGTATTGTTGACCGAAACCTAATGAATATACAAAGAACTTTGCAGTGTTTTTAAAACTCCTGCACTTTTACAAAACCGGCCCCCCCAAACTAAACTGGCCCCTACCCTTCCAGTCGCCCTGGGAAACGCCTGATGCCTGAAACGGCCAGTCCGGCATAGTCACCTTTTTCAATGCAATACTGCAGATATGTATGCTTATTAGATATAAACGTCATGGTTCACTGTGTTTCCAGTTTAGGGTGCACAGATACCCCGTTCAGTGTAGTCAGTTTGTTAAAATAAACTAGTTTGTGTGCCTCCCTGCACCACAGCATCCTCTACACAGAGGATTTTACGCTCCTTGTTCGGGAATCCACTGCTAATCAAGGGCCGATATTGTATTGTCAACAATCTGCTCTGCTCTGTTGTGTCACCAGTTAATTCACAGTTGTCTGATGGCCCTTTCAGTGTTGCTTTGCAGGCCCCTAGATGGAAGGGAAGGGGTAGGAGGTCGTGGGCACTGCAGAGTTGGGTGGCCAACTGGCATGGGCGCAAACTCAGGATGGTGAGTGTAAAAGTTCAGGACAAGGGGTCAAAATTCACAACAAAAATTCAGGACAGTTCAAAATTCAGGACAAAAATTCAGGGCAACAGGTATGCTATGCAGACACATCAGTGGATCTCATGCAATAGTATATAAATAAATAGGTAAGGAACATAAGTACAAGTCACTTCTCCTGCTCTGTCACTTTCTCCTGCCTGGTCACTTCTCCTACCTCATCACCGCTCCTTCCCTGTCATTTCCCCTGCCCCGTCACTGCTCCTTACCGTTCACTGCTCTTGCCCCGTCACTGCTCCTGCTCAGTCACTACTCCTGCCCGTTCACTACTCCTGCCCGTTATCTGCTCCTACCCATTTACTGCTCCTTCCCTGTCATTTCCCCTGCCCCGTCACTGCTCCTTCCCGTTCACTGCTCCTGCCCCATCCCTTCTCCTGCCCCGTCACTACTCCTGCCCCGTCACTTTTCCTGCCCCGTCACTTTTCCTGCCCCGTCACTGCTCCTGACCTTTCACTGCTCCTGCCCTTTCACTGCTCCTGTCCAGTCAGTGCTCCTGCTCATGCACGGTCAACGCTCCTGCCTCGTCAATTCTCCTGCCCCTTCCCTTCTCCTGCCCCATCACTTCTCCTGGCCCGTCACTTCTCCTGCCCTGTTCACTACTCCTGCCCTGTTAACTTTGCCTGCTCTGTTCGCTTCTCCTGCCCTGTTCACCGCTCCTGCCCTGTTCACCACTCCTGCTCAGTTCACTGCTCCTGCCCGGTCACTGCTCCTGCTCATCCTAATCACTGCTTCTGCCCCATCACCTCTCTTGCCCTGTCGCATCTCCTGCCCCATCACTGCTCCTGCCCAGTCACTGCTCCTGCCCCGTCGCTTCTCCTGCCCCATCGCTACTCCTGCCCCGTTCACTGCTCCTGCCCCGTTCACTGCTCCTGGCCCATTCACCACTCCTGCCCCATTCACCGCTCCTGCCTGGTTCACCGCTCCTGTCCTGTTCACTGCTCCTGCCCCGTTCACTGCTCCTGCCCCGTTCACTGCTCCTGCCCCGGTACCGCCCCTGCTCATGCCTAATCACCGCTCCTGCCCCATCACTTCTCCTGCTTCTTCACTTCTCCTGCCCCGTCACCTCTCCTGTCCGTCACGTCACGTGTCCATCACGTACCTGCCCGTCACTTCTCCTACCCTGTCTCTTTTCCTGCCCTGTCAGCTCTCCTGCCCTGTCGCCTCTCCTGCCCCATCACTGCTCCTGCCTAGTCACTGCTCCTGCCCCATCGCTTCTCCTGCCCCGTCGCTGCTCCTGCCCCGTTCACTGCTCCTGCCCCTTTCCTGCACCTGCCCCTTCCCTGCACCTGCCCCGTCACTGCTCCTGCCCCGTCACTGTTCCTGCCCCATCACTTTTCCTGCCCCGTCACTTTTCCTGCCCCGTCACCGCACTTGCCCGTTCACTGCTCCTGCCCGTTCACTGCTCCTGCCCGATCACCTCTCCTGCCCGATCACTTCTCCTGCCCAATCACTTCTCCTGTCCCATCACTTCTCCTGCTCCGTTCACTGCTCCTATCCGTTCACTGCCCCTATACGTTCACTGCTCCTGCCCAGTTACCGCTCCTGCCTAATCACCGCTCCTGCCCCATCACTCCTCCTGCCCCGTCACCTCTCCTTACCTTTCGCCTCTCCTGTCCCGTCACTGCTCCTGTCCCATCACCTCTCCTCTCCTGTCACCTCTCCTATGCTGTCACTTCTCCTACGCTGTCACTTCTCCTGCCCTGTTACTTCTCCTGCCCGTTACTTCTTCTGCCCGGTCACCTCTCCTGTCGCTTCTTCTGTCCCGTCACTGCACCTGCCCAGTTCACTCTGTGTACAACATTGACAATTACACAAGGGGGCAAATTCCCCACAGTACTCTGTTTGGAGAAAGCTCCTCTGTAATCAGGAACTAGGATCTCACTGGCATGTGATATGCTAAAGGCAGAGGGCGGGCGCATTGTCATTCGAAAGGGGATAATTAGCCTCAATTTGAATGACAATGGGCCTGCCCGCAGTCTGTGGCAGGTCAGGGAGGGGCGGCTGTAGCCTCTGGAGTTCAACAGAGAAGTGCGAGCAGCCCCTGGAAGCTGAATGAAATAGTTATTGTCTTTTAAGTAGGACTATTCTTGCCGTCCCGGGACGATTTCTTTAAATAAAGAAGTAGGGGAACGGACTGAAATGACCGTGCCCTTCCGATCCCGCCCACTTCTACCACTGTGTGTGTTCAGCTCAAGCAGAAATGGTAGTTGGTAGCGATAGAGGAGGGAGAACCTTGTGACCCAATGAATTGGCATTTTCTTTCTATTTAGGGTTTGCCATCTGTAGTGAGATTGATTACAATATTAAATTGTGTGTTCTTTAACTCAATGTGAGCTTTGTCTGTTCCTGGTTTACATGCTCCACTCCCAGCCTATAAACACCAACCACTCGGTCACCCTCGGCCACATAGCACTTGTGTTAATCAGCCCCTTTTGAATGCTACTGCATCTAAAAAGGACTGTGCTCGGGTCACTGAGCAATTGTATTGTAACTGCATTTATATAGCGCTTACTACCCCTGTTGTGGCGTCAACGAGCTTTTTTGGCGAGTAGCACACTACTCCGGAACCAATAAAGGATTAGTGTTGAATTAGTATAGTGAAATATAAAAGTAATTTGAGTGGTGGATAGGTTAGTCAGTTATTTGGTTTCCCAAGGATAGCGGAGGGATAATCAGAGGGAAAAATGATTGCATTTATATAGCACTTGTTACCCCTGATGGAGTGTTCAAGCGCTTTTTTGGCAAGTGGCAAGCTACTCCAGAACCCATAAAGGATTAGTATTGAATTAGTATAGTGAAATAGGAAAGTAATTTGAGTGGTGGATATGTTAGTGAATTATTTGGATTGAGAAGGGTAGGGGAGGGATAAAAGAGGGGAAAAGGTTTGCATTTATATAGCGCTTGTTGATGAGTTGAGGTAGAATATATATTGAGAGAGGCATAGGGTGAGAAATAGGGTAGTGCATTCCATAAGAACATGGAAAGTATATAGATGCAGAAAGGAAGTAAGTGTCAGGAATCGTACATGACAGCGCCTGCCTAGAGATACAAACTACAACCCCAGAAGGCCTTGGGTGATGAGAGCGCGTCTACAAGAAGACGCGCAGCTGAGCAGCGGTGAGTGTCCTGATGAGGCAACAAAGGCGGCGGTTTTTAATACCGCGGACGCCTTATTTCCTGCCTGTCATTCATTTCCCCGAGCACCGTGTTGCTTCAAAGGCGGCCGTTGTTGAATACCGCGGACGCCTTATTTCCTGCCTGTCATTCATTTCCCCGAACACAGTGTTGCTTCAAAGGCAGCGGTTTTGGGAATACCGCGGACGCCTTTTTTATGGTGAATACTATCCCTAATAATTATTATGTTGCTTAAATACATTCCTGGGCGGCGGTGACGTAACCGCAGAGACCCGATAGTGTTTTCCTTGACTTCTATCTCTTTGGCATAGTGTTCAAGGGCGGCGGTATATACGCCGTGGAAGCCTTACACTTGTTACTGGTCAAAATATCACGGCGCCTTAACATTACTGGCTGAAATGTTTATGAATATCTAATTCTTAAAATTTTGTTGAGATCTTCAGTTTATTCAGGGAACAGCTGGTATCCTTATTTCAAATGAGTTCCATTAATTAATTTGAGACTTTGATTTGCTATTTCTTTCCCAGAGAACCGGTGAGCATGACATGGAGGAGATATAATATGTGTTGGGAGCATATGGATTTTTTGAGAATGTGAAGTTCTTAGGTGTGATTCGTTTAACATATGTTCATTGTGTTTACTAGGAATTATCCACAGAAGCGCTCTGTTATGCCTGAAGTTCTTTCATGAGTATGCTGGTTCATATGTGGATTAGGAATGCGGATTCCTTTAGCAAGACTATATGAGAGTAGAGCGTAATGTAACAAATTTTCTGATGTATGTTGTTTTATTGTTCCAGGTTCTTATCCCTGCTGTTCCCACCCTTTCCTATCCCTCACTTGATCGCCCTAAATACTCTGTAGTTTTCAGTCAGAGTTTGGGGATGTCAGGAGGTGGACCCTAATTAGCATCATCCAGATCCTGAGGAGTACCAATATCCTGACAGAATTACGCACCCAAGAAAGGATACTCCTCCCGGTTTGGGTGTTTTTGAATTATGGCATCCATGGACGATGTCGTTCAGGCATTGGCCTTGGTACAACAAGAGTTAGCGGCCTCTAGGCTTGAGACAGCTTCCTTAAGAGAAAGGGTAGATAAACTATCCAGAAACCCGTTCGATGTCAACGTCACTAGTAATCCCCAAATACAGGTGACGTGACTCCACCTATACCGCTAGCAAGTCCTGAAAGATATGCGGGAGATCCCCAGAAGATACAGATATTCTTGACACAAATAATTCTGCATTTCTCTTGTAAACCTTCATCCTTCCCGAATAATCATTCCAGGGTGGCTTTTGTAATATCTTATCTAATAGGGGATGCCGCCAATTGGGCGGTTCCGTTAGTTAGGAACAATGATCCAGTATTATCAGATTGGGAAGCATTCAGAGCTGCGTTTGAACGGGTGTTCGATAGACGTACCACCACCTTTAGTGTAGATAGAGAATTATTGACACTGCGACAGGGGAAACACGATCTGGTGACATATCTAACGAAGCAGCATGGTCTGAGGAAAAGAGGATGTCTCTTTTTTTACCAAGGGCTACATGATGAATTGAAGGATGTGATAGCCCAAATCGATCTACAGCCTGCCACCTGTGCTGAATTAATCAGTTTGACATTACGCCTAGATGGTAGGATGTCTGAAAGAAGCAGAGACAAACCTAGGGGTGAGAGGGCTTTTTACAGGCCCGACAAGAACCCCAGAAAAGAGTCACCCACCAGTGACAATATGAGTGAACCCATGGAAATAGGGGCAATAAGGGCACCTCTCTGGCGTATGGAGAGAGAGAGCCGACGCACACAAGGTTTGTGCATGTACTGTGGTGAAAAAGGGTACTTCGTACGTGAATGCCCTTCCAAACCAAAGACACAAGGTTTTTCTTATCGAAACAAGAAGGCAGCTGTTTCTGTTGTAAGTACTGAGTCCAGTGCGTCTGCCAGGTCTATTTCCACTGAGTCAGGTGAAATGGACGGGAAGATACCGTCTCTATCGAGCAACAAGCTAAAGGACACAGAATCCCACATGGTGTTGGTTGTAGGGCTAGAATACAAACAACACCTACACCAAGTGCTAGCAAAGTTGGATTCCGGAGCTACAGGGAACTTCATTGACAGTGCGCTAGTGAAACAATTGGCTATAGGTAGCGTACCTCGTGATACCCCTGAAGAAGTCTTAGCAGTAGATGGAAAACCGTTAAAGTCAGGTTTGGTTACCAGCCAAACTGAAACCCTTCAGCTGTCAATAGACGATGGGGAGCGTCAGCATTCGGAGGTAATAAACCCAATCGAAGCTCCTCAATATGAGGTGATTCTGGGGATGCCCTGGTTTTGGCATCATAACTCTACTATAGACTGGAAAAATAAAACAGTTAGGTTTTTGTCCAAAGAATGTGAAGATCACTGTTTACAGGAGCATAAATCTCAAGTTGCAGCCTTAACATATCCTTTTCAGATGGCTACAGCGGCGGAAAAGGAAGTAATATTGCCTATAGAGTATGCCCAGTTTTCTGATGTTTTTAGCAAATCACAGGCAGAGCAGCTTCCACCTCATCGGATATATGACTGCAAGATTGATCTGATAGAGGGGGCTAACATTTCAGCTTGTAGAGTATACGCTTTATCAGATCTTGAAACCCGACACCTTCGAGAATACTTAGATAATTTCCTGGAAATAGGTTTCATTTGACCCTCTCGCTCTCCTGCAGCTTCTCCTCTTTTCTTTGTAGTGAAAGCCAGTGTTGAGTTAAGAGCATGCTGCGACTATCGAATGCTGAATTAAAACACCATTCGTAATAGATACACTTTGCCATTGATCACTGTTTTACTAGATCAGGTCAGAGAAGCTGCCATCTACACCAGATTAGACCTGAGAGGAGCGTATCATTTGGTGCGCATAAGAGAGGTGGATGAGTGGAAGACAGCCTTCAAAACACGGTATGGGCTGTTCGAATACACCGTGATGCAATTCGGGCTATGTAAGGCCTGGGAACCTTTCAGTATTTTCTGAATGATGTTCTGAAAGAGTATGTGGATCATTTCGTTGTTGTCTATATCAACTATATTCTGGTGCACTCTGTGTCAGCTGAAGTGCATACACAACATGTTGTGTTGGTATTAGAGAGATTAAGAGAGTTTCACCTGTTTTGCAAGTTGAGCAAATGCGAGTTCGGAGTGCGAGAAGTGGAATTCCTAGGGGTGATTTTATGTCCAGAAGGGTTGAGCATGGCAGAACGCAAGGTAAAGGTGGTGCAGGAGTGGCCCATTCCAAAGTGTGTGAGGGATGTTCAATGCTTCTTGGGGTTTGCGAACTACTATCGCAGATTCATCCTGAATTTCTCTCAAGTGGCAGTTCCTATCACCCGGTTGCTTCGTAAGGGAGTGCCGTTTGTTTGGACTCAGGAGACGTCTACAGCATTTGCTCACTTAAAAAAGGCTTTCACCACTGCTCCGGTGCTTCAACATCCACAAATGGAGGCCATTTCATAGTTGAAGCTGATGCTTCTGATGAGGATATAGGATCCATCCTGTCTCAGAGAGACAAAGACAATGGACAGCTGCTAGCTGTGGCGTATCTCTCTAGGAAACTTAATTTGGCCAAAAGGAACTACACCATAGCCGAGGGGAGCTGTTGGCCATTAAGAATGCATTCCAGGAGTGGCAGCATTATCTATGGGGGGCTCGCTATCCCGTCACAGTGTACTCAGACCATCGCAATTTACAATACATGAAGACGGCGCGTCACCTTACACAAAGGCAAATGAGATTGACGCTTTACTTTGCTGAGTTCTATTTTGATATAACCTACAGGCCAGGGACAGACAATCGCAAGTCGAATTCACTATCCTGACAGGAGTCTATAGTAGAGTCCCACATTAGGTCTCCTGAGGCGATTATCAATCCGGCCAAGGTTGTCTGTGTTTTGAGAATCGATCAATTCCTCACAGAAGTGACCAAGAACAAATCAGCAGATGGCTGGGAGAAATGGGCTAAAGAGGACAACACTCGTAGCATCGACAAAGGATTGCCTTTTCAGAACAATAGATTGTACCTATCTACTAAGAACTTACAGAAAAAGGCATTTGAATGATGTCATATGTCACCTTTGGCAGGACATCCAGGTGTTCGAAAAACAGTTGATTTAGTACAATGGCATTTCTGGTGGCAAACCATGGCGAAAGATGCTCGCACCTACGCCACTGGAGTCAAGCTATCCTGACTGAAGACGGCTGATAGCCAGAAACCGGTCCTAGGATGCTTGATTCCGGTCCAGGGAAGACATGGCTTGGCAGTTCGGTCTGGACTATTCCCATGAGGCACAGGGTCAGACTGATTTGCATATGGCCATGTTTGAATTGGGGTGGCAGAGTGGGCTAAAGAACGGTGATGGATTAAACCCAGATCTCTTGACTGGGTGTGAGTGTTTGATTAGTTCAGATGCTCCTTCCATCACCACCCCCTTTTGTACCGCCTCTATATGTAGGGCCTTACACCAAGATCTCCAGAAACTCGCAATGAACTGGGGTCCTCTATCAGACACAATTACTTTGGGCAAAATTCCGTCCATCATCTTGTGTATTTTGCTACATATAGAGGCAGCAGTTTCAACAAGACAGATGGCCAAACTGAAAGGCTAAATCAGACTTTGAAGAAATATCTGTGCTGTTATGCTTCAGAAGCACAAGACTCATGGGTGTCTCTTCTATGGATGGCAGAGTTGGCATATAACAATGCGGTACACTGTTCATTCGGGGTATCACATTTCATGGCTAATTATGGTTTTGGTGCAAAAACCTTGCCCATCGATCTTCCTGATGATCTGGCCAACCAACCATCGGTGCTGGCACATATCAAGAAGTTGAGAGTGGTTCATAAGAAAGCAAGAATACACTTGTTAGAGGCCAAACAAGTGTACAAGAAATGGGAGGACAGGCATAGAACCAAAGATCCCGTGTATCAAGTTGGTGACAGAGTCTGGCTATCCACAAAGAACATAAAGTTCAAACTACGCAGTGTGTTCCACCCCAGGTACATAGGCCCCTACACCATGATGAGACAAATCAATCCAGTAGCCTACAAGCTTAAGTTGCCTGGTAGTCTCCGAATACATCCGAAATTCCATTGTAATCTCCTGAAGCCGGCTTATGGAGCAAGACGGAGGGCACCTCCACCAGTGTCATGCAACAGTGGTTTGGAATATGAGGTGAAAAGGATCCTGGATTCCCAATATCGTCGGGGTAAATTGTGGTATCTCATCTCCTGGAAAGGTTATACTTTCGAGGATGATTCATGGGAGCCCTGTAGCAATGTGCACGCTCCTGCCGCTGTCAATGCATTTTTCCGCAGGCATCCCACCAATCCTGGATCTAGGAGGTGCTAGGCGAGAGGGCCTACTGTCAGGAATCGTACATGACAGCGCCTGCCTAGAGATACAAACTACAACCCACAGAAGGCCTTGGGTGATGAGAGCGCGTCTACAAGAAGACGCACTGCGCCTTGATGCATGTGCGCAATTCTGCTTGGTAATCGTGACAGCGTTTTTTCCGGAGAGTGGCTGGATTCATCTCTCTGTGTTCGTTTCCGATGGCTTGCTGAGCAACGGTGAGTGTCCTGATGAGGCAACAAAGGCGGCGGTTTTGAATACCCCGGACGCCTTATTTCCTGCCTGTCATTCATTTCCCCGAGCCCCGTGTTTCTTCAAAGGCGGCGGTTCTTGAATACCGCGGACGCCTTATTTCATGCCTGTTGATCATATCCCCGAACACAGTGTTGCTTCAAAGTCGGCGGTTTTGGGAATACCGCGGACACCTTTCTTATGGTGAATACTTTTCCTGACAATTATTATGTTGCCTAAATACATTTTTGGGCAGCGGTGACGTAACCGCAGAGACCCGATAGTGTTTTCCTTGACTTCTATCTCTTTGGTATAGTGTTCAAGGGTGGCAGTATATACGCCGTGGAAGCCCTACACTTGTTACTGGTCAAAAAATCACGACGCCTTAACATTACTCGCGGAAATGTTTATGAATATCTAATTCTTAAGATTTTGTTGAGATCGTCAGTTCATTCAGGAAACAGCTAGTATCCTTATTTCAAATGAGTTCCATTAATTAATTTGAGACTTTGATTTGCTATTTTTCTCCCAGAGAACCGGTGAGCATGACATGGAGGAGATTTAATATGTGTTGGGAGCATATGGATTGTTTGAGAATGTGAAGTTCTTAGGTGTGATTCGTTTAACATATGTTCATTGTGTTTACTAGGAATTATCCACAGAAGCGCTCTGTTATGCCTGAAGTTCTTTCATGAGTATGCTGTTTCATATGTGGATAAGGTATGCAGATTTCTTTAGCGAGACTATATGAGAGTAGAGCGTAATGTAACTAATTTTCTGATGTATGTTGTTTTATTGTTCCAGGTTCTCATCCCTGCTGTTCCCATCCTTTCCTATCCCTCACTTGATCGCCCTAAATACTCTGTAGTTTTCAGTCAGAGTTTGTGGATGTCAGGAGGTGGACCCTAATTAGCATCATCCAGATCCTGAGGAGTACCAATATCCTGACAGTAAGTATATGCAGATTAAATATATTGATAGAGGTATAGGATAAGAAATAGGGTAGTGCGTTGAATATACTTTTTAGGAGAAATGTAATAAATATAGAGATCCAAGTACATGGAAGTTATTTTGATGCATGAAGGAAGTAAGTATATGTAGATTAAAGATGCATAAGATGAACTCTGGTTTTCAAGTAATGTTGTACTTAAAAAACACTTTATTTATCTATTTTAAAACATAATTATTCTACATGTTAAAACAAAGCAATACACATATATTGGTACATATCTATAGTACAAATAAATGTTTATATACAGAGGGATATGCTGTATATTTCTGTTTGTGTATGGTGGTTATGTGGGGAAGAGCCAATTCTTGAGTATTTTTCTGCAGAGAAGGTGGTTGTCCGTGGATCTTATGTTGGGGGGTAAAGAGTCTTGAAACCAAGGAGAGGGGCTCTTGAAGTCCAAAGGGACAGAGCACCTAATAACTGAATAGTTAAACAGACACTGACCCATTTTTTGTTGTTGTGATCTCAAATTTTTTATTTGCAATGTGGTCTAAGCGAAGGCATCTGCTTGAAAATTGTTATGAGAATTTATAACACCTGTCGCTTACCCACTTTCTTCTATTCAAGGACCACGCAAGACTTATGGATATCTGTGAAGGCCCTTGTTGATCAATTGACTGAAATATACTAAATGGCTGCTAGTTGATGATGGGCTTCAGATATATTTTTATATGGAGTTTTTTTCTGTTTTTAATATTTAGATGTTAAATTATATTTTTAAGATATTTATAGAAAACCACATTTCTCAAAGTGATGTTTATATACTGGCCACATTCCCTAAAAGTGAGCTCACATTTCTTTGTGTACTATTAATCTTTGTACTTGCAAATTGACTACTTTCTTGATCTTTTTTAAGAGGCTGTAAAAAATGGTGTTTTATAAAATGTTTTTTATGCCTGTAATAGCCAAAATAAAGTTTCAATGAATGAATGAATAGTTAAACACAAAGTTTCCCTTTCGAACAGTTTGAATATTCTTAATAAGAACTATATTGGCTCTTTTTACCCCAATCACTCATCCAACTTCATACCAGGTCAACAACACACAATACACAATTGAAATGCTCTACTCAGGATGTAAAAATACTTATGCACAAGTTTAATAATTCAAATCACAAATCGCAATAAATTCCAATAAAATACAATAATTGATGTATGACATAATAAAAAATACATAAAAATCTTTAAAAAAAACTCCCAACAAGTTCAGTAAATACAAATTAATAAAAGGACAAAGCCCCCTGGAACAGGAAAAAGTTACATGAGACAGAAAATGTTGTCTTTTAGATCGTTAATTAGAATTTAGACTCAACAACAACCAGCCGGGTGCAGACTACCCTGTCTTTGCAGCTGCTACCTCACATCAAATTCAACAGAACCTCTGCGTCGACGCGTTTCGGTGTTAAAGTGTTAGGGCTAGATGAGGGCCTCAGGTACCTCTTCACATCTAATAACCGGAGCACATCTCAGTTGGCTGCAAATAAACACACAACATCACTGTGTTTATCTATCACAAGTGTCACCTGGATAGCAATACTCCTTCTGCCCTCCCATTGCCAGGATTTTCCCGGTTTCAAAATCGCCAGCTAATTTTGAATAGGGCACATATATTTTATACTTGTGATGCCTATCCCGTCTCTCGTGTCGAATCGCTTCGATCCAGAGACCCTCATTATTCTACTCTATGGGTGTCTTTCAATACATCTCCCATGGGCTAACCCAGTTCACCTGCACCATCGTATCTCCTTACCTCTATGGCTCAGTCGGTCCAGCGTACTCCGGTTTAGCCGCCCCGTTTGTTGATAAAAAGAGCTTTTTGAGACGCCGGCAGTGCGGGCTGTGTTTATCGCAAATCTTGTTTAATTGGCTATGCGCATTTTGATGGCGTCACGGGTCCCATTCATATGGGCAATGTTTAAAATAACTAGAGGCTTCCTTACCTTATGGTCTTAAAATGGCTGTTATACATATTGACATTATTAAGCGGCCATAAAGTTTGCCCTCCGATATGCCTGTATTGTAAACTTGATGCATATCTCCCTATTTGCAAGGCACTAATCTTTCCCTATTTCGTATCTCAGTAATCCATAGTCATAGTAATAATAATGTCAATATGTATTACAGCCATTTTAAGATGGCGGGACCATAAGGAAGCCTTTAGTTATTTTAAAAGTTATCTCTCATGAATTTACTTATTGTTTTTGTATTGTGTCTCTATGTTAGGTTAAACAAGTGTACCATTAATTTGGAGAAGGAAAGAAAATGAGTAGTCCTGAAGAAAGTGGCCTAACTAACACTTTACCACCGAAACGCATCGACGCAGAGGTTCTGTTAAATTTGATGTGAGGCAGCAGCTGTAAAGACAGGCTAGTCTTCACCCTGCTGGTTGTTTTTGAGTCTAAATTCAAATTAACGATCTAAAAGACAACATTTTCTGTCTCATGTAACTTTTTCCGTTCCAGGGGGCTTTGTCTTTTTATGAATTTGTACTTCTTGAACTTCTAGGGAGTTTTTTTAATGATTTTTATGTATTTTTTTATTATGTCATACATCAATTATTGTATTTTATTGGAATCTATTGCGATTTGAATTAATAAACTTGTGCATAAGTATTTTTACATCCTGAGTAGAGCATTTCAATTGTATATTGTGTGTTGCTGTCCTGGTATGAAGTTGGATGAGTAATTGGGGTAAAAAGAGCCACTATAGTTCCTAATAAGAATATTCAAACTGTTCCAAGGGGGTAAAGAGTTCCATAGTTTGGCTGCTTTAACAGATAAGGATGTGCCACCCATGTTTTTTTTGTTGCATCTTGGTAGTTTGAGGCGAGGAGCCACTCTAGAGCCGAGGTTCCTTTGTTGAATGTTTTTGGTGATTTTATTCCTGCTGAAGAGTGGTCCCTTTCCATGTATTGCTTTGTGGGTGATACAAAGCATCTTGAACGTGGATCTTCTGGCAACCGGTAACCAGTGCTGGGCTTCAAGGCAGTGAAGACGTGGTCTCGCGGTTTGATTTGCAAGAGTAGTCTGACAGCCGAGTTCTGAGTCCATTGTAGTCTTTTCATGGTCGTTAAAGCTGATCGGTAGTAGAGGCTATTGGCGTAATTAAGTTTGGACAGAGCAAGGGAGATGGTAGCTTGGACCTTGTGTGGAAATCCCAAATGGGGGAAGATTTGTCGCAGAGTTTTTATAGTAACAAAGTTTGTTCTTTCTAGTTAGTCCACTTGGGCATTCATCGATAGCTTGGAGTCCATGGTCATTCCGGGGTTTCTTACTTCATTCGAAACTTTAGGCTGTGATCCCAGTGCATCAGGCCAGGCTGTAAGCGGGTCATAAAGTTCCAATCACCACATGTGAGTATTTCCGTTTTGGAAGCATTCAATTTGAGATAGCTCCAAGTCATCCATTGACCCACGGCTCTGAGACAACTGAAAATTGAAGAGTTTCCAATGTCTTTGGGGCAGTTAAAGGAGTATTTGTGCGTCATCTGCATAGTTATAGCACGTGATGTGAAATTGATTGATCAGTACTGATAATGAATTCATGTAGATGTTAAAAGGCATGGGTGAGATGATAGAGCCTTGAGGGAACCCTGCTTTTGTGGAATATGGTTTGGACAAGAAAGATGGGGTATGGATGACATTAGTTCTGTTTCGAAGGCAAGACGTGGTCCAGTCTAGAGCAGTCCTCTCTATGCCAATTTCATAGTCTTTGTATCAGAGTGTCATAGGCAGCTGAGAGGTCCAAGAGGAGTAGCGCAGCAACCCTGTTGCGGTCAACTGTGTTCTTCAGGTCATCCCAGATGGCTAGGAGGGCAGATTTTGTGCCCCTTCCCAGATGGAATCCTGTTTGGAAGTCTGAAAGTAAGGCATTCTCTTCAATGAATTGTGACATCTGGGTGAACCCTGCTCTTTCTATCAGTTTGTCCAGGAAAGGTCCATTTGTAATGGGTCTGTAGTTGTCAGGGTACAGCGGGTCCAAGTTTGTTTTCTTCAGAAAAGGGCGCATGTTTGACTTTTTGAATTCCTCTGGAAATATTCCCGCAGTTAAGGAATCGTTGATGATTCTTCTTACTGGAGTGGCAGCAGAGGTTGTTAGAAGAATTGCCTTGAAAGTTTGCGGCGGACACGGGTCAGAAGGGCTGCCAGCAGGCCTGCTTCCTTGGACTAGGTCCATAAATTCATTGTGTGAAATGTGTTGGAAGGAATGGAGAGGCGGGATTAGAGTATTCTTAGATTGTTGTTTTGGAAACGGGTTAGTTCTGGTGCTTTGTCTCTGTTTTAAATATGAGTCCAACATGTCTGCTTTGTCCGTGTAATGATTTGCCAGTTTGTCTGTGAAATCTTGAGTGACAGGATGAGTTCCTACTAGGCAATTTGGTTTACGAAATTCATTAAGTATTTTATAGAATTCTTAATTTGCACATTAAGCATTTTGAATTCTGTCTGAATAGTACATTTTCTTTGCTTTTTTGATAGCTGATTCATATAATCTGTTAATTTTCTGTAGGTGAAGTTTTTCTTGTTTGGCGTTTGTTTTGAGCCAGGCAAGTTGCAGCGTTCTAATTTGTTGTTTTATGTCTTTTATTTCTGTATTTCTCCAAGGTGCTTGTTTTCTTTTGGTCTGTTGTGTGCTTTTCAGTGGTATCAGGATATCAAAAGTTTCCTGTAGCCACTTGTATAGTTTTTTAACAGAATGTATTGTTTCCAGATCTGTACTGGATGTTAGTTGTGTTTCTAAGTGTTCCAAATTGTGTTTGTTCCATGGTCGATAGATGGATGCATGTAAGGTAGTTTTAGATGAGTCGCTTAGTGTTGTTTTATGTTGGAAAGCAAGCAAATGGTGGTTTGACCATGAGCCTGGAGTTATAGTTTGAAAGGTAACTAGTTCGGTATTAGAAAAAATGACATCTAGGATGTGCCCAGCGATGTGTGTGGGGTTGTGGACGATCTGATGCAGGTTCAGAACGTCAAGGCCAGTGATTATTGTTTTTGGATGGACATATTGGGTTTGTCAAACCAAATGTTGAATGCATAGGTTGGAGTGTATTGTTATTAGGTTTGAAACTGTGTCTAGAAGTGTGTCTGGGAATGTCGCCTTGCGAGGTGGAGGTCTGTAAAGGAGCAGGAAGTTACAGGAGGAAGATGGTGTAGGATTGCATACGGTGAGAAGAGCCTCACAATTCTTTATGGAGATGTCGTCAACTTTAGTGATATGTAATGTTTGCCTGAACACAACAGCTAGGCCACCTCCTTGTTTGCCTATATTATTTTGGGTGATCGTTTGATAGCCTAGAGGAACGGCTTCATGCAGGACTGGAGCCATATCATCTCCTAACCATGATTCAGTTATGAATAGTATGTCTGGTCTCAGATGTGACGTTTGTTTTTAGAAAACGATAGAGCATTTATTAGTAGACAGTTTAGAGAATGTGCTTTGGTGACAGTGAGACTTTGTTTTGTAGAAGAGTGATCAGTATTGTTGGATTTGTAGCAGGTGTGTTTTTAGTGCCGGTATTAGCTGTAATAGGATAGCAATCGTGTAGCTGTTCTGTAACATGGTCCTGGTCCAGCAGGGTCGAAGGCATTTTGATGGGTCTTTGTGCGTAGGTGGAGGAGATGGTGTTTGAGAGTAAGCTGGTGTGCTGTGTTGTTTTTGTGGTGTAACCTTGTTGTGCAATAGACATGGAGAAGCAAAGTTGTGATGTGTGGCACGTTGCTTATAGTTTGAGTGTGTTTAGGGCAGAAGGTGTATGAGTTAGGGGTGGTGGTGCAGCATGTGGGTCATCTTGTAAGGTTCTAAATTATCAAATGGATGCGAGGCGGTTAGAAGAGAGTTGTTGTGTTGCTGTATGTGTGTTAGGTGTGGTGGAAGAGAGAAAGCTTGGCATTGTAGTTTGTTCATTTGTGTAGTTTGAAAGGTGGGTGTATGATTGTATTTTGTGGCTGTAAGTA
The DNA here is from genome assembly GCF_964261635.1 of Lissotriton helveticus. Lineage (NCBI taxonomy): Eukaryota > Metazoa > Chordata > Amphibia > Caudata > Salamandridae > Lissotriton > Lissotriton helveticus. The sequence continues at coordinate 1,965,328,832 of NC_136061.1, read as the reverse complement.
TTATGTGGTGTTGTGCTTGAGAGATTTTGTTGTGCTGGTGTGGGTGATATATATTGTTTTTGTGGAGAAGTAAAAAGAGGTGCTGATGTATTAGTTTTATGAGATGGATTTGTTTGTATAGAATTGTTTGTGAGCAGAAGTTGTAAGGAAAAGGGGGTGGTGATGTGTTTGTGAGTAGAGTGTATGTTGTGTGTAAGAGAGGATAACCTAAAGTTAAGAGTGTTTGTCTTAGACTTGATTGCTGCGAGAAGCAATCTGTGTGGTGCTGTGTTGTGTTGTGTTATCATGGTAGAAACAAGAGGTGGGAGTTGGTTGGACAAATGATGGGAGCTGAGTATGGGTTTGCTAGTGATAACGGGGGGTCAGTTAGGAGTAATTAGAGTGGGGGAGTGTGTGTCTGTATGGGTGGTAGTTAAGTATGGTATGGATTTTGGTTGTGTTAGTGATGAGTGGATTGGTTAGTGGCATAGGATAGAGTGGTGTATAGTTTGTAAGCGATGGTGCAAATGCGTGGTAACTGGGGTAGAAGGGTATATAGGTGTGGTTTTGTAGTGTGTACTGGTACATTGATTTGTGCATAGTGTTGGTGTGTTGTACACTTGGTGTGAGTGTGTTACTTTGTTTGTGGATGTTGATGGTGTAGGGTGGGTATTACTGAATGGGGAAATGGGCAGCATTTCCGGTCCTGGTTCCGACCAGTCTCGAACAGGCTCAAACAGGCACTCACCTTGTCCTCTCCACCCTTAGCCTCGAGGCCAGGGCTGAGATGCCCTAAGCCTTGGCCTTATATAGCCCAAGTAGTCAGGTGACCCCTTCAGCCAATGGGAACCCTAACCCTAACCCTCTCCAATCACAACACTAAGCCCTAACCTCTAGAACCAATAGGAGACCAAGACATTACAGCCAATCATAGCCCTAGTCCATGCACTCAATCAAGCAGAAAACCCTAATCCGTATTTCCAATAGAAGGTCTAACCCTAGCCCAAGTCCTAACTCTAGTCCCAGCAACTAATCACACAGGAAACCCTAATCTCTACTTCCAATAGAAAGCCCAACCCTAGCCCTAGTCCCAATCCTATATTAATTGAATCACTGACCCAGAAACCAATCAGAACCCTCAAATAACCAACCAATGAGAACACTAACCATAATCCAATAGAAACACCAGGTACAATGGAGGTGAAAGTTTTGGGTTCACCCAGCAAACCCTTAAGGGGCCTGGACAGGTGTGAGAGGAAGCACAGGGTTGCCTGGGAGCTGGAGAGCCAATCAGCAGCCTTAGGTTTGTTTGCCCGGGGGTGGGGCTGAGAAGCTGCTCCTCTATTCAGAATCTCCTAGGAGACTAACAGGTAACCCTGGGCGGGTAACTCCGCTCCGCCAGCGGAGTTTGCAGAGGTTTGCCTACTCCACGCTGCATTGCGAACACGGAATTAAGGCAAAACTCCGACTTTGTGGCGGAGCGGAGTTAGCCAGCCCCTCCACCCTCCCAAATTAATTAAATGTTTTTAAAAGAAAGGTACTTACCTGTGTTGCTGCCTCCTCCTCTGCCTGGCCGCTCTCTTTCCTGCTCCTTGCCGTCCTTCTATGAAAAAACCCTACGTTGTATATCTTGAGCATGTGCATGCGCATGTGCAAGACGTACAACGTAGGAGTTTTTTCATAGAAGAAGGACGGCAAGGAGCAGGGAGGAGAACGGCCAGGAAGAGGATGAGGCAGTCACTTAGGTAAGCGTCTTTTCTTTTTTCTTTTTAATGAATTTGGGAAGGAGAGGCAGCGGAGCGAAGCAGTTTCAAACAGTTTTTTTCAAATTCTATGGACTCCGTGTAGAGGCACTACGTGAGCTCCGCCCGCCCTTACAGACAGACTCAATCCACACGTTGGACTTCTGCAGTAAAGGACCTAACAAACTTTGTCCTCTAACAATACTGTTTGTATAAAACTTTACTCACTCTCCTAGCCAAAAACGAGTGCAAAATCCCTATAAACCACAGCTTAAACAGCTCATGGCAGATTACTGCTGTCTCAGAGCACCCTCTGTTCAATCTCTGATGTAGAATATCTCTGTTGCTAGGAGGGCGAGAGGGCTGGTTTCACTCACTTGTTAACACAAAATTGGAGCTGGGGGTGGATTGCTTAACATGCAGGTCTGAGCACAGAGCAAGGGATAAATTAGGCGGAAAAAACATAGTCAAAGGGAATGAGAGGGGGAAAAACTACATATTTTGGACAATCCCACAATTCAACAGATTAAATGAAAACAGTCATGGGTAAGTAAAAACCACAAGTTTAAACACAAGATATGTGAGAAATTATGCAATCACAGGCAGGGGAAAACTATAATTTTAAACTGTAACAACCACAAGCAAAGACAGTTAAAAAAGTGATGCAATCAAGGATAGGGAAAATCGCTTTTTCCATTTTTAGGAAAGAGACAGCAATAGTCTGCCTCCTTACCACCTCCTGGTCTTTGGTTCACTGCAATCCCAGAGAAACTGCAGCTCACAAAATGGAGGTGAATATGTTGGGGTTCACCCAGCAAACCCTTAACCCCTTGACCGCGGCGAAAATTCCGCCGCGGTGCGGGTGATTTATGGCGTGGGCGTGGTTCAGACGGCCCCCAGCCGTCCTCCGCACACTCCCACCGTGACGTCGGGCATGGAAGGGGTTAAAGGACCTGGGCAGGTGTAAGAGGAGGGCTTAGGGTTCCATGGGAGCCAATCAGCAGCCTTAGGTTTGCTGGCCCGGGGTGAGGCTGGGAAGCTGCTCCTCTATTCAGAATCTCCTTGGAGACAGGCTCAACCCACACTTTGGACTTCTGCAGGTAAGGGCCTAACAAACTTTGTCCTCTATAAATACTGTTTGTATAAAACGTTACTCACTCTCCTGGTCAAAAACAAGTGCACAATCCCTTTAAAACACAGCTTAAACAGCTCAATGGTGTCCTAGTGAATGCTTTAAAACCTATTGCTCAGTTCACTAATTGACATGACTGCAATTGTGATCTTCAGGAAGAACACTTCACTGTGGGACCCCATCTGGTGGACAAAAGAGTTGACCGACAACGGTAAGAACCTCAGGATTGTCAATGACAGCAAACTCAACTTGACTACTCAAGTCAATGCCAGTAATGTCTCAAGCTTTCATACCCTGAAGAAGCTGAGGAAGATTTTCAAACAGCTTCCAATCATCCCCCAGAAAACCATCACATATGCCCTTGTCACAAACTATCAGGACAACGGGAACACCCTGTATGCCAGGATCAATAAAAAGAACTCACCAGAAGGCTGCAGACCATCCAGAACTCAACGGACAGACTCACTCTCAACCTTCCATGCCACACTCACATCTCACCACACCTGAAGGGGCTCCACTATATCCCCATATACAAATGAGCACAATTCCAACTCCTCACCCAAACTTTCAATGCACTACATAACACTGACCCAGCATACTTCAACAAACGCACTTCCTTCCACAAACCTTACAGACATCTACATTTGTCCGGACTCCTACTTGCACAAATCCCACGCAAACGGAAAACCAAATCTAGCGGTTGAGTTCTCCTACATCACTCCTAAAACATGTAATGACTTGTGTCAATACATAAGGGCCTCCTTCTCAGTTCTTGAATGCTAAAAGAATCTGAGGACCTGACTTTTCAAGTAATCCCACTAGGCCCTAGGTTTGGCTGGATTCACATCTGTTCAGCACCAGCATACTGTCCCGGGTGATAGGGCGCTCTACAAATCTGCATAACATAAAATAACATATCTCGCTCTTCAGTGACAGTTTGTTGTAAGATGAAAAAGAAGGAATGTACCCCTACCAGCTGAACAAAAAGCCAGCCTAATTCTACTTACAGGAAGATTGGACGAGGTGCTTCTTCAAATTAATTGAATCTGTGCTCCCCAAGGACCAGAACCATAATTGCTGCAAGATACTTTCTTGAACATGTTAAGAGGGAGATTTCAGCCTACCTTTGCTGCAGACAGAAGCTGTCATCCGGGAGAACTCAACATTTCATGTAACAGGGAGCACCTGAACACAGAAGAACATCTTGAATCAGAGGAACATGCTGACAGGTTGGCAGAATTTGAGCTTGGAAAACTGTACCAGTTGGAGGGAGGGACTTCAATGACATTTCCAAGAGTATTGAACCACTAGAGACTAGTCAAGAAGAACAATGGTAAGTACTGTTACAGCTGAAGTGCTAGTTTACACATCCGTGTGCCAATGGGATCATCAAGAGACTTTGGGAGCATTGAGATAATTGACTTCATTCCAGCCCCAAAAGCCTCGGGGAACACTTTTGGACTTATGCTCAGTTGTGAATAATATTGCTGCACTGCTGCGCTCGAATAGGCACTTTTGAACACTTTAATTTCTTTTTCTCAATACGGAAGATGTCGGATACATGAACAGATGCTTACTAATCACTTTACAGTCATCAAATATCATGATACTGAGAGTCAATACTAACATTTGTGCATTACCATGATAAATGTGAAATCAACACAGGCCCTCAACATGAAACATTTGTCAAGATAGGGAGATTTGCAACCAATATAGCCCCCTGTAGAAGGAGGTCAGTTTGGGTTGTAATTGGTATGGAATAGTGAGGAGAGGCCACAAAGTTGGGTGCGTAGAAGAATGCCCAACAGAACTGCTGGGAACTCTTCGTGTATGTAACAAAAAGAAGCCATCTTCAATCAAATGTATACATTTCGTGGTGAATAGTGGGTGCCAACTTCTCCATGGCAAAAATCAACCAAACTTTACCCCACCACTTGTTTATCACACTAACTGCTGGCTGCTTCAAGCATTTGAACGACTGACAAGTGGGCCACAAGGAGTAGATGTGAGGAAAGTGGTTGATTAAATTGTGTGGTTGTGCGACCTGTTATAAAGCACAAAACAAAGAAATCCCTTTTCAAAAAGATCAATGATAGACAAGGTGGGTATATGAGTAGATACTATAACCATCCGGAAATTAGGATCATGTGTTATAAGTACCTTGTTCAAGAAATAAAGCAAAAAGTAAAGCTACTAACGTTATTATTAAAAAAGAAAAAGCAACTAATTAATTTACAAGTTGCTGTAATGTGTTACAAAGATTCACAAATATCAATGATGTTGTTAACTAATTTAACATGACGACCACATAGACCCTTATTATCATTGCATCACGGGAGAAGAATACAGTTCTCTTCCTTTGGGTGTTTTGCCATTTCAAGCAGGAGACGACTTTTCTAGGGTCTCATAACAATTTGATTTGATAAACTGAAAAAAAATGTGTCCTGAAGAAGGCGAAGAACTATCAAATTTTTGTGCAAAACACTGCGTCAACAGTTTTCCTGTGTTGTTTAATGTTGTAACTTTTTTAAATTGCATTTGTTATTTGCTTTTTGTAAGAATGAAGTGGATAAAGACAATGATACCAATATATTAAGGGAATTACTGTTCCGAGACAACTGGTGATCATACCAACTAGTACTTTATGAATTTGCACTTCAAACATTTCAGAACAACTTGTTTTTAAATTAACAGTGTTTTTAAATAAAATGATATAAATTTGAGTACAGCATTGATTTTTGTGAATCTTTGCAACACATTACAGCAACTTGTAAATTAAGTAGTTTATTTTTCTTTTTTATTAATAATGTTAGTAGCTTTACTTTTTGCTATATTTCTTGTACCAAGTACTTATACCACATGATGCTAATTTCGCGATGGTTACAGTATCTACACCGCGTATGTCCACCTTGTCTATTGTTGATCTCTTTGAAAAGGGATTTCTTTTTTTTTTTTTTTTGTCAAATAAATTTTTATTGTTGCACTAAGCTGAGAAAATATAGGGACACGGGCTGGCTTCAACATTCGGCCAGTATCCGTCCGTACCGCAACTTTTCATTTGCCCATGAGGAGTACCCCCCCATCAACCGCAACAGTGCAATTCAAACCAAAGCATGTTACAACTGCATCTAAATGAGAAAAACAACCCCTAAAAACAGCTCCTGCGTGCCCGCCCCCCACCCCCACCCCATAGTTCGTCCATCCTTTCCCAATGAAATTAACATCCTTGAACCAACACAGGGCACCACAGTGATACAGTTTAACAGGCCCAGTCTATGTCACCCTCTATTTGTGTATGTATCAATCATCAGGTGTAGCAGTGCTCCCCTTTAGAACTCCTGTGAGTTCACTCTAGTCCGTGGTAGTGCCTCCACTTTGTCCATACTTCTTTGGGCAACCCCTGGCCTTGTATGTCACTCTTTCCGCCGCCATGTAGAGGTCGAGCCCCCTCCTCCACTCCTCTAAGTCTGGCGGCTCGGCCGCACCCCAGCGCCTAGCGATGTCCCTCTTGGCCACCACCAGTGCCAGCACTAGAAATATGGTCAAAGGGGGGGCCAAGTCGACTTCGGTCGTCAACCCCAACAGCGCTAGCTTGGGGTCACGTGGTAAAGTAGTCTCCAGGACCTCCTCTAATTCCCCAAATATGCCCTCCCAGTATGTCTGTATGATTGCACAGCCCCAAAGTGTGTGGTAGAAAGTTCCCTCTGGCTGGTGGCACCTAAGGCATGTCGTATCAATGACCTTCCCCATTTTGTACAGTCGCACCCTGTCGTAGTATGCTCTATGTAGCACTTTCAGCTGAATGAGACGGAGTCTGGACTTAATCGCAACCTCACGAGGGTGCATGAGAACCAGCTCCCAGTCCAGGTCTTCCATTTCCCCCACGTCTGCCTCCCATCTATTACGCAAGTCTTGTAGTGTTCCTAATGTATTGTTGGTCAGTGTTCTGTATGTTAGGGACACCGCCCCTCTCCCAATTTGCTCCTGCAGCAGCCTGCCCTCTAACGGGGCGTATTCTGGGACGTCTGTCAGATCTATGTTCTGTGCCCTCCAGGCGTGTCGGAGCTGAGAGTATCTGTAGTACTGAGTGTTGTGTAGGTCAAAGTCCTCCTGTAGAGCGCGGAATGTTTTCAGTTCTCCCCCGGCAATCACGTCCCCAATGGTCGAGATGCCGATGTTGTCCCACTGTCTAAAGCCTGTCAGTTTGTGGAGCTCACCCAGCCACCTACAGTGCCATAGCGGGGTCTGCCGGGTGGGTCGTTTGTCCCATCCCATGCGTTTGGTCGCCCTGTTCCACGCAGCCAGCGTGATCTTGGTAGCCGGTAGAAAGTGTCTCCCCGCTGGACCACCGTATAAGTAGTACAGAACGTTCGCGTGAGACCATTTTGATCGTTCTAGCGCATATGTAGGGTGGTCTATTGCTGCATGCAACCATTCATTTATCGGGGCGAGGTGTTCTGCCCAATAGTATGCCTCGAGGTTGGGAAGGGAGATCCCACCGCTGTACTGGTGGCGTTGCAGTGTGGCTAAGGCCACTCTCGGGTGTTTCCCCAACCATAGGAATGTTCGCAGATCACCGTGAATAGTAGACAAGGTTGCGGGAGGGAGCGGATAGTATTCATTTTGCAGGTCATAGAGGAACTTTGGCAGCAGAACAATCTTATACAGTGCTGCTCGTCCCAACAGGGTGAGCGGAAGCTGCCTCCACCGGTCCATGTCTAACTTTGCACTTGCCACGATGCGTGTCACATTGTTATTAAGGGAGAGTGTTTTGTCTAGTGTTATGAACACCCCCAGATACTGGAATCCCTCAGTGGTGTGAATGAGGAGTTCCGGCAGGCACTCCCTTCGCTCTCGGCCGTGTGGGTCATATAGAATCGATTTATGCCAATTAATAGTATGACCAGCTCGCGCCCCAAAGTCATCCAACTCTTTAAACAGGACCGTGATCGTGGCATCCGGGTCCGTCACAAACAGCAGGACGTTGTCCGCATATAATGAGATTTTTTCCTGGGTAGACTCCTGGTTTCCCCAGGTAAACCCCCTGATCCCTTGATTCTGTCGGATCCGAATCGCTAGTATTTCTATCGTCAAAGTGAACAGTAGGGGGGACAGTGGGCACCCCTGACGTGTTCCCCTGTTAATGCTGAATTCGCGCGACAGTCGTCCATTTACTCGCACTCGTGCCTTTGGGGCCGAGTACAGGAGCCTAAGCCACTGTAAAAACTTAGGTCCAAAGCCGAACCTCCGCAACGTCTCAAACAAGAAGGGCCAGTGGACCGCATCGAAGGCCTTCTCGGCATCTAACGAGAGGAACCAGTGGGGCTCGCTCCTCTCTCGGACTTCCTGCAGCCAGTTATGGGTGCGGCGGAGGTTTAATTTGGTTGCCCTGTCTGGAAGGAACCCGGACTGATCTGCATGCACTAAATCAGAGATTACCCCCCGCAGGCGCCTAGCTAGTATCGTAGCCAGAATCTTCGTCTCCATATTAAGGAGAGAAATCGGGCGGTAGGAGGCACACCTGTCACTGGACTTACCCTCCTTATGGATAGGGACAATTGTGGCCGTGGCTAGATCAGGTGGCAAGCTCGCCTTTTGGAGTGCCTCGGCAAATAGCTGTCTAATATGGCGTTGCAGCAGGTCCGCTGTACGTTTGAAAAATTCAGCCGGGAAGCCGTTAGGTCCCGGCGTCTTCCCCGGCTTCAGGGACGTTATTGCCTCTCCTATTTCTTCTAGCGTAATCTCCGCTTCCAGTTCCGTGGCGTCGTCCTGGGACAGTTGTGGGACCTCCATGTCACACAGATAGTGGTTAGCGTCCGTCTCGTCCCCCAAGTCCCTAGCTCTATAAAAATCCTCATAGTACGCTGCAAAGGCCTCCGCTATAGCCTCGTCTGTACAGGCTGCTCTGTGCCCTGTCACTTCAATCCTGTCAACCCATCGTGCCGCCCTTTCTCTCTTGCTCAGCCACGCCAGGAGTTTTCCCGATTTGTCACCCACGTCGTATAAGCAGTGGAGTGTCGCCAGAGCCTGGGTGCGCGCCTCCCCCGTGACAAGGTCTCTATAGCGCCTTTGTGTGTCTAGTAGTTTCCTAAGTGTCTTATTTTCCTTTCCCTGGTGGTATTCTGTTTCGAGGGCTAAGATCGTGGCCTCCTCAGTCGCAACCGCCTGTTGCAATTCCCTCCTGGCCGCTCCCAACCTGCAATTTACACGATCCCTAAGGACTGGCTTCAATGCTTCCCAGAGCGTGATCCCTGATTCTACTGAGCCCTCATTCTCAGCCACATAGACCTTTATGTCCGCTCTAATTCCCTTCAGTAAGTCTGGTGTTTGCAGGTCCCATGCCGCGAGGCGCCATTCCATGGTCTTTTCCCTCCTCCCTCGTCCCAAGTGTACATACAGGGGGGAGTGGTCCGAGATTCCCCGCGCTTTATATTCCGCTAAGTCAGTGACCGTGATGTCTTGCCTAGAAGTAAATAGGTAATCCAACCTGGAAAAGACCTTGTGAGCCCCGGAATAAAAGGAGTAGGCCTCCTGTGTCGGGTGGAGCCACCTCCATACATCAGTGAGGCCCAAAGTGTGCATCTGTCTAGCCAGTGCCGTACCATGTCCTGCTGCACGTGGGGACCCCGATCTATCTCTCGTGGTACACATTACATCGTTAAAGTCCCCCCCCACAATCTGAATCGTATCTGCCGTGTCTAGAAGGATCGCAGTGACTGCAGTGAGGGTGCGTGCCTGTAGTTTTGGTGGGGCATAGACTGAGACAATTGTGTATCTGCGCCTCCTCCATGTTCCCTGTACTCCTGCATATGTCCCCTGAGGGTCCAACCATGTGCGAGTGACGGCAAAAGGTGTGGATTTTTTTACGAGGACTGCCGCCCCCCTGGAATCTGCCGTGTAACCTGCGTGTGCGAGCACCACATGCCTACCTCTTGCTATAAAAGCGCACTGAGTGCCTCTGAGATGGGTCTCCTGGAGTAATATAATGTCAGGCGCTAGCCTCTTAAGATATGCATTCACTAAACCCCTTTTGATCTTCGACCCAAGGCCATTCACATTCCAAGAGAGTATCGTGACGCCTGAGTCACCAGTGTGGTTGTGATCTAGTGGGTCCGCCATTGTGTGTTTCTTCCGAATTTCCCCGAGTGGCACTCGAAGTGGTGTGGCATAAGGTGCGTATTGGCATGCAGTCGCTGTTTCTCAACATCCCCCCTCCCCCAACTCAAGATAACTCCGGTCCCCCATGAACCCCCCCCCTCCCCACCACCCTCCCCTTCCAGACTCATCCCAATATAGGACCGAGCTTTCAGCGGGAGACGGTCTGTCGCCCACCCACTCCACCCCTTAACTCAACTAACCCTCACCTTTCACCCCAACTCGAAAGGCAGTGAGAGCACCAGGTCCAGTGTCGTTTCTAGCCCAATGTCTCAACCAATTCAAGGAAAGAAAACATATACACTGAACAGGGGAAAGATAACAAACACAAGGTAGAACTGGCAACTTGCGTGTCCTCGTGCCTCCCGGCCGTCTTCTTCAGGAAGCCACTCTGCAGTTTTCAGGAGTGTGAGTCTTGCGTGGCGGTGTCAGTCCCGCTCTGTTTGCCGGATGAGTCCAGTTCCAGATGGTGAATCTCCTTCTCCAGCGGGTGCATCGAGCCTCTCTCCTCACTGGGGTCTACTTCCCCAGGTTCCGAATCCCCCTCATCCGCTCGATCTTCATCGTCCCCTCCCGAGAGTGCCGAATGGCGTGGGATTTGTCGTCGTGCGCCTGCCGTGGAGGACCCTCCCGGCGATTCCGATCGCCCTCTCCTTGCCCCCGCGGGCATGCGTGCTTGATATGGTGTCCCAGTAGCGCGGCAGTGGAGTCTCCTCGATGTCCGCCGTTGTGGCTTTGGGAGCCCCCAGCTGACTCTCTCTCTCAGCGACCTGTCCAATGCCTCGCGTCCTGCCGCCTCTCTGCTGTTGAGGACAGGCCTCTCCTCCAGCCACTGCCAAGCGTCGTCCGGGTGTGTAAAGAAGATTGATTTGTCCTTGTATAGAACCTTAAGTTTCGCTGGAAAAAGCAGCATGTAGGTGATCTTCATTGTTCTCAATTTTGCTTTCACCAGGTCAAAAGAGCGGCGCTGTTTCTGGACCTCCTGGCTATAATCCGGGAAAATCATGACGTTGGTGTTCTCTAGCCTAATCTCCCCCATTTTTCTGGCCTCACGAAGAATTAGATCACGATCCGCAAAGTTCAGGAAACGTGCTATCACTGGTCTAGGTCGTGCACCTTCCGGGGGCTTCGCCAGCAGTGCCCTATAAGCTCTTTCGATTATGAAGCACGCCGAGAAGCGTGCCGTAGGGAAGGTCGAGGTCAGCCACATGTGGAGGAAGGCCGCCATTTCGTTCCCCTCGATTTCCTCCCTAAAGCCCACAAAGCGGAGGTTATTGGGCGTGCCCTATTTTCCGCATCATCCACCTTCCAAAGGAGTTGTCTGTGAGATGCTTGCAGTTCCGCCATTTCTTTGCGGAGCGTGGTAACGGAGCCCTCCGCTTCTCCAAGTCGTGTTTCAGTTTCCATGACTCGCGCTGAGAGGTTCCTGAAGTCCTTCCGGAGGAGGGTGACCTAAGACCCCACCTCGCCTATTTTAACTTGCAACGCCGCTCTCGACTCCTGGATGTCGGATCTCGAGGCTTGAATGGCTGCTAGAAGCCTATCGGTGTCCGGCGAGCCTTCCTGAGCTGCGTTGGGGTGTTCCCTCCCCGGGCGGGAGGTTGCGAAATTGTCCATCGGGCCTTGCTTCAGGGCTTTAGGAGCCGGACTGTTCTTTCCCATGGTCGCCCACCGACAGGGTGTATGTCTCTGGGGCCAGTGAGGTCCACTCCCCCCCCCTCTCACTGACGGATGTAGGTTGTATGGTTCTAGAGATTGCGAGTATCGGTCGCCAGGTCCCACTCCGCGACCGGAGATAGTTCCACGCGTGTCCGTTCCCCGTCCGTTAGGGTTCCTCCACTTCGTAGGCTGATAGTCAATCGCCACTGCTGTGTCACAGAATCCGTATTGTCACTCAAGACTCAGGTGTTGGCTGGGTACCCTCCTGCAGGGTCTCGCTCGGCTTCCAAGCACTCGTGGATAGTGGTGGGTGGGCAGTAGGTCAAGAGGGAGGAAGCCTACGTGGACGGGGGGGACGGACAGGACCTCAGGCCAGCAATCTGATACACCCCAGGCCAGGGGGCAGCACCGTTTTCTTCTGGGCCTAGCACCCCAACAACACAGGGCCGGCACTCCGGTGATCGCCGGCGTATGCGTGTGCCGCCTCCCCTGGACCGGCACCGACTAGCTCCAGGGGCCGCCTGTACCTCCGTCCGCTGCTGTCCGCCCCCCCTCCACGCCCGCACCTATGCTGTCTCTCAGGCTCTTCGTGGTCAGGCGCGGGGTTGGCTCATTTGGGCGCCATGTTGGTAAAGGGCGGCCCGTGTGAGTAGGGTTGTGCGGGGCCGCTCCCCGCTGCGCCAGATCCTCCGTGGGTGGATGGGACGCTTCCCCCGGCCTCGCACCCTAGTCCCAGGCAGGCCAAGCCGCACCTAGGCAATCCCGGACCCCCAGCCGCGAGTCAGGCCGCCATGTTGGTAAAGGCGGCCGAGGAGCAGCGCTGGGGGGGGGGCGGGGGGACCCCCACCTCCTACCTGGGGCAGTCCGTGGGTCGCCGCCGCGGGGGTTCTCAGGTTCCAGCCGGAGTCTGCGATGCCGTGTGGTGTGGACCCCCGGTACAGCCTGCCGGATTCCTCGCCGCCCGCACCTCCTCCGACAGCCGCGGTTCCAGCCTCCCTCGGAACAGTTCGTGTGGGGAGCCAGGCCGCAGCGCACCCCTCTTCTGTCCCGCGCCCTGCAGGGCCAGCGCGAGCACCTCCCGGCAGCCGCGTTCTGCTCCCTGTCGTCCGGTGTCCGGCTGGGGCTAGCGCCAAGCCCGGGGCGCCATCTTGGTTTTTTCGCCTCCTCCGTCTCCGATCAGGGGAATCACGAAGTACAGGCTCCCTGCTAGTCCGCGGACCTCTCACAGCAGCGTCGGAGCTTCAGCGCCTCTTCCAGAGATCAGTTAGTTAATTTTTGTTTCCGTGGCATTACATTTATGGCGGATTTGGTTATCGACGGCCGGGAGCTCCCGAGCCCTGCGTCTAGCTCGGCATGTTGCTAAGCCACGCCCCTCCTGGGATTTCTTTGTTTTGTGCTTTATAGACCCGTCCCTTTTCCAAGTATTAGGGTACCTACCTTATATTTTTCTAGTTTGCAAGTACAACCTGTTATAAAGTCACTACCTGTAATAGATCCAGAGAGATACATTTGAAAATCCTTAGCTCAAACCTGGGTAGCTGTGGCACTGAGCAGTCAGACTTTATCAAAGGTAAAAAGTGCAAGCATTAGGAGGTACCAAACCAGCTGAATAAGAAGAAAAGGCAACACAAATAAAAATACGAGACCAATTTATAAAAATAGGTTTTATTTTTATTTTCAATAGACAACTCAATGTCAAAACTCCACTGGATGGTTCTGGAGATTTTAATTTTTAAAGTCCCCAATAAATCACAATATTTTAGTGAGTGCAATAAATTATTGTAATGGACAGTGCTAAATTTTTATAAAGTTGTAAACATCTACTTCAGCACTCTTGGGGTGACCAACTCCAGCAGGGAGCTAGTCATAAGGTCCAGCTAGACAGTTACCTTGCAGTCAAAGCAGTCTCCAGTTCAGTTCCGGGTTCTATGGACGCACCGCCATAGACTTTAATGAAGTTGTCCAGATGCAAGGGGTACAGGACATTGAAGATGCTCAAGGATGCTGAGGATACTAAGCCAGTGACAGGAGTCTTCCAGGGGCCACCCCTCGGTCCACAAACCTACTGGGACCACTTTGGCCACAGATGTTACTGTCCCTCGAAGCTCGAGTGAAGTCCAGCCAACAAACCAGTTGCCACTGCTCTATTAGTCTCCAGTTACAGCAAAATCAGTTGTTCCTTTTAACTGATAGCAATTTCCTTGTTGGATGACTAAACTGCACTCCGATGACTGTCCCAGGTCCAGCAGATTTGGGTGTAACTTTTGATATTCAGGACTCCATCTCCCAGGCTATACTACGTGGTTAGCAGCGGTCTCTCAATCTTAGCTACCGACTCACCTAGGCAGCCTTCTTCAGCTTTTGTGGCCTTGAAGGTGTAACAGGAAGTCAGCCAACTGACTCTTGGGGTCACTTCTTCTGTCTGGGCCTCAGGGATGACTTTTCCTCAAGCAGAGCACCACAGACACAGTCCTCTCTTTCCTAGCTCAAAGAACAGCAGGTGTAATCCAGTCGTTGGTGCAGCCTCTCATTGTCGGGTTCAGGAAAAGCAGGATAGTCCTTTTTCAGTCCTCTCTCCAGTACAGACATGGTGTGAGGTCTGGGTGGTATAGATGCCAGTCTTATGCCTTTTTATCAAGCACATACGGCTTATCATGGTACAATCAGCATTCCGCAGATTAAATTTGTGATAATATCTAATACATTAAAACATAATGGCCTGATTGTTTCTGCACTTTTACGACCCATTCACCATTTCATTGATCTGTCCCTACACTGGGGGATGCCAAATGTTTCTTTATTCACTATGCCCTCTCTTGGCCCTCATTTTAGAAACCCTGAAAATCCTGCCAGTCCCCCCACACCTTCTCCAATTTCTTGGGGCATCCCCTGTTCTGATAAACCACTCGTTCTGCTCTCTGACACCAATCCATATTCGATATCCATTCGCTCTTGGTGGGGGGCATCTCTGCCTCACAACCCTGCTATATTTCGCTTGATCATCCCAGCCGCTAGTGTGATTCAAATATTTTGGAATTTAAGCCATGGATCCTCCCTGTTAATGTTTAAAAGGAGCCACTTGGCATCCACTGAGACTGATTGTGATGTCACCAGGGCCATCTGTTATTTGTGCCCAATACTCTTGGACCTTTGGGCATTCCCAAAGAATATGAAAAAAGTACCCTCTTGTTTACACCCTCGTAGGCATAGCGATATTGCCACCCTTCCCATCTTACATAAGACTGTCCTCGAGTAGTAGGATCTATGAAGGATCCGCAACTGTACCTAGCTGAATCGAGTCCTAATGGTGACCTCCCTCGGGCTTTGTATTGCTTCTATCCATTTGTCATCCTTTATCCCCCCCCAGATCCCCAGTCCACGTTTCTCTTAACTTCACTAGTGGGTCTGGGAAGTTGTTGAGCAGCTTTTTATAGATGTTAGAAATACCCTTATCTAGCGCAGGGCCTGCCAGCAGGTGGTCCTCCAAGGAGATGCCTCGGGCAGTTGTTCCCCCTCTGTGATATGTTTTTGGAAGGCATGGCCCAATTGCATATATTTCAAATGTTCTGTATCTGCATAGTCAAATTCCTGCCGTAGTTCAGCAAAGGATATCATCATCCAAAAACGTTATTTCGGTCATTTTGACCATAAAAGTACAGATGCATAATTCAATTTTTTTTAAAAACAGTACACCAGAACGCAGGCCAAAGTTGCCCTAAATGTGGATATGCATCACATTAATATTCCATAAAAACAATCTATAATGGCACATGCCCAGGCCCAGTGTCCTGGGATTGACTTGCCAAGACAGGGGTCATTAAAGTGTGTGTACAATACATGTGCAAAATAATACCAATAACATACTAATAGTCAATGTGGGCACAAGCCCAAACCCCATGACCCTCGGTTACAGTTGCTCGTGAAAAGGTCATGTGCCTCACAATAACATTTCATGAAAATAAACTATATAAGCACACATCTATAGCCATAAATCAAGGTTTGGATTAATAACACAGAGGCCATCGAACCCATGTCAAATTAAGAAGAATAAACGTATATGAGACATTCCTAAAACCAAATATACATAATATTATAGTCACTAAAACATGTTAGAAATCGTAAAAATTAAAAACAGTTTAAAATATTCCAGACCAATTAAAAAATAAATTATAAAATAATCAGTTAATGCCTATGGACTAGTCCTCAGGAATGTTCTATGTACACACCACATGGAATGTAGAAAGTGTTATACTGAAAATACAATGGGCAGATGGGTGTTACATTTCAGTATCCTAAACGCCTCTACACAGCATTGGTTTTCAGGTTTCTGCATAGCTGGATCAACCATCGATATCTGACCTTCTTATAGCCTGGACAGAAAAAAATGATGTGATATTCCGTCTCTGCTGCATTGCTACAGGCTGGACAGCCCAAAGGGTGTGAGCCCACTCATTTGTTTTGATGGAGCGGGATAGAAAACAGAAATCTGTTTAAACCCGTGAAGTCACATTTCCATAAATAAATTAATAATGCTAACAACTTGTGCTGTGTGTATAATAATTCAACCTAGTTTAAAGTTGCATTTTCACAGAACACGCGGGAAACTAACATGTGTGCTCATAAATGTGCATTATGTTGCATTCTCATGTATGTAGAAAATAATAAATTAATTTTGTCTATTGTCATGTCATAACTAATAGCAGCTGTTTTTAAAATAATGGCATGTGCTTATTTTGCTTCCCTTGTATATGTGATGTCATTTCTACTATTCTAGGTGCACATAAGGTTTTATGGATTCATGAAGACTGGTAGATATAAAATGCTGCTTTATTTGTGCTTTACTGCTAGGTAATTTAGACTAATGGGTTAATAATTAGCAATGATGGGAGGCAACAGAACAAACTGTATTTCTTTCATTAATTATTCTTTGTGTTTGTTTATATAATAGTTTTACAAATGAAGCTTAGAGATGGCTGCAGAAAATTAGTACCCTTTTAAAAGTGGCGCAGGGAAAGTGGCGCAGAAAATTGACGCTCTTTGAAAAGAGGCCTAATGATGAAAATGGCTCAAGTGAAAATAATTCTGAAAGGATGGAAAAGGCCTCTGAGCTTTTATTTTGAAAGGTTTTGGATTGAACTGCTAAAAAGATGACTCTTTGGAGAAATTTGCTAACGTTTGCTAACGTGCCACGGGAGTTCAGAGCTGACTGGCTCAAGGTTAAAAGGAAGCTTTCGCTACAAAATGTAGCAGCCTAAGGAGAAGCTGCCAAGACTTCTAAATGAACAATGAACTAGTGAATTTGCCCGGACATGTAAGAAGGAGGTGTCACAGTTTACTGTGGTACGAGGTGGCTCAGCCAATGGAGAACTAGAATTCGTCTGCTAGAATGTGAAAAATAGTTAGCTCAGCTTAATTTAGGGTATAAGAATAGGTTCAGAGAACACATAGTTGGCTTACGCTCGAGAAATTCTGGAGGACGATGTTATGCTGATGGACTTTACACGTGAGGACAGGAGTTTTTATTAATTACTTTATTACTAGGTGATGAGGGTAGAGACAGAGAGATAGTTAGGATTTTGGAAATGCTTAATTTTACTTATTCCTGCTAATGAATAATAATTCTTGATTTATGCTCTTTTTATTAATACTGAATAAATCTTTCTTTATGACTTTTTCTAATGCTTGTTTAATAAAATACCAAAACCTAAGTTTTTCTAGATGTGTTTAAAATAAACTTTCTAAAATGACAAGCTGGTCTTGATTATTGTAGATAGTTTAAACAACTATATTTAGATCTTATCGCCTCATGATTCAGGCGCTCTATTGTTGATATGGGCCTAGTGTTGTATTGTAAGTTTGGTGGTAGTAGATAGTGTCATTTGTGCAATATTTTGGTGAGAGCGCTGGATCAATTTCTGGTAGCCATCGGACGGTTTATATATGTTGTTTTTGACATACATGTTACATGCATGATACATATATGTTGGTAAATTCATAGGATTAAGTTTTAACACATGTTGAGTTTGTTTATTTTGTGCTATGTGTGTACCGGTACAAAAACTGTGTGATGAGAAGGTAGTCATGCAGAATATCTGATCTGTTTCTGTGATATCGCCGAGTATCACTGTTGGTATCGCCGTGTACCAGAAGTATTGTCGCCGTGCAATACAGTGTTGTCGCCGTGCAACACAGTTTTAGGGCTAGGTGTGAATCTTGTATAGTGAGGGTTTTCTAAGAAATTAGAGCAGCATGAGAATAGGGACAAAGCGCCTTCCATAAAACTCACTGTGATAAGAGTATTAGTTATATTCGAGCTTGAGTGAAGGGCAGGGTAATGTCGGTGCATGATTATCTATAAACAGGTTAGAGTCCTGTAGGGGTACATGTTTTATATCGATAAACAGGTGAGAGTCCTGTACGGATAACGGTGTTATTTTGCTAACGGTGCATGATTTCTATAAACAGGTGAGAGTCCTGTACGGATTTCATGTGTGTCTGAAGTTAGGGAATTTTCAGTGTGAAAGTGCGTGATTGTTTTGTAAGGTATGTTCAAGTGGAACTCTTAGAACTGTCACTTCGCGGTGCGTTCAGAGGAAAACTGGTTCATATTTTTACGTGTTAGAAGGGTAGGGTAAGAGTTGCTCTACTAGCAAATGAAAATTATCCTTAGTGAGAATAGCGCCGACTATTCCGAAGTGTGGATACTTGAATGTATGTAAACTATCCTAATTAGAGAAGCAGACAGATGAGTTTCGTTTTATGTATTCACTAAAATGTACCAAAAGTAATTTTAAGGTACTTAGGAAAGTTCAGGATAAAGTCTGTACCATTCTAAGACTTTTTATGATGTTGTGCAGTGTTTAAATACATTTAAAAGCTCTGCACGCTAATAAAATTCAATTCAAAAGTGTTCAGCATAGTTGAAAAGTATAAAAAGGTGAACTGTGCTATTTTAAAACATTCAGGAGCATTTTAGAATGTTCTGTGTTAATTAGGCTATAATTAAGGTATTCCACGTTGTTAAACATTTTTAAATAAGTAAAAAGCGATTAGTAATCATTTTATAAACATTCCACACTTTAATTATAATAATAAATTGTTCTCCGTAGTTTAAAACGATTAAAAAGTGCCCCGATCGAAAATTGTAAGGGAGGGGCTGTTTTAGGAGTGAGAGCGTGTAGGGAGAGACTGAAGCTGCAGCAGCTGCCTACGTCAGAGTTGCCGCGCTCTGATTGGGTAAGGCGTTCGGAGCGTCATAGTAAAGCTAGGCTCCGATTGGTTAAAAAGCCTAAAGCCTCACAACAAAGAAGTGAGAGGATTATATTAATCTAGGTGGTTTTGCAAAGATTGGTTGTGCCACCACAATTATCCAAATTGTTTATAAATTAAAGTGTCCCCGTTTTTAGAATTCTAAATAGAAAGCAATTACGCGAATAAATAACGCCAATATTATAGTTAATTAAATTATTCCAATTATAATAGTGTGCCTGATTTGTTATTTCCTTTGTTTTGACAGTGTTAAAACAATTGAACACGAAGGAAAAAGGATTAAATTAAAAACAGAATTGTAAACGAAGGAGCCGCCTTTCTATTGGCTCAGGCCCCGACTCGTCATAGAATAGCTGTGCACCCATTGGCTGGTGATGCGTAGCGTCATAAGGGAGCCGCGACAGGATTGGTTGAGGCTCGAGTGTGGGCTTTGTAATTATTGCCTGCCGAGAATATATTTGTATGGGCCAATTTCTATAAGGATAACACACCTGGGTAAAGAGATAGGTGTCCACTTTGATTATCCCTGTTGTAGTCGTGGGATTGTTTTAGAGGAGAGGCATGTTGTGACTATTGCTAACAGATAAGTGCATGCTATATAAAATTATACACATAAAATAAATGAAAAGTAAATGCGCACTGTGTTTAAAGTAAAGGGCTGTTAAAGCGCGAGTACGAGAGAGAGCTGTCTGCAGCAGCTCACCACGTCAGCCGCCGCGCTCCCATTGGTTCAGGTGCCGCTGCTTCATAGCAGGGCCGCTCCCTGATTGGTTGATGTGCCCTGGAGTGTCAGAGCAAAGCAGCGATCTCATTGGTTGAGGCGCGATTAAATGCTCGAAATTGTTTATTTTATAAGTGTTCCCATTCTTTCTCTCGCAGATCGCACTAATTTAAGAAAAATACTGGCTTTATTTCATGTCACATCACAGCTGATGTATGCTAGCGAGTGTTGTACTAAATGAAGTGTAGCATTGTGGGACTCGTTCAGTTGCACTTGTGAACATCCTCGTTTAAAATTCACTAATGTTTTAAAGCGTATAGCTAACTAATGTATGTGCTGAGCATTACTTAATTGAACATTTTGTAAAGGAGGGGGGCGTAAGGGGAGAGTTGCCTGCAGCGACTATCTAAGTCAGCCGCCGCGCTCCTATTGGATTAGGACGCCGTCGCGTCATAGGCAGAGCCGCGCTCTGATTGGGCGAGGCTCCGTGACATTGGGGCAAAGTAAGCGCTCTATTGGCTGGGAGGTCCGGCGAGTCACAGCGAGGCTGAGCCGTGATTAACTGAGGCATTGCTGCTAGTACTGTTTGCTGAGTTATTACTAAAATATTTTAACTTATCTCTGCTTTGGTTCCCTTCGCCGCGCTATCGTTTTTGTGTCACAGCTGATGTGTGACGAGCGCGAGAGAGACTGTCAGCTACAGCAGCGCTGAAATTGACTGAATAACGCGAAAGCTGCGTTCTGATTGGACGAGGGGTTTGTGATGTCACAGCAAAGTTGCGCTGTGATTGGATGAAGCGCTGTTGTATGTTAAAAGGTTTTTGAAATGTCCCCGACTTGATTTAGTGCAGAGGCTTGAACGTGAGGCGAGTGGGACAGAAGCAGTAGCGATTTATGGCCTTAGCAACAGTTTGGTTATAGCTCGAGAAGAGCTGTTGGTAGAGGCTCGCTGCTGAATAAACTGGTCAGCTGAGCATTGTAGTAATCACACGCTAATTGATTAAAACACCTGTTGTGCTGATGCACATTGTTTATTTTCTATCAAATGTTTAATTTCCTATGCTAGTAATGCCCAGAAATATATTTTAATAACTGATTAACATTAAATAGTGGAATTTTATAAAACATTGAATATTATATGTAACTAGTTACCCTGATTAATTAACAATAGCAGTAAAGGTGATTAGAACTTGGTAAATAAAAGGCAAATAATAAAAAGTTACTATTTGAATTATAAATTAAATAAAATTTATAGCAGTAATAACAGTTAAAATTGTCTTCAACAGCAACATAGTATCACAATTGGTGATTTTTGATTTTCAAGTCGAAATTAAATTATTAGTTTAAAGAAATTTACAAAAGGAGTCTAAAGGTTTTGCAGCCAAAATTTTTTTTTAAATTAAAATCAATTAGATTAGGTTTTCTTTTTCCACAGGTATATGTTGCAGAAGGTGTGTAAGTGAAAAATAAGTACATTTAAAACACATGTGATTATATGTTAGTATTATTGTTATAAATAAATATTTTGCGTTGCTATTGTTTTTGCAAATTAATTTTTCTTTACAGGTTAAATATAATTAGTGATACAGGTAAATTAGGAGATATATTAAATTGACCAAATTATAAGGTTTTCTACACTTGATAGTGTTAAGTTAATTAATTAATTGATCAGCAAACGCTGCAAGGCAAATTTAGAGAGTACTTTTATCAAATTAATTAAAGAGAAATAAAATGTCTTCCTTGTATAAGAAAATGAAAAAGGTTGTTGCTAAATGTGAGAGCAAATTAAAGATTCCCAAATTAGTGAAAATAAATAATAAAGGTGTCAGAGTAGAAAATATTGATCAGTGTAAAATTGATGTTGTAAATAAGGATGAGAATAGAAATTCAAGAAGACCCCTAGAGCAGATTAATGTAACGCCAAAAGTGTCAGATCAGATTGATAAAGTGTCAGCTCAAACTTCTTCTAAAATTAATGCAATTGAAAAACATGATGAAATGATTGGTACATCTGGAATTAATATTCCTGATCATGTGAATTCATCAAATGATTTAAAGGAGTCTATGAAAATTATGGAAACAGAGATAGTCCCTACGCTTAGAAAAGATTAAACTAATTCCGCAGTTTTAAAGGTCTCATTGACTGAAAAGGTTTATTCTATTGTACTTGAAATTGAATTAGTAGGGATTACAACTCAGCAAGAAACAGAGATGACTTCAGTTCTGGTAAGTGAGAAGTCTGACATTGATCTGAATGAATTGACACAGTCTGATGAGTCAAAATTATGCTTAAATGAAAAAGAAACTGAGATAAATGAGCTGAATGAAGAGCTACAAATACAGCGACAGGTAATGATTCAGCAGATTGAGATGGCTTCATTGCCATTGCAAAATTTTATTAATGAACAGTCAGACAAAACAGATACAGGATTAATTAAAGAACAAGAAAACAGTACAAAAAGATTAAATGTATTTCCAGAATATTGGTATAAAAATAATGTTCTTTTGAGTGAAGACATCAAAGTGAAGGATACAATTGATCAACAGATTGAAACATTGACTTCTGCAGGTTCACTTTTCAGAAATGCAAATTTAATTAAAAGATTGATTGATAACATTGAATTGGCAGAAAGGTTTGCTGTCGTGATATGTGCAGCATACAAAATGAATGATGAACATGCTTTGAGTTCACTAATACTAACAGCTGTAGTTGAAACATGGCAGGTAATCAAAGACTTACAAAGTAATGCAACACATGAGGAGAATAACACATGGTTGAGAAACACATGGTTGAGTGCAGATTTTAGACAGCGAGATGAGGATAAGATTTGGTTACACAGAGATGACAGAGTAGTTTTACTAAATAGCATGATTACTGACATGAACAGAATGTATCATGGATTTGCAGAATTTCTTTACCAGATGTGTCTAACTTGTCAGCAAGTGAACACAATTAAGAGAACAATTGTGAGATTGGAAACAGAATTACAGGAGAGTGGTACATTGACCAGATTACAAATAGATTTCTGTGAGATGGCACTGCATGACAAACTGTGCTACATTGTGATTTACTGTTTGATTACAAAATGGATTGAAACATTTCAGATGCGACATGATGATGAAATTACTGTTGCAAAGTTATCAGATAACAGAAAACATATTGAAAACAGATTGCTCCATTGTACAGATAGAACAGAAATTTCAGATGTTGAGGAACAAGAGAACGGTACTATAAAAGACAGAGATGCAAAAATGTGCCTAACTGCAGGTACAAAGTGGACAGATATCCTTCCACTTGTTTTGATGTTTCTGAGAAACACTACTGATAAAAAGACATATTTAAGTCCACGTGAGATTATGATGGACAAGGTCATGAGACAGACTTTCATACCAGAGAAAAGAATGATGCCTATCAATGATAGCATCAATTTGGAGAACTGTAGGAATTTATCAGATGAAATGATTTCTGTGTTTGATGAAGATGAAACTGAAGTACAAACAAGAGAAAAAGAGCAAGTATTTGATCTGTTACCAGGTAAAAGGATCAGGAAAAAGGTTCGTCTAAAAAGAAATTCTCTAGTGCCAAGGAGGCAGAAAAGGAGGCCAGTCAGTCTTGTCACAACAAATGCAGAGAAGTGCAAAAGACTGAAGAGGTGGATTGACACTGGCCATACTTTTCGTGTATCTACACCTGAAAATCCTGATGAGAATAGTGTCACAATTGATGATTCAGATTCTGAAGAAGAGCCTGAAGAGAATCCAGATCTTGAAGATCGACAAGTTGGTCGACATCTGGAGAATATGAAGAGAAAACAAGCCTTGATTGAAGAAGACTTGAAAGTTGTGACTGAAGACTCAGAAAATGATGGAAATGTGCCAGAAAAAGAAGCAGAAGAAGAATGTGATCAGATTGTGATTCAAGACCAGGAGAGTATTGAAAAGCAGAAAAGTAGCTCTGAAAGCAGGAACAGGAATTCTGAAACTGGGAAGTTGAAGGTAAATGAAGAAGAAAATGAATTGCCAAGTACCAGCTATAAAGATGAAGTTCCTAACGGAGTGAAGCTGCTGAGTAAAAAAGTACCTGAGCCCAGAATGAAAATATCTGACACTGAAACTGATGGGAGTGATGAAGATTCTCAAATAAGAAAATTCAGAAAAGGAGCTTGGAGAACAGAATGTAAAATGACCAAGCAAAAGAAGAAATTACTAAGAAAAAGTGATAACTGGCCAGAAGAAAATGAAGGCCTAAAATTCAAATAGAGATACAGATCAAAGAAACAGATTGATGAAAAATCAAGTCAAAAGGATTCTGAAAAGAAAAGTGAGGCAGGAAAGAAAATAAAAGTGATACCTGTAATGGAGGTAAATAGTCATATTGAGAAAAAGATTGAAAAGAATAGTGACAATGATTGAAGTACATACCTGTTAAAATTTAGGTTTCTGTTTTTGGCATAAGGCTGAAGAAAATCTGTTAGATGACACAAGGTCGAAGAAATTCTGTTAGCTGAAAAATTAATTTGTGACATTAGGTCGAAGAAAAACTGTTAGAAGGTTTAAAGAGTATATAAAAAAAAAAAAAAAAATTGAAAAAGGGGGGTGTTAGAAATTTTTAGAAAATTTAGGTAAAATTTTTAAAATTGTTGTTTTATTTTTCTTTGCAAGCTTAATGAAAATATAATTCTGCTTTGGTTAATTTAGGTTATTGTTCTTTTTGAAATTAACAAGGAGAAGTTTTAGGTTAATATGACAAGCAAGATACTGACATTTTATTAGTTATAGTTTTTGCAACACATTTATTGAAGCTTAGTTGTATGTTACACAAGAGAAAGAAATAGAACTAGAGAGGTTTCTTAAAACTCAATATGAGAATTGTAGATAAACTGATGAGATAAGTCTTTAGAAATACTAACACAGGTGAAATTGAATCATGTTCATCTTAGATAAAATTTTTGCTAAATTTTGGGTGGTGGTGTGGTGATTTGTTAATCACCAGATGAGGGAGTTGATGGAGCGGGATAGAAAACAGAAATCTGTTTAAACCCGTGAAGTCACATTTCCATAAATAAATTAATAATGCTAACAACTTGTGCTGTGTGTATAATAATTCAACCTAGTTTAAAGTTGCATTTTCACAGAACACGCGGGAAACTAACATGTGTGCTCATAAATGTGCATTATGTTGCATTCTCATGTATGTAGAAAATAATAAATTAATTTTGTCTATTGTCATGTCATAACTAATAGCAGCTGTTTTTAAAATAATGGCATGTGCTTATTTTGCTTCCCTTGTATATGTGATGTCATTTCTACTATTCTAGGTGCACATAAGGTTTTATGGATTCATGAAGAATGGTAGATATAAAATGCTGCTTTATTTGTGCTTTACTGCTAGGTAATTTAGACTAATGGGTTAATAATTAGCAATGATGGGAGGCAACAGAACAAACTGTATTTCTTTCATTAATTATTCTTTGTGTTTGTTTATATAATAGTTTTACAAATGAAGCTTAGAGATGGCTGCAGAAAATTAGTACCCTTTTAAAAGTGGCACAGGGAAAGTGGCGCAGAAAATTGACGCTCTTTGAAAAGAGGCCTAATGATGAAAATGGCTCAAGTGAAAATAATTCTGAAAGGATGGAAAAGGCCTCTGAGCTTTTATTTTGAAAGGTTTTGGATTGAACTGCTAAAAAGATGACTCTTTGGAGAAATTTGCTAACGTTTGCTAACGTGCCACGGGAGTTCAGAGCTGACTGGCTCAAGGTTAAAAGGAAGCTTTCGCTACAAAATGTAGCAGCCTAAGGAGAAGCTGCCAAGACTTCTAAATGAACAATGAACTAGTGAATTTGCCCGGACATGTAAGAAGGAGGTGTCACAGTTTACTGTGGTACGAGGTGGCTCAGCCAATGGAGAACTAGAATTCGTCTGCTAGAATGTGAAAAATAGTTAGCTCAGCTTAATTTAGGGTATAAGAATAGGTTCAGAGAACACATAGTTGGCTTACGCTCGAGAAATTCTGGAGGACGATGTTATGCTGATGGACTTTACACGTGAGGACAGGAGTTTTTATTAATTACTTTATTACTAGGTGATGAGGGTAGAGACAGAGAGATAGTTAGGATTTTGGAAATGCTTAATTTTACTTATTCCTGCTAATGAATAATAATTCTTGATTTATGCTCTTTTTATTAATACTGAATAAATCTTTCTTTATGACTTTTTCTAATGCTTGTTTAATAAAATACCAAAACCTAAGTTTTTCTAGATGTGTTTAAAATAAACTTTCTAAAATGACAAGCTGGTCTTGATTATTGTAGATAGTTTAAACAACTATATTTAGATCTTATCGCCTCATGATTCAGGCGCTCTATTGTTGATATGGGCCTAGTGTTGTATTGTAAGTTTGGTGGTAGTAGATAGTGTCATTTGTGCAATATTTTGGTGAGAGCGCTGGATCAGTTTGTAAAAGCATGCAGCTGGAGGACTCCATGCCTAAACTGCAGGTATAGCTTCCTGGCAAAGGGCCGGTGTTGGACTTTGGCCCTTAGGGCAGGTTCACCCCTAGACTTTTTGCTTGAAATGGTGACCTGGAGATGGTGATTTCAGGATTCTGCGCACTTTCACTGTGTCCCAGTGGAAAGTGCGGGCGCACTCTGAGTGCATGTGCTGAGCTAGGCCTGCCCGCCCATAGGAATGCATGGGGAATGTATGTGTCCCTGGTAGTTCCTGATGCGTGGGGTGTACAGGCTTGAGTCTGGTATGTGTGAACTCGTGTGAGTGAATGCTGCGCAACGGTGTATGCAGCATGTATGTGTCTAGTAGGGAAGCGCCATTTCTAGACATGGCTGTACGTGTGCTGTGAGGGTGCTGGCGTGTGATTGGCTGGAGCTGGCTGGCATGCCAGGCTCCAGGAAGTCTGGATGGGTCTGCCCGGTGGTGAGTGGGAGATTAGCATGAGTGATGTGTGGGAGGAGTGTACCTGTGTCCTGGATGGGCTGGGTTTTCCCCACACAATGCTGGCTCCGCCCCCCTGTGGTGTGTCTAATGACCCAAGCCCTGCCAGTGAATAGAGAGGGTGGTTGAGGTAAACAGAGTACTCAAGAACCAGCTGCGGCTGGTTCCGCCCCCACTCTGCACCCTCAGACAAAGGAATGCACTGTATAAAAATGGGGCTGTGTCCCCACTGAAGTTGTTCTCTGCCAGGATCCTGAGGGGGCTGCTGTTGCTGCTGCTGGGCCAGAGGACCGCCACTTGGAGTGTCTCCCTGCCTGGAGACCCAGTGTGCTGGCTCTGGGCCCAGCCTTGCCCCCTGCCTGCCCTGAGGAACTTTTGCTGGGCTTGTTGCTAGCGCTAGGAGCGCTGTGGATTTCCCTCCGAGCGCTTGGGAGCGCTTCCCTTGATTTGCGGCGCTGGATTTGCCCCCTAGCGCTGAGAGCGCGCTCTATTTCCTGCAAGCGCCTCGGGGCGCTTTATTGTTCAGAGCCGGTGCCCACCCGGCATTTGCCCCGATCGCTACTTCATTCGCGAGTGCCACCTCGCTTATTTGGGATTAATTGGTCCCCTGGCAGGTGCCCACCCTGCCCGGGACATTGCCGCTGTTTTCTGCCCAGGATCGAGTGCCCACCTCGACTTCGTGCCTGGGAGAATCACCGCCGCAGCCCGGAGTGTTGTGAAAACGTTGCCGGGCCGCTGCCAAGTGCGACCCGGAAGTGCCCGCCTCCCTGCGAGGGGCCGCGTTGCAATTGGTTGCCCAGCCGGAAGCCAGGCAACCCGTGGGCGGGACTGCGGGACAGCCAGGAGCAGCCTGTATTTCCTGCCCGGGGCTCCTAAGTGAAGAGAGAGCCCCGGACTCCTGCAACAGGAGGGAGGAAGAGTCCTGCATTGCCCAAGAGTCGCCGCCGGCCTCCCCCCCCCCGGGGCCTCCCAGGAGCGAGGGAGAACCCCAGAGCAGAGCGAGGAGGACGCGACTCCGGAGAGCCCCGAGGAGCAGGAGCTCTCCTTCTCCAGCCGCCGGACCCGGTGAGTGTTCTTTTCCTGAGGGGGTGCGGCAGCGCTGTCGAGCGGCCCCGCCCGATCAGAGGGCCGCCCCAACATTGCTCTGGGTGCCCGTTAGTTTTCAGAGCTGGGGAGGCGCCTCCAAGCGCCCCAGTTGTTGGAAGAGCCCACGAGGCTCTGGGGGCATTTCCTCCTGATGCAGAGTCCCCCGTGAGGGACTCCAACGCCCCACATTTGTGCCTAGAGCCCTGAGAGAGGCTCTAGACGCGCCAAGTGTTCCTGGGTCCCCCGTGAGGGACCCCACAGCCCAGTGAGGCTGCACCTTTGCTTAGAGAGCCCAGAGAGGCTCTGAGAGGGCCATTCGTTTTGTGAGCCCAGAGAGGCTCTGCAGTGCCACAGTGGTGGTTCTTGAGCCAGAGAGGCTCCAACGTTGCCCTAATTTCCCTGCACCAGTTGCCCAGCACTTTGTGGGCAACTGCTACGTTTAGGCCCCCCCTGACATTGGACACAGGGCGTCCTAGCCCCAGAGAGGCCAGTTGGCCTAGGGACAGTCACAGGTGGTGACTTACGTGGGTTTGGCGCAATTGTACTTCCTGCACCTCTGAATGTGTTTTTATGCGTCATGTGCCTTACACCTCTGAATGTATTGTGATGCATCATGTGTTTTCCTCCTTTACACCTCTGAATGAATGTTATGCATTGCATCATGTGTTTTCCTCTTACACCCCTACAGGTATTGTAATACATAGGTGGTTGTTTTCTCCCTAGTACAGGTGGTGCTAGTGAGGTCCTGTTACCAGTGCTTACTGGTTGTGTGCTATTTTGTGCTATATTCTATGTACTAAGTGCTATTTCTGAAAGTGCTACTTCTGATTCCTGACAGTGGCCCAGGTGGCCCTGTCTTGTACATATCCCTTGTAAATTCTGCCCGTGCCTCTGGCACATTGTAAAGTGTGTGTTTTATCTAATGTGTTTTGGTGTAATACAAAGGCTATTTTTATATAACCTTGTGTGGAGTTTCCTTTGTGGTGGGCCTTTGGGTGTTGTTGCTTGGGTGCGTGCGCAAATACTTAGCCTACATCGCCTCCAAGTTTAGCCTTGCTGCTCGCGCCACGTTACCTAGAGGGTGAGTAGGGGTTATCTTGGCGTGTAACTCCCTTGCCCTGACTTGGGTGTGGTGGTCTCTGACTTACTTTGGCGAAAGCCCTGGCCAGCCGGGATCCCATTTCCAACATTGGCGGCAAGCGGCGGGATAAGGATTTGTGTTTGCGTTGTACCACAGTAGCGGCTGGCCACACCACAAAACTCTGCAATTTAGATGACCACATTTTAGGGGATTGTATTGTTTATGAAATTCCATTGTTTCTTCTCCTGAAGAGTGTCATTTGATTGTGTTCAGTACATTTGTCCCCCGCCCTGCTTCCAGAGTTTGGTACCTGTGTCGCTTTTGGTCAGGTTGAGAAGTCAGGGGTGGTAGAAACTGCCTTACCGATCCGAGGGGAGGGTGTGTGTGGATGAATGGTGTGTTTTCCTGGACGCATGAGTATGAGTTCTCTTTGATAAGGAGATTGTTGAAGTTTTGGAATTGTGTCCTCTTACTTCAGATTGTTCAGTCCCCTGTGTTGCACGTGTCTGTGATCATCCTGCCAAGATGGAGTCTGCTTTTAATGTCTGGGGTCTGTTTTTGCATGAACTGAGAGAGTTTTGCGAAGAGAGAGACATTGCAGTGAATGAGTCAGACACCCAGTCCCAACTTAGGGGTAACCTGATCCAATGGCAGAAGGATGACTGGGAGCGTGAGCACAGTGCGGAGAGGGCCCGGGTCTCACACCATGAGGGTGGTGGGTCAGAGGGGAGCCCTGAAGAGTCTGAGGAGGAGGAAGATGATAGCACAGGGACGCCAGCAGATAGTGAGGACCCCATAGATAGGGAGTCCCTTGCTGGGTCCAGTTTAGGAGGCAGCGCCTCATCCCTTTCCCTGTCCCCAGAGGAGCTGGAAGATAGGAGGAGAGAAAGGGAGCACCAGCTGGCTTTAGAGAGGCTCAGGTTGGAGCATGCCCAGGCTATGGCACAGCTGGGCATTAGAAAGCAACAGCTGGAGGTTAAGAAGCAACAGCTAGAGACCGAGAGGGTCTTAGCACAGGAAAGGATAGAGGAGGCTGAGAGGGCCTCCACCAGAGGCGAAGTAGCTCTGGAGGGTAGACTATCCCCTGCGCGCAGTGTTGAGTTTCTGGATCCCCCAGGGAGGGTTGGGTCCAGTGGTGGCAGCTATTTAAATCTCAGTCTAGAAAGTCCCAGTTCCCAGAGTATGGTTCCTGTTTCCCCAGAGGAGGAGAATAGGTTGAGGTTTAGGAACCTTAGGAAACCGTCTCATCAGTCTTGGGAAGACTTTGAGGATGACTGTTGTGAAGCCCTGTGTGATTGGGTACGGGAGCCCACGAAATGTGATTGGGACCTATTGTTCGATATGTTACTCAGAGAGCAGTTGCTCAGTTGTTGTTCACCAGGGTTGCGCCAACACCTGTTAGGGTGTGGATTGTCTGAACCATGTGAGCTGGCAGAGGAAGCAGACCGCTGGGAAGGGACCAGAGGTTCTGTAGAGTCATTGGTGAGTGACTCCAAAAGTAGTGGGTCAGGGATCTTCCAGCCCAGCGTGGTGGAAGAGGCTCAGTGTAGCCCAGCTAGGTCCCTGGTTAGTGAAAAGGGTGTAGGGGCTGACTGCCTGGCTCAGTGGAGCAGGAGTCAGTGGGTGGCTGAGAGCCCCCAGAGGCCCGAAGCCCTGTCTCAGAACCTGGGTGGTTTCTTGAGGGAACACCAGGTTGGGGACCTAGGCTGTCCTGTTAACCCAGTTGAGGAGGATCTCCTAGTGAGAAGAGGACCTGGGGCGTCTGTAACCAGAGCTCCTGTGGTTCTAGAGTCTGGCAGTACCGCTCCGGTAGGGAGGGTACAGGAGTTCAGAGTGAGGAGTGATTGGGGGAGTTCCCCAGTGGCTGGACCAGTGGGTCAGGGACTACCCAGTTGGGCTAGGTTCCCGTGTAGTGACCATGGTGACACCACTTCTGGTCTGGGGGATCTTCGCGCACTGTCAGGTGGACAGGGAGCGGGAGATCTGCGCCAGACAGACAGTCACACAACACATGGGCCATGTGTTAGCCTCAAGGGGATTGCGTGTGAATCCCCAGAAGTCCTGGAGTGCCAGGCAATTGTTCCACCGAAGGTTTTAGACCAGAGGTTGGAAGGCCAAGTTCAGGATCAGCCTGACCTGAAGGGTAGGACGACTGTAACCAGTGTCCTGACCGGTTCTTCTTCCAGAGGAACTTCTCCAGGTGGGAGAGGGCAGACCTCTGGAAGGGGGTGCAGAGGGTGGGAGAGCCCACCTCTGACCCCGGTGCAACCTGAGTGGATAAGCCCTGGGTTGGAATGGCGTTCTAGGGGTACCGCTCGCAGAGGGAGGAGGAACCCTAGGAGAAGAGGTAAGGGGAGGAGAGCCTTCCCTGAGACTCCTGGTCCGCCTGAGGTTGTAGGCCTTAGGCTGGAGAACCAGTGGCAGTCTAGTCCTGTCTTGCAGACAGGAAGAGTGGAGAATGGCTCCTATGTGCCAGGGGTTACTACCCCCCGCTCTGCGAATTGGCATGGACCAGTGGCACCTGGGTGGCCCAGGGCCTGGTCCTGGCCGCGGACAACTTGGGAGTACCAGTGGGGTAGCCCAGTTGGTCCAGACAGTGTGTTTAGAAGGAATCCCATGGGTTCACCGTGGCGTAGAACAGGAGGGTGTCCCTGCAGTTGTGGGCCCGCGTCCGTGTTCTATCGCCCCAAGCAGGGAAGTCCATCACGGTGGTGATTGGTCTCCCCTGCGTTTTGGCTGGAAGGGGGTTATGTTGGACTTTGGCCCTTAGGGCAGGTTCACCCCTAGACTTTTTGCTTGAAATGGTGACCTGGAGATGGTGATTTCAGGATTCTGCGCACTTTCACTGTGTCCCAGTGGAAAGTGCGGGCGCACTCTGAGTGCATGTGCTGAGCTAGGCCTGCCCGCCCATAGGAATGCATGGGGAATGTATGTGTCCCTGGTAGTTCCTGATGCGTGGGGTGTACAGGCTTGAGTCTGGTATGTGTGAACTCGTGTGAGTGAATGCTGCGCAACGGTGTATGCAGCATGTATGTGTCTAGTAGGGAAGCGCCATTTCTAGACATGGCTGTACGTGTGCTGTGAGGGTGCTGGCGTGTGATTGGCTGGAGCTGGCTGGCATGCCAGGCTCCAGGAAGTCTGGATGGGTCTGCCCGGTGGTGAGTGGGAGATTAGCATGAGTGATGTGTGGGAGGAGTGTACCTGTGTCCTGGATGGGCTGGGTTTTCCCCACACAATGCTGGCTCCGCCCCCCTGTGGTGTGTCTAATGACCCAAGCCCTGCCAGTGAATAGAGAGGGTGGTTGAGGTAAACAGAGTACTCAAGAACCAGCTGCGGCTGGTTCCGCCCCCACTCTGCACCCTCAGACAAAGGAATGCACTGTATAAAAATGGGGCTGTGTCCCCACTGAAGTTGTTCTCTGCCAGGATCCTGAGGGGGCTGCTGTTGCTGCTGCTGGGCCAGAGGACCGCCACTTGGAGTGTCTCCCTGCCTGGAGACCCAGTGTGCTGGCTCTGGGCCCAGCCTTGCCCCCTGCCTGCCCTGAGGAACTTTTGCTGGGCTTGTTGCTAGCGCTAGGAGCGCTGTGGATTTCCCTCCGAGCGCTTGGGAGCGCTTCCCTTGATTTGCGGCGCTGGATTTGCCCCCTAGCGCTGAGAGCGCGCTCTATTTCCTGCAAGCGCCTCGGGGCGCTTTATTGTTCAGAGCCGGTGCCCACCCGGCATTTGCCCCGATCGCTACTTCATTCGCGAGTGCCACCTCGCTTATTTGGGATTAATTGGTCCCCTGGCAGGTGCCCACCCTGCCCGGGACATTGCCGCTGTTTTCTGCCCAGGATCGAGTGCCCACCTCGACTTCGTGCCTGGGAGAATCACCGCCGCAGCCCGGAGTGTTGTGAAAACGTTGCCGGGCCGCTGCCAAGTGCGACCCGGAAGTGCCCGCCTCCCTGCGAGGGGCCGCGTTGCAATTGGTTGCCCAGCCGGAAGCCAGGCAACCCGTGGGCGGGACTGCGGGACAGCCAGGAGCAGCCTGTATTTCCTGCCCGGGGCTCCTAAGTGAAGAGAGAGCCCCGGACTCCTGCAACAGGAGGGAGGAAGAGTCCTGCATTGCCCAAGAGTCGCCGCCGGCCTCCCCCCCCCCGGGGCCTCCCAGGAGCGAGGGAGAACCCCAGAGCAGAGCGAGGAGGACGCGACTCCGGAGAGCCCCGAGGAGCAGGAGCTCTCCTTCTCCAGCCGCCGGACCCGGTGAGTGTTCTTTTCCTGAGGGGGTGCGGCAGCGCTGTCGAGCGGCCCCGCCCGATCAGAGGGCCGCCCCAACATTGCTCTGGGTGCCCGTTAGTTTTCAGAGCTGGGGAGGCGCCTCCAAGCGCCCCAGTTGTTGGAAGAGCCCACGAGGCTCTGGGGGCATTTCCTCCTGATGCAGAGTCCCCCGTGAGGGACTCCAACGCCCCACATTTGTGCCTAGAGCCCTGAGAGAGGCTCTAGGCGCGCCAAGTGTTCCTGGGTCCCCCGTGAGGGACCCCACAGCCCAGTGAGGCTGCACCTTTGCTTAGAGAGCCCAGAGAGGCTCTGAGAGGGCCATTCGTTTTGTGAGCCCAGAGAGGCTCTGCAGTGCCACAGTGGTGGTTCTTGAGCCAGAGAGGCTCCAACGTTGCCCTAATTTCCCTGCACCAGTTGCCCAGCACTTTGTGGGCAACTGCTACGTTTAGGCCCCCCCTGACATTGGACACAGGGCGTCCTAGCCCCAGAGAGGCCAGTTGGCCTAGGGACAGTCACAGGTGGTGACTTACGTGGGTTTGGCGCAATTGTACTTCCTGCACCTCTGAATGTGTTTTTATGCGTCATGTGCCTTACACCTCTGAATGTATTGTGATGCATCATGTGTTTTCCTCCTTTACACCTCTGAATGAATGTTATGCATTGCATCATGTGTTTTCCTCTTACACCCCTACAGGTATTGTAATACATAGGTGGTTGTTTTCTCCCTAGTACAGGTGGTGCTAGTGAGGTCCTGTTACCAGTGCTTACTGGTTGTGTGCTATTTTGTGCTATATTCTATGTACTAAGTGCTATTTCTGAAAGTGCTACTTCTGATTCCTGACAGTGGCCCAGGTGGCCCTGTCTTGTACATATCCCTTGTAAATTCTGCCCGTGCCTCTGGCACATTGTAAAGTGTGTGTTTTATCTAATGTGTTTTGGTGTAATACAAAGGCTATTTTTATATAACCTTGTGTGGAGTTTCCTTTGTGGTGGGCCTTTGGGTGTTGTTGCTTGGGTGCGTGCGCAAATACTTAGCCTACATCGCCTCCAAGTTTAGCCTTGCTGCTCGCGCCACGTTACCTAGAGGGTGAGTAGGGGTTATCTTGGCGTGTAACTCCCTTGCCCTGACTTGGGTGTGGTGGTCTCTGACTGACTTTGGCGAAAGCCCTGGCCAGCCGGGGATCCCATTTCCAACAGCCGGGTTGGATATCATCCAGTACAAACTGTAATCTATACTGATCTTGGATTTCCCAAAACACTGTGGTCAGCGTGCCGGTAGTAGAAATCCCCTGGAGGAAGGTACGTTTACTCTCCCTACAGCTCCCTATCAAGTCCTTCCTGGATAATATAGGGCAGGTTACTTCAACGTTATACCATAGGTTGGCCCTTTCCATGGCCACTAGTGAGTCCCTGCCTAAGGCCAGCCATGGTAGTTTTCCCACACCCTGCAGGCTCAACGCATCTCTCAGCTCTACCCTGTATTCAGCCAGTTGTGGGGTAG
Organism: Lissotriton helveticus; assembly: GCF_964261635.1. Taxonomy (NCBI): domain Eukaryota; kingdom Metazoa; phylum Chordata; class Amphibia; order Caudata; family Salamandridae; genus Lissotriton; species Lissotriton helveticus. The sequence continues at coordinate 1,965,294,300 of NC_136061.1, read as the reverse complement.
CCCACAGGCGACGCCAGAATGTAAGGGGTCTAAGGGCAACTTCAACTTCAATTGGTGTTACTCCAAGGTCCATGCGTAGCGGTGTAAGAGGGGAACTAGGTCGAAGGCCAAATATCTGTTTGGCAAAGTTATTCTCAATTCTTGCTATATTGCCATATGGGCAGTGGCCCCAATTTCGGTCCATACAGGACAGCACCCCTGACTTATACTTTATTTTTTTCAACCCCGTGCCAACAGGTTTATGAGTGGATTTCCTGAATACCTTTGTCAGGCCCCCTGTTGTCTGGGCCAACTTTAAGCTGGCTTTCTTGATTTGGGCACTCCAGTCCATTTTTTACGAGAGCGTGATCCAAAGATATTCAAATATGGACACCCTCTCCAGGGGACTGCCTTCTGAACAAGGGTTTGACCGGGTTCGACTACCTGCACTGAACACCATAAATGTGGTCTTCTGAATGTTAATCTCGAGCACCCTACATTTACAAAGGGCGTTGAAGTTGTTGAGGACCAACTATATGCCAATAGGAGTTTTTTAAAGCAAAAGAGTGTAGTTGGCAAACATCATAGCCCAAACTTTGCCATTAGCCAGCTTTGGTGCATCTATGTACTTCCCCGCACTCAAAGCCTCAATAAGTCAATTTATGAAAAGATAAAAAAGGGTGGGAGCAAGGAAACAGCCTTGTCGGACAACTCTGTCTACAGGTATGGGGGCAGTGAGTTCTCCATGTTTGCCAAACCTGATTTGGGCAAAGTTGTCTTCATGTAACTGTTTAACAGGTGGAAAAGGTAAGCTACAGACACTGCTGACAATCCTTCACCATCAACAGCCCCCCCTTGACCGCTGAACCCCCAACGGACGCCCGCACCACCGAAGCCCAGACCTTCATAATCCTCAACGTGCACTCCCTCCACAAATACGCCATGGAGATCTGGGACCTGCTTGACACTGTCTCACCAGGCGTCGCCTTCTTCAACGAAACATGGGCCAATGCCACCTACGCACTCTACATCTCCACCGCCATCCCCAAAGTATACAAGATCCAAAGAAAGGATCGCCTCCACTGCACAGGATGAGGACTCGCCATCGCACACAAGGGCTCCACTTCCAGATCCAAACCAGCTCCAGAACCATGCTGCGCTGGACCCTTGCCTACAGCCCCTGGGCCTCGCGCCTCTTCCGCCACTTCCATTGCCGACATTGTTGCACCCCACGCCATTGCCTCCACCGACAAAATTCTACAGCTGCTCTGACAAGCTTGCACCCCTCCACCACCCCGTCAAACAAAACCCCCGGAAGGCCGCCTGGTTCACCACCGACCTCCAAGAAGCCAGGCGCTCCTGCAGATGCCTCGAGAAACTCTGGCGGAACAGGAAAACCACTGAGGAACAGAACAACTACAGGAATGCCATGAATGAATACCACCAGGGCATAAGAGCCACCAAGTGGACCTTCATCAAGAACAAATTCCACACCAAAGCAAGTAACACTAAAGAACTCAAAGTTCGGCGAGGGGTTATGAAAGTGTTCAGAAATATCTAGGCGCTCCACATGTAGTGGTCAATGGGTAATTTGAGAAGTTCGGTGGTAGGTGCTACTTGATCTGAGATAACCCTTGTCTCAGAAAACAGAAGGGGAGAGGGCCTCAACCTCCTGTGTACATCAATGCAAAGTCAAGCGCACACAACCTGCATCAGTGTTTAACAATTCAGTTTTGTAGTCGTATGATGAAAAGGATAAGATCCAACTCCAAAATCTTTAACTTGTTAAGTGTTAATTCATTCAATGATAGTATTGGTTTCACAGGAAAAAAACAGCCGACACGTGTTTAGTCAAAGCGGGGGTAAACCCGCGACTCTTCAGGGCTGTAGGGTGATAGGATGTAAACTGTATCGTCGGAACGGTGATATTTCCAACCCGGTCCTGATCGGGTCTATAACACAGGGAGACGTTAGGAAAAGGTGCTTCTAAATGTCTTGGTGATTCAGTCGATTGGAAGAGAAACCCGACGCCGGATGAGCGGTCGGGGGACACAGGGAAGCAAATCCGCTTGCCCTTGTGTATGCACTAGTGATCGCGGTAGCGAGGTGAAAAACGTCCGTACGTCCTCGAGTAGCTGGGACCCAGCTACTCGAGGACGTACGGACAGAAACACGTGTCGGCTGTTTTTTTCCTGTGAAACCAATACTATCATTGAATGAATAAACACTTAACAAGTTAAAGATTTTGGAGTTGGATCTTATCCTTTTCATCATACGACTACAAAACTGAATTGTTAAACACTGATGCAGGTTGTGTGCGCTTGACTTTGCATTAACACTAAAGAACTCTTCAACGTCATACAGCAGTTCACCAAACTCCCCAGCGAAGCCACGGATGTCACACCATCCCAGGACCTCTGTAACAAGCTCAGCTCCTACTTTCACCTGAAAATCAAGGCCCTCTATGACAACTTCAGCAAACGGACTCTGGCCACCACCCTCACCCCCACCACCGACAACCAACCGCCCATCACGACCTGGAAACCTGCTACTACTGAAGACCACCATGATCATGAAGGACATCCACTCAGGAGTCCCCACAGACTCCTGCCCACCCCACATCTACCACAGAGCTGCTGCCGCCATAGCACCCGAACTAGGCCAGACCATCAATGCGTCCCTCGAATCTGCATCTTCCTCGACCCCTGGATGCGGGCAGAGGTCAAGCCCCTCCTCAAGAAACCCTCGGCCGACACGACGGACCTGAAAATCTAACGGCCCATCCCTCAGCCAAAGTCACTGAGATATTCATCAACGCCCATCTGACCACATTCATCGAAGAAAACGCCATCCTCCACTCCTCCCAGTCTGGATTTCACAGCAACCCCAGCACCGAGACCACCCTCTTCGCCACCACCGATGACATCCGCATGCTACTCGACCAGGGCCACACTGCGGCCCTCATCCTATTAGACCTCTCCTCAGCCTTCGACACGTCTCACACCAACTCTCTCATAGCCAGCCTCCACGACGCAGGTATATGAGGAACAGCCTTCGACTAGGTCCACTCCTTTCTCTCCGGCAGAACCCAATGGATCAGACTCACCACCTTCCTCTCTGAACCTAAAGAGATCAACTGTGTAGTACCCCAAGCTCTTCAACATCTACATGGCCCCCTCACCACCATCGTCAGACAGCATGCTCTCAGCATATTATCTTACGCCAACGACACCCAGCTCATCCTCTCTCTCACAAAGATCCCCCAAGACACCAGACTCAGCTTCCAAGAAGGAATGAAAAATGTTGCAGCCTGGATGAGGGACAGTTGCCTAACACTAAACTCAGAGAAGACAGAGATCCTCGTCCTTGGACACTCCCCCACTGCGTGGAACAGCTCCAGGTGGCCCCCTCCTCTCGGAAACCAACCCACCCCGACGGACCACGCCTGGAACCTCAGCATCATTCTAGACTCCTCCCTCACCATGACCCGCCAGACCAATGCCATCACCTCTACCTGCTTCAACTCCTTCCGCATAGTCTGCAAAACCTTCAAATGGATCCCCTCCCGAATGCAGGAAGACCGTCAACCCCGCACTTATAACCAGCAGACTGGACTACAGTAACGCCCTCTATGCCGGAATCTACAAAACCCTGCTACACAAGCTCCAAACCATCCAGGACACAGCAGCCAGTCTCATACTTGGAACCCCACGACACGAGCACATGACCCAGCACTAGGGGTGGGCAGAGAACTCTGCTCCGCCAATGGATCGGAGATAGCCAGCCACCCCCGCCAACCCTGCCCCCCTGCTTCTTAATGCAGCCAGGCCATGGAGATCCTCCCTCGCCCTAATGGACCCACGTCTCGAGCGCCCGGACCCTCCGATGGTGGGGGCTTACAGAACCCTGGGGAAGGACAAAAGTTGGAGGTAGTCCGGCCGGCCGGTAAGCTGGTCACCCTCGTGGAGCCGGGCATGGAATGCGAGGGCCATCTGGTCACCCGGCTCGCAGGGCCATCTGGTCACCCAGTCCTCAGGGGCTCCCGCTGGCTTCTCCCGGACCGTTTGCGTTACCGCACAGGGAGCCACGAGGGTGCCCGTCTCCACCACTCCGGGTTCGGGGATCTGAGCCCGACTCCCTTTTGATCGTCAGAGGGCAACAGAAGCCACCGTCCGTCCCCTCAGAACGGCACTGGCCCATCTCTTAGGACCGACTGACCCATGTTCAACTGCTGTTCACATGGAACCCTTTTCCACTTCGGCCTTCAAAGTTCTTGTTTGGGACACCCCCGCGCCGCACGGCCATCAGCTGCTGCGTGTGCCCCCCTGCTGTGCCCTCTGCCTCGCTGCCAGCCGCGCTTCCGGCTGACCCTGCCGTCGTTGCTCTGGTCTGTTTGGACCATCATTTGTGCTTGTTTTTACCTCGTTGTTTTTGTCCGTTCTGAGTGTTGTTTTTGCCGTCATTTGTGCTTGTTTTGCCCTCGCTGTTTTTGCCCGTTCTGAGTGTTGTTTTTGCCGTCATTTGTGCTTGTTTTGCCCTCGCTGTTTTTGCCCGTTCTGAGTGTTGTTGTGACCACCATTTGTGCCTGATTCCCTCGTAGTCGCTGCCCGCTCTCCCCCGTGTTTCCCGCCTTCCGCGCCGCCCCCCGCTTCCCGCCACCACCGCCGACCCCGCCCCTTTTTTCATTCTGTTCCCTCCCCGCTCCCGCCTCCCAGCTGCTCCGCCCACCCGCGCACTTGGCCTTAAAAGGCGACCGTGCGACACAGGTGAGTGTGACCCACTTGTGGGACACCCCCGCGCCGCACGGCCACCAGCTGCTGCGTGTGCCCCCCTGCTGTGCCCTCTGCCTCGCTGCCAGCCGCGCTTCCGGCTGACCCTGCCGTCGTTGCTCTGGTCTGTTTGGACCATCATTTGTGCTTGTTTTTCCCTTGCTGTTTTTGTCCGTTCTGAGTGTTGTTTTTGCCGTCATTTGTGCTTGTTTTGCCCTCGCTGTTTTTGCCCGTTCTGAGTGTTGTTTTTGCCGTCATTTGTGCTTGTTTTGCCCTCGCTGTTTTTGCCCGTTCTGAGTGTTGTTGTGACCACCATTTGTGCCTGTTTCCCTCGTAGTCGCTGCCCGCTCTCCCCCGTGTTTCCCGCCTTCCGTGTCAGGTCCGCTCCACAGGATCCGAGTGATGAATATAAAGCCCACCTCCAAACGTCACAAACACTCTGACTTTGTGTTAACAGAGGATTTGAGCCATTAGGTGAGGGGAAAAGTAAAATAATAAACAGGGAAGGGAAGGAAGGGGACAGCTGGGAAGGGAGGTACCTGAAACGACAGAACATACAAGGGTAAGGCCACCTGTCGTGCAACACCTTAACATCTAATGTACTGATATGTAGCCTGAATACCTGTGAGGAAAAGGCAGGACTTTCCTACTGGTTGTTTTGCTGTTCTCGTTTTAGATATACAAACGTGAAACCTATAAGGAATACACATAGATTAGACACATTGCATTTCTCATACACTAACACGCTTATTACCCAAACAGAACCCTCTTCTATACCTTGAACACAGCCTATGCCTGTATGATAAGGGATTCCGTGTGAGTTTCGCCACCATGAAAGAAAACCAAAGAAATGACAGAGCACTAGGCAGCTGTGTACACGTCTCAATCCAGGACACGGTAATGCGTGGGAAGCAAAAACCACTGCACTCCGCTCCCTCGAGAAAAGCACCCTCTGAACACCAGGCAGTTCCCAGATACAAATGAAGAAAAAGAGCAAGAGTAAATAAATAAGGGTGTTTGAAAAGAAAGCGGAAATGTTCCAAAATGACACAATGACAATATCCTAGAAGTACTGCTCCTTATGGCAACGCGCAGCTGCGACCGCTACAGCGCTCCTTGAGTACTGTGAATACTAATCGTCCCATAAACCAAAAGAAAATACACAAGCGCTTGCACTGGTTGCGTGAAGCTGCGACCGCCTCAGCGCACCGCCTCCTTCAGGAGTAGCACACAGGTAGATCCAAACAAAAAGGAAACACAAGATAGAAGACACGGCAACGTGTGGCTTCCTACCACTCCGCTCCGCTCCTCAGAATAGTCCAATAACAAATAGACAAGAAACGCGGCAGTTCCTTCACTGCGCGCTCCAAGAACAAACGGCAACGCGTGGATCCCCACAGCGCTCCGCTTAATGACGGAGAAGATACCGGCGAGGGGCCGCTCCTACCTGACATGCTGAATACACACAGCAACCGTCCAGGACGAGCCCCTCCGCCAGCAGCAAGACGCGACCTCCTTCCTCCAAAACGGATGCCAGGAAACGGAATAACACGCAACAGGATGCGTGTTGCCCTGACTGATGTAGCCTCAGCCAGGGCTTCTGGGTAATGTAGTTTTCTCCTCATAGTAAGTCTAGAGAGGCATTCGTCTCGCGTTGCGCTATACTGCAGGCGCCCCGACGAGACCTGACAGTATGCCCTCCCTTCTAGCGCCTACTAGGACCAGGGCGCAGAGGGAACCTTCTGTGGAAGGAACGGATAGCCACCGGAGCGTGGATGTTGGACTCAGGTTCCCAGGAATCGTCCTCCACAGAATATCCCTTCCACGACACCAGGTACCAAAGCACCCCCCTCCTGTACTTGGAGTCCTTGATGCTTCGCACGACATACTCGAAACCCCCATCACACAAAACCGGAGGAGGCGCCCTGCGCCTTTCCGAGAACGCTGGCTTCAGCAGATTACAGTGGAATACTGGGTGGATACGAAGCGAACCAGGCAGTTTCAGTCTGTACGCCACCGAGCTGAGCTTTTTTACCACCACATACGGCCCAATGTACTTAGGGTGAAATATGCTGCGGAGTTTGAACCTGATGTTCCTGGTCGACAGCCACACCCTGTCACCCACTGCGTACGTTGGTCCTTGTCTTCGGTGTCTGTCTTCGTATCTTTTGTATTCCTTCTTTGCCTTAATCAGATGGGACCTGATTTTCTTGTGCATTGTCTGGATCTTCTGCATCTGACTCAAAACCGAAGGTTGATCTGCTATACCACTAGGAAGGGTAAGGGGAAGGACCTTGGCATCATACCCATACGTTGCACAAAACGGAGACACCCCCAAAGAACAATGCCAGGCGTTAATATAGGCCACCTCAGCCATCCATAATAACGAGACCCATGAGTCATGAGCGTCTGCAGCATAACACCGGAGATATTTTTTAAGGGTTTGGTTCAATCTCTCCGTTTGACCATCTGTTTGCGGATGGAAGCTGGTGGATAGAGAGGAACGAATACCCAGGGCCTGACACCAAAACCTCCAAAACCTGGCGATAAATTGCGGACCCCGGTCTGATACAATGACTTCGGGTATCCCATGTAGCCTGATGATGTTAGTCATCAGTAGCTGGGCTGTCTGTCCCGCTGTAGGCAAATTTACACAAGGGATGAAATGTCCTAGTTTGGAGAGGCTGTCTACCACCACTAGGATGGCGGTCATACCCTGATCCGGAGGTAAACCTGTTACAAAGTCTATGCTGATGTGTTGCCATGGTCTGTTGGGGGTAGGAAGCGGACACAACAACCCTTTCTTTTTTCCAGTCTCTGTTTTTGCCATGGCGCAGACACTGCACGATCTTATCCAAGCAACGACATCTTTTTTAATCGTGTCCCACCAAAAGTACCTTTGTAGCAACTGAACTGTCTTACACACCCCTTGGTGTCCCACCAAGTGGGAATCGTGACACCATCCAAAGGCAGTCTTTTTGAGCGCTTCGCTTGGGAGGAACAGCTTCGCATTTTGGAAAGGGAGGCCTTTATTAAGGGTGCGGCCGCTCCCCTGGGTAGCCCACACGACCCATTCCCCTGGGGTCTTTGCTCTCCCAACTTGATCCAAGAACGTATCAGCATGGATTACACACAACACCTTTCCAGGTTCCACGATGGGTTCCAGCCTTGCAGTCTCTGTTGACACCCCCCCTTGTTGTTGTCGAGATAGGGTATCCGCCTTTCTGTTGTCAGCCCCAGGACGAAAAGTGATCACAAAATCGTATTCCGAAAAATAGAGCATCCACCTCATTTGTCTCTGTGTGAGGTTGCGAGCAGTCTTCATATACTGCAGATTTCGGTGGTCGGAATACACAGTAACAGGAAACGCAGCACCCCACAGGTGCTGACGCCATTCCTGAAACGCCTTTTTGATAGCTAGCAGTTGTTTCTCTGCAATAGTGTAATTCCTTTCTGCCATGCTAAGCTTTTTTGAAAGATATGCCACTGGATGTAATTGGCCCGTTAGGTGATTCCTTTGAGACAAAATGGCCCCTACAGCTTCATCCGAAGCGTCGGCTTCAACGATGAAAGGATGTTCAGGTTTGGGGTGGGCCAAGATAGGAGCAGAAGTAAACGCGTCTTTCAGGGTCTGAAAGGCTCTGTCGGTGTCCTCTGACCATTGAAAAGGGACCCCTTTTCGTAACAACCTAGACAGAGGAGCAGCCACCTGAGAGAATTGTGCTATGAATCGGCGGTAGTAATTAGAGAACCCTAAGAATCTCTGTACCTCCTTCATGCTCGTCGGTATCGGCCAATCCTGCACTGCCTTTACTTTCCTGTCGAACATCTGTAATCCAGCATGACTCAACACCACTCCCAAGAACTCCACTTCAATCACACTGAACTCGCACTTAGACAATTTACAGTATAACTTGTTCTCACCCAATCTCTGCAAGACGTGGGACACATGGGCGTGATGTTGTACGGTGTTGTCCGAATAGATGAGGATGTCGTCTATGTATACAACAGCACAGACATCCACGAATTCTTTCAAAACATCGTTTAGGAAATACTGAAATGCCGCCGGGGCATTGCACAGCCCAAACGGCATTACAGTATACTCATAAAGGCCATAACGGGTTTTGAATGCGGTCTTCCACTCATCGCCTTCTCTTACTCGGACCAGGTGATAGGCACCTCTCAAATCAAGCCGTGTATAAATCCGAGCATCCTTCACCTGATCCAGAAGTACAGTAATGAGGGGTAAGGGGTATCTGTTCCTGACGGTGTTTTTGTTTAACACCCTATAATCGACACACGCTCTTAACTCGCCATTCGCTTTTTTAATGAAAAACATGGGGGAGGCCGCCGGTGATCTAGAGGGACGGATAAACCCAATATCCACATAGTGGTCAAGATACGCCTTCAAGTGAGCGGTCTCAGGAACCGAGAGGGCATACACACGACAAGAAGGCAGAGTGGCCCCATCCACTAAGTCTATCCGGCAATCATAAGGCCAATGAGGAGGTAGTTGTTCTGCCATGCTTTCACTGAACACCTCCTCATAAGCCTTATATTGCGAAGGCAAAACCACCGATTTCTCGGCAGCAGTGGCAACCACCAAAGGCAGATAGGACACTGCTGCGGTCGTCAAACATGCGGGAACCAGATGCTCCCTGCATTCCTCGGATGCAAACCGGACCTCCTTGGACCTCCAATTGATAGTAGGATTGTGCAGGCTTAACCAAGGCATACCTAAAATGACCTCGTATTGGGGCGCCTCGATGATGTTCAACGTTACCTCTTCCCTGTGAGTACCACCCGGGATATCAACTGACAATACCAAGGAGTCGGTTTGTTCGGTGATCTTTCCTGACTTCAGCGGCTTTCCGTCCACTGCCAATACGTCCTCTGGGACGTCTCTTGGCACTCTCTCCAAGGCCAGTGCTGTTACCAACCCACTATTGATGAAGTTCCCCGTGGCTCCGGAATCTATCATGACCCTCACTTGGTGACTCTGACACTGACTCTCTAAGCACATGGGCAAGAGTATATGCGTTTCGGTTTCTAACAGTGACATGACTGTTAACGACGGGATCTGATAGGGGGGAGTACTGACATCGAGGGAAGAGTCCGCCCTACCTCCTTTGTCCACTGCCCCCAATGCCGTGACTGCCAACCGTTTGCTGCGGTTCCACACGCCACTGGTTTTGGGTTTGGTAGGGCAGTCCCTAACATAGTGGCCTTTTTTACCGCAATAGAGGCAGAGGCCCAAGGCCCGCCTATGTTCCTTTTCTTCTTTGGATAACGGGGCCTTGACTGCCCCTATCTCCATGGGTTCCGTACCTGATTCTGGAGCCGTAATCGCTCTCCGGGAGCTAGCATCAGACCCAAGAAACCCCCTATCCCATCTTCTCCGATCACTCCCTCTATCGCTCATTCTGCTGTCCAGACGTAGGGTCAAGTTTATCATGTCTGTACAAGTGGTAGGCTGGGGATCTATTTGGGCAATAACATCCTTGAGGCCATCCCTCAACCCCTGATAGAATAGGGACATTCTTTTCTCTTCTGGCCAAGCGGTTTCTGCTATCAGCCGATTGAAGTCTGTCATGTAGGATATCAGGTCTCTCTTTCCCTGTCTAAGAGTTAGCAACTCACGATCTGCGCTGAAGGTTGTAGCCCGGCGATCGAACACTCGCTCGAATTCGGCCCTAAACGCCGACCAATTGTTCAGCATAGGGTCGTCGTTACGCACCAATGGTACAGCCCAATTAGCCGCATCCCCAATCAGATATGAAATGGCAAAAGCCACTCTGGAATGGTTGGTCGGGAAAGAGGCCGGTTTGCACGAAAAATGCATCATGATTTGAGTCAGAAATATTTGGGTCTTTGCCGGGTCCCCTGAATACCTCTCTGGGCTGGCAAGGGGTATAGGAGGAGGAACCGTAACCTGAATCTGTGAGGGAGAGGCATCAAAAGGGTTCCTACTCAATCTGTCCACCTTGTCCCTCAGGGCAGCGGCCTCAGCCTTGGAAGCAGCGAGTTCTTGCTGCACCAACACCAACGCCTGAAGCACATCCTCTAAGGTAGCCATATAGTCCCCACTCGGATCGGGTGTAGCTGTATTCGTGTGCGTGTTATTCTGTCAGGTCCGCTCCACAGGATCCGAGTGATGAATATAAAGCCCACCTCCAAACGTCACAAACACTCTGACTTTGTGTTAACAGAGGATTTGAGCCATTAGGTGAGGGGAAAAGTAAAATAATAAACAGGGAAGGGAAGGAAGGGGACAGCTGGGAAGGGAGGTACCTGAAACGACAGAACATACAAGGGTAAGGCCACCTGTCGTGCAACACCTTAACATCTAATGTACTGATATGTAGCCTGAATACCTGTGAGGAAAAGGCAGGACTTTCCTACTGGTTGTTTTGCTGTTCTCGTTTTAGATATACAAACGTGAAACCTATAAGGAATACACATAGATTAGACACATTGCATTTCTCATACACTAACACGCTTATTACCCAAACAGAACCCTCTTCTATACCTTGAACACAGCCTATGCCTGTATGATAAGGGATTCCGTGTGAGTTTCGCCACCATGAAAGAAAACCAAAGAAATGACAGAGCACTAGGCAGCTGTGTACACGTCTCAATCCAGGACACGGTAATGCGTGGGAAGCAAAAACCACTGCACTCCGCTCCCTCGAGAAAAGCACCCTCTGAACACCAGGCAGTTCCCAGATACAAATGAAGAAAAAGAGCAAGAGTAAATAAATAAGGGTGTTTGAAAAGAAAGCGGAAATGTTCCAAAATGACACAACACAATATCCTAGAAGTACTGCTCCTTATGGCAACGCGCAGCTGCGACCGCTACAGCGCTCCTTGAGTACTGTGAATACTAATCGTCCCATAAACCAAAAGAAAATACACAAGCGCTTGCACTGGTTGCGTGAAGCTGCGACCGCCTCAGCGCACCGCCTCCTTCAGGAGTAGCACACAGGTAGATCCAAACAAAAAGGAAACACAAGATAGAAGACACGGCAACGTGTGGCTTCCTACCACTCCGCTCCGCTCCTCAGAATAGTCCAATAACAAATAGACAAGAAACGCGGCAGTTCCTTCACTGCGCGCTCCAAGAACAAACGGCAACGCGTGGATCCCCACAGCGCTCCGCTTAATGACGGAGAAGATACCGGCGAGGGGCCGCTCCTACCTGACACGCTGAATACACACAGCAACCGTCCAGGACGAGCCCCTCCGCCAGCAGCAAGACGCAACCTCCTTCCTCCAAAACGGATGCCAGGAAACGGAATAACACGCAACAGGATGCGTGTTGCCCTGACTGATGTAGCCTCAGCCAGGGCTTCTGGGTAATGTAGTTTTCTCCTCATAGTAAGTCTAGAGAGGCATTCGTCTCGCGTTGCGCTATACTGCAGGCGCCCCGACGAGACCTGACATTCCGCGCCACCCCCCGCTTCCCGCCACCACCGCCGACCCCGCCCCTTTTTTCATTCTGTTCCCTCCCCGCTCCCGCCTCCCAGCTGCTCCGCCCACCCGCGCACTTGGCCTTAAAAGGCGACCGTGCGACACAGGTGAGTGTGACCCACTTGTGGGACACCCCCGCGCCGCACGGCCACCAGCTGCTGCGTGTGCCCCCCTGCTGTGCCCTCTGCCTCGCTGCCAGCCGCGCTTCCGGCTGACCCTGCCGTCGTTGCTCTGGTCTGTTTGGACCATCATTTGTGCTTGTTTTTCCCTCGCTGTTTTTGTCCGTCCTGAGTGTTGTTTTTGCCGTCATTTGTGCTTGTTTTGCCCTCGCTGTTTTTGCCTGTTCTGAGTGTTGTTTTTGCCGTCATTTGTGCTTGTTTTGCCCTCGCTGTTTTTGCCCGTTCTGAGTGTTGTTGTGACCACCATTTGTGCCTGTTTCCCTCGTAGTCGCTGCCCGCTCTCCCCCGTGTTTCCCGCCTTCCGCGCCGCCCCCGCTTCCCGCCACCACCGCCGACCCCGCCCCTTTTTTAATTCTGTTCCCTCCCCGCTCCCGCCTCCCAGCTGCTCCGCCCACCCGCGCACTTGGCCTTAAATGGCGACCGTGCGAACGCGCAGCGTTGACGCGCAGCGGGCGCGCCGATTGTGCGCCGAAGGTAAGCCCGTCTGCGCCCGTCCGCGACCGGATCGCGACCAGCGCCAGGAACCCTGGCCCCCACCGACGGAAGCCGACCCGACGAACCTACAACGCCGCCGATCTCATCGCACTCAACACTGGCCGCATCCCAGGATGTCATCGAGCCGCCCCGAAGCACACCCACGGACCCTTCAGCTGCCACGCCTGCAAATTCACCTGCATCCGGACTCACCCTGCACCTGCTCTCGCCAAGCCGAACATCAGCAGCAACCACCTCAAGTGCATCCTGCTCAACACCCGCTCCGTCCACAGACACGCCGTAGAACTCTGGAACCTCCTCGACACCACCGCCCCTGACGTTGCCTTCCTCACCGAGACCTGGATGAACGCCTCCTCAGCCCCAGACATCGCCATCGCCATCCCGGAGGGCTACAAGATCATCCGGAGGGCCCGCACCGCCAACCAGATGGGAGGAGGCATCGCCATCATCCACAGAGACACCATCCGCATCACGACCAACACCGACGACACCCTAACCACCGCTGAACACCTGCACTTCCAGATCCACACCAACCCGAAGACCACCCTCAGAGGCACCCTGATCTACCAACCCCCGGGTCCACGCACACGATTCAGCGAGGACATCGCCGACTTCGTCAGCCCGCATGCCCTCCCCTCCGCCGACTACATCCTCCTGGGGGACCTCAACTTCCACCTGGAGAACAACAGCGACCGCAACACCATCAGCCTGCTCGACAACCTCGCCAACCTCGGACTCAAGCAACTGGTGACCACCCCCACCCACCTCGCCGGACACACACTCGACGCCGTCTTCTCATCCAGCAAAGACGTCACCTTCAGCCACGCAACAGGACTCCACTGGACGGACCACAGCTGCGTCCACTTCAGCTTCAAAAGAACGACGATCCACCACCACCAGCAACAGGTTGCCCGAAGAAGCTGGAACAAGATCACAGCCGACCAGCTCACCGCTTCCTTGAGCCAGCACCCCCCCGCCAGCTCAGCGAACCCCAGCCAGGCCGCCGACAACCTCACGAAGTGGATCAACAACGGCGCGGACGAACTCGCCCCTCTGAGAACCCCGCCCAGCAGACCCTGCAGCAGAAAAACACCATGGTTCACCGACGAACTCAAGAGCTCCAAGAAGAACTGTCGAGCCCTCGAGAAAGTCTGGAGAAGGGAACCAACGACGGACAACATGACCACCCTCAAGCTCGCCACCCGGAAACACCACCAACTGATCCGCGCCACCAAGAAAAATACATACAAGGACCGGCTGGACAACAACGCACACGACAGCAAGGAACTCTTCAACATCGTTAAAGAGCTCTCCAACCCCAACGCCGGAAACAATGACATCACCCCGTCGCAGGACCTCTGCAACTCCCTCACATCCTACTTCCACAACAAGATCGTGGACATACACAACAGCTTCAGCAACCAACCAACGCAAGCCACAACCGCAACAACGCCACCCACCACCACCCTCCGCACCTGGACTCCGATCAGCACCGAAGACACCATCCGCACAATGAACTCCATCCATTCCGGATCTCCGACTGACCCCTGCCCTCACCACGTCTTCAACAAGGCCGACGCTGTCATCGCACCCCACCTGCGGGACATCATCAACACCTCCTTCGACACCGCCACCTTCCCTGAGAGCTGGAAGCACGCCGAACTCAGCGCTCTTCTCAAGAAACCCACAGCAGACCCCACCGACCTCAAGAACTACCGTCCCATCTCGCTCCTCCCGTTCCCGGCCAAAGTCATCGAGAAGACCGTCAACAAACAGCTGGCCGCCTTCCTCGAGACGAACGGATCCCTCGACCCCTCACAGTCTGGCTTCCGAGCGAACCACAGCACCGAGACCGCCCTCATCGCTGCCACCGATGACATACGAACTCTGATGGACAACGGAGAGACAGCGGCCCTCATCCTCCTGGACCTCTCCGCGGCTTTCGACACTGTCTGCCACCGCACTCTAATACAGCGCCTCGGCAACATCGGAATCCAGGACAAGGCACTGGAATGGATCACTTCCTTCCTCGACGGAAGAACACAGAGAGTCCGCCTACCACCGTACAAGTCAGAGGCCACCAAAGTCATCTGCGGCGTCCCTCAAGGATCCTCACTGAGCCCCACCCTCTTCAACGTCTACATGAGCCCCCTCGCGGCCATCGCACGCCAACACAACCTCAACATAATCTCCTACTCCGACGACACCCAGCTGATCCTCTCCCTGACCAACGACCCCGCCACCGCCAGAGCCAACCTGCACGAAGGGATGAGAGAGGTAGCCGAATGGATGACGACCAGCCGCCTGAAACTGAACTCGGACAAGACGGAGGTCCTCATCCTGGGCTCCTCGCCCTCCGCCTGGGACGACTCCTGGTGGCCCCCCGCCCTGGGCACCGCACCCAAACCGACGGACCACGCACGCAACCTGGGCTTCATCCTGGACTCCTCCCTCTCCATGACCAGACAAGTAAACGCCGTCTCCTCGTCTTGCTTCAACATCCTGCGCATGCTACGCAAGATCTTCCGGTGGATCCCCACCGAGACGAGGAAGACGGTCACCCAGGCCCTCGTCACCAGCCGACTGGACTACGGCAACGCCCTCTACGCCGGAACCACCGCCAAGCTCCAGAAGAGACTCCAGCGGATCCAGAACGCCTCGGCCAGACTCATCCTCGACATCCCCCGACGCAGCCACATCTCCGGACACCTGAGAGATCTGCACTGGCTCCCGGTCAACAAGAGAATCACCTTCCGTCTCCTCACCCACGCACACAAAGCCCTACACAACCAAGGCCCGAGCTACCTCAACAACCGGATCAACTTCTACACCCCCAAGCGCCTCCTCAGATCAACCAGCCACGCCCTCGCCGCCGTCCCCCGCATCCGAAGAGCGACAACAGGAGGAAGGTCCTTCTTCTACCTGGCCGCCAAGACCTGGAACTCACTCCCAACCGACCTGCGCCTGACCCAAGACCACCTCTCCTTCAGGAAGAAGCTCAAGACCTGGCTGTTCGAGCAGTAACGGCACCCCCCCCCCCCCCCCAAACCAGCGCCTTGAGACCCTACGGGTGAGTAGTGCGCTCTATAAATGACCTGATTGATTGATTGATTGAATATTTGCTACTACCACTAAGATCTGCACCTGCGCCGGCTCCACCCGGGCCCTTGCCCCAGGCTTCCGTGCGCATCGCAGCAGCCCTCCTAATCACCGCAGCTTAGCCCCTGCGGCTCTCAGCGCTGGCGACAGCCAGGTATGGGCCCAACGCTCCACCACCATCCATTTTCAGGGCTAGTTGATTTGGCAGGTGAATTGTTAAACACTCCTTAGCGGATTCCAACTTCCATGGCCACCGTCCTACTGTCTATAACCAACACCTTTTCTGGGGTCTGATGAGCTTTGGCATCGGGTGCCTTAACCTAGCATTCGGTTCATCCCGTAGCACCAGTTCTGCTTACCAAAAGTGGCCCACTAGGCACTCGCATTCCATGCCCGGCTCCACGCCAGTGAGCCGGGCTTCTTGCCCATTTAAAGTTTGAGAATAGGTTGAGATAGTTTAGGCCCCAAGACCTCCAATCATTCGCTTTACCAGATAAAACTGGGGGCTCCGAGCACCAGCTATCCTGAGGGAAACTTCGAAGGGAACCAGCTACTAGATGGTTCATTAGTCTTTCGCCCCTATACCCAGGTCGGATGATTGATTTGCACGTCAGGACCGCTAGGGACCTCCACCAGAGTTTCCTCTGGCTTCGCCATGTTTCGGGTCCTATCACACATGCTCATGCTCCACCTCCCCGACAGAGCGGGTGAGACGGGCCAGTGGTGCACCCGCCACCGGAAGCGTGGCGGGATCCCACCTCACCCAGTGTGCCGGCCGTCACCTTCATTGCACCACAGGGTTTCACTCAGCCCGTCCCCTGGCAGGCCCTTAGCTCCTTCTCTTCCAGGCCGCCCTGCCACACGAGAATGGCTGCTACTCGTTTGCCTGAAGGCCAGACAGGCCAGAACTTGGGCATAGGAGAGCCCGGGGCAGCAGGGCCTTTTTAGGGTGGGGGGGTGATTCCAGCCCAGGGAGGCACTGCTATTTTGTTTTCCCCCACTGTGGGGGTCATGCCGGTGACCATGGGTTCTGTCTTGGGAGGGCCCACTGCTGTACCCCTCCCAGAGAAAGGGACAGGGGCAGCCCCCCATGCCCTGTCCCTCAATCGGTTGGGTCCTCCCCCAGCGGCAGAAGACCCTCCGAGGTCTGGTCCTCATCCAAGCACCCCATGCGACCACGGACCGCTCCACCATCCTAGGTGTGCCAGGGCCAGGCCCTGTGCCTACGGTGTGCTTGTATGAGGTGGCTGAGGGCTTCGGTCTGGTGCCGTTGTTCGCTCGCTGGAGGTGTGGAGAGGTGAGGTCACATGGACACGGGCGGGCCAAGCGGTCTCCCCGGACGACGGCAGCACCCCTCGGAACGGTCATTCTGAGCTGCTGTGGAAATGCGCTGGGCAGAGACGGGTGACAGCGTGGCACACAGGGCCTAGGGACCTGTCGGGCCGCAGCATCCGAAGGCCTGGCCCAACTCAACCCATTCCGCTCGGGTCAGACCACGGGGGGGCACGAGCTGCCGGGGCCACTCGGCCTTCACTCAGCTGGGTAGGCGGCAGGCCCTAGAGTCGGACGGTCCATGCAGGGTGGAAGCACTTTGCTTGAAACAACAGCCGAGGCTTGCCAAGCTGTCCATCCCTAAACAGCCCAAGAGTGCCAAATCGATCAGAGTACAACCTGGGCCTCCCTGGCAGGCTGCCCTGCGCTGGGGGTGCCGGCTTCGCATCCCTGCCTGCTTCCGGGTTGAGCAGGCTCGGAGAAAAGCCCCATCGCGAAGGGGCTGAGAGGCAGGCGCAGACACGGGCCCCTGGGGGCCCCAGCGGGCAGGCCTGGGTTTTGCCTTCCCCTGCTTCAGAATCACCAGACCTCATGGAGCTCTGACTGAGCAGGCTCGGAGGAAAGGACCACCAGGAAGGGGCTGAGAGGCAGGTGCGGACCCAGGACCCTGGGGGCCCCGGCGAGCAGGCCTTGTTTCTGCCTTCCCCTGTCTCAGAATCACCGGACCTCATGGAGGTCTGACTGACCCTCTCCCTAGATCCAGAAGAAAATTACTCCCTTTGTTGTAATCTTTGCACACAAGCTGACAAAGGCGATCCAAGGCACAAATGTGCCCGACCTCCTGGAGCCCTTGCTGGGATCGGGGAGGCAAATGAGCCCTCATCGGGCCTACCAGGGAAGCCCGGCCATCTGGTCACTAAATTGGAAAGCATTATGCGCGACCAGATGGCCGAGGGGATAGGTGCGACCACATGTCAGGGCTCGAAAGGGAGGCCATATGGTCACTCTGTGCCCCAATGAAAGACTGAGAGGGTGCCGGGGCAATAGGGGGCCAGAGGCCTGGAGCCCCAGCTGCACATCAGCCATGGGGGCTATGAGGGGGAGCCAAAAGGCCCTCCGACATGGGACCCGCAGACACCTTGATAAGCAGGCGCAGCGGAGAGGCCTGCACAGGAAAAGACAGAACCTCGTCCTGGGCCCTTGGCGGAGTGGCAGGCCGGGGGTCGGGGCCCTTGGCTTGAACACCCAACCCGGGGCCTGGCGGGACCCGTGGACCCAGCCTGGGCTCCCGGGCCCAGAGGCGCAAGGGAAGCCTCCCTGGCCCTGCAGGACCCCGTCCCGGGCACCCTGCCATGCTGCAGGACAGAGGACGGAGCCCGGGTTGGGAAGGAGCTCCTGAACCCAGCCAAGCAGGGGGAGGCTCCCTAGGCACGACGGCACCCCGTCTCGGGCCTTTGGCAGAGTGGCAGGCCGGGAGACCGGGCCCAGGGCCGGAGCACCTGAGCCCTGGCCCGGCGGGCCCCTGGACCCAGCCGGGGCTCACGGGCCCAGAGGCACAGTAGAAGCCTCCCCGGGCCCGCGGGACCCCATGCCAGGCACCCTGCCACACAGCAGGACCAAGGATGGAGCCTGGGTTGGAGAGGCCGTTCTCCCCGGAGCCCTCCGGGGCCCTGGCCGGAGCTCCTGAACCCAGCCAAGCAGGGGGAGGCTTCCCAGGCATGACGGAACCCCGTCTCGGGCCTTTGGCAGAGCGGCAGGCTGGGGGACAGGGCCTTGGGCTGGAGCACCTGACCCAGGGCTTGGCGGGCCCCTGGACCCAGCCGGGGCTCCCAGGCCCTGAGGTGCAGGGGGAGCTGCCCCTGGCCCACGGGACCCTGTCCCGGGCAGCCTGGCATACTGTAGGACCAAGGACAGAGCCCTGGCTGGGGAGGCTGCCCTCCATAGGGCCCTGGAGCTCCATGGGCATGACGGTACCCCAGCTCAGGTCTTTGGCAGAATGGCAGAGCGGCAGGCCAGGGATGGGGCCAGGGCTGGAGCACACAACCCGGGGCCTGCTGGGGCCCCTGGACCCAGTCAGGGCTCCCGGGCCTTACAGCACAGGGGCAGCCTCCCCAGGCATGCAGGACCCCGTCCCGGGCACCCTGCCGTGCGGCAGGACCGAGGATGGACCCCAGGCTGCGTGAGGGGCGTCCGGACCCGTGCGGCTGCCAGCTGCCCTCTAGGCCGAGAGGGGTTCCGGATTACCCTGTCCCTAGTAATCCAGAGGAAGGGTACCCCCCTTTCTGGCAACCCGTGCGCACCGCGAGAATTAGAGGACCCTAGGCACGGACGTGCCTGACCTCCTGGAGCCCTGGCTGGGATCGGGTGGCAAATAAGCCCAGCCATCTGGTCGCCCCATTGGAAAGCATTGCGCGCGACCAGATGGCCAAGAGGAAAGGCACGATCAGATGGCCGGGGCCGAAGGACGACCATCTGCCGGGGAGTGGGGCGGAGGTCGGTGTGGGGGCACCCAGCCAGAGCTTATGGGCCCAGACGTTAGGGGGAGGACTGCCTAGGACAGATGCAGCCTGTCCCAGGCACTTTGCCGTGCGGCAGGCCGGAAGATGGAGCCTCAGACAGTGGGGAATGTGGTGCCCGGTCCCAGCCCAAGTAGCCCCCGGCTGAGAACCGCCAGCCAGGGAACGGTTCCGGCATACCCTGTCCCTAGTAATCCGGAGGCAAGCTACCCCTCTTTCTGGTAACCCGTGCTCACTGGGTGATGGAGTGGAACCAGGGCGCGGAGGCGGATGACCTCCTGAAGCCCTGGCTGGGATTGGGGAGGCGGAAGAGCCCTCATCGGGACTTCCAGGCCGGCCCGGCCATCTGGTCGCTCCATTGGAAAGCATTGCGTGCGACCAGATGGGTGAGGGGAAAAGCGCAACCAGATGGCCGGGTCCGAAGGACACCAATCTGCCTACCCGAGCCTTCGCCGGAATGCTCCCACCTGCCCATGCAGGGCGCGGGGGCTGTGAGTCCTGGGGGGGCCGGGAGATCCCAGGTGGGCCTCAGGCCCAGAGCTGAGAATGGGGATCCCCGGCGGACCTCTGACCTGGGCCCATGGCAGAGCTTAACCCATCCCTGGGCCCGTCCGGCGGTCTTGGGCCAGGCTGTGTGGGAGAGGCTGTCACAGGCCTGCATCTAGCCACCAAGGGCCATGGGCCTATGCTCCTGAACCCATACAAGCTGGTAAAGTCCCGCCCAGGGTGTGGGACGGAGCCCAGGGTGGGAGGTCTCATGCCCGGACACCCTGGGGAGGACTGCCCAGGACCGATGCAGCTCATCCCGAACACTTTGCCATGCAGCAAGTCAGAGGACGGAACCTCGGACAGGGGGGGAAGGTGGTGCCTGGTCCCAGCCCACCTGGTCCCCGGCCGAGAACCGCCAGCCAGGGAGCGGTCCCGGCATACCCTGTCCCTAGTAATCTGGAGGAATGCTACCCCTCTTTCTGGTAACCCGTGCTCACCGCGTGACGGAGGGGACCCAGGGCGCGGAGGCGCCCAACCTCTTGGAGCCCTGGCTGGGATCGGGGTGGCGGACGAGCCCTTATCAGGACTTACAGGCCGGCCCGTAACCTGTGCGCACTGCGTGACTGAGGGGACCCAGGGCGCGGAGGCGCCCGACCTCATGGAGCCCTGGCTGGGATCGAGGAGGTGGACGAGCCCTCATTCGAGCTTACAGGCTGGCCCAGCCATCTGGTCGCCCCATTGTAAAGCACTGTGCAGGACCAGATGGCCAAGGGGAAAGGCGCGACCAGATGGCCTGGCCCAAAGGACCCAAT
The DNA here is from genome assembly GCF_964261635.1 of Lissotriton helveticus. Classification (NCBI taxonomy): domain Eukaryota; kingdom Metazoa; phylum Chordata; class Amphibia; order Caudata; family Salamandridae; genus Lissotriton; species Lissotriton helveticus. Next base: position 1,965,273,220 of record NC_136061.1, on the reverse strand, counting down.
CTGTCCGCCCCAAGCCTTTGCCGGTGGGCTCTTGCCTGCCCATGCAGGGCTGGGGGGCTCTACGTCCCGGGGGGGGGCTCAGAGACCCCAGGTGTGACTCAGGCCTGGGGCTGAGAATGGGGGTCCCCGGCGGACCTCAGACACGGCCCCGTGGCAGTGCTTCACCCATCCCTTGGCCCGCCGGGCGGTCCTGGGTCAGGCCGCATGGGGGAGGTCTCCACAGACCTGCATCTGGCCACCAAGGGCCCGGGCCTATGCTCCTGAACCCATCCAAGCTGGGGAAGGCCAGCCCGGGCCCGGGGAGTGGGGCGGAGCCCAGGGTGGGGGCACCCAGCCAGAGCTCATGGGCCCGGGCGTCAGGGGGAGGACTGCCCAGGACCGATGGAGCCCGTCCCGGGCACTTTGCAGTGCGGCAGACCGGAAGACGGAGCCTCGGACAGTGGGGAATATGGTGCCCGGTCCCAGCCCATCTGGTCCCCGGCTGAGAACCGCCAGACAGGGAACGGTTCTGGCATATCCTGTCCCTAGTAATCCCGAGGAAAGCAATCCCTCTTACTGGAAACCCGTGCTCACTGAGTGATGGAGGGGAACCAGGGCACGGAGGCATCCGACCTCCTGAATCCCTGGCTGCGATCGGGGAGGCGGAAGAGCCCTCATCGGGACTTCCAGGCCGGCCCGGCCATCTGGTTGTTCCATTGGAAAGCATTGCGTGTGACCAGATGGGCGAGGGGAAAGGCGCAACCAGATGGCCGGGCCCGAAGGACGCCAATCTGCCCACCCAAGCCTTCGCCGGATCGCTCCCACCTGCCCATGCAGGGCTCGGGGGCTCTGAGTCCTGGGGATCTGGGAGACCCCAGCTGGGCCTCAGGCCCAGAGCTGAGAATAGGGATCCCCGGCGGACCTCTGACCTGGGCCCATGGCAGAGCTTAACCCATCCCTGGGCCCGCCCGGCGGTCCTGGGCAAGGCCACATGGTGGAGGCCCCCACAGGCCTGCGTCGGGCCACCAAGGGCCCCGGGCCTATGCTCCTGAACCCATCCAAGATGGGGAAGGCCAGCCCGGGCCCGGGGAGTGGGACGGAGTCTGGGTGGGGGCACCCAGTCAGAGCTCACGGGCCCGGACGCCCGGGGGAGTACTGCCCAGGACCGATGGAGCCCGTCCCGGGCACTTTGCCGTGTGGCAGGCCGGAAGAAGGAGCCTCGGACAGCGGGGAAGGTGGTGCACGGTCCCAGCCCATCTGGTCCCCGGCTGAGAACCGCCAGCCAGGGAACGGTTCCGGCATACCCTGTCCCTAGTAATCCAGAGGAAAGCAATCCCTCTTACTGGTAACCCGTGCCCACCAAGTGATAGAGGGGAACCAGGGCGCGGAGGCGTCCGACCTCCTGGTGCCCTGGCTGGGATCAGGGAGGCAGACGAGCCCTCATCGGAGCTTACAGGCCAGCCAGGCCATCTGGTCGCCCCATTGGAAAGCATTGCATGCGACCAGATGGCCGAGGGGAAAGGCGCACCCAGATGGCCAAAGCCGAAGGACTCCAATCTGCCCACCCGAGCCTTCACCGGAGCGCTCCCACCTGCCCATGCAGTGCTCGGGGGCTCTGAGTCCCGGGGGGACTCAGAACCACCCGGGACTCAGAGCCATGTGGAGGAGGTTGGGATTCAAGTGGCAACATGAATGCTAGGTGGGCAGCGTGTGCCTGGGGTTTTCCAGCAGTGCTGTGCCCTGGAGAGGGGCTATGAATGACCCGCCAGTGTTGCAGGAGCTGAAGGATATCCGAGCCTGCCCTCTCCAGGCATTCTCCTGATGCTTTATCCTGATTATTTCCTATCCGGAAAACCCCACTAAGCTACCCACTTCACTCAGCAAGTCACTAGACCACAGACTGGGGGCTGAGAATGGGGGTCCCCGGCAGACCTCTAACCTGGGCCCATGGCAGAGCTTCATCCATCCCTGGACCCGCCCGGCAGTCCCGGGCAAGGCCAAGTGGGGGAGGCCTCTATGGGCCTGCATCGGGCCACCAATTGCCCCGGGCCTATGCTCACAAACCCATCCAAGCTGGAGAAAGCCCGCCCGGGCTTGGCACGTGAGACGGAGCCCAGGGTGGGAGCACCTGGACAGAGCTCTCGGGCCTGGACACCCGGGGGAGGACTGCCCAGGACCAATGGACCCCGTCCCGGGCACTTTGCCACGCGGCGGACCGGAGGAGGGAGCCCCAGGCAGTGGGGAGGTGTTGTATGGGCCTAGCCCATCTGGTCCACAGCTGAGAACCCCCAGCCCGGGGGGCGGTTCAGGCAAATCCTGCCCCTAATAATCCGGAGAAAAGCTACCCTTCTTTCTGGTAACCTGTGCGCACCGAGTGACGAAGGGGACCCTGGGCACGGGGTGCCTGACCTCCTGGAGCCCTGCCTAGGATCGGGGAGGCAAACAAGCTCTCATCGGGACTTCCAGGCCAGCCCGGCCATCTGGTTGCCCCATTGGAAAGCATTGCGCATGACCAGATGGCAAAGGGGAAAGGCGCAACCAGATGGCCGGGCCTGAAGCCGGGCTTTGAACCAGGGACCCTTGTCCCGGGCAGACGGACCCTTGGCAGGCCGCAGGACGGGGGATCCCACAACCCAGGCCCTGCCAGAAACCCGGGCCCCAGGCCTGGTCCCTGCTTCTCAACCCAGCCAGGCCGGGGAGATCTGAGAGCCTGCCCGGGCATGAGGGACCCCCATCCCGGGACACGGACCCTCGGATGGCCGCAGAACGTGGGCTCCTGTTCCACAGATTTTTTCCATAATTCCGTGCAGCTCCATGTAGTGACGCTACACCAACTCTGTCCACCCCAACCCAGCACCTACTAGACCTCCACTGGCTCTCAGAGACGAGAATAACATTCAAGCTACTCACCCACGCCTACAAAATCAAATCCCTCCACAACATCGGACCCAAATACCTCAACAAAAGTCTACTTCCACGTACCCAAAAGGAACCTCCGCTTTGCCGACCTCACCCTGGCAGAGACCCCATACATCCGCAGAACAAGAGCAAGGGGAAGAGATTTCTCCTATGTCACAGCAAAGACCTGGAACGAGCTCCCAGTAAACATCAGACACCCCCCCACTCTGCACACCTTCAGGAAGAGCCTCAAGGCCCGGCTCTTCGATTGAGCCAGAGATGCACCCCACACCCCAGCGCCTTGAGACCGTCACAGGTGAGTAGCGCACTTTATAAACCCCTGACTCATTGATTGATGGTCCAGTATACATCCTCTTCACTGGGGTTACCTCCCTTCAGGCCATCCATGAGCTTAAACTGGCAAATGAAATCAGCACCAATAATCACAAAAAGTTGTTGGGGATGGTGGATAAAAAAGTGGTTAACTGATTAAGGGTCCCTGACTAAAACAAAATGGCCAAGAGTAAACATTAACCAGGGTAATTCTAACCCTTCATGGAAAGGTAAGAAAGATAAATGAAATGTAACTGGAAAATGTCTCTATCTGTTTTGCTGTGCAACCCAGGTGCGAACAAACCCAGATACAAAGCCCCCCTGAAGGCCGTCCCTTTCCCCCAAAGGCGGTGACTGCACTGAATGACGCATATACCAGCCTATGCGGGTCCACTCTAGCCCAAGTTTCTTGAAAGATGCAAATCTCATGCCGGTCTATAAATACCCCCCCAGTCAGGGGTATCCAGTTTAGCCGTGAGTCCAACAACATTCCAAGATAGTACCCAAAACCAGGGTGGGCCCGGACAACCATCCGAACTTGTGGGCTGACTAGCTGTCTTCAGTAGACCTACTTCCTGTTGGAAATTACCATGTGCGAGGAGTGGGGATTATGAAGCCACCAGTAAGGATAGGTCAATAGCCTGTGCTATCTCATGGGATGGGTTTGATGGGAGTGGGCTTGTTACAGCCTTATGCCATTGATCCCTGTTGGTTCCATCCACCATTACACCAGGGTGCACCCTCCCACAAAACCCCTCTATCCATGGTAGCACACTCCACTGATGGATCACCCTCGAATGCATGTCTGTAGCCTGGGGCTCCGTCTGACGATAGAGTTTCTCTATCTGCTGCCCTGTATGTTTGAGTCAATCGACTGTCTTTAGGGCCCCATATCTATCTGTTTGCTATTGGGATGTTAAAAATAAATATCTGGGCTGTTCCTGACACAGACTTTTAGGTTGACAATTCTGCTTCCATATGCCCATCTCCCGTCTATTTTGCTCTCTAGTTTGCAGAGCTCCCCCTGCTGAATAAAAATATCCCAATGGAAGAGACCTTATTTCTCTTCCTGCCTATGGTAGTTCCTGTCTAGAAGAACTAGGGCGACTGTTGGATTGTTCAAATTGATCACAATACAGTCCCCATGCATGTCTTTTGGTCTTAACCCACCCAGGCGACCCTGCTGTCAAAGGTAACTTGCCTGCATCTTTATAGGAGAATTGCCTAGAAAGGGGCTGGAGTCCTGCTACCCCGATTACTGCTGCTCAGTTTTGGTCTCCCGCGCTGCAGGAGCCCTGGGCATGTTTTAGTGCTTCCTGGCACAGCTTCGGCGGCATCACTGCTGTGCTGGTGAGTGGGGGCTGGAGTCCTGCTCCCCCGGTTACTGCAGCTCAGTTTCGGTCTCCCGCGCAACGGGAGCCCTGGGCCTGTTTTAGCACCTCCTGGAGCAGCGTCAGTGGGGTAACTGCCGTGATGGTGAGTGGGGGCTGGAGTCCTGCTCTCCCGGTTACTGCAGCTCAGTTTCGGTCTCCCCCGCTGCAGGAACCCTGGGTGTCTTTTAGCGCCTCCTGGCAAGGTGTCGGCGGCGTCACTGCCATGATGGTTAGTCAGGGCTGGAGTCCTGCTCCCCTGGTTACTGCTGATCAGTTTCGGTCTCCCGCGCTGCCGAACCCTGGGTGTGTTTTAGCGCCTCCTGGTGCGGCGTCGGCAGCCTCACGGTGGCGATGGTGAGTGGGGGCTGGCGTCCAGGTCCCCCTGTTACTGCTGCTCAGTTTCGGCCTCTGCTGCGGTTCACAGGAAATTGCTGTGTGGAGGAGGTTTCGATTCAAGTGGCAACATGAACGCTAGGTGGGCAACGTGTGCCCGGGGTTTTCCGGTCCGCATGCCGCCATCTTCACCAGCAGTGCTGTGTCCTGGAGAGGCGCTGCGAATGACCTGCCAGTGTTGCAGGAGCTGCGGGCCGACCGATATGAGGGTCCCCGCAGGGGACCCTCATAAGAGGGCGGCCCCCTTAGTGCCACAAGATGGCACATGGGGCAGCCCAGTGTTCTGCGACCCCTTTCGGGTCCCGTCGTCACTTCCGGCCGTGTTGGGGGGTGTAGAGAGCCACCCGGGCTCTCACCTACAATGTATCCTTTTCTAGCACGCAAGCACACGCAGCCTCGGGGCGGGCTCGCCCCTAGGTATAAATAAACAAGCGGAAGACCGCTCGGGGTCTTTCCGGCTAACTGTATACCAGAGTCCGTGTATTATATATCTGTGTGAGCACACACGTGGTAGGCCTTGCCTCACCACATTACATTGGCGACGAGGCCGGCTCTCTTCCCACGTGTGCCCGGTGCCTCTGGCCTGCTGCGCTGCCTGCCTCCGGCTGCGGTGCCCACCCGCTGGTGTGTGCCGGTTCCCCTCCTGACGAGGCCCGCCCACACGTCTCCCGTGAGGGAGCGCCTTCAGCCGGCGGGACTCGTGGAGCCGGCACGCTGCTTCCAGATCCTGCGGGTGAGTGTGCCGTCTGCCCCGCCTGCGCGGCCCCGCCTCGCCTCCTCTCGTGTGCCTGCGCGGAGGCGGTGCGCCTGCTGGCCGCTGGTGCTCCCCGGATCCCCGACGCCTTACCACGTGCCTGTGGCCTGCGGAGGTTCGGCCTGTTACTCCCAGCGGAGGCGCGCATGCGGCGCCCCTGCAGCGGGACGCGCTGAGCGCCGCATCTGGCCCCTCCCGCCTCGCTCCTGCCCCGCAGCTCGCAGGGCGCCCGTCTTCGCTGCTGCCACGTGGGCCCATGCGCCAAGTGCAGTGGAGGAAATCGAAAAAGGAGTGTGGACACATCAAGCATTGGAAAATACAAAATAAAAAAAAAAAGACACATAACGAGCAGGGAGAGGGGGCACATCAAGCATTGGCAAAAACAAGGACTCTTGCGAGCAACAGCTACCGACTAGAGCTCCAAGTACCCCACACCCACCGCGTCTGCGCCCCCTGCGCCCAGCACCTTGAGCCCGTCTACACGACGCTCGCACCCGGAAAGCACCTACACGGCCTGCGTGACGCCACGCCATGAGCCAGAACGGAGCGGCCCAAGACGGGGCTGGCCAGCCCCCCCAGCAGGCGATCCAGCCGCCACCAGTCATGCCCGCAGCTCAACCACCGGCTCCAGCTCAAGCTCAAGCGGGAGCAGTGGCCCCAGTGGGTCCCCCCACACCTGCGCCTCACGCGCATCAGCACGCCGGTGCGGCACCCATACCGCCATTCAGCGAATCTGCGGACCCAGCGACGGCTGCCGTCCGCTGGAAAGCATGGGTCGGTCGCCTCAATTTATACTTCAAGGGCACAAGAGAGACTGATGGAACAGTGAAGAGGTCGCTCCTCATTCTGTATGGGGGTCAAGAAATCTATGATCTGTTTGAGTCGCTCCCTAACACTGGGCCGGAGGACAACTACGAGGCCGCGGTAGCGGCCCTCAATGCGCATTTTGATCCGCAGTTTAACAATGACTTTGAAAAGTTCAAGTTCAAACGTGCATGGCAGATGGACTCCGAGTCGGTCGACATGTACTACACTCGACTCCAACGGCTTGCAAGCACGTGTCCGTTCACCAATCCTCGTGACGAAATCAGGGATCAGATCATTGTTGGCTGCAAGTCAAAGCTGCTGCGGAAGCTGATATTGAGGCAACCGGGAATCACTCTCGACGAGATCCTCATCCTGGCTAGATCGCATGAACTGTCCGATGCCCGTGCAGAGGAGATGGAAGTAGCGCTGCGCACCCCGGTGATTGCCCCGTCGGCGGCGAGAGCCCCGACCATCAAAGAAGAACGAGTGGATGCAGTACACAGACGATTCCCGCCCGCAAGGCCGCGAGGCGGCCCGCCGAGAGGCGGTCAGTGCGGGTATTGCGGCGAAGATCACCCTGCCACCGCCACGTGTGGCACCAAAGGCAAGACGTGCCTCAAGTGCGGACGCCTAAATCATTTCGCCGCCGTCTGCCGGGGAGGGAAATTCCGATCAGCAGGCCCACGCGCCAGAACAGTGACACAGCGTGTTCGACAGCTGTCTCTCGACCAGGAGAGGCCCCCTCCCGACACGGAGGCACAAGACCGCCGGCCCAGGTACGAAGACGATGAAGACGACGAAGTATATGTCATCTCCTATGTGAGCCGTGCATCCACGAAAAGAAGACCGCCTCCCATGTGTTCCGTCTCAGTTGATGGGACGAGTGTCAACGCGCTGATCGATACAGGGGCGTCCGTGAACGTCATGGACTCGGACCAGTACGAGCGCATGTCCCCGAAACCAACGCTGGCACCGTCCGCGGCACGCATCTACACCTATGGAGGGACGGAACCTATGCCTCTTCGTGGAGTGATCCAAACCACCGTTGTCAACGGAGAGTACTCCACAGTGACCAAGTTCCATATCACCGAGGGCAAGAAGGGCACCCTCCTGAGCTGCCACACAGCAGAGGACCTGGGACTGGTGTTCTTCGCCAACCAAGTGCACCAGGCTCACGCGGACTTCATGCTAAAAGACTTCCCGGAACTGTTCAAGGGCCTCGGCAAGCTCAAGGGAAAGAAGTTTAAGCTACACATCGACGCGACCATGAAACCTGTCGCTCTCAGACACCGGCGAGTGCCTTTCAACCTCAGGCCTCAAGTGGAGGAAGAGCTTCGCAAGCTTGAAGAGTTGGGGGTAATCGAGAAAGTGTCGGGCCCGACACCCTGGGTCTCGCCACTGGTAGTCGCCCCCAAGCCGAAGCAGCCGGGGGCCATACGTCTGTGCGTGGACATGAGGCTCCCCAACACCGCTGTCAAGCGTGAACGGCACATCACCCCTACTATGGATGATATCATAGCTGACCTCAACGGGGCGAAGTGGTTCTCAAAATTGGACCTCAACTCAGGCTATCACCAGCTGGAGTTAGAGCCGGCTAGCAGATACATCACTACATTTTCGACGCACGTGGGGCTGCGTCGCTACACCCGGCTCAGTTTTGGGGTCTCGTCGGCAGCCGAGGTCTTCCAAAACGCCATTCGCGAGGTGCTATCTGGCCTACGGGGGGTGATCAACCTGAGTGATGACATCCTATTATACTCCACGACCCTCGAGGAGCACCACGCCAACTTGAGGGCGACCCTGCAGAGACTCGCCGATAGCGGCCTAACCCTCCACCGCGCCAAATGCGCCTTCTATCAAGAATCAGTGGACTTCTTTGGATACATCTTTACGAGGGAAGGCCTGAAGGTTGATCCCAAGAAGGCAGAAGCCATCAAAGCAGCCAGCACCCCACGGAGTCAAACCGAGCTCCGCAGCTTCTTGGGCATGGCCACGTACTGTGGCCGGTTCATCCCGAACCTAGCTGACATAGCGGAACCCCTCCGAGCCCTCACCCGTGCTGATCAGAAATTGGATTGGACTGCAGCCGCCAACAAAGCGTTCCAGACCATCAAGGCCAGTCTGTTGGCCAACACCACCATGGCCTACTTCCAGCCACGAAGGCGAACCGAATTGATTGTCGACGCCAGCCCAGTAGGGTTAGGAGCCGTTCTGCTGCAAGAGTACGGACCCGAAGAGTGGAGGCCCGTTGCCTATGCCAGCAAAGCCCTGTACGACACTGAGACCAGGTACGCCCAAATTGAAAGAGAAGCCTTGGCCATCAAATGGGCGTGCCAGCATTTTCACCTCTACCTCTGAGGGAAGGAATTCACAGTGATCACAGACCACAAGCCCCTTCTACCCCTCTTTGCGGGAACGTCACGGCTAGCTCCCCCGCGCATCGAACGGTGGGCTGTCCAGCTGCAGGGCTACCGGTTCAAGGTGGTGTTCAGGCCAGGAGCACACAATCCCGCCGACTACCTGTCGCGACATCCTGATGTCATCCCACCACAGGCCCTCGCAGAAGACGGGGAAGAAGTGGAGGAGATCGTACACATGATCACACAAACGGCGTGCCCTGAGAACATGTCGCTCAAGGAAATTGGCGACGCCACGGCAGCGGACGAGACCTTGGTGAAGGTCAGACAAGCACTCGAGGGAAATCGCTGGGCCCATTTTCTCGATGGCGCCTCTAGCCTCCGGCCGGAAGTAAGTCATGCCAGACAGCAGTTGTGGCAGATACGTAGTGAACTAAGCATCGGAGATGAGGGAGTGGTGCTACGCGGACACCTCATCGTCATGCCCGAAGGTCTTCAGCAACGAGCCCTGAGCCTAGCCCACGTGGGACACCAAGGTATGGCTAAAACCAAGGCCCGCTTGAGGAGTAAAGTGTGGTTTCCCGCGATGGACAGCCAGGTGGAAGCTATGGTACGGTCCTGCCACGCATGCACGATCACGGGCGGAGACCCTGCCCCAGCACCCGTGCTCACGGAAGAAGCACCCCAGGCCCCGTGGGCTCAACTCAGCATTGACTTTGGCAGTTTTCCGGACGGTCGGCACATGATGGTGCTGGTTGATTCTTTTTCAAAATTCCCAATCGTGGAAGTCATCGCGTCCACTGCATTCCCGCAGGTAAAGAAGGTCCTAAACCGGGTGTTCGCCACGATGGGGCTCCCCGAAGAAATCAAGTCCGACAACGGACCTCCCTTTCAAGGGAGAGAGTTCCAGGCCTACTTGGAAGCTCTCCGGATCAAGCATCGAAAAATCACACCCCTGTGGCCCCAAGCCAACGGGGAAGTCGAGAGGCTGATGCGAACATTAAATAGAGCACTCAGGATAGCAGTGGACAATGGTGAAGACCCGGAGACGGCCCTGGACCATTTCCTCGGAGCTTATCGTCAGACGCCTCACTCAACGACCAAGTGTGCTCCCTCCCATGTGCTGTTCAAGCGAGCTCCAAGGGATGGCATCCCCACTGCAAGCACGTGGGTACCGGAAGAAAGGGACGCTGAGGCCATACAGTCCCGACGACAAGCCACGAACATCAAAGCAAGTGTACACCGTCATGCCAAAGAACCCACCCTCCGGGAAGGGGATGCGGTCATTGTCAAAGATCGCCATCCCGGGTGGAAGTTTCGGACTCCCTTTGAGCCAGAAGTGTGGATAGTGGAACGAGTACAAGGAACCATGATTACAGCCAAAAGAGATGGCCAAGCTGTGACGAGAAATGTCTCATGTTTCAGGAAGGTGACCAACGCCCTAGGCGGGCATCAGAGAGCAGAGAGAATGGTACCAGGAGTCCCCGAAGACATGGACTTCGACAACTTTCCCAGTCCTGCACCTACTCCGCCAAGAGAGGGCACTCCGCCAAGGCCAATGCCACCCTGCCCCTATGTTGGGCGGAGTCAGCCAAGGGTTGAAGATGCGAGTGAAGGTCCGAGGACAACCCCGGCTGGGGTTGGCGAACTACCTCGGACCCAGAATCGTCGCTATGACTTGCGGCCCAATCCGAGGCCGAGTCAACGGTTGCTGGACTTTGCCTGGTCATCTCCGTGAACATGAGTCTCAGAAAGTGCCTGCTGAAAAGGACTAAAATAAAGGAGGGATGTAGAGAGCCACCCGGGCTCTCACCTACAATGTATCCTTTTCTAGCACGCAAGCACACGCAGCCTCGGGGCGGGCTCGCCCCTAGGTATAAATAAACAAGCGGAAGACCGCTCGGGGTCTTTCCGGCTAACTGCATACCAGAGTCCGTGTATTATATATCTGTGTGAGCACACACGTGGTAGGCCTTGCCTCACCACATTACAGGGGGCAGGGGAGAGGAATAAATTCCTATCCCGCCCACCTGGCGGCCTCTTTGTCCCCTCACCCTGTTGCCTTTGGTTTGTCCGGCTGACGACGTCGTATTTTGGTCTGGCGTCGGGATGTTCCGGTGAGTGTGTGGGCACTGTAGCTATGGGTCTCCCCCATTCTGTCTGGGGCCCCATGTGGGAGTCTGGTGCACTGGTCGTGGGGTTGGGGCTGTGGATGTCCGCAAGCCGCAAACATTTTGGGCCACGCCGGGGCTGGTGAGGAGTTGTTTGGGGGAGAAGGTTGGAACCTCTGGTAGCATAATTGTTTAGCCGTAAAGGCTCCGATAACTTTTGCGCTATCTAAAGCCCAGAACAGAAGTAGCGAGTCATTGGTGACGTGATTTCTCCGAGGCTTCTGTATTGAGACCGCTCCTACACGGATTATAATTGGAACCGGCCATGAAGCATTGTTGCTTCAATACAGCGACCTGGGGTTTCTGCCTCAAGGTGCTGGCTGAAGCAGCGCAGCGCGTCGGGTTCCCTGTTGTCGGCAGAGCTCTGGTCTTCAGAGACTAAGGCGTGAGGTATCAGAGGGCGGGGAGCCGGGGTGGGCTGCAGAGGGCCCTCATTATATGAATATAGACAGGAATTCTCTCGACGACGAAATCAGTGCTGGGAATTTCGAGGCCCCAGGCAGTTCTCGAGCGGAGACGTGCTGTGCCTTAGCGTTACCGGAGCAATATTGTTATGAGGCACTTGCAAACTCCAGAACTGCCAGTGCGCCACTTGTAGGAAATACTGTGACGGTACCTTTCCCGGCACTTGGTCTGGATTGCAAAGTGTTTGTGGCAAATGCCAGAACTAGCAGTTAACATACTTAACATGGGGCGAAGGTGGCAGTTGTTCTTTGACTGTAGGACATACTAACAAACAAGGTATATCTTGATTTCGTTTTGAAACCAGCTGACCACGTTTCAAAGCTTGTTACCTAACGTGTGTCAGAGGTGGCCCGTCGCAATATATGGACGACCATTTTAAGAAAGTCAGTGGCAATGTTGGCTCCTTCAGCCAGATTTGTAGAGATGTATGTTTGAAAGGTTTTTATGACTTAAGATCCATTTATGAAACCTCGAGACTACAAATTTAAATCTAGCAGGGGCTAATCAGTCTGCATGCCCGGTCCCAGGGGCATGCAAGATTGGTGATTGGATCCGGCGGCGCTATTTGCGATATTATCAAGCCGGGGGTCAGTTTGCAGTTGCGGTCATCCTGATTTATGGGAGGGACTGCTGCGTATCTTTGGGTCTCCCGACCGGCTGTCCACTGTGCATAAGGAGGGGCGTGTACCTGGATTTAGGGTGGTGTTACAGCCTGCGCCACGTGCTGGTGGTGGCCATCTTGGGCCCGTCCATGTGCAAGGCCACCAGCCCCGCTGCATTGTGGGTACTGTGTTAGTTGTGAATGGGCCGGTTGGCTCAGTGAGTTGTTCGGTGGCGGAAGATGTACGCGGTGATCCATCACCTGGTGTTAGAATTCCCGCATGACTCGCCCTTCTCTATTTCCGGGCCCTGTAATTTTGCTGTGGTGCCAGGCCGACTTTTATTCAGTGAGCGGAGCATCGCGCAAGAAAACACTGTCCACACCTCTTTGAGAGCAAGAAAGGCCACTTTATTTAAGACAGGTGTGTACATCAAACATCTTTCCAACACATTATTTAATAATTAATAAAATCCAAATCTTCCAGCTTGACTAAGCATCCCTACCTAGGAGTAACCCCCCCCCCACCAAGTTAACCTAACCCAAACCAGAAACAACTAACTCTTGAAGAATACCCCCTCATTTCCTTTAACTGCCCTTTGAGGATGGACCAACCCGCTCCAGGCTGCCCACCCCCCACTAGAAACCGCCACCCAGGAAAACCTTTAGAGTTTTCCTGCCCCACCCAAAGGAAAGGACAAAAAAGGGGGTGGGGGGGAACACCACAATTGCACATCCAGTGCTGTAGCTATTAAATCACGCAATTCCAAAAGATAAAAGAAAGACCCAATTGCGACAGGTGGACCCCAACCCCGCAAAAGAAATGTTTCTCAGAAATTTGCAAATGAGGGTGAGCCAACTAATAAATGCATAAGTCTGTACAAAACAGTTTCATCGAACAATTCAATATTTTGCCCGCGCCGTTTCCATGGCTGAAGAAGTCCTCGCCCCAGTCCATTGGAAGCATGGCCCAAACGCCGTCCAGATCACCATGGTGCACACCCAGGTTTTTTTTTTGTTTTTTTTAAAGACCTAGGACAAAAACAAATGTTAGGAAAACAAAGACGAGTCATTGTCTTACATACTTTGCACCACATCTCGACCTGCATCTCCCAATTCAGCAAATCTGGGACCAGTCCCACCCCAACCTGTCATCCTCCGTCGCCGCCCCAATCCGAAAGGAATGAGCACCAAATTGAAAAGGATCCCGCCCCAGACCTAACAGCACCTTTCTCAGAACAGTCAACAACTGCGAAACAACAATCCGACTGCCATCAGCGGGACAGAGAATTACCCCCAGTGGAAAAAATGGGGGGACGCCCAGAAAGCCTCCCATTCCCCCACAGGACCACAAGAAATGACAACCGCTCCGCCCCAAGAAAAAACCCACGTACCCTTCCCAACTGAACTGTTTTAGACATTCGCAACCAGAGGCGAACCCTGCCTTGTGCCAGCACCACTCCACCTGTTAATCATACCCGCCCTGTTGAACAAACCCAACAACTCAGAAGCACGGGATGCCCCCAAAAATAACCACACAAAACCCAAACGAAACTTCCGGCACTCAAAAGCGTCAGAACAGCAGACAGCCAACTGGGCTAACAGCAGTTGAAGCAAATCAAAATTCACCGGCTGCCGCAGCCTCCGGGCACCAGCCTGCAAACTACCCAAACCTTTCAAAACCTGCATGACCAGCACCCCCCCCAGCAGGATCCCTCCCCCACCGAAGCTGCCCATAAAAAAGGGTGTCCCTGCCAGCTTACTCAAAATTGCCGTGAGGGAGAGGCCTCCGTCCACCAATGCAAAACAAAATGCAACAAAAACGCTCCTCAGACAAAAAACCCACCGATGCCAGACCGAAAAATTGTTCTCACCGAACTGCAATGATTCCCCCCAATCCTGGAAATAGCTCCGACGGGTGGTGTCAGCCCGGAATGCTCAACCAACTGTAAAACTCTCAATCCCCCAAGGTCCATACGTACTGCGGGATCGTTAACGGGTCTAGATCTGCCCCAGGAGCCAAACGTCGGAACTCCAACCACTTAGAGCGAGATAAAGCATCAGAAATGCAATGAGTGACCCCTTGAACATAACGAGTAGTGAATACAATATCCAGCTGCGAATACCACAACATGAAAGCACGCGACAGTGTCAACGCACGCAAAAAACCCGTGCACTCTGCCTGTTAGCAAGGTCAACCATCGCCATATTGTCCACGCGGAACAACACAGATCGGGTCCGGCAGCGGCGTCACTAGGGGGGTGCGGGGGGTGCGGACCGCACCGGGTGACACCAATCATGGGGTGACACCAATCTACACTGCAGCCTCGCCTCTGCTCTGCCTGCTTTCACCTTTACTGTCGCTCAAATTACAGCTTGCTCTTCACTACAGTGCCACTGGTTGCTCACACTCTTGTTTATACAAATCCAGGGACTTTTTGACAGTGTAAGCCCTTATGCACCAGCTCCAGTGGCGTAGCTAAGGGGGCGGGGGCGTCAGTGCACGCACGCACGCACCACCAACTAGCATAGTGGTGATGGTGCGATGTGCAGCGTACTCAGTTTGTGGGTCCCAGGGCCGTCACTCTTATAGCGCCACCAATGACGGCCCTGGGCCAGCCCCCGCGCTGTTCTCCTCTGACACGTGCCACAACCACCGTGCTTGGACTGACTGAGTGGAGACAGCCTGTCTCGGCAGGGGAGTGCTGCTGGGTCGGCGATTTGCACTGCAGAACCCCTACGCTACGGTAGGAGCCCGTTTCATACGATTTATTCATTTTGATTTACTGTGTTCCGGGCACCACTCTGTGTGTCGTCAGGGAGACTTGCTGTTGATAGTATGATTCAACATAATATTTTATCTTATCTGTTCGAAAGCCACTTTTGCGACTAAAAAAAGTCGTCGACCAAAAAAGCACACAATCTTATACTCGCTGCTGCATACACACTGTCTCAGACGCTCATAAAATATGAAAGTATCGAAGTTGTACAGCATTTGCTTTGCTGCGGCGCATCCTCGGAGACTGACGCACATATAGGGGCCGATTAGGATGGCGGTTTTTCCGCATCCTCCGGGCCGGCGGAAGTGTCCGCCGGCCTGGAGGATGCGGAAAAATCACGGCGGAGACTCCAAAGACCCACCGCCAAATTAGGATGGCTGGTGGGTCTGGAATTCCGTCCGCCGCTTTTCCGCCGCGGTCGGCTTCCGACCGCGGCGGAAAAGCTATAACATGGCAGGCGGTGTCTATGAGACACCGTCCGCCATATTATGATGTTGGTGTAAATATGCTTTTCCACGGCGGCGTTTCCGCCATGGAAAAGCATACGGACATTCACTTTGGGGGCCCGTTGCGGGCCCCCTGGGTGAATGGGGGGTGGGGGGTGCACATGGGGGGTACCTATGGTACCCCCCTGCATTTGCGTATACAAAGCAGCAGGCACCGTGCGGTGCCTGCCGCTTTGTGCATGTAAATGCAACACATGCATTTTTAACATTGCGGCGGGTGCAGCTTGAAGCTGCACCCGCCGCAATGTTAAAAATAGAGGATGTGACCGCCACCCTGGCGGTCACATCCTAATTGCCATGGAGGGACCGCCGATGCCCATGCGGACGGTCCCTCCTACTCAGGGGTGGCGGACGGACGCAAGTCCGTCCGCCATCCTAATCGGCCCCATAGTCTTTCTTTTATGTGTGTATGTTAGAGAGATTAGTATTCCTCAGTAAAATACAGCCAGTTCCAGGGCCTTAAGTTTCAGTTTATAAGTGCATTGTTCGTAAAAAGCAAAATTAACAGGCCAGGATTGTTAATATGCCCACCGTCTGTGTTACTGCAGGCCCTGTCTCCTTGTTCTTCTGTCTTAACCTCAGGGCCTGGTCGAGTTTCTTCTGTTCCATGACTGATAGAGAACCCATTGACTTGGAGTCCTGCAGTTACTGTGCTGCAAACTGTTTTCCTGCCATCATTCCCAGGCGTTTGTATTCCTGGAAACCTACTGTTGCCACAGATTGTAGGAAACCTTTATTTCCAGGCAAACATAGCGGACCCACACAGGAGCACATTTCTCTCTTTGGGCTCTTTTTTTTCTGATTCGATAACATAATAAATAACTTTACTTTACCACTTACAGTACCCTGATTGACAAGGGCGCCTGGAGTTCCGATGAGCAGAGCTAGGGAATTGAAGCCCTGTGCAATCTGAAGAGAGATAACACCTCTTTATGGGGAATTTATCAGGGACAGGGTGACCTGGAGGGTCTGATAGACCTGACAGAAGCTGTATTACTAGGAGAAACTACTGTTTTATTTCAGAAACATTAGTCGCAGCCAGACAGCGCCTTGAAACTTTTGGCTCCTGGGTTTGCCAATATACCAAAAATATCTTCACAAATGTCTTTGCTGATAAAACGTCTTGCATGTGTCCTGCTAGCCTGCTTCAGAGACCCCGCCATTTGAATCTGTAAATATTTTGTGTATATGAACGAGTCATTTTGACAGTGCGTCCCTGTGCAGTCTGATGCCTGTTGTTGCTGCGCTCTTCATTGCGGACAGATTGACAGACAGACAGATGCATTGGTGCTTCACCGGTGATATGCAGCACCGAAAGGGTGCCACGGTCCTCCTGGGAAGTCGCGGCCAGCCGCCCTCAGATGTCTGTGGGGTTTCTTAGGGCCCCTTATGTTCAGTGATTCGGACCCTAAACCTTCTAGTCCGGCGAAGCGGGACCAACTTGCATCGGTATGGAGCTCCCTCTGTCTGGCTGTGTGATACTTCAGTCTTGAACTGACTGAAGCTTGAAGGCTTGGGCTTTGGAAGAGGGAATTTTCAGGTCTAACCCTCACTTCCCATTGACATTTTACTCCCCCTTTCTTCGACTTGTCCTTCCCCAACTTCTATCGCCTGAATCTATAGCCGTCTGCTGTTCTTTTTTATTTATATAAATTGTGTTGTAAGCTCAATCATGCTATCAGCCCCATATCAGTTCAACGATTTCATTAAAAAAGGAAGCCAGCATATGTTCTTAAGTTTTCTTCAAGTAGGATTATCGTAGCTAATCAGCTGAGGTTGCATTATTTAAAATAATTAATTATAGATCATAGCGCCTTCTTTTCGACTGCTTCCTACTTGCAGCCAGGTCAGGTCAGGCGCCATGGCCTCCTTTCTGTCCCTTCACGCACTCTCATATCCCCACTTCACAGGACGGCAGCGCCTCGAGTCAGCACTTCGAGGCTGCCTTCACCTGTTGGGTAGATTTTAGCCTATAGCGCGCAGGCTTTCTCAGGGCCGACTAGCTGTCTGTCCAGCACTTGTTGTCTCGTAATTTGTAAGTACAATGGGGTCAAATTAGAAAATTCGTTCAAGGTGTGTGTTCCTGGGAGCATTAATCGGTCTTCCTTCGGGGACCTTAACTGCTTTCAATGCTGGGATAGCATAGGGAACACCCCTATGTAACCAACTCCAGACTTCACAGCAGACAGCACATCAAACCTACCTAGCGCCATACATTTCCGACAGAGGAGGTCCATGCGGTAAGTTGTGAGGGGGTGACACCATGAGTTACCCGCACCGGGTGACACCAACCCTAGTGACGCCACTGGGGTCCGGAACTCTTCCCCCCAGCTGTACAGAGCCGCCAGCAAAAGGAACAGTCCTAAAAAAGCCATGCTGCGCCCCTGCCCCCGCCAATGAAAAGGCCAGCCAGCCTCGCACCAACGCCCGTCCCAAAAGATGCCGAAGCCGTGGGCTCCAGAATCGTCCGTGAAGAGCGACACCTGTCAGATAATGTCCTCGTCCGCAAAAACAAGGACACGCCGTTGAAAGCCTGCAAAAATGTGCAACCCGATACCCAAAGCTGCACGGACAGGTGCGGTAAGGCGCACAGAGCTCCAATTGCGTTCGCCCAACACCAACCCGATGAAAGCAGAGATTTCACGCACCGTGCCAGCAGGCAGCCTCGCAACCACAACCGTGGTATCGATTGCAATTCCCAAAAAAGGTCAACATGGTACATGTGCACGTGGTCTCATCGGGCCCAAACGGGGCACCCAGCTCCATGGTCATAGCATGAAAAATCGCAAGGGCCAACCGACACCGCCCAGACCGTGCATCAATGAAAAGGAAAGCATCCAAACAATGACATACCAAAACATGGCCACTGATGAAAGTGAAAGCGCTATTGCAGAAAAAATACTGTAAGTCCCGAAGAGGGCACAGGACACCGAACAGCCCATCGGCAAAACCCTGTCAACATAGAAAACGTCCCCAAAGTGCATACCCAAGAGACCAAAAAATCCCACGGATGAATGGGCGGAAGGCGAAAACCAAGCGAATGTCACTGTCCGTCAGCAGCGCACCAGGGCCCACAGTGCAAACCAGCCTCAGGGCGTCAGCAACCGAAGCATAGGACACGCTATAAACTGCCTGGTCGATGAAATCATTGATAGAGGACCCTCCGGCCAGGACAAATGGTGTAGGAGCCGGAAATCCCCAGCCGCCTTTTTGGTGACAACACCCGGAGGGGAAAAAATATCAGATCCGGGAAAGGACAGCTAAGAAAAAGGACCAGCGATCCCACCCGCAGCAAGCTCAGACTCCAACATCCTCTGCACAACCTGGGGGCACTCTGCGGCGGACTTCTGATTATCAGACCACCGACCCAACCGAGGACCCTGGTACCCAATCCGGAAACCTACCCGGAAACCCCCAGGACAAAGTCTTGGCCACCTCCAAATCGGGGTATTCCTAGCCGTAGGAAACAAAATGCGAAGGCTGTCCTCTGCCCCCTGTACCCCTCCCTTGGTCCAATTGTCAATAGACTTCGGAACTCGCGGCCGCCAAGCCAATTCAAAATCTTCCTTAAACCCTGCCGTTGCCTGCCCAACACAATGCAGGAGCTCGAACACATCCACAAACTCACCATCCCAGATCCTGGATTCAGATTTCTCCGATAAATGAGACCCCAAAGGCATCCCAGCACCAGAATAAGGCAATTCGCTTAGGAAGGATACTATCCCCCGCCACCTGCTTCGTAGGTGCCGCTGAGTCCCCTGTTCGCACAAGCCACTGGCGGAAACATCCCCTGCAACATTAGCATGCACCTCCGACTGCCGCACCAGCAGCGGTGCTCGAGCGACTCGCTCCTCAATCACCCCATCCCAGTACCAATAGATCTGTCACGCTGAGCAGGGAGACTCTCCCCTTGTTGCCAATCGCTTAGGAAGGATACTATCCTCCGCCATTCCAGACTCTAAATTTAGTGTTCTCAAACAAATGAGACCCAAAGGCATCCCACTCCAGAATAAGGCACTGTCTTGGGAAGGATACTATCCTCCGCAACCTGCTCCATATGTGTCGCTGACAGGAGCATTCACCTCCGCATGCCGCACCAGCAGCGGTGCTCGAGCGACTCGCTCCCCAATCACCCCATCACCAGGGCAATCTTTTTGGCAGGATACTATCCTCCGTAACAGGTTTTGGCACAGCCACCCCATCCCCAACTGTAGAAACTTCCCCCGTAAGTTGCATAGTAGAAACATTCAAACCCACCGGCCGCTCAAGCCTCGGTGCCAGAGCGACTCGCTCACCAAGAACCCCATCACCTGTACCAATTGATCTTGTACTCTTAACAGGGAGACTCTCCCTTGGTTTCCACACGGCCCACCATCCATCCTTACCTCTTGGCAACGACGCCGACTGCTGCTGAAAATCAACATGATCCCCTTTAGAAGGTCTATTCCTCACTGCCTCACGTACCGCTGCATGGTCCGCACGTGACTCCTGCAAAATACGAGAAACAGGGGGTTGCCCCAGCCCACCCCACTGGGCCCGTGCTGCCAAAAGCCCAGCATCTTTATCCCTCAATTCCCCTTCTTCCAAATCATCATCTTGTAAATCCAAATATAAAGCTTCTCCAGAAAATGCAACTTGCGCACTGCCACTTGGCAGCGCCCCATCAAGAAAAAGAAAACTGCGTACTACCACTATGCAGAGCCCCTTCACCATCCCCCATCGAAACATTGCCATGTAATGCCATCATAGCGCACTGCGCACATCGCTGCAGAAGAGTAATCCGCTCCAGATAACTCTCCCGTACCCCCCCCCCCACATGAGACAGCCGTGTGGTCAGTCCGCAAGCCTCTCACCAGCCACCAGCCGACCAGCTGGAGCCGAAACCAGGAAAACGAGGGCCGCTCGAGCCAGACTGCGAGGAAACAGCGAGAGTGACACCCACTGGAGCCAAGGGAAACGCCCACAGACAACCCACCAGGACAAGGCACAACCCATGGGCCACCGCTCAAAACGCCCGCCAGACCACCCTGCAAGGCACTGGGCCCCCACGCAATGCTTGGGAAGAACAACCAGGCTGGATGGCGCAAGAACCCCCCCCCCAGAGCCCGCCCCACCCCAGACCAGCACAGGTGTTCCGCCGGAAACCAGAACAAGGCCCAGCAAGCCCCATAACCGGAGCCCGGGGGCCGGGGGAATGGACAGCGCGGACAGGCCACGGGGGAGAAAACCAGCTCCAGGGAAGCACCCCCCGCCAGGACCCCACCCAGACCGGACAGGGAGACAGACCCGAAAGCAGCCTACCCCCCCTGCAGCAGTGGACAAAGGAGGGAGGGGAGGGGGGAGCCGGGGGGGGGGGGCAGGGGACATGAGGGAACACTGCCCCTCCAACAAAAGTACGAAGAAGCACCTGGGGACACAACCAGCAGGGCGCAGGGCGCCTGCCCTCTACCTGAGCAAAACCAGAAACATGGGTGAGGCACAACAAGTCGGGGCTCCTCCCCCGCGGAGCCCCGTCACACACGGAGGACTGCCCAGCTGTGAAAGAGGCGGAAAAAACTCCCGACCCCTGCACAATGCCCCCTACAGACCGACCCCGCCTCCCGCCGGGCGCCCCTCGCAAGCCGGCAGCCCCAGTGTGGGCCAAACATACCTGCAGGTGGGCGCCCGGCACTTCAGGGGAGGGTGCCACGGCACCATGGAAACCCGCAGCCACCACCGGGGGAACAGCCGGCAGGGCCGCAGCTCCGTCCTCGTCATCCTCCGGCCGCTGAGAAAGACACGCCGTGGCCGCCTGTGCCACGCCTACGGCCGCCCTGCGATGGGGGCGGGCCAAACCCAAACACGCCGCTCCAGGAACTCCATAACAAAGGAAAGCCTCTCTCCCCGCCTCTCAAATGATTTGCACAGCCCGCCGCAATATCGTTCATGGCCCCCAGAATACAGGTACAGGGCAAAAGAACCTTCCTCCCCAACCTCCCACTAGCGCGTTCCTTTCCCGCCTGCCCTGGACCTCTTATATAACTTTCCTCCTAATCAAGGAGAACACCACCTGTCCTGCGCCCAGTCGTCCCTGCGCGAACAAACCCAGGGAGAGACCGGCTCGCGCACGGCTCTCCCTGGGTCCCTCCTTGTAGGTGTAAGTAGATGTTTATGTATTATTAAGGATGATATACGCTGATTGCTCGTGCATGTGGTTACCCTGGGTGCAGTAGGGCATTTACACCACAGGGTGGCACTGTTCCTCAGTCTTGGTCTTCCTCCATGACAGAGCTTGGTTGTTATTGGTGTAAGGGGTTCCCGGTTTTCTTCTCTACTTTGGCATAGAGAGTCTTACTTTCGCGGTGTTACGCCGTTTTTCAGGGGCCCGACGGGGAGTGGTGCTGCAGATCGCAGGCACCGTGACATGGTTCTCGGGGCGCTCAAGGAACATCTCGATGGCCAGCTATGCTCAGCACAGGCCAGACTGGAATCGTGTTTTTAGTGGAAACAGGCCTCTTTATGGCGCGTGAGCGATGGTTGCTGACACGTCTTAGATGCGATTGCCTGGGCTTACAGTGAGCCTCGCTTTAAGCCCCCTTGTTGCGTTGTGCACACCAGGCCCTGCTTTGTGAGGCTGGTGTGGGGTCCTCTTGGCCAGGCACGTGAGGGCACTTCGACACAGGCTCTCTGCCCTCCTTGGCCCCACCTCTATGTGCCTCATAAGAGTCTATGTTAGCTTAGGGTCACCTCGTTTTGTCGGCAGGCCAATAGGGTTGTTGGCCTGGGCTGCGTCCTCCACGTGCGTGTGGACTTGCCAATTCCAATTCCAAAAATTCTTTATTTCGGCCACATGGGCCATAAAAGATGCAGTAAAAATACATACATTTAAAACACAATATTTACAATAAAAAATCCTACTGGACCTGCAATGTTAGGAAATACAAGGTAATGTAAATTAGCCAGACATTTTCTTCCTTATTATCCATGCTGCCATTAAGAATTTAGAAACCGCAAACACAATGTGGCCCAGGGTGTTGGTTTTCATAACCCTGTAGGCCTGTAGGTACCTCCTAAAGCCCAGGTTTCGACACAGAGGAGCTAGCCAGCGCCTCCTCGGGCTCCGGTAGGCATGACAACAAAACATTATGTGCAAATCATCTTCGTCATTGGCTTTACAGCATGGGCAGAGTTTATCACCCCCTAGCGACCATTTATAGGTAAATACTTTAGTAGGGAGTGTGCCAAACCTCCATTGCAGGAACAGTTTCCTCGCCAAGAGAGGATAAATAAAATCCATAAAAGGTTCAAACATATAAGAATCTTTGGATTCCATAAAACGTCCCGTCAGGGTGCCACTATCATGAGCATTGACCATGTCAACAAGGTTTTTATTCTTGTACAGCTGGGCAAGGGTTTTACGCGAGATACTTCGACAGCCCTGAGCTGGATCATCCCATAAGTCTGGCAAATTCAGGCTGAACAGTTCCGACTTAATAAATGCCAGCCAAGGAATTTTACAGTTAGCATTCAGCCTCATGACATGAATAAGGTCCTGCCTATAGTGAAACAGTTCCTCGGTGGTCCATATCCGGTGCCAGAACTTCACAGGTTTCGACCGTAGGTCCTCCGCAATAGAGGGAAGGCCCAGGTCAAGTCTTAGGGGGAGGAGTGGTGTACCTTGCGGGAGAGCAAGTAAGCGTCTCAGGAAACAATTTTCCACCCCTGCCATAACCTTCCCTGCTTTGTGTCCCCACAGCTCACTACCATAAGTGGCTGCTGCCTTCGCTTGGGACCTGTACGTTTCCAAAGCCAGGCTTACGGGCTTGAAGGTGGACTTATTGGACACCTTCAAGAGTGCGCCCGATAACTGGGAAAGTTTCAACCTAGATCTTGCTACCTGGGAGTCCCATACCAAGTTTTCTTGAAGTGATACCCCCAGATATATAAAGGTCGAGACCCTTTCGAGGCTTGTTTCCCCCAGTTTTGGGTTGGGTCTAGTTTTGGTGGGGGGGTTGAAGATCATGAACTTAGTTTTTTCCGTGTTCACCTCCAACCCGTGTTGGCGACAGAAACGGCCAAAACCGTCCACAATCCTCTGGATCCCCATAGGGGATTTGGAAACAAGGAGGGTATCATCGGCAAACATTATTGCCGGGACCCTCCTTCCTGCCAAAACCGGGGCATCATTGTCCTTAACCGCGTCAAGATGTTGAATGACGCTGTTAATGTACAGACAGAACAGTGTCGGAGCCAGCACACAGCCCTGTCTGACACCTCGACGGACCGGGAATCTGCCCGAGAGCCTTCCATCCCTCCCACACCTCACTTGCGCAAAGTTGTTCTCATGTAGCCTAATGATGATACTAAGGAGGTGGGGGGGTACTCCTAGCTTCTGCAGAACCTCCCATAGCTTCCCCCTGGGGACTAGGTCAAAGGCTGACCTCAGGTCCACGAAGACCATGTACAATCGACCTCCCTCTAACGTTACCGTCTTCCAATACAGGAGAAGGAGGCAAAAAATTTGGTCCATGGTCGACGTGTTCTTCCTGAAGCCAGCCTGGAGGGGGCTCATGATGTCGTTGTCCTCGACCCAGTCTAGGAGATGGTTTAAAATGAGGCGCGCAAAGAGCTTTTGGGGCACATCTATTAGGCTTATAGGCCTGTAGTTGGCGGGGAGCAGAGTAGATCCCTTCTTGTGGATAGGTACAATCTCTGCCCCCAGCCACGACCCAGGGATCGCCATACCTCCAAGAATGGCATTAAAAAGAATGAGAAGGTATGGGCCCCAGATGTCCGGGTGATGCCTAAATAGATCCCCGGGTATCCTATCCAGACCTGGCGCCTTCCCCACTGCTAGACGCTCTAGGGCAGACTCCACTTCCCCCAGGGATAATTCCATGCCAAAATCCTGAGAACCCAGGGGCAGTTGCAACTCTACGTCCGGGCAGGGATTAGTATCTTGATAAAGTGCCCCAAAATGGGCCTCCCACACCGCGGGGGCTATGTTAGGTTCAATTGCTTTATTTAATTCCCCTATCCCATTGTTTACAAGGGCCCAAAATTTCCGGGAGTCCCTAGCTTTTAGGGCATCATGAAGGTCCTGCCAGTGGTTCCAATCCCACTCGGTCCTGGCAGTCGCCATCACTGATTTATAGTGCTTCCTAAGGTCACGTACATTGGCCTTATCGGACCCCTCTTTTATTGCAGCAATAAGCTCAGATTTTGCTGCCCTACAGTCGGGGGTGTACCAGGTGGGAACATGGGTCTTTTTCTTTCGAGTTGGGACCACCGGATGGAATACCTCAGCCAAATCCCTCACTAGATCCTGGTGTATGTTTCCCAGTTTCTCGTTATAATCTGGGATTCTCGGTTCATCCAGAAGTGCGTCCACCTCCATGAACCTTGGGAGTGCCAGCTCATATAATTTGTTAATGGCCTCTTCTGAGCTCACCAGCTTTCCCCACTTAACCCGGCGCCTATTTATTGTGAGGAGCAAATCCCCCGTGTTTTCCCCCTGATCAACTGGGGATTGGTCCGTCGGAGGCAAGGGGCACAAGATATTTAAGCAAAGGGCGTTGTGATCACTATCTGTCCTATTTATTACCCTGAAGTCGAGGACTTTTGGCCAGAGTGTAATGTCCACCATGATGTAATCTAGCCTCGACTCATGGCCCCTCCTATTGAAGGTGCACACTGAGGGGGTATCGGAAGGGGTACGACCATTACACGCCCTCAGTGCGCAATTCAGGGTAAGGGACATGAGTTGTATTGCTAGAGGGGACCAGGCTTTGGGGTAAGGAGAAGACGAGGGTGGAACCCCCCAGTGGTCATCCTCGGCCGTAAGGGCACCATCCAGTAAACCTTCCAGAGGTTCAAAGTGGCAATTGAAGTCTCCTCCAAGCACCACCTTGAAATCTCCCGGAAGTTGACCCAAAAAAGAGGACAGATCATTTAGGGTTGGTGATTCATTTGGCGAGGCCACTGGTCGCGAGTAGACGTTAACAATGGCCCACGGAGGTTTGCCAGGCCATGTGAGCCGAACACACTGGATGTCCTGTGAACACGTGCAAACCTGTTCCGCCTGGCACCCAGTATGACTCGCAATCCAGATTGCCAAGCCACCTGATGGCCTCCCCCTCCCACCCCATTTGGCAGGGATTTCAAATACTTCAAACCCTCTCCTAGACTGGGTGACCCTCGCCCATGTTTCCTGGAAGAGGAGTATATCACATCCACCTACTAGGTAATCCCAATCAGGAGAACCTTCCTTGTTTGCAATTCCTGCCACATTCCAGGAGAGAATTCTCAACCCTGGGTCAGGTGGCAGGTTGCCCTGGCCTCCGGTAGGAGGTCGCGGAGTGACCATGGGTGGATTAGCATCTAGGGGACCAATGCCGCAGACCGCGATGGCGGGAGGCCCGGCCAACTCCGCCGCCCCAGTTTGCAAAATATGGGCAGGTCCGATGTTAGGTGAAGGTCCCAGTTGGCACAGACTATCGTCCGAGTCAACCCATCGCTCTTTAGCGGTATCCTGCCAGGTGAGTTCAGTCACAGGGACTATACCTGCTCCCACACGTCTTTGCACATCATCCACCATCTTCCCCGGACGAGACAAGATTTCCCTGGTTTGTGGTCAATCGACCAGATCCAAACAGGAAAACCTGTTATGATGTATGAAATTAGCCTGGGCAGGTGGTAAGGAGTGCCTTGGTCTATAGCGGGAACCATCTACAGCAAAGCCTACCCTAGTCCACCCCTTCTCACTCCCTGCCACCGTGTTGCTATCACTAGGATAGAAGTATGAGAGGGGTACAAGTTCAATTTTGGACTTGTCAGGCCTTACAAGCCAATTGCAGATGTAATTTGCAACGTGTGGGCTCTTGAAGCTTAGAATGATACAATCCCCTGCCCTGTTCTTTAAAGTAGGGCCAATCCATGGAATCCTCCTTACCATCAGAACCTCACCTTTCAAGTTTGGAGGCAGCGGCCTATTAATACTAAGCCAGCTTATGACCTTGTTACGTAGAGAGTCTTGGGTCTCCCTTACACCACCAGTTAGCTCAGGAACTCCCACCATAATTGCCGTATATGGAACTGCTTCTGGGGGCAGGTTAACCACCCTGCGCCTATCAGGGGGGGGAGCGATACCATCAGTCGGGCCATTTATGGAACCCACTACCGCCCCTGTTTGCGACGCCAATTGCGGCGCAGGGGGTGGCTTGGATCTCCTGGGAGCCGGAACAGGGGGCCTAGGCGCTGGGGGTAACAAAGTGCGCGCCTGAGAAGCAGACGCACCGTTTGTACTCAGCGATGCCCTATTGGAGACCTGGGGCAATACAGAGGGAAGTGAGCTATTCCCAGGTGGATCCCCGGTAGCTATGGGAGCATTTGTAGCTAAGCCAGGGCTTTTCCTAGTGTGGTTGTTTTCCAGGGACTGGAGTAGATTCTCTATGGCGTCCAGTCTAGCTGAGATGGGAGTTAACAGATTCTTAATAATAACTGTAAGCGAATTGATTATTGTATCTGTACTATTAGAGGATACCCCACCGAAGATAAATGGGCCCGCCGCCAATGATATTGGCACAGGAACTGGAGAGGCCATGAGATCCGGCCTGGACCCAGATAAAACAAGCTCCGGGGAAACCGAAATATCTGTGCTTTCTTCGAGGGATGATTCAGTTATATCAATTTTTGCCCTTTTTGCCCTCTTTATTTCCCTGGGCCTTTTCCTTTTTAAAGGCTGTACCACCCCACTATCTGCAGGGTCTATAAGCAGGACCGCCTGTCCCGCTTCAGGCGTGTCTGATCCCATATTATCCAGAATAGCAGAATGGTCAGAAGTCCCAGATGGCCGTGAAGAGTTTCGATCCCTCTGCGTTAAAGGCGTTCTTAGCTGCTGAAGGACCGACTCAATAGTCTGATCAATGCTGTCCAATAATGTCATATGGGTAACGTCCACAGGGATGGGTGTACTAGCATCAGTTGAGAGAGATTCCCCATTGTCCAAGAACACACTTTCGGGATCCATCTCAAGGTGAGAGTCCGTGGCTAGGTGACATTTACTAATTTGGGAACTCGCCTTGGGGAAGAATTTTTCCAGAGTGCTTACGCCTTGTTGAGCAGACTTACTCCGTAAGGCTCTGGACGCCATTATGGGGTAAGTAATAGGGCAATTCAGCGGGGGCGTTAGAGGGGAAGCCCGGTCCGGTCTCTGCCGGCCTAAAACGGCCCGCCCTTTGCCCGGGCTTAGCCCCGCGCTTCGTCCCGCGCGCGTCCTGCGTGCGCGTTAATGGGCGGGGCTAAGTAGGGAGGAAGGGGGAGGGCGGGAAGAGTCGCAGGTGCGCTGCTGTCCTGAGCGCTACTCCTGCTGGGACTCGCAGTCCCGCCCTCACAGTCCACACAGCCCCTTACAATCCTGGGGGACCAAATTGCCACAAAGCGCTACTTGCCGCTTTACTCCCGCTTTCTCCCGCCTCAAGGAACTCCTGGTAGGCTCTGTCACTCTCCGGCTACGAGCGGCTCCCGCGGAGCGGGGGCCGTGAGCAGTGTTTTATGCAGCAAGAGCAAGCAGAGGAGGGAGGAGGGGGGAGGGCGGGAAGAGTCGCAGGTGCGCTGCTGTCCTGAGCGCTACTCCTGCTGGGACTCCCAGTCCCGCCCTCACAGTCCACACAGCCCCTTACAATCCTGGGGGACCAAATTGCCACAAAGCGCTACTTGCCGCTTTACTCCCGCTTTCTCCCGCCTCAAGGAACTCCTGGTAGGCTCTGTCACTCTCTGGCTACGAGCGGCACCCCTGTGGTCTTGCCCTGCCCCGTAGTTTGCATCAGGTCCACGGGGGGCACGAAGGGACTTTCGGGGACCATTCCGCCTTTGTATGTACTAACTATCTTGCTGTAGCTAGTGCAGGCGTTCCTATTATTGTGGTAGGAAGTTGTTGGTGTTTCTGTGGAGTTTTGGGATTATGCCCTCAGATGGGTGCAAAGGACACTGTGTGTGGACAGTTACAAGTTTCTCTGAAACAAAAGCACGTATCTCATTAAGGCATGAGTATACTTTACCAAAGTTAATTTTAGTGCTAGACGGGTTCACGGATCGGGGGACAAATGTTGTAAGAGCGATAGTGACGCTAGCTTGAGTGGTTTTGTCCCTGTTTATATATTGCACGTTCCTTTGTGCCGAGTATTTATGTGACCTTGATCTTCCCTGAAGCTCCAGTTCGCCGTCACACCGCTCTGGATCAGAGCCCCTCCACTGGCTGGGTGGGCGCTGGTAACATGCCTCACGAGTTTTGGAGTAAGGCACGGTCCCATGCTGCATGCATTATTGTTGGTAAATGTTCAATGGGGAGGTGCGACAGTGCTGGGGATATGTACATCTAGGATTTGAGAGCACCGAGTCGTTGCCTTTTATGTTTGTCCTCGAGGAAGGATTGGTATTGAGTGGATTTGGTACTGATATAAACTTTAATTAGGGACCGGGTGTACTATTTGCAAGGTTTTATTTCCGTAGTATAGTGTACTGCCATGGGCCCACGTTCTATCCCTGGGCCGGCATCTCGAAGCTTCCAGCGGCGGTGGCATTCCAGCTCTCGTGGGTGCTGGGGCTCGTGGGATGGGCGGTCGAGTGAGCCAAGCCGGCCGCTCCGGCCTTTTAGGCGGCAGAACAGTAGTGAGTCGCTTGTAGTTCCCCATTGTGCACGATTTTCAGTTATGCGGGGGAACAGGGTTCGAGGCTTCATTACGCCCCGAAGGTGTCAGGCGCTTCACAAAAAGGACAGAGCTGATACATGAGAGCACTATAAGCGAACAACTTACACATTCTAACGCTAAGTCACATGAAACAAGGTGACAAACGTGGGCAAATAATACATGATGTAATTAACGGTGCATTACAGGGGGAATAAGTGGAAAGGGTGCAAATTACAAAAGCATACAACGTACAAGTAGAGGTATAAGACGGCATTACATGGCAGCCAGCCAAACACAAGAACTAAAGTTACGTAAGCATTGGTGGCACTTGTGCAAGGACAGGAAGCAAACACGATGTAAGAGGTAGCAAGCAGGTTACAAGATAAAAGTGTAGTGTGCATGGTACAATAGAGTACCAAAGATAGGTAGAAGGATAAGACTGCAATAATGACAGCTCTCAATTCACAAGTCACTGGGAAGATCTTCCATAGTCAAGGGGTATCGAACTTGCTATAAATTTGGGTCTTCCTTAACATTATAGAAAGGGCACAAGTTATTTTGGAAGTGTCTCTAAAGGAGGAGAACTTTGAGGTCAGCTTGAAGGCCTGGGATGAGGATGTGTTTCTGAGTAGTATGGTTAGGGGACGAGTTATGATGTGATTCTAATCACACAAACCTAAGTGCAATGGTCATTTTGACTTAGCATTTGAAGATGTGACTTAGTGTCAAGACAGGATACTACACTACTACCTCTGTGCCTGGAGGTACGCAAGTGATTGCCCCACCCAACTCCTTACGAGATTGTAATTGGGCAATCTAGTTATCGTAACTGACAATCAGGGTTGGGCTTGGAAGCGTGGGGGGCATTGCTGGCCCCTGCCTCATTGCAGGGAATATATATTGGTATTGAGGGGGGGCAGGGCTTCTAATGGATGTTTTATGTGTCACATACAGGAACCGCGCTGGAGAACCGCCCGACCCACATGGGGGGCCACATGACCTATCAACAGGTATAAGGGTCATAGCATACTGGGGGGCAATGAGCCAGGGTCTGGGACACCCATTTTCTCCCCAAGCGTCATTACTGTCCCTGTGGTTGGGGCGTGCAGGTTACGCCCCATGGAAATAATACATTGGTAGTCAACTGGTGAATGTGAGCAGGGTAGGTAGTTCCTGTGCAATAATGGGATGTTTTCGCATTTAGAACAACTGAAGAGTCTGGGCAATTTCTTTATTTACTAGACAATAACTGGGGTGTTCTCTCGGTAAGCAGTGAAAGAGTGTGGGCAAATCTTACATCCCCTGTGACAAATTTGATATGCGTGTATTTTTAAACAAAGGGTGTGTCTGGGCATATCATACATCCCATGTGCAGTAATGGAATGTGTTCTTTTGTACAACAACTGGTGCGTAAGTAAGGGGCTCTGATACTGGCGATCAAGTTAGCGATAGGTTTACCAGCCTATGCTGGGTAGGGGCTGTTTTCTTGGATTTGTTCTCTTCCAGAAACGCACGGGTATCGTTTGCTAATGGTCAAACCACGCTTAGCTGACCCGCCTGCCAGGGCCTAAAGCAGGTACAGGGGAAGAACACACTGGGGCCAGTGTGTGGTGTTCTGGGTCAGCACTTCAGGAATGGAGTGTAACCTGTTTTCTAATTTCAGGTCAATCGGATCAAGTACCCAGGCACCACTCTGAAAAGGACAGGTGGGAAAGGAAGCATTTAATTGCCAGAGTGTGCTCCGGGCCAGGAGCCGGTATGCTGTTCCTGGTTAAGTGATGGGTCACCCCACAGGGGCTGCAGTGACTGCCCGGACTTTATCTACATGGGTACATTGTGACTACAGGAGGACTTCTTATTCATGTAGCACGTTAGTCCTCGATTGCAACATTAATTTGTTTACTGCAGGGGAGAGACTCAAACACATTTTCACCTGCCGTATTAAGACCCAGCATTAGACAAGCTTGTTATGCGTGATATGCAAGTTAGTTACTGCCTCCGGGATAGCAATTTATTTAATTACCTTGGCACAGATGCACCTGGGAGCCTCACAAGGAGGGCAGGATAAGAGATTATCACTCTATAGTATTATGGGGCATGTCCTTTTGACATGTACTAGAGGTTAGTACATGTAGATAGGTGGCTTATTTTCCCAAGCATCTGTCTAGCAGGTGATGCCTTGCATCCCTTGATAGGGCTCGTAGGAGTGCATTACGCTCGAAGTGCAGCTAATAGATTTGTGTTAACAAAGCTTTGGATGGCTCTACTCAGCTACTGTTGAACCCCGTTATGTTGCTGTGCGGAAATTTACCGGACACAATAAAATACAAAAGTACTTCTTTTATGTCATAGCAATCCACCTGTGTCACACAAGGGGGAGGGGCCCTTTCCTTGTTTCCCCGCCTAGTGTTGCGGGGTACACACTTGTCAACTGGTAACTATTAACCCCACAGGTGAGAGAGTCTGCCTGGGCTTCCGTAAGTGTGGCTAGGACCCGCCACTGCTATTTTCAGCAGCAAGTTCACCGACGCTCTATTTACAGGATGGTTGGTTCTGGTGCGTGCACCGTCCCTCATTTGTCACTCCATAACACTATCTGGCTTTCAGAGATGACTGCTACAACAGCCAAGGGGTAAGTCAAGATCATTGGTGACTTTTCCTTTGGTTTCATTGGTTGTTGTAATTTCTGGTGCCCAGAATATTTATACACTTTTGTTCAGCCTACACAGGCAGGTGATTTCCGCAGGGGCCTAGCTAAGCCTGCGGGCAGGCAGGGGCTTGCACAACCAAGGTGATTACTTTAGGACAAGAACGCACCAAGTGATGGAGGCTCAACTCCATTCTAGACAGACAATTGCACCTGCGCAAGCGCCAGTGAGCTAGGCAGTAGTGGGAGCTGCCAGTCAAATTGTGAGTTGGGGTGCAAGAACCTGAGGAGAACGTGGGGTCAACTTATAGGGCTTCAATGATTGAAGAAGTTTGTTGGCGGTCCGACTGCCCACAAAGGGTCAGGTGTTTTGCGTTCATGTGTTTCCCCCCTTTTATATGACTAAGACACATGGACACCCGTTTCGATGTCACTTCTCACAGGGCAGGTTAGTCCCTAAGGTGGGAAATGGCCTTTGACTAACATATGACTCACTATCTTGTACTGTGTCACCATTACTACTATATGTATCAAGGGGCACAGGTGGATAATGGGGTCCGGGCACCTGTAGGTTGGCACACCACGATGTGGTGCAGTGTCTAAGGATGGGCACCACACGCTTATTGCCTCAAACCTGGTGACACCATTGCATCGGGCACCAGGGTTAATTTGTAAATAACTGAAGTTGTCTGGTCTATGTGGCAAAGTATGAACCAGGGATGAAGACCACAATGACCACACGGGGCAAATTAGCAACCAGTGGGGGACAGGTAAACGCCAGTGGTCGGAAATCCTCCTGGCCTGGGCAGGGAGCTTGGCAGGGGAGGCGTTGGAGCCTGCGCGCAGGAAGTCTGCGCTATGCGCAATTTCACTGGGCAGAGGAGTCTCGGCCCATTAGACCTGGGTGCTACACGCCAAATTCACAGGGTGTGTTGTGACGGAAGGGTACATCTGCCCAGTATAAGCATGGACCGATTCTTGCTGGTTAGGGAAGAGGCCCTAGAAATAGCAGGATGTAAGTAGGAGTGCCGGCCTTGGTGGGGGCCCTGGCTGAGACGGTCGCCACACCCAGGGCTGTGGCGGAGTTACAGGGCGATCCAGAGGCAGAAAGGTACTCAGGTGTCTGATTATTTATGCTTCATGTATGTTGCTGCAAGAGGGCTGGTGAGTGGGCCGATACTGGCACTATGCGGGCCGACCGACACGTCCCCGCAGGGGACCCTCATAAGAGGGCGGACCCCTTAGTGCCACAAGATGGCACACGGGGCAGCCCAGTTTTCCGCGACCCCTTTCGGGTCCCGTCGTCACTTCCGGCCGTGTTGGGGGGCGGGGGAGAGGTATAAATTCCTCCCCCGCCCACCTGGTGGCCTCTTTGTCCCCTCACCCTGTCGCCGTTTCCCTCCCTACCGCGTACCCGGCCCTTCAGGGTGGGGGGAACTGTCTTCTAAATCTTTTTATTTGTGTTGCAGGTGGAGTTACAGGGCGATCCAGAGGCGGAAAGGTACTCAGGGGTACCCCCTTCAGGAGCACAAAGGGTGCTGAGGCCTAATATCCCCAGGAAGTCTGTGCGGTGGACCCTGGGCTGCGACGGCGCCCCGCTATCCTGCGGGCGGTTGGAAACCTGTACAACCGGGGGTCGCTTGAACGCTTTGCCCCTCGTAGGGGGGGGCGTGAGCAAGAGGGTGGACCAATGGTTCAGCGGAAGTGGGAGTGGCTATCCCTCACCACAACCGCTAAGCAACGATTGGCTAAGGCCACGATGCAAGTTGGCCCTTCAGGTGGTAGGCCGCGAGGGGCGGCTTGCCTTTGGATCGCCTGTAAGATAACCCACCCTGTTGGCATATGTGTATGCTAATAAACCTGCAGCGACTTTTCTCCAACAAAAAAGTTGTCTTGTCTGATTATTTATGCTTCATGTATGTTGCTGCAAGAGGGATGGTGAGTGGGCCGATATTGGCACTATGAAGGATATCCGAGCCTGCCCTCTCCAGGCATTCTCCTGATGCTTTACCCTGATTAGTTCCTATCTGGAAAACCCCACTAAGCTACCCACTTCACTCAGCAAGTCACTATACCACAGTGGAGTTCGGTCCATTAAACTGCCAGTCCACCCTAAAAAATATGTTGCCTCCCTCCAAGCCTTAACTACGGTCTAATTATGTGTCGGTAAGCCCCGTTATACAACCTTTCAGTGCAGGATATCTTCATATTGTCCCTGTTTCATTGCATATCTGTCCATTCGATAGACCTGCTCCTGTTGATCAGAGAAGACCCAGTAGCTCACCACCAACAGTTGCTTAGCCAAATATTATAATTTAATATTGTAATATTGGGAACCCACAAACCTCCCTTATACACTCCCCTTTGTAGCTTGTGCAGTGCAATTCTTGAAGTCGAGCCCTGCCATAGCAATGTGCAATCCTCCTGGTTTCTTTTATCGAAAGTCCGCGGGGGAATCTTGAATGGGGTGTTTTTGAACACATACAATAGATGCAGAAGGGACATAATTTTGTAGAGAGGCGATCTCCCCATTAGCGAGAGAGGTAATGATCACCAGTTGGCTACATCACCCCTTAACCTATCAAGCTGCAGGGCCACAGTCAGGCAAAGAAAATCTTGTGGGTCTCCAGTGTCATTTATATACCCACATTTTTGAAGTTGTTGTACACTACCTCAGCCGTACAGTCAGATGGAAGCCTAGGCTCTCCTTGTGCTATGGGAAAACCACTGATTTCCGCCAAACGTTTAGAAAGATGTCAGCCACATAAAGTGATATATGCTCCACCCAGCTACCAGGTGCCTGTATTCCTTGATTCCGTGTATATGGGGGTCTCCACACACCCAATCCGCCGGTGGCTCCAGAGCAAATGAAAAAATCATACGCAAGAGGGGGCAACATCGAATTGACCAGGACACGTGCCAGGGGAGACCGATAAAGGAGGCGAACCCACCCGCAGTATTTTCGGCCGAAACCCATTCTGGACAGTACAGCAAAGATGAAATTCCTCTCTATATTATCGAAAGCCATCCTGGCATCTAGGGCCATGAAGACCACCACCCCCTGTTGGCTGATTCCGTCATTTGGAGCACCCCGTAAAGGCACTGCAAGTTCACACGGGTGCTTCTGTGAGGCATGAAACCAGACTGGTCTGGATGCACCAGGGAGGTAATCACCTTGCAAAGTCTAGTCGCCAGGATCTTAGTTATAACCTTAGCTTCGAAACTGAGAAGTGGGATCGGTCTATAAGAGATGCACTCCATTGGAGTGCATCTCCACCACACTACACCACTCCGAAGTGGAGTGGTGTGGCTCACTGGTTTGAGGCGGCAGACCTGTAAGCAGAGAACGGCCCGGTCCAGGGTTCAATTCCCGACGCGGCAGGGTCTTGGACCAGGGTCAACGGACTTGATAATTCTCGCCTCAGTGCCTACTCTAACCAGGGAACACACTCGGCAACTCTGGGCATTAAGCTTGCCTCATCTCTACAACGGCCCCCCACAGATGCTGGGGATGCCTGGTTTCACCCTGGAGATACCCAGAAAGGGACCATCTCACAGGGGAAACCAGGACGGGTTCCCCAGCGGTCTACAGCGCCAGGACACTCGGGTCGAGTAACAGTGCGCTTTACAAGAATCCCACATTTACATTGGTAGTTTACCAGTCTTATGAAGCACCACAATAGTAGGCATTCTCTGATCTTTGGGTAGGTAACCCACTGTGCCCGCTGCTTGGAACATGTCCAGCATTGGTTTGGCCACTCTGGTCGCGCAAAGTTTGTATAATTCTACTGGCAGCCCATTTGAGTATGTCACCTTGCTGGATTGCAAGTTACGGATAGCGGCTATCACTCTCTTCTTCCGTTAGATCTAAGTCCAATCTCTCCCGGTCGTCACCTGCAAGTAAACGTAGATATACATTATGGAGAAAGGCCACGCACTCTTCCTCCATCTTAGCTGTATTCAAGGTATATACCCCTTCATATTAATTGGCGAATGTCTCTGCTATTTGGGCGTTAGATATCCACTTTACTCCCTCTTGTTTAGTCACCCCAAGCACCCAGGAGCTGGCCTGATCTCTCCTATCTAACCAGGCCAGTAATTTACCAGCCTTGTCGCCCACATCCTACAGTCA
This sequence comes from Lissotriton helveticus, assembly GCF_964261635.1. NCBI lineage: Eukaryota > Metazoa > Chordata > Amphibia > Caudata > Salamandridae > Lissotriton > Lissotriton helveticus. The sequence continues at coordinate 1,965,237,360 of NC_136061.1, read as the reverse complement.
GCGTTGCGTTGCCAAAGCATGACTCCTTGCCCTATTCTCTGCCAGGGCTCTGAGTTCATACTGTGTAAGCCTCAGTAGATGGGCGTGGGCCGGCGTACCATTTGTTATCTCCCTATCCTCCAAGGCCAACACATCTTTCTCAACCGACTCACACTCCAGCCTTTGTTCCTTTTTTTCTCTCCTATTAAGGACTGAACCTGGCCTCGTAGGACAGTCTTAAACATTTCCCAGAGATCACAGGCCGACTCCACAGAACCTTGCTTTTCTTTACAGTAAAGATCAGTCCCATTCCGTATTTTGTCACTCATACCCTTGTCTCAAAGATACCAGGTAGCTATTCAAGAAACCTGTGAAAATTCCCTGTGAGGCCCCTGTAGGAGAACTCCTATGGGAGAGTGCTCGGAGATGCCTCTTGCATTGTGCGATGCCTGCTTGAATTTGGCAGCAGTATTAGTATGCGTAAAAATGTAGTCAGGGCGAGAAAAGCAATTGTGAGCCAGATTGATTAGTCGCCAAAGATCGACCAGTCCCAACGACCTACAAAGGTACACAGTGGGCCTCTCCCTCCCCTGAGTGCTGCCCCACCCACTCTGTCTGCCTCAGGATCAATCATATTGTTCATGTCCCCACCTAAGTCCAGTGTTCCAGGTGGCATTGCTAATAGCAGAGAACCCGCATCTGGAACAGTTGCCGCATACAGATGAGGTGGGACATAAAAAGAACAAAAGTGGATCGTCTGACCCTCTTAGCCGCCGGTTACTACCACATATTTGCCCTGCAAATTGTTGTAAATAGCGGAGGCAGGTAGAAGTTTGGAAGTAGTTTATTGGCAGGAGACAGCTTATACAACCACCAACAACAAGTACTCAGTCTAACTGTACATCTCCAAGTATGTAGAATGTTGAGGTAAGAAAGAACCATAACAATTCTAATAGAACGTGTAAAGGTAGGATGCTACACACCTTCCCCCCTAAAAAAAAACTAAAAAAAATAAGAAAGAAATGGAAAAAAAAACAAATAAAACAAAAAATCAATGAAAATAGTCACGCAACTTTACAGGAGAGTGTTTAACACGGACACTTTTTCTTAAAGCAAAATCATTGGAAAAGTCAGCATTCTGTATGATAACATTGTCACTATTTACATTGTCTACCCCACTAGATGGTTCCCCATCTTGATCGCAATTATCAGACATGGGAATACGGTTGTCTACATTATGACTCTCACATCCAAAAGTGTCTAACAGAGGTGAGTAAGAGTCATCATTTTGTTCAACAGGACCATTAGGTTTAGAGACAGAATGATCATCGGCGGGAAGATAACTGGGAGATAATTTTGTGCTCGGATTCAACTCTTTACATAAAGAAATCCTCCTGAAGTTCCATATTTTGCCCCCATCAACCCTTACAGCTTTGGAGAACACTTCGGTAATCCTGCAAGGATCAGACCACTTGTTCCATCTGTTACCGAACACCCTACCAAACTTGACACGCACAAAATCACCAACTTTGACCTTCCTGCAAACACTTTTTGATGACAAAAATGTAGCCCTCATTTTTTCTTGATATTTCAAAACTCTATCCTTAACCTTATCAGGATCCAAAGAGGATTCACATGGTAGCTTAACCTTCATCCACCAGGGGAGTAGTTTGGATCCAGGCTTCCTACCTCTAAGTAGTTCAAACGGAGATAAACCAGTAACGGAATTAGGTGAAGTGCGATATGAGAGTAACGTTGCACGTAAAGTTTTCCTCCAATCTAAATTGCTTTTGATAGCTAACTGTATGGACTCTTTGATGACTCTATTGAAGCGTTCAGTTGGACCATTGCTCTGGGGGTTGTAATTAGACACCCTTTTGTGCACAATGCCACACCTCTGAAGAAAAGATGAAAATTCTTCACTAACAAATTGTGGACCATTGTCCGACACAACCTCTGCTGGAATGCCTTCCCTACAAAAAACTTCATCTAGAAATTGAATCACCTGAGTGGAACCAACCTTGTCAACAATCTTTAATTCCGGCCATTTAGAATAATAGTCAATTAGAACTAACCCGAACACATTTTTGTGAGTGGATAAATCAAGAGGACCGATTATATCAATGCCTACCTTATTCCAGGGACAAGAGACAAATTCAATGGGAGAAACATCTACAGCTAAAGGTTTGACAGTTTTGTCGCTTTTAGCACAAGGAGAGCATGAACTAACCCATTTATCGACCATTTTATCTATACCGGGCCACCAGTAAAATTCACGAATGCGTCTTTTGGTGCTTGACATGCCCGTATGGCCTTCATGAGCCATAGAAATGATTTTTACTCTTAAGGAAACAGGAGGAACAATCTTATTGCATCTAATTATGAAACCATGATCAAACATAAGCTCATCTTTTACCTTGAAGAAAGAGAGAATATCACTAGACAAATTTCGTTCCTGGGGCCAACCATACTGTAAATACCTTGTAACTAAAGGCAGGATAGAATCATTCGCCATAGCTTCCATCCAATCAGTTTCAGAAATGCTATCAGAAGAACCTACAGCACTGCATTCGTTAACATCATCAATGTTAAAAACAACATCGGAATCATCTTTTAATTCGTCAGAGCAAATGGAGTTGACTAAAGGCAACCTGGACATGCAATCGGCGTGAACATTTAAACGACCGGGGACATACTCAACCACACATTGGAACTCTTGTAGCTTTGCTGCTAAGCGTGCTAAACGCGCAGTTAGAGTTCTACCACCACCAGCCGCTAACATGTTAATTAAAGGTTTATGATCAGTCCTTAGACGAAATCTAGTTCCCCAGAGAAACTGTCTAAAGTGCTCGGAGGCCCAAGTGCATGCTAACAACTCTTTTTCAATGGTAGAATAGTTGTACTCAGCTCCCCGCAAAGTCCTTGAAGCATAAGAGACTACATATTCTTCTCCGTAGTCTTTCTGCATTAAAACAGCGCCTAAGCCTACGTTGCTTGCATCGACACACACTATACATTCTTTTCCAAGATTAAATGGCCTCAAGAAAGGAGCATTGGTAATTTCCTGTTTTAGTAAATCAAATGAATGTTGTTGATCATTGTTCCAAGAAAATTTTATATCTTTTTTTAATAACAGCCTAAGAGGATGTACTTTAGAGGCATAATCTTGAACAAATTTGCTGTAAAATTCGGTGAGACCCAAAAATGAAACAAGTTGTTCCTTATTCGAAGGTGCTGGTGCTTTAGATATACTTTTGATGTGATTGAGTTTAGGTTTAATGCCAAAAGAAGAAATTTCATGACCAAGGTATTCAACTTTACTTTGTCTAAATTTGCATTTGGACAATTTCAATGTCAAACCTTTTTCTTGAACACTCTTTAGAACTTTTACCAAATTTTTATCATGATCCTCAAGATCTTTCCTATGTACTAAGATATCATCCTGGAAGGCGATCGCTCCCTCACAACTTTCTAATACATTTTTCATGAGCCGTTGGAACACAGATGCTGCACTGGCTAGACCAAAAGGCATTCGACAATATTGGAACATGCCTTCAGGTGTAATGAACGTAGTCAGAAATTTTGATTCTTCGTGCAGAACTACCTGATGATAGGCGCTGGTTAAATCAAGTGTGGAAAAAATACACGCGCCTGAAAGAGTGGAGATTAGTTCATGTATATGGGGTAAGGGATGTCTATCGATCCAAATCTCCTTGTTTAGACTGCGAAGGTCTACACATAAACGAAGTTCGCCATTACTTTTAAGCGATAAAACTACTGGCGAAACCCAAGGAGATGATTCTACGGGTTCAATTATTTTCTTGGCAACAAGATCCGACAGGATCACTTTTAATTTGTCGCGATAGGCCAAAGGTACATTTCTGACCTTGTGTCGAATAGGAATGGCTGACTCTTTAAGGACAATACAGTGTTTAAAATTGGCAAAAAACCCCAAATTATCATTAAAAATAGAGGGAAATTCATTCTTCAATCGAGCAACAAAATCATTCTCAGGTGGAACTACATAAACAGGAGGAGAGGCATTGGGGTCAAGTTTAATCCCTAAATCATGTTGGTGAGGCCAACACAAGATAGATGCACCTTTAGCGGCAACACCTTTCCTCTATTAGTTCTATCTTTAAATTTAATGTCAGCCAACATGTAACCCTCAAGATCAATTTTCTTTCCAGTATATCCCCCAGGATGTATATCAGGAGGTAACAACTTTGTTGTGCTCCAATATCTGTCAAAAATATTTCTGCCTATAATGGTGTACCAGGCACAAGAATCAATAAGCATGGATATTTCTTCTCCATTAATGAAAGTAATATCACTAGGAAAACCCTTACATTCAGTATCACCCACACATAACATAGTGTTAATTTCAGATGGTTGTTCAAGATCATCACATTCGTCATAAGACAAATAATTTACTTTCTGTGGAGACTTACACATTTTGTTAAAATGGCCTGGTTTTTTACATTTAATACATATTTTGTTCAATGCAGGACAACCTTTATAGTTTCCTTCATGGTCATTAGCTCCACATCTGTAACATATAATTTGAGACTTCTTATTAAAGAATCTGTTATCTTTCCCAAAGTTTTCTTTTCTAGAAGGAAAAAATTTAGGTTTCCTATAATTGGAAGTATTTTTTACTAATGAAACTTCAGGAATTATTACTTTACTTTTTACATCTTGACCTCTTATTTCATTCACGAATAACTCGGATTGTTCAATGCCCTTGGCAATGTTTAACACAGCACTAAGGGAGGATTCGGTGCCCATCCACAACCGTTCTTGTATCTTTTTACTCTTAGTGCGCATCATGATTTGATCTCTCAAGACTTGTTCAAAATTTATAGTCTCGAAAGAACAAGAACCAGCTAATGTGCGCAAGGCAGCTACATAACTTTCAATGGATTCATCATCTCTTTGTACCCTGGAATAAAATTTAAATCTTTCCATGACAATATTGATTTTCCTTCCAAAACGGATGCTAAGTTGCTTAACAACAATTTCAAAAATATTTAAATCACCAGAACCTATATTCTCAACAGGAGGCAAATTTTCTAATTCTTTTAGTCCTGCACCACCTAAACAGTTCTTTAATAAAGCAAGCTTTCTTTTTGGAGAACAACCATCCTCCTCTATTACGTCTACATATGCCAAAAATGTTGGAAACCAAAGATCCCATTCTACCTTGGGGTCACCAGCTGAGGGTAAAAAATGTGCAGGTGAGGTAATAGACATTTTTTTTTTTAAAGTACATGAGTAAAATAATGAACAAAAACAATAAAAGTAGTCACCGTTGTCTAGGCAATAGGTAAAGTCTGATGTAGGTCGAAGATGCAAATTGCGAATCTGCTTCAAAGCGAGTTTGTTGAAGAAAACGATGTTCCAAGTTCTACTTGTGGAGAAATACTGTGGGAAAACGCTCTAGTTGTGATGTCTGATTATAAAGTGCACTCTTGCGCGGACTTTCGATCTTTAGCGCTCTTGCGCGGACTTCCGACCTTTGCTAGAGAAGGTTGCTATGGATACCAAGACTTGAAGATGGCCGCTGGAACGCAAACATCGGATTATGCGTGAGGACGTGGCAAATGACGATTGCGCTACGTGATGACACAACGAGTCATGGAACATTGAGAAGAGCGGAAATCCAGGCGCGCTGAACAACGAGTTCCAAGCTCGAGGTTGAAGACACGAGCTGAACAGTTTCAGTAAGTTTTAAAAAAATGCATATTAGATTGACACTCTAAAATAGTTATAAAAATAGTGTGAAAGTCGGAAAAAAAAATAGGGATTTTGAAGCAGTTTCACAAGAAGTGACAGAGAAGTCAACACCACGTTTTAGGCGTTTCAACAGTAAGATTATGAATGAAATGCAGGTAGTATGAATGAAAGCGCTGTCTCCAAACATCATTTCAAGAAAAAAAATCTTGTAGAAGTGAGTTCTTTCCTTTTCTTGCTTCTCTTGCTTCTATATCCCGATCGTCGCCAAGATTATGTTGTAAATAGCGGAGGCAGGTAGAAGTTTGGAAGTAGTTTATTGGCAGGAGACAGCTTATACAACCACCAACAACAAGTACTCAGTCTAACTGTACATCTCCAAGTATGTAGAATGTTGAGGTAAGAAAGAACCATAACAATTCTAATAGAACGTGTAAAGGTAGGATGCTACACAAATCATTGCATGTGGAGTGTACAGTAATGGGCACCGAGTACTTGAGCAGTATGCCCACCCCTCTGGAGTCAGTGGTGTACCCTGAGTGAGCTGTAATCATATATCCAAATCTGTCAAGAGCCTTGTATCGTGTGCCCCCACTGTCTCCCGGATCAGGGCCATGTCTGGGGAGTGCCTTTTCAGTAGCTGCAGCACAAGCCGGTCTGATCCGTGGGGGGTGCTCTCAAACTCCCTCACCTCCTCCCCTCTCCCCTCCAGTTTTGTGCTGTGGTGATACATTCAGATACCTAAAAACTCAAACATCTGTATTGTTCCCTTAACCTCCCCCCTCCCTGCTACCCTGTTGAGTGGGTGTGAAACAGCCCACCACCCAAACATGCAGAGTGCCTGTCGCCCCAAAACGAGCATAGTTAAACGTGGGTAGGCTTCACTTACACCACTGCCAAAATTGCACTATGAATTAATCCCCTGTTAAAGTACTACCTGCACAGGCCTCATAATGCTGTCAACATATTCAGCCCTACTAGTAGTTCCATCCCTCCACCCCCAGCAATCAAATGTATACAATACCCCATGTCTATGCAGTCGTGGTACGAACAGGGATCGCTCACATGCCCCTGGAGGAGTCTGGAGACAGGAGTCTATCAGCCTGGCTCCATGATCTGTCCTCCGAGCCCGGGCCCCTGACATCTCTGTTCTTTATCCCTTTTATGCTCACTGGCTGCCTGCCCTCCACCCAATTCCAGGCCTCTTCTTGGGAGGTGATATACCATGTCTTGCCTTCAGATATAATGTGCAGCTTAGCTGGAAACATCATCATATACTTTATGTCTTTGTCTCATAGTGCTTGTTTCACTGCTTCAACGCTCCTCTGTTGTTTCTGCACTTGCAGAGTAAAATCCAGGAACAGTCGCGAGGTCGCATTGTCTAAATGCAGATCACTATGTGCTCGCCCCGCCTGAATGATCTCGTTTCGATTTCTGTAGTTGAACATTCTAGCAATTATCGTATGCTGGAGGCACCTAGTTTTGGGAGTGGGCCCAGCGCTCTATGTGCCCTTTCAATCTAAAAGAATTTGAGCAGACTCTATTGACGCAGGGTGTTTAGAAACAAGTCTTTGAAAAACAGGTCTACGCTTGGCCCCTCCAATCCCTCAGGGACTCCCACAACCCTGATGGTGTTTCTCCCCACTTGAGCTTCGATCCTCGTTGTGAGAGTTGCATTTTACCTTGATAGTGTCTGAACCTGCTCTTCCAGCCTCTTGGACGTAGGCTGGAGGCCGGCAATCTGTGTTCTGCAGATTTAACTTTGTCTGAGTTGGTACGGACATCTGCTCTCAGGAGGTTGACATCTATTGCTACAGCATCCGGTTTTGACTCCAGGGTACCACACAATTCTTGACTGTCTTCCGTTATGTTGCACAGGGAAGGTTCCTCTCCAATTTGAGAGCTTTGTCCCCCACTTTCTGCCAGAGTTCGGGGTTTTGCCATGGCTACGGTGTATTTATCAGGCTTATTTGTTTGTGTGGGCTTGATCCCACAATTTCTCACCATGCATGTGTGACCGGCCCTCTGGGGCCCTGTCTCTCCCAGTTTTCATTGGGGCCCGGTGTGAGCACAACCTTGGGTTCAGGCCACCTCTTCTGAATAGCTGCTCTCACCGGGTTCCTGTGTGACGGTGGATCCTATGCTCCTCTTTGCCAGGAAGAGGCCAGGCAGACACAAACCCAAGGGGAGCCGCACTACTAACGCTGTCCAGTCCTCAGCCTCCGATGCTGCTCTGCCCTTGCCGCTCAGCTCCTTATACCAGGCCAGCAGTGTGGCAGGGCAACACTGCGGTAGTGCTGTGTGGGGTGAGGCCACCACCTCCAGCCCCCTCCTCAGTGCACATTCACCAGCGCTGCCAACCCTCTTTCCGGCCTCCAGCAGTCCTTCCTGTCAGCTCCGGCCCCCTGGCCGCAACTTCAAACAAGGCCAATGCGAGGTCCATCCCAGATCTCAACCAGGTTACCAGCTGCCCACAGTCCAATGCCGTACAAAAGGGGGTGGTGATGGACGAGCATCTGAATCAATCAAACACTCACACCCAGTCAAAAGATCTGGGTTTAATCCATCACTGTTCTTTAGCCCACTCTGCCACCCCAGTTCAGACATGACTATATGTAAATCAGTCTGACCCTGTGCCTCATGGGAACAGTCCAGCCCGAACTGCCAAGCCATGTCTTCCCTGGACCAGAAACAAGCTTCCGAGGACCGGTTTCTGGCATTCCAGCCGTCTTCAGCCCGGCTTGCTTGAATCCAGTGGCAAAGTGAGCAAGGGACTCACGTCTGAGCATACCCTGCCACACTTATGGCGGCCAAAAGCGGTACAAAAGGGGGTGGTGATGGACGGAGCATCTGAATCAATCAAACACTCACACCCAGTCAAAAGATCTGGGTTTAATCCATCACCGTTCTTTAGCCCACTCTGCCACCCCAGTTCAGACATGGCTATATGCAAATCAGTCTGACCCTGTGCCTCATGGGAACAGCCCAGCCCGAACTGCCAAGCCATGTCTTCCCTGGACCAGAACAAGCTTCCGAAGACCGGTTTCTGGCATTCCAGCCGTCTTCAGCCCGGCTTGCTTGAATCCAGTGGCAAAGTGAGCAAGGGACTCACGTCTGAGCATACCCTGCCACACTTATGGCGGCCAAAAGCGGTACAAAAGGGGGTGGTGATAGACGGAGCATCTGAATCAATCAAACACTCACACCCAGTCAAAAGATCTGGGTTTAATCCATCGCCGTTCTTTAGCCCACTCTGCCACCCCAGTTTAGACATGGCTATATGCAAATCAGTCTGACCCTGTGCCTCATGGGAACAGTCCAGCCCGAACTGCCAAGCCATGTCTTCCCTGGACCAGAAACAAGCTTCCGAGGACCGGTTTCTGGCATTCCAGCCGTCTTCAGCCCGGCTTGCTTGAATCCAGTGGCAAAGTGAGCAAGGGACTCACGTCTGAGCATACCCTGCCACACTTATGGCGGCCAAAAGCGGTACAAAAGGGGGTGGTGATGGACGGAGCATCTGAATCAATCAAACACTCACACCCAGTCAAAAGATCTGGGTTTATCCATCACCGTTCTTTAGCCCACTCTGCCACCCCAGTTCAGACATGGCTATATGCAAATCAGTCCGACCCTGTGCCTCATGGGAACAGTCCAGCCCGAACTGCCAAGCCATGTCTTCCCTGGACCAGAAACAAGCTTCCGAGGACCGGTTTCTGGCATTCCAGCCGTCTTCAGCCCGGCTGGCTTGAATCCAGTGGCAAAGTGAGCAAGGGACTCACGTCTGAGCATACCCTGCCAAACTTATGGCGGCCAAAAGCGGTACAAAAGGGGGTGGTGATGGACGGAGCATCTGAATCAATCAAACACTCACACCCAGTCAAAAGATCTGGGTTTAATCCATCACAGTTCTTTAGCCCACTCTGCCACCCCAGTTCAGACATGGCTATATGCAAATCAGTCTGACCCTGTGCCTCATGGGAACAGTCCAGCCCGAACTGCCAAGCCATGTCTTCCCTGGACCAGAAACAAGCTCCCGAGGACGGGTTTCTGGCATTCCAGCCGTCTTCAGCCCGGCTTGCTTGAATCCAGTGGCAAAGTGAGCAAGGGACTCACGTCTGAGCATACCCTGCCACACTTATGGCGGCCAAAAGCGGTACAAAAGGGGGTGGTGATGGACGGAGCATCTGAATCAATCAAAAACTCACACCCAGTCAAAAGATCTGGGTTTAATCCATCACCGTTCTTTAGCCCACTCTGCCACCCCAGTTCAGACATGGCTATATGCAAATCAGTCTGACCCTGTGCCTCATGGGAACAGTCCAGCCCGAACTGCCAAGCCATGTCTTCCCTGGACCAGAAACAAGCTTCCGAGGACCGGTTTCTGGCATTCCAGCCGTCTTCAGCCCGGCTTGCTTGAATCCAGTGGCAAAGTGAGCAAGGGACTCACGTCTGAGCATACCCTGCCACACTTATGGCGGCCAAAAGCGGTACAAAAGGGGGTGGTGATGGACGGAGCATCTGAATGAATCAAACACTCCCCTCCAGTCAAAAGATCTGGGTTTAATCCATCACCGTTCTTTAGCCCACTCTGCCACCCCTGTTCAGACATGGCTATATGCAAATCAGTCTGACCCTGTGCCTCATGGGAACAGTCCAGCCCAAACTGCCAAGCCATGTCTTCCCTGGACCAGAAACAAGCTTCCGAGGACCGGTTTCTGGCATTCCAGCCGTCTTCAGCCCGGCTTGCTTGAATCCAATGTCCAATGCCTGCACGTCATGGTCGTTCGCTCGGGCAAATCTCCGCACACACGAAGCAGAGAGCTAGCACGGGACTATCTCACCCGCACCGCCGGTCCGACACAGCTGTCCCTCTCAGGCCACGAGGCGTGGCCACCATCTTGTTCCACAGGGCAAATCCTGCTGCCGGACCTTGTAGTGTCTTTTCACGCTGTGCCTGTGATTCTAAGCTCCCGAACTGCGCCTGCCAGTTTTCACAGTGGTCCAATGTCTTTTCCCTTGGTTTGGGGCCTGCGGCACTCGCCCGTTCCGTCCGATAATGGCAGGATCTTCAGTCCAGCCTGCAGAGCCTTACTAGGTGGCGGCCATTTTGCAGCCAGTACTTTCGCGCCCCCCTATGGACCCACAAATTCACTGCACAACTGCCTTCGATAAAGTCTCTACCCCCAAAAGGTTGTACACCCTGCTTGCGGATGCACAAGGCCTTTAGCAACGATCCTCCCTTGAATCATTAAATTAGTTTTCCCTCATCGGCCCTCTTGTTGTAGAGGGGAGAAGTTTTGTTTCGGCCACAGGGGTTGCTTTTAAATCCTCATTGTCCAGTCGGTATCCCCCGAGGCGCGCCACACACCACAGAAGCCATCTTGAATCTTTGGGGCCTCTAATGCACTCGGAATGTTCAAATTAATTTTGCAGTCTAGAGAGCCTCAGGAATGCTTACACCAAAGCTAGGGATGCTCCCACCTTCAGAACTCTCGAGCTTCTGAATTTGAGTTCATGCCCAGTCTCGCTGCATCCTACAAGGGCCTCAGCAGAGACTCGTAGTGTGGAGATCAGAAGTGATGCATCTTCATGGGTTTCCACCTCCCTCCCCCACCCCATTTATGGGAATTTTTATACAAGACTCATTTTGGATTGTTACTAGCTAACAAGACAAACCCAATTATATTAGATTCAGAAGTTACATATACTATTTTCAACAATGACACCACTCTCACTCCTGTACACAAGTGTCATTTCTGAATCTAATATAACTGGATTTGTCTTGTTTTGCCTGGGCTGGTATATTCAACTGGGTGAAGATAGGAAATCCCTCTCTCACCTGGATGGATGTGCTGAATATTATCCAGTATGGATCCTCTCTTAGCCTTGAATATTGCCCATGACCTTCGTTTAGGCATTTGGACAGGCAAAAACATTTTGGCAGGTTAATGGTCGAAAATGGCATAGTACCTAGATCATCCAACTCCTTCAGGTTTACCTTAAGGTAATTTTATGATCAAGATCCTGGATTTAACCAGGCATTATAGTTATCAAGACCTCCCTTTTAACTTGAGGTTGAGTCCACCCTCGTAGTATCATCTCACCAGGGTGGGGTGAGGTAGCTGATGATGAAGCATGCCACCTGCTTTGGGTGAGACTTCCCCATCCAGAAAAGCTGGATTCAGTTCTTGGTCCTAGGATCTGGATAAAACAAAATTCATCTCCTCTTTTCTTTCTAACAAGTATTCATTGTGGCTTACTATAGTTTGTTGTACCCTGTCAAAATGGTATAACAAAACATGTAAAATATCTCAGAATACCAGTAATACTGCATGTCTGTGTATAAGCAAGTATTGGTTTTTATTATACAATGTGAATTAACCTAGTTGTGAAGCAACAGAGTACTGTACATTAGGTGAGGGGCAGAAGATGAACTATAAGATTGTGTACATCACGTGGGGACTACACAAATGCATTTAACGATATTTAGACACCTGAAGATAGTGTCTAGTGTTGAGGCTGTGATTTTAATCTGGGACCCAGGGTTCCAAGGGTGTAATAGAGCATTGATTTCCAGGAACAAATCCTCCAGGTCAAATCTGGTCAAATCTGGAGGACATACTCTACAGAAAAAAAGATAGCCTATTGTTGTGCTATGTGCACAGGCCTCCCAGTAACGTCATTAACCAAACAAGCAATGGGAGAGCCAATAAATCTAACCTTTACCAAATTGAAGCCAAACTGTTGGCATTGCTGATTATGTATGGTTTAAAAAAGTTGGGGAAAAAAATGTCAAATAGTGAAGGAAAATTAAACATATCATATGGTATCTCAAAACTGTACATCAAAATCAATGTTTTCAATCTTCATGAATGGCATAGTTTATTTTTCCAATACTTTTTACTCAGGAAATTCTCAACAGAATTAAAAAAAAGAATGAAGAAGATCCGGGAGTCAAGTAGCTATCACGGAGATCAATGTATAACTTATATGTCGGATTTAACTTTATTAGTAAGGCAGCTTAGAGGGTTAATGCAGCCTGCTGCAGAGGGGTGCCTGCCAGCTGCAGGTGACGTTAATGACCAGTCACTTACCGGTGACTTACCGGTAATATTCATTACTGCGAGTCATAGACCTCCCCGTCACAGTCCTTAACACATGAGCAATATCTCGGCCCCACAGACATTCCAAGTGAAAAAAACTCCCTTGGCCCTATCCTTACCCTCCAGGTCACTCCCACATACTGTGGCACATAACCCCTGACCTACAGCAGAACATCCTGTACCACCAAGCACAACAAGGAGCCAAACAGGGAGGGAGGGATGGGAACCAGGACTGTGACAGGGAGGTCTTCGACTTGGAGTAATGAATATTACCAGAAAGTTACCGGTCATTACCTCCTCGTCAGACCTCCCCGTCACAGTCCTTAATACATGAGCAGATACCAAAGCAAGAATCGGGTTCACCACAGAGCAGTAAAAAGACTTTATTAGCACAACAAAGCAGAAAGTCACACCACCTGTACAGAAGGCAACACAGCGTCCCCAAAGAAGGCAGACCCAGTCCGACCCGCCACAAAATGATAATGGGACATAAAGGTGTTTGGAGTACTCCAAGTAGCGGCTTTGCAGATCTCAGCCATAGATGCCCCCTGAAAACAAGCCCAAGAAGCAGAATGTGCTGCAGTAGGTCAGGAGGTTATGTGACACAGGATATGGGAGTGGCCTGGAGGGTAGCGATGGGGCCAAGGGAGTTTTTTTCGCTTGGAATTTGTGTGGCTAGGAGCTATTACTCATATGTGACTGTGACGTGGAGGTAATGCAACTATATTACTTATCAGTGTGCATTCTGAAAGTCTCACTGTTTTAGTGACAGTAAGACAGACAAGAAGGTTTATACGGCCACTGCAGATGTTTGTCGAGAACTGTCTGTGGCAGATTCCCATGCCAGTAAAATTGCTTAAGGGTTGTTTTGTCCAATATAAAATGTAGGTGAGGTTCCTCTGGTTCTCACTATGACTACTGCTTGATCTATTTTCAGGTGGCAAGTTCCAAGCCCATTATGGGGTTCCAGATGCATAGATCTGCCAGTATCTGCAGGTCACAAATTCCAATTCAATTAACAGCTGTGGGGTTTTATTTGTTGATATATGTGTGTACTTTGTAGATAACAGGTAGAACCATCTCAACATTTCGTCCCTTCAAGGCTGTCAAATGATTACAATTGAATGTGGCAAGACATAATGTTGGATAGTACTCCAAAGTCTTTCGGTATTTTGCCCACCCCACTAAATGAGAATGTTACGGAAAAATGTACATTCCCTAGGTCACCCTTAAAGAAATAAAAACTGCAAGAAGTACTGTCAAGTATTTTTGATATGCTCTCTCACTGAACCACTCGAAAATAGAGGCGCTGTGGGGTGCAGAGTGCTATTGGTATTCCTCAGCTTTCCACTTTTGAACCACAACAAAATATGTTGAAATAGTGTATGCGAACCTCCAACTAGCTGACCTCTCAGGGAACAACGTTTTAAAACCGCAAAACCATCCCTTCAGTAGCTTCTCAGTGACAAATGAACGAATGTGTATAATTGCTCCCTTTGTTTTAACCTGTTGAACCACAGACATCTTGATTGTCCAAAGAGGATCTAGTTCCTAAACCAGACCACCAACCAGAGTGTCCCAACCCACTCCTTGTTGGTACACCCGTGGCAATTTTATTTATATAGCGCTTACTACACCTTATGAGGCGTTGATAAACATACCCGCCTCTAAAGCTCTTTAGAGCAAAGAGCATCTCTACTAAACTAAACTAAACTGTACTGTATTCCCTTGGAGCTCAATATGTTGTTTTTTTTTTTTTAAAGTATGTGCTTCTTCCCTTGGGGCTTAACACATTTATTCCAACCAACAGTCCGGTAAGTTCCATCTGAATGAATGTATTCCTTCTCTCCAGATGTGGCTTCATCCTGTGATTTCTGTTCCCAAAGCATACTACTCTAGGGTGACCAGAATTTTAAAGCCAAAAACCGGGACATTTCACAAAAATAGAAGGACTACAATTTTACTTCAAGCGATGAGAGCGCTCCTCAGCAGAACTACATAAAATTTAATTTTTAAACCCAGTAGCTTGCCTGTTAATTAAATTGCTTTCTTGAAGCAGCTGCTAACTTTCTCTGCTTTGTAAAACATAAAAAACACCTCCCACCGTTTTCAGTCGACCCTCTCTAAAAACCGGGACATGAGCTAAATTTCTTGAAATTTGCTGGGACAACTGGTTAAAAACGGGGACCGTCCTGGCAAAACGGGGACGCCTGGTCACCCTATACTACGAGTCATCCTCCAGCCCTGGAGCCGCGAGGTATGACAGCCCACTCAAGGCACTGTTACCCATCATGCTTCGAGCGTGATCTCTCATTAGGGCCAGAGTAGGCAGGCACGGGCGCGAGCAGCCAGCACCGGATGTGCGTTCCGTGTCCCAACGCCAGGCCTTCTTTCCAGTCACTGAAGCTGGCTGCACCTGAGAGCTGATTAGCACCCAGGCCTTGTCATCTCATTACAAGAATGGACGGTCTAATTGGCTGCGCCTTGCGCATGCAGCGCCCCTTCCGAAGCCTGACATTTCCCAAGCGGTCTGGAGTGGAACGTCGACATTTTGATATTGACATTAAGAGGGCATCTAATGCAGAGAAAAACACAATTTCCGTGTCCTGCATCGCGAGCCGTCACTAATAATGGGCATTCTAAGAATAGGTTTGATGGTGTCTTCTTGCATTTTAGAGGCACACTCTGGGTTTTAGTCACGTTTTCATTTTACAACAAGATTTTTATTCCCATGTTTATGTTTAATTGTGCATTATTCAGCACTAAAACTTGCTCAGAGACTACTATGGTTCTACAGAAACAAGTTTATCATTGCATGCACTCTACCATTATAATGGCTTGAGCTGCTGCTGGTTGACTGTGGATGTCTCATCATGTGATTCCAGGGTTTTCATCACAGACCAGAGTCATCATGTGATGATGCTTTCTGAGTACTGTGTTCTGGTTATCTCTGAGTAGGTGAGATGAGCTAGGGTTGTGTGCTTCTGGTGTCTGAAGCTTCTGCTGGACTTCAGGGTCGGATTGGGAGTAAAAATAGGCCCCAGCAATCCAAAAAGTAGTGACCCACATTCGAGGAGTGCAAACTTTCACAAAACACTGCTTGGTTAGTATTAGTGGGCTAATGTTTCGAGAAATGTGTGGTATATTAAGCATTTTAAATCACGGAGAGTGAGTAGCATCGGTGAAGACTGGAAACACTGTAGTTGTAAAAAGGGAAAACTGTACTTTCAGTCTATGGCGTAAAACAGGCCTGCACCCTCCCTGGCCAGTATTCTGGCCAGGGAGCTCCCAATTGAGTCTGGTGAGGGCCCCTCCACGTACCTTGTAGGGGGCACCCTCAAGTTTTGTTACACCAGTGCTTTTAGTGTTAACGTTTGTACAACGTTGTGAGCATCCCTTGACCCTGATTATCAAAATAATCAAAAATCCTTAGTTATCAATGATGGCTTGCTCTTGTTTCTTCCCACTTTTTTGTAATACCAGTAGTAAATCATAATCTATTATTTACTAGTTTTATAATCTATGGTATGTCTATATACAGCCGCAGAAGAGTTTTAGCACAGGGAGCGGGCTACTAAGATAGCCGTTATAGCTAATGGGTCCTGATGTAATAGATAGATCTTTTGGAGTGAAATGGTTTAGCATATTTGGTGTGAATCAAGGTGGTTTGTGTGAGCTAAGGTATAGATCAAGAGTGTCCCACATGTGTCTGGTAGAACATTTCCATGGCAAGTTCTGGAGAGTTACGTTATCAGCGCCTCTTAGGTTGGTGACCCAGTTTAACCAGCAATTAAAGGAGGCTTTGCGTGTGTCTTTCCAATTGTTGAGTATAATCTTAACCGCTGCTATTAGGAGTAAGTCTAGGAGAGTCCTATCTTTTTCATTCAGCGATTCTGCTCTAAGGAAACCGAAAACTAGTGATGATATATCTCTACCAGGGGAGTATGAAAATAGATTAGATATGAATTTGAAGACCTTATCCCAGAATGGTACCACACAATCGCACTGGAGTAGTAGATGTTCTAGGTCACTAATTTTATCCTTGCAGTTCCAACAGATGGGATCCTCCCTAATTTTGTGTGAGTGGAGTCGGGCTGGTGTTCAATAGGCCTTATGCAAAAGCCAAACCTTTGTCTGAGAAAGTACCGGGCTGACTTTAGTTCTCATTGTTGAGATCCAAGTTTTGGTCCAATCCAGCTCTGAGATCGGGGAGGAGGACTGCGATTCCCAGAAGGCTATCAGTTTCTTGTTGAGGGTAGATTGTTGGGGGCGTATTAGCTTATAAATCCAGGAGACCTGATGACCTAACTTATGTAGCTTTGATAAAAAGCTTGGGAGGGAAGGGGAGGTGAGAGATAGTTTCGCTTTACTTAATGCTGATTTTATTTTTAAAAAGTTATAGAACTCAATTGGTTTTAGATTGTATTTAGCTTGTATTTCTTTGAACGAGAGAGGGTAAACACCGTTGAAGAGTTGCTGGGAGAAAAATATACCCCTGTTAACCCAGGAGTCATTGTGCAGAGGATTTCCTTTATAAAGTATTTTATGATTGTTCCACAGTGATTCAAGATTGGAGCGTTTAATGCTAGTGTCTAGAAGTTTATCAATCTTCAACAGGGCAGATTTTGTGTGCTTGAATAAGGGCTTTGAGCAGGTGACCACCGTAAGATTTGTGGTCAGCAGGGCCGCAGGGGAGAGATTCATGAGGATTGATTTCTCAATGTCCAGCCATACATGGGTGCAGACTTCGGATGGCACGAGCCAATATGAGCCTTGCTTTGCTAAGAAAGCCGTCTGGTAAAGTTTAAAGTCTGCGAGGTTGATCCCACCTAGTGATTTATCTAGTCTGAGTTTCTTCATGCTAATTCTCGCTTTCTTCCCTTTCCACAAAAATTTGGAGAGCAGGGTGTCGAGTTTATAGTGGAATTCCTCAGTTAGAAGGAGGGGGAGCATAGTGATTAAATAGTTAACTAGGGGAGAGATCATCATTGATGGTCTCAATCCTACCCCACCATGTTATGAATCTTGGGGATCATGCATCAAGAAGTCTTTTAATTTTCTCTAGGGTGTTAGCTTTGTTACGCTGGAGTGTCTCTAGAATTGTCCTGCCAAATTCAATCCCTAGATATTTAATGTATCCAGGTTGACAAGCGAGCCCAGAGTCACCTAACATATCTCGGGTACCAAGGATGTTCAGGGGTTTGACTTCGCACTTGCCGCGGTTTAATTTGTAACCAGAATGACTAGAGTAGCTTTCTATGGTGAACATGAGTGCCTTGATGGAATTACTCGGGTTCTCTGTAACCACTAGGATATCATCCGCGTAAGCGGCCAGCTTTACTTTGGTTTCTCAGAATGATACTCCCTTTATGTCGTCATTACGTTTGATATCCGTGATTAGTGGTTCTAGGGCCAAAAGAAACAGTGCAGGAGAGAGAGGGCAGCCCTGCCTGGTGCCCTGTTCTAAATGGAAAGGTTCTGACAGGGTTCCATTAATAGCTATTCGGGCAGTAGGGCAAGAGTATAGTGCAAGCACCATATTGATATATGCCTCACACAGATTAAAAGATGACCTGCATTGTTTTAAAAATGACCATGATACCCTGTCAAACGCTTATTCTGCGTCTAGTGAAGAACCGGGTTTTTAGAACCCAGCGGCGCCAGGGGAAACTCCCGATGTCTTCGAGTTCTCCTGTCTTGGCATACAGAGACACGGGATACTTCTTGGTGACGTCAAAGATCAAAATTTATTGGTTGCAACCAGGAACAGAGGTCTATGAAGTTCTGTTCAATTCTGTTCGATTCTGTATTGCAAGACATGGTCTTTTATGCCAAAAATCATGCTTCAGGCAAACATTCCTTATTCACAGTTGACCAATCCAATTCCTGACTAGCATCAATTATTTACAAACTATCCAATCACAGATGTCATTGCAAAAGGTATCACATAACGATAAGCCCACTTTTCAGTTGTCCAGTCCACCATCAATTACACAGGAAAGCCCAACTTTCTTGCTCGAACAGGCCGGACGGACCCATAATAAAAGACCTCAACCCAAACCATAAATAGGCCATAAAAGAAGGAACAGAAACAGATGAGAAGCAAGATAGAAGGGTGTGTGCATGTACCATAAACTCAGCAATGTCCTGCTCTTTGATCTCTATCTTGACCAGCTGCCGAACAAGGAACTGGCCTAACAAGTTTAGCTTCGGGCAATGGAGTCAGCTTGCTCAGGTCACACAGAAGTCAGCTAAAGGTGTACGTGTCCCAAGGATTCATTCGGTCGTAGTCATCGGCCTATGTGAGGGCAACCACAAAATGGCTGCCATACACAAAATGGAACCCGAGGGTTCAGAACAAAATCCCTTATTTCATAGTGAATCCATCACTCGAACATGACGAAAACACTCGTACATATCACACTCGTCATTTGCGGTCCGCTGTTACCAAAATCGTCCGAATAAGATGACTTTCATGAAACGGGTTCAGAATCACGGAACCTCAGACCCTCCTTTTGCCCTTACATAGGCAATCACCTAAATTCACTTCAGTCTGAATCCAGGTCTATATTCATCAGATCATCAAGATGTTGCTGTAGCATCATCCTATTACTTAGTACGTCTCTTGATACAGGTCTCCTTGCACACGAGGTAGCACAAAGGCCACATATAGCCGGAGCACACTGTACACCAAGACAGAACAGGAAAAGAATGGCTAAGACTATCCCAATGATCATCAGAATCTTACATCCCCAGGTGGATAACAATCCCCAAAACCATCCCATTAACAACCAATCTCCTTCGTCCACATGTATAGACTCGGAGATCTTGTGCAGCTTGGAAATGGCCTGGTACACTGTGGAGCATTGTCTGGAATGAAAACGCAGCAGCTCGATTGAATCAGTTTACATACCCCTCGTCTATCTGCAAGTATGACATCTAACGCAACTCTGTTCTGGAGAGTCATAAGACGATCCGACTGGAGCTCAGCAGTCAAGTTATTAAGGGCACCAGCAGTTTCAACTACGGTGGACTGAACCACTCTCGTCAATTGTCGTATGTTCCTGCTGGTAACCATAGGTCCCCAAAACGGCAGAAACCCCTTCAAGAAATCTCCTAATTCTTGTCCTGCAGTATCTTCCTTACTGAAGACACCTCTAACAACTCTCGTCTTATGGTAATCTGCCGCAGCTGTATAAGTAGGAGGCAACAGGAACGAGACAAAACATGTGCCCGAGAAATCAGGGGGCAACCATGTGTACGCTCTATCGTAACAGACAAAATAGGTACCCTTAGCTGCTAGAAACGATGGGGAAGTCTGGGACACAAAAACATACGTCTCAGTGCAGATACTCTTCCCTAACTGAGCTCTCGGATTCTTGCCATTACCTTGCAGACAAAGATGACCCTGATGGGGTACGATCCAAATCGGAGAAGATCTCTTCGCTCGCTGGTTCTCACTCAGACTAACTCCATATCCAGTCACGTTCCATCCAATATATGCTCATCTCTCGGGATTGTCTCATAGGAACTAACTCCTCTAATCATGTCGACTATACCCTTAACCAGAGCACTACTCTTTGGATTGTCCTTCACAGAACGTAGGGGGTAGACTTCACGAGCATAGATGAACATCGTTCTGTATGCCCACACAGAACCATTATAGCTGAATGGCAGGACCAGGTAAGGAATACCTTTATCAGTAGTATGAGGCAAAAGACCACACACCCAACTGTTAGTCGTGTTCACTACTAGCTGGTGTTGGTGCAGAAGCTGAACGAAAGAGTTGTTAACAAATTCCAATCTTCTAATGGATTCATGTTCAGGCAGAGGATGAAAAGAATGCGAAGAAACAGTAGAAGAAGGTATGGGTTGTGTAGTGGGTGCAAACGTCACTTGAAAAGAGAATATAATATATCCCATCAAAAACACAATCAAGCTAAGTAACATAAAAAGACATAGTATTAGGAAACACTTTCTACTCATAATTTGACACATTTTGCTCTTAACACTCATTTCTTCAACAGGTCTCTCCATCTCGAAAAAACTCCATCCTCTAACCGTGCTGTTCGCGGCAGGTGGGTCTTCCGTGCTAAGGAATGCGTCTGTCAGTCCAGGGAACGCCCTAGGACCAACCAGAACCTCGACCTTGTGTCTTCGGCTTGCACTCCCAAGTCTTTACACCGCGACCTTACAGCTGAACCCGGATGGCGGTTCGAAAAACAAATATCGGTCAAAACAGTTTCTCAGATGGGAGAGCTGAATTTCAAAAAAAGCAAAGAAAATAATTTTTACTTTATTAGTCCCATGACTCTTGGTCGCAAATTATAACGGCCTTTATCAGGCAATGTCTGATCACCAAACAAAAGTTCAGGCTCAGTAGCGTCCAGTCGAACTGATGGTGGCACAGCTTCTTGCAGAAGATCGTCGCTTTCACGCTCAGAACTCGTCCCAATTAAACGTGCATCGCTAAAATGCAGAAAACGAGGCACAGTGTCAGTTTCTGAATCAGGGATACCCTCCTGGACCCACCGGTCGTACGGCAGAGGCAAAGGAGCCCTCTTACAATGTACGCCGTGGATCCAGTTTTTCTTTCTTTGCACTCGCACTGCAGATCGCGTAGACAATAGCACCAAGTAGGGACCAGTCCAGCGGGGCTGATCGTTCTTTGGCTGCTGGAAATTTTTCACCAGGACCCAGGTGCCAGGATTGATGGCGTGTCCTGAATCTTCAGAAGGCTGAGGCAATGTATCATGAACCTGTTGGTGTAAGACACACAATTTAGCCGTTAAATCATACAGATAGTCAGGCAATACAGGGTGTTCAATCTCGCTGAATTTCGTCGGCCTCGGCACTCCCCATATGTTTGCCGGGCAACCAAAAACGATCTCGTACGGACTAAGTCCCACTCCAGAATGTACAGTCATCCTAGTTGACAAAAGTGCTAATGGTAAAGCATCAGGCCATTTAAGACCAGAGCTCGCCTGTATCTTGGCAAGTTTTAACTTAAGAGTGCCATTATAGCACTCCACTAGACCAGCCGATTGGGGGTGATTTGCAGCGTGAAACTTTTGTCGAATTCCTAAACCATCACACACTCTCTTCATCACTTGACCCACAAATTCACTCCCATTGTCACTCCAGACCATTCTCGGCAAACCATACCTAGGGAAAAACTCCTTAACAAGGGCTTTAGGTGTGGAAAAGGCAGTATTATCTTTTAGGGGATATGCTTCTACCCATCTCGAAAAGGCACAAACAACCACGAGTACGTATTTCAGGTTGTTGCATCTCTCCATATGGATAAAATCTAATTGCAAAACCTCAAACGGATACGTCGGACGCGCAAAAATGACCAGCTGGAGTTGGAGTTCCCTTACCAGGATTGTACATCAGACAAACCATACAATTCTTGACCACATTCTCTGCACACTTAGGAATTCCAGCATTTTGCCATACTGGAGCCAACAACTTACAAATCCCTTTCGCACTGATATGAGCCATTCCATGCGCCATCGTAACCACTGCAGGCATGTACGCATCGGGTAACAACCATCGCTGATGCTCTGACAACTCAACCCAACAACCATTCGCATCCAATTTACCCGTACTCTCTCTCCATACGCTCAACTCCTTCTCTGTAGCTTCAGCTCGAATAGACTTCACACTTTCTATCGTATCTTCACACATACTTCCATCTGGAACCCATCTCGCCGGACCTGCAACATACATTCGACTCATCACTTCCCTCGCCAGATCTTTCGCAACTTCATCCGCAAACGCATTACCGCGACCAACGTCATCGGTAACCTTCTTATGTGTACTGCATTTCACAATCGCAACTTGCAACGGCAAGGTAAGTGACTCAAGAAGCTCATTCACCAACTGACCATTCTGAATCTTTGTTCCATGAGACGTGAGGAACCAACGTTCCTTCCACAAGTGTCCAAAACTATGAGCCACACCAAACGCATACTGGCTGTCGGTATATATAGTCACTCTCTTCCCTTTCGACAACACACACGCTCTCGTAAGCGCAATCAACTCTGCTGCTTGAGCTAATTATGTGGGATACGTGCAGCTTCGACAATCGTATGCAAAGTCGTAACAGCATATGCCGCAGTCGTATCACCATTCGGAAGTTTGAAGCACGAACCATCCACCCATAAGGTACCATCACACTTCACAAGAGGAGTGTCCCTGAGGTCTATTCTCCCTTTCGTTTCCTCTTCTGTCCTAAGAAAACAATCATGCCCTTCAGAAACATCTGTCTCTACTGAAATCGGCAACAACGTAGCTGGGTTCAACGTATTGCATCTCTTTATGTGCACATGACTCGCTAAGAGTGTCAGCTCATAACCTGACAATCGAGCACTAGTTAAGTGCTGTGTCTTGGTCCTGTTTAACAAGGTATCCACTGCATGTGGAACCATCACAATCAACGTATTATCCATCACCAAGCCAGCAGACTGTCGAATGGAAACAGCTGCTGCCGCTGTGGCTCTCAAACAACTCGGCAATGCTCTAGCTACCGGATCCAAAGTCGACGAGAAATACGCACATGGACGTTGCTTACCGCCGAACTGCTGTGTCAAAACTGACAATGCACATCCTTCTCTCTCGTGGACATAGAGTGTAAAAGGCTTACTGTAGTCGGGGGTACCCAACACAGGAGCCGAACACAATGCATCGCGCAATTCAGAAAAACCCTTCTGGCATTCATCAGTCCAAGGAATAGGATTCTGTGTAGCCTTAACAGTAAGAGCTATCAGAGGTTTCGCAAGAAGTGAAAAATTTGGAATCCACTGTCTACAATACGACGTAATACCCAGGAAAGCACGCACTTCTCTCTGTGTAGTTGGCACACTCATTCTCGCAATCGCTTGAATTCGTTCTGAGGTCAATCTTCTTCCCTCCTTCGATAAGAGATGACCTAAGTAGGTCACTTCTTGTCGACAATACTGTAACTTCGTAAGGGACACGTTATGATGTAAGTCAGACAAATGACGCAACAACGACAAAGTAGCTTCTTTACAAATCTCCTCAGTATCAGCAGCGACTAACAAATCGTCGACGTACTGAATAAGAGCAGCACCATCAGGTAAAACAATCGTATCAAGCTGTGTTTTCAAAGCCTGACTATAGATTGATGGACTCTCACAATAGCCTTGAGGAGCGCGCTTGAACCGGAAACTTCGACCTCCTAAAGAGAAGCCAAAAATATCTCTACTCTCCTCAGCAATCGGGATGCTGAAGAAAGCATTCTTCAAATCAATCACCGAAAACCAGGTGGCTGAAGCTGGGATCATGGTCAGTAAGGCAGTGATATCTGGAACAACAGGAAATTGCGGAACTACAATCTTATTCACCTCGCGAAGATCGATCACAAACCTATATACAGGCAGTTGCGAAGAATCAGTAAGTTTCAGAACAGGTAAAACCGGACTATTGCACACATTACCTCTCGTTTCTTCAATCACACCTTTCTCAATCAGATCATAGATAATCACTAGCAACGCTCTTTCACCATCACTAGAGATCCTATATTGGGGAATACGTGGCATTCTAACGTTCGCTTTCAGCGTCACAACATATGGCGGTATCTCCAAAAGACCCACATCATTAGGACCAGTAGCCCAAAGAGTATCAGGAAGAGAAGACAATTCTGCCGGAAATCGATCCTTCGACAAATACATCGGAGAGATCACTCTCTTACCCAATGTAAGTTGTACTCCCGAGGGAGAACACTGTATTGTCGTATACAATCTTTTCAACAGATCCAATCCCAGCAAATTCTCACCACAACCTGTTGTCAAAATAAGGGGTGATTCAAATTCACAAGGTCCAACAGAAAGAGACAAAGGACCAGAAATCGGGTTTCTAACTTGGGCGCCAGAAAAACCTACTGAAACATTCGTTAAGTCAGACAAAGGTGCGCCAGGGAGCTTAGAGTGCATAATAGAACTCTTTGCAGCACCAGTATCCAACAGAAAAGGCTCTGACACACCTGATGTAATCACTTCAACATAAGGTCCACTCTGATCTACTGGAACTGAAACAACTCCCTCTCTTTGTCCATGGCTGTCCTAGCAATCCGTACCATCCATATTCTCACCTTCGACGTAGTAGTCGTCAGCATAGTACTGAGTCGTCCTACCAGACGCATTAATCTGCTGATCAAAACAATTCATCGAATTTTGTGGAGGAAAGGAACGCGCATTTTGGGGGAACACACCACGTCCCCTACCTCTAGAAGCTTGCTGAACACCCCGACCTCTCACACCAGAAACACCATTCGCGCGTTGTAACAAAACCGGGCAACTATTTTTAAAATGACCCTCTTCTTTACAATATGCACACTGATTAGGGCCTACAGGAAAACGCGGTTGAGAAGGCTCGAACCTTTGCAAGTTTCTCTGAAACTGCTGAGGTTGCTGATAATCACGTTGGTTATTACGAGGTGGATACGCTTGCTGCAAAAGAACCTTCGTCTTCAAATCTTTAGTCTTCTTGTCTGCTCTATCCTTCTCTCTATTTTCATAGTACTGTGCAGTAGCCAATATCTGTGCCGACGAGGAAACAGCCCAAGAACTCTCTGAATCCTTTAACTTAGTACACAACTCGGGAAGCAAATTATGCACAAACTTATCAACAAACAACCGTTGACCACCTTCAGTACTCATATCTTGACCACTATGGTCAATGAACGTCTCTTCAAACCTAGTGAAGAAATCAGACACACTTTCATCTTTCTTCTGCTTACACGCAGACAATTTGTCCCAATTTACTCGCATAGCAGGCATTAAAGTCTTCATGTAAGCAATGATCTTACCAGGAAGTTCTGCAACTAAAGGGTCAGGTTTAGCACCACCAACTTGTTGACCATCCGCAGCACCAATATTAACCCATGTATCACCTAACTCCTGCGCATGATCCGTATGACGAATCAATCCCCACAAAGGTTGTGGGACCACATTTCCAAACAACATGTCTATATCGGCTAGATTCATGACACATGAGTCTGCAGTCTGCGATAATTCTTTATAATACCCTGCAGGATTTTTACGGGGGTCAGGCAAAGTCTGCTTAAGAGCCAAAACTTCAGCTCGCTTCCACGGAACATGTACCCAAACACACTGAAAATGAGCTGGCGCAGCTACAATACCAGCATTAACATTGGCCTGAACGGCCTCTTTCCACACCGGAGGAACCTCTCTCATCGGATATTGTCGCACTTTCCTCCTAACAGAAGGATCAGGCTCGAACTACGACTGAGAAGGAGACTCGCTCCTAAACGAAAGCAGTGTCGCTACCGCTCTTTCAACGTCGAGACCCACAATCGTACCTTTCGCAAACTCGGACTGTACACGGAACAACTCTGACGGAGTCTGTCCCAGATCACCATCTTCCCATTCTTCATGAAGGAAAGTATACATCCTGTCAAAAACATATCTCTGCTTCGGTGCTTCCCATTGACGGAAGACATCCATAACAGACTCTAAATCATATCTTAAAGGATCAGTAACCCATTTACACGCTAAATGATCCAATACTGTCCGTTCTTCGAGACCAGGTATTTGGCTACGCAACTGTTTACGCTCTGAAACAGGGGTCGTACTCGATGACCCAAAGAAAGGAGACAAAAGACTAGTAACAGTATCCGTCATTCTCTGTCGAACAGAAGGAGAAGTTGACAGGACAGGAGACAAAGCGGACTGAGAGGAAGCTAATGTAGGAGCAGTAGCAGAGGAGGCAGCAAGAACAGGAGAAAAAGTCGTAGGAATTGGAGACGGAGCAAGTAGCAAAGTCGGCGGCCCTTGAGAAGGCTGCACCAGAGGAATAGGAGCCAACCGAAGAGGAGCTGGCGGCTGTGCAATAACAGGAGGCAAAGCAACCGGAGGTTGCGCAACTAAAGGTTGCGGAGGTGCTGTAGCACTCTGCACATAAGGGGGTGGCGAAGTCAACAAATGTGACATCAAAGGATCTTTTACAAGGTCCTTCGTCGCATCTTGCTGAAGAGGCGGCAAAGCTGGATAACATTTATCAATCGCCATTTTATGTTGCCTGTGCAACTGCTCACTCGCTTGTTCTTCTTCGTTATCTTTAAACTGTATAGCAGCTTGCATTATCGAGATGCCCTTTTCTCTTTTATTTCTCTTCGCTAATTTAATTTCTTTCTGTTTGGCTTCCTTTCGCCATAGGCGGAAAGAGTCAAACATCGCCGGCCGTGCTTTCTTCTTAAAAAGTTTAACCTCTAGATTGTCTAAAATTTCCGTGTCATAACTACCATATTGGGGCCACTTTAGGACACCATCCTTTCTAGTGTAGCGAATCCACACTTCATTATACGTGATGGGGCCCACGCCATGTTTCACATAGAGCTCATAGGTTGGAGTTCCAATCGGAGGGACCGGACACGAGTCCTCCAATCGGGAATCCCTATTACAACCACAAAAAAATATCTTTCCAAGTCTGCTAAGACCAGGCATCTTCGCTCACTAGTCTAGCTTCAAACTTCAAGGGAGTATCGAATATGATAGTCTCGTGAATACACAAGTCCCTCGGCTTTGGAGCTTGCAAGTTCCAAATCAAAAATCCCAAGGGATACCCAAAAACTAAGGGCTGGGAGACGCTCCACTCATACTTGACTGAGGTATCGATGACGTCGCCAGAAGACCCGTCTATCGTCTCGCTCTACAAATCATCAAAGGCTACAAGACAGGGCGACAGTCAGGGCAGCAGTCCTTCGTAGCCGTCGGAAAGCGGGGAACCTCGCAGCAAAGACTTTCGGACCACGGCGACATACAGGGGTCAATGAAGTGGTAGGCCTGCCTCCAGAATTTTCACACGAAGCTCCTCACGATCTTCAGGCTTGGACCGGTACTGCTGAAGTCGCCCTACGTTGGGCGCCAACTGAAGAACCGGGTTTTTAGAACCCAGCGGCGCCAGGGGAAGCGCCCGATGTCTTCGAGTTCTCCTGTCTTGGCATACAGAGACACGGGATACTTCTTGGTGACGTCAAAGATCAAAATTTATTGGTTGCAACCAGAAACAGAGGTCTATGAAGTTCTGTTCAATTCTGTTCGATTCTATATTGCAAGACATGGTCTTTTATGCCAAAAATCCTGCTTCAGGCAAACATTCCTTATTCACAGTTGACCAATCCAATTCCTGGCTAGCATCAATTATTTACAAACTATCCAATCACAGATGTCATTGAAAAAGGTATCACATAACGATAAGCCCACTTTTCAGTTGTCCAGCCCACCATCAATTACACAGGAAAGCCCAACTATCTTGCTCGAACAGGCCGGACGGACCCATAATAAAAGACCTCAACCCAAACCATAATTAGGCCATAAAAGAAGGAACAGAAACAGATGAGAAGCAAGATAGAAGGGTGTGTGCATGTACCATAAACTCAGCAATGTCCTGCTCTTTGATCTCTATCTTGACCAGCTGCCGAACAAGGAACTGGCCTAACAAGTTTAGCTTCGGGCAATGGAGTCAGCTTGCTCAGGTCACACAGAAGTCAGCTAAAGGTGTACGTGTCCCAAGGATTCATTCGGTCGTAGTCATCGGCCTATGTGAGGGCAACCACAAAATGGCTGCCATACACAAAATGGAACCCGAGGGTTCAGAACAAAATCCCTTATTTCATAGTGAATCCATCACTCGAACATGACGAAAACACTCATACATATCACACTCGTCATTTGCGGTCCGCTGTTACCAAAATCGTCACAATAAGAGGACTTTCATGAAACGGGTTCAGAATCACGGAACCTCACTAGGGTATTGGCAACAGAGGGGACGGTCGTTATCTTAGCTTTTTCCAGGATGTGACAAAGTAATCTTGTATTGTCATTAGACATGCAATACTTAAGAAACCCCACCTGCGAGTTACTGATCAATTTTGGAAGAATCGCATTTAGTCTATTGGCTAGGATTTTTGCATAGAGCTTGCAATCCAGGTTGATAAACGAGATTGGTCTATCATTTTTTGTTAGAAGGGGGTCTTTCCCCTCTATGGGAATGACGATGATATTGGCTTCACCCATTGATTTGGATACACAGCCTTCCTTAGCTATAGAGTTGAATAATTTTAGTAAGGTGGGTTTTAGTGACTTATCAAACTCTTTGTAAAAGGAGACAGTGAAGCTGTCAGGGCCTTTATTGTTTTTGAGGGATTTAATGGAGATCTAGAGTTCCTTTTCAGAAATAGGGGTCCCTAGCGCTGAGCTATCTGTTTCTGTTAGTTTTGGTAGGTTCAGTGCCTCTAGGTATTCAGTGCAGCTCTCAAGATCTACCATTTGTTTAAGTGGGTCCCATAAAGTGGATGTGCACGTTTCAGGAAGGTCATTTAGTGCAATGTATTCCTTAATTGCGGATTCAATCTTTATTTTGTTTGCTGGGTCAGAGTGTATGTCATCGTTGAACCGCCATCTTTTGGGGGGTAGAATGGTATGGGTACCTGCGAGTTTGACGCTGATGCAGGAATGATCGGAGACTAGTTTAGGAGCTATGTCTGTTTCGTCTATGAGGGGTGTGAACGTACCTGATAGTAGGATGTAGTCAATCCTAGAGTAGGAGTTATGAGGGGCAGAGTAAGTAAAATGTGTAGTCTCTTGCGTCTGGATGCTGGAGACGCCACGAATCCCTTAGGTTATACTTAGAGCATATTTTTCGAGGATTTCATGTGAACGGGAATAGCTTGCTTAATCTTCCCGACGGCCCCCAGCGCCTAGAGACCCTAACGGGTGATTGTGCGCTTTACAAATGTGGATTATTATTATTTGCATTTAGATTGGTGGTCTATGTGAGGGTCTAACGGCAAGTTGAAGTCCCTTCCAACTATGATGAGGTCTTCCTGAGAGAGGCTCTCGAGATTATTCGGGTATGTCGGTGTTAGGGCCATATCTGTTGACTACATTGATGGCTATACCATAGATATACCACTAGTCTAAGAGCCTGCTGTAGCGGGCTCTACCGGACATTAGAGGCCCGCTCCAGCATTAAAGGCCCTAGCCAAAGGCAAGCGCCTTTAACAAGGGAGCGGGCCTTTAATGACCAGTAGAGCCTGCTACGGAGGGCTCTAAGGCTACTACAACATTCTGCCCCTAGAGGGCAGAATGTTCTAATTTGTAAAACAAAGGTATCACAGGACCCCAAGGAGATTGAAATCCCCTCAGGCCCCGTGAGGCCTTTTGTTCACAGCAAAAGCTGTAAACGAACATTGAAATGTTGGAGCTCAGGGCTTCTCCTGGCCATTAGAAGCCCGGAGCACTCCATTGTTTTCAATGGCGCTCCCAACATCCAATGCTCTAATAAAAAATAGACCCACTCTTGCAGTTTCCTGAGTCAGCAAATCAGCCATCGTAGAGATTGACCAGGATTGGTGAAGTCCTATCCTTGGTCTCAGGGTCTTGTTAAGGTTCAGGTCCTTACCATTAGCGACACGCTTTAGCATCACTGGTATGGTAACTCAGCATGCTTTTGCTTTAAACCCTATAGTGCCAAGCACTACCCGTCAATCGTCACCTCATCATCTCCCATCTCATCACAGGGGAGTGGGGTTGGTAAGAGTCTAACTCATCGTACCTCACCTATAGCAAAGTGGAAGAAGGTGAGGTGAAAAGGCTAGAAACTGACAGCTGGAGACTATGCATGATTGTGCAGCCTCCAGTTTTCTGCTTCAGTTCTCGAGGCTGGTAGAATCTGTGTTTCTGCCCTGAAAGTCTACCCAGTACAGTCAGCTGAAGCACAAATGCACAGGAAGCTAAAAGAAAGTAAGTAAAATAAAATCCTGTGAAATAGTGTGTGTTTGTGTGCATGTGAGTAATAGTGTAATTTAGTGAGAATTAGTGAGTCAAAGTGAGTGAGAATAATTGAGATTAAGTTAGAATTAGAGAGTGAGCATAAACGAATATATGGGAGTGTTAGCTAGAGTGACTAAGTGAGTGAGAATGAGTAAGAGTGCGGGGGTCATTCTTGTCATATAAGGTGCCCGGGCAAAATGTAGGCATATAGGATGTAATTCTTTGCATATGGGACACTTGTGGCAAAATGCTGGTACTGATATTCTGGTCATAATTCTTGGTATAAGGGAAAACTATGGGGAATGCTGGCACTGGAATATTGGAGGTAATTCTTGGTATATGGGGCGAGGCACCCATTTCAAAGTGATTACTTTAGTACACACTAGTAGTAACTTGTGGTATATGGGACAACTGTGGTAAAATGCTGGGACTGGCATATTGGAGGTCATTCTTGGCACTTTGGACAACTGTGCAAAATTTTGGTGCTACCTTACCAAGATAATTCTTGGCATTAGGGAGGGCAACCATGGCAAGTTGAGCGGTGGGACGCAGGCAACCATGACTAAATTCTGGCATTGACATATTAGTGGTAATTTTTAACCTATGGGTCACCCATGGTATATGGGATGCATTCATACCAAAATTCTTGCCCTGGCACAATGGAGATAATTATTGGCATGCAGGGGCACAGACTTCACATTTTGACATAGATGGGGGTGACTCCTGGGTCTTATCCAGCTTTGTTGACTTGGCACACGTTTAAAGGGTTTCAGCAATAAATAAGTGTCCTTTCAGAGGCAGTGTTTTTGAGCATATTTAGATGAATATTGTGCTGTATAATTTACTATTTGACCTAGTTTAAAAAAAAAACGTTTTAGGGGGAGAAATCCCCGAAACCTTCCAAGAAGGTGGGTGTGCTGTTTTTGCTCGCTCTCTGGAAGTCAAAGGAAGTATTCCCCTCCCACATACCCTTTCAAAAACCACTAGCCGCTACTGCATATTTTACAAACCCTAATGCTGCTTAAAGGTGATTTGAAATTGGGAGTAGGAGAGATTATTTGGAATTCCTTCCATACTACATGCTTAATGTCTGTAAGTAAGACTTTACAAATCAGTCATTAATGAATTAATAACTATTAAACTCTTGCAAACAGCCTTACCTTTTTTCAAGTCCTCAGGAATAGGCCAGCAGGGTGAGGGGGTGTCTTGCTGGTGAAAATTGTCATGTCACCCGGTGTGTGGGTACATTGCAGGAATATAGGGAATCCAGCTGGATCTGGGATCCGGGCTGGCCCCAGTGAAATATGATGACTTTGTTATGGTGTAATTTGCCAATGTTGAAAAAAATCCGCTGTTCTTGTAGGTTTTCTGATTTCTGTTCAGAGCAGCAATCTGCAGTGAGTGGAAGATGTTTCTTATTTTCATGTCCAGCATGGCCCATCAGAAATGCTCACATCGTGGTTGGAAGATATCTGCACCCTAACACCTAGATGCCAATGCAATGGTGGGAAATAAAGGTGCTCATTTTGTTAGCACTTCACAAATGCTTAATAGAAACTTAAATTTGGAGACAGTCTTGTGACTTTGTTCAACCCCTGTATGTAAGCAACATGCATAATGTATTTTATTTTATTTTATTTCATTTATAGAGCTACTTGTCCCAGTGTAGACAGTCGGAGAGATTTACATCACACTCATATATTGTACACAGACAATGAATCATTCAAGTGTGTAAATCAATATATAGGATATTACAATAAAAAATGAGGGTTCCAAGGTGCTGGAGTCAGATATCTTCCATATTGGTTAGCCCCATATCTTAAGAGTGCTCAGTCAGGAGAAACAGAGCCAACTTTTAAAGTGGTTGGGACTGTCTGTACTAATAAGACATTATTACTACCCAAAAACTCATTTTTTGTGGTAATCTCAGAATAAAGAAAGATTGATAAAAAAAAAACGAATACGTTTCTAAATCCATGCTTTGCACTTTGCATGCAGCTTCTTGATGCTGGTGCCCGCCGCGGCCCATGGAGGGAGTTGCGGTGGGGCAGGGAAGCGGGGAGGGGGAGGGGCAGGGTGGGGGGTGATAAAGACCGGCATATGGATATTTGGAGGTAAGTAAACAATTGAATTAATAAAACAAATTTCGTAGCATGCCCTGCATCGCAAAATGTGCCTCGTTACGCGCATGATTAGCATTTTATTGCCGCATAATTTGGTCCTCTCCTGCCACATGATTGCAGTGGCCCTGATTATAACTTATGTGCTGCAAGTAACATTTGGACCTTGGTGACAAAAAGTAACTCACTGACCTATCACATAAAATATAACTCTATGATCTGCAAGCTACACATTGTGCTTTGCAGCAGGCTCTCTAACTCTGTGTGCTGATCTCTCTAGCAAGTAGGTGTGAAAATAGTCTCAATACCTGACCTTCCAGCGAGACCTCTCAGCCTTTGTCCACCCCCCCACCCCGTTACCTAAATGTGAAGGCCTTGTGGATGAGTGAAATAGATTAAAGAAATTATCTCCGTTCTGGGTAGGATGGCCCCATGGGGGCTGAGGTGAGAACGGCTCAGCAGGAGCACCGCAACACCTTACCTCTAAGTGAGACCTCTGCACACTATCCCCTCTCCCCAATCACCATGTGCTGAGTGTGAAGCCCCAGTGGGGTCAGGATCACGTAAATTACAGAAGCTTCTAGACCGAACTGGGTGGCAGTGGGGTAGGCGAAAAGAGGGTGAGGAGAAATGGTGCAAAGGACACAACATCACCTGGCCTCTTCACACTCCTCCCTCCTTCACTCATCATGTCCTCATTGTAACAGATGGAGGCGGAGGGTTTGACTGCTTCTTGGACGGGAGCCGCCCCACATGGGCAATGGTGAAAATGCAACAACATTGCTAGCCCAAGCATCCCTACCTCCCCTGGAGAACAGTAGAATACTGTGGGCAGTTGGCAGAGGCCCTAAGAAACAAGCATTTACAATGCAACGGTTTCGCCTTTGCCAAAGTTAGAGCTGTTGGCATTGTAAATGACAAATCCTCCCTCTGCCCGTGCTCTGTGTGTACACCAGTAAGAGGAGCTGTGAGTGGACGGTCCGGGCAGCCCTGCGAGCTCACACAGCGGGAGCCCAGGAGAGCTGCCCTGGGCAGAGCAAGGAAGAAGCACCGGGCCGGGGAGACGGAGGGGCCACCCAGACAAGGGACTGAAGGTCGCCCTCCTGCGGAGAAGCCTGCGCGCGCTCTGCCACCTTGCGGCCCCCTGGGGGAAGCGAAGGTCACAGACCAGTCTTCCCCCGGGGTTTTCGCGCAATACGGAAGGACAAGGTGGAGGGCGGGACTATAAGGGCTAAAGGAAGGGGTGGGATAAGGGAGGGCATATAAGGTGTCAGGAGAGGAAGATCCGGCCTCTTCCTGACACCTGAGCACCACCGGGAGGGTGTTTTTAATTTTGTGGTTGAGCTGTGGGGTATTTTGAAGGGGGGCCGATTTGTCGATCGGCTGCCCGGATAGCGTTACCATCCCGTTGTGTGGCTACCTGGAGATACCCTGGGGAGTCTTTCGGCAGGGCTGGGGTTTTTCGCCCCGTGGAGACGGCGGAGCTCGGACCAGCCGGGTGGAGAGGCCGTGGCGGGCGTGTCCGGAGGGCGCGGCCCCTGGCCTGGAGGGGGTTTCCCCAAGTAGTAAGTGGAGCGCGTGTGGGGGTCGGCCGGGCGCGGCAGCGGGGTCTGGTCTGCGACGCGGCTACTGCTGTGCACGTCGGTGCTGGCTGACGGGAACGGGCGGGGCCCTGCGCCGCACGCGTCTGATTTTCCTCCCCTGAGGCTTTCCCGGGGTTTTGGGTGCGCTTCCGGCATCCACGAGGGGTGGGGGGGGGGCATGTGGCCGGTGCGAGGCTGATGGGGGCCCCGCAGCGGGGGTGGGGGAGGGCGGGTGTCCTGGCTTTGCCTGCGGTTCCGAGGAGGGAGGGCTTGCTGGGGGGGGGGTCTGGGCGGGGTCCGGCCCCAGTTTGTTCGTGGGGTGGGTTTTGGACGTAGCTGCTTCTGGCATTTCAGTGGCTCCCCTTCCTTATTGCAGACAGGCGGGCCTCAGTTTTGGCGGGCATTTAGCAACAGGGGTCAGGCAGTGGGGCGGGGAGTCGCATGTTGACGACGTCGCCCGGAGCTGGCTGTGGTCTCGCCGGCCCACTATCCCCCCCCCTTTTTTTGCTGCAGCGTGGTGGGGGTGTGGGCCCGTCCCTGGGGGGGGCCTGCGCTATTTGGGTTGGTCTCTGGGCAATGCTGTTAGCTGGGGGGGGCCGGGACCGGGCCCCTGGGGAGTTGATAGGCAGCACTGCGTAGGGTATCAGGGACACGTGTGAGGGACGGCCATGACGGCATGAGGCCCGGTGGTGTTTGGGCCCACCTGGTTATGGCGACCCGGTGGGGGAGGCGAACTGAGGATGGCGGTCCAGCTCGGCAGCAGGTGTGACACCAGCGGGGCGCACTACGGCCTCCTAACGCTGGTCCGAAGCAGTAGGGGGGTCCGCGGCGGCCTGCCCTCCGTCGGGGGATTCGCGCAGCGTCCAATGCAACGTTTTATCCAGACAATGTTCCATATGTACGGTGTGACCTGTTCAGTTTGTGCGGTGTGAGAGTCGGTATGGTTGTTGTAAGAGAAGTGCTGGGGATCGATGGGTGTGATGGTGAAGGGTGTTGTGGGCTGTGGGTGTTGTGTGGTGGAGATGTTGGGTTGATCGGAAGTTGGTGCGAGCAGGGCTGGTTATTTCGGAAGGGTACATGGTGGTTGGACGGTTTTTTATGGTGGCGGGGGTCAAGGGCGGCCGAGGTAGGTTCTGCGGGCACAGCCGCGGTGGGCATGGCACTCAGGAATAAAGGGGCGTTGTGCTGGAGCAACTTTTAGTTACACGTTTACGGCTGGGGCCTGGGGAAGGGGTAAGTTGTGCGGGGATTATGGCGCTTCCGAGGCGATGCGCTGCAGGTGTGGGGTGTCTTGGGGGATACCGGTGCTGCTGCGGCGGGCGTAATGATGGGACCCAGTGTGGGTGGCGAGCTTCACAGTGAGGTTGACAGGGTTGGCCGGTCGGCTCCCATGTGGTCATTTGGTGGCGTGGGATTGGTGTTCAGGTTGATGGGGCTCGGGGGTTGGAAGTCTATACCGGGGGGAGTGTTCCAGCGAGATGCGATGCTGCCCTCACCATGACGGGCGGGCCAGCGTGGCAGCGTCACGTGGGCGCAAGGTTGGAGTGGAGAAGCTAGAGGCGGGGGATAGATGCTCCTGGGGTGGAGGCCAGTTTTTTGGTGTACCATGTAGGTGGAGGACTGCTTCACATCTTGACCTAGCGGATGCGCGGGTTATGCCGGAGGTTCAGAGGTTTTAGTTTTCAGGATTTGGTGGCATGGCAGTCAAGGGGTTTGGGGGGGTCTCATGAACGGAGGCAGGAAGGAAGGCGCAGCCTATGTCAGCGTATACAGGTCGAAGGGCGGCTGCGCAGGGGTTCTCGGGGGTGAGCGTCGTAGGGTGACGAGCGTCTGACGCGTCCGATAAGGCGGGGGGTGCTGTTTGGCAGAGAGGTTTCGGGAGTGGCGTGTTTTGGCGGTAGCGAGGAGTTTCCTGGAGGTGGGGGCGGGGAGCTGTAACACGGTGGAGAGGTATCGGGCCGCTGTGTGCTGAGGTCTATGTGAGTTTGTTTTCAATTTGACCTGGGGTTTGGTACTGCCCGCCAGGGACGTGGAGTGTGTGGTTCATAGGTAGCTGCAGGTTGGAAGGTACTGTAGGGAGCTTAGGTTGGGATTGCGACGGGGCAGTTGGTAGTGCCAAATTGGGGGCTTAGGCTTTTTGGGGAGCAGCGGGGGGCGGCGTAGGTGTGACGGCAGTGTGCCCGGACAGGAGGGCAGTGGGGGCCGGGCGTAGCGGCGTATTGGTGTCGATCTGTTCGGGGGGCAAGGGCGAGTGTGGAAAGGTCGCAAGGGACTGTGAATGGAGGAGGTTGGGAGTGAAGTAGAGGTTTTGCAGAAACGGGGGAGACATTTCTCCTGGTCTTTGGCCTGGTGCGTAACCGGTCTGTTCTTTGGCGGGACTGCCTGGCGGAGGAGTGTGGTTTCTTGGCTGTTCGGGGGGCCGCGACGGCTGTGGTCATTGGGTGGGTCCCGGGGGGTGGGGGGGTGCTGACGGGGCAGCGGGTGTACAGTGAGGTGTCTGTGGCGCCGTGGGTACTGGGGTGTGGGATGTTGCTTGGCAGAGGTTTTAGGCTGGCTGCCGGTAGTGTTGCGTATCTTTGGAATATAGAAGTTAGAATGTAAAAATTGTACGAATGTCTTG
The DNA here is from genome assembly GCF_964261635.1 of Lissotriton helveticus. Classification (NCBI taxonomy): domain Eukaryota; kingdom Metazoa; phylum Chordata; class Amphibia; order Caudata; family Salamandridae; genus Lissotriton; species Lissotriton helveticus. The sequence goes on along the minus strand of NC_136061.1, from coordinate 1,965,200,403 downwards.
TACATGATTTTAAGGGAGTTGGCGGACCTGATCTCTGCTTCACGCTGGCAGCACCTTTCATACCTGCTTCATTACTTTCCTTTACTAAGCCATAAGGGGGGCTGGGGGAACATCATGCGTTTCTGGAAGGACTAGTTCTTCTTTTCTACCATGGGGTCTGGGAGTGGAGCAGGAGCCAGGGCTGTCGCCTGGAGGGGGGTGGCTTTTCCCCCAGCAGGTGGTCAACACAGGAGGTGCACTAGCGGGGGTGTGGACGGGTCTGGGCAGGATCCCCGATGATTGAGTGGTGAACGGTAGGAGACGGGGCGAAGGACATTGTGGGAAGGGGTTGGTGCCATGACGATTACCGTAAGGTGCAGGGAAGGTAGGGTTGCCCTGCTTTGGGGACATATGAAGGGGAGAAGTTGCTGGGATATGTCAGGCTGGCAGTATCCCGAGGTGCTTGGCAAGGGATGTGTTTCCAAGAAACGGAACATGGGGCGTCCTGGTCGGGCGCAGGGTTTTTGTGGTTTGGGGGGCTGAGGTTTTGGAGGTCCAGGCTATGACCCTCTGGGTGATGGGGACGGTTCGGTGTGAGATTGATGGTGGGGGCCTTTGGTCAAAGGGAGCCGCCTGTCGCGGTCCGAGAGGGGTGGGGGACTGTTGCTCACGTACATTGGGGTAGTGGTACAGGCAGTGGATGGTCATCCACAGGGGGGGTGCCTGGCATGGTCGAAAATTTGGCCCGAGACTGTTTTGGGTACGGAATGCAGGCACGGATTGGTGAATGGTCGTTCACGAAGTGTGGTGGGAGCCACAGTACATTATACAACGCATGGGGATATATGAGACGAGGTGTGGATGACCGTGCAGGTCAGGGGCAAAGGATGGAGGTGCAAGGGGTGGATAGTCGTTCACCTCGGAAATGGTGGGGGGACACCTTGGGTGTCTAATGAATGGCCCGGGCCGGTTGTTGGTTTTGTGAGCCAAGTACATGTGGTGGACTGTCGTTCGCCGCGCGGGCGGCGCCTTTTGGAGACTGTGTTTGGCCTGTGAATTTTTCTCTGTTGCACTGGCGGCAAGCAGGGGATGGATGTTTTGGCCTGTGAATTTTTTTCTCTGTTGCACTGGCGGCAAGCAGGGGGTGGATGTTTGGCCTGCAAATTTTTTCTCTGTTGCACTGGCGGCAAGCAGGGGGTGGCTGTTTGGCCTGTGGATTTTTCTCTGTTGCACTGGCGGCAAGCAGGGGGTGGATGTTTGGCCTGTGAATTTTTTCTCTGTTGCACTGGCGGCAAGCAGGGGATGGATGTTTTGGCCTGTGAATTTTTTCTCTGTTGCTATGGCGGCAAGCAAGGGGTGGATGTTTGGACTGCAAATTTTTTCGCTGTTGCACTGGCGGCAAGCAGGAGGTGGGTGTTTGGCCTTTGGATTTTTTCTCTGTTGCACTGGCGGCAAGCAGGGGGTGGATGTTTGGCCTGTGAATTTTTCTCTGTTGCACTGGCGGCAAGCAGGGGATGGATTTTGGCCTGTGAATTTTTTCTCTGTTGCACTGGCGGCGAGCAGAGGGTGTATGGCCGTTTTCACCTGGAGGGGTACTTTCGTTGCGCTCAATGTTGGACAGACTTCCTATTGACTTACTTGAGGCGCAGGAATGGTGGTGGCTGGTCAGTCACCATGGGGGGGGGCACCTTTCGCATCGAATGGCCCGGAAAATGTGCTTTGTAGCGGGGCGCAGTAATGATTGGTGGATGGTCGTTCACCTTAAATAAAAGGCAGGCAGCTTCCTGACAACTGATTGGGAATGTGATTGGTGAATCTGGGGCACGGATACAGGTGGTGGATGGTCGTTCACCGGCGAAGAGGCACTCATGTCACTGACATGGTTTGGCCCGACGAAGGTCGGATTACAGGGATTGCAAACAAAAGTGGGCTTGGTCTTTTACCGCAAAAGGGGGGCACCTTGGTCGGGGATTGCCTCGCATAGGCTATTTGTGTGCCCGAGACGTGCGGTAAGGTGGTGGCTGGTCAGCCATCGGACGCCACAGGGTGGCGGATGCATTCGATGCACACGGGGGGTGGGGCAGGGAACCGGCCTCCGGGGGTTCCCTGGGTGGCGGTACTTTGGAGGGGTGGGGAGTCACATACGGGCAGATCCACCCCGCGGGTGGGGGGAAAACGGTACACAGGTGACTGATAGTGGGGCATGGGAGACAATGAGCAATAAAGGCAAAGTCAACAGAGGATGCTTGGAGGGCAAGTGAAGGTGAGAATGGGGAAAGGAAGGAGGTTATCGAGTGAATGGGTGAAGAGTCAAACAGGTGAGATGGTTTTGGAAAGGCAGAATGGAGAATGTGTGGGTATGGGATGGAAATGTATATTTCATGCATTGATGTACTGTTAATAAGTCTAAATGATTATGGAAATGTATATTTCATGCATTGATGTACTGTTAATAAGTCTAAATGATTGCAACCTTGTCCTAATAAATGGCCTTTTACGCTTCAAGTAACAGCGTGGAGTGTAGTTATTGCGCGATGGACTGATGGGCTGGACGCTCCCACATGACTGGACTAGGGGACTGCGGACACCCCCTACAGAGCACTAGTCGTTGCTCACATCCACCCAGAATAGGAGCGGACGAGCGAGAAGGCATAGGACTGGGAGGGGGGTGGAAGGGACGGGGAGAAATTGCCTCGGAGCATTTGAAGACGGGAGGGGGCTGGGGGGGGCAGCGGACGAGCGAGAAGGCACCCTCCCGCCCCAGCTCCATGAAAAAAATGGCGGCGTAAACAAAGTGACAAAAACAAACAAGAAGTTCTTGAAAATTCTGCAGAGCACTAGAAATGGAAGGGCACTAACCCTAGTACGACCCCTGGCCAGCTTCTGCCTGAAAAATGTGGAGAGTATGATGAGAGGACTCAGGGGCCTCTGAGAATGTCACAAATGTGTGAGTCAGTCAGTGCCGTGCGTGAAGCTGAGGCTGAGCTCTGTGTGACATTAAGAAGAGAGTAGAGAGACATCCGTCACACTACACCACGACAAGTTAGCCCAGCCGCAGACGTAACTACTGAATAACACACTACACACACAGACTGGCAGAGTCTCAGAATGGCAGAGAGCACTGTAGGGCTGCCTCGAGAAGGCATCGGACTGGGAGGGGGGTGGAAGGGACGGGGAGAAATTGCCTCGGAGCATTTGAAGACGGGAGGGGGCTGGGGGGGCAGCGGACGAGCGAGAAGGCATCCGACTGGGAGGGGGGTGGAAGGGACGGGGAGAAATTGCCTCAGAGCATTTGAAGACGGGAGGGGGCTGGGGGGGCAGCGGACGAGCGAGAAGGCACCCTCCTGCCCCAGCTCCATGAAAAAAATGGTGGCGCAAACAAAGTGACAAAAACAAACAAGAAGTTCTTGAAAATTCTGCAGAGCACTAGAAATGGAAGGGCACTAACCCTAGTACGCCCCCTGGCCAGCTTCTGCCTGAAAAATGCGGAGAGTATGATGAGAGGACTCAGGGGCCTCTGAGAATGTCACAAATGTGTGAGTCAGTCAGTGCCGTGCGTGAAGCTGAGGCTGAGCTCTGTGTGACATTAAGAAGAGAGTAGAGAGACACCCGTCACACTACACCACGACAAGTTATCCCAGCCGCAGACGTAACTACTGAATAACACACTACACACACAGACTGGCAGAGTCTCAGAATGGCAGAGAGCACTGTAGGCTGCCTCAGACAGCCAGACGAGCGTTATAGTAAGTTATAGTAGTACTTACTGTGTCGTCTTCGAAGTTCTTCAACTTCTCCTAAAAATTAGTTCAGCTGCCAGCCTCGCACTCGCAGGGCACCAGCGATCACACAGACGACAGCAACGAGACACACAAAGACGTAAAACAAACTGGGAGACGACATGAGACGGGGTACACGTACAAACAGGGAGACGACATGAGACGGGGTACACGTACAAAGGGAAAATATACCGTGGAACAGCAACGAGACACGCGTAAAACAAACAGGGAGACAACATGAGACAGGGTACACGTACAAACAGGGAGACGACATGAGACGGGGTACACGTACAAAGGGAAAATATACCGTGGAACAGCAACGAGACACGCGTAAAACAAACAGGGAGACGACATGAGACGGGGTACACGTACAAACAGGGAGACGACATGAGACGGGGTACACGTACAAAGGGAAAATATACCGTGGAACAGCAACGAGACACGCGTAAAACAAACAGGGAGACGACATGAGACGGGGTACACGTACAAACAGGGAGACGACATGAGACGGGGTACACGTACAAAGGGAAAATATACAGTGGAACAGCAACGAGACACACGTAAAACAAACGGAGACGACATGAGACGGGGTACACGTACAAACAGGGAGACGACATGAGACGAGGTACACGTACAAAGGGCAAAGAAAATTATAAACAAAATGCTGCTTACCTGATCACAAATAGAAACAACTTCCTGGCAACTTAAATCTCGCAGACCACTCCGGCTAAAGGCACTTCGAAAAAAAAAAAACATCACGGGGGAAAAAAAAAAACCATCCGCCCACCGCCGCATGACTTTTTAAAAGGGGCGGAGAGGGAAAAAATCGCCGGAACGCCCACAAATCGGACGCCAGGCGAAACCTAAAAAGGAATTAACATTTTTATTTGTAATGCTCATGTTTCTGCCATGTAGGCCTTGACTCTGCTGCCTCATTCTGCCCTCTTTTCTGATGCCTTTATTGTCTATTACAGCGTGTACTCCTGTGATTAACAGTTTTGGCAGGCTATGCACATATTGGTATTGTATATATATTGATTGCTCTTCTCCCATTACTGCATCCGTCCGACCTCAAATGTTAAGCGCGGTGAATCGTGCCAGGGTCATGCTTACGCCTTGCACTTATTTGTAACGAATGTTCTTTTTCCACTATTGTATCCTACCTACCCTAATTGTAAAACGCTCTGAAACCTGCCTGGGTCAGGTTCGAACTATAAAAAACTTTATAAATAAACTGTTACATTCATGTACATGATATGTGTGCTCTGCTTAATGTGTACACTGTACGATTGATTCATCCTTGTACTTGGTGTATACTGATCAACTTTTCAATAAAAAGAGTTAAAAAATATGTACATATACTTTCATCTTTCCCCTCTATTTGCACAGAGCACTTGAGTTTCCCAGTTCCATGCGGCATGAATTCATCCAGTACAGGTTTTTTAAGCGCATTCTATGATTTATAGTTTTGTTAACCTCATATAAAATCAGGACACCAAGCCCCAGTATCAAAAGAAACAAGCACTTGCAAAGACAATAGATATGGCAGTCATTTTGAGCACTGACTAAAACATTAAAAACATAATTCACTCCAGTGAAAACAAATATTAAAAAGCCTGCTGCAGTGAAAAAAACTATTGTTTTCTGTAAATGGTGATATAATGAGATAATGAATGTTATGTGTGATTGCAGAGTGTACTTTGGAGATGTGAAACAGTCCATTAGGCATTGCAATGAAGGCCCTCCATAGGTAGTGGCCTGAAGTTAGAGAGAATCTTCCTCAGGGCGGATCCAACACCACATTATGTATACCTTAACTAATTGGTAACAACCGGTCAAGCAGACAACGGTAATGTCAAGGAGACCTACTAATCTGAACCGGATGACTTACTCGCATATGTAGCTTTGAAACCTCACCACTCTGTGTGCAAAGGTAAAAAGCAATAGCTTGACAGGATGACTTAAAAATTATTTAGAGGGCAGGATTCAGGGTCACTGGGTAACGTTCTCTGTTTCTGTAGCAGTTTCTCCTACCCATCTTGGTTTGCACCCACTGCCCTCAAATGAATTCTTTTCAGATAGCCTCTCAGCCACCCCCCGTCCCCCAAGTCATGACAGCTTGGGGGATGGCCCTGCAGGAGGGCGCTTTGCCCCTGACCCTACTATAAAGTGCAATATTAGAAGATGCACAAGAGAGCCGAAAAAATCATGATTTGGGGGTTACATCCCATTGTCTGAATTTAAGAGTATATAGATTACAGCACCATCAGTAATTTTCACCGAGTTGCACCCATAGAACAACTGGGAAGGGTAATACACTATTCTAACTCCTACAGTATATGGACAAAGGGCACCTTTCCCCAATACAGTTCATGAGGATAATTTACTACTCCAACTTAATGCCAAGAATATTTTGGGCAAAGTTATCAATCTCCAAATAATTGTAAATCAACACCGAAATGTTGTAAATTAACGTTCCAGAACTCAGCTGAATGCAAAAAACTAGGAATACCATTCCGCTTGAACTGGAGCGGGCTGCCGCTGATGACATCAAGGTTGAGACCAGATGCTGGCGCCACTTTATGTGGCCTTTGGGTACTTATTTTAAATGTGACATTTGGTGTAAGAGTTGTGACTAGCGGTACCATATCCTGCTTTTGTGCTTGTAACCCCACGCAACACCACAAGTCTACTTTCAAACATCACCCATGACACACAATTATTTCTCAAGCATAAAATAACCTGCAGCTAACATCCTGTGGCCCGTAGTGCACCCAGAAGCCGGAGATATCTTAGCTCTCGTGACCTCATCAGGGCCAAGGAGGAATGATACATAACATTTACATATGAAGTAGTTACTTATGCAGCAATTGCAAAAGCAGTTCAGGCCTAGTAAAGGGTATGAAAGAGCTACATCAACAAGAGTATCATATACCATGAGGACGCCTTCTTTCCAGTCTCGTGCTTTCATCTACCACACTAGTGCATTCTGGACCACCACCTGCAAAAACAATGGAAAACACACACACAGGTCTGGAAAAGTTGTGTACTTATGTCCTCAAGAGGTATGAGGCAAGGTTCTCCAAAGTCGCTCCTAGAGGGCCGGATCCATGCCAGATTTTTAGTATATCCCCATTTAGATAAATGTAGTTATCCTAAAAATCTGGCATGGATCCGACCTTCCAGGACCAACTTTGGAGAACCCTGATATAAGGTATATCCATGTTATGTTCATCTGTAAAATGTTGTGCATGGTAAACAACGTTTGTGATTCCCTGCGGGGAAAAAGGCTGCAGGATTTCAACACATATTCATTGTGCATATAATGTTTTTCGTGGATCTCTGTTGATGCATCCAACTCGGACTGCATAGCTGCCAACTGGCCCATGAGTGCAACACCTCAAAAAAAACTCACACTTTAAGCCCACTGTACTTTAACCTATTCAGAAGTCTATTATGTGGCGAAGTGAAAGCCATGTTTCAGCCAGTCCTGGCTTATTATTCAATCAATAATCAACTAGGAAAGGCTAAAACATAGCTTTCACGCCGCCACATGTAATATGTGACCATCAGCCTGTTCTGAGTTCTTAGCTGCCAGCCTGTTGCATACTGGAGCTTGTAGTTTTACTGTAAATATCACAAACATGTTCAAAAATCTCAAATTTCAAGGTGCTGTTTGAATTTTTTTTTAAACTGTTGGGGTGAAATGAGGCCACTTGGCATGCTGAATGTGTAATAATGTGACCAGAGACGATATGTAGCAATTTTACCAGGTGTGCATCCTAGATGCGTGCGTGCTATATCTGCGTCTTTGTGAATGAATCATACATATTTTATGGTGCCTGTATTTATAGTTGCCTGTGCAAGTGTTCAGAGCTTTGCGTTCCCATGTTCCCATTCCATGTGTCATCTACTTATCAGCACTAGCCAGGGTTTTTAGGTTTGGCATTAGTCAAAAAACTTTGATTACACTAAAATTACACTGGGGCGGAGCTTGGTCAGTAAGATTGGGAGGGGGGTGTGTGAGCTTCAGATTTTCTGACAATCAGGCTGGCATATAATGTTAAAATACATCCTATGACAATCAGGGTGCATGAGAGGGGCTTATGGGGCAACGGAAAGGGAGAGGAATGCAGATTGATAGGCGTACTAAGTGAGAGAAACACAATATTTTGTAAAATAATCAAACATTCTAAACAGAGATGAGTGTGTGTGTGCGCGTTTTTATCAGTGTGTGCACGCATAAATCCCAGGTGAAATCCGACACACACCCCACTATACCAGACGGAAATCCCCTGTACGCAACTCTTCATCAGGAAATACATTTATTAAGGGGGGGAGGGGTAACACCCCCCTGAAGCTACGCCCCTGAAATTACAGGTATAATATACTTACTTATAGGGACTTTCAGTCAGTTCTCTTCATGCACTAGTGTTGTTTTTCCATTGGTGTCATTCATATCTTTCTTCCACCCACTACAGCATGGGCAATGGGTCAGCCCACTTCTAGTCCTTTGATGAACTGTGACTATAAGTGACGGCATTTGGCACTTTCACTAGGAGTACGTCCACACACGAGGCAGTTCCCTTGTGTGCCAGAGACTACTACGGCATTGTGTGCTTTTTAAGACTAAAAACATATTACGGACTTTAGTGATAGATTCCGCAACAATATTGTTTTGGAAGACTCATGACAAAACAAAACAAGCACTGACTAAGAAAAAAGGCTAGCACCAGACCTATTGGTTTGCCAATGCTTACTTTTTTTGATTCTAGTTCTTGTAGGGCTGCATGAATTAAATGTCAAACAGGACTACAAACCCAGGAAGAAATAAAGGGCTGGATGACCCACTGAAGCCTGGAATAGGAAACTTGAGAGATGTGGCATTTGTGTGTCTCGTGCAGGCTGTTGTATGATTGTACATGATTGCTTGTGTACCTGTGTGCCACTTTATGTGTGTGGCGTGCGTGTGTTGATAGCAGTAGCAGTGGGAGTTTTGTGTCTGAATTAGATACACCCAGCCACATTACCAGACCATTCTAAGGAGATCACCTGGTCCTAGGCATATATTTCCCTACTCCCCTACAATCTGCAATCATTTATATTAGTGGATTTTCAGAAAAAATATGTTCATGTATACACTTACAGGTGCAACAAACTTGTTTGCAAAAATGGGGGAGATTGGTTTAAATGATCAGGGGACAAAGTTTTAACATACTCAAATGTCCTTATGTTACAATAATACTGCACTGTCTTGTGGTCAGTGTTGTTTCTACCCGCCTCTGGGACAATGCATTTACTAACTAGTTTATGGATTAGTGTAAATGCCACAAAACAACTCATTTTACGGTGGCAGACTGGTAGATTTTATTAATCCCATGTATGTGGAACAGTAACTGATGTGACCCAGTGTGTAAGGCCTGTCTGTATATAAATATGCCCACAAGTCCTCATTTAGCAGCAAGAGAATGGCATGTTCCACTTTCAACTGCATGGGAATGGCGATTCATCATAACACAGCAGGTACCTGAATTAAGAGATTGCAAACGCTTGTTTCTTCAGGTTTATTCCGTCCTTTTGATTCTGGTACAGAAGCTGGAGCGGACGGATGCGGTGGCTAAAGGGGATCATCCACCCTTGGTTATCTGTCCTTGTATGTCCAACACCTCTCTTGTTGCCCCTGGGCTGTAGGATCATTTCAGTAGCCAACATCTTTTGGCCTTGATGCATTGGAGTAGAAGAATTTTGGTGAGGGTCTTAACCACTCCAAGAACTGCACTGGAGGGTCTTTGGTAGGACCTGGAAAGATGAATGTTTACAGCATGGCAACTGTTTTGTGCATTGCGCTGCAAGAGAGAGGTGCATGAACCAGGAAGTAATGCATGAGTTTGCAAGTGATGTTTATACCAGGTAAGTATTTGTTAAATAATGAAAAATTATGGACTGGGAGAAACACTTCAGCATGGCTCATACTTTTATACTGAAAAGCTCCTTGACCGGGGTCACCAGAGTTCATTTGGCAGATGTTCAAAGATCTCAAGGCCCAAAAGATCTGCCAGAAGGATATAAAGACCTCACTAAAAGATGGCAGGGAATGAGTTCCAAAAGATGTTATCCAATTTTTTGGGGCGGGTTATGGTGTTTTCAAGAGGGGCTTCTGTCGTTCCTTTGAACCTTCTGGAGGAAGGAAACTCGAGGTGACTGTGGACCATGGATTTTCAGTGGCCTCCCAGAATCAGACTTCGGGCAGACAGTCTGTGTCTTGATGTGGGCCGGTTCTGAAGCCTGTAACGTGCAGTAGGTTGGGCTGGGTCTGAAAGTCGAGGCCGGTCTTCCAGTTCAGAAAGCCGGCAGGGGTCTCCTGGTCAGCAGTAGCTTGTGAGCCCAGTTTCTGCAGCCTTTCCGCAGGGACGAAGTCTGAAGAGTGCAGGTAGCTGCTGTACCTCTCCGGGTACCCTTCTGTAACAAAAGTTCTTCTAATTAATTGCAGGTTATACCCTTCACAATAGGAACCCATGATGGTCCTACTTCAATGGTCACTGGATGGCCAAATGTAAAGTATGTATTTAATTTTTTTCCAGTCCTTGTGTATTGTAGACCCTTCATAGTGGACCAATACTTTTATTTATATTATTTTTAGGCGCTCCTGTCTTATCTATGTCCTGATGAAGACCCCAGAATGAGGTTTCTAATAAACCTTACATCATACGGGGTCGAAACGTAGACCAGACTACACCATTCCTCTAAACATAGGAGAAAATAAATGGAATAAAACACATCCTATGTAAAAGAGATATATGGAACTACTGATCTTAATTAGACTGTAAAGGTCGTACTGAATCTTACTGTGATTGTGTTATGGTCACAACACCTTTACACAGTCCCCACACTTATCCCATCACACCTATCCCACCTAACTACCTCCTTTTCTTTACCACTGAGAGCGCGTTGATATATAACTATGTAAATACTATGTTATAATTTTGATGGACACAAGTTATATATATGATTCGTTTCCAAGGAATTTTTCTATGTTTTTCGTCACAAGTTTTTCTGAATTAATAATCTCCGGAACTTATTGATTGATGCTAAGTTTCCGCTCACCTATGTGCTAAAATAAAATATGCATTGAATCATTGGACTGGTTATAATTTGAGATACGCAATTTTTATATTTGACATTTGATGCTTTAAAAAGAAATATACTCTGACCCCTTCGTATGTACCTGTTGTGAAAGTTGAGGCGGGTCTCCCTATCTTCCTGACTGAGCGTGGAAAGTTTAGGAAGGGCAGGGGCGTCTCTGGGTCAGCAGTACCCGCTGAGGCCGGTGACCGGGTCCTACCTCGGGGGTTACTGTATCCGCGGCCTTCCCCGGTGCGGCCTAAGGCGGCTGAGACCAGCTGTCCGTCTGTCCGTCCAGGAAGAAGCCGAGGCCTGCTCTGAGCCGGCGGCTGGGAGTGTTGTGTGTCCAGGCCGCCTCTTGGGCTCCAGGGAGGGAGGGGAGGGAGGACCCAGGAGCAGAGGAGGGGGCTGAGGGGGAGGGGGAGCCCGGGGCAAGCAGCTGGAGCAAAGAGGTGGCCAGCCAGGGAGGGGAGTATGGAGGGCTGGAATAGGGGGCGAGGGGAGGAGTGTGACCTGGGGAGAGAGAGACGGAAACAGCTGCCGCGGAGGCGCGAGGTTACATGTGTGAGACGGTCGGGCGCCCACATTTACCATATTGGGGGGGTGGGGGTGGGGGGGGTCAGGTAAGGGTGTCAGCGGCAGCCTCCCCTGCACTGTCCTCGCACTAAGGCTCTCAGCAGGCGCCCTGGTCCGCCGGGGTGGGGGACAGGGTGCTGAGAAAATGCCACCTCCAGCGGTACACAGCACCAAGGCAGCACCGTGTCACTGCAGACACCTGGCACAGGAAGCAGCAGGAAACAGCAGACACACAGAGGAGGAAACTGCAACAAAATGCCCCCACGGTTACAGGGAGATGAAAAGTGTGTAAGTGGCAGGACGGGCATGTCCCACCAACCACGAAACAGCAATACTAACCAGGGAACAGCAGAGGGAAGAAACGAGAAAGCTTTGTGCACCGAGCAGCGCCATGCTGCAGTAAAACAACACGAATCAGGAGATAGCAGGCAGCAGAAAACTGTTTAAGTAAAAGCAGAGAGAGACATGACACACAAAAACAAGCAACGAAGTGCATGGAAAGGAATACAAACACAAGGTCATTTTGGGATTCGGGGGGCGTGTTTTTCGTGCTCTCCCCTTCCCATTGGCTGGAAGGTAAAATTCCAGCCAATGGGAAGAGGAGAAGGCGGGACTTAAAAAAAGACACGGAAACGCCCCCGAATCGCGTCTTGAGGGGAAAAGAGTGATTGACAACTATCTCTTCCAATGGCTAGCCTCCATTTATGGAGCTAGCCAATGGAAGACAGAGGCGGGACAAAGCCCCATACTGTAGATCAACAGATTTCGCCTGCGCCAACGCTGCTGCGCAGCGGACGCCAGGCGAAACCTAAAAACGGCACACAGCTGGTTTCGAATTTCTTACAAATATCTCGAATACATATCGGGAGTTGCTGGGGTAAAAAACAACTTTGGTAAGATAACCATTTTATATAATTGATTCTACCAACTACTGGCAAAAGTGAGATCTTTGTTCTGATCTAAAAATTTCTTAACTTCTGCCAATTTATTACATTAGAAGTCGTTAATTTTCTGTGAAAATTGTACCTCAATATATCTCATTTGTTCTGTTACTACTCCTGCAGAAAATTACTTTTAGCATTCTAATCTATGTTCCAGCCCATCAGCTCAATTTTAGCTGTATTCATTTTATAATCTGAGAATCCTCCGAAATCTTGTAATGGCTTCATAATTTTACCAATAACATATGGATCTTATGTTATAACCAAAGGAGCATCCCCATATAATTTAACATTTTGAACTGTGCCCCCAAACTATAGCATAACTTTCCATAAATACTTCCAACATGCTAGATCATATGCCTTTCTTGCACCTGTTAAGATCATCACTAATGGTGCAGAAGTAACATTCGTTCTGTCTTTGCATACAGATACTTCTATTACATTAATTTTTTAATATTATGCCCTTTTATGAAACATTATTGATTTCTATATTATCAATGGAAGAATAATCGATCGAAGAATATGTTGTAGTCGTTCTACATGTATTTTTGCATTGACTTAGCTTTCTGTATTAAATAAAAAAAACAGGCTTATATAAGAAACAACAGGCTAAATCTTTGTTTTGGATTTTAAAAATATTATAATAGCAAGTTCTTCTTTCCACAAAAACCTGGAATAGTCCTGACTACAAAAACGTATTTGCAGAGTTCTTGAAATTATTTACAAATACATTTCATTCAGTACTTCCAAAGCTATGCTGGTATTTCATTGGGACCAGATGCTTTTCCATTCTTTAACCCATATATTGTTATTTTTATATCTTCCAGGGAAATTGGGAGCTGCAAGTTCAACTTGAACTAATGGCATAACAGAAGAGTTATTTGATGTGTAAAAGCTCTGTGTGGATGTGTTTGTTAACCCTGCGTCATATAATTCTCCAAATAAATTAATATATGCTACTTGAATTGAAGAATCCATATTATAATTTTTACCTTTCTTTTTTATAGGTTTGATCTTCTTATTAAACGTCTGCGCAGTTTGCCAGGCTAATAGTGTACCACTTTTATCACTCACCTCATGTGATCGTTCTTTTTTAAAATATATCTTTATTGGAGAAAGACATCAGCACAACAACATAAAGCATAAGAACATAAATCATCAAAATAAAAGCAGACACTTGTTAACACCTTGGGAGCTTCGTAAATAGACCTCCCCAGTGCTGCGCTGTCCATTATCCAGTGCTGAACTGGACGTCCAGCGGTCGCACGCAGCACTGGGGAGGTAGTGCCCGTGACGACCGTTGGCCGACGGCAGCACTTATGGTGTTAAAATGTGAGTATTTCACATATCAAAGAATATGTCATCTACAATGACATTCCAGTGGAGGACCCCCTGTCTCCCTGAGTTCTGTAAAGGCAACTTCATTTTATGTACCACAGGCATTCCAACATTAAATCTGTCTAACCAGACAGCATCAGGGGTATGCACCAATACCCAATATTCTCTAGATACACGTTTACGGCTGGACTGTGGGATAGCAGACATGCCCGCAGTGGCCCCCAAATGTCTTCAAGTCTAGATTGAACCAGCTGAAGTGCCTCGCGTAACTCAGTATAATGACTACACATCGCCATATCCTCAGTGCTTTAAATGGGCCGGTACTCAACGGTACTGAGTACCGGCACTTTCTAATTTTCTTGCCATCAGTACCGGCACTTCTTTAGCCAGAGAGAGTACCGGTACCTGCCTGATCGCGGCACGGCAGGTGCAGGATAGGCATCTCCTCCAGCTCAGGTCAGTCGCTGCTGAAGATTCCAGCAGCGCCCACTTGAATGTCCCAAGACTGCAGGGTGTTGAGAGGGCTTACATCACGCTGTGATTAACCGGACAAGGTCTAGACATACCCTGCACTGTTGATCAGATTCGCAAAGACAATTCGGCTGAAAGTGATTTCGCTGCCCCTCCCCACCCAACTCTCCATTAGGTGAGTGAAATGGGCTGGGACTGCCAGACAGTCATCCAGTCCCATTTAGTGCATTGCACTGGCCCTACTAAAGCATGTGGCTGCACAATACAATCCTCGACCTTCATCAAAGACGCTTTATGTTTAGCAAAGGAGTTGCTTCCCTTTGTGTGACCTGCAAACACTAATTGCTGCATTTACAAGATAACAGGGACTGACCAGTGTAATGGGACAATGGGTGTGAATTTAGCCCTGCCCATAGGGCAATGCACAGCAGGGAACGTTGGAACACTTCAGGAATTAGTTCCCATGACAACTGGTGATGCATTTGCTTGGGGGAAAGACCAGATGAACATACATAGAAGGACAAGGAAGGGAGGAATGAAAAATGAGGTGACAGGTGAAGTGAGGATTTGCCGCTTTTTCAGATAAAAATGCCAGAAATATTTTGGGGAGAGTTTTATATAGCGCAAACTTAGTTGCTGAGTTCTGAAATCATTAATGGACTTAAGTATGAGTGTTTGCTTATGTCTGTGTGCTTGCCTCCTTGTGTGTACCTATTTTTTAGTAAAAAAGAGGGAGAGTATCAGGACACTCTCAGGAGATATATTAAAGAAAATGTGTGGAATACTTTTGTGTACATGTCTGCTTGTTTCTTTCTGTGTGTGCGAGCTTGAGAATATATAGTATTATGCCAAACAACAAGAAATAACAGTATGGCATTAGGAAACAGCAAATATCACAAAACAAGGAAATGTTAACATCTCCTGTTTGGCTCTCATTTTGTGTTATGAGTTAACCTGTTTCATTTACATAAATGCATTTCATGTGTTTTGATATGTACTACAACTGGTACAGAAGACATTATGTACCTTCATATCTTGCCCTTAGCCCCACCCCTAGCTCCACCCACTTGCCACAACTCTCCCTTATTTTAATGAGTACCAGCACTTATTTTTTCCCATTTAAAGCACTGCATATCCTCGAGCCAATCTGTGCATGTGGGGCAGGACCTTTTAACTCTACCATTCCAACTCTTCACTTGGCCATAGCACCACTAGTGTTCTACATGATTTTGGAAAGTGACACACACACAAGCAGAGCTCACATCAATTTGAACACAGTCAAGTTCATGTGGTAGTAGGCATCTTCATGTTAATGGCTGGAAGTCAACATGTGGTGCGTGACATCTCTGGCATGTATGACTGACCTCTGGGCTCATCTTGTGCAATCTTTCAGGAGTGCAATATCCCCAGCACAGGCATATAAAGAGGATGCCTCTGTGTCTATAATTCATATAGCTCTTATCAGTTTCCTCACTGCAATACAGTCAATATTTTATGTCTATCACAGCATTCAGGCCTCGTTCCCACTCACTCTGACTGTGTACAGTCACTCCCTGTTTCCCAACTCCACAACATAATATATAATTAAGGCTCCCAGTTTTCAGTTTTTACTAATTTTTAGAGATAAATCGCAGACAGAAAACAATGTATTTTCCTGTCTGCATATATTTTTAAATACCGAAAAATACTGGAAATATGTTGGGGGTTTTTGACGATTCTAACAAGTGTCAATCATGCGTGCTAGGCCAATAGCTGTGCAGAATGAGAAGTAGGGGAGTTAAAAAGAAGAAAAACGATTTTCCATTAAAGCTAAAATCATAGGATCAGTACAACTGTTTAAGCTGTTCTACAATGCAATTTATTTCAGATGACTGCATTGCCCTGTAAATGGGTAACACTAATTGGACATTCAAAAATGAGTAAACCTGTGCTGCTTAAATAAACATGGACATATACCCATTGCAGCTTCATTTTCCACACTAGACACACAATAAATATGGCTAAATACAGATAAAATTAGCGCAAAAAATATGGATAAATACAGACAGAAATGTCAAAAAGATAAATACCATGAATCTTGGAGGCGAGACCTATATATAATCTAGAGAGCCAACGCCTCAAGTTTATTGAAATGATCATCAGAGTCAATGGCTCAAAGCCTGGGGGTTCAGAAAATTAGCAACTCTAGCTTGCGCTGTGCCACAGCCTGTAATATGTGGACATCCAATGCTGTGGTCAGCTAATCATGCTGATATTGTTCAAGAAATAGAAATTGACCTTCTCTAAAACTAAAAACAGAGCCATATCATTTCCCTTTTTTCTACCAAGTAATGTTAAAAGTATACAAAAAAGTAATGGATGGAATGTTTGAAATTATCTCAGCCACTGGTAATTACTCAGGCCGCATCCCAATCCATCGTTTTTTTGAACACCATGTTACCTCAGTTTGGACCCAGCAATATACAAATCATACTTGACCCTGTTCCATTCGGACAGTCTAGCCTGAAATGACAAGCCAGGTCCTCCCTGAACTGGAATAAAGTCAACTCAGAACTGGTTTTGCCCTAGTTATAGGCTCATCAGTCGAGGACAGCTTGCTTACAGTGACACAGTTTGCACGGGACCCACGTCTGAGCATACCTGTTCCACCGAAGGGACACAATAAAAGTATACAAAAAAGTGATGGATGGAATGTTTGAATCAATCTCAGCCACTGTTAATTACTTGGCCCGCATTCCAATCCATCGTTATTTTGACTCCCATGTCACCTCAGTTTGGGCCCAACTATATGCAAAACAGTATTCACCCTGCGCCAGTCGGGACAGTCCAGCCAAAACTGCCATGCCAGGTCCTCCCTGAAACAGAACACAAGCAACCTAGGACCGGTTTCCCTAGTTATGGGCTCCTCAGGAGGGTACAGCTTTGTTCCAGTGACACATTGTACATGGGCCCCACGTCTGGGCATACACTCATCTCAATCCATGATTATTTTGCATACCATATCACCTCAGTTTCGACCCAGCTATATGCATATCAGTCTTGACCCTGCTTCAATCGGAACAATTGAGCCCAAACTGCCAAACCAAGTCTTCCCTGAACCAGAACACAAGCAACCCAGGAATAGGTTTTTCGTAATTATGAGTTAATCAGCCGGGTACAACTTGGTTCTAGTGACACAATGCGCACGGGACCCACGATTGGACATACCCGTCCCGATTATGGCGACACTCTAAAAGTATATAAAAAAGTGATGGATGGAATGCTTGAATTAATCTCAGCCACTGGTAATTAGTCAGGCCGCACCCCAAACCATCGTTATTTGGCACACCATGTCACCTCAGGTTGTACCCTGGTATATGCAAATCAGTCTCCTGCTCCTATTGGAACAGTCCAGCCTGAACTGCCAAACCAGGACCTCCCTGAACCAGAACACAAGAAACCTCGGACCAATGGCTTGGAGTGCTATCCCGAGCTATTGCCAGTGGTTACACTTATTGCAAGCAGCCTCCCATCACCATGTGTGTGCACCAAGTAATATTGTCTTAATATATCCAGGATTCTGCTTTAAAACTACGTTTCCTAATTGTTCTGAATTTGTGCAACCTAGTGTAACTTACTGCCCCCTCTTTCCCTCCTCGCCCCCTTTCAACTATCTTTAGTTGGCATTCCCCATTTCTCACAGGGGAACCCTCTATTTGTTTATGTGACTAAATCATTTACTTCCACTTTGATATTTACTTCCATTTATTTTATTTTGAGAGGAAAGTACTTCTAATTGTTTCTCAGCTTCTGCTTTAGAGAATGCAACTTTGAAGCACATTGATCATGACCTTCAGTCTAGAAGGCAACTGAAGATACGCTCTGCGCGATGAGTGATGAATTGTGTTAACTCCCAATAGCGTTGATATTTTTTGCTGATACCAGGTTTTGATTTAGACATATTTTGAATAGAATAGCGTGAATTTGTGAGAATATTCTCCACTATAGAATATGTCTGCAGATTGAATAGAATTTTTCTTGGTTTGGAAGGATCTTTCTGTTTATCATAAGATGGCTTCCCGTTGAATTTCTGGTTCAAAATCAGTTGTAGAGGATATTGCTTTTACATATTTCCTAAGACATTTAATTGTAAATGCTTAATTAATTTCTGCAGCATCAGGAATCTCAATTACTCAATATTATTTTTCGTCTTTGTTTTTCTTCTGTTATATAAAACAGAACTGATTTCAGTTTCTTTATTGAGTATAGCTCACTTGAGAGTGTCTTAACAGTATTTCTGATAGCATTCATTTGATCATCTAGCTTACCACCTATAGCTTTAATGTCAGCAATTTTCTCATTTTGATGACAAAACTATTTCTTCATTCTGCGTTAATGGTGTGCTAATAAATATTTGTTTTAGAAGTGGCCTGTTCTACAATCTCTTGGATGTGTTTTAATTAGGGGCGAGCAGATTGTTCCATCCACCCGTGGAATTGGCACTGAATTGCAGCGTGAGCTGCTTATTTTCGCTCCTTGGCGGGATTCCAAAAAATCACGTAGTTTCTGTAACTCCACGGAATTCGGATTTCGCCCACCACTAGTTTAAAAAGCTTGCATGATCTCAGCTAATTAGACTGGCTATCCAACTAAATTTACTTAAACAAAAGCTGAGGGCCTCATTTATGAGACTCCTTGCGCCTCCGGAACGTCACTTTTTGTGACGTTCTGTGGCGCAGAAGCCTGCGTGATATTAGGTAGTAATTAGCTTTATCAGCTTTTAAGCACTTTTGCATTTGACATGAATTGGCACCAGAAGTAGTCTCCCAGTCTATTTAATTTAAAGATTGCACTGAGATGGATTGTAATGGCCACTTGAGTACTTCTTTGGTGGGCATGTGCTGTATGCTATGTTTTAGTCTAGAAAAGTGGTTTGTATTAACTGTACAATAAAGTGGCTTTACTTTATTATATTACTCTAGAGCAACTCATACGGTTTGACCCCCGCGCACCTCCCCATGCCCTGGAACATGGCCTGGGGTTCACAAGCCTGCCAAACTGGGATATTGCAAAGCGCGCAATATGTCATGTCTCAAAACAGAATGAAAAGGGGGGGCCCTCGGCCCCCCCGCCCGCATGGCAGTGCGGCGACCCCCTCTCCCCTTGCCTCCCGGTGGTGGGGGCGTGACCTTCCGGCGTCCAGTGATGACGCGGGGGTGCGCGCCGCTCCACCGGCTGGCTGGCGCCCGACCCCTGACCCGGAAGGCGTTGTGCAGACTTCCGGGCCGGGGGGGTGGGCTGCTGGGGGGCGGGGGGAGGGGGCGTGCCTCCCGCTCCCCGCGATCCCAGGAATAAAGGAGGGGGGAGCGCTCAGGTGGCCCCTTGTCGCCTGGACGCTCCCCCACACTGGTCGTGCCCCGCGCTCGGGGCTTCCTAATTTTCTCTTCCTTTTTCTCCTGCTACAGGTAGTGGAGCAGCATAGATGGCTCATATGCAGTTCTCCGGATATTCGCGCGGCCGGAGGTGGCGCGCGTGTACAACAGCAGCAGCTTCAATTCATGGTGATGCTTGGTGGCGGCGGGGGTCCTCGGCTGTCTGGAGGACAAAGAGGGGAACGACAAGCAAAGAAGCTGCCGAGCCGGGCGGAGGAATAAACACTCGTCAGTCGCTTAGGTAAGCGGTTGGTGCGCTCGAGAGAGATCCCACGTGCTGGATGTGGCATGGTTTTACGTTGGTTTACGGGGCATAATCTCAGTTAAATACTTATGCTGGATGCTGATCTGAGTGCTGCAAGTGAGTGCCCGCCTTTCGTTTTCATACTTTAAAATCAATGGGCAGTGAGGGCCTCTGGTCTGGAGTTAGGGCCTTTGATCTGCCCTGCAGTACGTGAGCGGAGGGCTGGAGGGAATTTCGGGGCTATGGCACATTGTAGTCTAATCTGCCTCTTATCAACAAGGGTCCTCGTTCACTATGGAACAGGCAGGCCTGGCATGTGTCGCTGATCGCATCATTGTCTGAGGATTTAGGAATGCGCGAAGTTTTATTGTTTGGCAGTGTAAAGCATAATTTAAAGCATGCTGGGCCTATGTGTATTACACTAAGCGTAAAGGGCGATGTTCGAAAGAAAGGGCTGGGCGCAATCTGCTCGCAGAAGACTGGCACTAGGTTATCCGGTCGGGGCATAAGCACTCTAAATGGGGTTTTTCTTTACAATTGAAACGCAAGAATAAAGCCACACAGGATATATAAAAGCTTGGCGGTTTATGCAAGAACTGCGATTCCACGCACAATGTGGCACGGGTTAGGATCACAGTAGGGCATACAGTTCGCTGAAAGCAGATAATTAAGATGGAGGGTAATATCACGGCGATGGGCCGCTCCTTTCCCGTTGCTCATTTGGTCTAAAGCTTTGTGGGTAGCAATTTTAACCGATGCACAGACTGGCATGATTTAAGGAAAGTGTACGGGCATTTAAAATAACAGGTGGTGAGAGCCGTCCGTGATACAGAAAATTAGATTAAGCTGGCTGTGCTGCCATCTAGTGGGCCAATCACGTCACCGCACTCACAATACAGTGAGAATAGATAGCATTGTAAAGCACAACTTCCATTATGTGTGATGGCGTTAGTCCCGGGCATGGGTTTGGGATATTAACTCCTAACGTTAGAGATGAGTTGTGCACAATACTGTTTGTTCGGTTTAGGCGAAGATAAATGAAATGTTACATAATAGTGTCTAATTCCTCTAATGAACACTAATGGTAAACTTGGCGAACCACAATACTGTCAATGCTTGATACAAAACACGAACTTTTGCTCAGCAGTAGATTATCCAGTTTCTTGTGTCATATTTGTTCCACAGCAAAGTTTCTTTTCATACATTAGTGGGTAATGATGAACAATATAGACTCACCATTGCAATCGGGTCAAACAAACAGCTACGTCTTCAATGTATTCTAAATTCACATGAGCATGACACAGAGGCATCTTTAGCCTCATCTGGTGAGTTCTGGACATAGATGACAGGGTGTAGATGTAGGCTTTGTTACAACTACGAAGACTTCATTTTGCTAACAAAGATAGCTCAACTATGTCAGAATTGCCTGTTATAACTCGAACAGACTTTAGTGACGATTTCCAAACGAAATGGTGTCTTGCCCAGGGGAAAAAGATTGAATAATGTGATCTGGTAAAACAGTGGCACACCTGAGCAGCAGAGGATTAATCAGTTCTGGTGTCATATTTGCTCCACAACAAAGATTCGGTTCATACACTAGCGGGTAATGACGATCAGTAGCACACATGAGCAGAGAGGGAACGTAATGGGGTCTTAGGAACAGGACAGTGGAAGAATGCTGTAGTGCATGGCATTAATTTATAAGGTACAACTCCCCCAAGTGACAGATGGGGAGCCGGTAGGAACTCTAGCAGTAAGTGATTATGGGAAGACAATGACCTGTGTGCCATGGTCAACATTAACATATCGAGCGTAACATCCGGTATGCCAAACTTAGAGGTCCCGACCCCTCGATTCGTTTACGTATGAGTCCATCCAATTGCTTCTCCTGTGCAAATGTACACCAATTAGCTCAATCGAATCACGTCTCTCATCAGAGGCGGATTACGATGACATGCCTTTGCATATGTACTTTATCAAATAACAGAGATCAACCCCGATCCTAGTCATGGAAAACCTGCTTAAATGCTATTGAGTATTAATTGTATCAGTGTCCTGAAATTGCGAGGATTCTTTCCTCTTAACAATTGAGATCCAGCAGCAATTTGGTGTGTGATCTCACCGAGATCATAATAGATTGAGACAAGACTATTGAGTTATTAATTGTATCAGTGTCCTGAAATTGCGAGGATTCTTTCCTCTTAACAATTGAGATCCAGCAGCAATTTGGTGTGTGACCTCACCGAGATTAGAATAGATTGAGACAAGGAGGACCATTGAAATGTTAAGTTCCTCACCTTCCTCATGCGGTTGAAAGAAGGTGGTAGCGCAGATACACTATGATGTTGATCTATGGGTAGGGACTGTCATTTAGGCCCCCCCCTTATCATCAGTATGGAACAGCATTCTGCTGTGGAGTGTTAGTTTATTGGATTTCCTAGAAACAACAACAGCAGCAAGACCCGGGGTTTGTTTTCTTGCTTCATCTACTAGCTGGGACGGGCCCAGAGCCCAGGATGGCTCTTGTAGTGACATTTGAATTATTGCTCATTCCTATGGTGGGTGCGTTACATGGTTATCTCGTGAATATCCACAGGGCCGGACTGGGAACTGAAAGCAGCCCTGGCAAATTTGTGCAGACCAGCCCCCGCCTGGCGCGTAGCGAGCAAGCGCAGCGAGCGAGCTCGACTGGTACTAAGGGGGCTTGGGGGGGTTCTCCCCCCAAGAAAATTTTGGAAAATGACAGACCAAAAGGGTGAATTTTACAGCACATTTTTCATTACATATTCAATTGTATCAACTTTCAAAGTACAGTAAATAGTAGATGATGACCTTAAAGAGCACCAGGTTAGCCACCCAGTCAAATGTACCCATAGACATCCTTTCAGAGAGCATCAAAAATAGACACAATAGTGAATCAGAGAGAGCAAAGTAAAAGTGAGACCAACCCCCACATGATGTGTAGCGAGCAAGCACAGTGAGCAACCACTACTAGGGGGAGTTTGGGGGCTTGAACTTGTCCCCCCCAAGAAAATTTGAGAGACAGAAAGGCCAAAACAAAGCATTTTTCAACACATTTTTCATTACATATTAGATTGTATTAACTTTTAAAGCATAGTAAATTGTCACTCACGTTGTCACAAATTAAGCACTGATGTGATGTCACACATGAGCACACAGGCCGCTGACTGAGGCCAGAAACTGTGGAAATGTCACACATAAGCACCAAGGCACTGACCCAGGCCTGGTCACACCATCAGGCCACTAAGCATGCAAACGTCACATATAAGCACACAGGCTGTAAGCATGGAAATGTCACACATGAGCCTCCAGCTCCAGGTCACTGAGGCCAGAAAATATGGAAATAGCATACATAATTTAGCACCCAGGCCAGAAAGCATGGAAACGTCACACATAAGCACCCAGGCTGACAGAAGGCATGGAAATGTCTCAAATGGCACCCTAGGCAGAAAGTATGAAAAATTAACACAAAGGCCCTGGCCTTGACATGACACATCTTTAAATAGCCTACTTAAGTGGGTGGCACAATAAGTGTTGCAGACCCACTAGCAGCATTTAATGTACAGTCCCTGGGTACATGTAGAACCACATTTCTAGGGACTTACAAGTAATCTAAAATTGCCAATTCGGTGTAAGACACCATGTTTCAAAGGAAAGAGCGCAAGCACTTTAGCACTGGTTAGTGGTAGTAAAGTGCACTGAGCCCTAAGAGCCAACAAAAATGGCCTTTTTTGATTCAAGTTTGCAGATGAAACCGGATTTTAATTTAGAGGAATCTGAGGCCGGCAGCGACTTATCTAACCATGTCTCAGCAGTCAGTATGAACAATATGTATCTAAAAAAACATTTTACATGTGCTAATGGCGCTGGGACTTTTTCTGTAGCTTTTCCTTTTCCGCCCACCTGTTTCAACACCTACAACGTGCTCATCTGTAATTCACATGCAAACAGTGAATGGTCATTGGGGTATGGGCGATATGCCGGAAGATATTGACTGGCTTCACAAGCTGTACCACACCCTGATTATGGAGAAGATCTCAGCTACAGTACACCACCAGCTGCAACCGTTTGAGAAGCAGGAGGGCCCCTGCATGGATTTTCTCACAAATGCATTTTGAGAACTCTCTTGGCAGAAATATCTACGAGTGTTGCACCTCACAGACCTGGGTTACTGTACAATGGTGTACCTGGACCAGCTCCTAAAGGGCAAAATGGATCCTTTATCAAGCTTATGAGTGAACAGGACGTCTTTCTTGTTATCTCCCCCTACTTTCTCCTCCCAAGTTTCCATTATTCACCCCTTTCATTTCCCTTTTCCCCAGCATTTCTTGGCTTTAATGGCATCACTAGGCTTTAGATACGACACTGGCCATGTAACCATAACATAGAATTATCTCCTGCTTTATCAGTACAATTCAGTGATCTCGAGTGTGTGGGGGGGTCGCAGTGGTGGGCATTTAAGTGTGGTACGGTAAATCTGGTCTTATTCTCAACAGATCAGTATTATAATTATTCAGAGATAGCAACGAGATTGTTTAGCAGGCAATGCAATGCAAACTGTAATGGGAAGGTTTTGAAAAATTAGGTAGAAACTACAACGCGGAAGGCCGGTGTTATTTCTACTGTACGGTACCTGTACCAATCAATGCCTCTTAAGTGATGGATGTGGTCTGGCCTCAGGCTCTCCTTACTGCAGCATGATGGTTTCTTTATACCATTTTGTAGTGGCAGGCAAAATGGAGTCAGTCAGTGTAAAATTGCTGCAGATTTCGCGTATTTGTTTGATTACATATTTGACTGCCGGCCTGAGCAAGGTAGCAGTACTGACGAGATAAACAACAGTGCGGAAATAGAAGTCACTGTTTCGGGGCAGATCACAGATTACCTTGTTGAATCAATCAATGTGCTGCTTCAACATGTACAACCGCATAAAAAGATGCATCGTATAGAAGTGGCATATGCGGTCCCTCCCTCCCTCCTCTTTAGATACTGCTGTGCAGCACCAGTAGTCTGAAATATTCGAATATTGCGTTTTATTCCAGTCACTCTTGCTTCTATGTGGTTATTCTAGGTGTAGAAACAATGCATTTTTTTAACTGTGCGCTCAGCACAGCAAGTGAAATGAGTTGCTATCTGAAGTGCCTCGAAGATTACTAGGAGAGTTTGAATTATTTATGCTGCATGGAATCTCAAATTATCCTGCATATTATTCGATGAAATAAGCATTGGCTTTATTATGTAAATACATTTACATTTCCTCATTCAGGAGAGAGCGGAGTGGTATACAGAGTACACGCACTCCTTAAGAAATAGCCCTTGAATAAAAGGTTTTATTTGCTCATTGAGTCCCAGTTATGGGGAAACGGTTATGTTATGTAACTTATGGCTAATGTGATCTTGATTAGAGAGGCAACTACTTAAAACTACCTTATTTAAGATGTATTTAAATCCAGAAACTAGGGGCCATGCACGAATAAACAGTTGCTTTCTATCCCGCTCATTAAGAAATAACTCCTCAGGCCGCCTAGCTCAGTGCATTTATTTGTATAGCGTGTGTGACAACCGTGGCACTCGGAGACACGTTTAGGATTTTAGCTCTTCGACCTCTCAAAAGAAAGTTGGACACGTTTGGGGTTCTTTTCGGGTGCACTTTCGAGATACCGGCCGGCTACTTGGAGAAGTGTCCAATAGCAATTGGTTTCATCATGACAAAGATACCTTTCCTGGAAAGGTATTATTTCTTTCCTCCTCTTTAACATTGAAGCGCACTATTTCGGCTTTAACTTGCTGGTGTAGTGGAGATGCAGAATGCTCAAGGGAAGCACTTACTGCCCCACAGGGCTCAGCCTCCCAGAGGAGACACAGAATGCTCAAGGGAAGCACCAGTGCACTGTGGGAAGCACTTACTGCCCCACAGGGCTCTGCATCCCAGAGGAGACACAGAATGCTCAGGGGAAGCACCAGTGCACTGTGGAAAGCACTTACTGCCCGCAGAGAAGGGGGGGGGGGGGGGGGCTGACAATGCAACCAGCGGGACTTTGGTACTTACCTGTCAGGGCTCCAAGTAAGTTACCTGGTATCTTCTTAAGTCCTTGCGCGGGAGCAGAGATGCTAATACCCAAATCCCTAAAAACAATGCCAGCAGGTCTAATATAGAACCTCCCTACATTATCTCCAGGGAAGGGGGTGTGGATAAAATAATAAACAGAGAAGAGACTGGTCCGGACTGTTTCCTCAGACTCCTTCTTTCTATGGTGTCTGCAATACTGGAAACCTAGAAAAGTAACACACCATTAATTCCCTACTCTCCTTACTCTCTTCTTACTACTTTCTACTAAAGAACCTTACCTACCCTAATGTCTCTGGACCTGGCTTCTCTTCTTAAGGTGTTGTGTTGTTCTCTCTCTCTCTCATCTAGTTAGTTGTCACTATATTGATTTTGAAAGAAGTAACACATTAATTCTTCCTATATTACTCTGCTAGCTAAGTATATTAATGCTATCTAGTTTTACACTTACTTCACTAACTGGATGAGAATCCGTAATATTGGGGTTTCTGTAGGTTGATTTTATCGTATTTTAATTATCTTGGCCTTAGCTTTTCTTCCTTGTCTGCTCACTGTGTTTTTCCTGCTTCTAACAAGAACCTTTAGTGCCAGGTAAGTGTTCACACAGTTCCTTGCTTCCTATGAAAACTCTGGCGTACCTATTTATATACTTAAATAATCTTTCTCCTTTTGCCTTAGGGTCAAGAACTATTTACAGCGAACTCTTCAAGTGAAAACGGGTAAAACATTTGCTATGCACTATAAAAGTCTTTCCTTTTCGTCGGTTTGGCCAAACACAAATGTTGTCATCTACTTAGCTTCGTTATCCGTTGTGTGTTCCACGAGTCTCAGCTTCCTCGTAATGCGCTATTATTTCTAAGGACTTCAGGAATTAGTCGCGCGTTTGAATTACACGCCGCAACTAGTTTTCCTCCACGCTCGCACTAAGGTAGAGCGGAGTACTTCAACTGATTACTTGAACATTAGTTTTTCTGTCAGGGCGAAGGCGTCGTTTCTCCTCAGACGATGATCGTGGTGAAGTGCGCAGCCTCTAGCGCTCGCGCACCGCTTGTACCCTTCAGCCTCTGACGTGTCGCTGGAACTAGAACGCTAACCTCGCATTACCATGGCCACTGCGGCGGCCATCTTGCCTCTCCAGAATCGGACTCTTTCCGTCCAGGTGATGCAGGCAGGGATGATCTGATCAGCTTGAGTCGATATAGAGCCACATATTTGTGAATCCGCCTGTTGGGTCCTGACAGTACCCCCCAACAAGGCAGGTCCTTCCCGTCTGGGTTTGTGAGGAAAGCGTCGATGAAAGGAGTGAATTAGTCGGGGAGCATGAACATCTTCCTCCAATTCCCATGAACGTTCCTCTGGTCCATAACCTTTCCAATCGATGAGATAGTACAGTTTTCCTCTGGATATCTTAGAATCCAAAATGTCTTTTACTTCAAACTCAGCCCCTGTCTCTAACTGGATTGGTTGAGGAGGGGATTGGATTCTCAACTCTACAGGTGCCTTTTTCAGCAAGGATACGTGAAAGACTGGATGAATCTTCATCGTAGCCGGCAGTGTCAATCGGTAGGTGACCTGATTGACTCGTTTCTCTACTGGGTAAGGGCCAATAAAGCGTGGTTGAAACTTTCGATTACCTTGTAGTCTCAGATGTTTCGTACTCAACCAAACTCTATCTCCAATTTCCAATGGAGGCCCTGCTCTCCTCTTTCGGTCTGCATAGATCTTATATTTTGCCTTGGCTATTCGTAAATTATTTCCTGCTTCCTGCTGTATCTGATTCAAATGCAAGACTAAATCCTTGACTGCTGGTACTGCTATCTCCATTTGTCGAATAGATGCATTTGGATGTCTGCCATAGTTCAAGAAGAAGGGGGAGAAACCTGTTGAACCATTCTTGGCATTGTTATGGGCGAATTCTGCTGACCACAAATAGTTGGACCAGTTTGTTTCCTCCTTCAGGAGGAATAGCCGCAGATATTGCTCTAGCTCTTGGTTCACTCTTTCAGTTTGCCCATCCGTTTCCGGGTGATAACTCGTGGAGAATCTAACTTCAGTACCTAACCCCTTCATAAAAGCTCTCCAAAAATGGGACACAAACTGGGTACCTCTGTCTGAGATGACCACCTTGGGTATTCCATGGATTTTGACGATTTGGGAACTGAAATGGTTAGCTAACTGCTTGGCAGAAGGGATTCCCTTTAAGGCTATGAAATGGGCCATCTTAGAAAATGCATCTACCACCACTAAAATTGTATTAAAACCCTGGCTCAAAGGTAAATCTGTAATGAGGTCTAGTGTCACTGTGTGCCAAGGGTAGGGAGGGTTAGGCATGGGTTGTAACAATCCTTTAGGTGCGTGTCGTTCTGACTTTCCCTGCGCGCAGATTTCACAGGCCTTAACATAACTCTCAATATCCGCTGACATCCGAGGCCACCAATAGTGTCTCTTAATTAACTCTTCCGTCTTGTTTTCTCCTTTGTGACCTGCCAACTTATCATCATGACACTCCCGCATCACTTGTTGCTGAAGCTCAGCCGTTGGTACATATAAGGCCCCCCCTTGATATGGCATTTGGTGAATGATTGTTCTGTTTGAATCTTCCTTAACCCAGTTCTGCATAGCCTCTGGACTCATGTTCTCTACAATGGCCTTCTGCATATTGATTGAAACAGTGGCTCCAACGAATTTTGTTTCAGGAATAATCGGTTGAATGGCGGTGGCTGTTCTCTGAGATTCCGTGCCTAATCTTGAAAGTGCATCTGCCTTTCCATTTTGCGCTCCTGGGCGAAAGGTAATCACGAAGTCATAATCCGCAAAATACAAGGACCATCTAAGTTGTCTTGGAGTGAGCGTCCTGGCGGATTTCAAGAATTTTAAGTTACGATGGTCAGTAAACACCGTAACTTGATGCTGGGTTCCCATCAAGTAATGTCGCCACTCCTTGAAGGCATCCTTAATAGCCAGTAATTCTTTTTCCGTAATGGTATAGTTAATCTCAGCCTGGGTCAGTTTCCTGGATCGATAGGCTACTGGGTGCAGTTGACCAGTGCTCTTGTGGCGCTGAGACAGAACCCCTCCTAGAGCCTGATCCGACGCGTCAGTCTCCACGTAGAAAGGCTCTGACGGGTTGGCATGAAGTAACACAGGAGCCGTAGTGAAGGCTTCTTTCATCGATTGGAATGCCTCCTCCGATTCCTTTAACCACTCAAATTTGACTCCTTTCTTTAGCAACTTGGTGAGGGGTAAAATCTTTCTGGAAAACTCACTGATGAATCGTCGATAAAAATTGGCGAATCCAATGAAACTTTGGACCTCTTTTACACTCGTTGGAGATTTCCAAGCTGTCACCGCCTCCACTTTTCGAGGATCCATTAAAATGCCAGATGGTGAAAGAACAAATCCCAAAAATTCTACCTGGGAAACATCAAAGGCGCATTTTTCCAGTTTTACAAATAGTTTGTTCTCTTGTAATCTTCTCAAAACTCCTTTGACCTGCTCGTGGTGTTTTGTCACATCAGATGAATAAATCAAAATATCGTCGATGTATACGATGGCACACTGATCTATGAACTCTTTCAGGACATCATTAATAAAATGCTGGAATGCGGCTGGAGCATTACATAATCCGTATGGCATTACCTGATATTCGAATAACCCAAATCTTGTCCGGAAGGCCGTCTTCCATTCGTCTCCTTCACGCATTCGAACTAGATGGTATGCCCCTCGTAGATCCAACTTCGTGTAGATTTGGGCTCCCTTCACTTGGTCTAGCAAGACCGAAATCAATGGTAAAGGATATCTATTCTTCTTTGTTATCCTGTTGATGGCTCTATAATCAATACACGTTCTCAATTCCCCTTCCTTCTTGGGCACGAAAAACAGGGGCGACGAGACTGGTGACTGCGATGGTCGGATAAAGCCATTTGCCAGATACTTGTCCAAGTATTCCTTCAAGTGTTGATGTTCTTTCTCTGTTAGTGCATAAACACGACTGCATGGCAAGTTGGCCCCTGGCTCCAGATCTATTTTGCAGTCATAAATTCGATGTGGAGGTAAGTGTTCTGCTTCCACTTCATTAAATACATTCTCAAACTCCATATATTCTTCAGGAATCTGGCTGGTATCGATTGCACATATAGAATGCCCCACAGAACACAAGGAGAGGGCTGGGTTGTTCTCTTTATCTGTGGTCTCTGTGGTAAGGCAGTTCTCACAGCAATAACTCGAATCCATTACTACTGTTCTAGTGCTCCAGTTAATTGTAGGGTTATGCTCTGTGAGCCACGGCAGTCCAAGGATTAATTGGAACTGAGGGGCATCTATTAGATTAAACTGTATTTGTTCGTGATGCCCATCATTGGTAATCAATCGAATCAGCTCCGTATGACTCACAATAGGACCAGATGATAGGTTAGTTCCATCTACCGCTCGAACCGATTCACTCTTTACCTTTCTTATTGCTTGGATTCCCACCTTGTCCGCAAATTGCAAATCACAGAAATTTCCTGTCGCTCCCGAGTCTATCATTACTGATACTTCGGTTAGAGTCGTAGAACGGAATTCAACCTTCATTGACAGGATCAAATGTGGAGCCGCCGATTGCAATGTATTCGCCACTTGATGTTCTTTCGGAGTTTCTTCTGAAATTGCACCCACCCGTTCAACTCCATCCACAGGTGGTGCTGCTAGTTTTCCTTCGGCTTAAAGGTTCCTTTAGGCTTCTTCGGACAATTTCGGACGAAATGTCCCCCGGACCCACAATACATGCACAAGTTATTTGTTCTTCTCTTTTCTTTTTCTTCTTTAGTTAACGGTCCCCTGATGGTTCCAATTTGCATTGGTTCAGTTGTTTCGGTAGTTCGTGTTCCTTCGGACCGAGCTCTGTCAAATCTTGGAACGATTGCTCGAAAATCTTTTTTCTTCTCTCCTCTTCGTTCCCCCTGACGGAAATCTATTTCAAGAACCAAGTCGATGAGAGCTGAGATCTCGGTGGGTCGGTTCGGAATTTGGGCCAAAGTGTCCTTCAGTTCATCTCGCAACCCACGATAGAAGACTGCTGCCCGTTTGTTTTCGGGCCAATCGGTTTCTACGACCAGCTTGTTGAACTGAGCCAGATATGCTATCAGATCTCGATTACCTTGTCGCAGATCTAGCAATTCATTGTCCACCACTTGCGAAATCCGTCGTCGGTCAAAGATACGAAGGAACTCTTGTTTGAAGTTTTCAAAATTCCTTAACAACGGATCTTCTCGGGTAACTAAAGGCATGGACCAGGCAGCCGCATCTCCACTTAGATATGAGAGAATAAAGGCCACCTTAGACTGCGCGTCAGGGAAAATAGAAGGACGGCATAGGAAATGTAAGGAGCATTGTGAAAGAAATATCTGCGCTTTCTGCGGGTCCCCATTAAACCTTTCTGGAGCGGCCAATGGTATAACCGGGGACAGGGAATGTATGACTTGTGTGGTTGACCTATTGGTAGCCTCTAACACTGGATTCATGGCCTCCCGCTCTAAACCACTAGACTGATGTAATCTCAGAGCTAACTCTGCTGTCTCCTTCCTAGCACTCACTACCTCCCGTCTTAGACTTTGATTTTCCTCTCTTACCGCTCCCAATTCCTTGTGTATTGCATCTAAAATAGTCCCTAAGGATTGGACATCTATCCCTTCTGCCATCTCTGCTCGGGTGCAAATCAAACTTGGGCACTTCACTCTGTCAGGGCTCCAAGTAAGTTACCTGGTATCTTCTTAAGTCCTTGCGCGGGAGCAGAGATGCTAATACCCAAATCCCTAAAAACAATGCCAGCAGGTCTAATATAGAACCTCCCTACATTATCTCCAGGGAAGGGGGTGTGGATAAAATAATAAACAGAGAAGAGACTGGTCCGGACTGTTTCCTCAGACTCCTTCTTTCTATGGTGTCTGCAATACTGGAAACCTAGAAAAGTAACACACCATTAATTCCCTACTCTCCTTACTCTCTTCTTACTACTTTCTACTAAAGAACCTTACCTACCCTAATGTCTCTGGACCTGGCTTCTCTTCTTAAGGTGTTGTGTTGTTCTCTCTCTCTCTCATCTAGTTAGTTGTCACTATATTGATTTTGAAAGAAGTAACACATTAATTCTTCCTATATTACTCTGCTAGCTAAGTATATTAATGCTATCTAGTTTTACACTTACTTCACTAACTGGATGAGAATCCGTAATATTGGGGTTTCTGTAGGTTGATTTTATCGTATTTTAATTATCTTGGCCTTAGCTTTTCTTCCTTGTCTGCTCACTGTGTTTTTCCTGCTTCTAACAAGAACCTTTAGTGCCAGGTAAGTGTTCACACAGTTCCTTGCTTCCTATGAAAACTCTGGCGTACCTATTTATATACTTAAATAATCTTTCTCCTTTTGCCTTAGGGTCAAGAACTATTTACAGCGAACTCTTCAAGTGAAAACGGGTAAAACATTTGCTATGCACTATAAAAGTCTTTCCTTTTCGTCGGTTTGGCCAAACACAAATGTTGTCATCTACTTAGCTTCGTTATCCGTTGTGTGTTCCACGAGTCTCAGCTTCCTCGTAATGCGCTATTATTTCTAAGGACTTCAGGAATTAGTCGCGCGTTTGAATTACACGCCGCAACTAGTTTTCCTCCACGCTCGCACTAAGGTAGAGCGGAGTACTTCAACTGATTACTTGAACATTAGTTTTTCTGTCAGGGCGAAGGCGTCGTTTCTCCTCAGACGATGATCGTGGTGAAGTGCGCAGCCTCTAGCGCTCGCGCACCGCTTGTACCCTTCAGCCTCTGACGTGTCGCTGGAACTAGAACGCTAACCTCGCATTACCATGGCCACTGCGGCGGCCATCTTGCCTCTCCAGAATCGGACTCTTTCCGTCCAGGTGATGCAGGCAGGGATGATCTGATCAGCTTGAGTCGATATAGAGCCACATATTTGTGAATCCTCCTGTTGGGTCCTGACATTACCTAAAGAGCGGTAGAATCTTGCTGAAACCATAGAACGGTCCTGACCAAGGTCCTGACCAATGTTCCCTCACATTTTTTTCTTTTGTGTGCGGCAGTGTATGGTCTCTGTGCGCTGCAGCCAAGGCTATGTGCACCAAGTATCCGACCATGCATGCGAGTGCAGCAACAAATTATCAGTGCAAATACTACTCCAAGCTTTTACTTAATGTGAAAAGAAAGTGAATTTTCACAAATACAGAACCATATGAGGGGTCTCAAGACAGATTTGCAATTTAGATATGCATGCCATGGTCTTGATGGACAGTCCTTCCAAGAAATGGCAAACCATGAACGCCCCACAAAAAGCACTGATTGAAGTGAGCACACCCAAAGCCCTCTCTCTGTATTAATTCTGGTAAATCACAGAAACTGCCTAATATTGCGTATTCACCTGGATAGAGCTCATGTTGTTGGCCTCACACGTCACTCTCTGTGGTATGTGGAGAGGCCAACGTTTGGAGGTGCATGTAGTCTTGACACCTCTAGGACCCCTTGACAGGCACTGTACGCAACTAGCACTGCATTCTCCCTCAACTCCAGAGCTCTCAATCAAGTCCTGCCATAACAATGCACCCACAACTTCTTTTCATTACATCAGAATGCAACTCAATTGACAGTATGCACTGTACAAATCATATGCTGCATAAAAGAAATACCTATTCACATCTTCTGGAAAAGCAAATCCTCTTAGGAAACTCATGATGAAATACAATGTGAAGCATCCATATACCACTATGTATTTTGTTTTAAATAGTCTTTTAATGGGGTGACAGAAGCCATGAAGCAGCGCACAACTGTTGCCCATAACAAAAACTGAAGTCAAGGAGCCATAAGGCCTCTTGTTATTGGAGTATCCTGGCTGGGAGCCTCACACCTAGATGAAATGGAGGGGAAACAAAGGATATATATATATATATATATATATATATATATATATATAAACATATATATTACTACCCCTGATGAGGCGTCAAAGCACTTTTCGGCGAGTAGCACGCTACTCCTGAACCCAAAAAGGATTAGTGGTGGGTTAGTATAAGAAAATCATGTTCATTTGAGTGGTGGACATGTGAGTCTGTTAGTTGGATTGAATAGGATAATGGAAGAGGGAATAGTCTAGAAAGTGTTATTTAGGAGATCATAGCAGTGAGATGAGGATTGTGAGGTGTAAAAGGAAAGATGGAGGTGGGACGAGTCTCTAGAAAGGGATTAGGGAAATCACAGTAGTAAAATGGGGTTTGGGATACATGAGGGGTGGATTCAGAAAGAATTGTTTGGGAGATCATAGAAGTAAAATAGGGCTTCCTTAAAAGTGAATATATTGAAAACAACATCAAAACATACTTCAACCAATTACGCTTTCAAAGTCTCTGCCCGTCTTAAAACCCATAAGATGTTTTAAAGATAAACTCAATGAAAGAAATTCAACACTGGAATTTACGTGCTTTTACACTGTGAACAAAATATAATGTTCCCCCATGTTAAACCAACCCATGTACATAAACCAATTGTGACAGCTTAATTTGATAACCGTTGAACCAACTCAATGGTGCACAAAATAAACCGGTCATTGATTACCAATTTTTAACACTGCAAGTGACGCTACTTCATTCAAACCATGCAGTTTAAATTAAACATGTGACTCTAAAGGATATACAAAACATACAAAAAGACCAATCCCAATCATGAAAAAAGGAAAGAAACATTCAGACACACCCTGCACATCATACCCATTAATCAATCAAACATGTGCTGTGATAATAGATTATTAGCATAAAATTCCTTAAATAACAATTGTAGACACTAAAATACTGAATAAATATGAGAAATAATGATGATTGGCAATAAGAAATATTTCCCATGCTCATGAAGAGCTCAGCTCGTCATGAGCCACGGTTCCCGTGTGCTCATGACGAGCTCAGCTCATTATGACTGTTAGAACGCTCACACACGGGGCTAATTCCCCTGCTGTGCTGAGCGTTCTAAGTAAGCGGGTGTGGCCGTGACGAGCTGAGCTCGTCATGAGCACCGTGGCTCATGACGAGCTGAGCTCGTCATGAGCACCGGGGCACTGTGTGCGCCCGCCCCCCAGCACAGCAGGGAAATCAGCCTTGCAGTGAAGGGGTTAAAGAAAAAAAGGACAGATGTGTTCTGCAAGTAAATTTTATTTATTTAATGCGATTTTATGTAGCGCAAACTTTACCCGAAGGTGTCAGAGCGCTTTACATAAGAACCAGTTGCAAAACATAAGGACTTAGGATTACATGCGTTACATGAAAGATACCAAAAGAAAAAATTGAAAATGTACAAGATGTACAGTCACTCAAGGAAGAGATACAAATGGATAAACTCTAAGAGTCACATAGGAATGGTAGAGAGTACAAAGGTCTACTGCATATACTATAGCCTTATAGCCCTCCGTAGAGGGCTATACCGGCTATTAAAGGCCCTCTCCAGTGTTAAAGGCCCCGAGCCGAAGGCGAGGGCCTTTAACAAGGGAGAGGGACTTTAATAGCGGTATAGCCCATCTACGAAGGGCTATAAGGCTATTAGAACATTCTGTCACTAGAGGACGGAATGTTCTAACAAAAAAAAACAAAGCCTTTTGGGAGCGTGAGGGGATTGGAATCCCCTCAGGTTCCCTGAAGCCTTTGTTCACAGCCAGAGCTGTGAACAAAGAAACATTGGAATGTTGGAGCTCCAGGCTTATACCAGCCATTATAAGCCCAGACCACTCCATTGTTTTCAATGGAGCTCCCAACATTCCAATGTTCTAATAGTGATTAGAGTTATCTCTATATACATATACATACACATAGTAGATTTTCTCAGGTCAAGAACCAAAAAAACCAACAAAAAAAAACAGAAGAGCAGAGTTCCATTAAGTGAGGTCGGAGGGGGGACGCAGTCACAGCACCAAGGGAGGGTGGGAGGTGATAAAGTTATGACACACCAGCGTTTGCTGGTTATACTTATTCAGAGTAGAGCCTCTATAGCGTGACTCCAAGGCTAAAACCGATCTTCCCATGTGCAAAGATTGAGTATAGCAGGCCTTAGATGGCAGAGGAGGTATTGGTAGAATGCACTGATTATATGCGGTCAGCATAAATGGTGTAACTAGACAACAGAGGGCAGGGCACGGTGTGCCCTCAATACAGGCAGGCATCGTAAATAATCTAAAGAGGCAGTTCACAAATGCTCTAGGATGTACAGCCAGGAGTGATAGAGAGCAGTTTTCCTAAAGCACTAATGAACGGTTACTTCTGTATGATCTGGCATTGATTTAGAAGCAAAGAAGAAAGGCTACATATATGCAGAAGTTACTGCATCCTAGGTTCAATGCTCTGCGCGGACAGGCTAAGTGCGACAAAAGAGCAAACACAGAATTGCACTGGGTAAAGGCAGCTATGATAAATACTCTCTAGGGATAACTCAGAAGACCCGGGAGAACTCCATGGTGTACGGTGGTTACAGATTGCCAGGTCAGTGCCCCATATCCTTCTCGGGACTGTTCCCCGAGATTGTCTGGCTTTTGTCGAGCCAAGCCTTCATAGTAGTTCTGCATTCGTGGTGCAATGCAGATTGTGTGGCCTTTTAGTTTGGGATTGTGAAAGCGCATCATGCTTTGAAACAGCGCAGTGCTGCTATTGGGTGACTTTTTAAATACATCAGTGTTCATGAAGGTGAGACAGAAGGTGCTGTCTCAAAGCATGATGTGTACTTTCATGATCACTAAGATATTTACAGGGCCATTCAATTTGTTTCACAAGCCCCGCAGCCACGTTCCAATTACTAAATAGAATCGACTCCTGACCCAAACTCGATCGGAACTGGCAAAAAGTCGGTACAACTGTCGAGAAGCAAACAGCATACAGCTTCTCCAATGGTTACGAAAGCAGACATTCACCGTCCTGGGGCCCGGAATGCGAAGAATGGATCCCGCCTTCGAGGAGTACATAGGAGGGATAAGTGGAGTGGTGTGGCTCACTGGTTAGAGGTGGCAGACCTGGGAGCAGAGGATGGCCTGGGACCCGGGTTCAATTCCCGACGTGGCAGGGTCTTGGACCAGGGTCAGCGGACTCGATAATTCTCGCCTCGGTGCCTACTCTAACTAGGGATCACACTCGGCAACTCTGGGCATTAGCTTGCCTCATCTCCACAACGGCCCCACACATACGCCGGGGATGCCTGGTTTCACATTGG
Source organism: Lissotriton helveticus (assembly GCF_964261635.1). Lineage (NCBI taxonomy): Eukaryota > Metazoa > Chordata > Amphibia > Caudata > Salamandridae > Lissotriton > Lissotriton helveticus. The sequence continues at coordinate 1,965,163,235 of NC_136061.1, read as the reverse complement.
AGATACCCAGTAGGGACCATCTCACAAGGAAAACCAGGACGGGTTCCCCAGCGGTCTATAGCGCAGAGATACTCCTTCGGGAGTCGATTCTAGCGCGTTAGAAACCCACAATTAATTAATTAATTAATCTGATTGCAAACATTTAAACAACACTCACCTGGCGGCGGGCGGCACTCGTAGACATTCGGCAGCTGGGACAGGCAGGGCCAGGGGGGGCTAGACATAATTAAATTATAGTTCGGTGAGAGAAGGCCTCTCGTCGTCAAGGTCCTGCGCGAGCCCCAATGTGCATGTGTCGCCTCCAAAAGCCGCGCCCGCCCCAGCCCTAAAGGGGGTGAACTGAAACTAAAAGCAGGCAGCCCAGAAGCGGATGTGGAGACATCTGTGCACACGCAACCCACCCTCTAAAATGACACTACTGCTCTCCAATGTATTGGGTTAAATAAGTTGTACCTTTTTCCACACGGAGCGAGGAGAGAGGCAGGCATGCAGCAGAGTACAGTAGTAAGTGACTACTACACTGTACTGAGTGTCCATAAAATCGGCCCCACCCACACGCAGCAACAAAAACGGCCCCCGTCCAAAAAACCGGCCCCCACCCCTGGCAGCCGACCGGGGGATTGCCCGGTGCCCGGCATTGCCAGTCCGGGCCTGAACATCCAACTTTTCTATTCTCTTCCGAACTTTATGCGTTAGGGAAGGCAACGAATCTTAGGTGGCAAGGACTTCTAGTGCTTGGCCACTTGGACCAAGAAACTGAATCCTCCAGTGGATTGCTTATTGAAACTTGATTTGAGGATCTGAGGTGCTACCCCTCAGTGAAGAGCCCTGTTTTTGTCTGCATTGCTTACATTTTGTTTGTAGTGGTACTCCTTTTCCTTGGGATGCCCTGTAGATGGTGCAGACTGCCTTAAACATTGATCATCTAGCCAGATCAGGTAGCCATCGAGGTGCTTGTGGAATTGGTGTTGTTCTTTGGGGAGACTATGCGGGCATAGTGGGAGAAGGTTGCCTGCCATATGTTGTCCACCATTCTAGTGGGCTCATTGCACCAGTTCAAATGACCCTTATTGATGTTAGGTCAAAGGCAACCTGAGTAGAAAGCTATCCTAGTGGTAGCTGCGGAGAGCAGCCTTCAGGCTAAGTCTTGGAGGAATGTAAAGCAGCATGTTTTTTACCAGTCTATAATCAGTAAATTTAATTGACACACAGTAAATTAGCACAAGATACGTTGAGCCCTAGGGGCGTACCAAACCATACATCAGGAAAGTGGTATAAGAACCACGACTGGCATAAAGACAAGGCCTAGAGCCTGTAGAACTGCTGGGGCCACCACGAATCACCCAAGGTGGTGACGCATGGGGACCCATGCGGAGAAAAAGCTTTTATCTCACAAGTTCATCATTCTAGGACTACTATCGATGGCATCAACCGAACTGATAGTTACAACAAGCGTGGCAACTTCTCAAAACTAATGACCTCTTTCTTGGGGTCCTGATATTCCTACACACCCTGGCCAAAGTTGTAATACCTTCAAAGGTGTCCCGGCGCCCAGTTGCGGCATCCCTTAGGCAGTGGGGGGCCGGTGTCTAAAGCCTTAGGCTCCATGTCCTGGTAGGGTGTTTTTTGTATTGACAGTAAGTAATCATGGAGGGGCTATGGCATTCACTGTAGCCTACAGGCCTATTCCTAGCGCAAGGTTATACTAATAGGCACCCACTGATGCTATGCTGACCACTCGCAGCAGCGAGTAATGAGGAAAATGCATCTGGGGTTAATCTCAGCTAAGGCTTGGCACCTGAGGACGATGAATGCAGACACGTGTGGGGCAGCTTTCGTTAGGAAGCCAGATACCTTACCTAACCATACAGCACTATTGCACGGCATTTCACACTGTGTATTGTCCTGAATTAATCATGGATGGGCTATTTCATTCACTGTGGACTACAGGTCTAAGCTTTCTGAAGGTCAGACTACCAGGCACCCTTACGGTAGCCCTAATGTAAAGGTTCAGCAGGTGGCACAAGACGGATGCTATGCGACATATTGGCGCTTGCAGGTTGGATAGAAAAGCATCCGGGGGCAGACCTTAGCTAAGGCTTAGAGTATGACAGCAACATAGTACCGGCATGTGTACTGTATCTGTCGTCCGGAGGCCAGAAGCATTAATCGTCTGTGTTTGTTTTCCTTTTTATGTCTGACCGGTCCCATGGTTGTTACCTGGGAAGGGCTCCACACCACGAGTACAAGAGGTGGACAGCCAAGAGGATCATTACATCTGGTTTCGCAAACCTGTCACGCGGGGGAGGAAGTCGCCACGGGGCGTTAAAGAACTACAACCGCTCAACACAAGCGACAAGAAGAGCAACGGACATCGGTGACTTGGTTTGTGGGCCACTCTTATGTGAGGCGCGCTAAACATGATTTTTCTTTCAAGTGAAAGTAAGAAAAGGGCGTAGCACAGGGGTTTTTCTGTTTTCTTCTTGGGAGGGGGGGGCTTATGCCTCAGCCAGTTCAGTAACTATTTTCAGGAACTCTTATCTCAGCAACCCGTCCCCCCGTCAGTGGTGATACTTCACCCGGGGGAGAATGATTTGGCCAAACTAAGTAGACACATCCTTATTGAGGAAATCATCTCCACTGCAGGGAGGGGGGCCAGGACATGCCCGGGTTGCACGGTAGTTTGGTCGCAACTTATACCTCGGTGGCAGTGGTGAGGGGGGGACTCGGATAAGGCGTTGAATGACTCGGTAAAGAGGATCAACACGCAATTGGACAAATTATTTCGAGCCCCCCGGTTGCAGACGATCCCTCATGGGTGTATTTGGGGGGAACATTTCTACCTGCGGGACGGGGTACACTTGACTGAGGCAGGGAACGTCCTGTGGTCTAATAACATATTGGCGTGGCTAGAGGGATTTGCGAGGCGGGTATGACCTTTCTTAGGAGTAGGAAGGGGGGAGGCCAGATCGTCGGGTAACAATGCTGGCCTGTGGCGGTAAGGTCATGACCGGTGAGCAGCTATTTTAAGGTCTGAGGGGGCGGCATCATGCTTTGGAGGTGTCCGCCCAGGGGGAGGGGTCACTGGCCCCTCCTAGAACTTCAGGGGCAGGTACAACTGGTGCTGCAAAGGGGCGCGGGTAGGAGAGTCACGCTGTCCTCAGGCTGGTAGCCACCCCGCGCGTACTCATGACGTCAGCGAATGGCGCGAGTAAGGGCCCTCCTTCAGTGGGTAAATGGAGTTCACGGAGTGGACCGAGTAATTAACGGGCTCGGCTGCGCATGCGCACCTGCGGTAAGGGCGCATAGTAGGACCTGACACTGGTTACCGACCTCGCCATATGGCCAGTAATGTTAGTATGCAAAAATTTCAGAGGAGGATGTTAGATTCGGTTAGGAAACAAGCTGTATTAGAATCTTGTTAAGGTTAGCCTATCATACTTGTTGATATGATTGGATCTAATGTCCCTGAATGTTTTGCATAAAACTGTATCTTTTGTGTAATAATTTTATTATTTTGTATCTTAATAAATACGGCCGGGGGGTCTTGCGATCCCCCGCCTTCCAAAGACAATTATGTTTTGTGTCAATGTGTTCTGGGTTGATGTGGGTTCACAGAGAGGGGGGCGGTAGCCGTCACTGACCATGTGAAAAGGGGGGCCCTCGGCCCCCCCGCCCGCATGGCAGTGCGGCGACCCCCTCTCCCCTTGCCTCCCGGTGGTTGGGGCGTGATCTCCCGGCGTCCAGTGATGACGCGGGGTGCGCGCCGCACCACCGGCTGGCTGGCGCCCGACCCCTGACCCGGAAGGCGTTGTGCAGACTTCCGGGCCGGGGGGGTGGGCTGCTGGGGGACGGGGGGAGGGGGCATGCCGCCCCCTCCCCGCGATCCCAGGAATAAAGGAGGGGGGAGCGCTCAGGTGGCCCCTTGTCGCCTGGACGCTCCCACACACTGGTCGTGCCCCGCGCTCGGGGCTTCCTAATTTTCCCTACCCACCATCCCTGGAACATTGTGGTGTATTGTGCATATTGTATACCTGTATGATTGTGTGCATTGACGTGTATTAATTACTTATTTTCTGTTTAGGAAGTTGTGTTGGAACATGAATGTCGGTTGCAATGGTGTTTTGTGCATATTGTATACCTGTCTTATTGTGTATTGGCGTGACTTAATTAATTATTTCCCTTTAGGAAGTGGTGTTGAAACATAAATGTCGGTTGCAATTTTGTTTAGGCCTTTTTTCCCATAGTAGCCTGACGATGGTATGTCATGACATGTTGATTTAGATAGTGTAGTTGTCCTTTAGATCTTTTTTCCACAGGTCGTCGTATTTATTAGGGTATGGACATGCGGTAAGGTCATGACCGGTGAGCAGCTATTTTAAGGTCTGAGGGGGCTGCATCATCCTTTGGAGGTGTCCGCCCAGGAGGAGGGGTCACTGGCCCCTCCTAGAACTTCAGGGGCAGGTATAACTGGTGCTGCAAAGGGGCGCGGGTAGGAGAGTCACGCTGTCCTCAGGCTCGTAGCCACCCCGCGCGTACTCATGACGTCAGCGAATGGCGCGAGTAAGGGCCCTCCTTCAGTGGGTAAATGGAGTTCACGGAGTGGACCGAGTAATTAACGGGCTCGGCTGCGCATGCGCACCTGCGGTAAGGGCGCATAATAGGACCTGACACCGGTTAGCGACCTCGCCATATGGCCAGTAATGTTAGTATGCAAAAATTTCAGATGAGGATGTTAGATTCGGTTAGGAAACAAGCTGTATTAGAATCTTGTTAAGGTTAGCCTATCATACTTGTTGATATGATTGGATCTAATGTCCCTGAATGTTTAGCATAAAACTGTATCTTTTGTTTAATAATTTTATTATTTTGTATCTTAATAAATACGGCCGGGGGTCTTGCGATCCGCCGCCTTCCAAAGACAATTATGTTTCGTGTCAATGTGTTCTGGGTTGATGTGGGTTCACAGGGAGGGGGGCGGTAGCCGTCACTGACCATGGTCAGGTTGTGGTATTAGCCACGTGAATGAGATATCCCCTGCTGCCATCCTCGCTGCCCCAAACCCGCTGCCACTCCTCTGCGGTACCTCTGCTGCTCATTACCTCAGTCAAACCCACCAGAGACAGACAGCTGAAGATGGGCAGTGGCCTCCCAAATAAGGCCAGTTTGCAGACTCCGTGAGATGAAAGCAGCTAGCGCGCTCTCCCTCCCTGAAATTTATAGCGCCGATAATAACCATGTGTGTATCACGCCAACAAACTGAAGAAGTGTCACCGGCACAAAGGGTGGCGTGCTGGGACTGTGCGCCCAGCCAGACTGCTTAGCATCACAGCACTGACTGCTGCTGTGTGTCTTCAGTCTAGGGTCTGTGGTAGGGATGTGAGGCAAACAGAAGCAGCAGGTACTGCCTAATTGCACAGTGAGACTCGTGTGAAACCAATGACGTGTCAGAGGGAGAATGAAACCAAAGGATGAAAGGCAGAGGCTGCCCAGCAAAGATGTGAACCTATAATCTACAGAGAAAGACACACACACACACACACACACACACATACATACACACACACACACATACATATACATACACACACACACACACACACACACACAAACACACACACACATACATACATACACACAAACACACATAAAAACACACAGGCACGCTCACATATATACAAACACACACATACAAACACACCCACACATAAACACACACGCACGCACGCACACACACACACACACACACACACACACATACACACACATGCATACATACACATGCACCTACACAAAGTCGATCTACCATCCACCAAGTTCAATGAAAAAAGGACCAGTTAACACTGGGTATCAATTACATTAAACACTGTTCCACATGTAGCGCTTAACATAAAAGCCCTTTATAACTGACACCTATTACATTTTTTAGTAGCAGTAAAGAATGTTCTTTATCCTCTAAAAGGCAACGAATGAATAGCCCCTGACAACTATCCAACACTGCCTGAACATTCTAGCCATCCTAGCTGCAGATTCGACTCTTCCCTGTATACCCGACCATATTGTGTATTGCTAATAAAACAGAGACTGTTTTAGGTCGATCCTGGGCAGCGCATGTGCTGCTCTTCGAAGCACGCTGTATTCAGGAATGGACTTGTTAAGATAAGCTTGCAGTTTTGTCCTATCGCTTAAGGTTGGTAGGTTGGGGAAGTAGTGTATGGGGCGTCCTTTAAACAAGCATTTGCAATGCAATAGGTCTCACTCTTGCGAGAGTTTAAGCTATTAGCATTGTAAATGACAATGCCTTTTATTTATGTTTTAAAAACCAAAACATAAAACAAAGGCATTGCCATTTACAATGCCAATAGCTCAAACTTGTTTAATATGGTCTTAACACTATCACCATTTAGCTATTGGATTTTAGATTCTCCAATACACAATTAAAAAAATGCGGCATCGATGGAACCTATCATTCTCGGGATCTAAAGATCTTAATATTTTCTGCCAGTAACTCTGTTGTGGATAGAAAAAACTGAATTTCATGACAAAAACAGGCTCCATTTTGGAATCAGTTGGAATACTGGTAACCTAGAATTGTAAAAATCACAATCCGAATATACTTTGGGACACACAGCTTAGAATTAACAATACAGCGTCAAAGGGATTAGTTTTCGGTAGCAATAGTACAGGCATCATCTGGTACTACGAGCTGCTTTACCATTTCCGGGATTTAATGAAACACTTCAGTGGATTGATTTGATAAGCCTCCTCAAATTGTGTTCACAAATCGTTTACAACTGTAGCAGTATGCAGGGGTTCTGATGGGGTTGAAAAACATTATGAGAGTGTCATGGAGATGGCAATCATCTCTTCGGGATTAGTACTATTGGGTGAAATCATTGTGAAGAAAGGTTTTCGACACATGTAGTTTGTTCCTGTCCCCAAAGCTCTCATTAGTTATCTGACATTGAGGGAAACAACATTCTAAACTGTCAGAATGGAACAAATTAGTGGATAAGGTAAGGGAGAAAGTGTTATTTCAAAAGAACTATTAATAGAAATACATCTATGAACATATGTTTGTAGGCATGCTTTAAGAACTTGATATTTATGTTAAATATATCTCATATCCCCACCATAACAATTAACTAGATACGGATGTTATCTCATAAAATAGTCCTTGTGCCAACCTGGCACAGACCTTTGTCTATTGAGATCAGTATAGTTTCATTCAATGGAGACATCAGAGGTTTCATCTTGGTTGGTATTTTGATTAGTTAGTAGACGTTTAATAAGTCTATCCATGCTCCACATTTGACCATTCTCAACTATTTCAACATTGTTTTTAACTTTAACAATGCGAATAGGTGTGTAGAGTTTGCTCACATATTAACAATCTCTTTCAGGCCTTCTCACCAGAATCCAATCTCTCACTGACCAATTTTGTTTTTTGGTTCCATGTTTGATATCATGTCAATTTTTCTACTCAATTTGGTTCTTTCTTATCCTGATTTTACATTTTGTATGGTCAACGAGCTCCCCCCCCCCAATCTAGCATGGATAAAGATGAGTACATGGATTTCTACTCTTGAGTGCAGAGAATGGTAATGATATTATTCCATATTTAGACTACTGACACATGCTATGTTCCTTATCAATATGGATGAGTCTTTCCATTAAACCATTGGCCCCAGGACATTACATGGCAGTTCTTTCATGTTCAATGAAAGAATTGTTTAAAAAACCCTTCATTTCATGGGATGTGAACCTGGCGCCATAGTCTCTGACTAAAGTGGACGGCATACCTTCTACACAAAAACTATCCCATAAGAAGTCTATGAGTTCCCTATTGGACGCGTAGTGTACCACTTTAGTACCATTCCAATGAGAATTGTATGTTCCTGATAGGCTAATGGAACCAATGATGTCAAGTGCAAGTTTATTCCAAGTGTCTCTAGCACTGCACTGAAACAGGGGGCAAGAGAGTTTTGGGTATAATTTTGTTCTTGTCAATTAAGGGGCAAATTGGATAATCTTTTACCTTTTGTTAAATAAATGAGTCCATCCTCGGAAACCAGAAAGTACACCTTGCCTTTTTCTTGGTGAGATTCCTGCCTAAATGGCCCTCACGAACCAGAGCAGCAATTTTATTCCTCAAATCCATGGCAGGTATAATTTTGTCATTATGCAAAACTACCTTATTGTCTTGAATGTTTTTTTTATAACCAATTTTTATTGCTTTTATGCAGTTGCACAACAACATAAACAAAATGAAACAAGGACCGATGTTCAACATGCCAAAGAGGATTACAAAGAGAGCATCAATAGTCAGTAAGACAAAAAAACAGTGATAAACAGCCATTATCAGCATTAAGCCCATGAGGATGCAGATGCAAAATACATACATTAATCACAATATTTACTAACTACTTATTCAACACCATTATTTATAATTTAACTTTTTAATACACGTACGCATTACATGTGCATATATTTCAGTATAATTGCAATTCCATAACTAGCACTAACAACGTTGCCATTTTCAAGGCCAATTGCTCAAACTTTAATAATGCGAGACTTATTGCATTTCCAATGCTTGTTCTATGTGTGCTGCATTCTGCAGCACCCATAGAAAGAGGAAAAAGCCTCTTGTGAATATTTTTGTACAGAAACTTCCTGTACAAAAATAATCATCCCCACAACGCAGGCACCCTTGCACCATGGTGCAAAGGTGCTTGCGTTGGCCCATAGCAGCTCATTGTGCGCTGGCGCAGGGGAAAGGGAAAAGAAAGGCGCTGTATCTTATAGATACGGCACATTCCTGCCCTTTTTTTTGCCATAGGGCAGCGCAGCAGGAAGGCCTGTGGCGCTGCACTGCGACAAAACCTCATAAATGAAGCCCTGAATATTTCTGACAGCCTGCATTGTAAAATTGCCCATGTGTTTAAACTGATTCCTTGCTTGTCTTGCATCATATCTAATTCTTCACAGTTTATAAACTGTTGAAGGTTCTTAGAGTTATCGCATACAGAGATTATAAATAAATAAAAAAAAATTGTATGTTGTCCTAACACCATCAATGTGATTTTGATGACTCTAACCATGTTTCTTTGCTGGTTCCATCCCTACTACTTGTTCTGAATTATAAGAGACATCAGGATCTTCTACCACAACGAGTCGTAATCCCTGCGTTGTATTCTGGGACAGTTTGGTGATATCATTTGCTTTATTTAAAATATCTTCTACCCCTACTTTTACTTTTTCCTCACTTATTAGCTTATCCTGAGGTGCTTCCTTATAAATTTTCATGTTATTAGAGTTTAGGTCTCTAGATTTATTGTCAGTGATTACGTCAAAAAACGTTAAAATAGGATCAGGATGAAACACATAAAGATTCCTCTTGTCTTTACACTGGGAATTCCCTTCTAGGACCGTTACCTTCTTACTGTCATACACTATAATATCTGAATTTTTAGGAATCTAATCGTAATCTTGCCTAGTATTCCTACTTTTTTATTGTTGCACTCTTAATATTGCCCGTTGTTTTCTTTTTTCTTTCTGTATAGCACCAAGAAATTGAATATCTAGTAGTTTTGCCTGCTCTTGTACTTGGTAAGTCTTACTTCTCTTGGGCCTAGGCTGAACATCAACATATATGCAGTGCTACATTCCAAAAGACCCAGCATCAGATGTTCATCTCATAAGTCACTTAGGCATTTGCCATTACCACTACATACATATGTAAATATTAAAATTGTAGAACATAAAAGGCTCACCAATAATGTCTTAATTAAAACTTGCTTTACCTTCCTGGAGCTTTCTTTCTTTTTCTTGTGCACTTTTGTTTACAGCCATATGGTTTCCATCAAATCTTCCCTCCTACTGACTCTGACAATTATTCCACTAACTTCCAGTAGGCTTCCTCAAACAAATTAAAAGCCCCATCATCAAACAACTACAGCCGCCGAGGTCCAGCGGCAATGCCGGATCTGCTGAGCAGCCAAGCTGTGCCTCTCCGCGAAGTGTCTCAGGCAGAGCACAGATGGGAGACCGTGATGCCTACATAGCTGGAGTGACTATTTGACACCCTCAGGTATCTGGGAATGAACATCTATGATTGTGACGCCAATTTGGTGAGCGGGAACCTGCACCGGGTGGTTGTTTCAGCTTGCGGCTCCCTCCCTTTCTGGCTTTCATTGCCCTTATCTCCGATGGACCAGGTGGCAATTGCAAAGGTGCTGAGTTTGCCTCACTTGTTATATTTGTTCTTGGCTCTGGCTCTGCTCTTCGCGTGGTGTTTCTTTAGGGGCTAAATGGGCTGCTGCCAGATTTGATTTGGGGGCATGGCAGGAAGCAGGCTGCACTGCCGACAACGCAGAGCCCTTTAGTAGATGGTGGCTCCTAACTATGAACTTTATTATGCTGCGGCTCAATTGCATGGTCGATGCGCTGGCTGGGGTCGGCTCCATATTCTGAGAGGAAGGATGTACAATGTGCCCTACAGGGTGAGCTTCTTCAGACATGGCTGTGGTGGAATGCTCACCCGGGTAATCAAAAAAACAGGCTAATGCTGGTGGCGTGCAAATGCTGGCATATGTATGTTCACAGCAGGGGAGGCACCCACACCATATGTCCCCTAGTTGACGATTTGGCAGCTGCCGATGGTAGAAGTGCCATCTGCAGCTAGAGAGAGGCTGAGGCCAGGTGCGTAACACAGGCCCCCGCAGCCCCCGTGGTGGGGGGCCTCGAGCTGCAGGGGGCCCCCTCAGCACAGTACTGAGCGCTTCGGATTAAATCCGGAGCAGGGACCCCTCCGTGTACCTTGCAGGGGAACCCCCTCAACTTTCGTTGCGCCACTGGCTGAGGCATTGCTCACCAATGATTTATACCAGGTGGGGCTGCTGAGGACGTTTCAGGTCTTGGGGGACCACCACGGGATACTGATTGTCCGCTTTCTAGAGAACAGCACTCTTCATAATGTGCTTGCCACTCTCTGGGGTTGGGAGGTGGACAAGCCACAGACATCATTCCTGTTGCAGGTCTTGCTCACACTCAGGGATGCTAGCAAGGCCGCACTGTGATTTATAGTATCCTTCATGCCCAGCGCTGAGAGGAGGAGGAGGCGCCATGTCCGATACTCTATGGGCGAGTGCCAAGGCACATGTGAAGGCGGTATCTATGAACTCATGCTTCTGTTACACTCAATTTAATGACTTAGACCAGACCTAGCTGAGGCACATCCACTGGATATTCCCGGAGGCTACATCCGAGTGTCCATGTTGTCACACGCAAAAGCTGACTTTTATCACATGGTGTGGGAGGTGACGGATGTGTTGTCAGAAGTAGTGGAGTGAGTGGTACCCTTACACCTATCACCTGAAATTTGTTTTGCGATTATGGTGATCCTTCTGAAACTGAAGTGGAGTAAACAAGGGATTTAATTGTATATATTGTATGAGCCCATCAGCACACGTCCAAGCACAGCAGATCCAAGTCCCCAACTGTCAATGTGCTTGGAAATTCACAACCAGAATGCCATGCTCTTGCTAGGTTCCTAACGAAATGTAAAGCAAGTATATAGTACAAAAGTAAGTACATAGAATATGTCATGACACAATGACACATCTTCCTCTCCTAACAAATAATAAAACAAATGAAAACGTAACTTATGAGAACAAAAGTAACACTGAAATCATTCAACAACTGTTTCGCCTAGTGATATGACCACTGCGGGTAAACTGACTCTCCTAGAAAGCTTCACAACCTTTGTTAAAACACGTGGCACACCACCATTGACAGCTTCATCAGACAAATCAACAGGCATTGTTTCTGGTAAATCTTTGACCAAGTCAACTGCAGAATCAGCGTTCATAGATTAGTTGGCTGCGGAAGAATGAGACCTTTTCTCTGAAGATGTGCTTTTTATATTCTGGTTGACAAAGACCCTCTGTCAAGACGTGTTTTACGGAAATTAGTAAGTGTAGTTAAAGTGGAGCCCCACGCTACAAAATAACAAATTTACAAAACTTACAACAGTATGGGCAATACAGTTGCCAAACTCTGAAATACTGGAATTTAGACAAAAATGGGAACATGCATCAGTAGCATACAGGAGAAAATCAAATAAAACTAAAGAGGTTTTGCATTATATGTTTGTTAAAAATATAAATATTTTTATTTTTATTATGTACACAAAGAAATACTGATTTGTTTGTTCATTTACAACTCAAAAAAAACAATTGTGAATTTCTTAAAACATGACATTACATTTCTATTAAAATCATTAGAAAAAAAGCAAGTAATTGTCGACGCGGCGTTTCGGTGAGAGTGTTGATCATTTTCTTCAGGACAATACTTTCTTATATTAAAAACAATCTATAAAAAGAAAATTGAGATAAAAAAATGAGTTTCTGTGTTTTATTATGGAAACATATCTCTCTTGCAAAACCTCTATTCCCTTTTTTTCATCATCATCGTAGTCACTTTATACATTCCTTTCCCATTCCATTCTATTTTCGAGCTATAACATGTTCATCATGTTTCACTGTTTGTACAGCTTAAAAAACATATTTAGGCAAAACCCCATTTTGACAAAGAACATATATTGTACATATACATAAGGATTGGATATATTGTATCCTCTATTATTTGTTACTTTGTGGGCTCCAAATCATTAACATGCCCTCTAAATGAACTGAAAATTATGCAATTCATAGAAGGGGTACTCACTATTATAACATCAGGTTGCAGCTCAGGCTAGCTATTAGTTTGTAGTACTGGGCTCCTGGTAGGGCTTCAGTTATATAAATTGTACTGAAACATAAAGCGCATTTTATTTAATTACCGCTTTTGGGTGGTCTTTTCTCATCACCATTAATTTAGATTTACATTTTTCTATTAACTTACTTTTTATATATCTGGTCAGAGATTTATAAATTCTGTTCCTACTTTCTTTTAATTGTCAGTGGTTCTTATTTGCTTAACCAGCTGTAGAATTTTTTTTTACATGAGCTCAGTGGACTTCCTTCTTACTGTGCACCATAAATTTGTGTTACAAGGGTTTATCCAAAAATGTATTTTCCAACCTGTATTGAAGCATGACTGAGTGATGTTTTTACTTCTTTAAAAATGGTATCAACTCGTCAGTATGCCCTGTCCAGGTCATTATCATTCTCCACCTTGGATTCTGGGGGACTGTAAAGTAATAAAAAAGAAAGGCTATTGTATCTTACTAGGGATTCCTCTTTCCCAAGTAGATCTGGGCCATTTTACTCTTACCTTCACTTTTGATGTTTCTTGTTGGAGCTTAGATTCTACACAGGACGGTTGGGGTTTCAAATTTTGGTTTTACTGTGGAAACACAACCTTTTGTTACTAGTTCTAGTGGGCACAGTAGATTTAAGTTCTCTTCTATATAGATAGTTCTTTAAATATAAATATATTACCTTGAACTTATTTAGTAGATGTAGACCCTCTTGGTTTATGGCTTGTTTGCATCCATGCCTTCCCTGATTTTTTACAATTTCAGGAGCTTTCTGTATATTAGAAGAAGGTATTTTATAAATTTGGTTTAACAAAGGAAAAGATTTTAGGTTTAAGTTAAGTCTTCTATTAAATATACTAGAGCTAGGGGTAATCTCCACTTACTTGTGATTTTCTGGATTCGCCTCTTCAAACCGTCCTGTGTAATGGCTGCAACTGAGACTGCTACTCAGTTTGCTTTCCTTTTTATACCCTGATTTATTGGTCTAATTAGTCCTTATTCCTCCTGATTGAGGGTTAATTGCTCGTGCTATTGTTTAAAGGAATGTGGTTGCAGGGGCCATCTTGTAATGTGCTTATACTACATTGATTGCTATGTATATGCTGCCGAATTTTCGTGGTGCATAGTGTTTAGCACCTTAGTAGATTTGCGTTGGCAGTAAGATTGTAAGGATATTGCCCAGCCGTCATTACTAGTCACTATTATAGGGCGATTTAGTTAGATTATGTGTAATCGCTACAGTGCGATTAATGCCGCGATCGGTACTTTATTATTCATTAAACGCGTATTCCAAAGTTATGTCACCTAAAAACTCTACCATCGCTGACAATCCCCCTTGTTTGGCATTTATATTACAGAACCATGTTGTTATAATCGGGCTTCTTGCCGTGTGCGGTGCTCATTAGGTTCAATACCGCGTCGGCCATTTGTAAGTGTGTTTATATCCTATTTCCTTATATTAGTTGGCGGCGCTTCATTTCGTTAAAGGTCTTATTTTAGCCTGTTCATAGTCGACAAATGCGTGGTATATTATGCAGGTCATTGTACGGAGTATTACTTAAACCTAGACAAATCGTACCCGTATAGCTGTTATTTTTCGTCTTTCCATTTTATTTATTCTTCGAGTTTTTTATCTTATCTTATCTTATCCAGAATTTGTACAGCGCACGTACACCCGAGGGTTTTTTACTTTGGGAATATAAGTTATCCAAGTTGTCTGATGTGTACCAGAGCTTATTGTTCAGCTTCTGACCACGTCAATTATAAGGTGTCTTTCTGATTGAAGTTGTTGCACGAGCGGTCACGTGGAAGTGTTGGTTCCGCGTCGGCCATCTTGTAACGGACTCACTCTATGTGCATTCACTATATAGAGGTGCTTGTTTCCAGATAGGGATCGTTATTCTATTCTAATTGTAATTATATTATTGGAGGAAACTAGTTGTATCTAGATCAGTTACAGTGTCTGATTAATTCGGGCGGACATTTGCCAAAAGGAGCTACACCATGGCACTTTCCGTCTCTGCAAGCCATCTACTTTATGTTTGATCGAATTTGGTCGGTGTCTTCTAACGCTGACTTAGGTACATCCTCTCAGCTTATTATTTGTACAGAAAAACACATTTAGATGTTCTAAAATCAGCCTATTGTACTCTGATCATTTTGTATATGTGGGCATACATAAGTGCGTTGCCAACTTCTACTTGGGCCTGCATTATTCTGGTTTGCTAGATACCCCTGGCTAACTCATTGTCCTTTAAGGGAAAACAAGTATCTGTCAAGCTAGTATTATTTGGGAGAATTGCTACTCTCGATTTGACATATTACTTCTTTTCTCATCTAACTAAATCACTCTTTCTGTTGGTATCTGTCTCTAATCAGTTAGCCAAGCTTTTTTTTAAAGAATTCTCTCCCATTATTCTCTACTGTTAAGGCCACTTTTAAACGTCTCGAATTTAGACATATAGTACTGCTCTCTCTTTTTGCGTTTGGTGTTGAGGTCACCCCCTCTGTTATTTAATCTCACTGCTTCTAAAACACACCACCTAATATCCTCATCTTTATGATTTTCAGTTGTCCAGTGGTCCACAAAGGGTGCATTGAGTTGTTTGGTTCTAATTGCTGACTTGTGCTCATTTAGCCTTAAACGGATTTCTCTTGAGGTCTCTCCAATGTATGATTTCTCACACGGGCATTTGATCATGTAGATCACATTTTGCGTTCTACAATTAACCAGGTTTTGATATTTGTGGATGATTCCTTTATATGATACATTGGGTCCTTTCATAATCGTATTACAATTTTTGCAGGTACCACAGGGGTAATTACCCACCACCGTTTTTCCATCCAGAGTTCCCACATTTTTTCTGATACCCTTATCAGGATAAGTATGAACTAAACAATTCCTGATTGTTCTATTGCGTCTAAACGCATAAATGGGTTTAGGAAGGGGGCATGAGTTTTCGTTATTTAATAAATTCCAGTTTCTATTAATCAGGTTTTTTACCTTGTTTGTTATATTCGAAAAGTTTGTTACACAGACGAACTGATTATCCTCATTTTCTTTTTTTTGTTTTGGTTCAAAAAAGCTGTCACTGTTGTAATATTTTGCTCACTTGTATGCTTTTTTAATCATTTTTTGGGGATAACCTCTCTCCGTAAATTTATCCATTAGGGCCTTTGCATGTTTTTCAAATTCCTGCCTATTTGTGCAATTTCGTTTTACCCTTAGAAATTGCCCGAAGGGTATGTTGTTTCTCTGACTGGCAGGATGATTGCTTTCGTAGTGCAACATTGTGTTGCGGTCTGTGGGTTTACAGTAAAGCTCAACTTGTAACCTACCCTGCACATCTTTTATTTTTATATCCAAAAAATTGCCGCTATCATTGCTGTATGCGGAAGTAAATCTTAGGTTGGTACCCCCAAGGTTGATCCACTCAATGAATGCTTTCAAGGCCTCTTCATTTCCTTTCCATATGAAGAACACATTGTCAATGAAGCGGGACCATCTATCGTCATTTTCGAAAAATGGGGCCGCTTAATTGAAGATGTGTGTCTCCTCAAAAGATGCCACATAGAGGCACGCCAAGCTTGGGGCACATGTAGCGCCCATACTCGTACCCTTAGTTTGTCTGAAGAAATCTTCTTTAAATAGAAAAATGTTGTTTTTCAGGAGGATTTCTACCCAATCCACTATAAATCTAGAGTGTTCAGATAACTCTTCCTCTTGGCCTTTTAAGAGATTATGAATCATGGCTATGGTGTCATCTTGCGGGACATTTGTGTACAGCGCCTCAATATCTAAGGTCACTAGCCACTCATTTTCCGCATTATAGGGTGTGTTTTCTATTTTTTCTATCATATGGGTTGTATCTTTTATATAGGCCGGTTGTGCCGTCACTAAAGGTTGGATAAACCTATCAACGTATTGGCTTAGGGGTTCAGTTAATGACCTAAGGCTAGAAACAATAGGGCGCATAGGGGGGTCTGTTAAGCTTTTGTGCACCTTGGGCAGCCCGTACATGGCTGGTATTGTCGGTGTATCATTTCTTAAGTAGTTAGATTCTTCTTATGAGATAACCTCATCTTCGAGGGCAAAGTTTAAACGATTAGTTATTAGTTTGCCCAAATCCAACCATTCCTGTCTATTGCTTACTGAGTAATGGATGGGATTACTAAAGAGATCTGTCATTCTCCTCTCGTAATCAACTGTATCCATGACGACAATGCTGCCACCCTTGTCGCCTAGTTTGATGGTAATATTCCTACATTGTTCTAGCGATCTTAAAGCTACTTTTTCTTTATGTGTTAGATTGTTAGTGGTCCATTTACTTTTTGCCAATATGTCCTCTAGTCCTTTCTCTAATACTTTTTCAAATGTTTCTACTTCCTTTCCTATCATTGGGGCTGTAGGTGTCCATACCGATTTCGGTCGTAGTCCTGATTTGTTTGTTAT
This sequence comes from Lissotriton helveticus, assembly GCF_964261635.1. Taxonomy (NCBI): domain Eukaryota; kingdom Metazoa; phylum Chordata; class Amphibia; order Caudata; family Salamandridae; genus Lissotriton; species Lissotriton helveticus. The sequence goes on along the minus strand of NC_136061.1, from coordinate 1,965,146,022 downwards.
TATTCTTTTTTCTTTACCATCAAAGAATTTTTTTAATCTTATTTTTCTAAAAAGGCATCTAATGTCTCTTTCTAGATTGAATTTATCTGGGGGGCCGGAGAGGGCAAATCCTAATCCCTTTTTCTCATAGTCTCTTTTCATCTGTATTCAAATCCCTGCTGGATAGATTTATGACTACTTCTTTTGAGACTAGTCCCAATTTTTTGGGCTCCGCGTTTTCATGTATGGACGTTGTTGCCCTTGATTCTGAGTGAAGAAGCCTCTCCCTCTCCCCACCCCCTCCTATTGAGGGTTTGATTCTGTTTGCGTCTGTCTAAAAAAGACATATTTTCCCTGTTTGGGTTGTTGATAGCTTCTTTTTCTCTGGGTGCCTGATGTTCTTGTGCTGATTCATTCTCTGATTCAGTGCTAGTATACGAAGTATCAGAGAAAGTGACTCCCTTTCTTGGGCCGTTACGTCTATTGGTTTGCCAAGTTCTTCTATAAGTTGGATCTTCTCTCTGTTTCTCATAGTAATCTTTTTGCAAGTATGGATACGTTGTTTCTGGTTTATACTTTTCAATATCTTTTTTTAATTTATTACTCTTTTTGTTAATTAAGTAATCTTTGTATCCATTTAAATCTTCCTGAATCTCGTCTAGTTTCTTTTTGGCATCTTCCAATTACGTATTATCTCTTAATATCTTTTCCATATCATCTAGCTCTCGTTTCTCTATAATTAATGTCTCGGTTGCAGTCTCAATTATTAACAGCAACCAGTCTCGACTGCACCTGTTTGCTATGAAGGTCCATGTTTCAATGAATTTATGATTTCTGGTAAACAAACTAGGTTCATTCTTCACTTGCAAACCCTTCGGGATTATGCCTTTTTGCAGTATTCCACTAAGAAATCCGCATGAAGCTCTGTCCTAATTACTTTCTTTTTTAAATTCCATAGTTCTTTCCATTTCTCTTCATCGCTTTCTGATATTACTATTGTATTTGTACTTTTTGCTGGACCATTAATTACTTTGTTAAAATGGTCTTCTGAGAAACTAAATGTTTTGAAGGAGTCCATTCTTAATTGGGAATCCTGTGCCAACACGGGCACCTCACTTTCTTGTGTGAGACTGTGGACGGGGGCGGGGGAGAGGGAGAGGCTTCTTCACTCAGAATCAAGGGCAACAACGTCCATACATGAAAACGCGGGTATACACCCGTTACAACGGATCTTTTACTCCGCACTACCATTACAACGCGACCCTTACTCCGCATACCATTACAACGCATTGCGCTGGGGGGCGCTCTAGGATAGGGAATAAGTATAATTTACTATCCAACACCTTCCCTAGGGTCCACGGGGACTGGAGTTAGAATAGTAAATTATACTTACCACTATCCAGCGCCCCAAGGCGCTATGCGTTGTAACGGTATGCGGAGTAAAAGTCGCGTTGTAATGGTCTGCGGGGTAATAGTATGCGTTATAACGTCATACATCCGAAAACGCGGAGCCCAAAAAATTGGGACTAGTCTCAAAAGAAGTAGTCATGAATCTATCCAGCAGGGACTTGAATACAGATGAAAAGAGACTATTAGAAAAGGGATTAGGATTTGCCCTCTCCGGCCCCCCAGATAAATTCAATCTGGAAAGAGACATTAGATGCCTTTTTAGAAAAATAAGATTAAAAAAATTCTTTGATGGTAATGAAAAAAGAATAATAACAAACAAATCAGGACTACGACCGAAATCGGTATGGACACCTACAGCCCCAATGATAGGAAAGGAAGTAGAAACATTTGAAAAAGTAGTAGAGAAAGGACTTGAGGACATATTGGCAAAAAGTAAATGGACCACTAACAATCTAACACATAAAGAAAAAGTAGCTTTAAGATCGCTAGAACAATGTAGGAATATTACCATCAAACCAGGCGACAACGGTGGCAGCATTGTCGTCATGGATACAGTTGATTACGAGAGGAGAATGTCAGATCTTCTTAGTAATCCCATCCATTACTCAGTAAGCAATAGACAGGAATGGTTGGATTTGGGCAAACTAATAACTAATCGTTTAAACTTTGCCCTCAAAGATGAGGTTATCTCACAAGAAGAATTTAACTACTTAAGAAATGATACACCGACAATGCCAGCCATGTACAGGCTGCCCAAGGTGCACAAAAGCTTAACAGACCCCCCTATGCGCCCTATTGTTTCTAGCCTTAGGTCATTAACTGAATCCCTAATCCAATACGTTGATAAGTTTATCCAACCTTTAGTGATGGCACAACCGGCCTATATAAAAGATACAACCCATATGATAGAAAAAATAGAAAACACACCCTATAATGCGGAAAATGAGTCGCTAGTGACCTTAGATATTGAGGCGCTATACACAAATATCCCGCAAGATGACACCATAGCCATGATTCATAATCTCTTAAAAGGCCAAGAGGAAGAGTTATCTGAACACTCTAGATTTACAATGGATTGTGTAGAAATCATCCTGAAAAACAACATTTTTCTATTTAAAGAAGATTTCTTCAGACAAACTAAGGGTACGAGTATGGGCGCTACATGTGCCCCAAGCTTGGCGTGCCTCTATGTGGCATATTTTGAGGAGACACACATCTTCAATGAAGCGGCCCCATTTTTCGAAAATGTCGATAGATGGTCCGCTTCATTGCCGATGTGTTCTTCTTCATATGGAAAGGAAATGAAGAGGACTTGAAAGCATTCATTGAGTGGATCTGATAGAGCAAGATTTCGCATCGCGACTTGCTCGATTCATGAACCTCGAATCGGTTGTAACCTCATAACAAAGATATACGTTTTACTAATATCTTTATTTTGAAAATGCGTATGTGGTAGCGAAGCTTGCCTATGTGTTTTACTAATATAAATAACCGTTGTACCTAAAAATGGCCGCTGCTTGTATTTCTGTTTCTGCGCATGCTTGGGGCATAGTCACGTGACATGACGCAGTCACAGTTTGAGAGGGAAAGGGTGCGCATGCGTAATAGCCTAGAAAGGCTGCTCAAACATAACCATGTGGTGAAGCTCGTGCCTTTGCTCTCGTGTCGTTAAGTATTGCACTAATATCTAATTGCATAGTATATTTTTATAATGATAAAACTGAAGTACGAAATCATGACATGTAATACATTCGTTCATTTTCTATGTTTTAATTTGTTTTCGCTTACTTTTCATGTATCGCGGGAAATGGGGGTCCAAATGGGTCGTGAGCCATCTTGAAGGTCCCTTCCGCGCATGCTCATGATGCGAGGCAAGAAACAACCTTGGACAGTGGAACTCAGCCAGCTGGCAGCCACAGTCAAGATGCTCATGAGAAAGCCACCTCTGACCCAGGAGAATGGGAAAATGTGTTCCCTTGTTGAAACAAATGTATATATTCATTGTTTTCTGTGACACTTTTCCGTGAGAACCCCAATCTTGCTAGGCGGCACCTTAGAATGCAAAATAGGCCTTAGAATAGTCTGTTCTGATTGGTGTGTTAACCAAATCCTACCTTAGGACCAATCGAAATTGGGGATTCTGACACTTTGCTACATTTGGGGGGTGGTACCCCGTCCCAAAACAGTATATCTAGCCTAGGTTCACCTAGGGAATTTGTCCGACTTGTCCGAATAGCTGACCTGTCACTGACCCAACGCACTCAATAGGTGACTAAAGATACAGAGCGCTGCGGAGCACTCTGTCCGAAATTGACCATAGACTAAGGTTTTTACTAAACCTTAAGTGCTGGCGGAGCACTTTTGCTGGGAGTTCGCTGACCCAATCGGGGTCCTGACTGATAGCTGCAGAGAGGGTGGAGCGCAGGCGTTGCTTCCGAACTGCGGGTGCTGGTCGTGTCCTGGTGGTCCTGTCCTGATCCTAATCTGGGTTTCCTGTCCTGTCCTGGGGTGTCCATTCTGCACCTGCTGTCCCGTTGATGTCTATCCTTCCTGGGGGTATTTCCTGCCCTTAACTGACCCGTGGCCAGGGTTGGTTTTCACACCAGTCTAGGTAAATATCTTGCTGAAATCACTGAAACTGCACCTTCCTATTTTCTGTCTTTGCTTCAATAAAGACATACCCTTTGCATATGTAAATTTTCCATGCTTTTCTCCGCAATCATTGCATCTCATTAAAGTCTTTTTTACATTTGCATTTCATAGCATGTTCCTATGTTACCCTAACTTTTTAGAAATCATTTTCTCCATTGTTTTTTCCAAATCGCTGATGTGGTTTATAATTTTCTCATATAAATCTGACTAAGGTAGTTCCTAGATGCATAGTGTTTCTCTTTTCTCGCTCTTCCTATAGATGTATAGGATCCCTGAATTTTCCTTTAGTATAAAACACTTCTCCAATAGTATAACCCTAGTACGTACATAAGTTTAGGAATGTCCATTAGTAGATCTCACTTCTGAATCTACCTAGTATATCACTGTTTTCCACTTCCCATATTTCCATTCATAAATGTTTATTTTAGCATTTGTCCTATATGGATATGTTATTTTTGTCATCTTAGTTATTGATTGTCTGCTCGCAATAAATTGTATGCTCACTGAATTTGAACTTTAGAAAAAGGTTCTAAAACTTCCCAGTTGTTTGTGGTCATTTCATGAAAATTTAAAGTACAATAAGCGAGGTTTTGTATTTTGCTGCCTTTCCTTTTACAGCTAGTTCCCTGACCCATCGTGGTCATAAGTACCCATAACGGTGGATGGTAAGTTGGGTACACTGGAAATAATCGAAAGGGACTCAATGATTATTGGTAGTAGACTGTAAGGTCATCTGATCAATGTATATAGATATAGTGAATTGGAGTATATGGGCCCGAAGCCAGAGTGGCGAAATTATTGGTCGGGTGACCTGCGATCTCTATCAGTAATTTTCTGGTAGCATCGAGGATGGTTAGGGAATAGTTAAAGGTTAGGTAGGACTAGTTAGTCTGGCTAAGTCGGATGCTGCTAGCGAGAGTGGGCAATTCAGGTGGACTGATCACTCACTTGAAAATTGTTTACTTTGAAAAAATTATGAAATGTTTTAAAATTGTTATTCTTGTTATTATACTGTGATATGTATTAATCCATTCGTACGTAAAACGTTTTTTATGTTGTTAGGAATCCCCGGGGAATTGAATAGCGAGTGGTGAATAGAATCCATTCGTTTGAGGTCACTGGCTTTTAGGAAAGTTGGTGCAGGTTAGGCAGAACTGGAAGCACTAACTAGGGTTTTTTCTGAATGTATGTTTGAATAAATGTTAGCAACGAGGTTCATTGGTGAAATTCCTATTGTGGCATAACCTAGTGAGGGTCACACCGGAAGAGTAGCAGGTTCATCGGAGCTCGGGTGAAGGCAAAGGGGTTCGCTGGGGAAACTTTAGGCTCGGATATATCCCGTAAAGGTGGATGAGTCTCGGGAAGTAACAGGTTCTCTAATGCTTGAGTGAAGGGTAGGCAGAAGAGATCTACCCGTAGTGTGTGAAAAGTAAATGGAAGTAGTTTACTTGCAGTGAAAATTTCTTTCCTGTCTAGACACTTGAGCACAGTGGCGAATGTGTATTCGTTGTGAAATAACCAAGCACTAAGCACTTTAGAAAGTAAGAAAGTTTCCGTTACCTTGTAAAGGAGGGAGTCAGTCGCGAAGCTTCTCTGACGTCACTCTGTGCCGCGCTGGGATTGGTAGACGCAGCGGACGGGTAGCGGGGCTGGAATTGTAAAGGAGGGGTGAGCGCCGAAGCGTGAGAACTGTTCTCGCGAAAGGGCCGCGCACCCATTGGTCGAAAATATTTGAACTCGTGCATTTTATTGGCCGCACGAAAATAAAAGACGCATTTTGATTGGAAGTGATTTTGTAAACAAAGTCACTCGTAGGAATCGTATGTGGCATTCGTATAGACCGCATACTCGACCCGATCCACGGCATATGGGATTTGAAAACGATCAGTGGAAAGGTGTTAAAACCGACATTATGTACGGAAATAAGAGAAAATTATCCCTTGTAAATAAAGTAAAGAATTTTTTCAAAAAAGACAAACCAATTAAAACTAGAGAAGGTGTTGTAATTCCACCACCAAATACTCCCGCATCTTTCATGATGTTCGATAAAGGGTACACCACATGTGTATGGTTGGAAAATTGGGCGGAATACACAAAAGATGACGGAGTATTGGCTTTTCCGTTAGACGGAACATTTAACAGCAGGATTCTATTTAATCTGAGAACCCGAATGAATGATTTACATCCTAGACCCAGATTAACGCAGTACGAAGCACTAGAGGAATGGGAAATCGAGGCTTTCGAAAGGGATAAGCCACGGATGGATAAAGGGTTAACAAAATTTTATCCAAAACTGAAGCAGGAAGCCCGAGCCAAAAAGATGAAACAGTGGAGACAGAATATGATTGTAGAAGGGCTGTTTCCAATGATGCCAGCATGTGGCCCTCCTACAGGGGAGAAAAAGACAGAAAAATGTAAACATTGGGTGCCCATTGGAGAGTCAGATGATGAATTGTTAGATGACATATTTACAAGAAGCCCACCTCCTTATAATGAAGAACGTAAGAACGTAGACCTTCTAGTGAAGGGGAAATTTTCCGAAGACCTCCTCCCCCAGAGGAGGCCAGATCTGCCAGTGCAGGAGGGGGATGCTTCATACCTCCCTACCCCGAAAGTCTAGGTCCTGTAGAGAAGAGGGATATTTATCCAAAGATACCCGTTAGTGGGGAGGCAAGATACTCCCGTGAAAAAGATTTTTGCTCTCGACCTCCCTACGGAGGTGAAGCTAGACCCTCAGGTTCAGGATTGCCGTTCCTACACCCTCATTATGAGGAGGAACCAAGATCCCTAGGCACAGGAAGTTTGTTCCCAAGACCTAATTATGGCGAGGGACCAAGTGAAACACATCCCACTGCCCCGAGTTTTGCTCCCACTCTGACCCCGCAGGTGTTACATGACAAAACCTTAGAGAGAATATTGGAAGAAAAGGAGCGGGAGGTTCTAGCAAAACAGAGAGCTGAGATCATTCAGAAAATCTCTCAGTTAAATACCAGTCCTGAAGCCTTGACAATCCCAGTAACTATCGGACCGGTGGTTCCGTTGTATGGGGACCGCCAAGGGAGTCCGAAAACTCCAGTCATTACTCCCGTCATAGCACAGCCCAGACCAGAACCCCTAATTGTAGATGAACAGACAAGTGAGGGCGAATCTGAAGTCTCACTATTGGATCTGCCCATTAGAAATACAGGGAGAAGGATGCCGAAAAGACATAATCCTTTCAACACGAGGGAGATTCAAATGGAATCAACTTCGGGTACTAAAAGTGTCACGTTGGAGACTCCTGAGGAAATCGAAAGATGGAGTCAAGAATTAGAGAAACAAACTCCACAGACGAAACCTTTAGATCTCTACAAATTGAGAGTAGAAATAGAAGAACTAATGGCAGGAAATGTAGGATTAGACAGATTAAATACCTACTCTGAAGAAGAGCTGCTGTTTATTTGCAAAAGTCTTCCCCGAAATGCCCGAGTACTCCATGAAAAATTGACAGACACGGCTGCTAGCATGGGAATAGATATTTCAAAATCGAAACCTTTGCAGAAACCCTACAGAGCAGACTTTTCAGACAAAGATTTAGAAAACCTGAATGTGTCCGGAAAGAAAGTACAGGTCAAAGAACTATTGACAGTATTGCAGAAATGGGGAGATGTAGAAAGATGGAAAGCCAGATGGGCTAGGAAAAAAGATGAGGCCACGTCTAAGCAGGCAACTCCCGAATTTGTTCTAAAGGAAGCTGACAAACCAGAACAGTTATGCCCTATGCGCAAAGTGCCAGGTGGAAAATATGTACACGTTCCATGGTCCAGACAGGATATTGTGTCCTTTACGAATGACTTCCCAAAATTACGCGAGAAGCCCGTGGATTGGTACCGACAGGTAGAAAGGTTTGTAAAAGTACAGAAATGCCTGTGGAAGGACCTGGATGGGTTCTTCGACATAGTGGTCCCTGTAGATCTGTGGACCGAGTGTAAAATCGCCATAGCTTGGCCCAGTGAGGAATACCCGAGAGATTCTAAAACAGGAGAACCCTCTAAAGAAGTGATGAGAAAATATGAACAGGTAATTCAGCATCTGAAGCTAGAGGTGCCCGCAAAGGAAACTGATTGGACCAAGATAGATAGAACAACACAGGAAAGGGACGAGACTGTGCACTCCTTTTATGAAAGGCTGTTGCAGGTATTTAAGACATACAGTGGTATAGATAACATCGAGATGAAGGACATGACCCACTTCATTTACAGGTTTGTAAACGGTTTAAGACCCAAAATTTGTCAGTGGATAAAAGATAATAACATCTGTTGGCATACCAAAAAGATGGATGAGGTCTTACGGTACGCAAAGTACTGTGAGGATGAGATGGCAGAGAAGAAAAAGGCTCTCAAGGAAAAGGTGATGTGGGCCCAAGTAAAGCTCGCAGAACAGCAGGAGAAGCAATTGAGTAAGTTAAACAAAACTACTCAGAACCAAGGCCCTGGGGGTGGGGGTGGAGGAAAACCCCGAGCTAAAATGAGCAGAGAGGAAGCGAAAAAGAAATTTCCCTGACACCAGTGCGGAGAAATTGGACATTGGAGAGACGAGTGTCCATATTTACAGTCTGATAATGCCCAAACCCCTGATTTAAATCCACAGACGCAGAATGAAAAGCTAAGAAAGACCCAGCAGCAGGTAAAAACAATTCAAGTACCCCGAGCGCCAAAGCCAACTTTTAAGGGTAAATCACCGCAGGGTGACGACATAGAGATCTGGGGAGGCAATGAAAATAGAAATACAGCAACTTCGCAGTATCTACTGAATGACACTTTCTTCTGTGACGACCAGTACTGACGGGGCCTGAGAGGGGAGGACGAGGAGTGTGTACTTGGCGCCTCCTTGCCGGTAGACCAGTCAGGGCCATACATTGAAGGAAAGGTCGACGGAAATGATGTCACCTTTCTATTGGACACTGGTGCTACCCGTTCTACTGTGAGAACAGTGGACGTTCCAAACCTACCCCTCTCGGGAGAAGCAATCCAGGTAGTAGGGGTATCTAATCAATTGATTAGTACCCCCGTTACAGAACCCATGGAGATTTCAATAGGGAACTTTAAAGAAATGCACAGATTTGTCGTCTGTGATACTAGTCCAGTGAACTTACTGGGACGTGATTTGTTGTGCAAAATGAACTGTACCATCTTTTGCACACCAAAAGGCGTCGAAATTCAAACCCCAGACGAGGATGGTATTTACAAGCTAATGTTAATCAGACCTGACTCAGAAATCAAACGAATGACTATACAGGACTTACCTGAAGAACTCCAAAAGACAGTGAAACCAGAAGTATGGGACTTTACAGGAAAGGATGTAGGACTAATGAAAAACGTAGACCCCATACAAATAGCAATGAAAGAAAATGCAGTGTACCCCAATACCAAGCCCTGCAGAATGAGTGCCGAAGTAAGAGCAGGAGTTGCCGCCAAAATACAGAAATTACTAGAAGCAAACATCATACAGGAAGTAATGAGCAGCCCCTGTAACTCACCCATTATGGGCATCAAAAAGCCTAATGGCAAGTACAGAGTAGTGCAGGACCTGAGAAAGGTAAACAAGATAGTGGTTCCTTGTTGCCCTATTGTTCCGAACCCAGCAGTGATTCTGTATCAGATTCCCTGGGATGCTGAGTGGTTCACAGTGATAGACCTATGTCACGCATTCTTTTCAATTCCATTGCATCCAGACAGCATATTTCTTTTCTCATTTGCTTTCAACAGTCACGTGTATGTCTGGAATAGGGTCCCCCAGGGGTACACAGAAAGCCCCTCTATCTTTAATCAGATCTTGAAAAAATGCCTTGAATCTTTAGTCTTACCTGGAAAATCTGTATTGGTGCAGTACATTGACGACCTATTGGTGGCGTCCAAAAGTCATAAGGACTGCGTGACTGACACCATTGCCCTACTGAATCACCTGAGTGAAAAGGGACATAAAGTGGCCCCTGAAAAATTGCAGTTCTGTTCAAAATCAGTTAAATATCTGGGGCACCAGATAGAAAAAGGCGTCAGAAAAGTCACCTCTGAGAGAGTCAGAATAATTCAAAATATGCAGTTACCCCGTACTCAGAAAGAAATCAGAATGTTCCTTGGAGTTGTAGGATACTGCAGGCAATGGATTGTGGGATTCGCAGTCCTTGCAAAGCCATTGATAAAAATGACAAAGAAAGGAGCACAGGACACAGTGGAATGGGATGATGAGAGCTTAACAGCCTTCACTCAAATGCGAGACTGTCTGTGTACAGCCCCTGCTCTAGGGATACCAGACTATTCCAAAGAGTTTGCCCTGTTCTGTGACACTCGTGACAATTGTGCATTGTCAGTCCTAACTCAGGAACATGGCACGACCAGAAGGCCTGTGGCATATTTCTCTGCCACTTTGGATCCAGTGGCTGCTGGATTACCTGGGTGTTTGAAAGCAGTAGCGGCAACTTGCACAAGCTTAGAGCAGAGTGAATCCATTGTCATGGGACATCCTGTAACTGTGTATGTTCCACATGCAGTTGTGATCCTGTTGACCCGAACCAAGACTCAGTACCTCACCCCTAGTCGGCTGACTAAATACGAGAGGATTCTCGTGGGTGCTGCAAATATAGCCATTACTCGGTGTAATATCTTGAACCCAGCCACTCTACTCCCTGATTCAATGATTTTGGAAGATGGGGGAGACCACGAGCATGACTGCATTGACTTGACAGAGTTCAGTACCAAGCCCCGTCCAGACATTAAAGAAACACCCTTGCCTGTACATGATGAGGAATGGTTTGTGGATGGTTCATGCATGAGACACGAACAGGTGGGTCTAAGTGCTGCCTACGCTGTGGTTGCTTTAGACAGAATTACAGAAGCATCCTGTTTATTCGGAGTAAAGTCTGCACAAGTAGCCGAATTGATTGCCCTGATAAGAGCTTGTAAATTGGGAAAGGACAAAAGAATAACAGTGTATACTGACAGCCAGTACTGTTATGGGGTTGTGCATGACTTTGGCCAATTATGGCTACAAAGGGAATTCCTGACTTCATCGGGTACTCCCATTCGAAATGGGAAAATTATCCAAGACCTTCTAGAGGCAATTCAATTACCAAAGGAATTGGCAGTGGTCAAATGTGTTGCTCATAAAAAGGGCCTTGACCCTGTGTCATTGGGAAATGATTTTGCTGATCGGGTAGCAAAACAATGTGCTAAGGATCGCATGTCCATGAATATCAGACTGGGTGGGACTGGAAACAGCTGCCAACTTATGATGTTTGAAGAAGTGCCTACATGGGATGAAGTGAGAGAGTGGCAGCATGCTGCGCCATGGGAGGAGAAGGAGAAATGGAAGGAGCAAGGTTGTCGACCGAGACGTGAGGATGGTGTCATTGTGGGCCCAAATGGTATGCCTGTGTTACCCAGACACCTGCTTGCCCCTATGGCCCGATTGATACATGAAGGGTCACACATTGGTAGGGATGCCATGGTTCTGGTGTTTCAACAGACTTGGTGCAACAAGAAATTCAGGACGGTGGCAGAGTCCCTTTGTCAGAGGTGCTTGACATGTCAGCAGTTCAACGCTGGCAAGAAGACAGTAGTCGAACTAGGGAAAATTGGGAAGTCAGGGGGTCCCTTTGTGAGAATACAGATTGACTTCATCACCATGCCTCGCTGTGAGGGGAAAAGATATGTCCTTGTAGTTGTCTGCCTATTTTCAAAATGGGTGGAAGCTTACCCGGCCACACAGAATGATGCCATAACAGTAGCCAAACTGTTACTAAAAGAGTTGATACCTAGGTTCGGGGTTCCAGTCTTTATTGAATCAGATAGAGGCGGACATTTTCAGAATGAAATATTGGCTCAACTCTGCAAAGCATTTGGGATCACAAAAAAGCTGCACTGTGCACATCGTCCAGAGGATTCTGGAGTGGTAGAGCAAATCAATGGCACCATAAAAAATAGATTGGCAAAGATGTGTGACTCTACTGGCATAAACTGGGTAAATGCCTTACCTCTTGTTCTGATGGGACTCAGGAGCATTCCAGATCGAAAAACAGGCCTGAGCCCCCATGAGATATTGATGGGAAGAGTGATGAGACAAGCATGGGTACCAGGATACAAACTGTTAAGCATTTCTGATGATTTGGTACTTGAATACTGCAAGCAACTGGGTGACCAAGTGCGTTCTATCTCTCGCCAGATTGGGGCAGACGCCGTCGCCAACCCGACAACCCCAGTTCACAAATTGGTTCCGGGTGACTGGGTTAAAATAAAGAAACACACTCGTTCGAGTTGCCTTGAACCAAGGTGGGGGAAAAAGCGCCAAGTAATCCTGGTAACCACGACAGCGGTGAAGTGTGCAGGCGTTCCCAAGTGGATCCATGCCAGCCATACCCAGAAGGTGATACCAGACGAGGAGCCTGGAGCTGAAGGTTGTCCAGCTGAGGGGTCTGCAGACGTTGGTCCTGAAGTAGCTGATGACGAACAGCCGAGCACCAGTCCAGTTGAAGGTCCTGTAGACGTTGGTCCGGAGGTAGCTGATGACGAGCAGCCGAGCACCAGCCAAGATGATTGGATACCCCTAATTGATCTCATTGAAGACCCAATCAGAGCAAGAGAACGAATCTACGAAGATAGAGAGTGGAATAGAGAGGTTGAGTCAGGCACAAGCGAAGACCCTCAGATCATTGAGATTCACATCAAGTCTGAGGACGAAGAAGAAGGTCAGACAGGGACAGATCAGGTGATTGACACACCTCCACTAACTCCTGATATCGAAAAGGGAGAGACTAGAAATAGTGTAAAAGTTCGAGCAGAAGAAAATCAAGGGATCGAAGTGCTTGAACAGGATCAGTTAGAATTAGAAGAACGTGTTCAGGACGCAGAAACAGAGACATTCAAAAGCAAAAACAAAATTTCACCTGAACCAGGCCAGCTTAGTAACCAGGCAGAAGAAATAGATACAAGACCTGGGACTAGTCAGACAGGAAGGGAAGAAACAGAAACCGAAGTGCCACAGACAAGTGAAAACAAAAGAGCATTAGAAGAAAGCCCGATCACAGTGCCAGCTAAAAGACTAAAGAAAAAGAAACACATTGAGCCACGATATATTAAGAGACTGAGACTAAGAATAAAAACAGTACAAGAGAAACTTGCAGACAAAAGGAGAAGTCCACGGATTGCAGAACAACCTGGGGATATCTCCAAAAGAAGAAGTGATCGAATAAAAAGACTGAATGAAAAATATCAGGATCCTGAATGGACATACCTGATTTTGGAAAATTTTGAGGAACTTGATATAACTGACGAGAGCGACGGAGATCAGGTTGCTGATTTGTCTACCGAAGAAGAAGAGCTCACCTGAAATTGCACAGAGTAAGCTACCTGTGTAAAGTTACAAAGAGGGGTTGAAAAACTTCTTCTGAGCCAAAATGTCTGATTCAAGAATGAATGGAAGGCCTAGTCGTAATTGTTGCAAAACATGCTGCAAAGTATGTATATGTAGTATAGTTATAGTTATATTAGTTTGGATAGGACTAACAGTTTTCATTCCCTTTATGGTAAGCAAAAATACTAATATCAACCCTACACAGACTACTGATATTGAAGAACTGACAACACGAAGTGTAGAAAGACGTGAAAAAGCATTCAGACAAACAAAACGAGACTTAGAAGCATCAGATGAGGAAGGACTACATTACCATGGAGTTAAAAATCAGACTCATTTAAATGTTTTCGCAAACCTGTTAGTACACTATGTAGAGACTATGGCGATAGAGGATTGCTATGTCTGCATGAAGCTACCTATTTCTGTAGCTGAAGGCATGACTTACCATCACTTGCCCCTGACATATGGAATTTCCTGTAGTATTTTAGCAAGCTTGTTTTTCAAAAGAGGACCGTTACAGTACTATTACTCTAACACTGACGTGATCTTTTCTGAACTTCCTATACGTGGAAACCTGAACCCTGTACATACTAAAAGTGACGTTACACGTTATATGGGAGAATACTTTCTGACTATAGGTACCATAGACCTAAATGACGCACACAGGGACAACTTGACTTGTTCATTACATGAACAGGAGAAAATATTTTTAAGCATGGCAGAGAAAAGAAGGGAGAGTTTCCAAAGAAAGGCAAATGACAAAAGACAGAAAACTCCTAAATGGGCTGAAAACATGGAAAGCACCTCAAATGGCGAAGCAGGGCCTGCTTTGTTGCTGGATTTCGAGAGGAAAGGGAAACTCTGTCTTCACCGCGAGAAGACTAGTTATTATAATAACATTTTCATTGGTTCCAATCAATGTGAGCACAATTACAAGGTAATTGGAGGTTGGGGTTTCAAAAATGGGTCAGAACCTGTGTTTCCAGGAATTTATTATATATGTGGAAACAAGGCTTATTTCAAATTGCCGGATCACTGGTATGGAAGCTGCTACTTTGGCATTGTTTTCCCGAAAATATACCATGTGAATGAAATTGCTGGAAGCAGTGAAAACACTAATGGCTTAGTGCGTAGCAAAAGAGAAAGCGTAGGCGAAATAATGGGTAGTATTTTTAGTGCACTGATACCTGGAGTGGGAGTGGTTCTGAACACTCACAGAATTTGCAAATTGTCCCCAATAGTGGATGTGCTGTCTACTGACACGGCTCATGGATTTCTGTTGGTCAACACCGAAATGGTTGCAATCAGATCAATGGTTTTGCAGAACAGACTTGCTCTTGACACTTTGTTAGCAAAAGAGGGCGGAGTCTGCCGGATGTTGAAGGCGCAACATTGTTGCACTTACATTCCGGACAAAAGTGTACAGCTCAAAAGATATGTGAAAAATATTACTAATTTGGAAAAGGAACTTAAACCACTCGAGGTTGACAGTGCCTGGAAGAGACTAGTTGATGGTCTCTCCAATGTAGGTCATTGGCTTGCTAGCTTAGGTTGAAGCTTACTGTTTAAGGTACTGATGCCAATTGGAGTGATAGGTTTTATCCTATTTCTCATATTCGTCTGTTGCAAATGTCGCAAACACACAAAAGGGTATCAAGTGAATGCAAGAGGAGTAAAACGGAGTGCGGATGAACTTGAATTAGAAGAAATGAATAATCAGATTTACAAAAAGGTAAAAAATTCTCACCCTACCAAAAACGAAAAAGAGAAACTGAATAGGCTGTTGGAAGAAATAGAGATGTACAAAGTGTGAAAGGAAAAGTTGGCATCTGGTTCCATTATTTTGTGATGATAGTAAATATCATCAAAGAGGGGATTGATAGAGCAAGATTTCGCATCGCGACTTGCTCGATTCATGAACCTCGAATCGGTTGTAACCTCATAACAAAGATGTACGTTTTACTAATATCTTTATTTTGAAAATGCGTATGTGGTAGCGAAGCTTGCCTATGTGTTTTACTAATATAAATAACCGTTGTACCTAAAAATGGCCGCTGCTTGTATTTCTGTTTCTGCGCATGCGTGGGGCATAGTCACGTGACATGACGCAGTCACAGTTTGAGAGGGAAAGGGTGCGCATGCGTAATAGCCTAGAAAGGCTGCTCAAACATAACCATGTGGTGAAGCTCGTGCCTTTGCTCTCGTGTCGTTAAGTATTGCACTAATATCTAATTGCATAGTATATTTTTATAATGATAAAACTGAAGTACGAAATCATGACATGTAATACATTCGTTCATTTTCTATGTTTTAATTTGTTTTCGCTTACTTTTCATGTATCGCGGGAAATGGGGGCCCAAATGGGTCGTGAGCCATCTTGAAGGTCCCTTCCGCGCATGCTCATGATGCGAGGCAAGAAACAACCTTGGACAGTGGAACTCAGCCAGCTGGCAGCCACAGTCAAGATGCTCATGAGAAAGCCACCTCTGACCCAGGAGAATGGGAAAATGTGTTCCCTTGTTGAAACAAATGTATATATTCATTGTTTTCTGTGACACTTTTCCGTGAGAACCCCAATCTTGCTAGGCGGCACCTTAGAATGCAAAATAGGCCTTAGAATAGTCTGTTCTGATTGGTGTGTTAACCGAATCCTACCTTAGGACCAATCGAAATTGGGGATTCTGACACTTTGCTACATTTGGGGGGTGGTACCCCGTCCCAAAACAGTATATCTAGCCTAGGTTCACCTAGGGAATTTGTCCGACTTGTCCGAATAGCTGACCTGTCACTGACCCAACACACTCAATAGGTGACTAAAGATACAGAGCGCTGCGGAGCACTCTGTCCGAAATTTACCATAGACTAAGGTTTTTACTAAACCTTAAGTGCTGGCGGAGCACTTTTGCTGGGAGTTCGCTGACCCAATCGGGGTCCTGACTGATAGCTGCAGAGAGGGTGGAGCGCAGGCGTTGCTTCCGAACTGCGGGTGCTGGTCGTGTCCTGGTGGTCCTGTCCTGATCCTAATCTGGGTTTCCTGTCCTGTCCTGGGGTGTCCATTCTGCACCTGCTGTCCCGTTGATGTCTATCCTTCCTGGGGGTATTTCCTGCCCTTAACTGACCCGTGGCTAGGGTTGGTTTTCACACCAGTCTAGGTAAATATCTTGCTGAAATCACTGAAACTGCACCTTCCTATTTTCTGTCTTTGCTTCAATAAAGACATACCCTTTGCATATGTAAATTTTCCATGCTTTTCTCCGCAATCATTGCATCTCATTAAAGTCCTTTTTACATTTGCATTTCATAGCATGTTCCTATGTTACCCTAACTTTTTAGAAATCATTTTCTCCATTGTTTTTTCCAAATCGCTGATGCGGTTTATAATTTTCTCATATAAATCTGACTACGGTAGTTCCTAGATCGTAGTGTTTCTCTTTTCTCGCTCTTCCTATAGATGTATAGGATCCCTGAATTTTCCTTTAGTATAAAACACTTCTCCAATAATATAACCCTAGTACGTACATAAGTTTAGGAATGTCCATTAGTAGATCTCACTTCTGAATCTACCTAGTATATCGCTGTTTTCCACTTCCCATATTTCCATTCATAAATGTTTATTTTAGCATTTGTCCTATATGGATATGTTATTTTTGTCATCTTAGTTATTGATTGTCTGCTCGCAATAAATTGTATGCTCACTGAATTTGAACTTTAGATAAAGGTTTTAAAACTTCCCAGTTGTTCGTGGTCCTTTCATGAAAATTTAAAGTACAATAAGCGAGGTTTTGTATTTTGCTGCCTTTCCTTTTACAGCTAGCTCCCTGACCCATCGTGGTCATAAGTACCCATAACGGTGGATGGTAAGTTGGGTACACTGGAAATAATCGAAAGGGACTCAATGATTATTGGTAGTAGACTGTAAGGTCATCTGATCAATGTATATATATATCGTGAATTGGAGTATATGGGCCCGAAGCCAGAGTGGCGAAATTATTGGTCGGGTGACCTGCGATCTCTCTCAGATCAACCTTGGGGATACCAACCTAAGATTTACATCCGCATACAGCAATGATAGCTGCAATTTTTGGGATATAAAAATAAAAGATGTGCAGGGTAGGTTACAAGTTGAGCTTTACTGTAAACCCACAGACCGCAACACAATGTTGCACTACGAAAGCAATCATCCTGCCAGTCAGAGAAACAACATACCCTTCTGGCAATTTCTAAGGGTAAAACGAAATTGCACAAATAGGCAGGAATTTGAAAAACATGCAAAGGCCCTAATGGATAAATTTACGGAGAGAGGTTATCCCAAAGAAATGATTAAAAAAGCATACAAGAGAACGAAATATTACAACAGGGACAGCTTTTTTGAACCAAAAACAAAAAAAAGAAAATGAGGATAATCAGTTAGTCTGTGTAACAAACTTTTCGAATATAACAAACAAGGTAAAAAACCTGATTAATAGAAACTGGAATTTATTAAATAACGAAAACTCATGCTTCCTTCCTAAACCCATTTATGCGTTTAGACGCAATAGAACAATCAGAAATTGTTTAGTTCATACTTATCCTGATAAGGGTATCAGAAACAATGTGGGAACTCTGGATGTAAAAACGGTGGTGGGTAATTACCCCTGTGGTACCTGCAAAAATTGTAATACGATTATGAAAAGACCCAATGTATCATATAAAGGAATCATACACAAATATCAAAACCTAGTTAATTGTAGAACGCAAAATGTGATCCACATGATCAAATGCCCGTGTGAGAAATCATACATTGGAGAGACCTCAAGAGAAATCCGTTTAAGGCTAAATGAGCACAAGTCAGCAATTAGAACCAAACGACTCAATGCACCCTTAGTGGACCACTGGACAACTGAAAATCATAAAGAAGAAGATATTAGGTGGTTAGGTGGTGTATTTTAGAAGCAGTGAGATTAAATAACAGAGGGGGAGACCGCAACACCAAACGCAAAAAGAGAGAGCAGTACTATATGTCTAAATTCGAGACGTTTAAAAGTGGCCTTAACAGTCGAGAAGAATGGGAGAGAATTCTTTAAAAAAAAGCTTGGCTAACTGATTAGAGACACATACCAACAGAAAGAGTGATTTGGTTAGATGAGAAAAGAAGTAATATGTAAAATCTAGAGTAGCAATGCTCCCAAATAATACTAGCTTGACAGATACTTGTTTTCCCTTAAAGGACAAAGAGTTAGCCAGGAGTATCTAGCAAACCAGAATAATGCAGGCCCAAGTAGAAGTTGGCAACGCACTTATGTATGCCAACATATACAAAATGATCAGAGTATAATAGGCTAATTTTTGAACATCTAAATGTGTTTCTCTGTACAATTAATAAGCTGAGAGGATGTACCTAAGTCAGCGTTAGAAAACACCGACCAAATTCGACCAAACATAAAGTAGAAGGCTTGCAGAGACAGAAAGTGCCATGGTGTAGCTCCTTTTGGCAAATGTCCGCCCGAATTAATGAGACAATGTAACTGATCTAGATACAACGAGTTTTCTTCAATAATATAATTACAATTACAATAGAATAACGATCCCTATCTGGAAACAAGCACCTCTATATAGTGAATGCACATAGAGTGAGTCCGTTACAAGATGGCCGACGCGGAACCAACACTTCCACGTGACCGCTCGTGCAACAACTTCAATCGGAAAGACACCTTATAATGGACGTGGTCAGAAGCTGAACAATAAGCTCTGGTACACATCAGACAACTTGGATAACTTATATTCCCAAAGTAAAAAACCCTCGGGTGTACGTGCGCTGTACAAATTCTGGATAAGATAAGATAAGATAAAAAACTCGAAGAATAAATAAAATGGAAAGACGAAAAATAACAGCTATACGGGTACGATCTGTCTAGGTTTAAGTAATACTCCGTACAATGACCTGCATAATATACCACGCATTTGGCGACTATGAACAGGCTAAAATAAGACCTTTAACTAAATGAAGCGCCGCCAACTAATATAAGGAAATAGGATATAAACACACTTACAAATGGCCGACGCGGTATTGAACCTAATGAGCACCTCACACGGCAAGAAGCCCGATTATAACGACAACATGGTTCTGTAATATAAATGCCAAACAAGAGGGACTGTCAGCGATGGTAGAGTTTTTAGGTGACATAACTTTGGAATACGCGTTTAATGAATAATAAAGTACCGATCGCGGCATTAATCACACTGTAGCGATTACACATAATCTAACTAAATCGCCCTATAATAGTAACTAGTATTGACGGCGGGGCAATATCCTTACAATCTTACTGCCAAAGCAAATCTACTAAGGTGCTAAACACTATGCACCACGAAAATTCGGCAGCATATACATAGCAATCAATGCAGTATAAGCACATTACAAGATGGCCCCTGCAACCATATTCCTTTAAACAATAGCACGAGCAGTTAACCCTCAATCAGGAGGAATTAGGACCAATTAGACCAATAAAGCAGGGTATAAAAAGGAAAGCAAACTGAGTAGCAGTCTCAGTTGCAGCCATTACACAGGACGGTTTGAAGAGGCGAATCCAGAAAATCACAAGTAAGTGGATATTACCCCTAGCTCTAGTATATTTAATAGAAGACTTAACTTAAACCTAAAATCTTTTCCTTTGTTAAACCAAATTTATAAAATACCTTGTTCTAATATACAGAAAGCTCCTGAAATTGTAAAAAATCAGGGAAGGCATGGATGCAAACAAGCCATAAACCAAGAGGGTCTACATCTACTAAATAAGTTCAAGGTAATATATTTATATTTAAAGAACTATGTATATAGAAGAGAACTTAAATCTACTGTGCCCACTAGAACTAGTAACAAAAGGTTGTGTTTCCACAGTAAAACCAAAATTTGAAACCCCAACCGTTCTGTGTAGAATCTAAGCTCCAACAAGAAACATCAAAAGTGAAGGTAAGAGTAATATGGCCCAGATCTACTTGGGGAAGAGGAATCCCTAGTAAGATACAATAGCCTTTCTTTTTTATTACTTTACAGTCCCCCAGAATCAACGGTGGAGAATGATAATGACCTGGACAGGGCATACTGACGAGTTGATACAATTTTTTTTTTTTTATATATATCTATTTTTTTAAAACCTTTATTGTATAAAAGGCGCTCACAAATACGGGCCTACAACCCACTGGGCCGGCCACCACAATAAAGAGACATACGAGGCAATACAGGAGTGACGACAGGATTTCTAAATAAAGCATATAAAGGCAATGGTAACAAATCTTCGAGCCGCCATCATGGACAGGATAAGCGTAGGTTAATTTTATAATGAAAAAAGGGGTTTCGCAGGATAATAACAGTCAGTAAAGTCCAGAGGGCCGCGGTGGGCCGTGAGCAAGCCAAGTTTCAAATACAGGAAAAGACCAAAGGAACAGTCACATTTTGACTAAGGCAGAACGTGAGTCCCACATCAATAACAATCACAATCGCTGCTCAACGCCCTCCCACCACTACCATGGCACATAATAGTAAAATAGCGAAAAGTACGCTTACAAAACTAAAAGCCCTCCGTTACAACAACCCAGAAGAGGAAAAGAAAAATGAGGGGGGGGAAAGGGAAAATAAGGGAAGAAAAGGACATCGGAAAAAAGGAGGGAGAAAGTGAGGGCGCAGCGTAAGTGCACGCCCCCCACGGCTAACAAAGCACCCAATAATAATTCGGCACAAGGAGCCAGTGGCAACAGGAGAAATGAATGCATAGTAAACCGTGACAGCGACATACCAAAAGGGCCACACCAGCACAAACACCCCGGGGGGCGGCGTGCCGACACCGCGCCACGAAATAAGGGGATACATAAGAGCCATAGAACCAAAAAAGGAACAAGGGAAGATACAATAAAACAGACCCCCCCACCACCCCGCACAGCCCACCCTGCACCCTGCAGAAGGCTATGGCCTACCCCCCAGCAGCGTGCCTGTCGCCCTAATTAGAACCCGAAATATAGAAGAAAATGAAAGGAAAGAATCATTGAGACAAAAAAAGGGGGGGGAAGGGAAAACAAGGAAAAACAGCGGGAGAGGAGCCACATAATCAAAACCCCTACAGCTCCCACCCCCCCGCCCGAAAATACTCAAAGCCCACGGGAAGACAGTAAACCCACGGACAAGCTCCGGGAACGTAAAGAAGTATCAAACATAATCACACAATGATAGACGGATCGCACAACCATACCACAAAATAACAGTCCTCAGAGGCATGATCAGCTCAACCCTGTCCTCGTCTTTCGCAAACTGTAGTAGACCAGAGAACCAGGAACCAGATCACATGGAGCCGTAGGTGAATAACAGGGAGTCGAATCAAAAATACACTCAAGTCATAGCGATCGCGATCCGGATGATCCAGAAAGAACAGCAACCACCTCAGGCAAAGCAGGCACAGTTCCGATGAGAACACGGAGAAAGCCGGTCCAGCGGCACAGTCACAGGATCTTCGTTCGGCCATGTGAGGCAAAGGAGGGAAAGCAGACCCATCGAGGTCGGTCCAGACAGGATCCGGCTGGCGAACCTCCGGAGCAGAAGGAGGCACAGGATGAAGAAAGGCCGCAGACTTCCGTGCATCCACACCAACGGCAGCCTCCAGGTCTACGACCCCAAGGAAAGTTCTAGCAGCACACAACAGAGATGAAGCCGCACAAACCGGGGGGGGGGCCCGGCAGGCCCAGCCAAGGGACCTCTCTCCAGGATAGCGACAGGTGCGGTCATGGGCGCCCCCCAGGAGCGCAGGGCGGCGAGGATGTCGCCAAGTGTAGGCTCACCTTTGCAGTATTCAGAAGGCGTGCCGTGCGGCGGACCCGCATCGCCGGTCCCAGCAAGGCCGAGAGTCATGGGGCCGGCCGCCATCTTAGAAGCCCGGCGGGGCCGCTGCGAACACTGACCCCCGCCCGGATACCAGTGGGGCAAAACAGGATACCGGCAGCCACCAGCGGAGTCGCCACCAGGGCAGGAAGGGGGGCCACCAGAAGAAGGCGATGCGCCGGCACCCCACACACCGCCGGCACCGTTCTCCGAGCCAGGGCGGAGGAACTCAAAATGGCCGGGCCGGAGAACAAAGGGAAGACGAGCCAGATGTACGGTGAACCCCATCCACGGAAGGCAGCACCCCAACACCAGGCCGCAGGACCGCCGGATCAGGCCCGGGGGGCCGCAATCGGTCCATTAGCACATCGGCCTCTCCGACCGACTCCACACCACCACCAAGGGCCGGCCACCGCGCCCCATCCAGCCCGGGCGCCGCCAAGGAGTGCCAGGCCCGGCCGCTCCGGAGGCCCCGAAGCAGACAGGGGCGTAACTCAGGATCCGTGACACCCAGGAACCACCGGAGAAAACGGTAAGTGACTCTGAGGTATCGTCGTTCCACTGCAAATCGTAGAATACTTCCCGGGGCAGGATAAAGTACAGGATAGTTGTTGTAGACAGGAGAGTGAGCGGAGCAGAGCTAAAACGCGGCCATCTCGGACGCGAGCTTGGCTCCTCCCCAATACAATTTTTAAAGAAGTAAAAACATCACTCAGTCATACTTCAATACAGGCTGGAAAATAAATTTTTGGATAAACCCTTGTAACACAAATTTATGGTGCATAGTAAGAAGGAAGTCCACTGAGCTCATGTAAAAAATAAATGTCTACAGCTGGTTAAGCAAATAAGAACCGCTGACAAATAAAAGAAAGTAGGAACAGAATTTTTAAATCTCTGACCAGATATATAAAAAGTAAGTTAATAGAAAAATGTAAATCTAAATTAATGGTGATGAGAAAAGACCAACCAAAAGCGGTAATTAAATAAAATGCGCTTTATGTTTCAGTACAATTTATATAACTGAAGCCATACCAGGAGCCCAGTACTACAAACTAATAGCTAACCTGAGCTGCAACCTGATGTTATAATAGTGAGTATCCCCTTCTATGAATTGCATAATTTTCAGTTCACTAAGAGGGTATGTAAATGATTTGGAGCCCACAAAGTAACAAATAATAGAGGATACAATATATCCAATCCTTGTGTATATGTACAATATATGTTCTTTGTCAAAATGGGGTTTTGGCTAAATATGTTTTTTAAACTGTACAAACAAGCAAAACAGTGAAACATGATGAACATGTTATAGCTCGAAAATAGAATGGAATGGGAAAGGAATGTATAAAGTGACTATGATGATGATGAAAAAAAGGGAATAGAGGTTTTGCAAGAGAGATATGTTTCCATAATAAAACACAGAAACTCATTTTTTATCTCAATTTTCTTTGTATAGATTGTTTTTAATATAAGAAAGCATTGTCCTGAAGAAGGTGATCAACACTATCACCGAAACGCCGCGTCGACAATTCCTTGCTTTTTTCTAATGATTCTAATAGAAATGTAATGTCATGTTTTAAGAAATTCACAATTGTTTTTTTTTGTTATGAGTTGTAAATGAACAAACAAGTCAGTATTTCTTTGTGTACATAATAAAAATAAAAATATATATTTTTTAACAAACATATAATGCAAAACCTCTTTAGTTTTATTTGATTTTCTCCTGTATACTATTGATGCATGTTCCCATTTTTGTCTAAATTCCAGTATTTCAGAGTTTGGCAACTGTATTGCCCATACTGTTGTAAGTTTTGTAAATTTGTTATTTTGTAGCGTGCGGCTCCACTTTAACTACACCCACTAATTTCCGTAAAACACGTCTTGACAGAGGGTCTTTGTCAACCAGTCCTATCTGTCATTTAACAACCAGGAAAAGGGAACTTTCATTTTTTGTTGATCACAAACCCAAACCCTTTTTCATAATTAAGGGGATCTCCCAAAACCTTTTTGCTTTTTATATTCTGACCTAGCAGACCTAAGAAGTGCTAAGTGCCTTGTTGATGGGTCTTGTCTCCAAGTTGTCGTCTTTCGGTATTGAGATCCACATTGAACCATGATTTAGATTTGATAGATCTCAATTGTTTAGGTTGAGTGGCTACTTGATCTAACACCTCTGTCATTGTAGAGTTAAAGTGAGCTGTAAGGTCATCGGCCGATATAGTGGTAGGCTGGGACTGTAGATGGGTGTGTATCCTGGATTCAAGTTCGGAGATAGGGACTTCATTGATATTCCTGATCCAGTGCTTGGGTTTGTCGGATTGTATTGGTTGCTGTATGACAGGTGGTTGATAATAAACAAAATGAGGTGGTGGTCAGACTAGTCAATGAGCGCGATTGACCTCAGAGAGACTAATTCATTACTAGTGATGATCGCGTCTAGAGTTGCTCCTTTGACGATGTGAGTTGGTTCATTGCAGAGTTGTTTAGGTTGGTGTCTTCTGTATTGTTCGAGTGGATATTGAAGTCACCCAGGAACACATCTTTCATGTCTGTTAGGAAGAAGCGTGTTATTAGGTCGTTTTGTTCTTCGGCGAAGAGGGTGAGCTTCCCAGGGGGGAGGTAGATGGTGTGAAATTTGATGGGGGTGTTGCCTTTACCTGCAAGTTCGATGCCAAGGTACTTCAGATTCATGTTTTCTGCAGGTTTAAATGCGGTGATCAGAATACCTTCTTTGTGGACGATTACTAGCCCTCCACCTAATTTGAGCGGTCTGTCCTGTCTAATGACGTTGTAACCTGGAGGGTAAAGTAGGTCAAGAATGGGGTTGGAGTGATCATTGAGCCAAGTTTCTGCGAGAAATGCTATGTCTATTTCTTCCCTAAGCAAAACTTTGGCAATATCTGTGGCGTGTTGTACTGCTGATCTGCAGTTGAGGAGCATGCAAGATAAAGGCAGGACGTTATAACGTCGGGGTGTGCTGTAAGGATAGCGGTGTATTGCCCCGGGGATCTGAGCGAGTGGACTGTTCTAGGCGTTCTGCTCGTGCCAACAATGACTGGGATTGGGACGGGAGCTGTATTCTGGTTTGTTGTGGGGTGGGAGTAGTTGATCTCCTCTGTTTCCATTAGAGAAAGGGTGCGGAGAGCTCGATTAGGTTGATGAGCCAGCCTCCCCAAAGGAATGGTGGGCCATGGGGGGTCGGGTGGGGACATGGAAGCGGTTGTGTGGGGAGGAGGAGTGTTACTACCTGGATAGCATGAGCAAGGTGGCTTGAATAATTTGGGCTGGTCTAGTTGTAGCTGTAGGATGTCGGCATCTAGGGCATCGATTTTTTGCTCCATTCGGGTCAGTTGATGGGTAAGGGAGTTAAAAGAGTTACTTGTCTTCATAGGGGCAGCGTATGACAAGGGTCTGTAGAAGGAGAGAGTGCTGGGTTCTGAGAATGAACGGAAAGATTGGGGGTAGGCGTAGGGATAGGTTGAGCGTGTTGAGTTGGGTCATTGATGTTTCCAGACTTGATGTAAGGAGGAGGTGTTGTGGGACTATGGCCAAAGGGAGGAGGGTGAGCAAAGGTCTGGCAGGGGTCAGAGTCCAGGGGATTGGCAGTGATATTGGTGGTGGGGGTGGGTTGAGCATGTGGTCTTGGGTCAGAGAAAGGAGAGTGAGCAATGATTAGGGGGATGTCAGTGTCCGAGGGATTGTTGGTGCAGTTAGACCTGGGGATGTCAATGGCAGATGGAGAGTGAGCAATGCTTTGGGGGAGGCCAGCGTCCGAGGGATTGTCGGTGCCGTTGGACCTGGGGGTGTTTATGGCAGATGGAGTAGGGTCACTGTTTGAGTTGGGGGTAGGTCGTGAGGGTAGAGCCGAATTGACTGAGGTCAGGAGGGGTATGGCTGTATCGAGTTCCGTAGTGGGGAGACTGCAGTTTGTGTCCGATCTGTCTGGTTCTAAACTAGCCTTGCGGTGTTTGTTAGCAGTGCGTTTGCTGGTCCTGGTGGGATTAGTGGATGTCGTGATAGTGGGTGTTTGTGGGCGTAGTGTGATAATGGGGGTAGTGAGGTTGTAATGAGTTATGGTGGATGTCCATGAGTCATAGATTGAGTCGGGCGGTTAACTGTGTTCCAGGAGATTTGTTAGGGTGGAGGTCCGTGAGTTGTTGAGTGGATCGGCCGGGAAGGGCGGCTGGCATTGTTCTGGGACATTTGTCGGGGTGGGGGTTTGATGGTTATGTTGCATTAAAGAGGAGAGTAGTGTCGGGAAGTGACGATCAAATGTGGTGTGGTGTGGGTCTGTGGCCTGTATGAGAATGTTTACTGTTCTGAAGATTGAAATGGTGAGTGCCCCTTTAAAGGTGGGGGAGATGGACGTGGACATTTTTTCGCAATAGGGAAAATTGACAGACTTGGTGACTCGGAAGTGCAGATGTAGGGTGTTTTTCCACTTTGTCGGACGGTTAGTGTAGAAGACGAAGTCCGTTTTTGTCTTGCCGTTAGTTGTGGTGTGGTAGTTGTCTACTATGAGTATTTCCGGGTGCTGTTTTAGGGTTCTGTGTTTGAAGTTCTTTTTAGCATAACTGGACAGATTTTCTGGGTAGATAACGGACCAAGAGTTTTGTCTGTAATGCCTGAGTGCCGAGTTAAGGGGGGGTAGGGGTTAGCGGGCACATGGTTAGCGGTAGAGAGTTCCAGTTCTATGTGACTCGGGGATAGGAGTTGGTCTTGATCTGAACAATAATGAAGGTGTTCAGTTAAACAAGATAAATTCTATCTATCCCAATTGAGTTCATGTAGCTTCTTTGAGAGATGTTTTACTGACAGATGTATGAGCAGGGGGCAAGAAGGTGGCTTTATCATGTATAGCTTTGTGTAACTTGGTTGAGAATTGTTCATCTTTGCATTACCCTTTGAGAATTCTTTAATGCTGTATCGGTTCAATGCTTAGTGGTACTGCCTCTCCTGCAGGTTCACAGGAGAGCTTTTCAAAAGTCTCAATATAAAAGCTAGATCAGAAGCCAAATTCAGTTTATGAGTTTCACAGTGTCATAACACAGATTAAGTTATTGACTAACCAGTGTAAGGGGCTGAAAAGGCTTTAGCAGAACTGCTTTGTTGCAAGGATTGAAGACATATAGTTATACACTGCATTAAATACATCTTTCACTGTGATTGTTAGAGGCAGAGGATTTCCATCCGAGCCCAGATCCACTGAAAGTACCTTCTGGGTATTACTGGGCCTTATAGAACTGAGGGTTACGCTGTCCAAGATGGCCCCTGCCTCAGTAGATGCAAATGAGGGAGGGCTTGAAATCCAGTAGCCCTCTATCAATTTCTGTTATAGAGGGCCTCAGGGACAGTAGTCTCTTTTTTATGGCCATGAACAAATTGGGCAAGATCCGAGAGGAAGTGGACAGAAAGCAAACCCAAGATGGAGGTCATGGGTTTTTCAAGTGTCCGCAAGGACTCTGCGATCAGTTACAAACCACCATGTTTTGCGCTTCGGGGGCGCCCCGCATATTAATGACCAGTCTCCCATCTCGATCACGGATCAGGCGGCGGAGGGGGACATCCTGGGAGCCCTCTGTAGCAGTCAAACCCGGGCGCGCTGCGGGGGAATCCGACTCCCCCAGTTGCTGCGGGGTCGAGATTCCAAGGACGCAGCACAGCTCCGGAGTTAAGCACGATCAAAGGATTATGAGTTCTAGGAATTTATGTCATCCTTAAACCTTCAACAACATATTATCGATCCCACCCATGTTAAAGGGCAAACCTTTGACTTGGTGTGGACCTCTAACACAAAGGTACCTGACCTCAATGTCAGCCCCTGCTTATGGTTAGATCACTAGTTTTTAAGGGTACTAATTGCACTTTTTGTTAAGAGTAGGGCAATCAGCACTATTACCCAATTAAAATGCGACTCTTTTCTATAGCAAGATGACGCTCTTGAATGAACATGCTTTCAATTTCTGGACCTGTATACATCCTTATAGTCTCTTTTCTCTCTGCTTAGAGCACTCACAGAAGCGCAGGCAGCAGCTTTACCTTCATCAACAAGCACACAGCTGCAACAAGAGACCTCTCAATACCACTTAAAATTCTAATTATTTCTTCCAGAAGAAGGCTTTCTGAAACAAAATAGATATCTACCTGCCTTCTGGGAAAAGCATTTAGTTACAATTTGGTCAAGAATATACGGATTGAGACAGTTTTCAAACTCGTAGCAAACTTCCAAAAGGTGAAAGATGCGCTCTCGCAGTTCAGGGTGTCTTAATAAAATTGTTGAACCACTATCCTTCCTAACCCGGTCCCTTGGTATCCTACAGAGTTAAAAGTAGCAAAGCTACATCTCTGTCGCTTTGAACGCCTTTGTTGTAAAGATTACAAAAATAAAACAAGGTATAATTTAAAGCTGGGAAGATAAAATATAAACTGACCTTACTCAAAGCCAAATTACTATTCTACTAAAATCTCAGTAGGATATTTTTAGAATAATGAACTTTGTTCCCCAAATAGAGTTACCATAAGTTTAGCGCCTTCTCAGGATTCTTGTGATACTTTGAATACATTTTTTAAATAAATTAAATTGATCTAACAAGACCTAGTATCATAAATTGTTGTCCTAATTTGATCTGTCTGGAGGAGGATAAGAACCCCTACCTTTCCTCCTCCTTTGTTGTCTAGGGGAAACATGCCTTCATGAGTTAATGGGGAGGATCAAATCAGGATTTCCCACTGACCTCTGTCCCCCCCCACACATCATGAGAAGTATAGGGATAGCTATTAAAGCTCCACTGTTAGAGCTTTTGAACAATTCTATCCTCCTACTCCCAAAACATTTTAAAATGCCAGGGTAATCCCTCTTTTAAAAAACACAAGGAGACGACCCTAATGTACTAAGAAAACATTGCTCCCATATTCCTCAAAGCTGTTGGAGGCACATGTGGCACAGTAACTCTGTGACCATCTACAAACATCACATTACGTGATACCACAGAAAGCAGGTTTTCGTTCAAGCCACGGTACCGAACAGGGCCGGACTGGCCGTAGTGGGAACCGGGCGTTTCCCTGGTGGGCCACTAGGGTGGGGCCAGTATTGGGCCATTGGCGGGCTGTTTTTGTTACAGGGCCATTTGTGCAGCATAGCTGCAATATCGACCCCTGTAACAAAATCGTCCGAAACCGGCCCAGAGAAACAGCTCAGGGGCCGACCAAGCCCTTTGCCAGGGCTGGTTTTGGTTCCCAATCCGGCCCTGGTACCGAATCGGTTACTATGGCCGCCATAGATGATCTCAGGCATGATTTGCATCGCACAATTGAGCCTATCTGCTGCCTTTTACATGGTCATCCAGGGGATTCCTGTTAACTGTTTGAAAGCAGCAGGGCGCAGGGATGCTGCCTTGAATTGGATGACATCCTTCCTGCAGGATCGCATCCAAGCAGTTATGATGGGTCCTCTCTGATTACATGTGGAGTTCTACAAAGATCTTCCTTCTTTCCCCATCGATTAAATATATATGCACAACCCCTACTTAAGGACTTGTAGGCAGGGGTTGCAGAGTGTACAACTGTGGAGACGACTTTCATCTTCTTGCTTGCCTAGATAATATCTTGGCCTCAAGCTGGAATTATAAAAAAAAAGAGATTTATTTCATACTGGATGGGAAATAATCAGATTAAGCTAAGTGCAGACAAAATCTAGATAATTAGCCCAAATAATAAAACCAACCTTTCGAATGGCCTCGACAAGCCTGTGCACACGGGCATCCCTCTACAGCCTAAAATGCTGGTTAAAAGAATGGACGTACTGTTAGACAGTGGACTAATGATGACATCTCAAATTGGGGCAGTTGCATCTAAATGCATTTTTACCTTGAAAGTGATAAGGAACACATTCTCCATTCTTCCTATGGAAGCCTTGAAAACGATAATGGCTACTCTTATCTCCCAACCAGATTATGCCAATTCCATTTACTTAGATCTCCCAGATAATGTGATCCAAAGGATTTAGTTTGCGTAAAATGCAGCAGCCAGCCTCATATTTAAACTTTTGAGATATTCTTATGCAACTTCTATCTGAAAACAACTACACTGGGTACCCGTCAAGCGAAGGGTGCAGTTTAAAATGTATTGTACAATATTTAAAGCTCTGCAAAATTGGGCCCACTTTTTGTTTGTAAAAGCCTTATTAAATATACACCCTCCTGTAGATTAAGGTCTTCCAGCGCCCACCTCCTCCAGGTTCCGAGATTCAAGAAGCAACGCATGAGTTGCAGTTTCTAAGGACATGGACCTCTAACACAAAGGTACCTGATCTCAATGTCACCCCGTGCTTATGGTTAGATCACTAGTTTTTAAGGGTACTAATTGCACTTTTTGTTACTCCTTACCTGATTTCTTGAGGCTAGAAAGCAGCTACCCGATTTTCAGGAAAATGCAAAAAACCTTGGGGCAGATTTACAAGCCCCTTGCGCCACTTTTGCGTCACTTTTCTCATGTAAAAAATGATGCGAAAGTGTCGCAAGGGCCTTGCAAATAAGCCCCCTTGCTGTTTAGACAGATCTACATGTGTTAGCTCATTGCTATAGAGTTTTTTTCTAAATTTTTAGACAGGTATTCAAGCTGTGTTTGTCCCTCAGGCTCTTTTTGTTCCCTTGTCTTAGAGGACCAAGAAACCTCTGTTGAACATGCAATTTAACAAGTACAATAACCGTATATATACCCACATCATTA
This sequence comes from Lissotriton helveticus, assembly GCF_964261635.1. Taxonomy (NCBI): domain Eukaryota; kingdom Metazoa; phylum Chordata; class Amphibia; order Caudata; family Salamandridae; genus Lissotriton; species Lissotriton helveticus. The sequence goes on along the minus strand of NC_136061.1, from coordinate 1,965,115,028 downwards.
GCCTATTTCCTGGGATAAACAGCGGCGGCCCCTCCATTAGGCCGAAGAAGCGCCGCCACCCCCCTGCAACATCCGTCAAATTAAACAATATTAAAACGGGTTTTAAACCCGTTTTATTATCATTTTTTTTTGATAATCAAATTTGTTAATTCTTAAAACACACCACAAATTTACATTGGCAGAAAAATCAAGCATATTTTAGAGATTATACACAGGCACATGAGAGAAAACAGGGCCTTGGGAATCAAGTTTCAGGGTATAATGACATCCATGGATAACAATAAGCATGAACATACAACCACTTTAGGAAATTAGATTGAACCATTTACCCCAGATTTTCGTGAAAAGATCGGGACATCCCCGGGCTTTAAAGAGGGATTGCTCTTGGGTCCCACACCAGTCAACCCAACGCTTCCATTTCCGTATACAAGGAGACTTGCGTGAGACCAGAGTGCCGTGATATCTCGCTTTGCCACTGCCACTGCTGTTCCAAGGAAGCGTTTACCAGCTCGGGAACCATCTATTCCATCAAACACACCCAGGATCAAGCACAACGGGCCGTGAGGGACTGTCCACCCCAGGGTCAGTGTGAGTTCCAGCTCCACCCCCGCCCAGAATGTTGCCAGGACAGGACACTGCTAAACCATGTGGTAGAAGTCTGCAGGGGCGTGATTGCATCGCGTGCAGGTGGGGGAGGGCCACAATCGGGCACTGTAAAGACGCGCGGGGTGAGATAAGCCATATGTATGCAGTAGAGTTGGATTAACCACAGCTTGGAGGAGGTCGCCAGTGTTTTAGGGGCCAAGAGGGCATCCCTCCAGTACGCATCATCCAGGAAGTCCAGCCACCCCTCCCAGCGGGCACGCAGCGAGTCCAAGGATGCGGGGCCATTATTCACTAAGGAGCGATAGATCCGCGACACCCCTTTCTACCCAGGTTCCCCATCATCACCTGGGCTTCTAGAAGGCTAAATTCAGGGAGGGAGGTGGGGGAGGGAATGTGCACTTGAAAGGCATGTTGAAGTTGTAAATATTTATAGAATTGAGAGGGGTGGAGGGAGTGGCACTCCTGCAAGTCCGCAAAGGTTCTGATGTGGTCCCCAACCCAAACGTCTCCAAGGAGTGAGATCCCATTGCTCTCCCACCGATGAAAGCCCGAAAGGTGCGAGGCCTCCCGCAGCCACGCGCCACACCACAAGGGCGTCTGTCTGGTGAGTTTCCGGTCCCATTTCTTGTGGCGCAGCGCTGTGCGCCAAGCCAAGAGAGCCGCCCCAGTGACGGGGGGTGGTCTTGTGTCATGGGGGCCCCATACAAGTAGGCCTGGAGTTGCGGGAAGTCCATTGATCGAAGTTCCACCCGGTACGCCGGGACGGACCGGCGCCCACAAACCAATCATGGATCACGATGAGTCTTGTGGCCAGATAATAAAGGTGGAGGTTGGTGACTCCCATGCCCCCATCATAGGGGGGGTATGCGGCAGTGTGCCAAAGACATTCGCGGTCTTCCGCCTCCCCATAAAAATCGGGTAAGGATACCATTAATCTCACGCAATCAGCTACCCGGAAGGTGAAGGGCAACATTTTGTAGAATGTACAAAAAGCGGGGGAGAACCATCATTTCAAAGAGGACACTCCTGCCAAGGGGGTTGAGAGGGAGGGATTGCCACCTCTTAAGGTCCGTCTTAGTCTTGTTTACCAGGGGCGTAATATTCAGGGCCCATTCGAGTTCTGGAAGCATGGTGACCCAGACTCCCAGGTATTTGAAAGACAGATTGCGCAGGGGAATATTCGTCTGCCATTCGAAGCAGGCACGGGATGGGTGGAGAGGCACCAAAGTGGACTTTGCCGGATTGAGCCGCAGGCCTGACACCCGTTCATAACCAGAGAGGGCATCCAGGCAGCGCGGGCCAGAGCTTTCTGGGTCTGCCAGAAAAAGGAGGACATAGTCGGTGTAGAGGGCGATCTTGTCGACCTGAAAGAGGTCCCAAGCCCACCCGCGGATGCCGGAGTCTTGGCGTACGAGAGAGGCCAGGAGCTCCATTGCTAGCACAAATAAGAGTGGCAAGAGTGGGCAGCCCTGCCGAGTGCCCCTCTGGATGGGGAATTTCCCCAAAAGCACCCCGTTAACTAAGACCTGCGCTGTAGGACTGGAGTAAAGGACACGGATGAGGTGCCGGAACGGAAGGCCAAACACCATCAATTCCAACACGTCCTCCAAATAGCTCCAGTCAACCGTGTCAAACGCTTTCTCAAAATCAATGAGAAGCAAGGCCAGATACGGGGTGAGGCAGTGGCAAGGCTCGAGGTCAAGGTGGAGGCGGTGTATACAGTGCCGAGTGCCCCGGGCGGACATTGGGTGAACTAAGACGTGCAAGTGGGGCCGGATACGTTGAGCCAAGACAGTCGAAAAGATTTTCACCTCGGTGTTAATGAGGGAAATAATCTGCACAGGCAAGGGAGGGCGGTTGTGTATTCAGGAGGACCACAATGGTGGCCACGTCCGTTTCAGGGCGAAATGACTCTATGTTCAACACGTGTTTGAACAGCGCCTCCAGTTGCCAGATCAACAGGTCGCAGTAAGTTGCATAGTATTCCTGGGGGTAGCCGTCTGGCCCAGGTGTCTTGCCCTAATGCAGGAGCGAAATGGCCCCGTGTACCTCCTCCGGGTAGAGGGGGAGATCCAGGGCCTCGGAAACTTCCTGGGGAAGGCGAGGCAGGTGGGTCCCGGTCTCTGACAACACTGCAGTCAAGGAGGCCATGGGAGGCCTGGCTGCGTACAGAGTGGCATAAAAACCCGCAAAGGCTTGGGCAATGGCCCGTGAGGTGAAATGGTGACAACCCGCCGCATCATGAAACTCCGGGATGACGCGGTCAGCTTTGGGGTAGGAGATTAGGTTGTGGAGTAGGGATAGAACACTACCTGGTCTTTAAATATTTCATCCCTTGGACCCTCTTGTAAAGATTTTTATACTATGGAGTAGCTTGCCATTTTTATCACCCCAGCCATACACACGCGCCACTGAGGCGCGCCAGAGCATTTTAGCGGAGTCCAAGGAGATGCAACAGATTTCCTCACGGAGCAGAGCAAGTTGTCAGGTGGAATCAGCACCATCAATATCGGCCTGGGCCGCCTCCAACTGAGCAGCGTGGGACTCCAGCTGTGCAAGGTGGGCGGCCTGGGCCGCTTGGCTTGCGTGAACCAAACCTTTGGCTACTCCCCGTATAGTAGCCTGTCCTGCTTCCCACAACGTACCCGGCGAGGAGACCGAGCCCATGTTGATCAAAAAATATTGCCTCAGCTCTTGCTCAAGGGTTTCAATGAACTCCTTGTCCTGCAGAAACCAAGCGTTCATATGCCAGGTTGTGCGGAGGCCCTCTGGATGAGTCCCGAGACGGAGGGAAACAGGGAAGTGGTCCGATATGCCCCGGGGTAAGATAGTAGCCCCAGACACCAAATGACGGTCGGAGGCTGGCAGTAGGAACAAATCAATACAGGAGTGAGTGTAGTGGGACCCCGCTGTGTGGGTGTACTGATCTCGACGGGGGTTCCACACCCTCCAAGCGTTGCAGAGACCCAGGGCGGAGGACCAATCAGAAGGAGTAGTTTCTGTCCTGTAACTCCAGTTCTGTAGTAGGGGTATCTCTGTTATAGTCATAATCTAGTGAATAGTCCCGCCCATGTGCGTGGACCCCGGCAATCAAAAATAATCTATTAAGTTGTCAGAAACTTGCAGAACTGCAAAGACACTTAAGAGAGAATTTAAAGACAAATAATGCAGCCTATATCCACAGGCTACTCTGTCCAGTACTTCAACTAGAAATTCCACCAAAGAAAACACACAAATAGCACAGCCTGTCCAGTTTCTTCCATAGAGAAACGTGCCTCTACCAGAAAAAGCCTCTGGAATGATAGAGAGGAAGGTATGGACAGACAAGCCCCATAGGCTGCCATTATGTGGCTTAAATAGGATACTGTGCCTTTAAGAGAACTTTCCAGAACTTCTTCCAGTATCCCAGAATGCACAGCAGGTCCCTCTTACTTTCAGTTCTTTTTGAAGGCGTAACACACCAGACCTGTGGCATTCCTTATATGAATATCTCTCTCCACCGGGGAGGCGGGCGGGCGCTTACGACTATAACAGAGATACCCCTACTACAGAACTGGAGTTACAGGACAGAAACTACTCCTTCTGTAGTAGGGGATCTCTGTGTATAGTCATAATCTAGTGAATAGAATGGCAAGCCCATCCCCACACCAAAGCAGCAGTGGAGAAAAGAAAATTAACACAACTACTGTGCGAAAAGATTTTGCAGCGAAGCCTGCCCAACCTGAGCGTCTGCCCTGGCATCAGTGTCCAGGCAGTAATGCTTAGCAAAGGTATGGACCGACTTCCAAGTGGCCGCCTTGCAGATTTCTGCAATAGGAACATTACGGAGCAAAGCAGTCGTGGCAGCTTTGCCCCTGGTGGAATGAGCCTTAGGTTTCCCCCCTAAGGTCTTATTAGCTTTTTGGTAACATAGCTGTATGCAGGACACAATCCACCTAGAGATAGACTGTTTAGAGGTCGCGAGACCCGTCCTGACCGATCCATAATTGATAAACAATTTGTCTGACCTACGAATATCTTTGGTTTTATCCAGATAAAATTTCAAAACCCTCCTAACGTCCAGGGAATGTAGAGACCTTTCCGCTGGAGAGGAAGGATTCTTAAAAAACTTAGGCAAAGTTATGGTCTGGTTGACATGAAAATCAGAAATAACCTTGGGAAGAAATTTAGGGTGAGTACGCATAACAACCTTAGCAGCATGAAATACAGTATAAGGTTCTTGGCAACACAACGCCTGAATTTCAGTCACCCTGCGGGTCGATGTAATGGCCACGAGGAACGCCGCCTTCCAGGACAGGTGCTGCAACGAAGCCTTATTAATAGGTTCAAAAGGCTCCTTCATCAATCTGGACAGCACCAAATTCAATTCCCATGAAGGCGAAGGAAGCCTGACAGAAGGGAATACTTTCTTCAAGCCTTCCAGAAAATCTTTGATCACAGGGATCTGGAAGAAGGAAGTCTGTGAAGGACATTTTCTGTAGGCAGTCAAAGCAGCGAGATGAACCTTAATGGAATGAACATTAAGTCAAGACTGTGCTAAATGTAGAAGGTAAGGAAGAATAACATCCTTCTTGCACGTCGTAGGGTCATAGTTCTTGGACTGGCACCAGATACAGAACCTCTTCCACTGGTAAGTATAGGAAGTCCGAGTGGAAGGTCGTTTAGACTCCTTCAGTATGTCCATGCAATCTTCTGGCAGATTCAAATGACCATATTGCACTATCTCAGGAGCCATGCCGCCAAACTCAAAGACGAGAGGTTGGGGTGCAACATCTGTCCCCCGAACTTCGTGAGAAGGTCCGGCCTGCATGGCAGCCGTATGTGAGGAAGGAGAGACTGGTGAAGCAGGTCCGTGAACCACCACTGCCTGGGCCATTCCGGAGCAATCAGTATCATCCGCGCCCTGGACCGGGCCAGCTTGATGAGTACTGCCGGAATCAGGGGAATGGGTGGAAAAGCGTACAGAAAGCTGTTCGACCAGTTGATCCATAACGCATTCCCCAGCGTCCCCCGCTGGTAGTACCTGGAGGCGAAGTCTCGGCATTTGCTGTTTTCTGCGGTGGCGAACAGATCTACGTCTGGCGTCCCCCACCTTGCGAAGAGTTCTCCTAGCACTTCGTTGTTTATGACCCATTCGTGGTTTTCCTGGAGCAGTCTGCTCAGTGCGTCCGCCTGAACATTCTGCACACCTGGTGGATGGGTGGCCGTTATCGTCAGTCCTCGGGCCAAAAGCCAATGCCAGATCGCTTGCGCCTCCTGCGTCAGGGTGCGTGATCTCGAGCCCCCCTAGCTGTTGAGGTAATACATCGTGGTCGTATTGTCCGTCTGTACAAGCAGAGAGTTGGTCTGAAAGGACGGATGAAAGGCCTTCAGTGCCAAGTGAACAGCTCTGAGTTCCAGGAAATTGATGTGATACGTGGCCTCCATCGGAGACCACGTTCCTTGAATCTGTAGGTTTCCGGAGTGCGCTCCCCAGCCTTGGAGAGAGGCATCCATCACGACAGTCTGAGTGGGAATGTCCTTGTGGAAGGGGACCCCTCTGAGGAGATTCTCCGCTGAACACCACCACTTCAGAGACTGAAGAGCATGCAGAGACAGTCGTATCCTGTCGTCCCAAGATCCTCTCCTCTGATCCCACTGGTCCTCCAAGCACTCTAGCAACGGCCTCATGTGCAGTCGTGCGTGTGGCGTTAGGAAGATACAAGAGGCCATCGATCCCAGTAGAGAAGACACCTTCCTCACTGTAGTAGATGGAGTGATCATAAGAGCCTGAGCCTTCCGAAGGAGTGATAATCTTCCCTCCTCCGAAGGAGACACGCTTGCTGACAGCGTATTGATGGAGGCTCCCAAGTACTGTATGCACTGGACCGGAGTCGGGACAGACTTGGACATGTTGATGTGCAACCCCAGCTTGTTCAAGAGAACGCACGTCTTCTGGAAGTGTGCTTGAGCTTCCGAGAAGGAGGAGGCCTTGTTCAACCAATCGTCCAGGTACGGGTGGACGAACACCTTGTTCTTTCTCAGGTGCGCTGCTACCACCGCCATGCACTTCGAGAATGTTTTCGGCGCAGACTTCAGTCCAAATGGCAGTACTGTGTATTGATAATGATTGGCGCCGACTTGGAATCGCAGGAACTTCCTGTGTTTGTGTGCAATGGGCACATGGAAGTACGCATCCTGTAGGTCTATAGCACATAGCCAGTCTCCCTGTTGCAACTGAGGATAAATCTGATGCAACGACAGCATGCAAAACTTTTCTCTGCGAATCCACTTGTTTGCCTGTCGCAAGTCCAGAATGGGCCTGAACTCGTTCTTGTCCTTCTTGCGAACCAGAAAGAACCGGGAGTACAGACCTCTTCCTCTTTGAGACCGAGGTACGTCTTCTATCGCCCTTTTCCTTAACAGGATATCAGCCTCCGCCTGGAGCTCGTGCAGCTGAAACTGCGAGCCGACCGGTGGAATTGCTGGAGGCGGGCTGGTGAACCGAAGACTGTATCCATTGCAAACAATATTCAGCACCCACTTGTCCTGAGTAATTTTTCTCCAACTCTGCCAGAAAAGATTGAACGCTTCCCCCCACCGGAGTGGGTAACAGATGTACGGGAAGTAAGCGCTCAGGGCTTAGACCCGGCCGGGCCTTTAGTCGCCGTTGCCGACTGCTGGCCGCCTCTGCCTTTCTGGCGCTTTTGGAACGGCCTACGGAACTGCTGCTGTTGTTGCTGCTGTTGCTGTCCCGAAGACTGGCCACGCCCTCTGCCCTGTCCACCGAACCGTCTCTGGAACGGGCGGTACAATTTCTTGGTATCCTTGGGCTTCTCCAGACCCACCGCCGTGAGCGTTTCGGCCTCCGCCTTCATGCGGGCAATTTCATCATCAGCATGTTTCCCAAACAGGTTTTCGCCAGAGAATGGTAGATTGGCAACCCTCTGTTGTGCGTCAGGTTTTAGTGACGTGAGGCGGAGCCAGGCGTGTCTTCGCTGGTTAATCCCATGGCAGAAGCCATGCGCCGCCAGTAAGGAAGAATCGGCTGCAGCACTGATGACCTGATTCGCCACCAGCATCCCTTCATTCAAGACCTCCTGGAAATCTTCCCTCTTGTCACGAGGCAGGTTTTCCACAAACTGCTGGAGGGACTCCAAGAGGGCTCGGTCATACCGCCCCAACAAGGCCGTGGCACTCGCAGCCTTCATGGAAGTCGCCGACGTCCCACAAACCTTCCTCCCAGCCTAATCCAGCCATCTAGATCCCGTATCTGGTGGGACTGTGGATGACGGAGTGGTGGCATGCTGTTTCCGAGCTGCCGTCACTATCACAGAGTCTGGAGTGGGTTCCACCCTTAGAAAAGCCGGGTCTGAGTCGGGAGCCCGGTACTTCTTCTGCAGTCTTGAGGGGACCGCCTTAGTCACCGCCGGGGTGAGGAAAAGGTCCATGGCAGGCTCCTCCAGCCCCGGCACCAGTGGTAGTAATGGACGAGACAGATGTTTCTGGTGAAGTGTCTTGAAGATCACCGATGTCTTGGTCGTAGGCACCATCAACGAGATGCCCAATTTCGCCGCACCTCTTAGAAGAACATCCTGAAAGGACACCAGATCGTCAACTGGGGACACCCTTGTCTCCGGTGACTCCGACAACGTCGGAGAATAGTCCCTGGTCTGCGAGGACCTCGTCTGGGAACGAGACCTGCGCCTCCTGTGGTGTCGCCTCGACCACGTGGATGACCTGTTACGCGATCGTTCCCTCCTCCTGGAGCAAGAGCGCGATCTCCCAGCTCGTGGACGCTCCACAGGCCTCTGTGGAGTAGTCTTCCTTGGCCTATCCTGGGGTAGAGGTTTTGGAGTCCCCTTCGGCGGTGTAGGGAGCGGAGGCAGTGACACCGACCTCGGTGGAGGAACAGGTATCTCCGACCGAGGAGCAGGCCCACGTGGAGGAATCGGCGCCAGTGGTTGTCCTGCGGGAGGAAGTGGTGGAAGAGGAGGCTTGATGGGAGGATCCTCTCTAGGTAAAGGAGGCGGAGGCATCTTAGGCCGATGTGGTGTATAAACCACCGAGTACACCGAGCCTGGTGACTTCTTCGGGGGAGGGGACTGCGAATCAGCCCCTCCAGTAGGTGATCGCCGTCTCCGGCGTCCTCCACCAGACCCAGCGTGACTTCTGGAGTCAGAAATCCTTCTGCGCCACTTAAGAGAGCTGGAAAGTCTCAGAGACGCCGACCTCTTTCTTCTCGGCGTCGAGCGTCGCTTCTCCGGCGTCGAACGTCGCCTCCGCGACTCCGGCATCGAACGCCGCCTTCGCAACGTCGAGCGCTTATTCCTCGACGCCGAGCGCCCCTTGCGCGACGTCGAGCGTGTAGTCCTCGACGATGAGCGCCGACTCCTTCACGGCCCCGACCGCTTGTCCGAGGTCGGCGGTGTCGCTTTGTCGGCGAGCGCCGATGCCTTCTTCTTCTTCGACGTCGATGGGTGGACGCTGACGTCGACGACGAAGACGCCGTCGACGGTGATCTCGACGGCGGCCTACCCAGGCCTTTCGACATCGACTTCTCACGCCGTCTCGACCCGGAGCCTCGGGGAGATGGGGAACACACTGTCGTCATCCCTCTCGACGTCGTCGTCGAAGCAATCGACGTTGACAGAGACCGGGACCGTTTGCTGGGCTTCCTGCCTCTGGGGAGCCCCCCAGAGGCCTCAGCAGAGGCAGAGGGAGCCTTCCCAGTCTGCCCAGACCCACCTGCAGCCTGCAGCCGTCTCTCTTCCAGGCCTTGAAGCCTAATCTTCAGCCTGTCCCTCAAGGTCCTTGTTGAAAAGGTCTGACAGATGTCACAATCTTCAGGGACATGTGCTTCAGGAAGACAGAGTATGCAGACGTCGTGTGGATCAGTCTTGGCCTTCTTCCTTTCACATGCTGGGCACTTGTCGAATAGAGCAGGCATTTTAGAGCCCTAAAAAGCCTGAACAAATACACAGAAGAGAAGGACGACACCAAGTACATCAACTGAAAACACTTTTAAATCAAAAAGTGCACAAAATTCCAATAAACCCTTGAAAAAGGGAGAGCTCAATGCACCGGGGTCTTGTTAGCAGGAGCCGGAAAAAAGAACTGAAAGTAAGAGGGACCTGCTGTGCATTCGGGGATACTGGGAGAAGTTCTGGAAAGTTCTCTTAAAGGCACAGTATCCTATTTAAGCCACATAATGGCAGCCTATGGGGTTGTCTGTCCATACCTTCCTCTCTATCATTCCAGAGGCTTTTTCTGGTAGAGGCAAGTTTCTCTATGGAAGAAACTGGGCAGGCTGTGCTATTTGTGTGTTTTCTTTGGTGGAATTTCTAGTTGAAGTACTAGACAGTGTAGCCTGTGGATATAGGCTGCATTATTTGTCTTTAAATTCTCTCTTAAGTGTCTTTGCAGTTCTGCAAATTTCTGACAACTTAAGAGATTATTTTTGATTGCCGGGGTCCACGCACATGGGCGGGACTATTCACTAGATTATGACTATACACAGAGATCCCCTACTACAGAAAGACGCTTAGCAGAGGCTAGACGGGACGCAGAGGGAGTGCCTGAGGTATCGTGCGGTGGGTGCAACACAGCATTGAAATCGCTCCCAATTACAGCCAGACACGGAGGCAAGGTGGAAAAGACACTCGTGAGGTGGCGAAAGGGTGGAGGGCAGTGTGGCGGGGGAACATATACACTCATGAGATTAATGAGGTGCCCTTCAATCCTGCCGGTCAGAGCCACATAGCGGCCTTGTGTGTCCGCCTCAGCCCGTGTCAAGGAAAAGGGAAGACCTTTATGAATCAATATGGCCACCCCCCAGGAACCCCGTGAGAAAGCAGAATGCCAGACCCTATCGAACCCGTAGCGGGCGAGAAAGGTGCAGTGAGTACCCAGAAGATGCATCTCTTGGAGGAAAAGAATGTCGGGTGCGTGGCGTTGGGCGCTGCGAAGAACAGCAGTTCGTTTAATGCGATCTAGTAAGCCATTGACGTTCCAGGAAAGGACAGGGAGGGGTTTACTTAAGGTGGACATTGGAGAGGGTATTGTGTGTAGGGGGCAGTACGGTGGATACCCGGGTCCCAAGGTAGATAACAACCCATACCTGGGGCCCGGGATGTAGCCCGTATGGTGTGGCGAGTCCCATGTCCTCATCAGTGTTGTGTGACCGTGGAAAGCTGCCAAGAAAACAAAAAGCTTGAGAGACAACAGCCTACCCCCCTCCCATACCCCCCCACTCCCCTCATCCTGCACTTCTGAAAATGAAGCATCTGTCGCCCTGAAAAGGAAACAACAACAAAAACACCAACACAAAGAAATCTGAGCGCTAAACTAAAGAAGTTAGCAGAACATGAACTTGGCAGAGATGGACCCCTCCATCTGACCATATTGCACTATCTCAGGAGCCATGCCGCCAAACTCGGCGGCTGTGAAATACATTATCAGCTGTAAAAGGAACAAGTAAACAACAAAAGAGGATGGAAAACTCTAGGCAACAAGGTCAACGGTCGTCTGAAGACAGCCCTTGCAGAGGTGGACCCTTCTGCGGTCGCAGAATAGATAGCGACAACCGCTGTATGAGTATTGTGAAGAATGGTGTATGTTTCTCATGCCTGAGGGCCCCGGGATCACACACACTCAGCGTCTCCAGTGCCAAGGAGCGCGGGGCTCCCAGACAGGTCTGAATCAGAAAAGGTAGGGTGCAAGGTCTTCGAGGGATCTGGGATGCGGCTGAGGTCAATCAAGGAGCCAGTGGAGCCGGGAGTAGCAGACGGCGGTTGGGACACTGCTTGTGGCAAGCGGGAGGCGGCATTGCGGCGATCACCCTTCGTCCGGGACCTATTGCGGCACCCCTGGGGCTTGGGCAAGGTTGATTGAAGCTTCATTGGCTCCCATCCGGTCGGGCGGGAAACAGGCGGGTTCTGGAGAGGGCGCTCCTCCGTAAGCCAGGTCCAGGCCACCTGGGGGCTGTCAAAGAAAAAAGTCTTGTCTTGGAAAACAACTCAGAGCTGGGTCGGAAAGAGAAGGCCGTAGTGAAGACCCAAATTGTGGAGCTTCAGTTTGACTTCATCATATGTTAGACGTTGGACCTGCACCTCCCTGGTGTAATCCGGGAAGACCATGATCTTGCTGCTTTGAAACAACAATGGGCCTTGTGACCTTTGCCGCCCGAAAATTGGCATCCCTGTCTCTGAAATTGAGAATGCGCAGGATGATGGGCCGAGCAGGAACCCCGGGCGGAGGACGGGGAGCCAGAGATAGATGGGCACGTTCGATTGCGAATCATGGAGAGAGGGACTCTGCGGGCATCCAGGATTGTATCCAGGTCTCCATGAACGTGTCCTGTGTCCCTGCTCCGCCCCTAGGGAAATCCTATGTCGAGCAGGTTTTTCCTCCTCGACCTGTTTTAGGCATCCTCGGCCCGACGGTGGAGTTCTGATGTCTGAGTCACGATGCTGGCCACCTGGGTCTTGAGCTGGCCTATGTCGTTCTCCGTCATGGAGATACGTGACTCTGCCTCAGAGATTCGGGCCATGGCGTTGCGCAGGTCCTGGTCATTTTGTCCACCATAAGCGTGGAAGGGTATACTCAGATGTGAGTCCCTTGCTCATTGCACCATCAGGATTCAAGCAAGCCGGGCCGACGACGCCTGAAATGGCAGAAACCGGTCCCCGGAAGCTTGTTTCCTTCCCAGTACAAGAATTGGCTTGGTAGTTTGGTTTGCCCTGTTCCCATCATGCACTGGGACAGGAACAGACTAATTTGCATATAGCCAAGTTCTGAGCTGGGATGGTGCAGTGATCTAAAAAACGGTGATGGATCAAGCCCTGATCTTTGGACTGGGTAAGAGTGGTCTGCTTAATTCAGGCACTCTGTTCATCACCACCCCCTTTTCGGAATCATTTTGTCCACCATAAGCGTGGAAGGGTATACTCAGATGTGAGTCCCTTGCTCATTGCACCATCAGGATTCAAGCAAGCCGGGCCGACGACGCCTGAAATGGCAGAAACCGGTCCCCGGAAGCTTGTTTCCTTCCCAGTACAAGAATTGGCTTGGTAGTTTGGTTTGCCCTGTTCCCATCATGCACTGGGACAGGAACAGACTATTTTGCATATAGCCAAGTTCTGAGCTGGGATGGTGCAGTGAGCTAAAAAACGGTGATGGATCAAGCCCTGATCTTTGGACTGGGTAAGAGTGGTCTGCTTAATTCAGGCACTCTGTTCATCACCACCCCCTTTTCTGAATCATTTTGTCCACCATAAGCGTGGAAGGGTATACTCAGATGTGAGTCCCTTGCTCATTGCACCATCAGGATTTAAGCAAGCCGGGCCGACGACGCCTGAAATGGCAGAAACCGGTCCCCGGAAGCTTGTTTCCTTCCCAGTACAAGAATTGGCTTGGTAGTTTGGTTTGCCCTGTTCCCATCATGCACTGGGACAGGAACAGACTAATTTGCATATAGCCAAGTTCTGAGCTGGGATGGTGCAGTGAGCTAAAAAACGGTGATGGATCAAGCCCTGATCTTTGGACTGGGTAAGAGTGGTCTGCTTAATTCAGGCACTCTGTTCATCACCACCCCCTTTTCTGAATCATTTTGTCCACCATAAGCGTGGAAGGGTATACTCAGATGTGAGTCCCTTGCTCATTGCACCATCAGGATTCAAGCAAGCCGGGCCGACGACGCCTGAAATGGCAGAAACCGGTCCCCGGAAGCTTGTTTCCTTCCCAGTACAAGAATTGGCTTGGTAGTTTGGTTTGCCCTGTTCCCATCATGCACTGGGACAGGAACAGACTAATTTGCATATAGCCAAGTTCTGAGCTGGGATGGTGCAGTGAGCTAAAAAACGGTGATGGATCAAGCCCTGATCTTTGGACTGGGTAAGAGTGGTCTGCTTAATTCAGGCACTCTGTTCATCACCACCCCCTTTTCTGATTCATCATATGTTAGACGTTGGACCTGCACCTCCCTGGTGTAATCCAGGAAGACCATGATCTTGCTGCTTTGGAACAACAATGGGCCTTGTGACCTTTGCCGCCCGAATAATGGCATCCCTGTCTCTGAAATTGAGAATGCGCAGGATGATGGGCCGAGCAGGAACCCTGGGCGGAGGACGGGGAGCCAGAGATAGATGGGCACGTTCGATTGCGAATCATGGAGAGCAGGGCCGGACTGACTACCGGGCAGTTTGGAATGCTGCCGAGCTGGGGGCTGCTTTCATTGCAGTGCGGGCATATTTCGTTCCTGGAGACCTGCATGTGCTTCGAAATAATTAAAGCAAAACGATTTTCGTTTAGCACACGCAGGTCTCCATGAACAAAATCAGCCCCCAGCTCAGCAGCATTCCAAACTGCCCGGTAGCCAGTCCGGCCCTGATGGAGAGAGGGACTCTGCGGGCATCCAGGATTGTATCCAGGTCTCCATGAACGTGTCCTGTGTCCCTGCTCCGCCCCTAGGGAAATCCTATGTCGAGCAGGTTTTTCCTCCTCGACCTGTTTTAGGCATTCTCGGCCCGACGGTATAGTTCTGATGTCTGAGTCACGATGCTGGCCACCTGGGTCTTGAGCTGGCCTATGTCGTTCTCCGTCATGGAGATACGTGACTCTGCCTCAGAGATTCGGGCCATGGCGTTGCGCAGGTCCTGGCGAATAAGGGCCATGTCCATCCTCACCTTGTCAATCCTGGCCTCGACCGAGGCCTGTGATCTGCCAATTGCTTGAAGAATAGTGGACAGGTCACCCCCAGCAGGGGCAGGAGCACCTGACGCCCCCGCCCGGGTCCCGCTCGTTTGTAGTGTATTGGGCCATTTTCGTTTGGGTTTCCCGTGTGGGGGTCTGGAGGGCGTGATACTCACCTATCGCCACCGGGGGTGGAGTCCAGCTGCTGCGTGGGCGAGAGGGTGGTCAACGACCCCAAAGAGGGAGGGGGGTCCTCGACACCCAGACTGTCAATGCTCGGGCCCGGGCGATCTGCCCCCCCCCCCCCCTCCCACGGATCTCCACAGACTGCCCAGGGCCAGTGCACTGCTGCCCGACAATGGCAGCCGAGTTTGGCGACACCCCCAGGTGCCATGGGCACCCCACGGAGGGGCCGATAGATGCAGGCAGCCAAGGGAAGTCAACGAGGTAGCCAGGCCACTCCCGGCCCCCGGCACGTGGGAGGCAGGACCCACGTCGCCGTCACAGCACCACTGCAGCGCCGCTACCCCCGGTGAGGTGCGCAGCCAGGTCACAAGCTGTGCCGGGAAGCAGGCGGGTGCACAGCTGGAGGGCCACAGGATCGCCGCTGATCAAAGAAGGGCTTCAAAAACAGCAAGTAACAGGCAGATGAAGAGGGATGACGGAGGGGTCCGGAGCACTCTTAGAGAGCGACCGCCATCTCGACGCCTCAGGCCATGCCCCCCATCGTTTTATTTTAATCCCCCTGGACTCACCCCCAGGACTCTGACAAGTCTTGGGGGTGGGTCAAGGGCGATGACCCGGCTGGTGGTGGAGTGGTGGGCACTGCTACAGTGCGCATGACGCAAACATAATATTTTTGCATTTTCTGTCTACATAAATCCTGGTCCAAATCTGATATCTCTAAACACTATGCAATCATCAAAAAAACAAAGGGCCTCATTATGACAGGCCGTTGGTGACGGTCCGATCGCCGACAGCCCTTCTCTCGGACCACCGCATTACAATTCTGGCGGTCAGAACAACATCTGTCCCACATCTTGCAGTCGGAGCAGCGTCACAATAATGGCGGTGGTGCTGAGGCAGGCACCGCCGTCGGGATTTGCATATCCCTTTCCAACAGCCATTACATGACGGGAACACCGCCATGTAAAGGTTGTCGGAAAGGGATATTGGGGGCCCCAAACCGGGCCATGTCCATTTTAGGCCACGAGAAAGTGGCTATCTGGGCACATGTAGCGCCCACTCTCTCCTCCATGCAACATTTGCCATGCACGACATAGTGTATGGCACACAGTACACGGACGTGCAGGATGTGCCTCCTCAGTGTCGGCACGTGCTGCAGCCCTTTCCCACTGGTGCAGCATGCTCCTGCCGTGTTGCCAACCACCAGCCTGGCAGTCGCATCCCAGTAGGGCGGTCAGACTGCCCACATGCATGTTTGGGTGTCTTCTGGTTGATGCAATAGCGGTCGGCTGTCCGACCGTCCTGCATCAATATGATGTCCTAAATGCCAATGTTCTGCTCAACATACACTACAACCCTAATGTCAGAATGTCTTGCACCCACAACATATCAAATGTCAAATTAGAAATCATAATTACAGGCGTTCCAGAATCAGCCATGAGTTTCGTGCCGGCCTTACTAATCCTTATTTCACAAAACGATGCACACTTACTGACTAACACTGCAACCTCAACCACACCCACACCTACATCAAATGTTAAACCATGCCTAGAAACTTCTTCCTCCACAGTGTTCTATTTGCTAGAGACATTTCTAACCCTAAACAAACTGGAAGAAATGCCCAGAAGTAAATGTGATAAACATGCCCAAAAGTTGTTGCTCTGGCCTGGTGCTTTTCATGAGCAAGATAGCGATGTCATGGAAGGCCTGCTCTCCACCGGACATGGGGCGCTGGCTACACTTCCTTTCGAAATGGGCTAAGGTGGAAGAGGATGTTGTTGCTAGTCTTTGGCGCCAGGGTGGTGGGGGACCTAATTGCTCAATGTGGGACACGTATGTCTTGGAGTTAGGGCTGAAGACTGCTGAAAGGCCGCCTTGAGAGGGCAAATCTTTATAGCAATGTTGTTGACATGAGACATTATCAACGTTTCTATTATTCTGCATATTATGGCATGTATATGGTGCCCTGTGGCACCTGGGACCCGTCACTGTCTGCGAACTGTACCCCAGTTTGATTCTTTTGTATATGCACTCCCCACCCTCAAATGAAACAATAATAAAACAGGCTTTAACCAGTTGGCTGCTTCCGCTTTTTTGCAGCAGTGCGGCCGTTTTAAAAAACGGCCGCGGTCGCGTCGGCCATTGGCCGACGGCAGCACCAGCGAGGTAGTGCTGCCGTCGGCCAATGGCAGACGGCAGCAGCCAACGGGTTAAACCTGTTTTATTATTGTTTCATTTTAATCCCCCTGGAATCACCCCCAGGACTCTGACAAATCTTAGGGGCGGGTCCAGGGGGATGACACTGCTGGTGGCGGAGTGGTGGGTACTGTTACAGTGCACATGACGGTTTGGCCGGCCCTCTCAGGCCAACAGCAGGCTGGTTCAACACAATGCCCCCTCCCTGGCCACGGGGGCTCCTGCCAGGCGGGTAATCTTTCACGAGACGTGTGTTTCCAAGAGCGCAGACTTTCTCATGCCAGGTCCCCAGTGTCTCTCTTTCAGGCCTTGCATGCAATAACCATCCTGTTTGCCCCCTCCCCTTGTTTTTAAAACCTTAAATTCCTGCCCTACTGAAAAATAATGATACCGCTGCCCCTTGACAGCTTCTGCAAAAACAATCGCCCGTTTAGGAATCATAGCTTCAAAAGGGAAAAGGCTGGCCACCTAACAAGATATAAATATAGATAGGATTATCACTACATAAATCATGTTAGCATAAAAGTTCACCTTGAACATCATTAGTCTAGCGAGCCATCAAACATACGCCTCAGCCTGTTGAAGCACCGTGAAAGGTATAAAGGACAATTAGACAGGACCTATGACAACACAACCCATTCCAAAATGGATGCCTGCATGTACACACTTTCTCAAGTCTACCTCATGCCCTGCCTAGCAAATTCCCTTTGAAGTATGTCTTCTCTTTACACTTGGGACCAGATCTTTTTTCTGCGTCCGTGCAGTACATTCATCTCACTGTTCCAATGGTGGGTGGGTTAACCTCCAGTTTCACGGTTGTGTGTATTGTCATTTTACTTAAAGATGTTGTGTTTATCATGATACTTGTGGTGACCTAATTGCTAAGCCTAGATGAATTAGGGCACAGTTGCAGTCACAAGTAATTTGTGGTTACTTGCTGTTTGTACACAGTCCACATTCATGGCTAACTGATGGGATGCATTCCTTTTATGCACAGGGGACTGTGTAACGGCATGCAATTTGGAAATCCAGGCACTTAGTTAGAATATACCACTCTGATTATAGCACGGAAACCAATTGTTTTAGGCAGGAGAACAAAAGGATTCACAGCAGCCTGAATCAACAAATGCCCATCAGTCCATCACCTCAAGTGTCCTCCTTCTAGAACCCACCTGCTAAACTCCTGTGCAAGCACATGGGCACTTGGTTAGCTGGCACCATTTACAGGCATTTATTGACAATTATGGGCTCATCTGACCTACGATTGCAGTCAAGTGTAGAGGGTGTGGAGTCACTCTGTGGCATTTGAATATAGCACTTAGTGTGGAAACTAACTGGGGGGCACTACCAACCAGAATATAAGATCCTTAATTATTGCCCGGCGGTGTCGCCTCTTGAACCCACAAAGAAGTTAAACTATTGAAGAGGCAGGCGCTGGAGACTGGAAGGCAGGAAACAAGGTTTTTATTCGCTCCGGAGGAGAACACAACGAAAACGGACAGAAGGTATCGTTCTGAGGTGCTCTAACTGCATCCCTGAGGCCTGGCCTCTTATACACACGTTTATCTGTTTATTGCATGTAACACATTCTCGTTGATACTTTGAAGTACGGAAAGACATCCTCAGAATCCCCCCTTTCCCAGCCCGTTCCCACGCAAGGTTACAGTGGAAGTCCCCGCCCCGTTCACAACAGGTGATGATCATCGCGCAGCTGGATATTCCGTCGATTCACGGAGTGTGTGGGTTTCGATCGGATCTCGTGGGATGGGGGCTTTGATCATCTCGGGGGTCCTTTGAGGAGGGAAGCTTTCTATTGTATGGGGAGGGGCAAGGGATTGGTATCGGCAGAGCTAGGTGTCGGCCTGGGAACGGGGAAGACAAACGGGCACACGGGGAAAAGGGGTTTGCATCAAAAGGGCCGGAGATCATGAAAGGGAGGCAGGGAGGTGTCGCGTTGGGAACAGGATGAGGGCCTGGGACAGAGCAGCGCCGAAGAGGGGTTTATGACTCAAGGCAGGTGCAAGCAGGGGGTTGCCAGCGAAGCTAGGAGGGAGAGAGAGGCGCGCTGGCTCTCAGCGAGAGCAGGGAAGCCATGGTGCCCAAAATGGCGGCTGTTTTACGCGCAAAAAAAGGTTAAGGAGAGCAAGAGGGCGCCGATAATGTTGACGGTTTCAGCCTAACTTTCAACAGTCCTCCCTTTTCAACATATCTAGCCAACTTGCTTACTCAATGTCAATTTTCATCAAATTCCTAACTTCGGTATCATACAATGCTCTCATATGTTCGCTTCCAATGTCCACAGTTTTGGGAAAAATGCAACTCGCACATAAAGAACACATAGGTGGCAAACATTGAATTCCTAAGCATAGGCCACATATTACAACTATGGGAATCAGGATAATGGTGAGCAGTCTCCAGCCCCAGCTTTTGACGGTGTCCCAGAACCAACCACCAAGCGACCATTCTTCTTGCTCTTGGTGAACTTCCGAAGAGAGTCTGTGAAGATGTTCGATGGCTTTGTACACTGAGGGTGAGTTGTCCGGTATGTATGTACAACAGCTGGCCCCAATAATGCGGCATGCTCCTCCACGGTCCGCCAGAACCACATCTAGAACGAGGCGGTTCTGAAGAGCCACCAAACGGACCGCTTGGAGCTCGGCAGTGTTGTTGGCAAAGATGCCCGCTGTGATGTTCATGGTTGTCTCGACTGCCTGAGTCAAATGTCGGATGGCACGGCTGTTTGCCATCGGGCCCCAGAGGGGGACGAGTCCTTTCATAGCATCGAGGAACTGTGCCCCTGTTGAGTCGGCTTGCTCAACGTCTTTGGCTCGTTTTTGCCTGTGGTGATTCGCTGGAGCCACATAAGTTGGAGGAAGGACGAAGGAGATGTAGCAAGTGCCCCCCCAGCCTTTGGGGAGCCAGGTGTAGGCCTTCGTGCCGCAGATGAAATACATGTTTGGAGATGACACAAAGGAAGGCGGATCCGTGGAATCCAGAGTGCTGGTAAAGCTGCAAGCGCTGCGACCCACCAGCTGTGTCCCAAGTCCTTCTACACACATGTGGCCTGTGACGTTGATGACCGTCAGGGCCACAGTCAGAGTGGCAGCCGTTCGTTTCCGCAGATAGGAGAAGGTGGGTCTGGTTGGATTGTTGAACACCTGCATTTCGATTCGTTCTTTGGCCGGGATGTCCATTTGGATCGAGTCGCTGGGGGTCAGCGGGCAGAAGTGTGTCTTTGTCTTGTTTCGCCCGGCCCCATGAGAAGAATGTGCTGCAGTTCTGCTGGAGGTGGCATTTCCCGTATAGCTCTCTTGCAGGAGGATCAGCCAGGCAAGGCAGGAGCCGTGGACGGAGAAGGGTGAAGGGATGAATGGTATTGAATGTCCAGTGGCATGGGGTAGCAACCCACAGATCCAGCAGTTGGTGGCGTTGGTGGCAAGATTGTGCTGGTGAAGTAGCTGCACGAAAGAGTTGTTCCAAAACTCCTTTCGCCTCTCTCTTAGTTGAGGAGAGAGCGAAATTAGATAATGTTCCTTCATGGTGGTAGGCTGAGCAGTGGTTAGGAATGTTTCGTGAGCAGGTGCGTGTTCTTCCATAATCCAGAGCGTAGTCATGAGGAGAAAACAGAGGAGGATTACGATGAAGAGTGCAATTGTCTTTGAGCTATGGAGTCTGTCTGTTCTCGGATTTCTGTAGTGGGTATTTCCTGCTGTCTCCGTCGGCTTCTTATTTGGCGCTTCCATCATCTTCTTATCTGGCGCTTCCATCATCTTCGTCTTCAAGGTGCTCGGTAGTGGGCAGGACCACAGATTTAGTTTAGTTTCTCTCCAGGTAACCCTTGGTAGTTTGGGTCACCGTTCTGAGATCCTTTAACCTAGTCCGTGGCCTACTTAGCCGAAGCTCCCTCCTTTCGACGCAGGAAGTACCCTTCTCGAGATGGCACAGTGGGGTCAGGATGTTTTGAAAGTTCAAGTGTCTCTGTGTCAGGATAGCAGTTCAACGATGGTCGGTCCTGGTTCAGGAGCTCTTCTTGGGTGTTGACGGTGTCTGTCGTGGCCAGGGTTGGAGAGACCCTTTTGCAGTGATGGGCGTGCAGCCAATGTTTCTTCCCCTCCACTCGAAGTGCGGTCCGAGTGGTGATCAGCACTTGCCAGGGGCCCGTCCACCGGGGTTCCAAACTCTTTGATCGCTGAAAATTTCGGATCAGCACGAAGTCCCCCGGCTGGATGGCGTGGCCCGGACCCCTGGAAGCATCGGGGATGGCCTGCTGCACCTGCTGATGAAGGACAGACAAAGTTTCAGTCAATTTGTACAGATAATCAGACATTAGGACATCCGGAACGTCATGAATGGAAGTTGGTTTCGGGGCAGACCAGACGCTCATGGGTCGACCGAAGACAACTTCATAAGGGGTTAAGTGATGTCGGGTGGGGGTGGAGCGCATCGATAGCAATGCCAGTGGGAGGGCGTCTGGCCATTTCAGGCCCGTCGTAGCCACTATTTTGGCCAGTTTAAGCTTGAGTGTGGCATTGTGTCGTTCGACAAGCCCAGCAGATTGAGGGTGGAAGACTGCGTGGAATTTCTGTTTAATACCCAGCCCATTTAGGATGAGCTGGATAACGTTGGCTACAAAGTGGGGGCCATTATCACTCCACAAAACACGACAGAGGCCATAACGGGGGAAAAACTCCTTTAACAGGACCTTTGCAGTGGCCATAGCGGTGTTGTCACGGGTTGGATATGCTTCCACCCATTTGCTAAATGCGCACACCACGACAAGTACATATTTCAGGCCTTGGCATCTGTCTAGCTGGATGTAGTCCATCTGCAGGACTTCAAATGGGTGGTTTGGGACCCCAAATCCCCCCCGGGGTACTACAGTTCCTTTCCCGGGGTTGTGTTGCAGGCATATTAAACATTGTTGAACCAGGCGTTTGGCGGAATCTGGGATCTTGTCATTGTGCCAAACCCTGGAGACAAGTTCGATCATGGGGGCTGATCCTATGTGGGCAGGGGAGTGTGCCATGGTTAATATGGGAATCAAGTACGAATCAGGTAGTAGCCATTTGTTCGTGTCTTTTGTCCGCCAGCAGCCTTCATCGTCTTTCAATCCCACCCGTGTCCATTCAGTCAATTCGTGTTGTGTGCTAGTCGTTTGTATGTCTCTAATTGTGTCCTTGGCGTCAGTCCAGTTTTCTGCTTGTGACCTGGTCACGTACATATGTGTTGTCGTTCTATTTTCAGCTGTCGTTCGGGCGGTAATGTCGGCTAGTGCATTTCCCTGTCCAATAATGTCTGTCACTTTCTTGTGTGCCTGGCATTTGATAACGGCAAGTCTGTTGGGGAGGAGGACAGCTTCGATTAAGGCGGAGACTAAATCCCCGTGCAAAATGGGTGTGCCGTGTGAGGTCAAGTATCCTCTCTCCCTCCAGAGGAGCCCAAAATGGTGAAACACCCCGAAGGCATACTGGCTGTCGGTGTAAATGTTCGCTGTGGTTCCTGTTGCCAGGATGCAGGCTCGCGTCAAAGCAATCAGTTCCGCTGCCTGGGCAGATCGCTGGGTGATGCGGGCTGTTTCTACTACAGTTCGAGCCGTGGTGACTGCATAGGCAGCGGAAGTGGTACCATCGGAGAGTTTGATGCAAGAACCGTCCACCCACAACTCCCCGTCGGGGTCAGGGAAAGCTGTGTCTCTGAGATCGACCCTACTCCTGGTCTGTTCGTCCGTAAGAGTCACGCAGTCATGTACGGGGCGTACATTGGGATCGTTCTCTGGCAAGGGTAACAGAGTTGCTGGGTTCAGTGTGGTGCATCTTTTCAGGGTGATATGGGGGGCAAGCAAGGTTAGTTCGTATCCAGTCAGTCGTGCACTCGTCAGATGTTGCGTCTTGGTTTGGTTCAGGAGGGTGTCGACTGCATGGGGTACCAGTACCGTGAGGGAATTCGAGAGTACAATCCCCTCACTCTGTCGGATAGAGACTGCAGCAGCAGCTACAGCTCGAAGGCAGGCAGGCAAGGCTCTGGCGACAGGGTCAAGAGTGGCAGAGAAGTAAGCGCACGGTCGTTGCTTAGGGCCGATGGCCTGGGTCAGGACAGATAAAGCGCACCCCTCCCTTTCGTGAGTGTAAAGGGAGAAGGGCTTTCTGTAATCAGGGGTACCCAGGACAGGGGCTGAGCAAAGGGCATCTCGTAGTTCCGTGAAGGAAGTTTGACACTCAGGAGTCCAAGGGAGTGGGAAAGGGACGTCTTTGTTTAGCAGAGAAAGCAGTGGTTTTACAACGAGGCTGAAGTTTGGCAACCATTGTCGGCAGAAGGAGGTGAGGCCTAATAGGGAGCGAACCTGCTTCTGGGTTTTAGGGACAGGGGTATCTAGAATGGTTTGGATTCGATCAGGGGTGAGTTTCCTTCCATCTTTGGACAGAAGGTGGCCCAGGTAAGTGACCTGGGGTAGGCAGAATTGCAACTTCTTCTTGGAGACCTTGTGGCCATTTTCCGCCAGGAAGTGCAAGAGTTGAATGGTGGCGGTAACCGCTAGAGGGGTGGTGTCGGCTGCCAAAAGGATGTCATCGACATATTGTACCAACACCACCCCGTCGGGTAACCGGACTTGGTCTAGTTGTCTTTTGAGGGCCTGGCTGTAGATGCTAGGGCTCTCCGTGTAGCCTTGAGGGGCTCGGCAAAACCTATATGAGCGGGATTTTAGGGTAAAGCCGAAGAGATATCGGCTGTCTGGGTGGATGGGGATGGAGAAGAATGCGTTCTTGAGGTCGATGACGGAAAAGGTGGTGGCAGTGGATGGAATCAAGGTCAGGATGGTGGTGATGTCTGAGACCACAGGGTACTGGGGTACCACCACTTTGTTGATCTCTCGGAGGTCGATGATGAAACGGTATGCCTTCTCATCTCCCTCTCCCTGCTTCTTGATAATGGGCAAGATAGGGCTGTTGCAAACGTTGCTAACCACTTCCTCTACCACTCCTGCGTCTATCAGTGACTGGATAATCATTACCAATGCCTTCTCGCCCTCTGGCGATATCCGATATTGTGGGAGTTTTGGGAGTGTTGCGTCTGGTCGGACAGTAATGTGCACTGGGTCAATTAACATACGCCCTACGTCCGAATCCGCTTTGGCCCACAGATACGGAGGTAGGGTGTCAAGCAGGGACGCGTCAACGTCGGTGATGGAAAACATGTGCCGGGGGGAACAATGTCTAAGCAGAACGGGGTTGTCGTAAAGAAACACTCGAACTCCATCTTGAGAACACCTAATCGTCGCTCGGAAGTGTTTCAGTAAGTCAAGTCCCATAATGGCGTCAGGGCTATTGGAGGAAAGCAAGAACGTGGTGTCGGTGGTGTTGTTTTCTACGTCAAAGAGAATCGGGGCAGACAAAGGGTTGGTGGAGGGCGTTCCATCGAAACCTGTCGATGTTATGAGTGAGCCAGACAAGGGTGCCCTTGGAATCAGTCGTTTAGATAACGCACTACGTGTTGCGCCAGTGTCTACCAGAAATGGAGACTTGGTACCCAGGACCTTAGCAGTGACATAAGGGCCCTGCTGGTCAACATAGAGCTCGACTGGATCCCTCCCTCGCCCTTGGCTGTCCTATGCAAAGGTGTGAGTGTCGTCATAGTCAGATTGTTGATATTGGTTCTGTCTGGGTCGATCGAACGTATTTGGTCTGCTTGATCTGTCGTTCGTTGCGTCATTTGGGGGCCCTCGTGGTGGTCCCTTAGGTCTCGGTCCGTTTGCTACATCCCTGGGGTCTCTGTTTCTGATCATTTCCAGAAGAACTGGGCACTGGGATTTCCAATGGCCAGTCCCTTTGCAGAAAGCGCACTGGTCTTCTCTAAGGTCTGTGCGTCCACTGTAGGGAGTCAGAGTGCGGTCCTGGGGAAATGCAGTCTTAGGGACGTTTGTCTGGTAGTTTCCCCGGTATTGGTCTCGTCCTATAGTCACCCCTTGCAGTTTGGCAATCATCACCCTCTCTTTTAAGTCTTTCTTCTTTTTCTCTGTCGCCCTATCGTTTTCATTTTTCTGATGCTCATAATATTGGGCCATTTGGAGAATCGCTGTAGGTTTGGAGGCTGCCCAACTACTCTCGCTGGCCTGCAGTTTC
Organism: Lissotriton helveticus; assembly: GCF_964261635.1. Taxonomy (NCBI): domain Eukaryota; kingdom Metazoa; phylum Chordata; class Amphibia; order Caudata; family Salamandridae; genus Lissotriton; species Lissotriton helveticus. Next base: position 1,965,090,252 of record NC_136061.1, on the reverse strand, counting down.
TGGGAGATTTCCAATGATAGGCCCTTAACATAATTCTGGACAAACAGATGGAGTCCGGTTGCAGTGGTCATGTCCTGGCCGCTGTAATCGGAGAACACCGTTTCAAACCGGGAGAAGTACTCCGATACGTCCTCCTGGGGTTTTTGGCGACAGGCCGTTACTATCGACCAGTCCACTTTCTTTTCTGGGATTTGGGTTTTTAATTTCTCTACGATTTTATCTGGGAGGTCTAGAATGGATTTCAACGGCTTTTGTCCGGGTCCCCGTTGTTTGTCCAGTTCATCGAGTTGTGACCAGGTATGTCCGAATAGCTCAAGGTGGTCGACTTTCCGGATTTGCTTCCACACATCAGCTGGTAGACATAACCCGAAGAACAAGTCGATGTCAGCCAGGGTCATGATCGTTGAACCCAGGGCTGTACCCAGTTCAGTATAGAAGGCAGTGGGGTTTTTACGTAGATCGGGTAGAGATTTCCGGAATGTCAGTATCTCTTGCCGGTCCCATGGCTGGTAGACCCAGTTGTACACTACCCTTCCCTTCGCATCTTGGTTGTTTGCATCATCGTGAGTCCCTGTACCTCGAGGAGGAACCCAGTAAGGGGCAGCCTCACGTATCGGCATCATGGTGTTAGATTGCTCGATTGGTGGTTCGGTCACTACGGGGGCTGTGGATTTAGCTCCCGGTTTTCGTTCAGTGAGGTGGCGGAAAACCTCAAGCGTACGCGTAAGGAGGTCCGACACATCACACTCGCCCTCATCCCCGATATCGACCTTCCGGTACAGAGTCCTTAGGCTCTCGGGACCTTTTTCTCGATATCGGTCCTCGTATGCATTCAAGACATGATAACACAGTCGTACGGTAAAATGTCGTCTGTGACTCCCTGTATACGAGCTGAACATATCTGTGATGTACTCTTCATCATCCTTCCTTTCTACCAGTGTCCTTGCTATTTTGTCGATCCCCGCTCGCTCATCTTTGTCTAGCCTGTTTGTTCTTGCAGGGCCAGCCCCTCGAGTCTCATGGTCGTCTAACGTCGTTGTTGATGCGGGTTTTAATACAAGGGGTTCGGCCGGCACAGAGGCCATTGGGGCCGACGCTGTGGCGGTACCTTTGTTTGTACCTGGGGGTGGCGCGTGCTGCGCCAAGGGTTGAGAAGGGGCATATGGAGGGGGCATGTAGATGATAGGAGGACCTAACAGCAGGTCCTCATTGGCTTGTCGTTTCGAGGGTAAATCAGGGTAGAGCATGGAGGGGGTTCTAACCGGACACTGGCTTGGCGTTTCCCTTTCTAGTTTCTGTTTAGCTTTCTCTCTTTCCTCTATCTCCTTTTTTAGTTTCTGAGCAGCTAGGTGGGCTGCTTTTTGCAGCTCTTTTTCCAACCTACTCTCAGTTTTCTTTTTACGCTGTTCAGTTTCTTTTCGCCACATGCCGAAGCTATCAAGCATAGTAGGTGTTGTCTTGTTTTTACCCAGGGCAGTTTCTAGCGTTTTTATTTTATCATCATCGAAGGATCCTATCAGGGGCCATTGACTTTCTTGACCCTGTTTTGTATATTTATGCCATAGTTTACTATAGGCAATAGCGGTCAATCCATGCTTCATGAACATGTCCTTATTAGGGGTGCCTTCCAGTGGGGCTGGATGGTCCATCTCTAATAAGCGGTCCGGGCTAAACAGGCTACTAATCAGTGGGGAGAAGACAGACATGACGGCTCGTAACGAGGGACTAAAAAGTCAGCACTGCCTATCTTATCACTAGGTGCAAAGACTGGACAGAATATTTCTATTCTACGTTGTTTGCAGGCAGTGAATACCTCATGGATCAAAAAACCAAAGACCAATAAATAACAATGGGGAGAATGAGCAGGTCCGCAAAGATTTGCGTTACCTACCCTTTTCACTATCTGCAAAAAGGGTGGTCTCTTCCCTGTTTGCAGACAGGGAATCTCCAGGAAACAATAGTTTGCGAACAACAGTTCAATTTCAAGAGATTATTGAGTGGGAGGGAAAAAATAAGCACGGCTGCTGCCCTACCTATCCTCCACTGTTTGCAAAGAGAGAGCCCGTTGTTTCTCCGTTTGCAGACAGTGAATCCCTCATAGATCAAGATAACAAAAGACCGATAAATAACAATGGGGAGAATGAGTAGGTCCGCAAAGATTTGCGTTACCTACCTTTTTCACTATCTGCAAAAAGGGTGGTCTCTTCCCTGTTTGCAGACAGGGAATCTCCAGGAAACAATAGTTTGTGAACAACAGTTCAGTTTCAGGTGATTATTGAGTGGGGGAGAAAATAAGCACGGCTGCTGGCCTACCTATCCTCCACTGCTTGCAAAGAGAGAGACCGTTGCTTCTCCGTTTGCAGACAGTGAATCTCCAAATAAACAAAAAAGAGCAATACTAGTATTTTTTAACAAACAGGCAATCAAACAAATTTCGCGACTTGTCGTGGTTACACGACCTTACCCGGACCGCATGGACAGTTTCCTGTCTTCCGAATCCAGCGCCCGATCGTCCTCTCTTCTCCGTTATCCTCGCGGCACTCCTGATGGTTCCCAGTCAGGACCGTAGATCACTCGAGAGAGGTCTGTTCGGACCCAGTGAAGTTCGGATGATCGGCTGTCAGACGAGGGTCTATCGGACAGACGCGTTCCCGATCGTTGCAGTCGTTCACTTTGTCGTCAGGACCTCTCCCACTGGATCCATGGGTCGCTGATGGGCCCCACGCTTGGGACGCCAATTGTGGAAACTAACTGGGGGGCACTACCAACCAGAATATAAGATCCTTAATTATTGCCCGGCGGTGTCGCCTCTTGAACCCACAAAGAAGTTAAACTATTGAAGAGGCAGGCGCTGGAGACTGGAAGGCAGGAAACAAGGTTTTTATTCGCTCCGGAGGAGAACACAACGAAAACGGACAGAAGGTATCGTTCTGAGGTGCTCTAACTGCATCCCTGAGGCCTGGCCTCTTATACACACGTTTATCTGTTTATTGCATGTAACACATTCTCGTTGATACTTTGAAGTACGGAAAGACATCCTCAGAATCCCCCCTTTCCCAGCCCGTTCCCACGCAAGGTTACAGTGGAAGTCCCCGCCCCGTTCACAACAGGTGATGATCATCGCGCAGCTGGATATTCCGTCGATTCACGGAGTGTGTGGGTTTCGATCGGATCTCGTGGGATGGGGGCTTTGATCATCTCGGGGGTCCTTTGAGGAGGGAAGCTTTCTATTGTATGGGGAGGGGCAAGGGATTGGTATCGGCAGAGCTAGGTGTCGGCCTGGGAACGGGGAAGACAAACGGGCACACGGGGAAAAGGGGTTTGCATCAAAAGGGCCGGAGATCATGAAAGGGAGGCAGGGAGGTGTCGCGTTGGGAACAGGATGAGGGCCTGGGACAGAGCAGCGCCGAAGAGGGGTTTATGACTCAAGGCAGGTGCAAGCAGGGGGTTGCCAGCGAAGCTAGGAGGGAGAGAGAGGCGCGCTGGCTCTCAGCGAGAGCAGGGAAGCCATGGTGCCCAAAATGGCGGCTGTTTTACGCGCAAAAAAAGGTTAAGGAGAGCAAGAGGGCGCCGATAATGTTGACGGTTTCAGCCTAACTTTCAACATTAGTGGTTGTTCTAAAATATAAGCATGTCTTATAATTGCTGTTTAGGAGCCCTCGTCAGGAGCGCTCGTGTTTTCACTTGTTCAGTGTGCCAGTGTAAACAGGGCACCTGTTTCGTACCCCAAACCCTCCTGCTTCACTGCATTTTCTAAAATGTAGGCATGTATTATTATTGCTTGCTCGTGTTTTCCCCTTGCTTTTTATGACACTTTCCGCATATGACTGCCCCTGAAAAATACTGTGGGGCTTATTTATGAGCCCCTGCGTCACTGTTGTGCCACTGGTGCGTCACTTTTTGTGACGCACCAGTGGCTTAAAAAATGCGCCATGTTGCACCATATTTACGAAGTGCGACATCTAAGTAGATGCGTTACTTCATAAACCCCTGTGCTACATTATACCTCCGCCAGGTATAATGTATGCAGGGTGGGCGTAAGAAAGGCTCGCGTGTGTGGCGCAGCGAAATCTCATAGATTTCGCTGCGCTATTTCTAGGATGCCAATGCGTCAAAACCATACGCCTGTCTTAAGGCAGGCATAAGGGTGATGCAGGCCCTTTCACATGGGGCTTGTAATTTTGAAGGACTTGAACAAGGTCAGGTCTATTCGGGCCCAACACCAAATCTACAACAACCTATGAGGTCAAGTCAATAGGCACACCGACTGGATTTCACCGAGACATCGTTAGATACGCTCAGAATTTGGCAGAATCAATTAAAGTCCTCAGAAAAGATCACCCTTGTGCCTCTGTAAATACGACTGGCTAATACCTACTATTGTAAATTCTGGTGATGAAATCATGTATTGTATATGTTCCCTTCAGTGCCGCTATAGTCCGTTTGTCATAAGACTTTTATGAAGTACTGGTTTTTAATCTTTCATCATTTTATATTTATGAAATGCTTTTATTACTGTAAATGATCATATTTTTGATCGAATAAAGAATATATATACTAATCACCCATGTGTTTTTGAATGGTAGGGCCCGCTTCTGCCAGAGAACAGACTTGTAAATAAGGGGTTTGATGGGGGATAACCCTGGCGAGGCACATATTCATTAGTTGATGAGGGGCGGAGCTTGCCTGCGACCGTATGGCCGCCTAAGCCTAGAGCTCCGCGTAGTAGCACTATAAATCCTAAATTATCCTGCATCAAAGCGGTGCCCCGTGGCGATTCGACCCTCTCCTGTGATCGGGGACAGCTGTGGCAACTATCGGAGACAGACTAGAGGGATCCCGGAGCCGAGAGGCAGTGATCGGCAGTCGCGACGGCCCTGGGATTGGCTGGGCCTCGGAGCCGCGACCCACAGCACTGCATCAGGCCGCCGTGCGTCACTGTGGGTGCGGCAGGAGGTCGCAGGGACTTGGCGGACATCACGAGTGCTGGCTAGGAGGCGGCCGCCAGAGAGTTGCGGGACATTGCGCGCTCGGCCTGGGCGTAGGCGGTAAGTGTTCGCCCCCCCAACCCCGCTGGCTTACGTGAAAGGAGAAACTCTACAACCCATCTCAGCTGCAGACAGACTTTACACCCTAGCGCTTCATCCATAGGTGCGGGGGAGTCGGAATCCTCACTTTCTTGTGCCGGGGTCGCACCTGGGGGGGCCGCAACGGCACTTCGTCAGCTGGCGGCCTTTAAGTGGATCGGCGACCAGCGCGAGTCGGGCCTACCCCGGAGATCCTCACAGCAAATTGAAGCCACAACGCCCACGGGCTCAGCCAGCGGGAGACCTCGCGAAGTGGTTTCGAGGGCTCCTCTCTGACTAGGCGACACTATAACTACGGTGGTGTCACAGGGCCTAGTGACCTCCCGATATATTACCGGATCCCCTCCCCCACCTCCCTTCATACACCGTGGACTACCAAGCTGGCATGCCCAGGGGCACCTCCCCTAACGACCTTCAAGGACAGAGGAGGGGCACATTGAGCGCACCTGGGCACTGAGGCGACGCCCTCACTCTGGTCCAGCGACATACCGAAGGAGGACCTACGGTGGGTGCTCCCTGGGGCCTTGCCACATCGAGCCAGGGCATCTGACCGGAGTTACTCCGGTACATTGATCTAGGCCTTGGTCCCTGAGTGGGCAGGCGGCTGCCCCAGGGTATACCGGAGTGGATCTTCCACACCTGACGGAGCCCCAACGCGAAGGAGAGCCCTAGCGGCAGGGTGTTGCGAGCCCATAGGGGTTCTACCTTGAGGACCAAGATGGGCAAAGGGGACAAAACCCAGGGCAAACTATTTCACTGCTAGGGTGCAGGAAGCCCGCAAACACTTCGCCCCGTTCAAACGTCAGCTTAGAGATTTGGGGCTGGACTATGCAATGTTATACCCAGCAAAGCTGTGGGTCAATCGGCATGGACACTCACACATATTTACTGACCCGAGAGCCCTGCAGCAGGCTCTTAAGGGGTGAATGAAGGAAAGACAGAGAGACGGAGCCAGCCCTACGCATGGAGAGAACGAAAGCAGCCAGCTTGATGAGCAGGAGTGAAGTCTGCCCTTATATCTGCCCCTCTTGATCACTGATGTCCTGAATCTCTGTAATCGACGACGCCAGTCTGGGGGGCGTTCTTTGAACTGGTCTGCCACCCTATAAGTTGGTCCAAGGGGCGCATGCAGGGGGCCATGAGGCCCACAATGTTCTCCACGTTGATTGAGTCTGTGATTTCTCCGTTACAGACATAAGTATTGTTGTCAAGATATTACGGCTCCGAGAGCATGAATGGTAGTACTGCATGTGGTGGCTCTAGGACATGTGATGGGTGGGGCGAGAGAGGACAGATGAGGGGCCACTTTAGATGGTGCCAAGCATACTTGACTACCGCTAGTGTGAGACTGCACTTGATGCGTAAGATGTGCTACGAAGAGGAGCTGAAATTGAGAGTCTTGTATTTGGTGCTTCTGCACCACACGAGTGCTGTATGGTAACCTTGGCCCTTGCGTGCAAAGCACCTTGTTGACCTCCAGGAGGTCTTTATGTTTGTGGTTGGGGTTGGGCGGGGGTTGGTGGCAATGGGTTCGGCTGGGCCAGGTTGGGGGTGGTCCGCTGTGGGAGGAGGGCGGGGACAGTTCGGGGTTGGGTCTGGAAGGGTGGGGAGGGAGGGCTGATTTTGATTTATGGCACACACAGGGCAAGGTAAACACACACAAGGTTCTACACTACAGGGATCTTAAGATTGGATACTATGACAAGATCTGCTGATCCAGTAATTATCCGATCCCCCGGCATGATTAGGGCCCTCACATGGAATGTTCGGGGGCTTAATGACCATCGTACGGTTAGGAAGGTCTTGAGTTATCTACAGCGTCAGCACATTGACATTGCACTTCTTCAGGAGACCCACCTCCCGGCAACAAGCACAATATTGCTCAGTAGGGGCCTTTAGGGCAGTAGTGCTGTATCAGGATTCACCTCACACGCCAGGGGAGTATTAACCTGGGTCAACCTCAAATCCAACCTTACGCAGACGCTCCTGAGAGCGGACATGGCTGGCTGTTATGTAGTCTCGAGGTGTGCAGGTCTGGGGCTAGACCCTGTAGTGCTCAATGTCTACGGACCAAACTATGACTCCCGTGACTTCTACCAGTCACTTGCGGAGATAGCCAAAGATTACTATGATTTTCACTACTTGTGGGGTGGGGATTTCAACTTAGTGTTGGACCCGACCCTGGACAGATCTTCCAGTCCCCCACGTAAGCCGTCTACGGCTGCACGTACTTTATACAGTGTGATCACCAGCCATGACTTGTAAGATGTGTGGAGATCGAGGCATGCAGAGAAGGGGGAATACGCACATTATTCTGCTTATTATGACATTCATACCAGAATAGATTACTGGCTGGTGTCCTCCTCCATGTTAGGCGAGATACGGGACTGTAAGATCCTGCCACGCACTTTGTCGGATCACTCACCAGTTCTTTTGGCGCTTGAGGCCCCTAGGAGAGCCATCCCGCAGTACACATGGCGATTCCCACCGTACTCCTTACTGGACCCCTTGTTCTCCGGCGAGATTGCGGAAGCTATCGATGTCTTCTTTGACGCCAACATTGGCTCTGTAGATGACTTCCAAGTGGTGTGGGAGGCCTTCAAGGTCTACATACCGGGTATAGTGATGACTAAACATTCAGGGGTTTTCCGAACCATCAGACTCAGACAGCGATTAACAGATTTGGAACTACGGCTGGGGCAGCTGGAGAAACGGCAGCTCAGCCAGTTTGACGCAGAAGTTGCAGACAAGATAAAGACTCTACTTTCTGAATACCATGAGGAAGCTGACAGGGAAGTTAAACATATGGGAAAGTACGCAACAGCGAGGGTGTATGGCGAGTAGGGGAGACCGGGCTCGGTTCTGGCTAGAGTGATGAAGGGAAAGAGGGGGAGACATCAGGTGACCGATATGAGAACTAAGGAGGGTATAGCCCTCACGGACGAGCTGGAAATTGCCCGCCTATTCAGCGCCTTCTACTCTGACTTCTATTCTTCCAAAAGCGATGATTTAGATGATGAAATCCTCGATTATTTGGAACACATAGATCTCCCCATGCTCACCAATACGCATATGGAGTTCCTTATGCTGCCTATTGAGAAGGATGAAATTGTCGAGGCACTGGCTGGTATGCACTCGGGCATCGCCCCCGGGGCAGATGGCCTCACGGTGGGTTGCTATAAAACATTCCGGGACCAGCTGCTCCCGCACCTCTTGATGCTGCTCGACGACATCTGCGTGGAGGGAAAAATGCCGCACTCGATGAGGGAGGCCCTCTTAGTAACCATTCTGAAGCCCGGGAAGGCGCATGATGACTGCAGCTCCTTCAGGCCTCTCTCACTACTAAATGTCGACACCAAGCTGTTTGCCAAAATATTGGCCAATCGACTAGCACTCATGGCGCCATTGCTGGTTGCCCCGGAGCAAGCAGGCTTTATTCCAAGCAGGAACCTTACGTACAATATACGCACGGTTCTAGGCACCATGCAACATGTGCAGCAAGATCGAAAAGCAATCGCTGTATTCCTGGATATGGATAAGGCCTTCGACTCTGTGGAGTGGCCTTTTATGCGCCTGGTGCTGCGCCGCATGGGGCTGGGCCAACCGCTCCTCCAGATGATAGGTGCTCTATTTCACAGACCTCGGGCTAGACTGCGCCTCGGTAACTTAGTCATGGGCTCCTTCCCTATTTGCAGGGGGACGCGTCAGGGGTGCCCACTCTCTCCACTGCTGTATGCACTGGTGGCAGAACCACTAGCCTGCGCACTTAGGGAATACCACGGCAATGAGGGTATATGCTTCCCTACATATAAAATCGTAGTCTCCATGTACGCCGATGACACTTTGCTATACGTACGCGATCCGGAAAACAACCTATCATCAATGATACGAGAGGTAGTGCGCTTCAGTGCCCTCTCGGGCTTAAAAGTAAACTGGACAAAATCCTTGGCCTTTCCCCTTACCCCAGCCACCAGGGAATTTGATATGGAGTACCCACTGCAGTGGTCCACTGACCCTATTGGGTACCTGGGAGTTTGTCTACACACTGACTCTGAGACCTTGTTCCCAGAAAACTACGGCGTTGCCTTTGGTAAGCTAGAAGATGACGTGGAGGCTTGGTGCAGACTCCCGCTTTCTCTCCTCGACCGCATCTCGATCATGAAAATGGTGGTGCTTCCTAGATTCCTGTTCCTGTTGGCCACGATTCCAATGGTTCTGCCTAAAGTTTTCTTCCAGAGACTGACGCAGCTTATGATTAAACTGGCATGGTCGGGCAAACAACCACAAGTGAAGTGGACTACCCTCACATTGCCATAAGCTATGGGCGGCCTAGGCGCCCCAGACATAAAGCTTTATTATAGGGTAGCTCAAGCGGCGCATCTGCACACATGGGTTCACGGTGATGGACGCATCCCCCACGTTTGCATGGAAAGGGTATTTGCTACCCCTCGTTCTCTTCCGGTGACAGTCTTCGGCCCATTGGACCGCAGGACTGGGATCTTGGACTCCATCACTGCCACAAATCACGCGTGGCATAGTCTTTTGAGACTCCGGGGTGGGGTGCTGCTTTACTCAAGAAACAAGAAATTTGAGAAGGGTCAAAGGAGATATATTTAAAGACCTATCATCCCATCTCCAACATCAATCACTTATATACCAAGGAGGATGAGAGGTCTAGAATGGGTGGTGACACAAGAAAACTATGAAACAAGTGGATAGTAGAGTGGCAGTTGGCCGAGATATTCCCATCAAACCACCCTAACTTGGCGGAGTTTCATCATATGGGATATTTGTAGGAACACCCGACTCTACCGCCCAAACTATCAGCTGATGGTGCGGGAGTGGATGAAGATCTTACACTCGTGCCAAACTGTCACTCTTAGAATGGTGATGAAAGTGTACGTGCAGTGCTGTGGTGAAAAAATGTTAAAATTAGCGACTCAGACAGGAACAGGTTTATTAAAGAGAGTCTGAGTGTTAATGTTAAAAACACGCCAGGTAGTTGGAACTAATGACTACACAGCGCCACAGTGTAGTCATTAGTTCCAACTACCTGGCGTGTTTTTAACATTAACACTCAGACTCTCTTTAATAAACCTGTTCCTGTCTGAGTCGCTAATTTTAACATTTTTTCACCACAGCACTGCACGTACACTTTCATCACCATTCTAAGAGTGACAGTTTGGCACGAGTGTAAGATCTTCATCCACTCCCGCACCATCAGCTGATGGTTTGGGCGGTAGAGTCGGGTGTTCCTACAAATATCCCATATGATGAAACTCCGCCAAGTTAGGGTGGTTTGATGGGAATATCTCGGCCAACTGCCACTCTACTATCCACTTGTTTCATAGTTTTCTTGTGTCACCACCCATTCTAGACCTCTCATCCTCCTTGGTATATAAGTGCTGCTTTACTCGCCTATTATGCCGGTGGAATGGGCGCAGTGGCCTCCCCCCATTGCAGAGAAGGGCGTAGTGAAGGCCCTACACAGTCTTAGCATCAAACAAGCAGGGGACCTATTCCAGGACGAGAAGGTCAAAACCTGGGTACAGGTCGCAACGGATTGCGCAAACACCTCCCTGCTTCTGAGATTTCAGTTCCATCGAGTCAGCAGCGCACTTTTGGGATTATTGGGGGACGATATGGCGGAACCGCCAGAAGTCCCTGAACTCTCGTATATTGTTAAAACACAGTCGCCCCGCAAGCTGCTGACCAATCTATACAAAATTGCGATGTCACAAAGGGAACAGCAGTTCACCCCAGCTCGTCTTGCATGGCAAAAAGATCTACAGGTCTCCATAGACGACGACATGTGGCGTTACTGTTGTATGAACACTAAGCGCATTTCTTTAAACGGGAAACATAGGCTGATCCACTTCAAATATCTCAATAGAGTCTACTACACCCCGGAACGGCTCCACAGGTACGGACTTCGTGACTCCGCGGAGTGTGACAGGTACCATGCGTTGCAGGCGGACATCTTTCACATAGCATGGCAGTGTCCGGCAGTGCGGGCATACTGGGTTTCCATTTTCATGAGATAAGCAGGATTGTGGAGGTTGATCTGGCCCTCAACCCAGCGCTGGCGCTGTTAGGATATTCTAGAAAACTGCTGGCTGCTGTCCGAAGATTGGTAGATATGGGGATGCTAATGGCTAGACGAGTGGTTGCGCTTTGCTGGATGAGAGGCCCGGCACCCACCACCAAACGCTGGGCGAATGACATGTTATATTGCTGCACACAGTCTGAGAACTATAGCGAGCTTCTTCCCCCATCGAGCCACCCTAAGAATTTCTGGGGTCTATACCAGAGATACATGGGTAATCCTGCTGCCACGAGCGCCCCTGGGGAGATTAGTGGGGACTGTGCGAGATCTCCTACTCCTTCAGAGAGCCTTGTTCTACTGGGCAAGGCCTCTCCGACTGCACATGATGCCGGGGCCGCCTCTCCTACACTTCTTCACTAGAGGATCGGTCTTGGGGGAACAGTGCGTGATCTGTATGTCTAATTCTACGCTGGGGTTGCAGTGGGCCTGCCACGTCCGCCCCAATAGGGGGTCTGAGGGGTTGGGGAAGGTGGGAGGGTAGGCTACACTAGGGGGGGGGGAGGGGAGTGCCAGGGGTGATATGGTTCTTCGTTGCTGTATGGTCTGCCTATTGTTATGATGTTGCACGCCGCCTGCCCGGATCTGGGTTGTTGGCCCTAAGGCTGTGTTTCGAGTATGGCCGAACTTTGTTAATTGTGGACTTGCCTTGATGCGCACTGTGTGTTAGTTTGGGGGGCGGGGAGGAGTGGGGGAAATATCTGAATAACATGTCTTTTGTTTCTATAAACTCAATAAACAAAGTTAATAAAAAAAACATATTCATTAGTTGATAACGAAGGTCAGTATAGTTTATAGGCTAATCAAGCTGGTTCAGGTACAGATTATAAGGGATGTTGCTGTAACCCTCAGGCAAATACCTGTAATCAATTATGTGCACTATTCTCAGAATGCAAAAGATCTATTCTCCTATTGATAGATCCCAAATTATGTGAACTAGCAGCCCATGAGGCCGATGCATCAGCTGAAGGACTACTTTTCGAAGACCCTTTTGTAAAGGAAGTGGTGCACTTTATAAATACCTTTACATCCCTAAACAAAGCATAGACAGTGCTTAAAAAGGTCTTTCAATCTCACCTTTTCTGTAGGGCTGGTCGAGGCGGGGGCCGCTCTAGCAGCATTTTCTTTTTCCAAGGCTCCATTTGAGCCAATCCAGGCACCACTTTTTAAAATGAAACACTTGCAGAGGGAATCTCCATTTTTCCCTTCTCAAGTGAGAGAATTCAGAGACCAAACCCAATGCAGAACTCCAGCAGAACACCATCAAGTACCAATTTCCCAGGTAAGACTTCTCCCTTTTTCCCATCCAGAATTTGAGGGCAGGATTTACCTTGTTTTACACAATTGGATGTTGATTATACATGGATACTGCAGACAGTCTAAGGTTTTCACTTGGAATTCTATGCAACTCCTTACCAAGCCTCTGTCCCAATTCAACTTCATTTCCCAGTTCCTGAGCAATGATTCATAGATTAAGAGATCAATTCCCTTATTCAGAAGCAGGTGGTTATACTACGTACTCCACACACCAACAGTTTCATAAGCAACATTTTTCTAGTGAACAAAAAAATCAGAGGCTTCTGTCTAGTTATCAATCTTAAAGACTTCATCAATTGGATCCTCTAACGTCATTTCAAGATGGAAGGGACACATTTGGTGAGACAACTTATAAGAAAAGGCAATTTCATGGTCCGTTTCAACTTGAAAGACACCTATCTTTCAGTCCCAATATTCCCACCACACAGTTAATTTCTGCAGTTTGAGTGGAAGAATACCTTTTATGAATTCTGTCCAATGCCCTTTGAACTGTCCTCTGCTGCTTGGGGTTTTACAAAGCTGCTCAAAGCGGTAGTGGAATATCTCAGAGCCAGGGGCATTGAGTTGATAGTCTATCTAGACATCTTCCTGCTAATGTCATAGAGTCCAGATGCTCTCACTCAACACTCGGAGCTAACGCTTTCACTCCTCACAGTCAGGATTTATCATTAAATACAACAAATCAGACTCAATCCAAGTCCAACAGATGAACTTTCTAGCCTTTGCCATAGATTCAGTCACAGCCACCCTAGCTGTTCCAATCCATAAGACTGGAGCAATCCAGAAAGAGATACGCAGAACACTCTTGAAAGAGACTTTGACCCTTTCTTGGTTAGCATGACTAGTTAGGCTCCTGGAGTCTTCTATTCAGGCCATATTTCCCAGCCACCACCACTATTGTGCTCTTCTACATCTCAAGATCTCATATTTTCAAAAGGCCTGTCTTACTCAGACCAAATTCAATTGACCCCAGAAGTACATCAGGAATTACAACGGCGGCTCGATCACATAAACTCATAGAATGGTAAAGCCTCAGTCTGGACATAGTGATTACATCTGATGCCAGCTGCCATGGTTGAGGGGCTTTTTGTGGGAATCTGACCACTGGAGGCAGATGGCCCAAACGTAAATTCCCTTTCACACCAATTGTCTGGAATTGCTCACAGGTTCTTTTGCGATTCGATCTTTCTCCCCCAACACGTTCAGTGTTACATCTTACTCAAGATGGACAGCATTTCAGTGGCCCAATACATCAATTGCCTGTGAGGGACAAGATTGTGTCTTCTGACAGAGATTACCAAGGAATTTTTCCCTACACCATCAGATCCTGGTCATAGCGGTTCACCCAGAATACAGTAGCCAACTGGAATTCTCACTACCTCAAAGATTCCAGTGAGTGGAAACTGGATCCATCCCTTTTTTCCAAGATCATGCAAATGTGGAATCCTTGTCAGACAGATCTCTTTGCATCTTGACTGACCTTTTAGTTACCATCCTTCTTAAGTTAGAGACCAGATCCTTTAGCACAAGTGACGGATGTCTTCTTGCAGACGTGAACTGGGTTGAGCTATGCTTTTTCCCCTTTTTGATGATCCTGTGAGTAGCCCTTCACATCCAGTGACAATCGGTGAATTTGGTTCCGATTATCCCTCCTATGGAGAACCCAGGCTAGGTTCCCTCTTCTTCTGGAGCTGTCTTGTGATTTCCATCTTTTACCACTATGGTTCTCGAATCTCCTCCTGGACCATCTAGGGAGACAACATCCTCTAGTCACATCTCATCAATTGAATCAATTAAGATTGATAGGTTGGAGACGTTCCAGAGATGTTGGCAGGTGCCAGATCTTTCGGAGCAAGCTCTCAGCCTCATTGACAAGGTTTGGGCAGACTTCACTCACAAGAGATATCAAGCAGCTTAGAAAAGATGACCATGTTGATTTTTGGACCTTGATTTGGATTCTGTGACAGCTGATATACTTTATATCACAAGCTTTTTTTAGCTTCCGTTGTATCAGATGTCCTCTCCTACAGGATGGTGAATTCTTATAGATCTACGATTTCCACTAGTCATCTTCCTGTGGCTAACAGACATGATGGAGAAGATCTGTTAGTGTCCAAGCTTTAGAGGGGAATACGTTTATCGCTCTTCCTCAACCTAAATATTCCAATTTCTGAGATGGTTCCTTGATTCTTAAGTTTCTTCCGTCTTAGTCAGAGAATTCCCTTCTATCAAGCAATCAACTGTCTGCCAAGTTAAGCCTTCTTCTTTGCCTGGTTTCCTGTAAATGGGTGATGTTAAAATAAAACATAGATGAGAATACATAATCCAAAACCTCTGTTCCCATCATAGAATCCTCCTCAAAAGGCTGAGGATGGTAATCGCATAATTCCAAAATATAAATTTGTGCCCATGCCACTCAACAAGATTAGGCAAATGAAATCTCCACAGTTAAACTGCATGGGAGGAGGTCTTAATGCAGCACTGACGTGTGACGTGTGCCGAATGATGATGATGATGGCCAAGACACCAGCCTGCTGAAGCCTTATGTGCATGGGCTGATCCCATGGTTGTCATCAAAAGGTGGACAACAGGGACATAGCAGCAGCCCATTGCTGCTCGCCCTTCCTACCCATGCCATGATCCCCTCAAACTTTCACCGGATTAAAGGAACTCTACTACTTTTCCCACGCAAGCCTTCCCCTCCTCTCAGCACACTTATATCTTTGCTGCACAGCGTTCTCGCTTTAATTAAAATGTTAGTCTGCTTGTGTGTACAAATACTCTTTTTACGTCTTCCACTTTGTTCTCAATATCTATCAGTGCAGTTATTTTTTGATTAAGCCAAGGTGCTCTATAAAAATATTTGTTTCTCTCTTCAACAACCCACTCGTCTCCTGGACTTCTGTCACCACTTCTCCTGCCAACTCTTGCCTGTGCTGCTTGTGAATATTCCCCCCCCCCTCCTGCCTCCAGAAACCCTTTTGTCTTTATCTTCACTTCAGTCTTTCATATGTTCTCATGTCATAACTCCTCTTAGAATGCACCTGCGGCCTCTCGTGATCTGCCCGCCCACTCCTTGTAAACAGCCGCTCGTCTGCGCCTCTTTCATGCATGCAATTAGGTCTGAAAGATTCCATTAATGGACGGAAAGCACTTTGGGTAAAACGTTATTTACATGTGCTATGATAAAAGGCGCCCACCACACAATTTGCACTCTAGTTTACTGTTTGAGCCCACTCACTTTATCCAGTCGGGAGAGTTTTTCTCTCCTTTGTTGAAGACGTTGTTTTGTCATGGGGACCGTCGGCGACATGGATAGAATGAAGGTACACAATTGTTCGCGTTTTGGGGCACATTGCCACCTAGAGTCATTTAGCCAAACCTGATTTTTTGACCTCCAGCAGTACACTTCGGGGTACCGAGTACATTTTGTTAAGAACTCTGCATCACTGATTTGCATTGGTGCTTTATCAGTATTTATTCAATTGTAGCCTGCTGCCAGAAAATGCCACTTCACAGCACTACTTAGGTCATCGGACTGAGTGCAGGTAAACAGTGCCTTCACTAATGTTTGGTCGGAGCACGTCTCAGTGTTGGCTGCTGCAGGGGCACCGTCGAGAGAGGTCGGTCTGCTTGGTCTGCATTAGATAGAAGCCTTCTATTGAGGTGAATGCTGCCAATGCGGTGGGTTTTAGGTTGACACTTGTTATTTGAGGGGTTTGGTCCCAAGATCTGCGTGGCATGTTCATGTTCTGCCACCCTTGTTGTAAAGGAGAGTTTCAGGGCTAAAGATGCTGCGAGCTTGCTCCATAGAGGGACATTGATGGATTTAATGTTTCAGCCGGCATGTTTCTGCTGTCTAGTTGGGCTCAAACACGTGGTCAGGTTGTGGAGGCACTGGGAAAATTCTTGAATTCAGAGCTTGTCCAGAAGTGGACAATACTACGTTTGCATCGAACGTTTTAAAGATAACTTGGCAGGAAGCTCTGTATTTTGCCATCGATTAGCCTGGTTTTGATTGTACCAGCCCGCCAGCTATGACATCATCGCAGCTTACAACCTATCGCACTAACAAGCTCCAAGTGGGTCAAAAAGCAAACATGGCTGAACCCTGAACATCTTGAGAGAAGTTTGTCTTTGCAGATAAAACCCTGATTGCCCTGTGCAGTTGTGGGCATGGTTAAGATAGATCAGCAAACTAAATCCATTGACAATCTGAAAAGGGAAGCCCGTGTTAGAATTTTGGGCACACTCCAGTGCTCAAAGAGGATTCTCTTACTACAGTGGTAAATTGTTTTGCAATCTGTTGGAACTCCAAAGTGAAGGAATCAGCCAGAGGTGTGTGAAGATTAGAAGCTGCCGTCAATCCAAAGGGAAGTGACCCCCAAAATTTGGGGTTCCATGATGCCCTCCCTGTCATCAGCAGGCATCCACCACATTGGACGTCAATTCACCAAAATGCCAGAGGTAGCGGAAGGTACTTCACATGCCCCTTGACCTTCACTCACACATACATATGCTTGTACATACACTCACATTCACACATACACACACACTCTGCCTACACATGCACACACATACACACACTGTCTTACATAAACACACTCAAATGGCAAGCACGCACACAACATACATACATTTAAAAGCATTTTTTTTTTACTTACCTCAGCTGCCTGGGAAAGTCATATTTCCGCTATTTGCAAATAATGTAATGTTATTCACTACTAATATAATAAGAAATGGACAAAAAAAAACGAGGAGAGTGAAGCCCCCAATCACATCCATAAGGACGAGCTGCTTCTGTTCCTGCCACTGATTTTGCCACTGCTGACGCTAGGGGTTGCAAAGGCAGTGCAAGGGGTCACGAGGGGAATGGCAGGGGCGCAGGAGCGACCCCTAGTGAGCCTTAAATGATGTCCGTGTCGACCACTGGGTGCAGCAGGTGGCTCTATACAAAAAGCTCCGCTGCATGGTGGTCAGCTTCTGTATAAGTTCCGATTGTATCTCCAGAAAAAGAGAGATGATGGAGATTAACCCCTCCTCTGCGCCGAACGTTCCGCGCCGGTGCGGAACGTTCTATTGCGCGGTCGGGCCGGAACGGTCAGCAGACGTGCGCAACACTACCGAGGTAGTGCACGCGACGTCCGCTGAACGTGCCCCGCACGGAAAGGGTTAAAAGACTGTTGCTCAGATTTCAGTTGGTTTCCCTGGTGGAATGAAAGTTACTCTTCAGGATGAGAAACATGTATTCTTGCAGGTGAAGGAAGACCAAGACAGAAGTCCTTTTTAGGTCAAACCTGGGCAGCGCATGTGCTGCTCGGTGAGCCATGTTGTATTGAGCTATGGATTAGAAGCTTCGCCCACTCTCCGCCCATATTTTTCATTGGCTTGTGTCGTTTTCCTTTGTAAACGCTGGCTTCTGATTCCTTAATCACCTTGTTTGTCCCTTCTTAGTACCGCCTTGTCTTTATTTGAAAACTCCCATGGCGACAAGAGCCTTTTACTTCGGTTGCAACACAGAATGTTTATTTTTATCTGTAAGCACTAGTTTCTTTAATGAGTTTCTGGTCCTCCAGGCACTACATGCAGCGCACCATGCACACTTTCACTTTCAAAGCAGCCCGGGACAATGTTTGTTGTGATCATGTTTGAACAACAATTAGACCCATTAGTGAAACCCAAAAAGCCGAAACAGCATGCTGCACGAAGTACTGCTTTTGTCAGGCAGTAGTTTCATCTGCTTCTTGCCCCCTCGAACTTTCTAAGGCTCGACGAGGAGCCTGGTGACGGGCAAATGTCTCCTGTGCAGGGCCGGCAGTTTGTTGCTCACGAGGCCCCTCTGCGGACTCCCTCGATGGTCTTGTTCATTGTATCTTATTGGGATTTTAATAGGCTAAGACACAGACATGGTGATTGTTTTTATGTCTGCTATATCAGGACGTGCCTATGACTTCCAATATCCTGGATATATTTATAGCGCTTTCATCCTCTGTGTGTTTATAATGCTTTTTACAGATTGGATATGTTCATTCTCACCTTCCTCTGGCAGCTCTTATGTTTGCTCGAGGTTGGTTGCCCAAGATCACATATCGAGTGTGGGAGCGCCAGCGTTTTATCGCCTTCCCAGCTGCAACCTCTTCTTGTGAATTAAGGGGCAGATTTACAAGCCCCTTGTGCCCCTTCTATGCCGCCGTTGCGTCACTTTTGTGATGCAGTGGTGGCGCAAAAGATGCGCCATGGTGCGGGGTACTTATAACGTGCTGGGAGATGCGTCACATTGTAAAGCCCTGCGCCAGAAGGAGGCGTTCCTACGCAGGGAGGGCGTGCCAGCACAGGAACGCCTCCTAAAAGTGGCTGAGTGAAATCTACAAGATTTCCCTCAGTCACTTTTGGGTCCATGCTGCGTCAAATCCCTGCGCCTGCTTGAAGCAGGCGTAAGGACTGACGCAGCATTGTAAGAATAGGGCCTCCCAGAGCATTGCTGGAGCTGCGTTGCGCCGCTTTTACGACACAGATGCGTCACACCTCTGTGCCATTTTTGCCCCATGGTGTGCCGCATTGTAAATGCGGTGCATCCATGGTGGCGGAGGCATGGCGAACAATAACTAACACATCCCTGCTGATATGCAGGGATGCACCAGTTATTGTAAATCTGCCCCTACGTTCTCGCTCTTTCCAGAAGCTGCTCATATTCTCGAGTTGGGAGAGAGCAGGGCCAGCAGCTCATGGAGGATCTTGATGGCTTTAGGGTGTAGGACGAGAGGGGTCTGTTTTTATTTTAAAATCTATTGTTTGGAGCAGACACCTGTGGCACCTTTACAAGCCAGACTCAAGCCATGCAGACTCCAGTCGCCCGCAGCAGTCTCTGAGACGAAGCTGGCTCCCTGTGGCGCTTGCAAAGAACATATCCTTGGAAAGCACTTATAAATCTATACAGCAGATGGTGCACTGCACGTGTTACTGCAGACAAAGAGGGGTGTAATCCACACTACACACTGAGAACAGCATGTTGTAGGAGAACTAATCTGGATTCTGGAACAAAAACGGGAGTAACCGTAACCGAGTAAGAGCTGTCCTATGCACTCCCAAGCCACCGGCCTTCAAAAAAACATAAAACAATAACCGTTTGTGTGAGTGTGCCACCGTGGCACAATGTTTTAATATGTTCGCTGTCTCCTTCTCCCTGGTGTTTCACTTTCATCACTTCTACCTGGAAAAAACGTTTTTTTCTTCGTATTTAATGAATGTGGTCCAACTCTGTCCTCAACACACAATGGGTGGTCGAAATTCCCAAAATGTGACAGCGTTGTAGCTATGACCTCCTCAAAGTTCAGCGGAAGTATGTTCACCTTATTGAGTATAATATAAGCCAGGGCCAGGAGCCTCTGTGCAAGTCAGTTGTTACTAGAGGCCTTCTCCAATCACCGAGTACACTTCCTTTGTGTCTTCTTCTACATACGGTTGTTCTCAGTGTGTATGGTTGGCACTTTAAGACAGGCTGATTCCCTGCCAGCGAAACAGTTAATTACACACCTGGATGTGTTTCCCAATGGTGTTTTAGGACTAGAAAAGTGATTCCCTTATTCCAAAGATGGTTGGCCAGGGTACTATGCCTCGTGATGGGGACAGCAGAGAGGCTTGGGGAAACGGTGGGTATGATACAATCTGTGTAGGTAGGGCACTTGACTAAGCACAGTGATTGCCTGTCTTGTTTATTCCCTCACCCCCAGAGTCTTTACCCAACTGCTATATACAGTTCAAGAAAATGGGTAACAGTTAAACAAGAGCGCACAGCAAATATAGGTGAGTAATATGTCCAAAGTCTGAAAATAGTGCTCCAGGAAGATGGGGTTGGTTACCACACCCAATATCCAACCACCCTCTGGTGATCTTAAATTGCAACAATGATTCCTCCAAGCACTTGCACTAAAAATAAAGTCCTCCAATTGTATTTCCAGTTGTCTGTGTCCAATTTTTTATTTTCTTATTTTCTCCAACAAATTCAAAGCCCATACATTAAGGGCAGCGCAGCCATCACGTGTTTCGTCTGGTCAGTTATTGACTTAAAGACTTCTTCTGGGCAATCTTGTGAGCGTGCAGTCATACCATGCCGTTTAATTCTGGTCATTAAAGCACCGCAGTTTAATTCTCATTGAACATATATGCCATTCATCATAACTCCTTCATAGCCTTGCAAATAATTAATCCGTATCCTCTATGACATAGTCCTACTTAAGTAGGACTATGTCATAGAGGATACGGATGAATTATTTTAATGACCAGAATATACAATTGGAGGACTTTATTTTTACTACATGTGCTCGGAGGAATCATTGTTGCTATATATAGTTGTTAAGCTGTGAGTCTTCTGCATCAATGCATTACTTTAATTATTGCGTTATCCATGAATGTGCTGGTTGGTACATGCTGGTTGGTACATGACTGATGCCTACTTTTGTATACCACCCTCTTCAATTCTCCACTGCTTTATTTGATAACTTCAAATAAATCTCAGTTGTACAGCGCTTTCTTACCCTCATGGTTTTATTCGGCGCTACTGCAAAAACTATTAACTAAAAATAAAACAACATGAGGGTACATAAGTAGATACGTCGAGGAGCCCACACCCACTTATTAAAGCTGTTCCACTAGAAACCAGAGCAACATGGATGTCACATTTCCTATTTCCCTCTTTTATGATGGTTAACCCACACAAAACAGAGTGGAAGGAGCTAGCGGAAAAGGTCCCTGCTGCTCAGAACTTGGCCGGCAGAAGTTGCATCAGTAGTCACGTGGGCAGCATGACTCCTGGGACTATCGCAGCACCCAAGGAACAAATTTCAACCCAGAACGCAAAGGCGCCAACTTAGGAGAAAAGGCCGTAACAAAAACCCTTCCACGAGCCTCACAAAAGTCTACCCTCTCTTCTCACTAAAAGTATTACAGCACTTGGCGCCAGCACCAGCGCACGATACTTCAGTATATGTCCCTGTAACAGACGGAAGAATTGACCAGCAAACGATATCCACTTCAGGGAACACAACTAAAAGAAGGACACGGCCCAAACAGGAAAACCATCTTCTGGGGAAGTCCCATCCAGCAGCCTAATAGTCATTCAAGGCAACAGTAAAATTAAAGTCGGACAGGAAAGGTATGACAGCACAACTAGCCAACACCAACAAACAACTGAGAAAAAGGAACTCATTTCCTTGCACTGTTCAAACCAGGTGTTGGCGGCACCTTAAAACTCGCCCAAGTGGCTCCCTCAGGATTCAAACTTCAAAATATCAATCACGCCAACGGATCCTCCATTGGATAGGACTACTCTGGGTTCAACCCAGGCCTTAGGAGCAGGAAACTATACTAAGGAGACAACATGTAAAGTAATCAACGGGGTACAGGGACTGTGCAACAAGCCAACCATACTTGCTGGGCACCCGGGTCCTCTCGCAGTAGAAAGCCCAAACAGAAACCCACACTGTAAGCCAGAAGCATGCAGAGGTGCAAGGTGTATAGATCTGCCTCCTCCGGATAATCGCAGTGGGCAAATTCATCAGCCTACAAACAGTGTCGGTGATAATCAATTGGGGACAAACTCTGTACTAGCCTCTCCAACCAATCAAGACAGGGGTTTCACCATTATACCTTTTACACCCGAATACGATTCGAAAGGTCCGCTTGACATACTGAACAGAAGGAATATCCTTCTACTCTTAAATGCTATACCAACACTAAAAGGCATCAGCTCAACGGACCTTCTCTCAATAGAGTTTATAAAGTTGGACAAAGCACAAGGCGGGGAATGCACCAAAGCGACTTCGAGATCCACTTATCTTGCAAATAAAATTCAGGAAGAACAAGAAACCTTCAAAGCGTGGGGGATACAATCTTCTATGTATTACAACATAGGATATCCACTCCCCTTCCTTGATAGATCACAGGATGGATTGCCCTGTCATAAAGCCAAAGCAGCATCGGTGCTCAGGAGAGCCCTAGGACAGTCACCTCAGAGCAAAGAGGCATTGAACCAACAATGGACTACTCCACATCAGCCACGGCCGGTAGTAAGTGTAACTGCAGGGCGGTGACGTGGGGCGGGGGAGGGGCAGGGTGGGGGGTAGTAATGTATGGATTACGGACTTTAACAGGTAAGTAAACATATAAATAGATAAAACGAATTTTGTTGTGTGCACTGCATCACCAAATATATATATATATATATATATATATATATATATATATATATATATATATATATATATATATATATATATATATATATATTTAAACCTAAAACGGAAAAAACATGAATGAAAAAGCTTACTCGAACATCTTCCTTGACAAATGAGTTCACACACCACCTCATTCTGTCTGGTGACTTTAACCAACATCTCCTAGGCAATATTCAAAATGAAGACATTCAGGTCCAGTCTTTTCTCTGGAATATTCCAATGCAAACTCACAGTGACCAAAGTAGAACCCTCAAATGCAATTTAGAGCACATTGGCCTAGGGTGCTAAATGGAAGATTTCCTGATGACTCTCCACCGTCTGCATCCTTTGCCATGGGACACTTGATCTCCACAATCGACTATACCTTCGCATTTCTCTCATTTTTTCAACACATTTCAAGCTACGCCCAGGAGACAAAGGGGACAATGACCATCGGCCCCAGGAGGTTCTAATCCAAGCACTCCCAAGGTGTGCACCATTGTGGCCCCCTTGACCGAGTTGACGTCCAAAAAGCAGCCACGCAAGGTGATCTGGACGGCTGCTTGCCAGGAGGCATTTGAAACACTGAAGCACGCGATGTGCACAGCTCCGGTGCTGGCCACTCCGGACTTCCAAAAAGAATTCATCGTGCAGACAGATGCCTCAGAGCATGGCGTAGGCGCCGTGCTGTCGCAACTCAACGAAGATGGCCAAGACCAACCTGTGGCCTTCATCTCCAGAAGACTCCTCCCTCGGAAACAGCAATGGAGTACCATCGAGCAAAAAGCCTTCGCTGTGGTCTGGTTCTTGAAGAAGTTGAGGCCATACCTTTTTGGCTCTCACTTCCTAGTTCAAACCGACCACCGACCCCTTCGCTGGCTCATGCAGATGAGAGGCGAAAATCCCAAGTTGCTAAGGTGGTCCATTTCCCTCCAAGGGATGGACTTTAGGGTGGAACATCGGCCCGGAGCTGACCACGCCAATGCTGACGGTCTCTCCCGGTTATTCCGCCTTAGCGACGAGAACTCCCTAGAGGTTGGGTAATTCTCCCCTCTTTCGTCTGGGGGGGACGCATGTTAGACCTGTCAGCCCTAGGGTGGTCTTTCCCTACTTTTTCCACCCTTGCCTCATTTTTCCCATCTTCTTTTTGTTGGCCCTTAGGTCTTCGGGCACCTTTTCATGGCTAATCCATGTTAGGGTGCAGGTGCTCTCTACTCTAAACATGGCTGCCACTGGCCCCTGCTACTGCAGCGTGGTCTTTTAGTGTAGCACCCTAGTTGCCAGGAGCTGGCTGGGACCCCATACAATGTTGCAATGCCAGCCTCCCATCCCCTGTCCATAGGTAGAGTGGGGAAGCTCCTGGAACCTTCCAGAAGAAAGGCGGAGCTGGTTTTTGCCGCCTTAGAGAATGGTCACCTGACCTGGGCATACTTAAGCAAGGGAGGGAACTCTTTCCAGTCAGTTGGGGCATCCCTGACCTGGGGAACCCAAGCAGGAGATTTAGGCGGGAGGGCCTAGTTAGGAACTTATGCCACTGGGAGTGACAGGATTTAGGTGCTGCCTCTAAGCTGAGTGAGATATCCTAGACTAGCCCCCTGATCTGGCCCAGCGGTAGGGAACCCCAGGGTCCATCTGCAGTGACTGAGGAAAACTCATCCAGTCTCCAACTCAGAACCCCCCCACCTTCTTCAAGAAACCATCACTTAAGGGCGCAGAACCATCCAAGCGCCAAGAAGACTACTTGCCTGTGACCAAAAACTGCTGGGGGATCGACCTGGTACTGGACTGTGCTGCCCTGCGCACGCCCTGCCTTCATCTGGGCCCATCTGGCCCTACCTGTCTCCCCTTGACTGACTTGCTTTGCATCCCCACCTGCCCGCAGTCCCTGAGGAATTGGTTGGAAAACGCTATAACCTGCTCCCCTGTCCAGCGCTGTATCTGTGCCTGACCCTGCCCCAGCGCTGTATCTGTGACTGACCCTGCCCCCGTAGAGCTGTATCTGTCTAAATTCCCAGCGCTGACGGAAACTGCCCCCTGGGTGCCACACACACCAAGCGCCATCGTGCCCCTGAGAAGCGCTGACTGAAAATGCCCCCGTAGCGCTGTGAGGCCCGAGTGTACAGCTGTACTCACCGTCGCAGCTTCGGACGTCTGTGTGGTGACCTTCTCCGGGCGGCCCTCGGTGCCAGAAGAGGGCCGGCGCCGTGTTGCTGCAGGCCGTGCCCGACCCGAGTGTGTGTGTCGGCCTTGCGGCGTCCCCCGGTGTCAGGGGAGGGCCGCCGAGATTCCTGTCAGGCCGCGCTGGGCCTGACAGGCCTTAAAGCCAGTATCTGCCCCACGTGACGGGGGCGCGTCAAGCCCCGCCCCCGCCATTGCAGCTATCCCATTGGGCCTCTTCTCCAGCTCCTCGCCGGCCGCGCTGTGATTGGCGGCCGGCGCACGACAACCTTCAGTTCAGGCCTGCTATTGGCCCCCGGCCCGTGGAAAACGCTGAGAAGCCGGAGCCAGACCAGGACTGCCGGGAGGCCCCCAGGAAAAGCGTGGGAGCAGCGTGGGCCTCCCCAAGGAGAGAAGGAGCCCTCCCCACCTTCAGGAACCATCGCAAGGGGCCGACGCGGCCCGAAGAACCAAGGTAAAGCTCTAGGGGAGGGCGGAGGACCTGTATCAACGCGGGGCTTCCCAGGAGTGAGCCGGAGGCCCCGAGTCCGCCCCTCCCCCAAAGGGGAAAACTGAGACTGGGCCCCGTTAGCCCCCACGAGCCTCGAGAGACTGTGAGGCCTTACTTAAGCGTCTTAGTGACTTGGGCCCATTGACTGGGTATGCCTGCGGGCCAGGTTCATCCCCGACTTAACTAGCCACGCCTGATTAACTGTTGAGGCCCGAATTGAAAACAAGGTTAACCACCTCCTTGACTGTCTTATGCCTGTCAATTGAGATGCGGGTGTATGCCTTGCACTGAATTTCTTACAGGGGCGGGCATCTTTGAACCCGGATGGGGTTGTGTCATGATACTTATTGATTTACCCCATTACTATTTTGATGACCTTATTGTTGATAGTGAACTATTGGTATTTACAAGAGGTTAGTCCATGGTTGATGAACGTACCCCCCTTAGCCTGCTGAAGAGTATAATGCGACAGGCTGTGTTATGCGATGTTTCACTGCTTTAATGACAATTCTTTAATGGAATGTTTTACTGAAAAGTGCTTGAATGAAATGCTTTACCACTTTAAAGAAAATGCATAATGAAATGCTTACATGAAATGCTTTAAGAAATACTGATGAATTAATTGTCCTGTCTTTAATCCTATATAAAGGATCTTGATTTTCAATCACAAAATACCCACTTCTTGTCTCAGTGGATGAGTGTGTTGAGTAGCTGCTTTACACGTAAGCCCCTGGCTGCCTTCCTACTCGAGCCAAGCTACCCCCCGGAGAACTGGTGGTCCCAGTTCTTACAAGGAGGCACATGTACTTTCTGGATGTGATATTATGTCAAAAAAGTATTGTAACTTAGCCAGTATGTCACTTGTCAACACAGTGAAATGTGTATATAAATGTTTCCTGTGGTAAGCATGTATTCCTGAATCAGACTGCATGACTCAGTATATAGGAAATGTATAGCTCTTCAATACCTGGTGGCACAGCACTCAGGCTAATGTGCTGCATGGATAAACACTTATAAAGTCCCATCGGCGAGATCTATTGGCTATGCCAATACTTGTTCATCTATGCTCCCTTGGTCTGGAAAACATCCCCATATCCATCAATACTGCCCCAAAGCTGCTCCAAATTAGGAAAGAGTTGATGATGCACCTCTTTAAAGAACACTACATCACGATGCAGTATCCATCCACAACCCAGTTTCCTTTCCTCTTACTCGATTTTATGTTCGTCTTTGACCATTTTCACTGCTCCACTGTCATTTTTGGACAAATATGGAACTAAACATTACACCTACGGTTGTATAATTATCTAGACACCTCAGAGGGTTAATGGGATTGTAAAATATGTTTATTTAGCCAATTATTGAATATTAATACATGAATACATTTTGGCATTTTTGGGGTGCTTAATCTCACAAAACAAGTGTATATCAATGGTATTGATAAATATATCTTATAGTTCCCTCCTTTATTCTCCCAGAGCATTCACAGTCTTTGCATATGGATTGATGACAATCTGTCTCTTGGGGAACAGTTGGCCAAAGTTGCCAGATACTGCTTCTTCCAGCTGAAGAGTGCTTCACATTCTTCAATATATTGATAGGCATTGTCCCTGCCCTTGTTCATTCATGACTGTACTATGGTATTTATTTTATTATTTGAAAATTTTTCTCTAGCGCGAACAGGACCCATGAGGGCATCAGAGCGCTTTACAGTAAGAGGAGAACATTGATCAATAAAACATTTAAAACATGGTTAAGGTACATACAGTGTAGCAGAAAAACAACTAGCAATACAGAGGAGAGAGTTCATTATTAAGAGTTTGACTTTTTTCTTGAAGGAGATACTGGTGTAGTGTAGTTCCTATCTTCCCAATAGGCTCTGCGCATTGGAATAATACCTACAGCAGTAAAGGCCTAGGCCAGACGTTAACTAGGTCTACTACTGTCGATACTAGACTTAAAGTTTTGGGTTTGCCAGCTTAGCTCAGAGTTCGCTAGAAACTTTCTCGAATGTTCAAGGAGGAATTAACTTCCCTGATTAGACAAGAAGGGATTTCGTTTCTGACAACCATAGAACATGACAACTTTGCTCTCCCCTAATCAAGAGTCAATCTCGAGAGTCGTGTGAACAAAAGGCAATTTATTTTACTCAGTCAGTACGTGCATTCTTAGTCTCATCAGATTGTAGAGAAAAGGAAGAGACGGGCGTATTCAATAAAAAGGTGGTATTTATTGATCAGTCTCTTTTCTCGTACAAGAGAAATGGATCGATATTATTGCAATACTTATAGTTAAGTAAAGTGCATACATTAAAAGCAATAGTATAAAATAATACTGTAAAAACATTGATATGGTTTCTAAGCCATAAGATGTTTTAAAATGAATAAAATATATTACATACACATGTACATTTGACTAAACGTACTCAACTGGTATTTCTAGATACGCCTACCCCGTGTACCTGACCTAAGTCTAATACGTGGGCGGGAATAGAAAGTTACAGTTTAAGTTAAGTTTGTTTTTGCCAAGTGAATAACTAAAGAATTCTCTGTGAGGGGTTATTCAGTTCTGTACCTGGAAGTTAGGATGAATGAGGAATGGTATCTCTCTCTCTGGTCTCGATATTCCAGGCGGCCTGCGAGGGCTGCCCAGAAACGCCGGTGCTGGATTCTCGGCAGGAGAAAGCAGCGCGTCTCAGCGCGTCAGGAAGGCGGGGCTGCTGCCAGCGGGGTCTGCTCTGCTCTCGGCTTCGGCAAGTATGGCTGCTCCGTCTCGTCACCACGCGTGTGTTTGCATATGGCAAGATCGGTAATATTTATACCTTTAAGGTGCCGAGATTGACGTAAGGATGGACATAGATACGTCAATAAAGATGTCATACGACTTGCTCGTTAGCACATTCTTTTACTAAAGTTCTCGGTGAAATCAAAACAATGGCCGCAGGGTTTTGCCCAGGTTGTCATAGGTTTGATTTGTTATGAGAACTCCGTATGCCTTATCAGGGGCTGGAGGAATATTGCTTGTCTAATTAGATCGCAAGCGTTATGACCTAATCAGATAACACGTTCCTGTGCCGTAGTGTGACTGCGTCAGATAACGGTATCTGCATCATGGGGGTTTTCTGCCTCATGGGCTGACTGCTAGTTAACTTGTTGGTTTGTTTAACTAGAATAGGGTCAGGAATATGGGGATCGATTCAGAACCGATAGGAATACATGACACCCACTCCACGCTAACTATGGACATATTTACTAATCTAGGCATAGTATAACATAGTACAACATACTATAGAGTAGTGTGTATACCTTACCACCCCAAAATACATAAATGCATTTTGAAATTTTCAAATATACTGGAAAAAATTGCAGACATATATATATGGTATGCACTCAAGCTGTAGAAAAATGCCAAAGTAATCGCATTTGTATACATTATTGCTTATTTGGTATATGAGAATTACACATGAAATGATGTCTTACAGAAAAAAGTTTCGAGACCATTCCATCACAGAATAAAATATCTTTATGAACATGCCAGCGGGCAGCTAATGTCTATAAGCTATCAAAAAATTTTTAGAAACCTTAGTTCTCTAAGAATAGTTCTTACTTTAAGCAGAAGATAGTGTCCCGAAAAATATTCAAAAATATTTGGGGCTGCTGGAAAAACTGCTGTCCGTGAACTGGAGCGAAAATGTTCATGTGACTTTATTTTTAAAGTTGAAGGCCGAATTCAGGGAACGCCGTGTGCGAGCTTGCTCAAAAGTCTCTATTGCTGTTCGGGTGAGAACATCATATCATTTAGGCTTTCGAAAAAACTGTCAACAGCTTCCTGGGAAAGTTCCACTAACTGGGAAATAGGTGTAATCATGCATTCTTGCGCATGATTGTCTCCATTGACATTCTGATTTGCATTACTGACAGAAGGTCGTACCTGTTCGATGCTGCTTTCATCTTGAACTTCACTACCCATCAATCGTAGTGGTGAAGCTTCCACGAATGCCGTCATCAGGATTGGTAGCCTTTGAGGGCAGCACAAAGCATGAACCTTGATCGGGCTCAACAATGTTTCTGCATCCATCGGCGCATCCGATTGTAGCGTCAGACAGGTGTCTAACACGCATTCTTCTCCGCATAGCAGACACCTCAATACAGGTAAAACACATCTTTGCCACATTGGTCGAAATGATAGAAACCAAGTCATGTTCAGGTCTCTAAGCCGGGAGAGTCCCAGGATTTTTGATATCCGGTCCCGGTATCCAATGGCTAGGATTGTTTCTTCCCTTGTCGCAAGAGTTTTGTCTGTGACATGGGTTGCCATAGCGAAAAATAAGGACTAAGAATAGGATTCCTGCAATTAGTCCCAGGATCAGGGGAAGTCCGCCAAAAATCGAATGGACGAAATCTGGAAAAATACCCAGTATGGCTTTGAATGGTGTTAATGCCATCGAAAATACTGTCTTAAATACTTTTGAGACCCCATTGGTATCAGAAATATTTAAGATTTCACTTAGGATTTCCGCGAAATGTACGGGGGAATTAGTTGATAATAATGTATGTATCTCTGCAGTCGTCCTTGCGACTTGTAGATCATACGTTTCTTTTGATGACGAGAGCCTGGTAGGCGTCTGAAGAAGGACGGTTTTCATTCTGCTTAAAGTATCTATTCGAATAGAAGTAATTTTCAAATCGGGCCATGCCCTTGCCTCCCTGTCTGGGAAGGAGCTGGGGAACAATGAGCGTCCACAGCACTTGACCTTCGCAGTCGTAGTAACTAGATAAGGAGTCCCGGGCATAAGACTACAACATCTGCGGTCTACAATAAGAATGTAACTCCCATTATAGAGTCTTTGAAAGAATGGTTCTATTTCAGTTGCAGGTGCGCCTTGCTGGTGACATGAAAGGTTGTATGAATTCCCTTCACAGGCTCCATGCAAACTAATTCCGTTACACAGAAGCGTGCCGCCTAGTGACATCGCACAATTGTTGCCACTAAGAAACACTTTCTGTCCTTTATTACTGACACATGCATGTGAATAGGGCAGGTTCCAAGTTGTTTTAAGGTACCCCTTTCCCAATTTCTCGTACATGCCAGCCTGTATATATTTTTGGCAGTATTGAAACCTGAAGGTTGAGATAGGAATATTTATGATTCCGTGTATTATCCATTCACTGACAGGTCGTTCTGACATTGTCATTGGTAATCTTTCTAGTTTTTCAATGCTCAAGATTGTATAATCAGCACCCTTTTGCGCCATACCGATTTGTCTATCAGTAAGGTTAAAGATTTGGAATAGTGACGTTGTGTTGATTAAACGCCAAGGCACATTGCCTGAACGCAGATTTTGTAACGTCCAGCCTAGCTGTACAATAGAACGCAATTGTGACTGACCATGTTGTAATAACAGTAAGTCTTGCGATAATATATCGATTGCTGAAGACACAATGCTGTCCAATGAAAAAATTCTGGAGGACAGAGTCATTAACCCATTGTCCACTACAGAAAGTGATTTTTCCAAATTAATACGGTCAATTTCCCGTATTCTTTCTGCTGTTTCAATTTGATTAACCTTCCAGGCCTCATTGTATGCGGCATATACAGAGGCTGCTATGAAACGCTTTTGACGCTGTTTGCGTGGTCCCAAAGTGAAATCACGCAAGTCAGCACCATCAGTAAGTAAAGTTAGGTGTTGCTTAATTTCTGCCAGTGTGGAAGTTTGTAGCCATTGAAGGCATAATTTGCCCACACTGTAGGTGGTTATTATCCCTGGGTGATGTCTTTGAGGATATCTAGAGTCTGGCCTGGTCATTTTGAACCCCTGTGTTTTGTTCAGGAATCTGTCTTGACAGTTATTAGTATCTGTGGGCCAGATCAACCACTGTTTCCAATCAGGATGTGTTCTGTTTTGGTTTAATATATGGTTTACGTCTATTTCTTCATCTGTATCAGAGCTATTGCTAAACATTGTTGGCTTTGGAATAGACGGTTTATTTAAATCTTTGATTTTGGCTAAGCCAAGACAGGTGGTTTGTTGAACAGTGTCATTTAAAAATATCATTTGTTCTGGGATCATGCAGGCTCTAAACAAAGCTTCTATACCCTGTACTTGCCATTCTTTTGTACCCCAAACACTTTTCAATTCAACATTTTTGTCCCAATATTCAAATCCAAAAGTATTCATTTGTTCAAAAATTTGAACCAATTTTGTGTTGGTTATCATGGTCTTGGTTCCTGTCTTGTTTGACAATTTAAAATAAAATGTTTCAGCATTACTAGTGTTAAAACCTGAAAAATATGAATATTTGTCGTAAACGGTTCTTGAGCTCCCTTTTGGAGGTGTTGCACAATGTTCCCATTGATTATAATTTAAAACATTTCTAGGTTGTGCAGATCTATGTAAAAAATGGTTACCATAGTGGTTATAGCAATACATACTATCATAATTTGTAGAACCCTGCAAATAATCATGTTTGGTAAATTTAGCAGACATTACTAAGTCAGAAATCATATTATTAATGCTTTCGAAGTCCCAATCATCAGCAAATGAGTTTGGTTTTGCAAAGTCACTCAATGAGATCTTAATTTGGTGTGGATATTTCAGGATCTCGACCGGACCATAAATTTCATAGTCAGTGTTGTCCCAGGCTACCCCACCAGGTATCGGATTGGCTGTGAAGTTGGCTGAAGAAAGTTCTCTTTTCTCGACGTGTGAAGATGTGTGTGGTTTGAGGATCAAGTTGATGTTCTGACTTGCTGTGTCCATTTTAGCATATTTTCCCTCAATGAAGCGTCCCAAAGTAAGTACCATGATGAGCCAAAGTATGAGGATAAATGCACCAAAACCCACCCAAAATTCAATCCATGGAGAAATCAGATATGTTTCTTTCAGTTGTTTCAAAAGTTCCTTAGCTTTGTCTTTAAAGGATTTTGATGATGGCCGTGTCTTTGATTCACTGAAGCCTTCAGAGGAATCATCGAAGTTTATGAAGTAGCCGGATGCAGTTCTGTCAATTGTTCCAATTGGTTCAGGATTTCTCTTTCTTGCATTTTCACTTGGTACTTCATTATAGATTGGTGTGTCTCTGCTAAATGTTTTTATTTGGGTTTTCAGAGGTCTGAGTTCTATTGCATTGTTGCATAGTCCTTGTTGTTCTTCTGTAGGCGTTTCGAATGTGATGAGCCTCTTCGTTAGGACCTCTGTACTGGTAGCAAACCTTGGTGTTCTGCTACTTATTGGGAGTCCACTTGGCCTACTGTTTGTTATCGGCCACATGTTGTGGTTTTACCAGGTCGATGGATACAACTCGGTTCTCCTTTTTACCAGCAAGTGGCGGTAGTACAACTGATCTTGTCCCGTTGACAGACAAGACAGGAACTGTTTTTCTGTAAGAAGGCCCAAATCCCTTCTTTACTGCGATCTTTTCCCTGACTAGATCCCCGACTTTTGGAATCCAGACAGGTCTTGCTGGGACAGGTGGTGGTTCTTCAGTGGTTGTTGGCTGTTGTTTCAACTTTATGTTGCTCAGGTCTTTTCTTGTTTTGTTTAAGTCCTGCAAAATAGCCAAACGGTCTTTGATATCAAAGCTTTTTTCTTTCACCACTGAAGTCTGACTATCAATGTCAGAGATCATCATCCTAGTTCCAAATAATAATTCGTACGCACTGAATCCCTTCAGAGAATTTCTTGGCAAGTTATTGAGACTACGTTGGACACTTATTAGATGTTTGACCCACCCAGCTCCCGAACCTAATATCCTTTCCGTTATAGATTGCTTTATGCCTTGTTTTTTTCTTTACACCATCCAGTACCCTCAGGAAGGAAGTGAGAAGATTCCCGCTGGGCTGTGCTCATTTGGTCATTTTTTCCCCTCAGGCTGGAGGGCTAGAGAGAAAACAATGGTCAAACGTAGCATGCTCTTAGCGTATATGCCATTTAGACTCGCTAATCTTGTATAACAGTCCGGACGTCAGCCGAGTGCTGGTGATCTACATTATAAGTCGAACTAGCCTGTATATGTTAATCGCAAGCCCTGCTTTTTACTGCTGATATTATCTGCCGTAATACGACGAGGTATCAAACTGTTTCTCTCCCCACTGCGATCTCTATTGCAGTTTGGGCAGCGTTTTACAAACATGGTGTGACGCAGGCTCATGCCTGGCCACCAGTACCGTGATTGTAATTCTTCCAGAGAATCTTTTAATTTAAGGTGTCTTAGACCCTCGCCCATGTGTGCGTCTGCGATTAACAAGTTTCTCCTGTCCATGTTTGGAATCACTCTATCCCCCACTCCAGGGATTTGAGCAAAAGGGACGGAGTTTGCATCGATTATGTATGTATAATTGAGTGGATAGTTGATCGGTAACGCTGAGCAGTCGCCTTTTGATGACGTTTTCACCGCCAGCACTGTTTCACCGTCAATGTATTTTAATGTACGCTTTTTTCGAACTACGGGAGCCGATTTAGTGGCTGTCGCTGCGGCTGTTTCAGCCAATGAATTCCCTACAACGTGAACGCCATCACGCTGATGACTCAGTGAGTGAGTCACGTGAGTCTTTGGTAGTTCTTTTTGTAAAAGAGCTATTTGTTCCCAGAGCAGTTTCTGCTTTATTGGTGCATCTGTGTCATCTTTGTAACCGTTTTGAATCCATGCCTGCAAATCGCTGTTATATGATTTGACGCAGTAATATGAATCTGACACTATAAGTGTCGGGAATTCGCGATCCGCATTATCTAGCGCCATTTTCAATGCTATTATTTCAGTTTGTTGTTCTGAATTAGTTTCTACTGAGTGTGTTTTTGTTAATAGAGGTTTTAGTTTACCTCCGCGCCACACTTCTTTTGTAATCTCACATGTGGGGTTGTATGCTTGTTCTCCCCAAACGGAGGGTTCAACATGTCCGTCTGTATAGATTACACAGGCGTAATGTCGTAGCGGCAGAATGTCGATTGGCAGAGGGTATGTTTTTTCATATTCTAGATTTTCCATTTCTTCTAGTTCTGGATCAATGTAGTAGTATACTTTGTCCGTTGCGATTGAATTCACCCATTGTAACCATTCTGGATCCAATGTTGTTGTTGGTAAATTACACGGTGTTGTTAATGCCTCAAAGGCTGATTCAGCTGTTCTGACTGTGATATGTCTACCGTCAGCTATGTCTTTTTCTCTAGCTATTGCGGTTTGAACTGCATGAACAATTTTTTCTTTGTTGCTGAATTTCTGTTCAGCTTCTGTGTACAAGTGTGATTTGAATGCAATTGGTACCTTTTCTCCCTCATTAGAGGTCAGGTATGTGAATCCGCATCTCCCTGGGATGACTCGAATCACAAGATTGCGTGTGTTATCACGTGTTTCTAATTTTGTTTTAATTAGCATGTCTGTTTGTAAGGATCTCAAAATTTCTGTGTGTATTTGAGTCCAACTGGATCTTTTAAAGTCTGGTTTAATTAGATCATAAAGGGGTTTGACCCTTTCTGCGTAATTTGCAATGTATGTTCTTCCGAAATTTAGGAAGCCTAGAATCGACTGTAAGTTTTTTAGTGTTCTAGGTGCTTGGAGTACGGCACATTTCTCTAGGAAATTGTCAGCCAGGCTTTTGCCTTCACTTGATAACTCATATCCTAAGAATAGGACCGTCAGATGGGCAATTCTGGACTTTTTAAAGTTGAATTTGTAACCCTCTGCTGCGAACCCAAGTATTATGGTGTTCACTCTTTTCAAGTGAGTCTCCAAGTCATCATCTGTTAAGTAAATGTCATCGACATAAGATAATGCTTCATCATCATATAGTTGTAGTAATTCTGTTACTCTCGCTGAGAATACCCCCGGGCTGTTCTTGTACCCCTGGGCTAACCGACAGAATTGCTTTTGAGTGCCATTTACTGAGAATGCAGTTAAATATCTGCTCTCTTGTGCTATGTTTTGACAAAAGAATCCATTGGAGATGTCCAAGGATGTTTTGTATTTTTTGCGCACTATGTTATTCATTAGTGCAGCACTGTGTGAGTTTTGCACTGCAAAAGTTTTGCAACATGTGTTAAGGTGTCGGTAATCCAAAACTAGACGATATGAATTGTCTGGTTTGGAGACCGGAAACAAAGGATTGTTCATTTGTGAGGTGCAAGTTTCAATCACCCCTTGGTATTCTAGCTGATCTAGTATTTCATTTACCTGTTTTTTAGCTTCTTGCTTAATTGGGTACTGCCTTTGTGCAGTAGGCTGTGATTTTAACTGGATTTTGTGAGGAGGAGAATCCTCATCCCATCCTACGTGATTTTTATATAAAGCAGGTGCTAGAGCCACTGCCCACTTTCTAGCAAGTGTGTATTTTTTATGAATTGGAATTTGATTTGAGAAGGCAGGCATAATTACTTCTTCGCCATGAGGGCACTCCCTGACAAACTCTGGTGGCCAGTCTTTTTCAGCTAGAAGGATATCATAGCCCTTGGAGAGATTATCCCAAAATAGTCCCCTTATTTTCCTAGTCTTATCTCCCTCTATACGTAATGTTATCTCGTATATCTTGTGGGGTTTGCTAACTCTGGTGTCTGCAGTTTCCACTTGAAGATATTCATTCGTGTCCACTGTCTCCAGATGATTCATAAGGACTTTGCGAGCTATGCTCACTTCTGCTGCACTGTCTAGCATTGTCTGTGCCCACTCTCCGTTTTTCAGTTGTGTCCTCAGTATTCTCGGCATTGTTAACTACCTTGATACTGGCTACCTTCTTTTTTGGAAATTGTAATTTCTTTTTTAGCTGAGCAGGTTCCTTGTCTTTGGACTTGGCGTGCTCTTCTCTTTGTTCTGATCGTCCTCTTCTTTCCGATTTCTGCGAGGAAGTCTGAAAAGATTGAGAGGGACGTGTATCAATGTCTTGATATTTATCAGGTTTTTTAATATTATCCCTATTTCTAAGGTTATATCTATTCCCAGAGGGGTCACTCTGCGGTGACCTCTGTCTTCGGTTTGGAGATTTTTCTCTTCTCCTAGGAGACCTTCCTCTGGACTGGAATTTCTTTTCTTTAGGATTGGATTGTTTATTTCCATCCCAGTTCTTTTTTGGTGAATTGTTATTAAAAAATATTTTTTCTGGACTTTCAGTCAGTTGCGGTTTTACTGGTATTCCACCTAAACTATCTCTACCTAGTTCCTCATAGGATTTTCCTATGATTCTGGCAATTTCAGCTGGTTGGTCTGCTATATCTGTCTCTTTTAACCTCTGGCGGATCGCCACGTTTGCTGCTTCACCTTTTATATTGGCTAATAATATAGCCGAGACCTGCTTGAAGTCTTTCAGTAATTTCATACCAAGAGTTAAAGCGGGTTCTGGACCATATTCGTCTTGAATTTGTTTTAGCACATCTGGTATCACCGAAATGGATGGAACACTGTGCGTTTTTGTGTAGATGGAAGCAAAGACTGTACCCCAAGTGTCACAGTCCTCTATGTGTGGTGCGATTCCCATTGGAAGACAGATAGTCAGAATCCTGTGTTTTTCTAGCGGGGTGGTGTCAGGAAACACCGCCTCTATTTGGGTAATTTTCTGTGCCAACCAGAATGGTATTTGTTCCCGTTTAGCCGGTACTTTACCTAGGCAGGATTGGATGTTCCGTGGTGTAATTTTATTTGTGTTCCCCTGGTGAGGGGTCAGCTGTGGTAGTTTAATCGCTGGCTGAATTGTTGAAGTCCGCATTACATATTGGACTAATTGTCTATGAATTTTTAGTAACTGTTTTAGCTGTATTAACAGCTCTCCTGTAGACATCCCTTCGATGTCTGGGTGTGGTGTGTATCCGGCTAAGACCGGCCACGTTGCTCCTGGTCTACCTAAAGGACCGAGCCTGGTGATGTGATTGTTATGATTTAGGGCGCCATCAAATAAGAGCAAATGCTCTTGAAATTTGAGTGGTACTTCCACCTCCTCGAAAGGAGTGTAAATGTCAGGTGGTACCTCTATTTTGTAATAGTGGAAGTACTTTGTTACAGCATTTGCTGCTGGAAAATGTATCCATGAATAATATACCTCTGTCTGCCGATATTCGTGTGCCTCAATTACGAATATGACTGTGCCACCTCTAGGTGTCAGTCCATTTTCTATAAGTTTTAAGGTTATAGATTTCCTTTTGGTGACCGGGATTAGTATTATATCCCCGTCTGCATCTTGTAGTGCAGTATCAGCTGCTGCTATTTCAGCTGCTAATCTAACTGCCTCTCTTTCTTCATCACTGTCTGTCATTTTACTGACCGGATGGTTATTTTGTTTGTTTGCAGATCAGGTTTCTTATGGAACAAAGATTAGATGCACAATATTTTGGAACTGTTTATCCTTCAACGTTGACTATACCAAGAACCATACATAGGAGTTCCCTCCTGCGAGGTCTGGCGGATATAACCTTTCACCCACTCCAGACGTCTTTGGAGTATTTGGGAAAAGGGGTCTGAATGAGAAAGCACGACTGAGTTACTCTAAATGTCTTACGTTAGTTTTATCGCCCTTTCCAAACGCGTTGGGCGCCATGTAGTGTAGTTCCTATCTTCCCAATAGGCTCTGCGCATTGGAAT
Organism: Lissotriton helveticus; assembly: GCF_964261635.1. NCBI lineage: Eukaryota > Metazoa > Chordata > Amphibia > Caudata > Salamandridae > Lissotriton > Lissotriton helveticus. The sequence continues at coordinate 1,965,052,309 of NC_136061.1, read as the reverse complement.
AATACCTACAGCAGTAAAGGCCTAGGCCAGACGTTAACTAGGTCTACTACTGTCGATACTAGACTTAAAGTTTTGGGTTTGCCAGCTTAGCTCAGAGTTCGCTAGAAACTTTCTCGAATGTTCAAGGAGGAATTAACTTCCCTGATTAGACAAGAAGGGATTTAGTTTCTGACAACCATAGAACATGACAACTTTGCTCTCCCCTAATCAAGAGTCAATCTCGAGAGTCGTGTGAACAAAAGGCAATTTATTTTACTCAGTCAGTACGTGCATTCTTAGTCTCATCAGATTGTAGAGAAAAGGAAGAGACGGGCGTATTCAATAAAAAGGTGGTATTTATTGGTCAGTCTCTTTTCTCGTACAAGAGAAATGGATCGATATTATTGCAATACTTATAGTTAAGTAAAGTGCATACATTAAAAGCAATAGTATAAAATAATACTGTAAAAACATTGATATGGTTTCTAAGCCATGAGATGTTTTAAAATGAATAAAATATATTACATACACATATACATTTGACTAAACGTACTCAACTGGTGTTTCTAGATACGCCTACCCCGTGTACCTGACCTAAGTCTAATACGTGGGCGGGAATAGAAAGTTACAGTTTAAGTTAAGTTTGTTTTTGCCAAGTGAATAACTAAAGAATTCTCTGTGAGGGGTTATTCAGTTCTGTACCTGGAAGTTAGGATGAATGAGGAATGGTATCTCTCTCTCTGGTCTCGATATTCCAGGCGGCCTGCGAGGGCTGCCCAGAAACGCCGGTGCTGGATTCTCGGCAGGAGAAAGCAGCGCGTCTCAGCGCGTCAGGAAGGCGGGGCTGCTGCCAGCGGGGTCTGCTCTGCTCTCGGCTTCGGCAAGTATGGCTGCTCCGTCTCGTCACCACGCGTGTGTTTGCATATGGCAAGATCGGTAATATTTATACCTTTAAGGTGCCGAGATTGACGTAAGGATGGACATAGATACGTCAATAAAGATGTCATACGACTTGCTCGTTAGCACATTCTTTTACTAAAGTTCTCGGTGAAATCAAAACAATGGCCGCAGGGTTTTGCCCAGGTTGTCATAGGTTTGATTTGTTATGAGAACTCCGTATGCCTTATCAGGGGCTGGAGGAATATCGCTTGTCTAATTAGATCGCAAGCATTATGACCTAATCAGATAACACGTTCCTGTGCCGTGGAGTGACTGCGTCAGATAACGGTATCTGCATCATGGGGGTTTTCTGCCTCATGGGCTGACTGCTAGTTAACTTGTTGGTTTGTTTAACTAGAATAGGGTCAGGAATAGGGGGATCGATTCAGAACCGATAGGAATACATGACACTGGAGGATGTCAGTCTTATCTCAGGGGGAAGAGCATTCCAAATTCTGGGAGCAAGGCCCGAGGATGAACTGCTAGAGGTTTTTTCTTGTTGAAAAATTGTGGTTTAAGCAGGAGGGTGAAGCACTTCTGGCGGATCTGGCGCCTCCTGATAGCTCCAGTTTGTTTTCAAAATAGGTTGGGGTGTTGAAATGTAGAGCTTTGTGTGTCATGCATGCAATTTTTATTTGGATTCTTGTTTTGTAGGGGAGCCAGTTGAGGGATTTAAGGTCAGGCCTCGGGTTCTCTAACTTTTTCTGTAGTGGGAACTACTTCTAGTGAGTGAAAATCATTGTGAGCTACTATATGCCAAGCAACTGTTGCCCACTGCTTACCATTGATTTCTCTCACACCTGTAGCATGGCCTAATTACTTGCATCTTTCCACTACTTGCACTTTTGAAACTAAATTTGTTCTTTTTTGAAGTAGTCCATAAGAGTGTGTGTCTTTGCAGGCCTTCTCCCGCATGTGCTTTTCTCCCCTTCAGTGTTGCTTTCTCTTACCCTTGTACTTTAGTCCCCCTCTGTGTTGTTGGTTGCAGTCTACCGCTGTTGATGTTGTTTCTTGCCCCTTCCATTTGTCCATGTTGTTGCTTGCCAAGCCCACTGCCTGTGTTGTTGCTTGCCCCTACCCTCTCCAAGTTGTTGCTTATCCCTACAGGGTCGTTGCTTGCCTCCATTCACTGTCCATGTTGTTGTCTGACTCCTTCCTGCACTCTCCATGTTGTTGCTTGCCCCTCGGTCTTTGCTTGCCCCTACCCACTGTCTGCCTTGTTGCTTGTCCCTCCTGCCTTCCTCCAGCTGTCCATCTTGTTATCAACCCTCGTAATGCTTGGGGCAAGCATTCGTTGTTCGTGTTCCTCCATTTCCACTTGCCATAACAAATAAAAGGACAATGGCTTTGCCAGCATGGCCATGTCCTAAAACTTTAAAAATAAAAATAAAACTTTCATCCCTCCCCTTGTTATTGCTATCTCTCCCACTCAATCCATTGACATTGCTTGCCTCCTACCACCTGCCATAAAAACAAAAAATGCTATATACGCATAGCAAATTTTTTCTCCAACACTCTCCCGCCTTCCGACATGCCTCCTGCCCCACTCTCCACTTATGCTTGGGTTTGACCCAAGTCAGATTATTAGTGCAATGACCTTAAAATCTTGTGCTAGTGGCTCTAAATGAGAATGAAACACTTGTTTATTCTGAAAAGACAGTCACAATCACATTTTTTGATGATTGAAACTCATGAACCCTGTTTTAAGAACATATCCATGTTTTAAGGAAATGAGCAACTGGCTCACTTGCTGGTAGACCATATCCCTAGGTACACACTATTAATGTAAGTAGAGAAGATTTGGCCAAAACATAGGCCTCAAGATACAATTGCTGTCATCCTGCCAAAAGACCTCCCATTCTATTGTACTGTTACATATAGAAATGTCCAAAGCATTCATTGTTCATGAACACGGCTAGCACAATTTTTAAAGGCACTTTCAATTCATAGGATGTGTGCATTTTAGCATTTCCTTTGTATTTTAAATCTTGAATCACTGATGATATGGAAAACTTGTTTCATGCGCTTTAGATTGGGAGTGACGCTAACTTGTGGGGGAGAGGCACACGTACAAATGGTGTGCTCTCTGAGCACTAGTGGTGCCCTCGTTCAAGTGTGATGAAAAATAAACAAGTGCGGATACATCAGTCACATGTACACTTTCTATGAATACATTTCCCAATACCAAGAAAAGTGGCCTGGTGTCCTCAAATCCAATTTTGTAAATTGTAAACTTGAGTTTGATTCACAGCTTTACATTTAACCAGTACTTGTTAGATTCTGGGCGAATTTCAGTTCTTCCATATTCATTCAAATGTAAATTTACGTACTCTGCTGGTGACACATTGCAATTTAATTATGCGAAAATGATTTGGCAGGCTCCTGTGTAGTACTGTTCTAATTGCACGTCTCCTTTCTCTGTTGGACAGCACTACTCCAGACGCACGTTAAAGTGTATAAAACACACTCACTTTTAAAATGCTCCTTTTGCAAATAATGCTGTGTCATGTAGAGGATCCTAGTAGCCTAGTTGGACACTTCAATTGGCTGAGGTTCCACCCCAAGATCTACAGGACAGTTTTGAATTCCAGCATGGCCTACTTTGCCTGTCATCTTTAAAAAGTCCATAACATGTTTTGTCATGTAACCATAACTTCTGTCATTTAAGTGCCTTGAGGTTGTTAATTGAGTAGCCCAAATGAATGGCCATGCAGTTTTACATTTTAACTACATGCATCCTGAAAGCTTTTTGTCCTAGCATTCACTACGTTTTCCGAATGTGTGGTACAAAAGAATTAGTCCATGTTTTAGAACTCAGTTTCATTTGATAGACCTCAGTGTGGCACTAATGATGTTGCGTTTGCGAGTCTAGGTGTCAATTTGCCACTGTTTGCATTGGTACATGCCACAGACGTTATAAAAAGCAAGGGTCACACCAACATTTTAAGAAAACCGTCACCACCTCCTTGCACTACGGTTTTGAAAACCTTTTCACTGCATGATCTGGTCAAGACCAGGGTATTTAGGGTGGCTCTCAATGGCAGTGCCAATCAGAAGGTAGCAGCAGCAGCTTCCTTGGAAGGCCAGAGAGAAAGCTCAGTGCATCCCGCCTTACAAGTGCTGAACACAAACAGCTGGAAGATGCAAGCTGTAATTAAAGTAGCATTTCACAGGGATACTTTATTTTTGTTGTTGTAAATAAACAAAGTATTGCTCGCCTTACACCCATCATTCCAACATTGAAACAATAAAACGGCATTTCACATGGATTTCTTTTTAAATAAAGTACCTCTTGCAAGTAGGCCATGAATACGAGTCAGGAACCTTATGCCAGTCCTTGGCCTTGTTCGCCTCAACCCAAGGTGCTGAACTCTGTGGATTGCAGCTGCAACAAAGCTAACCGAAGACCTGGCCTTTAAAATAAGGTTCCAGTGTCAAGGCTGCCAATCCTGCTACACTGGATATGCAGGCCTGAAGTGCTGTGTCAGGCAGCTGAAGGGACGTGGTGTAGCACCTGGTGGGCACTCCAATACTGCTCATGCCCGATTTTGGCAATCACGTCACCTGCTCTGCCCTGCCCCAGCCAAATTCATTTTAGTCTATGTGAGCAGCTGGTTTAGGTGAGGATTGGCAAAAGCTGCATGAGGCCTGAAATTAAGACACTAATAAAGACAGGCCTTGCTTATTTTTAATGCAGTTCATCAAAAGGCACTAAAATAGATGTTGGTTCCTCGAGCTACTCACAGGGTATTGGCGAGCTACTGGTAGCTCACGATCTACTGGTTGGAGATGCCTGCGTCAGGGAACCATTTTGACCCCGTGATGAGCCTTGCCGAGTGAAGCCTTAAGGGGGCTGTTGTGGTCCTGGGGAGGCCAATGAGAGTAGCGTTTCCATAATCCAATCTGGGGATTACGAGTGCTTGCACTGCCAGTTTGAAGTCTGTTTCCGGGAGGAAAGGTTTTAGTTTACGTACTATACTCAGTTGTAAGTTTACTTCTTTGGTGGTGGCACTGATGTGTTCCCGCATATTAAGAGTTTTGTGCAGGGTTATACCTAGTGAATTGGCGGATTCAATGATTTGTGTTATGCAATTGAGAGCTGTTAAATGTTCCATCCAATCCTTTCTTGAGTGTATCTGGTTAGGTGTGGTGATTAGGAGGAACTCTGTTTTTTGCCTGTTGAGTTTGAGATGGTTGCAAGCTAACGAATTTTGAGTGTTTTGTAGGATGGGATTGAGAGATCGGGTGTCTTCAGGAGATGACATTTTCATGTACAATTGGATGTCATCTGCATGAAGATGATAGTGAATGTTGGCAGCCCTTAGTATTTCAGTTAGTGGTTCCATGATTAGGTTGAAGAGGAAAGAGAGGAGCTTTGTGGTACACCAAGTGTGACCTGCGTGGTGTCGGAAATGGATTGATATGCCTTGACTTTTGCGTTCTGTTTTGCACAAACGAGGTGAAATGCAATGCTATGTATCAACAGCAGCGGCCCTTGCAGGTAAGAGCTGTGAGGCGGTGGGGGATTTCGACAGATGACAATGAGAGGGAAATAATTATTCATTTAATTTTTCCTCGTGGTCATCTGTTGAATCCCGGCCACACTGCTCTTACCTGCATTGGCCGCTGCTGTGTATCTGCCCATGAAAGAACCTTTTTTTCAGCTGAGGTAGAATCAATCAATCAGGGGGTTGTATAGCACAGCTATTCACTTGTGAGGGTGTCAAGGCATTGGGGGTGGAATTGGGGGTGGAATTGGGGGGAGCACCTGATCTGTCTGGGTGTGGAGGTTCAGTTCAAGAGAAAGGTCTTGAGGTGCAGAATACAGCTGCTGACCCCATTAAAATGTTCCAAAATGACAGCATGTTATTTAAGCTTTAAAACAACTTCACTGCCTCCCTATTGTAAACCACATGACGTTCAGGTCCTTGATCCCAGTTTATAGAGCCTGTACCGTAGTCTTCCTGAAATCATCGCCACTCAGTGTAGCTGGCATGAAATCCTTAGGCAGGGCTTTAAGTGGGAAAACTGGGGTTGCTCTAAAAGGGGGCAGGGCAAACCTCTTAAAGGGGTGTGGCCTATCCAAGTAGGGGCGTGGTCTAATTCAAGATAACTAGCATTGTGTGCTTAAGAAAAGCCCCTCTTATTATCCTACCTTCCGAAAACACTGTCTTTAATGGATTTCCCTTCTTCCTACAACACGGCTTACCTAGCATGATGTCTCCACTTGTCAGTAGTGAGCAAAATGAGCATGCGCACATCAATGTGCATGCTCTCACTGCAGTCCCAAATAAAAAAGAAAGAAAAGGGACCACCTTTGCGAGGCCTGGAAATAGAGCCCGATAGAGACCTGTTTCGAGGCCCCCTGAAAATAACTGCTGGTGCTCAGACCCAGCCCACTTAAAGCCTGCATCCATCCATCCTAAGCACTGCGCTATCCAACCATCTTTCAGTCCATTCATACATTACTACCTACATACATACATACATCTGTCCCTACACCGATCCTAAGCATCTATCAGCCCGCCCGCCTATCCTAAGTCCTGGAGTACTGGTCCATTTATCCATTCATCCACCCATCCATTCATCCAGCCAACAATCCATTCATTCATTCATCCATCCAGCCATCCATCCATACATACATACATACATGTGTCACTGGACCTATCCTAAGCATCTATGAGCCCACCCGCCTATTCTAAGCACTGTGCAATACATCCATTCGCCCATACATCCATACATACATCTGTCCCAGAACCTATCCTAAGCATCTATCAGCCCACGTGCCTATCCTAAGTACTGGTCCATGCATCGATTCATCCTTCCATCCATCTAGCTATACATTCATCCATCTGGTCATCCAGCCACTCGCCCTTTATTCACCTATCCGTCCTCCTTTCTGTGCACCCTCCGCCCCCGATCCTAAACACCCCATATTATACTTATCCACCCAGCCTCTTAATGGGCCGAAAAGGCTGGTGATAACCATTGACAGGCAGATGTTTCTGCTTAAGAACAAGAAAGCTTTCAGTTGCTATTTGTGGACCATAGTTCACCACCCTTCTCTGGTGTTGTGTTAAATAAAGGTTGATCCAGTGAAAGAAATGTAAACCAGCTTTTCAGTGTAAGACGTTAATTCAGAAACATAACCTTTTGTCCATTTCTATATAGGGACAATGCTTTAAATTGGCAGTGACTGACCAATACTGAATACCTGTAGTTCTTACATTTGAGAGAGTATACCAAACAGTTAAATTGCGGTGATGAGAACCTGCCCTTCTATATTTCCAAGTAAAACACAGTATAGGAATATAAAGGTAATTCCAATGCTATTATCTTCATATTAAAGACGGGGTGTGAGAACTAAGTGAGCCAGGCAAAGTGTGTATTTTCATAGCACTAAAACAAGTCACTGTGAAAGGTCAGAGCAGGGTCGTGCTGGAGTTGGCTGCCTGTGGTAGTCTCCAGAAGCACAACTAGAGCCAAATTTCAGGGGGGGGGCTAATTCTTTCAGCAATCTGCAGAGTGGGGATGCAGGGGCCCTAAAAAGGGGTGAAAAACAACAGAGCCTCATTTACAAGCAAATGGTCTTTTAAAGACCTATGAAGTACTCGGGCGCGGCTGTGTGTGTGCCCGGGAAGCTGTCTCAGCCCGGGGCAATGGACGTTGCGCACCTGGTCGTCTCTCTCGTAATCATCCCACAATGTTGCTGCTTCTACGCTGCAAAAAGAGAACGGAAATCCTGAGAGAAAATGGCTCTCTTTAAAGAATTTCCCTTCCCCTACAGCACGGCTCACCTGGTATGACGTCTCCATTTCTCAGTAGTGAGCGATGTGCATGCTCTCACTTCAGTCCAATAAAACAAAATGAAAACGGACTACCTTTACGAGGCCCGAAAATAGTGCCCGATAGAGACCCGTTTCGAGGCCCCCTGAAAATAACTGCTGGTGCTCAGACCCAGACAGACCCGGCCACCTAAAGCCCTGCCCTTAGGACATGACAGTCTCACGCCATAATCTAGAGGTTCCCAGGGTTAAACAGCTTGCTCTGTTGCACGTGTGCTCTATGTTGCAGCAGCCAAAGCTTGGAATTTATTGTGATTACCTCTGCACCAAGAACCTTCCCTCATTCCTTTCAGAAGGTGGTTTAAGATATTTTTGTTTACCAGATAAGGCGACAGTACTGTTATCCCCAGTTATTGTAGTGTCATGAGACTTTGGTGTCCGTGTGCTTTACAAATGGCTGTTAACGCTGCTTTAAAAAAAAAAGAAGTGAAATCAATTCTCACGTGCAAATTCACTTGAACTTTTCTTGTACAATCTTGTAGATATGTGCTAATCTCTAATAGTTACCAGTACTGTTTTCACATAAGTATGTGTATTTATATGTATATGTCATTTACCTATATTTGCCCTGGAAAGCGCTCTGATACACGCAAGGGTCTTGTTCGCGCTAAATAAAAATAAATAACATAACATTCAAAAGGCATGTCGTTTTCAATGACTACTTTATTTATTTTTGAAGTTTTATATAGAGCGACCTCGACGGGGAGGTACTGGGACGCTTTACACGAACGAGCACCAGCTCGATTACACATGGTCACACTTTTTTTATTTCTCCACAATCACAAAATGTTGATTCGACGCCGAGACTTGAATCTGGTTCCGCATTTCCAAAGTCGGCAGCTCTGCCCTTTAGGCCATATACTCATTCTAATGGTATGGGTGAAGATGCAGTACACTCTTTGTTCGATAGAATGCTGTGGATTTTTATTTTACAGTTGGTCTGAAGCAATCACAGAGATCACCGAGTAAGGCACAGTATGTAGCAAGCTGGACTTGACAGTGATACGTCCTGTATGAAGTAGGAATCTTGGGTGCGTCTCATCATTATAGCAGTGATAGTGCAGGTTTCAGCATAATGCAGCAAAACCACCCGGTACTGATTAGGCAGGGACAGGAGTGGGAGTTATGTTTTGGGGGCAAGAATAGAAGCACAAATAATTTACTTTAAAATATTTTGCCTGCAGTGAACTTCGATGATGAGAAATAGAGGTGGCGGGTCAATGCTTGTGACAGCGCCCCCTCTTGTGGTGCGCCTGAGAAGTGTTCTCTTGTAAGTTTTTGTGCACACTTTACCATATGATTTGAGTCTCTATAGGACGTTATTAGGAATGGTTCACACGTATATTCATATTCCCTCTTTTTAACAGTTGGTTGCAGCAGTGCATAGCTATTGGTTCTGGATATCTTACATTAGGTTAAGAGGAGAGGGTTCGTTTTTCATAAGTATAGAATTGATGGCATTGCTCAAGACTGTGTTAGAGGCTATACATTTGTGTGTACTTTGAGATGAGGGGTGCCGACATTAACTCCTTTGGATAATGCCAATATGTAATTCTAGCTTCTGTGCAGGAGCATTTTAAATATCGTGTGTGTTGTTTATCCCTGGACACCTCCATCGACACGCAAAGAGGTGCTGTTCACCTCTGAACGGCTGCATCCATGGGCAGAGAGGCAGCCACAAGTCACATGTGGGCTACCCCAACAAGGTACGAAGTAATCGTTGAAGCTGATCCCAAGTGCCAGCAAGAGCATAGCATTTATTTGCTAGCTTCCACTTCTAAAAGAAACGAGCAGAATGACAGACATTGCCTTGGAGCTGCAACAGAAGAGACGCTCCTGGGCCGGAGTTAAAGAGAGAGACTACAAAGACACACACTCAAGGAGTGCATGTAGAAAAGTAAAAAAAGAGTGCCTGCATTGCAGAAGCCTGCAGTGGAAGAACACTGCCCACCGAAACTAGTACTGGTCCAGGCTCTATGCCAGGATGGCAAGACGAAGACATGACTCGAAGCCCAAATGGAAGACAGAGGTGAGGAGGAGAGGAAACAAGATGGACATAGGATTGATCTTCAATCAATCAATCAATCAATCAATCAGAACATTTGTATAGCGCACTACTCACCCGGAGGGTCTCAAGGCGCTGGGGGGGGGGACCGCTACTGCTCGAACAGCCAGGTCTTGAGCTGCTTCCTGAAGGCGAGGTGGTCCTGGGTCAGGCGGAGGTGGGTCGGAAGGGAGTTCCAAGTCTTGGCGGCCAGGTAGGAGAAGGCCCTTCCTCCTGTGGTGGCTCTTCGGATGCGGGGGACGGCGGCGAGGGCGTGGCTGGTCAATCGAAGCTGGCGCGTGGGAGCGTAGAAGTTGAGGCGGCTGTTGAGGTATCCTGGTCCTTGGTTGTGTAGGGCTTTGTGTGCGTGGGTGAGGAGCCGGAAGGTGATTCTCTTGTTGACCGGGAGCCAGTGCAGGTCTCTCAGGTGTCCGGAGATGTGGCTGCGGCGGGGGATGTCCAGGATGAGTCGTGCTGAGGTGTTCTGGATCCGCTGAAGTCTCTTCTGGAGTTTGGCGGTGGTACCGGCGTAGAGGGAGTTGCCGTAGTCCAGACGGCTGGTGACGAGGGCCTGGGTGACCGTCTTCCTGGTCTCGGTGGGGATCCATCGGAAGATCTTGCGTAGCATTCGCAGGATGTTGAAGCACGACGAGGAGACGGCGTTGACTTGTCTGGTCATGGAGAGGGAGGAGTCCAGGATGAAGCCCAGGTTGCGTGCGTGGTCAGTTGGTTTGGGTGCGCTGCCCAGGGCGGGGGGCCACCAGGAGTCGTCCCAGGCGGAGGGTGAGGATCCCAGGATGAGGACTTCCGTCTTGTCCGAGTTCAGTTTCAGGCAGCTGTTCGACATCCATTTGGCTACGTCTGTCATCCCTTCGTGCAGGTTGGCTCTGGCGGTGGCGGGGTCGTTGGTGAGGGAGAGGATCAGCTGGGTGTCGTCTGCGTAGGAGATGATGTTCAGGTTGTGCTGGCGTGCGATGGCTGCGAGGGGGCTCATGTAGACGTTGAAGAGAGTTGGGCTGAGCGAGGAGCCTTGAGGAACGCCGCAGATGACTTCGGTGGCCTCCGATCTGAACGGGGGGAGGCGGACTCTCTGTGTCCTTCCGGCGAGGAAGGAGGTGATCCACTCCAGTGCCTTCTCCTGGATTCCGACGTTGCTGAAGCGCTGTACTCGGGTGTGGTGGCAGACAGTGTCGAAGGCCGCGGAGAGGTCCAGGAGGATGAGGGCCGCTGTTTCTCCATTGTCGAGCAGGGCTCGGATGTCATCTGTAGCTGCGATCAGGGCGGTCTCGGTGCTGTGGTTGGCCCGGAAGCCAGACTGCGAGAGGTCGAGGGAGCCGTTCGTCTCGAGGAAGGCGGCCAGTTGCTTGTTGACGGTCTTCTCGATGACTTTGGCCGGAAACGGGAGCAGCGAGATGGGGCGGTAGTTCTTGAGGTCAGTAGGGTCTGCTGATGGTTTCTTGAGTAGAGCGCTGAGTTCGGCATGCTTCCAGCTCTCCGGGAAGGTGGCGATGTCGAAGGAGGTGTTGATGATGTCCCGCAGGTGGGGTGCGATGTCAGCGTCGGCCTTGTTGAAGACGTGGTGAGGGCAGGGGTCGGTCGGAGATCCGGAGTGGATGGAGTTCATCGTGCGGATGGTGTCTTCGGTGCTGATCGGGGTCCAGGCGCGGAGGGTGGTGGTGGGGGGCGGTGTTTCGGTCGTGGCGTGCGTTGGTTGAGTGCTGAAGCTGTTGTGTATGTCCGCGATCTTGTTGTGGAAGTAGGAGGCGAGGGCGTTGCAGAGGTCTTGCGAAGGGGTGATGTCGTTGTTTCCGGCGTTGGGGTTGGAGAGCTCTTTCACGATGTTGAAGAGTTCCTTGCTGTTGTGTGCGTTGTTGTCCAGTCGTTCCTTGAATGCGGTTTTCTTGGTGGCGCGGATCAGCTGGTGGTGTTTTCGGGTGGCGAGCTTGAGGGCAGTCATGTTGTCCGGTGTTGGGTCTCTGCGCCAGGTTTTCTCGAGTGCTCTGCAGTTCTTCTTGGAGCTCTTGAGTTCGTCGTTAAACCATGGGGCTTTCTTGCTGCCGGGTCTGCTCGGCTGGGTCTTCAGAGGGGCGAGGTCGTCTGCGCAGTCGCTGATCCATTTCATGAGGTTGGTGGCCGCTTGGCTGGGGTTCGTTGTGCTGGTGGGAGGGTTCTTGCTTAGGGAAGTAGTGAGCTGGTCTGCAGTGATCTTGTTCCAGCTTCTGCGGGGAGCCTGTTGCTGGTGATGGTGGAGCGTGGTCCTTCTGTAGCTGAAGTGGACGCAGCTGTGGTCCGTCCATTGGAGTCCCGTGGCGTGGCTGAAGGCGATGTCCTTGCTGGAAGAGAAGATCGGGTCGAGTGTGTGTCCGGCGTAGTGGGTGGGGGTGGTCACCAGTTGCTTGAGTCCGAGGTTGGCGAGGTTGTCCAGCAGGGTGGTGGTGTTGCGGTCGTTGTTGTTCTCCAGGTGGAAGTTGAGGTCTCCGAGGAGGATGTAGTCGGCTGAGGGGAGGGCGAGCGGGCTGACGAAGTCGGCGATGTCCTCGCTGTATTGTGTGCGTGGTCCCGGGGGTCTGTAGATGAGGGTGCCTCTGAGGGTGCTCTTGGGGTTGACGTGGATCTGGAAGTGCAGGTGTTCGGCGGGTGCGAGGTTGTCGTCGGTGTCGGTCGTGATGCGGATGGTGTTCCTGTGGATGATGGCGATGCCTCCTCCTGTCTGGTTGACGCGGTCCCTCCGGATGATCTTGTAGCCGTCCGGGATGGCGATGTCGGGCGCTGAGGAGGCGTTCATCCAGGTTTCCGTGAGGAAGGCGACGTCTGGGTCTGGATCTTGGAGCGAGCCAATAGTAAGTAAAGGTATGGGCGCGCTGGAGCCCCTTTTGAGATTTTTTTTTTTAAATGCAAGTGATTTCGCAAACACAGGCAGGTGAAAACAAAAAAATGGGGAGACTGCTCACAGTGGTGGCTGTTACTATATAAAGTGGAGGGAGAACAATAAAAATTGGCTCAGTCAGTAAAACAAAATGATAATAAAAGTCTATCATTTTATTGTTGCTGGTTCGTAGTGGGATGACATTTTAGGGAAGGGCACAGTAGGTGCAGATGCACTGGGCAGAACATTCCCGCAATCACCAGTGCTTTCCGTGAGATGAGATCTATTTGAGCAAATATGTCTCACATTAAGTTTCCCAAAAGTGGACATGTTTCCAGCTTTTCTAACTCCCCCTCTTCTTTTACAAGGCGGTGGAATCCTTTGGTGTTAGAAATAGATGCCATGATTTTTCCTTGGTCTTACAAGATTCTCTTTGCATTTCCTTTCCTCTTTTTCAGAAGTGGCTCAGGCGAGACAGAGGGTGTTACGTAATTCTGGTTGCTCTGCCTGGCCTAGAAAGACTTGGTTTCCCCTTCTCAGGAGCATGTCACTATGCGGAGAATGGTATATTCCCCCTTTTCTCTTCAGTGTCCCCCACATTTTCAGTCCCTGCTATGTCTGCATCTAACAGTATGGCTTCTGAAAAGGTTAGGTGTGTGAGTAAATTAGCAGTGGCGTCTCCTCAGCAATGGCAGAGGAGCATCACCCCACTTCCTGGCTCAGTGCCAGAAAATCTATATAAATAAAAATGTAAATGTTCGTTTGTTCAAAATCGCAAATCTCCGAAAGTTCTTCACCGATTTCTTTGAAATTTTTACACAACGTTGGATTCGAATACGCACGTGTTTTTATGTACACAACGTTGGATTTCAATACGCGCATGTTTTTAATCGAAAGCCCAAACAGACACATAAAAATGTCAATGTTCGTTTGTTCAAAATCTTAAATCTCCGAAAGATCTTCACGGATTGCTTTGAGATTTTGACACAACGTTGGATACGAATACGCGCGTGTTTTTATATACACAACGTTGGATTTGAATACACGCGTGTCGAATACGCGTGTGTTTTTAATCGAAAGCCCGAAAAGACACATACAAATGTCAATGTTCGTTTGTTCAAAATCTTAAATTTCCGAAAATTCTTCACCGGTTGCTTTGAAAGTTTTAACACAACATTGGATTCGATTAAGCGCGTGCTTATATATACACAACGTTGGATTCGAATACGCGCGTGTCCAATACGCACGTGTTTTTAATCGAAAGGCCGAACAGACCCTATCGATTTGGTTGCTGCGCAACAACTACAAGGGACGCATAGAGACAATAGTCTACATATATTAGGATGGACAGTTGGCGACAGGATGGCAGACCGGGAAGTGGGTGGAGGGAGGGGGTTCACTTTGCAACATTAGTGAGTGTTTATATCTGAAAGATACAGGTTAGTGATAGATTCCTTACCTGAGAATATACCCAGGCGTCATACTGGATCCGGAAACATTGCGTAGCAATACCCCTGCACGTCGGTAGGGGTCGTCCGCGGCTCCGCGTTCGTCGTCGTTAGCGCCGGAATGACGTCACCAGAGTACTTAGACACCGCCCTCACGCGCTGACGTCAGTTCTTCTTTTTTCCGTACCAGCTAGCGCAGATCCGGAGAAGCTCTACCCCTTAGTCACTTTTTGACTAAACTTTTTTGATCTTTTGATCTGTTTTTCTCGAGTCGCTCGACTCCTACGGTGCCGGTAGGGATGCCCGAGTTCAAACCTTGCTCCAAGTGCAGCCGACTGATGTCGGTTACCGACCCCCATCGCCGGTGTCTTCAGTGTCTAGGCCTCGACCACGACGACCGAACCTGGTCCGAATGCCGGGCCCTGACGGTCCCGCAAGCGGCTTGAGCTCCGGCAGTCGGCCCTGCGCTGTTCAAGGTCCCGGTCCCACAGGAGGTCGAGGGACCGGTCGCGGGGTCGGAGCCCTCGTAGCTCCGAGAGTCGGCATCGGTCTTCAGGATCCAGGTCCTCAGGTAAGAGGCATGAGAGGTCGGAAAGGCGTCATCGTTCTTCCGACCCACCGCAACGTGGCCGGGGGTGCGGGTGACACCACCCACGCGGCTCCGACGGAGTCGCAGGCGTCGCAACCTGCCCCATACCTTCCGGTCCCTGGTCACGATGCGACGCCAGAGGAGATCGAGCGGTACCTCATGGCCATGAGGCCTCTCCCTCCTCCGCCGGGCTCCGTGGCGCCTTCGGGCCCAGCGGTCTCGGCTGGGGGGCCTAGCGGGTCGGGTGGTTCGGCTCCGATGCCGTTGGGTGCTTCGGCCCCGGCGCCGCCGGCGACTTCGGTCCTGGCGCCGCAGGCCCTCACTGGATCCGGTTCCGGGTCGTCGCCGGTCGACCTCACATCCTCACCGACGCCGGCTCCTAGGGTGTCGCCCCCAGCTACGCCTACGGGCGACGCCGTCCCCGATCCTGCCCTTCATTCGGTTCCGGCGCCGGAGCGGCGCCGACGTCGTATGGAGACTTTTACTTCCACGAACCGGCCCCATCCGTTGAACCTGAATTTCAGGAGATGGGTGATGAGGGAGATTTAGAGGGGTCTGTGGACCCTCTGGCACAGGAGTGCCAGTCTCAACAGGACAGGACATATGAGCTTGGGGATGCCAGTGGACTGGACACTTCGCCGGGCACTGGTTTTGTCTCCCCTCCAACCGTGGCTACGGAGGAGGGGGCTGCCTACAGTGTAGTGTTGACTCAGGCAGCCAGGGCATTGGGCCTAGAGCTCCCCGTCGCGGCCGTGAGGACTTGCCTCTTCACTGAGGTCCTTAAACCGCAGGCAAGCTCGGCTGAGCCTCTGCTGAGCCTCTGCTGCCGTGTAATGAGGCCTTGTGTGACGTTCTTTTGGGCACTTGGTCCAAGCCCGCTACAGGTCAGCCTGTAGATAGGAACATGGCCAGACGCTACCGCCCGGCTCCAGGCGACCCTTGCTTCTTGTCCACCCACCCCACCCCGAGAGCCTGGTCATCCAGGCCTCTACTTTCCAGACCGCATTCCCAACGGCTCCGCCCGATCGGGAATCCAAGACGTACAAGCAATTCGGTAAGAAGGTGTTCTCGTCCCTGAGTTTGGGACTGCGGTCAGTCAATACCGCATGCCTCTTGGGTCGCTACACCCACACTCTCTGGGACACGGTCGCGGACGTGCT
The DNA here is from genome assembly GCF_964261635.1 of Lissotriton helveticus. NCBI lineage: Eukaryota > Metazoa > Chordata > Amphibia > Caudata > Salamandridae > Lissotriton > Lissotriton helveticus. Next base: position 1,965,036,439 of record NC_136061.1, on the reverse strand, counting down.
GCCACAATGTCCGGTGGAGGCCCGGACTAAACTCGCCCAAGCCCTTACGGAGGGTCGAGATGCAGCACGCTATTCCATCCGGTGTGGGCTGGATACCACGGACTCACTGGGCAGAGCGATGGGAACGACGGTGGCGGTTCGACGCCATGCCTGGTTGAGGACCGCCAACTTTTCGGCTGATGTCCAGGCCACCCTTCTGGACATGCCGTTTGATGGCCGTCGCCTCTTTGGCAACAAGGCAGACCATGCGCTTGGACTCCAGGGCTACCGCCAAGTCCTTGGTCTCTCGGGCCCACGCCAGCAAACGGGTGCCTTTCGCTCCTTTGGTGGCAAAGGAAGGGGTGCTCCCACACGTGCTGCCAGCCACGCACCGCAGGCTACTACACAGCGTGGTGGCGGTCGTGGAAACCGCCGTAGCGGCAGTCGGGGACAGCGGCAAGGCCAGTCCACGCCTTCCCCTGCAGCATCCGCCTCAAAACCCTCCTAGTCTGTGCTTTCAGGCCCATGTGATGCCAGTGCGGGGCAGGGTTCGCCATCACTACTTCCACTGACGCACTGTCACGTCGGACATGTGGGTGCTGCAAATCGTCCGAAGGGGCTACTCCCTCCCCTTCGAGGCGACCCCTCCAGCCATGCCACCGCAATACCACCGCGTGTCGGGGGATCACTTGCAACTTCTGCAAGAGGACGTTATGGCCCTCTTGGCCAAGGGGGTCATCGAGCGCGTTCCTGGGCCAGAAGTAGGGTGTGGTTGTTACTCCCACTACTTTCTGGTACCCAAGAAGGGCAAAGGGGGCCTACGCCCTATCTTGGACCTACAGAACGTCAACGGCTTCCTCCGGAAGGAGAAGTTCAAGATGCTGACTTTGGCGCAGGTCTTAGCTGCCCTAGACCCAGGAGACTGGATGGTAGCGTTGGACTTGCAGGACACCCATTTCCACATCCCCGTCCTGCCGGCCTACCGGCGTTACCTGCGGTACACGGTAGGCCACGAACACTTTCAGTTTGCCGTGCTCCCCTTCGGCCTTACAAGCGCCCCACTTTCCTTGGAAAAGAGGCATAGGTTTTTTCTTTCTTTCTTGCCTGATGTAACAGGAAGTACGGGAAAGATTCTGTTCTCCTATTCTCTCCGGGTGGGGGATAAATTAAAAGTTGTTTTAAGTAAACCTTAACCCCTTGGCCGTGGCGGTAATTCCTCCGCGGTGCTGGGGGGGAGGGGGGCCGCGCGGCGCTGCCATGCTCGCGACGGAACCACTCCGTCACCAGCACAGCGCGTCCGTGGCTGGTGACGGAGTGGTTCCGTCACCAGCACACAAGGGGTTAAGATGCCTGTCTCATGATGTGTAAACCTCAATGTTTCTGCAGACACTATTACTATTCAATGCTGGTGGAATTTGGTGTGCCATCACCATAGGCAGGACAGATTTAATCCCAGTTCTCTACAATTATCAGTCAAGCACAACAGAATATGGTCATCACTTACTGAATATCAGTCTCGTATTGCTATGACTAATGCCGCTTCGCATTCCAGCTAATAGTAATGTCTACAAATGATTAAAAATAAATAAGATGCATTCATTGTATTTGGAATTTTTTAAGCTCAAACTATATTTTATTGCTGTTTCTATCTCTTGTTTTATTATAAATTCAACTAATGTTGTCTCTCCTTTCTCTCTCCCTTTTCCCATTACTTTTTCCTTCTACTATATTTTATCTACAAAAAACCCAATCTGTATACCCTTCAGTATTGCCTATACTCCATTGATTTCAGTTTTCTAACACAGAAATGTTGTATTTAACCTACTATCGTTCTTCAATAACAATCTTTATCTTAAAAAAAACCTCTAAATCTAGGAATGGGACAAGGAAGAGTAGGAATCAGCGTAATAAAGATTACTAGTAAGTAGTCAGGATATACTATACTATATGTTTGAAGTGAAGGTTCCTCTGGTGCCAAGCAGAAAAACATCTTTTAAAATATGTAGGAGATCAAATGGACAAAACAAATCAATACACCTGGTCATGCACAAATGAAATATTCGCTGAAACACAACTTCCACACACTATCGCTTGTGTACTGTATAGTTGCATCAGTAAAAATGTATGTATGTGCAAATGTATTGGCCATTTGAATGGAAAATATGTTGTCTGTAAATATCAGTGCGCTACCACGCCATGCTTTTGTCATACATTTGCAAAAGTATGCTCCAAAATATACCACCAGCAACATGCTATATCCTTAAAAGTCTTCTGCTGAATGAATGTACTATACTTGTTCTATGTGTGGTACATGGATTTTTCACATTCCCTAGGACTTCAGTGATCTAATATGAATGACAGCACCCCCATCTCTGAATATTGTTTAAGAACCAGTGGCGCATGCCAATTGCAAAATGTTGTTCACGCATGAGCCCTTGTTAGTACACTTCTTTTCAACTATCATGTTTCTACACAGGTCTTGAAGGAAGCAGCACACCTTAATTTGAATAACATTTGCTCAAATATCAGGCACACATTTCTCAGCGTTTACGTCAGCGCAAGTGCTGAAAATCTGTAATTCACATCTCAACAAACCGTTATAACATTTGTTCTTAGGATCCACCGAAATCAGTGCATGGACACATTCAAAGAACTTTCACAAGAATCTAAAACTACACAGTGATATTATCAAAAGTAATAAAGGAAGTGTGCGCACAGGCATTACAAACAACAATTTAAAGAACCACCCAATATGGGTCTTTTAACAGCAACACTTATAGAGCAAGTCTCGACAAAGACTGTCAAAATTTTTGCACCTGTTTCTAAGCATTACTTATGTTTGCAGATAAGAGACTCAAGGATTAAGGAACTGTGAATCCTAAGATTTTATTTAGTTCCATTTCAATCATCGAGTTATTCACTGTGCACAATTGACTAGCTAATGGCAGCGCTAACAAGCGGGGAAGGCTTACCCCAGGGTGCAGTAGAAGGGTAGCGACTAAAATACTGCATAGCACAGTATGTCAAACCGGTGTCTCTTCTAGAGAAAATGGGCATAATTTAGAGGGCAGAATTGAATGAAACCCTCAACGGCTCACAGTCCACACCATGTACATGCTTCTCTTTTCCTACGCTCACCTTACATACCTTACCACCACCCTGCTGGCATCAATGCGGTCTCTGACCAAACCCCATACCATAATGTTTGCCACTACCCATGGTGCACAGCATCAGTAAAAACCACTGGCATATCCTATAACTCCCAAAGGAGAGACCTATTTGCTTTGCCAATGTTTGTCCATGTTGCAGTCAATATTTTGCAATTCTCTTTTGGACCCAGAAAAGAGGTGTAATAACGTGGTTGCCAACCCCCCAGAAAAATAATTTCAGCCGATAGACAACGCGCTTTATCTATTGGTAAGTTACACATATTTTCAGGGGAATTGTAAGCGCGCTACTCACCCGTGAGGGTCTCAAGGCGCTGGGTGGGGGGTAAGCAGGTCCGTTCAGCCGAAGAGCCAGGTCTTGGAGGTCTTCCTGAATGTGTTCAGGAAGGGGGTGTGTCTGATGTCTACCAGAAGCTCGTTCAAGGTCTTGGCTGCGATGTGAGAGAACGATCTCCCACCTTATCTGGCTCTGTGGATCCGCGGTGTTTCGGCCTGTGCAAGATTGGATGATCGCAGGTTTCTTTTGGGTATGTGGAAGTTTATTCTGTCATTGAGGTATTTGGGTCCGTTGTTGTGCAGGCACTTGTAGGCGTGGGTGAGGATTTTGAAGGTGACTCTTCTCCACGGGGGACCAGTGGAGTCGCCATAGGTGTTTGCTGATGTGCTTGTGCCGGGAGATGCCGAGGACGAGTCTGGCTGCGGTGTTCTGTATTGTTTGCAGTTTGCGGATTAGGGATTTGTTGATGCCTGCGTAGAGTGCGTTGCCACAGTCGAGTTTGCTGGTGAAGAGTGTGTGGGTGACTTTTTTCCTTGATTCTGGGGGGATCCATTTGAAGGTCTTTCGGAGAACAAGGAGGGTGTTGAAGCAGCTGGAGGTGACAGCATTGACCTGTCGATTCGTGGTGAGTGATGAGTCGAGTATGATGCAAAACTGCCACAATAGCTGTTTTGCATTCCAATCGTAAAATATTTGGCGACTTTTTACCGTCACCATAGTATTCCAGGTTGAATGGTAAAATAGTAAATGAGCCTTCTCTGTGTATATACAAAAATCTCAATTAACATGGATTAATTATGCTTTCATTTGTGAATAAAGAATGAGTTACTTACCTTCGATAACAAACTTTCTAATGGATACCAAACCTAACCGATGTATTTCTTGCCTTGTGAATGTTCCCCAGGTAGGCGTCAGCCTGGATCCAGAAACTTTAAAGCAGTACTCCCATACCCTACCCAGGTAGGTGGCCTCATGTTGCTCCACGACAACGTTACTCTGCTTATAAGCGCCACTAATGCATGCTGACATCAGTTTCTTTTTTAGGCTGTTTTGTGCCCTCATATCCAGAGCCTATTTCCAGATTGGTATGACCAGTGTGCAGGTCTGTAAATAGGGACCTTTTTTGATGGAAAAAGAAACCAGTTCAAAGAACAGAGTTTGGCGAGAGTCGGTGAGAAATCTACAGTTATATTGAGTACCCACTTGAAAGAGCCTTACTGAAAGTATGTACCAAGTTCTTCTCATCGACACGTCTGACTGTAGATTCTGTACTTGTGAATAAATACCATAGCAGTACCAGTGATGGGTCTATGAACTGACTCGGATCAAAAAATCTTGCAGGACCAAGCAGGGAAAATGCCCCTCTTGACGGACCAGACTGGTGAGGTAATATTGCTTTGTGTGAACTGTGAAGGTGTGTACTGACACCCACTTATCCACCTAACAAGTGTCCAGGGCAGGTATTCTGTATGCTAGCACAGCTGTAGCAACCTTAGCTCTGGTGGAATAAGTCCATAAGCATTTTGAAGGCTGCTTCTTCACCACTACATGGCAGACTTTAATGCAGAGAACAATCCATTGAGAGATGGTAAATATTTGCACTGCCTTGCCCCTTCTTTACCCCAGAGAATCTCAAAAAGAGCTGATCATTTACCGGATAGTCTGTGGTGCGATTCATATAAAAGGGGAGTGCCATTATAGGATTCAGATGATAGGTTCTCTCTTCCTCCTTAGAGAGATGAGGTGGGGGAAAGAATGCCAGAAGTGTTATATGAAATCGATTGGCCATTTGTGAGAGAAAGGAAGTTCAGATTCTTAATACCAACTTATCTGCGATGAGTGTTGTATAAGGTGGGATGTCGGAGAGAGTCTGCAGTTCGCTCACATGCCTAGCCAATGTTCTGAGTAAAGAAAGACTGTTTTCAACATCGGAAGCGTTAATGGACAACAGTGCATTGGCTCAAAAGTAACTCTGGACAGAGCTGGCGTAGTGCCACTAGGCGGAGTTTCACAGATTTGGGAAAAAACTCTGTGGAATGCCACTCCGCTCTGCTTTGCTCCCTGCCTCCCCCAAATAAAAAATATTATTAAAAAGTTTAAAAAGAAAAAAACACTTACCTCTGCTGTGGCGCCTCCGGGCTGCTCTCCTCCTCGCTGTGGTCTCTCTCCCGCAAACCCCTACGTCGAACGTACGTCTTGCGAGAACTGCGCATTCGCACACGTGGGCGCATGCGCAGCCCTACCAAGAAGTACGTGATCCACTAAGCTTCAGCTGTTGAGTTTGTCCACCTTGGAATTTAGAGATCCAGCCAGGGCAATTTATGACCAAAGAAATTCCCTGGCCGGCCACTCACTTCCAGACTCACAGAGCCTACAGGCACAGGATCCAAGACCCCACCCCGTGCCCTGCTTGTTGCAGTCCCACATGGTAGTGGTGTTTTGTTTGTGATTACCTGCACATTTGAGACAGGAAAGCCTTTAACACCAAGCAAATCCCCCTCATGTCCAACAGATTTATGTGGAATTTAGCCTCCACTGGAGACCAGAGCCCTCTGATCTACACAATTCCCAGATGGCCTTCCCAAACCAGAAAGTCACCACTGTTAAATCTAGGTGGGTAAGTGAGAAGAGTCTGCCTTGAAATCACAGTCCCGCAGTTATCACTGCAGATCTTTTACTGTCTCCTCCAAAATACAACAGATTTCCCTGGCAATGTGCCCACTAGGATGTAAGGTACCACTGCAGAGCTCGCTTGTGCTATCTGGCATGGCCGACCAGTGGGATGCAGGATGCCAGTCAAATCATCCACACTGAGCGCTTGGACAGAGGCTGAAGCATCGGGATCATAGACTGAATCTACTGGAGATTCTGCTCTCTACCCTGCAGGAAACACATCAAACTGTACATTATACAGAAAGGTTTTGTTGAAAGGGGGTATCTGCGAAGAATGTCAAATGTGACTTTGGCACATTGATAGGGAATGCAAACGTTAGGAAGTTCACCATCATCTAAAAGTGGTTGACGATTGCCTGTGGTGAGCCTGCCTTCAGTAGCCAGTCATTGAGGTAGGGGACAACTGGTACCTCCACCAAGAATGTGTATTACGACGATTGTGAGAAGTTAGCCTGGCATATGATGTCCACTAGTTCTAGTGGGCATCTTGCACCAGTCTAATCGACCATTATTAATGATGGTTGTAAAGTCAACCTTATAGAAAGCTATCCTAGGGGTAGCAATGGCGAGCAGTCTTCAGGCTAAGACTTAAGAGAGCGAATTAAGCTAGTTGTTTTACCAATTATAATCCCTTGAGTACCAAATGAAAGCACACCACACAAGGTATATATCAAATATATATGTATTTATTCTAACCACAACCCCTCTGGACTCTTTATGAGGTCGGAGGTAAAAGTACAATACATGGAACTTATATAGCATACGATAAGTTGCACAATATACGTTTTGCCCTAGGGGCCTCACAAACCATATACTAAAATAGTGGTACAAGAACCACGTCTGAGATAGAAAGCAGGCCGAGGGACTAGGGAATCACTGGGGCTTCTAGGAACAACCAAAGGTTAGGAAGTAGGAGGCCCACGGGAGACCCGTGCAGTGTCTAAACACAGCCGCGGGTTACCATTGACTTTCTTTGGGAAACGAACAAGTTACAAATTTACAATTTAAGGACACTTCGAGGATAACTACGATGGAACCCTTTTAGACTTAGACACTTGGAGGGCCACTACCCTCGAGACTACCAGAGTACTCGTGTTACCTCACCCACGGAAGCCGGGTGCATAGGTGTCTTTTGGTGTCGGGTTTCGATGTCGATTCCAATAGAGAGCTGCGAAGAAGTGCTGCAGGCGACCAGAGGAAAAGTGTCCGGGTGGATCGAAGATCTGAAGAACCTGAAAGCAGACGAGACGGAGTCTGGGCCACTAGCCAGTGACCAGGGCGGCGATAGGAAGATGCCACCAGATGTCGGGTGATTTCAGGTGAAAAGGTGAAGTTTGTCTCTTCAGCCACGAGGTCCAGGAGGCGTCGACGATGACCAGGAGCTGGATTCAAGCTGCCCACAAAGGATCTAGTTGACTGCGGTGTCGGTATCCGGATTGGACCCAACGAGCCTTGGCAAACACAACCCACGCAGGATGTCGAGATTGGCTTCGTTGCAGACCAGCAAGGTCTGGGGTGCTTCTCCTTTGCAGGGAAGCTGGAGACAGCCTGGAGCAACCAGGAAAGCAAGTTTAATTTAAGATTGGTCTTCTTGGGAGCTCGCTAGCTGACGGGCCAGGAACCGCAAAGACGCATCAAGCGGAATTGCAAAAAGCGGGCCCACGGGACACTCGTGGAGTGTGGGCCTCTGAGCTTCGGTGCAAATGGTGCTCGGGGCTGGGGCTTCAAGCACCCCAATGCACAACTTCGGGATACCTCGGGAAGTTGGTTCAGCTTGCAAAATGCAGGATGTCCAGGAGTTCCGGTCCCAAATCTCTTGTGTCCGCCACGGGTCTCAGCTTTGCTGTGAGCGAAGGTGGGGGTCAGAGATGTCTGAAAGTCTATGTCCTGTGTCGCAGATTCTTAAGGATCCTGTGGGAGCCTCAAAAATGCAGATGGGCAAAGTTGCTGTAGGTGCCTGTTTGAACAGGGTGGTGACTCCTTGACCACAAGGGAGATGTCTTCCGTCTTCCAGTCGAAATGGAATGTCGAAGGTCCAGGATATATGTTTCAGAGTTTCCTCCAGGGTAATCTAAAGTCCTAGGGACTGGGATCCTATACTTATAGAAGTTAAGGGGTTGGACTAACTTTAAGATCCCTCCTATGGGTGGAGCTGGGGAGGGGGTGGTTACACCCCTTACCCTTTGTCCAGTTTTGCGCCAGAGCTGGGGCTGAGCGCCCCAGCAACCGGTTTGAACTGGGAAATGCATGGAGCACCTTGTGTGCCCCAGGCAGTGTCTGAAAAGCATTCACTGAATGCAAGCCACCCTGCCCCAATACACTAAAGCCTGTCTGGGGTGGTGCTAGCACCTCCCTGGGCAGGAAACCTATTGTCCAGGCCTCCCCTGCCGGAGTTTTGTCCAGCAGCAGGTGGGAAGATTTGTGTCTGTGGCAGCAGCATCCATTTTGTGATGCTGGGGCTGTTTAACTTTAACCGGGTAAACCAGTAACTACATGTCTTCTCCCTCTAGAAGGGTGGAATGCTACCCCCGCTGCCAGGACTGGCGGGGGGGGGGGGTGGTAATCTTCCAAAGTGTTTGACACCTTACACAACATGTTTTGATAAAGCCAAACTAAAGTTAGCATTAACCGCGAGAGTTATAATGCACTTAAGAGTATATGGTATGGCTATATCATAGAACAGCTATAAGGAGATGGTTCCGAAAGCTGTAGAGGAACTCAGCAACTCAGCTCATGCTAGGGCACCCTCTCACACAAAACCAAGCACTCTGCCTCCAGGATTGTCAAGGCCTGCCATAGGAGTGACTTATAGGTTACTATGTGTCTATATATAAGGTAGATATAGATATACTATATCTAAGTAAGGGGTGATTACACCACCGTACCCAGGCTGTAGGATCAGACCTGTGGTGTCAGTTTGGAAGGCTAACCAGGGGTGGCACAATACATGCTGCAGCCCCTGGTAGACCTAGGGTGCACCTATGCCCTGGGTACCTAAGGTACACTATACAGGGGCTCACAAAGGTGACCCAGTAACCAATCTGGTATGTACCTAAAGTACATGGAGTCCATTTTATAGAGAAAGCAGATAGACTGGGGCCCTGAATAGCAGGGTCCCCGGCCAACTAAGTTGAAAACCAGCAAAACACCAGGCAAAAAGTGGTGGCAACCATATACTCAGATATCCACCTTCCTACACAACCCCCCCTCCAAACGAAAGGAGATAAGGCTATCCTTGTCCAGGTAAGCCTATATTGACTAAATGGCCATATAAGGAAGTACCTGCACTAGCATGGTTACCCCCTGTCTTATGGTCCACTAAGCAATCCCTCACACTAAGGGTATCAGATTGTCTCCACCATAGGGAATCTCTGCCTGTGGGGTGTTTTGGCGAAGTAAAAGGCTGGTACTGGGATGGGGTACTGAAGTGAGGCCCTACTAAGGTTGGTCTCAGCTTCCTCCAATCACTATCCACCATGCATACCTTTCTTTCCATGACTAAGTTGCACTTTGCTCTCAGGGTCAACCTCTGGCTGCCTACAGCCGGAGGCTGGGTCCCTTTGGTTGGACCACTAGAGGGTCAGGTCAGGATTGGGGCCACTGGGTCCCAGGTGTGCCTGTGCCCCACAGAGTCCATCTGGGGGAGGTTCCTACACAAGGGTAAGGGAGATCCCTCTGAGGGTTGAGGAATTTTCACCTGGCTAGGGCTACTAGACTGGGTGCCCCTAAACTGCTGATGGGAGGTTCCTCTGGACTTGGGGCCCTTTGGGGCCCACTGGCCTCCCTGACCTCTGCAGTCCTGGGCTGACTGAGGCAGGGTAGAGAGGGGCAGGGTACCTGCTCCAGACTGGATACCACCTTGGAAGGGTCCACTGACATCAGGGGCTCTGCCAGGCCAGGCCTGACTACCTCTGGGGCAGTTCCTTCACAAGGGGTAGGGTCAGTTCCCTGAGGAGGCTGACCCACACCTTAAGTCTGGTGGGAGGGAGAATGTTCTTCCTCCCCAAAGCTCTCTGTCTGAGTGGAGTGATCCATAGTTTCAGGCTTCACAACACTAAAATCTGTTTGGGTTTGGGCTGTGGCCATCACATCCCAACCAACCTTTTCAGGATGGCATACCATTTTGGAATGGGTTTCTTTTTCTATCTCTTTTTTTCCCCCTCATTCGCCTCCAACCCCAGCTAACATGAACCTGCCGCTGCTACTCCAGAAGGAGAGGTAGGCCCAACAGTTTGATCTTGCCCATCAGCACTAGCAGCAACATGCCCACTTCATCCTAGTTGCCTCCCTCCCATTATTACAGGGGAGGTTGGTTGTATTCTCTTCAGGGCTAAACCAGGGCTAGTGTCACTGGTCGTCACAAGCTTAAACAGGCTGAGATTTCAAGATCATTGCCCAGTAAACAACCTTCAGGCACATTTGTAGACACTGCCACTCTCTTGGGCCAGTGACACCTCCCCAGCTGAGATGTATTACTGCTATGGCATGATCTGACTTGACTCCATTAATACTGGTCACCTGGTATGTGAACCCAGGTAAAAGCTTTTCTGAGGGGTCTAGTTTCTCTGTCACCATGGTGATACTAGCCCCTGTGTCCCTATAGGCCACTGCTGTCTGACCATTGATGTGGGGCTCCTGTCTGTACTTGCCCAAGGTATTGGGACAAGCAGTGAAATTGGCAAACCCCATGCCACCATCACAGACTAGAGTTGCTGTAGTAGGGGACCTGGTTAGGCCAGAGTCTACCTGAGTTCCCCAAGAAAACCCAACTACATTTTTGGCGGCACTCCCACCACCTGGGGGATTACTACTTGTAGTTACAGGAGGTGTTGGAGTATTACTTGGAGGAACATTTTCCTTATTGCTGGCTTTTGGGCAACTGCTGTCAGTTTTCCAGTGGCCAGGTGTCTTACACACATAGCAATAAGGATTCTTGACAGTTGAGGAAGGAGTTTGGGACCCACCCCCCTCAGAGGATTTTTGGGGCCCTGTTGTGGATTTATCTTTAGAATTATCCCCACCTTTCTCTTGTGGTTTGGTAGAATCTTTCATCTGGTCACCACCGTGATTTTTAGGCCTTACCCTGGTTTTGACCCATTTGTCTGCCTTCTTTCCCAATTCTTGGGGAGAGGTCAGATCAGAGTCCACCAGGTGCTGGTGTAAAAGCTGGCTTTGACAATTATTAAGGATCTGCTCCCTCAAAAACAAATTATACAATCCTGTAAAGTCTTGTACCTTGATGCCCAGTAACCAGCCCTCCAGAGCCTTAGTAGCACAGGTAGGCAGACAAAATATCGAGTTTTAAATATCGACATACAATAATGTTGATGTTTAAATATCGAAGGGACAAAATATAGAAGGTAAGTTATATCGATATGTTTAATATCGATGTTACTAATATAGATGTTTCTAATATCGATGTTACTAATATCGATTTTTGTATGATTTTTATGTATATTATTATGTATTTATTATGTATTTAATTTTTATTTATGTAATTTAAGTAAATTTTGTATTTTAGTAGTGTAGCGGGTTCTGGGTTTATAGGGGAATAGGGTGGGAAGTAATTTAATTAGAGTAAATTAATTATTAATTATTAGGAATGATAAATAATTTTAATTAATTGGTAATTAATTTTTATTATTGGTAATTAATTTTTATTATTGGTAATGTATGTTCTGTAGCGGGTTATGGGTTTATAGGGTAATAGGGTGGGGAGTAATTTAATTATACTAAATTAATTATTAATTTTTAGGAATTATAAATTAATTTTAATAAATTGGTAATTACATTTTAGTAATTGGTAATTAATTTTAGTTAATTGATAATTATGATCTGTAGCGGGTTATGGGTTTATAGGGGAATAGGGTGGGAAGTAATTTAATTATACTAAATTAAGAATTAATTTTTAGGAAATATAAATTAATTTTAATTAATTGGTATTTAATTTTTATTAATTGGTAATTATTTTTAATTAATTGATAATTATGTTCTTTAGTGGGTTATGGGTTTATAGGGGAAAAGGGTGGGAAGTAATTTAAATTTACTTAAGTAATAATTTATTTTAATTCATTGTTTTGTTACGTATATTATTGTTAATGAATTATTAATTTGTATTTTATTATTATTAATTGGTATTTATTATTAAATTATTTTTACTTAATTATTTATTGCTAATCATGTTATTAATAATTATGTATTGGTATTTGTAAATGGTTTATATGTATTTAATAATACATTTTTGTATTATTTAAAATTATTAATTTATTTATAAGTATGTTATTTTTACCTTCTACGCTATCCAATACTTTCCCTACTGTTGCACTCTCTGGAGTTGGAATAGCAATTTTTACCCCTATGCTATCCAACACTTTCCCTAATGTTGCACTCTTTGGAGTGGGAATAGTAATTTTTACCCCTACGCTATCCACCACTTTCCCTACTGTTGCACTCTCTGGAGTGGGAATAGTAATTTTTATCCCTACGCTATCCAACACTTTCCCTACTGTTGCACTCTCTGGAGTGGGAATAGTAATTTTTACCCCTACGCTATTCAACACTTTCCCTACTGTTGCACTCTCTGGAGTGGGAATAGTAATTTTTACCCCTACGCTATCCAACACTTTCCCTACTGTTGCACTCTCTGGCGTGGGAATAGTAATTTTTACCTCTACGCTATCCAACACTTTCCCTACTGTTGCACTCTCTGGAGTGGGAATAGTAATTTTACCCCTACGTTATCCAACATTTACTTAAATTTTTTAATTTGTTTTACATTTTTATTAAATTTTTATTTGTATTATTATTTTATGTGTATACATTTATTTGTAATTTATAATATTTTTATTTATTTATAAGTTATTAAAATTATTTTTAAAAGTTAGTATCAAGTAAGTATATAGTATGTATTATTTTTATATTATTAATTAATTTTTATATTATATTAAATTATGTATTATTTATTAATTTTAAATATAACATATTTTTAACTATATTTATTACATTTATAAGTAATATTTTATTTATATTACATATTTTTTTAATTTAAAAAAACAATATTTTTTTAATAACGATATTTTTGACATCGATATTTTTTTTTCTATATTTTTGTACTTACCTTGTTAGAGATAGCATGTCGATATTTTTGTAATCAATATTTTTGTTGCGATAGTTTTGTAGGTAGATATTTTTGTAATCAATATTTTGTCAGAGATTCAGTAGCACAATCTTCAAAATCAGTCCAGTCCTGAGTTGGTGTCTTCTGGGTGTCTCTGAACAACAACCTATACTGCTCAGTGGTTAAGCCAAACTCATCTATCAGAGCACTCTTCAGGACTTTGTAATTGTCAGCATCCTCTTCTCTGACAGCGAGGAGCTTATCTCTACCTTTGTCAGCAAAGGAGAGCTACAAGGTTGCTGCCCACTGCTCCTGGGGTACCTTCTGTACTTTGCAGGCCCTCTCCAGTGCAGTAATCCATTTATGGATGTCATCCCCAACCTGATAGGGAGGGACAATCTTGTACAGGTTTCTATGGTCATGAGACCTATCCCTCCCACTAGGGATATTGCTGCCACCAGTGGGCTCTAGCACACACAATTTTCTCTCTCATTCAAGAGCGAGGGTCTCTTTGGCAAGGGCAATTTCTTGCCTCTTGATCCTAAGCTTTACTTCTCTCATTCTAGCTTCATGCTCTCTTCTCTGAGGGGAAGTTATTTTCCTTTGAGCTGAGGCAGAGGACACTGCTGATGAGTCAGAATGTCCGGATTCTTCTGAAAGAGATCTGTCTTCTGGGCGACACCATTAGGCCTTCGTGGAGGGTTAGAGGGAGGCCTTCCTAGACCCTCGCCACCCTCAGGTAGTCCTGTGTTGTCCAGGTCAGGTTCATTAACCTCATCCTGGCCTGCATCCTCATCATCTTCAGAGACAGGTGGGGCTCCCCCATTAGGATCCTCTTCTGATGAAGGATGGCCCCCCTCCTTGCTACCATGGGCATCTGGGTCTGATGCTTTTTCTAAGTCATCTGCCACTAAAAGATCTACCAGGTGCTCTGTGGTGGGACTCTGTCCTTGCTTTAATTTTCTTATGGCACACAATCATCTCAATTCTTGGAAAGTGAATATGTCATATTTAGATGTTTGCTCTTGGCTGACATCTGGCAGAGAGGCACTAGCTCCTGCCCTTAAAGCCATGACTAGTGAGGTGTGGTGTGGGCACCTACCTACACTACTTGTTACCTACTAGAACCTCTCTAGAAGTTGTAGTCAGGGTGTGCTAAGCCCTTACTACCTACAACTGCTAAGTTCAGTAGAACTTATGTATTATAAGACTTGATTTATAGGTACCTACAGGTACCTTGATGTGATTTTTCAAATGATATTCTCAAGTTTATTTGGTAAAACAATGCAAGCTCTTATCCCATCAGCTGCACACCAATGTGAGAAGTTAGCCTGGCATATGATGTCCACTAGTTCTAGTGGGCACCTTGCACCAGTCTTATCGACCCTTATTAATGATGGTTGTAAAGTCAACCTTATAGAAAGCTATCCTAAGGGTAGCAATGGCGAGCCGTCTTCAGGCTAAGACTACAGAGAGCGAATTAAGCTAGTTGTTTTACCAATTATAATCCCTTGAGTACCAAATGAAAGAACACCACACAAGGTATATATCAAATATATATGTATTTATTCTAAACACAACCCCTCTGAACTCTTTATGAGGTCAGAGGTAACAGTACAATACAAGGAACTTAATTAGCATACGATAAGTTGCACAGTATACGTTTTGCCCTAGGGGCCTCACAAACCATATACTAAAATAGTGGTATAAGAACCACGTCTGAGATAGAAAGCAGGCCTAGGGCGTTAGGAATCACTGGGGCTTCTAGGAACAACCAAAGGTTAGGAAGTAGGAGGCCCACGGGAGACGCGTGCAGTGTCTAAACACAGCCGCGGGTTACCATTGGCTTACTATGGGAAACAAACAAGTTACAAATTTACAATTTAAGGACACTTCTAGGATAACTACGATGGAACCCTTTTAAACTTAGACACTAGGAGGGCCAATACCCTCGAGACTACCAGAGTACTCGTGTTACCTCACCCACGGAAGCTGGGTGCATAGGTGTCTTTTGGTGTCTGGTTTCGATGTCGATTCCAATAGAAGCTGCGAAGAAGTGCTGCAGGCGACCAGAGGAAAAGTGTCCGGGTGGATCCAAGGGTGAATCGAAGATCTGAAGAACAGAGGAGACAGAGTCTGGGCCACTAGCCAGTGACCAGGGTGGCGATAGGAAGATGCCACCAGATGTCGGGTGATTTCAGGTGAAAAGGTGAAGTTTGTCTCTTCAGCCACGAGGTCCAGGAGGCATCGACGATGACCTGGAGCTGGATTCAAACTGTCCCACAAAGGATCAAGTTGACTGCGGTGTTGGTATCCGGATTAGACCCAACAAGCCTGGACAAACGCAACCCACGCAGGATGTCGAGATTGGCTTTGTTGCAGACCAGCAAGGTCCGGGGCGCTTCTCCTTTGCAGGGAACCTGGAGCAAGCCTGGAGCAACCAGGAAAGCAAGTTTATTTCAAGATTGGTCTTCTTGGGGGCTCGCTAGCCGACAGGCCAGGAACCGCGAAGATGCGTCAAGCTGAAATGCAAAAAGCGGGCCCACGGGACACTCGTGGAGTGTGGGCCTCTGAGCTTCGGTGCAAATGGTGCTTGGGGCTGGGGCTTCAAGCACCCTAATGCACAACTTCGGGATACCTCGGGAAGTTGGTGCAGCTTGCAAAGTGCAGGATGTCCAGGAGTTCCGGTCCCATGTCTCTCGTGTCCGTCACGGGTCTCAGCTTTGCTGTGAGCGAAGGTCGGAGTCAGAAATGTCTGGAGGTCTGTGTCCTGTGTAGCAGATTCTTCGGGATCCGGCGGGAGCCTTAAAAATGCAGACCGGCAAAGTTGCTGTTGGTGCTTGTTTGAACAGGGTGGCCACTCCTTGACCACAAGGGAGATGTCTTCCGTCTCCCAGTCGAAATGGAATGTCGAGGGTCCAGGATATATGTTTCAGAGTTTCGTCCAGGGTAATCTAAAGTCCTAGGGACTGGGATCCTATACTTATACTAAGTTTAGGGGTTGGACTAACTTTAAGGTCCCTCCTATGGGTGGACCTGGGGAGGGGGTGATTACACCCCTTCCCCTTTGTCCAGTTTTGCACTAGAGCTGGGGCTGAGCGCCCCAGCAACCGGTTTGAACAGGAAATGCATGGAGCACCTTGTGTTCCCCAGGCAGTGTCTGAAAAGCATTTACTGAATGCAAGCCACCCTGCCCCAATACACTAAAGCCTCCCTGGGGAGGTGTTAGCACCTCCCTGGGCAGGAAAACTATTGTCCAGGCCTCCCCTGCTGGAGTTTCGTCCAGCAGCAGGAGGGCAGACTCGTGCCTGTGGCTGCAGCATCCATTTTGTGATGCTGGGGCTCTGTTTAACTTTAACCGGGTAAACCAGTAACTACATGTCTTCTCCCTCTAGAAGGGTGGAATGCTACCCCTGCCGCCAGGACTGGCGGAGGGTAGTATTCCAAAGTGTTTGACACCTTACACAACATGTTTTGATAAAGCCAAACCAAAGTTAGGATTAACCGCGAGAGTTATAATGCACTTAAGAGTATATGGTGTGGCTATATCATAGAACAGCTATAACGAGATGGTTCCGAAAGCTGCAGAGGAGCTCAGCTCATGCTAGGGCACCCTCTCACACACAACCAAGCAGTCTGCCTCCAGGATTGTCAAGGCCTGCCATAGGAGTGACTTATAGGTTACTATGTGTCTATATATACGGTAGATATAGATAAACTATATCTAATTAGGTGGTTATTACACCACTTTACCCAGGCTGTAAGAACAGACCTGTGGTGTCAGTTTGGAAGGCTAACCAGGGGTGGCACAATACATGCTGCAGCCCCTGGTAGGCCTAGGGTGCACCTATGCCCTGGGTACCTATGGTACACTATACAGGGGCTCACAAAGGTGACCCAGTAACCAATCTGGTATGTACCTAAAGTACATACAGTCCATTTTATAGAGAAAGCATAGACTGGGGCCCTGAATAGCAGGGTCCCAGGCCAACTAAGTCGAAAACCAGCAAAACACCAGGCAAAAAGTGGGAGTAACCATATAGTCAGATATCCACCTTCCAACAACGACCGCCATCTCTTTTGTGAACACCCGAGGGTCATTGATGAGGCCAAAACAAAGCATGGAAAATGCTCCTGGTCTACTGTGAACGGCAGGTAGCGCCTATGAGCCGGTATGTCAGGAGTATGGATAAGCATCCTGCAGGTCCAATGCCAACATCCAGTCTCCGGAGTCTTGTGCAGAGAGCCCCTGGGCAGCATGAGCATCTTGAATTTGTACATCCGCACATGGGTGTTGAGAGTGTGTAGACGTAAGATAGGATGTAGACCTTTTAGGGCATTTAAAAGTAGCAAGAGTAACACCCGGTTCCTACTTCAAAAGCCAAACCCTCACCATGGCCACTTTGGACAAAAGCACTTCCTGCTGCAATACAGACAGCTGCTCAGGAAGGTGTGGGGAAATCATAAGGAAGGGAAAGGCATAGTATTGATGCATAGTTTGGAGGATCCACTTGTTTGAGGTGATGGCTTCCTACACTGGGAGGACATAGCAGATCCTGCCTCAGACAGGATGGCAGTGTGCCTGTAAGGACATACTAAATCAGTTTTGTGGCTGCAGATGCTGTGGGGGTGGGGTGTGGGGCGGGACCGAGCTGAACATTGTCCCTGCTGTCCTGGGCGTTGTGTTTGTGAGTTGCATCCTTTGCTACAAAAAAGGCTGAAAGGCCTGCTGGGCTGGTGGAAGGGTGTGAAGCTGGTGAAACTGAAAACTCTTGCAATAGCAACATAGGGGGTAACATTTTTGGAATAATGCTGTGGTCCTGCTTTCCTTAAATCATTCTGAGGCCAAACCTGCCTTGTCGCCAAAAAGATGAGACCCATCGAACTGCATGTCCATCAAAGATGCCTGGTCATCTCCGAAGAAGCCTGCTAAAATGCCACACTCGCAACCTTAGCAGTCGGCCATGTCCAAATCAGACTGAATTACAAACTTTGCTGCATCACAGACATCCTGGACAGGGACCAGTGGTCAACCAGAACTGCAGGTAATACTTGAGCCACAGTGTCCCATAGACCATAGGAGTGGCCGCCTACAAGACAGCTGGCATTTACTTAAGGCAGAGCACAGCATGTAGCGCCAACTAGTGATCCTGGACATGGTTTCACTCAGAGGTTATCCATAAGGGTTTCATTAAAAGGCAATAGAGGTTCTGGTTGCGCCTGACCAGGCTGGAGTGCCTCTGTCAAAACATGAGTCTTCAATTCCATAGTAGGAAGTTTTAGGTCCAATACTTCGGCCAAATACTAGCAAAGGAGGCACTTTTCTCAGTGGCATGTCTGGCAGGAGAAACAAGGCCAATATCTGGAGAAGTATCCAGGCCACTAGCATCTTGGAAGTTCTTCATACTAATTGTACTCATCATATTGTGAGACAAATTCATCCCCTTCATCAAAACTGTTATTGTCTGATTCAATGCTGAAAAGATTGTGGAAAGTCTAGGCTGTACTGCATGGTAGGTAAGGGCAAAGTATCAGAATCTACATTCAGGAGGGAACCGGAAGTAGCTTCAATCAAGGTAGTAGTGGATTCTGCTTACAGTCACAAAGCACAATGGAATGCAAGTCCTCTTCTGGCATCAACTCCAGTGTCGACGCAAAGGCAACTGGAGCAGTAGGTGGCACAGGACCCGAAGTCAGCGCCAAAGCTGGTGGTGAATCCAATGTGGGTTTGAAGGGCACAGACAGTGCTGAGAAGGACCAGCCTGCAGAGGCTCAACCGGAGGACCCCTGCGGATCCTTGGGGTGGAATGTGCAATAGAGGGAACTGGTAAAGTAACACAAATGCACAGAATGGCCTCAAACTTGCTGCAATGTTGCAGACAGACCTGAAATTCTGAATGCATGAGGACTAAACACAGAATCGACTCTGATGGAGATCGGGTGTGAGACTGGGAGGCATATTGATGACCTTGCACTCTCTCTGGAGTTCGAAAGTGGCAGGAAGGGGCTGGTTCCTCCTTCGATTTGCTATGCCTCTTTTTGGCCTTACCAGAAGACTTCAACTACTACGATGATCTGCCGTGGAAACTGTATCTTCCTTTTAACTAAAACCGGTCACAGAATGGTCAGGCGACATACAGCTTCATCTTGTGGTCTCATATGACATTCTGATTCATCTGGGTGCCCTGGCTACTTCAGCTAATGCTCTTACTTTTGCCTCCCAGCATCTTTTAAAGAAACTTCCAGGTCTGGATTTGTCAGCCATCCGGAATATCATGAAATGTAAACTGATGCCCATGCGTGCATATGATCATTTGTTTACCTGAATTGTATATCAAGCTGGCTTGACCGGGCCAAATGCTACTGTATAGGCATCTCTTCAAGGTACAAGCCTGCACAGTACAGGCTCAGATACACTGGAGTTCTATCTGGCCCGCCAAGGTTATGTTTTCAATGCCAGCTTCGTGTGCCAAGCTTTCCACAGCCGAGTTTAGATCTCTAAAACTTGTGGGACATATAGCGAGCGAGGACCCGATTTAGGGTCTAGAACTATCTTGTGACCACTGATCTACTTGTTGCGGAAGACCTCATATGCAAGCAACTTGACCTCCAAAAAGTCTTTCAAAACTATTGTTGAATCAAACCAGGCTACTGTCAGCCCAGAGGATTTACAAATGATCTGCACACAATCTAGCATCCATTCTATATCAATCAGTAGCACCCCCGGCATATTTATCACTTCCAATCAATCTTAACATCAAGTTACAACTTTTGCGCTTGGTTTAATCCCGCTTAAAGTGTGCAAGTGTGGCCGTCTGACTGGCATTCAGGATGTCTCATTTAGGGGCTGATGTTTCACTCAGGAATCCCTTCCACATATTCTATGCCTGTGCCCCTTCCTGTCCTCGCTTAGACGTTATTAGTCCGTACCAATTTTCAGGCAATTGAACTTCAAGGCCTGCAAAACTGCAGTTGTAGAGTGCTTGAAAGGGAACTTGGGCCAACTAACTGCAAGATTTGTAAGGATTTTGATGATCGCTTCATTGATGCTCAACAATGTAACACCATACATTCAAAGCAGAAGCACAGTGGCCACACTCCTGAGTGTCAGGGGTATCAGCCCTGATTGGTATGTCCTCCTTTTGACTCCATTGACAACAGAACCTTTTGCACCTCATTCCTGGACAAGGAAGGTTGCAGGTCTGCTCTTTTGATTATTTTTGCAGAAGGTATTGAATTGCACAAGCACTTTCTCCTTTTTGAGGGTTCTTGCACACGACCGCTTGCAATTAGCAGTGCACAGAAGGGTCTGCACAGGACCTAATTTTCTGTCCCCTGTCCCACATTTTCATCGGGGTGGGGGGAGGGGGGGCATTGGGCGTGTATTAATTTCCATTTTCAACGAATTGAGACTGAACTGGTTATCCCTACAAGCCTGTGACTTTTTTTTCTGCTGATTCGATTTGGTGCTATAAGGCTGTATTTGGGATACCTAAGCCGGCATGGGGTCACCACACAACCTGTATTGGTCGTTATTTTAACTTTTAGTCTATGCATGGCTATGTTGTTTCTTACTTTAGCAGAGACTTATATGGCTTGTTTTAGACATTATGGAGGTTAGAACTTCTTTTTTTATAACTGTATTTTGTGTATATATTGTGTGATTTTACTTTAATGTATAAAAATAAAGTTGCTTGCAAAGATTTTAAGTAATTGTGCAACATAATAAACTTTGCCTTTCTCTCTGGGTGCTGGCGTCGCAGGCCCTGGAATCATATTCCAACCCCAGGCACCATAAGCATACTTAGGGAGGGTTTGTCATAGACATCTGTTTGCGAGAGTCCCTATATGGCTTTAACCCTGTTGTTTTAGGGCATCCTGAGCTACTGATATAATTAGTGTTAGAATGGGGACCACATCAGGCACAATTACATTAGTGGCCACCATATGCAAAATTGCCAGCAGTTCTTCAAGCTTGGTTGCAGGAGAGATGTAAAAAAAGCTTTATCAATCTGGAATATCTCAACATGGATAATACAAAAAAGTACCCCTGGTACCAAGGTCCTAATATTAATAATACATCTCCCCAATGTCACGATTTATCACTGAGATATCAGATTTAAATATATTTAAATTGAAATTCAACAACTTTTCTCCAAACATCAGTTTATGAGTTCTGAGAATACATACATTTTCATCTCAACTATACGATTTTCAATTTTGGTATACATATTTATTAATTGAACCCAACAAAAGCTTCTAAATCCGTAGGTTGGGCTGGACACTGGAGGGCTACTACAGGTAGCTGGAGAGCTACCAATAGCCCACGAGTGACTCGTTGGAGAAGCCTGTTTTAGGTGGAACATTTTCCTTGTACATTGTGCCAAATGTTCGAAACAAAGATCTGGAAAGATCAAGGGGTAGCTCCGGACCTGTGTCTGAAGGTGCAGAAAGAAGGGAACTGACTTCAGCACACATGGGTAGTGCTCATATGTTGCTCTACTCATCACTTCCGGAACGAACATCGCAGAGCCAATCAACACTTCCTATCAGCTCACAAATTAATTATTTCCCCCTTAGTCTTTTGATTTTCTTTTTTGGGGTTATTTTAGTTGTGGAACAGGGCATAAATCAACAAAAAAACTAAAATTCTCAAATCTCGGCTAGAAGATCCCGAATCATCCATTATTAATTTTTGCATTAAATCTTTCCTGTTCCATCATTTATGCGTTGCAACACTGAAATGATTTAAAGGTCTTCTCAGGACAGGCAGATGGTGACATAAGAACAGATAAAAATAAATCATAAAATAATCAGAGGCATTGCGAGACATGTGAGTGAGCATTCTGGTGAAAGAAAATCTGCACCTGCTGGTATGCATTGCTTGTGCAAGAGCAAAAAGAGGAATGTATCCAGAAACGAGGATGAGGAACATTTGCATATATGAGGCAGATGAGATGGTATGATTAGTTTCAATTGATCTGGCCCATTATAAAAATAAACGTCTTACTAAAATGTATACAGGCGTCATACTGTAAGCACAGGTTCTTCTAAGATCATTTCATTTGGTCAATTATTATTTCCGATGGGGTTTCTCAACGCTGGTAGAAAGAAAATCTGGTAAATAACCAGATATGTCCATTGTTTAGTCCTCTATTGTTGTGGGCCAGTGTTCGTGGTTCCGCTTTTCCTCTAAATGCTGGCATCTGACAGGTCTTGCAGTGTAGCTGCAAAAGCGCTTGTACAGTGTTTTACAATGGTGATATGTCTCTGTTTAAATATCTTTGTGCTCACCGTTACTCCTTTTTGGCTGCATCTCAAATGGTCGATTCTGTAAAACATTTCCTCACATGTTATTTTGCCAAAATACAGCTACATCTTGGGTCTTTGGGGGGAAAATGGGAATATGGGAAAAAGTGCTGCAGAAGTGTCTGGTTTTTCCCCTGCAAATGGTATCAACGAAGGGTTTGTGGTGCTAAAATCACAATCTTTTCCAGCTTTCAGGAACAGTCAGAATACCAATTTTTTTAACAGTCTTGGCCTAATTTGTGTGCCTCCTTCCAGTTAGTAGTAGAAATGGGTGTGAAACCAGTGGTGGATCCTAGAAAGCTATACATTTCTGAAAAGTAGACAACATTCTAAATTCAGCAAAGGGTCATTTGTGTATATCTTTGAAGGTTTCTCTATAAAAAGCAACAGTTGAAATAAAAAAAATATTGAAATTGAGTTGAAAAATACAGCAATTTGTGCCATGTTTTCACCTGTAACTTCTTCTAACTATGGCTGATTTGTTACAGTAATATACCGTTATGTCAGTTACAACCTTCTGGTTGCAGGGAAATATAGGGCTTGTAGGTTTACCAAGAACCTGCGGTACCCAGAGCCAATAACCGAGCCGCACCTTGCAATGTTTTTTTATTGTGTACGGGGAATACAGCAAATCATTTGGTGAAGTATAAAGAGTGAAAAATAGGTATCAAGGAAACCTATGTATTTCCAGCATGGGAAAAGATATGGAATTTAGAAGCAGTCGTTATTTGCACATCTCAGAATTTGTGGGTGCCCATACTAGCATGTGAATTAGAAGGCATTTTTCAAAATGACTTCTTTTTTTACACACTGTCTTACATTTGGAAGGCACAAATTCAGATAAAGACAACACATGTTCTACTATTCTGTGTTCCCCTAAGCCTCCCGATAAAAATGGTACCTCACCTGTGTGGGTATGCCTAGTGCCCGTTACAGGAAAGGGCCCAAAAAGCAATGTGGACACATCACATTTTTCCACTGAAAACACCCTTTTTTGCAATGTGCTGAGCTGTGGATTTTGGGCCCAAGCTCAGCCGGCACCTAAAGAAACCTAGCAAACCTGTACATTTTTTTTAAACTAAACCTCCAGAAAAGCCAGGATGGGGTGAATTGTGAGGCCCTCACCAGGTTCTTCTACCCAGATTCCCTTGCAAACCTCAAACTTTGTCTAAAAAACACATTATCCTCAAATTTCTGTGATGGACAGTTCTTGAATTTGAGGGAAGCCACAAACTTCCTTTGACCCAGCATTCCACTAAGACTCCGATAACATTTTTACCTTGCTTGTGTGGGTAGGCCTTGTGCCCGCTGCAGGAAACGGCCCAAAACACAAAGTGGAAACATCACAATTTTCCAGTGAAAACTAACCCTTTTTTTGCAATGTGCCTAGCTGTGGATTTTGAGCTCTACCTCAGAAAGTATCTAAGGAAACCTAGCAAATCTGTACATTTTTCAAAACTAAACATCCAGGGAATCCAGGATGGGGTGACATGTGTGGCTCTCACCAGGTTCTGTTACCCAGAATCACTGGCAAACCTCACAAGGTGTCTAAAAACACATTTTCCTCTCATTTCTGTGATAGAAAGTTCTGGAATATGGGAGGAGCCACAAACTTCAATCCACCCGGCATGCCTCCAAGTCTCTCAATTAAAATGCTACATCACCTGTGTGGGTAGGCCTAGTGCCCGCAACAGGAAACAGCCCAAAATGTATTGGGGAGACATCAAAATCATTTATTCCAAAATTAGCTGGTTTTGCAAGGAGGTAACCTGCATTTCTGGTCCCAGGATCGGTGGCCATTAGGGAAACCTACCAAACTAAGAGATTCCTGAAAACTAGACATCATGAGGAGTCTAGGGAGGACTGGTTTGCATGGATTCCTCAATGTTTTCTTACCCAGAATCCCCTGCAAACCTCAAATTTATCTAAAAGAAAGTGTGCATCACTGCAGCTGGGTAGTATTCCTCGGGGTTAAGATGCTGCTGTGTAGAGGGGACCTGGAGAAAGGAATCCACATCGAAATCTGATTTGAAGAACAGGAAAGGGGTGAGTATGCACCCCGAATCCTCAGTTTCCACCTACTTAAAGGTGGCTTTCCCACTGCTGCAGACTGCTTGTTGGAAAGCCAAATCGTAATACGAACTGCTTGTTGCTCCTCTCTACCGCCCTGTGGAAGCTGCCTTAACACGACCACAACATGTTGGCCGGCAGTGTGCTCGCAGTGCTAGCGGTTGAGCCGCGGTGTTTGCAAAGGCATTACTCTCAACTCGAAATAAGGCAGTCGGCGCACTGAGCTTACACCGGTCGGACCACAACTGCGGGTACTGCTGTCCACAAACCGCCAAACTCGTAATAATTTGTTTGCTTTACAATGCCCCATTTGCCAATCTTTTAAAAAAAAAAATTTCGGAGGATGCTCCCCCCCCCCCCACCACTTCACCACTGGCCGAGTACACACAACTCATACTCTCCCTCTCAAGCAAGATGCACATCATAAGAGTCAAGTTAACTGCCTGCATAACCAAAGTTGCTAAATGGATGACAGCCAACTGTCTCAAGCTCAACACTGACAAGATAGAACCAGTGATTTTCCTCAAGAACACCTCACCAAGCTGCCTTCCCCCGACCGCAACCCGGTCGGCCGGCCGGCAACCAGCTGAGGTCGGAACAAAAACCACACCCTGCTCCCTTGCCAGGAACCTCAAAATTATCATCAGCAGCAAACTGGACATAACTGCACAAGCCAACACAATCACTACACTATGGAAATGCGGAGGGGGATTTCAAAATAGCCCCTAAGCAACAGCTGAAAAACAGACACTAGCAAGGTAGACTACCGCAACAGCCATGCCTAAATCACCAAGACAACCCACTAGAAGACTCTAAACTATTCAGAACTCGGCAGACTTACTCATCCACAACATCCCACACAGAACTCACATCACACCACACTTCAGGGAGCTCCACTGGCTCCAGATACACAATTGCACTAATTTCAAACACCTCACACATTCATTCATGGCACTAGACATCTTAGGCACCTCCTACCTAAAAAGTTGCATCTGCTTCCACCAAACAAACTAGACACCACTGTTCCTCAGGACTCCAATTGGTATACATTCCACGACTACGCACAACCAGGATGACAGGCATTCTCTTACATCTCTCCTAAAGCTTCAAATGACCTCCCGCTCCACATTGAAGCCTCCTTCTTTTCCAATTAAACTAGAGGAGGGTCAGCCGCTGAAATTTCAAGCTAGGCTTGAGCAGGACACCTGACTCTGGCTCAGCTTGAGGTTCTGTGAGACCCTCGAGCCCAAAATGAGTTGAGCTTTCATGTGCTTCTGCCTGCCTTCCTTCCTCTGCCCAGGATGTGGTGTTATGGCCAGAGCTGTATACTGTGCAGCTGGGAAACCAGATTTCATTCTCGGCATTGGATCAACATCATGTGATTCTGGATAAATCACTTATTCTCCCCGTGCTTATAAACAATTCATGTGACCTAGTGTAATGTAACTGGTGTTCATGTAAAATGCTTCAATACCTTCGGGTCAAATTTATGCTATATATAAAAAAGGAAATGCAAAACAATGCACCAAGAGGCACAAACAAAGCCTTAACATAAGGGAAGACAAATAGATACCCATTTGCTGGCTGATTTGTACAAAACCAAACCATAAAACCTAGATAAATCTTATCTTCATGCTTAAATTGTGTGATCTTAGGCAGATATTTTATTTTACCAAAACTCGTTTTTCTTCATTATCGTCCATGAAAGCATATAATATGTGAGCTCAAACTACCAGTTCTACAAAATGATCCCTTTTAATAAGTACTTCTGACTGCAGTGATATAATGTGCATTCTTAATGTGAAAAACATCCAAATGTTAAAGGAATACACCTTTTTTTACTTTTGGAGAGACTTTATCATTTTTTAAGTGATGTCGTTTACACAGAACATTTTTCATGGCTCAGCTTGTGCACAGGGTCGGAGATCTGAGCCAGACCCCTGGCTTGGCTATGGCTCCTCTCTCCCTGTTAAATTGTTGGCTCTCCCACCTCTAAACCAAACTACCATAGTTAGTGTTAGGCACACACTCCTGCTCAGCACTATGATATCCTCGCGGGTGATAGTGCGCTTTAGAACTACACATAACATAAGATTTTAAGATTCAATAAGATGGGGGGCACTAGAAGGCGCACGGCGAAATGGCTGCACTGTAGTGCTTCTCCGCCAGCTGAACGCAAAATCCGAACAAAATCCTGCATTCCCGTGGCCTCACAAAACCAAAAATGAAGGATAACGCAGCCAGGGGAAGGCAGCGAGGCGACTTTGCTGCACAAGGCTGCTCTGTGCGAGGCGTGGCATACTCTCTCCAACAGATGGCCCCGGACAATAAAATGGCGGCCTCGTGATGAAAAGAGAGTCCCCGTGGACCGGGAGCTGTGCAACATCCATGCTGCTGTGGCTGCAATTACACTCAGGTGAGGTCAGCACTCTGCCTGCTGCGATTGAAGCCCAGCGAGGCTCCCGGTGTGGATCAGTGTTGAGGCATGGCAGAATGAGAAACGTGGGGCCGAACTACACGCCCTACCCCCGGCGGACAACTGCGAAAACACTGCAGGGCCACCCAGGGGGCCACTGTACTCCCAAGCGCTGCACGAGTGATCCGGACAGCGGTGCAACTGCTGGCACGCGCCCATGCCCAAGTGCTGATCGCCGGGCAGGGCCCTTGCTGATCGGTGGGGGCGGCTTGAAGGACTGCTATCATAAGCACCTACCTGCATAATCTACCCTTTATGACTTGAAATGCAGCGATGCGACTAGGCCCTCTGGCGACCGCTCCGTAGGGTAGACACCTGCTGCCCTGCTGTTCGACCCAGGGTCTCGGAAGAAAGGGGCGTTGCAGTACAGCAACGGCTGAGTAACAGAGGCTCGAGTGTCGAGGGGAACTGCCTCGACTTTCCAGATCCCAGAATCCTGGAACGCTATCCCGCTGTCACAGCCCTGATTACGTAAAAAGCACGGCCTACACACAACGTGAGTGCTAGGTTGGATGCTAGCTCCTGACTGTACTACCCACCTACTGGCTCTGTTAATGCGCAGGTTAATAAAATCACTCCTCGGATTCCATATTGTAAATATCTGCTGGCTGTTGCTCCCCTGGTCATGACGTGCCAACTCTTTGCCTTTGTATGGTCCAACGCTCAATGAGGGCCAGGGTTCATCCTTAGGCTGCACACCGCTGTGATACATAAGAAGGCAGCCATGGGGAAAACAGACAGAGGGCAATCCCGGCTCAACTTTGAATCATGTGCGCCAGGCAGATCGCAACACAAAGCTACTTAAGATTGGGAGCTGTATGCCCCTACTGAAAACCCAACGACACTTGAAACAAGGCTCCTAACCATGCAAACCAATCTCCAGTCTATATATGGAAAAATCGATGCACTTAATATCAGGATGGACCATATGTAGGCGAAAAAAGATAAACATTTTACCAGGTTGGGCGAAGCTGAAAAACGAATCTCCGACGCAGTGGACAACTTACAAGTGGCTACCAGGACTTTTGATATGGAAATGTGCTTGCCGTCGTTCATGCAAAGAATAAAGACTTCGAAGCCCGGTCTCGTCGTAACAACTTACGCATCACTGGCTTGCCGGAATCGACCAACACGGGGAGACTGGAGTTGTATATTGAGACGATGCTGCATGAGATTTTCGGAACGGAGCATCTTTCCGAGGTGCTGATTGTTGAAAGAGCTCACCGCTCCTTGGTGGCTTGCCCACCCTGGGAGCCCCACCAAGACCAATTATTGCCTGATTGTTGAACTATAGGGATCGGGAATCAATTCTGTGCTTGTCCAGGGAACGAGGCACCATAAACTACCAAGCAAATAACCTGGAGTTCTATCTGGATTTTACGGCTGCAGTCCAAGCAGAAAGAAAGGAGTACCAATCTGTGAAGAAGTCGGTGTAGGCTGAGAGTATTCCCTACGCTATTCTCTATCCGGCCCTTTTGCGCACTGGCGTAGAGGGGAAGTTCCGTTTTTTTACTAGCTCTAAAGCAGCCATGGATTATGCTAAAGCCCTTAAACGTCACAGTTGTGAGTCATCTGGCGCACCTGAAGAAGAGGTCGAGTTCATAATGCACTATGATCATGGCTACTTTTGATGGATGCTAAGACTTCACATGATGCTGTCATAGACGGGTTGGTACTTGATTTCCTCGTATGCTGTGTAATTGAACGAGGGGGTCATGCTTAGGATCCTCCCGATCTCCTAATGGTTGTCAGTTTAGTTAATTGATTGATGTCACAAACAGGTATGCATTTCTATCCTTCTCTTTTTTCAATTAACCACAAGATGCGGTAAACTTCATTACGTTGTTCAGCCACCTCCCTTTTTACCTGGGGTGCTCATGCTCAAAAAGTCTTCTGTTCTCCTTGATTAAATCCTGCACAGACGAGGAAGGACGCCATGCTATAATACACGGTAAATTAGCTGGATCACTTATAACCATAGTCAATGTATACGGTTCCAACACATTTGAGCCTAGCTTTTTTTAGGGCATATTAAATACATTACGTGACTGGCCAGACGCTGAAATTATATGAAGCGGGGACTTCAATACGCATTTGGACCCCAGCAAAGACAAATCTAGCGGGTGCGGGGACATTCACCCAGAGCTGCTCAGGTTATAAACAATGACATGGCTGAAATGGGTCTGGTGGACTCATGGCGAATTCGTAATATTAATACAATGGTGGGTACGCACGCCAATATCGCTCTTGGCAGCTGGTTGAGGCTGGACTACTGGTTGGTGAGTGAGAATGCTAACGCATGGGTTTCCACAATTGACACTACCCAGAACACTCTCCAATCACAACCCTGTTAGGATCACCCTCTGTATCCCATTAAATATCCCCCATCAGTTTACTTGGCGGTTTCGATCAGAGGCGTTGCTTGATCCTTTATACACTGAAACAATTAGGGAGGACATAACCCAATATTTTGATTTAAATTAGAGGTCGGTGAGCAGGGCTGCAACTCTCTGGGAGGCCCCGAAGGTCACTATCAGGGGCAAATGCATTTATACAACAACAGGCATACTTAAAGATATTAGAGGTAAGTTGCTAAGAGTGGAAAACACACTAGAGCAGCTTGAACAGGATTATGAGACTCTCACCCGTATTAAAGATCTCATCCTAGAGTACAACGAATTGGCGGTTGGCGAGGTGTGTTATTTATCTAAGAGACATGTGGCCTGTGCATATGGTGAGAGAAGCCAACCCAGGCAAAAGTTGGCTGCCAAGTTCAAACAAAGGATAGACCGCGAAACCATAACAAAAATCACAGACCATGCGGGGGACGATCATTACTCCACATCAGCAATTGTGGCGCAATTCCACACGTTATGCAGAACAATACACCTCCACAGGGGGACAAAAATCCAGAGCACACTTAGTGTATCAAATCAAATTTCAAGCTTCAAATGGTCAAATGGCCAAACCAATGGGATAGATCAAACCAGTCATAAGTTTTCAAAAGTTTTATTGTTCAACAGTGTTCTTTTCTCAGAATCACTGTGCCATATCACTCTAGCCTACACGTGTTTCATCACAGCATGTGGCTGTGAATCTTCAGGGCTGATCTAAAAGATCGAGGCGCGATATCGGGAGACCGGTGATAATTCCGTCCCGGTCCTAATCGGGATGTTTCCGTGCACAAGAGAGCGGTACCGAAGATAATCGGTTTCCGTCAGAATAGGGGTAGTGTGTGTGGTTACACAGCGTCGGTATTTCAGGCCGTTTGTTGCCCGTGGGTTGAGCTTGGTGCAGCTCCAGTTTCCAAGTGCGGGTGATTATAATTTTGAGTTTGGTCTCATTTCTTTGATTGAATATTTCTGTAAGTATAGGAATCATTGATATAATTTCTCACTATCTTTTCACTACTTTGGGTGAGACTTTATTTTGGGATGTGGTTCTGTTCTTTTCTGAGAGTACTCGGTGATGGTGGCGTTGATACTATTTTTGTGGTATATTTAACATTCGAACAGACAAAGATGTAATGTAGAACGTGTGTATTAGCAGTGAGCTTACGTATTGTTATTTTGGGTTGCAGCCCTGAAGAAGTCATAGTGCTAAGAATTAGCACGACTAAACACGTGTTGGCTGCTATTTTCTTTGGATACGGATTTGGAACAATAAATATTATTTGGAATACATGGATTTTGTGAGCTGAATTTATATGGATACAGAATATGAATTAATGGGCTGGACTGTGCCAAACTGAGGAATACTTCTTTGAGAAAGATTACTTATCTGTGGACATTTACTTATATATTTTACACTTGAGTGCTCAGGGAGAACAATTTTGATATATTGCTCTCTGCTTTTGTGGATTGAGGTGGGATTACATGGTAACCGACCCCTCTTCCTTTGGAGCACCGCAGAAGATTTAATATATTGTACTTTCCCCGAATCTGTTGAGCGCCCTGTATGTAACTGATTACCAATTAGTAAAACTTGATTACTAAGCTATACAGGGCTGCAAGATATGAGAAAGTTATAAGCACAGACAAAAGTCTTGATCGCTGGAATAATAGACTACTTCCTCAGTTTACTCAAAAAGAGTGGGAATGTTGCTGTCAGCTAACTAGTACATTTACGTCGAATGGTAATTTACGCATTATTCATTTTAACTTCTTCCACCAAGCATACCATACACCACTGAAACTTCACAAATATGGCCTTCGGGACAATGATGCATGTAAACGATGTGGACCATGGGGGCTGACTTCTGGCACCTGGCCTGGGAGTGATATCAGGTGGCTGGGTTCTGGGTGGAGGTGTTACAAAGAATACAAGCTATGACGACTGTTTCCCTGCAATGTACCCCACAGGTGTGCATGCTATGCTACACGCCGGCTCTGAAAGGTGCAACTGGCAAGTTTATTAGAATTGCTTTATTGTTGGCCAAAAGGAGGATGGTGATGAGATGGGGCAGTTCAGCTTCTTCTCTGCCTGACAATTGAATAAGGGATCTCGTATATTGCAGGGAGAACCTAGAATTATATGCAGAAGAACTCCCAGCTCCTTCTCGACCCAAAGACATTTGGGAGCCACTGTTGCAATATTTGAGTTCTAATGAACAAGAAACGGTATCGGAATGTGATGTTACATAGTACGGTCAATGATTGCACAGGAGGGAAACTGAGCAATAAGACTGTACAGCCACATGTTATTTGTTTGAACTGATTCTTGCGAAATGTATGTGGTTAGTACTGTACGCAATTTGTGTCATTGAAACTATTAAAAATAATAATAAAAAATAAAAAAAATCAACAAGATCAGCTTATCCCAGTGACAATTGCCAATGTCACCAAATGCAGCTATATATTTGTCAAGCTCACTGGAATTCTAAGCTGAGAGTCAAGAAATTACTTAAACGAGCATGTTTATCCCAGAGATCACGTTATCCACTATTGATAGGGTAACCATGTGTTTTGAATTGGCCTGGACACTCCAGGTTATTCTCCGTCTGCCGGGTCACATTTCAATAAATTTAGTATTTCTGCAGTTTTCAGTGAACGTTACAAGAACACAGAGAAATGCAAGGTTTCATGTGTTCTAGTGCAGAATTAGTGGGCAGCCCCTAGCATAAAGCAATTTATTTAACACTGATTATACAATCTAACAGTTGCATTGAGCTCCCTTTTGTGCCACATGATCTCTGTTTTCAACGTTGGGAAGCACTGCCAGTTAAAGCATGAGCCCCTTACTTAATACAAAGTTATCGTTCTATTTCTATGTTCGTGGAATATTATGTTTTTATTTTTTTAATTTGGAAATCATGACTATCAGCTACCAACCAAGTGTTTTTTCTTTGAATTCTGCGGCTTATCAATGAAAAAACCTGCAAGTTTGTGAATGCAAGGGGTAAAACTAGGATTGAACGAACTACTCTTTAAGAACTCAGCCTTTATGTGCTAATAATCCTAATTTACCAAGGAGTGGCGCGCCTTAGTTTAGCATTAAGAAATGATGCAGCACATTATGGCAAATTTGTAAACAAACTCAGACTTTTTACCTATAAATTCAACTTTGGGAAAACGCTAAACAAATACAAAGCATTTTGCTGCCTATGCTTTTAAAAAATACTTCTGCTCTAATGCACGAGTACAGAAAATGAAACGATAGATATGAAATGAATGCTTTTGCATTCCTCTAGATATGTACCTATAACTGTTTACTTAAATTGCCGGATACATGCTGGTTGCTTTTGAAACTGAATTTCCAGCTGGCTTATCAATGTGTAGAAATGGCTGTTTTTGTAGGTCTGAGACTAGAGTTTCTCTCTGCCTGTTAACTGATAACCGGATAGCATGTAATGTGGGGTTCACAATGGCAACACAAATGCACCTTTGTAGTCTTTCATTTCTTCTTTTGAAAACAGCCTTTTCATTACACCTTCTTGGCAGCCCTTCCCCGCCTGATGGTGTGTAGGGTTTGGACTCTGGAAGGGTCTGACTGGGAACGCAAACCGGCCCTGGCAATTGAGTCGGACCGGCTTTGGGTGGGGGATGCACGTGGAAAACAATGCAGCTGCTTTTGTTATAGCGGACCGATTTTACATGTTCCAAAACAGGCCCCCAGTAACAAAAAAACGCCCCCCCCCCCCCCGTGCCGTCTAAAACCGGCTCTACGGCCAGTCCGGCCCTGTCTGCAGAGTAGCACAGCCATGCCCGTGGCCGAGGAAGAGGTGTGAAATGGCGCTCCCTTCAGCTCTGCATCACAAAGACCTTGACTTTCTCAAGCTGTGTTCCTGACAGGCCTCTTTCAACCTCTGTGCCCAGAGTAAAAAATTTGCTAGCATTCGCACCAAGAATTTTCAATTCCATTAAGGAGACGGAGGCGAGGATTATGCTTCTCTTTCTTTACTGTCAAACACAGCAGCCAATGAAAAATTGTTTTCGTAACAGAAGTAAACTACATTTCCCATCATGTCCTTCCACCAATCATGTCCCATCTGACCCTATAAGAGTCACCATCACAGTCCCATAAGCCTCTTTCTTTGCTGGAATCCATAGTCCAAGTGCGAACATTAATTCGAATCCACAAAATTCTCCAACGTGGAAGAATAACCATTAACCAGAACTTCGTCCGACGTCTTCAACCAGAAGAATGATTACTCAGTCTTCTTGTCTGAACCTGCAATAAATGAAATAGATAACCCGTAACCTCTGTATGTATCATTACATACGGGTGGGTATTTATTGTAATCAAACAGAATACAACTGGGTGGGATAATCCTCGCCTTTGTGTCCTTAATAGAATTGAAAATTCTTGGCGCAAATGCTAGTAAATTTTGTATTCTATTACAGGACCGGAGGCTGCAGATTATGCTTATTTAACACTTATCAACTATCACAGTAGTTATATCACCCACCGGTTTATAATAAAATTAATTAAACACAGATTCAGATGACCAATCTGCAGATTTCATAATGTCCTGAATAGTTGAACCCAACATAAAAGTTTTGGACGCCACAGAATGTGCTCCAAACACCTGGGTATCCATCCCAGCTTCTTTCATAACTGATTTCAACCATCTAGCTATTGTCGCCGCAGACACTGGCTTGAATGGTTTCTGCAATGCAATCAATAACTGTTTAGAACCTTCTGCTCTCAAGGACCGTGTGCTCTCATAAGCTTTAAAGCACTGTACCACGCACAACTTATCATTGTTAGTAAAAGCATTATACTCAATATTACTTGACATTGTTTTTGTCCTGCCCGTAATGGTAAAAGAAACTCCTACCAGAGCATATACTCTAACTGTAATGTCTAGAGCTTTCACGTCAGAAGAGCGTCTGCAAGCAGATAGACACAATAACAGCCAATTTAACTGACAATTGTTTCCTGGATAATTGAGTGTTACTCGGCCACCTGTCAAAAAGGCTGAGAACTAGCGATACATCCCATAAACATGAATATTTTGGATTTGGGGGGAGTTAGCTAATCTAATACCCTTAAGCAACTTACAGACCAGTGGATGCATGCCTTTCGGTTTACAGTCTACTTGTATATGTCCCGCCAGGGGCATAACACATGCCCCCGCAGCCCCTGCATTGCGGGGGTGCCCCCACGCTCCAGGGACCTCCTCCCTTTATTTATTATCATGATACGATTTAATGGTGCGCAGTTCAGATGGCACAGGACACCCGGCCTCAAATTAACCACATCGATGCTATGCATTTTCCCCTCCTGTGCTGGGATTTACTTATTCCCATGTTTCATGACGAGCTGGGCTCGTCATGAGCGTGCGAGGAGGCTACCTCATGACGAGCCCAGCTCGTCATGAGCGTGGAAGGGGTTAAAGGGTGCACATGCCTCGGCAAGGGCTGCGCATAACACAGGGTTGGGGGGGGGGGGCATGCTCTAGGGGCCCCCTCACTCTGGGCCCCGGCCGGGCCTCAGAGGTTCAATGGTGTGCAACTTAACTGCTGTGAAGTGCGCGGGCCCAGGGCTAGCCTCTTCAATTAAAAGTGCGCATTTGCCGAGATCCGATCCCAGGTCAGAGTCGACCCAGCTGCCACGCTACGCTTAGAAGAACCGTCCGAGGTCCGTCGCCTGCCATAATTTGCATTATTACCAGCGATGGGCCCTGCCTGACTAGCCATGCCCAGTTGCCCTGCCAGTGTGCCAAGGTAGGAAAGAAAGGAGGCAAGTTTCTTGGTGGAAGTAAGCCCACCCACAGAGAGAAACCCCCTTTAAAAGAGGCTGATGTAAATACAGCGAAGTTGGTGCTGGGTCCCTCGGTTTCAGCCATTTGTGCCATCAGATAGGAACGTCATTCGTGGCAGTGTACGTATTAGAAATATTTCTGGATTCTTGGGGCTGGTGCAGTGAGGACGTTCCATGCATGTTACCAGGAATCGTTTTTATTGTCCAGTGCTATGTGCTGGTTTGTTTTCCACCTTTCTATGATTTTTCGCTTCTTGAACCCAAGTTTACACTGTTATTCAATCGGATACCCCCTCACCCTCACACGCATACACTTGTTTAGAGTATATTTATTGGTATTTCATATTTTGTTTGCACGCTCCCAGTTCCCCCCAGAGTGAAGAGTCACGCACATTGTACATTCTTGACATCAAAGACAGCTCATCATTAGCACAGGAAATCTAACAAAATAGCGCCCGCCCAGCCAATCAGAAAAGAGGCCGCCTTTTCGAAGAGCTTTGAAATCCAAGGGGCTCTTTTCAAAGTGTTTCCTTGCCACCTGTCTTAATCAACGTTTGCAGGTGCATTACTTCCCTTACTCCACGCGCCCATTTCCCTCACTAAGCAAAATATGAGATGAATGCATGGTTTACTGCTGCTAGACACACAAATGCGACTTACAATAGAAGGCCTTAAACAAGGCACACAAACACAGCCTCGTTACTAAAAAATCAACCTGGAAAGGAGCACGTATGTGTCTTAAAACGTGTGTATGTATTCTTTGGACGTTTTTTTCTCCTGTTCCCTAAGCTTGGTCACAAGTCGGCGAACAACGCTTAAAACACTCACCCATGCCACTGCTGCATTCCCAAGGATAGGCGTTTGCAAGGGTGTCAAAGGTACAAGGCACGGCGATACAAAAGGGGATGATGGACGGAGCGTTTGAGCAAATCAAACACTCACCCCCAGTCAACTGATCTGGGTTTAATCCATCACCATTCTTTAGCTCACTCCGCCACCCCAGTTCAGACATGGCCATATGCAAATCAGTCTGACCCTGTGCCTCATGGGAACAGTCCAGCCCGAACTGCCAAGCCATGTCTTCCCTGGACCGGAAACAAGCATCCTGGGACCGGTTTGGGGTTCATAACCCTCTTCAGCCAGGCTATCAAGTGCACCATGGTATGTCATCCCTTTGTTGTAGTTTCCCAGTTTTCTTGCTGTTCAAGTGCCACAAGTCAGAGCGTGTACAAAAACTCAGACTCAAGAGGCCACCACCCAAATGTAAGCTGGCATGCCCAGCACACAAGTGAGGTTTCAGTACAGAAAAAGAAAGGGGTCCCAAAGTCAGACTTCCAGTGGTGCTTACAGGGTGACAGGAGGACTTGCCACTTTTCAGACAGATCAGTTACAATTCTATCCAATCCAAAAAGTCAATGTTCCACTGGTGCTGGGAATAGATTGACATCCAAAGTAGCTCATCGAAGTACCACATTTTAAGGATTGAACCCCTTAAGTGGCTGGTCAGTATTTTTCTTAAAATGACAGACACCCCGTGGAATCCCCTGAAACTGGAAGAACACAGTTTCAGTTTCGATTGCACTTTTTTACTGTAACATCTCCGTCCCGCTACATTTTAGACGGCTTGCTCCAGTCGTTCTGGAATCAGGGAGATCAACTTCAGCCAACAAGACCCACTCCATGGGCCTAACAGGAAAAGTAAAAAAACAGGGAGAAGGGTAACCAACAGTTCAACTTGGTAAGATGGGTCAAGGGTGCAGAGCAGGCTCTCCAACAGGCATTCTCCTTTGATGATTGAAGCATGTTCTCGACCATCATGTGGTGGCAGGGGCGTAACAAAGGCCCCCACAGTCCCCGCGGCGGGGCGAGCTCCAGGGGGCTTCTTCAGCCCAGTACTCTATCAGCAGAGCTCCTGAGTGTGGTCGGAGGGGGCCCCCTTCGTGCACTTTGCAGGGGGGCCCCTCAAGTTTTGTTACACCACTGTGTCCCGCGGATATAGCGAATCTGAAATTGTTGACTGACCAATATGCTAAATCTTCTGAGGCTTATTCAGACAGAAAATTCACAACCTGGGATAGCTCTGCCCCCACGGGATCGACGTGCCGTTCAACGCACCAACATACCGAGCATTTCCAAGCGGAAGAATATCTCTTTCGTGTGGAAGGGGCCCAGGTCAGTCTAATAAAATCGGAAGCTTTGTCCGAAATTTCCTGTATTTCCCACTGTTGCCAGAAAGCCTTGTTGCCATCAGGGATAACTGCCCCGACGTTACCAGCGGATGCAGTTCCCCGTGAAGGCTCTGGAGCAACGTCTGAGACCAAGGGAGCATACTGGGAAGGTCGCAACTCATTTCCAACAGTGTTGGGAACCAGGTTTGCGCCCTCCAAAGCGGCGTCACCAATATCACCTCCGCCTGCTGGCGAGCTATCTGGGTGGTCACTCTGGCAATTATGATGAATGGGAGAAAGGCATAATTCAGATTCTGTGCCCAATTCTGGGAGAAGGCGTCCATCGCTCTCGCCAAGGGATCTGGTCTCCAGCTGAAGAACTATCCTTGCAAGTGTTCAGAGAGATACCTCCTGTTTGGATAATACTGAGGTTATCTCTTTCTTAAGATCCTGTAGGTTTGATTTGGGAAGACTCAATTGAGCGGTCTGTGAGTCTATGACAAATCCCAGGAAGTCTATCGTCTGGGAGGAGGATAAGGCTGATTTGGGATTGTTGATCACAAAACCCAGGTTTTGCAGAAGAGAAATTGTCACCTGCAAATGAGTTTTGGCCAATGATTGAGTCTGAACCATGATAAGAATATTGTCTACATACACGATCATGCGAATTCCCTGTGCTCTGAGATGGGCTATGCTCTGCTTCATTACCTTGGTAAAACACCATGGCGCTGAGGAAAGCCCGAAAGGAAAGGTCAAATATTCCAACAATCAGTTCTTCTATTGAAACTTGAAGGAATCGTCGATGAGGGGGTAGATAAGAATCGTCAAGTAGGCGTCCTTTAGGTCCAGACGGACCATCCAATCCTCCTTCTTTAATAGATCGGTCAACAGATGGATACCCTCCATCTTGAAGTGTTTGTAGACCATGAAATGGTTGAACTCTCAGGTTTAGCACTAACCCGTGACCCCCACCTTTTTTCTGTACCAAGAAGATGTTGCTGCAGAAGCCGTGAACCTCGTTGTCGCAATAAGCAATCACGTGTTTCTGCAGCAATTCTTCTATTTCTGCTTCTATAAAAACACATTCTTGTTGGGAAAAATTCAGTTGTCTGGGATATTTGTCTTGAAAAGGTGTCTGATAAAATTCTAGGTGAAAACCCTGAATAGTCTGTAAGACCCATGTATCTTGTGATAACACCCTTCAATTGTGTATGAAGAATTGTGTACGACCCCCCAAGGGTAGGTGGGGCAATTCAGGTACACTTACTTGTAGTGTTTTGAGCTTGAAATCCTGCTCAGTGATCACCTCTGTTGAACTGACATCTGTTGCCTTGTTGGGTAGAAGGTTCCACCTCTGGTAGAGTCCCAGTCACCTCTACCTCATCTGTAGTCTCCTCTGGGAGGACCTTAGTAATACTGGCGGCCTGGCGAGCATCCTCTGCTTCACCCAGCCCTGTAAAAAAGGCCAGTGTGGAACACACATTTAATTCCTGACTGAGTACCGACGTACTTTGAAACGTCCTTGACTTATCTGTCCTCAAAGATGGTACCTTCTGCCAGAGACCTGGCTCGGCTGAGGGCAATTCTGTTAGATTGGAGTCCATCCTCTTCAACAGAGATTTGCGCCTCTTCGTGGAGATGGCGCAGTTTGCGTTTCCCAGGAGGCAAATCGCTCTCTGTGTCCAACCCACAAGAATATCGGGGTCTGTGGGAGTGGCTGTATCCTTACCCATGAGAGCCATCTCTAGTATCTTGGCCAGGGGTCCTGCTACATCGAGGAACTTGTCCTGGCAGCCTCGCCAGGCCCAATAAATGCTCTTTTCAGGGTCCTTTGCAAACTTCTTAAGGAAAGTCCAGAGGCTAGCATGAATATCTGGAGTTTCTGCAACCCTATCCGGGATATCTGAATGAGAGCACTCAGAGCACAATCTATTGCACACCTCTTTATCAAAGCCCTTTCTGAGGTTATCGTGCAGGTAGTCTGCCACTTCAGGGGCGGGAACCCAGTCGGATGATCTGGGGTGAATTATACTTATTGGATCAAAGGTAAATGGAGTATTGGGATTTTTATCAGATAGATTGACTATCTTCCTAGATTTATTTTTAGGGGGTGCCTCCTCCTCCATCGTAGCAGTGTCGGTTGTATTGGTGTCTATGTAAACTTTTTGTTTGCATCTAGCCTTACCACCATCGGAGGTGGATGGTGTGGTATAACCATGATCCACTACATTCGCCTGAGACAGGTTAGCCAGTGCATCAACATGGGGCCATGACCCTGAATTTACCAGATGATAATCTATGGGAGTCTCTTTGGGTGGTTCAAGAGGGTGTGTTAACCCAAGTCTTTTCGCAAAATTTTCCAGCTGTCTGGTAATTGGCTTTACAGCCGCTGCCAAGGCTTGTTGCACCATGCCAGGGACCATGCCTTCAATTGCTCTGTTTACCGACTGCTGGACCGATGCGTCCAGAGTGTCAACAATATTATCTTCCAGGATATTCTCTTGCTGTCCATCATCATAAGTTTCATCCTCCTCACATCTCACCCATTCTTCCATCATGCTAATGATTAAGGTTGCAAGGTAAAGTATACCCAGGAGGAGTAAGGGGGGAGCCACCTACGTGCACTCAGTTTAGGACATATAATAAATCTACTTAGCTTCTCAGCAAAGCTGAAATCTTTGTTATTCCAGCTCAGTCTCCAGGGCGTAATGAGCCAATTCAGAAAATTTATGGAGCATGTGCTCACTCCCTGGGCCGACTACTATTGCAGCCCGTCAGGCGTTCACACTACGTGTTGCTCGGTGAAGATCCAGGCTATTTTTAGCCTTGGACCAGCAAATGGGGGACGTACAACATGCGTAGCCCAAATGTAGCTACGCACGTCAGACGCTTCCTGGCTCCTAGTTGCATGTCGGGCCTGACAAGTGAAGGCCTCCGACGGTAAGCGCTGACTCGCACTTTGCTTTTATTCTCAAATAATGCTCAAAATGCTTCAGAGGTGCACCGCTTACAGCCGTGTCACATCCGCTCCCTCGGGAGCCCATTTTTAAAGCTTTAAGACCTCTCACGGGTCAAACACCCTCGTGCCGTGGGAGGGAACTGAACTCACCAGTGGAAAACAACACTCGCATCACACGTACCCAGCACAAAGCTGCATCATTAACCCCAAAGGAAATTGCCCGCTTTGGGTCAATAAAGACTCGCACAACGTGCAAAACAGTCGACAATAGTCAGTAAACCAACAGGAGTCATGCAATAAAACAAACATGTAAATCAAGCTTGTTCTGATAAGCGCGCGCCTAAGGGAAACAGCTGATATGCAAATAATTCCAATAAGAGTATAACAATTTGAATATCACTTATCTCTGCCATGAGCAGCAAAGAGAGAGAGAGAAACTGTGATGGTGACTTTTATAGGTTATATTGGGACATGACTGGTGGAAGAGCACCGTGGGAAATGTTGTTTACTTATGTTATGATTTTTTCATTAACTGCTGTGTTTGACAGTAAAGAAGGAGAAGCATAATCCGAAGCCTCCGGTCCTGATTAGAATCTTCCATGTCTTTCAGTTTCCTCAAGCTTCCCTCTTCACCTAAAATGTTCTTTTGAATCAGGAAGCCAGGTACTGATTTTATGCTGTTCCCTCTTTTTAATTGCGCCACTATTCCCTGAGCTTCCTGGGCTTCCCCTCATAATATTCGTTCTTCTTGCTTCGTCCATCCTAAAATCAGTGTGTTTGCGTAAGGCGGTAGATCTATTTACCAGTTATAAACTTTACACCTAGAAACACATAGTTTCATAAAAATATTCAAATTTTGAAATTAAACTCTGCATGTGAAAACAACAGATCCTTCCAGAAGCACATTGCACTCAAGTCATTGAAATCATTGTTAGCAGCGCTTGTATTTGTAAGCTACACAGACTTGAGACCCTCATTAAGGCATTCATAAATAAATGTAGCAGAAATGTATGAATGGAACACTTTAATTTTCCCTAGGAGTCTGGCAATGTGTCTCAATAGTGAAGATTCCTTTTAAGTACAGTACATAGTGGGTTTATGAACGGTGAGTGTGTATAAAGCAATGTGTAGATGAACGTAGTGCAGTTTGCTTGAAAAGTCCTTGGGACAAAGGACTTTGTATAGAAACCCAGTGTGTGTGCATGAATAGTATGTGTGGATAAAATAAGTGTGCTCATGAAACAATTGTGTGCCTTCATGAAGTGAGTGCATAGGATGTGTGTGGATGAACGGAGTGGGTCTATGATTCGAATGTGATAGAACATAGTGTGCACATAATGGTGTACAGTTAAGATTGAAGTATGTGCATGAAAGAAGTGTATATATTAACAACTTTAGTGCATGAGAGGCGTTTGCTTAAGAAATAGATGTGTATATGCCAGGTTGTGAACATGAAATCAATGTGTATTTCAGCAAGACAGATGCACAAAACTAATGTGCACAAATGTAATGTATGCATGAAAAGAGTTTAGCCATGTGTAGTGGTGAGACAGTGGTGAGCTTGAAATCCTGCTCAGTGACCCCCTCTGTTGAACCGACGTCTGTTGAAACTGTGCCTTGTTGGGTAGAAGGTTCTACCTCAGGTAGAGTCCCAGTCACCTCTACCTCGTCTGTAGTCTCCTCTGGGAGGTCCTTGGTAATGCTGGCGGCCTGGCGAGCGTCCTCTGCTTCACCCAGCCCTGTAAAAAAGGCCAGCGTGGAACACATTCTTCTCTAAGCAATAACAACAAACACTCAACACAATTCTCTGGACAGAACCCTGCACAGAAAACACAACAGAACTAAACACTGACAAAAGTGTTGTTTTGATGATTTCTTTAGATGACTAAGACGGGCATCTATCATTTAATCCCACAGACGCTGGTCCCTATTGGATCGCCAATACACCTACACATAAGCATACATTGTTGATGGATAATACCATTCCAATAGATGTCTGCTACTATCTAATAATTTGAGCTGTTCTCCCCTCTATGTGTCTCATCCAAAGATCTTTGAGGCTACTGCCAGATGGCTTTCAGTGCTGTCCAAAAACAATGCATACATAAATAAACAATTAAATAAATAAATACAATTCATTGAGAGCTATGTAAATGTATTTTTTTTTAAGTTTGCCAAGTGCTGTATATATCGCCAACAGCACTTTGGGTGGGGAAACAGGAAGGAGGGTGAATAAGTAAAAAATATTGCTAGTAGATAAATCACCAATCAGGCAATGAAGCGATCCATCATGCGAGATGACAAGGTATAACATTAAAGCCTTAAGCAGTAGAGCAATACACTACTATGTCTGCGATGGTGAGGGCATGTGAACAAACATTAGTGTCTGTCAGAAATGACAACTTTACCTGTTGATTGGCTTAGTAGGAGGGCATTTAGGTCATATCATTAGATGGGCCGCTCTATCTAATGGATGCATTTGGGTAATTGTGAGTGATTTATCTAGTCTTTCAAGCTGGGTTCAGTTGGGAGCAAATTAATAGCGGACACCAAGGCAAATTTGACCGGAATGGGAAAAATATCAGGGGGCAGATATAAATACATTTCACACGATGCAGCACTACGTTGTGTGAACGGAAGCCAGCAGAAAGATGCAATATTTACAAAGATATGGCACTTTCCTGCTGTCTCTTAATGTTGGCACACTGTGTGCTGCATAATGCCAACACAGCCAACCTTGCACCATGGTGAAAGAGTGACTGTGTGATGAGCAGGATTGTTTTTGTGCAGGAAGAGTTACCTTCCTGCACAAATACAATCCTTAGAGGCATATTCCGCTTTCTGTGGGAGCTGCAGAATTCAAGTGTCATTTTACACGACCTACAGTTTGCGTACATTATGAGACAGTTAATCCAGGTACATCGGCATGTAGTAGTCTAGGCAATCTGAGCTGAATGCATTAAGAATATGTACTTTATGCGGGAAGGAGATAAACTGTAATAGGAGCTTCAATGTACAAAGTTGGCTATAGAGTTAACTTGATGGGTCACATAAGAAAGATAGTTCCTAAAAAGGGGAGAGTCTTAAGAGCCATAGGAGCTCAGTGTTCTCTAAATTTTGCTTCAGATGGTTGAAACATATTGATGTATTAATGTCAGGGGCATTGTTCCAGGGGGGTTATTTGGGATATGCCACCCTCTAAATAAATACATACATGGCTTGGTAGTTAGAACCATGGGCCCCGAGTCGGACCTGCTATGTCTGTTTTTGGTTTTTCAAATTTTTCTAGTTCACTGATACCTTTTAACTTGTTTATTTTTAGGATAAGGAACATAAATATATAAAGTGACCAGTTTACAAACAAACAGCAGCAGATCTGCACTTTTAGAAGTACTCCTTGCATGGATGCAAATTTGCTACTTTTTAGAATTTGCAAACATTGACAGTAGTAGGTTTTCTAAGCTGTGCCAGTCTCAGGTTTCCAGGCATACTACTGGCAATCAAACCCCCAAAAGCTGATGGGACAAGTTTTTGCAAATAGTATATTCACTAGCCATAGCCCTGGATAGCATTCAAAACCATCATTTTTTGCCCACTCTGCCAGTCTAGACAGAAAGACTTATTTAGTGTTTGCCAAATGGAGTAAAGCCAGATAGGGTGGCAGAGGACTTTACATCCAGCACCCTGCCGTTACGCGGACCACTGAATTTTGAGTTATTCCCCGACCCGGTGGACATCCCTATACATTGGCAGGAGCTACCATCATGGCAGTTCCTGTTAGTGTAGGAAAAGTTTGAGGAAGTTTGAGGAATGGTTCTCTCAAGCATGATAGCTAGCAGTCAAACATTTCCAAAGTTTTTGTTTTTTCAAAAGCAAACACCAAATGCAGATATATGTTTTTTGAAAACTAAAACAACTAATATCCCCACACTTTGGGAGTTTCCTCCCATGCTGTGGGGTGCCATTTTTCTTTCTTCATTGTCTCTCACTGGCAGGATATATCTGGGGAAGATGGACAGTAAAAAAAAAAGCCATCCAACTGTCCACTTCAAAAGGAGTAGATGTGGCTTTACTCCGCCAGAGCCTACTCTGTCGGGTCGTCAGCGAAAGCTTTACACTGATGTATTAAATTTCACCTTTGTCAGAGTAATACTTCCTGTTCCCCCGACTCAAAATCAAGTGGGCGGATCTTGAGTTTCTTAGACAGGATACTCCAACTGTGTTACAATCGAGATCCTGTGTGCCAAACTCAAATTCAGCCCCAGAGGCCCACTCAATGCAAATCTACACTGACCCTGCTCTTCATGGTAGCAGTCCATCCAGAACCTTGGTGATGCCACCTATTCACCCTACTGCTTTTTAGCTGCAAAATGTTAGATGCCCACCCCCTCAACCACGCCTTCCTGAATCTAACTGGCTATGCCCCTGATCAACCTTGCACAAATAGTAAGGCAGTCGAAGGGTGCAACAAATGATGTTGCATGCAATTTTCAATATCATTTGGGTATTGTCTGCATACATTTAAAGCCGGAATTTTAAAGATTGGGTGAAACAGGTTAAAGGAGTTACATAAATT
The DNA here is from genome assembly GCF_964261635.1 of Lissotriton helveticus. Taxonomy (NCBI): domain Eukaryota; kingdom Metazoa; phylum Chordata; class Amphibia; order Caudata; family Salamandridae; genus Lissotriton; species Lissotriton helveticus. The sequence continues at coordinate 1,964,991,463 of NC_136061.1, read as the reverse complement.
ATTGAAAAGAAAGGGCATTAACATCGAGCTCTGAGGAACTCCACAAGCTATTTCTCAAACAAATGAAACAGAGAACGGAACTACTTGTTGGGTACTATCTAGGTGAAACTCCGAAAACCAAGTAAGAGACCCACCTAGCTGTGCATGTCTGGCAAGTTGGATTAGGTGGTCACAGTATTAAAAGCTTCTGCGAGATCCAATAGATTCAGACCATCTGAACTTTTACTATCCGCACAATGGTGCAGAACATCCAGGGATGTCACTTCTATCTCCGTATTGAAACTAGGGCAGAAATCAATTTGTTAGGGACAAAGGAGAGAATTACATTGCAAAAAATCAGCGAGCTGAGTAATTCTGCTCTCTCTAGAAACTTAATAGGAAATTAGGTCATAAGTGACCAAAAAGTTGGGATCCAGTGTAGGCTTCTTCAGGAGAATAATCACATACATGTGTTTGGAGGGGCGGGAACACACCAAGGATGTAAATTCCAACAATGAGGATCCTCAGCTGACTGTTACCATTTCAGAGAACACCACACTTACTCAACCTTCATTCAGAGTGTGTTTGACTGCCTTATCCAATTGGATGAAGGAAGTTGTCTGCAGCACAACACGGACAAAAACAAAACTCTTATTTTCGGGATGGCTCAATCCATGGTCCCATGCATGGTGGCTGTCTGAATTTGGGGCACCTTTAGCCCCTGTGAAGTTAGCCATAAATTTTGGGTTCAATTTTTACTGTGAACTTTTCTTTGACCCTCGCATCTCAGCTTTGAGCTTCATTTTATAACACACTTTGGGAAGTGTTTGACATACTCCCCTTTTAGCAACATAGAAGTGGTTTCAACATTCAACACATCATGCTAAGGCAACCCCAATTCTCTCCATTTCAGGACTCTCAAATATTGCCTGCAAAAATGTCAACAAGTTCAACATGCAGCCACCTACCTCATTTGACGTTAAACATTGTCAACCTATTTCCTTTCAACTTCGGAAGTTCCACTGGCTTTCAGTACTCTTAGGAACACAACTGAAAGAGCTTGTTATTACCTACTTATCCAGACGAAGATCAGGAACTTCCTTTTTTCATAATATGTCCCAACAATACAAGCCATCTTCGCCACTGCCTTCCTCATAAGCAACATTTGTTGCTAGACCCAGATTTATCAGAAGGAGAAAAAGCCGCTAGCTCTTTTGCAATCTAGCTACCAGTCTCTGGAACAAGCTTCTTCTCAATTTGCGGTCTGCCCCTATGGTGAACAATTCCTTCTAGCTTCTTAAGACCTGACTAATCAATTCTATGTCTAACCATCTGCATTTTTCTACAGCCTATGGGCAGTCTTCTCTATTCTAGCACCAGTAAGCCCAGGCATGGGCAGCTGTTTGCGCTTTATACATTTATCTGTCAGCGAAATAAAGCTGCTTGCACAGAACAACACAATGTTTTTGTCTGGTGCAGCATGCACATTTAGAACACGGATGACCAGGTACAAAAGTCAGCAGTTTATATTCTTCTATCACAAGTAACACTTCACTGTTCATGATCTACATTCAAGGGTTTAACTGCTCATTTGCAGATTTACTACTACAGTTTGTGTCAGTGCAAATCTACGCAAAGTGACACAAAGTCTAGCACAAACACTTACTATTCAGCGCAAAAGGTGCTTTGTACCGAAAAGAAGCCTTTTTTCTCAGCACAAATATCTTTGTGTTGCTTTGCATCACACTATGTCAAGGTAGTGTTACTGGCATATAAGTGGGGAGATAAGGGCAAATACCTATAGCCAACACAGGTTTGTGTAAAAAATTAACACAAATTGAAGCAGTTGTTAAGGGGAATATCTGTTATTTCTCAATAGAAAAAAAAACATTCATGTGTACAGCGGTGCACATCACTTCCAGTGAGTAAGATCCTTCTGGGTTTGTCTGCATCCAAAGTTGTATTGGAAGGTATGCTTCCACTACATATCCTATGTAGATAATGCACACTCGCCTCTGAACAATGCTGTGAGGCTCTGCATTGCGCAAGGCAGCTTGGTCTGTGCACCAGCGGAGGGAATGAGAGCTGCAGCAGGCCAATTTTAGCAGACATAGATCTGCACTGTGTTTTTGCCCTTCTACAAAATATTGTAGCAAATTGGATGTGGAACTGTATTGCCTGAAAAATATAAAATCTGGGCCATAGCATTGCAAAGAACTTGTTTTTATGTGCCAAATCACATTATGCATATGAAGGCACAACCTTCTAATGAACAAGATTAAACTAATTCCGATTGCTGCTGACCCCATAAGAAACGTAAACATTTTACAACCAAGTTAATTTGTGTAAAATTTAAATTGTGTCTAGCAAAATCATAACATTTTTCCATGTAGAAAATATACCATAGTTTGAGAAACATTTTTTGCCAAAAGTCAGAAAGCACAAGTTACTACTTTTGTAACGATATATCTGTAAGAGACATTAGTTAGTGATAGATTCCTTACCTTAGAATATCCCCAGGCGTCAATAAAAGGCCACAGCTTGCCTTATCACTTGTCACGGCTCCTAAGTCCAGTGGTGGGATAGGTTTCCCCTTGCTGAAGGCATATTTTCAGGTGGCATGCCTGCGATTTGTCCTTGAGTGGAATAGGCCTTGGTCCAGTAAGCATTGGAATTTCATGGATCAGATGGTAGCAGGGTGCAATATTTGGCGTAAGTTATGGCTTTCCCGTACGAACAGGGCTTGGGGTCTTTACTCCTCCCCGGTGACATCACCGACACTGAAGGCTTGGGATCAATTGGCACCGCGCAAGGGTTGGACTACTTTCCCGTCCCGTATGACGCCCATTGTGGATAACCCAGATTTCCCTCCGGGATGTGCGTCCCCGATCTTCCAGCGCTGGAGGGAAGAGGGTTGTAAGAGAGTGGGCTCCCTCTTTGACCTTGATGGCCTAATCCCGTTTCCCCAGCTTTGTAGGGACTACTTTTCTCTTTCGGAGTCCGAAGCTTTTCCTTACTCGCAAGTGGCGCATTGGGTTACTCAGCCTTCCAACATTGCGTCTATGTCCCGTCCTATGACGGCTTTCGAAAAATGCATAGTCTGCAAGAAGGATGATCGCAACCGTATCTCTGACTTATAAGCAATTATTATGACGCATCCCAAAGCTCTACGTATGAAAGCGCAGGTTCGCTGGGAGACGGAGCTGAGGCATCCGCTGTCGCGTAAGGAATGGAAGCAGGTTTTCTATTTTGCGCACCACACCACTACCAACGTAGCAGGCACTGAGTCCGCCTACAAGGGGGCTGCTTATTGGTATTATACCCCAGCTCGTATCAAAGCTTGGGATGGGACAAACTTGTGCCTCTGTTGGAGGGGGTGTGGTTCCCCTGGCACTTTGACTCATCTTCTGTGGCACTGTCCGAAGCTAGAGCGGTATTGGAAGGTGATCCTTGATGACTTGGACGACGCCTTTCAGATCACATTCCCTCGAGCACCTGAGCATGCGCTATTAGGGCTTCCACATGTCAAATTGTTTCCTTTGCGCTCGTTGGGACTGGATCCGAAGACTGTGGCATCTTTTAGTTATGGAGCGGCTATCGCGGAGTATGGATGGAAAGGGGGCGGAATATGCAAAACTGTGGGGCCCATTCCTGCATCTTCTATACAGTGACTTGAGGGAGGTCACTTGCCCGAAGTACTTACAGATTCTTCAACGTATTCCTCTGGAGACTTGGGGACCTGCTAAGGTGGTCTGAGCGGCGTTGAGGGGGGCCTAGGGGTGGTAGAGAGTATGAGGAGGAAGGAGAGACTGATGCGGAGGTGGGGGGTGGGCAGCGGGGGGGGGGTTTGGGTGGTGGGGGGAAGTGGGGTTTCCTTTGTCATTGTTTGTTCTTTTTCTTGTACTCCAAAGCGGTAGCTTTTTACCTGCACTGGCTGATTATCACGGCATAACATTTTCCCTCGCGGGGTCGCCCTCCGGGTGTAGGCAATGGTTTTTTCAAACTATGCAAATAAATAAACTTGACTTGAGATGTTCTTATGACACCTGTGGTCTGTGAGTTAGCTCTCTTGTGAGCGTTGGAAAGTACAAGAGAGGCTAAAGGCAGCTGACCCTTTATGTAAGTGGGGTCAGTAGGTGCTGGTTTATATTTTTTACTCCACCCTGGGCGTAATGATTCTTGCCCTCACAGGATCTTTAAAGATCTCATCTGTATGCTTCATCATCCCTTTAAGCATTGGCAGTGTACGAGTAGCTCTCTGAAAGAAACTTAGGGTTTCGGATATGAAATCCTCTTCTAGAGCCTCTTTATGTAGCTCCAACCCATGATAATGAGCAGCCCTGTTAAGTAGCCCAATGTATCCTATGTTGTCGTCAGGTGGTGAGGGTTTGGAAGTAAATAGATCAGGATCATTATCCGTCTTTGGATCAGTGTCATAGTCTTGCCATGGGTCAGTGTCCTGTGGCCTAACCTCATCCCCATCCCCTTCATCCTGTGGGTCAGGTGATAGTGGTGGTGGTGAATTTATGGGTGTGATGAGTAAATTTGGATCAGTGGGTGAAGGTGGTGGAATGTAAGGTTAGTACCCACATTTTCTCTTTAGAGGAATGAGGTAATCCTCTTGCAGGCCCCTTTTCCTTTTCTCTGGTAATTTGGCATGAATATGTCCAGTGTCTGGATATATTACCAGTTCTTTCTGTTTCGGATCCGAAAATGGAACGTCGGACCAAGGCTCTTTTGGTGGAGTCTTTGTCTTTGGTGGCCGTTTTTGCCATCAAAAGTTTCGTCTCCGAACCTTTCGGGTCTGAAGATTTACTCTTCGGTAACTATGGAATAGTTACCATGGCAAGCTTTGGTTTCGACGCCGAATGTTTTGGCTCAGCACCGGAATGGGGACTACTGGAGCCCGAGCCGGGAGACTTTTCCTTGCGTTTCAGTGCCGGGCCGCGGGCGGGGCGTCCAAATCTTTTTCTCGGTGCCGACCTTGGCCCGAGGGCAGAGGAGGGACCGGAGCCTTTTTCTTCTTGTGTTGCTGGGGCAAGGGGGTTTTTGTACGGATTGGTGTCACTACAACGCGGTTTTTTACAACGCATTCCGTTACATCGGAATTTTTACAACGCAGGATCCATTACATCGGATGCCATTACAACGCATGGCATTACATAGCAGATGCTATTACAACGCATGGCATTACATCGTAAGTATACCTTTTTAAAAAAAATGTAATTAAGTTAATTTAATTAATTTAATTTAATTAATTTAATTAAAATACATTTTAAAATAGTAATTAATTTAATTTAATAGATTTAAATCTATTTTTTTAATTTAATTTTAATAAAAATTGTAATTAATTTTAATTAATTAATATAATGAAATTAATTTAATTTAAATATTTTTAAAATTGTAATTAAATTAATTAAAATAATTTATTTAATTTAATTAATTTAATTAAAAAATTTAATTAATATAATATAATTAATTTAATTTAATAAATATATTTTAATTAATTTATAAATGGTAAATATAATTTAATTAGCCCTAAGCACAAACCCAACCCTGAACCCTAAAACACCCCTGTACCCCAAAACCCAAACCCAACCCTAAAACCTAAAAATACCCCTGTACCCCAAAACCCAAACCCTGCCCTGAAACCTAAAAACACCCCTGTACCCCAAAACCCAAACCCTGCCCTGAAACCTAAAAACACCCCTGTACCCCAAAACCCAAACCCTGCCCTGAAACCTAAAAACACCCCTGTACCCCAAAACCCAAACCCTGCCCTGAAACCTAAAAACACCCCTGTACCCCAAAACCCAAACCCTGCCCTGAAACCTAAAAACACCCCTGTACCCCAAAACCCAAACCCTGAAACCTAAAAACACCCCTGTACCCCAAAACCCAAACCCTGCCCTAAAACCTAAAAACACCCCTGTACCCCAAAACCCAAACCCTACCCTAAAACCTAAAAACACCCCTGTACCCCAAAACCCAAACCCTGCCCTGAAACCTAAAAACACCCCTGTACCCCAAAACCCAAACCCTTTAATTATAATTAATATTAATTAAATTTATTAAATAAAAATTAAATACTTACCTATACTTACGATGTAATGCCATGCGTTGTAATAGCATCTGCTATGTAATGCCATGCGTTGTAATGGCATCCGATGTAATGGATCCTGCGTTGTAAAAGTTCCGTTGTAATAGACTCCCGTTGTAAAAGTTGCGATGTAACGGTGCATCACCTTTTGTACTCATGGTACGCTGACCCGGTGTAACTTGCTCCTCTTCTTCCATGTCGGAGTCGGCCTCAGACACGGAGATATGCTATGCTTCTTCTTCGGCTGCTTGAGCGTGAAATTCTTCTCTGTCGTAATCTTCACTGAAGATGTCCGGTGCGGAGCCACTCTGATGTTACATTTCGTGACGTTGTATCCGACTGTCACGGAGCGTATCCTCGATCTAAACGATCGGCAAGCGTTGTAGTCTCTTTCGTCGTGTTCGGGGATTGGCAGAGGTTGCACACTTCGTGCATTTCGGTGCCCGGAAACTTAGGGCGACACCCGGGACAGAGCTTGAATGGAGTCCATTTCATCGACTACTAGCAAGCTCGGCGTGGGTCGGCACAATGGCCCTTCACGAGTTTTCCGATCAAAGGCCTTTGAGTCAAAAGGATACACGGAGAATGGGGAGCGCGATCGAGAAACAATACCGTTGAGGGTAGTAGATTGCGCGTTGAAAGGAATCCAAGAACCGGTGCCTAACAGGAGCGCAGCAATTCACATCCGAAAACTCGATGGTGGAAAATAACAATCTAACAATGGAGTCGATGCCCATGCGCACTATCAACGAAAGGAGGAGTCACTTACCTCGTGACTGGAAAAGACTTCTAAGAAGAAAAACAAAGTGAAAACATCCGGACCCAACACTAGATGACAGGCTATGCAAAGCATATGATCTACAGCTCATGTGCCTCGAACACATATGTACAAGGCCTTTAAGGAATCTACGTACAATTGTTGACTTTAATAAAGATGGTTGGTCTGGCAAACTCGGGAAAGCAGACAAGACAGATAAACACCCTTTGAGGGTGCCCAAGCAGAGACCTGCTGGGCAAGGATCAAAATAAACAGTAAACTTCGGAAAGGGAAGCAGAAAGAGGGTAGATAGACTTCTTTGTACAATATTTTCCAAATTTGTTCCACCGGCAGGCATATACCGTCTTATTGGAGGGATGTCTGGCTGCTAGGATAGCATTACAATCTTCGGGAGGAATGTCGAAAGCTATCAACTACCACTGCTAAATCTCCACACAAGAAGGCATAGAGTGGACAAGTTTGGGTGGAGGATCCTCCCCTGCTGCTACGACAGAAGATCCTCCCAAAGGAGCAGCCTGATTGGAGGATCGATGTTCATTTGCAGAAGCTTGGGATACCAGACTCCCTGTGCCCAGTACAGAGCAACAAAGATGACCTGGGCTCAGCCATTCCTGAACGCCACCTTGCAAGCGCCAGCGTGCAAATCTGCTGACATTGCGCAGTCTCTGCTGAGGCAAAAACATCTAACTAAGGCTCCCTCCACTGCTGAAAGGCCTTGTGCCACAGCCAGATGGAGATGCCATTTGTGATCCGTTAGGCATCGATGGCTGAACTCGCCCACCCTGGCGTTCAGGGAACCTGACCAGGTGCCACAGGGTCTCTTGACAAAGAGTATACAACCCCACTCTGCCCTGTCTGTTGCAATACCGCATGGCGATAGTGTTGCCTGTGACCACTTGACCTAGCCTTCATTTGATAGAGGGTAGAAAGGCTTTAAATGTTAATCAGATCAATCGGACCGCCAACATGTAGAGTCTGATCTACACCTCTCACAGATGGCCGCTCCTTCCCAGAAGTGACGCATTTGTCACTACTGTAAGCAGGGCAGGACGGGACGGGCCATAGCAAGCGCCGGTTGTTTCCCCAGTGGATCGGAAGGGTGAGAGCCGGTTTTGGACTGATGGGGGCTGTTTTTGTTCTTATGGGCCAGTTTTGCAGCAGTGCTGCAACATTGGCCTCTTGTAAAAAAAGCGCAGCAGCAGTGATGGTCCTGTCAGCCCATCCCCCTGCGGGTCCGACATAATTGCCAGGGCTGGTTTGTGATCCCAGTACCGCCCTGACTGGGAGGTCTGTTTGGGGATGAGATAAGGGTCTGCCTCTGACCCAATTGCGGTTTGTCAGCCACCATTGCAGGTCTCGTGCAGTTCTCTCTGAGATCTAAACCAGGTCAGAGAGATTTCCCTGATGCTGTGCCCACTGGAACTTCAGGTCCCTCTGCAGAGCTCGCATATGCCATCTGGCATGTGTCACTCTCAGGATGCAGGGGGCTAGGAAGCCCAACAGACTCCGAATCATTCTCACCGAAATCCAGTATAGAGGCTGAAACATCGGATTCATAGCCTGAATATCCTGGACCAGCCATTCGGGAGGACAGGCCCGAAACAGCACTGTGTCCAGAACAGCTCTGATTTAAAGGAGCATCTGAAAGGAGTCAGGTGTGACTTCATCACATTGATAGTGAACCCCAGTGAATGCAGGAGGTCTACCGTAGTCTGGAGGTGGGACACGAAAGCCTGGGCCGAGTCCGCCTTCAACAGCCAGTGATCAAGATAGGGGAAGACTGGCACCCCTAATCCCCACAGATGAGGTGTGACCATCAGCATCACCTTGGTGAACACCCATGGGACACTGGTAAGAAGACAAGGGAGCACCAGGAACTGAGAGTGCTTGTGGTCTACTGTGAATCGCAGGCAACGCATGTGGGCAGGCAGAATGGGATGTGAAAATAAGCGTCCTGCACGAACAGCGCTACCATCCAGTCTCCTAAGTCCAGGGCAGACAAGACCTGAGCCAATGCGAGCATCTTGAACTTCTCCTTTTTAAGAAAGTAGTTGAACGCCTGTAGGTCTAGGTTAGGACACAGGCCCTTGTCCACTTTCCGCACCAGAAAGTAACAGGAATAGCAACCACTGCCTACTTCTGGCACCAGAGCCGTCTCTGTGTCAACCTTGGCCAAGAGAGCCATAACTTTCTCCTGAAGCAAAAGCTGATGATCCTCCGCCAGCTAGTCGAAGGATGGAAGCATGACTGGAGGGATGGTCTTGAAGTGGAGGGAGTAGCCCCTTCGGATAATCAAGAGACTCGCCTGTACAAGTGCTTTGCCAGTCGGCCCAAGGACTTGGCCATAGCCCATGAGTCCTTAAAGCATTCTAGCGCTAGATCTGCCTTGTCTCCGAAGAGACAGGTGCTATTAAATGAAATGTCTATGAGTACAGCCTTGACATTTCTCGAAAAGTCAGGTGGTTTCAGCTAAGCTTGGCGTCTAACAGCCACCATCATAGAAATCGCTCTGCCCAGCGAATCGGTCCTATCTAAGACACATAGAATGGCAAACTTTGCTGCATCTCTCCCGTCTTGTTACGGCTTAGGAGAGGATGGCCCGGGCCTCCTCTGGGACCTGTGACACCACTTGCGCAATCGTTTCCCACAGAGAGTGGGAATAACGGCCCAATAAACATGCAATGTTCACCGATCGCAATGCAAGGGAGGTTGACCAGCAGCTCTGGGGCCGGAGCCGCTGATGCGGAACCAGATGAGCTCCCTCTGATCCCGCGGGGCACAAAGGCGCACCAGTGGGGTCAGGCCGCTCAAAAAGGAGGCGCATGTTCTCAAAATTCTTTGAATTGAGCGGGGGTCGCACCTGGAAAAGCGGAGAGGTGCAGAGTCGACCCAGGTGCAGGTTCGGGTGGATAAGTCCTTCAACAACGAGGCTTCCCTGTCACGTTGTCCGACGGTCGGGGAGAAATGGAAGCATGCTTCGACTTCTTGTGCCTCATATCTAAATGTCCTGAAGATTGTGAGTGGGATGCAGAGGACGTGTGACTCCTGGAACGACCGCGGGACCTTCCTTCTTGACCGGGACCAAGCCCTCTGAGGAGACTGGTGTGGCCTCGCCTGCTGAACAGCAAAGAGCCTTAGGGACTGCTCCATCTAAGCCTTCGGAGCTATGGCCTGGCAGTCGGAGAACGACTTGGAGTCGTGGTCACACTCCAGACACCAGAAGCAAACCAAATGCAGGCCCATCACCGACATGGACCTGTGACATGCGCCACACAGTTTGAATACTGAAGTCTTCCTAGACATGACTTCCTCTACACTGAGAAATGAGAAAAAAGGGGTCGACAAAAAGGTTGAAAAAGTCCAGTCAAAAAGTGACAGAGGGTAGATCTTTGCGGATCAGAGCTTGACTGTCGCAGAAAGAAAAGAACAGACGTCAGGGCACTGAGATGGCAGCTATATAGGCAACGCAGACATCACTTCCAGCAAGGACGATGTAATGCGGAGCTGATCGATGCCACCTACCAGCACTCAGGGGTATTGCCTGAAGAAAAATCTTCCAGATCCAGTCACCAGATGCCTGAAAAATTGAAAGGTAAGCAATCTGGGGCTAGATGTCTATATCAGATATATGCTTTATAGGGCTAGATGTTTATACCAAGGACTATTCTCTGGGCTGTCTCAGTCGAAAAACAGCTTCCAAAATGAGTCATAATACTTTACACGAAGCACTCTGAACGGAACACAATACTCCAGAAGAGCCCTTCAAAAATGGCATAAACGACAGATGTGGTCTACAGACAAACTTCAGAGAAAGCCTCTACACCAAAAGGTAAAACTGTACAGGCAGTCTCTTCATTGGTAGGACAGTGGCAAAAACAATCCTTTTATGCTTGCCATACCTTCCTGTGCACCCCTAGGGGTTTCCCTGCTTTCCCCATGTCCATGACAATACATACACTTATTAGCAATCTTTAAACCATTCATAAAAAGTTGCTAAATCAATAATATTGCAGCTGCTTGCAAAACGTTAATTTTCCACCAACATCTTGTCACCATACACATTTGCTTACCACTATAATTCACAATTGATCCAATGCCATGTTCACTTATCGAAAGGGTATTAATGCATTGAAGGAGGTCATTCCATAACTGGATGGCGACCTTTTCATTTGTTTACTGGGTGTTTGTAACACAATCATGCAAGCAATACCTTGCTTCAGAGAGCAAACGGAAGGCAGTAGGTATCTTCAGATTCAAATGATGTGAGGTGGAGGAAGGAGTGATGCAAAGAGAAAGGGTGGATGATTAGGAGATGTATAGTAAAAGGTAGCAGGTATGTGTGGCACAAAAAGACAATTGGAGACATGACTAATTCAAAGTTTTCTTCTTCGCTGAGAGACTCTTGGACTAGAAACCCGGGTTCCTCTCACTGCCTTCCCTTTCTGCTAAGTGTTCCATTAGTTCTGGCAAAAGGATTCGCAACAAACAAGGCCAGTTTCCTGTGCACAGAATTATATAGTTTTGCACTGAAACTAATGTCTGCCCTTATTCTCTATTGTTGCTAAGCATGCAAGGATCACCTGGCTCTCCTGTCCATCCCTTCATTTGCGAACCCATTCTGCGTGGTCTAATATGACATGAAACTTTGAAGCAGTCAGAATCCTTCGGATGAATGTGAAGTAGTGCAAATAAAAGGCTAATAATATGTCCAATGTAGTGTTTATCACTTTTGTATAAAACATTACATCAAAAATAGAAACAATATATATATGAAATATTGATACAATTAAGATAATGTAATCAATCACTTTGGAACAAACATATTGCATTTAAAGCATTATTACCAAAATGAATTCCCAAATTAATTCCACGGCCATAGCTAGTGACAGAAAGGCACTATCATAATAAAAAAGTGATTATTGGCCTCACAGAACAATATTGAATTCGACTCCACAAAAAAAGCAAAGAGGTTCTACATAATCTACTCAAATTAATCATTCTCATTGTCAGATCTAAGTATATAAGCAGCAGTTTTTTTCATTTAGGAAAACTATCTACATAAACCTATAACACGTCATACACAGTGCAAGAACCTCAGAATGAAACATTAAATGCAAAAATAGTCATGCAGAGGCACATCTAACGGTGTAACAAAAAAAAGATGGAGGACCCAAACATGTGAGAAAAGGGAAATAAAGGGTATTTTATGCTACTGCGCTTTAATTATTATTATTTTTTTTAAAGGAGTGTAGTGGCGTGGAGAAACTTGCAAAGTGACAGGTGTGTGAAACAGCGAGGGCTGTGTCAAGAAAAACTATTACGTTTAAAGTGAACTGAATCCTTGTATTTCCCCTTCTAAAAAAGCCGACATGCTCACCCAGGGCACATCTTTGACACATATGCCCGCACATGATTCCAGATCAATGCGTTCAATCAGTTCCCCATCACTTATTTTTTAAGTTTGTTGAATGAGCATAAAAAGAAGAGTTAATTCTTCAGGAGGAAGTCTTCATAAAGGACTGAACACCACCCTATATTCACGGGCAGCTCGGTATATGGTAACAGTCACGCCCTTTGTGCATGTCCTGAACCCCTATTGCATCATTTTAGGAGTGCATAGCTTAGGCACACGTAACAAGCAGACAAATAACATTAGTGGAGACAAGAACTAAGTACATATCATGTGGGATTCAAGATCATGAAAAACGGTTTGTATTTTTTTTAACAATTTAAAGTTACACAGAGATGTCGATTGATATGCTTTTTAAGGTCTTTGGAGACCTTGCAGTAAGTCTGAATAGTAAGGCACTATTTACATTTGGGCATTGTGAATTGAAACACCTGCAGGCTATCAGAGGCCTCTAGGCTGCGAAGTACACACATACACAAACATTTAAAGCAATTCATGCATGACCTTTAAAAATAAAATCAATACCATATCACACAAAAGCTTTTTCAACATCAAGAAGAGAAAGATTGCTGCAAGGACAATGCCAAGGTTAAACAGGGCACATATAAAAATAGCTAGTATTATTGCTATTAATAATGACCTGTCAAGAGCAGGTGCCATTGTCCAATTTTAGTGCTAAACAACAAGCTCGGTCTCAAACTACTACTTCTGTAATATGTTATTGAACTATCACTTCCCAAGATTCGCCCAAAACAATTAGTCTCTTAACCCCTCCCATGCTGATGACGGAACCGCTCCGTCATCAGCCACGGTCGCGCTGTGCTGATGACGGAGCGGTTCCGTCATGGCCCGCCCAGCTCGATAGAACGCTCATGCGCGGCGCGAATTCCGCGCCTGCGCTGAGCGTTCTATTGAGCGGGGCGGGCCGTGACGGAATCGCTCCGTCACGAGCACAGCTCAACCGACGCTGGTGACGGAGCGGTTCCGTCACCAGCATGCGGCCGCCGCGCGGCCGCCCCGCCCCCTTAGCACTGCGGCGGAATAGCCGCCGCAGTGAAGGGGTTAATGGATAAGACTGCACAAAAAATACTCGACCTGCATCTGGCAAACCTGGCTCGTGTACTATACCTTTTTCAATAAAATATTTTGAAATAAAGTGCATACAGCAACTGCATTAGAATAGCTAACAGTGGAGGCAACATACTTTAGTTGCAACCCTTACGGACAACTACAACATGAACTGCAGATCCAGCCCAAGTGTAGTGGCTTGATGTGACCAGTGTGTATTTCTATCTCAATTTATAACAAAAAGAAGCCCTAAACCCAATTCAGACATCATGGCACATGTTTATGATGGAAAAACATCTGTGACACAATGTCATGCTACAAGCTTCCCCGAAAAGTATATTTATTCTGGACTTCAAAGACAATAATTAAAAATTAAAAATAAAACACACACATCCCCTGCATACTGAACGATTAATCCTCTCTTTCTAAGGTCTACCCATCACCCACACAGATCAATCTCAGATAATGTATTCATAAGTCACAAAATTGTCACATTCACCTAGATTGACGCTCTTATGTTGCGGCACTACAGCTGTCGTTCATCCAACTTCTACTTTGGGAGCTTACACTACTCACTTGGATTCACTGAAGAAGTTAAAAAAAAATATTCTTGAATATGTATGAATTATGCCTGTTCGTTTAGGTTCAAAGGACAGTGGGATGATGGAGCACTTTTTCAAACTGAAATCAAATCAGAATCCAATTTTTTATGAATTTACTAATACGAATCTTCAAACATTTCCATCACTAACTAGTATCTTTTCCCACTCTGGATCAACCCAGGATATGTACAGGAGCTAACAGGGATAATTATTTGCAACATGATTAATCACTTACTTCAGACAGGGGTTATCACACCCAAATGTAGAAAATCATTTGTAAAATCCTCTCCCTACATATACCAAGCTAAGCAAACCTTCTCCCCATGTCACAACTATGATATGCAGCCCAACTGAAGAGTAAGAGGGAATCATCCACTTTTAGACATTTGATCAGAAAAGCAGTAGGTCATCCTATGCGAAGACCTGGTACGTGGACAAAAGTTTTGCTGATAGCAATAGTAGATGATTTAAGATTAGACAGTGATGTCTTGGTCCCACTAAGCACAGAGGCAGCATTGTACCCATCTACCATTATCCTATTATTTTCTGGCTACACAAAGTTTGAATTCCATGGAATGTTTTTGCCGGATGTCCTCTTTTCCATGAAGTCAAGCACCTGCATCATTTGAATCGGACAGTTTAGCACTAACCTGTGGATTTCTACAGGGATCTGCTTGACTTGACTTATCACTAGCAATTTTGGTTGACTCCTTTGGATTTTCCTCCATCATATATGCAGACAATAACCAGAGCAGCAATCTATCATTGATAATTTATTTCTAATGTTTATGGAAGAGTAGGGATGTGTAAACGATGGCACTAAGCAACATATCCTCTGACCATTTCACACAACATCCTTGAGGCCCAAAAATGTTTGAGCAGTTCAGTTAGGCCCTGCACCTAATCCAGGACCTCTGGTTAGAAAATCTAGATGTGAAACTTCATTCAGATCAGATGCAGTGACAGTGGTCAACACATGTGTCATAGCGTCTTGATCAGCATCCCACTATTTATGGGGGCCACCCACATATATGCTAAAGCTGCAGACAAGGTTTACAATGAGACCATATAAACCCAGCATTGCCTTTCATTCATTGGCTCCTGATTTCCACTGTGATGAAGTTTAAGAAAGGATTTCTAGTTTAAAGGCACTATTCGTCTACACTTCTGGGTGGAGATCCCCATGCTCCAGAGTCAGCCGCCCTGGCTGCTGCGCCACACCTCTCCCACCCAGGCGTGAGAGACTACATTACACGTTAAATTCCGGTTCTTCCACTCGATAATACATTCGCTATACTGGCTTGAGGCACAAGTTATCCCAGGTTACTGGCATTGTACGTACAGATATTTATGGCTGGGCATGACTCTTGCTCCAGAAGACTGAACATTACATTTCAGAATAATTATTAAGGATTAAAGCTAATAATACATCAACAATCCCCAAAAATATCAATTAATGTTGCCAATAAGTCGCCTTTCGGCAGAGGTCTCCAATGATTCGGAATGTTTTCAAAACACTAGGCTGCTTCCTGGAATGACAGGAAAATCTACCCTTCCATCCACTCACTTCAAAGTCTGATTACTCTTCGATTCCTCAGTAAACGTTCTCTCTCTGATTGGCCAAGACCATTAGCAAACTAAACAAATCTGACCATAAACTCACCAACCACATGGACCCAAAGCCTTCTGCATATCTATTGCTCAATACAGAAGTGTGAAAATATGTATATGGCTAGGTTTTCCAAGCTATAAGTCTTGTCTGGGCTCTCAGTTCACAAGACTGACGTGTTTTTACAAAGCAAGTGCCCGTGGGACACACCAGTTGGGCAAACAAGGCTTGTGCATAGCAAACAAACAGCTTTTGAGCAGAGGTCAGAAAGTGCAGCAATTCAAGGGACCCAAAAATTATAAGAAATTTAGAGGACAAAAAATGCTATTTAGCATAATTTGTAGCTACAGCGCTAAAATGGTCACCAAGCGAATGAGGTTGGCGCGGTTTAAAGAAGCAGCAAATTAAAGAATTCTAGCTAACTCAAGACACTTCTGCAGCTTTCATGCACATTAGTCTGGCAACTGCTTCAATGAACGAGAAATGGTTTGATACAGTTTAGCCCGGTCTACCACAAGGGCTCAGACTGCCGTAGTGTCCTCTACAGAAATTGCTTCATTAAGGCAGGATGGGAGCGTATTATCGTGTCCTGATGATCCACGTAAACTCAGCTCGTCCAATCAAAAAGTCTGTTCCAGTAGGAAAGGAATGCTGGGGAGTTGCTCATCCCGATGACAGCCAGCAGCAGAACATACATACCCATCATGAGTGCAAACCGGTGGTTGAAGAACCAGGACGGTGGGCTGCAGGTTCTAACAAAGGCAAAAACATGTCAAGCTCAACTTTACTTGGCAAGGACATTGCTTCTACATTGTAAAAACAGAAATTAAATCATTAAACATGTAACTAAGATTATGTCGCCAATTAGTTGAGATAGTTACAGAATTGTATTTCAGCCAAAAATACATAAAATATTACATTTTAGTTTATTTCTTCCGATTTGTATTATTGAGTTACTCTCCTCATATTTGTCCCTCTTTGGCATGCACTTCTATAGAGTTGTCTTTTAAGAACGGTTCACATACAAGATCCAAAATATATTAATGCTTCCTGACTCAAGCTCAAATGACACAAATGCATAAAAAGGGATTAAAACTACCTATATAACGTGACTTACAAAATGTAAAAAAAAAAAAATTCAAAAACAACAGATTCCTTTCCTACTAGAAAACGTACTTTTCAGAGACCTGAAGTGTAGTGACGAAAGAGTTGGAAAACAGCATATGGAAGCTCTGAGTGGCAAACTTTGCGCAAAGAACTTTTGTTATGTTATAAATTTGTATATAGCGCTCAAAGGTGTCTAAGTGTTGCTTTAAGTGTGCGATCAGAGAAGGGGGATAGGTACAATATTGCCTCCATAGCTTAGAAGAGCCATGTTTTCAATGCTTTCCTGAAATGTAGAAGGAATTTGGGAGCTTTTCAATTCAAAGGGGAGGGAATTCACAGTTGGGCGGTACAGGTTAAAAAGTATTTACCCCCCCCCAACGGGCAAGTCTGAACTCGGGCACCTTTTGATAGGGAAAATATAGTTTAAAAAAAAACACAAAATATTATATCGCAGTTTTTCATATTGCAGGACAAGCAACTGCCCACATGAGACACATTTCACTTATATTGTTCACATTTCATATGGGAGGGGTTGGACTAGCCCATGGTCATTCGGAAGTTCACACCTATATATTTCCGCCTATAATTTTGTCCCTGTCCAATAATCGCTGACAAAATCAGTGTCCCATATTCGGATTCCCTCCTCCTTTTATTTTGGATTTCTCTACCCCGTTTTGGGGGTTGGTTCGGCTCCTTCACTAGGGTCTATCATCAGATTTCTTAGCAAATACATCTAGTATATTACCCCATATTTCCAGTTGAAGGTGGTTAGCAGTTAGGCAGTGTTGCCACTGCTGCTGTCGCCCACCAAGCCTCATCATTTTGTAATATTGCATTAACGGGACCACCAGGCGATAGCCAGCATATGCCTATTCTCACTTGGCTAACACTAATTCTAGGTCTAGGAAGCTCCTCTAGTATTGCCCTTTCCTCTATACAGCAATGCCCCTAATAAGCACGCTTCAGGTGACATCACTGGGGAATCTGCCGCCGTATTAATGTGAATGTGAAAGTATTTCTAGAGCGCAAACTGCTACTTCAAGGATTGTCCTGGCACTGCTGCAGAAAAGGGCTAGCGAGGGGGAATATGGAATGATGTCAGTTTTGGGGGAAAAGCCACGTTTTTAGCTTTCTCCAAATAGAGGGGTAGCTTTGATGCGTCTAAGTTCCAGAGAAAGTTTATTCTATAGAAAGGGATCTAATCTGTGTAACAAATAATGGGATAGATGGAATGGTCAAATTAATCTCGGCCACAGGCACTTGCTCAAGGAAGCACTCTAGTCCATCGCTTTCATCCACAATGCCACCCTTTTCACAGGCCTGCCTTATGCAAATGAGTACTGGTTTCTGCACAGTTAGATCTTGGCAGTAGATCAGCTTAATTCCTAAGGCATAGTGAACATGGGACTCATGCCTGAACATACCCGTCGCACTTAGGGCATCAACTGCAACAAACAACAAGATGATGGATGGAGGGAAGCCACTGGTTATCGCCAAGCCCCATTTCAACCTATCATTTTTCACCCACCACTTTACACAAAGCCAACCCTTATGCAAACCAGTACTGACTATTCTCTTCATAAGAAAGGTCCATCCCAGACTGCCAGATGAGGAACCCTCCGGAAGGGAACACTAGCAACCACAAACCAGTTACTATCCACTTGAGCAACTTCAGTAGGGTTCACCTTGAGTACACCAATGACAACCACTTTTATGAACTCCATCCACTCAGGATCACCCACTGACCCATGCCCCATGGACTCTTCAACCTCGGAAGAGACAAGATCAGCTCCCAGCTCACCATCATCTTAAATGCCTCCAAAACCACAGCCACCTTCCCAAACACATAGAAACATGTGGAGGGTAGACACCTCCTCAAGAACCCTTCGGCAGACCCCAGCGAGCTCCAGAACTACCGTCCCATCTCCCTGCTCCCGTTCCTCACCAAAGTCCTGGAGAGGGCCATCAACCTCCGACTCACCGAACACCTGGACAGGAACAAGCTGCTCGACCTGTCCCAGTAAAGTTTTAGAACCAAACAGAGCACCGAGACAGCCCTGATTGCTGCAACAGACTACATCAGCGCCCTACTCAACAGATTCAAAGAATCAGCCGCTCTTATCCTCCTAGACCTCTCCGAAGCTTTAGACACCGTCTCCGACTACACACTCATCAGTCGACTACGCCAGACTGGAATCACAGATTATTCGCTCCGATGGATGGCAACCTCTCTCACGAGACACACCAAGAGAGTCTGTCTCCGTCCCTTCACCTCGCAACCCAAGCACACCATCTGCGGCGAACCCCAAAGCTCATCACTCAGTCCAACCCTCTTCAATATCTACATGACACCACTTGCAGACATTTTCAGATCGCACAACATCATCATTTCTTACGCCGACGATACACAGCTCGTCCTCTCGCTCTCAGTGGACAAAGATCAATTTCCACAACTGTATGAAGAACATCTCAGCATTGATGAAAAACAAATGCCTAAAGCTCAACACAGACAAAACGGAAGTTCTGATGTTCGGCAGACCCACGCCCTCTGGAATGACGCTTGGTGGCTGGCGGAGCTCAGACCAACCCCCACACTGAAAGACCAAGCCATCAAACTCAGCATCACCCTGGACAGCGAACTCTCCGTGAAACGTCAGGTCAATGCAATTTCCTCAGCCTGCTTCCATCCGATCCACATGCTCCACAAAGTCTTCAGATGGCTCCCCATCAACACCAGGAAAACTGTGACACCGGCCCTCATCAACAGCCAACTGGACTATGGGAATGCACTCTATGCAGGCACCACCACCGAACTCATACAGAGACTCTAGACAATCCAGAACACAGCACCCAGACTGATCCTCAACCCGACCAAGTCAACACATATCAACCAGCACATAAAAGACCTCCACTGGCTCCCTGTAGAGAAGAGATGGCATTTCAAGCTTCTGATCCACGTCTACAAAGCCCTCTATGACCAAGGACCAGCTTACATAAACTACCGCCTTCCCTTCTATCGACCAACCAGGAATCTCCACTATGCACACCTAACCCTCACACAGATACCTCGTATCTGCAGCCGCCGCTCTGGAGGATGCTCCTTCTCCCAACTCACTGCCAAAGCCTGGAAAATCCTCCCACTTCACTTTTCGCTGACTCACGTAAGGAAGGGACTCAATACCTGGCTCTTCGGCTGATACCTGCAGCACAGCGCCTGCATACCCTCTAGGGTGATTAGCCACGCTATACGAGTAAGACTTGATTGACGGCTATATAAGATCAAATATATGTTCCGTGACTATATCGAACCAACACATGCATATTATGGGGCATTCTGAAGTTATGTGATAGTGGTCTGCACTGGGCAAATGACATCTGGTACAGGTGCCCAATCCAGTTTCAAATATCCTGCTTAGACTGACAGGCATAAGGTAGACCCTGTGTCTACTCTACCTAGAAATATATGCTACACAAGCCACTATTCCGTCACAGTCATCATTACCAATCTCTTATGCATGATTACTTCCCATCACAACTGCAGCTCTGCAAGATGGTTACCTAATGTCTCTAGGACCTAGTTGTAGAGGTGCAATACCATCCCACGTCCAGACCCCTATGCTAGGCCCCTATGCTGTGCCACATGGCCCTTACAGTGTGTACTAGGGATCTAAATGAAAACATTGTTTTGGTGGTATCCCATATTGGTACAGCACTTCTGCAAAAGTATTAAATGCACCCACTGACTACGTCGCATACTTTCTCAAACATAAGTCCTCCCTCTAGGTTTTAGACCAGTGTTCCAAGCATCGCAGGAGGATTTCTGTGCATATACACTTGGTAACTCCATTCAGCTTAATGTAGCTAGCTCAACAATGTCCTGCTGAGGTCACTAATTGTGGGATCAACCTGTTGTTCCAAGACCTTGTGCTAAATAATGCTCCTCACTTTGTGTCAAGGGCTATACCTGCAGATAAATATTCAGCTTCTGGCACTCCAGATTGGGAAATTCACTTAGCAACATAATGAAGCTGTGCTGCTGTGTAGTGTTTGCTACTCATTGTTAAGGGCTCTTAGGCCTTTTTTTAGTTGTTGGATGACCGCTTATCTAAGCTATCCTATGTCTTCACCCTTCCAAATCAGGATTGTTAATAGAAAATCTAGTTATTTGAAAAATCAGCAGAAAAATATCACTTGCGATTTGGTGAAAAAGTACAATAATAAAGCAATATGGAGTAGTGGAGTAGTGTGGCTCACTGGTTAGAGGCGGCAGGCCTGAGAGCAGAAGTCAGCCCGGGACCAGGGTTCAATTCCCGACGCGGCAGGGTCGTGGACCTTGGTCAGCGGACTCGATAATTCTCGCTTCGGTGCTTACTGAAATCAGGGGTTCCACTCGGCAACTCTGGGCATTAGCTTGCCTAATCTCCACAACGGCCCCACCAATTCCGGGGATGCCTGGCTCCACCTTGGGGACTCCCAGCAATGGACCATCCCACAGGGAAAGCCAGGACGGGTTCCCCAGAGTTATACAGCGCCGGGCGCCCCGTTGCTGGGGCAGCTGTGCGCTTTACAAGTATACTACATTTACATTTACATTTACATTTACATATTATAATTTTAGATAATGCTATCCTTCCAATCACCAACAATGAAAGCGTTAACCAAAACTGTATTGAGCTCCTAATTACCCTCAGTGGCGTGAATATTTTACCATCTATTAAGTAGCTGATGGTAGATCTGGACACCCAAAGTATTTGGCATCAACTGTAGAGGAAAGGGGTCAACCCACTGTTTTGAGTCTAGGTTTGTCTTATGGAGTGGGACCAGGGAAACCTTCTCCCAGTTAGCCTTCAAGCCTGAAAACGCGCTTAAGGTACTGAGCGGCTGCATTACCTCCTGCAACTTTGCTTCAGCTACAAAAGATGTCATAAGTAGAAAGGGATGAGATGTGCCATGTTTCGGATACACCCACAGCATATTCTGCACCATACGGTTTAAACTCATTTGCCAGTCGTTTAGTAGCTTATGCAAATAGAATAAGTGACAGTGGCTACCCTTGCCTGGTGCCACACTCTGCACTACTTACTGAAACAAGTATGCATGTCCCATTTGCACCCTAACCACAGGGCCCGCATACAGCAGTTTTATCCAGATTGACATTAACATTGCAAAATTAATTTCCTCCATTCATTGCGTAAAGAAAAGACCAGTTTAGGAAATTAAAGGCTGCGTTATGTCTGGTGTAGCCACTGAATCGGGTATTCTGCTGATGCACTGTCCAGCACCAGCACATGGAACAGTCTATGGTTTGAGGAAGTATTCTGTCACCATTTTGAACAGGGCAAGTTAACAATGGGGGCAACGTTTACAAATTGCTGAGTATTATTTAGTCACTGAGCTGAGCTCCAAGATGAGACCAGGTAAGTCAGATTGGAAAAAGGAAGCCTACTTTGCTAAAAAGTTGGGTGATGTTGAAAACAGAAACAGAGCTTTTGGGAAATGTGAGAGATAGAGGGCTACAAGATATAAATGGTACATTGAGGAGCAAGTATCCTAAGTGTTTGAGGATTAGAGTTTATGGTCTGGGATGCCACTGTATACAAATGTTAATCAACAGGCACAGGCATGTTCTCCGAGGTAACCAATAGATCAGCCCTTTATAATCCTGGAGCCCGCTTGTTAGGCATTACCCATTACCTAAAGGCTGAAAAACAGGCATGTGTTTTTAGGACTGCTGCTGTAGAACAAACCCTACAAAAAGCGCACATTTGAATATAACAATTATTTTCTTGTAGTACCTCTTTAGCACTTTATATTAGACTAGTATAGATTTCCTCCTTAAAAACCAACGAACAATTTCAGCATAGAAATGCATTTCTGAATAGACATGTTTAAACTAAAAAAGGATAAGAATTTGTTACATACATCCCTTTGTGACAAATTCTAAAACCTAGGCCAAGATAACTTCAACAGTATGTGGCTCCTATCCACATCCTCACCAGGTAGAAAAAGAAATCCTTCACATCTCTCCCCCACACTCCAAAGAAACCAATACCAGGCATCATGTCATGATTTGGGCACCCACCCACCAACAAAATATCACAGGCAGCATGCATAACTTCAATAAAAAAGTGTTCTCAGTGAGTTCCATCTCTAGCTATCCCACCACCTTCTCACGTCCACGTGCAGTCCAGTATTTGGATGCCCTGCAAGCGCCCTATCAAACCATACCACACCAGGCTGTCATGGTACACACCCAGCCCACCTAACTGCAAAACAGTTACATACTTGGTTGTTCTGCCACACACCATCCCTAGATAGTTCTAGATCATCAATTTCAAAACTCTGAAAAGAGGGCAACCTGCCAAACACAACAAACACCGGACTCCTAACTTTCAGTTAGCACATGTGTGCACACTTCAGCTATAAACTTACCACATTTTTAGAAGATAAGTTGAGGCACCCAAAGTCTCTAGTCATCATTTATACTGTTAATCTAAACTGGCCATATTTTGTAGACTTTACCATGTGATTAAGGCTTTTTGTTTAATTGCATTAGTTTTTGTACTCCAACTTTGTTGTTTAAGAAATGATGACTAGGTGAATTTTGTGTGTGTTATTTCATACATGAGGTTAGATTTATATACGGGGAGGATTTGGTGAGGACTAGATGTAGTTCAAGCATCTATTAATAATTAAAACCATGCATATGAAGAACAATAGTTACTTACCTGTAAACAGGTGGTTCTCCAGTATTGGTGTCTTTCATAGATTCACATGCCTGAATCATTCCCCGTCGTCGGAGTGGGAGTCCCACGGTACATAAAAAAAGCAATAATATGCCATAATATATATAGCAAATATCAGAAGTATCAAACCAGGAAGTAAAGTAGCACCAGCTACAGTAGAAAAAACCTCCACATTCGTGACTATCTTAGTCATTATGTGTTAGTCCAAACTGCAGCCAATCAGGCGACAGCACCCACCAGAATGTTCTCCCCAGAGGCTCAGGCTCTCAGATTTTCTCGCACAGGAGTGAAACCCCATAATGCCTGAGTGAGTCTCTGGGGGGAGGCGGGCGGGTTGCATGTGAATCTATGAAAGACACCAATACTGGAGAACCACCTGTTTACAGGTAAGTAACTATTGTTCTTCTCCAGTATTAGGGGTGTCTACCATAGATTCACATGCCTGAATAAGAATAGTAAGCAGTACTCCCAGCATAACGCTCGTAGACGTCAGAGTATCAAATATATATATATATACAGTATACATGTATAAAAATAATCATCGACATCTGACCAAACGTCTAAAGAGCATAGATGAGGAGGTGGAAACAGAAGCTCACCTTATTTGAAAAGATTGCGCAGCACTGCTCTTCCAACCGAAGCATCTGCGTCGTCTGCTGAATCTAGACAGTAGTGTCTAGTAAAGGTGTGCCTGCTAGACCACGTAGCAGCTCTGCAGATCTGTCCAAGAGGCACACCAGCAAAAAGGGCAGTGGAAGAGCTAACCGCCCTTGTAGAATGTGCTCTTGGCAAGGCCTGTAAGGGTCTACGGGCCTGCTGATGACAAAGTCCAATTGTAGAGGAGACCCATCTAGCAATGGTCTGTTTTGAAACTGCACAGCCCTGGCGTTGCCGCCCATAAGCCACGAACAGCTGGTCTGTCTTGCGGATGGTAGAGGTTCTTTATGGTAAAACTTGAGGCATCTCCTAATATCCAACGAATGCAATGCTCGTTCAGCCGGAGACTGTGGGTTTGGAAAGAATGTCTTGAGAACAACCGGCTCATTCAGATGAAAATCCAAAGGCACCTTTGGAATGTACGTTGGATTAGTACGTAGTACTACCGAGTCAGTGGTAAATTGGATGAAAGGCGATTTAGATGTGAATGCCTGAACATCGCTAACCCTTCTAGCAGATGTTAAAGCTAGTAACAATGACACTTTCCATGTGACAAATTTTAGGTCCACCTTATGGATCGGCTCGAAAGGGTGACGCATGAGCTGAGTTAGTACGACATTCAGATGCCATGTAGGAGGAGGTTTCCGCACAGGCGGAAACATACGAAAGAATCCTTTGAAGAATTGCTGTATAATCCGCACAGAAAACAAAGAATTTGATCCATCCTGACGAAATCTGGAAATGGCAGCCAGGAAGACCTTAAGAGTAGAATGCGCCAAACCCAATCTGGCCAAGTGCAAAAAGAAGGGTAGAATTTGCTCTGGCTTGGCATGAATGGGATGAAGACCATTAGACTGGCACCATGCACAGAAACGTCTCCACTTAAGTTTGTAGGTTTTGATCGTAGATGGAGCTCTGGCCTTCGCCAGTACCTCCTGGCAATCCTGCGGAATGTTTAAGTGTGCAAATTCCATGTGCTGAGGAGCCAAGCCGACAATTTCAGCGAGTTCGGGTCCGGATGATACACCTTGCCCTTGTGGGTAGAGAGAAGATTCGGAATGTGAGGAAGTTGGATCGGGTCGCATTCCGGGAGAAGGAGCAGCTCGGTGAACCAGTATTGCCGGGGCCATCGTGGAGCAATCAGGATCAACCGGCATGGTTGCTTCTTCATCTTCTTGATGACTTTCGGGATCAGTGGTATCGGTGGAAAAGCGTAAGCGGATATTTGATACCAACTCATCGAAAGGGCATCCCCGCATGAGTCCTTGTGGGGAACCCAGCTTGCAAAGTATGGGCATTTCCGGTTCTGATGTGTCGCAAACAAGTCCAGATCCGGATGCCCCCATGTCTGAAAGATGCGGTCTAGAGATGGTTGATGTAGTTCCCACTCGTGAGTGCAACCGGAGGATCTGCTGAGAGAGTCCGCTAACACATTCGCGATTCCCGGGACATGGACAGCTGACAGATGGATATTGTGAGTCAGGGCCCAACTCCAAATCTCTTGTGCCTGGTGCGACAGCCGGGCTGATCTTGTGCCCCCCTGCTTGTTTAGGTAATGCATGCAGGTGGTGTTGTCTGTCCGGATCAAGACTGTGGCACCTTCTAGGGTCGCCTGAAAGGACTTCAGGGCTAGAAAGATGGTGTGCAAATCGAGCCTGTTTATGTGCCATTTCATTTGGATTTTGTCCCATTTCCCGCTGACCGTCATGCCTTGGAGGTGTGCCCCCCAGCCCGTCATTGAAGCGTCTGTCGTCACTATGAACCTGGGCACTTCCGTGAGGAAAGAGCATCCCACTTGTATGTTGCAACCTTGACTCCACCATTGAATCGCTTCTCGCATTCGTGGTGTTATTGTTATGATGTCCTCGAAGGACCCCGACACCTGTATCCACTGGCGACTGAGCTCCTCTTGCAAGGGCCTCATCCGAAGACGACAGTTGGGGGTGAGAAGAATACAGGAAGAAATCATCCCTATAAAGGACTTGAACATGCGTACTGAAACGCAGCTTTTTAACAACAGTGCAGCAGCCACTGTATCTTTTCCTGTCTCTGCTTTGAGATAAATACTTGGGCGAGCTTGGTGTCTAGTGTCGCTCCCAAGAAAGTCTTTCTCCTTGCTGGCGTTAGGTGCGATTTCTGGAAGTTCACTGTGAAACCCAGGCTTTGCATCAGTGACAGAGTTTTTTGAATGTGAGTTTTTACCATGTTGAAAGAACTGGCCTTGATAGGGCAATCGTCTAGATATGGATATATCTGTATTGACTGCAACCGAAGGTGGGATGCCACCGGGGCCAGCATCTTTGTGCACACTCTGGGGGCGGAGCGCAGTCCAAAGGGAAGAACTTTGAACTGGAAGTCCCTGCCAGCCACTCTGAACCTTAGAAACTTCCGGTGCCTGGGAAAAATTGGAACATGGAAGTATGCATCCTGAAGGTCGAGTGTCACCATATACTCTCCAGCCGAAAGAAAATGGAGGATTTCTTGAAGTGTCAGCATCCTGAATGACAGTTTTTTGAGGAATTTGTTGAGGGCACGCAGGTCGAGGATGGGTCGCCATTCCCCCGACTTCTTGCGAATAAGGAAAAATCTTGAGTAAAAGCCTTTTCCTTTCTGATGATGAGGTACCCTTTCTATTGCTCCTTTTCGAATCATAATGTTGATCTGGGCAAACAGCTCCTTGAGATGTGCTGGAGGTGGTCCTCTTGGGGGGAAGTTTGGAGGAGTTTTTACGAATTCCAAAATGTGACCTCTGGCCACCACATCCAGAACCCATTTGTCCGTGGTAATCTTGGACCAATTTAAGTAATTTTGGGATATTTTTCCTCCAATTTGGTTCGGGTTGGGGCAAAGTGGCAGCAGGATGCGTTTCTCACTTTTTATTGTCTCTTCCGCGATAGTTGGATTTTCCTCGAGACTGAGAAAAATTTCCTCTTCTCTGCCCGCTAGTCTGTTGACGATATGGCTGGTATCTTTGGTTTCCCTGGGCGGAAGTATAGGAGCGCTGTTGGTTATAGCCTCCTCTATTAGAGAAATTCCCTCTTCCTCTTGCTCCACGAAAGGAAGACTTCCTATATTGTAAAGTGCCCAGCGAACGTGCTGTCTCAGTATCCTTCTTGATGGCTTCCAGAGCATCATCTATATGCTTTCCAAATAAATACTCTCCATCATAAGCCATATCTATAATCCTTGTTTGGACCTCCTGTCGAAAGGATGTTGCCTTCAACCATTGCCTCCTGAGGACAACTGCACCCGCTAGCTGACGAAAACCTGTGGCAGCAACGTTCACTGCAGCATCAATCATCTCAGATGAGACGCACTCTCCTTCTTGAAGGATCTTCTTTGCTTCCGCCCGATCTGGCTCAGGAAGTTTGTCCACATACGGCAAGATGTCCGACCACATCTGCCTATCGTATCTTCCTAATATGGCTAGAGAGTTAGCGACTCTAATAGTTGTAGCTGCAATTGTAGAAACTTTTTTACCGATTGAATCTAGACGTCTTTATCTGGCGGAACAGAGACCTGAGCTGATGGGTTAGTAGATCTCTTTTGCGCTGCCTGCGCTACCACCGAGTCTGCTTTCGCTTGTCCAATGAGGCACGCTGGAGATGAATTTGGCGCCCTATATTTTTTATCCACTCTCGGGAGCACCGCTGGCAAAGAATTTGGTTTGGACATGATCTTCAGTCCTTCCTTCCATATGAATTCTATAATTGGAATGGTCCAACTCTGTTTCTGTAGCGAAGACTTGAAGTCATACAAGAAGCAGTCTTCTTGTTTTGACTCCATAGTTATCATGAACCTCCTTGTTGCTCTATCCATGATCTTGTGGAATGAGGCAATGTCCGCAGGAGGTGACTCTGATGTTGTAGGCTCTGCCGGAGAGGGTGTGTTTGCATTGTAATCCTCATACTCCGACGATTCTGATCTATTGTCTAATTCTCCTTCTTCCTGCTCCTCATTACCTGAGTACCCATCATCCTCTGTTTGAGGAGCTGTGACTTGTGACGCAGCCAATGCTGTATGTCCTTCCTCCAACGACACAGAAACAACTGGCTGTGCCTGCTTTGAAAGCGGCATCGCTTTTTTAGGTCTTGGCGTAGATACATGAGAGTCGCTGAGCATGTATTGTAAATTGTGAAACAATTCCTCAGGCATTTGCATGCCGGGAGCAGGCCTATCCTCATGTGACAAGGGCTCCGTCTCTTGCATATCGTCTTCCGTATCACCGTCTTGAATCTTAATTTGGAGGTCAGACGGACTTCTGGCCAATCCAAAATTCTCATCCTCGTAGGATCCCTCCTCATCAGAATCCAAAAGCTTCTCTGGCACTACCAGCGTAGAAGGAATCGCCTCATTAGTAGCCCGTTTCTTTAACAGCGTAGCTGTAGTTGCAGGTGAGGGCAACGGTATCCCAGATGGCTGTGCTGACCATACTTGTAAGGCAGTGCAGCTTGACAGTGGTGGCGTCGATGGTTTCACCTCCGTCGCCGACGAACCTGCTTTTTGATGCTGAATCTTTTGCTTCGTCGACTGTACCATCGTCGACGATTGATCTATCTTCGTCGACGACGACTTCTTAGATGATACCTTCGTCGACGAGGTCGTCGACGATAACTTCGTCGACGGGGACGTCGTCAAAGTCCTTGACGGTAGCTTCGTCGATGTGGATTTCATAGTCGACGACGAGAGATTTTGTCGTCGACGACGAGAGCTTCGTCGACGAGAGCACCGTCGACATTAGATTCGTAGACGAGGAGCTCGTCGACGGTCCTTTAGCCATCGTCGACGGGACTATATTCGACGACGAGATAGGCCTGATCTGCACATGGAACAGCGTAGGCGATGAGGCCGAAGACATCACTAGAGCTGGCTTAGGTGAGGAGAAAGTCATCGTGCAGGTGGTAGACGTGGCCACATGAGAGGAAATACAATCCTTTTTTGACGTTGAAATTGTCAAAGGTAGCAACTGAGGAGGCACAGACTGTGAAGATTTCTTGGGAACTGTAGATTTCCCAGACTTCTTAGAGGGCGTATTATCCATTTTAACAGGTGGAAGAGGCTTTTTTGAAACACTAGGCCCAGAAGAATCCAGAGAGGATTGGGCCTCCTTTGCCACCATCGCCCTTGGAGATGAAACTTCAGTTTCAGCCTTCCTCTTAATGGAAATTCGTGAAGAACTAGAGGCAATGCTTCCTACCTCAGACAAAGGGTCCTCCTTGTCCTTGAGTCTGTTAAGCCACAACAGCAGTCGTCCTTCCCTGTCCCTGATAGTCTTAGGGGGGAAAGTCCGGCAGATCTTGCACTCCTTTGCCTTATGGTCAGGATAAAGGCAATATAAACATTTTTTGTGGGGATCTTCTTTGAATAGCCTAAGCTTCCCACAAGAATCACAGGCCCTGAACAGGGATTTAGAAGTAGACATCTGAAAAACTTGAAGAAACTAACTAATCTTAAAGAAAACTGAGCAGAGCTCAGGGAGACTCCCTTCACACGACGTGCGGTAGAAAATCTGAGAGCCTGAGCCTCTGAGGAGAACATTCTGGTGGGTGCTGTCGCCTGATTGGCTGCAGTTTGGACTAACACATAATGACTAAGATAGTCACGAGTGTGGAGGTTTTTTCTACTGTAGCTGGTGCTACTTTACTTCCTGGTTTGATACTTCTGATATTTGCTATATATATTATGGCATATTATTGCTTTTTTTATGTACCGTGGGTCTCCCACTCCGACGACGGGGAATGATTCAGGCATGTGAATCTATGAAAGACACCCCTAATACTGGAGAAGAGGGTGTACTTTCTTCTTCATTTCGCTGTTCCGATTGAGAACACTAACAACATTCAAAAAAAGCTCCCATCACTGAGTGTAATTTTCTAGTGACTAGAAATGTATCGGATTGGTTATAAACCGATCTGAAAAATGGTCAGAGGGCTGTGGTTTTGTTTTCCTCGCAAATGATTGAGAACCTCAACATGTTCGCAGATCGAAAGCACAAAAACAAAAGAAATCGCCTGTTGCGCCATCATCACAAATAACATGTGAAACCAGGCAAAAAGAACAATGGTTCCATTTATCTTTGCATGGCTTCACGTACCCCAAACTCACACAGAATTCCACCCTCTGTTTTGCCTAACGGCTAGGCTGGGTGTCAGGCATATTCGTAGAATGGCCTACACAGAAGGAACCTTCATTCTATCAGACTAAGTGAGAACATTCCTCGAAGGTATTTCAGGACTCCACTGATGTAGGGCGCTCCCATTGGTGCCTAGCTAGATTTGCTCCACATATGTGCACCTCCGCATAAAGGTGTAGGGAAATCACACCAGGACATCAGAAAGCTCATGATGCAGTGTCAACTTTGCATTTTCGAAAAAAGACAACAGGCTTATGATTTGGAGATTAGGGAATTAATACGCAGGGGAAGGCAGTGAGGGGCGTAAAGAATTCCATGCCCTGTGGGATTCCATGCCCTGTGGGAATCACCCGTAGGTAAACAAAAACAAAAAATTAATGAAAATCTGAATAAAAGATAATTTAGGAGCCGAGAAAACATCAGCTTACTGGTACATTACATCCACATCTTACAAAAGAGAAATTTCCTTTCAGTCATTCTTAGCCCCAAACACCTGCAAAAAACGTTAAAGGAAAATAAAACTACCTAGCAAAAAGTGTTTTTTCCACAAACGAGATATTAACAATCTAAAATGTGCACCTTTTGACCACAAACAACACCATTCCTTTTTCCAAAACGGGCAGAGTGCTGAACTATGACTCAGTGCTATAAGTAGGAAAGACCATTCACAACTGGATACAAAACTATTTTATACATAGAGAAACACATATCCTCACTTTGAACCCTGAGAACAATGGAGTCAGAAGCAAAAATTATACCACCAATATGCTAAAGCACCTCACCATTTCTTTGCCCACTTTAGTGGGATAAAAAAACGTAATGCCATATTCAGGTTCTGAAAAATATCTTGATAATTAAATGAAGAACAGTTCTTTCTGTGCTACAAAGCAAAATATATCCCATTAATTGGACACCAAACAATTGTGTACTGCTTAGCTGAAGTATCCCCAAGGACAATACTGTAACCCAAAGTCATTAACCACAGCCGAAGCATGTGCTAGACTAGCAGCAAGGAGCTAGCCATTAACTGACATCTTGGTACAGAAACCATCCCTATAGATTATACTAGTGCATTTCCTCATGGCACACCAAACCAAAATCCTCACTTCTGAGATAAAGGATCAGATCTCCCTGGTGCCACCAGCAGCAACAATGGAAAAGTAAACCATGAACTTTGCTAGTGTGGGAAAGGAAGAGTTCTCCTCAATATAACAGAATGTATAATTTCTCATGCATTACACATGGAAAGACTGGCAGAAGATCCATTTGTACAGGTTTCTTCACACAAGGGAACAACATTTACCTTTTTTGGTCGAAGCCTAGAGCTGCGCACATGCACAGTCTAGCTGGCGAGATTTAGTGTTTTCAGGAGGTTTCAGTAACAGGCTTTAAGCCCCGCCCCTCATTCCCATTGGCCGGTGTCACCGTTTATGCTAAACGGTGGCCAGCCATTGGGAAAGAGCTTGTGGTGACATACTCTTTCCTCTATTTCTGAAGTCCCACTTGGATGGACTGGCCTGACTTCCTTCTGCTGTAAAAGCTTTGTTATCTTTATGGGGTCGAACAGATGGCCCCATAAAGATAACAAACCAAAGGAAAGCAGGCTGAGGCCGTCCAAGTGGACGGCAGAAAAAGAGAAACGTCAGTGCTGGAAATGCGGACCGTGGAGGGAGCGCTGCGCACACGGGGGAAGACTTCTCGCTTCTTTCCTGTGGAGTGAGTACTTTCACAAGAACGTGTTTTCTTGGGGCGTGTTAGTAGCTATTTACACAGAACTCTTATTGATGCCCCCAGTCTCCCCGGCGACTGCGCACGCATACACATCTACTTTCGCTTTCTGCACCACACCTGTATCCACAACCTATAACACTGCCTTCCTTAAAATAAAAGATGACGGACTACTAAACTTAGGCCTGGCTCGGAGATTTCACAGGGAACAGGATCTATACAGGGCTGTTTCAAGCCGCCAAAATCGATCGCGGAGGGAAATGAATCACTACCGCGTGTGAGGCAATCGCAGGCCCCCATTGATCGAGGAACGTGAAACCCAGTTCCGGGTCTTAACATCTTTTTAGCACATTAAGGCATTCTTGTGGATGCCTGTGCCAGCACGCACGACATATACGGACATCGCTCCGCCCTACTGCGGATCTAACCATTGAAGGACCGCTACCCCATATCCGGGACCAATCTGCCCCTGCTCTGTTCACTGTATAACCCCGTGAACCTCCCCCGAAAAACTGCGCCAATTGCGGAAGTCGGTCATCACACCGACGATCCCAGCTCCATACGAGCCCTGTTACATATTGGACTCGAAGCAACTTAACCACTGAATTTAAACGTCGCGGAAACCACCATTACAACACTCTGCGCCACACACGAGCCCACTCTGGAGCTCTGAGGCGCATCATTGTTCCAACCAGGCATAGTAATTTTGTAAAGTCCTGATGATGGTCCCAATGTAATTTAGAGCGCGGGATCGAAACGTCGACCTTTTAAGTAGCCATACAGTGTAATTATTTTTGTATCAAGTTCTGTGTGTACTACTCTGGTATACACTTGTAACACTGATTTAAAAGTGCCCAGTTTGCTCACTTCTCCTTTGCCTGAAAAATCCTTTCGTCTCTCCTACAAAGCTATCCTTTAACTTTTCACTTTGCTCTCTGTCCCGAGTAAAGCACAGGATTGTGCCCGTCATTTCTGAAATATTGTTCCTGTATTGAGATGTTACAAATTCTATGATTGTTGTATATAAAGAAACTCCATGTCCGGCTGGACTTGGACAAATATATAGCAGCCTATTATGGTCTGTTTATCATTTCATCATATCTCTGAAATTGCTCTGGACCATTGTTTTTTCCTAATTGAATTATACCCTTGGTCCAAAGCCACCTTTAGGGTCCCCCTTGTTTTTTCTAGCTGCCAGGTCTGGTGGCACTCAGGGCTTGGCGCGGCTCCCAGGCAATGCTACTGCTGCCAAGCAGAGAGTCAAGCCCCGGGGCAGCATGTTGTTGTGGCAAGTTATGAAACAAACTCCCTGCTCCTCTGTTGGGACGATCGTCTCTCTTGGATCCGGTCAGGGATGCGGAGAAAATAAAGTGTGAATAAAGAGCAAACCTTCTTCAACCCTCTTGCCTCGTTCCATCTGATCTTCTCTCAGTTTTGCCTTCCTGTTCAGAATTTATGACTACATATTTTGTGTTCTTCCATGTTCGGGTACTGTCCGCTTTCCTTGTTTCCATTCTGTTTCTATCCCTGCGCTCTCTTGTGCCATGAATAGCTGCACAGACCACCTGTTAGGCGCTCGGGACCTTTAGTTTGTCTTATCACGGACTCTTGTGACAACCGAGACCGTGTCCTAGTCTGAAAGGTCTGTGTGTGGGCAGGATTTTGGGCTGTTTGTGGCCCTGTTTTATGATCTGCAAGACCGGTTTTTACTGTTGATGCCCCTGATATTAAAACAAACATTGCCTGCATCAAGCTCCAATCCATGCAATCTCCCATCCCTTTACTCATCGTGTCTTTACAAGTTAAAAACTGCTCCAATTTTCAAACAAGCATTTTCAATGCAATGGTTTCGCCTTTGGAAAAGTTAGAGCTATTGGCATTGTAAATGTCAAAATTTGAATTTATGTGTTTGTTTTGAGAATAGCAAAATAGATGGCATTGTCATTTACATTGCCATTAGCTTTAACTTTTCCAAAGGCGAAACCATTGCATTGAAAATGCTTGTTTTCTTTTTGACTGGGATTTCATGCACAGGAGTTGCCGTGAGTAAAGAGGAAGGGCACTGCACGGGGCACGAGACAGATGGACTTCTAATAAGTACATGATTTGTCTGGCTGGAGTCACTTGATGGGAGAACTTGAACAGTAGCCTCAACAGTAGGGCCAGCTGAAACCCTTTCTACTGACAAACGTCGCTCTGCAACCTGAATCTCCGTATCAATGGCCTTGGCGTCCCGTAGGAGGAAGCAATCGAGTGTAGAATTTAGCGATGTTTTTTAAGTGACTGCTTCCCCCCCATTGATTTCAATTTAGCTGCCATTCCAAGTAGAGGTGAAATACAAAAATAATCAGCCTTCCCCTTGTTGTACAACAAATTTTGAAATCAGTTTGATAACCGGATCCAAGAACCAAGAGACCGGGCCGGGCCCAGCCCAGCCCGTGAGCGTGTGTCTCGCGCCGCTTGGGTGCGGCAGCAATTTTGAGCGCGATGGAGGGCGCCTCCCCCTCAGCTGCGGTGGCGGGAAGGCACATATTGCACCCTGGGACTTGTAGTCCAACAAGGGTGTGTGATAGTCCAGTGAGAAGAAGGTTGGTGCAGGATGTTGCACTCGGGGATCAGCTCCCACCAGGGTGAGTTTCGGGTGATTCTAATCCTGCCATAACACTTGTATGATAGTGGTATCAACATTATCCCCGTTTGTAATACTGCATTGCTATGCCAGCGGCCACTCTGCTGCTTTACAATATAACTGCAAAGTAAAGAAAATAACTATTTACACATCAATGATAATATTCCAAAATCTAAGGCCATTACTGCCATACTCATCAGTAAGTTTAGCATCATTTCCATGACGGCTTCTAAATTTCCCCAGTATATAAAAGGAGTATTTCCAGTCTGTATCAACATTGCCTTGACATATTACACTACATTTCCATACAGACCTGCGCTGCAAACAGTATAAAAAGGACTACTGCCCCCCTACTGTTCAAATAGACAAGAGCATGCCCCTATCCATCTGGCGCTTCACTTACAGTGGTACTGCAGAAAGAGGCATAGGCTACTGCTTGTCCTACTATGGATTGTGCTAGTTTCTTTAACGAACAGACTCCCCAGATTAACCA
This sequence comes from Lissotriton helveticus, assembly GCF_964261635.1. Taxonomy (NCBI): domain Eukaryota; kingdom Metazoa; phylum Chordata; class Amphibia; order Caudata; family Salamandridae; genus Lissotriton; species Lissotriton helveticus. Next base: position 1,964,956,424 of record NC_136061.1, on the reverse strand, counting down.
ACGCCCATCCAAGCACCACACAGAGTTCCAACAGCCCAAACGCATGCTGACCGCATACTGCAGGGATCCACTCTGCAGGCGAAGAGCCCTCCGACATCAGGAACCTGCCCTCGCGCTGAGGCATCATCTCGGACTGAACCGGAGCCCGCAGAGACTACTCACAACACGTCACGGGGTACGCCAACACGTCACAAAGCAGTTGCTACGCGACAGATCTATGACCTCCAAGGAACGCACTGTGCGTGCTACATCGCGCGAGCGTAACAAAGGCCCCAGTGGTGGGGTGGGGCTAACCTATAATGGCGGAAGCCTCTCAGCGCCTACTAGTACTAATGTGAGTGTGGGGGCCCTTTTATCATCTCTTGCAGGGGGGCACCCTCACGTTGTGTTACTTTATTGTTACAACGGTTACTTGTTAGCAAAGTCAGAGGATCAGCAGAGTGGGTGGATATTTTAAATCTGAGAACTGGTCGCATTAATGCTAAAATGTGGAGACTAATGTGAATTAAAACCCCAGACATATTTCATAGTGTTTCATGACCATTTCCTTAACATAGGAAAGAATGATGAAATGCGACGAGAAACATTCTCACATCTAATCGAAGTTGCGCCATTTAATACACAGCGCAGTAAACAAAATGCCGCGCTGTGTAAAAGGCATAGCGCAGATGTGCTATAGAAGTAGGCAGTGGGGTACGGTGTGCACTGGGGGAATAGAGAAGGGAAAGGGCCTGCCAGAAGGCCCAAGCGGGACTGTGTTTTAGGGGATGGTGGATGGGTCATTGGGGATTAGGTAGAGAGTAACGGAGTGAGAGGAGAACGAGAACAAGTCAGGTCCCGGGCCGGCCAGCCAATCACAGCGCGGCCCGGGGAATGACGTCACGGGGGTGTCCCAGGCCGGCAGCCAATGACAGCGCGGCCCAGGACAAAGGGGAGGGACTTAAAAAAAGTCAGAGAAACGCCCCCGAATCGAGTTTTCAGGGGAAAGCGCGATTGACAGCCTCTGTCTCCCAATGGCTAGCCTCCATTTATGGAGCTAGCCAATGGGTGACAGAGGCGGAACCAAAGCCCCATATGTAGGATCATGAGATTTCGCCGTGGGCGGAGCAACTGCTACGCAGTTGCAACGCCCAGGTCGAAACCTAAAAAGGGGAACTTTTTAGGTATGTGATTCAGTAATAGGGCCACTTTTATTGTGGTGCCTGGGCCACCTCCCTCCCTCACTCTCCTGCTTGCATTTATCATACCGCCTTCCCTCCCTTCATTTAATTCGGTTTCTATTCACAAGCTATTCCTTCCGTCCAATATTTCTTCATACCTTTGTGTTTCTGGTTCTTCTCTTCTTCCACGATCGAAATCCAGGGCCCTTTCCACCTTCCTTTCCTTTGCCCATTCTCCCCTTTCCCACCTTTTCTTTTCTTTCTTCCTTTCTTTCTTCTCCTCTACACACTCCTCCGTTTGTCATTCCCCTGCCTTTGTTCTTCCCTTTCACACTCGTTCTTATCCGGAGTGTTTTACATGATAAAAGGGTAAACATGCCTGAATGCAGCCTTTTCAGCTGCAGTCTCTTCACCTTATTTCTAAATATAGCCGAGCGGATAAGCTGATGGAGAATACATGTTAAGCTTGATAAACAAACACACACGGTGCGGCCTCCTCTCTCTCCCTCACAGTGCTCTGCTTTAATGAGGCGCCTCCGGCACCAGAGCACACCAGGCGCGCGCAGTCACGAGTGTCTGTGTCAAGGGAGATCTTGAGGCGAGCCAGGACTGTAAGAGTTCCCTGCATAAAGCTTGAGATAAAGTCTGCCAACACACCTGGCGCGCTGCGCCTCCAGCAAAACGTACACTCTTCAGATTTCCAAATTGCAAACTCTACGCAAAGTGGCCTGCAAACAGGAGAGCGTGGGTTAATTGTCAAGAGGCCTGGATACGCTCTCTAAGGGTTAGGTGTCAGAATATCATTAGCACAAATATTGCCTCATCCAAATATCCTGTCATAAATATCCTTTTAATAAATCGTGTCACAATCGGTGCATGTTTTCTATTATTAACCACAGTCGGGGGTATTTTTGTATGATATTTAGGGCACCATGTTTCTGTTAGCTGTTATATGGGTTACAATATCCTGTTGCCATAGTGTCACTAAAATCACGAAAAACTGAATTCTGTGCCATTTGGCAGACTGCTTGAACATGTAACCTGGCCTTTTGAACCACCCAGTGCTTGAAATGGAAAAACAGAAGTGCTGGGACCCTGTACCAAAGTATCTGCTTGCTTCTGAGAAGTGCCAGTACTCTCCAACTAAAAGTATTATGTCACTCTTGAGAGGTGCAGGTACTCTCCCTCTCAAAATTAAAAAGTGTAAGAAACTCAGTCCATTTAAAGCACTGGAACCACCCCACCACTCCTGGAGAGTCACCCAACATACCCTCATTGGTTTGGCGCAGGTGGAATTGCTTACGACACCTAAAATGTCAACCAATCTGCCTCAGGAGGTAGGGGTGCATGCAAGTTTCTTTATCAACTTAGCGCAGTCTTATGAAGTTTATGACTGTTGGTCTACCTGTAGTTTGCAGTTCCTCTGCCTACACCAGGGCCTAATTTGAGCTGGTGGTTGCCAGTGGGGGCACCTATTCTTGGGGAACCCATACTTAATTTTCCACATCATTTATGTACCTATTACACAGGTCAGAAAGATGGCGGAAGACGGCAAAATAGTCACAAAATGAAAATGCATGAACCTCAAGGAGTGAGATAAAGGGGAGGGAGTGTCGTAGTGGATTAAAGAGGGATGAGGTGGCTTTAAAACTACTAGCCTTGGTATTCCTCGCGCCCATGTCTCATTGCACCAGCCACGGGCTTTTGAGCAGAGTTTCAGGTCCTGACACTCTCTTTCACAAATGAAGCACTGGCCTACACACTCATATATTGCTTGCTCTTATGTTTCTTAGAGGGTGCTGGTAACCCACAGGTGTTTTGTTTGCAAGTGCATGCCTTGCTTAGCGTTTTACCGTGCGTAGATTTAAATTTTGCAGTACCATCCTAAGATCTTTCTAATGAGAACTCCAACAGCGCCAGTAATATACCTGTATTTCATACTCTTGTGTACATCCCTTCCTTAGCTTTTCCTCAGGAGTGGCTCATGACCAATTACACTACCATACAATATGCTTGCAAAAGTCCTGGTCTTCTTGCACCTTTTCTCATTTCATACAAATGCTCAACTTTCCTCTTTGCATGTTTTGGTAATTTATGCAAAAAATACCACAAGTTAGTGACAAAGAACTTTGTAACTTATCACACTTCTACTCAGAGGTAACTACGCAAATGGAATAGTAGTAAACGCATTCCCAGCTACTTCCAAGTTGTACCTTTACCTAGGGTAAATCAAGTCTTCAAGTGGGGCGGGTCCTGGCAGGTCTCAGGCGCAGCAATAATAATCAAGCATTTGCAATGCAATAGGTCTTGCATTTGCGAGAAATTAGGCTATTGGAATTGTAAATGACAATGCCTTTTATTTATGTTTTAAAAACCAACACGTAAATAAAAGGCATTGCCATTTAAAATGCCAATAGCTCAAACTCTCACAACTGCGAGACCTATTGCATTGCAAATGCTTATTCTACCTTAGAAGGGCAATTAATGTACAATACTCACTTTCGTCTATGTTGCTTCTGTGAATAAATAAGGAGATATTTTACACGCAGGAGCTGGTTGTTTGTGACAACAAAATATTTCTGTGGTACGTCCCCTCCTTCACTGTTGCGGACTCTTGCGCGTCTCCGGTCGATCTCTTTGGAATCTGAAGTGGGAGAGAAATTTCAAAACACAATCTGAGTACATGTGATAAATCTGAAATTGGATAAATGAGCCTCATAAGAACAATGTACTATAGGTTTTAAATACACAGCTAATGCGGGAACCTGTCCCCAAGCAAACTTAGTGCTGAAGGCTTAGGCTGCATTTCAAACAGGATGGTCCGAATTCTATACCTATTTTTACCTAGGTAAATGCCGCACAAAAGCTTGTGCTTCAAGAAAAAGGATTAGAGTTGGCTGTTTTTTTTGGTAAGACAAGAGTTGTAGGGTTCATGCATCTCTCCTTTATTTAACTGACACTCTGCAAAAACCAGAATACCACCTGGGATCAGAAAAGCAACACACACAAGTAGTGTTTTATACCTTTTCTCTTCCGCTTTCCTAGAACTGCTTTACGTTCTTATTTGACTTAAGCCTTTTGATGGTACAGCTTATCAAATTATCTCCCTTTTCTGGAATGATCCTGAACTTTCTGAAACTGAAAGGGATAAACAGTGTATTGGCCCGGTTGTCAATGCATGTGTTTTTCTGGACTGGGCAGGAAGTGAATCTAGTTACCCCTGCAGTTGGAGTTGAGACCACATGTGGCCTACATACCCAAAACCCATCACACACAGGTAGGTGTGCTCCAAAACGCTAAAACCATGAGAAACTTAGACAAGCAAAAGGCAGCAAGTGAGGTGAGTTTGCTTGGCAATTTCTCTTGCAGCACTTTAAGATGAAAGTGGGATGGGCTATATATACATACATATATATATATATATATATACACACATATATATATATACACATCAGTTGTTGTTGATATATATCCAGCCAAGTACGTCATAAAGCTCCGGCCTCTTTTAGTGAGGAGTGATCGGCGAGGTAGCGAACCTCATATCTCCAACAACAACTGATGTATTTACCCAGAATGATTTCCCCAGGCAAATAACTCAGAGTCTCCACTCGTTTTGCAGCAGAGAGTATGTTTATTCAACACGAACAACCAAGAAAAACCCAACGCATTTCGTTTTTCACCCACTCCTTGTTCACGGGTTAGGCAAATTCTTGTTTAGGGTCTATTTAAAGAAACATGGAGTGTTACCAATTCATAAACATAAAAGACATACTTTGAATGTACGTTCTTGTTTTGTAAATAAAGATAAACAGTGACTCAGAATCACAAAAATTACATCAAGAGTAGCGTGAATAAATGCAAATGTATACGGGCAGAATAATGCCTGGCATTTCGCAATATGTGAAGATAAAATCTTTCAGAAACCGTGATTGCAGTTGCCGAAGTTATTAATAAATAATATATGCATCATAGGCTGTCTGACACAATAGTAAACATGCCGTAAAGCGAGCATTTCACGTTCATATAAGCCCGTCTGCTAGACTGAAGCAAAGAACATCACACATTTATCTACCCAGGTTCCTTGGATAAAGCCAGTAACAAGGAAAACACATCTCATGGGGGAGAGGTTTCTCCAACAATCTCCAGCACATATGTTCTCTAAGCCGTTTCACAGTTGAGGTAGAGTCAGCCACCAGTCATCAGCCCAGTCAATTCTGATGAAGTTATGGCTTCATGTCACAAGCACTGACATGAAGCCATTTGTGGGCAAAGTGGCATCTTCCATTTCACAAAAGGGCTGCGTAGGGCAAGTGCAGTTAAATTATTGAGCTTCCAGAGTATATTCACATACACTGACCTGGCGTTAACTTGGGAGAAGATTTACACGAGAGGGATGAGAATCTTTGACCACACACAGACACACAAAGTGTCACACTGCAAAATGACCAACATTAATCTAATGCCTGCACTTGGTGCCTTGAGCTCTTGTATTAGTAGAAGGTGGCAAAACCTCTCTTGCTCTTAAACTATCCCTGATGATGCGTGTGCTACCTCAGGCATCTTGGCTAACCAAGCACTTGAAGTAGATCACAAGGCATACTATCAAACTATTGCAAATATTGCCGCTCCCACTGAACAAATTAATGGAGCACTCACGCTGTACCATTAACTATCTTTTCAAAGTTGGTGGCTGACTTTTCTGCATGGTTTAATATGTAAAATAAATAACTGTAGGGACCAAATGTTTCTCTGACAAGCCTCCTGCAGCCGAATGTAGGGGCTGTGTGCCATATGTAGGTAAATACTATTTACCGATTCTAAAATACCGAATTTTACAGATTCGGTATTTTAGAATCGGTAAATGGTATGTAGGGATTGATTCGGTAATTTTTACCGAATCTGTAAAATTGGGTAAATACCGATTCGGTATTTACAGATTCGGTATTCCCCGATTCAGTATTCCCCATTCATTCCTATGGGCCTGGAGGCCCATAGGAATGAATGGGAATTACCGATTCAGTAAATACCAAATTGGTAATAGGGGGAAGACTTACAAGGGTGGCAGGGTGTCACATTGACACCCTGTTGCACCCCTGAATAGTGCATGGGTGCACATGTGGCACACATACATGCCCTAAGGGCATGTAGGTCTGCCACATGGCACTTTTGGAAAAGCACAAATTTGCTTTTTCACAGGTTTTTGATATTTACCACCAACTTGTAGTTGGTGGTAAAAAACGAATCCTTAAATGACAAATGCACTCACTTGAGTGCTCCCTACATTACGGATTTGGTAATTTACCGAATCGGTATTTAAGATTTCGGTTATTTACCGATTCCTTAAATTAACGATTCGGTAAATTACCAAATTCTTAAATTAGGCCCCTACATCTCAGATGCCTAATACTGGTCGGTAACGGCCGAAATTCTGCAATTTCGTCCGTTACCGACCGGTATTGGGCTACCTACATCTGGCCCTGTATCTCACTTTTGAAGGTTCTTTTTAAGCCCTGCTTTCCTCCTTTGTCACAGCATTCCTTTGTGTTCCTCATACTTTGTCTCTTGCCTGTCTTTCATTCTTGCTCTTGGCCAAATTCTGGTGAAAGATAAGCCCTAGTGCCCCAAAAAAAAGTGCTGGGGTGCACCACCGGAGAGACATCAACACAAACTAAGCACCGCTCTACTGCCACCTAAATTTATTAGACAAAAAGCAATTGAGAAATGTTTCTGCATATGTAAAAATGAAAAAAAGATCTACGATCAAAATGTTTGCACCACAATTTAATTTGTGTGTGTCAAAAAGTAACACACTGCACAAGCAAAACTCTTTGGGTGCATAATGATGGAGAGCATATCTAATCAAATTAACTCTGAACGGTCAATGATACTAACAAATGCTGGGTGTTACCTCTATTCACACTGAATCTAACGTCACATGTGGTGTCACTGTTTAATCACAGATGAACTTTGAGAGTAAATTTAGATTCACAATGATCCAGTTTTCAACAGGACTGTCACCAGTTTGACATGGCATTCGAAAAGTAATTTCGGCTCATTTTGGTCATATCACCACTGTAGTGTGAAATGCAAACCTAACTAATGAGCAAGCATAATTATTGCATGCTACCGTTTATCTAATTATCGCCATTAAGAACATATAAGCAAAACACTAGAGAGGTCACCGCTTACTTGTGAATAGTGAATTGTGCAGTGTGGGATTAGAAAGGAGTAGGAAAGTCTGCCTAGGTTTGGGTCCATAATCTCAAAGATCACCTCAAGCTAGCTTAAATCAGCTATGTCAACGAATATGCACCTTACTAGCCTGTATATACTTTTGGAGTAATGCAGAAGATGACCGAGTATGCGGACTGATCGAGTCAAGGTGAATGCTGGAGAGGCATGGTGTAACCATAAGACATTAATTCTGCAGAACATGGTGTCTGGTGTGTAATGCCCAATACACTTCAGGATGTGGGGAAATAGTTTCCCACACCCTTCCGAACCAAGGTAAAGAATGGGTCATACAAAACTATCCACTGAATTTACTAATGATGATTGCGGCAACATGTTCATCAATCGCGTTGCTATATATTAAAACTTTGGTGCTAAGGAGGTGCTGGAGCCGTGGTGCGGAGGACAGCTCCTGCACACCCTAGTATTTGCCCAAGGGAAGTGCAGGTGCTCCTTTTGTAAGCTCCCCGCCATATGACTACACCAGGGATGGCAGCGGAAGCGCCCCCACTGTCACCCCCAGTCCCTACCCATGCGATCTGATGACATCAGCACACACACGGCACTGCAACTTCATCAACAGCCGCCATTTGCTTCAAGCCCGTCCATGGAGGAGTGCCTGTTTTCAGTAAGTCCTCATTTATAGGAAGGAGCGGGAGGGCAGAGACACACCGGGGGAAAAGGAAAGAGATTTTCCTTTTTCTCTGTCTTTCCCTAAAGAGCATTTCTGCAGCGTGATCGTGGAAGGGACCGTGTTCACGCAGCAGGAATCCACCACTAGACACTAGGGATGCACTATTTTGGTGGTGGGAGCAATCCTTTGAGCAAGGTTCACTCCATTGTTGGGAATTAACATGTTTTGGTTGTTCTATCCAGAGGCGTGGGGGCCAGGAGGGAAAGCCATTAGACGCCAGGAACCTGGCACCATTTTTTTTTTTAAGGGGAAGCGACCTTTTGGGCAATAGGCGCTCCCCAATTCGAGGAAGCATGCTTTGCCCGTTTTACGCCCCCTCTCCCCACAGGTGTTAGCACCGATTTGCACCCAATTTAACGGAAAGCTACTATTTAGGCAACTGGGGGGCTTTCAGCATATCAGAGCTTCTGAACATGGCTCTGAGACTGACTGCATCTGAGGCTGAGGATCAAGTAGAAGATTCTGGCAGGGGATTATTGCTAATGTGTTTTTGGATGATATTGTTGAGCAGACTAATTTGTATGAGAACAGCTTTTGAGGGACAACAGGAGCACACTTAAGGCACGCTCTAGTGCTACCTGGTGGATCCCACAAATCTCCACAAGATAAACCAGTACTGGGGTTTAACTTGGTTGAGGGGATTGATAAGACAGCGATCACCGTCTTCATATTCGTCTACTAGTTCCTTGATGGCAACTGCGATATTTCCAGCAACCATGAGACAAGATCAGTATTCCCTTCTGCAGAAGATGCTGCATTTTGTAGCTAATGCTGCAGCATTGCCACAAGATCATCCTGAATGTGACCGTCTCTTAAAGATTCGGACTGTTCTTGACCATTTAGTAGATCGTTTGTATGAGATCTATGTTCAAGGGAAAGATATATCTGTGGTTGAGTCTCTGGCCCTGTTCAACGCCCGCTTGGTTTTCAGACAATATATTCCCAGAAAGGAAGCATGTTAGGGGGGCATGGCCGAGCCAGCCAAGATGGCGGACGCACTTCCCTAGTGCTCCGGTCGGCTGCCCGCAACACTGATGACCAACGCCGCAAAAACGACCGCAAAATACCTCATGATCCAGTGAGGGACTCCCGCGGACACCTCCGGTGCCTCTGAAAGTTGCCGTGCTATTGCCCGGGATGACACGCGACGGCTGGCGCCAGGGCCCACCTAAAATGGCGGCGCCCAGCGTTTGAAACCGGAGGACCCGAGCTGTTGGAGCCAGCCTCCCGGTGACACTGTCCGAGGATCCTGCTGAGCCCCGGGGGGCACCCTGAGCGCCATGTAAACGCTGCCGCCCCGACTGCAGGAAATTAGTTGCTGTGGGGGCGAGTTCTGGATGGTGGCGAGCCTTTCCTGTTCCCGACCCGTCCGGATAATATAACGGGCTCGGGTTGCCAACAATGACAGGAATGCCGGCCCCGTGAGAGAGACGCCTGAGAGCGCCCCTGATGCACCCGGTGTCGCGGCGCCACTGGTGAGGACCCGAGACGGCGCGCGGCAGCGGGCGCGTGGGTGCACCTAAAAAGGCGCCATCCAGCTTGCACTGCAGGGGAGCCGGACGACGAGGCTTCTGGTACCTGGGGACGTGAGGCAACGATCCCGGTGATCCCCGGAGACACCCTGGGCGTTGCATCCCGAGCGCACCACAGCCACAACAAGTACACTGGCGCGGGGGCTCGCACTCATCCAGTGCCAATGACCCTTGATTGCCCCCGGCCCACCCAAGCGGCCCTGCGCACCACTGCCAGCACCTGGGCCCCCAGCAGCCCTATCGGAGGTCGGTGAGGAACCAGAGGACCATTGCGTCACCCCCTGGAGGATAATGGGGCTGCAGAGAATGCGTTACTGTGGGGAAGCATGCTAGACGGCGACGAGCCCTCCCTGCCCTCGACCCGCCCGGGCAATCCAGGGAGCACCAGGTACCACATGCAGCGAGGATACTGACCCAGAGCTGGGCCCCTGAGAACCCCCCACGGCCCCCAGCGTTGTCGCACCACTGATACGGGCCCAAGACAGTGCGCGGCAACGGGCGCTTCAGCTCACCTGAATTGGCGACGTCCAGCTTGCTCTACAGGGGGGTCTAACGGGGAGGATTTCGCTGTGCAACGACACATGACCGGAGCCGGGTGATTCCCCTGGCGACACCGCCACGAAGGGCATGGCCCACATGGGAAGCGAAGACAGGTCGCGACGTCCCTGGAAGACCCCATCGAGCCAGCGGGCCACCTGCGCCAACAATGGGGAGACCTCAGCGAACATTGACCACGACACTGGCGCCGGCCCAAAGGTGCTCACCCTCCCCAGGCCCCTCGGGTAAGCCGAAAACCCGGAAGCCGCTGCAGGAGGAAGATATGTCGACCAAGCTGGACAAGGTGTTAGCAGCCATCGAGCACTCCCAGATGTCCATGGAGAGCAAGTTCGGAGAACTCGCCTCAGACATTACCCTCCTACGGGATGACCACAGGAAACTAGCAGATAGGGTGAGCTAAGAGGGAAAAACGCTACAAGAACTGACACCACAGGTCCAAGTAAACCAGAAAGCCATCAAATAACTGCAGGACAAAGTCAATTTCCTGGAGCACAAGGCCGACGATTTGGAGGGCCGCTCCCGCCAGAGTAACATACGTCTGCTCAACCTACCGGAGGGAGTGGAAGGGGCAGACCCCATACAATATATTGAAACATGGATAAAAACGTTCACCCGAACCCAGGACCTCACACCATTCTTCTCAGTAGAGAGAGCGCATAGGGTTCCAGCCCGACGGCCGCCTGCGGGCTCCCCACCCAGACCATTTCTACTAAAGCTGCTACACTACCAGGATAGGGACACGATCCTACGGGCGGCCAGGCAAGCAAAAACACTCCGAGTGGAAGACAAGCACGTGATGGTGTTCCCGGACTACTCCCAAGCAGTGCAACGCCAGCGCACCACATTCCAGGCGGTAAAACAAACCCTGCGACAACACAAGATACAGTACGCCCTCCTCTTCCCGGCCCGCCTCAAAATCATCTATGAAGACTCAACACACTTCTTCACGGATCCAGCGGAGGCGAGGCGCTGGCTAGACCACCACAACCAGGACCTGCCGGAGCGAGGGGCTACACCATTGCGTCCCTTATCCAACAGGCGGAGGCTGCGATCCAAGAAGGTCACCCTCACACAGATGAACCGCCCAGCGATTCCCAACACCAGACACTCCCCAGACCTGGAACAGATAATAGCGGTTCGACGGAAGGCCCTGCAGGCGGCAACAGAGGTCCAGCAGACAGAAGTCGAACCGGAAGAGGATCGAGGCCCCCACATCTTCACGTCTGAAGAATAATATCAGAGCGACACCCGCATCTCCAGAGAGGGCTCAGTCTCCCCGCCACTGGTAACTCCACAAATGGCGGACACGCTCATCTGAAGGACGACGAGCACAGAATGCGTTAAGACCAGGGCTCTTCGGCAGGCTAGCCAAAGGACGTCATGGCGAATCACCAACGAAGGTAATGGCAGTTGCGAATACACTCACAGAGACACAACTCTGTGGGCAGCCCGACCCTGGGCCCACGACAGCAACGCCATCCCACCCCCCACACCAAATGAACTAGAGACAGTACGAGATGTACGGTTTGGACTTATTGTGCCAAGCAATAGGCCCCTTTAATTGGGACTGTTTCCCAGGCATTGTTCTTAAATTTCCCCCTCTCCCATCCATCCCTAATACCCCTGCGGGATCGGACTGCTGGTCTCCGAATGAACATGTGTGGAATGAGTGGCTCTGGTCATGGGCCTAGAGATAGGGGAGTACCGACCTACACGACTAGCTGTCACACATGACCAAAACCCCCACTACAGACATCACATTCATCTCGCTAAATGTCAGGGGTCTACATACGGCGAGTAAGCGCTACGCAGTCTATGCTTATCTAAAAAGACAGCAGGCACATATAGCCCTCTTGCAAGAGACCCACTTGACGAAGACAGAGGTCGGACGACTACAGAAAAAATGGAGGGGCATTGTATGCACTACAGGGTACTCTGCATTTGCCAAGGGGATGTTGATATGGGTCAGGCCAGGCGTTCCATTCAGAGAGCAGACCAGGGTGGTGGATAAGGAGGGACGCTATGTGTTACTGGAGGGACTATTAGATGGACAGTCAGTTCTGATAGGTAGCATTTACGCCCCTAACATATAACAGAACGTCTTTTGGAATCGCCTCACGAAAACGTTGGCGCACCACACCCATGCCCCCTGGATATTAGGAGGGGATTACCACTGTATCCTAGATACGACCCTCGGTCGCTCCCGCCCCCCCACCGGCACACTCACCGCTTTACAAACAAACGGAACTCTTTAAAACATGGGTGCAACACTGGGCATTGACTGACACGTGGAGGGCGCTACACCCCACTACAAAACTGTACTCATTTCATTCCATTCCGCATGACCTCCGAGTGCGTCTGGATAGATTCCTTTGTTCGGCAGCTCTACACACTAAAGCACAGCACACAGACTATCTGGGAAGGGTACTTTCGGACCACAACACCCACGTACTGACCCTTCGATGGAAACCACCTCACCCCCAGTGCCGACGTGGAAACTCCCTCGGGAATGTCTCACAGATCAGGTATTCACACGGTCACGGGGAACACCTGCAGGAACACTTCATTCTAAACGCAGGGACGGCATCCTCTAGGCTCATAGAATGGGATACACATAAAGTGACGGCAAGGGGACACTGTATACAGCAGTTGGTGGGTGTGCGTAGGGTCCTAGAGCGCACCCTACAGGACGCAGAATGCACATTAGCAACCCTACTAAAAGATGGGCGACCCCGGCGATAGACAGTTTCTTCCACACTCTGCCAATCCCCCAAGTCTCGCCGGAAGTTCAGAAGGACCTCGACCAAAAAATAAGACCTACCGAGATTAAAGTAGCGATAGGAGCAGTAGCCAGAAACAAGGCCCCGGGAATGGACGGCTTCCCCCTCGAATACTATCGTACATTCTCGACTCACCTAATGCCACGGATGATCACTATGTTCGAGGACGCGCTCAAGGCGGGGGTCTTGCCAAGATCCCTCAAGGAGTCGATAATAGTAACATTCCTGAAACCGCACAGGGACCCCACGCTCCCGCCGTCCTACAGACCGATCACGCTGCTTAACTCGGACTGCAAAATCTTAGGTAAAATGCTAGCGGAGAGATATGCCCAGGTCCTAACCCAGCTAGTCCATCCCGACCAGAGTGGGTTTGTACCAAACCGCAACACGTCCCACAACCTCCGCAGACTATTTCATATCCAGGACACGACACGAGAACGGTTCCCTAACGCAGCCTGCCTTATATTAGATCTAGAAAAGGCGTTTGACACTCTCTTATGGCCATACTTGTTCGAGGTCCTCAGAAAGAACAACTTTGGCCCTCGCCTGACAGCACACACTAGGCTTCTATATACGCAACTCACGTTCAGAGTCCGGATGGGACGCTACATCTCATCAGAGTTCGCGGTGGAGAGAGGGACCAGACAGGGGTGCCCACTGTCACCCCTCCTGTTTGCCCTAGCGGTTGAACCCCTAGCAATACGCCTGCGACAAGAAGGCGAGGACTGGGGAATTCCCCTGGCGCACACATGGCACTGCGTGTCCCTATACGTGGACGACATCTTAATCTATGTTAGGGATGCTACGAGCGACCTGACCCGCATCTGGAAAACGCTGGAGGAATTCGCGGACGTCTCGGGCCTCAGGGTCAACTGGGGGAAATCCTCATTGTGCCCGCTGAGCTCTCGTATGGCCCCATTCGAAGCCCAAATAGGCGCCCGATCACTTGCATGGAATGCAGAGGCTCCCTGTTACTTGGGAGTGCGGTTGTACCACACCCCAGAGGATCTATACGAGGGAAATCATCGTAAAGCCCTAGCTGGACTACTGCCAGCAGTGAGCTTTTGGAAAACACTACCGCTGGCACCTATAGGCAGAGTGGCCCTGGCAAAAATGGTCATGGTCCCCAGGCTACTGTATCATTTCGTGAACCTCCCAGTGGTTCCGCCACGATCGTTTTTTAAAGAACTGAACAGCCTCCTAACGGAGCTGGTGTGGGGCTGAGGACTGCGACGAGTAGCGTTATCCACACTATACCTGCCTACCACGGAGGGGGGATGGGGAGCACCGGCCTTCGAGGCGTACTTCCTGGCGGCCCAGCTCCAATGGCTGTCGTTCTGGACAGCAGGGCGTCACATAGGGGAGACTATCACTGCTGACGGCCCTATGCCACAACTAGCGATCCATCGAATGCTGCTGCCGGGCACTAAACCTATACGGGCTCGGCCCCTACAACTGTCCATTGCCCGCACCTGCATGATGCGCATCCACCGTATGTCCAAAACACAACCGCCGTACTCGCCCCTCCTGCCAATGGTGGCCTTCCCACGAGGAGACACATACTATACACAGGGAACACTACGAGTCTGGACAGAATTGTCAGTCACGGAGGTAGAAGCGTTATTCGAAGAAGGACAGCTGAAAACATACGATCAGATGAGGGAGCAATATGATCTCCCCCCGGGCAATTCTTAATCCACAGGCAATTAATAGAGAGCAGTCGTAGGCACTGGAATCCTGACACAGGGGAGCCCACACCACACCCAGTGATACACACGATCTTACACATGGGAGTGGGGCGACACCTGGTAACTTAGCTTTATAAGGCGGTACGTACACTACTCCTCCCATCCCTTCAACCCTTACGTCAGAAGTGGGAGACGGACATCGGCAGAGTGGTCCACGATAAAGAATGGAGCACAGCCCTGGAATACCGCAAAAAAGAATCCAGAAACGCAAGATTCCGTAACATACAGTTCAACGTCCTCCATAGAGCCTACCTCACACCACACCGACTGCAGCACTTCATTCCGGATACACACTTTGAGTGCCCCCGATGTCAAACCCCGGGAGCGGATTTTAGGCATATGTTCTGGGATTGTCCCACACTCCAGGGATTCTGGGGAACAGTCCATCGAACCCTTGAAGAGGTTACTGCTATCACAACCATGTCCACATGGGAAGCATGCGCGCTCAGGATCTTCCGCAGGCGGAAAACCGAGAAAGTGCAGTATTGTTTCCTCTCACTAGCCATTCTCTTGGCTAAACAGGGAATAGCTATGCATTGGAGGTGCCCCCGGGACCACCGGAAGCCGCGTGGATAGGCGCGATGCATAAGTGGGGCAAAGCGGTGGAGGAGATACTATGGGAGGAGGAAGTAAGGGGACACCGCAAACACCCTATATCCTTAGACTGGGCCCAGTTAATGTACAAATTTACACAGGCAACATGCCCCCAAGAGTCACAGATGGCCTCGCAATCCCAGACACGAATAGCCACACCAGCCCCCGCACCTCAATGACACAGCCACAAACATTACCCGAACATGGCAAGAAACCGCGACCCGCAACCTTTGCGACTTGACGCGCGCCACTAACTCCCCACACGCTGTGGTACCCTGCAACCCAGGAGCGCGGACACCTCACCCCGGCGCAGCAGTTCACCCCCGCTACCCTCCTAGACTCCCACCCACCCCACCAAGTTCACCCCTAAGTTTTGAACAAGTTAGAAAGTTTAGATTGGAGGGGGTTTCCCCCCCCTACCAATGGTTCATTGGGAAGACCTATAGATAACGACGTCATGACGGCACAGATACGGATCATGCCGACTTAATCGGCGCTATTTGCGACGACCGAATAACAATTAACACACCATGAGGTCATTACCTTGCTTAGAATAGTAGACCACTCACCTCGGACAGTCTTTGCTCTTCTCAGGGGTGAGCAACCGGCCCTGCAAGGGACTATATGGTAAACGTTACTGGACCGCACAGCTGGGTGTGGTCGAAGGACACGTGATTATTGAATGGGGAAAACTACTAAGCGTTTTTCTGGAACTGTGTACTTCTAGTCAGTGATTATACGGTATAGTAATGCATGTCATGCTGGTTGTAAAATGCAAACAAAAGCCCAATAAACAAATAAAAAAAAAAAAAAAAGCATGTTATAGTATCAAGATGTATATTTTGTGTTAAAGTGACACAGGTTACTGGTATATTTTCAGGGTGTACACCGGTAGGGATTCTTCAATAACCCTAGCTGCACTTCCACTTTTGAAGTAAGTGAGACCATGGTGTGGAAATTTGCCAGTTGGCATTTTAAATGGAAAAGGTCTACACGGGTGTGCCATTATATATGGAATTGTTCCAGGTGGGCACTGTGGCGTATGGCACTCTCCGCTCTAAACGTAAAGGTTACCCAAAAGCGCTTGTGTTTTAAAACTTCAAAGGGTTCAGAGCAGTGCCTTGCGTAGTAATGAACGTTATGCTTTGAAATTTTCAGACAGAAAAGATGCCCATATGCTCACAACTATTCATGATGAAAGCACTCTAACTGTGACTGTTTGGGGTCAGGTAGTGGAAATGCACAAACCTGGGTGCATTTTAGACTATAACAAGCACATGGGAGGTGTACATAGAGTGGATCACAGATTAAAAGTTTACAATGCTGATCGAAAGTCATACATCTGGCACAAGAAGTTAGCTGTTCATGTATTTAATTTGGCATTCTTCAATGCTTTTGTTGTTGTCAAAGATTGTTCTCCAGGATCCAAGAGGAGTTTGGTACTGTTTCAACAGTCAGTAACTGGCAGCCTTCTTGCAGTTGAGCAGGCAAGCTTTTCTAGAGTCAGAGTGGTGGAGGATGTGACTAGATTGAAGGATCACCACTTTCCTGAATACATGCCTCCAAAACCCTAAAAAGGCTTTCCTTGTAAGAGATGTAGAATCTGTGGGCCAAATGTACTAAGGCATTTTGCGTTTCCTAAAAGTGTGAATCGCAATTTCAGCCTGTTAGGAAATGCTAAATGCCATTTCGGTATGTAGGTAAAACGTTTGCGGTGATGCAAAAAGCGATTATTATCTAGTAGAAATCGCATTTAGGAAATTGCTAAATAGGAAATCTCTAATAGGGATTTCCAAAAGGTGAATCGCATGTACAAAGAATTTCATAATTGCAAATAGTCACAAAATTGCCATTTAGAAAATGCAATTACCATCAATCTGGACCAGGTGCAAACTATAAAAAAAAAGGCACCCAAAATGCATCTGCCTCTTTGGTGGCCTTTTATGCTTTGGTGAGGAGGATGAGGATTTTGGCTGGCAGGCTGAGGCGACAGGAGAGGATATTTATGGTGAGGGTCATCCTGTTTGAACAGAGGGGGAGATTTATGAGAAGTACAGACTCAGTAGCGAGGGAGCCCTGGACTTAATTGCTGAATTACTACCTCAGCTTCACACCCCAACCCTCAGGAGCACTACAGTCCCACCACAAGTACAAGTATTGGGTTGCCTACACCTGTTAGCTTCTGGTAGGTACTTGGGAATCATAGCAGTGATCAAAAACTGTCTTTGCCAGGTTCTTTCGCTGGTTCTGGACCTCATGGTTAGCAACGTTAACCAAAACATATATTTCCCAACTACCCTCCCAATTATTGTAACAGACCAAATAAATGTTCTACCGGGTAGCACAGTTCCCCAAAGCACCATTGGCTGTTTTGATGGCACACATATTACCATATGTCCACCCCTCAGCAAATTAATTCATATACAGAAACAAGAAAAGCTCACACACACTCAATGTGCAGGTAGTGTGTGATGCCTCCTTTATTACAACATTTTTCAAAACAAGGGAACCCCACAATTGAAGAACCTGAGTTATATGAAATACCGGCCTTTGGTACCTTATATGTTCCTTTTTCGCAAAAGGAAAAGCAATTGAAAATAGGTTATGTACGTTTTTGATCTGGACCCTGTAATATACAATGTGATGGAAATGCAACAATTATAAAATAACACAACCTCCAAAAAGTAGTGTATAATGCAATTAATGTATTCATTGCGGTATACCAAGAGATTTGTTCTCAATATATTCCTTTTTTTTATGATCCAGTGCTCACAAGTAAGTGAAAAAAGGGTTCTAGCGAGTGAAGAAAAGTAAAAACATGCAACTATTTAAAAGCATAACCTTTTACTCCTATAAAATGATTTATATAGTGAAACTAGGAGTTAAATATAGTTATGAGGTCGACGGAGTTTTGATCTCAAGCATTTAAGATAATCTTCAGGACAGGTGTGTGAGCACCTGATATCACTTGAAAAGAAGAGAAAGAGGAGGTTGGAGTGCCAGAGCAATTAAGGGCCTAAGATACTTAAAAGACATACCCCCAGATGCATCAAGCACCTATTCTGCGAATTCCATTTTGCGAAAAATACCGACTCGCAAATTGGAATTCGCAGAATGGGATGCATCAAAAAATGCGTCCCAAAAATGCGATTCGCAATCGCCGAATGCGAATTTCGCTAAATCGCACAAAAATCACAAAATCTCCTGTTTTTCCCAGTTGAAATTGAGATTTCGCAATTACCGAAATCGCAATTTGCGATCTCGCAAATTGCAAGATCGCAAAAACGGGAAGTCCCATTTTGAGCACAATGATGACATCACAACCAGGAAGTAGGCAGTTCCCTTACTCATTCTGAACACAGAGCTGGAGAGAGGACACCACAAGAAACCCCAAAAGGGTTTGGCAAAAACGCAGTAAGGCTGCGCCACATATCAATCTAAACAAAACGGAATGCCAATACTGCCATATACTTTCAGCTATTTTGATGCACAATGAAATTAAACAAGTGTCGCATATACACAAGACGCAAATGTGTCTGTATGAATCTTTTATTCTTTTTTAATTCTTTTTATCAAAATTCAAAGTTTCTTTTTCTTTCAAGGAGGGGCTACACTATTTTCAAAATGAGGGAGATGGGAATCTCATGAAGTAATTCAAAGGAAGTGCAGAGTGTCACCCGGGACTAGAAAACGTATCTCATTCGTACACACTATATTACACGTCCATCATTTATACTGTGAAACTTTCATACCAACATCCTTACTGTCATTTATGAACACACCACAAAATAAAAAGGAAAAGTGGATTGTGCAAGAAAGGGAAAAGGAAAAGAGTCAAAAGAGATGTTATGAGATTCTCATCTCCCTCATTTTGAAAATAGTGTACACCCTCCTTGAAAGAAAAAGAAACTTTTGAATTTTGATAAAAAGAATTTAAAAAGAATAAAAGATTCATACAGACACATTTGCGTCTTGTGTATATGCGACAGTTGTTTAATTTCATTGTGTATCAAAATAGCTGAAAGTATATGGCAGTATTGGCAAGGAGAGAGGAGGAGGCACAGCACTGAGCCCTAGCAGACACACCCTGCAGCCCCACAACAGAACATACATCCAACACCAGAATGTCCCAGGATGCAGCAGGATCCAGTGAAACTGGCAGGAAAATAAAAATAAAATGTTCCGAACAGGAGCTGGAATACCTGATTGAGGGAGTCAGCAGGGACCATGATAAGCTTTTTGGAAAGCTATCCAGGAAGGTGCCTGAGGCTGACAAAAGGCGCATTTGGCTGCGTATCAGGGCGAAGGTAAACGCCGTAGGAGTGACCCAGCGGTCAATCGATGACCTAAATATGAGGTGGTATGACCTCAGAGGCCGTGCCAAGGAGCGCATAGCAGAGAGGCTGGGGGAGCAACGGGCTACGGGAGGAGGAGACCCCACAGTTGCGGCCAACACACCACTCGAGGACCTTGTTGAGGATACCATCAACCCTGCAGCCTGCGTGGGGGTCACTCAGCTGGACACCTCCCGACCCACACAACAATCCCAAGGTAAGAGTCATTGCAACTGCGATGATGCCAGTGAGGGCACATCCAGCCTGAGCAGCCTGTCTGTGCCGGTGGTACCAGAACGGCGCCGCAGTACCAGACCCAGCGCAGCATCACGGCCGGACACTGCCAACGTGGATTTGGAGAGGCGACAGGGTGCGTCCGGCAGGAGGCGCCATTGAATGACTGAACATTAGCAGCAGTGCCATGCTAATGTACCAAGCACGCCTGCTCTGCATTCATGAGGCTGTATGACGCAATACAGTAGTTATGTTGTTTGAACAAACACAAAAGTTAAAGAACTTGTTCAAAAAATTATAAGAATTTATTTCAAACTCAAATCTTACACATGTCATTATTTCATGTGGCATGCATGAGTGCAGTGTTGTGTGAGGGGAATGGGTGCACTAGAAATAGTTCCGTGTGATGTTGTTGCGGCGCCTGTGTCCTTCAGCAGGAATCTCCCCGCGTGCATGATGCACATGTGCAGGTGGCCGGTTGTCCCCCTCCGACTCACTACCAGAGATATCCACAGGTATCCTCCGCTTGGTAGCAATATTGTGGAGTATGGCACACACGGCCACGATGCGGCAGCAGACCTCAGGCTGGTATTTGAGGGTCCCACCATTCTTATGTAGGATGCGGAATCGGCTCTTTAACATCCCAAATGTTCGTTCAATGACATTCCTTGTGTGAATGTGTGCAGCATTGTAACGCCGTTCCTGTGGTGTAGCAGGGTTGAGGTATGGGGTGAGGAGGTACTCACGGAGGCCGTAGGCGCTGTCTCCTGAAGAATAGGAGCAGAGGGTTAGTGCCTGTTATGTGCAGCTACATGGTCTTGACATACTGTATGTGGGCATGTGTACTTACCTAGGAGATGTCCTTCGCCAAAGTCACCCCTGGCCAAGCGGGTGTGTATGCCGCTGTGCCTGAAGATGAACGAATCATGCGTGCTCCCCGGGTATTGGGCCACTATATCGGCGATGATTGTCTTTGCATTACAGACCAACTGGATGTTGAGTGAGTGGTAGGACTTGTGGTTCCGGTACATGTATTCTGTCTCAGCGGGTGGGCAGATGTGGATAAGGGTACAGTCAATGCAGCCAATTACATGGGGGAATTGCGTGGTGTTATAGAAGTCAAGCTTTGTTTGGTTTAAGTCCTGTTGGGTGGTTGGGAGGTTATGTAGTGGTGTATCCGGGTCAGCATGGCGTCCAGGAACCTCTGTAGGCAGCGGGACAGTGTGCTCTGGGAGATCCCCCTGCATATGCAACTATCCCCTGGAAGCTTCCGGTGGCCAGGAGGTGCAGGCACCACAGGGCCTGGACATGGGTGGGCACGGCATCGGTCCTCCTTGTTGGGTGCTGCATCAGGGGGTCAAGGTCTCTGATGAGTTTCGTTATCATTGCCCCATTTAGCCTGTATTTGGAGTAGATCTCCTCTTCAGTCTGGCCCAGGAGTGTTATCCGCAGCCGGAAGATGCGCTCCTGGATCCTGCGTTGGTTCCGGGCTGCAGCCTGGAGCCTCAGCTGCCTTGCCACGATGTTGAGACCTGGAATTGTGAATGTCCTCATGCTCCTACTGTGTCTCCTTAAGTGTGTTTGTTTCACCCTGCACCTGTTCCTTGTACGTTTTTGTTTTCAATTGAACCTCTTGGTTGCTACCTGGTTTGACTTCTCCTTAATTTGCGACTCGCATTTAGCGATTTTGGCGATTTTCGCAATTTGCGATTTCTGATGAATTGTATTTGCGATTTATTTGCGAATCCGCAAAATAATTCGAGGAATAAGTGGAAAATCGCTGTTACAGAATCGCAAAGGGGGTTCCACATTGATTCTGCGAATTTATGTTTGCGAATTCGCTATTTTGTGGGTTTTTGCTTCATGAATTGCGGGAGCGGAAATTGCGATCGCAATAGCTGTTTCGCAGCTATTGCGATCGCAATTTCGGTTGATGAATCTATGCCATAGTTATAATGTGGATAATAATTAATCTGGATAGTGCAGACCTTGTGGCCAGATTCCCAGGCAGCAACCAGGACTCCTTCATTTTTCGCCATAATGGAATACAAAACAGACTGTTACAGGGTGATTTGGCGATGGTATTTTACAAGATACGAGAATTGCGGACTCTATGAATACCGTAGCCAGAACGGTTTGTATAATGTGACCTAATGGTTTTCCTTCTCTTGCTCTTGGAGACAGTGAATATGCCTGGCGTCCCTGGATACTCACACCATACTTGACTCTAAGGACAAGAAATGAAAGGCAGTACAACAGGGCACGCAGGACAATGTGCTTATCTGACAGGACCTTTGGGATACTGAAATCCAAGTTCCATTGCCTCAACAAGACTGGCGGAGAATTACTGTACATACCTGGGACGTGCTGTAAGATCATCGTCACATGTGCCACACTTCACAATTTCACCACAGGAAGGGGTCTGTACAACATCACAATTGAGGACGAATCTGACTCAGATGATGAATTACCACCACTAAAGGTGCAGCAGGACAGGACACATGCAGAAGAGGATTGTGCACGACACGCAGAGATCACTAACAACTATTTTTGAGATAAGAGTGCTTACTACATCAAATAAATGAATGTCACACAATGGTAATGCATGGTGCATAACTGAAAGATCACATTTTATTCAGGTTGTGACAATAATGCATCTCTCCTAAATCCACCGTATCCATTGTGGATGTAACATTTTGTCTACCATGCAACAAAGTATGCAATTGCAAACAAACAAACAGCAGACATGACTGTGTGTTCAGTGGATTCACTTCTTCCGGCCTCTGGGGTTGGGTCTTCGATCAGCAACACTGCCCTTGGCAAGTGTGGACATGATCATATCAGACCCTGAAGTGTTTCGGCATGTACGCCTGGTACTGCATGACTCCGACATAGATGTGCCACTGAGGCTAGAGCCCACTTCGCTCTCAGGTGGGGACAGAATGATGGGAACAGTGTGGAAAAGTAAATTTTGCCATGTTCTGTGTCCCTACGTGTCATCCATCATATGTTATGTGTGCATGATTAAATATGCATATGCATTCCCCATGTTCGATTCAAGACGCAATTATAGTTGTGTCCACCTCTAGTATGTCAGTTTCCAGTTCTCGTGAATACTACGTATATCAGGCCTATGTAAAACTACGTTGCCACGTTTCTCAGTGTGCACGTTATTCCATTGTAAAGTCCCCGTTTCTAGGCCTCAAAAGGGCCCGGACATCAGATTCAGCTCCTGTCTCCTGAAACTTCGCTGAGGAGCGATACAGCCCCCACCTGTATCCTCGACCCTTCACTTACTTCCTGCCTCGCAGTGCCCGGCTCACCCTGGCTCAGCCTCTGAGTCTGCCAAGAATATGTTATGATTCCAGTTATCAGTTCAGTCCTCCTTCTCTGCATTCCTAAAGCTACTGAATCGCATCGATAGTTTCCGTCATTGTCTAGCCTTCACGTCTCCACGTTAGAGAAATACTGCATTTAATGGTCATTTAATATTCTTCATCACGCACTACATGTAGAATAATGCATGGTCCAGTCTTAGAATCAAGTTAGCCTTTCCTCTCCTGACTTCTAGTTTATATCAACATGTTCTCTAAACATCAGATACTAGATACTGTTTAGGTACATGTCGCCCTGACTCTCCAGACTTCAGTCTCTGCTCCTAGCACAGAGTTCATAGCCCCCAGCTTCTCCTAGTGATACGTCATTGCTAGTTTGCGCGCACCATCAGGTTAGAGGTCCCGGCTCCTTAGGTAGCCCCCTCCATGGTTTCCGCCCCATTCATGACATATTCTGTTACGTTTGCATCACATGTCTATGTATACGCCCTGTTACACCTCTTTTCACCCTTATCTTTCGCGACTGCTACGCGTCACACCTTCTGCTCCACCCACTGCTACGCCTATTGCAATGTAATGATATGTGTTTGCGTTATGTATATATGCTCATGCACTGTTATTAAAAAAGTCATCCTTTTCCTTGTCCCGATCCCGACACCAGCAGCGCTGCTGGGCCCTGCCATCCTATTCCTATGCAGGTTGTCCTGTTCCTGTCCTTTATGCTGTAATAAACCTGCGAAACTCCTACTACCTCGAATTTTGACTCTTATTTATTGAGCTATCTGTTATTCATTTATACATTCAAAAATAGGGTATTATTTATTTATTTACCACATAATGGCGCCCGAACAGGGACTTGCCCTTTCCCCACGCGTCGGTGAAGCCACGCCGACCCCCTGACCCTCTGCAGTCGTGACGGAACTCTTCTGCGCAGTGGCAGATATTTCTGCTTCAAGTATCCCTCAGGCCCACGGAGGAGACGGAGGAGGCGGTCCAGCATCCAGACGAGACGGTGGAGGAACGCGGCGAGTCCCGACCAGAGCCCAAGCCAAGAGTCCAAGGTCCGAGGTATCCGGAGGTCCACCCGTAACTGAGGTCCGAAGTCCGTCGTCGTCGAAGCAGTCCAGTCCAGTCCGAGGCCTTCCGTTCTTGCTGCCCGGTGAGTACCGTTACTGGGGTGGTATCTAGACAGGGTCAATCTAATTGACTCTGGTCCGTGGGTTGGTGGTACACAGACCCACAAACGAAGTGTCCACTTCGGTGGATGCGGGTCCTGACGTGTCTCTTTATGAGACCGGTAAGTTTCGTACTGTTTCAGCAGTGCATCTAGTTCCTGTTCTAGTCAGTTCTGTTCTCGAGAAAATTCATGTATTCTGTGTTCCGTATTCCAGGTAGTATTCTGTTCGAACTGTTATTTTTAAATGTTCTTCATGTATTTTAATGTCGTGGTATGAATGGGGAATAAGTATCGTGTTCATTGTGTATTGTATTGTGTCTAGATTATAGTTCAGTCATGCCGCTCTTTTCGAAATTACGTCAGTTAAAAACCAGAAAGGGTCTGCTGGAAACAGCAGTTCCAGTTCCGCCTAGGGACAGTCCAGGTCATTTCATGTATCAGAAGCATGGCATAAGCGCCGTACTGTATCTAGATTTATGGGTAGAGTATACCAAACAGTTAGAAGAAAAGTATAGATGGCCCGTATCGGGTACATGGGATGCCGAATGCATCATGCGAGTAGAAGAAGCATTATGGAAAAAGAAAGCCAGACAGTCACAGAAAGATGCCATCGAGTTATGGCGCAAAGAAGCTCATAAAAGAACTGAAAAGGAAATCAGAAAGTCAGAATTAAGTAGAGAATCCTTAGAACGAGCACAAGAAAAAGAACTAATCGAGATAGGTGAACAAGTCAAAGCCGAACAGTCAGACAGACAGAGGCATGCCCTTATTAGGGGTATGTATCCTCTCCTTGCCGAGGGCTTGCCAAAAGCGACCCCAGAGGCATCCAGTAATTTCCCGCCACCATTAGTTCCGACCAAGCTACGTCACAAACAGACCGCAGCTGATATTTTTATTTCATCCTATTTGGACGACACAGTCCCAGAATATGCAAATCCTGTTCGCGCTCCGCCAGTCCCTGTAAATCAGGCACTTCCCGCTCCTCCAGACACCGGAGTACCTGTTACGGTACCCCCGGTCCAGCCCGCCATACAAGTCCAGCCTACATTTCCATTTCCCACTCTGCCAGGACGAAGAGCCTCAGTAGACGACTCTAGTTTAGGGGCCGCAGGGGGAGGTACTCCTCAAACCCCGCCGCCAAACAAGCGTTTAACGACAGCCGAATTACATGCACAAGCGTCCCAGCGAACGCCCAGACATCAGACTGTAGCAGAAATAAGAAAATCCCTTGCCGAATGCGGCTATGATCCAGTCCCAGGCGAGGATAATATGGTTTTATATTCATTCCGCGTAAGAAAGGTGGCCGAGTATCTAGTCACCTTACCGAATATGAAAGAAGATCTAGACAGAATATATCGTTTCATCCGTACAGGGGATGACCCAGAAAGCATTAGCGAGGCCATGTCTCAAAGGAAAGCCGAGATCCAGCTCATGATATTAAAGTTTCTGATCAATTGTCTAATAAGAGAACAAGATTACCCGTCTAAAGATCAAGCCGAAATGAAAATCCTGACAAGGTGGAGTGATAATATAGCCGAGGGTAAGCACAAGACCGTCGGTGCTATGGAGAGTATGTACAAGAAAATCCGTAGAGAAATAATAAAGATACACGAACAACGTAAAACAGCACAAGTAAGCGAGAAAGAAAGTAACTCTGATACTGAAGAGGTAGAGGACGAGAATCCCGCCAGAATAGCGTATGTAGGAAAATCTAGATTTCCAGATCGCCATTTACGCCTAGAACACAAGTCTATTTTTCATTCTCCAGCACCAGAACAAGGTTCACTAGAACAAGTGTTTCAAGCTACCGATCACATTCTGAAATCACGAATCGGTTACAGTGAGTTAAGTACTATGCATGAACAAGAACTAGCCCGATCAGCAGTCCGATGGATTACTGATTCTACCACTTTTCCAGACGAAATAGTGGCACAAATGTTTCTGAAAATGCCCCCAGCCGAACAACGACTGGTGGGTATGTATATGATTCAGCACCTCATTACTTTGTATGAGGGTCAACACTCTGATCCAGGTCCGTTACACGATGTCCTGAACGAGTTACTCCAGTATAGACGGAAAGGTTTAGGTACCGACTTAATTAGTGTCATTCTAGAACAGCGTCACAAATATAGAACGTTTCTGAACCCGCATTTTGTTCATGTCTCACCCCCAGAAAGTAAACCATTTTACATGGAGAGACAGAATCCGTTACGAGAAGTCCACCCAGTTAGAGGAACGGGTGGCGAACTAGAACGAGTGTTTGTTTACACTCCGATTACAAAGATGGAACTCCTCGAGATGAAGAAATTAATTCCCTGTCATGACAAAGATCCAGCAGGGTTCCATAGAGAATTAAAAGACATGCTCCGTATGGGAGAATACACGTATCCAGATATAATTAAAATGTTAAAAGTTCTGCTGCCCGCAGGGGTGTATGAAAAGCTCAAGGAAAAAGAATGGGAGGTGGGAGAGAAAAAGATCGATTGGGCAGTTCTAGAAGCTGAAGATAAGGCACGAGTACCAGGTACCGGTCTTGGAGATAAATGTAAAGAATTACCAGAATTATTAATACAAGTTTTACCCAGATTATTGACAACTAGAAAAGAAGACTGGGATGCAATCTCAGCCTGTAAACAGAAGCAAGATGAGGATATTAGTGATTTTTATTCTAGATTTGAAAAATGTTTCAGCATCAACAGTGGCCTCAAGACAAGTAGTGAGTCATACCCTCACCTTTTTGTTACTAAATTAGTCGAGAATTCAAGTCCACCAATTAAAAATCGAGTTCTGAAAGTCGAAAGTACCTGGCAAGCTAATACCCCGTCCCAGATGTTGCAGATGCTCCAATACCACCAGAATAGAATCAGGGAAGAGCAAGAACACGAGAGAAAACGTATGAAAGACACGAAAATGAAAGTACTAGTTGCACAATCTGTTCCTCAAGACAGTCAGAAGAGGGGTCCGAATCAAGCCAGTCATCCTGCAGCTCCCGTTAAAGGGAATTGCAATTATTGTAAACAGCCAGGTCATTTTATAAATGAGTGTGCAGTTCTGAAACACAACATAGCTACTGGTAAGACTAAAGAAAGACCACGTCCGCCTAGACAAGAACAAGTTTCACAGATTCCTCAGCCACAGAATGCACCACAGACAGTTACCGCACCGCAGCCTATTGCTGCAACACAGCACGTTACACAGCAGATGTACCAGTATGCACAGTCTGAGTATCCAGAGTACCAGCAGTATTCATGAAACAGCCTAGAGAGGGAGGTAGGCTTGCCTCTCATCGAGATACCTGTAGATCAAGAAGGTCCCTATGTTCACAGTCAAGTATTAGGGAAAGACAGAAAGTTTTTGATTGATACAGGGGCAAGTAGGACCACAATTAGTCACGCCGAAGTTCCAGGGGCTCCGCTCTCAGGCTCAAGAAATGTTTCCCTTGGATTTTCAGGAAAACCCATTGTAAATGAAATATCAAAGCCAGTTACTCTAGAAGTAGGTCCATTGTCCCGCACTACTGATCTGTTACTTACTAAGTCATGTCCAGAAAATCTATTAGGCATTAAGACACTGAAAGAGTTAGGTGCAGTTATATGCTGTTCCCCAGAGGGAATACGATTGTTCCTACGTGACTTTAAGGGTCACTATGTATTACGAGATTTTGATTCCAGACTGTCTAATGTTCCGCAGCATTTATGGGCGCAAGGTCCAACTGATGTTGGTTATATGCAAATCACACCCCATCCTGTGACTCTCAAGCCAGGTGTAGTGTTACCACGAATCAGACAGTACAGATTGCCACCTGAGGCTATAGCAGCCTTATCCAAAATTATTGACGAGCTGATGGCTCAAGGAGTAGTTGTAGAAACTGACTCCAACGTATGTAATTCCCCGATCATTCCAGTCATGAAACGTACTGATCCAAATGCACCCCCAGTATATCGATTAGTGATTGACCTACGAGAGCTTAATAAATGTATTATTCCGCAGTACCCAGTTGTCCCAGACATCTCTTCCCTATTAACGGCCATTGATTCCGAAGCCACGTTCTTTACTGTAATCGACCTTAAGAATGCATTTTTTAGTGTTCCCATTCATCCAGACAGCCAGTTTCTTTTCGGATTCTGTTTAAATGGAAGGAGCTATATGTTTACACGAGCTCCTCAAGGTTTCACAGAAAGTCCTAGTATTTACAGTCAAGCACTCAAGAGACAACTAGACAACATTCACATGCCAACTGACACTGCCCTGCTCCAGTATGTCGATGATCTACTGATCACAGCCCGTTCTGAACGTGCTTGCGAGCAAGCATCCCTTACAGTCTTGTATTTCCTAGCCGAGATGGGGCACAAGGTGTCCCCTTCTAAGCTTCAATTCTGTGTCCAGCAAGTGGTCTACTTAGGACACTTACTGTCCAAGAGGGGTAGGCAGTTGACACCAGACCGTATCCAGTTAATAGCGAGTCTTCCTCAGCCCAAGACCCAGAAGGAGGTACGTGCTTTTATTGGCCTTACTTCTTATTGCAGACAATGGATTCCCCAGTATGCATTTCTAGCCAAGCCACTGATACAGTTAACGACACAGGAGGCAGCCGTATCGACTGTCCTCCCTTGGACATCTGAACATACACTTAGTTTCAATGAGTTAAAGAAAGCCCTATGCCAAGCTCCAGTTCTAGCAACACCGAACTACAGTAAGTCTTTTACACTTTTCGTAACTGAACGGGAAGGTACAGCATTATCTGTTCTCACACAAGATCAAGCAGGACAATACAAGCCCTGTGCTTATTTTTCGAGCACATTAGATCCTGTAGCCCAGGCTCTGCCTGCGTGCCTCAAGTCAGTTGCAGCCACAGCACTAGCTATCAGACAAAGTGATTCCATAGTCTTAGGACACTCCTTGACAGTACAAGTTCCACATTCCGTGGAAGTTCTTTTAAACCGAACACAAACTCAGCACTTGACAATTGCACGTTTAACAGGTTATGAATTGACACTGTTCCAGCCACACATAGAAATCAGACGCTGCAACGTTTTAAATCCTGCTACACTGTTACCATCAGTTAATTCAAATCCAGCCACGCATGACTGTGTGGAAGTAGTTAACATTACGACAAAGCCAAGACAAGATCTGACAGATACTCCGTTACCAGACCCCGACCTGACACTTTATGTGGATGGTTCATGTATGAGAACAAGTACAGGAGAACTAGTCGCCGCGTATGCAGTGACTACTGACACCGAAGTTATTGAAGCACACCGTATTGACACCCTGTCTGCTCAAGCAGCAGAGCTAGTTGCTCTGACACAAGCCTGCATATACGCCAAGAACCAGAAAGTTAATGTTTACACAGATTCACGCTACGCATTTGGAGTCGTCCACGACTTTGGAGTGCTCTGGCAGGAGAGAGGTTTCATGACTTCTCATGGAACCAAGATTCAGCATGGTCTCCTTATTCAAGCTCTGTTAGATGCAATACATTTACCGACATCCATTGCTATCATGAAATGCAAAGCACATACGAAAGTTACTGACATTATTTCTCAAGGTAACGATCTAGCAGATCGCACAGCCAAGCTTACAGCACAGACTCCAGACATTCAAGTTAATCCAACACAGACACATACTCCAGGTCCGACTACATGTATGACAGTTAAGGACCCTACACAAGATGTCATAGACATACAGTTACATGCTACTCCCGAGGAAATCAAGAAATGGTCCGAACAAGGAGGGGTCCAGACAGATCAAGGATGGTTAACGAAGGGTAGAGCCACATGGTTTCTCCCCGACTCCATGGTTCAAGTCATTATTAATACCGCACATAGTCCAGCACATTTAGGAGAAAAAGCAATGTTAGACAGTATCCAGAACATTTGGTTCAACAAGCATTTACGAGCTGCAGCCAAGCAGAAAGTCCGTACCTGTATGATATGTTGTCAGTTTAATCCAGGTAAAAGTGTCCCGGTGGAACAAGGTGGATTCCAGCCCCCTGACCACCCTTTTGAAGTCCTCCAGATGGATTATATTCAGATGGAGCGATGTCGAGGTTTCAAGTATGTCCTTGTAGTTGTATGCGCTTTGTCCAGGTGGACAGAAGCATATCCAGTCCCAGATTACACAGCCGCGACCACTGCCAAGCAGTTGGTTCGTGAGTTCTTCCCTCGTTATGGACTCCCTAGAGTCGTATATTCTGATAACGGTCAGCCATTCTCATCTGAACTCATGAAGCATGTTTCCCTTTTGTTAGGGTACCAGTGGAAGTTTCATTGTGTACGCCATCCTGAAGCAGCCGGTCTCGTAGAGAGACATAACCAGACTCTGAAAATCCGTATTGCAAAAGTGTGTAAAGAGAAAGGTGTGGACTGGCTAGTAGCTCTGCCAGTCGCTTTATTTTATATGCGCATGGTCGCACATTCCAGATCAGGTCTGTCCCCGTATGAGGTCGTATTCGGCCGCCCCCCAAATATGTGGGGTACTCCTAGACCCCGAAGTATTACCGATGTTTCAAGTAATATGCTGACAGATTACCTAGCTTCCTTGATGTCTGCCCTCAACTCATGTCGTTCACAGGTTGCCGCCGCATTTCCAGACAATACCGAGGTGGCACCGCATGAAATCGTTCCAGGATCCATGGTGATGGTCCGCAACTTTGACAGATCAAGTCCGCTGGAGCCCCGCTGGAAGGAGCCCCGACAAGTCCTCCTCACCACCCGTACAGCCGTGAAGTTGGAAGGTCGCAAAGGCTGGGTGCACCTTTCTCATGTAAAACAATTTAATGGACTGAAACCCGTCTTAAAGAACATTTCCCAGGATTTAAAGGATTGCCAAAGCATTGTTCTCAAGGACTGTCCCGCAAAAGACATTGCTACAAACCCTCCCCTGTTAGAGAAAACTCCGCAACAGGAGTATAAGTTAAAACTCCGGTCTAGTAAAATAAGTCAGTCAGTTTGATTGTCTAAGTCCTCCCCTAGGTGAAACGGTTAGACTGTTTCTGACATGTATAAAATAGACCCCCATAGTGAGAGAGTTAGTCAAAACTCAATCCGATGTATCGTTTTTCTATGTTTCATATTGTTTCTCAGCATTATGATTTCCTGCACCAGTTATGCATTTTTCTTGTATTTCCCAGTTTTTCATGTAAATAAGTCTGCTAATGCTACAATAGAGCACACGTTTAGTGATCTGCCTCCTCATGAACTCTCTTACCGCCTCGCTATGCGAAATAACTCATTCATCCGCATGTTACATTACTCACACCAGTCCAGCAATGCCACTAATTGTTGGGTGTGTGGTCGACTCCCCCCTTTCCAGATACCGAAGGGAGTTCTGCCACTTTTTCCTTATCCATTTTCACATAATGGTTCGTGTGGAGCATGGTCCACGTTAACGTCATCCTCAACAGATATGTCTTTTCTTAACAGTACATGTTTTCCAGACAAGCAAGGTCTCCCCCACAGAACCGGGTTAGATCTAGAAAATGAAGTGTATAATTTAGGTAATTATTCGTCGAATTTCATGGTCCTGAATGTCCAGTCTGATTCTACTCCAGACCTACCTGCTATTTCAGTACTACCAGTCAAAGGCGAATTATGTGTCCGAAATAATGGTTCCGTACATGTAGGACACAGTGATTGTACTACTATTGTCAAGTATAGTGACAGTGGGAAATCTATTTTCAAAGCTTCACGTCATTCTTATTTTATTTGTGGTCAAACTGCATATGTTCGTCTGCCCCTCGATTGGGAGGGAACCTGTTACATTGCCTTCCTACTGCCACCAGTTTTCCTAGCCCCACCTGATTATCATAGAAACACACATCTAGTACACGTTAGACATAGAAGGGAGTCCCCAATTGTCGATTATACTGAAACTGCTCTAGAACAGTATACAGATTTCAACAGAGGTTTCTTCTTCTTTATAGGACCTATCCAGAATAGTAAGCTAATCCGTAGGTTAACCAGAACCCTTGAAGCTGTAGTAAATGAGACTGCCTCTGCTCTAGGTAATTTAACTGAAGAGCAATCTGCTATGAGATTTGTCGTTTTACAGAATCGTCTCGTCCTTGACGTCATACTGGCCGATAGGGGCGGGGCTTGTAGAGTCATCGGATCTAGTTGCTGCATTTTCATTCCAAATAACGCGCCGTCTGTTTATTCAGCTATAACCAGACTCCATAAAATTGCCCATCTGTTACACCAAGATCCAGGCACCTGGACATGGTCCGGTTGGTTCTGGAATATAATTTCCGCCTGGGGATGGAAAATATTGTCCTTCCTAGGTATTGCAGTAGCGATCATATTCAGCTGCTGTCTCTGTATACAATGTGGCCCTGCGATTTGCGGCATCTGTGCTACCTCTTGTATTCCTAGTCCCAAGCCCCGTTCTAAATCCCGTTCCAGGATAATTCGAGACGAGCAAATGATACTGTATGAAATGATAGATGGTATCATGAATATTGATGTTTCCTGATGGAAACGTAGTGACAAGGAGGGAATGTGGAAAAGTAAATTTTGCCATGTTCTGTGTCCCTACGTGTCATCCATCATATGTTATGTGTGCATGATTAAATATGCATATGCATTCCCCATGTTCGATTCAAGACGCAATTATAGTTGTGTCCACCTCTAGTATGTCAGTTTCCAGTTCTCGTGAATACTACGTATATCAGGCCTATGTAAAACTACGTTGCCACGTTTCTCAGTGTGCACGTTATTCCATTGTAAAGTCCCCGTTTCTAGGCCTCAAAAGGGCCCGGACATCAGATTCAGCTCCTGTCTCCTGAAACTTCGCTGAGGAGCGATACAGCCCCCACCTGTATCCTCGACCCTTCACTTACTTCCTGCCTCGCAGTGCCCGGCTCACCCTGGCTCAGCCTCTGAGTCTGCCAAGAATATGTTATGATTCCAGTTATCAGTTCAGTCCTCCTTCTCTGCATTCCTAAAGCTACTGAATCGCATCGATAGTTTCCGTCATTGTCTAGCCTTCACGTCTCCACGTTAGAGAAATACTGCATTTAATGGTCATTTAATATTCTTCATCACGCACTACATGTAGAATAATGCATGGTCCAGTCTTAGAATCAAGTTAGCCTTTCCTCTCCTGACTTCTAGTTTATATCAACATGTTCTCTAAACATCAGATACTAGATACTGTTTAGGTACATGTCGCCCTGACTCTCCAGACTTCAGTCTCTGCTCCTAGCACAGAGTTCATAGCCCCCAGCTTCTCCTAGTGATACGTCATTGCTAGTTTGCGCGCACCATCAGGTTAGAGGTCCCGGCTCCTTAGGTAGCCCCCTCCATGGTTTCCGCCCCATTCATGACATATTCTGTTACGTTTGCATCACATGTCTATGTATACGCCCTGTTACACCTCTTTTCACCCTTATCTTTCGCGACTGCTACGCGTCACACCTTCTGCTCCACCCACTGCTACGCCTATTGCAATGTAATGATATGTGTTTGCGTTATGTATATATGCTCATGCACTGTTATTAAAAAAGTCATCCTTTTCCTTGTCCCGATCCTGACACCAGCAGCGCTGCTGGGCCCTGCCATCCTATTCCTATGCAGGTTGTCCTGTTCCTGTCCTTTATGCTGTAATAAACCTGCGAAACTCCTACTACCTCGAATTTTGACTCTTATTTATTGAGCTATCTGTTATTCATTTATACATTCAAAAATAGGGTATTATTTATTTATTTACCACAACAGAGATGTTGAGATGATGGGGACACAGAGGTTGAGATTGTCCCTCATCACCATCCACAAAGTCTGGTAGTGGTGCAACGGTTTCTGTTCTAGTAGTTGGTGATGGGTACTGGAGTTGGCAATGTGCTGTCCTCTATTTCCACATGTCAGTAGCTTCTTCAGTCTCAATTGTTTCTGACCTGTCCTAGGTGTGATCTGCGGAAATTCAAGTATATAGTTAGTGTAAATAAATGTTTAATGTCTGTTCACATTTTTGTGTTCAGTGTTTGTGACATGTTTGGGATGTACAGATATGTGTGGTGTAGTCATCAGCACACAGGATAGCATGCAACTTTGGTGTACTACAACTCCCATGATGCATTGCCATGGTAGGACAAGCAGCTCAATGGAGTTATTTATGCTGTGAGGTTTTATTTGGGGAATTGCAAACATTATGTTAAGTCAGTAAAGTGGACAGGACTTACCCTGGCTGGTGTCTGCAGGATTGGAGGTGTCAATGTCTGACACTCCCACCACACTTTCTGGTTCCAGTGTCCCCTCAATGAGTGTCTCTGTGGTAGGCGGGTGTTTAGAGGGTCCACCTCCTGTGCCACAACCCCCAGCCATCCTGTTGGCCACCTTCTCCTTTGTGTGGGATCTCGATAATACCAGCGTTTCCTGATCTCAGGTATGGTCCTCTGGGTAACTTCTCCAGGATTCTGTTCCACATCTTGTTCTTCTGGCATTCTGGAACCGTAAATGATGCCTTTCCAAAGAGCTGGTCCATATGTGCCACACATTCCTCAGTTAGAAGCTCCAACTTTGACCTTACTTTTTCGGCTGCCAGAATCCTTGTCCCCATCTTCCTTGGACATGTTTGCACAGGAATTGCCAAAAACCCCTTCAGGTAGTGAGCCAGGAGCACTCCATCCTTCGAGCATCTTTCTTGGCTTCAGAGTTGTGGCCACACCCTGCATTTGTAAACTTCCTGGTCAGACATCATTTTGCATCCAAAATTTGACTTTTCCTAATTTAAGATTTCGAATTAGAAAATCGCATTTTTGTGATTTCCCATTTGTGAACGGGAATCTGTAGAAATTGCTATTTGAGAAATTCACTGTTACATTCATCTCATGTTGTGATTCCCTAATAGCGTTTGCTATTTGGAAATCGCAAATCATACGTTTCGTACATATGACCCTGAGTCCAGAGAATAATATGAAAGGAGAGTCCTATGAAGAGCCCTGAGTGTCCTACTAATCCTGGCCTAGGTGTGCCAACATTTTAAATTGTACCACAGTCAAAGTTTATTATGTGATCAGTTAAAATCATATAAGTAGCATAAATAACACAGTCATTGCAATAAAATCACTGTGTTAAAACAAGGCCCATTCAAATAATAACATTTTCTAGATCAAGAGATATTTCTCAGGCATATTAAAATTAAAACAGTCTTAAATATTGTGCGAGCTGACATAACTCTATACAAGCTTCGGCTCAGGCCGTGCAGTTAAGAACATCTGAGATACCGTGGGGTGGGATGTGTAATTTATAAAACGTTAAAAACATATGTGGATATAAAGAAAAAGTGCAAATTGCAAAGCGCAGGGCCTGGAGATGTAAGAGTTATTTGTTGCCAGATGAGTAGTACAGGTCTGTGGGCCCCAACGTATGCACCCTGTTCCTATCCTGTCAGGGTGTAATGTGCTTTGACTTAGCCATGGGCAGTCTGCCTTTCCCTGATGAACGCTGCCCCAGTCATAAGTACCCGCCTTTATCTCTGCTCTGCTGCAAGCCATGTTCTTTGAACTGCCAGAGTGGACGACTTCTCACTTGATAGTTCCTTAGCATTCTGTGCCGCCGTGCTCTAGGATTCACTTTATTAATCGATCTAGGCGCTTGTCAGGGCCCATTGTCTTATTTAGTTAATTTTGGACCAATTTGAAAACTTTCTGATTTTGGCCAAGTCCATAGATTCTATCAAGTAAAAAGCCATGAGATTGCGTCTGCGCAGGTCCTAATCTCATATCGTAGAAATATTGGCTTTAAAAGTGTCCGGCGTGGTAGTAATAAAGCAGGGCAGCAACATACAACGTCTCTGCGCTATATTTGCACAGCCTACATTTAGTTACCTGCTGCTAGCATTTCCATCGTGGGTTGAGTTCCTTGATTGGAAGTTGTACTATCCTGGCCCACAGGATGTCTTTCAAACTATTCTTGCCCAGCGTGCTCTTAAAATATGGCTGTTCATTGTTGTTTCATAAGAAGAAGTCAGGCTGGTAAGTCTCCCTTTTCATTCTGTGTCTGGCAATGTCTTCAGCCCTCGAGAGCGGAAATACTTGTTTATTTAGAGCTTTTGTTATTGCCAGGTAACTCACTTTTTCCAGCGACCAATTGGCTATTGCTAAGTTCAGTTTGAACCTGTACGCACCTTAAGTGTCTGTGCATAGTATTTTGCGAGGGTAATCATGCATTCATATTTTTGTTGTACTAGTCTGAATTCCAGCCTGGTCAAGCGATTACTAGTGTAATTTGTGAGCTTAAATACATGTTTGTAGCACTGGTACTGTGCTTTTCCAGGGAGAGTTCCATGTGCCCTGGGAAAGCTTGCTGGGCATATCCTGCTACTAATTATATTAGATTTGATAGCTCTCCTGATTGGTATCGTTGTGGGGCTACATAGTTTTTGGTGTAATTTACATAGTGTGTATGTGGTCGCTAGTGTTTTGGCTTTCATCTTGGCCAGATGTGTCTTTACTTTCCCTGTGAGGCATATCCATGTCCCCAGACAGTTATAGGTTCGTGCTGCTTCTATTGTCTGATTTCCCAGCCTCCATCGGAGGATGATTTTTCTTGCGTGTTGCCCAAATAACACCACTTTGGTCTTGCTTCCATTGGCTACTAACTCATTGGCCTCATTATATCGGTTCAAGGCATCCATACTTCTTGGTAGACCTACTCGGGTATGGTAAAAAACTACCAGATCGTCCGCATACTAGAGAAGGTGCTATCTGTGGGCCCCTATTTTTAGGGTAACTAGTGCTGCTCCTTACAGGACCATAACTAGATCTGCTGTATAAAGTTTGACAAATGACGGTGCTAGGACACAGCCCTGTTTCAGGCCCCGTACATGTACATCCTTTATGAGACAGTGGTTTTCCACAGCTTGTATCTGAAGACCCCATCAAATACTGCGGAGTAGTACGCAAAGCAGGCGAACAGTTGCAAGTTGTTATTGGTGTTCGCCTGCTCAGCCAGGTATGATAGTGCTACTATGTTTAACTACCCTTTGCCAGGTATAAGAGTGCTATGTTGAACTACCCTTTCGAAACCCTGTTTGCTAGAATGGCAAGGTGTCATTTTCAATGATCCAGTCATTTATCTCATTTCGAAGAGAACTGGCTTATGCTTTTCCTTCTATATCCAACAAGGCTATTAGCCTGTAACTTTTAGGATCCGTTCTGTCACCTTTCTTGTATATCGGTTGCAACATAGAGCCTCTCTAGGAGTCTGGTACATCTGCCTTTGCCCTACATTCCATGTAAAGAGTAGATAATGTCATTGATCAATAAGCCAGGTCTTCTTTGAACATGCCACCTGGGAGGCCGTTGGGTGAGTCCTGGTGCCCCATCTTTTCTTATCTTTTTAAAGATTTTCACCACAGTGGGCCGTTCCTGCGCCTTGTATCTTCTGGCTTTGGGAGCTCTTTGCTTACCAGAGGGCTCTCAGGCCATGGAGTCTCACTGGCCCTTTGTAGCAATGCCCTTGGATCGGTTGGATATATGTTTGCTACATGCTCGTTAAGCTTCCGCTGCTATTGTATTCTGTAGGTCTATCTTTTCATCCTCTAGATTAGCTATGTAATCCCAGAATTGCATCAGTTTATTGAATTTGTACAGCTCATGTATCTGGATCCATTCGTCTTCTATGTACCTTTGATTTAAATTCCAGAAACAATGTTTGTACTCTTGGTTGGCTTGCTTATATGCCATCTCAGTCGCTTGGGTTGCTGTTTTTTTGGTGCATTCTTTTTGCCCGTTTTAGGATTAGCGTACTATCCCTTTTGCGTTTGCTGTCTCAACTTGCTCCTGGCTTTCCATTTCCTCTTATATAATGGCATCTGGGCCCCTTTTAAAAGGGCATTGCGCAGGTCTGCGATCCAGATTCCCCAGTTTTGTAGCGACGGAATATGGATTTGAGTTTTTTCAGCCCATTTATCTTCTCCAGTAACCATCTCTCTAACTTCACTTAGTTATCGTTGTTCCACTTCATCCTGGTTAGCAGCGTGTGTTTCTCTGTGCCCCTTTTGCGTGGGTAATTGACCGTTGATCCCTTCCAGGCCTGGTAGCATTTCCGTCTCCTACTGCCCCTCCTGACCATACACAACTCAAGCATTGGGAGCAACCACAACAGTAAAAAGGAACTCACTGATTTTGCTATATATTTTCTGTTTAGATACCTGGTTGGCAGTCGTTTGATGTGCTTAGTTACCCCTATTGTGTATGCAGGCAGTTGATATTTCATCTTCTACCAATAGGTTGGTCCTCTCTATTTGCAAACTAAGTGCTGTTTTTAGTTGGATGCTTTATTTTTTCCTGTATTTGCTTTGTGTGAGTGTAATCTGTTTACTGTGGGAGTGTTTTAGAAATGAAACTGGTGTGGGACTTAATAGTGATGTCGGAGTGGCTTTTGGCTGGCGGTGTGTGTAGCTGGCATCTGGCTAGTTGTGTGTGGGGACTGGCATTTGGCTGCCAGTGTAAGTGTAGTGACCAACAGCAAGTCACTACACACAGCCACCAAAACACCAGTCCACACATTCAGTCAGCCTCCAGTCGGTGTGATTGTGGTCTCTGAACTGACATCTGGCTGGTAGTGTGTGTCCGGCTGGTGGTGTGTGTGAGCTGGCATTTGGCTGGTGGTTTGTGTGTAGTGACTTGCTGCTGGTCATTACACACACACACATACCATCAGCCAAATGCCAGTCCACATACTCTGCCAGGTGTTAAATGGTGTGATTACTGTGGCATCAGTCCTGTGGGTGTATGAAAGTAATGGACCCTTAAATGAAGTAGTTGGTTGATGTGAGTGCTGTAATATGCTGGGCCTGCGGCTGGCAGTGTGAATGGTTTTGTGTGTGTGTGACGCATGAAAGGTGTGTAAACGACATGTAAAGTAGTTGGTGCCTAGTCGTGGATTTACGGATACACAAAGAAATCCCTGAAGGAAAAGATTAGGGGAGAGGAGTTGGCTTAACGGCTAGGGCGCTCGACCTCGGACCTGGGGATCTGGGTTCGAGTCTCGGTAACGACACCAAAAACTCCTGTGATTCTGGGCAAATCACTTAATCTCCCCGTGCCTAAAATGAAAGTGTGTCCTCATGTAACGCAACTGGAAAATATGTAAAGCGCTCTGATACCGGATTCGGTTTGGGTCTAGTTCGCGCTATATAAAACTCTGCCAAAAAAAAAAGAAACAAAAAAAAAAGATTCTTTCAGAATAGCAGTAGATAATATATCTCCTAACTTAATGACATTTGTATCAAATATGATGCGTACTTTTATCTACATCGGTATGAAATACAATTATATTGAGTTACAAATCACAAAGAAAAAGGCAGGTAAAACCATTAGATCAAGTCACACTTTCCTATGATAACACTCAGATTGATATTTACAAATCTGAAAAAGGAAATCTGAGGTGCCACGGGGATCACCCAATAATGTAGTCCTCTTTCAAAGCAGATTATTATGAGGAAAGGGATTTACACCTCCTTATGATAATTGTGGTAATTTCTGCGTCGACGATTCGGTCCACGATTTTCAGAAAGCACATGGAACCATCCTCAAGAGGAAGTGTTGAATTTTAAATAAACCTTTCCGTGCTGATGACGGAACCGCTCCGTCATCAGCCGCGATGGCGCTGTTCTGATGACGGAGCGGTTCCGTCATGGCCCGCCCGACGCGCCTGCGCGGCGCTGATTTCGCGCCTGCGCGGCGCGTTCTATTAAGCGGGCGGGGCCATGACGGAACCGCTCCGTCATGAGCACAGCTCAACCACGGCTGGTGACGGAGCTGTTCCGTCACCAGCATGGGCGCGCCGCGCGGCCCCCCCGCCCACTTAGCGCTGCGGCGGAATAGCCGCCGCAGCGATGAGGTTAAATATATAGACTCTTGCCAAAGAACAAAAGAATGAGAATCCTGGAACGATATAATGAATCTTAGGCAGGTCACTAGATCCCTGCAATATAGTTCATAATGTATTATCTGGTTATAAGTTGTAAAGGTATAATAAAAACAACCTCAAACTGAATGAAATAGTACATGAAACCTGCTTATCCTTATAAAAACGTGAGGAGTAAGCAATGCACTGCTGTCACAAGCGGAGTCACTTGTTTAGTATTTTGAAATTTCAATTATCTTTTTAACAGTGTTTTCTACGTTTTCATTTTCATGAAATCCTTTTGTTAATCATTAGCAAATCAGATAATTTTTGTGATAGAAAATATTGAGGTCACCACATTATATTTTGGGGCCTTTTCTGACCCACATAAGTGAGGTACCATTTTTATGCTGATTTCACAACTTATCACAGAAATGTGAGGAAAATTTGTTTTTTGGTCAAAGTTTGAGGTTTGAAAAGGCTTCGGGGTAAGAAAAACTTGTGAGTGCCACACAAGTAACCCCACCCTGGATTACTCTAAGTGTCTAGATTTCACAAATGTTCAGATTTGCTTGGTTTCCTTAGGTGCTGGCTGTGCTAGACGCCACAATTCACAGCTAGCCACATAGCAAAAAAAAAGGTCAGTTTTCAGTGGAAAACGTAATGTGTGCATGTTGCGTTTTGGCCCCTTTCCTGTGGAGGCAGAAACCCTACCCACACAAGTGAAGTACAATTTTTATCAGGAGCCTTAGGGGAATGCTGGGTGGTAGGAAATGTGCGTCTCCCCACATATTCCAGAAGTTTCCCTGATAGAAATGTGAGGAAAATGTGAAATTTTAGTCCGACCTTGAGGTTTAGAAGGGCTTCCGGAGAGAAAACCCTAGTGGGAGTCCCACAAGTCATCACACCCTGAATTCTCCTAATTGTCTAATTTTAAAAAATGTACAGGTGTGCTACGGTTCCCTAGGTGCCGACTGAGCTAGGATCCAAAATCCACATTGCAAATAACAGGGTCAGTTTTCAATGAAAAATATTTGATGAATCCACGTTGCGTTTTTGGTCCTTTGCTGTCGCAGGCTCTAGGCCTAACCACACAAGTGAGGTATCATTAGGTCGAGCTGGCGTTGGAGCGCGAAGCGCTCCCGCCAGCGAGACCATAGTCACCTTCCTCCCTGTCAAGGGAGTAACTGCTGTGAACGAGCCCGATACAGACCTGGGCACGAGCCGACCCAGGTCTGTGAACGGGTTGAGCAGCTTGTGCACGTTTGTTGGAAGTCAGGCGCTGCAAGCCCGCCAGACCAATTATCCCAGCATGAAACTCTACTTCCTGAGGCCCACAAGACCAATTATCCCAGCAGGAGTCTCCACTTCCTCAGGCGCTGCAACAATTATCACAGCATGAGACCCACTTATCACAGCATGTCAACAGGCGCCCCAGGCTGCTGGAGCACTCAACTATAATTAATGTGCAGTTGAGTGCTCCAGCAGCGTGGGGCGGCTCTCTGCATGCTGTGATAATTATATCTTTGGGGCCTCATGCTGTGATAATTAGGGCGGCATGCTCTATTTGCAGCACTGAACATTTTCAAAGAAGGCCAAGCAGTGACATTCATTGGAGACACTCACCCTCACGCCCTCACCCCATCACCCCTCACACACCTCCTCACCCTCACACACCTCCTCACCCTCACACCCTCACCTTCACACCCCCTCACACACACCCTCACATACCCTTACCAGCACAGCAAAACACAACACAACACAGCACAGCAAAACACAGCACAGCACAACACAGCACAGCACAGCAAAACACAGCACAGCACAGCAAAACACAGCACAGCAAAACACAGCACAGCACAACACAGCACAGCAAAACACAGCACAGCACAACACAGCACAGCACAGCACAGCAAAACAGCACAGCACAGCACAGCAAAACACAACACAGCACAGCAAAGCACAGCACAGGACAGCACAGCACAGCAAAACACAGCAAAGCACAGCACAGCAAAACACAACACAGCACAGCACAACACAGCACAGCACAGCAAAACACAGCACAGCAAAACCCAGCACAGCAAAACACAGCACAGCAAAACACAGCACAACACAGCACAGCAAAACACAACACAGCACAGCACAGCAAAACACAGCACAGCACAGCAAAACACAGCACAGCAAAACACAACACAGCACAGCAAAACACAACACAGCAAAACACAGCACAACACAACACAGCACAACACAACACAGCACAGGACAGCACAGCACATCAAAACACAGCACAGCACAGCACAGCACAACACAGCAAAACACAGCACAGCAAAACACAGCACAGCAAAACACAGCACAGCAAAACACAGCACAGCACAACACAGCACAGCACAGCACAACACAGCAAAACACAGCACAACACAGCACAGCACAGCAAAACAGCACAGCACAGCACAACACAGCACAGCAAAACACAACACAGCAAAGCACAGCACAGGACAGCACAGCACAGCAAAACACAGCAAAACACAGCAAAACACAGCAAAGCACAGCACAGCACAACACAGCACAACACAGCACAGCACAGCAAAACACAGCACATCAAAACACAGCACATCAAAACACAGCACATCAAAACACAGCACATCAAAACACAGCACAGCAAAACACAGCACAGCACAACACAGCACAGCAAAACACAACACAGCACAGCACAGCAAAACACAACACAACACAGCACAGCAAAACACAGCACATCAAAACACAGCACATCAAAACACAGCACATCAAAACACAGCACAGCAAAACACAGCACAGCACAACACAGCACAGCAAAACACAACACAGCACAGCAAAACACAGCAAAACACAACACAGCACAGGACAGCACAGCAAAGCACAGCAAAACACAGCAAAGCACAGCACAGCACAGCAAAACACAGCACAGCACAGCAAAACACAGCACAACACAGCACAGCACAACACAGCACAGCACAGCACAGCGCAGCAAAACACAGCACAGCACAACACAGCAAAACACAGCAAAACACAGCACAGCACAGCAAAACACAGCACAGCATAGCAAAACACAGCACAACACAGCAAAACACAGCACAGCAAAACACAGCACAGCAAAACACAGCACAGCACAGCAAAACACAGCACAGCAAAGCACAGCACAGCAAAACACAGCACAGCAAAACACAGCACAGCACAGCAAAACACAGCACAGCA
The DNA here is from genome assembly GCF_964261635.1 of Lissotriton helveticus. Lineage (NCBI taxonomy): Eukaryota > Metazoa > Chordata > Amphibia > Caudata > Salamandridae > Lissotriton > Lissotriton helveticus. The sequence continues at coordinate 1,964,912,968 of NC_136061.1, read as the reverse complement.
AAACACAGCACAGCACAACACAACACAGCACAACACAGCACAGCAAAACACAGCACAGCAAAACACAGCACAGCACAGCAAAACACAGCACAGCACAGCAAAACAGCACAGCAAAACACAGCACAGCAAAACACAGCACAGCAAAACACAGCACAACAAAACACAGCACAGCAAAACACAGCACAGCACAGCAAAACACAGCACAGCAAAGCACAGCACAGCACAGCACAGCAAAGCACAGCACAGCAAAGCACAGCACAGCAAAACACAGCACAGCAAAACACAGCACAGCAAAACACAGCACAGCAAAACACAGCACAGCAAAACACAGCACAGCAAAACACAGCACAGCACAACCAAGCACAGCACAACCAAGCACAGCACAACCAAGCACAGCACAACCAAGCACAGCATAACCAAGCACAGCATAACCAAGCACAGCATAACCAAGCACAGCATAACCAAGCACAGCATAACCAAGCACAGCATAACCAAGCACAGCATAACCAAGCACAGCATAACCAAGCACAACAAAACATAGCATAACAAAAAATAGCATAACAAAAAATAGCATAACAAAACACAACAAAACATAGCATAGCATAACAAAACATAGCATAGCATAACAAAACACAACATAGCATAGCATAACAAAACACAACATAGCATAGCATAGCATAACAAAACACAACATAGCATAGCATAACAAAACACAACATAGCATAGCATAACAAAACACAACATAGCATAGGATAGCAAAACTAAACAGAGCAAAACAAAACATGGCATAACAAAACATGGCATAACAAAACATGGCATAACAAAACATGGCATAACAAAACATGGCATAACAAAACATGGCATAACAAAACATAGCATAGCAAAACATATAATAGCATAGCAAAACATAGCATATCAAACACAACAAAACAGCATAGCAAAACAAAGCATAGCATAGCAAAACATAGCATAACAAAGCATAACAAAGCATAGCATAGCATAACAAAACATAGTATAGCATAACAAAACATAGCATAACAAAACATAGCATAGCATAACAAAACACAACATAGCATAGGATAGCAAAACTAAACAGAGCATAGCATAACAAAACAAAGCATAGGATAGCAAAACAAAACATAGCCTAACAAAACATGGCATAACAAAACATGGCATAACAAAACATGGCATAACAAAATATAGCATAGCAAAATATATAATAGCATAGCAAAACATAGCATATCAAACACAACAAAACATAGCATAGCAAAACAAAGCATAGCATAGCATAACAAAGCATAACAAAACATAGCATAACAAAACATAGCATAGCATAGCAAAACAAAGCATAGCATAGCAAAACACAACACAACACAGCATAGCATAGCATAACAAAGCATAGCATAACAAACACAACAAAGCATTGCATAGCATAACAAAACAAAGCATAGGATAGCAAAAAAACATAGCATAGCATAACAAAACAAAGCATAGAATAGCAAAACAATACATTGCATAGCATAACAAAACATAGCATAACATAACATAGCATAGCATAGCATAACAAAACAAAACATATCATAGCCTAGCAAAACATAACATACCAAACACAACAAAACATAGCATAACATAACATAGAAAAACAAAGCATAACACACACAACCACACACACACACAACCACACACACACAACCACGCACACATAACCACAACCACACACACAACCACAACCACACACAACCACACACACAACTATCTATCTATCTATCTATCGCCCTCACTCTATCTGTCTATCGATCTATCGCCCTCACTCTATCTGTCTATCTATCGCCCTCACTCTATGTATCGGCCTCAGTCTATCTATCTGATCGCCCTCACTCTATCTGTCTATCTATCGCCCTCACTCTATCTATCTATCTATCGGCCTCACTCTATCTAATCGCCCTCACTCTATCTATCTATCGCCCTCACTCTATCTATCTATCGCCTTCACTCTACCTTATCGCCCTCACTCTATCGCCCTCACTCTATCTATCGCCCTCACTCTATCTATCGCCCTCACTCTATCTATCGCCCTCACTCTATCTATCGCCCTCACTCTATCTATCGCCCTCACTCTATCTATCGCCCTCACTCTGTCTATCGCCCTCACTCTATCTATCGCCCTCACTCTATCTATCTATCGCCCTAACTCTATCTATCTATCTATCGCCCTCACTCTATCTATCTAATCGCCCTCACTCTATCTATCAATCTATCTATCTATCACTCTATCTATCTATCTATCTATCGCCCTCACGCTATCTATCTATCGCCCTCACTCTATCTATCTTTCTATCGATCTATCGCCCTCATTCTATCTATTTATTTAGATACTGATCGCCATCACTCTATCTATCTGTCTAGCTATCTATCGCCCTCACTCCTATCTATCTATCTATCTATCTATCTCGCTCACTCAATCTCTCTATCGCCCTCTATCTATCGCCCTCACTCTATCTATCTATCCCACTCACTCTATCTATCGCATCACCACAGCATCACTCAGCACCACCACAGCATCACTAAGGGGCACAACAACATCACTATGCGCTACCACAGGATCATTGAATGCCACAGCATCACTAGTCGCCACCACAACATCTCTCAGCCCCACCACAGCATCAATCTGTGCAACCATTTACCAACAACTGGGTCAAATATGATCTCTCAATGTTTCAAGCTTTATTACAAATGTCACAAAAAGAGGTTAGTATTTCACTTCTGTTCTTGGATTTTCGTCACAATAAAATACACTGAACATATTCTTCACAAAAGTTATTTACAAAAGTTTAAGCTATTGCCATTATAAATTACAATAACTTTTATTTAAGTATTAATTATTAAAAAAATTAAAAGCCATTGTTATTTGTAATATCAATACATCTAAGTCACGTGAATACAACACATATTGCATTACAAATGCTATAGGTGTCACAAGTTATAACTATTGGCATTGTAAATGACAAAGCTATTATTTTTGCTATTTTCAAAACCAACACATATATAAAAAATGTGTCATTTACAATACCAATAGCTCAAACTTTCCTAATGCGAGACCTTATGCATTGCAAATGCTTGTTTTTAATCAGCAGACATGTGGCAATACAGAATATTAGAATAACTGTTATTACCAATTGTATTTCTCTGCATTTGTGCCTTTCAAATATAAGAAGACATTTGGAAAAATGTCCCCTGAATCACATGCTAGTATGGGCACCTACAATTTCAGAGGTGTACAAATAACCACTGCTCCTACACCCCGTATCTAGTGACTATTTCAGAAATACAACGGTTTCCTTGAAATCCATTTGTTAGTTCTTATATTTTACCATATGAATTGCTTTATAGCCAGTACAATATAAAATACTATTGGAAGGCGTAGTTCAGTTGTTGGCTCTGGATACCTCGAATTCTTAGGAAACATAGAAACCCTATATTACCCTGCACCAGAAGCATCAACCGGATAGAACGGTATATTGTTTTTGTAAATTGGACATCGTGACAAGATGTTGCAAATGAAAATGTTTCACACATGGAAGTTTTTGCCTACTCATTTTCAATGTTTTTTTATTTCAATAGTTAGTTTTTGGGGCCTGACAAAATAGAAGGGCGCAGCATGGTGGAATTCCGTGAAAAATGGCTGCGTGTGGAAGTCGCATCGGAGGGCCTGTCGGGCTTATTCGCCCTTGGACAGAGCACATCGAGTACGGACGAAACCACCCATACCATGAGCCCCACCCCTAGTGGTCATAGTGAAACTCCTCCAACACAGAGAAAGATATCACATTCTTACTCAAGCGTGCCACAAGGGAGATATATAAGTGGACAACTCCACAGTGCGAATCTTACCGGACTTTTCCAGGATGTGCAGCAGCAGAGGGTCTCCTTCCGGGAGGTGAAAAAGACTGCGCCAGCTGAATTACTAGGACATAACGCAATACCCAGTCAAGCTGCGTGTGACCACAGATAGTGAAACAGTATTCTCCAGAACACCACAAGAGGCCTGGGAGAGGCTGGAAAGGCATGATGGGAAAGAACCGCTGCAAGAGCCCAGACAGCAACGACGAAGAGAGAGACGCTCTTGGAATCGACGGGCCGTTAGAGAGACCCTGGCCCCCAATCAAGAGGAAGTGCATTGGAACGCCAAAATGCGATGCAGATGGCAGAGCTAATGAACGGGGAAAGGGAGCGATCACATACATCCTGAGGACAGTGAGGCAACAGCAGACTCTGGCTCGGAAGAAGTGTCCAGTGATTCAGTGGTGCAGGATGCGATACCGCAGACGGCAGACAATATCGCCTAGGCCGAGAGAGAGATGGGCTAGCTGCAAGCGGGACCAGAGGGGCATTCAAAACGCCTGACCTAATAACAAGGTACTGGGGTTCCTATGGGGAGGACGCTGCGGGGTTCTCCTGTGACCTCAGAACTGAGTGGCGGCTGCAGAGAACGTGAGAGCGACGATTGGCTTTCTACCCCCTCGCACTTGACTGACCAAACTGCAAGCAGTCACTTGTGGACTTACAGTTGTAGTTTGGATGGGGGGTGTTTTCCTACTTATCCTGGGGAGTGGGAGTTGGGGGGAGGGGTGGAAACGGTTTACGGTTGGTAAGTTGGGGACACCTTGAGCTGCAATGCGTAGAGATTCAATTTGCAGTAGCTGGGGAGCGCATGCTGATGGCAGGGCTCTGGGTGGGAATGGGGCTGAGAACTTTGACACTACCATATGGTTGACCTACAGAAATACAAATGCATGGCGTTGAACATCAGAGGCATGCACACAATGACGAAGAGATATAAAGTCCTCTCTTAGATTAAAAGGTGCGGGCCCAGATAGGCTTACTGCAGGAGACACACCTCACACAAAAAGTGGGGGCCGTTTTACAGCGGCGCTGTAGGGGCCAACTCTACCACACTAAATATTCGGCATGTGCAAGGGGAGTGCTAATATGGATTCAGGCAGGGGTTTGATTCCAACTGGTGGACTCATCAGTAGACCCGGATGGTCAATACCTAGCAATACGGGGGCGATTAGAAGGCTGGGAACTAAACATAGTGAGTATTTACGCCCCCAATGCAGAGCAGCCAGCCTTCTTCACCCGACTGAACCCTTGCGTGACCCCATATTTGACTGGGGCTACCTTAATGGGCAGGCAAAGATCAATGAGGTCTTCGCTCGCGACTATGCCAGATTGTACAAGGGATCCATGCAATGTGATAATGCGGAGGTCCGGGAATATCTTGCAGGATTGCAGATGAGAAGGTTGGACCCCGAGGAGACTGAGAGCCTAGCAGCAGATATCACATTAAGTGAAGTGCTTTGCGAGTAACAAGACGTTGGGCACCGACGGCCAACTGGCCGAATTTTACGCAAAATATATGGAGGAGCTGGCGCCTAGATTGGTCACATTAGATCAGGAGGCTTGTGATGGTGGAACACCGCCGGAGAGCACCAGAGAGGCCCTTATCGTCCTGGTGCCAAAGCCCGGGAAGTAGACTCACAACTTCACAGCCTACAGACCATTATCCATGCTGAACATGGATTATAAAATATTAAGCAAGATATTAGCGATGCGCCTATTGCCCAACAAATCGGCACTAATCCACACAGACCAAGCAGGGTTTATCCCTGGTCGGAACATGGCCATAAACAGGAGACTCCTTACTGTTATGGATTCCAACGAGTATGACCGGCAGGACGCGGCAGTGGACATCGAGAAGGCCTTCGATAGCCTCGAGTGGCCCTACCTCTACGAGGTCCCGTCTAAGAAGGAACTGGGAGGAAGCTTTCTTGCGTGGCTAAGGCTACTCTATGCAACCCCTACAGCCCGAGTGCATATTGGGAAAACTATTTTGCCTAGACAGAGGCTGGAAAGAGGCTCGAGACAGGAATGCCCTCTATCCCCACTGTTGTTCGACCTCGCCATGGAACCCTTGGCGTGCAGGGCGAGGAGCAGGCAGGGCTGGGAACTTACAGTGGGAACCGGACTGCCTGCCGTATCTTGGAGTCAAAATATACCAAGGCTCAGCCGAATTGTTAGTGGGCAATGTAGGCAGAGCGATACACTTGATACAGTCCTCTATGGAGTTCTGGAGGACATTGCCGCTTTTGGGGGCTGGACGAGTGACATTCCTGAAAATGGAGGCACTGCTGGGGCTACTGTATCATTTCAGTGCTCTCCCGGTGCGAATACCGCGAGCAACATTCAAAGACCTCGATTTGATGATAGTGTCCTTTATCTGGTGGACGGGACGCAGGAGGGTAGACCTGGCCAAGTTGCAGCGCTCCTCAGCTGAGGGAGGACTAGCGGTCCCCGACGTTGAATGATATTACATAGCAGCCCAGCTGAACTGGCTGAACCAATGTTTAGCAGCCGAACGAAATCCAGACAGGAAGCAGTACCCAGCCACACCAGACGCCCCAACCCTCGCAAAGACACTACTGCGGGTGTGCAGGAACACGACGGAAATTAGGGTAGTGGTGCGCTGCTGGGCCAGATATTTGGGATGAGTGGGCGCCAGGACCCCTTACTCTCCAGACATACCCATAACAATGCTACGCTGCCTACCACAGGGAGAGCACTGGACCGGGCTAGAGGACTGGGAAGAGGCAGGCCTAAAAGCGATAGGGTACCTATATCGATCCTCCGTAATGATACCTTTTGAAGAATTGCAAGAGGTATATGATTTGCCGGGTGCAGATTCCGAGGCATAGAGTGCTTGCTAGAAGGGTTACGAAGCACTGGGGCACGGGCAGTGCAGAGCCTCGGTGCATGCAGGCTGCAGATTTGTCGAATTGTCAGCAGGAACGGTCAAAACAGTCTCCTGTCTTTACAAGGCAATCAAGCAAGACACGCAAAGACCGCTGGAGCGCCTGCGATTGCAATGGGAGGAGGACCTGGAGAAAGAGATCCCTTAGAAAGACTGACAAGATACTGTAACGAACCCCGAAGGCGTCTAGGAATGCGCAGTTCCAATGAATAAACTTTTACATACTCCAGAGCATATCTCACCCCATCCCCCATTAGGCTTGTGGTGGAGTCCGCAGCATGCACGAGATGCAGAGAGAGGGAAGCCCACATAATGCACATGGATTGTCCCACACTGCAAGTGTTCTAGGAGGAGATAAGACACAAAATATGCGACCTCCTGGACAAGGAGCTACCACAAACCCCAGACCATTACTTGTTAGGATGGTTCCTGCACACAACAAAGACGACAGGAAAATTCCAGGACTTGGCTAAGGGGGATATAGCTAGGACTGGAAAACGCCAGGGTGATCACAAATAGGCACATGGAAAAAGAATTTGGAAAGCTGGGCTGGGGCGGAAGGTAGACTCTTACTCAGAGAAGCCAGATGGGGAATAGGTAAAATAGACCGGGCGAAGGTATGAGAATGCATTGTAGGCGAATTAGCAGCTGACAGTCAGGGATCCAGCAGGGCAGCCGTCTGAAACTGAACTCAGACAAGACGGAAGTCCTCATCCTCGGACCATCTCCCTCCGCGTGGGACGACTCCTGGTGCCCCCCTGCCCTGGGCAGCGCACCCAAACCAACGGAGCACGCACGCAACCTGGGCTTCATCCAGGACTCCTCCCTCACGATGACCAAGCAAGTGAACGCAGTCTCATCATCCTGTTTCAACACCCTGCGCATGCTCCGAAAGATCTTCCGATGGATCCCCACAGAAACCAGGAAGACGGTCACCCAGGCCCTCGTCACCAGCCGTCTGGACTACAGAAATACCCTCTACGCTGGAACCACAGCCAAACTCCAGAAAAGACTCCAGCGCATTCAGAACCCTCAGCACGACTCATCCTGGACATCCCTCGCCGCAGCCACATCTCTGCCCACCTGAAAGACCTGCACTGGCTCCCCGTCAACAAGAGGATCACGTTCAGACTCCTCAACCACGCACAAAAGGCTCTCCACGACACGGGTCCGAAGTACCTCAACAGACGCTTCACATTCTACACACCCACCCGCCAGCTCCGATCCGCCAGCCTCGCCCTCGCCTCCGTCCCACGAATTCGGAAATCCACCGTCGGAGGAAGATCCTTCTCCTACCTGGCAGCCCAAGACTTGGAACTCCCTCCCCACTCACCTACGGCTGACCCTGGATCACCTCTCCTTCAGGAAACAACTCAAGACCTGGCTGTTCGAGCAATAGCGACTCCCCCCTGCCCCCCCACAGCCCTGTGAGACCCTTACGGGTGAGTAGTGCGCTATACAAATTCTTGTGATTGATTGATCAATTGATTGACTCCCCACAAACGGCAGTACAGGACCAGGAGATTAGAGGAGGCCAACAGGCGGGTCAGAATTAATCGGCACCTCAGCGCCCCGAAACAAGGTGCAACATATAAAAACCCATTGCACTCTTACTTTTACTCAATAGCAACTCAAAGGGGGTGGGGCCTTTCTAACTACACCACAGAGCAACTATATTCAATGTATGCATAATGCATAACATGAATGTGATTCTTGTAAGCTGAAGATGTTTTGAAATCCCCCAAAAATTTGGTTGGATTTTTTAATTTATTTTTTAGGGTGAAAACCATGAGGGATCTACACAAATGACCTCTTTATGAACTAAGAATTTTGTCTACTTGTCAGAAAATCTATAGCTTTACGGGATAGCCCCTGGTTTGTACCCCCGTTTCCACCACCAACTGAAAGTAGGTTGAAAGAACAAAATTTGGAAAACAAATCCTACCTCTTTGAAAAATGATAAAACTGTGATAAAAAATACTTTTTGGATTAAGCTCTGCATGTTCCTGAAAGCCGGAAAAATTGTTACTTTACCACGGCAAACCTTTAATTGAAGCCATTGTTAGAAAGAAAAAAAAATACTTTAAGGAGCAATTTTCTGCTATTTTTCCCTAAAAACAACCATAAATGTGGGTACATTTCCCGTATTTTCATATTCCCCTCCAGGGGAATACACAAACCCTTGTACGTTTTGACATTCCCAGGATGATGGGAAAAATGTACGCAAATTTGGGGTGGATACCTTATGTGGGGAAAAAAAAGGTTATAGAGGCCTACGCGCAAACTACCCCCAAATAGTTCAGAAAGAGCTTAGCAGCCAAGGGGTTAAGTTGGCAAATGTTTACAGTGCATAACAAATGTATATATTTAGTTTGTATGGTGTAAGTTGTCATAATCATTCATAGTAGTTAATGTAGTGCTCATCTAGATGCACACAGGTGTGCAAGTATTTAGATCATCTACAGGCGGGTGATGTTCACAAGAGCTTTTTCAGTGGTGTTGTCAAAGTCAAATGGTACTTACAATTACTAGAATATGCCTAAATGTCACTGATTGATAGTCACTCAAAGGGGTGTCTACAAGCACTGGCATTGCTTTTTGCAGTGAGGCAAGTATCTGCCACCTCTTGAAAATGAAAGTGTGTCTAGAAAGACTGTTAAAAGCCACATTATTCTACAGTACAATTTGAAATGAATTTCTTTCTACAGGTTTACAACCACAGACCGCTTGTCCTTCTCCTTCCCTTCTACATTCTGCATGCCTTCTGAATAGACAAACTACTCTAGATTGCATGACTATCTTAATCTATCTTTCTCTGAAACCATATCCTTGCAACTTAACAATATCTATTTATTCCATTAACCGGTTAATTCTCACACAACCCCCTCTAATGATGAACCCGTCAGTAACGTACAAGTAACCAGAGTAAATGCAGTTTATTTGAGAGCACAAGACTATTCCAATTACCTGGGCACTATCTTTGGGATCCCGGGTAGTGTGCTACTCAACACAAAGTGCTTCAACCCCTCGTCAGGAGTAATAATGCAATTTCAATACAATACAATTAAAATTTCTAAACACTATTTAGAAGACTTAAGAATGTACGGCTATGGAGACAAGGTTCTTTTGTTCTAGAACAGTTTTGCTCAAGTGGGAATTCTGGTATTAGAGTGCGGTTCTCCTGAGCAGCTGCACAATAACTAATAGAATTTTGCTTCAGAGTTGTGTACATACCGCTCACACTTCATTGGTGGTGGCCATACTAGCAGTGTAAAAAACATCAATAGGCCAATAACACACTGCTATGCCACATATGTGTCATCAGCCACAGACACTCCACTGCCTGGACACCAATCTAATCATGGGTGGCCAAAGCCTACATCTTTTAGAGCCTTTAAGAGCAAAACAAAGCTGACAGTAGCAAAGCATAAATTGGCTCACCAGAAGCATTTCCACCACCCTCTCTACCAAAAAAATCTCTCAGTTTCAACATAGATCTTTCCCTTGCTTTCAAATGCTATGTAAATATGAAATTTCAGACAACAGAAACGTTGCCTACACAGAACAAAACCATCCTCCCAACGAACACCCTGTGCCTCAAACAGCAAGCAACCCTCCTCTACTCATCTGCCTGGGGACAGCTATAATTACAGACTGTCCTAACTCTATCTTCACCCTTTGAAGTCTGTGATGCTTGAATCTGCCTGTCTGATCTCAAACCATGCAAGAACCATCACATCACCCACACTCTCCAAGGTCATGCTGCAAGGTCAGATCACCCTGCACCACCTACAAGACTAATCTAACCAACAAATCAGCCTACCAGGCTGAAAATGGTTGCTATCAGGCAGCATCGGGCTGACATCACGGCAAGAGAGCGAACAAGCTTTTGAAAGAGAATACAGATCACGGTAAGAGACAGGGTAGACTATGAATTCAGAAGACACAAGTAGCAGACGAATTGGCTGTAATGCTGGCTAGAAGTGGTGGAAAACCAGGCAATGGAATTCAAACTCAACAACTACACCATTAATTCCTTTGTGTATTCACTTCTGAGTTAGGTCAATCATTTCCACGGCAACCTAGCTGGTGTGAATATTTAAGCAGGAGATCCGCATGCAGAAGCTGCTTGGTAACTTTCCACTGTATTGTGCGGCTTCCTGATTAAGATAGTTATGCACAATATTCGGATTTCCTCCCTTTCTTGTTTTTTCCCTTTTCTGGCTTCCTCATGTTAGCAGAGTTGCACAGCATTTTTGTTATTATGCTTGGTTCTCTTTATTATTTCTTCTCCTGGCTGGAAACACTGGCTCTCATGACATTATGAATTTCACTAATCTATCCTGGTCAGTACAAGGCTCAATACAGTGCAATCTGTAAATGGTTGATTTGGGGACTTTCCTGTAGTGTTTTTACCTGCCAATTGTAGGTTTGTGTAAGTGTATGTGTAACCATGATCCACATCCTGGCTGAGCCTGCTGACCTCTGTGCAAATCCAAAGAAACAGACATTTCTGAACGATGTACATGCATCCTACCCATCAAAAAAGAGAGGGTACAAGAGAAGTGAGATTATCGATAGAATCATAGCCCTTCACTCAAGACTGACAGTTGTCAGTCTACTCATTAGGGTTAAAGATCCTGCGGAGACTACTTTGCAGGTTCATTCAAAAGCCATAACATAGATTCAAGAATTTCTTGACACTGTAAGCCAGGAAAGGGCCTACCTTTTGAAATATCTGAATCATTTAATACCTATAGAATTCGCCAACGCTTCCTCTAATACCACTAGACCAACCTCCATCACCTGGTTTTCCTCTCTGACTAACTGAACGAACTAAGGGGGAAACAACCCACCCTTACCTGAAACCCTCCCTGTAGCAGTACCAGGCAAATATTCCATCCACCCATTATATTTCCTCTCTTCCTTTTATTTAATTCTATTTTACTAAAGATATCTTAATCTAGACAATGCCTCATGTATTCAATTAGAGTCCCTGGATATCAGAATATTCTTATTTTTGGGCCACATTTAAAGCAATCTTCAGCAAGAGCCAAAACACGTTGCAGACACAATCTTGACTGCTTCTGTTACATCAGGGTCAAAGTTAATTTACTTCGTGAACTGGTAATTTCCAAACATTAGTTGCAGAAGTGGCATGGATTTATGAATCCACGAAGCTGCATTCATGGGTACTGCGAGGTATTAAAGGGTGCCTTAGCTTTGGGAGTTAATCAACCTACCATTGTAATCGCTCTCACCCTCAATGATCTTACCTTACAGACTGAAGTCCAGCAAAAGGCACAGAGTTTAAAATGTAGGGGGTGCATTTGTAGAGTTTATTACACTCCCACTCGGAGACTGAATCGTCTTCATCAGGTGCAGAGACAATGCAAGTGAGAGTAGCAAACCAACCTTTATCCGAAGAAAAGAAGGAATAACTGCAGTAGGCTGTTTTTGCCTTTATTGAAACCAATCTTGTCAATTATATGGCAATGGTCAAAGAATGAAGGAAACCTAAAGCTGTACATAGCTGACAACCCTCAAACAATTCAATCTACTAAATCCACATATGCCATGTGTAGCACACATTTAGATCTACAAGCAAAAATGATGTTGCCAGAAGGTGCTGTGAGAATAAGAGCTTTAGTGATCTTAGGTTGTATAGAAACAACCTAGATGTCATTAGCATTTCATATTTCATTACAGGAGTTGGCTGCAGTCCCAGTAGAAGAAGAAAGTTGACACCTTGACAGCATACAGGGATAAGAATAAAAATAGCAAAATTCCGGGGGCGTGGCCAACAGCCGGACAAGATGGCTGTGTAGCGAGAAGGCTCCGTTGACTACGCGACCCTTTCAATGATCCGATCATTAATCCGGCACACATATAGGCTCTGAGGGCTGTGCTTGCAGCCCAGGAGCAGGCAGCATCTTATCGGTAAAACTCCGGTAAAAAAAAACTCGGCTGTGAACCGGCGAGACCTGAAGCGGCCATCCTAAGGCCTCCACCGTGCTAAAACACCGGCCCACGGTACTGCGGGTGCCCAGGCGGAAGTGTGAGTGGGGCGGGTGCGGCGGACAGGAAGCCCGCCCTGCCGTCCGAGTGCCCGGAGGGTTGTGAAAGCTCAGCTCGCCGTACAAAGCTAAGAGTGTCCAGCTTCGGAGCGGGCCCCCTGGGCGACGCATCGGACCCGGCTGAGTAACAAGAAATTGTCCGGGATGCAAATTAACAGGCGGCGCTGACGGAGGTAAAACGGTGCCTCGCAGGACACTACCCATACCACGAACTTGCGCCAGCACTCGAGTGGAGGGGGGGTGGATCGCGAAACACCCCATCCCACCCATTTATTCCACCTCGGGGGCCCGGCAGGGTGCAAGAGAGAGCGGGGCCATCAGTGGCATCCACAGGAGACAAGCACGCCGAGATAGTGTCGTTACAGTGGCACAGGTGCAGTTAAAACCGGGCACATGAGAGGTGAGGCCGCACACCAATGGAGGCGGGAGATATTGACTAAGAGGGAGAGCAACGGCGAGACAGCGCTGACCGGACCCGGCATCTATTGAAGACCCCATATCGTGCACTATACCCCCGTTTCACGGCAGAGCCCGAGGAACTGCAGACTAGTTGCGCGTTCGGCGAGGACCCTCGCTGACTGTAGGAGTAGGCATCGCAGTGGGTACGGACCTGAACTTCTGGAGATAGTGGGTACCCCTCCCACAGTATCAGATAAGGGAATCATCTCGCAGGGCCCCACAACCGGACTATTACAAGGTCGCAGGCCACACGACGCATCCAGCAGGGCCCTGAGAATAACCCCTCCTCACTGATTGGCTTGCAACAAATTCACTGCAACATAAGAGGAGACATCATGGCGGGCAGGGGGGCGAAAACGCAATCAGCACAGGTGAGGCTGGATAAATACGCCCATGAGAAGAGCAACCCATCAATGGCAGAGGGTCGGATGCCTACGGGGAAAACACCAGAGGGAGATGAACCCAGGAAAGTTACACTTGAAGACGTAATGAAAGCTCTAACGCAGGTACAGAACTCTACAGATGTCACCCTGCTGAGAGCAGACTTTCATAAAATGACGGAGCGCATTAAGGAGGTCGAGATAGTCACAAAATCACTTGTGGAGGACGTCTCAGAATTGCAAATGGCAATGGCACGCATGGAAACTGAAAATAGATTGCTTAAAGAGAAGCTGGACGACCAAGAAGGGCGCTCCAGAAGAAATAATGTCAGAATTCTAGGAATTCCGGAAACTGAAGGGTCGCCAGCGATGGATTTGTAAGTGGAGGACTTGATCAAAACCAGATTACAGCCTAAAGGACTGTCTCACTCGGTGGAAAGAGCGCACAGAGTCCTCGGCGGGAAGCCAAAACCGGGCGCGGCACCGAGACCGGTACTGGCCAGGCTCTTTAACTTTAGAGACAGGGACGCGATCCTCTAAGCGGCCAGAATCTCCCCACCGATCCAGGTGCACAACTCTACGATAGCCTTCTTCCCGGACTACACAGCTGAAGTATCACGCGACAGAAGTGTTTCATGGAAGTCAAGAAAGCACTGCGAGCGAGGGAACTGCCGTATTCCATGTTATTTCCGGCGAGATTGAGAGTGGTGGCGGACAACAAGACATGGTTTTTTGACACACCGGTAGCAGCACATGACTGGATGGAAGGTTGGAGACAGACTGGAGCACCTCGCCGCGCAAACAGGAATCATCGGAACCAACAGCAAGAAGACCACACAGGTTCCCAAGCGTCAAGACATGAAACACCGGACTGCTCGCCGGGAGCGAGATCGATGGACAAGGAACGCTAACTGGGATCGTGGAAACAAAGCTACTACAGAAATGCCGGTTGGTACAGAGAATGGAGATCGAGCTGGCATCGGACACTGGCTTTGGGCAGGCTGAGGAGGGCAAGTGGGGAAGCAGCCTCTACGGGACCTTTACCCCAGCAAGCAAGTACAATGAGTTTCAAAGGGGTTGAGCACTCTGCTAAGTTGGGGGGGGCGGGCGGTTGAAGGCCCGTTAAGCAGGGAGGCAGGGAGGTGGGGGGGTAGGGGGATACTGGTTTTAGTTCTGTTGACTTTTTACATTAAGGCGAGACACGATGGAAAAGACACACTGGCAGCATTACCAAGGGCGGGACATAAGCTACTACTCTCGAGACAACCTCACAACCATGACCGTTTCTTACATGGCACACGATCCACACCCTGACACTCTTGGAGGAGAGACACGGGAGACACCAGTAGCACCCCTGCAGATTTTGACATGGAACGTGCGAGGTTTAGGCGACAAAATTAAGAGGGGACTAGTGATGCAGGCCATAAAGCGACTCGGCCCGGCTTTGGTCCTCTTGCAGGAGACGCACCTTGTAGGTAGCGCGAATCAGGCACTGGATAGACAAGGTTACAAAATGGCAGTGCACTCTGAATTCACATCGGGCTCAAGGGGGACAGGCATACTAATACGAAAGACATTCCCCTTCATAGTCATGCACACCTGCGCAGATGACCAGGGTCGCTTTGCGGCCGTTCAGGGGTAGTGGGAGGGCAGACCGCTGAATATAGTGTCCGTTTACATACCTCCTGCGCTTCACTCAACCGCTCTGCCTGCACTGGGGAAATTCCTCTTAGATCTACCAGAGGGGGACCTTATCATAGGTGGTGATTTCAACACAACAGTAAACGAATCAGTAGACAGGCTCCCTGTCCGGCCCGGTGCACCTGGGACTTCCAGGTTCAGCGGGTTCCTAGAAGCACTGGGGCTGACGGACATATGGAGGCGTGTACACCCCACCTTGCAACAATACACTTATTATTCTGCGACGCATAATAGTCTATCACGAATCGACTATTTCCTGACGCCCAGTAATGGAGCGCTAACCATTGATAATATAAGTATTCAACCAAGGGGAATATCAGATCACTCCCCAATGACCCTAACTCTATCCTGCCAGGAGAAGTCTCGAAAGAGAATATATCCAATATACCCGGGATATCTCAAGATCCCGGCAATTCGGAAGGAACTGCAGAAAGCGACTCAGCATTACTTCACCGAGAACACGACGTCAGTGGCATCTCCCTCGATCCTTTGGGAGGCATACAAGACAGTCCTACGGGGGCAAGCCATAACATCCATTGCGGGACACAAACGATCGCAGCGCCAGGAGCTGACAGAGTTAGAACTAGCACTACACACAGCAAATACAGCACACATGGCGGACCCTACGCCAGAATCCCTGCATGCACTGCAGCTATGTTAACAGCGGCATGGGGACCATCTGAAACGATGGACCATTGACAACCTTACAGCAACTACACACAGAATATACGACGTAGGGGACAAGGCGGGGAAAATGAGCCTGGTTAGATAAGTAAGGGAGGGACACCAAAGGCATAATACAAATAAGCGCATCAGATGGAACACTTCGAACGCGCCCAGGGGATATAGTTAGCATACTAGCAGAATAATTTCAAAAAGTGTACACCCCGAACAGAGCGGTGACGAAAGAGGAAGCAACAGACTCCCTCAGCCACATCCCGACTCTAACACTTACGCAGGAGGCGGCAGAAGAACTGGAAGCCGCCCTCACGACTGATGAAATACAAATGGCCATCAATGCAGTGCAGTCCGGGAAGGCGCTGGGCCCCAACGGGATTCCCATTGAATGGTACAAGCTAATGTCTGAGACACTGAGCGCGCCGCTGTTAGATATGTATACGGAGAGTTTGGAACTTACTGAGCTCCGCTAGATCAACGAACTGCTACAATCGTGGCAATTCCGAAACCCGGAAAATCGCCCACAGACTGCACCTCCTACCGCCCAATATCTCTCCTAAATGCAGAAGCGAAAATTCTGGCGAAACTACTAGCTAATAGATTAATGTCCCACCTCCCACAATTGATTCACCCGGATCAATCGGGCTTTATGCCAAACAGAAACACCGCCCTGAACCTTCGCCGAGTTCATGGGGCGTTGGCACGAGCATTGCAACTGTCAGCATCGGCGGTGATCCTGTCCTTAGACGCTAAAATGGCGTTCGACATGGTCGAATGGCAATATCTATTTGCGGTACTTTCACATATGGGATTCGGCCCTAAATTTATATCCTGGATACAACTCTTATACACGAACCCGATTGCACATGTAACGGCAAATGGCCACATCTCGCCCACGATACAACTTGCAAGGGGGACCCGTCAAGGGTGTTCCCTGTCCCCCTTATTGTTTGCCCTGGTACTGGAACCACTGGCAACTTTGATTAGAACTACCCCGTTACTGACAGGAATCAGCTGGGAGGAAGGATGGGAAGATCGGGTCTCCCTCTACACGGACGACATGCTGGTCTATCTGATGGAACCAGAGCGTGGTATACCGGAGCTCCTTGTACTGTGTGATGCTCATGGGGCGGTGTCGGGCTAAACGATAAATTGGACAAAATCAGTGATTTATGTACTGCAAGGGCCGGAACCAATCCTACCCGCTGGCTGCCAGCTAGAGGTAGCAGAGGGCTCCTTTAAATATCTCAGAATACATGTCACCAAGAGCTTGTCCGAATTCTACGACAAGAGTTTGAAGCCGCCAATGGACCGTCTGCGGCGAGATGTGTAACATTGGGCAAATCTGCCCTTGACACTGCTGGGGAGAGCAGCACTATATAAAATGATGGCATTGCCGCGCTTCCTTTACGCGCTTGAGAACACCCCGTAACCGGTGTCGCCGCAATACTTTCAACAATTGACAGCCATGGTCTCTAGCCTACTATGGGGGAACCGCCCGGCACGTTTAGCACATGTAAAGCTGAATAGAAGCTGGTATGAGGGAGGGGTCGCGCTGCCGAACTTGCAGATGTATTATTGGGCAACATGTTATGATGTGTGTATGGTGTGTGGCTCGAGGTGTTCTCGTGGATGCCTGTGTGCGTTCCATGTTCCTTTAGAGTGTTAGGCTGACGGCACTCGAACAGTGTCAGTTGCACTGGACTGTCGAGGTGGTCGGATGCCAGGCTGTGTTCTTCATCGCTTAAAGAATAAACCTACCTTATTCTGCACTGGTGTCTTCGTTTCCCTGCACGATTCCACACAACAATTTTGGCGACGATGCTTGGGGCGAATTAAACTGCAGTTCCTGCTGCCTTTCCTTACACAGCCTGGTAATCTGTGACATCCCTCTGTGTTTCTTCGGAGCCTGTGGGGCTGGCTCGTTCTCCGGATCTCGGTGACTCTAGGAGGTACTATCTTGAATAATTCAGCTTTTACGCTGATTTTCCCGTCTGCCTCATCCCGAGAGTGACCAACGGCTGCCTGTCACGTCATTGCTGACCTCACTGGAACACACGCTCACGGTGCAACGCAGCGCCTCTCGCAGCCATTTTGGTTTCATCCAAACGTTGCCTGGCGTGCATGACGCATTACATCACCGGCGTGCCTCCATTTTGTTTCCTGGCAACCATCAGCTGTCACACGGATTCAAGTTTAATTCGTTTGCCCTAGAGGTCTTGGTTTTGTACACCGTTTCCTGATTAAGGTACTGTATCGCTGCAGCGTTAAGCGCTTCTAAGGATTTCCTTTTCATTTGACTGGCCTGTTTCTCATTTGCTTTGTTCCTCGGTGAACTTGTGACTCACACATCGGCCATTCAGTACTTTACTCTTCAGATTCCTGCGAAGGTCGTTTTCCAACTACTGACCTCATATTCCTTCACGGTGATTTGCACACCTTTTTCTCAGTTTGTGCAAATTTCTTTTTGCTTATTAATATGAGTATTACTTACTTTGCATTTACCTTGCCTTTACATTGTCTGCTGTGATTCAGTGAGTGTATACATTCTGAAAAAATTTTCACACAAGCTAATTTATTTGTTTATTTGTTGTGAAAGATGAATGCTAATGTTGTCACTCCTCCTATGTTTTTATCCCTTCCGGGTACTCCTGCTATTGAATGGGAAGATTGGGTCGAGATGCTAGAAAATTATATTGTTGCACTAGATGGGAAAAATTTCCACCCTGAAAGAAAAAAAGCTTTATTACTTAGCACACTGGGAAATGAAGGCCAACGCATTTTTAAGTACTTACCTGTAGCCATGGGTCCAAATGGACAACCCATGGATGATGTTTTTAAAGAGGCCCTTACAAGGCTCGAGACCAGATTTGCCAAGGAAGTGAATCTAGTTATGGCTAGATATAGATTTTACACTCAACCACAAGCCGAACATGAAACCATTGATGAGTTTGTTTCTAGGCTGCGCGAGTTATCTATTAAGTGTCGTTTTGGGGTTATGAATGACGAACTTATTCGTGACCAACTTATTGTCCAATGTCGCCATAGAAAGATCCAGGAGAGACTCTGGGCGGCTAAAGACCCTTCGCTGAAAGATGCCATTGACATGGCTAAAGTCATAGAAGAGTCTCAAAAATGCATTAAAGAACTTGAGCGGCGTGATAAGAGTTCGTCAAGTTCCTCTTCACAAATTGGTAATGTTGATTTCTCTCCCTCTGAAGATAACTCTGATGTAAGTGTGGTTTCAAAAAGGTTACACAAAACCAATTCATTCACAAATTTTCCATCCAAACTTAAAGGCAAAGAATGTTGGCGCTGTGGCAGTCAGTTTCATTTGGGCGATTTTAAAAAATGTTATGCAATTGAACAAACTTGTAGGAAATGTAACAAGAAGGGACATTATTCTAGGATGTGCAAACAAAATGATAATGATGACAAGAATAAGTCCAAAGTCAATGTGTTACATTCTCCTGGCAATTTTCAACCTTCTAACAGAGTTTTGGTGGTGCAACATAATAACCATGTTTGTGTTCTCAGCGATCTTGATGCTCGAAGGATTACTCGACCATCTGTAGAATTCACTGTCTGCGGACAGAAAGTGTTTTTGATGGTGGATTCGGGTTCTCTTTTTACCATTATTCCTGAGTCTTTATTTGTCAGACTTTGGAAAAGTGTTCCTCTGTCCGAAAAGGACATCAGTCCAGTGGGCTACCAGGGTCAGGTCATCGACATTCTGGGTTACATGTTGGGACTCATCACCTTTGGTACCAGGAGTGTAGAAGGTAAAATCTACATTGCCAAAGATGGTCCACCAATCCTTGGTTGGATGCACCAGTTTGACCTACACATTGTGAACAATCCAAGGGCTCCCAATTGTATCATGGTTGTGGACGATGAATTTTCAATTGACGATGTTTTGAATAACGCATCTGACGTATTTGCAGATAAATTGGGTTCTGTCAAGAATTATGTCCATAAAATTGTCTTGAAACCCGATGCCACTCCAGTGCAGCATAAACTTAGGAAAGTTCCTTTGTCAGTAAGGGAAGGTTTGAAAGATTTGCTTCGTGATTTACTTGATAACAAAGTGATAGAACCGGTTGAAGTCTCTCCTTGGATTTCCCCAGTGGTTTTGACACTCAAATCGGACGGCCGTCTTAGGTTCTGCATAGATTTGAGATCACTCAACAGAGATATTATTGTAGACACCTTCCCTCTACCTAATATTAGTGAGCTTTTGCAGCTGGTGGGTGGTGGAAAGTTTTTTTCCAAAATTGACCTCAGGAGCGCTTACCACCAGATCATGCTACATCCCGATTCTAGGCCCCTTACTGCATTTATTACAACGGAGGGCACCTTTCAGTTTACTCGCCTGCCGTTTGGCTTAGCCTCGGCTGCGAGTGTCTTCCAACGAATGATGTCCAACATGTTTGAAGGTTTAGTGGGGGTAGTATATTTTCAGGACGATATTTTGGTCTCAGGACAGTCTGTTAGGGAACACAATACCATCTTATGTCAAGTGTTGTCCAGGTTGGGGAATACTGGTTTGACTGTTAACAAAAGCAAATGCACCTTCTTGGTTGAGGAGATTGAATATTTGGGGTTTACCATTTCCAGTGGGGGTATTTCTCCAAAGAAAAACGTATTGTTAGCTATTGAGAATGCTCCACCACCTTCAGATAAGGATCAACTTAGGTCCTTCCTAGGACTTGTTGAATTTTATTCAAAACTCGTTCCGAGGTTTGCTGACATTTCTGAACCGTTAAGAGTTTTGTTGCGAAAGGGTGCCAAATTCACCTGGGAACAGCAACAATCTGATTCCTTTGGTCACATTAAAAATGAGATTTGTAATGCAGGGATTCTTTCTCCTTTTAATCCCTCTTGTAAGTCGTTCTTAACTGTGGATGCCAGCCTTATTGGCTTGGGGGTGGTTTTTTCTCAAATACAGGCTGGCACAGAAAAGACTATCGCATTTGCTTCTAGGACATTAACTGTATCGGAGAGAAATTACTCGGTGATTGAGCGTGAGGCTCTTGCCGCGGCATGGGGTGTGGAACATTTCAGGGTATATTTGTGGGGTGTGAGATTTGTCATACGCACTGACCATAAACCTCTTGTGAAAAATTTGTCAGCTGGAGGTGCGGGGAAAGGTTCTGCGCGTTTAGCCAGATTCGCTGCCAGGTTACAGGAGTTTCTTTATGAAGTGGTCTTTATTCAGGGGTGGCGCAACGTCCAGGCGGATTGCCTGTCTCGGTTGCCTCTTGATTGGCAGTGTGTTGATGGAAATTTGTTGCAGAACTTACACAATGAGGAAGCTGTTGCTTCGGTGGGTGATGTTTGTGGGGGTTCACTGGGTGTTTTCTCTAAAGCCCAGTGGGTGTCAGAAATGGAGAAAGATTCGATTTTGCAACGTCTCATTGTCTTAATAAAGAATGGGGCTTCACGTGAGAGTTCAGTTCCAGTTTCTATCAGGCCTTTTTGGAAAATTTTGGATGAGTTATCTGTCTCCTCCTCTAATGTCATCATGAGGGGTGATCGGTTTGTGCCTCCTTCGGGTCTCAGATTTCACATCTTCAATCTTGCGCATGAGGGCCATTTGGGTCAAGGTTTGACCTCTAGAAGGATCAAACAAGAGTTTTGGTGGCCAGGATTGGATGAGCAGATTAAAGGTTGGGTTCAAGATTGTAGTGCCTGTAAGGACAGTGAAAAAAGGCTGAAGGTCGGTTGCCAAAGTGTTATGGGTCATATTGTTGATCCTGGCAAACCATGGTGCAATATTTGTCTGGATTTTATAGGTCCTTTTTCTGACTTGTCGGAAGATATGCGTTTTGCCATGGTGGTTGTGGACGTTCATTCCAGGTGGTTATGTGTGGAATTTATGCGCGACATCACTACTAGGTCCACAATTCTTGTTCTTGAAGATCTCTTTATGCAAGAAGGTGTTCCCCAATTAGTTGTGACGGATAATGGCACTCAATTGACCTCCAATGAGATGGAGTGTTTCTTTGACAAATGGGGTGTTAAACATTCTTGCACGTCATTGTATAATCCCATGGGGAATGGTATAGTGGAAAGGACCAATAGAATGGTTAAAGGCACCATTCAATTGGCTTTAGCTAATGATTTGTCTCCTAAGAAAATTGTTCTTGATATGGTATGGGCGTATCGCACCACTGTTCATGGTGTCACAGATAAATCTCCCTTTCAGGTCATGAGAGGACGTATTCCTGGCTCTCGGCTGGTTCCGGGTTGGCTTAAGATTTGGATTGCATCTGATGGTAAAAGTTCTCCTGTTGTCTTAGGAGATAAAATTGAAGTTGGAGATTGGGTAAAGGTTAAGTCTGGTAGGGTTAGAGCCGGTTTAACCAAGTACAGAGGTCCGTTTCGCGTGATAAACGTTGGAAAGTTTTTTGTTGTCTTGGAGGGTGGTGACAGATGGAACTTAAGGAGAGTAGCTTTGTATCAAAAAGGTGGTTCTGTCAAACGGGTGGTTGAGGATGATGGTTGTTCTGGAGCTTTGTTGGAGGCTGGTTGTTTTTCAGATCCTGCTTGTAGGCTTACCTCTGATGAGGGTTTGGGAGCTGGTGCAAGTTGTGGTGGTGGCAGTCTGGGTGTTCAACAAAATTCTGGGCCTAGTCTAGTTGTTCAGCAGGATGCTGAGCGCAGGGTACGTAAAACTCCTAAGTATCTCAATGATTATGTTGTTTATTAATTTCTTTAAGTTTATTTGTTTTTAGTAGGGAAGAAGATGTGTTATGATGTGTGTATGGTGTGTGGCTCGTGGTGTTCTCGTGGATGCCTGTGTGCGTTCCATGTTCCTTTAGAGTGTTAGGCTGACGGCACTCGAACAGTGTCAGTTGCACTGGACTGTCGAGGTGGTCGGATGCCAGGCTGTGTTCTTCATCGCTTAAAGAATAAACCTACCTTATTCTGCACTGGTGTCTTCGTTTCCCTGCACGATTCCACACAACACAACACAACTTAAGATCATAAACAACTGGATACATGTGCCCCAGGACGATCTAGCATACAGGGCCGATAGAGCACAGATGGGTACAAACAGTTTATTGGCGGCACTTTACCACAAAGGGTTGGCAACGAAACTTATAGGACCCACAAAACACACAATAGCAATATGGCACGCAGCACAGACAAAACTTAAATGGACAGGAGTAATCACTAAGTTATTTGATTATGGGACACCAAGGCACTGAGTCACTTACGGCGAAGCAAGGTCTTCACGCAGTGGGACAACATTGGCATATCGACAGTGGGAGACTTGTGGGAAGGGGGGACGGTGATTCAATTTCTTCAGCTCCAACAACAGTACGATCTGGGCCCAAACGAAACTTATAGATATGTACAAATTAAACATGCATTACTGGCAGCAATACCGGCAGACACTGAGGTCCCTGAAGCCTCCCCATTAGAAGACCGTCTGCTTACAGAATATATGCAGCTTAGCGCCACCTCACTCACATATCGCAAGCTGATCAACAACCTGCCAGACCCTACATGCAAACTAAGAAAGAGGTGGGTGGAGGAACTGGGTGACATGGATGATTCAGAGTGGAATGAGGCACTAACGTCCCCAAAAGAGGTGGGCATCTCGGCCAAATTCCGTAAAGTGCAGCTTAAGATGCTGCATCGGATATATTACATCAGGACCACACTACACAAACTACACCGGGCGCAGCATCCGTACCGTCTCCGAGGATGTGGGGAGGAGGGGACTTTCCTACACACCATTTGGGAATGCCCGAATATACTAGAATACTGGAGGCAGGTGATGCGTACTATCGCGCAAACATTGGAGGTCTCACTCCCACCTGAGCCCCGCAAATGTTTACTGAATGTATGGGGTCCCAACGATCTCTCACGCCATGGTCAAATCTGGGGCACGATAGGCATTATGGTTGCCAAGAGAAACATAGCGCAGCAATGGGGAGCGGCGGATTCGCCTACAATGACGCACTGGTGTAGAAGGAGTAGTTTCTGTCCTGTAACTCCAGTTCTGTAGTAGGGGTATCTATGTTATAGTCATAATCTAGTGAATAGTCCCGCCCATGTGCGTGGACCCCAGAGCAATCAAAAATAATCTCTTAGAGTGTCGAAAAATGCAGAAATGCACAGAATTTAAAGACAGATAATGCAGCCTAAAAAAGGCTACACTGTCCAGAACTTCAACTAGAAATTCCACCCAAAAAATCCACAAAACAGCAAAGTCTGTACAGATTTCCCTTGCTTAACAGCAAAAACCCTCTGGAATGATAGAGAGAAGGACCTGGACAGACAAGCCCCATAGGCACTTCCATTATGTGGCTCAGAACAGGATACTGTGCCTTTAAGAGAACTTTCCAGAACTTCACAGTATCCCAGAATGCACTGCAGGTCCCAATTACTTTCAGTTCTTTTTGAAGGCGTAACACGCCTGACCTGTAGCATTCCGTACATGAATATCTCTCTCCACCGGGGAGGAGGGCGGGCGCTTATGACTATAACAGAGATACCCCTACTACAGAACTGGAGTTACAGGACAGAAACTACTCCTTCTGTAGTAGGGGATCTCTGTGTATAGTCATAATCTAGTGAATAGAATGGCAAGCCCATCCCCACACCAAAGCGGCGGTGGAGAAACAAGAAATAACACCACTATTGTGCGAACAGATTTCGCAGCGAAGCCTGCCCAACCTGAGCGTCTGCCCTGGCATCAGTGTCAAGGCAGTAATGCTTAGCAAAGGTATGGACCGACTTCCAAGTGGCAGCCTTGCAGATTTCAGCAATAGGCACGTTATGAAGCAAAGCCGTCGTGGCAGCTTTGCCCCTGGTGGAATGAGCCTTAGGTTTGCCCCCTAAGGTCTTATTAGCTTTTAGGTAACACAATTGTATGCAGGACACAATCCACCTCGAGATGGACTGCTTAGAGGTAGCAAGACCTGTCCTGACCGATCCATAATTGACGAACAATTGGTCTGACCTACGAATATCTTTGGATTTATCCAGATAAAATTTCAGCACCCTCCTAACATCCAGGGAATGCAAAGACCTTTCCGCTGGAGACGAAGGATTCTGAAAGAACGTAGGTAAAGTTATAGTCTGGTTGATATGAAAATCAGAAATAACCTTGGGAAGAAACTTAGGGTGAGTACGCATAACAACCTTAGCAGCATGAAATACAGTATAAGGTTCTTGGCAACACAACGCCTGAATTTCACTCACCCTGCGGGCCGATGTAATGGCCACGAGGAACGCCGCCTTCCAGGAGAGGTGCTGCAATGAAGCCTTATGAATAGGTTCAAAGGGCTCCTTCATCAACCTGGACAGCACCACATTCAAGTCCCACGAAGGCGAAGGAAGCCTGACAGGAGGGAATACTTTCTTCAAGCCTTCCAGAAAATCTTTGATCACAGGGATCTGGAAGAAGGAAGTCTGAAGGGCATTTCCTGTAGGCAGTCAAAGCAGCCAGATGAACCTTAATGGAATGGACATTAAGGCCAGACTGCGCCAGATGTAGTAGATATGGAAGGATGACATCCTCCTTGCATGTCGTAGGGTCATAGTTCTTAGACTTGCACCAGATGCAAAACCTCTTCCACTTGTAAGCATCCGAAGTTCTAGTGGAAGGTCGCTTAGCCTCCTTCAGTATGTCCATACAATCCTCTGGGAGATTCAGATGGCCATATTGCACTTTTTCAGGAGCCATGCCGCCAAACTCAAAGACGAGAGGTTGGGGTGCAACATCCGCCCCCCGAACTTCGTGAGAAGGTCCGGCCTGCACGGCAGCTTCATGTGAGGAAGGAGAGACCGGTGAAGCAGGTCCGTGAACCACCACTGTCTGGGCCTTTCCGGGGCAATCAGGATCATCCGCGCCCTGGACTGGGACAGCTTGATGAGAACCGTCGGAATCAGGGGAATGGGTGGAAAAGCGTACAGAAAGCTGTTCGACCAGTTGATCCATAACGCGTTCCCCAGCGTCCCCGGCTGGTAGTACCTGGAGGCGAAGTCTCGGCATTTGCTGTTGTCGGCGGTGGCGAACAGATCTACGTCTGGAGTTCCCCACCTTGCGAAGACTTCTCCTAGTACTTCGTTGTTTAGGACCCATTCGTGGTTTTCCTGAATCAGTCTGCTCAGTTCGTCTGCCTGAACATTCTGCACACCTGGCAGATGGGTGGCCGTTATCGTCAGTCCTCAGGCCAGAAGCCAGTGCCAGATCGCCTGCGCCTCCTGCGACAGAGTGCGGGATCTCGAACCCCCCTGCTTGTTGAGGTAATACATCGTGGTCGTATTGTCCGTCTGTACAAGCAGAGAGTTGGTCTGGAAGGATGGGTGAAAAGCCTTCAGTGCCAAGTGAACAGCTCTGAGTTCCAGGAAATTGATGTGGTACGTGGACTCCGTCGGGGACCACGTCCGTTGAATCTGTAGGTCTCCGGAGTGCGCTCCCCATCCCTGGAGAGAAGCATCCGTCACGATAGTCTGTGTGGGAATGTCCTTGTGGAAGGGAACCCCTCTGAGGAGATTCTCCGCTGAACACCACCACTTCAGAGACTGAATAGCATGTAGAGACAGTCGTATTTTGTCGTCCCAAGATCCTCTCCTCTGGTCCCACTGATCCTCCAAGCACTCCTGCAGCGGTCTCATGTGCAGCCGCGCATGTGGCGTCAGGAAGATACAAGAGGCCATCGACCCCAGTAGAGAAGACACCGTCCTCACTGTCATAGATGGAGTGGACATGAGAGCCTGAGCCTTTCGAAGGAGTGATAATCGTCGTTCCTCCGAAGGAGACACGCTTGCTGACAGCGTATTGATGGAGGCTCCCAAGTACTGAATGCACTGGTCCGGAGTCGGGACAGACTTGGACATGTTGATGTGCAACCCCAGCTTGTTCAAAAGAACGCACGTCTTCTGGAAATGTGCTTGAGCTTCCGAGAAGGAGGAGGCCTTGATCAACCAATCGTCCAGGTACGGGTAGACAAACACCTTGTTCTTCCGTAGGTGTGCCGCTACCACTGCCATGCACTTCGAGAACGTCCTGGGCGCAGACTTCAGCCTGAACGGAAGTACAGTGTACTGATAGTGATTGGTGCCGACTTGAAATCGCAGGAACTTCCTGTGTTTGTGTGCAATGGGCGGGATGATTCAGAGTGGAAGGCCGATATCCTGTTAAGGAAAAGGGCGATAGAAGATGTACCTCTGTCTTAAAGAGGAAGAGTTCTGTACTCCCGGTTCTTTCTAGTCCGCAAGAAGGACAAGAACGAGTTCAGGCCCATTCTGGACTTGCGGCAGGCAAACAAGTGGATTCGCAGAGAAAAGTTTTGCATGCTGTCGTTGCATCAGATTTATCCTCAGCTGCAACAGGGGGACTGGCTTTGCGCCATAGACCTGCAGGATGCATACTTCCACATGGAGCTCGTGCAGCTGATACTGCGAGCTGACCGGAGGAATCGATGGAGGCGGGCTGGTGAACCGAAGACTGTATCCATTGCAAACAATATTCAGCACCCACTTGTCCTGAGTAATTTTTCTCCACTCTGCCAGAAAAAATTGAACGCTTCCCCCCACCGGAGCGGGTAACGGATGAAGGGGAAGTAACCGCTCAGGGTCGAGACCCGGCCGGGCCCTTGTTCGCGGTAGAGGACTGCTGTCCACCTCTACCCCTCTGACGTTTTTTGAAGGGTCTTCGGAACTGCTGCTGTTGTTGCTGCTGCTGCTGTCCAGAAGCCTGTCCTCTTCCTTTCCCCTGCGAGCCAAACCGCCGTTGGAACTGGCGGTAGGGCTTTTTGTCCTTGGATTTCTCCAGACCCACAGCCGTCAGGGTTTCAGCCTCGGCCTTCATCCGGGCCATTTCGTCGTTGGCATGTTTCCCGAAGAGTGTTTCACCGGAAAACGGCAGATTGGCCACCCGCTGTTGTGCCTCAGGCTTGAGTGACGTAAGCCTGAGCCAAGCATGGCAGCGCTGGTTGACCCCGTGACAGTAGCCATGTGCAGCCAACAGCGCTATGTCCGCAGCGGCACTGATGGCCTGGTTGGAAACCAGCATCCCTTCCGAGACAATTTCCATGAAGTCCTCCTTCCTGTCGCGCGGTACCAGGTCCGCGAACTGTTCCATGGAGTCCCATAGCGCACGGTTGTACCGCCCCAACAAAGCCGAATCGCTGGAGGCTTTCATAGTGGTGGAAGAAGTCCCACAGCCTTTCCTACCAGCCGAATCGATCCAGCGGCTCTCTTTATCCGGTGGCACTGTGGAGGACGGGGAGGTAGAATGCAGCTTCCTGGCCGCCGTCACTATCACCGAGTCGGGCACCGGGTCCACACGCAGGAAGGCCGGGTCCGAGTCAGGAGCACGGTACATTTTCAGGAGTCTTGAAGGAGCAGCCTTCACCATCGCCGGTGTAAGGAACAGCACTTCCGCCGGTTCGACCAGTCCTGGGACCAACGGCAGAAGAGGGAGAGACAGGTGCTTCTTGTGAAGCGTCTCGAATATCACGGACGTCGTAGGTGTAGGAGCCGTCACCGTGATACCCAACTTCGCAGCCCCCCTCAGGAGCACCTCCTGGAATGTGCCAATGTCGTCGACCGGGGACACCTTAGTCTCCGGGGACACCTTAGTCTCCGGAGAATCCGATATAGTAGGTGAATAGGAACGGGTCCTAGATGATGCTGTACGGGACCAGGACCTATGCCTCCTGTGGCGATGTCTAGATCTGGTGGAGGACCTGTGTCTGCTCCTCGACCTTTCTCTCCGTCTGGAGCGCGACCTTGACCTCCTAGGCCTGGGACGTTCTGCCAGTTTCCCCGGGGCGGACGTCTTGGGCTTGGGTGGTTCCTTAGACTTAGGAGTCTTCTTAGGAGGGGTCGGAAGCCTGGGCAACGAGACCGACTTCGGTGGAACCGGTGGCGGCTTGTCCGGCACAGAGGTCCTAGGTCCTGTCGGAAGTGGAGGCAGAGGAGGCAACGGAGGAGGAGGTGGAACAGCCTTCTTCGGGGTATACACCTCTGAGGACACCGATCCCGGCGACCCGCCATCCTTTCCGGACTGAGGGGAGCCCCCCACAGTCCTAGGCCGTTCAGCACGACCCCGCGACGCCGAAGAACGGCGACCATGCGTCGAACGTGGGTCTCTCGACGTCGAGCGCCCCTTCGGCGTCGACCGTCTTCTATGCTTCGGCGTCGAACGGCTTCCATGCCTCGACGTCGAGCCCGACCATCTCGACGACGATCCTTTATGTCTCGACGGCGATCTGTTGCGCCGCGACGGCGACCTCTTCGACCGCCTCGACGGCGACCTTGTCCGCCGGTGACCTCGACCGCCTCGACTTCTTCCTCGCCGGAGATCTCTTCTGCCTCGACGGCGACCTCTTCCGCTTCGACGGCGGCCTCGAGACGACGATGACCTGCTCGTCGACGGCGATCGGCGGTGTCGCCTCGACGGCGAGCGCCGACGCCGGGCCCGTCGACGCCGATCACTCGACGTCGAAGACGACGATGATGAAATCGTCAACGGGTTCGACGGCGGCCTGTGTAAGTCCCTCGACGTCGACGGACTACGTTTTCTCGACCCAGAGCCCTGGGGAGACCGGGAGCTGGCCGTGGACCTCCCTCTCAACGTCGTGGTCAGTGCTACCGACCCAGACGGAGACAGTGGACGTTTGCTGGACTTCCTGCCCCTGGGGAGCCCCCCAGAGGCCTCAGCATGGGCAGATGAAGCCCCTCCAGACCCACCTTGAGCCTTCAGCCTCCTTTCCTCGAGGCCCTGAAGTCTGATCTTCATTCTGTCCTTCAGGGTCCTGCCAGAGAAGCCTTGACAGATCTCACACTCCTCTGGAACATGGGAAGAAGGCAGGCAGAGGATACACACCTCATGAGGGTCTGACTTTGCCTTCTTCCTGGAGCACTCCGGGCATTTGTCAAATAATGCAGGCATATTTGACATCAAAAGAGTGCAAAAAAACCAAGAAGAAAAGCCTAAAAGTACTTAGAAAGTACTCAAATCGATTTTACAGTGAAAAAACACCAATATACCCTTGAAAAGGGAGAGCTCAATGCTCCAGGGTCCTGCTTGCAGGAGCCGGAAAAAAGAACTGAAAGTAATTGGGACCTGCAGTGCATTCTGGGATACTGTGAAGTTCTGGAAAGTTCTCTTAAAGGCACAGTATCCTGTTCTGAGCCACATAATGGCAGCCTATGAGGCTTGTCTGTCCAGGTCCTTCTCTCTATCATTCCAGAGGGTTTTTGCTGTTAAGCAAGGGAAATCTGTACAGACTTTGCTGTTTTGTGGATTTTTTGGTGGAATTTCTAGTTGAAGTACTGGACAGTGTAGCCTTTTTTAGGCTGCATGATCTGTCTTTAAATTCTCTCTTAAGTGTCTGTGCATTTCTGCATTTTTCGACACTCTAAGAGATTATTTTTTATTGCTCCGGGGTCCACGCACATGGGCAGGACTATTCACTAAATTATGACTATACACAGAGATCCCCTACTGCAGAAATATGGATGTGCTGATGCTGACAGAGAGAGCGGTGTATACGGTTAGGGCAAGTCCGCGTAGGTGGAATAAGATTTGGATGTCTTGGAATAAGTACAGGGGGGACCTGTGTGATCCATTGCCTGAAGACGACATTACTAGTTCAGACGACGAGGGGGAGGAGGATTGAGACAGAACACCTGGTAGATAGGAGTGGCAGTGACAGCAATTACACACAACTCAGGCGGAGGATCTGTTGTGCTGCCCTGGGGCAGCCAGTGTGCACAGAACTACGACAGAATGTAAAGTCGATTTTCAAAATGTTGAAAACTCCGTTACAACTGCCAAAGTTTATGTTTAGTTATCGTTAACAATAACTACTTACATTTTTTTTTACAGCATACTTCTAAAAGACAATGTAAAACATTAACTTATCCGTAGTAAGAAATGTCTAATCTGCATACGTATCCTCTATCACGCCGCCGGACCCGAGGTTGTTGGCTAAAGGGCTGTGTAAATTTGAACCTTACTAAGAGAAACTTCTGATCAACGCAGCCGGCCCTCGAGGTTGTTGGCTCAAAGCTGTGTTATAATGATAATGTACAATAAAGGTCTTACAAAAAAATATATATACAGCAAAATTTCAGGTGCTGTTATTCTGCATGGAAGACCTGATCCTTTAACATTAAAGAAAGATGACATTCTCAGATAGTATTTACAAGAGAAAGTGAGTGGAAAACTATTTTTAATACGCAGTATGGACACTGTGAATACTTACCTATACCCTTTGCATTATGTTATGCTCCTACAGTGTTTCAGCATTTTGTAAATTAGACTTTTCAAGATCTATTGGATATCTGTCTGCTAGTAGGGGGCATCTAGATTTTTTCCAACTCTACAACAACATTGAAAGCACTGTATGAGTAGTCTAATACAGCAGATTCCCTTTTTAGCTTCTCAGATTTTGGGAGAGGATATCAGTATAGATAGCACTAAAGTGAACGCTGTTCTTGATTGGCAGATATTCTCCACCATCAAAGAAAATCAGAGTTTCTTAGATTTGCAAGTTTTATAGCCACTTCACACAAGGCTTTTCATCTGTGGTAGCTCCAATTACTGTGCTTATCAAAAAACAGCAGCTGTTTCAATGGGGTGAATAACAAGTGTTTCAAACATTAAAGGTAGCATTTACACCACCAGCAATTCTTCTCCATTTTGATGTTCAGTTATCTTTATTATGCAAACATGTGACTTAGAGCTGTCCTTTCTAAATGATATCTGGAAACCGAAACCCCTCACCAAGTCACATTCTACTTTGGAACATCTTACCATCAAGGATGTGTGTACACATTGAGGGCCTTATCTCAAAGGGGCACTTCATGAACTCATTGTCTGAAGTGCAACAAGATCTTGTTATACATTACATCAATTTAGTGTGCCAAAGAATTACATGCTTGTTAGTGTCTGGTTTTCTCCCATCTACGTTATAGACCTGGAAATCAATAAGAAAAGGCTGACTCTATCCAGGCCTGTAGATGACCTTTACTATCTTGGCTATTTCTACCACTTCAGATCATACCTTTGACACCTTTGTTAACAACTTGGATGCTAAGGGCCTGGTACCACTTCAATGTAATTTCCATTGAAATCAATGGAAACTCCATGACGAGCTGAGCTCGTCATGAGCGTCGAAGGGGTTAACTAGATGTGTTAGCATGATCAAGCTGGATTATACAATTTCTTAATGGAAGACCATACAAATCAAATGCTTTACATATTTCTAAATTGGTGTAATTAGTCACCAGTTGTAGGGCATCTTGCGCAAGATAAAAAAATTAAAGACTTTGTACCCCATCGTTTTTGGTTCCCTAAGCTTTTCCGACTGCCCTCATGCCATAGGTTTCCATACAAGGCCCACTTATCTATTGTAACCTCTCCCCACTGCAAAACATCCCTGGGTCATGAGCTCCATAGATTTCATTATGGTTGCATTACTTGATTGGTGGTGGTACCTTACTTTAGGCAACTGGGCCTTTTCCCACTCCTCAATAAGCTGTCCACAGTAATAAGACTGTGAAACATATTTCTAGAAAACTGTGGATTTCTTTTAGACTTCATTGGCTCTCCGTTACAATTAACACAGATCGTGGCTATCATATCAGGATTCATTTTTGGGACTAAACTGATGAAAGAAATCAGTGGTGTACGCTAGTATACTGGTTATCATCTGCTGATGGATAGGCAGACTGAATCAGACTAATGAACAATATTAGAGATGTTTTTTAGCTACATCATTTGCCATACATATCCTTTAACGGTCCCCCAATGTAATGCATTTGCTTAGACGATTAGTCATTCATTTGCAATGGCTGATGCATTTATTTATGCTGATGCACAACAAGGTGTATTAAATTAAACACTTTTACTGTGTGTGGTAGATTCATGTATTTGTTTGAATACTTGGTGTTTAGGAGGAAGCATAATATCTTTAGATTTTCACATGAATGTGCTATGGAATGCTCATGTTATTTCTCACACCTTATACCAAAATCACAGTGTTTATTTTTCTTAAAATAAACATTTACAATGGCATAAAAGAGCTGGCTACCTCTCTTTCAGCAAGAGAGATCAGGAGCTTTAACGATTCAGCCAGCAGAATAACACTGCTCCAATGAGAGCCATCCAAGGCCATTTGAGGCGGTTCGTCTCATAACATATTTTCGAATACAGTAATGGCTTAGCCTTGTTTGCAGATAGTCATGCAAACTAGACAAACAAAAGTTAAGAACAGATATAGGTGCTGATTTTATCAATACGAACACTTACTATGTGAATATTGTTGATGCTTTAAGATGAGATATTTATTATTCTAAAATGTTCTATTTATCATATGGTGCCAATTGTTTGAATATTTACATTTCTTGCGTATGCGGTCACACCAATTCTACTGGTTTTTGCAATTATTTGGTTTAATTTATTCTGCACTAAAAATGGCTTAAAGTGCCTTTAAAAACAACTGTGTTTTTTGTTTGTGTGCACACTTCTGGCAGAACACACTACAATCAATAAAGCATCTGACAGTCTCTGCTAAATATGCTTTAGATCCAGAAGGGGTGAGGGAGATGCATGGGTCATAAATTGTCTGGTTCTTCAGTCCAGAATTGATAAGTTGATCCATATGTGCACTTGCCAAAGAACCACAAAAGGCCTCCTAGCTGGTCAATCTGGTAGTAACAGTGATTCCAGCTTATCCTTTAGAAATAATTTACTCGTGGGCAAGTTGAGGCTGCTAACAACACTTTGCCACACACAAACCAAAAGCAAGCCTTTCACCATAAATACTATATCAAAGACAGGAAATTTCTATAAGTTATCAAGACTGTGCTCTATGGTTCAAATGAGAATTATTCCAAAAGGGGAATTACTCCAAAGAGTGGAGTCAGCAAAAATGGGCCAATTAAGCCTTCCAGGTACCTACCTGGCCGTTGTTAGTGTGATATACACTGCACCCAGAAATTCAATGTAAAAGAAAATCAATGAAGAGAAATGTTGTGCGAATAACGGAGTATATTTAGACTACTAAAACAGTATGTATTACAGGTGGGGACTAACAGGGCTCAAGTAGTCACACATGGAGGCCTGCCACAGACAATAAATAATTCCACCATCTGTAAAAGCTATAAAGGGCAAAGTGTCCATTAAGCAGGAGGAATTCTCATTTTGAACTGCTCGCAAAACTAATCATTAGAGGTTGTATATCCTCATACAACACCCCAAGATAAGCATAGAGTATTGATTATGTGCCTTTCATTCATAATGGTACTACACATTAAAGAAGATGCAACCTGGGAAACCAAATCTGCTACCATATATACACACCATTTCGCATGGGATGTCCTCTAGGGCGGTTTTGACAGATGCTTTAAAACCAATACAAAATTAACATGGGGCCACTACCGCAGTTTATTTGGGGATGGAATTGATGGGTAATTCAATAGTTCTTATTTACATGTGTAGGGAAGCAGCATTATTGTCATATGTCAGAGCCTTGCATCGAACTGCTACCAGACCACTGAACGGGAATTACCTAACAGTATTTTGAAATATATATCTCAGCAGATTAAGACGCCTCAGGTACTCATCTTTCAACAATGGAACTCAAGCCCAAGGCTGAGACAAAGGGAGCGCACAAAGCAAAAACACTGTCTGATGGTAATAAGGAACAGAAGCCTAAACAGAAAACAAGGATCTTTATCAAAGCAGGAGTCAATTGGGGGCTGGTTTTCAGTTTAAAAATGATAAAATAAAGCAAGATCAGTTTCAGAACACTAACAGCCATTCTTCACAGGACTTAAAGAAGAATAGATGCTTGGGACACTAAAGAGTCCAGCAGCAATATGGGCGCCATCTGATGATTCTCTGACGAGGAATCCGTCATTTATCCGGTGCGTTTTGCTGGCATCGTAGAGATGGGGTGGGAGGAGGGGGGGGGGAACCAAGACACCTATAGGGACTCAATTGAAGCCTCCAGAACACTAAAATGTGCTACATGGTCTACCGCTGGCTGGGATCGCCCTGGGGGCGGCGAGGCGGTGACGCGGCCCAGCCGAGACTGAGGCTACAACGGTGCAGAAAATTCTGCCTGGGGTCCGGCGTGTGTGCACCTGCTGCGGACGGGGCGGAGGTGTGCCCCCCACGAAGGATCCGATAGACGCAACCGGACTGCTGCAAGGAGGAAAGAATGCAGCCAAACCCCGATAAGCACCATGAGCCCAGGGAGGAAAGCCTGTTGGAACTGTCCATCGACCGCCATGGACTGCGGCAGGAGGTAGGGGAATCTGCATGCAATTTCTGCGGGGCTGGCGCTGCGGCCCACGGGTGGCCCGAATTGACCGCGAGGACTGAGGGCCTGCGGAGGTGTGTGGCCGATCAAAAGGAGCGAGGCGGAGGACCATGCAGATGGGGCTCTGGTGAAGGGAGCAGAGGCGCAGCAGGTGTGTGCTAGCTGAGGCACTCAGGGTCTGACTGATCCACCGCAACTGAAGAGGGAATCTCTTCCCAGCTGCAGGCGCTTGAGTGGCTTGTTACACTGAGATGGCCCAAGGCTGCGGTGAAGCTCCGGCCCACTGAAGCTGCAACGTGAGGTTAGGGGACCAAACCCCGAAATAAAAATCCCAAAAGCAGGAAAAGAATCCCCCAAAAATAAAGAAATTAGAATACAAAAAGGAAGTAATAGGGAGGTATGAACAGTGCACTCATCATGGACTGAATAGACCCCCATCAGGGAACACTTGAGGACGATCTCCGCTGAGGCTGGTGGCGATTGACCGGCCTCCCTGGGGGCACGAGGAGACCTTGGCAGGGAAAAGAGACAAGAGACCAAGTATCACCCAAATTTGACAACTGGACAGCTTCTTGGGGAGAGGTGCTGTGGTGGATCCCCCTCGCGCCCCGTACCCTTGGAAGAGCCGGCAGTATACGATCCCGCGGAAGTCAGGAATAACCCAGCAGCATGGGGAAACTAGTTGTTGGGCAACGCAGACCTCCCAAGGGCCCTCCCACCATGGAGAACAACCAGCAGGACACAGAACGCGGGGGGGGGGTTTCCCTGAACAGGCCATTCGAGAAATGTTCAAGGTTCTGAAACAGTCCCTCACGGCCATCGATAACAATATTGACTCTTTGGCAGACAGATTTGATCGCTTGAAACAGAAGATCACTAACCATCAGGAACACTTTGGTAAAGGCGAATGCACTTCCGTGTTGGAAGATGACAGCAGAGCAATTGCAAAACTCCTTAGTATGGAGAAGATACTAGAGGTGATAAGGAACAAGAATGAAGACCTGAAGGCGAGGTCACGCTGCAACAACCTGCGGATAGTGGGAATACCGTAGTCCCCCTGCAATGGCCTGAGTGAAAGACTACATGGAAGCAATGCTTTGGGCACTTTTTGGAGACTCCCTGTCACCAGTGTGCATCTTAGAAGGAGCGCACAGATCGCTAGGCCCCAGACTGCCACCAGGCACGCCTGCCAGACCGATTGTCACACGTCTTTCAAATATAGAGACAGAGACACAGTACTATGGCTAGCAAGAGACCAGCAGAACGTCGTCTACAAAGAGAACTCTGTATCCTTCTATCCAGATTTCACCCTAGCGGTCAGGTAGCTAGAAGAACATTTTTGAAAGTGAAAAGATCTCTACAGAAACTGGACGTAAAATATTTCCTACTATAAACTGCGAAATTGCAAATATTTCATGCTGGAAAAACCTTGTACTTCCAAAACTCGAAGAGAACAGCCAAATATGTGAGAGACCTTCGTCCGGCCAGGCAGACAGCACGACCTGACAAAAAAGCAGAGGAAGTGAACTGTACCAGTGACAACGATTGACTAGGAGCAGAATAACCAGACCCGGAGGTGCTGTCACTGTGGCATCTCCATGATAAGAGGAGGCGTCTTACAGTACAGTGACTACCCCCTCTTTTTCTTTGATCATTAGGTTAACATGCTGATTCATTTTATTGGCAAGGAGGTGCTTCCTCTTCCTCGCCCAAGCTTGTCCACCCACCCAGCAAACATCAGCTGGGACATGCCGGGCACCCAGCGATCCCCCCTAGGGATGATTCCCAATTACTACATGATCATAAATCTTAGTTGGTATAGAGGGCCATTGGGAGATATCATTCAACCAGTTTCGGGGGGCTGGAGTGGGTGGTTTCCAGTGCGGGGGTGTTTGCAGTTAAATGTTGTGCAAGTTGTCTATTCTTCTCTTCACCTTTTCCCTTCCCGACCAGGCTACGCCTTACTTGCTACTCTGCAAGCAGCATTTTCGGTAGCGGGCAAGTATACGACGCTGAATGACCGGATGCTAGTAAGAGTGAGATGACGAAATTGAAATGCATCACATGGAATGTCTGGGGCTTAAATGACTAGCGCAAAGTGAGAATGGTTGCTGCG
Source organism: Lissotriton helveticus (assembly GCF_964261635.1). Lineage (NCBI taxonomy): Eukaryota > Metazoa > Chordata > Amphibia > Caudata > Salamandridae > Lissotriton > Lissotriton helveticus. The sequence goes on along the minus strand of NC_136061.1, from coordinate 1,964,875,442 downwards.
CACCTAGACCGCCAAGGAGTTGGCATCAGCTTTCTGCAGGAACTTTACCTTACAGAACACACGCACGAGCGCCTGCGGGCAGGGTGTATAGGTGAAAAGCACACAGTGTGCTACTCAAACTATGTGCGAGGGATGGCCATACTCCTAAGGAAGGGACTACACTGGTGTCGACTCAGATTATTTTGCAGAGATTTGGAGAATGCGATACAAAAGGGGATGATGGACGGAGCGTTTGAGCAAATCAAACACTCACCCCCAGTCAACTAATCTGGGTTTAATCCATCACCATTCTTTAGCTCACTCTGCCACCCCAGTTCAGACATGGCCATATGCAAATCAGTCTGACCCTGTGCCTCATGGGAACAGTCCAGCCCGAACTGCCAAGCCATGTCTTCCCTGGACCGGAAACAAGCATCCTGGGACTGGTTTCGGATTCATAATCCTCATCAGCCAGGCTATCTTGAATCCAGTGGCAAAGTGAGCAAGGGACTCACGTCTGAGCATACCCATCCAACTTAGGGCAAACAAAGCGATACAAAAGGGGATGATGGACGGGGCGTTTGAGCAATTACATACAAGACAATAAAATGTAAACATAAATACATATATAGCTGGCTGTAGAACTTAATTCTTAGGCTACTCACCTCTAGAAGGGCTTCTAATTACCCCATAGAGGGTAAGAAACAGCTATCCCTGTAGTAACACCCTATGTGCCAAAGGAAGATATTGACTGTTTCTCACCCCTCTACAGGGACAGAAGTGTACTTTATCAAAGAAAGAGGCGGAATTATGTACCTATACTACTCCTCTCCAAGCACCGGTGAGAGTTTGACGGTGCATTCTATTTGAGGCCACCATCATGCAAAATTGTTTGGTCGCGTGCCTCAGAGCATGGGGTGTGCTATGTGAACGAGTCACATCCAAAGCGTAAACAGCGTGTGGCCTAGACTCAATTAGTTTTTGCGTCATGTAGGCCAAAACACAGTTCCACATGCTCTTAGGAATCAAACAACATTGTTAGGTCTAAGAAGTGTAAGTGCATAATGTGTATGAAATCTCACCCCTTGTCCAATGGTCCAGATTAAAAGAAATGCCACATTTTACAGGTCATAATCTGCTTCATAACTTGACCTATGGGGGTTTAACTGTACTTAAAGAAAAAGCTAAACGAATTTGGCAAGATGTATCCTGTACCTCAATTCTGATTAATCCTTCTTTCTGAAATGATATCTCATAAAAGAGGGTGGGTGTGATGTGATTAGATGGGGCCTGGAGCAATGTTTATGCTTTCCCAATGACTCCGTTGATAAGGTTATGATTTAGATTTGGCTTTATATCAAATCCTACGACTTTCAATCTTTTAACTGTTTCTCGTCTCTGATGGTCACGTGCATACTACAGCGTATAACAAGGAGTGTTGCCAATCTCTTCAAAAAGCAGTCAACCTTTCCTAGGTAGATAACCCTCTGTATGGTCATTCGCCAACCTATTTTGTTCCCACAACAATTTCCAGATACCTATATAGGGGATCCCAGCATAATGTGTGTGGCAGCAAGTGGTTTGTGCTCAAGGCAAAACACTTAAAATTAGGCGTATACCTTGAGATAAGCCAAAATCTGGGTTCATAAGAGGTATAATTGTTCGGTACTGGGTATTTCAAAGGTGAACCCTGTGCCTTCTTACTTTGCTCTACCATAAAATACTCAGCTAGCCATACTAACTTTACTAAAATTGATTCTATACCCTATGGAAGTATGTCCATGGGATGTCTTTAAAGCCTACTTGGTAGGTCTTAAGTTTGAAAATCAGTTCCCTATTGAGGGGTATCCTGGACAGCTTGGTTAGGGATCCACAGTTTTCAATTTGTTCTATGAAAATAGAGCTTATGTTTTTCTCTGTGTTAACTGTCTCAATATAATGATTAGTCATACACACGCTTTTTTAAATTTTCACCATATATTTATTCAGTGTTTTCAGACTTGATTTTGCAGAACGTCATGCCTATGTATCGCAAATTGTAGGGCCATGTTATCATGTATGTCACACAGGATGAGTTGCAACTACTGTGCTTCCATCAAACCAAATCATGGTTGAGATCTAAGTCTACCTTTTTTGACATCCTGGTAAGGAAGTAAACACTGCAGATACCACATAGGAGATGCTTAGAACTGGTGTAATTCCCGATAACGTACTAGTGATATGTTCTCAAGAGGTCTCTTTTGGCCTAATATGTACCAAAAGGTCCTTAAAAATGCTCCCTTTTATGGGGCAACTTGAGTTTTTCCCAGTGAAGTTTAACAGTATTAGGGACACTGCATTTCTTACTTAACCTGATTTAAAACAACGTTATAGGTAGTCGGCCATATCAGCCAATTCTTTGCTGCTTTTTTTAAGTTGCAAGGAGTGCCTCTCTATTGTTGCAGAGTACCCTCTTCCTTGTTTTTTTAATGATAATGGTTGGATGGTGGTGTTGCTTATTAAAATCCACAGTGTTACTAGAGTTCCGGCGTAATCTGAGAAACTGACCATATGGTAGATTTTCTCGAAGTGGATGTGGTTGTGAGCTGACAATCCTCAGTAGGTTGTTTCCATTAGTTGGTTTGTGGTATGCATCTATTCCTGGTCCCCCATTTTCTGGGAAAATCTCAACATAGAACAAAACCAGTTTCTCATTACTGGTGGTAAGGGTGAATTTCAGAAAATTATTACATGCACTTGTCCATGTGATGAAAGATATTGTGGATACATGACTTCCCAGCCAGATAAATCAAGATGTCATCAGCGTAACGGTCATAATCGCAGAACTTTTTGGAAGAGATTATATACAGTAAATATCGGTTTCTGGTCGAAATGGTGGAGACACAGGCTAGCTAAGCTTGGCAAAATGTGCTCCCTTTTGAAGTCCAGTGTGTTCGTACGTATAGAATTTTCTCAAACTCCTAAAAGTTTACAGTCTAGGTACATATACTCCAAAACAATGTGCCTGGGAGTTGTATGGTTCCATTCACTCTGGTACAATAATTCTTAAAATACCAGTAATGTGACATCTAGGGGTACACTGGTAGACAGGGTTTCTATGCCAAGCCCTATGAGTAGTTCTGATTCAGAGTTGAAAGGATATCTCTCAATAACCAGAGGAAGTTCTTTGTGTCTTTTGAAATGTGTTGGGTGACTCTGTACCATTGGATTTAAAAAGTGCTCAGATAATATTGAAAGGGGCTCAAGAATGGAGCCCATACCGATACGATTGATGTCCTGAGGGTGGGATTTTGTTTTAGTGGCTTTTCGGTAAAATGTAGAATATTCCTAGGCTTTTAAGAACTGGGCTTCTTGATCCAGTGTCTGAATTTCATTTCTTCAACTAGATTTCCAATTTCAATGGTTATAAATATCACAGGATCACAGTTACGAATGTGATAGTTCTCGTCATCCCCGGTAGTTGTAACCATTCTTTTCTGTAGTCACTTTTGCTTTGCAGGACTAATTCACCCACTTTTATCTGCAGTTCTAAATACTAGGTTTTCGTTAGCACATGATTCTTCGAAGGCTAACTTCTCATTTCTGGGACAAGTTATGGTAATATCGGACTATGGAATCATCTATATCTTCCATTTCTCCTATGACTGCTTGTTTGAAGAACTGTATTTCCATTAGTGTAGCAGAACCTGGAAGTGTGTAGTTCGATTTGCTAAGGAGTTTTGTTTTCTGGTTATTCACGTAATTCGTGTTAATGTAAGTAAAGTGAGCCTTTAATTAATTTCTCTGAAAGAACTCTGCCCGCTCAGTATAGTTTGAGTTTAGCCAATTTGGGAGTGGGCACAAAACCTAGACCTCTATTAACAACCCTGATATGACTGTGAGCCAGAATTTTGTTTGCTAGACTGAGCACTCAATTGGTGTTGGGCTCGGCCTTGGGGCATGGTCTTTTGCCATGCACCTCGGGTGCATTCTCGGCAGATTTTCCTCTCAAAGTACCAGTTGTTCATTTCTCTTTCTCCCTCTGAACCGTTCCCAGGCTTGTCAAATATATATTTTTTCAAATAGAGTTCTACTGGGAAAGGTTTGCCACTGAGGGGCTGGTGGGTACCTGTATGGAATAGGCTTATACTGGTAGGGTTGGTGAGGAGGGGAGCTGTGGTTGCTTGGAAAAATGGAGGGTCAAAAACGTCTAGGTAGGCTGTTGGTGGACACAGAACCTACAGCAACTTCTTGGGTGGTGCTCATCTCAAATACTCCAACCCTTAGAGTCTGAGGACCAGTTCTCCCTTGTGAGGGTACCTGATTTGCCCCCGTTATTCTTGGTGCTCTGGTTGTAGTGGTTCGCTATAATGTATGGGTAGACCATTTCTTGGAAGAATTTGTTTAGGACCTTTTGCAGTTTGGTAGTTTGTCTGCGTTATGAAGTCCCTAAATTCATTGAGTTCTTTAGGGAGTTCTTCTAGACAGATTTTGCTGGTGGTGATCTGTATTGTGGTTTTTATCTTAATGGTCATAGCTTCCGTCAATCTGTTTGCCCTTTATATGATATGAAGTAGCCAAACCAGAATGCAGTGCCATGCTGTCAATGACCACTCCATTCTAAAAGCCATGTCTTCTAAACATATTCTCGGTTCATTGGTAACCGAGTTCCCTGGGCGCTGCATTAGCACCAAGGTATTCTGTTATGATCAAGACATGTATTGCAGTTTTTATCACAAATTATTTTCACAACAAGGTTGTACACCTGGCATGACAAGTTCAGAAAAGGGTATTTAGGGCACATAATCATGGTAAATTAACAAATGTGACACAGCTTCTTTATCTCCAAGAGATTTCATAGTTTTAAATGAAATGGTACAGCAAGCAATATACATGGGTTTTGCCCCACCTCAAGAATTGAAAATTCCATTAGCCATCCTAGCTAATTTTGCGTATTATTACATTGGAAACGGGGAGGAGCTTTATCTAATGATTAAATTAATAACTTGATTAAAATGGTACATTTAACATGTTATTGTATGCTTCAAGTGCAGTCACCTCATGCCCGATCGATCCTAACCAGTGTACACAGAGATTTCTGTCAAAAAGATCGGGTACAAGTTCTTACATAGCTGGTTTGTCGTTTTATCTCTCTTTTATCTGAAAATACTAGTTTTCCAGGTGTCCTGGGGTGCCACACTGAATCCTAGTCAATGTGGGTGCCAATATGGCAGGATCAATGATGGAGTGCGGTTAGAAAAGCTCAACACAAAATGGTTGGTTTGGTTACTTTCCTGTATTTACTCACCAGCTAATTGTATGATTATGTGTAACCAACATTCACATCACAAGTGATTCGCTTTACAAGTGATTGATTGATCACTTTTAAGCATGTGAATACCATGCTGATCCTAAGAAACAGAAAAGTGGAACCTGTCTCTCTCTCTCTCTCCCTCCCTCATCTCCTTTTCCCTTCATTCTCTTTGATGTGAAAGAGAATGCATTAGAGGGAGAGAGAGTGAGCGAGAGAGAGAGAGAGGTCAGCAGCATAAACAGCATAACAATTGAGATCCCCAAGACGCATAAAAAAAGAGAAATAATCAAATCAAGACAATACTTCCTTAAACCCCTCTGCCTTCAAGAACAACCTCACCCTTCAGTGAAGGCTGGCCACCATAATACCTAACTTCAAAACAAACGTAAAAAATATTCTGCTGTCCCATTATGACCCATTCCATGCACACCTTCCTTTATTACCACCTGCCCCACACTGAATCCATACTGGTCTTATTCAAAATATGGGTTTCAGGAATATCGCCACACTATAGAACAAAAATCAACAGCATGGATAAAATAAAGGACTGCGCTTCTGCAAGGAACATATCCATTACTTCTATTACACTTCACCATTTGTACTCTACAAAACAGTGACCTTAAAGCTCACCTTTTTTCTTCACCTGACACTTAACATCTGGATGGTCAATAATCTGGCATACAGCTACAGCACTAAGGACGGATCCCAGAATACTGTGCTGCCAACCATGGCCATGGGGGCTGTAGAGCAGAGCCAAGCTTAAGTCGCTGGTAAGATAGGTCCCCTCTCCAAAGAGAGAGGTCTGCAAAAGAATAGTGAGAAAGACAAATTTAGTTTCATGGAACCACTAATCAAAAGTACCTTCTTTACCACTTTAAACAGATAATTCTAAACAAACTAAAACATGTCAATAAAGTAAGCAACACTATTTAAACCCTAGGTTGGGTTGTACACATTCACCAATGTACTTGGAGATGGTTGAGCATAAAACAAAACATGTTGAAAATATTATAAATCAGCTTCCCGGCTTTATGGCATTTGCTTTTTTAAATACTTCAAGTATGTATGTGAATATTCGTTCTTCATATTAATGCATATGTCCACATTACTTTTTTTCCTTTTGTGTAACTGTAACTAAAAGGTACCAACAAGAATGTTTAAAGTTGTAGTTTGGTTTCACTCAATAATCGTAGATAAAGAGGAAAAATAACATCCATCATCACAAGACTGAAAGTAAAAACTTTAAAAGCAATTAAGTATCATATAGATGAAACAGTCGTATGTAATGCTTTAGTGTCCCATTAGTAACTGTTCGGCAAACAATTAGGGCCTGTAAGCCGCAGATACTTTAGGCTGATTCAATGACTCAACCAGACTAGACGCCCATAGTCCAACCTGAGAAATAGATAGAAGTACTGCTACAGCATCTGTGTTTATTCATTTCAATTAGATATAAAGGATTAAATCAAATCTGGTCCGATAATATTTCAGTGAAGACTCATAGCATGGTCAGCAGATTTAGGAGTATGAGTTAAGACTTGCTTGTCATGCAGTTGAAGGAAAATGCAACTTACCCAGTATGCATCTGTTCTTGGCATATAGAGCTGTAGAGTCATATGCTGTGCATAGATCGCCATCTAGTGTTGGTCCGGATGTTTGCACTTTGTTTTTCTTCAAAGAAGTCTCCCAAGTCACGAAGTAGGTGACTCTTCCTTTCGGTGATAGTGCGCATGGGCATCGACTCCATTGTTAGATTGTTTTACCGCAGAGGATGATAATGGAGTTAGTAAGAGTAGTAAAAGGAGATGTCCATGAATGCATGTATCTAAGTAAGATGTTACTGCAACAGATATAGGTACCCGGGAGAAGGGTGGGCGCATAGGACTCTACCGCTCTATATGCCAAGAACAGATGCATACTGTGTAAGTAGCATTTTCCGTTTGAGGCATATAAGCTGTAGATCATATGCTGTGCATAAACTACATAGCAATATCTCCTAAAGCGGTGGCTAACCTGCATCTGTTGCAGTGGTCTGAAATAGTGTACGTAAAACTGCCTGGTCCACTCTAGCTTGTTGATTTGCTAACACATCTACACAGTAAGGTTTTGTGAATGCGTGAGGTGTAGACCATGTTGCAGCTTTGCATATGTCATCTATGGGGAGATTTACTAAGAATGCCATAGAAGCCCCCAGTTTACGTGTAGTGTGTGCTCTAGGGGGAACAGTTAACGTTAGTTTTGCTTTTGCATAGCATATTTGAATGCACTGGACTATCCACCTTGCAATACCTGATTTTGATATGGAATTGCCTTTTGTGGTGGAGCAAAAGAAACAAATAGTTGATTTGTGTTACAGAAAGGTTTTGTCCTTTCTATGTAATAATGCAATGCTCTCGTCACATCTAATGTGTGTAGGGCACATTCTGCCACTGAATCTGGTTGAGGGAAGAACACCAGTAACTCAACAATTTGATATGAAAAGCAGAAATGACTTTATGAAGGAATTTAGGATTAGTCCAAAGAACCACTTTATTGTGGTGCATTTGTAAAAAGGGTTCTTCTATAGTTAATGCCTGAAGCTCACCCACTCTTTTGGGTGATGTGATAGCAATGAGGAAACCAACTTTCCATGTGAGAAATTGCAGTTCACATATGTGAAATGGCTCAAAGGGTGGGCTCATTAGTCTGGTGAGAACAGTGTTGAGATTCCAAACTGGAGCAGGTGTACATCTCGAGGAATGACTCTTTGGAGTCCCTCCATATAGGCTTTGATAACGGGCACTCTAAAAAGAATCAGAGGTTGTCTATTCTGGAGGTATGCAGCTATTGCAGCTAGATGTAAGCGTATGGACGTGTGCCTTAAATTGGATTGTTGTAGCTGTAACAAATACCAATGTTTTGTACAGAAGCATCAAGCGGGTTGATGTGGTTGTTATTACAGTATATCACAAACCGCTTCCACTTTGCTGCATAGCAGGCTCTTGTGGTAGGAAATCTAGCCTCATTAATAATATTCATGCAGTCTGGCGGTAGATTAAGATAGCCAAACTCTAAGACTTCAGGAGCCAGATCGCCAGATTGAGTTGACTGGGGTCTGGATGTCTTAGGTCTCCATGGCTCTGTGTGAGAAGATTGGGTGTAAGACGTAGTTTTTGGTGAGGAACTACTGAGAGTTCTGATAGGGTTGTGAACCAGGGATGACGTGCCCAAGTGGGAGCAACTAGGATTAGTGTCAGGGTTGCTTGTTTGAGTTTCCGAACCACTAATGGAATGAGTGGGAGAGGCAGAAAAGTGTAAGCAAATATCCCTGACCAATTCATCCACAGTGCATTGCCTTTGGACAATGGGTGTGGATACCTGGACGCAAAGTTTGGGCATTTTGCGTTTGGTGTGTGGAGAACAGGTCTATGGGAAGCTCCACCTTTTGAAGAAAGAGAGGAGAACTTGAGGGTGTATTTCCCATTCGAGGATTTGCTGTGTTTGACTGAGCAGATCTGCCATCTGATTGTTTAATCCTGGAAGGTGTTCTGCTAGGAGATATATTTTGTGATGTATGGCTCATTTCCAGATGGTCTGTGCCAGCTGTGACAGCTGGAGAGAGTTTGCCCCTCCCTGTTTTTGTATGTAGTATATGGCTGTCATGCTGTCTGTACGAATCAGGACAGTCTTGCGTACTTTCTGAACTTGAAATGCTTTCCGCTTCAGAAAAATTGCTCGCAGCTCTAGATGATTTATATGAAGCTGTTTCTGCTGCAAGCTCTAAATGCCCAGAATTGTGTGGGTTTGGAGATGCGCTCCCCAACCGGTCAGTGATGCGTATGCTGTCAGTAATATCTGTGGAACCGGGTCGCTGAAGGGCTGCCCTTTTAAAAGGTTTTGGGAGCTCCACCACTGCCGAGAGCGATGGGTGCGGCCGTCTACCAACACTAGATCTGATAACTGACTGTGAGCTTGGTGCTAAGCATTACTGTAGGGGATGCATTTGAAGTCTTGCGTAGGGGACTATAAAAATGCAACACAGCATAATTTCTAGTAACTGCATGAACACTCAAGCTGGTAAGGAGTGTTGAGGCTGAAACAGACAGCAGGGTTTTATATATTCTGAACTCTCGCTGGAGTTGGGTATGCTTTTTGTGTGTGTATAGTAGGTCCTAGATATGCTTGAGACGTGGATGGTTGGAGATGGGATTTTGACAGATTTACTGTGAATCCTAGCTCATGGAGCAATTGTACAGTTTTTTGTGGGTGGCGTAGACAGCTGTTGTGCAACCTGACCTTTATGAGCCAGTCGTCTAAGTATGGGAAGACATGAACATGTTTTCTTCTTAGATGGACTGAGACTACTGCCAAGCATTTTGTGAAAACCCTGCATCCGGTTGTAACTCCGAATGGGAAGACTTTGAATTGATAGTGCTGACCTGCTACCACAAACCTGAGGTATTTGCGGTGCCCAGGGTGTATTAGAATATGAAAGTAAGCGTCCTTTAAATCCAGAGTGGAGAGAAAGTCACCTTGCTGAAGAAGAGGAAGCACTTGTTGCAGCGTTACCATATGAAAATGGTCCGACAATGTATTAGATTTAGTTCTATGAGGTCTAGTATAGGCCTGAGAGAGCAGTCCTTTATGGGAATTAGAAAGTAGAGGAAGTACACCCCTGCTCCCTGGTATGGTAAAGGGACTGGTTCTATTGCACCTTTCAGCAACAAAGAGAGAACATCTTGCTTTAGAAGGGTGAGATGTTCTTGTGACATGAGGTGTTACCTTGGAGGAATGTTCGGTGGAGTGCTTGTAAGCTCCAGGCAATAACGAGATTGGATATTTTGTATAATTCTTTTGTCTGATGTAATCGTATTACAAATGGGTAGAATTGGTAAACGTCCCCTGACATGAGTGAGATGGTCAGGGGCTTGGGAAGGAAGTCACTGTTTAGTATTTGCAGGGGAAGTACGTGTTGAGTTACCTCTGCCTCTTCCCTTGCCGTTGTTTCCTCTATATCCACCTCTAAAATAACCTCTTGAAGAGGTTGACTGATTGTTGTCCTTGTAAGAGGAGGAGGGATTAGCTGTAGACACATTTTTGGAGCCGCCCCTGTAAAATGAGGGACGAAAGGATCCTCTGTTGGTAGGTGATTGTAATTCCCCCATGGACTTAGCAACTTCAGTATCCTTTTTCATCTTGTGATGTATCGACAGCTGGACCAAAGAGGTGCTTTTTGTCAAAGGGTGGATTAAGAATAGAGGCTCGTACATCAGGCCTGAATCCTGAAATTCTTAACCAAGCATGTCAAAGGAGCAGTACACTAGTGTTTACTGCCCGAGCTGCTGTGTCTGCCTAATCTAGAGCACACTAGTTAGAGGTATTAGTTATTAATTTGCCCTCTTGAATGAGGGCATTAGCTCTAAACTTATGCTCATCGGGAAGAAATTCAATGAGCTTTTCAAGCTCATCATATTGAGCCCTATCATACCTTGCCAATAGTGCTTGAGCATGGGGAGGAGCCAAGATGGCGACCGAGATGGCTGCATAAACGCTCGGCTCCGTGAGCCTTCTCACCCCGCGCATACATCCTGGCAACTATCCTGAGCCGTAACGGCATATTTAAGTAGGCGAAGGACAACTTTCACTGACCGTTTGCTCCTGAGGCTTTTACGTGCGGCAGACCCGTGGAAATGTCCCCGACTGTTTTGCGGCCTTCACAGAGCTGGGACCGGGGCGTCGAGTGAGGAGAGTAGCCGGCCGCGACCGCGACAACAGCGGCCTCTGGTGGAGGTGAAGAGTCGGCCGGAGGGAACCGGAGATCTGATGGGCCGATGGGGACAGTGCCGACCCAGTCCATCTAGCGGAGGGCCTTGTGGGACGTGCGGTGAAGCAGGATCGAGGGGTGTGCCCGATACTTGGCCCCTTTCCAGTGTTGTGTCCGGGCATGATTATTGACTTCTCCCGGAATCGGTGAGCGGCTCCCGGGGAGCGGCGGAGATTTTGTGTAGCCTTTTGTTGGCCCTCTGCTGGGAAGCCTGCCTTGACTTTCGGGATCCTCGTTGTGACTCCTGTTGCTCCCTGGTGTGAGGCCCGGTCCCGAGGTGAGATGGAGAAGGACGAGGCCGGCTCAGCTAAGATGGCGGATGGCGCCCTCTTATGCACACCACACCCAGGCAGAGAAGCCACTGTGCGGGAGAGTCCTGGGGCCTGGCGACAAGAGAAGGAACCCATGTCCAGAGATATCCTGGCTGCGTTAACAACCCTGCATATGACCCTGATCCGGGACGCCCTGGATCTGGGAGGAAGGATGGCCGCCATTATTGTCCCACCGTTCCACACGGGCATGACTCGATCCCAAGGAAGCGCCTATGTGCCCGCCTCTGCGTCAGTGATGAGTGCTCCAGCTACGCCTATGTTCGTGGAGAAGCTGGAAGACCCGGTTCATGAGATCGCTTTGGACAGATCTGTTCTAAACGTGAGTGACTTGTCGGAGCACTTCTCTATTCGGCGGCTGGGGAAACAACGTCGATCTATGGTTTGGACTGCCCCGGCGGCGTTTCGGCGCTTACCGGAAGGTGTGACTCTCTCTCCCTGGCAGGTGAGACTGTGTTGGGACTGGAGGATGTTTTCGGAGTCAATACTGGCACAGACGGATTTCCGCCATGCATATTCGGCTGGGTTTTGGTGGCTGAAGTCCCATGGAGTAACAACTTTGCCCGGTCCGCCCGGATCACTCGGACCCTCCACGCTGCTCTGTATGCCGATTGATAAGTGGACGTATGTTGGTACTACTGATAGAAAAGGTCAGGGGTGAAACCGTCTATGACGAGGTGGACCTTTTTGTTGGCTGAAGGCGATTTGGGGGACACTCAGCAGGGATGATATTGATTGTGCTGTCGGTGATTACTGTTTTCCGTGGCTATTCTGATCTTGCTTTTAGGATGTTTACTGCGCGCAGTGGTGGAGAGGGGGCCGGGTGGCTAGATCGTTGGCCCTTCCCCACATTTTTTCTCTTTTTCTTCTTTTTCTCTTTTTCTATATTTCGGGTCTCTTATTTAGGGTGACAGGCATGCTGCTGGGGGGGGGGGGATAGGCCGTAGCCTTCTGCAGGGGTGCAGGGTGGGGGGTAGGGGGGTGGGGGTTGTTACTCTGTCCTTTCTTTGTTTCTATGGCCATTTGTCTTTCTTCCTTTTTGGTGTCGTCGTTTTTCATGTTTCCTACAGTATGTTTCGTTCTGAGGGGTGGGGTTCAGCTCGCTATGACACGTGTTTGTTTTGACATTTATCCTGACTCGTATGCCTTACCCCCAATACTTCAAACGTATTTGCGCTATTTGCGGATTTCCTGCTTCATGCTTGCTATTGTAGGACCATGTATGACTGTATGGCATTGGTTTTGAGTTTTTCTTTATTATAAAATGAACCTTCTTGACTCCTGAATCTTGCACAGTACGCTCGAATACACGTTATATCCTGGACACTTATTAGACCCCGATTTTCGGGCTGCTGTATTTTTCTATATTGATTTGCTGCACTTACGATTTGACTAGCGGCCGGCCGGGGTGGTTGTAGGCCCATGCTTGTATTTACTTGAAGTAACAATAAAGGTTCTTAAAAAAAAAAAAAATAGTGCTTGAGCATTGGCAATTTGCCTATGATTAGCTGCTTGTGACGCTACTCTTTTGCCCAAAGCGTCAATTAATTTGGACTCTATCAGGAGATGGGGCTTCACCTTGTTGTTTGCGAATTAGTTCTTTTACAAGCGTTGGAAACTACTTGAGTCTCCCATGGTAACTGGCCTTTGCTGTACACAGGGTAATTAGGTGCAGATTTGTATTTTTCTCTACCCTGGGAGTGATGATTCTTGCTCTTACAGGGTCTTTAAAGATGTCCTCAGTATGTTTAAGCATGCCCTCTAACATTGGTACTGTGTGTATGACCCTTTTAGATTAACTCAGTGTGTCAAACAAAAAATCCTCCTCTAAAGTTTCTTGATGAAGCTCTACTCCATGATATTGTGCAGCTCTGTTCACGAGTTCAATATATCCAATGTTATCATCTGGAGGAGAAGGTCTGGGTGGATATAGGTTGGGGTCATTATCTGGTTGAGGGTGAGCATTATAATTATCCCTTGGGTCAGTATCCTGTGGTGCGTAGTCATCTATATCCCCATCCCCTGTATCCTGTGGGTCAGGTGATGGTGGTGAAGAATGTGTAGGTTATATGAGTAAATTTGGATCAATGGGTGAAGAAGGTGGAATGTATGGTGGAGAAGGGTTAGTACCCACATTTTTTATTTTTAGAGGAACATGGTAGTCTTCTTGTAAGTCCATTTTCCTCTTCTCAGTAAGTTTGGCATGAATATGTCCAGTTTCTGGATGAATCACACTCTCCTTCTGTTTCAGATCCGAAGGTGGAATATTGGCCCAAGACTCTTTAGTTGAAGTACTTTCACTGGTTTTGGCGTTGAAAGTTTAGTCTCTGAAGATTTAGCCTTATGCAATGGTGGCACTGAAACCTGAATGTGTTTGGATTTCGACGCCGAAGGTTTCAGGTCAACACCGGCGTGGGGACGAGTAGAGCCCAAGCCGTAAGGCTGTTGTTTATGTTTCAGTGCCGAACTTGAAGGTGGGGCACTCAAAACGTTTTCTCAGTGCCGACCTTGGCCCGAAGGCAGAGGAGGGACCGGAGCCTTTTCATGTAGGAGATGGTAGGGGAAGGAAGTCTCTTTACTCATATCCATTGTCCCGGTGTGAGGTCTTCGGCATCGGAGTCGGCTTTAGACACGGTGATGTGTTCCTCCTCGCATTCGGCTTTCTGCACGTGGGATTCTTCATGTTCTGAGTCGTCTACGACAAGATCCGGTGTGGAGCCGCTTTGTTGGTGCATTTCGTGACGTCGAGCCGGATGGTTACGGAGTGTCTTCTTCGATCAAAACGACCAACACGCGTTGCAGTCCTTCTCGACGGGTTCCGGGGATGGGCAAGGGTTGCACACTTCGTGCAAGTAGGTGCTCGGAAACTTAGCGCGACACCCCGGACAGAACTTGAACGGAGTCTGTTCCATCGACTGCTACCGACTTCCGATCAAAGGTTTGAGTGTAAACGATATGCGCAGAATAGGCAACGCGATCGATAAACAATACGGTCGAGGGTAGTGGATTGCGCATCGAAGAGGGCCCGAAGAAAGGTGCCGAACCGGAGCGCAACAATTCACATCCGAACACTAACAATGGAGTCGATGCCCATGTGCACTATCACCGAAAGGAGGAGTCACCTACCTCGTGACTGAAAAACTTCTTCGAAGAAAAACAAAGTGCAAACATCCAGACCCAACACTAGATGGCGATCTATGCACAGCATACGATCTACAGCTCATATGCCTCGAACACTATTTTTCAATATCTGGTGAAAAGTTCTTCCTCTAAAAGCAACAATAGTTGAAACAAATCTCTCTACATTGGGAAGCAGGCCTCTGTCATGTCCATACTGGATTGTATTTATTTATTTTGGTGTTTTATAGAGCGCAAACTTGACCCGTTAGGGTATCAGAGCGCTTTGCAGAGTCATAGAGTTGTACAAAAGGCATGAAATAATAAGAGTATACCATCAAAACGGAGGGGGCGGGGTGCGGGTACATAAGGGATGGAGGGATAACATGGACAGTTTACATTACAGTTACTCAAGACAAGGTCCTAGGATACATGGTGGGGTGAGTGGGTCATCAGAGGGAGGCAAAAGCTGTGAGTTGATCAGGGTCTCTGTGGCGGTTAAAGGCCAAGTTTAAGCAAGGAATTTACCAATGAGGAAGGATTTGGCATCCTTTTTGAAGCGTGCAAGAGAGGGGATTCTTCTGATGGCAGAAGGGAGAGAGTTCCATATTCTGGTGCGGCCTCAGCGAAAGCCTGATTGTACGTTTTTTTTTTCAAAAGCATGCCGGCTGGAGTAGGAGGTCTCTGGCGGGCCGTGAGTTTCTGATTCCTCCGGACACTACAAGTTTCTGTGCAAGATATGCAGAGGAGTTGGAGTGTAAAGCCTTATGTCTGATGCATGTCAGCTTAAGCTGTATTCTGGCCTCGAGAGGAAGCCAGTTCAGCGCTTTCAGGTGTGGAGAAATGTGGTTGAATTTCCTTGTGCCAGTAAGTAGTCTAGCGGCCGCGCTGAGGCAGGCTTTTAAGGGTGCCAGGGAGATCTTGGGTAAACCAGAGAGGGTAGAACAGCCATATTCCAGCCCAGAGATGACTAGTGCTTGGACTGCCATTTTCAGGTTGGGAGAGTTAAGGAAGGGTTTCAGTTTCCATAGGTAGCTCAGATGGAATCTGGCAGATTTGGCCATCGATTTGAAGAACTTTATATCCCTTCCATGCCTAGGTGTTACTGGAAAAGGCTAGTGTGTTCGAAGGCGGACGGGATACCCTCAACTCTGTTACAACTCCATTGACTCCCTTTACAAGATGATCAGAGGTTCCGGACTGCTTACTGCTCAAACAATAACTTACTGAAAATAATCTGCTGTACCTTTTGTGTGTATCTATATGTACTCATTGTCTGTATATGTTTGCACCTTGAACCCATGTATGTCTCATTTACTTGTTGCTTTTTATACAGTCTTCAATCTTCAGGTGCAAATGTGTGGCAGGTAGACTCTTAGTGTTCCATATGGAAATGCCCTTGCTTTACTAACAGCGAAGTTCGAAAGTGAATTCAGTTTCAATGGTGACAAACCCCAAAATATTATTCAGGCAAATTTAGTGGTATAAGCTCCAGAAAAACAGTGTTAAGCAGCAGGTCACACATGCTTGTGCTTACAAAGCCTTGTAGGGAAAAAAATGAGTTTTACAACCAAAAGTACACTTGCCTTGTTCAGGTGGCAGTGCAGACCACTGTGCAAGATAGAGTGGAAGTTCTCGAACCGGCTACCGTGGAATGCATAGATAAGGTCACTTTCACCTTTGGTCTCCTGGAACTTGGCATTCATTTGGTCATTGTACACTATTTCAAACAGGAAGTCTGGCGGAGGTACGGTAGTGTTCGAAAAGCCAGTCAGCTCTTGAATTTTCTCATACTATAAAAAAATATAAACTCTTTAATAAGATGACTCGGAAATGAAGTTACACATTTTATTCTGGCAGAAGTATGCTACCCAAAACAACATGGGAGAAAAATGTATCCATAATTGAAGTCCATAAAAAAAACTTCCCAAATGAGCAACAAACAATATTAGATTGTAGTTCCAGAATCAAAAGGGACATTTTTTTACAATTAAGACTTTTGAGATTTTAGAAGACAAAAAGAATAGTCACAGTACAGAAAGAAGAGGAACAATCACTCAATGGGGTATGGAAAGCTGAGAAGAGAAACAGCACCATTTGCAATAAGAGTTATAGAAAGATTATAGTGCAGACCATAATAAAACTGATTCATAGTGTTTTAGGTTAAGCTTACTAAATATGAATGAGTTACTATGAGAGAACTGTCAGAGTATTAAACAATGAATTACCCCAAGAACAGAGAAAGAAAGAAGATGTAGGAGAGGTGTGGGGAGGGTTTATAATGGATGGGGAGAGGATGTGTGGGAGGAGGTGGGAGGAAGATTGGTATGGAGATTAGGGGATGGGGCGGGGGATGGGCTGGCATCTAAGGTTGTAGTTGGTTGGCGATGTACGAGTCTAGCTTGACCACATTTTTTGTTTATCCTTCGATGGGGTTGTCAGATAAGTATTTAACCAGTTATCCGCTCCCCTGGTAAATTTAACCCATTCCTACCAAGCATCGGCAGAACGTTTAGAGAGGTCCATTCAGATAGAATGGTTTTAAAGAAAAATAAAACAAGAATATCCCATACAATATGTCCAGCATAAAATGTCTTTACTGGAGGGAGGATACCAAAACCAATAGGGGCTAGGTCAGCGGTCCAGTTTGTCTGTAGGATCTGTGAGATAGTAGTGCTAAGTTCAGACCAGAATTTCTTGGAAATAGTATAGTCGAATTACATTTGTTGTAGGTTACCTGTCTCTTTCTCACAGCTCCAGCACTTGTGTGCGTCAGAGACCTAGTTTGAAAAGTTAGGAGGGGGTCCAATGGCCGTATAGGCAGTCCAAAACATGCATTATGCTAAGGAGGGTGTGATTTTAATAGTTGCGAGGTTAGCCCAGATGGAAGGCCAGTTCAGTGTTATATAATGTGGTTTGTTTGTATTGTATAAGATGAATTCCCATTTGCTCTGTGATACTTTAGTGAGGGAGGAGATTGTGGGTATAAGAATAGAGTATAGTTTGGAGGCTATGTGACCCCGCCTTTAGCTCAGGTCTTCAGTCAAGCAGGAAGGTGGGGAGTTCTTGAAGATGTATGTGTTGAAATAGTGGCTTTAATCTTTAGAAAGTGATAGAAGTCTATTTCCACAAGTTCAAAATTAGATTTAAGGTGAGAGAGAGGTACTGCTTAATGGAGGGGAGATCCCAGGTCCCCTACTTACAGGATGCCTTTTTGTGCCCAAAAAGTGTCTTACCCTCAGATTTCAAGTTATTAATATGCCATAGTGAGGCCAGGAGGGAAAAACACATTTTATCAGGAAGTTTGTGTCAATTTTACAAAGGGCTTGTGCTGTGCTGGAGAGAAAGACTAAAGAGTGCTTCGTCCTTATTCTCTTGGTGGTGATGAGTGAAGTAAGGGAGAGTGGCTGGGCAGGGTTGGTTGGGGTTGAGCCAAATGGGAGGGGCAGTATTAGTAAGGGGGAACCAGAAGACTCCTTGTCTCGCTAAGTATACAGATTGGTATCTCTGCTAGTCTGGGTGGCTTAAATCGGAGTTTCTTTGGGAGCCTCAGTTTTTAAAGTGCTATTCTTGTTTGTTTGGTTTGCCACAGAAACTCTGCAATTAGCAGATCAATTCTGGCAAAGAGGGTGTCCAATAGATGGATTGGGAACATGCTAATTAGGAAATTGATGGAGGTGGTGAGGGAGGTGATCATCATCTTGATGATTTCTATAAATCCCCACTAGGTTATAAATCTGGTTGACCATTTTTTTAGCATGTCTTTCATTTGGTTAGGGTCATTTTTTTGTTGTTGTCAAAGAACTCTTTAAGATTTGCCTAACCAGATGCCCCGGTATTTTATTTTGTCTGGGCTCATTTAAGACTGTAATCCCCGATAACTGAGTTATTGCCGTGGATGTTTAAAGGTAGGACTTCATTTTTGTTTCTTGTAATGGTATAACCTGAAACGTGGGCATAGTCATTGAAACCTGTCATTTGCAAATGTTGCCACTTTTTGTGGGCCTGCAGAAAAGGGGATATCGAGAATAAGGGGGTTCTCTCTACATTTTATAGGAAGTGGTTTTGTGGTAAGTAGAAATAGTAGAGGTAAGAGGGGGCATCCTTGTCTAGTGCCTTGTTGTAGGATAAATGAGCTAGCCAGTGTTCCGTTAATATTAATTCTGACCATAAGATCCCTATATAAGGCGAGAATCATTTAAAAAAGGTTTGGGCCAAGATTGAATGCAGTAAGGATAGCATGAAGAAAAGACCACAAGACCTAGTCAAAGGTATTTTTGACTTCTAATGCAACCGCACAGGTGTGTTGATTGGGAAGGTAGGCTCTCTCAATGATATGACTGAATAGCCTGATATGGTCTGAGCTGAACCTACCTTTGATAAATCCAGATTGCTATGGGTGTATAATTGTTCTGAGGATCGGTTCAGCCTAAGAGCAAGAGTTTTCGAGCAACTTTTGCAGTCAATGTTTATTAGGGAGATGGATCTGCAACTTTTGAGTTTGGATGGATTTTACCTTCGTCATGGATGACTATTCTAGTGGCTTCAGCAGCGGTACCAGTGACTGTACCAGTAGAGGAGAAATGGGTGGAAAGATACTCGAAGGTGAAAGGTGGCAGGAAAGCAGTCAAGTCCTGGTGCCATCCCTGCTTTAAGTAGTTTGTGTTTCTGATCTCTCGTTGTGCAATGGGTTTTTCAAGAAGGGTTTAAGTTGTGTTGTCTATTTTTGTGACGGGATCATGTTAAGGTATTGTAGGCAGGTCTGATAGGGTGTGGTTGCTTTTGGAGTAGAGGTTGCATAAGAGGCATTCAGAAGTGGAGAGAATGGTGGCGGGTGTGCAGTATTCATTGGTAATGGAGGTTATCCTGGGTCTACGGCATGTTTGTTTCAGATAAGAGGCTAGTATTCTCACAGCTTTATTGTAAGAAATGAGCATGAGCCGGCGCGCATGTATGCGCTGTTTTTGCAAGGATTAGCAGAAACGACGACGAAGAGGAGGAGCGCAGCCCTGGGATGCAGCAGTTCATGTAAGTGGTTTAAATTTACTTTGTAGTTGTATAATTCACAGTTAATAACATGGGGGGTTGGAGGCGGGTGGCGTAGCGGGGTTAGGCGGATGGCCACGGAGTTAGTTCGTACCCCCGTGGCCCTCCATGTAGCCCCACTACACCCAGGGTTAATGAGATCTGTCTGGGTTGAGTTAAAAATCCTGTTCTAAAGATTTTATTTGTTGTTCTAGGTTATCTAAACTGCGATGCCTTGTTAATTTCCCATGACATTAGTTTGATTATGTGATAGGGAATGGTGGATTTGAGGGCGTCCCAGACAATCTGTGGAGTAGGACCCAATTTTCTAATGATTTCTATGAATAGAATAATTTCTTTATTAATCTTGCGTCTAGAAGCATGGTCTTCAAAGAGAAGGTCATTCATTCTTCACGATTTAGGTTTAGGTGCTGTGTGGGAATCATCATACAGGAGAGATATGCAGGAATGATCTGAAACTAGAATTGGAGGTACAGGGGATGCGTGTCATGTCAACTAAATATAGTCTATGTGAGAAAAGGAGTTGTGTGGGTGAGAATTTTTTTTTAAGTTTTTGCCTGTAGGGTTAAACAGTCTCCATACATCGTTCAGTTTTAGGCCGCTGCATAGATTTTGCATTTGTTTGTGAAATTTGTTTGGTCTAAATTGGCAGGAGTTCTTGTATAGGAGACCGTCCCATGGTAAGTTAAAGCCACCAACCATGATGATTCTGCAGTGAGGGGGCAGGAGAGACAGCTTTATAGGTTTCGCCTGCACAGCAAGCACTGTGCTTGTGAAATCTATTGTATTTATAGAGATCTTAAATGGGGCTTACATCCCATCCTTCCTTTTCATTCATTTGTGTGCTAGCCACTTACTTTTCCTTCGTTTTTATTGGTTGTAGAATACTGTTTTATGTTGTTTTCTGAATCTTCTTCTTCCGATAATTGTCCCAAGGCTTAAGTATTCCTTTCCATCCACTTTAACTTCTTCGTTATTTTAATTATGAGCGAGCACATTGCTTTTCAACCTCCTTTTTGGTGACTGTGCTGCTGTGCTTCTAACTAAATTTAAATTTAAAATGTCTTATTTTGGGCGAGTTCTTCGCATATTTTTATATTTGTAGGGACCGGAAGAGTAAGCGATTTGCCTAAAGGATGTTGAGTCGATGCCAAGACTCGAACCTGGATCCTCAGCTCTAAAGTCAGCAGCTGTGGCTCCATCGCCACATCCTCTCCCCTATTTCCAAACCTTGCTTTATTCAGGGGTCTGAATGGAGGGCGATTCAAGCAAATCAAGCAGAGTCGTAGCAAGGATGTCCTATGCCCTAAAAACACTTCTTTCGACTGAATCATAGAACTCCCTTTCATTTATGTTTATTTGCAAATTACCAAACCCACTGTCTAACAACTAAACATTGTTTTATTTTCAAATACTCCAAGGAGTTTATAACATCTATGGTTATAAGCAGGCTATGGTGATTCCGCTACTAAAGAAACCAGGACTGGACCCAAAGGCCCCTGTCAGCTATAGGCCTATTTCTTTGCTGCCGGCTCTCACGAAGATCTTGGAAAAGCACGTACAGGTGGTGCTCTCCAATTTTCTTGAGACCAACGAGATCCTGCATGCCACCCAGTCGGGTTTTCGGCCCCATCTCAGCACAGAGACTGCGCTCCTTGAGGTTTCAGAGACTGTTAAAGGTGTTCTGGACTCGGGGGGCAAAGCCATGCTGGTGATGTTGGACTTGTCGGCGGCTTTCGACACCGTCCCTCATGACGGCCTTCTCGTGAGACTTTATGAGATAGGTTTACGAGGGACGGTGTTCAGCTGGTTTTCCTCCTTTCTAGCTGGCCGCCGGCAAACGATCTGGGCCTCGCCAGACTCCGCCGCGATGCCGCCTCTGGGAGTCGGGGTCCCTCAGGGCTCGATTCTGAGCCCGACCCTATTTAATATCTTTATGACCCCTTTGGCGGCGTTGGCGGAGTCGTTTGGGGCCCGGATCGTATCCTATGCTGACGATACCCAGCTCCTCTTCTCATGTAAGAGAGGAGGAGACTTTGACGGGGAGAGTATCCGGGATTGCCTTGGGGCTGTTTTTCACTGGTTCCAACTGAACAGCCTCAAGTGCAATTCCGAGAAATCTGAGGTACTCTTCTTTGGGTGTGACATCGAGCCCAATTGGCAGGCCTGGTGGCCCATTGACATGTTTCCTCCGACTTGCTCCTCCAAAATGGTTAAGAACTTGGGGGTCAAGATGGACAATGGGCTTTCTTTAAAATCTCAGATCCTGGGGGTCTCGGGCACCTGTTTTGGCGTCCTCAGGATGCTGCGGAGGTTTCTGCCCCTGTTGTCTGAGGAGCACAGGAGGCTGACGGTACAGGCTCTGATTGGGTCCAGGTTGGATTATTCCAACATTCTCTACCTGGGCCTACCAGAATACTTGCTGCAGCGGCTCCAAGTGGTGCAGAACGCGGCCGCAAGAGCCATTTTTGGCTTAAACAGGCGGGCTAGTGCAACGGGGCTGTTGAAGACCTTGCACTGGCTTCCAGTTCGGAAACGGATTGCCTTTAAGGCTCTGACCTTGGCTTATAAAGCCCTCCATGCGGTGGGAGCAAAATATCTTCAAAAGAGAATGTCTTTTTATTATCCAACTCGCTCCCTGAGGTCTGAGTCTCTGCTTCTGGCGGTTGTCCCGCGAGTGAAGAAGGCCCGCGTGGGTGGCCGCTCTTTCGGCTTACTTGCACCACAGCTGTGGAACTCTCTGCCGCTTTCTATGCGGGGAGCAACCTGTTTACTGGCTTTTAGAAAGGATCTTAAGACCTGGCTGTTTACTCAGTAGATTTTATTTTGTCTGTTTCCAGGTCCTCCTTGTTTTATCCCCCTCTTTTAAACGTGTTATGTTATTATGATGCAGCATTCCTTTACCTAAAAAGCGCCGGGATACTCTTTTTGAGTCGCCGTGCGCTATATAAAAAATTTAATAACATAACATAACATAACATAACATCTGTCCCCAAGACACAACTTCTACAATGGCTTCAACAATGGCGACAGCCAGCAACTTTTAGAACTTTAAAACAACTTGGAGTTTTGGTGTCATGTGAATTAGTGAAAATGAATTTACAGCTTTGTTATGCGTTTATAATGAGTTAAATTCTCATGCTTCTAGTTTAGTAAAAGGCGATTTGCGCTTCAAATGAGCACTAGTTACATTACATATAAATTTTTTGTAGTCGCTGAGAGATCAAATGATTTACCCAGAATCACAGGATGTTGAGCAGACCCCTAGACTTAAACCAATCTCCATATGTCTGAAGTTGGCAGTTGTGACTGCTACACCACTTCCTCTTCTAGTCTCTTTAGTGTGTTTTCTGGGACAGAGCCAAGAGCACAGAATTCCCACCAAATGCTCACCTAGCAAGTAGCCTCTTCAGTTGTGTTGCTTGTTCCCATTTCCTAGCAAGCACTCCTTATGAGTGCATCAGCAGGCCGTCTCTCTCCTCCCCGTGTCTTGCAGCGTCCTCCAGGGTCACACCTCAGTGTTTCCAACCTTGTTTTATTTATTTCTGTTTCCACAGATACAGCTCTCATCATTTTAACATCATTCACCCCCACCCAATAACCACATTTCCACGGCCAGGCCCTAGAGCCCTTCTGACCAGTAAGTAAGTCTGCAGCTGATGTAGGCCTCATGGGCCGCAGTCTGCCACAGCCGTGAAGCCACACCAGTCCATATACGCCCCACAAACGATGGTGTCTGTTGAGAATCACGGGTAGGAAAGGTACTCCAAAGTATTCAGAGCAGCAGGCACTGGTCTGTAGTGCAATCAGCAATGCAATGGGATAAAGATAATGTAGGATATTATGAAAAGTCCGAAGGAGCTCACCTAGCAGGCAGCCATCTGGAGGCCAGGCAAGCTCCTCCCCCCAATTTTAAGGAATGTTATTCTGAAAATTTGCAGCAGATGATTGATCCATTCCCAATAGTAGAAGTGTTAGAAATCTGTATCAACATTCAGATACATTAATTTAACTGGGGATAAGCCTCCGAGAGAAACCAAAAGCATCGCACCAGTACACTCCAGACTAATTGTATAACAGATGAGTTGCAGCAGCAAATGCAGAAGATGCAGCAACAAATTAGCAAGCTCTATATCTGCACGGTGCCAGCGCTGTTGTGTGTGGGTGGCAGTGTTTGTTGTACCAAATTTGATCAGAGTGCAGGAAAAAGTGGAAGGAATGCCTCAGTACAAAAGCTGCACCTACATTGTAGCCAATGAATTACATTTTATTCTAAATTGGAGGGGCAGCATTACAACTAATAATTTGGTTCCAATGCATTCAATGGATGGCTTCACCGTTCTATGCACTGCAATGGAAGCACTCATTTGGCAATGAAAGTATATGTGATGGATCCAATTACTTTTTTGCCAATCAGTCTATCCTTTGAAACAGACACTGCATTAGTTTTCCTGTAGTGGCTCTCATTCCTACACCTAAGTGCCTATGCTTAGGAACATACCAGAAGAGTACTTTACTTCTTGAAATGCCAAAGAGATGCATAAGCAAATCGATAAAAGTCTTCAACCACACCTTTTCAAAACTAAAATACCCACATGAACATCTTAATGAATAAGACATTACCATGCAACATAGAAGCAAAAGACAACAACTGAATAGCCAAACAATCATCTTAGGGCGAATCAGATCCCGTACTACAATAGAATCCTCCCAAGCTAAGTTACTAGGAAACCATGAAAATAGACTGTGCCATACAAATGTAACTTACATTTTACCTACTTGTTGAATATGTAGGCAGAAATTTTCTGCGGGTCCTCAGTCAATGAGTGTCCAAAATACCAGGAATTCTGAAAGATGAACTAAAGCCTGCTGCACTTACTCTCCCTGTGTAAGTAAGCCAATTTGAAGTCTTACTGAAAAGATTATATACTTAGGGCCTAATTACTAGCAAACCTGAGGTGGTGATGCGGCAACAGCAGCACCAGCGGTCTGACCACAGTATTACGAATTAGGCATTTGGACTGCCATGGGACTGCAGCAACCGTCAGGGATCCGCGATCCCTCTGGGAAGGTGCGGCGATCTGGGGCAGCAATATGCTGTCGGTGCTGCTGAGGCACTGCCAAGCATATTACGACTTTCCAGACCTCCACACTTTTTATGCATTTTTTTATGGCACTGAGCCCGCCATAAAAAGTATGTGTGGCATTAGGAAAGTAAGGGGGCCCTACAGGCCCGCTTGGTGCACCTATGGATGGGTGTGCATACACGGGGCACCCCTGTTCCTACACAGCATGGACAGCACAGTTCATGCCATGCAGAAACCGGCTTTGATGCTCGCTCCCTCGGCACTGCAGTTCAAAGGCTAACATATAAGCCTTAGAACTGCCCAGCGCGGGACCGCCAAAGCACCGCTCGCCAAACCATGAGGAAACTCGCAATCTGATGGCAGGTGTGTGGGCGGCTTTGGCAGAGAAGGAGCAGGGCGCTGCTTAGCGGCCCGCTTCCACACCACCAATGTCATAATCAGGCCCTTATTGAGGATTTCTACAATAAAGTGCACAATAGTATTACTAAGGGAGACTGACCAATTTAATTCTGTAACACAGTGATATGAGTTCATAAAAGCCAATCCTAAGTTATCTTAACTCCTATCGCTCGGAAGACTGATACGAGGAGAAGACTGCCACCATTTTCAGCAAGTCACATTGGCTGCAGTTCTCATGGCTTAAATAATTACAGCCATTCTAAATATCTTTTCAGTCATCCAGTTATGTTCCTTAAGGATTACTTATACAGGGCATGTGAACCCGGGTTTTTTGGTGCTCTCATAACCTAAACTACACCAAACACAGCTGCAAAAGCCAATGTGAGAGTAAGAACATGTTTAAGAGTTTCATGAAGATAATAGAGTGATGATTCCGAATGAATGGATGAGGGAATTCCATTTCCTAGCAGCCGCAATTGAGAAGGCATAGTTATTTAAGATGAAAATTCTAGTTATCATAAGAAGAAACTGATCATTAACCTTAGGTTGCAGGTGTCCCTATACTAACAGTATTCACATGCAAAGAATTTTTGGAAGTGTGGAAATAGATCTCTATGGACTACGAGCATGTCCATAAAAACAATCTTTGATGCAGCAGAAGCCAATATAACGGTTTCAAGAGAGATGAAATGTGTTGGTGTTTTGAAACCTTGCAAAAGCAAACAAACAGCTGTGTTCTGAACAAACTGAAGTAGTTTCAGAGATGTTTTGGGAGGCTGCGCGTGGCATTACTATAGTTAAAGCGAGATTGAACAAGTGCATTGAACACTTATTTATTAATGGCATAAATGTTTTGTATGGTTTTAAGATGGAAAAAGCAGATGCTTGCGATCTTAGAAGCAAAAGTTCCAAAAGACAAGTTGACATCAAGATAGACTCTCAAATTTCAAACCATTGTTGCGACTGGAGGACAGGAGCCCTACACTGAAGGCCAGGTCAAAGAGAGACTCCACAGTGCCTTCACCCTCAGGAATAATCAACAGCTTAGTCTGCACTGGATTTAATTTCAAGTAGTTCTGTGACATCCACCAGCATACAAGGTGCACACTTTATACAGGAAAAACATATTAGGCTGGTTCTTCAACAACCGAAAGATCAATTGGGCGTCGTTAGATATATATAGAATATTGCCCCCCAACTGGGTCAACACCAGGACCAGAGGGTGCATGCAGATATAGAATAAAAGAGAACAAAGTTCGGGGTGTTGGAGGACACCACAACTAAAAGCTTTGAGTTCTGATTTGTGTAGAGGGAGTGCTACGATTTGACTATACCCTTTTAGATAAGAGGCCTTCATAATAACATCATCATATCACTTCCACAGAGAGCTTGGGTGCACAGGTCATACAACTATTTAGCCAGCATTTTCTCACAAGATTGAGAATTATTCACTTACGTTTGTCACTCTAACAGCTCAAGACTGCTTGTAAAAGGTAGCTCAAGATACTCAGGACAGCGGGGCACGATAAATATCTTTCACCCAACTAACGTTGTACGCCGAAAGATGACAAAAACAGCCCATACAAGTTTCGGCAGGAATCTGTGGTGCATATAAAATTGGAACATGTGCTTCTGCTACTCACATTTCGAGAAGATGCCCATGCATTAATCTATCCAAAAATATAACACCAGGAAACAATAAACTCGGACAAAACACTTTCACCTAATGTATTCGTAGAGAAATTATTTCTGAGAACAATTTCATATCGCCTTTTAAAAAACAATTTTGAGCTTTGAGCATAGTACTACTCATGCAAGTGATCAATCCTGTATCTCATTTTAAGAAAGAAGAGCGGGGTGATGTTTGTAATCACTGACTAATTTAAGCACTATATGTGGAGGCTAAAATCTGCACCAGGTTGTTACAAAGAGACTGGCACATAAAAATATGGGATTTTACCAGTAGCTCAAGCTATATTTAGAACAAGCAACTAACATGGATAGCATAGTGGTAACATCAGTGATGGTGCACAATCAGCACAGTGTGCAAAAGGGACTTTTGAAATGGCATAATACAATTTACGTTACAGTTTGGGGTACTGACTGTTAAAAATTACATTTACTATTGCAACTCTATACCAACACATGGGCATATGTGTCTTTAGGAAGAGGTAACTGTCCCCTAGCAAACGGATACCAGCAAAGGTTTGAAACAGTAACACATTCTCAGACCATTGCTATTCAAGAGTTATACAGAAAACCTGAAAGTCAAACTGAATAAAGTGCAATACAATTGTTCAACAGTGGATGGCTGTCCATACATTTAATGATAAAAAGAGGATACTGTTCTTTTTCATCAAAAATTGATAGGACTACAGCAGTTATTAAACTGCTTGGAAGTATAGAACTATCTAATTTCAAAAATATCAAAGACTAAGGAAACGATATTTGGGAGGAGAAAAAATACATTTAGATATTATTGAGGGCGTAAATCAGCTGTCATTAAAGCATATTTATTTGGAAGGCTCGATATATTTTATTTTGAAGGTGTCAGCAGGATGTGTCAGAACATCTACTGTAGATACATCGTCCAGCATAAATAGTGTCCGAAATATAGTTTACAAAAATATTGTCCAAATGGGCATTGATTTTTTTAGTATTAACTCCCACAGGGAGATATTGTTGTAAACAACATTTGGGGCAGGAGTTTTATGCTAAATTAAATTCTGTCACCGATATTATAGTATTAAACCAGTAAGTGATGTTCTGTACCTCAAATGCTACGCTAAATAGTTATCTAATTATGTTGGTTGGAGAGTTAAAAGTGATATCAGAAAAGGTGATCACAATGCTCTTATAGGTAATCAGAGTGTGTTGTGGAAAACGTAATCCTTCAAACATAATGGTATGTAACTGCCTAAGATTATGTTTTAGGACTCAGTAAGATAGTGCCACACACAGACATCCAGTTAAAATTTCATTTTACAGACATCTTTGTGGACAGATGGTGCACATCTTTTTCAGTATTACAAGTTTTAGCAATTAATATTTGACTTGCCTAACACAGGAGAGATGCCAAACAGATCTCCAAAGTCTGCCAACCCATGGATTTCATATTTAAAGAAAGCCTTCAATAACAGTGTTTGATGTTGGTGCTAGGTGAAAGCAGAAAAATATGAGCAGTGTAGTATTCAAAAATTATTTCACTACAGATGTTTTGAATAGTTCAAGAATAATCTGCTTATGGTGCAGGAATGAAATTGTAAAACAAGTATTATTAAAAAATACTTAATCGTCATAATATTTCTTTGTCAGCCTTCTTTCACCTAGGATGAGCTTCAGAAATATGCTATCTCAGGTTTTAAATGGTCCCAAAGACATCCGTGCTGCAGTTTGTGATGTGGCAGCCCTAAATAAAAATAGAACCACCTTAGCTGAAAAACTGTGACCGACTACACCACAGAGTTTTTACATTTGTGATCTGGGTCAATACTTTTGGTCTTTTCTTCATAATGGTCATGTGGAGTAAATTCAACACTAATGAACTTTTAAGTTTTGCTCCAAAGCCAATGCTGATCTTACTATGCTTCATGTTACTTCTTTTAAATTTTAATCAGTTGCATTCTGAAAGGAGGATGCTTTCATGTAAATATTGTATATGCTTTTATGGTTATTAAAATAACGATCTCAACAACGATTCCTTTGCCTGTCTATCATCTGGGGGTAAATGAAGGCTAGGGAGGGAGTATGGTTCCTTATTCTGGCATCACACACATTTATTCATGATTCCCCTGCTACACTACAAGCCGTGAGCGGAAACGTGTGTAAAAACAGAGATGAAAATGAAGTTTAGGAGGAACTGCTCCAACGGAAAATGGAAAATGGAACTGATGGTTATATAATGATATGTACACTGTAAGGATGGTATGTAACAAAGGGCGTTGGAATTGGATATGTTACAGTGCTTATATGCTGTTAATAAAGAAATATAAAAAAAAAAATAGGAGGAACTGCTCCAATAAATGAAAATGGAGTACCACTTAGAATGGAATAAGGGATTTAAGGGAGACCAGGAGGGATTACATTTACATGTTTGATACTCAAGAGAAATATGGTTGAGCAAACGTTTTTAACTGTAATGCATTTCAAACTTTCATTGTAAACAGGTTGCTTAGATCAGGGAAGATGTACTGAAATTTTTACCTGCAAATCTATAGAAATGTTTGGAAAGTCTGTTTAATTCTCTCAAGGCTTGCAAAGATTTTCTTTGAAATAAATCTGGAGATCCTTGAGAAACACTAAACTTAATCTAGAGCACACATTAAGCAACCTCACCTCATTTTTCTTTGCTGTGTTAACTGTTAGCAACTTTGAAGACAAAATCCAATCCAGTAGTTTGCGCAGGCGTTGGTCTTCTGAAGCAGAGGACTGGAGGAGCTCTTTCAAGTTTGGCAAAACATTAGTATCAGCAAGCTAAAAAAAAAAAAAAAAAAATAGACAAAGGATTTTTTAAAACATTCTTGGGGATAAAAACTAAAACAGAACGAGCGAGTGCACTTGCATATGTAGAGTCTTTACAAACTAAACTGCGGATCTGCAACCTAGACACCTTCTATGCTAGTTCCTATTGTGTCATCTGGCCTCACTGCAGAAAGAAGAAATGGAAAGAGATAGGCTGCATTGTCAGGACAAGATAATTATATTGTTTTGGATCTATAACAAGAAATCCTCGATTCCCTCTAATCAGGTCATGCCTTAAAACAGAAAGAAGCCTTCCACTATAATACTAGGTGTCGGGCCAACATGTAAGATATAACAGATTAGGAAAACTGGGTTAAGGCATCGCCATAAACACTTTCATCTATCAGTTAATTCTAAATATTGCTATTAAATACCAGAATCCAATTAAATATTTTCAGCATGAATGTAATGCAAAAAACACGTATACACAGCACAACTCCTCTTACGTTGACCCTAGATCCCCTATGTTGACCTTTTCAGGAGACCATCTGAGACTGGGTGAATAAATGTTATTCTAAGACTAATTTACCTCTGTGAGCAATTATCCCAATAAGAACAACACATACTGCTGATCAGCTTTTTAAATACCATCTTCTTTTAATTCCGTCCAACATCAAATTAATGCCTGAACATGTTATGCCCCCTCTCTTCTTCCAACTAACAGACTAAACTGTATTACGCCATTAAATAAGAGACAATGAATCTCTTGCTCACCGAGTGTTCTATGTACAGGTTTCTAAATATGTGCATGCACTTGATAAACTAAAGAAAAACCTTCCAAGGTAGTTCAATAAACAAGGTACTCAGGTTGCTCACTCAAGCAAGGCATACGCCAAAGAAACATTTACAAGGAAGATATGCAACAGAACCAATTGTATCCACTTTTGAATAGTGCAAAGATTTTTACAACATTCAGTGAGACACACATGATATACATAGGCATCAGTAATAAAAACTTCTCTCACACAAAGAGAAGGTACACATTAAATTTCATCAATGCCAGCTTTTCCAATAAAGGGAGGCCCATGACAAAAATTAGTGTGCATGTTCCACTGGCTTGGACTGATAGTAACCTGGACGATTTCACAAAGACTGCAGCAGAGGCCCCGGAGGGTCGTATTATTGTGGGGGTAATTTTCCTGAGATCAAAATGGTTTTATGCCAGCTAGGGGCATAAGACATATTAGAAGCCACATAATGTGTAGGCAAGGGTGCATGAGGTCTCTGAACCTACATATACAGCTACAACAAGACTTCTAAAAGACCTTCAACTCTGTTGAATGGCCTTTCCTTCACTCAGTCCTGCAACGTATGAACTTTGGGCCCTGCTTTCGGAGATGCGCCCAATTGCTCTACAAGGCCTCGTGGACAAAGATGTGAGCAAATAGTGCCGTGTCCAGGACCCGTTTGCCCTGGTTATTAAACCAATGGAAGAATGGTTAAGGCCTGACACAAAGGTGTGGGGACTTTGGTGGAAGGAGGAAATGAAGGATTGCATCTTGCTTTATGTGGATGATGTTCTGTGCTTCATACAGAGGCCGGGGCATCGCTATCGAGATTGATACACATGCTGAAAGTGTATGGGGATACCTCAGGTTTAGAAGTCAAAAGTGATAAATAAACGATGGTACTGCGGCCCGTTTCCCCTACGGCATCACGTCAGGACCTTAAAATAAGTGACTGGGGGGCGTGGCTTCGCGAGCGGCGATGGCGGTTGCAGCTTCCTAGAGCTCCCGCCGGCCCGTTCATTATCCGGCTGATTATCCTGGCCCCGAGCCCGTACACCACAGCCCATGCGAGGCGAACGTTGCTGAGGGCACCAGGGATCCTCCGGTGCAGTCCACGGAGCTCCCGGATTGTCGGACACGGCTGGGCGGCAGAGAGGAGAGTGCGGCCTAGCGCGCGGCGGAGAAGCAGGGGCCTCGATTTTGGCGCCTCCCGGCTGGGGGGTGTCTACGTGGCGCAGCCGACCCGCCGATTGCCCTGCACCTCGACTGCCCTGAGTGACAGGGGGCGGCCAGCGCTGCCCTCCATAAACCCTGCTAGAGGTGGGGAGATCCTGGACGCCGTGAGCCCGTTCGGCCGGAAGCGGCGGCCTTGCGGACCCAGCGCAGCCGGGGCCTCGAGTTTCGTGGTCCCCGCCAAAGGATCACCGCGGGTCGTTGCCACGGCTGGGCCTCGACGGCACCTGAGAGCTGTGATCGGTTGGAGGAGGTCCCGGCGTGGGGGATTGGGTCATCCCTGCTGACCCTCTGTGGATGGCGGACCGGAGTCTGGCTGGACGGTAGCCTGTGGGCCGACCCGGTTCTGGCACTGCCCGTGACTGTCGGCGGACTGTGAGTACCTCAGCCTGGGTCCCGGACATTTGCAGGAGTGGTGGCTGGTACGGGGGGCCGGTGACCGGCGCCGCCGGGCCTGCAGCACACGGAGGTGAGGCACGGTCCAGCCGGCGGAGTGTGAGACGCAAGGGCCGCCGACAACTGGGGTGTGGATCCCGGGACCTCCCTTGGCCAGCCCGAGGAACGGTGCCAGGTCGGGGATACAGGTGTCCGAACCCCGCGGCGGGGTGAGAACTGCTGTGTAGATCCCTATCAGACTTTGCAGACGGAATAGAGGACCCTGTCTCGCCGCAACTGCATTTACTATCAGTGGCCCACGGGTAGTCTGCAACCATGACCAGGGGAGGAGGTGGCGGCCCCACCAAACAGCCGACCATCGATAAATTCACAGGACCCAGTAGGGGCCCCGGACCCTCAGGAGGAGGACAAGGAGGGGGGCCGGACAACGCTGCGCTTATGGCTGCCATCACCCAATCCAGGGATATGCTAGACGCCAAGATAGGCGCGGTGGGCGCAGATGTCACCTTGCTACGC
Organism: Lissotriton helveticus; assembly: GCF_964261635.1. Lineage (NCBI taxonomy): Eukaryota > Metazoa > Chordata > Amphibia > Caudata > Salamandridae > Lissotriton > Lissotriton helveticus. Next base: position 1,964,842,995 of record NC_136061.1, on the reverse strand, counting down.
CAGGACTTGCGGAATGCAGTGGCGCGGATTACGGAAGCAGAATCCAGAATCTCGGTGGTGGAAGACGACGTGGGTTCCCTAAAGAAGAGGATGGCGGCAATGGAAAATGCGCACAAGGGCCTAGCACTCCGTGCGGAGGACGCGGAGGGACACGCACGTCGAAACAACCTCCGCTTCATCGGCTTTCCGGAGCGATGTGAGAAGGGGAACATGGAACAGTTTCTTACTCAGTGGCTGATGAGCTGGCTGCCCCCGGGGGCTCTATCCAACTGCTTCGTCGTTGAACGCGCACATCGTGCCTTGACACAGAGGCCGCCGGAGGGTGAACGGCCCAGGGCGGTAATAGCAAGACTATTGAATTATCACGGTGGCACTCAGGCCGCATGCCCAGCCGGGACTGAACCCGGGCTCTTCGAGGGGGTCATCGCAGGAACGAGGAGACCGAACGGCCAGGAGCAGGAGAAACCGGAGGTCCAAATCACGGAAGCGGTCAGCCTCTGTCACTGGTACACAAGATAGCGGCAGAACTGAGGACTCAGACCAATCTGGGAAAGATCACTGAAGGCCTCAGGTACTCTGTGCTCCCTGTTTAGTGGTATAGTTCCCGATGGTTGGGGACGGTGCGATTGAGGCCCAGCGAACTGAATGCTTTATTGATGCCTCAGCGTCAATTCGAGACTGAGTTATTGAACATGAGTGGGGTGGTGGAGTGTGGCTCGGGGACGACTCGTCAGGGGCTGCCATTCTCCTACTAAGGTGGGAGTTATTGGAGGGGTGGGGGGATGAGACTACTGGGTATCGGGGAGTTGGGATCCATTGGCATGGTTGGTCTTGGGCCCTCCGTTTTGGGCTCGGGGCTGCCCATGCCGCATAGTTCCATGAGGTATAGGGGGGGGGGGGTGGGGTGCGAGTTGCGGGGATGGGGAAGGTTGAGGAGGGGGGGTGTTGGGGGGTGTGGGAGAAAGCGGATGTTGCCTTTCTTGTTGTGTTTGGGTCCTGGGTAGAGGGGGGGAAATGCACGTGTTATTTACAAAGATGCTGACGTTGGTGCGCAATGGGTGGTGTTGGCGCAGAGGGCCTCCTAGGCGGGTCCCACTTGATTATGGCTAATGCGATACATAGACTCCCTGAGGAGTCCCTGCGAGTAATTACATGGAATGTCAGGGGGATGTTGGACAAGGTTAAACGTGGGGCGGTCTTGCGCTGGGGGAAGAGAGAGGTCGCTGATGTGCTCTTGCTCCAAGAAACTCATATGATGGGATCAAAGGTGCTCAGTCTGCAGAGGTGTGGTTATCATCAGGTTTTCCACGCCGGATTTTCCAGGGGGTCCAGAGGGGTTGCTATTTTAATTCATCGCAGGGTGGCCTACGTCCATGAGAAGCAGTGGGTGGACCCACAGGGTCGCTATCTCTTTGTCAAGGGAATGGTGGGCACAGAGCCTGTGGTCTTTGGGAGTGTATATGCCCCCCCCTCTGCAGTGGGCCCTAGCTGAGAGGCTGTTCACAGTGTGGGAGGACATCCCGGAGTCCCTGGCGGTGGTTGGGGGGGATTGGAATGAGGTGATGGATGTATGTATGGACCGTCAGAGGCGCCAGGAGATGCTTGGACTCCCCCCCCGCCCCCCAACTAGGCTGCATGCTGTGAGTGAAGGAATGGGCTGGGTGGATACGTGGCGACATATGCACCCTATAGAGTGCGAGTACACGTTTGTATCTGCTGTGCATGGTTCCTTCTCACGATTAGATTATGTGTTTGTGCCCAGAGTATACCTATGCAGAGTGAAAGCGGCAGAGATCTTACCGAGGGGACTGTCCGATCACTCCCCGGTATCGGTCAGGGTGGAACTCCTTAGACAACGTCAGCCCTTCAGGTGGAGGATGTCCGCATGGCATCTCCAGCAGCCAGGATATGTCCGACATCTTCGGGAGGCAATAGACCACTATTGGCGAGAAAACCTGATAGATGACGTCGACGCAGAGGTGGTGTGGGAGGCCTTGAAGCCCACTATACGGGGGGTGGACATCGCGTGGTGTACTGCGGGCCGTCGGGGGCGTCGGGAGACAATCACGGCGGCGGCCGCGCTGGTGGAAACCTTAGAGCAGCAGAGGAGGAGGAGATGAAGTTGTGATACGGTTGCTTCTCCAGGCGCAGCAATCATATGCGTCGGTCTTAATGGATGAGGCCAAACAGGCGTGGCTGGCCACGCGGAGTAGAATTTACCAGTGGGGAGATAAATCATGCACACTACTCCATAGACTTTGTCAACGCAGCCTTCAACCCGTTACGCTGCCAGGTCTTACTGCTGATGACGGGGTGGTTATTACTGACCCGCACGAATTAGCGGCGAGCTTTGCTAGCTACTTCACGACACAATATGCCCCGTGTGACCGTTTATCTGCAGACAAGGTGGCTAAATTCATAGATGATTTGCCGCCTAAAGCGGTATCGGATGAGACCAGGAAGACCCTTGATGCTCCCCTCACGGCGGAGGAACTGGGGGAGGCCCTGGGACAGCTCAATGTAGGTAAAGCCCCCGGGCCGAGCGGCTACCCATGTGAGTTTTACAAGAAGTTCCATGTACAACTAGGCTCCCACTATCGTCGTGCACTTGAGACGGCGCGTGCACGGGGCACGCTGCCCCCAGATTGGCGCCATGCCGAAGTAGTGGTCTTTCAGAAACCAGGTAGACCCCCAGATAGACATGATTCCTATCGCCCCATCTCCTTACTTAATGTAGAGGCCAAAATACTGGCAAAGGCCCTGGCGAATCGGTTGCTCCCTTACATAACAGATCTGGCTTCATGCCTCGCAGGGCAACGCGCCATAATATCCGGCGCGCACAGGTCGCGGTGGCTGCCATGGGGGCTACGGGTGAACAGGCGGCTTTGTTGTTAGCTGATATAAACAAAGCCTTCGATTCGGTGAGCTGGACATACCTTTTTGCGCTTCTGCCCCGTCTCAATCTAGGCCCGATATTTGTCATATGTCAGGCTACTCTATACTGACATCACGGCTGCGGTACGAGTCGCGGGGGCGGTGTCAGAGACGTTTAGCACTGGACGGGGGACCCGGCAGGGGTGTCCTCTATCCCCTTACTTGTTCGCCCTTGCCATGGAGCCTTTGGCCGCTTGGGTGCGCATTGATGCACAGATGCGTGGCTTTGTGTGGGCTGGGGACCTCTCTGATAGAATCGCGTTGTACGCGGACGATGTCCTCTTCTTTCTTACTGACCTGCGACGCTCGGGGCCGCGGGTGTTGGAAATAATGCGGGTCTTTGGGGAGGTCTCGGGCCTTTACCTGAACCTGCGCAAATCCACCCTATGGGTCCTTGGGGGTGGAGCTGTAACGGACCCCTGGACATCGGGACTGCAGGTAGTTGCCGGCGGTTTGAAATATCTGGGGGTGTTCCTGTCGGAATCGGTGAGCCTTGCCTGGGAACGTAACATAATGCCTGTGTGGGAGCGGGTTCAAGCAGATGTGAAAACGTGGTCTCGGATGCCCCTCACTATCTTTGGTAGGTCCGCGATTTTCAAAATGGTGGCGCTTCCGCGCCTCCTATATCAGCTGCAGAATTATCCCCACCCCATCACACCCCGGTGGTTTTGGCAGGTCAACTCTGTCCTGGGACGCTTCCTGTGGGCTGGGGGGGCTGTCAGGGTGGCACTGCGTACATGCTTCTTATCTACATATTGTGGGGGATTTGTCACCTCGGACCTTCTGTCCTATTATCAAGCTTCCCACCTGCTCATCCTAAATGACTGGTGGTATAGTGACAGCAGTGATCCGGCTTACGCCCTAGAGCGCGCATTAATGGGCGACAATACGCTCCACACGCTCCTCTACTCAGCCCGGCTGCGGCGGACATTGCCTAGTGCTACGAAAACTGTCTTCGCTGTGTGGCGACAGGCGTTACGTCGCATGGGCTGGTGGGGCAGACTAACTGCTGAAACACCGCTGTGGCACAATGGACGTCTCCCCGAACTTGCCTCGCTGTCAGGATTTGACGGCTGGGACGCAATCGGGATCTCGTTGCTGGGACACGTGATGTCCGGAACTACGCTCAAATCGTTCCAGGATTAACAAACAAAATGGTTCTGTTGGGTAGCAAAGACAATTCCTTTGGTAGAGGCTTAGAACAGCTCAAAAGACAAACAACAAGCACAAACTCTCTGATCGACAAAGTTTTTATATGTATTAAAAACAGAACATGAGACAATATCCTGGAATTACTTCATTCCGTTATATTGCTAGTAAATGCGTTAACTTCGTGAAAAAGTGACAATAGTGATTAAGGTGACAAGTGCAATGTATACAGTGACATTTATATACACAACAAATATTTACAATAAAACCCTAATGAGAAATGACCAGGGGCGGTGTCTTTTGAGCTGTTCTAAGCCTCTACCAAAGGAATTGTCTTTGCTACCCAACAGAACCATTTTGTTTGTTAATCGTATGTACCCAGGTTCTGAGGGACACAGGGTTACCCCTTTTTATAAATCAAATCGTTCCAGGAGCTCAGTACAGAGTTCCATATGCCCCAGACCCAGTTTTTTCGCTATCTGCAATTTAGACATGCACTGACACCCAGCATTGCCAATCTAGACTCACTTCCTGAATTTAGCCCAATTGAGGCGAAGGTCTTCATGGGCGACCTCGGGGATAAAAAGGTGTCCCGTATATACCAAACGATGGTCACTCACTGCTCCTCCACCCTTCTTCCCCTGCGGACGGCCTGGGAGGCTGACGTTGGCCCCATGGACGAGGATGATTGGAGGGAGGCCCTGGAGTCCCCGCGGGGGACTGCCATCGCGATACGGCTCAGACTAATCCAATTCAAAATTCTCCATAGGGCTTATTATACCCGTGAGCGGCTGTGGAAGGCAGGATTGATTGAGTCATCGGCATGTCTGCGTTGTGGGGCGGCGGTGGGTACACTGCTCCATACGGTATGGTTGTGTCCTAGAAAAGTTGGTTTCTGGAGGGGTGTATGGAACTGCCTGTCTGAGGTACTGGGTTGGGACCTTCCACGCACTCATCGCCTGGGGCTACTTCACATCCTTGAAGGGGTAGGTGGGAACATATATAAACGCCACTTGTTGCTATTAGGGCTACTATTGGCCAAAAGGGATCTAACCCGCGCTTGGAAGGACGAGAGGGCCCCCCCCTGTGTGCATGGAGGGCCGGGTTAGACTTTTGTATGGGTCTAGAACGACCAATATTCGAAGCAAGGGAATGCCCCCGCAAGCACTTCAAGATATGGAAGAGGTGGGCTGACTATAGGGAGCTGCCACTAGATCCCCCGGCAGAACCTGAGGAAGATCCCTAGGCACACACCTTCACATGGGCCTGTGAAATGCGTCATATCTACCTCACTATGACCAAGCGCTGATGCTCCTTCTACACACGTGCACAGGGTTAGGGAGGGATAATGGGGAGGTGACAGGGAGTTTGGGTGGTGGGAGTTCGGGGGGGGGTAGGGGTGGGGGTGAAGTTCCCATTTTTCATGTTTGACTATAACTCTTGATTGGACTCTGGCCCTGTGATGTAAATTGTATCAATATGTCTGGTGGTTTCTCCTGACTGTGGAGTGCCACATGTATTGCTTTTCCTACTTCAATCAATAAAAACTGTTGTGAAAAAAAAAAAATAAGTGACTGGTCCTTTACTTATTTGGGGATGCGAGGGTCCATGGATGCAAAGACCAGCTGGGAACTCAGTGTGTTCCCCTGGAATGTAAGATAAAGGACCATATGTCACACGGTCACACTGGGGAGAGCTCCCCTTGAATATACTGGGGCGCATCAACATCTTCAAAATGACTGTCCCCACAATTGTTATATATCCTGAAAAACTACCCCTATAACAGATTCCACAGCAATGGTTTTGAAAATTGCAGGTGCATATCAATGCCTATTTGGGGAGGGCCCCCGGCCCCTTCCCTAAGCCCCATCGCAAGGATCATCCGTAAAATATATAGTCACCATATGATGGAGGCCTTGGGGCAGTGGATGTACAGCTTTATTATTGGGCGGCACAGTTGCTGCCAATTAACAACTGGCTCTTTGAGGAATAAGACGACCCGACATTTAGCTTGGAACTGGCTAGATTCCCAGAATCTGCCCCCTCTGGTTGTGGCTCTATGTAACCGCAGCAGCTGCCCCACATTACAACAGCTTCCATTGATTGCTGACATAAGGCCCTGAAATGGATGGGGTGAGCTGCAAGATTCACCAGGGAAACAATGCTGTGGATGGATTTATGGTTAAAATCATCCAAGCAATTACAAGGGTTCCAGAAATGGGAAAAAGCTGGGTATTCCAAACTGTGAGAGGTCTGGGCCCACAAGTGTATACTCTCCTTTGCGCAACGGAGGGAAGATTGTGAGTTACACACGGTCTCAGTTCTTTCTATACCTACAGCTGCGACATGCTTTGGAATACCTGGGAAAAGACCAAAATTGCTTCCTTCCTTCAAGCCACTGGAACCCAAACCCACAGTGGGAGAGATCAGGGTAAAGGGCATTTTGTGCTTGCACAAGACGATCATTGTAAATGTGCCACAACCTGTGGCAACACTGTGGGAAAGGTGGGATGCGATTCGATAAATCTTTATTTCGATCACATGATCATAAAAGATATACATTGCACATATAGAAAGTTTAAAAACGCATTAAACAACATTAGTGATCAGAAGTTTGTTAAAAAGAATACAGAAACGGGATGTGCCAATAATTCAAATCTGTCCCGAGTCTCCAAGTCTCTTTATACAACGGGATCGGGCGTACCACATTAAAGTTAAAAATGTGGATAGTGCAAAAACAATAGTGGGAGTTAGATCGGTCTTTAAGACTCTGTACGCTGGTAAAAAAGTTCTGAACCCCAAGTTTCTGAGCAGGGGGACTAGCCAGTAGTTCCTGCTCCTCTCGTAGGCCCGGCAAAAGAAAACCACATGAAGATCGTTTTCCTTTGGGTGGGCACATGCCGGGCAAATTTCTGAAGAGGAGCGACAAGACCATGATGCTGTGAATGAAGCCAGAGGGAGAGTTCCATATCTCCATTGGAGGAATAATTTTCTGGTTAATGCCGGAGTCATGGCATCTAGGACACTTTCTAGTTGATAAGAATCTTTGATTTTTATGAACTGGTTTGATAATGATCCATCACGGGTACCTTCAGCCGTTCTAAGGAGCATGTGATCGTAATAAGCTCTCGCGAGTACCTTTTTAGGGATCTTAGTACAAGTATTTGCTGGGTCCAGCCATAGTTCAGAGAGTCCAATTGCCTCAAAAGTTCTCTTGATGCAAGTCAGCCAGGGTGTTCTTGTGGCGTTGGGTAACTGTAAAAATTCCTGTAACTCAGCTCTGTAATTTGAAAGGTCTGGACTGCTCCATAGACGCCGCCAGAATGCTAAGGGTTTGAACCCCAGCTCCTCCGTTATTGGTCGAAGGCCCATATCCAGCCTGAGAGGGAGTAATGGAGTACTCTGTGGAAGGGCAACAATCTGTCTCAGAAATTTGTTCTCAATAGTTAATAGTTTAGATGATGGAATATGGCCCCACAACTCGCCCCCGTACGTTACACCCCCCCGGGCCTGTGCTTTATAGATGTGAATAATGGGGGTAAGTGGCCGGTAGGGAGGTTTGTTCACTAGTCTCATAGTACCACCCACCAACTGTGCCAATTTGATGTTAACTTTTGACTGGTGGGCCGACCACGTTAAGTTTTCATTAAGAGTGATCCCCAAGTATTTAATTGTCTGTACCCGTTCCAGTTGAACTGTTCCCAACTTGGGCGGTTGTGGGGCTTAGGATTGAGAATCATGTATTTTGTTTTCTGTGGGTTAATTTCGAGTCCCCGCTCTGAGCAGAACTGCATAAACCCATCCAAGACACGTTGTAGGCCCATTGGGGATTTGGACAGCAGCAGGGTGTCATCAGCAAACATAATTGCGGGCACCCTGCTGCCGGTCAATTTTGGGGCATCAGTGTTGGGAATCCTGGTCAGGTGAGCAATTACCCCGTTCACGAAGAGGCAAAACAGGGTCGGTGCAAGCACACAACCCTGTCTCACCCCTCTGCGAACGGGGAACCTTTCGGTTAGATTACCACCTCTGCCACACCCAACGCGGGCATAGTTGTTATGGTGTAATCTCATCAGGATTGCCAAGATGTCTCCCGGGACGTTCATCTCCTCCAAAACTTTCCACAGTTTTACTCTAGGTACCAAATCGAAAGCGGCACGCAGGTCTACAAAAACAGTATACAAGGTGCCGCCCTCAATTAGTGCTGTCCTCCAATATAAAAGGTTCAGTCTAAAAATTTGATCTATTGTGGAGACCCCCTGTCTAAAACCCGCCTGGTAGGGAGTCAGGATACTCGTCTCCTCTATCCAGTTCTGTAGCCGGTCCAGGATCAGTCTTCCAAAAAGCTTTTGGGATATATCAATGAGACTGATCGGACGATAGTTGGCTGGGAGCAGTGGGGAACCCTTTTTGAAAATAGGAACCACTTCTGCTCCCAGCCAAGTATCCGGCACCTCCATTCCCCCCAGGACAGCGTTAAATATCATCGTGAGGTAAGGGGCCCATATCCCTGGTCCCTGCTTAAATAGGTCCCCGGGTACCCCATCAAGGCCAGGGGCTTTCCCTGCAGCCAACCCAGCTATAGCCACCCTCACCTCTTTTTCAGTGATGGGGTCTCCAATTGGGTCTGGCACTATCGTACTGTTTGTTACGTTCGGAGACCCTTCCTCCAATGAATACAATGACTGAAAGTGACTCTGCCATAGGCTGGGAGCTATGTTAGGCTCTATTGCTGAAGAGAAGTCCTCTGATCCATTGGACACTATTCGCCAGAATTTACACGAGTCTTTGATGGCAAGTGATATTGCGAGGTTTTCCCAATATTGTTGATCCCACTCAGCCCTTGCATTCACCAAGAGCTTCCTATAGGACCTTCTCATCGATTGAATTTCCTCCCTGCTTTTGCGCCCCTTGATTGCGAGTAGCAATTTGGTTTTTGAGTCCCTGCAGGTGGCGTTATACCAGGTCCTCTTAACTGTTGGTCCTTTTTTTGCCCCTGCTTTTGAAAATAGATCCAGCTCCAGAGAACTGATTAGTTCTGCATGGGTCTGGGCCAACTTTTCTCTATTTGCCCCTTCTCCAATATTCATCCCTATCTGGAAAGCCCTCTCTAAAAGCGGGATAATTCTTGCATATAGTTTTGATAACTTCTCAACGCTAGTAGCCAGTTTCTCCCACCTGACTTTTCTCCGGTTGTTTTCTAGTAGAAGACCCGACTTGTCTTTGTTTGGACCAAGCAGTATATCTTCATTCCCCGGTAAGGCATAAAAAACTTCCAGGGCGTTGTGGTCACTATCCCATCTCTCAATGACCTTAAAGTCAACTATTTGTGGCCACATTGGTAGTTTGACAAGGATATAGTCCAGTCTCGATTCGCTACCAGATTTGTTGTAGGTGCAGATACTTGGCGTGTCTGATTTGCAACGCCCGTTACAGGCCCTCAGACCCTGATTTAGGGTAAGGGCTGTTATCTGCAGGGCAAGGGGAGACCAGGCTCTGGGAGGGGGCGCCACCGTCGCCGGGACAAGCCAACAAGAATCTTCCTCGAGGGAGGGGCCATCTCGTAGGCCTGATAGTGGTTCAAACTGGGAGTTTAGATCACCTCCCACCAGGCAGTGAAGTTCCCATGGGATGCCATCTAGGAACGCAGAGAGTTCCTCTATAGTGTTGGATTCTCTTGACATGGGTACCGGTCTTGAATATACATTTACAATGACCAGTTTCGTAGAATTTGGCCACTCTAATAGGACGGCTAGAATATCATCGGAGTCTGTCTCCAGGCAGCTAGCCTGGCATCCTAGGTCTGATGCTACCCAAGTTGCCAGTACTCCAGATGGCCTGCCCCTTCCCCCCCACTTGGCGGGTTTAGAGAATATTGCATATCCCTGAGATGGGAGTTCCTCACGGGCCCAAGTCTCCTGGAAGAGTAGTATATTTTTTGTATTAATGAAAGAAACCCACTCAGGACAATCAATTTTACTGGCCAATCCAGCGACATTCCATGAAATCAGAGTCATGGGATGTAATTTAGTGGTAGATGGACCTTTAACGGTAGTGTTGGCACCGCTAGTCTCCAAGGTAACCGTCTGGGGAGGAGGCGAATGCCTCAGAGTGAATCTTGTGTTGGTGTAAGTCTCATTTAAGTCCACTAGACTAGGCTCCAGAGCTAGACTCGGTGTTAATTCGTTTTGTGCCCTTGTGTGTGGTGTTTGTTCCGGGGTTGTGCCATTCCCTATCCAATGGGGTACGGGAAGTTCACTCCCCTGAATCTCAGAGCGTCAATCCACCATTTCCAGGCTGCTGTATCTATTGTGGGTGGGAAAATGGGCTGGGTAGTGCATTCTGTGAGGCCCCGGAATCCCTCTCGTGATTCCTCGGCCCCCGCCCCTCCTCCTGGTAATGGTCTCCCAACCCTCCTCCTCCCCATACGGTAAGAAGTGGTCAAAAGATCTTCCCCTATGATGTAATGGTACGCTTCTCTCCCTGCGACAGCTCTCCCAGTCATCCAGCAACTCTTGATGTTGCCCCCATCTCTGATCCTCCAAAATATATAAACTTGAGGGATAAAAGAATGAGAGGGGAAGGGCTTGGATGTTACTGCCTTGGTCGTCAGAAGCCCAGTCACAAATGTAAGCAGCTGTGCCCGGCTCTCTGAAAGTGACCAAAATACAGTCTCCCCTAATTGATTTTCTAGAATATCCCACCCATGGAACCCACCTCACCATGGAAATGTCACTGGTTGTACCTCTCGGAAGTGGTCTATATTTGGATAACCAGCTAATAACCTTGTTCCTAAGTGAAGAAGTTGATTCAGTTGCCATGGATTTTAGTTTGGGTACCCCTGCCAGAATCAATGTGTAGGGGGATACCTCCGGAGGGAGGTTGACAGGTTTGGGTTTTCGAATAAGATGGTGTTTTCCTCCCGGAAATGTTGAATCACCCTTGGTGTCAGTCGGGATAGGGGCAGAATCTTTGGATGTGGGACTAGTGATTGGGGCTAAATGTGATATCTGCTGAGTTTTTGGAGGGGCAATATTTATGGTGGGGCTATTCAGGAGTTGCGATGTCTTGTTTAGGTTGGGTTGTGGATTTTGAGAATCAATAGTAATTAGCTTTTTATTTGAGGCTGAGGTAGATTCACTAACCTTTTTGAACTTTGGATCAGGGCCCCCTTTGGCTCCTTTGGCTCCATTGAGTTCGGGTCTCATCAAGTCAGCTAATTGAACAGTAGATTTTTCAATATTGACTAACCTAGCTTCGATCTTAATCAGGCGAGCTTCGAGAGGGCTCAGTAAGGACCTAAAGAGTGTGCCAATATCCGCCAGTGTGATATCATGGCAAGAATTGTCCACTAAGATGGAATTTGTAGCTGCTAAAACGTCCGTCTGACTGTGAACTAAGGGGGAAATTGTTATACCAGGCTTCTCTAAGTTAATATCTGTGGTGCCTCCTTTCGCCCCGTTTTCCCTCGGTGGATTGGATTTTGTTGTCTTTATCCCATTTCCTACTTTGTTCTGCCCCCCCCCCCCTCTTCTTTTTAGGTTTTGCCTCGCCAAAAAGATGCGCTCTGCGCATCTTTTTCGGCGCAGGCGAAAACCTGATGAGAACAGTAGTGTGGCTTTGGTTCGGCCCTCGTCATTGATTGGCTGGCTCCGTAAACGGAGCCTTGCCATTGGACGAGGGGCCTGTCCGTCAATGCCGGACCAGACACGGGGGCGTTCCCGACATTCTTTGGCTTTTGCCGACGTCACGGGACGCCGGGAACGCCCCCGAGTCTGGTCCGGCATTGCCGGCACCCGCCTTCCGTCGTCAGCGTCTCTCCTCCCCCTTCCTGCTCCAAGGCCGTCGTCGGCCGTCGTCAGCGTCTCTCCTCCCCCTTTCCCGCCCCCTCCCGCACTCCTCTGAGACACCTCTCTTCTCCTCTGAGACACCCCTCTTCTCTTCTGAGACACCTCCCTTCGTTTCTTCCTGCAGACTCTACCTCCGCCTTGGAGACACCCCCTTCCGCTCGCAGACACTTCTCATCACCCCCTCACAGACACCTCCTTTTTCCTCGCAGACACCTCGTTTCTCTCTGCAGACACCCCAGCTGCCCCCCCCCCCCTCTTCCCGGTCCTTCAGTTCAATCCGAGGCGGTCTTTCGACAGCACCGTCGCCTCTCCGAGCAGGAAGCAGCCTCGTGCCTTTTGGGGCCTCTCTGAGATAGACATCGGAGAAAGAATTCATTTCCAGCGGGAGAGCTGCTCAGAGCCGCCTCATTATCAGCAGGCCGCGTCCGACACGGGGCAGTCAATCCCTTTCCCGCCCTCTCCCGCTTGTTTCCTCATGGCCGCCTTCCTCCTTCCCCGCCCCCGGAGCCCGGACACAGACTCAGCGCGGCGGCTGCACTCCACACGGACCCGGCTCCTGGCCCCCTCACCCTACCGAAACGGTTCCAGCAGGTTTCTGGGGCCCAACACCCCCGTCCAGCAGGTAAGAACGGCACCCCGGGAGGGAGGATGTGCTGCAGGGGGAAGGGAGCTGGGAGGAGACAGCCGGATCGGTCCGAGCCCGGAGACCAGGCAGGTAGGACAGTGGCACGGGGCACTTGGTTATTCTGTGGATTATTGTAGCCGTCCCAAGTGGCTAGGCTTCAGGGCGCTTCATCTGTAACTGGAAGACAAGTCCCCGAGGGTGCGGGCATTGTGTGCGCCAAGCGATACCCTGCCTGCCTGTCTGCTCTCTTTACTGGAGCGCTGCAGCCAACTGTGTGAGTACAAGTTGTGTAAGACCCTTCATTCACATTTCGTTCTCCTAACTGAATGTGCCTGTAGCTCTCGGAGTCTTCTCAATGTGTCTGTTGGCAAGCTTGAAACCCTTGCTTTAGAGTCCAGCTCTACACCTGGATCTGATGGGTCCCTTGGTCTTTTTTTCTGCCCGACACCTCACAAAGCACTGTCGCTTTTCTGAAAAATGTTATTAATGTTGCACATTCGATTCTTTTTCCTGCTTCACCTCATCATGAATCATTGAGTTAGTGCAGCATATGCTCTGAGCTCACAACTTTCTTTACTGCCCTTTCCTCAAACACGTTGACATTCTCGAACACGGCACAAGGCGCTGTGGTGTACTGGTAGAGGTAAGAAAACAAACTGTGTGCGTTTCCCCATATCTGCTTCTCTCCGACACGCACTCACCATCATCACTGCTTCATCTACACGAGCATGACACTGACTAGGCACTCTCTCAGTTCTATGTGGTCATATACCGAAGTCTTTTTTGGCCACAAAATGTGGTGTATCATCTAGAATGTTCCCTTGATCTTTTGTGAGTGCTTTGCAAACGTGACCATAATGCATAAAGTGCTGTATCCTGGAGTGTACTATACGCCTTCCTAGCTTCTCTTTTGTTGAAATCCATAATTCAAACTGGTTGCAAATTATGCAAAATACGTAATTTGTAACTATGAACTCATTCCTGCGAGAAACAACTGCTGAAGCTATAATTAGTATCCAAAACCTTAAAAAGCATGCACTTTGCCTATTTGTGGTTCGCAGTGGTACCACTGCCTTCCCAAGTTCACTGCCTATACACTGCAGACATGCCTTGTAGCCAAAATTCCCTTGCTCGTGGTAATCTCTGGGCATGGCAATGCTTCACTGGCAGAGAGCACCACTCACCTTCAGCCAGTACCCATAGGGCATGCCCTCAGTAGGGCCTCCTTGATCTTCTGCACTGATGCCCTGTTCCAAGTAGGCCTGATCGCAGTCTGTACGTGTGGTACGGTCAATGTCAACCCCATTATATCTGTCATTCATTAACACTACGACAAGCTGCGCATTGCAAGTTACCGAATGTACAAGTACTCGCGCCACCTTCAAGTGCACAGCATTGGCAAAGTCCTGACGAGCAAACTAGCGAAGAGACGGACTACTTAATGTTTGACATAGAAATGTATGAATTTGGAAAGTTTGCAAATATCTTAGCTACTTGTAAAATGCCTGTTCAACGCAAGGGCAGTTTCAAAGCGCTGCAAATGTCACCAGCCTTGGGGTTGGGAGGACCGAAGCAAGAACCGGGACTCGAGCCTGTGATCGCAGGTCCCACCCACAGCTCTGCCCGGGGGTGCGATGAGGCATCTCGAGTTCTATAGTAAATGAAACATTACCGTTATGGCTTGTTAAAATATAGGGCTTCAAGACGGCCTCAGTGTTGAGCTTTCATGTATCAACCTGTTGTATTGTGGGAGATGTAGTCTTGGCCAGTTTCAATTAAACAAACGGGACCAAGATACCGGTTAACAGGAAACGTACAGGGCATAACATTCATTAGTCATGAAGACAGCTTGTACCTCTAAAAATCCGGAAACCCTGCATGCGAATATGATGTTACGTTAAATGCACTTGAATCGCACAATCCCAACCTTTCACGATCCGCGTGCCCTGTCCGGCTCGCCCATTCACTGGCGTGAATGCGGTTGTGTGTAGAAATGTGTCCCTCAGAGAGGCGGGCAGGCTGGGAGCAGACTGGTATGTGCATTGCTTGGTGGTGGGTTATAGTCAGGGAACAAATCCTAAAAAAATAAGTGGGGATACAGAGTGCAGATACAGAGTGCAGATACAGAGTGCAGATACAGAGTGCAGATACAGAGTGCAGATGCAGAGTGCAGATGCAGAGTGCAGATGCAGAGTGCAGATGCAGAGTGCAGATGCAGAGTGCAGATGCAGAGTGCAGATGCAGAGTGCAGATGCAGAGTGCAGATGCAGAGTGCAGAGTGCAGAGTGCAGATGCAGAGTGCAGATGCAGAGTGCAGATGCAGAGTGCAGAGTGGAGCTTCAGAGTGGAGCTTCAGAGTGCAGAGTGTCAAAAGCAATGCCAATAGCTCTAACTTTAACAAAGGCAAAACCATTGCATTGTAAATGCTTGTTTTGTATTGCACCTTCCCTGGCCCCCCTGTCTCTATCCGAGCTAGACTCTTTGTCGTTAGCTGGCACTGTGTTAAATTCGAGTAACGGGGGCGGGATTCCAGGTGAAACTTGAAGTGTTTGAATATTAGGGAGGGCCATTAAGCTCAAATCGTCGAGGTCACTGGGGGCCTCGATTGTAATCGCATTACGCAAATCTCCGCAAAACGGTAGAAAATCTCCGCGAACACGCAGAAATTCCGCAAACACGCAGAATTGCTTGTTCGCAATGCTTTTTTACTGTTCGCAATTGCTGTTTGCTTGCTCGGGGGGAAATATCTCGCGAACAAGCTTTTTGTGAATACGAACAAGCAAAATATTTCGTAAAGTCGCGGAATGAAGAGTTTTGGGCAATTTCGTGCTCTCCGCGGAACGCGAAATTACCCAAATTCCGCAAATTCCGCGAACGGACATGGAATTTACCGTCCAGGCCTAGTTTGAACCATGCCGTCCTATCGCCTGCTTCCAATTTCGCAGGGTAGTGGTGATTTTTCGCAGGCTTAACGCCCATCCGTGTCCTGGGGGACCAGCCCTCAGGAGGCATTCATTGTGGGCCCTTCATGGGTCCGGCTTTGCCTTCCCGTCTTGCGACTTAAAGTTGTTCACAGGAGATGTAAACCTATAAAACGCATAAAGATTTACAGAGCTGCATTAAACAAAGAAAATATAAGACAACAGATTATGAAGGGGATTACATTTTCCTATAAAAAACCCAATCCTATTTGTAACAATGGAAAAAAGATGGGGGAAACAGCAATGAGAGAGGCTGGACGTGATGTCCTGCATGTGTTCTACAGTGCCACTTCTGCTTATAGTGTCCGATGCAACATGAATATTCTAACCTTTCTTTCACTTCGCCAGTGCATACACTTTAGTTTTACATACCACGCATTGCCTCTCAATGTGTGTTTCTGTTATCCCATCTCTGGTTTGTGGAAAGATTTCCCCATTAACCTTACATGCTGCTGCTATAGTGTTCTTCAGTAGCTCTCTTGCATCTATGCAGGGATTATAAGTGCCAAAGCCCCATATTTTTAATTACCTTGATGACTGCTATCAACAAGCGAAAATATTACTTCCCAAGTAAAGCTGGAGTAAAGAGCAACATTTTGGCAATGAGATGTAGCTGAGGGATACAGATTTCCAAAATGTATACAGGCGATGACTATGTGGTGGAGCCTGCTCCTTGAGTTTGCGGAGATGGTCGTCATTTTTCTGTAGGTCTCCTTGTCTTGTGAGGCAAGCAGCACCTGCTGCACTTTGAAGTGCCTTGTTCTGCAGTTTTTGCAGAGACTTCCAATACCTCTCCTGGCACCAGCCTCAAACCAGTGAAGCATTTGTCATTGTGGGGCGAATAATTGTGTTGCTTGTGCATACGTTGCTCCACATAGGCATTAACTTCCTTCCTCAGACACGGGCACAATGCAGCCAGTTTGGTTGATTCTTTCTGGTAAATTTTCTCACAGTGGTTTCTCCACCCGAGTTTGGAGTTGAGTGTCTCAGCTAGAATGGAGCAGCTGTTTTCCCACTTTATCTCCTCTCCACTGAAGGCATCCCCGTATGCTCTCTGATACTCTTTCTGGTAAATAATGATGTAGTGGTTTTACTCGTGTTGAGGTTTATCCCTTACTCACTTTACCATCCAGAGATTCTGCTTGGAGATGTTTCAAGGCTCTTAGCAACTTCCTTTTCACTGAAAGACGATGGTAAAATTAGCAGAGTAAAGAGCAAGATCTGCCTCCTTTAAATCTGTGAGAATATGGTCTGTAAATTGATTGAAGAGAAATAGTCCAAGAATTGATTCAGAGGTGCACCAGTAACAATAGGGTGTACTGTTGAACAATACTCTCATACTGTAACATTAAAGGTGTGTTCTACTACATAGCTAGTCAGCAGGTTTAAGAGGTAAATAAAAAACTTGAGCTTGGTGAGCTTATAGATCACTCCTGTGTGCCACGCCCAGTTAAAAGCTTTGGCTATATCCAGAAAGACTACTTCAGTTGATTTCTTAAAGTTAAATCCATGGCTTATTATTTCCATCAATCTGAGAAGTTGATGATTTGTTGAAAGTTATTTCCAGAACCCAAACTTTTCTTTGGATATAAGATGCAAACTGGCTGAGACAGGTTAGAATGACCTTTTTTGAAGGGGTTTGATACGCCTGATAGCATACTATTAGGACAGTAGTTTGCAGGATCTCCTAGTGTTTTCCCAAGTTTAGGAAATACGATGACTATTGTTTCTGACTAAATGCATGTGTGGAGACGAAGCCCTTACATTAAGTGTGAGGGGGCCAGTCCCTGTACCCTGCGCATAGATCATCATGAGGGGCGAACATGTGGGACTCTACATCCCAACCAAACCCTACAAAAGAACAGGTATGAACATCTTGAAGTTTTGAGTAAGTGTCTCTATTTCGGCTGGCGGGACAATTAACATGTGGTAGAGATCAACAGAATGAATATTTAGTGAATGCAGAGATGTGGCACATTTAACCAGATATTGAAATTCAAGATTACGAATTGGTGAATTTTTGATCTTTAAGATACTTCTTAATAAAGCTTTGAAAAAAGCATTGGATTCTCCTAAAGTGGTATATAAAGTCTTTCTATAATCAGTGAGTTTTGGAAGGATTAAAGTGATGGTGGAACAGTTATTTAAAGGGTTTTCCTATGGTATATGCTCGTAAGATGAGAAGTGCACTTTAAGCCGCAAAACATGTGTTCGCTGTACAACAAAGAAACCAATTATTGCACTTGATATGAATGGAAAATGGCTATTGACATTTGAAATGGTTTGACTGTACTACACCAATAACATTTAAACTTTCTACACAATTTTGGAAGCAATGTTTGGTACCAAGTGAAGATACGAACTTGCAAAATTAACATGAAGAACTAATGAAATTATTATTGTATTGAGATGTTCAGCAAACAAATGTAATTGTTCTTTAATTCAAACTGTGTTATTCTTTTTTTGATTTTTAGACTCGCCACCAATTAATAACATTTATTGTGACAGTAGTTCATGAAAATCTCTATACAACATAATTGTAGGAGTGGACATAAAAGTCTTTGCCTCTCCAACGGTTGAGAGATCTGCTGCATGTGATAGTGTTCTTCCCCTCTCAAAGGTGGGTCACTGCTGCACTGGCTGCTTTGCGGTCACAGTTGATGTTCACTGGTGTTTGGGGGCACAAACCAGAGGGTTGGCCTTTTTAGGTCTCTCTCGTTGCGGACTATCGGCTAGTATTGTTGCTTGTGTGACCAGGTCATCCCAGTCTATTTCTTCCCTTGTCCCTTCCCCAAATTTTGTGGAATAAAGGCATTAAGGGTGTAGATGGTACTTTTTTGAACAAGGACACATTTGGACTGACAGTCTTCAAGAACCTTCTAGCTGTGACCATTGTTCGGTGAACAGCGTCAACTTCCCATAGTGGAATGAATTCAAAAGGGGCTTCAAATTTAAGTAGGACCTAGTCTTGTAAGTGTATATGACTGTCCTTCACCCTACGCTTTTGACTTGTATATTTGTTTTTATTGGTTCTCCTTTTCTGCGAAAAAAGGGGTTTTAACCAGGGCCCATGGGGCTACAGGCCTCCCGAACAGAGGATGCACCAGCTGTATTTGATGGTACATTGTTCTTAGGAAACTGTGGATGGTGGTTTCCCAGGTTTGTTGGCTGTTTCAAGCCAATCGGAATGGATTTATTGACTTTGTGCATAAATAAGCATTCTACCTCCATATTAGCTTGGGGTCACCTGAGGGTTCTTGTTTGGGGATTCCCTCCCAATTCGGCCAATTACGTTTTGAAATCTGAGCCTTGAAACAGGGGCCTGTTGTCTATTTTGATGACGCATGGCCTTCTGTGCATGTCACAAATCTTGGGTGGATCCTGCTCAAATGCAGCTGATCTTACCACCTCTAGAACCAGGAATTTAATGTATCCATCTATGACTACTAACAGTTGTTGGAAATGGAGACGGGTACAAATGACGGGTACAAATGACTGCACGGTCATGGTTCCACGGCTCAGTCAATGCTTCCTTTGTCATTAATGCCAGGTCTGTTTGCTTAGTGGACTAATGCATCCATTAAAGTGGTCTGTGTTCGACTTCATGGTCACAGGTCCAAATCCACTCAGCTTTCCTTCCTTCGGAGATTGATCAGAGGAGTACCACTGAGTTGGGTAACAATCAACATCTGTTATTCAGCGCCAAGTTACCCTTGGGTGAACGTGCGCTTTTCAAATACACGCTATGTTATGTCATTACTGATGCAGGGGGAGCTTAGGCATTCCAGTGGCTTGGTACAACAGGCATTCACCAATTGTTTACTCTACAAGGTCATCTGTCCCCGGTATCTATAGTTTTTCTCTTATGCATGCTTTCGTCTTGACTAGGTCTCAATAATTTCTTGTTGGGTCTACGGGACCATGACATGGGTTTGCCGATATGGGGCATACAGCAGGTTCCTGCAGCACAGGGAAACACCCAGCAATTCAGGGGCCCTCAAACCTTCTGGGAGGCCTAGTTAGGCCCAATGTTGATGAATATCTCTGAGATATGGGAGACTCAGGAGCCCCTCATTACATTCTACAGGGGAGGCCCATCATTTTGTGTTATGCCACTGTTGTTGATTACAAGGGTTTTTGTCTTAGGTGTTTTATTAAAATTATCCATTCTTGTCCTCTGGTAACCGGAGCTGCAAGCTAAAGGGACGGGTCACTTTTGGCCACTTTGGCCAGTTCCTGGTAGAAAATTGTCAGGATTTCTGGTTATCTGACGGGTTCGGATAACAATCCACCCCACTCTCTAGAATGTAGGGCTGCCTGAATCAAGGAGAAAGTTCAAGGCAGAACTAAATACCGGAGGGAAAGGGCGATGGGATGTAGAGAGAGAGTGCCAAATAACATTCCCAAGTCTTCGGGGGCACCACCTTATCTTGTCTCACGGCAATGTTATTGAACAATACACTCTAGTTAGGGACAGTCTCAATATGTGAGGAAAGAGCATATAAGATTTCAATGCTGGCGAAACTTCTGCGGAATAGCAGAAGGGCCCCGACACTGACTGCTCTGAAAACTGCAGCGGGGGAGATTGTCACATCAGAGGAGGAGATTCTGAACGTATTCAGAGAATTTTACTCCGACCTCTACAAGACCAAAACTGTCGACTTGGACGCGGACATAGATGACTACTTAGAGCATATACGACTACCCTTCTTGACTCAATCTCAACGCGAATTCCTAATGTGCCCTATACAGAATGACGAAATCCTGGACGCTTTGGCTAGCATGAGAGTGAATAGCGTTCCTGGGGCGGATGGCTTAACAGTGGGATTCTATAAAGCGTTTAAAGACAAACTCCTTCCCCATTGGCGGCTTTGTTCGATGACATATGTGTGGAAGGCTGTATGCCGCAGTCTATGAGAGAGGCGCTAATAGTCACCATCCCGAAGCCTGGCAAACCCCCGAGCGAGTGCGGTTCATATAGACCACTTTCGCTATTGAACGTAGACGCGAAACTATACGCTAAAGTACTAGCCACGCGACTAGCCTTGCTAGTTCCTGAACTGGTGGCGCCTGAGCAGGCAGGCTTTGTCCCGGGAAGGAACTTAGCATATAATATACGAACACTGCTTGGGACCATACAGCATGTCAGACAGGACACGAAAGCGGTGGCCATCTTCCTAGACATGGAGAAGGCCTTTGACTCCGTTGAGTGGCCGTTTATGCTGCGGGTCCTGCGCAGACTAGGCCTTGGGGAACCCTTCCTGCAAATGATCGGCGCCTTGTACTGGAGACCTACGGCCAGACTGCATATCGGCGATCGGGTATCTGACCCCTTTGACATTAGCAGAGGCACGAGGCAGGGCTGCCCGCTCTCCCCTCTGCTGTACGCACTGGTGGCTGAACCGTTAGCCAGCGCGTTGCGGGAATATCACTGGCACCGAGGAGTCCGCTTTCCAACGTACAAAATTATAATCTCCACATACGCAGATGACACGCTGCTGTATGTGCGTAACTCTGAGACGAACCTTGCCACAGTACTACGTGAGGTGGTCCGATTCGGAGCGCTTTCCGGGCTCCGGATCAATTGGGACAAATCAGTAGCGTTCCCACTGACCCCGGCCGCATGCCCCTTTGAGATGGAATACCCTCTACGCTGGTCGACGGAACCGGTGCGCTATCTCGGAATTATGGTCCACACTGACCCGGAGGTGCTATTCCGAGAGAACTATGGAGTGGCGTTCAACAAGTGCGAGGAGGACGTGGAGAGATGGTGCAAACTCCCGCTTTCGCTGATGGGCCGCATAGCCATCATGAAGATGGTGGTCCTGCCCAGGTTTTTGTTTTTATTCAACAATTTACCGCGTGTTCTCTCGAGGGCATTCTTCAGGAACTTGACGTCGCTCTTGGTCCGTTTGGCCTGGGGAGGTAAGCAACCTAGGGTGCGGTGGACCACGCTCACGCTTCCATATGAGCTGGGGGGTCTGGGTGCCCCGGATATGGAGCGGTATTATAGTGTGTCACAGGCTGCCCACTTGAACACGTGGATACATGGTGCTGGCAACATCCCCCACGAGCGCATGGAGAGGCTCTTCGCGAACCCAGTTCCACTTCCGGCCACAATCTGTTCCCCTATGGATCGCAGAACTGGAGTCTTGGACTCGATCACGTCCACGAACCATGCGTGGAACTCGCTACTGAGATCCAGTGAAGGAACAGTGATGTACTCCCCCTTGATGGCGGTGGAATGGGCCATTTGGCTCTCGCCTATCGAGGAAAAGGGCGTTGTGCGAGCAATGCACGAACTAGGAATAGAGATGGTTGGCGAGCTCTTTGTTGATGGCAAGGTGAGAACATGGGGTGATGTTAGTCAGGCGGCGGAGAGTACGACGTTACTACAACGGTTCCAATTTCATAGGGTCCGCAGTGCCTTGAAGGAGGTACTGGGCTCCGCACTTGGGGAGCCACAGGAGCTGCTGGAACTCTCCCATGTCATCAAAACGCCACAATCGAGGAAAATGGTCTTGCACCTGTACAGAGCCAACGCCGTACATAGAGCGCAGGAACCCTCGAAGGCCAGACTAGCCTGGCAACAGGACTTACAGATCACTATAGACGATCAAATGTGGAAATACTGCTGCTCTAGCACCAGGAGGCTGTCCTTGAACGGGCGACACCGATTGATCCGCTTTAAGTTCCTACAAAGAGTGTACTACACTCCTGAACGCTTGCACCGCTATGGACTCAGACAATCCCCCGATTGTGAGAGATGCCGTGCACCCACCGCTGATTTTCTGCACTTGCCGCAGAATACGCCCGTATTGGGAGGCAGTGATAGCGGAATTGGGAGAGATATTAGGTGCAGAAATACCTATGGACCCAGCACTAGCGCTGCTTGGCTACTCCAGAGGCCTGCCGGTAGCGGTGCGACGCTTGGCGGATATGGGTCTGCTTATGGCGCGACGGGTAGTGGCACAATGCTGGATGAGAGGGCCGCTTCCTACGAAGAGGAGATGGGCCCGAGACATGTTATATTGCTGCACGCAGTCGGAACACTATAATGAGCTGCTTCCCCCCACTAGCCGCCCCAAGGATTTTTGGAGCCTATACCGGTCCTTTAGAGACACGCAGGAGGATCCGGTTCCCACGCAGACTCAAGCAATACAAGGACACATGGGCGGGGCACTGGAGGGGAGCCCACAAACATGCCACACGTCAGGAAGCAACCT
The DNA here is from genome assembly GCF_964261635.1 of Lissotriton helveticus. NCBI lineage: Eukaryota > Metazoa > Chordata > Amphibia > Caudata > Salamandridae > Lissotriton > Lissotriton helveticus. The sequence continues at coordinate 1,964,820,230 of NC_136061.1, read as the reverse complement.
AGATGAGCGAGGAGGCAGGTTGGTAGGCGACTATGCGGATGCAGCGGGCGATTAGGTGCTGGTATAGGCCCTGCTGAGTGGCTTGAGACAGGTCCAGACGGGGAGGGTTGGCCATGGGGTACACATTCTCGATAAACGGAGATGGGCGCACACGCACACAGTGAGGTAACATAGAAACGGGAGATGCACTCACAGAGACAATAGCTTTCACCAGAGCTAGGGAACCGGTTATCTTAGTTGGGGGGGGAAGGGGGGGGAGTTCAGGGGAGATTGTCACGGGGGAGGGTGGGGAGTTCACGAGAGGGTGCATACTAGTGGGGGAATTCTATATAAACAAACACACCTCTGACAGCTGCACACTGTGGAAACATCATCATTGTACAGTTCCCCATGTCAACGGGATGACTGGCGGCCACTCTTGCTAAGTACTACCTGCCAAGTGATCTAGGTTCTGGTTTCTGAGATGGGCACGCCGCCGGACCCCAGGGTTGTCGGCAATTCGGCTGTGTATTGTTGTATTTCTCGATCGTAAGTTCATTTGCTTATATACGCTGCCGGCCCTGGAGGTTGTAGGCTGCACGCTGTGTATGTTTCTCAGTACATGACTGAAGGTGTTAATAAAAATAAAAAAATAAAAATAATAAAGAGCATATAAGATTTAAATAACCATAATTAACAAATGAAACTTGCTAAGATATTAGAATGTCATAATCACTACCAGCTTCAAGATAGCGGGCCACTGTTTACCCAAGCCGAATTAAAGTAAGCTGGTAAGGCAGCAGGTAAGCAAGCCAGGAAAAACAGAGCACAGGAAAGGGGACAGGGCAATGCAATAAAGCCAAATAAAGATTTAAGTGCCAAGGTCTGGTAAACCGGTAAAGGTCAGAAATATCAAGGGAATCTAACTGGAGGAAAATAATAAGGTGAGAGAGGAAATAATGAACAAACTCCATGGCAGGCTGAGAGACAATGAAGCACGGAATATTGGCAGGCAGTATCCATTTGCCCATCTGCTGTTTAAATAGTGCTGCTGCCTGTCTCAACATGGAAATTCTGCCCCCTAACTTTAGTTGTTTTATGTCAAACAGGGCCCCAGCTTCTAAAGGTCAGCCTTCCACAGTCTTAAAGGCGAATATCTCCATGAACTTCCCATAACCGGTCTCAAACTCCCCATTGAGTGTTGATTCCTGACAGATATCACTTGGTGTGATCTCTCCACAATCAAGTTTGTGCTCTTTGACATCACTAAGTGGGAGTTTTCCTAGAGGAGGGAATCATCCAATACTTCGAGGTAAACGAGGGATCCACGACTTCCAGGGCAACGGAGTGGAATGCCTTTAAGGTGGTGGTTAGGGGCCAGTGCATAGGGAAACACACGGGCGCGAGACGGGCACTGCTAGAGGATCTACGAAAGGCGGACTCTATATTGAGGGACGCTGAGCGGGCTAGACCGGGGCGCCCTGACTTACAGGAAGAGGTCAATTCGGCTAAGGAGGCGGTGGCAGTAGAGGTGGAACGCCTCCGCAGCTTCGATTATAAGGCATATTTGATTCGGGCCCATGTTGAGGGGGACAAGGCTGGCGCGTTGCTTGCGTGGCTAGCTAATCCTGCCAGGCGTAGCTCTCCGATACTAGCGATTAAAGGGGCATAGTGTCAATTACAATACTCCCAGATGGGGATACTGGACTGTTTTCAGAGCTATTACACGACCCTTTATAGCAGTGCGCTAGTGGGGAGGGAGGACGACATACACGCCTTTCTTGGGGATCTTCAGTTACCACACTTAGAGGAGGAACAGGCGACCGCACTAGGAAGGGACATAGAACTAGGTGAGATCAGAGGGGCAATTAAACGGATGGCTCGTAACAAAACGCCGGGCCTGGATGGGCTGCCCATTGAATTTTATAGCACATATATAGACCTATTGGCGCCTAGGCTACAGACGGTATATAACGAGGCTAGGAAGACCGGACAATTGCCCCAATCCATGCGAGAGGCTTTGGTGATTCCACTACTAAAACCGGGGAGGGGGAGCGAACACCCGGCCTCTTATAGGCCGCTATCCATGTTGACCACGGACTATAAAATATTAAGCTCCATATTGGCAGAGAGGCTCCTACGGCACATGCCCGAATTAGTCCACGAAGACCAGTCGGGGTTTATACCTGCTCGTAGCACGACAACAAACATAAGGAGACTCTCCCGCTTGGTTGAAAGTCCACACATGGAAACCCAGACGCCCTTGGTCTTGTCGGTAGATATCGAGAAGGCGTTTGATAGCCTGGAATGGATTTATTTATATAGGGTCATGGGGCATTTTGGACTGGGGGAAGAATATATCAAATGGTCGCAAGTATTGTACACAGCAGCGGTAGCTAGAGTGAGGATCGGGCCTCTCGTTTCGCACCAGTACCCGGTGGAAAGAGGTACCCGGCAGGGCTGCTCTCTGTCCCCCCTTCTGTTCGCCCTGGCGATCGAACCCCTTGCGGCTGAAGCCCACACGGGAAAACATTTTCAGGGAATAGATAGCCGTGGAGGGCAACAATACATCTCCTTATATGCGGATGACCTGTTGTTATTCCTGGAAAACGGGACAGAAGCGTTGGAGGGTGCGGAACGCTTACTAGAGCGATTCGGAGAACTGTCAGGGCTGAAGGTCAACTGGCCGAAAACCTGCCTGTTCCCCCTGAGGCGGGACACAGCGTGGCCCGACCACCGGCTGGAGCTTAGATGGGCGCCTGTTTGCCTGAAATATTTAGGGGTATATATCTACCACGAGGCGAAGGACGTGCTGGAGGGCAACATAGGCAGATGCATACGAGCGCTGAAGGGCTGTATGGCCTTTTGGGCCACGCTGCCGTTGACAGTCACGGGGCGCATTTCCTTATTGAAAATGGTCGCCCTGCCACGCCTCCTTTATTTCTTTCGTACCCTCCCTGTTTGGATTCCTCCCTCCATCTTCTCTCAGTTGAAATCCCTGATGACTTCCTTCATATGGGGGACGGGCAGGCGTAGGATTGCACTGGCGACAGTCACCCGACCAAAAGATGAGGGGGTTCTGGCGGCGCCCGATTTTGAACTTTACTACTTGGCTGCACAACTACAGATCTTTACACAGGAGGTGGCGAGAGTATACCGAGGCCCGGAAAGCGAAAGGGATAAGGGCACTCCGCGCCACGTTTTGGCTTACATAGCTCTGCAGCAGAGAATAGCACCCGAGGAACGAATGTTCAAACTCTGCTGGGATCGATCTCGGTGGCGAGCGGGAGAACAACACCCTTATGCCCCGGAGATACCCTTAGGTATGCTAACAGCACTCCCCCATGGGGGAGACTGGTCCCAACTGCAGATCTGGGAAGAAGTAGGGGTACAAGTGGTGGGCGACCTCTATGAGGAGGAGGCGCTGATCCCGTATCAGGAGTTACAAGAAAAGTATGAGCCGCCTAGGGGAGGGTACTTGGTGCACGCCGCAGTGACTAGGGCCATTCAGGCGCATTGGAGGGAAGGTCTTGTAGAGCCAAAAACAACTATGGCCTGCCAATATACCATGATGGCAGCCGGGACCTATAAAGCAGTGACTTGTCTGTACTCGAGAATGTTGCGGGAAAATTTGCCACCGCTGTCGGCGCTGAAAGCCAAATGGGAGGTTGACCTAGAGAGGGAGATTCCAGAAACGACTTGAGCCGGTTTAGTGAGACGAGCCAGAAACAGTACGAGAAATGCGCGCTTTCAGCAGATCCATTTTTATGTGCTGCACAGGGCGTATCTGACACCGGGGAAAATTAAGAAATACTTCGGGACGGATACTGCTAGATGCCCGAGATGTGCTTCTGAGAGAGCGTAGCTGATGCACATGTTATGGTCCTGCCCTGGTCTCCAAGCATACTGGCAAGAGGTGGGCGACACTTTACAGGAAGTGACGGAGAGGACATTTCAATATGATATGGCGGTCTGCTTGTTGCACTGGTTTCCCCACACGCCTAAAAATAAAACTACGAGCAAATTTATAGACATGGGTTTGTTGGTAGCCAAGAGGGAAATCACGAGACACTGGAAGGCGAGGATAGGTCCCACACATAGGAGATGGGCCAATGTGTTCTTGAAATGGGCCACTTGTGATAGTACACACAGATACCAGATGGCGCGCCGTAAACCGACTGATAGGGCATTGGACACTGCGGCGGCTTGGGAGACACTGGTCAAAGCCCTGAGGGACAGCGCTAAGCATGGGCGGATTTTGCGGATCCACGATGCGCGGATTTGCGGATCCGCAAAATCGGCGGATTTTGCGGATTTGCGGATTTGGGGCGGGGCTTCCATGCGAGTGCACATGCCTCTTGTGTGTTTAAAAGGTCTGAGACCGAACAGAGCAGTAGATGAAGAGACAGACGCTCCTGGTCACAGGAACAGCAAAGGGATTGCGCTCGTGAAAGTCAAGGATGCAAAGGCCTCTATCCAGCATCACAGCTGATTTTCGACAGTAGATTTGGGAAGAAGGCACACCTGCCCAGCCTCGATGACGAGCACGATTGTTTTTGGGCTGATGAATGAGTCACTGCATTTGAGCTTCAACTAGTTCCAGCGACCATGTGTGTTACTATGCAATCGCCCCGAAGGGCGCAGGGGTCCCTTGGGTGAGCTGTCCATCGTAGTGGGTCAATGGCGGGAAGACGGTGCACACCGCGAGTGTGTGGGCGGGGCTTCCATGCGAGTGCACATGCCTCTTGTGTGTGTAAAAGCTCTGAGACCGATCAGAGCAGTAGATGAAGAGACAGACCCTCCTGGTCACAGGAACAGCAAAGGGATTGCGCTCGTGAAAGTCAAGGATGCAAAGGCCTCTATCCAGCATCACAGCTAATTTTCGACGGTAGATTTGGGAAGAAGGCACACCTGCCCAGCCTCGATGACGAGCACGATTGTTTTTGGGCTGATGAATGAGTCACTGCATTTTAGCTTCAACTAGTTCCAGCGACCATGTGTGTGTTACTATGCAATCACCCCTAAGGGCGCAGGGGTCCCTTGGGTGAGCTGTCCATCATTGTGGGTCAAAGGCGGGAAGACGGTGCACACCGCTTCCATTCCTTAGGTAGAAACTAGATAGTGATTCCTGATTGAACCCATAGACGAGAAAGAGGGGAATATTCCTGAGTGGGTGGTGGACGTTTGGGACGGGAGGTGGGGAGAGTTGGGGTTATTCTGCAGGGGTTTGGGGAGTTTAGAAGGGGGAAACTACAGAAAAGCAGACAAACACATAATTAAGAGGAAGGGTTACACCGACTACGTATTAACGGGAATTAGAATGTTTTCATGTTTATCGCCGCCCGACCTCCGGGTTGTGGGCCTCTAGGCTGTGTAAGAATGAGGATGCACACGAACGAAAGTGAGAATTAAGAGAAGTGACCCTATGTAACAAATGTGCTACGATGAATCTCCAATAAAAATTATGTTTAAAAAAAAAATCACTAAGTGGGAGTTTTGCGTTCTGGAGCGGAGTGATAGGACGTTGTCATGGTTGTTACACCCTGGCTGGCATGACAATCTGAAGAAGTGGTGCCTTTGCAACTGCATTGTCATTATTCCTGCAATAGGAATATCAGCAGTCTGTGATCAGTCAGAACCTCAAATGTGTGTCCGTATATGTACAGAAAAAAATGTTCACACCAAAACTTAATGATAAGGGTCTCCCTCTTGATTTGCGCCAGGTTTTGAATGGAGCCAGGGCATGACTGGCAAAGGTGACCGTCTCTCAGACCTAGGCTTCTGGTTTGAAGTAGGTCTGCCCATAGCTCTTTTCTATTTTGGATTGAAATATATTATAGCTGTTTAGGTAGGAGTGTCTCTTTTTATGCTGATAAATTCAGTTTGGTGTTCTGTTGTCCACGCTCAATTAGCGTCGTTCTTGGTCAACTGCCTTGGAGGTCTTGCGAGTGTGACAAGTTTCCGAATGAAGTGGCCAAAATGTGTTCCTTCCCTCTTGAACAGAGCCTGGCTAACTGAATGTCCACCTCAGTCTGTGGATCCACAATAACACCTTTCTTGGAAAAGATGTACCCATAGAACTAACCAGCAAGAAAGAAAGATGTATTTGTGCCGATATTCACGGACTAGCTGCTCACCGTCTTTGATGGTGCCTTTGGACAGCTTTGGGTGGATCAGCACACAATCACTCATGTTGAAGACTTCAGGATCAGTGAAGCCAACAGGTCTTCACTGATCACATTTTGGAAAACTTCCACCAGAGAGATCTCAAAATTCAGATGTTTGTATCGGTGGAGGCAGACATGGGTTGAATAAATTATATAATCGATTCTCTACAGATTGTGATATCTGAAGGTAGCCCGTGTTCAGGTCCAATTTTGTGAACTATCTTGATCCATTCGAATCATGCAAGAAGAGGTCATCTATTGGTAGTGTTTGTGTCTCTTTAACTTGATTGATTTACTAGGGAGCCTTAGATCCATCCATATACGTAGCGCCCCAGGTTGTTTAGGCTTGAGGGTCACCACCATATGAGATACTCCAGGGATGAACTGCGATCTTTTCTATGAAAACCAGGTCTTCTCCATTGCATGGCAAAGAAGGAAGGGGATTCTGTGGTGCCTCATAGCTGAGGGACGTACTGTTTTATCAAAAGATAACATGATTGACTTGGTTTTCAGGTACCCAAAGCTTTTAGTCTTTTAGTAGTTTCAAACCTGCATCATCTACTTGTTAAGAAAAGATTATCAATTTGAGGGCTTATGCTGTATGACAACTTAGGGGCATTGGTTGTGCTCCTAGTATAATGTCTTTTGGGCCACTGGGACAGACTGCTCCAACTACCATTCCCTAATCTGTGAATGTAGCTGCAGAACAGTGTCAGAGACCGCAATACACAGAAGGACACCTCAGGGCAAACTGCTGCACACCCTCTCCTTTCCAAAAGATCTGAAGGCCTGTGGGACAGAAGGTACATTCAGGTTAGAACTATGTTTGATCTCAGGGCCTACTGGATAGGTTGTGGTGTGGTTTCTCTAGGAAGGTCCAGATGCCTGGGCCTGACAATGACTGCATAGTGTTTTATCAATATTGTAAATAGAATGAAGATGCTTAAATGTGATTATTTCATCCCAGAATTCTCAGGAGAACAAATCACCAGACTAAAATGCTAGGTCTAAATCATTGCCATGATACTAGGTATTTTTTTCTAAAAACCAAAAAACCTCACATTGTTTGACCCCACCACTATTTTCTCCTCTCAAAACTTACAGTCATTGTACTTTTGAATGAAGCATCTATGTACACTGTCACCTTTCTCCACCAACTCATGATCATGCTCCTACAAAACCCACCTACTAGCACATAACTTCATCTCCTTACACATCATAGATGTTATCTGTAAGGCAACAGTATTGTCAGGTCTTACAAATATAAAAATTTGCAAGACACAAATCTCCATTACAAAGGGCTTCATTACCCCAATAGCTAGATTTGGAACATATGTACATCACCATTAAAATAAATAAACAAACAAGAGAAAACCAGAATGTGCAGGCTGAGTGTAAAGGGATCTGCCTACTTGGACTGGAGCAGGCAGGAAGTGAGCTGAAAAGAGCAACAGATAAGGGCTTTGCGAGATTCTTAACACAAACATTTGCAGAACATAAAAAAAGATTTCAAATATTTTTTGTAATTCATTCATAAATGCTTGCATTTGCAAGAGAAAATATTAAACTTGCCAGCTTTGTAGGAATGACAAAAATATTCTAATACTGGACAAAGGTAAAATAGTCTAAAATAAATTCTAACTTTATATTACTTTTTTATTTATTTATGGAGAGCAATGAAATAGCCCAACACATTAGTTCAAGTTAACATTGTTAATATTGGAAAGACTGTAACAACCAGAGACATTATAGCCTTCCCAAACTAAATAAATACCACGTTGTTGTATGTAGCTTAATCCTGTCGTTTTATAATTTATCACTCCATATAACAGGTGTGACTAGTTACAGTAGTCATTTTATTGAGTTGGCCATGCCATAATTTAAACCTGTAACTAGAAGTCTCACAAAGATATCAGCAGTGAGCACTTCTTGCTGGAACATTCTGTACGAGAGATAATTTACCACAGTTGATCACAACTTCATTGTACAGCGTCTGTGACACATGATTTTACAAAGATGTTAATCTCATTTCAATAACAGAAAAAAGAGAAAGAACAAACTTTGGAAGAAACTAAAAGCCATTAAATTTAAAAAGTGTTTTTAAAAAAGCAGTGCCACAAACTGTAGATTGGTCTGTTGTCAGTGCTATACAATGTAAATCTCAGATGGAATTAAACCTGCAGATCTCGATAATGAGGAAAACAATTTAAAGTCTATTTTTTTTATAGTTGTTCTACAAGTATGTATAATTGAAATGCCAAGAGGAGTACACAAATGAAGTGATTATTTCTTTACATTGCAGTCTGTTAGCTAAATCAAAGAGGGAAAAGCCTACTGCAATAAAACCAAGCACTGGTAAACGCATTAGGTTTCGCCTATGCGAATAATAAAAGGCTGTTTTTTGTTGTAAGTTGTAGCTTGCTGAGTATTTGAACAATATAGCAACAAAGTCTGTTAAAGTGGTATGAATTGTTTAAGTAGAAAAAAGGCAATATAATGCGCTTTTACTAGTGGTATAGAGCGGGTAAGTAATAGCTACGTTTTAAAAAATAAAATGAAAGAGGGAAATAAAAGACGTAATCGATGTAATAACAATATTATGTGTTTAGAGGAGTTCTGACAACATTTGGGCCCGTGCATCTGCTGCATCATTCAAATCTTGACACTAGTGCCAGTAAGGTAAGTGCACGTGCGATGGTCTCTTTAGAAGTCAAATATAGTAAAATACCACGAGGACTAAAACTTCACATAATTGTCAGTTTAGCCGCTTGGCGTCTCAAGGTGTTGGAGCCATGATGTCTGACAGACCATCAAGGCACTTTTCTATGGAACACCTACTAACGAAGCCACATGTGCTGCATTATGATCAAAATAGTGAGTACTGTGTTGTGCGCAGTAGGTTTGAGCAAAACTAAACATGTTTTAATGTTTCCCTATGGATACTCTAAGAGGGCCTCATTGAACCAATGGCATGGTGCGTCCATACGAGAACCTTGGTGGCTTTGGCTACTTTTCATGACTTGTGCATGGTACTTTCCCGGCGAGAGTGATGTTAATACTAGAACGTTATATCAATACACAGTTACGGGAGAGTGAATGATTGTGGACATAATGTTCATATAGACACTTGTTCGAGCAACAATGATAATGAATGATGGATCATTATAATCTGAGGACCATCAGTATATAATGACAGCAATTTTTGGCAAGGAGTTGTGTTTGTGGGTTGTGCACAGACTTATCGGAGGAAGCCAGCCACTTAACTTTGTTGTGTGTGTGTTTTCCTTTGATTTTTATAGAATGGTGCTTCTTCTCCCTGAGCCGCAGCCAGGTGAGGTGGAGCCTTATCCTCCTGCTAAATAGGTACGTTGGAATAATAACACACTATATGTGTAGAACATTGGATATACTTGACGTTTCCATCTATGAAATACCTGTATAAATAGCGAATTATGCCTTATTGGGATGTTGACTTTTGAAGACACCAGGTGTTGCTTTGTTTTGTTCTTACCTCTAATGATATGTAACCTTTCATCCTAATGTATTTTTTATAGTGGCACATCAGCCCATACGCATCAGAAACTTACCGGACACCTAGGATTTCAGGTGATATGGTCCCTTTTATTTTTATCTTCAAACTCACTTGATATGTGCTATACGTTGCAGTAGCAATTATTTTTGAAGGTCCTGGAGAAGGCAGAGGATAGATGTGTCCCTTTGTATTAACGCAACATGTTGACCTAATAACTATTCTGGCAGATATTTGTTTAACACCTTCAGCGCGGCGCGAATTTTCGCGCTGTGCTGAAGGTTCTAAAAAATGGGTGGGGCTGTGACGGAACGGTTCCGTCATAAGCACAGCCCAACCGGCGCTCATGACGGAACCGTTCCGTCATAAGCATCGAAGGGGTTAAACTGCCTTATTATGCACTGTTTTTAACCTTGGGCATCTGAGCGTTAATAATAAACACAATGCGTCTCTCACTTACCCAATTTTAAGTCACATCCCTTTTTGATACACAATTTACGCACTGCAATTTCCTCACCCATTACTTACCAGCATTTCCCGGCATCCACAGGGCTACCCAATGATCCATAAGTTGTTGAAGGACGTTACCATCAAGTCCTTGTGTACATCACTTAAGCGTCACGGTAGGGATGCTTAAAGGAGGCCCAGATGATGACTAGGGCGGTATCGAATGGTGACTGATGGGCATCTTTATCTAGAGGAGACCATCTGTTTCATCTATTTATACACTTTGATACATAGATTTTGTAGGCTTTTTGGTTATTATATCTTTTTGAGGTAGATCCATTTCGGTAGGCCAGTGGACACTTTTCTTGTTTAGTACGTTTAGTGTTGGGGGCTGTGTCCATGCCAGGTCTTTAAACATTCTTTAGGACCCTTCCCTAACGGTTTGTGTTTTTTCTTCTTGTGTAGCTGAGGCTGCGGGTCTCACTTTATCAACCGCTCAAGTTAGTTAGGTTATAGACCTGACCAAGTGTTAGGTTAAGCTCTCCTTGTGTGTTGTGCACCCTTTTTAAGTATACCTCTTATGCCGAGAGTTGTATACATTTTCTATATACTGTCTCGTCATAATGGTTGAGAATTGTGGATTAGCCTTTGATGATGATGTGCTACAATCTATACTTTTAAACAACCCCAGTATACTAGATATCATACCTGTAGTAGTCAGCAGCAGTGAGGATGAGTGGGGAAAAGTCCTTGGGCTGAAGAAGTTACACTCACGCATGGCTATCCATGGGGCCATTATGGCAGAATATTTACGGGGCAATTGTGCCCCAACAGGATTGATAGTAACCAACGCTCCTAGACTGTTTTTAAATCATAAGGAATTTCTTAAGGATTGGTCCTTAATAGCTTGGAGATGCACAAGAGATTGGCGGATCCTAATTATTAAGACTGCCAAAAAAGTGGCCGATACTATCCTCATTGAAATTCAGATACGAGAAGCTCAAATTAGGACCACCATCACTAGCACCCTTTTCAAAAAAAGTCAAGACGAGACTAATAAAAATAACAAAGAATTCAAAGATTCCATTCTCTTTTCGAAAATAAAGAAATTTAGAAAAGAGTTAGCCAGATTTTCTCATGAGAACATTTACCCATATACCAGTGATACTTATGCGCCACCAGAGTTCAACAAGAATGGACGCAGAGGAGGCTCAACATATGGCACTTATAGCTCTGAGGAAACCTCTAGTGATTCAGACTCTTCAGTAAAGAGCAATACTTCATCGAGAGGATGGGGAAGAGGAAACCAGCAAAGATGAAGAGGAGGAAACCAAAATCAATACCAGCAATGGCGGCCACCTAACCCGTGGAGTTTGGGAGGCCCGAATTTTCCCCAACAGATGGGACCCTTTCCCCCACCTCAATTTCAAGGCAATTTTAACAATCAAACTTTTTTAGGTTTTGGCCGGGGACATTCCAGTGGCAGGAGACAGAACCAACAGGCACATGTTCACTGGAGCAACACGAAGAAGACTCAAGAACAACCAGGGGCCAGTACTGGGACAGCCTCGTAATGAACCTCAGCTCAAAATCTTAAACAGATTCTGAAGAAGCTGTTCTAAACAGAGATCTGCGATTTGTGTCAACCATCAAGGGTGACCCTTTTCAGACGCATGTTGAAATGGCGAAGTTCTTTCGAAAAATCTGACTACATTTCTTCTTTTCGAAAAACACGAAAGAGGGGAATGAACTAATGAACGTCAACACTGGCTTGAAAGGGCAATCTACCTTTAATCCTCCGACACATGAAATGCCGGCGAGGGTACTGACATTTGAACAGGCGGTGGAAAAGGATATCAGTACACTGTGTCAAAGACAAAAAAACGATTTTTACAATCTACCAAAAATTGAACCACAGGCCCTCCGGAGTCTTACATCTGTTGAGAACTTGACAATCAAACCAGCTGATAAAGGCGGGGCGATTGTCCTGTTGGACACGAGTACTTATCGTGTAGAATGCCTGAGACAATTGAATGACAAAAAAAGCATACCTTCCGCTGCCCATGGATCCGACAGCAAGAATTAAAACAACTATTGCGATCATGGTGGAAGAAGCGTTGGCAGAAGGATGGATTACTACACAAGAGGCTGGCTTCTTATGTACAGAACATCCAATTATGCCCTATTTCTATGTTTTGCCTAAATCTCATAAGGCGCCCAATCATCTCAGGAATGGATTCTATTTTAGAACCTTTGTCTACCTTCGTAGATCATTTCTTGCGCCCGATGGTTAGAGAAATGCCTACCTATTTCCAAGATACTAAAGACGTCCTCAGCTTATTACCAGGAATTGAATTTAACATCACAACAGACTATTTGGTATAATTAGATGTAGAATCATTATACACATCCATTCCTCAGGACGAAACGTTGGAGGCCATTACTACCCTTCTGATGGAGAGGGATCTAGATTCTATTACTCCGGTTCAGTTCATCATGGCGTGCGCTGGCCTTGCCATGAAGGAGAACTTCTTCAGATTTGAAGACAAAATGTATTTGCAGATCTCTGGCACGAGCAAGGGAGCGTTTTTTGCTCCCAGCCTAGCAAATTTGTACGTTCATGGCTTCGAGCAGGAACATGTACTTTCATCAGCCAATCCATTTCGCGATTCAGTGCGACTGTGGAAAAGCTATATAGATAGATGATATCCTCGTCATCTGGCAGGGAAGGCGTGATGACTTAAATCGCTTTTTGACATGGCTTAATAATCAGAATGGTTATTTGCAGTCACAGTTGAGCACAACAAAAAACAACTTGCCTTTTTGGATTTGCTTATTTTGGCTACTCCTTCAGGTCTCCAATCCGAACTGTACAGGAAACCTATGACCCAGAACTCATTGCTATGCTACAACAGCTTCCATCCCAAGTCTCTAAGAGACAATCTTCCATATGGACAGTTCTTGAGGGTTGAAAGAAACTGTTCCACCAAAAGTGGATTTGAAGAACACTCTGCCTTACTCTCTAAACAGCTGAGCATGAAAAAATATCCCCAAAAAACTTGTGCGCAGATCACTGAAACACGCAATTAATAACAACCGGGAGGCTTTACTGGAACCCCCTCCACTAAAAGAGGCCTTACAAAAAAGGACGTTCATGAACACCTACAGCATAATGTCTAATGACATTCAGAAGATCATCAGGAGACACTGGTCAATTCTCAATACAAGTCAAGAATCTGTTCAGCTTCCTCTCTTTGCCTTCAAACGAGGTCCTAATTTAAAGGACCGATTGGTCCATACAAGACCTAAGAGTAAAATACAACACGCTGTGGGTACTCTATGGGACTTACCGGCCAAACAAGGACATCATCCATGCGGCACATGTGCGGCTTGTCCCCAAACACAGAAGTCACTCTCTGTTGACATAGATACTAGTCGCCCGTGGCAACAAAAGAAATTGACCAATTGCAACAGTGATAAATTGATATACAGGATTACCTGACCATGCCGGTTAAGATATGTCGCCATGACAACTCGAAAAGTTAAATTGACGATTTCAGAGCATAAGAGCATGGTACATTGCAGGAAACAAGCAACAAGAATGACAATTCATTTTATGGAAGCCGATCACGGTTCAACAGATTTTAAATGAACCGTGTTGGAACAACCCTTTATCCCGGACCATATTGTGGATATTTCTAAGTATCTGCTGTTCAAGGAGCAGAAATGGGTGTTCAGATTGGGGACTGACAAAAACGGTCTGAACAATGAAATCCCGTAGGTGGTACTCTGAGGGTGTGCCATATTGCAGCTTCAAATATCAGAGTATTATAATAATCATGAGAACATTTCCATCCTGACCTTCGGGCCACAGTACTCTTGAATTGTTTGTAATCTTAGGGTGTGCCCTATTAATTCTTATATCAGAGTTTTAGAACTATGAGAACATTTCCATTCAGACCCTAGGGCCACAGTAATCTCGAATCTTTTGTAATAATTTGCCCATTGAAGTAAATTCCTATTGATGGGTAAATTGACGAAGCCACTCTTTGCCTATGACGGATACGTATACAGACGATGAGGCTCCGATTCCTTAGGTACATTAACACACTTAGATGAAACAAAATACTGCTCCATTTCCAAGACATGATTTCTTGTCTTTGCCAAATCTGGCACTTATATATAGACATGCCTAGATGAAATACTGGTCTATTTTCATTGCATGAATACTTGTCTTTGTGTATTTGTCAATAAAGTTTTAACAGGAACTTGTTAAGCTAGATGTTTAGACATTGTATCCCGTGTTTTTCCAGAAGAGAGTGTACGAACGTGATAGATGTGACGAACTGTTCATTACGGTAGAGTGAAAACATGGTCAAACCGTTTCTTGACGTGAATAGAGATATAAACACTCACATTAAATATGAGAAAAACTCAATTTCCCAGACTCCCCGGCTCGCGAGATGTGATCACGTGATTGGGTCACGAGTCCCGTGCCCGACAAGCCAGGAGAGCTAGGATAAAGATGGCGGCTAGACGCCGTCAGTTACCTCACCGAGACGGCTCGGAAGACCGTCAAGAGTACCGACGGAGAGGTGAGCAGAATGATGAAAGCGTGACTAGCGAGGCTTTTTATGGGCTGTTTTTCTTTTAAAGCACTGTAGATGCTGGAACCTCCGGTGAAGCGGAGAGCCTAAAACTTCACATAATTGTCAGTTTAGCCGCTTGGCGTCACAAGGTGTTGGTACCATGATATCTGACAGACCACTGAGGCACTTTTCTATGGAACACCTACTAACTAGGCCACATGTGCTGAATTATGATCAAAAGGGTGAGTACTGTGTTGTGCGCAGTAGGTTTGAGCAAAACTAAACATGTTTTAATGTTTCCCTTTGGGTACTCTATGAGGGCATATTTCCAATGTGGGTCGACTGGGCACAAGCTAAATGTAAACCAAAAGTGAAAGTTGTCGCGTGCCTCGGAGGTATCACCTGGTCGGACTTTAGGTGTGAATCACTTGTGAAAATCAAAGCGTCCCCTTGATCTAGGGAACGACCCTCTGGGCACAGCGTAATTGGATCTCTCGATCTCTCAAATGTTGAAACAAAACTCCATCAATAAAGTTCATCAAATGTGAATTTTAATTCATTATATTCATGAATCTTCGTGTCTAATTTCACATCCAAAACATTGTAATGTTTTTAAATCCATAGACATATTTGGAACGGCATGCTCCCAATGCATTTCGTGCCCATAACAGGAACTTCATCAGGGGAATCTGTCGAACAATAAATCACTATGAGGGTCCACTCCATATAAAAAAAACTGTTATTTCTTTACACAGTTAAAAACAAGCAGCACAGTATCGTCATCTACTTGTGACAATCGGTTTGTGAAAGTAGTGAAAAACGTGTTGGTTTAGTGCCGTCCAAAACGTACAACGAAAGTTACCGTATGTGACTTAAAGTGCAAAAAAAGTGGTCACTGAAATCATGCCATGTGTTTTATCGTGCGTGGTTAACATAGTCTAACGGACGAAGAAAAACGGATCGAAAAAGTGATCCCTCTTAAACCCAAAAGTGACTTAGTCCATCTCACGGGTTACGGTGCATCGGAAAAACAGTTGTGGCCGTGATCGGAAAGTATGTATGCCTACAACACACCGTGCCTTTGCCCATGTCTCGTGTAAAGTCGTGTGTGTATCTTACCGCTCGTCGAAAATGTGTCGTCTATGTGCGTCTCCAGAAACGGATGAACCGATTCAAATGCGGCAGGCCTGCTAGTTATATCGAGGATTGGCGTAGTGTTAGCGTATAGTAGAAAGTGGTAAAGGACTAACAACAAGTTCAGAAAAAAGTGCAGCCATTTCGTGATGGGATGTAACTAATGTCAATAGTGTCGGCCATTATGGAAGGTGTATTCAGCAATACAAGAAAAAAGTGTGTGTCATATTTATGGGACATCTCAACACAATACCTACGTTATACTAGAAAAAGAACAAAATCACTGTACAGTACAAATAGGAATAATAACTGAGAAAAATTGAAAATAAAATAAAACAAATTATGGTATGCTGTATTAATTTTCTGAAGTTTTCACTACTAGTTATAAAGTTCACAGGTAACATGAGAGTTCCAAACGGTCGTTGAGCCCATAGGGCTTTAAGGAATCCAGTCTATAAATCCATTGAATTTCTTTTTGTAGCAGTCTTTTGTTCACATCTTGGTTATTGGTATTGATGATGGTTTCAAGTACCATAAATTGTAATTGGCAGATGTTGTGTCTCTGTTCATTGAAATGTGCCGCAATGGCGGATTTCTCATTTTTAGTTCGTATATTGCTTTTGTGTTCCGTTAATCGTGTTTTTATCTTCCTTGTGGTTTTGCCCACATAGACCAATCCACATGGGCACTTGAGTAGATAGATTAAGTTCATGGAATCACAGGTTGCTGTTACTTTCAATTGAATTGGGGTACCTCGACGAGGGTGGTTCATCGTTGTCCCTTTAATGATGGCATGGCAATTATTGCAATTGTGGCATGGTATTGTGCCCTTATAAGTTGTGTTGGTCATCGTCAATGTGCGTTTTTTGAGTAAATCTTGGATATTTCTACTGCGGGTATATGCAAATCTAGGTTGACTTTGGAAATTTCCTTTGAAATCAGGTTCACTCGATAGAATCAGCCAGTGTCTAAGGATAGATTGTTTAGAAGTATGACTCATGGTAGAATATGTCGATACAATAACCGAACGTCTCTCTGATGTTTTGGGTGTGGTACTGAGTAGCTCTGAACGTGTCTTTGCATTACATTTGTTTTTTGCGATCTCCAAGATCTTGGGAGGATATTCTCTCTCCTTAAATTGATGGATCATGTTTTGTAATTGATTTTCAGATTCATCCGGTTCTGATACTATACTTATACTCTATATAGCTGTGACGTTGGTAAATTGTTTTTAAGAGAGTTTTGGTGGAAGCTTCCATAGTGCAACAAGTTGTTCCGATCAGTAGACTTCTTGTATAGGGTTGTTTTGATTTCGTTGTGATCAATTTGAATTAGTACGTCCAGATATGCAATGGTATTTTGGTCAATGTGATAGGTGAATTGAATGCGGTCATTGATTTTGTTCAACTCTTCTAATTGTTGTATTAGAAGGTTTTTTGGGCCCTGCCATAGGACAAAAATATCATCAATGTATCTGTAGAAGGCTTTAGCATGTTTCTTCCAATAGTCACAGTTTAAGATGAAATTCGTCTCGAAGTTGATCATGAACATGTTCGCAGGGTGCTGCGCAATTTCCCATACTCGTACCTGTGAGCTGCAAAAAATGGTGCTCCTGCCATTTAAAATAGCTTTGGTACAGAGAGAAATTTAAAAGTTAAAATAGGAAGACTTGAAATTTTTGGTCCAGAGAAGGTGTTATATACGTCTATTCCTCACAATCTTGGCATTGAAGCAGCTGAAGCAATGCTACTCCAATCTTCTCTCGACCAAAAATGTCAAGTCTTCCTATTGGAACTTTTACATTTCTCTCTGTACCAAAGCTATTTTAAATAGCAGGAGCACTATTTTTTGTTTCCCTTTGATTTTTATAGAGCGGTGCTTCTTCTCCCTGAGCCGCAGCCAGGTGAGGTGGAGCCTTATCCTCCTGCTAAATAGGTAAGCCGGAGTAATAACACACTATATGTGTAGAACATTGGATATACTTGATGTTTTCATCTATGAAATACCTGTATAAATAGTGTATTACGCTTTATCGGGATGTTGACTTTTGACGACAAAATGTGTTGCTTTGTTTTGTTCTTACCTCTAATGATATGTAACCTTTCAACCTAATGTATTTGTTATAGTGGCACATCAGCCCATACGCAGAAGGAATTTACCAGACACCTAGGATTTCAGGTGATATGGTTCCTTTTATTTTTATCTTCACACTCACTTAATATGTGCTATAGATTGCAGTAGCAATTATTTTTGAAGGCAGAGGATAGAAGTGTCCCTTTGTATTGCTGAAACATGTTGACCTAATAACTATTCTGGCAGATATTTGTTTAAACTGCCTTATTTTGGACTGTTTTTAACCTTGGGCATCTGAGCGTTAATAATAAACACAATGCGTCTCTCACTTACCAAATTTTAAGTCACATCCCTTTTTGATACCCAATTTACCCACTGCAATTTCCTCACCCATCACTTACCAGCATTTCCCGGCATCCAGGGGGCTACCCAGTGATCCATAAGTTGTTGTAGGACGTTGCCATCAAGTCCGTGTGTACATCACTTATGCATCACGGTAGAGATGCTTAAAGGAGGCCCAGATGATGACTAGGGCGGTATCGAATGTTGACGGAAGGGCATCTTTATCTAGAGGAGACCATCTGTTTCATGTATTTATACACTTTGATACATAGATATTGTAGGCTTTTTGGTTATTATATCTTTTTGAGGTAGATCCATTTCTGTAGACCCGTGGACACTGTTCTTGTTTAGTGTGCTTAAATAGTGTGACCAGCTTTAGTAGAAGCACTGTACATGCGTGCAGCCAGGGGAAGTTCCACCCGAAAGTTAATGAACACAGAGAAGAGCCTCTGTTTAAGATATATTAAATACAAGAGATTTCACAAGCAGGTGAAACCTAAAAAATATCTACTACAAAGAGAGATAACTAAATTGTTTTCATGCTGTACATTCGTAAATAGCATCCATTTTTATAGAGAATCAAGAAATGCAGCCCCAATGGTTGCGTTTAACGAAAGTCAGTGTTTTCGAATAGATATTGACAGCTTTTCCAGTACATTTATGTGCATGCTAGTTTTGAGAATTATGTCGGGAAGGTGTTCTATGTAGAGGATTATTCTAAAACAACTTTTAAGTTTAGCTTAAAACAAGCATTTGCAATGCAATAGGTCTCGCATTATTAATGTTTGAGCTACTGGCATTGCTAATAATAATGCAACACTATTAGCTCAAACTTTAATAATGCAAGACTGTTAGAGCTGGGATTTCTGGTTGGCTAAGTCTTACGCCAAAGCCAGGCAGAAACCACCACTCTAGTCAGGGCAAGGGAGTTACACGCCAAAGATAACCCCTGCTCACCCCCTTGGTAGCTTGGCACGAGCAGACAGGCTTATCTCGGAGGCAATGTGTAAAGCGTTTGCGCACGCACACAGCAACAACATCCCAGGCACACTACAAAAGGAACCCCACACAAGGTTATATAAAAATAACTTTTGTATTCTCAAAACACATCAGATAGTAATCACACAATATACATTGGGCCAATTGGCACGGTCAATATTCACAAGGGATTATTTACACAGGACAGGGCCGCGTGGGCCACTGTCAGAGTCAGCACTTAGTAGAAATAGCACTATGAGTAACAATAGCACAAAATAACAATTATAGAACACAACCAGTAACCACTGGTAAAAGGTAGGTACACACTACGCAATACTAATCACCATAGGCATAGATCACGCAGGGACACAAACTCACTAGTATGAACTATACTAGGCAAAACAACCTCCTAAGCATGAAAACACATGTAGAGGTATCACAGGCATAAAGGCATTGCACCTTACGCATAAATCACATTTGGCCTAACCAGTATAAATATAGTACGCAATCTCCTCTCTAGTCTAAACACATTAGACCCTACCTCCCAAGTATAACTCACATTTAGGGGCATAAATCACAGTGAAGTACAATTTATTTTATTTATTTATTTTATTTTTTACACTTGTATGGCGCAAAGCTACCCAAAAAGGGTTTCCCGGCGCCGAGACATATCACTGAACGGAGGTATGAGATGAGCTGATCATTCAAGTTATTTCTCGAAAAGCCAGGTCTTGATGCTTTTCCTGAACCTGGCATAGTTGTCTTCCTTGCGAATGTGAGGAGGGAGTGCGTTCCAGAGAGTGGGCCCTAGGAATGAAAAGGACCCCCCTCCCATTCTCGCCAGTTTGATCCTAGGTACCCCAAAATTTGCTGCAGTTTGAGAGCGCAAATTCCGTCCAGGAATGTAAGGGCGGGCCAGTGCTAGCAGGTATTTTGGTGCCGTACCGGCTTTGATCCTGAACATGTAGCTCAGGGCTTTGAACCTGATGCGGTTTTCAACCCTGAGCCAATGCAGGTCCTTCAGGTGTTTCGATACACTGGCAGTTTTCGGAATTTTGCATAGAAGTCTTGCGGCTGAATTTTGAACAAGTTGCAGCCGCCTGATTACAGCCTGATTCGAACCCAGATAAAGAATGTTGCCGTAGTCAAGACGAGAAGTAATAAGTGCATTGACTACGGTCTTTTGAGTCGCAGAGGGCAGCATCCAGAGGATTTTGCTCAGCTACTTCATGATGGTAAAACAGAGGCCTACGACTTTGTTGGCTTGTTGTTTCATGGAGAGGGCATTGTCGATCGTGACCCCCAGATTTCTTACTTGGGTGGCTGGTATGGGGAGGTTTCCTAACTCAGAGGGCCAGAGGGAGGAGTTCCATAGGTCTTTGTTTTTCCCCAGAAGGAGGATCTCAGTTTTCTCACCATTTAACTTCAGCTGGTTGGTAGACATCCATCTGAAGATGTTGTGAAGCTCCTGTCTGAGAAGGGATGGGGCTAGGGGATTAGATTCAGACAGTGAGAAGATGATCTGCGAGTCATCCGCATAAGTCAGGAGGGTGAGTCCTGATCTGTCTGCTAGGTCAGCCAGGGGTCGGAGGTAGAGGTTAAAAAACAGGGGGCTCAAGATAGAGCTCTGGGGTACTCCATGCGGGGCGCTGAACGTTTCTGAGCAAGCAAGGGAAGATGTGATCTGAAACATCCTTTGTGTCAGGAAAGACCTTATCCACTTAAGTGCGGCACCACAGATACCAATACTACTAAGCGTGGCAAGTAGTTTATTGTGTGAGATGGTATCAAAGGCCGCACTCAGGTCTAACAGAATGAGTGTGGCTGTTTGACCCTCATCTAGGAGTTTCCTGATGATTTCGGTTACTCCTAGTAGAGCAGTTTCGGTGGAGAAACCTGCTCTAAAACCGGACTGAGACGGGTGAAGGAGCAATCTCACTAACACAAGCCTCCATAGGTAAAACTATCTCTAGAGGTATCAACACAGGGTGCGTAAAACATACTAGATGCATTACATTTCCTAGCACCACATTTAAAGCACATATCACATTTAGCACATAAATCACATTAGGGCCTTGCGCCCTATACATCTCCCAGCCCCATGGCCATCTCAAGAAGGGGGCTCAAATGCCCCGTGTCCAGAATGTCAGGGCGCGCTCCCAATGCAGCGCCAG
The DNA here is from genome assembly GCF_964261635.1 of Lissotriton helveticus. Taxonomy (NCBI): domain Eukaryota; kingdom Metazoa; phylum Chordata; class Amphibia; order Caudata; family Salamandridae; genus Lissotriton; species Lissotriton helveticus. Next base: position 1,964,798,818 of record NC_136061.1, on the reverse strand, counting down.
TCAGGGGTGCGCCATCTGCGCAAACCTAAACGTTGCAGCTGCCCACTACTTGCTGGGCAGCTGAGAACCATCACAGGGGCCTAAACACTGCAGCTGGCACTAAGTGCTGCGCAGCTGTGGAAGGCCTGGCACCTCTGTGCCACTTCAGTCCCTCTCAGGGACTCTCAAATTGCGCCTAAACGGTGCAGCTGCCACTACCTGCTGAGCAGCTGTAAATGAGCATATCCAAACTGGCGCATGGGCTCTCACTGACCCTTAAAACAAATGACTGTGCCCCCTGAAACCATCTGGCTCTAAAATGAAAACATGTCCCTCGGGGCACTCTGGCTCCTTAAACACTGAGCCAAACGTTGGAGCCCTCTGGCTCTGAAATAAAACATGTCCATGGAGCACTCTCCTCCTAAACTAATTGTGCGCCCATCTTAGACGCAGCACTGGCCCCCAAACACTGAGGCATCCCTGGGGGGGATTAGCACGGGCCTCTCGGGAATAAAACTGCGCCACATGCTAGACAAATAGTGTACACATTGGAGCCCTCCTAGGCTCTAGAAGAAGTAATGCGTACATTGGAGCTCTCTAGGCTCTCAAACTAACTGAGGCCCTCAGGGGCACGAATACGGGCCCCACTGGCCTTCAGGACCCCCACCGGGGATCTTTAAATAACTGTGGCCATCGTTGGAGCCCTTGGGCTCGGAAAATAACTTGGGGCCTGACACGGCCCATGGCCCACTCGGGGAAAAGAAATGCCCAATTGTTGGAGCCACAGATGGGCTCGGTAAAAACATTGGGGCGGCCCCGGACTGCCATCCGGGGCCGCCCTAAATGCACCACCGGCAGCAACACACGAGCCCCACTCACCGGTTTCAGCGAAGGCAGGGCTCCGCTCTCACTCCGGCATCTCTGCTTCTCTCGCGCTGGGGGCAGGCCTCCCATCTTCTCCAGCGCGGCGCCTGCGGGGCTCTCCCTTTACCGTGGGAGCCCCGCTGACCTGGCACAGCGCTGCTTTTCCGGTTGGCGGCTCCGGCTGCCCTATCGCATTCACCCGGGCCCCCTCCTGGGACCCGGGGCTCTTCCTCTGCTTCGCCGCAACCGCGGGGCTTTCCCTTTCACTGAGGAGCCCCACGTCCACATGCCTCGACGCTACTTCCGCTTCCGTCCGGCGGCCCCGCCCACAACCAGGCGGGCCGCGGACGCAGTGGCGATCTGGGCTGTAATCGAGGGGTAGTCTCCCTCGATATGCACAGGCACATCGTGGGATGGGCACCCGCTTGAGAGACGAGCACCACAATGGGGTGGGCACCCATAAATGAAAAATAACAATAAAAGGTGGCCATGACGCAGGTTGGTCACCCGCAGTGGAGCCACTAGGAGGAGGGAATCCCTACACCGGGGATTCCTTCTGGGAAACATCGCGCTGCGAAGCCCACGCTCTCCCTCTGCTGGGTAAGTTCATAAAGCACGATAGAGCGCTCCTGAGGCGCTGGACGGCTATAACAAGCCTTGGCAATTGTAAAAAGCAATAAGTCCAAGAGAAGTCCTGGGCAGAAAGGATAGAGCAACACAGCTCCCAATCAAGGAAATTCCGCCAGGCATCCAGGGGCTAGGCAGGGCCCAGGGAGGCAAGCCTTCACCTGGGCCCCAGCAGCAGCACGCCCCTGTTAGATTCGAGTTGAGCACAAGAACCCTTTCATGGGGTCACATCCCCTCTTTTATACACCTAAATTCTTTGTTTCCAAAAGTGCCGGCAAGGGGCCAACCAGATGCAACTGGTTCCTGAGCACTTTGTTTTGCTCAACCACTCTGCCTATTCACAGGGTGGGTCAGGGACATCAGACACACCACAGGGGGAGGAGCCAGCATTGTGGAGGGAAGGCCCCGCCCTATTCAGGTCCCAGGTACACTCCTCTCTCCCATCAATTGCAGATCTCTCCATTCACCACCGGGGCAGACCCATCCTGACTCCTGGAGCCAGGCACACCAGCCAGCTCCAGGCAATCACAAGCCAGACAGTCAAGTCACATTCACTGCACAGACATGCCACTTCTAGAAGCTTGTTTCCTTCCCAGTATAAGAATTGGCTTGGTAGTTTGGTTTGCCCTGTTCCCATCATGCACTGGGACAGGAACAGACTAATTTGCATATAGCCAAGTTCTGAGCTGGGATGGTGCAGTGAGCTAAAAAACGGTGATGGATCAAGCCCTGATCTTTGGACTGGGTAAGAGTGGTCTGCTTAATTCAGGCACTCTGTTCATCACCACCCCCTTTTCTGAATCATTTTGTCCACCATAAGCGTGGAAGGGTATACTCAGATGTGAGTCCCTTGCTCATTGCACGATCAGGATTCAAGCAAGCCGGGCCGACGACGCCTGAAATGGCAGAAACCGGTCCCCGGAAGCTTGTTTCCTTCCCAGTATAAGAATTGGCTTGGTAGTTTGGTTTGCCCTGTTCCCATCATGCACTGGGACAGGAACAGACTAATTTGCATATAGCCAAGTTCTGAGCTGGGATGGTGCAGTGAGCTAAAAAACGGTGATGGATCAAGCCCTGATCTTTGGACTGGGTAAGAGTGGTCTGCTTAATTCAGGCACTCTGTTCATCTCCACCCCCTTTTCTGAATCACTTCTAGAAGTGGCACTTCCACACTAGACACAATAAATCCATGCACATCATCGCGCAGCATTTAATCACACGAGTTTGCACATACCAAACTTGACCCTGCACTCCCCACACATCAGGAACTACCATGGACACACATATCCCCATGCATTCTTATGGGAGGGCAGGCCACTCACCACACATACACAGAGAGCGCACGCACTTTACACTGGACCACAGTGATAAAGTGCGCAGAGGCCTAAAATCACCAACACCAGGTTACCGACACAGGATAGGCAAAAGCAAAATGTTTCGGGGTGAACCTGCCAAAAGGGCCAAGTCCAACACAACCCCCTTCCAGCCAAAACACAAAGTAGACCAATCACTCCCTGCTTTGGGCTTCCCTGCTTTGGGCGATAGAACCCGGACGAAGGCCCGCACGGCAGGGACACCCTGAGGTTTTACACCATTCTGAACCCACATGGTTTCCTCCAAACAAGAACTCTCTGGCCCAACTAGGATACCCCACTGGTACTCTCTAGTTGTCAACGGCCAGGACCAGGCCTAGGCCATCCAGATGTCACAGGTCTTGACCAATTCACAGAGTGGGGGGCAGTAACCCCTGGCACACAATAGCCATTCTCCACTCTCCCTCTCAGTGTAGCTACAACTACCACTGATCCTTCAGCCTAGGGTCCGCACCCTCAGGCTGACCAGAGGTCACGGGCAAGAATGCCCCACCCTACCTGTACTTCTGGGGTTCCGCACCCTCCCAGGGAAGCACCCTCCAGAATGCAACTCTCCCACCAGTTCAGGACCTCTCTCCATCACTGGTCTACCGCCTGGGATCTACATTTACCGGATGCAGCGGGGTCAGAGGCGAGGACTCCCTCTCTCTGCACCCCCTTCCAGAGTTCTGCACCCTCCCACTGTAGAGCAGGGGCCCCCTCCTTTAAGATGGACCGCACCTACTCTCAGGGTAGTACTACCATAGTCAGCCAGGGACCCTAAGGATCCCGGCGAGGCCTGCACCACCCCTTCTGGGAAATACAGGTTCCCTCTCCTTTCAGATGGGCCCTTCCTATGTTCACAGGGGACCCCTAGAAGGCAACCCGGCCAGGACACTGGTTACAGATGCCCTGCCTTCCATGTCAGGCTACAACCCGAACCTGGCTTTCCCCTCCTCAGGGAACGACCGCTAGAGGCCCCAAAAATGGTCAAGCACTTTGAGCGGTCAAAATGCCCAGCGAACCAGGACTTCGCGGGGAGTACGAAGGACCCGCCTTGAGGGTGACACGTCACTTATGTGTCATGCGACAGTCTGCCTGTCACTCAGAACAGAAGTGGCGTCACAATGGTCACTAACGGATGGCTCAGCCTTTCTGGCTGACCACTGACCCACTGGCTTCTCCACTGGGGTGTTTGGCCCCCTCTCACTCCTCAACCAGGACTTCTGCACCCTCCACTTAGGAGCCGGACTGCCCAGGACCGCCGGATTTCTGGTTACAGAAACTCCCCGTCCTCTAGACACAGGAAGATCCTCCTCAAATGACCTGCAAGTACAGCCTAAGCCCCCGACCTGGCTCTCCCTTAGGGAACCCTCAGGCCCTGAGACAGGGTTTCGGACACATGGAGACACGCCATCCCTCCCACTCCTTGTCCTCAGAGACAGGACGTGGGCCCCTACAACCCTTCCCATTCTACTGGGACCTAGCTGAGCTACACATGAACCTCTGCTCCCACACAGGACCAGAAGATACACAAGTCAATCCTGTTGGAATCACTCCCAATGCCTCTGCAAGACCTCTAGCACACCGCCAGTGGTCCACCTTCTCGTCCAGTGCCTCTGCAGGACCTCAAGCACACCAGAGGTACACCTCCCATGCAAGCTTCTTGTCAAGCAAAGAACTCACACCTACTCCTCCAGGGCCTCTGCAGGACCTACCACACACCACCAGAGGTACACCTCCCGTGCAAGCTTCTTGTCAAGCAAAGAACTCACACCTACTCCTCCAGGGCAACACACCACTCATCCACACACTCCCCCCTCCAGACTGGTGAGACAGTTCCTCACTGCCTCGGACTCTCAACCTGTACCCCTCTTACAGAGCACCAGGCACCATACTCTGGGAACTGGGAATGGGACTTCACGCACTGGACACATTTTAGCTGCCACCACTGGATCCTACCATACTGGGGAATCCAGACACACATACTATACTCACGTGATAACCACTGAGCTAGCCCTTTCTCCTCCACACTCCCTCTCTCCTTTCTATCCACACCTCTGGGGACAGGAACAGGGATTGGACACTGGACCCAGGAAGGAACTCCCTATCTACTGGCGTTCCGCCCTGTCATTTTATCTCTTCTGCCACTAAACAAAGCGCAGGAACACCATTTGAAAATGACACTCTTGAGGAAAAACAAAACCAAAAACAATAATCCCCAACATGTGACTATCTAAAAGGCAGAGTTTTGTAATGTAGCCAGTTGTCGCTGTGGTACTGCTCAATCAAAAGTCCTAATCCTCACCGCTGACAACCAATGTTAGAACTGGGATTTCTGGTTGGCTAAGGCTTACGCCAAAGCAAGGCAGAAACCACCACTCTAGTCAGGGCAAGGGAGTTACACGCCAAAGATAACCCCTGCTCACCCCCTTGGTAGCTTGGCATGAGCAGACAGGCTTATCTCGGAGGCAATGTGTAAAGCTTTTGAGCACGCACACAGCAACAACAGCCCAGGCACACTACAAAAGGAACTCCACACAAGGTTATATAAAAATAACTTTTGTATTCTCAAAACACATCAGATAGTAATCACACAATATACATTGTGCCAACTGGCACGGTCAATATTCACAAGGGATTATTTAAACAGGACAGGGCCACGTGGGCCACTGTCAGAGTCAGCACTTAGTAGAAATAGCACTTAGAGTAGCAATAGCACAAAATAACACAAAATAACAATTATAGAACACAACCAGTAACCGCTGGTAAAAGGTAGGTACACACTACACTATACTATTCACCATAGGCATAGATAACGCAGGGACACAAGCTCACTAGTATAAACTATACTAGGCAAAACAACCTCCTAAGCATGAAAACACATGTAGAGGTATCACAGGCATAAAGGCATTGCACCTTACGCATAATTCACATTAGGCCTAACCAGTATTAATACAGTAGGCAATCTCCTCTCTAATATAAACACATTAAACCCTACCTCCTAAGTATAACTCACATTTAGTGGCGTAAATCACAGTGAAGTACAATCTCACTAACACAAGCCTCCACAGGTAAAACCATCTCTAGAGGTATCAACACAGGGTGCGTAAAACATACTAGATGCATTACATTTCCTAGCACCACATTTAAAGAACATATCACATTTAAGACGTAAATCACATTAGGGCCTTGCGCCCTATACATCTCCCAGCCCCCTGGCCAACTGGCCATCTCAAGAAGGGGGCTCAAGTGACCCGTGTCCAGAATGTCAGGGCGTGCTGCCAATGCAGCGCCAGTCAGGGGTGCGCCATCTGCGCCAACCTAAACGTTGCAGCTGCCCACTACTTGCTGGGCAGCTGAGAACCATCACAGGGGCCTAAACGCTGCAGCTGGCACGAATTGCTGCGCAGCTGTGGAAGGCCTGGCACATCTGTGCCACTCCTAATCCCTTTCAGGGACTCTCAAATTGCGCCTAAACGGTGCCGCTACCCACTACCTGCTGGGCAGCTGTAAATGAGCAAAACCAAACTGGCCCATGGGCTCTCACTGACCCTACAACAAATGACTGTGCCCCCTGAAGCCATCTGGCTCTAAAATGAAAACATGTCCCTCGGGGCACCCTGGCTCCTTAAACACTGAGCCAAACGTTGGAGCCCTCTGGCTCTGAAATAAAACATGTCCATGGAGCACTCTGCTCCTAAACTAATAGTGCGCCCATCTTAGACACAGCACTGGCCCCCAAACACTGAGGCATCCTTGGGGGATTAGCACGGGCCTCTTGGGAATAAAACTGCACCACATGCTAGAGCCATCTGGCTCTAAAGACAAATAGTGTACACATTGGAGCCCTCCTAGGCTCTAAAAGAAGTAATGCGTATATTGGAGTTCTCTAGGCTCTCAAACTAACTGGGGACCTCGGGGGCACGAACACGGGCCCCTCTGGCCCTCGGGACCCCCACCAGGGCCCTTTAAATAACTATGGCCATCGTTGAAGCCCTTGGGCTCGGAAAATAACTGGGGGCCTGACACAGCCCATGGCCCACTCGGGGAAAAGAAATGCCCAATTGTTGGAGCCACACACGGGCTTGGTAAAAATGTTGGGGCGGCCCACTGCCATCCGGGGCCGCCCTAAATGCACCACCGTCACTATGCCTTACTCCGGCACCAACACATGAGCCCCACTCACCGGTTTCAGTGAAGGCAGGGCTCCGCTCTCGCTCCAGCATCTCTGCTTCTCTCGCGCTGGGGGCAGGCCTCCCATCTTCTCCAGCGTGGCGCCTGCGGGGCTCTCCATTTACCTCGGGAGCCCCGCCGACCTGGCACAGCGCTGCTTTTCCGGTTGGCAGCTCCGGCCGCCCTCTCACATTCACCCGGGCCCCCTCCTGGGACCCAGGGTTCTCCCTCTGCTTCGCCGCAACCGCGGGACTCTCCTTTTCACATGGGAGCCACGCGTCACATGGGAGCCCCGCGTTCTCTCGCGCTGGGGGCAGGCCTCCCATCTTCTCCAGCGTGGCACCTGCGGGGCTCTCCATTTACCTCGGGAGCCCCGCCGACCTGGCACAGCACCCGGGCCCCCTCCTGGCACCCAGGGTTCTCCCTCTGCTTCGCCGCAACCGCGGGACTCTCCTTTTCACATGGGAGCTCTGCGTCCACACGCCGCGGCGCTACTTTCGCTTCCGTCCGGCGGCCCCGCCCACAACCAGGCAGGCCGCGGCGGCGATCTCGGCTGTATTCGAGGGGTAGGCTCCCTCGATATCCACAAGCACATCGTGGGGTGGGCACCCGCTTGAGAGACGAGCACAACGGGGTGGGCACCCATAAATGAAAAATAACAATAACAAGGTGGCCATGATGCGGGGTGGGAACCCGCAGTGGAGTCACAAGGAGGAGGGAATCCGTACGCCGGGGATTCCTTCTGGGAAGCACCGCGCTGCGAAGCCCATGCTCTCCCTCAGCTGGGCAAGTTCATAAAGCACGATAGAGCGCTCCTCAGGCACTGGACGGCTATAACAAGCCTTGGCAATTGTAAAAAGCAAGAGGTCCAAGAGAAGTCCTGGGCAGAACGGATAGATCAACACAGCTCAAGGAAATTCTGCCAGGCATCCAGGGGCTTTGCTGGGCCCAGGGAGGCAAGCCTTCCCCTGGGCCCCAGAGCAGCACGCCCCTGGTAGATTCGATTTGAGCACAAGAACACGTTTATGGGGTCACAGCCCCTCTTTTATACACCTAAATCCTTTGTTTCCAAAGGTGCAGGCAAGAGGCGAACCAGATGCAACTGGTTCCTGAGCACTTTGTTTTGCTCAGCCCCTCTGCCTATTCACAGGGTGGGTCAGGGACATCAGACACACCACAGGGGGTGGAGCCAGCATTGTGGAGGGAAGTCCCAGCCCTATTCAGGTCCCAGGTGCACTCCTCCCTCCCATCAACAAGCAGATCTCTCCATTCACCACCGGGGCAGACCCATCCTGACTCCTGGAGCCAGGCACACCAGCCAGCTCCAGCCAATCACAAGCCAGACAGTCAATTCCCATTCACTGCACAGACATGCCACTTCTAGAAGTGACACTTTCACACTAGACACAATAAATCCTCGCACATAATCGCTCAGCATTTAATCACACGAGTTTGCACATACCAAACTCGACCCTGCACTCCCCACACATCAGGAACTACCATGGACACACATATCCCCATGTATTCCTATGGGAGGGCAGGCCACTACATACACAGAGAGCGCACGCACTTTGCACTGGACCACAGTGAAAAAGTGCGCAGAGGCCTAAAATCACCAGCACCAGGTTACCGATACAGGCTAGGCAAAAGCAAAAAGTTTCGGGGTGAACCTGCCAAAAGGGCCAAGTCCAACAAAGACCTATTGAAGTGCATTGTATGCATTTACTCCAGTGTCTTTGTGATGAAGTAAATTAGTAGGAGTTACGTGTGAGCTTCATTGGTGTACGCTATCTATGTCAAATGGTGGCACGTCTCGAAATGCTGACGAGCTCTATCATCCTTGTCTGTCTTAATGCTATTCATCATATCGACCTCTGAAGGATAAACGGCCGAGTGGTGCCAGTTGAAAAGAAAACTGCAAAATTAGTATTATTTGTGCGCCGGTTTCTGTAACCCAAACCTTAATACTGACTTTTTGGTTGGTTGTGGTAATACAGATCGTATTGGAATATTTAGTGGCCTGCGCTGTGCACAATTGCCTTTGCAGCTGGGGTAGTAATCTATCGTCCTATCTAAAGCTGTTTAAAGTATTTGTTGAGCATTTTTTGTTATTTAAAATAAAGACCGAAAATCATCTTGCCCTAACCGGAGCGACCTGCTGAATATTATTTGGTATGTTAACCGCATCGATGCTAGGAGATTTACAGCCCTGTGCTGGGATTTACAAAAACCCATTATTCATGACGAGCTGGACTCGTCATGAGCGTGTGAGCAGGCTACTGCATGACGAGCCCAGCTCGTCATGAGCGTCGAAGGGGTTAATTCGGACCTGTGGCGATGGTCGTATTGCTGTCGTTTTGACCGTTAGGAAGGCGGCGCTACTGTTTCACCGGCCACAGGCAGGTAGAGGGCTCTGTGTAGGCTGGAGGGGGAATCAGGGTAGGCCCATTCCCCGCAGGGCTCTGCAGGGAATTAAACAGGAAGTAGTTAGTGATGCTTTGTGTCTGGGATGTGATTAATGGCTGAGCTCAAGAGGGGAGGGAGTCGAGGGGCCGTTATCACACCAAGTATATCTACAGAGGGGTCAAAGATCACTACAGCAGCTGGGGCAGTGTGAGTAACTTGCAGTCCGTTTGTGGAGCAGGGGGAGGGGTCGCATTGCTGGCATTTCGACGAGAGGTTATTGCATCTCTTGACTAAAACAAGCAACAACAACAAAAAAACAGCTAGATATCACTTAATGAACACAATTTCATCCTCACAGAAGATGGGATTAGTGCGTGATGTCACGATATTGCTTCTGGTCTTGGATTTGCCAACTCACCCTAATTATTCGAGTGGAAATGGTTAATAAAAATATAGTAACACAAACATAACTTCTCAGAAGAACATAACAATGACATCGTGGCAACGGGTCTTCGTTATAGTTATTTCGACAAAACAAAACGTAAAGTTTAAAAAATAATAGTTAAACGTAAACTGTCAGTGAGGAAAGTAAATACAAAACCTCTCTCGGTCTGCTGTGGTACTCAAAGGATTAAATGTGCCTGCAGAACGCCTTGGCAAACAATGCATCTTGTATTGTTAAAGTCAATGCATCTGTAAGAATCCCCTTCAATGCACTGTATTGATTCCAGAAGAACCCCACGCTCCTAGAGTCCCCCAGAATAGTTTGATCTGTGGTCGGAGAGCCCGCGCCACATCGGTTTTAAGTAGCAAGTGCTGTGCTGAGGCACCGGAGTGTGGCAGGGCGAGACGTTGTAATCTGGCTTTGTGTTCTCACAACACGTATCGCTGAAGTTTACTAGAAAACGTAACTCTAGTTATACGTTTGGTGAATTTGGAGTAGGGATCAGAATTAAATGGGGTTTCTTGGGAGGAAAGACGCAAAAGGAGATTTAGATGCGTTTGATGGGAATACAGCAGAAAAGTGTGACATTTGGGAAGTTCAGAATTATGGTCACGCTGAGGCTTAGATGTGCTATGGTGTAAATTTGCGTTGTGAGACTAGTGTGGATTGTAGCCATGTCCCATACACGGGGTTACAATAATTATACGACAATGGGATAGTATTCATTGGCGATGAAGGCTATGCAAGTTTAGTGTAGTAGTGGGAAGAAACACTTGGGAAGGAAGCAGTACAGGGTGTGTGAGATCACTTTCGCGGCCGCTTTGATGTTCTCATTGCCGCGCGGCTCACTGAGAACATCAAAGCAGCCGTGAAAGTGATCACGCAGGCTGACAAACAGTGCGAGCGCCCTGCGCACATGGACTGTACCCAATCCGCCTGCAGCCTTTGGGAGCACTTTTTAAAGCCCCATACCTAATATCTCGCATAGCATCGCTTACGCGATAGCTAGGCGAGACCTAAAAATGTGAGGGTGTTGTCCTATAGTTTTTGGGTGTTGGTAGTCTGTTCCAACTATTATTAAGTAGCAGTGAAAGCCAGAATGTTATTAGAGGATTTATGAAAATAGGATTGAATAGGTGGATTAGAGACTTGGATTCAGCCAGCTAGCCCTCTACTGAGGTTTGTAATAAAGAACAAGCATTGGCAAAGCCAATAAGTCTTGGCAATGTCCAAGCTATTGGCCTTGTTAAAGTGAATTTTTTTAGCCATGTTGTATGGCAGCACATTTGCTGTTCAGCATTGGCTGGAAGTCACTTTGATGTCCCTGAGTTTCCTAGAACAGGAGGTCAGCACACACAAGCCCTTAGAGAATGGTTTTCCAAGCAGGATGCCACAGCAGGGGAAAAACAAAGTCAGTCCTTTTCCTTCGACACAGACCGAAGCATCAACTGCAGGCCAACCCACACCTCACTCAGACAAGGCAGTGCTACTCATGCAGTCATGCTCTTATTCTTGGCAGGGTCCTCTTGTTCCTGGTAGCAATCCCAAGCCCTGGGGTTTTAGGCGTAATACTTATACCCCAAAATGTCATTGTTCTCTTTGTGGCAGGTTCTCTGAACCCAGTCCAAACCAGTCCTCTTCTCCCTGGTGCAGCATGACCACAAGGGACGGAGACAGCATTGTGAAAGAGGAGACGCAGCCTATTCAGGTGCAAGTGAAACTCCTCTCGCCACTCTAAATGCAAACCAGGTCTATTCAGCCCTGCGATGAGTTGGCAAGGCAGGGCACACTTCCCCCGAGACTGTCTAGAGTGAATGCACATCCTAGCTACTTTCACTCAAACACCAGACGCCAGAGGCACACAGATGGTAAAGTAAGAGAATGCCCACTTTCTAAAAGTGCAAAAAGAACAATTGATGGACAAAATGCTGAACTATGTCACACATTCACCTGAGTACAGAAGTTTGGGCCTAAATCCTTCATTTTTTTTGCTCCCCAAGTCATTCCAGTTTAGACCTAGCCATATGCAAATCAGTCTTGATCCTGTTCCCAATGGGAACAGTCCAGCCCGAACTGATAAGCCAGGTCCTCCCTTAATTTCTTCTTCTTTTTTTTTTAAAGCTGAAAAACAGTAGCTGGAGGAGGGGATCTGGGGGAAGAGGGGATATGTGCAACAGGAGTTCAGTTACGGGTGGGAGATCGATAGGCAAAGAACAGCAAATGCGGGCTGCCACAGGGGGGATTAAGTGATTTGCCTACGTTTAAGGTGTCATCGTGAAAAGTAATTGGTGTTAATGTAAAGCGCACCAGTACTTTGGGTGGTGTTGGCGACATATGAAACTGTAAAAAAAAAATTAAAAAGTAGAGTGGTTGGATGAGAGGGTCTGTGCAACAAAGTTCCGCAGGACAAGCAGCGGCGGGAGGGAGGTGGACAGGCAACCAACAGAAAATGCCGGCTGCCACAGGTAGATGAAGTGATTTGACCGAAATCACAAAATGTTGAACTGAGGCCGATGCTAGGAAGATGATGTGGCATAAGGGCCAGAGCTGCCAACTATGGAGCTGGGAAATCAGGCTCGAGTTTCGGCATCGGCTTAACATAAATGATTTTAGGCAAATCACTCAATTTCCCTGAGCCTACAAAAAAAGAATGTGTACTTGTGTAAAGGAACAGGTGCTAATGTAAAGCGCTCCATTACTTTTGGGTGGTCTGGACGCTATATAAAACTGCACAAAAAAAGTAACTGGTGTTAATGCAAAGCGCTTCACTACGTTTAGGTGGTGTTGGCGCTATATAAAACTGTACAAAAAAAACAGAAAGAGTCACAGTGTTAGGTTGGTTTACAGTGGTGAACACGAGGAAATACATGGCATAGGCAACCACTTTAAAAGGACTACTTTTGCTATTGATACTGAGGAACAGGCGGACTTTGATGACATCAAAACTCAACCGGGCTCCTTTGAAGAGAATTCAAGTTAAGCAATAATGGCGCACAGAAACACTTCACTGGTGAATGCGAAAAAAGTAAGGAAGTGTCCTGATGGGAGAAAGTTGAATAAATAGAGTCCCGCCCTATGAAATGAAAGGGAGCAATTTGAGACACAAACAGCTCAATCATTTCGCACAGGAGAAACGTGGCTTTGCAATTACAGCAGAAACACAGGTAATTTAGAAGCTCTGATATGCCCTGTGATAACACATACCTGATTCACTAGATGATTGATTTTCTAGCTATAAACACCACTGCCAAACAACCACATATAGTGTAAACATGCACACACCTAGTATCCACATGTTCGGAAAATAAACAGAGACTACACGTGTGCCGAGTAATAGCAGCCGTGCACATATGCGCCAATATATACTGCACATTTAGCTCAGAATGAATAATGAAATGAAAGCTTGAGGGAGGAAGGTGCAGGAGGCGCCTACAGATGCTGTTTCCCTCTATTTGCAAAGTCTCAGCTTTGTGATGTCTGCAAACCCCCACACCATATAGGGCCACCGATATACACTGATACACTGGGCATTATAACTTATCATGAAAGGCAAAACAGTTCCCCCAGTGAGGCAGCCTATGTAATACTAAATAAAGCCTCTGCTGACCTATACAACTTCAGGTGAGAGCAGAGGTTCTGAGGTTGCCAAAAACCAGCATTGATTTAAAAAAAAAAATTACAATTATTCATGCCGCAAAGTTAATACCCCTTCACAATTAGTCGTGAAAGATTTCCCTTCCCCGGCCCATGTACCATATTATTAGACTTCCAAAACTAGGGGACCACATCCAGTTCCCCCATAAAAGATTCCACCATCCTACGCAGTGCCCCCTGAGTCCGTGCCATAAGTACTTAATCGTCTGCTTAAAACAGCACTGGTAAAGGAGACACCCGAGATCATTGAGACGTTGCTGGTTACTTTGGTTAAGGTAAGGCACAGGTTATTAATGTAAGTAATAAAGAGGAGTGGGGCCAAGATGCTTCCTTGGCATACCACTCGGGCTAGGGGGAAAAAGATGAACATTTCTCCTGCAGGTCCAAACCAAACCCTCACTACTTGATTCTCACGGAGCAACAATAGGAAATTCAATAAAGCAACCTCAATCCACGAGTCCAACAGCATCAGCCACAGTTAGGGCCGATTGGCAAAGTCACATGCTGTTGACAAACCCATAAATGCCAGGTACTGGGGCAGCACTTGGCGATGATATACTTGGCAATAATCAAGTTTAAGTTCCTCTACAGGTTCCCCACAAAAGATACAAGCATTAGAAATGCAATCGGGCTCGGATTTGAGTTTGAGCTAATGGCATTGTAAATGGCAATGTCTTTTCGCCATGCAAATGCATGTGATTCTCTAAATTGTGTTGATGGAATCTGCAGGGCTGCTCTGTGTCTTCGTCCTTCTTGGGTCTGCAAGCAGCCGCTGCCTGGCACTGAAGCCTTGTTCCCTTCACAGCAGCAGCACGCACGCGACACACTCCAGATCTGATGCATGTGATTCTCTAAATTGTGTTGATGGAATATGCAGGGCTGCTCTGTGTCTTCATCCTTCTTGGGTCTGCAGGCAGCCACTGCCTGCCACTGAAGCCTAGTTCCCTTCACAGCAGCACGGCAGAGACGCACACGCGGCACTGCCGATCTGTGCTGATGTGGCACTGAAGCCTTGTTCCCTTCACAGCAGCAGCACGCACGCGACACACTCCAGATCTGATGCATGTGATTCTGTAAATTGTGTTGATGGAATCTGCAGGGCTGCTCTGTGTCTTCATCCTTCTTGGGTCTGCAAGCACCCGCTGCCTGGCACTGAAGCCTTGTTCCCTTCAAAGCAGCAGCAGGCACGCTGCACACTCCAGATCTGATACATGTGATTCTCTAAATTGTGTTGATGGAATCTGCAGGGCTGCTCTGTGTCTTCATCCTTCTTGGGTCTGCAAGCACCCGCTGCCTGGCACTGAAGCCTTGTTCCCTTCACAGCAGCAGCACGCACGCGGCACACTACAGATCTGATACATGTGATTCTCTAAATTGTGTTGATGGAATCTGCAGGGCTGATCTGTGTCTTCATCCTTCTTGGGTCTGCAGGCAGCCGCTGTCTGGCACTGAAGCCTGGTTCCCTTCACAGCAGCAGCACGCACGCTGCACACTCTACATCTGATGCATGTCATTCTCTAAATTGCTGCCTGTGCTGATCTAATCTGCACAACTGCTCTGTCTCATCATCCTTCTTGGGTCTCCAAGCAGCCGCTGCCTGCCACTGAAGACTAGTTCCCTTCACAGCAGCACGGCAAACACGCACACGTGGCACTGCCGATCTGTGCTGATCTAATATGCAGGGCTGCTCTGTGTCTTCATCCTTCTTGGGTCTGCAAGCAGCTGCTGCCTGGCACTGAAGCCTGATCTGTGCTGATCTAATCTGCAGGGCTGCTCTGTGTCTTCATCCTTCTTGGGTCTGCAAGCAGCCGCTGCCTGGCACTGAAGCCTTGTTCCCTTCACAGCAGCAGCACGCACGTGACACACTCCAGATCTGATGCATGTGATTCTCTAAATTGTGTTGATGGAATATGCAGGGCTGCTCTGTGTCTTCATCCTTCTTGGGTCTGCAAGCAGCCGCTGCCTGGCACTGAAGCCTTGTTCCCTTCACAGCAGCAGCACGCACGCGACACACTCCAGATCTGATGCATGTGATTCTCTAAATTGTGTTGATGGAATATGCAGGGCTGCTCTGTGTCTTCATCCTTCTTGGGTCTGCTGGCAGCCGCTGCCTGCCACTGAAGCCTAGTTCCCTTCACAGCAGCACGGTAGACACGCACACGCGGCACTGCCGATCTGTGCTGATGTGGCACTGAAGCCTTGTTCCCTTCACAGCAGCAGCACGCACGCGACACACTCCAGATCTGATGCATGTGATTCTGTAAATTGTGTTGATGGAATCTGCAGGTCTGCTCTGTGTCTTCATCCTTCTTGGGTCTGCAAGCACCCGCTGCCTGGCACTGAAGCCTTGTTCCCTTCACAGCAGCAGCACGCACGCGGCACACTCCAGATCTGATACATGTGATTCTCTAAATTGCGTTGATGGAATCTGCAGGGCTGCTCTGTGTCTTCATCCTTTTTGGGTCTGCAGGCAGCCGCTGCCTGGCACTGAAGCCTGGTTCCCTTCACAGCAGCAGCACGCACGCGGCACACTCCACATCTGATGCATGTCATTCTCTAAATTGCTGCCTGTGCTGATCTAATCTGCAGGACTGCTCTGTCTCATCATCCTTCTTGGGTCTCCAAGCAGCCGCTGCCTGCCACTGAAGCCTAGTTCCCTTCACAGCAGCACGGCAGACACGCACATGCGGCACTGCCGATCTGTGCTGATCTAATATGCAGGGCTGCTCTGTGTCTTCATCCTTCTTGGGTCTGCAAGCAGCTGCTGCCTGGCACTGAAGCCTGATCTGTGCTGATCTAATCTGCAGGGCTGCTCTGTGTCTTCATCCTTCTTGGGTCTGCAAGCAGCCGCTGCCTGGCACTGAAGCCTTGTTCCCTTCACAGCAGCAGCACGCACGCGACACACTCCAGATCTGATGCATGTGATTCTCTAAATTGTGTTGATGGAATATGCAGGGCTGCTTTGTGTCTTCATCCTTCTTGGGTCTGCAAGCAGCCGCTGCCTGCCACTGAAGCCTAGTTCCCTTCACAGCAGCACGGCAGACACGCACACGCGGCACTGCCGATCTGTGCTGATGTGGCACTGAAGCCTTGTTCCCTTCACAGCAGCAGCACGCACGCGACACACTCCAGATCTGATGCATGTGATTCTGTAAATTGTGTTGATGGAATCTGCAGGGCCTGTGTCTTCATCCTTCTTGGGTCTGCAAGCAGCCGCTGCCTGGCACTGAAGCCTCGTTCCCTTCACAGCAGCAGCACGCAAGCGGCACACTCCAGATCTGATGCATGTGATTCTGTAAATTGTGTTGATGGAATCTGCAGGGCTGCTCAGTGTCTTCATCCTTCTTGGGTCTGCAAGCACCCGCTGCCTGGCACTGAAGCCTTGTTCCCTTCACAGCAGCAGCACGCACGCGGCACACTCCAGATCTGATACATGTGATTCTCTAAATTGTGTTGATGGAATCTGCAGGGCTGCTCTGTGTCTTCATCCTTCTTGGGTCTGCAGGCAGCCGCTGCCTGGCACTGAAGCCTTGTTCCCTTCACAGCAGCAGCAAGCACGCGACACACTCCAGATCTGATGCATGTGATTCTCTAAATTGTGTTGATGGAATATGCAGGGCTGCTCTGTGTCTTCATCCTTCTTGGGTCTGCAGGCAGCCGCTGCCTGCCACTGAAGCCTAGTTCCCTTCACAGCAGCACGGCAGACACGCACACTCGGCACTGCCGATCTGTGCTGATGTGGCACTGAAGCCTTGTTCCCTTCACAGCAGCAGCACGCACGCGACACACTCCAGATCTGATGCATGTGATTCTGTAAATTGTGTTGATGGAATCTGCAGGGCCTGTGTCTTCATCCTTCTTGGGTCTGCAAGCAGCCGCTGCCTGGCACTGAAGCCTCGTTCCCTTCACAGCAGCAGCACGCAAGCGGCACACTCCAGATCTGATGCATGTGATTCTGTAAATTGTGTTGATGGAATCTGCAGGGCTGCTCAGTGTCTTCATCCTTCTTGGGTCTGCAAGCACCCGCTGCCTGGCACTGAAGCCTTGTTCCCTTCACAGCAGCAGCACGCACGCGGCACACTCCAGATCTGATACATGTGATTCTCTAAATTGTGTTGATGGAATCTGCAGGGCTGCTCTGTGTCTTCATCCTTCTTGGGTCTGCAGGCAGCCGCTGCCTGGCACTGAAGCCTGGTTCCCTTCACAGCAGCAGCACGCACGCGGCACACTCCACATCTGATGCATGTCATTCTCTAAATTGCTGCCTGTGCTGATCTAATCTGCAGGACTGCTCTGTCTCATCATCCTTCTTGGGTCTCCAAGCAGCCGCTGCCTGCCACTGAAGCCTAGTTCCCTTCACAGCAGCACGGCAGACACGCACACGCGGCACTGCCGATCTGTGCTGATCTAATATGCAGGGCTGCTCTGTGTCTTCATCCTTCTTGGGTCTGCAAGCAGCTGCTGCCTGGCACTGAAGCCTTGTTCCCTTCACAGCAGCAGCACGCACGCGACACACTCCAGATCTGATGCATGTGATTTTCTAAATTGTGTTGATGGAATATGCAGGGCTGCTCTGTGTCTTCGTCTTCTTGGGTCTGCAAGCAGCCGCTGCCTGCCACTGAAGCCTAGTTCCCTTCACAGCAGCACGGCAGACACGCGATCTGTGCTGATCTAATCTGCAGGGCTGCTCTGTGTTTTCATCCTTCTTGGGTCTGCAAGCAGCTGCTGCCTGGCACTGAAGCCTTGTTCCCTTCACAGCAGCAGCACGCACGCGGCACACTCAAGATCTGATGCATGTGATTCTCTAAATTGTGTTGATGGAATATGCAGGGCTGCTCTGTGTCTTCATCCTTCTTGGGTCTGCAAGCAGCCGCTGCCTGGCACTGAAGCGTGGTTCCCTTCACAGCAGCAGCACGCACGCGGCACACTCCAGATCTCATACATGTGATTCTCTAAATTGTGTTGATGGAATCTGCAGGGCTGCTCTGTGTCTTCATCCTTCTTGGGTCTGCAAGCAGCCGCTGCCTGGCACTGAAGCCTTGTTCCCTTCACAGCAGCAGCACGCACGCGACACACTCCAGATCTGATGCATGTGATTCTCTAAATTGTGTTGATGGAATATGCAGGGCTGCTCTGTGTCTTCATCCTTCTTGGGTCTGCAGGCAGCCGCTGCCTGCCACTGAAGCCTAGTTCCCTTCACAGCAGCACGGCAGACACGCACACGCGGCACTGCCGATCTGTGCTGATGTGGCACTGAAGCCTTGTTCCCTTCACTGCTGCAGCACGCACGCGGCACACTCCAGATCTGATACATGTGATTCTCTAAATTGTGTTGATGGAATCTGCAGGGCTGCTCTGTGTCTTCATCCTTCTTGGGTCTGCAGGCAGCCGCTGCCTGGCACTGAAGCCTTGTTCCCTTCACAGCAGCAGCACGCACGCGACACACTCCAGATCTGATGCATGTGATTCTCTAAATTGTGTTGATGGAATATGCAGGGCTGCTCTGTGTCTTCATCCTTCTTGGGTCTGCAGGCAGCCACTGCCTGCCACTGAAGCCTAGTTCCCTTCACAGCAGCACGGCAGAGACGCACACGCGGCACTGCCAATCTGTGCTGATGTGGCACTGAAGCCTTGTTCCCTTCACAGCAGCAGCACGCACGCGACACACTCCAGATCTGATGCATGTGATTCTGTAAATTGTGTTGATGGAATCTGCAGGGCTGCTCTGTGTCTTCATCCTTCTTGGGTCTGCAAGCACCCGCTGCCTGGCACTGAAGCCTTGTTCCCTTCACAGTAGCAGCAGGCACGCTGCACACTGCAGATCTGATACATGTGATTCTCTAAATTGTGTTGATGGAATCTGCAGGGCTGCTCTGTGTCTTCATCCTTCTTGGGTCTGCAAGCACCCGCTGCCTGGCACTGAAGCCTTGTTCCCTTCACAGCAGCAGCACGCACGCGGCACACTACAGATCTGATACATGTGATTCTCTAAATTGTGTTGATGGAATCTGCAGGGCTGATCTGTGTCTTCATCCTTCTTGGGTCTGCAGGCAGCCGCTGTCTGGCACTGAAGCCTGGTTCCCTTCACAGCAGCAGCACGCACGCTGCACACTCTACATCTGATGCATGTCATTCTCTAAATTGCTGCCTGTGCTGATCTAATCTGCACAACTGCTCTGTCTCATCATCCTTCTTGGGTCTCCAAGCAGCCGCTGCCTGCCACTGAAGACTAGTTCCCTTCACAGCAGCACGGCAAACACGCACACGTGGCACTGCCGATCTGTGCTGATCTAATATGCAGGGCTGCTCTGTGTCTTCATCCTTCTTGGGTCTGCAAGCAGCTGCTGCCTGGCACTGAAGCCTGATCTGTGCTGATCTAATCTGCAGGGCTGCTCTGTGTCTTCATCCTTCTTGGGTCTGCAAGCAGCCGCTGCCTGGCACTGAAGCCTTGTTCCCTTCACAGCAGCAGCACGCACGTGACACACTCCAGATCTGATGCATGTGATTCTCTAAATTGTGTTGATGGAATATGCAGGGCTGCTCTGTGTCTTCATCCTTCTTGGGTCTGCAAGCAGCCGCTGCCTGGCACTGAAGCCTTGTTCCCTTCACAGCAGCAGCACGCACGCGACACACTCCAGATCTGATGCATGTGATTCTCTAAATTGTGTTGATGGAATATGCAGGGCTGCTCTGTGTCTTCATCCTTCTTGGGTCTGCAGGCAGCCGCTGCCTGCCACTGAAGCCTAGTTCCCTTCACAGCAGCACGGCAGACACGCACACGCGTCACTGCCGATCTGTGCTGATGTGGCACTGAAGCCTTGTTCCCTTCACAGCAGCAGCACGCACGCGGCACACTCCAGATCTGATACATGTGATTCTCTAAATTGTGTTGATGGAATCTGCAGGGCTGCTCTGTGTCTTCATCCTTCTTGGGTCTGCAGGCAGCCGCTGCCTGGCACTGAAGCCTGGTTCCCTTCACAGCAGCAGCACGCACGCGGCACACTCCACATCTGATGCATGTCATTCTCTAAATTGCTGCCTGTGCTGATCTAATCTGCAGGACTGCTCTATCTCATCATCCTTCTTGGGTCTCCAAGCAGCCGCTGCCTGCCACTGAAGCCTAGTTCCCTTCACAGCAGCACGGCAGACACGCACACGCGGCACTGCCGATCTGTGCTGATCTAATATGCAGGGCTGCTCTGTGTCTTCATCCTTCTTGGGTCTGCAAGCAGCTGCTGCCTGGCACTGAAGCCTGATCTGTGCTGATCTAATCTGCAGGGCTGCTCTGTGTCTTCATCCTTCTTGGGTCTGCAAGCAGCTGCTGCCTGGCACTGAAGCCTTGTTCCCTGCACAGCAGCAGCACGCACGCGGCACACTCAAGATCTGATGCATGTGATTCTCTAAATTGTGTTGATGGAATACGGAGGGATGCTCTGTGTCTTCATCCTTCTTGGGTCTGCAAGCAGCCGCTGCCTGGCACTGAAGCCTTGTTCCCTTCACAGCAGCAGCACGCACGCGACACACTCCAGATCTGATGCATGTGATTCTCTAAATTGTGTTGATGGAATATGCAGGGCTGCTCTGTGTCTTCATCCTTCTTGGATCTGCAGGCAGCCGCTGCCTGGCACTGAAGCGTGGTTCCCTTCACAGCAGCAGCACGCACGTGCCACACTCCACATCTGATGCATGTCATTCTCTAAATTGCTGCCTGTGCTGATCTAATCTGCAGGACTGCTCTGTCTCATCATCCTTCTTGGGTCTCCAAGCAGCCGCTACCTGCCACTGAAGCCTAGTTCCCTTCACACCAGCACATCAGACACGCACACGCGGCACTGCCGATCTGTGCTGATCTAATATGAAGGGCTGCTCTGTGTCTTCATCCTTCTTGCAGTGAAATAGGAGTGCATTTAGACAACATCATGCTAGCAAGCCACTGTGTAACGTGAGGCACACTAAATAAGGAAAGGACGGGTTAAAAATATAGACAATCAATAGGGCATCTGATTCCTGTCAACATGCTTATGTCAAGTGTATGACACGCCTGAGTGAAAACATCCCCCTCTCTGGTTACCGCGCGCAGACTACCCATGCTAATACAAAGTGATTCCGTGCAGTTACAGGCGAGCACAATCATTTTGTAACTCATTCGGTAATCTGTATTTAAATACTGCCTCTTTTTCAGCCACAAAAAGGCTGCAGACGAACTCGCGCACTATACATGCAATGCAGAATGGTGAACGCGCTCCCACCATCTGGATTGCATTAGAAGGGCACCCTGACAGCTCCTAATTAAAATTAATGGACTGCCGTGCGCGAAACCGCACAGAAAATGCCAAAAATGGCGGACGAACATTACATATGCCCTATCGCATCAAGACTACTAAAAAAACAGCACCGCAAGGACCAATCACCATTCAGATTATAAAATAAAGCACTGCAAATGCACGAGCACAAAGGCATTTTTCCAGCACGAGCCACAAACGCCCTAACAATACGTCTCGCAGCTCCTCCCCACTTCTGACGAAGTGGTGACGTCGCCGAGCCCGTAATAAAAGATTCCACCATCATATGCAGTGCCCCCGGAGTCCGTGCCATAAGTACTGCATTGTCTGCTCAAAGCAGTGCTGGTATAGAGACTCCCGAGATCATTGGGACGTCGCTGGTTACTTTAGTTAAGGTAAGACACAGGTTATTAATGTAAGAAATAAAGAGGAGTGGGGCCAAGATGCAAGAGCTAGGGAGGAAAAGTCGAACATTTCTCCTGCGGGACCAAACTGAACGAACGCTATTAGAGTCTCATGGAGCAAATATAGAAAGTTCAATAAAGCAACCTCAACCCCCAAGTCCAACATTAGCCACAGTTTGGGTCAACTGGCGAAGTCAAATGCTGTTGACAAATCCATAAATGCCAAGTACAGGGGCAGCGCTTGGAGATGGTATACTTGCCAATAATCAAGTTTAAGCACTGCTACAATGTACCCAGCCCTTGCAGAGCCCAAACTGAAAAAGACACAAGATGTTTGACCGGTTTGCCCAAGTTTTCAAATGGTTAAAGAACACCCGACCCATGATTTTAACAGAGCTGTCAATAAGGGAAATTGGGCAAAGTCATTTGGGCAACAAAAGGCACCTTCCTTAAAAATGGGCACTATTATTGAACAAGTCCAGGAGCGTAGAATCCTTCTGCATAAAGTGTTATTGAAAACATTTGTTAACAGAGGGCCCCATACCTCAGTGTTGCATTTAATAATGTCCACAGGATTTCCATCAGATCCTGCTGCTTTTCCGCTAGAGCTTTGCCTAATTGCCTGAGTGACTTCCTGAAAGATGACCTGCATAGTTACAGAGTAAGATAGTTTGGCCTTAGCAAGCCTCCCCACCCCTCCCCCCTCCCAGGCTCGCTTTATCCTCCGAGTGGTATATGGATCTAAAGTGATTTACCCAATCGGGACATTGCAATTTGATAAAGGATTAGGTAGAGCTACCCGCTGCTTAATATTATTATCTAGGTCCCAGAATGATTTACTGTTCTTAGCAAGAGCTGCACTTTTCAAGATCTCCCAATCCATGCTGTTCAAGGAAACCTTCTTCAACCTCAAAGTGTTTTTGTAGATCTTATGCCCTTCCTAAACCCTGGCAAGATCTCTTACGGAGGTGGAGCGAGCCTCTCTAATCTATAATTTGCAAGAGAGCAGCGATTATCAAACCAGCACCAGCAATGGTTCTATTTCTGCTCCCGACTGGTCGTAGCAGGGTCTGCCTAATTTTCTGGTCTAAAATTTCGTAGTGGCCTAACATTTCAGGCCCCCATGGTCTGACAAACAGTGCAAAAATAATTCAAGATGCCACTTCCAATAGAGCAGCTAAAGTCGCCCCGGGCCTTTCAGATGCCATGCTAACCTTAGACCTTCGCTAGTATGCTGAACGATGGAGATATGCGAATCTGAAGGTGCCAGTTTAAGAAATGTCCCACAGCATAAGGAACATTGTAATCCCACCAATCAGTTGCAAAATTGTGCAATGCGAGAACGATGCTGGCAAGCTTAAGGTTACTAATACTTAATCTATAATCGAGCCCCTACCATGCCATCTAAAAGAGGTCGATGCGGTCCCATCATTACTGAATAATTTTACAAGATCGTGTTTGGCAATAAATCCGCCTAATTTCTCCCCTCAGCTATCTGTCTTACTTTTTCTTTCCTTTATCACTCCATGGGAATATATGCTTTTTCATTCGCTCTCCTCCGTGTGCTGCCTCCGGCCTCACATATTATCCACCACATGCTCTGTTGCTCCCGCCTCCCCCTTTCTCTAGCCAATTTGCCTGAAGAATAACATTCTCCACAAACGACTCACAGAAGGCGCAGAAGTGGCTGCGACTGACCAGGTGTGAATCAGGCAACTTGTGACATTCACTCTAAAGGTGGTGTGCAGTGTACCTTTGGTCTACTACAGGTCACTGCATCTGTTAAAGCGTGAATGTTCTTGCTGTTGCAGTTGATGACATAATGTCTGCACAGTAAAACTTATGTAGATGAAGCCCAGATTGCTTTTTAACTGCAAAATATCTTTGATAGTCTGTTTAGCCGCTGTAATGTTTATTGCAATCCACTTAACTCGATTATGTCCAATAGCTTTTTTAAAAGAAGTCCTACGAGAATTTGGATGAGAAAAAACCTGGTTTAGAACCCTCTACTTTATAACGTTATCACCTCTGCTCAATCGGCATGATTTCAACCAAAAAAAATCTAAGGTGGCAAAAATGGGTTTCTGCATTTCCGTGCAGATTCATAAAATGGGCCCACAAGTACTGACCATGAAAAAGCGTTGTCTACTTTTCTGCAACATATTCATTATATCAAAAAATACCCTTACTATATTCCTAAAACCATCATTGAAAATGTGAACTTGACTCTCAATGGATTCCTCTCCTTCATTTCCTCAGAGTGATCCACTTCTTACCTTACAGACGCATACACGTCTGCCTTAATCTCCATTACTGTATTTCTGTAAATGACTCACACACAAGTTCATAGATCGCAAGTTCTCCTTCTTTAAAACGCTATCCCTGCAACCTAACAATACAGAATCTCTGCCAGCCTATCCATTCATCAAACCAATCATTTGCATGAATCCACACCTCCTCTAGCAATCACACCTAACTCCCTTTAATTTAATCTACACAAAGAAAGGAAAGTAAATGCACAGAATGGTTTCCTGAGAGCACATGACCAACACCCATAACCAACAATAACCATTGGATTAACCACTAGCCTTAGGTTTCAGTGTAGGGTGCTACTCACCGTACAGCACTTCAAAGCCTCGTCAGGTGTAGTTAGTGCTGAATTAAAATACAATATAATAAGCACAGAGTCGGTATCACAGACTCTTGATAAATGCACAAAGGCAAACATGATCACAACATTGTCCAATACAGTTCACCAATGGGCTATATATATATATATATATATATATATATATATATATATATATAAATGGATATATATATCCTGCTTTTACTGCCAATCCAGAATTATAAATGAACATGTATTGTTTCATTTTTTTTTTATTTTTTTTTTTTAAATGGTACGACACGGCGTTAATGGCACTTTAATTTACAAACTGCTTAACTGCACCACCTACTTACCAAAGAATCGAAATCCTTATTCTCCTCATTAGTGTAGAGAGATGGGAAAGGTCGCAGGACTGAGTCACGTTTGTAGCTCTGTAAGGCAGAGACAAAGAAGCTACATCGCAGATCAGCAGCAAGAATATCTCTTGCAAGGATTTCTTCCAGCTTCTCGTGAACAACACTTGCGTGGTTTGAGGGCTGCATTCCCTACCTGTTGAGAGACATATATGTCAGTTCACTTGAAAAAAGAATACAAAATGATCAGCCAAAAGGGAACGTGTGACAAAACAAAAGCGCTGGATTCATCCTATCACTTGGCACTAGGATTAAACCTGCAATGAAATGTCAGCCTTTCTCATAGGTACGATTCAGAAAAGGGGGTGGTGATGAACAGAGTGTCTGAATTAAGCAGACCACTCTTACCCAGTCCAAAGATCAGGGCTTGATCCATCACCGTTATTTAGCTCACTGCCCCATCCCAGCTCAGAACCTGGCTATATGCAAATTAGTCTGTCCCTGGCCCAGTGCATCATGGGAACAGGGCAGACCAAACTACCAAGCCAATTCTTCACCAGAAAGGAGACAAGCTACCGGGGACCGGTTTCTGGCATTTCAGCCTCGTCGGCCCGGCTTGCTTGAATCCTGATGGAGCAGTGAGCAAGGGACTCATGTCTGAGTATACCCTGCCACACCTATAGTGGCCAAAAACGATTCAGAAAAGGGGGTGGTGATGAACAGAGTGTCTGAATTAAGCAGACCACTCTTACCCAGTCCAAAGATCAGGGCTTGATCCATCACCGTTATTTAGGACACTGCCCCATCCCAGCTCAGAACCTGGCTATATGCAAATTAGTCTGTCCCTGGCCCAGTGCATCATGGGAACAGGGCAGACCAAACTACCAAGCCAATTCTTCACCAGAAAGGAGACAAGCTACCGGGGACCGGTTTCTGGCATTTCAGCCTCGTCGGCCCGGCTTGCTTGAATCCTGATGGAGCAGTGAGCAAGGGACTCATGTCTGAGTATACCCTGCCACACCTATAGTGGCCAAAAACGATTCAGAAAAGGGGGTGGTGATGAACAGAGTGTCTGAATTAAGCAGACCACTCTTACCCAGTCCAAAGATCAGGGCTTGATCCATCACCGTTATTTAGCTCACTGCCCCATCCCAGCTCAGAACCTGGCTATATGCAAATTAGTCTGTCCCTGGCCCAGTGCATCATGGGAACAGGGCAGACCAAACTACCAAGCCAATTCTTCACCAGAAAGGAGACAAGCTACCGGGGACCGGTTTCTGGCATTTCAGCCTCGTCGGCCCGGCTTGCTTGAATCCTGATGGAGCAGTGAGCAAGGGACTCATGTCTGAGTATACCCTGCCACACCTATAGTGGCCAAAAACGATTCAGAAAAGGGGGTGGTGATGAACAGAGTGTCTGAATTAAGAAGACCACTCTTACCCAGTCCAAAGATCAGGGCTTGATCCATCACCGTTATTTAGCTCACTGCCCCATCCCAGCTCAGAACCTGATAGGTACAGCAGCAAACATAATGCTAGTGTTAGAAGTGTATTACACTTTACAATGAAAATAAAGGATTGTTCCTGCAAAGGACACGGAGAACGCAGAAATGAGAGGGGGTATGCAATCTGCATACTAATGTGAAGTGAAACAATGTGGAAACTTCACATCAGAGGCAAAATATTATCGTTATACACGACTGTTACTGTAATGGAGAAGACTGTTTGAAGCCCGTTAAGTTTACTGAGAATTCGCAGTCCTCTGAATTTTAATGTAAAGTTATGATTTGGTCAGCACGTTTTCCCCAGAAGATACTCGTGACTTTAATATGGCTGGAATGTGTGTTGGGGCGAGACTATAAATGTCTTCTGGGAGTAGACACAGAAAGGGGCTGTGGGAGACCACCGGGCCAAACTGGTGGTGAAGTTGTCAGACTGGAAAAGGGGAAAACTTTGGAAACCAATATGAAGTCAGTGAGGCGTAAATGCACATATCTATTTACAAACTTCATTGTATGCGGGAGGGAGGATTAAGGGCAGGCTGAGGGGCGTTATTGTTAAGTCGGACATTGCAGCGTTCTTTGTGACCAGATAGCGTGTTTCCTCACACTCGAGACCTTTTCCACCCGAATGTCCCCAGCGTCAGTGACCACGTACCCTTTACCTACTGTAAGATGATTGCCACATATTTAGCGCTACATTGTGCCATAGAGATATTGACATTGACTAAGTTCCAAGTGTAAGGACGCAATTACCTACGCATAAACCTTTCTCCTCAAATATTTGCCCTAAACTCCTACTGCCTGCACCCCAAGCACTCTTAGACGCCATCTCCTGTGTCAAGAGAGTGCTTGCTGTTAGTTGGGGGCTTCTCTGTGGTAAGTTTCCACACGTTTAGCGTTCTCTGTGGGCAAAGTTGATTTCAATGAAATACCTGTGTATTGTGTGTGGGGGGGGGGTGCTCCCACATAAGGATATTTTAAGAAGCAAAGCGCCGTTTTGCGCGAGCTTGTGAAGAGCGAAAAGTGTTTAAGTGAGGCGAAATTTGACAAATAAGAAGGCGTAGGAGTGGGTCTATGGTAAACAGCTGCAAGGTTAGAAACCTATTATTCGAGGAGTTTTGATGTCAGGGGACAAAAGAGTTGTTTGAACTGCACGCAATTTCTCACGAAAGTATTAAAGGTTTTGCGGCGAGAGGATGCGCGAAACGTTGAAAGCGAGAATGTAATTTCATAAGAGAGTGGCAACGCTGCCAAATTTACTAGGTTCTTACATACCTAGTTAGTCCAGCCCCGTTTTTTTAAAGAATGATTATAGTTTAATGTATTTCACCCAAAACTACAAGTCCCAGAATTCTAAGAAAAACACAGGACTAGCCCAACTACTCACGTATGGACCTGAGGAATTTAACAGGTATGCCTTAAAGAGCATATTTCGAGAGCTTTTCACGCTAACCCTTTAGAATCTCGAGCGCGAGCCTTACCTATCGTCTCCTGACCGACCACCTCAAATATCCGATTATCTTTAGTTTGATTCCGACTTTATATGTGTAAACGTTGGGAGGTTATAAGAGAACTGATTATAAACTCTTTGACAGACTAACCTGTAGTAGGAAGGTCTTTGTGGTAGTACTTTCCAGGGCGCTCTGCTATTGGTTACGAAAAATGTCCCGCCTCCAATCGACGCCCACTTATCCCAGAGGAAACCTTGCAGCTCCGAATGACAAGCTTATCCTATAGCTGCACCGGAAGAGGCACTTTTGCTCCGGAAATCGTGGCCCAGCAGTACGCGAGCCGGCAACCCGCAGGGATGAGTCACTAGTCACTACTGTCCGCAGAAGCAAGTGGCAAAGCTTTGACTCAGGAATATACCCTTTCGGATCCTCGAGGAACCTTCTTCTCGTGCAGAAAGGCTAGCCAAAGCGTAGCTCATAGGGTGTTCTGGCTTGTGCGTTCCCCGACATACTAAGGGTGTTTAAGAACTTCATGAACGTTTTTCTGCAAACTGGTACACATCTATCCTACTAAGCTCGCTTGCGTTTTTTTTATTTTATTTATTTAATGCGATTTTATGTAGCGCAAACTTTACCCGAAGATGTCAGAGCGCTTTACATAAGAACCAGTTGCGATACATAAGGATTTAGGATTACATTTATGTAGATGTTCACTGGGTTCTGATTTCCTCCAAACGTTACAACATTGGTCTTTTATTTAAGGTTGCAATTCATACGTGGAAACACTTTGCAATACCTGGCGGGAGAATTTAATTTCCACGTGAATTGCATTACAGTGGACGACGTTTTAAGAGGTCGAAAGCTAAAATAGCATCACATTTATCTTATGAAACAAGAGTCTGGTATGTGTAGGGAGCCATCGGTCCCTACATCGTATGATGCTCACATAATATGCAACTCTGCAGCCGGACACAGCTGAGGGGATAAATAAATGGGAGCACACCGCCCAAGTGTCCCAGGTTCATGTCCAAGTGTTTACTTTAAAATGTGGGTCTCGTACTGGTTTTATGTAGTGATGACACCGGACAACGGGAAGCAAACTAATGATTTATTCTTAACCACTTGCGCGCTAGCGGTTTTCCCACTGTGCGCTGGATTTTTCAAAAAGCTGCGTTTCATGACGACCTCAGCTCGTCAGCGTACGAGCGCCGTAGCTGATGACGAGCTGAGCTCTTCATCAGCATCGAAGGGGTTAAGCAGTCGACAGTAGCACGAAGCGTGATCCCACCATCTCCAGCAGTGGACTGGACTGTGGCTCGAGCTGTGGGAGCCGACCTGTAGGGGACTCTTGGCTGTGGAGGAGTGCTGCAACCGGGATCTAGTGGAGCCGCGAAGAAGCCGGCGCGGTGTGTTGGGCCGCTGTGGAGGTGCAGGCCCCTCGAGCGCTAGCGGGAGCGGCCGGCTTGGAGTGACGCATCTACACTCGGCCGAGGGACGCGGCCGCGGTGGCAGCGAAGACCCTCCCCGCCGTGTGACTTTGGCGGCCACTGGAGGACCGTGACTTGGGACCCCCCGCGGCTGGTGGAGTGGTTGACGGGGGAGCTGCGGCGAGCAGGCCGGGTGGTGGCGCATTGGCGGAGCGCCCTTCCTCGACCCTCAAGTGTCCTCCTGTGTTGACCGGGGCTACGGTCCACGCTTCAGGGGACAAGTGGACTTTGCTTCCACCGGGGGTCAGCGGTTGGAGGCCCTTGCAGCTGGCGGGAGGACTGTTGGCCAGCAGAGCTGAGCGGTGGGGCGCGGGAGGAGTGCCCCCCCCATCCTGTGTGGCACCAGTACCGGAGTGCGCCCTTGAGTGACGGCAGTTGAGGAGGGCGACGACACTGGAGCACCAGTGTGTGCTGTAGAGGGCACGGAACCGACCCCCCGCGACACCTGTTGCCGGGAAGCTGGAGAGACAGCGCGAGTGGCGGCCTGTACTGCCAGGGGCCGGTGTGGCGAAGATGTGGGGATGACAGACTGTGTGGTTGGGGACGCGGCACGACCGGAATTACCTGGCCCCTGCTGGTGAGTGGTCCCCTGAACTGCCTGCTTGCGATTGTGGTTGTCCTGCGGAGGAGTGCTCTGCGCGTTGGTGCCCGGCTGACGTAAGGTGGTACCAGCATATTGCCCGTGCCGACGCCCGGGCCGAGATGGTCTGCCACTGTGAACGCCCGGTTGACGGCCATCCTAGACGGTCGCTGGGATCTGAACTATGGGAAAACCGCGGCCGAATCCTGGGACGGCGCCCTCTGACCCCGGCGAGGGACTACCAGAGAGTCAGGATCGAGATCCGTCTGGGGCGCCGGCGGCAGGGCTTCAGCAGCAGCAGATGGACCAAATATTGCAGGCCATTTCGGACACGAGGGACGCACTGCGTAATGATATAGCACAGGTGTTGACGTGTTTGGGGCTGCTGCGTCAAAACCACGGAACTCACCTTGGAGGTGTTGGAGCCGGCCCAAAAGGCGACCGATGCGACCATTAGAGACTTGTTGCGAAGAGTGCAGCAATGTGGAAAAGAGAGCTGAGGATGCCGAAGGGTGCAATCGGCGCAATAACATACGGGTGGTGGGCCTATCCGAAAAAGTTGAAGGAGACAGTATGATTACCTATTTGGAAGCCTGGCTGCGCGATGTGGTAGCTTCTGATGGTTTGTCACAGTTCTATACGTTGGGGCGGGCTCATCGGGTGCTGGCCCGCCCGCCGGCTCTTGGCCGACCCCCTCGCCCTGTGGTGGCGCGCCTATTGCACTTCAAAGACCGTGACGCCATCCTGCAGAAAGCACGGGCAGCGGGCCCCTATCGGGTGGAAAATGCCTCTGTCTCCATTTATCCTGATTACTCCTATGAGGTTCAGCGCAGTCGTTCTTCATTCCTGGCGGTCAAGAAGGCCCTCAGCAATGAGGGCATACAGTATTCTCTCCTGTTCCCGGCCTGCCTGAAAGTGATGGTCGATGGCAAGGCGTCCTTCTATAACACGCCGGATGATGCATGGCACTGGATGGAGACGTACCGATCTGGGACTGATGGGTCTAGGGGGAAGGAGAAAACAACAGAGACCCAACCGAGGACCCGCAGAGGCCGTCGGCTCAGGAAACAAGCTGCGTCTGGCCGGACGCGGTCGACGTCGCAGACTGACTTGGAGCGACGGGCGGCCCTTCTGGCTTTCTCCATCATATCGGGAGCGACTGCTACTGCTTCGTTGGCGGACTCAGGTTCTCAGCGGGGATCCGATGAGTTGGTGTTGGAGGACGGCTCCCGGAACATGCCTCATGTCACTCCGGGGACTGCTGATGGCCTCCTGGACGAATGGACACATCTGGTTCTGATGAACACGTAGTAAGGGGGTGTAATCCTGGTCACTGTAAGGGGTGGGAGGGCGCGGCTGTGGACCTGGAGACGGTGGCGGAGGGTTTGATCCACTATGTCGTTGTCTAGAGAGTTGGGAGCAGTGGTTGCTTGGTTGGGGGGCTCCTCTGGGACGGGGCGACACTGAAGGGGATTCCACACTTGAGGCTGAGCGCGGACGGAAGGGCGGTGAGATCGTTGTCCAGCTTGTCCAGGTGTAGGGCCACCCCCTCGACCTCACGCTAGTTGTGAGACTCTGGTAGCTACCAGAGAGTTCCTGTTATTTGGGAGTGGGTTTGGATGGGTAACTACGGTTTAGAACCTGTTCTGGGGAGGGAAGGGGAGGGATGGGGGTTTGTTGGGGAAGTTTTGGGCTCAAGGGGACTGTCAGTGTGCCTGCTAGGCTCGGAGGGAGATTGCTCTTTTGCATACTCCGATATGGGGACCCGACTTGAGTTGAAATGTATCACCTGGAATGTGCGGGGGCTGAACTCCATGACGAAACGTTACAAGGGGCATGCATATTTAGTACGGTGGGGGGATTCAGGTGGCCTTTTTGCAGGAAACCCACATTGATCAAGCTGAGGGGCTGGCACTACAACGTAGATTTATTTATTTATTTATGGGTTTCTATAGCGCTGGAATCGACTCCAACCGGAGTATCTCTGCGCTGTGATACCAGATAGAGTCCAACACTATGCAGATGAGAGAATGGGTCTAGATTTTATCGGTGAATAGCAGAGTTTTGAGTTGCTTCCTAAACTTTAAATGATCTGTGCAGAGCCTAAGCCTAGATGGAGGGGCCAACTGTTTTATACCACCTACTCTGCACATGCAAGGAGAACTTTGGTCTGGGTGAGGTCAGGTGTTCCCTTCCAACCTTTGACTACAGTGGTGGACCCAGAGGGGAGGTTTGTGGCAGTACTGGGGCTAGATGGGAGAGATGTGGCACTGTGTAGTGTGTATGCCCCGAATGTTGATCAGTCCGCTTTCTTCTCACTATTATCTGGTAAGCTGGCGTCATTCCTGACGGGCACGGTGTTTTTGGGGGGTGATTTTAACTCAATCACTGACACAGACTTAGACCGGTCTCATCCCCCGTTGGCGGAGTCTGCGGTTCTCCGACTGGTGAAGGTGAGACGCGAGTGGCAGAGCACCTGGGGTTTAGTTGATGCCTGGCGGACACACCATCCCGCGGCTAGGGATTACTCGTTTTATTCAGTACCGCATGATTTACACGTGCAACTCGACAGTATCTTGTGCTCCCCGGGAGCTCAGGAGCTGACTTGTCATAGTGAGTATTTGGCGAAGACCATCTCTGATCACAACCCTTGCTTGATAGGGGTACGGTGGTCCAGGCAACGACAGGCGATCCCCACATGGCGCTTGAACCCTGTGACACTGGAGGACCCAGTTTTTAGTGCTGAGGTCCGGGATGGCATCGCGCATTACTTCGCGGAGAATTCTGGATCGGCATTGAGTAGGGCCCACGAATGGGACGCTTTTAAAGCGGTGGTGCGAGGAGTGTGCATCTCGTCCACAGCGGGAGCTCGCAAAACATTACTGCGTGACATAGAGCGGGAGGAGGCTCTCCTGCGTCCAGCTGAGAAGGATAGTCACACAAATACTGGAGGGGAGGAAGCTGTTATTGCGGCGCGTGAAAAAGTGGCCGCTCAAATTGAACGGTTACGCTGCTTTGCTTAGAGGTAATACTCGGTGCGGGCCCACGCAGAGAGAGACAGGGTGGGATCCTTGTTGGCGTGGCTGGCTAATCCAGCACCACGGGGTACTCCGATTTTGTCACTGACTACGGTAGATGGGGACCTAGTACACTCGCAGGAGGAGATTAATGCGCAGTTTTTGGTCTACTACACATCCCTCTACCGAAGCACGATGCATGAGCTGCCAGACGGCGTCAATGACTTTCTCTCGGCAGCGCAACTCCCATGGTTGGATCCTGCACAAGGGGACAAACTGGGAGAGGCAATATCGTTAGGATAGATCCGTACAGCGTTCAAGCATATGTCTAGGCGGAAGACACCGGGGGCTGATGGCCTCCCGGTGGAGTTTTATGTGGCATATGTGGACCTCCTCACACCGCACTTGCCTTCAGTGTACAGTGAGGCCTGGGAAGTGGGTAGGCTGCCGTCGACCACCAGGGAGGCGATTATAGTGCCGTTGTTGAAGCGAGGTGGGGATCCCTGCTCCCGATCGGCATATCGGCCGCTTTCAATGCTCACAGTGGATTACAAAATCCTGAGTAGGATTCTTGCAACGCGTCTGTTGGAACACATGTGCACTCTGGTACACCCGGATCAAGCGGGTTTCATTCCCACCAGGAACACAGCGACGTGTATATGTTGGTTTGTTTGGGTGATGGGTGATGAACACGATGCGGTGGTTTTATCGGTCGACATTGAGACGGCCTTTGGCAGTGTGGAATGGCCATATCTGTTTCAAGTGCTGAGGATATTTGGTCTTGGGGATCAGTTTGTTAGGTGGACCCAACTGTTATACGATTCTGCTACGGCTAGGGTTCGTACAGGGCTGTTAGAAGGGGCGATCCCCGAGGGCCAGGATATGCTCTTCCGACCACTCCGTGACCCACCACTCCCAAGAATACTGCCGAGTCTTAACGTGAGGTCCTCGCCCAGGAGGGCTTCGGGTCTAGGATCGTACACACTGAGCTCACACCACACTTATGAACGGACACCACACCGTGGATTTCAATAAGCAAGTTCTTTATCACACAGTAGAGATTTAGGCAAAATGAACACGTATTTACAAGCGATCAAGGGATCGTAAAGTCTCAGTGGTAAGGAGTAGGGAAGCGGGACAGTCTCAGTATTAGGCCAGTACGAAGCGTACCCTGCGCACAGCTCTCAATCCTCAAGCCGGGCGATACGGAAGATGGAGGTCATACTGGCTGCTCCACTCACTGCTTCTCGAACCAGGTCGTGTTGGTAGCGTCGATGGTCCAGCCGGACCAGAGTACTCCTCGAGCTGTAACGAGGTCAGCAGGGCTCGATCCGGAGTGAACAGAGTGACTGTCAGTTCTTGAGGAGCAGCGACCACGTCAGCAGGGCTCAGGGTGTTCAACGAATGTCCTTAGAGTTCAAGGATGAGCCGCTACGAGGTCAGCAGGGCTCCGAGGTTCCAATTCCTTCTCCAGGAGAATGAGCCGCGACAGCGTCAGCAGGGCTCGATAAGTTTCAAGG
This sequence comes from Lissotriton helveticus, assembly GCF_964261635.1. Classification (NCBI taxonomy): domain Eukaryota; kingdom Metazoa; phylum Chordata; class Amphibia; order Caudata; family Salamandridae; genus Lissotriton; species Lissotriton helveticus. Next base: position 1,964,764,112 of record NC_136061.1, on the reverse strand, counting down.
TTCAGTCTTCTCCCCAAGAGTTGAGCCACGATCAGATCAGCAGTCTCTCTTGTCCAGGATACAACTGCCCGCTAGTTCTTGAGCGGGCCTTGATATAGCGCAGTGGCCCTTTGATGTCCAGACCCTCGCAGGCGGAGATCTCATGCCTCGGGGCTGGTCGTCGGAGTGTTCCGTTGGCTGGCCCTTTGATCCTTTAGAAGATGCGTCCAGGAATTCCCAGACGCCCAGCAGGGTCTGGAGCCAGCTCTCGGGGAGGCCAGAGGTGCGATCGAAACCAGCCCACAGTGGAAGGCCAGAGGTGTGAGAGAAACCAGTCTCCCAGGGGAGGCCGGAGGTGCAATTGAAACTCCTTAGTCTTATCTCACTCAGGAAGCCCTCTACCCCCCAGCCGGGCATGGCGCGTCTGAAGCCTAAGTTTCGCTGGGGCAGGGGTCAGGCAAGGCCTAGGGAGTCAGGGACCTCGGGAAGGGTAATGGCGGCCGGTGGCCCTGTGGGGTGATGCAGGTTCTGGGCGCCCGGCACCGGGAAGTGGGATGGCGGAATGCGGGGATGGTCGTCCGTTGGTAGGGTCGTGTAGGGAGTGGGGCGGACAGGGAACGGGACGACCAGGGTTTTTTGGGTGCAGAGCTAGGCTAACGGGGTGCTGAGGAACGGGGGGAACCACGCCTCGAGGCCAGGTCCAACAAGGGCCTACCATCTCAGCGGCTTATCGGGTTGGGAGGGGCACCCGGCAGGGCTGCTCCTTATTGCCGTTATTGTTTGCACTGGCAATTGAACCGCTGGCGGCGCATGCTAGACTGGGACGATCTTACGAAGGCCTATCGCTACGAGGGGAGATCCATTACATCTCCCTGTACGCGGACGATTTATTGCTGTATTTAGCGGATGCGGATGACTCTCTGCGGGGTGCCAGAGTCCAGCTTCGGGAGTTCGGTGATCTCTCGGGGTTAAGGGTGAATTGGGGTAAGACCTGTTTGTTCCCTTTGGCTCCGGGGGGTGAGGTGCCTCTAACGGTGGGGGATTTGCGTTGGGAACCTCAATGCTTACTTTACCTGGGTGCCCGCATTTACCACACTCAGCCCGACCACTTGGAAGGCAATGTGGGAGGGGCGATGAGGGGACTTCGGAGCAGCATGGAGTCTGGCGAACTCTTCCCCTGTCGGTGGCTGGGAGGGCAGCGCTGCTGAAAATTGTGGCGCTTCCACGTTTGTTCTACTTTTTTCGTACGCTGCCTGTGTGGATTCCGGCGTCCTTCTTTCAGAAGCTCAGCGTCTTGACTACAGAGTTTATCTGGGGCTCGGGTAGAAGGCGGGTCGCACTAAATACCCTGATGCGACCGATAGCAGAAGGGGGACTAGCGGTCTCCGATTTTGAATGGTACTATCTGGCGGCGCAATTACAGTGGCTCACGCAGGCGGTGGCTCGGGAGTTTAGGGGCCCGGAAGGGCCACAGGGTAGAGTGATCCCCCGGCATGTACTGTCATTTATAGTTCTTCAACAGAAGATCAGTCTTGACCAGCTTACTCTTGAGGAGCGCACTCTCCGTTCATGCTGGAACAGGAGCCAGAAACAAGCAGGGTTTCCCTGTCCCTATGCTCCGGAGATTCCTCTGGGCATGTGCACAGATCTTCCGCATGGAGGGGACTGGTCTGGGAGGAGCTTGGGGTCCACATGATGGGGGATTTATACAGGGACGGGGCTCTGTTATCATTGCAAGACTTCCAGAGCACTTTCAAGTTACCACGGGGAGACTACTTGTTGCACACTGCCTTAATGGCAGGAATTCAACGGCAGTGGAAGATGGGGTTATTGGAGCCCCCAACATCGTTGGGCTGCCAATATGTAACCATGGCAGCTGGTACGTTTAAGGCTATCACGTGCCTCTACAGGCGACTGTCGACCGAGCGGCTTCCATCCCTTGATGCTCTAAAAGGCAAATGGGAGGCAGATATTGGTAGACCTATACCGGAGACGATGTGGCCACACTTACTGCGGTGTACTTGGAAGGGCACACGCAATGTCAGGTTTCAATTAGTTCAATTCTTTACATTACATAGGGCCTACCTGACGCCAGTTCAAATCCTACAGTATTTCGGGGGTTCCCACTCACCGTGCCCAAGGTGTAATACCGATGGAGCTGATTTCAGTCATATGTTCTGATCTTGTGCGGGGCTGGGGTCCTACTGGGAAGAGGTAGTGGCATGCTTAAATCAGGTGACAGGACATGCGATTGAGGCGGAGATGGGGACTTGTTTATTACTTTGGTTCCCACATACTCGTAATCTTAGTGCTGGGAGTAAGTTCTATGATTTGGGGTTAATAATGGCTAAAAGGGAGCTTACTATGCACTGGAAGTCGAAAGCGGGGCCTAATTTTCTTAGCTGGAGAACCAGTTTTTTACATTGGGCGGGCAGTGAAGGGACACTTCGCTTACAACTAGCGCACTGCGAATGAAAAAGCTTTGGAGGCAGCAAGGGCATGGGGAGGTTTGGTGGCAGAACTGCAAACCCCTGCCAGGGATGATGAGGAAGAGGAAGAGGATGTGGGGTTAGATCAAGGGGAGAGAGTGAGCGTGACGAATTCATAAGGAACGTAGTGTGAAATGGGGCACACAACTGCAATACGGAAGGGGGCCGCTTGGCATATTCCAGGCTTAGGGGTACTAACGGGCTAGTGCGGAGGCGGAGGGAACATACACTTACTCAACGGAACTTCCTGCTTGTTTTTATTTTATTTTCTCCTGTTTGATGGGTGGCATGACAGGATGCTTCAGCAGTTATTGAGGATGTATGTCGTTACAACGCATGCTTTTACCACGCATGCCTTTACCACGCAGGTTTTACAACGCAAGTCGTTACAACGACTTGCGTTGGGGGGTGCTGGATAGTGGAATAGTTTAATTTACTATTCCAATCCAGTCCCCGTGGATAGTAGGGAAGGTTTTGGATAGTAAATTAAACTATTCCCTATCCTACAGCGCCCCCCCCAGCGCAAGTCGTTGTAACGACTTGCGTTGTAATACCTGCGTGCTAAAGGTACTGCGTTGTAAAAGTTGTGTGGTAAAGGATGTTCCCCGTTATGGACGGGGCTGGATAAGCAAGGGCATACTGACAGGGGGTGGGGGTAGAGGGTTGGGGGCTAGGACAGTTGGGGAACTAATTAGTTAAGAGATGTTGAATGCTTTGTACATTCCATCTGCGTAATGGCTGCACAAGAGGTAACTAGATGAAAGTTATGCATGATATGAAAATAATAAAAATTCTTTAAAAAAAAAAGGTGTAAAAAATAATGCAAAGTACATGTGCTGAAGATAGGAGGAGGAACCTCAAGATAGAACATAATCCTCCAAATAACGAGGCGGTCTGGAAGATCGGGTAAACTGCACCCACAGGAGGAGAAGGACCACAGGGAAGGCAAATGGAAGCACCCCCTGAGCCACCCTCACTACTCTCTCCTGAGCCATTAGCCCTGAGATCTAAATCACTCATCAACAAGAAGCCATCTAAACTGTCGCCAGAATGGCTGCCACCAGATCTAGCCCCTTTGTCACACACACTATCCCCTTTGCGATACAATGCAACCTTGCATTTGTTTTATGTGTTTCCATTGTCAAGAAGAACATAGCTGTCGAGAACTTGCCTCACTCTGAATAGACCCCAGAACTTCGACAAACCTTTGCCTGGCCTGCCATGTTTAATTCTGACCCAGTCACCAGCATGCACACCACTTGCATCAATCTTGACACCATCCTTGTTGACAAACAGATTTGGGAGAAACAAGGGTGGGGGTTTGGGGGAGTGTCCAGCACAGCATTTTTTGGGAGCCCAGTGGCATTTCCATTGCAAATGCATTTTTTTAAATGGGATAAGCGATGCAGTGATAGAGTGATCGTTTTTAAATACGATTAGTAAACTACAAGGCAAGACAGTTGTCATGTAAACTCTGTACATGGGCCAGATTAGTATAGAGCAACATTATCAATACCTTTGAGTCGAGTTCTGTTAGTCCCTATATACAAACGGCTGAAAATTGCACAATAGGTAAAAACAAACCATTAACATAAGGAAAAACAAATAGATTGCTAAATTATTAGCTAATTTGTATAAAGTGAAACCAGTAAATGTGGATAAATCAGGGCTTCCTCACTTCAATTGTGTGAACTTTTACAGATATGTTACCTCCCCAAAACTCTTCCTTTATTATCATGTATGAAAGCGCTTTAAACTATATGCGTTCCAAATGCCATTTGTTCAAAAACGTACTGCATTTGATTAATAAGCTATGACAATAATACACCACTTTATAACACTAAAATTACAATGGATAGTTTTTAAACACGAATCATTAGCGAAATAAATAATTATCAAGACATTTGCCATGTAAAACCAGATTATTATCAATAGGTTTGGGTCGAGTTCTCGCAGTTCCCTGTGGTGTAAAGGCATGGTAATGAAATGCAGATCGCTTTAAATACTTGTGCTGGGAGCCAATGTAAACAAGAAAGAAGAGGTGATGCAGACATATGAAAGGAGATCAAAGAGCCAGATTTTCAGTTCATGCCACAGTGTAAACTGCACGACCACGTTATAGTAAATGCAACAAAGGAAATTATTCATATTGGGTGATGTGTACAGTCCGTCACAGTCAGAACACAGGTCCCTGTCCTCCACTCCACACAGCCAGAGTCTCGCATTGATTTGAAAACCTGTTTGCACTGCCCGGTGCCGTCTGTCCTGCAACAAGTGTCTTACTTAGTACATCATGTGTTATTGATTAATAAGAAAAGCCAACTGAAGGGCTCCACTTTCGGGTGCACTTTTGCAGAGGCAGCTACCATTTGAAGGCCCCCCTGTTCTCTCCCACACACTGCCTGACCTCACACCAGCTATCCAGCTGGAATGCAATCTCTCTCTTTGCAGTGTAATCATAATCACAGAGCTCAGAGCTGGCTGGCAGCTTGTGTAGGAGGGCCAGTGAGGAAAGGAGCGAGTGAACAGCAATGGGAGGGAGGGGAGTCGTCATCTTCGGACTGCCGAAGGACCATGGGAGGAAGAAGAGAGTGTGGCAAGGGAGACATGAGGCTAGGCCACAATGAAGGAAACTTAAAAAAAAATTATAAGACAAACTCCGTAAACAAAATACTTAAACTCGCCTGCTGGTGACAGCCCATGACACAAGGCCTAGGCCCACAAGTTTATTTCTGGCTGCTCTGAAACCCACGTGTGAAGCGCCGGAGCTCAAAGGCGTCACTCACAACGTGCATAGAGGGAAGCAGCCACCTCGAGTCTGCGCAGACTCGAATGCTCGGCTTCCCTTCTGTTTGCATCCTCTACCCAGCCCTTTCCCAAGTTGTCACAGTGACGAGTTTGGAAAGGGAGGTGTGACCAATTCCCTACTCCCTGATTGACGTGAAGCCCCGGCGCTACAGGGCTTCACTGTAAAACGCCCAGGGCTGATTTTATCCCGACGGCCACAGGGGGTGGAGACTGGTGCACAAATCTATGTTTTTGCTGAGCTCATGACATCACAGACCTCAGGGCTGTGAGATCGTGAGCCCGGCAAATTCTGTAGACTTTGTCACTCAGCGTCAGCGTCACTGCAGACTTCCTCATCGCAGAGTCAGTGGCAGGCAGTGTGCAGCAGCCTGAGAAAAAGAAACTAATGATGCGTGTTTAGGCTGTGTGCATTAATTAATTGTTAACATATAACAGTGAGTAAAACAACTTGGTTTTTGTTGGCAGTGTCAGATAAAGTAAAGGGGGCGGAGCCCCGACTCCCTTAACGAGAAACCGCCCCTGAAACGAACAACAATCTACTTTGAATGAACATCAACCATCACCAATGGATTCTTCAATTTTTCCTCCCCACCATGCATAGTGATCCAGCGGTAATTTCACTGTAATTTCTCAATGCAAAACATCCTTTACCTCTAGTTTACCACTTTAAAGGTGATGGACCTTTGCCACTGTGTTTCACTTTCAGGAGACTTTACATCAGATGTCTTCAATCTGTGGGGCGCGACCCCCAGGGGGGTCGTGGAGTCCTGGGAAGGGGGTCGCAGATTCTGCCAGAGTGCAGTTCCTGGCGTCGGGCTGATCGAGGGTGCTCAAGGCGGAGGCCGCCTAATTCACACCGAGGTGTGAAAAACATCAAAGCCTTGTTAACAAGTAAAGGTCTTTTAAAGACCTGTGATAGTACTCTGGTGTGCCTTTGTGTGTGTCCAAGCTGTTTCAGCCAGGCTGACATACAGGAGCTGGGGGGGGAGGAGGCTGTAGCCCTTTGAGTTCAATGGACTTAGCTGTGGGTTTATTTTTACTTTTAACGTTTTATATAGCGCTAGTTTAACCCGTAGGTATCAGAGCGCTTTACAAATACACAGTAAACAGCAGAAGGAGAGCAGAAGGACATTACAATCATATCATTGGTTCAAGTCCCACGATCCCTCATACCTGGCGCCTGTGCAGGAGAAATGTGGCTGAGAGTCTGTTCTTCATGGCTGCCCCCCCAAGCAGGGAGGCACAGAGATGCCCTCCCATGAGAGAGGAAGACGAAGCAGAGAGATACTGACCCCCCATGAGAGAGGCACAGACAAGGTGGGTGAATGAATGATGGGAGGATGGATGGATGAAAGGGTGGACGGATGAAGAATGTATGGATGGATGGATGAAAGGGTGGATGGCTGTATGGATGGACGGATGGAAGGATGAAAGGGTGGACGGATGTGTGAAAAGGTGGGTGGATGAATGATGAGTGGATGGATATAAAGATGAAAGGGTGGATGGATGAAGGATGGATGGATGTGTGAAAAGGTGGGTGAATGGAGGATGGATGGATGAAAGGGTGGATGGAAGGATGAAAGGGTAGATGGATGAGGGATGTATGGATGTATGGATGGATAAAAGGTTGCATGGATGAATGATGGATGGATTTGTGAAAAGGTGGGTGGATGAGTGATGGGTGAATGGATGGATGTAAGGGTGGATGGATGAAGGATGGATGGAAGGATGGAAGGATGAAAGTGTGGAATGAAGGATGGATGTATGGATGGATAAAAGGTTGCATGGATGGATGTGTGAAAAGGTGGGGGATGAATGATGGATGGGTGTGTGGATGGATGGATGAAAGGGTGGGTGGATGAAGGATGGATGTATAGATGAAAGGGTGGATGGATATATGAATGGAATAATGAAAGGGTGGATGGATTAATGAAAGGTTGGATGGATGAAGGATGGATGTATGGATGGAAGGATGAAAGGGTGGATGGATGAAGGATGGATGTATGGATGGATGGATGGATAAAAGGTTGCATGGATGAATGATGGATGGATGTGTGAAAAGGTGGGTGGAAGAATGATGGGTGGATAGGTAAAGGATGGATGTATGGATGGAAGGATGAAAAGGTGGATGGATGAAGGATGTATGGATGGATAAAAGGTTGCATGGATGAATGATGGATGGATGGATGTGTGAAAAGGTGGGGGATGAATGATGGATGGGTGGATGGATGGATGAAAGGGTGGGTGGATGAAGGATGGATGTATGGATGAAAGGGTGGATGGATATATGGATGGAATAATGAAAGGGTGGATGGATGAAGGATGGATGTATGGGTGAATGGATAAAAGGTTGCATGAATGATGGATGGATGTGTGAAAAGGTGGGTGGAAGAATGATGGATGGATGGGTGGATAGGTAAAGGATGGATGTATGGATGGAAGGATGAAAGGGTGGATGGATGATGGATGTATGGATGGATAAAAGGTTGCATGGATGAATGATGGATGGATGGATGTGTGAAAAGGTGGGTGTGTGGATGGACGGGTGGATAGTTAAAGGATGGATGTATGGATGGAAGGATGAAAGGGTGGATGGATGAAGGATGGATGGATGTGTGGAAGTGTGGGTGGATGAATGATGGATGTGATGAGGTCTAACAGGCGCATTTATGGTTGTCGATAGTTGTTTATGATGAGGAGTACCAGTTTCTAGAATCTTTTGTCGGAAGGGGGTCCTTACACCTAAAAAGGTTTTACAAGGGGGTCTCGGCATCAAAAAGTTTGAAGACCTCTGCTTTACATAAACATGAAAAATTAAATTGCAATTAATATTTAAGCCAATAAAGAGAACTGTGAATATTTTTAAAGGGTTTTATTTTCTAGTTGAAATTTAAGGTTCTCTGACCCTTTATTCATTAGTCAAATATTAATCAGGTTACAGAATTGAAAAAAAAAAAATAGAATGAATACAGAACATATTATAGGTTGAGTACAAAGCACTCCATAAAGGAAAGGAATGAGGCATCAAATGTCAGTCAAAATTCTTTAAAGAGTTCAGGAAAATATAATTCAAGAGTGAGTTTTGCAAGGCTAATCAGTAATTAATAATTGGCAAAAATCTCCCATAAAGCAAAATAAATACATAAGACAAATCTTTTCAAAACAAGTTAATTAGTCAAAGCATAAACTTAGAGATTTAGCATCTAAATCTAAACCTGTTCCATCAGCTGCTCTCTCTGCCCTGATCTGTTCATTTGTGTCTCTCTCTCTGTGTTTCCCACAGAGAGGCTGCCCTCCCTTCACAAGACCACAGAGGAATGTGATCCACCTATGACGTACAAGGCTAGCCTATGCCTCTCTGGAACAAATATGAGCAAAGGCCCTCTCCTCCCTCTGTCTCTCCTCGGACGCAATTTCCTCCCAGGCTGCACCCGCAACATTCACGTACCTAACCCATATGATGTCTGGGCAGATCTGCTCCCTCCTCTTTCCTCTTATCTCATCTCTAAAACTGACACGCCCCCTAAGGGTCATTATTTATACTTTAATTCATAGCTTTCCAAACTTTTCGTGTTGGTGACACACTTTTTTTGGTAATCTTCTTTTAGGGACACGGTAACGTGAGCGCGCGCAGCGCGCGAGCCCGAACCACCTATGAGGGTAGCAGACATGACCCACCGTGAAAGAATTGCTGTCAACTCTCTAACGTCGCAGAAGGAACTCCAGCATCTACATCTCCCTATTTCCATACAGGGCAGGTGGTTCTACGTAGAAAGAGGGGAAAAAAAGGAGAAATAAACATATTTCTCCTGGTTACACCTCCCCTGGAACATGTAGCATTTTGACATATTCCCAGGTCTACCCCTAAAGGTAAATCTGGAAAAGGCCAACTTGCATGGCCCTGCGTGGCTTTGGAATTGTGGAGTAACCCAAGCCAGTGCAGGTCGCTGCTTTGCGATACCCTGCCCTAGGGAGGTATTCCATGGGTGGATGCGCAGGAACACCCACGCATCCACCCATGGAATACCTCCCTAGGGCAGGGTAACGCAAAGCAGCGACCTGCACTGGCTTGGGTTACTCCACAATTCCAAAGCCACGCAGGGCCATGCAAGTTGGCCTTGTGTTGTTTGGTAAATGTCATTTTAGGTATTGCGTCGCCCTTGTGCTACCTTGCGTGACGCAACGGCGATGCAAAACCATCATTAATATGGGTTGAAGTTTTTTAACATGGGACTTTGCATTCTAAAATTTCTAGTTTCTATCGTTCTATTAGCACTCTGAGGCTGCAAAAGCTATGATCTGCCGTGCTTTTCAAAAGCCTTAAAGTAAATGCATTGCAGTGGCAAGGGCTTGAAAATAACAGCGTGCACAGTGCTCTTGGTAACTAAGCCATATTTGCCTGGAAGATGCCACACATGACATTGGCCAATTAGCAGCTAAATACCCATGGGGGCTGGGGGGGCATTATGCATTAAAAGCTGAAATGCGTCTATTGTTATTTATATAGCGCGTCTATTGTTATTTATACACCACTGTGCTTTCAAGGCATGTCCCCCGCACCCCCAGCACAGTCAGGCCTGCTGTCCTGTGTGGAGCTATCGCCGCACACAGGGGGGCTGCCTTTGATGGCCGTATGCCCCGCTTAACACACTGAATCTTGCCCCCCGCTGAGGCCCGGTGTTCGGGGCCTTCCTGAACCACACGCTGCCCTAATGGCCCCTGTTATGACTGCCTCGGGCCATCGGCGATCACTCTATGAATTTGCTCAGTTGTTTAGACAACTGAATGAGAAGAGGAAAAAAGAGACAATGGGAGAGAGTGAGCGGGTGAAGCAAAAGAGGAGAACATTTCTGAAATTTCCCTTACCGAGCGCCTGGGATGGGGTGCAGAGGCAGTTCCTCCTCACTGCGTCGCAAAATGAACAAGGCCGCACGCTTGCCGCTTGCTTCTCACTTCTCCTTCCATCTCCGGGTACTCAGCTGCACTGCGTCTGCGTCACTGAATACGTTCGGCCTAAGAGAGCATTCACGCGACACACCCACAAATGGAAGGCGCCACACTACTGTGTCGCGACGCACAGTTTGGAAAGCACTGCTCTAATTCTTGGCTGACTATACTAATAATGTTGCAGTTTTAGTTGACACTCGCAATGTGATTGGTTAGCATGAGTGACATGAGGGTCTCATCATTCTGTTCTCATTGCAAATCCAACTCATACCAGTTTTAGCAAAGGAAGCTTCAAGGCTTAATACAGTCATATGTTTCACCATCAATAATTATACCAATTTTGCAATATTGACGCGGAAAAATGTATCAGTCCATTTCCTTCTCGCTTTCACATTGAATGCAGGGATGACACTCTCCCACAAACACTGGTACATTGGCATGATGACAGGAGTGTACAGTTCATTGTGGCCTTGACCCAAGTGTCTTCACTTGAGGCACTTGGCAGTTCATGCAGCTGGCACATTCTTCTGCGCATTCGTCTCTCATTCAGCTCACTGTTAACAATTTTTAGCCATGCAGGATTCTTAGGCATCCAATTTATTTTGGGTCCAAAAACAAAACAGACACAAAAGAATATTAATTTATTAAATAAAACCCATTATGTTTACCTCCCCCATACTAGTACCCTGTATTAATTATTACCTAGCAAAAGCTATGAATTTAAATCGGCTTTTCTATCATTTGTGCACCACATGCAAAATGTGCAATGTACAACATAGCATAAACATGCTCTAGTGCAAATTTTCAAAGCGCAAACAATTAACACACTCATAGCAACAGGCTCTAATGCTTTAGATAGCTTTTCATGCAAAATGTGTTTGCCCCACATGTAGTGTTGGTGCATGGTTGATTAATTAATACACATTATAAGAAATATGTATTATGAACTGAATATGTATTGTCTAAATATACAACAAAGTCTCTTGAGATGGGAACCAGGAGTGTAGATTACAAGGAAAAGGAGCTGGGAGGAGAAAACACACTTTCCATTGTTATCTTCAACGCTAAAGAGGAAACTGAAATCACAAGTTTTTCTACACTGCAAAAACATATGTTAATTCAGCACAATTATGTGCTACTTTAAAAGTTCAAAAAACATTCTCTAAATTAAATGTACATTCTATAGTGAGGTCAAATCTAAACTCAACACATTAAACATCCATGATTAATTAAGCATTGTTTTAAATGAAAGCATTTCAGACTGAAAGCATTTTGACCAGGCCTCATTTCATGTGCCATGTGCCATGTGTTTTCACTTGCACCAAAATCTGTGTGCCATTTTAAATGCAGTCTGTCTGAAACACAAAACAGAGCGATGCTTAATCTTGATGAAATCTAGCACCATCAATAGGCCCAATAAGGTCCGAACAAACAGTCTCCCCCAGGGTACACCAGGATCCTCGATGTGCCCCTGTGCAACATAACACCCCGTCTTAAGTCTCTTTTTACACTCCCTGCACACTTCACAAGTCACAATCCAAGATGTGATCTATTCATCCATGCAAGACCGCCAGAAATTCTTTCGTACCCTTTTCTTGGTTATGGTTTGACCGAGGTGACCTTCATGGGCGAACTTGATAATTTTGAGGCCTCAAGCCATCCGAAGGTACAAACTTATCATTCCTCATAAGGACTTTAGAGTCACTCATACTCAACTCATCTAAGACCTTCACAAATGGTCTTACAGAGGGAGCCAAAGTGCTCTCCTTTTGTTCGCCCAAGACCAACATGCGTTCCACACTCTTGAGGACAATGTCTCGATCCATGAACATGTGCCCCTTGTCTGCCAAAAAAAGCACCACCAACACACTCTTCCACATCACCCAAAGAGGCCACAGCTCCATCTCATTGCCAGAATTATCCCAAATTCAGCTCACCCGTGCCCTTCAAAGACAAGCGAGACAAGCAATCGGCTTGTGCATTTTTCCACCCGGTATGTAAGACAGCCGGTACCATTATTGTTGGAGCTGAGAAGCAAGTCTGGCCAGTCTTGCTGAGCCTTTACCAGCATCTCCCGGAGTCAGCACCTTGACCAAGGGTTTGTGGTCAGTGCGAATACAAAAGACAAGACCCAATAAGATGGTGACCAGGCAGCTGCCAGAGTTTCACTCTCGATGACCGAGTAGTTACTCTCAGAATCGGACAAAGAGAGGGAGGCTCATGCCACAGTTCTCTCAACACCAATATGCACTTGGGAAAGGACAGCCCCCAACCCACAAGCACTTGCATCACCGGTAAGAAAGGTAGTAAGGTGTGTGTCAAAGAGTGAGAGAACACCTGCCTCCCAAATGTCCTTTCTAATAAGATCAAAAGCATGCTGCTGTGCATCACCCCACACCAAGGAACACCCTTTGCTTCAACAATAATCTGAGAGCCTCGGTCTTGGTAGCAAAGCAAATAACTAATTTGGCATAGTGCTGTATTAAACCCAAAAACGACCGTAACTATTCTTTGTCATGGGGAACAGGTGCATCACGAATAGCTTTTAGGAGATCGACCTTGGGACGGACCCTCTGCCCAGAAATGGTATGTCCAAGGTACTCAATCTCTTCCACTAGAAACTTACACTTTCCTCAGGGTAAGGCCCGACTCCGTCAGTCTGCCAAGGACCTCCCTCAAAGTTTTGTTGTGTGCTTGAACAGACTCCCCAAAAACAAGAATGTAATCCTGAAAAAAAAATACGTTTTCAACACCCCTGAAAACGTCTAACATGATACGCTGAAATACGATAGCAGCAGATGACACCCCAAAGGGCAGCCTTTTGAACCGAAAAGTGCCCTCCATGGTAACGAAGGCCGTGAGGTTTTTCTACTCTTCATGTATCTTAATCTGGTGGTAAGCACTTTTCAGATCGAGTTTGGAAAAGAACTTGCCACCCTTAAGTAACAGTAACATCTCATTGATGTTGAGGAGGGGAAAGGTATCAGTGACTACATGCTGGTTTAAACTACCAAGGTCCACACAGAACCTGAGCTTTCCATCACTCTTCTTGGTGATTACAACCTGGGAGACTCATTCCAAGGCCTCAACCTGTTCCATGACCCTATGCTCTCCAACATCCTCTTGACCTAATCCCTCACAATAACCGGGACTCCCCTCAACTTACGCTTGACCGGGATGGTACCTTCTTCTACAATAATCTTATGTGTATACTCCTTCTATTCACCAAGATTACCACTAAAGACATCATCCATCTCCCTCAAAACTTGTTCAGTGGTGATGTCTGCCAAGCAAAACCTTGACCAGAAGCACAGGGATCGATAACAATGTGAAGGTCAAATTGGTGACCCCAACCCAGGATAGGAAGACCATCCTCTGCAACATAGATTTTACCCACACCCTGTCTAGACTTAAAAACAATGGGAGATGAAAAATAGCCTAAAACATTGATTCTTTCCCCCTGGTATCCCCTAGGATCAATGTCCTTTGGCAAAAGTGAAACCAGTAGCCACTCTTTTTTCCACATCCACTTGGGTTCGATAGTATACAAAGAACCACAGTCCACCATCAGTTCCACTTGTTTGCCTAAGATTCCAAATAAAGCCTCTGGACGAATCTTTCTCGCTAAATCGCCACTGCCAGGAAGGACCATCAACACACGATCTTCACTGTCCCCATCCAGACTCAATTCCTCTGCCACGGCAACCCTGGACGTCCCGAAGTCTTTGCACATTCTGGCGTAGTGACCTCTGCACCCACACTTAGTGCAGTCTTGTTTGGATGCAAGCACCACTTATAGTCACTCGCATGATAAGCACTGCCACACCTAGAGCAACCCTTGGACCTGGCAGACCTCTGGAACTTGGGATTTATTTTGTCAACTGAGTTTTTTGTGCTTTCACTTTTTTCCCCGATAGCCGCAACATCCCCTTCGACACATTCTTTTTGCTCATCTCCAACATGCAACTTTCGGACTCTTCCACCACTTTGGCAATGGAGATGGCATCCTTCAAGGTAGGATTCATTGCAGCCCAAAGACGTTCCTGGGTTTTCTAACTGTGACAATGGATAATCGACTTATCCCTGATGAGTTCATGAGACGTTTGCCCAAATTTGCACTTTATAGACAGCTTCCGAAGACTAGAGATGAACTCATCCAATGATTCATCAGCCCTTTGCGGCCTAGTAAAGAAGTGTAGCGAGACATGACAATGTTCTTCTCCTTTGCAAACCTCTCCTCCAGGCGTAGTTTGGCCTCCCCGAACTCATCCCCCACTGGCTGGATGTCATTGCCTAACATCTGAGGTGAGTAATTAAATAAACGATGAGCCTCTTTTCCAATGGTACCTAGTAGTAATGCCTTCTTCGTTGCAGGTGAAAACTCAAGGCCATCCAAAGCAACAATGTAGTTCTCAAACAAGTCAATCCATTCCTCCCACTGTATAGACCGTTGTCCTAGATGAGCAAGGAAAGGAGGTGGAATAAATATGGAGGCAACAGCCATCTTGGAAACTGGCCCCAAATGCAACTGTAGGGTAAGAGACGATGATGAAGGTAAAAGAATATACAAACTTGAAAAGAAACGACAACAAGCATTTACAATGCAACGGTTTCGCCTTTGCAAAAGTTAGAGCTATTGGCATTGTAAATGACAACAGTTTTATTTATGTGTTGGTTTTGAAAACAGATAAATAAATGACATTGTCATTTACAATGGCAATAGCTTAATCATGGTCCCAGAACGTGAACATCTGTAATATAATAATAAAAAGCACTGAACAGTTCTCATAATAGGGCAGTGAAAAGTCACATACAGATTTGAAGATTGACTGCTGCATTAAAAAAGATATACAATAGTGGACTCTGTCATACAGTTTCCTTAAAAAAACACCTATATTGTCTACTTTCTGAAAATCCATCCACCCACACACAAATGCATGAATTAAGTTTTCCAAAGTGTGCCCAGTTTGCTGCCCACCTAAAATGCTCCCAGCAGCATCTCTGTTATTGCTTATATTTCTCAGAAGCACGTGGCTACTTTCAGTGAAGAGCGAATACTGTCAAGTGAAAAAGAAACATGAGATTTCATAGCCCTGGGATAGAATATTTTTAAGTTGACAGTGGTGAAACAGCAATGGTGGCTGCTAAAGCCGGAAGAGAGAGATTCACTCTGCACGTGCCCACAATCGACATCCCAGAATAAATAAACCTGCTGTGTGCGGAGCATTTTATTCGAACTAAAACGTGTCCAAAACATGAAATCATTGTCAAATCTGAGGCATTGCACTTCTATCATGATAACCGGCGATTGCGCTGCCCACTCTTTGTTAACTTATTGTTAGTTTGCTGGAAAACATACACTTAAAAAGACAAAACAATGATCACACACACTCGAAACCTTAACCCAGAACTGTAACCTCATGTTCCCCTACTAGCAGTGCCAAAAAAACTAAAGCCCCGGTCACAACAGTTACCAGTGGACCAGACATGGTCATTGTCTTAACTTCCCTCGTGTCAACAACCACATGAGAATTATGAGAAACATTTGAATACTTGCTAGCTGTTGTATCCTTTCTGGCTATTTCTGGATAAAAATCTAATTTACTCAAACAGTTCGGAGGGAGTTTGCTTTAAAAACAGATCTCTAAACACATCTCAGCTGAATCATTGAGCTATTTAATCTTCAGAACAAGAAAGCCTAAGTGTTACCTGAGCAGAATCTGCAAGGCTGAAATATACAATTTAGCAAGCTAGAACCCTTACAAGAATGAGTGGCCGGCTGGGTATAAACAAGCACAGGCAACACACAGATTTAGAGTGCGACGGCCTGTTCCATGACCTTGCTGGATATTTTAAAATAGGGATTCCCTGAGAGTCCGGGCTGTCTGGAGCATTCCGCCGACCCCCCTTTCCATTCACAGCCTGGCACGCCGCAAGCACAGCTCAAAGAACGAGCGGGTGACAGTGCTTCCACCCTGTGCTCTTTCACTGCTGCTCGCAGGTCCCAGGAGTGGGCGTCTGACGCCTGCTCTGCTCCGTCTACAGTCGGGAGCGTTAACAATACAGCCTGTCCAGGCGGCAACAAGAACTAAGTAAGCAAACGAAGAAAGCAAGCGTGCCCTGCCTGGTGCACCGACCCACGTGAGGTTGGCTATTGATTTGCCTCTTCCGGGGCAGTAGTATAAGGGGCGGTGGCTTCAGGGCTCTCTTTTCCGGGGCGGGATAGTTCTTTTAACCAACCAATCGCAGGATAGGTGAGGCGGACCAACTCCTAAGCCCCGCCCCGGGCAGTGCCATAGCTTGTCAATCACTTCGAAGTAGCATTCCCACTGCCTCTCGCTGCTCCATATGTTGAAGTCGGATACTCTGGAAACCAAAGTTAAGGCAATTTAAGATCTTCTGTCGGGAGGCGGGAGGTAAGATCCACTTTGGGGAGCCCTCCCCCCTCCGCTTGATGCGGGAGTTTTCGCATAGATTGCATTTTACGTTGCTAGGTGCACGCAACCGAGGCATGATTTTAGCCACGCTTTTCTGACCATTACACTATGTGCGATCCTGTGTCCAACAAAAGCATGTTTCTGGTGTGTTCCTGCGGTGCATGTAACGATCTGCATGTAACGATCAGCAGGTAACTTCTTCTCTATGTCCTCACATGGTATACAAAATAACGGGTCTAATTCAATAAATGTTGTTTGTTTTAAAGTTCATACTCTTTGAGATGAGTTTTGTGCAAATTATGGACGAACTTTTGTACGAGCGGTCAGTAAGCGCCTTGGACCTGAAGTAGGCAAATCTAAGCGATCGTGCCAAAAAAGCATCCCTTGCATTCATTTTGTTTAGGATTCCAACCGGGGGGACTGGGATGGTTCAAGCAGCCCGGTCAAGACGCGGCTACAGCTCAATAATAATAAAAAAAAAACGTCAGGTCCCGGCCGGCCAGCCAATCACAGCGCGGCCCAGGGAATGACGTCACGGGGGTGTCCCGGGCCGGCGGCCAATGACAGCGCGGCCCAGGACAAAGGGGCGGGACTTAAAAAAAGCCCGAGAAACGCCCCCGAATCGCGTTTTCACAGGAAAGCGTGATTGACAGCCTCTGTCTCCCAATGGCTAGCCTCCATTTATGGAGCTAGCCAATGGGAGACTGAGGCGGAACCAAAGCCCCTATGTAGAATCATGAGATTTCGCCGTGGGCGGGGCAACTGCTACGCAGTTGCCAACGCCCAGGGAGAAACCTAAAAAGGGCAGGAATACGCACAATCTGTGCAGGTACTGTAAAGGGCAGGCCAGTTGTCCAACGGGCCTCACACTAACCCTGTCTTCATAGCAGTTCATGCTAATGATGACTGGATAACCAGTCTGTGTATAATCCTAATAAAACTGCGGCCAACAACGACCACAACAACTACAACCCTTGTTGGCTAATTTTATTGGGATACCAGGGTGGCGGGGATGGGGAATATGTTTCCCATGGAATGGGCGCAGTGCGGGGGTTAATACAAGACAGCACTAGGCAATCGGGCAATCAGAGACGTTAGCTCAAAGGTATCACAATTACTCTGTTTATTTCCAGGAACCAATAGCAATTGCTCTGAAAATACCAGCCATGAATGTCAGTTTGCCTCTCTTTTCCTGGTGTCACCACCGAAATTACTCTGTCTCATTTCTAAACTCAGGTCAAACTTGCCTCACCACTCACATATATCAAAAACGTCACATACACTTTTCGTAGGATGAAACAGAATCATATCCACGAACAACATCAACCCAATATTAAATACTTATATTTCATAGGTATGCACAGGTACCTCGCATCAGGCAACTAGAAACAAATGCATCTAAAATAAATGCACGTAGGAACATACACTAATGACCTCACAAAAATATGCATGGGTGAAAAAACGACACCAAATTAAAATGGCCAGTCACATGGATCGGTGGCTTTTAAAATCATTCTTGCTTAGGGTCCTGACTTCTTTCCAGGTGTTGTGGGGATGTTTTCATGTTCTATTTTTTCACATCTGCCACAACACGGTTTGGTGGCCTTAAGTAACGGGTGATGGTTAGAATGTGACAGTAGCAGATAAGCTTGGCCCAGAAAGGAAATGGGGAAGGGCCCACAACAAAACACGACGGGGGTGGGGTCCCTAATCTGGGCACATGCCCCTCAACTGCGCATGGGAATAAGGGGGGGTTGACACCTGTAACTGGAAGCCCTCACTCGCCAACAAAGGAATGTGGCATTGCTGTCAGCCCCCATAGCCTCACCCCGCTGCTCGCCGAGCGTGCGGGCGCAAGGTTTCTTGGGTCAGATGAATTAAGCCTGACACGACCACAATGGCCGAGGTTGGAGAGAGGGACTCCCATGGGGCCCGTAGCGACAGTGGCCGCACCAAGACTTCATCCAAAAATAATAAACAACTTGACCATTGTAGGGGGGTGGGGGAGGGCACGGCAGCGAGAGGAGAATGCATGCCACCCTGAATGGAAGACAAAAGGGGCTGGGGTTGTCCGAGACGCTGCAAAGCACAGAACAACTAAAGCAAGGCGCGGTCACCTCTGCCCGCGCATCCAATGTAGCACGCCTCCACCCGGACAATGAATGAACATTTTATATGGAAGTAAATCAAAGCTCTGAGATGATAAACTGCTCCTGTGGGTGTAGCAGGCCCGGACTGGGGGCATAGTTTGTCCCGAGGCACTTAGGGTGCGCAGCAAGACGCGGTAATGGTAGAGTGGCGCGGCAGGTACACGCCTTTCTGGGAGGTAGAGAGAGGGTGCGCCCAGAAGTAGCCCACGTGTGTTCTGATAATGAGCGCTACATAATGCAAGGGCGCAGCTCTAATGTTTTTCAAGCTCCTTTGTGTGCCGCGGGCTAGTTTCCCCTCGATGTTGTTTCTCGTGAAGGTTCGTCCCGCAGAGAGGCCCTGTGCACTTCCCACCATCTCGAGGCCCGTCCACGGACGCGATGTGTGTCCACTTCAAACAGCACTGAACCTACCGCAGCACAACGGCCGCCGAGAGCATTCGATTTATAAGAGGGCACACAGCTTCAGTGGCACTGCATCATCTTTGACTGGCACCTTTCTCAGTCAGACTCAACGGCAATGCCCATGGCATACTCGGCATAAAGAAGTATGCTGAAAACGCAACCCCCACTCTGTGGGGCCACAATGTTGTATAATGGCCCCGTACTGTCGCGCTTGACAGTTGGTCATGACCACTGAGCTAGGGTGACCAGATCTTGAGATCCCAAAACCGGGTCCTTTGAGAAAAATAGAAGTAGGACTACACGTCTTCATCCACGGAATGCCTCAGAATGACAGCTGTCATCAACAGAGGAGCACAGAAGATGCACTAAGAAAGTGAATATAATGTAATTCTTACAACCAAAAACATACCTATTATTCAAATTGCTAACTAATAACAGCTGTTAACTAACACAAGCTTTAGAACACCCCAAAAAGAGCCTCTTACTGTTTTCAGTCAACATCCTCTTAAAACCGGGACATGAGCCACAATTTACGAAATCTGTGGGGACGGGTGGTGCAAAAACGGGACTGTCCGGGCAAATCGAGGACATCTGCTCGCCTTACTCTGAGCACATTTATCTTGCCACTAATGGCACTTACGCAGCAGACTCTCCATTGGGGGAGCCAGGTGAGCGCTGTCCAATGAGCAGGCCTGATTACGTTCTCTGGAAGGGATGGCTCAGTGTTCGGGGCTTCAGTTATCGGCCCTTAGGGTTCTTCCAGGGTCCCCAGTCTTCAGCAACGTCTCCATGCACTCCAGCAGTTGATTACTCTGGGGAGGAGTCTAACTAGGTAAATCGACGTCAACAATCTGATTAGGACACCAGAGGCTGTGAGCATTTGGCGATTAGGTCCACACGGGGGCGCAGCCATTCTGATTGTCGCAGGCGCAGTGGCCCGAGGGCTCAGGGGTAGGAAGGGCATACTGTCCCCTTACCCTCAACCAAGAGTATCTTTTGTAACTGAAACAAGGGGGGATAGGCCAATATTCCCTGCTTGTATTATAGCTCGTGATAGGCATGTAACACTACTCGCAAAAACAAGTCAGGTCCCGGGCCGGCAGCCAATCACAGCGCGGCCCGGGAATGACGTCAGGGGGGTGTCCCGGGCCGCCAGCCAATCACAGCGCGGCCCGGGGAATGACGTCACGGGGTGTCCCAGGCCGGCAGCTAATGACAGCGCGGCCCAGGACAAAGGGGCGGGACTTAAAAAAACACCGAGAAACGCCCCCGAATCGCGTTTTCACAAGAAAACGTGATTGACAGCCTCTGTCTCCCAATGGCTAGCCTCCATTTATGGAGCTAGCCAATGAGAGACTGAGGCGGAACCAAAGCCCCTATGTAGAATCATGAGATTTCGCCGTGGGCGGGGCCAACGCCCAGGGCGAAACCTAAAAATATTGACATAAGCTGGAGAGAGAGTTGTGCAATAATTAAGTTGGCCAGCAGAAGGCTTTTTCCTCAAAAGACAAGTGCCTTACCTCTAAAAAGTCACATGACCTGCACCACTTTGCGAAGAGCACCAAGAAATGACACAAAGAGAATCTGCTGTGAGCAGCCGCTGCGTGCGTAGTCACTCAAGATGCTCAAGACCCAAGGAGCTGCAGGTGAGCGTGACTTTTGAAGCGCCCTGTGCACCAGCATAAAGGGAATCCAAAATAAAGAGTACAGCCCTCAACTTAAGCCACCCAACAGCTTTTCAGTTTCAAAAAGAATGCTCCCGTAAGGCTCAAATGTGTAGTACGGCAGGCCGGTAACTCAAAAACAGTTCGTGTTCCCTTAAAATCGAGGCGGGCTGACGCGGACACACTCAGCTGCTGCTTCTCACCTCAGACTAGTTTGTTCCGTGGAGCAGCTTTCTGAATACCCCAGAAAAGCGATGTGGGGGAGTGGGCGTAGCGGGCCGGAAAATTAGGCGAGGAGGCCGTAGGTAGTGGGCAATACTGGAAGTTTTATTATCGTGAAACAACAAGGAATGTCACAAGCGAGGGGAAGGGAGGCTCCAGGTGATGTACTCTGGTCCGGCTCTTCTCTTCAGCTCGAGGTCTTTAGGCGCTCCAGGGAGGGCTCCGATGCCGGGGAGGATCCACGGAGGGCAGTAAGAGAGGAAACAAAAGTACAAGGGACCGTTAGTCCTATCCAGAACTCTACGCAGTGGATACCGCTCACCGTCACCCAGATAGTGCGAGGGGGGGGGGCGGAAACAGGCTGTGAGGAAAGGAGGGTACCGGGAAAGGGAATACAGGGTAGGAAATAGAGAGGGTGCCAAGGCGGGACGTGAGAGGGGGGGGGCTGCTGTGAGGTGCTCTACAGTGTTTATACAGTGCAGGGAAGGTGAGACTATGGAGAAGGGGTTATTTACAGGGACAACACAGGGACTCCTAATGAGTAGGGAAGAGGAAGGTAAAAGGCACTCACGCGGTCCGCCGTAACTCTCCGGTGAGTTACGGCCGCTCTCCAGCCACCTCTGTTGGATTCCACCACTCCTCAGTCCGCACGTCTTCTTCGCACGTCTGCTCTCCTTCTCCTTCTCCAGCCAGAGGGTCCTGCCACGAAACTCCGACGATGGGTTCTCCTCGATCCTCGTTTTTATCCTGTGCTGGCGCTGCCTCGGGGGCGGGACTTCCGGGGTCAGCGCGATATGGTTCCTCCGGACCTGGTGCTCTGGTTGGTCCCTGCGGGAGAGAGAAGGGCGGGGTTTCGTTGGTCATGGCGGGTGTTCCGAGTCCGGTCTCGGCTATGGCGTTTTGGCTCTGGAGTTGCAGTCCCGGAGGTAATGGACGAGGTAAGTGCGGGGGAGGGTGGCCCCCGATGTGGGGTCTTCGGGACGCCGTCTCACATCCCCTTCCCCTAGCTGTCCTTCCTGTACTGGATGGAGACTGGGGGTACCGTGAAAGGAAATCTGCATTACCCTGATCTGAGCCTTTCCGGTGTCTTGTTTGAAAGTGAAAGGGCTGTAGGGACAGAAACCAGCGTAGGACCCTGTCGTTCTGTCCTTTGTTTCGGGCCATCCACTCCAAGTGGGCGTGGTCTGTGTAGAGGACGAAGTCTCTGCCCTCTAGGTAGTACCTCAGATTGTCCACGGCCCACTTAATGGCCAAGGCCTCCTTTTCGACTACAGCGTATTGTTTTTCTCTAGGAAACAGTTTGCGGCTCACGTAGAGTATGGGTCGTTCGTTGCCGAGGGTGTCTGTCTGAGATAGCACGGCCCCCAACCCATGATCGGAAGCATCCGTTTGCAGGATAAAAGGCAGGGAATAGTCAGGGGGTACCAAGACAGGACTGGAAGTCAATGCGTCTTTCAAGTCCGTGAAGGCATGCCACGCTTCGGGAGAGGGGTTTCGTAGCTTCTCGTCTGAGCGGTTCGTTTTCTTCAGGAGGTCCGTAAGGGCTGCAGCTCTCTGGGAGAAATTGGGCACAAACCGCCGGTAATACCCGAGAAGCCCCAAAAAGGCTCGAAGGTCTTTTTTTGTTTATTGAAAGGGAAGGGACTGGATGGCCACGGTTTTGCTTTCTTGGGGTCTTATCAGGCCATCCCCCAGAAGGTACCCCAGTTATTTTACTGTTTTCGCCGCTAAGGTGGTTTTGGCTGGATTGATGGCAAATCCGAAAGAGCCCAAGGAGGAGACGACGCTGAAAAGATGCCTCAAGTGCTGGGGCCAGCTGTCGCTAAAGATAATGATGTCGTCTAAATAGGCGCCTGCGTACAGGGAATGAGGTCGCAGGACCTGGTTCATGGCGCGTTGAAAGGTGGCTGGGGCACCATGAAGACCAAAGGGCATGACTACGAACTGGTATAACCCCTCAGGGGTGGAAAAGGCAGCCTTCTTTTTGTCTTGTTCCCTTAGGGGTATCTGCCAGTACCCTTTGCAGAGGTCAAGGGTAGAAATAAACTTCGCCTTCCCTATCCGCTCAATCACTTCGTCCACCCGGGGCAAGGGATAGGTGTCGAAGCTGGACACCTTGTTGACCTCCCGGAAATCTATGCAAAAACTGACCGACCCGTCAGGTTTTGGCACCAGAACGATAGGGGAGTTCCATTCGCTAACTGAGGGCTCGATGATCCCCATCTTTTGCATGGCTTCTATCTCCTGACGGATGACCGTCCGGCGGGCCTCTGGTACTCGGTAGGGTCTCAGTCGGACAACTTTCCCTGGTTCTGTTTCTATCGTATGCTCAGTGACCTTGGTTCGACCCGGGGAAGAGGAGAAGACATCTTTCAGGGATACTAGGGTTTGTTGCAGTTCTTGGATTTGCACAGGGTTTAGATCGGGGTCAAGACAGGGGTCGAAAGAGAGGGGGGGCCTTGTACTGGTTCCGGACAGCACCGGACGGGGACCTTCCCATTTTTTCAATAAATTTACGTGGAAAATCTGGGAAGTGCCTCGTGTGGGGTCTAATTCCACCTCGTAGGTGACTGGGGTCTCTTGTCGGAGGATGGTGTAGGGACCTTGCCACTGTCCCAGAAGTTTCTGGTCGGATGAGGGCATCATGAGGAGGACTAAGTCTGAACAGCAAAGACGCGGCTGCGGGTGCCCTTGTCGTATTGCCTCTTTTGATTGTCCTGGGCGGTCCCTAGGTTTTGTCGGACAATGTCCCGGATCATGGACAGGTGAGTTTTCAGATTCTCCAGATATTCGGGAAGCGGACGAGTGCGGTCCGGTTCGTCTTCCCAGGCCTCCCGTGCCATATCTAGCAGGGTACGAGGGGGACGCCCATACAGCAATTCGTAAGGGGAGTATCCGGTGCTACTCTACGTTTTACAGCGGATAGCGAATAAGGCCAAAGGAAGCATGTCTTCCCATTTTTTCGCTTCTAGGCCCAAAAGTTTCTTCAGCGTCTGCTTCAAAGTGGCGTTATAACGCTCCACCAACCCGTCCGTTTGCGGATGATAAGCAGACGTTCTGATCTGTTTAATCCCAAGCTCCGAACAGACGCGTTTCATGAGAGCCGAAACAAAAGGAGTACCCTGGTCGGTCAGGATTTCCCGGGGAAACCCAACCCGAGAAAACAAGGAGATCAGGGCCTTTGCTATAGTCTGGGTAGTGGGCTGGCGTAGGGGTATGGCCTCCGGAAAGCGGGTGGCATAGTCTACTATGACCAACGCATAGCGACACCCGCTACGGGAGGGCAAGAGGGGCCCGATAATGTCCATCCCTATACGGCTAAAGGGGACGTCTATGAGAGGGAGGGGTTGTAAGGGAACCCGGGGAGGTCCGTGACGGCTGTTTTTTTGGCACACTACACATTCACGGCAGTAGGTTTTGACTCTTTGATACACCCCTGGCCAATAGAATTTCTCCAAGACTGCTTGGCTGGTCTTCTCGTCCCCGAAGTGTCCCCCTAGAAGATGACTGTGAGCCAGGAAGAGGACTTTATCTTGAAAGGGACCGGGGATAAGTAGCTGGGCGTTTTGTTGGACACCCCCTTTTCTGTACAGGAGCCCGTTTTTCTTATAGAAGTAAGGACCTACTTGCAAGGGGTCCTCGTGATCAAGGGCCCTTCCCCAGGCTTCCTGTAGGAGGGGGTCTTCCTGCTGGGCCGCCCTGAACTCCCGGTCGGTCTGCCAAGGGTGTTCATCCACGATAGCGGGATAAGCGCCGACGTACTCCTTCTTCTCTCTTCTTTTCTGGCTTTTGGGTTTGTGGGGTTTGGATGTTGTCGCCAGATTGGGTTGTCCCGGATACGGTGCGTCTTTCCACCACTGAGCCAGGGAATCGGAGGCGTCTTGCAGGAGCGTAGGCAGTCCCGGATAATCGCTCCCAAGAATGGCCTGTTCTGGAAGGGCGGGTACGAGTCCAACAGTGAGACAGGAACCGGGGTCTGTGGAATGTTGTACTCGCACCTGAGTCGTGGGGTACTGCTTGGTGTCGCCATGAACACATTGAATGGCTACGAGGCCAGTAGGATTACTGACCGGGGGTGCAAGGTCTTGTGGTCTAACAACGCTCTGACGGCAACCGGAGTCGGCAAGGGCCATGAGGTTTTGACCGTCAATTGACACAGGACAGTGGAACGGTGGGGGAGAACACCCAGGAGGGGTGCACAGATAGTTCCTCACAAAGCCGACTTCCATCGGCTCCTCCTTCTGCGGGCACATTCGGGCAATGTGTCCGAACCCTCCACACGAATAACACTGGGGTCCAGGAGTAGGGGTTCGAAACACAACCGGGGGAGGAAAAAGGGGGGTTGGTTCAGGCCGTCGGGCAGGTGGTGGCCGGTTAGGGCGAGTGGTCAGAGCAGACGAGGGCCTGTGGGGGTGTTCTTCCTTCCCCCGTTGGAGCTCCTGAGCACGGCTATAGGCTGAAGCGATCTCTATGGCCGTCTCCAGGGTGAGTCGGGAGTGCTGTCTCACCCAGCGTTGTGTGGCCGGGTGTAAGGAGGTAAGGAATTGCTCCAGATATATTTTCTCCATGATGTTCTCTTTGGTGGACGTCTCAGGCCGAAGCCATCGGTTCGCGAGGTCCCGAATCCGGAATGAGAGGGCCCTCGGGTTCTCTTGAGGTTTCTCCCTGGCTTGGCGTAGTTTCACCCTATAGGTGTCATCGTCGATGCCAAGGCGTTCTAATATACACCGCTTAATGTCTGCATATGGGGTGTTGCCCTGTATGTTGGCCTGTTGGTAGGCGGCTTGTAGGTCGCCTGTGAGGAGCGGCCCCAGATATTGGCCCCAGCGGTCCACCGGCCAGTTGGCGGCTTGGGCTATTCTCTCAAAATTGGTGAAAAAGTAGTCCGGATCCTCCCCGGGGACGTACTTTTGAAGGACCACAGAGGGGAGAGAGGTCATCGGCCGTTGCTGCCCCAGGGCATCCGTTAGCTTTCCCATGGTTTGCTCGTGGGCCACCCCCTGGCCCTTCAGGACGTCGTGAAGCTGTCCTCTGTCGTCTTCTGCGGTTTTTAGGAACTGCTCCATCAGTTTACTAAACTGTTCCTGGGATTCCGCCATCTTCTTGACCACGGCCTCCATGCTTCCAGCGGATCCCACTTCTGACACCAGATGTGGGGGAGTGGGCGTAGCAGGCCGGAAAATCAGGCGAGGAGGCCGTAGGTAGTGGGCAATACTGGAAGTTTTATTATCGTGAAACAGCAAGGAATGTCACAAGCGAGGGGAAGGGAGGCTCCAGGCGATGTACTCTGGTCCGGCTCTTCTCTTCAGCTCGAGGTCTTTAGGCGCTCCAGGGAGGGCTCCGATGCCGGGGAGGATCCACGGAGGGCAGTAAGAGAGGAAACAAAAGTACAAGGGACCGTTAGTCCTATCCAGAACTCTACGCAGTGGATACCGCTCACCGTCATCCGGATAGTGCGAGGGGGGGGGGGCGGAAACAGGCTGTGAGGAAAGGAGGGTACCGGGAAAGGGAATACAGGGTAGGAAATAGAGAGGGTGCCAAGGCGGGACGTGAGAGGGGGGGGCTGCTGTGAGGTGCTCTACAGTGTTTATACAGTGCAGGGAAGGTGAGACTATGGAGAAGGGGTTATTTACAGGGACAACACAGGGACTCCTAATGAGTAGGGAAGAGGAAGGTAAAAGGCACTCACGCGGTCCGCCGTAACTCTCCGGTGAGTTACGGCCGCTCTCCAGCCACCTCCGTTGGATTCCACCACTCCTCAGTCCACACGTCTTCTTCGCACGTCTGCTCTCCTTCTCCGTCTCCAGCCAGAGGGTCCTGCCACGAAACTCCGACGATGGGTTCTCCTCGATCCTCGTTTTTATCCTGTGCTGGCGCTGCCTCGGGGGCGGGACTTCCGGGGTCAGCGCGATATGGTTCCTCCAGACCTGGTGCTCTGGTTGGTCCCTGCGGGAGAGAGAAGGGCGGGGTTTCGTTGGTCATGGCGGGTGTTCCGAGTCCGGTCTCGGCTATGGCGTTTTGGCTCTGGAGTTGCAGTCCCGGAGGTAATGGACGAGGTAAGTGCGGGGGAGGGTGGCCCCCGATGTGGGGTCTTCGGGACGCCGTCTCACAAGCTCCTTGCCTGAAACTTGATACAATGCCCTTTCAAGCTCTCCGCTGCAGCTTCTCCTCAACTTGGAGTCGGCGTTGACCAGCTGTATTGTAACGGCGCGTCAAAGCTGTATCTGTTACATTCCTCAATGTTAAACGCCACTGTAGCTTTGTGCCGCGTCTCCGCATGCCTTTATGCTACAAGGGTGACACTATTTGTGGCTGGCGATCATTGCCAAAAAGTGTAGTGATGACACAGACAACAGGAAGCAAACTGTAATGATTTATTCTTAAGCAGACCACAGTAGCACGAAGCGTGATCCCACCATCGCCAGCCACAGACCAACTGCCACTGGTGGAATCATGCAACCCTGACATTCCAGAGGAAAAGAACTCTGGAGCAAGGAACAGAAAAGCACAGCACAATTCAAGAGACACATTACAACATTTTATAAGTGCCAGAATTCAAGAAAAAACATGAACTGGAGAAGCTAATCATACAAGGACGGGGGAAAATTGACAGAGCTGTGGGAGGGTGAACGCGCAGGGTAAATACCAGGATAAGGTACTACAGTGTGTGTCTAATTTGTGCTGCATAGTCTCTTGATGGGGCCTAGTCACATTCAATAGTGACTAAGGTGGTAGCCACACTCCAGGAGAGGAGCCATTAAATCTGTACCTGGCTGATGAGCCCATAACTAGGGCTTGTGTTCCGAGTCAGAGAGGACCTGGCTTGGTAGTTTGGCATAGACTGTTCCATCAGAGCAGTGTCAAGACTAATTTGCATATAGCTGGTTGCAAACTGAGGTGCCATGCGGTGCAAAATAACAATAGATTGTGATGTATGCAGCCCAAGTAGTTTCCAGTGGCTGAGATTACTTCAAAGATTCCATCCATCACTTTTTTATATACCTTAGTGTTGCCCTGAGTAGGACGGGTATGCCCAGACACCAGTACCATGTATAGTGTGTCATTGAAATCAAGCTGTAAATTGGAAAGATGAATCCACACGTCCGATAAGAAGACAGTTTATATAAGAGAAACCACATAAAGAGTGGCACCAGCGTGCAACCTGAACATAATAACAACTGTCCCTCCAACCGCCACCCTAGAACCACCCACGCTAAGCCACATTCCATGTTCTATCCCCCCAACATTCCATCACAATACCACACATATTTCCTCTTCAAACAACTACAAAAATAACTATACAACTAATAATAAGCACTTACAGTACATCAGAATATCACTATTCACCAGACCGCAACTGGAAGTAAATATTCACATTGGCGGATTATCCCAACTGGTAATCCCCAAGACGTTCAAGAAGTTTTCCCATCCTTTCCCCTATCGTACTCCTGGATCACTCCTAGCCTTCACAACCACCAACTTCTACCTCACCCCCACTTCTCCATCACAACATGCTTTCCCAACGTATAACGATTTTCCTCATCCGACTCACCATCCACCCCCTTACACAACATGAGACCACCACCCTTAGCATTGCACAAACTCACTTGACGTAGCTTCCACTGGCTACCATCCTCCAACTCCACTGCACTTCCCAACACTCTCCTCACCCTCAACTGTTCTGACCAAATCTAGGGTTTCTCACATGTACAAATTGACCTGCCTTAACCTCAGACCACCTGTTTTTGGAAATCTGGTCCTGTACGGTACGATCCTGGAGCTACTCTACCCTCATCCTCATACTTTGGTTACAAACCCCACTCCTTGTTCACCATTACTCCTTAATAACTGAGGAAAATGATATTTTGCCTGATCAAATATGTCCTCTACATATACCCTATGTTACATGTCATGTGCATGTCACCCATGCATATTTCCCGTAGTGGCCTGAATCACTAGGCCCCTGCAATCATGTCCTGCATTAGAAATGCCAGTCATCAAAGTCTCCCAAACGTTAAGTTAGCATAAGGCCCATGTATTTGCATTTTGCATTGTACACCTCTAATAATATCGTACTGAACCCTTTTTGTGGTTCAGATTGAACCACCAGTCCCTGAATTAATGTTTTCATGACTCCTGACACACTGAAGCTGCAGTTACGTCCCTCTGACCTCGCATACTTCTAGCTCAGCCGCAAGAAGCCCAGTAAGGGTTGCCAAGACAGTATATTTTGCTTAACAGTTATCTGCCTGCCCGGTGAGGAAAAGTACACAGAACCCGTCCGAGGGAGATAGGCCTAGCCATTCTGTCTCCATTTAAGCAAATCACAGTGCTTGCACCCATAGAAAGCTCATGCAATGAACGAATAAATATGCCCTCTCTGTCTTTTAGTGACGAACAACCTTTGCTTCTTTTGCTTGCTGACTCTAGATATCAGTTGTACTAGATGTGCTGGTCGCCTTGACATAAAAGATCTCTCTGCTAGGTTGTAAGTCAGCCTCCTCCCAGTTACACGTCAATTGCACGTCATGCTCAAAGTTGCACAATTAGGGCACAGTTCGAGCTGGTCATGCCAACTCCTCCTCTAAGTACCCACCGACCTATGACACCTACCTATCACCTACCTATGACTCATCAAAGTACACACCCTCATGTACACCCACATGTTCTTATCTCATTTTCTGTCTTGCGCCTGCTCCTATGTACAAGGAGTAAAAAGTATATAATATAATGTTTTGTTATTAAATGTTAGAAGACTCTTCCTGAACCTCTGTGGTGATGGAACTAATTCTCCCTTTGACTCGAGTTATTGGAATAAAGCCCATTTTAACTCAGATACCACAGACTCTGCCTCTCACTTGATGCATGATACTTTGTTAATGCCTAGAAATTCTGCCAGGGTAATTATTTATTTACCACCAGGATACCAATTATGATGACGGTTTCCTTCCTCTCAACAATTCAAATGGCATCTCCCCTGTCACTGAATGCGGGGTAACCCTATAGGATACCAGTCTATCATGTAAAGCCTTTTTCCATGGTAACCCAGCAACAAGAGCTAACTGGATGGCCTCCTTTATCACCCTATTAAACGACGCATCCTGTCCATTACTTTCTGAATGATATAACACCATTTTCACATGTTTGATTCCAGACTTCGCTAAGAATCTCTGCATTTTAGTGGAGGTCAGTTGGACCCCATTATCCGTCATTAGCACTTCCGGGACACTTCTCTGTGTAAATACATCCTCCAAGAACTCAATCACATCGTCCCTCATCACATTCTCCATTATTCTTAATTCCGGCCATTAAGAGTAATAATCCACTAGTACAATAGCATCATTTTCCTCAGATGACAAAGTAAAAAAAGGACCCATAAAATCAACAGCTATTTTCTGCCACAGACCCTCAAGTAATGCTACCCTCGTCAAAGGTATGTTCAAGGGTTTAGCCACCTTGCAATTTGAACTGCAAGGCTTCCAATTCCTAACCCAATGGTCACCATAGCATCCAATTCAGGCCACCAAAGGTTTTCCCTGATTCTTCTTTTAGTACTCAACATACCACCATGCCCCTTTTGACCAATTCTTACAATACATTCCTATACTCCAATTGGAGGTACAATTCTGTCGCCATCCCATTCTCATCACCATTATTGGAAAGCATCCACACGTCCGGTAAGAAAACGATTTATTTAAGAACAACAGGTTCCACATGAAGAGCGGTACCAGCATGCAACCTGAACATAATATCAGCAACTGTCACTTCCAGCCACCAACCATGCTAACCCACATGCGATGTGCTACCCCCTAACATTCCATTACAATACTGCACTGTACCCGGCTTATGAGCCCATAATTAGGATGAACCTGGTCCTGGGATGCTTGTGCTCTGGTTCAGGGAGGACCTGGCTTGGCAGTACAGGCTGCACTGTTCCAATTGGAGCAGGGTCAAGAATGATTGGCATTTAGCTGGCTCCAAACTGAGGTGACCTGGTGTGCAAGATAACAATGGATTGGCATGTGACCCGAGTATTTACCAGTGGCTGAGATTAATTCAAGCATTTCATCCATTGCTTTTTTTGGTATACTTTAGTGTGTTGCCCTACCCTAAGTGGGATGGGTATGCCCAGACGTGGGCCCTGTGCACATTGCATCACTGGAACCAAGCTGTACCTGGCACATAGTCCATAACAAAACCGGTCCTGGGTTGCCTGTGTTCTGGTTTAGGGAGGACTGTTTCGACTGGAGTAGGGGAAAGACTGATTTCCATATAGCTGTATCAAAACTGAGGTGGCATGGTGTGCAAAATAAGGATGGATCGGGATGCAGCCTGAGTAATTACTAGTGACTGATATTGATTCAAGCATTCTATCAATCACTTTTTTGTATACTATAGTGTGTTGCCCTAAGTTGACGGGTATGCCCAGACGTGGGTTCCGTGCACACTGTGTCACTAGAACCAAGCTGTACCTGGCTGATGAGCCCATAACTAGGCCAAATCCAGTCCTGAGTTGTTTGTGTTCTGGTACAGGAAGGACCTGGCTTCGCAGTTCGGGCTGCACTGTTCCGACTGGGGCACTGCCAAGACTGATTTGCATACAGCTGGGTCCAAATTGAGGTGACATGGTGTGCAAACAGCAATGGAATGGAATGCGGCCTACGTTATTAATCAAATTATTCCATCCATCACTTTTAGTACACTTTAATGTGTCACCCTAAGTAGGGCAGGTATGCTCAGATGTGGGTCCCATGTGTACTGTGGCCCTTGAACTAAGCTGTACCTGGCTGTTTAGCCCATATTCAAGGTAAAACCAGTCCTGGGTTGCTTGTGTTCTAGTTCAGGGAGGACCTAGCTTGGCAGTTCGTGCTTGACTGTTCTGACTGGAGCAGATTTGCCATATAGCTGGATCCAAACTGAGGTGACGTGTGCAAAATAACAATGTATTGGAATGCAGCTCGAGTGATTATCAGTGGCTGGGATTAATTCAAGCATCCTATTCATCACTTTTTTGTATACTTTAGTGTAATGCCCTAGGTGGGACGGAGATGCCCAGAAATGGGTTCCGTGCACACTATGGCACTAGAACCAAGCTGTACCCGGCTAAAGGACCCATAACTAGAGCACAACCGGTCCTGGGTTGCGTGTGTTCCAGTTTAGGGAGGATGTGGCTTTGCAGTTCGGGCTGGACAGTTCCAAATGGACTGATTTGCATGTGACTGGGTCCAAACTGAGGTGACATTGTGTGCAAAGTAACGAGGGATTGGTATGCGGCCCAAGTAAATACCAGTGGCTGAGATTAATTTAAACATTTCATCCATCCATATTTTGTATACTTTAGTGTGTCACCCTAAGTGTGACCGGTATGCCGGGACGTGGGTACGGTGCACACTGTGTCACAGGAACAAAGCACTATCCGGCTGATGAGCCCATAACTAGGGCAAAACCGGTACTGGGTTGCTTGTTTTCCGGTTCAAAGAGGATCTTGCTTGATAGTTCGGACTGGACTGTGCCGATTGGAACACGGTCAAGACGGATTTGCATATGGCTGAATCCAAACTGAGGTAACATGATGTGCAAAATAACTATATATTGGGATGCGGCCCAAGCAATTACCAGTGACTGAGAATAATTCAAGCATTCCATTCATCACACTTTTGTATAATTTACTACAAATCACTGCCACATGGCATGGAAGGCTGCAGATTAAGATAAAATAAAGAGAAAACATCTACAGTTTGTTATAGGAGTGAGGAAAGAGGAACTCCTCAGCTTGCTGCTTCATGTCATTTATTGATCTCCTATGAATGTGAGGAAAGGCCATGGGAGCCTGGAGCCCCAAGCCAGCTCCAAGGAGGAGCAGCAGATCAAAGAGCCCAGCAGCAGAATGAGCCATGTCAGCTGCATGAGGAGAGACTCGGAGTGCCCCCTAGAAGGCCCCAAAAGCAGTCCAGCAAGAACTGGTTCCTACAATACTAACCTCACATGAGCAGCATTCCTGAAGGACAACAGGCCTCAGCAGGGTATCGAAGAACATTTTAATAATGCCACTGAACCAGACAACCCACATACGCCCTATAAAGAACCAAGATTGAGAAGGCAGAACAAAACAAAAAAACACAGGGAGACGCCTCCTGTCAAATGGGGGGAAAACTAAAAGGTTGTTTACAGAGAACAAAAGATCAACTAAGCAGAACACCTGAGAATCTTAACCATGGCCAATGACCCGACAACTGTACTACTAGCCCCACCACAAAAAGTGTTGTTAAGTGGTTCACCAGCTAATGGGGTGAAAATACACACATCTATGATGCAGTTGCCGCCCTTCATCAAACTTATTGATCCTGTCACAGGGGCACCTCAGTGGTACCCATGGGTTTGCCGCCTCAACAAGGGAGACAGGCTGCAAGATCAAAAGTTCCCTTCTGCAACTTTTTGTGATGAAGAAGGGTACACACTCTTCGAAAACCTACCAGGAACCAAAGATGATCACAACTGTGATGCCGCCATAGTAGCACTGAACACCCACTTTGTCCCCCAGCTTAACACAAACGAGCAGTTCAAGCAGTCACAGGCTCGCCAATAGGAGGAAGCTACAATCAATGGTTTCTATACCTGGCTGTGAGAACCAGCCAACACCAGTACAGATAACGAGGCCAAAAGGTGTGGGTCAGATCATCCAAGAGTGCAGCATGTCCGTACTAAGATGCTTTATATTACACCAGCTGGGCATTCAAGTAGAAGATAGCTTGCTAGATAGTGCAAATTATCGAACAGCAGGGCTGAAGAAATGGAAGTTACCTTGACCCAGGGGCACGTTCACCCCAAAAGCAAAAGGGTGGCAAGAGTCAAAGAAGACACCATCAGAGCCATAAAGAGGAGATCACTACCATGCCAGGCAACCCACCACAACTGCAAAGTGCTGAATCTGTGACTTTGATGTACACATACCCAAGAAATGCCCAGCCCAAGGCATGACATGCTTGAAATGTGGCAAAGAGAACCACTCTGCATTCATCCGTCACAGGGGAAAAAGAGGAAGGGAAGGGAAACAACACCTTGCACCAGCGTTGAGACAACTAACACTAGACAATGACCTACCCATGGACAACAGAACTGGGATACCCGATCATCAGCACATATGATAAAGATGAGGAACAAAGAATGTTCTTGATTT
Source organism: Lissotriton helveticus (assembly GCF_964261635.1). Taxonomy (NCBI): domain Eukaryota; kingdom Metazoa; phylum Chordata; class Amphibia; order Caudata; family Salamandridae; genus Lissotriton; species Lissotriton helveticus. The sequence goes on along the minus strand of NC_136061.1, from coordinate 1,964,729,837 downwards.
TGTGCAGAGGGAAGCACCAATCTCAACCCCTCTGTGTGGTAACCATTACTTGCTCACACATAACCCCAGTAATTGACACAGGGCAATCGGTTAATGTCAGATGCGGTGCACCCTGATTATTGACCACTGAATATCGATGGGACAGAATATCGAGGACAAACTATCGAAAAAAAGTATCAACAGTTAAGTAGGTCTAGATTTTCTATACCTAAATCCACTTATATGTACTTATGTGGTACACGTATCTTCAACGTACATAAGAGTTAGGAATAATAAATCTATATTTCCCTATATGCTCTTACCTTTTTATATTCTGTTCCTCAATAGTCTGTCCTAGATATTCTAGTATAATGATATTCTGGGTATCAGTATTCAGTAATGCAATCTTCAATGGTATCAAACAAAACAAAGCCCTAACACAAAGGCACAGCTAAACCCAACAAGTGCGAAAATAACCCCTGTAGAGGGCAACAACCATTGTCACTGGAAGGAGTCATCAATGTGGCTTGTTTTTTTTTTAACACATTTATTGGGTTTTCAAGATTTGGAGGAGCACATATCAATGCATAAATGGCATTTCAAGTGCAAGAGAGAGCGGCATGACACATAAGTACTGGACATAAATATTTGCATTTCAGATCCTATATAAGTTGGTGTCATGCATAGTGATGCGTATAGATATAGCCGTTAGCATTGGTAAATGAAACCAATGTTTCCTAGAACAGTCGTACTTAATATAGAACAATAACATTAACCCCTTCCCTCCTCTTCCCTCCCCTCCGACGGGTGCACCTAACACTACGCACTGAGTGAAAGAGCTGTCATGTCTGCGATTACTCTTATTGTATGGTGCATGTAAGCTAATTAAGCAATACAGTGTGTTGGGGAACTTGGGCACGGAATTCTGGTTATGCCCGTCCCCTCCAGGACTGGTATGCATGATATCACCTGCGGTTCAGTCCTGTACGGGGTTAAAATATGGGTATATGTTGGTATGTGTACACAACATATGCAATAAGTCAGCGTCCTGCTCGGGGCATCATGGGCATGTCACTACTGTTGCAGGAAATATAGCATGTAGCCTGTGTGGTGTTAGAGACACCCTTGTACTATGATGTATTGAACACATTGGAATTGTGAGTTACGGGATATAAGTTTAGGGAGTTCCATTCCTTGTCCGTTACGTCCCTACCCAGGTCTGTTTTGCATCTAGTTCGCACCAGGGGTGAGGGCGAGTGTTCTCTTATTCCACTGTACCACCAGCGTGTCAGATGCCTACCAGCGCCCATTAAGTGAATCAAGTAGTAGTAGTAGTTAGTTTGTCGGTGGTTCGGTCCCGGCCGGGGCCTAATGTCGTTTGACTGAGCGTATAAAGCTAGCATGTAAAAGAAACAAAGTCTCTATGAGTCCCTGTAAGGTCAGCATGGTTGAGTAGTGACCCATTCCCAAACAGTGCTCCCACCGTGGTTACTCCTGCTTGCTCCCAAACTGCCAGTCTGCATCTGATTAGTGTCCCCGTAGGAATAAGAAAGACCCAGGAGTGGGATTTTGGGGGCATATGGTGTGATGTTTGCGGTTCACTTCTGGGGCATTCTCCAATATGCAAGCACCACCCATAGCAGCAATGGAGCTGTGTCTGGGGCGTGCACTCCGGGGCACAATAGTGTGTATAGCATTCCCCGCGCCAACATATTGAGGGTACACGCTATTTTGTGCAAGTTGTGGTCCGCCATTTGATAGGAAAGCCATTGTAGTTGGCTAGCCATACAGCCCTAAAGTCTGGAGCTCCCATGCCTCCAGCCTCGGATGACAGGTGCAGTTTTTTCAGGCTGACTTGGCGCCGGCCCGCACCCCATGTTAAGTCTGTCAGTAACATATTCAATACTTTGAAAAAGGCTGTTGGGATGACCACTGGTAGGTTGGTAATAAAATAGAGGATGCGTGGAAGCACCACCATTTCAGCTATGGCGAGATGTCCTGCCACCGAAAGGGAGAGTGAAGTCCAGATGGTAACTTGGGATCATAAATAGTTAATTGCCCACTGGAGGTTTCCATCCAGGAGGTCCTACTGGGTTCTATACACTTGAATTCTCAGATACTTAAACATGTTCAAGGCCGCAGATAGTCATCAATGTGGCTGTTTACTATTGGAACATAGAGACTCAAGCCTACTTCTATATCTCCAATGAAAGGATAAGTGACCCCCTGGGGATGAATCACACAGGGCTCGAAACATCCTCAAAATGTTACTAGGCCTGCAGGTCTAGTAACTTGAAAAATATCCTCGGCCTAACAGTAACTTACTTGATCTCTGTCTCTGAAAGTCGAGCAAACATGACAAGATAACAAGATTTAAAGGCATCTTTATTGAGGTTTCACTTTGTGAGCAATAAAAATGCCTTTAAATCTTGTTATCTTGTCACATTTGCTCCACTTTCAGAGACAAGGTCAAAAGTCAGTTTGTGTTCCTACTCACCAGAAAGGGCGATTAGACTCCAAAAATAGCTTGGCCTGAATAAATCTGTCTCGCTATATCAAGTGGGAGGGTGGATTTTTCGATCCCTGACACAGGAAGTACCTAGGGCTGGTATTCTTCACTTAGAAGATGCATTAGAGCCAAGTGGAGGACATTCTAAAGGACTTCCCAAAGCCTGTTTCGAGGGTTAGGATGATTGAAAGGTACCTTGATCAAGCTCCACATTGGCAAAACAATTAGACTAATGCCCCTAAGACCAGTGGAGTAGCTAGCCCCTCGGGAGCCCATGGCTGTGTCTCCGTTTGTTGCCCAGCGGCGGCAGCATTGAAAAGCTGGGGGGGTGATTGCCACCCGAGATGGCAGGTAAGAACGAGAGGAGGGTGCCGTCCCCAAAACTCATGTCACCCAGTGTGGTCCACCCCCCCTTGCTACGCCACTCCCTAAGACACCGGAGGGTGCCTTTTCACCTATGCCTGCTAGTAGAAAACGAACTGTAAAGACTAGAGCTGATAGATGTCCACCACCTGGGCATCATCTATCCCCCTTGGTGATCACAGCGAAACCGAAGCAGCCAGGGTTGTCAGATCGAGTAAATATGAGACTACCTAACTGTAAGAAATGGGGTTACCAAATCTCCAGGGGGTAGCACGGAACCAAGCGGGCAGGCCAAACTTCGGAGGACATGTGAAGCACTCACGCAGTACCCACAGACGACACACCAGGCACACCACAAAAGGGCAACTCTTACCACACATGGCCTATACAGGTTTATTACCATGGGGGAGACATTTCAAATTAGGGGGGCAAAAAACAAAAAAGTTTGGGGGAAAAGGGCCAAGTCCAACACAACTCCCCCCCAGCCAATAGCCAGGGCAGACCAATCAATACCTTGATGGGCTTCCCTGCTTGGGGCGGAAAAAGGTGGACGCAGCCCTGCAACTACAGGAGCACCTGCAGTCTCTTCTCCACTCTGAAACCCGATGGTTCACTCTCGCAACCCTCCCTTCATCAACAAAAACCACCCCACTGGTGTTCCCTAGTGGGAGGTGGCCAGGACTGGCCTCTAGGCCATCCAGAAGTCTCTGGCCCTTGTTCCTTCATAGAGTGGGAGGCTCTAGCCTCAGGCTTGTAGTACTCTTGGACCACTCTCCTCCTTCCAAATTGCCACTGGTCCACCCACCTGGGGTCTACACCCTCAGGCTGACCAGCTCTCAGGGGCGAGGCTCTCCTCCCCCACCTTGTAGTGTAGTTCCTATATTCCCAATAGGCTCTGCGCATTGGAATAATATAAACAGCAGTGTAGACGTAGGACTGAAGTCGACTAGGTCTCTACTGACTATATTAGACTTAATTAGTTTTGCCAGCTAGCTCAGAGGTCACTAGAAACTTTCTCGAATAAACAAGGAGGAGTTTAACATCCCTGGATAGACAAGAAGGGATTAGCTTCTGACAACCATAAACATGACAACTTTGCTCCCTCAGAATAAGAGTGTATCTCTAGAGTCGTGTGAAAACAATAGACAGCTATTTCACTCAGTCAATCGTGCATACTTAGTTTCACCAGAGTGCAGAGAAATAGAGAGACGGGCGTTTTCAATAAAAGGTGTTATTTATTGAGCAGTCTTCTTTCTCATGCAAGAGAAATGAATTGCCACAATTGCAATACTTAACATGAAGTAAAGTGCGTACAGTAAAAGTAGTATTATGAAATAATACTGTAAAAGCATTGATATGGTTTCTTAGCCATATGATACTTTAAAATGGATAAAATATATACATACAGAAATACATTGACTAACGTACTCAACTGGTGCTTCTAATTTACGCCTACCCCGGTGTACCTGACCTAAGCCTAATACTTGGGAAGGAGTAAGTAAGTAGCAGTTTAAGTTAAGTTGGTTTTTGCCAAGGAATCTGAATCAAGAATTCGCTTAAGGGTTTAGTCAGCTCCGTACCTGGGCAATGGAATGTGGGAGGTCTGGTATCTCTCTCTCAGGACTCGATATCCCAGGAACCCGCAAGGGTATCTGGAAACACCGGAGCTGGATTTTCTCGGCTGGAGAAAAAAACAGCGTCTTTCTCAGTGCGTCAAAGGGGAGGGGCGGCGTCCGTGGGCTCTTGCATCAGCTGGGCTCTCGGGCAAGCAGATAGCCTCTCTGCTCCAAACCACCGTGTGTTTGCTTAAGGCAACGTTGGTATATTTATACCTGAAAGGTGCCGGGTTTGATGTAAGGTTGGACATAAGACGTCAATAAAAGATGTCACTAAGAACTGGCCGTTCTTTCAGTGTTCGCAGGAGTTCTAGGACGAATCAAAACAACCGCATGGGGAATTCCCAGGTTGCTGTAGGTTTGGTTTGTTTAAAGAACGTGTTGTACTTTCTAGGAGTCTAGGGGAGTAGCCTTGCCGTATTTGGACTGCATGGGCTATTACTAAATATGGATATGATTCTTATGCCTTTATAAGGATATTATTTATTATAACCATATAAGGGCATAAATCGGGAATATCGAATTAGGGTCCTAGATAGAAACACAACACCCACTCCACAAATTAATGTCCATCATTACTAAAACTAAGCAATAGTAAACATATAGCGATGCATGTGTGTTTTCCAACCCACCCCAAAATACATAATCGCATTTGAAATGGTATATGGTAAATACACAGTATTGGTACTGTACGCTTATTAGGCAGTGTCATCATTCAGTTAAATGCATATATATATCAGCTGAATGAATTGCGAAAATTACACATGAAATGGCTCTGTATACAGAAAAGAAAGTCGAGACCATTTCATCACATATTTATACAAATGCTGTACATGTGCTAGAGGCTGAGGTAAAATATTGTCTCTAGAGTTCCTAAAATAGAAGCTCTGTTCTCTAAGAATAGTTCTAATCTAAGCAGATTACCATGTGCCAGAAAAGAGGTAAATATTTTGGAAGTGAAAAAAAAATAATTTCGCTTTCAGGGGAAGAAAAAAAAATTAGTTCCAAATGTTTTCAGTAGCTTTTGTTTATCAAAGCTGAAGGCCGAATTCAGAGTTCAGGGAACGCTGTGTGCTCGTTGTTTTAAAAGTTATTATCGTTGACTGGAGAGAACATCATTTCAGACAGACTTGCAAAAAATTGGTCTACAACATCAGGTGAAAGTTCGACCAAGTTTGAAAAGGTCAAAATTGTGCATATGTGAGAATGATTGCTATCATCGATGTCTGGATCAGCAATGCTCACAGTAGGTTGTACCTGTTTGGTGCTGCTTTCCTCTCGTACTTCACCGCCACCTACTCGTAGTGGTGAAGACTCAACGAATGCCGTCATCAGAATAGGTAGCCACTGGGAACAACACGATGCATGAGTCGTTACAGGACCTAGCAAAGTATCGATATCCATTGGTACTGCTGATGGTAGTGTAAGACAGATGTCCAACACGCATTCTTCTCCGCATAGCAGACAGCGAAGCACAGGTAAGATGCAATTCTGCCAGATTGGTCTGAATGGAAGAAACCAAGTTGTACTTAGATCTCTTAGCCGGGCAAATCCGAGGACTTTAGTGATGCGGTCCCGGTAGCGTATAGCTAGGATCGTTTCTCCCATTGTTGCTGGAGTCTTGTCTGTGGCTTGGCTTGCCATATCGGAGCAGAAGAATCAAAAATCAAATTCCTGCTACGAGTCCCAAAAGTAGAGGCACACCGCCAAAAATTGAATGCACAAAATTCGGGATAAAGGCCAGAACTGTTTCAAAGGGTGCTAACAGTCCCGAAAAAATTGTCTTAAATACATGTGCGATGCCACTGGTATCTGACATGTTTAAGATTTGACTTAACATTTCTACGAAATGCACGGGGCAATTTGTTGATAATAGGGAATGTATCTCTGCCGCTGTCCTTGCAACTTGCAGATCATACGTTTCTTTGGAGGAGGTCAAAGGCACAGTTGTCAGTAAAAGAATGGATTTCATTCTGCTTAAAGTATCAATTCGAAAAGAAGAGATATTCAAATAAGGCCATATTGCCGCCTCCATGTCTGGATTGCTGTTTGGATACAATACTTGCATACAGCAAGTGACCATGGAACTAACGCTCACGAGATAGGCTTTTCCTGGCACCATGCCACAACAGCTGTGGTCACTTATTAGAACATAGCTGCCGTTGGAAAGCTGTCTAAAGAATGGCTCTATCTGTGTTGCAGGAGTGCCGTGCAGGTGACATGAAAGGTTATTTGAAGACCCTTCGCAGGCTCCATGCAAGTTAATATCTTGACACAGAAGTGTACCACTTAGTGATTTTTTACAATTGTTACCACTAAGAAATACCTCCCTTTTCCTTTCATTATAACATTTGTGTGTATAAGGTAATTTCCATGTTGACTTGATGTATCCTTTACCCAACCTTTCATACTGGCCTGCTGGTATATACTCTTGGCAATATTTAAACTGGAAAGTTGTTATCGGAATTGTAATAATTCCGTGTATTATCCATTCAATGACAGGTCTTTCTGACATTGTCAATGGCAATCTCTCAAGTTTTTCAATGCACAGAATCGTATAGTCTGCTCCTTTTTGTGCCCAACTGATTTGTTTATCAGTAAGGTTAAAGATAGAGAATAATGACGTTGTGTTGATTAAACGCCATGGCACGTAGCCTGAACGCAGATTTTGCAACGTCCAGCCAAGCTGTACAATAGAACGTAATTGGGACTGACCATGTTGTAACATTAGTAAGTCCTGCTCTATTATATCAATAGCAGATGATACAATACTGTCCAGTGAATATATTCTGGAGGACAGAGTCATTAACCCATTGTCCACAACAGAAAGTGATTTTTCCAAATTAATACGATCAATTTCTCGTATTTTTTCTGCTGTTTCAATTTGCATTACTTTCCAAGACTCGTTGTACGCAGCGTATATACCAGCCGCTATGAAACGTTTTTGGCGCTGTTTGCGTGGTCCCAGTATGAAATCACGCAAGTCAGCACCGTCTTTAAGTAAAGTCAAGTGTTGCTTAATTTCAGCCAGTGTGGATTTCTGTAGCCATTCGAGGCATAGTTTCCCTACACTGTATGTTGTAACTATCCCTGGATGTTGTCTCTGGGAGTATCTAGGGTCTGGCCTGGTCATTTTGAACCCCTGTATTTTGTTCATGAATCTATCTTGACAGTTATTTGTGTTTGTGGGCCAGATCAACTGTTTTTTCCAATCAGGATGTGTTCTGTTTTGGTGTGAAATATGGGATACGTCTATCTCCATGTCTGTAGTGCTATTACTATCAGGTATGGGCTTCGGAATAGACGGTTTATTTAAATCTTTTATCTTAGCTAGGCCAAGACAAGTGGTCTGTTGAATGGTGTCATTCAAGAATATTATTTGTTCTGGGATCATGCAGGCTCTAAATAATGCTTCTAGACCTTGGACCTGCCCTTCTTTTGTACCCCAGATGGTTTTTGTTTCAATGTTGTTTTTCCAGAATTCAAAACCAAATGTAATCATTTTTTCATAAAATGCTTCAGAATAAATCAATTTAGTATTTGTCAACATTGTTTTCATTCCTGTCTTATTTAACATTTTAAAATAAAACGTTTCTGCATCACTTGTGTTAAACCCTGAGAAGTATGGGAATTTCTCATAAAATGTTTTTGAGCTGCTTTTAGGCGGTGTTGCACAATGTTCCCATTGGTTATAATTTAAAACATTTCTAGGCTGTGCAGATTTATGCAAATAGTGATGACCAAAGTGATTATAGCAGTACATTTCTTCATAATTGGATGAACCCTGTAAATAATCATGTTCTGTAAATTTTGCTGACATTACTAAATCTGACATCATATTGTTAATATTGTTATAATAAGTCCCAATCATCAGAGAAAGTACCTGGTTTTACAAAGTCACTTAATGAAACCTTAAACTGGTGTAGATATTTCAAGAGCTCAATCGGGCCATAAATTTCATAATCCGTTTTGTCCCATGCTACCCCACCGGATATTGGATTGGCTGTGATGTTCACTGATGACAGTTCTCTTTTCTCGATGTGAGATGACTTGTGAGGCTTTAGGACCAAGTTGATGTTCTGACTTGCTGTGCCAATTGTACTATATTTTCCTTCAATGAATTTTCCCAAACAAAGAACTATGATAAGCCAAAGCAGGAGGAAAAGTACACCTAACACAATCCAAAATTCAATCCATGGTGAAATCAGATAGGTTTCATTTAGTTGATGAAAGAGTTCAGTTACTTTTTCTTTGAAAGTTTTTGTTGCTGGCGTTCCTTCATGTTCACTTGGATCATCAGAAAAGTCATCGAAATTGGTGAAGTAGCCAGATGCAGTTCTGTCAATTGTTGGAATTGCATCCGGATTTCCTTTAGTCTTTGAATCTTTCTTGGAGACATTGTATAGTCCGATGCTACAACATTGTAGACAGGTGTTTCTTGACGAACTGTTGCAATTTGGGTTTCAAGAGGCACAAGTTCCATGGCTTTGTTGCATAGTCCTTTTTTGTTCACTGCAGGTTTATCAAATGTGATTAGTCTCTCAGTTTGAACCTCTTGGATTGTAGCAAATTTTGGTATTCTGCTATTTCTTGGGAGTCCACTGGGCCTTCTACTTATTATTGGCCACATGATTGTGGTTTTACCAGGTCGATGGATACAACTCGGTTCTCCTTTTTACCAGCAAGGGGCGGTAGTTCAACTGATCTTGTTCCGCTGATAGCTAAGACAGGTACTGCTTTTCTGTAAGAAGGCCCAAATTCCTTCTTCACCACGATCTTCTCTCTGACCAGATCCCCAATCTAATTATATGTATGTTTTTGTATTTCTTTATAGTCTTTGTTGTCCTGTACAGTATACACGTGAATGACGGTCACCTGATGAAGGCAGAATGCCGAAACGCGCGTAGTGCCAATACTCACCGCTTTTGCCCACTACAATAGACTACTGACCGATTTGTCTTTGTTGGTTTTTGTGATATGTGTTTATATATTTTTCAGGTTTTTTTGTAATTGTGTATACCTTTATCAAATGAAACATTAATTTTTATACTGCAATTATCTATCCAAAGAGCCTATATAGGACACTAAAAATAATCAGACAACTATTGTTATAAAATAAAAATAAAATATTCTTAAAAAACAAAAAATATACATCTCTTTGTGATCATAGATTTATAAGAATGTGTGAATGTCGTAGCTATACACACGAGTATGTGCATGAGAGGTCCTGGCATTTTCTTATAAATTGTTTGCTATAATTTCTTTTCAAAACTGCTTTTGCCCTACCTATAGCAAATCTATTTTCGCGTAGGGGTCCCCTGTTTTTCAAATTATATGGAGAAGAGTACCGCAATGCAATGCCCATGCTGGTCATGGCCTCCTTGTAAGCTCGAGAGCTAAACGCAGGACCCTGGTCAGAATGTAGCATGCCAATTGCGTATATGCCGATAAAGACTCGCAAATCTTTGTATAACAGTTCTGGCGTCAGCCGAGCGCTGGTGTCTACAATTTTAAGTGAATCTAGTCTTAATTTTTATGGGATCGCGTTTCTCTTGCTGGATTTTTGCGTATAGATAGCCTTATGCTTTCTAATAGAGGTATCCTGGCACTAGTCTGGTCCGGTTCACGACTGCGATCTCTGTTGCAGTTTGGACAGCTCTTTGCAAATTTGTAATGTTGCAGGCTCATCCCCGGCCACCAGTATTCTGATTGTAATTCTTTTAGAGATTCCACGATCTCTCGATGCCCTAGACCCTCTCCCATGTGTGCGTCTGCTATTAATAAGACTCTCCTGTTCGTGTTTGGAATTACTCTATCCCCCACTCCAGGGATTTGAGCAAAAGGAACGGAGTTTGCATCAATTATGTATGTATAATTGTGTGGATAGTTCAGAGGTAATGCTGCATAGTCGCCTTTTAAAGACGCTTTTACCACCAGCATGGTTTCTCCGTCTATGTATTTTTTACAACGCTTTTTTGTGGCTACGGAAGCCGGTTGAACCGCTTCCGCTGTGGCTCTGTTAGCCAATGAATTCCCTGCAACCTGAACGCCATCACATTGATGACTCAGTGTATGTATCACGTGAGTCTTTCGTTGTTCTTTCTGCAAAAGAACTACCTGTTCCCTGTTTTTATGCTTTATTGTGGCACCTGTGTCATCTTTGTAACCGTTTTGAATCCAGGTCTGTATGTCATTATTGTAAGACTTGACGCAGTAATGCGAATCGCACACTATTAGTGTGGGGAATTCGCGATCGGTATTTTCAAGCGCCATCTTTAAAGATCTTATTTCAGCTCGCTGAGTTGAACAGTTTCTGAGTGATTCAGTTTTGGTAATTAATGGTCTGAATTTACCTAAGCGCCAGCGACCTTTAACAATCGCGCACGCTGCGTTGTAGGATTTTTCCCCTACATCGTAGTGTTGTGCAAATCTGTCCATGTAGATTACACATGTGTACTGTTCGAGAGGCAGAATTTCGATTGGCAGAGGATATTCTTCTTCATATTCTAGATCTTCTAGTTTTTTCATTTTCGGGTCAAAATAGTATTTCACGTCTTCTGCAGCAAGAGAATTTTTCCAATGCCACAGCAGTCAAATTGCGTGGGCTTGTTAATGCCTCAAGGGCTGATTCTGCTGTTAAAACTGTTATTCTTCTGCTTTGGGCTTGGGCTCTTTCTTTTGCTACAGCAGTGTGGACCGCAGTTAGAATTTTTTCAGTAGAACTGAATTTCATTTCAGCTTGTGTGTACAAGTTTGATTTGTAAGCTATTGGTACCGTTTCTCCTTCATTAGAGGTCAGGTACGTGAATCCGCATCTTCCTGGGATGACTCAGATTACAAGGTTGCGTACGTTTTCGCGTGTTTGCAATTTTGTTTTAGCTAACATGTCTGTTTGCAATGATCTTAAAATTTCTGTGTGTTTCTGAGTCCAATTTATTGGTTTGAAATCAGGTGTTATTAATTCATAGAGAGGTTTAACCCTCTCTGCATAATTTATAATATATGTTCTTCTGAAATTCAGGAAACCTAGTATTGATTGTAAGTTCTTCAGCGTTTTAGGTGCTTGTAGTAAAGCACACTTCTCTAAGAAGTTGTCTGCTAGGCTTTTGCCTTCACTTGATAATTCGTATCCTAAAAACAGGACAGTTAGATGGGCAATTTGTGACTTTTTAAAGTTGAATTTGTAACCCTCTGCTGCGAACCCAAGTATTATGGTGTTCACTCTTTTCAAGTGAGTCTCCAGGTCATCATCTGTGAGATAGATGTCGTCGACATAAGATAATGCTTCATCATCATATATTTGTAGTAACTCTGTTACCCTTGCTGAGAATAATCCTGGGCTATTCTTGAATCCCTGTGGGAGTCGACAGAAGTGTTTTTGCGACCCCATTATTGAGAAAGCGGTCAAATACCTGCTTTCAGGTGCAATGTTTTGACAAAAGAATCCATTAGAGATGTCTAATGTTGTTTTATATTTTTTGCGCACGATGTTATTCATTAGTGCTGCACTGTGTGAGATTTGTACTGCAAATGTTTTGCAACAGGAGTTTAAGTGTCTGTGGTTGAACACTAGACGATATGAATCATCTGGCTTGGAGACAGGAAACAAAGGATTGTTCATTTGTGAGGTGCATGTTTCAATCACCCCCTGATATTCAAGTTGATCTAAGATCTCCCTGACTTGCTTTTTAGCTTCTTGTTTAACTGGGTACTGCCTTTGTGCAGTGGGTTGACTTTTTAACTGGATTTTGTGAGGAGGAGAGTCCTCATCCCATCCTACATGATTTTTGTATAATGCAGGAGCTTGGGCCACTGCCCATTTTCTTGCATATATGGATTTTTTATGAGGTGAAATATGATTTGAGAAGGCAGGCATAATCATTTCTTCGCCATGAGGGCACTCCCTGACAAACTCTGGTGGCCAGTCTTTCTCAGCTAGAAGGATGTCATAGCCTTTCGAAAGGTTATCCCAAAAGAGACCCTTTACTTTCCTAGTCTTATCCCCCTCTATACGTAATGTTATTTCGTATATTTTATGAGGTTTGCTAACTCTGGTATCTGCAGTTTCCACCTGAATGTATTCATTCGTGTCCACTGTCTCCAGAAGATTCATCAGGATCTTGCGAGCTATTGTCACTTCTGCTGCGCTGTCTAGCATTGTCTGGGCCCGCTCTCCGTTTTTCAGTTGTGTCCTCAGTATCCTCGGCATGTTTAATTATTTTAATACTGGCTACCTTCTTTCTTGGAAATTGTAATTTTTTACTTTGATTAGCAGATTCCTTGTCTTTGGACTTGACGTGCTCTTCCTTGTGTTCTGACCGTCCTCTTCTTTCCGATTTCTGTGAGGAAGTCTGAAAAGATCGAGAGGGACGTGTATCAATATCTTGATATCTATCAGGTTTTCTTAATTTATACCTATCTCTAAGGTTGTATCTTTTCTCAGAGGGCTCCCTCTGGGGAGACTTGCCTCCTCGGTCTGGAGATCTTTCTCTCCGTTGAGGAGACCTTCCTCTGGACTGGAATCGTTTTTCTTTGGGAGTGGATTGTTTATTTCCATCCCAACTCTTTTTTGGAGTGTTTCGATTATTTTTAATAAAAGTTTTTTCAGGATTTTCAGTTAGTTGAGGTTTTACTGGTTTCCCACCCAAACTATCTCTTCCTAGTTCTTCATAGGATTTTTCTATGATTCTGGCAAGTTCAAATGGTTGTTCCGCTATATCTGTTTCTTTCAATTTCTGGCGGATCGCCACAGATGCTGCTTCTCCTTTTATGTTGGCTAATAATATAGCCGAGACCTGCTTGAAGTCTTTTAGTAATTTCAGACCCAGAGTTAAAGCAGGTTCTGGACCGTATTCATTTTGAATCTGTCTTAGTACGTCTGGTATAACCGCCATGGACGGACCACCATGTGTTTTTGTGTAGATCGAAGCAAAGACTGTGCCCCAAGTGTCACAGTCCTCCACATGTGGTGTAATCCCCATTGGAAGACAGATAGTCAGAATTCTGTGTTTCTCAGTAGGTGTAGTGTCAGGAAATACTGCCTCTATTTGAGTTATTTTTTGTGCTAACCAGAATGGAATTTGTTCCCGTTTTGCGGGTATTTTACCAAGACATGATTGTATGTTCTGTGGTGTTATTTTGTTTGTGTTCCCCTGATGAGGGGTCAGCTGTGGAATGTTAATTGCTGGTTGGACTGTTGAAGTCCGCATTACACATTGGACCAATTGTCTATGTATTTTAATTAATAGTTTTAGCTGAGCTAAAAGTTCCCGGTCTGACATTTTATCGATGTCTGGATGTGGTGTGTAGCTGGCTAGAACCGGCCACGTTGCTCCTGGTCTACCTAGTGGACGGAGCCTGGTGATGTGATTTTGATGTTTTAGGGCGCCTTTAAACCAGAGCAGGTGCTCTTGGTAATTTAGTGGGATTTCAACCTCCTCGAAAGGAGTGTATTCATCCGGAGGTTCCTCTATTTTGTAATAGTGGAATTCTTTTGTTACAGCGTTTGCTGCTGGAAAGTGTATCCATGAATAGAATACCTCTGTCTGCCGATATTCATGGGCCTCTACCACGAATATGACTGTACCACCTCGTGATGTCAGTCCATTTTCTATAAGTTTAATAGTTATAGTTCTTCTTATATTTGCCGGAATGAGTATAACATTCGGGTCATTTTCTTGGAGACTTGTGTCATCCGCTAGGAGTTGAGCTGCTATTCTAGCTGCCTCCCTTTCGTCTTCACTTTCCACCATTTTACTGACAGAAAGTTTTTTGTTGCAGATCAAGTTTCAAGGAAACAAAGATTAGGTGCACAATATTTTGGAACACTGTATCCTTCAACGTTGACTAAACCAAAAACTATACATAGGAATCTCTTCCTACTAAGTTCCGGCGGATTTTAACCTTTTACCCACTCCAGACGTCAATTGGAGTTTTTACGGGAAAAAGGGTCTGTGTGAAAAAGCACGACTGAGTTACTTTAACGTCTTGCGTTAGATTATCGCCTTACCAAACATTGGGCGCCATGTAGTGTAGTTCCTATATTCCCAATAGGCTCTGCGCATTGGAATAATATAAACAGCAGTGTAGACGTAGGACTGAGGTCGACTAGGTCTCTACTGACTATATTAGACTTAATTAGTTTTGCCAGCTAGCCCAGAGGTCACTAGAAACTTTCTCGAATAAACAAGGAGGAGTTTAACTTCCCTGGATAGACAAGAAGGGATTAGCTTCTGACAACCATAAACATGACAACTTTGCTCCCTCAGAATAAGAGTGTATCTCTAGAGTCGTGTGAAAACAATAGACAGCTATTTCACTCAGTCAATCGTGCATACTTAGTTTCACCAGAGTGCAGAGAAATAGAGAGACGGGCGTTTTCAATAAAAGGTGTTATTTATTGAGCAGTCTTCTTTCTCATGCAAGAGAAATGAATTGCCACAATTGCAATACTTAACATGAAGTAAAGTGCGTACAGTAAAAGTAGTATTATGAAATAATACTGTAAAAGCATTGATATGGTTTCTTAGCCATATGATACTTTAAAATGGATAAAATATATACATACATAATTACATTGACTAACGTACTCAACTGGTGCTTCTAATCTACGCCTACCCCGGTGTACCTGAGTTGGAAGGAGTAAGTAAGTAGCAGTTTAAGTTAAGTTGGTTTTTGCCAAGGAATCTGAATCAAGAATTCTCTTAAGGGTTTAGTCAGCTCCGTACCTGGGTAATGGAATGCGGGAGGTCTGGTATCTCTCTCTCAGGACTCGATATCCCAGGAACCCGCAAGGGTATCTGGAAACACCGGAGCTGGATGTTCTCGGCTGGAGAAAAAGACAGCGTCTTTCTCAGTGCGTCAAAGGGGAGGGGCGGCGTCCGTGGGCTCTCGCATCAGCTGGGCTCTTGGGCAAGTAGATAGCCGCTCTGCTCCAAACCACCGTGTGTTTGCTTAAGGCAACGTTGGTATATTTATACCTGAAAGGTGCCGGGTTTGACGTAAGGTTGGACATAAGACGTCAATAAAAGATGTCACTAAGAACTGGCCGTTCTTTCAGTGTTCGCAGGAGTTCTAGGACAAATCAAAACAACGGCATGGGGAATTCCCAGGTTGCTGGAGGTTTGGTATGTTTAAAGAACGCGTTGTACTTTCTAGGAGTCTAGGGGAGTAGCCTTGCCGTATTTGGACTGCATGGGCTATTACTAAATATGGATAAACGCTTTTGGTGACTTCTGTCGGATTCGGGGCTTGGAAATAAACACATCAAAGACTAAATTTATGAACCTGAATCCCGCAAAGAAATTCAAGGGGAAAATGAACTACAGTGGGTCCTCACTGGAGGAAGTGAATGCTTTTACCTACCTAGGCATCTCCTTAAATGCCAACATGAACTGGAAATCCCACATGGACTCTGTGGTGCTAAAATTTAATCAGCTGGCAGGGGCAATAGCCCAAAAACACAAATCTTCATTTACAAGACCTATCCAGCCAATAATGGAGATTTACAGCATGAAAGTGTTGGGCGCCTGTCTTTACGGATCAGAATTATGGGGTTTCACCAACTTGAATTCATTAGTAGTTGCAGAAAATAAATTTCTTCGCCGAATAATTGGTGTCCCCCAGAGCACCCCCTCGACCCCGCTTCAATATGATCTCGGGAGGAAAAAGATCGAGGATACGATCAGACTGCGTCCCCTCCTTTATTGGAGGCATGTAAAAACTACTCCTGAACTGAGTCACTACGCAGCTGCCCTTTTGGATGTTGTTAATTCTGACAGGTTCCATAAAGTACCGTGGCTCAAAGAAGTAAGGAAATTACTTCAAAAATTTCACCTCGAGCATCTGTGGACTGCAGTAGACCCACATGTTTTTCCATCTAAGATTTTATTGAAAAAAATGTATTGGGACATGATAAATAATACTGTATTGATTTCCAATCAACCATCCGTGTTGACATCCCAGTTTCTGGAATTTAAAACTACTCCAAAATTTGAACAGTACTGGGATTTGATTGCTAAGCCTCTAGACAGGAAATTGTATTTTCAGTTTAGAATTGGCTCTTTACCCCTTAATGCTTTTACGGCCAAATGGTCTTCCGGTAATGTAAATACTTGCTTTTATTGTAAAGCACATGTAGAGGACATCCCACATTTTCTGTTTGTTTGCCCATTATATGCTGCCCCAAGAAGTAGATGGTTAAAGCCGGCTTGCAGGAATTTGGGGACAAGGAAATATATAGAGGCGCTAAGGATTTTAAAATCAAATTGTGCCCCCAATCTTGCAATCGCTGTAGCCAAATATATGGGGTGGGCTTGGATAATACGTACGCGCACTTTAAAACTGTAATTAATTATCTACAATGACAAAATGTATTCCCCTAAGATCTTGTGCTGTGACTTGATTTTACAAATGTATAATTTTACTGAGTTATTCGTCAACAAAGTATAAAATTTAATATGCATTTTAATTTGTTCTTAAAAATCTAGCGTAGTTTTTATTCTGTTTAGCTTAGGGATATATGCTTTTATGACAACGTTGTCGAATAAAGTATTTAAACTTGACTTGAAATATGGATATGATTCTTATGCCTTTATAAGGATATTATTTATTATAACCATATAAGGGCAGAAATCGGGAATATCGAATTAGGGTCCTAGATAGAAACACAACAACCTCCCCTCTTAGGGTTCCGCCATCTCCTACGCGGGACACCCTCATAACACCACTCTCTCCCCAACCTGGAGTCGAAACCCTCAGGTTGAACCGGTGACAGGGGCGAGTCCTCCCTCCCCCTGCACCCCCTCCCAGAGTTCCGCACCCTCCTAACTGGATTAGTACCCCTGAGAGTCAAACTGGTAGGGACCTTAATTACAGGTACCCCACCCCCCAGGTCAGGCAACCCCTGAACCTGAAACCCCAGTCCAGGATCTAAACCCTGTGACTGGTCAGACCCCCGAACCACTGGAGCTCTGATTACTGATGCTCCGGGTTCTCCTGACACGAGGGGATTCCCTTCACGGGAAGGCACATCTGGACAGCCTAGGCTCCCAACCTGGGGTTCCCTTAAAGAACTCTCCAGGCCCTGTGACTGCGGTTGGGGCACCTCAGGACACCTCCCCGTCTCACTCCCTCCTATAGATGGGATGTGAGGCCCTACAACCCTCTCACTATCCTGGGATCTATCTGGGCTTTTCCTCACCTCTCCCGCCTCGCTGGGTCGGAAGATCCCTGCACCACTCCCTTCTGGATCACTCCCCAATGCCCTCTCAGACTCTCTGGCACATACCCAAAGGTCTGCCTCCCGTGCAAGTTCCCTGGGGTCTGAGAACCCACGCTGCAACAGATGGTGACGCAGACTTGGGAAACAACTCCTCAGCATGTGCTCTCTGATGACTGCAGGGCACAGCCCTTCCCAATCCTCCACTGCTCTCCTCACACCCAATCCTCCAATGCAGTCCAACACTCCTCCTCAAACTCTCCCCAGGACTGGTGGGACAGTTTTCCCCTGCCCCTAAACACTAACCCGTCCCCCTCTTCCTGGGAATCAGGCACCGTCTCCTGGGCTTCGGGAGTGGGACTCCTTGCACTGGACCTACACTCGCTGCCACCACTGGATCCCACCCTCATATGTGTATCCAGACTCCTAAAATCACTCTCAGGGGACAACCTACCCACCTGAGCTACTCTCTCTCTGGAAAAGGCCCTCTCCGCCTCTGCCATCCTCTCCTGGGCTAGGACCATTTCTGTCTCTAGCCTCTGCTCCTGAATCCTCAGCTGCGCTAACTCTGTGGCCTGCTCCAACCTGAGCTTCTCCAGCGCTAGCTGATGCTCCCTTTCTTCCCTCCTATCTACCCACTCTTCTGGGGACCAGGAAAGGGATGGGACAGTGCCCCCGGGACAGGACCCAGTGCGAGACTCCCTATCTACGGTGTCCTCGTCAGCTACTGGCGTCTCCGCCCTATCAAACTCTTCCTCCTCTTCATCGGCGAATCCACCCTTCAAATACTCGGGGGGTAATCAGACAGGTCCCCACCGATCTTTAAGGGCTCCCCCCTCTTGAGGGCCTCATAGAGAAACAACTTTCTTCTAATGTTTCCTACTGGGGGTATCCCTCTCTCCTTGAGGAAGTCTATCACTTCCTGTTTGGTGTACTCCATCAGTTCCACCTCCTCATAAACCAACCCCATCGTGGTGAGGTTTCCCAGGACCCACCCACAGTGGAACAAGGGGACACAATTGAAAACACTTTTCAGGAGGAAGCATTACAGAAAACACAGTATTCAGCCAAACAATAATCCCCACAAAAATACTGTGATTACTCTCAACGCTCTACTTGTGGTGTAACCCGTGGCCGCTGTGGTACTGCGCAAACACAAGTCCTATCCCACCACTCGCCACCAATGTAAGAAATGGGGTTACCAAATCTCCAGGGGGGTAGCACGGAACCAAGCGGGCAGGCCAAACTTCGGAGGACATGTGAAGCACTCACGCAGTACCCAGACGACACACCAGGCACACCGCAAAAGAGGCATTACATTTTAAAACAGGGCAACTCTTACCACACATGGCCTATACAGGTGTATTACCATGGGGGAGACATTTCAAATTAGGGGGGCAAAAAGCGAAAATGTTTGGGGGAAAAGGGCCAAGTCCAACACTAACCAAGCTACGTGGTGAGAGCAAACCATCACACCCACTACGGAGTGCATAATTGCGGACCTCAGTGGAGCCAAATGGTTCTCCAAGTTGGACTTAAACACCGGTTACCACCTGCTAATGCGTAACCCAACCAGTAGATATATCACAACATTCTCCACCCATTTAGGCTTATGAAGGTAAGTGCTTCAGTTTTGGGATACCGACAGCTGCTGAGCTAGTTCAAAATGCAATTTGGGTGACACCCTCAGTCTAGAGGAGGTGATAAATATTAGTGAATATATACTAATGTACTTTATGACAGTGGAAGACCATCCCCTATGTCTGCTGGTCCCCCATCATGGACGTGCAGAACAAGGGCTTCACTATACAAGTACATGTGTTCTTTTTTCGAGAATAATGTTTATTTTGTTGGTTTTAAGTATTTTTTAAAGAGGATCTCAGTGTTGACATCCACAAAGCAGAGGTCATAAAGAATACCTCAGCTCCTCAGAAGATCACTGAAGTAAGAAGCATTCTGGGCATGGCAAAGGATTGTGTTAGGTTTGCACCTAACTTGGCTACCATCCCAAACCCCTGCGAGCACAAACAAAAGCGTAGGCAAACTGGGAATGGGGCGATCCTGCTGAAGAGACATTCAAAACATTAAACATGCACTCCTTCACAACACCACCATGGCCTACTTTGAACCATAAAAGAAACACAGAACTCATTGTGGACGCCACTCCAGTTGGTCTAAGAAAAGTCTTGGCGCAGCAACCTGAGACTTGTTCTTGCGTATGTATTCCGTATTTGAGCGGGCCCTAATTATCATCAAAGCTCGTTACGCCGAGATAAGATCAAGCAGTAAGATCTTGCCATCAAATGGGGTTGCCACCACTTCTACCTATATGTTTATGGGTGTGAGTACAGGGTAGTGTCTGACCACAAACCACTAGTCTATCTGTTCATCGAGAAGACCGTCAACAAGCAACTGGCAGCCTTCCTCGAGACGACTGGATCCCTCGACCCATCTCAGTCAGGCTTCCGGGCCAACCACAGCACCGAGACCGCCCTCATCGCTGCCACTGACGACATCCGAACCCTGCTGGACAACGGAGAAACAGCGGCCCTCATCCTCCTGGACCTCTCCGCGGCATTCGACACTGTCTACCACCGCACCCTAGTGCAGCGCCTCAGCAACGTCGGAATCAAGGAGAAGGCACTGGAATGGATCATCTCCTTCCTCGCCGGAAGGACACAGAGAGTCCGCCTCCCCCCGTTCAGATCAGAAGCCACGGAAGTCATCTGCGGCGTCCCTCAGGGCTCCTCGCTCAGCCCCACCCTCTTCAATGTCTACATGAGCCCCCTTGCGGCCATCACACGCCAACACAACCTGAACATCATCTCCTACGCCGATGACACCCAGCTGATCCTCTCCCTGACCAACGACCCCGCCACCGCCAGAGCCAACCTACACGAAGGGATGAAAGACGTGGCCGAGTGGATGACGACCAGCTGCCTGAAACTGAACACAGACAAGACGGAAGTCCTCATCCTGGGCTCCTCACCCTCCGCCTGGGATGACTCCTGGTGGCCCCCCGCCCTGGGCAATGCACCCAAACCGACAGACCACGCACGCAACCTGGGCTTCATCCTGGACTCCCTCCTCTCCATGACCAGACAAGTCAACGCCGTCTCCTCGTCCTGTTTCAACATCCTGCGCATGCTACGTAAGATCTTCCGGTGGATCCCCACCAAGACCAGGAAGACGGTCACCCAGGCCCTCGTCACCAGCCGTCTGGACTACGGCAACGCCCTCTACGCCGGAACCACCGCCAAGCTCCAGAAGAGACTCCAGCGTGTCCAGAACGCCTCGGCGAGACTCATCCTCGACGTCCCCAGACAAAGCCACATCTCCAGACACCTGAGAGACCTGCACTGGCTCCCGATCAACAAAAGAATCCCCTTCCGGCTCCTCACCCACGCACACAAAGCCCTACACAACCAAGGCCCGACTTACCTCAACAGCCGCCTCAACTTCTACGCTCCCAAACGCAATCTCCGCTCGACCAGTCACGCCCTCGCCGCCGTCCCCCGCATCCGAAGAGCGACAACAGGAGGGAGGTCCTTCTCCCACCTGGCCGCCAAGACCTGGAACTCCCTCCCTCCCGACCTACGCTTGACCCAGGACCACCTCTCCTTCAGGAAGAAGCTCAAGACCTGGCTGTTCGAGCAGTAGCGGACCCCCCCCCCCAGCGCCTTGAGACCCTCCGGGTGAGTAGTGCGCGGTATAAATGCCTATGATTGATTGATTGATCTGTTTGTGAGGACATCTTAACATCTTCAACAGAGTATAGAACGCTGAGTAGTCCAGCTCAAAAAGAAATAGACCAGTTATCATCAACCCAACTGATTGCTTATCATGGCACCTGCTACTAGAGTCAGAAGGCAACAAGACTCAGGGAGATGGGGGTGTGGCTAGCCATCATCCAAGATGGCCGCTCAAGCGTAGAGCTCCGGCTGCCGCCATAGCTTAATTCCCCCACATCCGGCTACAATTATCTGTTCAGCCCGCACGTGTGCCATTTTATTGCCCTCCTCCCTCTACATACGGGTCGGCCCTGGTGGGTCCCTCCTTGTTGGTGTGCTGACGGGGACACAAAATGAAGAGGTCTCCCTGGTGGGGCACCGGATGGACAGTGTAACGCTGCATTGAGTTGAGCTTGGGGCTCTCCGATGCGGAAGGGCCTCCTACCCCGCAACGTGTACAGCCGCCATTTTAGATGTGATTCACAGTTCTCTCTACGCAGTCAGTTTGAATAGGCTGCTTGAAGGGTCGCCTTGTGCTGTTCATGGGTGCCTGGTTCATTTCGGCTTCTCTGTATTCTAATGTTCGGGGAGCCTAATAGTGTCGGGTGTAAAGTTACTTTTGTGACAGCCTTTCGACATCTGCTGTCACCAGCGCCCAGGCACGAGTAGCTTCACTAGTTTTGGCCCTTTCTACGACTGGATATATTGCTGCCATGGCCACTTTAAAGGGATCCAAACAAACCCATGTCTACTGTGCTTGCAACATTTGCAAATACCAGGTCAGTGGGGGCGGAGGGACGCAAAGTTACCTCAGACAGTAAACAGTCATCAGATGACAAAGCCCTGACATTGGTGGATGTAATGACAACAATTCAAGGGGTCCGCACTGCATTAGAAACGAAGATAGATACAGTGACCACGGAAATCACCGTAATTCGAGCAGAATTGAGGAATATGGGCGACTGAAGATTCTGTCTCCACCCTCCAACACTCTACCAGAACGCTGGAGACCACAGTTAAACATCTTCTTGCCCAGACCTTGGACCTGGAAGCCAAACTGGAGGACTATGAAGGGCGAGCTCGTAGGAATAACGTACGAAATCTCGGGGTGCCAGAAGGGGTGGAGAGACACAATGCGGAACTGTTTGTGGAGGACGTGATCCAGAAGCACCTACAGCCACGTTCCCTCTCGCAATACTTCTTGGTGGAGGGCACCCACAGAGTTTCTGGTGTTCCCCCCAAGCCTGGGGCTCTACCACATCCTATACTCGCAAGAATCTTCCATTTCCGTGATAGGGACAATATCCTGCAAAGAGCAAGGGTTGCTCCGCCGCTCAAGTTTGAAAACTCTGCCATCACTTTTTTTCCCAATTTCACCTACAATGTGCAATTGAAGCATAGGTCCTTCTTGGAAGTCAAATGAGCGTTTAGAAGCCATAACTTGAAGTATGCGATGCTCTTTTCTGCAAAGCTCTGGATACAGGCTGATGGAAAGTCATGGTTCTTTCAGACCCCTGAGGACACTTGGGACTGGTTGGAGGGGTGGAGATCAGCTATCGCACAAAGAGGCTCTTCCCCAACTGGCAAACGTCGATCGGATGAACAATCCAACTTGAATGATCGCATTGAAGGGACTGAGCTTCGGATGCCATGGGTATGTAGGGAAGGCTTGGATGCACCTCTGAAGGACAGTGAGGTCTCTTGAACAGTTGAGGGCTCGATGGGCAGACGGAAGCCCCAAGCGATTAAGGGAGACTTATAATGGATTGGTGAAAATGGTTGCCATTTTAGGTATTTAAGTTTTGCCTATGGCGGACAGGTTTTGCAGTTGACCATAATTCCGGCATAATATTAGGAACTGTTGTAGGGGGGCGGGGGATGTAGATATGCGTTACGCAACTATTTCACAAAGATTTTCAAATGTTCAACGATGGGCATGAATATTGGTTTTCGAGGGAGGGGAAAGGATACAAATAGGCCTCACTTTTGGGTTGTCTAGGCTGTGTAGCGTTCCCCTTTACATAGTTTTCTTGTTTTGGGTAAACAGGCGCGCTGCAAATCTCGTGGGTGGGCAGTTTTGAGTCCAAGTAGCAGGGTGGCAGGGTGGGCGTGGGTTCCAAGTTGTTATTGGGGTTTTGTTTGTGTGTTTTTATTATGTTTTTTCAGCAATCGATTTACTGTGGTCAATTTTATAGCTGCTTGGTTAACGATGGAGCCTATGATTACTCCTTGGTCAATTGCGCATGGTCTACCACATGGTTTTTCCAGTGGGATGTTTTTTGAGATTTCAGTGGTGGTTCCCTTGCTCTCGGGGGGACGGGGGCCCCATTTTACTTTAAAGAATGATTGCGGTTGATAACATAGACCCACCACTGGGCCGTCGCAAACTTCTCTCATGGAATGTGAATGGATTGGGGGATCGGATTAAGAGAGGAATAGTGCTACAGTACCTCAAATGAAAAGCGCCCGACCTGGTACTACTTCAGGAAACACACATCCAGGGTATCTCCTACTGTGCGCTCAATAGGTGGGGATATAAGCTGATCGCTCATGCAGGTTACATATGTGGTTCTAGGGGTGTGGGCATCCCGGTACGCAGTGCCCTCCATTTCCAAGTCCAGAAAGTCACGTGGGACCCTTTGGGTAGATTTGTTACGGCCTCGGGCAGATGGGAAGGTCGATATCCTAATGTCACATCCTTATACATCCCCCCTAAGCTTCACTTCCCTACCTTGATAGACTTGGGTCCGCATATGTTGAGTTTACCAGAAAGGGATATGCTGTTGGGGGAAGACTGTAATGCTGCCCTGAATGGGGAATTGGATCGCCTGCCACCTAGATAGGGTGAGACACCTGGGAAACTGTTGTCAGATTTCCTTGGGGCTCTGGGCATTATAGACGTATGGCGAGTCTACAACCCTGTTGCCAGGCAATACACTTTTTACTCCAGTGTGCACGTAAGTATGTCTCGCATTGATTATCTTTTCTGTAAGGCTGACCAGCTTCCCATGTTTGATAAGTTCCCTGGGGTATCTCCGACCATTCACCGATCGTTTCCTATTACGGTGGCACACCACCCTCCAATCATCGAGACATGGTTCTTAATCCCTGGTATCTTAGAGTCCCAGAGATACGATCAAGCTGACTGAGGCCACCCAAAACTACTTTGCTGAGAATGATGGTTCTGTGCAGTCAGATGTGATATTGTGGGAAGCATTCAAGACCGTTGTTCGGGGGTGTGGGTTGGCTGCGATAGCAGGTCAAAAGAAAGAAAAGTGCCAGTAACTTGAGGCTATTGAAAGAGAGATTACTACCCTTGAGCAGGAATTAGTGACAGCATTATCATCAGAGGTTTCGTATAAACTGGCCATAAAGCAAAAAGAATGCAGAGATATTGTGGAGCACTCGGCTAGGATCCAGTATCGAGCCACCCAACATAGAATATATGATATAGGTGATAAGGCCAGCAAGTTGTTGGCCTGGCTTGACAGGAGGAATTTAGCTAATAGATGGGTGGCGGAAATTATAGACAATTGTAATATACACCACCACAATAGAACTGGTATAGTGGAGGCCTTTGCCACTCATTTTGATGAAATCTATACCCCTTGCCTTTTTCCACTCAGGAGGATGCAGCTGAGTTACTCGCCACATTGCCGTTGCCATGCCTGGACTCCCAGGAGGTCGCGGAGCTGGATGAGGCGTTGACCGCTGAGGAAGTAGCCAAGGCCAGAAGCTTGTTGCAATCCGGTAAAGCCATGGGTCCGAGTGGACACCCGATTGAACTTTACAAGATCACGGCCCCGGTTATTGCCCCTTATTTGATGCGTATGTACGATGAGAGTGCGTGAGTGGGTATTCTCCCGGCAACACAACAGTTGGCTCATGTAGTTGTCATCCATAAACAAGGAAAGCCTTCCCATCGCTGCTCTTCCTATAGGCTATCTCTCTCCTTGACCCCGAGGTCAAAATATTGGCTATGATGCTAGTTCTCCGGCTCTCCCCTCTCCTCCACAAATTGATCCATCCAGATCAGTCGGGCTTTATGCCGACCAAAAACACTGCCCTCAATTTGCATAGTTTGTTTTGGGTTCTGGGGCAAGCTTCCACAATGCAAGAGGACTCAGTTATTATGTCCTTAGATGCCAAAATGGCTTTCGACATGATAGAATGGCCTTTTTTGTTTGCCACGCTAGAGAGTTATGGTTTTGGAGACCGTTTTCAGTCCTGGGTGCCCCTCCTTTATTCGAAACTGGTGGCCAGAATAACAGAATGTTGGTAGGTCAGTAATTTTTGAGCTAGGGGCAGGGCACAAGACAGGGTTGCCCATTATCTCCTCTACAGTGGCGGTGCGTCCATTGGGGGTGTTGGGGCGTGTCCTCCCGCTACCCCCGCAGCTCCCTTGGCGTCTCTGAACTTAAGTAAACTCTCAGTTTACTTAAGTTCAGAGATGCCAAGGGAGAACTGACAAGCATGTCAGTCAGCATGACGTCGGACCGTCCAGCCCCTTCAGAGTCTGAAGTGGGTAGGCAGTCGGGCGTCATGTTGACTGACCTGCATTGTCAGACTGTCACCAGGGGCATGCAGCAGCACAATGTACAAGTGTTCATGACTGGGGAAGGTCTGCAAATTATTCCGCCGTGCCCAGTCATGTGCACTGGTGTCTGCTGTGGTTGGCGCATGCCCATTAGGAAAGCGAGGGTTGAGCAAAGGCTCAAACCTCGGTCTCCTAATGGGCAGGCGGGCCGAGAGTAACCGTGCCCTAAGTCAATCCTGGAGATGCTGTCAGCGCCAGGATTGGCTGAGGGGGATTGCCGCCAGTGACGCGGCTGTTCTTGGACCATTTCCTGTTCGAAGTTGAAGGCGCCAGCCACCAACGCAGCAGAGGCAGCGCGGACCCGGTAAGTTTTCTTTTTAATTTAATTTTAAACTCCTCTCCCCCCCTACCCCCATGCTGAAGTAAGTGGTTCAGGTCGGTCAGGGCTGAGGTGCTGTGTGGCGGGGTCGCTGCTGACAGCGCAGCAATGTGGCTTATGTTCAACGGCAAAGCAGCGTTTGGAGTGTGCACTGAAACAATTTGTGTGTTCAGGAGTGTCGGCGTTCCCTACGCGGTCCGCAGGAAACACTCCTGATACACCGCATTCTGAGCACTACTCCGACAGCACCTCTCTCCCACTATCAGTGTAGGCTGGGGCCTAGTGCGGACTTCTGGGCGCTTAATTCAGTACCTCGGTGCATTTGTTACAAGCAGCCGCACGTTCCACATGACGGCAGGAAGGGATGTCACCCCCAGGTCATTCAGAACATCCCCTCGCCTGTCTTTCCAAAGAGCGCTCTGAATGCACACACACCGTTGCGTTGTCGGTGAATGGGCAGTGAATGCTGGTAGCCTGCAGGAATCCAAACTGCCACTGAAAATGTCCCGGGGAAGACTCCATAAAGTTTTCTGTGGGATTCTGGTGGCACGTGCTTCTCACCGCATCATGGTAGTTCGTGTTGGGGTACTAGGTCAGGCTGGGCATCAAGTGTTCCTCCTTGGGGCTTTCGTAGTGCGAATGCAAGAACGGATTCTCTGTCGAGAAACGGGAGTAAAGCGGGAATGGACTCTGCTAGAAATGTGCTAGGTCGGCGCGACCATTGCGAGCCGTGACTGCTTCTGTATGTGTGACTGCCTGAGGCCACCCGGTGGCCATCAGAAGGGCGGGCCCTTAGTCTCAGAGGGCTGCCCCCGCCCCTTGCTGTGGTCAGCCACTCCTCCCCAGGGCAGGCGTTGCCCGCCTGGAGGGGGGCGGGACGGTGACGCGCGTACGGGGCGGCAGGCAGGCAGAAGGAGTACATCTCTCTCCCTCGCCATTGCTTAGGCCTCTTTGCCGCTCCGGACGTTGCCCGTATTACTTCGGGACACTCTTTTCCTCACCTCTGGTCGCCGTCCAGAGGTCCGGTCTTGCGTCGCGGTGATGGGTTTTCTGACGTTCGACTGTTGCTTCTCCTGCGGTGAGTGGAGTGATTTAGGTGAGTCGCGTTCCCACGGAGAAGCGTTTGTTGGCAAGTTCCTTTGTCCGGGGTAATGTGGGGCCACTTGTGCAGGCTCGGGCAGGTAACCCCCTCCTTCTCGTCTATCACCCTCCTTGTCCCTCGGTGTCTCTGTTAACGTCTCCCTCTAGGGGTACTATTATTCCCATCGTCTCATATTTCTGTGTGTACATTTGAGTCGCTTATTGATTCTCTCCTAGCGTGTCCTTGCTTCGGAAGATGCTTGTAAAAAAGCAAGGCTTCGAGTCTGATTGTTGTTAGGTTATGCACAATTTGTTTAGGGATGCAGCAGGGTGAACAGAAGACAAGCACGCGCGCATTTACCGTGAGATGAATTTTTCACCGGGCAGGACATTCACAGCCAGGCTTAGTTCACCAGCATCTCCTTGATCTAACCATGAATCATGGCACCCATCCCCAGGCCTCTCTGAGCAAAGATGTGTTTAAATCGTATGAGTGCTACGTTTCAATTGCACTTTCTTTCCACCCTCAGGGGCCAGATGTCTTGACATTGTTTGCTAAAATTAAAAGCTCTATTAGGGGAGAGCCTGTGGCCTATTGGCTAGAGCGGTCGACCAGGAAGCTGGAGACCCGGGTTTTTTGTCTCGGCAACGACGCTTAGCATCATGTGATTCTGGGCAAATCACTTTTATAAATCAGCCGATTATTGGTGGTGATAGGGGCTGGTGGTTATAGCTCGTGTTTGTGGAAGGACCTATGTTTGCTCTCAGTCGCTTCAGAGCCCGCACATTGTTTACCACTGATTGACATTTTTGTCACTCTCATTTGTTCCCTTTGTCACTCTCATTGTGTCATTCTTATTCATTGGCTTGTATGGGTTTGCCTTCCTTTTCTTTTGGATGTGCCTCCCCTGAAGCATAGCCTCTTCACTTGTGTCGTTCCACTGCTTACTTGTGATTGTGTAAAGTATCTGTCATCATTCACGTAAGGTGCTCTTTTAGCGTTGGCTCACCATGCTGTGATATTGGTCAAATTTTGTTATCAAAGACAAGGGTCCTTAGCTTACATATTTTACAAGGAAAAAGATAAAATATAGTGTGTCAATACAATAATTAGGAACAAGATAAAAGGGTGGATGATTACTGACAAGAGAAAAGGAACACTGAATCAACAAACAAGTTTACGGTGCAGTTAGGTTTCATATCTTTTGTATTTTATTAGACAATCATATATCAAAAGAAGGGGAAGAAAGGGAGGGACCAATATATTTTATACATTCATTATTATATGGTCTCCGTCATATTCTACAACAGCATAAAGTTATACACATTTGTTGCTATGGACAACTTGTTTGGGATTTACATTTGTAGTGCTGTGTAGAAGATTACATTAAAATACATGGCTAAAGATTAGAGTGTTACTACGCGCGTTTCGGCTATTTAGCCTTCATCAGGAAGCCATGATGAGTATTTCTGAAGTACCTGTGCATCCATAGAAAAGGAAAAATAGAGAAAAACATATGTATGAGATAACGGTTCCTATCAATGTCAGTATAGAATCCTAAGCTATTTACAATCTAATATCTAAAAACATCACATCTCTTCAAAAAGTTGATGAGATGACAATTTAAAAGGAAAACAGTACTAATATTAGATAAAATATAGACCATGATAGGCAACTATATGTGTCACTGTCCAGCCGGACAGGATATTTTATTTTCAAAAAAATAATAAGACTTGTAGTTCAGAGATAGTTCAACAGGCACAATCCTGTACCAAAGCAATTCAGAGAACATACAAGGTGTTCGAAAGTTTAAAGCAGGCAAAAAAAGAAAAGAAATGAGCAAAATTGGCTACTTTTAAATCAGTGTTCAATTGAAGTAGTGCCAAAGAAGGCACCAGACACAACAAAGTTTAACATAATAGTTTGGTTGTGAAGGTGCTTTACAAAGTCGACGTTTTGATCCCCTATGCTCAAATGTTTGGGATCATCATCAGGACTGACATATTATACAGCTTTTGCCTGACAATTTAACATACAAGAGATTTACCGCCCTGATAGGGGTTAATTAGACCCTATTCAGACAGGTGGTGTTTGTAAAACGTGCCAACCTGGGCGCAGTCCTTCTGAGGTATGGACTTCTGTAGGGATAGCGTGGGGCAGGTTAGAGTAACCAGATATTCCGTGCGGCGGGGCACCCTTGTGTTGCAACAATCTGCAATACCGGAGCTGGCGGAGCGATGTCCTTCTTTCAATCACTTAATATCCCTCTTCCTACCAAACCGTACGTGTTATTGTGTAATGTTACAAATGCTCACATAATGCTGAGTGCCATGTTTCCCCGTCATTGTGCGGGTGTTCCCTACGGCGCGAGCCTCCATGTGCCATCCTCGGCCCGCGGTGTTCAAGTTTTCCCGGGCACGCCTTGGGGCTATGATCGTTACCCCCCGCCTCTGCGACTCTCCCCCTGGCGGCGTGCTCACCGGGCCGGGTTTTATCTTGGGGCTACATTCTTGGCTCCTCCATCCCCGAGGGTCTACCGCATCTGTATCATTATGCTCCGTCTACAGTGGCCGCTCCTGCGGGCTCCATGGGGGGGCTCGGCTCGAATTTGAGTGCTATGCCAGCTACCCCCCCTCTAAGCATATGCTATGTGTAAGGGGCTGTGAAGGGCCCTAGGCCCACATGCTGGCAGGCACACACATGCTGACACAGGACACACTGGAGGTCTGGTGCAACTGGCCCAGAGCACGTGCGCTCGGCCTCTTTTATTGATGCTGTGTCACATGACCAGTGACATCAGTGGTGGGTGGGTGTTAAGTATGAATACAGGCTTCAGCACTAGACTGCTAACTTATGCTGGGCATTACATCCCTTTCCAAATTGGTTAAAAATTAAACCAAACAGGAAAAATCCAAAACCTGTGGGGGAAAAAACACAGAAAATAACACTGGACTTGCGTTTTTAAAATGAGTCTCTTTGGCTGCTTGCAAACCGCAGGCAGTATAGTTCTCGTATTCTGGACTTGCAGTTCTCGGAGGCACGGTCCGCAGTTGTTCGGCGGGTTCTTTCCTTGGCTGTGCTGTCTGTCTGCTGTTCTCAGCCCTGCCTTTGCTTTGCTCCGTTGGTGATGAGAGATAACTAGATGATACAGGTGTTGACAGTTTTCTGGTTTTGTTCTCTCTTCTGGCTTCGTTATATTCTTCCGGGCAGGTTTTCATGTTGACTCTTGGCAGATGAATAGAGTAGGTGCACACATCCCTCTCACTAGGATGCCCCTCTCGCCGGTATTCCTCTCTCACCAGATGTCCGGGAGGACCTCTTTGCCAGGCGTCCACTGGACTGGTGTCTTCGGTCGTGGTGCTCCACCATAGCCTTCGGGCCGTGAGCAGGGCACTCCACGAGCTTCACCGTCGTGTCCTAGTTCCACCTGAAGGTTGGGTTGTAGACTCTTCTCATCGCTCGCGAGGCTTTCATCCCCTTGCGTCCTGCAGACGTGCATCAGTAGACCTGTCTCCCGTGCGGGACTTGCTGCCACCAGAGTCCCTCGAGGCCTCCGATTCTGGTTTGTCACGGGCTGGTGCGAGGTAGGTCAGGTCCTCAACCTCCAGAGGCCTGAGTAGTCTCGTCATCCAAATCTTTCGCTCAAACCACAGAGGTTGATGTCGCCAACCGTCTAGCTTGCTCTCTTCTGCGATCGCCATGTGGATGGATGGCTCGTAGGTGGTTGTCTTTGGGCTGCACTGCCGGTGCTCTTGCCAGGCTGGTCTTCCTTTGCACTCAGGTGTTCCAGTGCTTGTCATTTTGCTTCTTTCCGCAGGGGCGACTTCTTCTTGCAGTGGCAGCTTGCCATTCCGATTTCTCCGTTCTTCCTTTCTTGAGTGGCGGTGTGCCACTACGATCATTCTTCTTCTCTTCTCCTTTTCTCACGACGTACCCTGGTCCCTTTTCCTTCATCTTCTCTGGCCAGGCTTCCCCAGTTGCGCACTCTGCACGTGTCATCCTGGTCTTGTCCTAGGACACTGTCTTCTTGTCACTCACTTCCAGGGTTAGCGTTGCGACCTTTTCTACTGTTCCTTCTTCATTTTCATTTTGGCGTCACGCCCTTCTTCTCCTTGTTCCTTCTTGCGACGTGATCTGGTCACTGTGCTGCCTTGGCCTTCCCCGCCAGTCTTCTCCAGGTAGCGTGCACTCCACCTGTTTCTCTCTGTTCTGGGCATGGCTTTCAGACATTGGTCTTTTCTTCTAGTGACTGGACCGGTTGTCGCTATCTTCTCAGTTGATTCTTTTCTTTCCTTGGCTACCATCCTGGGTGTTCGGCTTTCACCTTCTGCATGAGTAG
This sequence comes from Lissotriton helveticus, assembly GCF_964261635.1. Classification (NCBI taxonomy): domain Eukaryota; kingdom Metazoa; phylum Chordata; class Amphibia; order Caudata; family Salamandridae; genus Lissotriton; species Lissotriton helveticus. The sequence goes on along the minus strand of NC_136061.1, from coordinate 1,964,698,084 downwards.
TCATGTTGTGCTATCTTTTCCTGGTCGCTATTCACCGTCCCGGTGCCCTTGGCGCGTCGCTGTGTAGCGTCACTTTGGCGCGTCTGATTCCTGGCACGTTCCGGCGCATTGCTGCGCGGTCCTGTCGTGCGGGGTGTGGAATTCTTGCACTCCTGTCGCATTCCTGCGCGGTCTCCTGACGTCTTCCTCAGCTTTTCTGGAGAGTGCCTGCGCTTCTGGCGTTGCTGTGCTGACCTCCGTTCCTCGCTCTCCTTTTGAGCACTTTGGGCACTCCTGGTGCTTTCTTGCACTTGACCACTGTCGCTGCTCTTTCACTCACGCAGCTCCTGGTGCTTTCTTGTACTTGATCCCTGTCGCTGCTCTTTCACTTACGCAGCTCCTGGTGCTTTCTTGCACTTGACCACTGTCGCTGCTCTTTCACTTACGCAGCTCCTGGTGCTTTCTTGCACTTGACCACTGTCGCTGCTCTTCACTTACGCAGCTCCTGGTGCTTTTCTTGTACTTGACCCCTGTCACTGCTCTTTCACTTACGCAGCTCCTGGTGCTTTCTTGCACTTGACCACTGTCGCTGCTCTTTCACTTACGCAGCTCCTGGTGCTTTTTTGCACTTGACCACTGTCGCTGCTCCTTCACTTACGCAGCTCCTGGTGCTTTCTTGCACTTGACCACTGTCGCTGCTCTTTCACTTACGCAGCTCCTGGTGCTTTCTTGTTCTTAACCACTGTCGCTGCTCTTTCACTTACGCAGCTTCTAGCCGTGTCGCACTTTAGATCCACCTCTTACTCCTTGCGGTGGCGTCGACACCTACTGGGCGTGTACTCTGCTCCTTTGTTCGTCCGTGTCGTCGGGTACTTGCTGCTTTAGATCGTTGACCTGCTCTCTCCGTCGTGTGATTATGGCAGTCTTTTCCCTAGGAATTCTTCCAGTGCTTCCTTGCACTTTGTGGCGCGTTCCTCTTTTCTTGCGAGTAGCCACCTGCCAGCAGGTGTTTTCTCTATCCGTCTCTGGGCGTCACTTGTGGGGGTTCTTGTGTTGGATGGGCTTTCTTTACTTGTCGTAGGCTTGTCTCATTTTTACCTCCTTCAGTAGAGTGGTAATGCCACTGACGGTTCTCCCTTTGTTTTCCTTCACCTGGCCGTAGACACCGTCCAACTTCATCCTGCCCTTCAGACGGGCGTCGCTGCACATAATCTGTCCTTCACTTGAGCAAAACCTGGATATGTGTCTCTATTCGGTGTGTCCTTCACTTGAGCAAAACCTGGATATGTGTCTCTATTCGGTGTTTTTGGTGATATTTCCCTGCTGTGTGTGTTTGCACTGTAATCTCTCCTGGCGTGCAGTACACGGAAGCGGCCACCGGGTGGCAGGGGATCGTTTCCAGCTACGGACGGCAATCTTGTCTTCCCAACACGGTGTTTCACTCCTTCACCTGCGCTGGGCCCCCTGCACCTCCTCGAAACTGGGACACACGACTCCGGGCACTATCTCCCACGGATGCCTGCAGCACTGTGCACCACTGGGGACCTCTCATGAAATAACCATGAGTTCACTTCTTTTCTGGGCACTGTGACATGAGGCGTGCTGCTTCTTTCTCCCACTACGTCTTGGGGCAGACACTGGTCCAACTCCTGCTTTTCCTCCCCCCCTTTGCCGCTGCAGTTTCTCTCCACTCACGTTGCACGGCGTGGGTGAGGGTCGCGCTATTCTCGAGGCTGCCTGCTTCTGCCTCTCCTCAGTCTTTCTTTCGCCCGGCAGCTCACTGCATGCTGCGGGCGCACCAGTTCCTTCACTCCGCCGCCGCAGCTGCAGTCTTTACACGCTGCATGGTGGGCGGCTGGAGCTCCTCTTTACCGGCCGTGGCCGGGTGCCTACATTATCGCCTCCCCTCCCCCACCGTCGCCGCAGCCACACTTCACACGCGGCGCGGGGTGGGGTGGGGAGCAATTAGCGTGATTAGCGCTCCACTGCGGGTGAGCTCCGCTCCTAATTCAGTTCCTTTCCCTGGGCGCCCTTCGATCGCGGGTGGGCTCCGCTTTATTTACAGTCACTTTCCCCCCTCCCGGCAGCTCTGCACCTCGCACGCTGCTTCGGGGGACGGGGACACTTCATGCAGGCCGCGGGTGGGCTCCGCTGGCGCTGTTTTAACTCAATGTCTTTCACCCTCGGCGCGGCCGCCTCTCCTCACACGTGGCGCGGCGGGGGACAGCAGACGCCGCAGGCAGGCCGCGGGTGGGCTCCGTGAGCCTTGCTTAACAAGAGTCAATAGCTGGCGCAGCTATCATTTCAGGGGGCACATTAACTGTTTATTGTCCATAGCGGGTGGGCTCCGCTTACACTGCCGGTCACGGCCAGGGCTCACCTTCGGCCGACGGGCCTCCTCTCGCGCGGGTGGACACCGCATGGCTCTCTCTCTTCGCCCCAGGCAGGGGGCACACACGCGCCGGGCACAGGGTGAGCTCACCTCTTCCTTCTCCTCTAGGCCCGAGGCTCTTGACACGCCTCGTGGGCCTCGCGGCGGCCGGCTGCTTTCTTCGGGGGTGTGCCTTTACTGCTGGCAGGTCCCCATTCCTTTTTCCTTCATCTTCGTTTTCACAGCTGGCACGCGTGGCATCGCGTTACCGCCTCGTCGCCATTGTAAGGGGCTGTGAAGGGCCCTAGGCCCACATGCTGGCAGGCACACACATGCTGACACAGGACACACTGGAGGTCTGGTGCAACTGGCCCAGAGCACGTGCGCTCGGCCTCTTTTATTGATGCTGTGTCACATGACCAGTGACATCAGTGGTGGGTGGGTGTTAAGTATGAATACAGGCTTCAGCACTAGACTGCTAACTTATGCTGGGCATTACATCATGTACAGTCGCGCACTGCCCCACACACTCAGTGGTAGGTACGTGGCGGGTATTGGCTTCAATTTTCGGGGGCCAGTGGCTTAGGCGTGTGTGGGGGCCTGGCCTGAAGGGTAATGGCCGACCCGCCCCCACCATCCTCCCAGCGGCCATCTTGCATATGGAATCAAGTCTCCGACTTAGCCGGGCGGGGGCCTTTAGTTAAATTTCGCTGGTGGTTACTTAGAGGGAACTCTACCCGATGGTGCATGCTCGTTCACACTGGTCCCTCCGGCTACATTATGAGTTTGCTTCTTGTGCATCATCTCGGCGGCTTTGATTATAGTGCATACTTTCGGCGGCGTTATGTGCTTTAGCCCGGGGACACCATTTGGTGAGTCCGGCTTACTAGGGGGTCGCGCGTCTTGCATGGGGGATGTGGTACTCTACGGGGGGTACCTCGTGTGCACCGGGGCACGTGGAACTTTCATGCTTCGAGCATGAAACTCTTGTGGACATTTGGTTGCTTCGAGTGGTTTGGCTCGACTTGGTCCGCTTTCAGCTCGACAAGCCGGGCTATGTAGGCATTTTCTGGGTTCTGAGAGCGCTGTTCTGTTGAGCGGGGGGGCGATGCATGTGAGTGGTGCTGCCTTCGATATGGCCTAATTTATGTAGTGCTGTCGGAGTTGCTGCTTCTCCCGACCGGTGCCCGTCCTCCTCGGCAGTCGCAGGAGGGTAGGATGTGCCACGCACGGGGGTGCGTGCACAGGAGTGCCACTGCCAGTTTGTGCTCTAGTTTCGAGACCGCAACCCAGTAGGGTAGGTCGCAGCAAGCTCTTTATTACGTTCGGCATCCCGTGCTCCGGGATGGGGTATAGAAGTTTGTTGATGTACATTGGCCATAGTGTGAACTTGTGAGTATATAGGTTCTTCACTAGGTGGAGGAGCATGCTTGGTGTTACTGCTGCTGGGTATTTTGTTCACAGGTAGGGCCAGCTCAAGTCAGTTCTCAGACCCACGGACAGCCGTGTTCAGCACACCATATGTCTGGCCAGTTGGCCGACCGGTTAGGGCGCCCGTCCTGGGGAGCAGGGTTCGAGCCTAGGTTCAGCGCCTTCTGTCCTGTACCTCTGGGCATTACAATTCTGTCGCCCCATGCCCACATTTGACCACATCTGTTGCTCGCTTACACTTTGCAAGGGCTACGGGTAGCGCTTTCTTCTCCGTTCAGCTAAGGACGATGATTTTGACCGATTCCTAAGCGTTGTCAGTAGGTGCCTTGTAGTTTACTAATTTCTTTCCGTAACAGGCGCGACTTTGCCTTTCCTGCCCCTTGCAGTTAGGTTGCGTCTTGTAGTTTTTAATTCTTCGAACATGCTCTAGAGGCAGAAAGCTAGTGGTTTTCGGTTTGAGACTTGGCTTCTGGGCAGGCGGCCTTCCTCCTCGGTTTGCGTAATTCTTCAGGTGTTCTTCACTGCTAACTTTGAACAGGCACTATTGTGTTCTGCCATTTCTCCGGTAGCGGGCGCTACCGGTTGTAGTAATTACCCTAGTGTTGCTCTTCCGGCATTCCAACGACTAGCCAAGGCTTTGTAGGAGCGATTTCTATTGGCCACTATGTGGTTGTCACATTCCGTTATCGTCGTTGGGAACGCACGGTGAGGGCCTAGGGACAGTTGGACCAGCCCTTTCTGGCCAGTGGGAGTGGCATAGGGGGCAGCCGTTTCAATCAGACAAGCCCACGTGGTTTCGGCGCAAGCGTCAGGCATGCGAGCCTGTGTGGGGGGGGGGTCCACTGCGCCTGTGCCCCCCCCGAACGCCACAGTCACAGTGCTGTGGCTGTTTCCTTTCGCGATCCCTCGCTGGCGTGCCCGTGGGCGGGTGCCCGCCCTTGCTTGCGGCCGCCGCGCCACTACTGCCTAGGCTATGGCTTCTGGGCCTTTCTGCAAACTGCCCGGTGGGATGCGTATGTGGTCCCTCTGCAGGGCAGGTAGGCGCCTGGGTGACTTGCCTTCCAGGAGCACAGTGCGGTAGATACATTTGTCTGGTGACAAATTGGGTAAGAGGACCCCCCCCCCTTTTCCGACTTTCTAGAATACAGGTAACTCTGTGGCCTCTGTAGCGCATGGTTGCCAGGGTGGCAAGTCTGCATAGGTACCTCATGCAGCAAGCCAGTTTCCGGGAGGCTACGGGGAGAGGGCTCGGCAGCGTCTAGGCACTCGTCTTTAATGGAGGTGGGGCTTCTCTTCAAAGCGGTCGACTTTGTTGCAGGGGAAGCAGGTGCGAGCTTGCCTTGCCTCTAGTCATCCCACAGCAGCGGGCATTCATGTACATTTTCTTCTTGCCTGCTTCAGCGCAGACTTTTATAGACTATTTCAGCACGCGCTACAACTTGTACAGAACCGATACGTGAGAGCATGGCGCACACGTTTCTAGCTGTATTCAGACCGTTCCCCTTAGCATATAGTCAAGAGTTAGCATAAAGGGCTTCACAGGAAGAAAGGGTCAGGCGTGCATGCAGCTAGAGCGACTAAGTGCAAGTAGTGGGGTGCCTTGCGAGGGAAGTTAAGTGCGCAGTTTCAGTAGAGGATCAAGTACAGGGAGAGGGTCGTCGGCTGTTTGGGCAGACTCTCAAACCACAAGAACACCCGGGGGGACCCATCAGAGCCAAGGAGAATATATTGTACTATCTTTCGAGGCTCCCCCCCAGACTATAGCGAGGGCATGCCAATCAGGCGGAGGTGGTCATGGGAGGTGAAGTAACCAGTGCAGTTTTCTGTCTTACCATGGGATAAGTATTATAGTCTCTACCTCCGTGAATGTATGGGGTCGACCCGCTTCTTTGCAGTTAATCAGGCTGGCACTTGGTGTGTGCGGCAGTGAGGGCCTTGCCCCTTTACAGTGAATTATATTGCTTTGAGGGGACAGCCTTTTTGTGGGAAGTCGGTTCCATTAGCAGGAACTATCGGGAGCACCTCCCTACCCTCTTGGTGGGCCTCCTGTGGTGCCATCAGGTTAGGCACCATAGCAAACTGTCATTGGTATGGGCGCAGCTGGGTGGCGCGAAGTTACTGATGGGTGTTGCATGTCCCCCCTCAAGTCGCTATACAAGGGGCAGTTCCTTGGTAGGCTCCTGCAGCGCGCAGAGAATTTCCATGCATAGTCAGTGCTTGGTCGATTTCATTATCTGACATTCTTACGTTCACCAGCACCCACTAGTTTATGCATGGCCATTTCTCTTCAAGGGGCAGTTCCTTGGGCAGGCTCCTGATTCATTCAGCGCGTAGATATTGGCAGGCCCAGTTCAGGGCTTACCTATCCCTTGACCCGCCCTCTACATACACTTTCAGTCACCCTCAGTTCCAAGCATGCTCATTTGTCTACAACAGTGGAGGGCTAGCACCCCCGGGGGTGAACAAGCGAACTAGGGTAGGTGCCCTGCACCCCGAGGGCTCCTTGGACAACAAGTAGGGCTACCTGTTAGGATACCTATAGCTACCTACTATAGGACTTCAGCCTTAGTGTGAAGGGACTCTTTGGGTCACCCAACTGGGATTGCAGCGCCTGCCTCTGTATTTCTCGACTTGGTTCATTGTCGATACAGGACGACTATTCCTTCCAAGTAGCAACACATGGGTTCTTGTTTTCTATATATATGCATGGGGGCAGGGCGGAGACCCATTCCTTGGTTCTCCGGCCTTTTAAGACCCAGAATTATAGGGTGGGTCTTAAAAGATGTTGGTTTATTCTGCCTCCGGGTTAGCATATGTCCATGGCTTGTGCCGGATGTACCTGGGAGCCGCTCATCGTTGGCGGGATCTGAGCTGATCGTAACAACAGTATTCGTGGCATCCTCCCCTGTCATGCACTTGGGTAATTATGTATACAAGCGGCGATTTACTCCAAGCACATGCCTCGACGGGCGACGCTTCTCGTCCTCCAGTTAGGGACAGTAGGAGGCTGCACAGCATCTCGCGCGGCGAGTAGTTTGGGTACATAAGTTATGTGATCGCCCCTATCAGCTATTATGTAACCCCCTTTAATGGCTGGGTGGAAATTTAGCTTGGCACCTTAATATTATACAAATTACAGATTTGCTGCTGGGCTTACTCTTGTGGCGCGCTATTGGGAGGGGCCCTCACTTCCCCCGCTTAGTGTGCGGGGGCTCACATGATCTATCTGGTATCCTAACACCTTCTCGTTTTCACTCATGTGGGTGGTGGTTTTGCTCGATGGGCTCCGATCAGGAATTGGACCCACGGCTTCACGATCACGTTCGTGTGGTTGGGCTCCCCTGGCTTGCGTTGGCACAGCCTCGTGAATGAACTTGGTTAAACTGATAGTTTCCTTTGGAGCCCCTCCCAAGGTGAGAAGTTGGCCTGAGGTATTATGCCTCCAATTCTGGGGGCACCTTGGATCAGTCTAAAAAATCCCTTATGGCGGGGGTTATAAGTCACCCTTATAGACAAGCTATCCTCGGGGTAGCTTGGACTAAGCAGCGTCCAGGCTAAACTAGGGGGCATGGGATGCCAGCTATTTTCCTTGCAATCCTGTATATCAAATGTAAGGCCACCACGCAAGTTATATACTATAAATGTAGGTATCTCGTACTAGAATATCCCTCTGTACTCTTCTTGAGCATAGATGCACAAGCGTTTATACAAAGCACAGTTTACAGTTCAATTTTGTAGAACTGCGTTTCGGCAGAAGTTGTCAATTAACTGGGTGTAGTCTGCTGATGCTTTGTGTGATTGTGTGTGGTGGGTCTCAGTGGCATGCGCTGGATCGCCTATTGCATAGATTATAGGAAGCGATATCAGAAAGGGAGGCCCCCCTCATCACCTGGTCTTTTACCTATGGGGATGACCTCACGAACCTGGGATAGTCTACACTATCGCTGTAGAGGAATTTGTACCCGGGGGTATATGCTGATTAGTGTTTGGGGCATTGGTTTCAGCAGGCGTGTCATGATGCAGGTCAGGATTTTAAGGGGGCACTTGGTTTAAGTCAAAGCAATCCCTTGGTGGTGGTCGTAAGTCAACCTTATAGACAAGCTATCTTAGAGGTAGCATGGCCTAAGCTGCTTCCAGACGAAAACCCAAGTGGGCAGGTGAAGCCAGCGGTTTTACCATCCAATCCTGTATTACCATATGTAGGGACATCGCCCAAGTTATATAATATCTATGTATTGATCCCTCCGATGCCCCTGTGCTCGTTTGAGTATAGCAGCACAAGGTTCAACGTAAGCACTCTTTCTCGATGATTATGCGGAGGACGGTGTTACAGCATTAGTTGTAACTTAACCTGGGCGTAGTCCGCTGACGCTTTGTGTGAAGGTGTGTGGTTAATTTCAGTGGCATGTGCTGGAACGCCTATTGTATGTTACGAAGCGCCTTCAGCAGTAGGGGCCCCTCCTCATCACTTGGTCATTGACCTGGTAGTATGACCTCACGAACCGGGGAGGGTTACACTAATGTTGTAAAGGAATAAGGACCCAGGGTTATCTGCAGATTAGTGGCAGAGGGGCCTTGGTTTCCTCAGGCATGTCATGTTCAAGTCAGGATCTAAGGTCACTTTGAGGTGGAAAGGGTCCACCTCTCACCTGTCGTTTTGATCTTGTTCCTATTGGACTGATGAGAAGCTCTGCAGAGCTAGTGTTGCAGGTTCCCTAGAAAGCATAGTGGTGGGGGGCCCGGATGGCGACGGTGGCCGCCGGCCGGGCTGTGGCGGAGTTACAGGGCCATACGGAAGCAGAGAGGTGCAACACTGTACTTCAGCGGGCACATAGGGGTGCCAGAGCCTAACCTAGAACCTCATGGGAGGTCCAGGAACCCGTGTCGGCGCCCCAGTAGTCCTTCGGGCAGTTGTGGGCCTGTGCAACCGGGGGTTTGCCTAGATACGCCCCGCAAGGGGCGTGAGTAGTGTGATTACCATAATGGTGCAGCAGTTGGGTGGTTCGCCACTGTGCTGATTGGCTCATCAGGCGGGCAGGTGGCGAGAATGCGGCCTGCCCTTGGATCACCAGTAAGATAACCCACCGTGATTACATAATGTTGTAAGTAATAATAAACCAGCAGCAACTTTTCCCAATCTTAACACTTGTGTCTGTGTGTTATTTGCGGGATGTTGGATATGTTGGGGCGGGTGGTTCCTGTTGCCCTGATGTGACTATGTGACTGCCCGAGGCCACCCGGTGGCCATCAGGAGGGTGGGCCCTTAGTCTCAGAGGGCTGCCCCCGCCCCTTGCTGTGGTCAGCCACTCCTCCCCAGGGCAGGCGTTGCCCGGCTGGAGGGGGGCGGGACGGTGATGCGCGTCTGGGGCGGCAGGCAGGAAGAAGGGGTACATCTCTCTCCCTCGCCATTGCTTAGGCCTCTTTGCCGCTCCGGACGTTGCCCGTATTACTTCGGGACACTCTTTTCCCTCCCTTCCTCTAACCCAGAGTGTCAGCTAGGGGGGGGCTCCTGAGGGAGCTTTAATGTGTTCCTTTTTCGTTGCAGGCGGAGTTACAGGGCGATCCGGAAGCAGAGAGGTGCAACACTGTACTTCAGCGGGCACAAAGGGGTGCCAGAACCTAACCTAGAACATCATGGGAGGTCCAGGAACCCGTGTCGGCGCCCCAGTAGTCCTTCGGGCGGTTGTGGGCCTGTGCAACTGGGGGTTTGCCTAGATACGCCCCGCAAGGGGCGTGATTAGTGTGATTACCATAAAGGTGCAGCAGTTGGGTGGTTCGCCACTGTGCTGATTGGCTCATCAGGCGGGCAGGTGGCGAAAATGCGGCCTGCCCTTGGATTGCCCGTAAGATAACCCACCGTGATTACATAATATTGTATGTAATAATAAACCTGCAGCAACTTTTCCCAATCTTAACACTTGTGTCTGTGTGTTATTTGCGGGATGTTGGATATGTTGGGGCGGGGGGTTCTTGTTGCCCTGATGTGACTATGATGGGTGGAAGGTGAGAGTGTTCCGGAACCGGATGCAGTGACTGATAGTGCGCACAGGGGCAATGCGCGGACTTCCGGGAATGCTTTCTGCAAGGGTCTCTCAATGCATAGACCCGACACGCCGCAGGCGGGCAACTAGAGCCAAATTTTGGGGGGGGGGGGGGCTGAAAATATTTCGGGGGGGGGGCTAATTCTTCCAACCACGGACAAAGTGGCTGTGAGAAGGGGTGACCACACAACAAAAGCCTCATTTACAACTTAATGGTCTTTTGAAGACCTGTTAAGTACTCGGGTGCGGCTGCAATTACATGCTCGCCAGCCAGCGAAGCTGTGTCAGTCAGCCCGGGATGAAAGGCATGACGGAAGGGGGGTGGGGGGGCAGGGGGTAGGGCTGAAGCCCCGTGAGCTCAATGGGTGTTGCGCGCCTGCGACACAGTGTAGCATCTGTACTGCGGCCCTCTGTGCTACAGCGGGAGGGAGACACCTTTGGCACAGCACCGACACCTCATTTCAGTGTGGCCTCCTACAGCACTACAGTTCGCAACACAGCACTCTCTCGTAGACCTCAGTCCTGCTGCGCTCCTCTACTACTGAAAGCTCACATCCTATACTTTCAGTGCACTCCGATCATTGGTCTGCAGCAGTCTTGCTCGCCATTCACAGCCAACTTTCACTTCTGCCCTTCAGCTCTCCATTAGTGAGGCTGCTCACTGTTGTATATTGTTGTTGTGCTCTCGTGCTGTGCTCAGCACGAGAGCACATCGCTTGTATTCCCGCAAATGGGGTTCTGTGTTCTGGGTGCTCCGTTCCATTGTAGTACTCTCGGCAACGAAAATCAGTTGCCTGGAGTCCTGGAGTAGAGCGGCGGCGTCCTCCGTGGGTGTTCACTATAACTACAAATAAAGAAGATTATAATCGGAATTGCCGCTTCTCGACCTCATCATTATACTACATTTGGCGACGAGGATGGGATGTGGGTGTTCACTATAACTACAAATAAAGAAGATTATAATCGGAATTACCGCTTCTGGACCTCATCATTATACTACACTCACCCGTCTCTGCCCGTAGAGCACTTCTAATGGCCACAGCACTGATTCCCTACCGAGGCCCAGCAGATCCCCGGTAATGAGACCCCATTCCCAGCTCGGCCAATGCACCTCCGTTTCTGTCACAGGTGCACTGGGTTCTGCTTTCCCGAGAACTCCCTGGCAGTTCTCCCTAGCCCTTACCAGTCAGTACCCCTGCACCTACGCAATAGAGTCGTCACAACCAGCCAGGTCCGGACTGGCCATAGCGGGCACCGGGCAATCCCCCGGTGCGCCGCAAGGGTGGGGCCGTTTTTGAGCTCCTGGGGGCCGATTTTGTTAGAGGGCCGTTTTTGAAGCACAGCTGCAAAATCGGCCCTGCAACAAAATCGGCCGAAAACCGGCCCTAGCAAAGCGCTCGGCGGCACCCCCCCACCTCCCGAGTGGGGAGGGGGGGGGCCGGCTGAGCACTTTGCCAGGGCCGGTTTTGGTTCCCAGTCCGGCCCTGCAACCAGCGCTCCGCTGCTGGTACTGAGGGCCGTCCGGAATGGACGGCCCTCAGTACCAGCAGCGGAGCGCTCACATCCTCGTAGGCTGCACACGCTGAATTTCTCCTACAGGTGAAAGCTGAGACATCCATGTTAAGTTTCACCGTTCCTTCAAAACGAATCCCTCTGATTTTCTCAGCTCCCCTCCCCCAGCCCGAAACCTACAATTAAGCGGGCCGTTCATAGAGCCAGCGGATGTCTGTAATTCATTAATTAATTTAGGATTTGCAAGGAGTCGTAAGGTCAGCCCTGCGCCATTGTGCCGCTCTGTCTCCGCAGGTTTGGTTTATTTAGGGTCAGAGCTCGTGGCAGCAGGTGATTTTTAAGCAGCTGAACAAGGGGCCTGCCGTCCTGAAATAAAGGCCCAGCGAATTTAACCAGCGCCACGCTGGGGATGCTGAGAGTGGGAAGAAGAGACCTAGAGAAAGAGAGACAGGCGGGATAAACCAGAGCGGCGGAGACAGGGGCGCAGCCATCCATAATGCAGCAGGGTTAGTGGCACCGCGGCCCAGCGGCGTGAGGGGGACACTTTAGCTCAAATAGTGGCTGTTTTTCTATTATGCAAAACCACTGGATGTGAGCCCAATTTCCTACCTTGAAACCTTGGTACGCTTCTGGGCAGAGAGTGGGAACTTGATAGATGCAAGGAAGAACTGGAAGAAGCAGGTACCAGCCACAGAAAGTTAGAGAAAGTGAAACACTGATGTTTGTAAAGGAGAGGCCTGCTAAACAATACAGGGCAATACAGTCAGCCCTGTTGGCATGTCTACAGATACAGTGCTGGTGAAACTGGTCTGTACATTTAAGTTCACACGTACACCGTTTACATGCAGAGTCAGGGCAGTACCCGGTTGATAAGCTCAATTATATATTCAAACACTATATCAAATACACCACTTCAAGGAAAGAACGTTTAGCCCTGGAATCCCTGTAGAGTAATCTGGACATAGTGATCAAACCGGCCGATAAGGGTGGGGCTATTGTCATCCAGAACTTGGATGACTATGAAACGGAGATCTTGACACAGCTAGGCGTGGAAGGGAATTACACCAAACTCAGATCTGATCCCACCAAGGAAATTGCCAACAATATAATGTTAGTCACTGAAAAAAGACTGGATGAAGATTGGATGAAGATTTCCTTTTTTAAACATGAATATGAATATCTGAACAACAAGCAGCCTAGGATGCCCACGATATACACACTCTCAAAAGTACACAAGCGTCTAACCAATCCACCATGGAGACATCGTCTCTATTTGTGGTTCAGTCCTGGAACCACTATGTAAGTACATAGACGTCTTCTTCAAACCCATTTCAGAACAAACGTCGGCATATTTGAGGGACACTATGCAGACTATCAAATTGTTGGACAACCGCCCTTTCAACGTGAATTACCATATCTTGGTTACTATGGACATAATGTCCTTGTACATCAACATCCCACAAAAAGCGGCACTGGATACAATCAGGACGTTCCTGGAGGGCCGCCCCAGACCTCTCCAGCGGCCACATGCATCATTGCACCCGTTTGCGATTAATACATTGCGAAAATTAAGGAATCGCAATTTAGAAATCGTAAACTGCAATGCATGAAAAATTCGCATTTTTTTTTGCGATTCGGTATTTTTGCTTAATTGCGATTGACAATTTGCGAATCGCAATTAAGGAAAACCCTTCCCATTGATTCCTATGGGCCAAAAGGCCCATAGGAATGAATGGGAAGGCATTCACATTTTGCGAATTTCAAATTGCGATTCGCAAAATGTGAATGCAATTTCAAGGGTGAAGGGGGGGTCCAAAGAAACCCTCCCTGCACCCCTGAAATGTAACTTCAAAAGCAATTTACACACACACATGCCCCAAGGGCATGTGTGTGTGTAAATTAATACTTTCAAAAATGCAATTTGTGCCTATTTGAACGTTTTCGGTAAATTAGCATGAAGGTCAACTTCATGCTATTTTACCACTTCCAAAATGCGAATTCGCAATTAAAAAATGATCATGCATTGCATTTAAGAAATCTGAAATTGCGATTTCTTAAATGCAATCGCAATTTTAGAAATCGCAACATGGTTGCAATTCCTAAAATTGCAAAATGCATGATGCATTCCAAATTAGTCAAATGCATTTGCAAACGGCCGAAAATTGTGATTCGCACCGTTTGCGAATGCAATTGACTTTGATGCATGTGGGCACAGGTACCCAAAGATTTCATAGTGAACCTCTTAGAGATTGCAATGACAAAACACTTATTTTATTTCCAAAGGCGTGACGATGGGTGCAAGTTTTGCACCAGACCTGGCAAAAATATTTACGGAGAATTATGAGCACGCACATGTCCTCAATTACCTCAATCCCTACAGAAGGTGCATTGAGCTGTGGAGGTGCTACATAGACGATGTCTTGATGAAATGGCATGGTAATGAGCAACAACTCTCTGACTTTCCCTCTGGCTCAATGCACAATCAAACGACATCCAGTTTTCCCTCGAGTTTAATAACAGAGTGATAAACTTTCTTGACATCTCAATCAGGGAGGATGAGGGTAAATTACACCCCACCCTATTCAGGAAGACTAGTGAGAGAAACACTATTTTACGTTACTCGTGTCACCACCCGCGTAACCTCAGGGACAATCTACCTTTTGGTCAGTTCCTGAGGCTACAGAGGAATTGCACTAGGAAACAAGATTTTTTCGAGAAGCCAGCAGACTTAATGGTATGCCTCTTGAATGGGGATACCCCAGGAGCCTCCTTAAAAAAGCCCGGAAACGGGCATGGTTCTGCCATAGGGAGTTTCTACTTGAACCCAAGCCCAAGACAAACTCTGAACAGGAACGCCTAGTGTGCACAACAACCTTTTGCACTAGGAGTAACAAAATCAAAAAAATAGTCAATAGCCACTGGCATTTAGTGGCAGATGAGATAAGGACATTTTCTGCCTGTTTGTACAAGCCATGCCACCAAAAACACTGTAGTAATAAGGAAATTGTGGCCTCCACACCTATGTGTGCCGATGCAACACTTTCATGTGCAGCTATCACTAAAGTTAGTCTGCGGTCTTGGTTGGGAATCACATGTTCACAAACTCTTGGAATTGTAGCAAAAGGAACTTTTTGTTTGCTTAAATGTCAAGTATATTTTTATGGAAATCGCTTAAGGAAAGGGGTGCCGTTGTGTGCAGCATGAACCACAGCCAGTATATCATCATCTAGCCTTTTATGAGAACGAGTAATTGCAGCTACTGTCACAGTTGAACCCATGGATTTGGCAGCTTTATCTGCCAGAGAATTCCCAACAATGTGTATTCTAACACGCTGATGGCTTAATGTATGAATTGCATGAGCCCGCAGTAACCTATATTTGAGGTCCGCTACCTTTATTCAAAGCAGTTTACGCTTTATAGTGTTTCCTTTAGAATCTCTGAAACCATTCTTGAGCCAATAATGCAAATTATCATTACAAGACTGGACACAATAATACAAATCACACACTACAAGAGTGGGGAATTCTGTATCCGTATTTTCCAGTGCCAGAATTAAGGCTTTTAGTTCAGCCAGCTGCGCAGTGCAATCACCTAAGGACTGCATGCATGTTTTTTGTGGTTGGAATGTACCTTCCAAGATTACGCCATGCACAGAGATGCATGCCACCGAATATTGGTGGTTTGTGCCTATGGCAGTTTGGGCTGAACCATCAGTATAAACAATAGATTTATACTGCACAAGAGACAAAATACTGCTAGGTTTTGGATAAACATGCTCATATTGCAGAGATTCTTGTGTTTTTAAAGACCAGTCAAAGACAAAGTCTACGTCTTCAGCTGTTAAAGGCGTGGCCATTGTCTCCAATGTGGATGTAGGGCTTTTACTTTGGGGACATTTTCTTTTGTAACAACCTTCAAGGCTGGAATGGGAGGAACGTCAATAATGCGTTCACCCTGTGGAAGTAGCCACTCTTTAATAAAAGCCATTTTAGATGCAGTCAGTATTTTTTCAGTGGATGCAAAACACATTTTCGCATTGGAATATCAATGCGATTTATAAGCAATTGGCACTGCTTCCCCTTCATTAAAGGTGATATATGAAGCCAAATGCACCTTCAAGTATACGGATGACCAGGTTTGTGACATTGACACATGTATGTACGTTTTTTGTAGCAAGCAAGTAAGCCAAGTGATCTGAGCATGTCTGTATGTTCTGATGTCCAATGCAAACCGGAGATGTCAGGATGTACTAATTCCTGGCTTCGGATTTATTTAATGCGTTGTGCATAATTTGGAATGTAAGTTCTGCCAAAATTTTGAAATCCTATTAAAGATTGTAATTTCTTAAGCGTATTTGGTGTTTTTAGCCAAACACACTTCTCTAGGAACTGTGGTACAAGGCTCATTCCCTCATGGGTACGTTTGCATCCAAGCAACAGAACATTGAGAAATGCTATATAAGATTTCTTGAAGTTAAATTTGTAGCCATAGTCAGCAAATCCCAATATTATGCAATCCACTCTGGCTAAATGTGTTTTTAATTCATCGTCAGATATCATCTGCATAGGACAATGCGTCTGGGTCAATATCTTGTAGAACTGACTCTATGCAAGCATCAAACAGTCCAGGACTGTTCTTATACCATATGGGACGTCGGCAAAAGCGAGCCCAGCGCTGAGAAGGCAGTGAAGTTCCTGCTTTCAGGTTCTATATTTTGGCAGAAAAAAGTTCCAAATTTATTTTATATTTTTTATCATGTATGACTGTTTCAATGTCTTTAGTCTAAGACAATGCAGTATGAGTGGCCTGGCTTTACCCCTGGAAAAAGAGGGGTATTCATTTGGGAGATACAGGGCTAAATGACACCCTGGCATTCTAATTATGAGAGGATTTTTCTAACAGGTGCCTTAGCATCCAGTTTGATTGGGTATTGTGGTTGCAACTGCAGGCTGGACCATATGGGTTTTGTATGATAAGGAGAGTCCTTGTCCCAGCCAGCATGTTTGCGTTATAAAGCGGGGGCTTGTACAAAGGCCCATTCAAATGCATAGGCTTGTTTGACTTCATCAGGGACAACCAAAGAACATTATGGTATTATTACTTCTTCACCTTGTGGGGATGTGCATACAAACTCTGGGGGCCAATCGACCTCTGCTAAGAGAATGTCATATGATAGTTTTACACTTTCCCTGAATATTACTCATATGGTGCGCTGTATGTCACCCTCAATTTACATCCAAATCATATAATCTATCTGAAGAGCCTATGTGCTGATCTGGGGTTTCAGCTGTCATGTATTTATCAGTTGCTTTTGCTGCTAGAAACTCCTGGATATCTGCTGCGCTGTCGAGGAGAATGACCATCTACCTCTTATTCAGGAGGATAGTTCTCTGTGTTAGTGGCACATTTTGTGGGTAGAGCCGCAGCTTTCTTTTTCTGAAATTGTGGTTTAAACTGAGGACGTTTCTCTTCCTTCTTTATCTTCACTTCAGACGAGTGTTGTGATTCTTTTTGGTACTCTTCCTGCCTGTGCTCACAACTCCCTCCTCTCTCATATTGTTTATCTGTTGACTCCCGAAAGGAATGAGAAGGACGAGTATCAGAATACTGACACCTGCCAGGTGGCTTTAATTGTATGCAATCATGCAAATTATGCACCTTTCAGAGGGCTCCTATTGTGGGGAACCACCTCGAGACCTAGCTTTTTCTTTAGGTTTAGGTTTGTCCCATCATTTTTTAACAAACTCTGGATTCTGCTTGGCAGGGTCCTTGTTGGAACCAGGTTTGCCAAAGTGTGGTTTATTTGGTCTGGCCCCAAAATTATCATGACCTATAGAGGTGTACACCTCAGCAATAATTATAGGTAGCTCACGTTTCTGGTTGACTGGTGCGACCAGAGCGAGCCATTAGCGTATAGCCTAAGATGCTGCTTCACCTTTAATGTTGGTTAGAAGCTTTGAGGAGACAATGGGAACATTTCCCATTAAACCACCTCCAAATCCATGGGAGAAGCTGCTTGTGTCCATTATGTATTTCTTTCAACACCGCCGTTAAGACTGCCATAGATGGAGTAACATGAGTGATGGTATAGACTGCAGCAAAGACTGTGGCGCAGTCACCTATTTTGGGAACCATCCCAAAGGGTAAGCACATAGTTAATATTCTATGTTTATCTTGTGGTCCCGTAAGGGGAAACACAGCTTAAATCTGATTCATTCGTTATGTTTGTTATGTTATGTTACGTGGATTTGTACTGCGCACAGCTGCCCCAGCTAAGGGGCGACCCGGCGCACGGCAAGGTACCACGCAACAACCACAGAAACACAACAGCTAAAGAAATCCAGACAGGTTTTTATTTAAAAAAGGAAAGTTTTAATCGCCCAACGAAAGGACAAAAGATCCTCCGACAGCCGAATCCCCACCGGAAGGGAATTCCACAGTTCGGCCGCTTTAACCCGGAAAGACCGGCCTCCAACACGGCACAACTTGTATCTAGGGATAATGGTGAGAGCTTGACCCATAGATCTCAGGTGCCGAGTGGGGACATACCAGGTCAGGAGGTCCAGTAGAGTTTGAGGAGCCGTACCTTTTAAGATTTTAAAAGCTAAACAGAGTACCTTAAATTGGATTCTGGCTCTAACTGGCAGCCAGTGTAGAGCTTTCAAGGTACTAGAGACAGGGCAGGAACGGGGGAGACCCACGATAGCCCTTGCAGCGGCATTCTGCACCCGCTGAAGACGGGTAAGTTCGGCCTGGTTAGCACCCGCCAGAAGCGAGCTGGCATAGTCCAAGCGTGATATAACAGTCGCCTGTATAACTAACTGTCGGGTGCGTGAATCAAAGAACTTGAGAATTGGGCGCAAGGATCGGAGGATTCCAAAACAGCACGCCGCTGTTTTCTTTGTGTGCCCCTCAAAACTGAGAGTGGGATCCATCCACACTCCCAGGTTCTTTAGTTCCGTCACCGGGAGGGGAGCCGGCCCAAGCTCCGGAGGCCACCACCTATCTCCCCGCCCTAAGACCACTCTGAAACTTGGGAGCATCCAGGTCTACATCCCCGCTGATCGTAACCGCTAGCTGAGTGTCATCGACATATGACACCATGGTCATACCCCATTGCCTGACAACCTCAGCCAGCGGTCTCACGTAAAGGTTGAACAACGTGGGGCTCAGCGAGGATCCCTGTGGTACTCCCTGCTTCAGTGGATGGAATTTGGACTGGAACGGTGGCACTGCAACGCTGAAGAAACGATCCTCGAGGAAAGACCGAAACCACTGGAGGGCAGACCCACACACTCCTATCTCCACCAGGCGCTGCAACAGGATTGGATGTTGAGGTATTTAAAATGAAATGTTGTCACGTTTTGTGGGAATTGTATCCATAATTGCATTAATATGTATAGGGCTAATGTGAGGTACAGTAGGCAATTGTGGTTGTCCTGCTAGAGTGGCCCGCACTGGGACAGCCATCAAGATGTGCAGAACATATTGAGTCAAGCATCTATATAGTCTTACTAGACCATTGCATAATGGCAATAGCTCATTGGCATTAAGATTTTGAACATTAGTGTATTGTGTACAGCCAGCCACTGCTGGCCAAGTTGCCCCTTCTACACTACTGGGGCCTGTGCAGACATAGTCTAGCACATGCATTAGGGTGTCGAAAGAAACAATTTTTATGTTCCCAAACAGATACAGGTATTTCTAACTGCTGATATGCTCTGTATTGAGCACAGGTACAACATCAGTGTATGTATGAAATGTTTGTGTTTTAGTATCTACAGCTAGAAAATTGACCCAAGAAAGACTGTGGTTCTGCCATTACTAATAAAGTTAAGGAAACAGATCAGAAACCCTATTAAGGGTTTCCTTTTAAAAGTTCAAGCTTGAACAACCAACAGACAAAATGTAGGTACTTCCTAAAAATACTGTGGAAGAGTAATCCCTAACTCCAAGGACATCTCCAGGAGAGGTGGATTGGGTACTAAAGGCACACACAAGTACTACTCAGGAGACTCATTAAATAAGTACCTGACCAAAGTTGGTAGTGCAATGTAGCACGGATTTTGCTGGTAACCCAGAACTGTGAATTAGAACAACAGGATTTCAGAGTTAGGGATTTATCTCTCTCGTCAGTGCCTGTCAGCCCTATCCTGGCAAGCTGACAGTGCCTCACTTAAACTCCTAACCTTCCCAGAGTAACAGGTGATTTTGGCAATCTCAAACATGACCCTCTAGTCTCCAAGGGAACCGTGGAAAAAGGATCCTCCCCTTTTGTAACTCATTTACTCACTCATGCATGCCCATAGCAAACATAAAAAACCCACAAACTTTACAATACCTTTATTGAAACTATCATAGTCCATTATGCAGCAAATGTGCTGCGATCATTAGGCAGTTAGAAATAAACAAAGTAATTAGTATTATCAACAGACTGTATAGAGAAAACTTCCCAACCATGTTTAATTATATATCTCTCTATGTCTACCCTTACTTCATGAGCACAGGGATATCTTTGTGATCTCTGGGATTGGCCTAGGACCTCGTAACTCGTTTATTTAGTTAGGTGGTCTACATCATGAGTGTAAACTTAATTTACGCAGGGCTGCATGGCACTGCTCTCGTTACAGAACAGTTCTCTCTGAGAGTAGTCTCCTCCCGGCCCCCCCAGGGGACCGAACACAGTTTATATATATATATATATTTGTTTTAAATATATTTTTATTTTCCGAGTTGCGCACACTTTATACATTATACATTATTTATCAAAAATTACTTTATGTTCCATCAATTCATATCATTCATACGTATACAGTACATTTCATTACAAAGTTCAACAAAGTTCAAGAAACTAAATTATAATTTCATTGAAAACATAAATTCCTTCCATCAGGTTCTATATAACCCCAGTCCCTCCTTCCACCTATTTATGGGGTCCCATATTCTCAAACCTAAGATCCTTCCTCTTCTGCCTTTCCGTGCATAAATATTCTTCTCCATATTGTATGCAGCCAGTAAATTAGCCAACCAGGTTTGCATAGCCGGCGGGTTTTTATCCAAGCAAGCCCTAGCAATGGTTAGTCTGAACACTGCCATTGCTACAAACATGAATTCCCGCTGTATGTCAACCCCGTCCGGGCCAACCCCTAGAAGGATCCAAGATGGAGTGAGTTTAGTTTGAATCCCCAATGACCTACCGAGAAAGCCCTCTATGTCTCGGACCAGTGTATGCACTTGGGGATAAGTAGCAAATATGTGTACACTATCGGCTTCAAAGGTATTACAGCGGGGACAGGTAATACCCGTAGTCCCGCCCCATTTTGCTATCCTGGCTGGAGTAAAATAGAGTGAGTACAGGGTTTAATAATGTTGAGACTGCAGGGGGGATGAGCACAGAGTTGTTCGACCTAGGTCCAATGATTCCTGAAACCAAGCTGTTTTCCCACTCAGTTTCTCCGCCCATTTGTTGCCGTATTTTTCCAAATCATCGGTTTTCTCTTTTACCAAGCTTGCACAGAAGGACCGGATTGTACGATCCCCCAATACTCTTATTTTCTCCAAAATACCATTCCTATTAAATCCAGCTGGTCCTCCCTGTTTGTTGTTTAAAAAACTCCTAATCTGTAGGTACTTAAAAAAACCTCTGTGACCAATACCGTATTTATTTCTTAAATCTATAAACTGTACCATCCCCTCAGTATTAAATAAATCACCAATTTGTGCAATCCCCCTTACCGTCCATACTGACATAATTTGATCTGCAAATATTGCTGGAGGGAATGACCTATTTTTATACAATCTGATGTATCTATTGTATCTCCCCAACTTAGACTTCTTCAAGAAAGCCTTCCAGACCTTGACCGCAGCCGTAATTGTCTTGAACCTTGTTCTTTTAAAATATCCAAAATCAATGCAATTTAAAAAACAGTTTCCCACCTCTGCCCCTAATACTGCTGCATATACTTCCGTAGAAAAATTGTTAACTCTTTGATCAAGGTCGGTCCCTCCTATTAACCCTTGCATATATTGCAGAGCTGCTGCCATGTAGTATAGTCTAAAATCAGGGGCTCCCCGCAGTTTATATTTTGATTGTTATATGTCCAAACATTTGGAGCTGATGTTGAATGAGCAAAGAAAACAGTACCCAAGGTTATTATGTACTCCAGCCAAACTTGTACAAAATGTATAGCTGCCATCCCAATAAGAGTCCCTGAATAACAAACAACATGTACAGCGTATTCTCAAAATAATGTCACAAAAACAAATGTGCTATATGTGGCTATGCAGAGAGAGCAGAGGCAGCCTTAAATGCACAACTAAGGGAGAATGGAAGTAAGCCCAGAAGGGGAATCACTACGACCAGTTCTTTTTAATCTCCTCCTGGATACCATAGGACCCTGTTTGCAAGTACACAATTTTGCACACCTTGATATGAAAGTAAAGGACTGTAGAGGAGAAAGAAAATCAAAGATGGGTGGGAGAAGTTGTATGAGTGCCAAAATGTGCTGTGATAGAGAGAGAGAGGGGGGAGTAGGACTTAGTGAAAGGGAAGGAATCGTATGCTGGGGAGAGGAAGAAATAAATAAAAATTAAAGACCCAGTGGAAAAGAGATGACCTCAGATGTAAAGGAACAGAAGTGAAAGATAACGTACAGTTAGTCAGAGGAAGGGGTTCCAGTGCTAGAATGTATATGATGCACCAGGACAGTATATATCAGCACTTGACTGTATCATCATTAATGCACCCTAGTGAGCTCCACCAATACCGTAATGAATAACTCTTCCTTGGAAAAACTTTAAAAAATACACATTTGGCACTGCATCCGGCTGGTGCCGAATATATGACCTCCATTGAGTATCTAAATACTAAACATATTATTTCAGTGGAATCCCGATAAAACCATTGAATACAGTTAACAGACCTTTGAAAGGTTGGGAAAACGATAAAAAAAATGATGAGGTTTGAAAAAGCCTGCATTGGCAATGCGAAACGTCTTGTACTTTGTGTACAGAAACCAATTTAACCACCTCCACTAATGTGTAAAGCAGGTACAGCATGGACAACAGAACAAGCTTATTTAGCACAAATACCAGGAACAAGAGCATCAATAATGCACAGAACAGTACAGACCAGGTAGTGGGCTCTTACCCACACACAAGTGTGAAGGGAGGAGAAGAGAGGAGCAAGCGAGGAAGAGATGAAGTAATTACAAACAGAAGACTTTTTGAACCACACACCCTACACGGCACAGCATGCTACTGTTACTGCTACATGCTACTTACATTCCTGTAAGGAAGCGCGTCAGCAACCCAAATAAGGGGAGTACGTGCTATATAACTCTTGTAGTGCAATACAATACAATTGATTGAAAACAGAAGAATCTGGGGCTTCCAGCACCTCAGATAGATATTTTTAAAGACAAAAACCTGATCAACAAAGTTCCAGCGCCGATTCCTCCCCATTATCAGTGATAAATGTTGCTTATACATGGGCCTGCTCAGTGAGTGTTGCAGTGATTCCGCAGAGTGGTGCTGCAGAAGTATCCTGGAGCCATGTGTAGTGAGCATTATGATCCTCAAAGACAAACTTTATAATTTAGCTATTTAACCTCACAGTGCAGTACTAATGAGAAAAACCAACATTACAGAGAGAAGTGGAGGAGGGGAGCAAGGTATAGGGAGATTTAATGCCGTTACACGCCTTCAGCTTGGCACTCGTCTACCACTTGCTCTCTCTTGCTATCTTTGTCTCTAAGTGTGGGGAGGTGGCGCTGGAGTATAGACCATGTTACTGTGACTCAGCGGGACATCCTGATAGGGGATCCTTGCATTAAAGCCCGGGGGTTTCCATGGGACATGGGAGCAACATCCCTCTTAAGTGTCGGTCTGCACCTCTAAAAGTGGGAAATATTTAAACAGTTCATAGAAACACACAATTGCATGTGGGTTTCTCTTATGGCAGCTCCCTTCACAAAGCATGCATTGCTGCAACAACCAAAAGGGCTGTGTTCTCGCTCGCTGGTGCTGGAGCAGGAGCAGCATGTGAAACGCCAGCTAATGCCCAAGCAGAGGTAGAGAAACTGCTATTAAGCAGACTAACACAACTGCTGCCTAATCAAATACTGTACTCAAGGAAAACAATATGTGGGTGGAATCATTGCCCTTCTGCCAGGGGGTCTTATTGGTGATCATAAGCCGGGTCTGGTGGCTCAGTGGACTAATGCGTCCATTGCAGGGGCCTGTGTTCGACCTCATAGTCACAGGTTAAAATCCCGGCGGACCACTCAGCTTTTCATCCATCTGAGGTCGATAAAATGAGTACCATTGAGTTGGGTAACAATGAACATCTGTTATTCAGCGCCAAGAGACCTCTGGGTGAAAGTGCGCTTTACAAATACACATGTTATGTTATGTCATTATGTTATAGATCAGTCAACTGCTGCACTGTCAAACCGGACCTAAAAATGAATGCTGATCCTGACAATCTTGAAAACAGCAGACTGATTTCATGACTACCCTTACTTATCAGGCATGGAGTAATGTGTTGCCATTCTAGTCGAGGGACATAATACTGCTAAGTTATTCAAACCCCACCAATCTGGATCTAGACCTGGCTGCAGTTCTAAAACATCCCTGCTGAAAAATACAGGTGACTCCTTACGGACATTTGATAAAGGTAAGCACTTTTTGCAGGTACTACTTGACCTATTTAAAGCCTTTGATGCCACTGACCACAACATTTCCCTCCATACTCTTTGCAATATGCTGAGCCTCAATGGTACAGTACTGAACAAATGCAAGGCTTACCTCTTAAACAGAAGTCAGACCATTGGAACCTTGAAGGGATCCAAAAATCATAAAAATATTACTAGACCTGCTGTTCTAGTGACTTAAATAATCTACTAGACCTAATTATAATTCTCTTGTCCCATAAACACGTTTCAAAGTATGTGATCCTGGCAAATATTTTAATTCACTGAGCCACCATTTTCTTCTTCATCACATATGAGAGCACATATAAATACACACAGAACAGTAGAAGTACACAGTTCTTCATACATGCAGATGCAGATACATACATCTTTTGAGTAGGACTGAATCACCTTTTCTTTCCTTGTTTTGCACGAATCATTGAGAAGGTGCCTGGTTCCTTAGATGGTACTCTCACGGTAACTGAAAGGGGATTTCTGCAACTCACACAGTTCCTCCGGGTCAGCTTTATTAAGTCAGGATTTAGATATAAATTCCAAATGTACTTAGGACCGTTGGACTTGTTTAGTGCTTGCAAAAGTTAGAGCGCTGTTGCCTTCTAATTTTTATGGCGGTCCAAGGTATCACTAATTATTCGTGAACCTCATGGAATGATTCCTTCGTTGTTGCTTGACGGCAGGAACCAAATATATCCTTATATCTAAATCCTGACTTAATAAAGCTGATCAGGAGGAACTGTATGAGTTACAGAAATCCCCTTTCAGTTACCACGAGGGCACCGTTTGAAATTAGGGACGACTGACATTCAGTTTAACCCTTCAACATCATATCTTTGGCATCCATTCAACTTGAAGAATCAGCTGTCTGATTATCATTTTGTCCTGAAGAAGACTCGCACTGACAATTCCATAGTATGGCTTCGGTTAGGATCGAAACGTTGACGGTTGTTGAAAGTCCTATCCTCAATAGGTCTCTTTGCTTCCAAATTGAATGTGGATCAATCCTTGAGCTAGAGATACTTGTAATATATTCTGAAATTGGACACTTTAAAAAAAATTCTTCACTTGTAAATATATTTCATTCACTTATTGTGTCACTTACATGTTATATACACTGACTCTGTCACTTATGCACTTTATTCACCTTATCACTGTAAATATTTATCACTTGCGCCGTTTCATTGATTGAATTATTAGATAGCCTTTTCTTATGGTAATTCTTGCATTGAATTTAACTCTTTGTTTGAAAAATTCAAATCTAAACAAATCCTTCCTCCATTAATCATAAATGAATGCTGAATTTTGTTTGTGTTCTTGTGCAATCAGTTGATTCATGATTTACATGAACGCTGTACATTACAAAGACATAGCTACACCCGACAGAACCATTATATACTTGCCGATGTTCTGAGGTATACTGGGTTACCCCTTTGTTTTTTGCAGCCTGGATCATGCACAGCACCAGCCCCGCTAGTTTTGGCCCCCATCTATCACTGAGGATAGTGTATACTGGGAAGGGGCTTAGGGCTCTGAACACCAAAGGTAAAACCTCCGGGTGCCTATGCCTGGACTTCTATACCCCCCTACAGGGAACTCTTGTTGCTTGCCCAAACTGTGGGGTACCCATATCTACTCGTGAAGCTCCACCTATGTGCGAACTAACGAACAACATTCCAATCAATCCCACTCAAACACCTGCTGATTCCAATGGCAAAATTACATGTGTCCTACTAAATGCGAGGTCGCTGGTAAAACACCAGCTTGAATTTGTCAAATTCATGGATAGCCATCAGCTGTTTCTGAAACTTGAGCGGATCAAGCTTCTTGCCCTGATCTAGTGGCAGACCCCATCAAACTATGTTGTACATCGAGTGGATAGACCATTGAAGCGTGGCGGAGGACTAGCCATGATCCACAGGGACACCGTGTCTGTCATCAATGAACAAGTGTCACTCCCAGAATGTGAGGCACTTAAGTTTAATATTGAAATCTCCAAAACACAATCCTTCAGACGAATATTAATCTATCACCCTCCTGGACCCAGGAACACCTTTATACAAAATACAGGGGCCCTCTTAGAGGATGGTTTATGCGTTCCTTTGGGAGGGCGTGGAAACCGTGGAATGTGGCTCTCCCTCCAAAAATTGTCTGCTTGGCTTGCTATTGTGGCCGAGGCCGCTTCTAGGATACAGACTTTGAATGTCTTGATTCGGACTGCAAGATACGTGTGCGGCCGATCACTGAAGCTGACGCATGTTACAACCCCTTACACTTGTCCCTTGCATTGGTTGGATGATGGAGTCGCTCTGGTGGCTGGCCGGGTCTGTGGGAATGGTCGGTTGGGGCTTAATTGTTTGCAAGATTTGTTTTGGGGTAGGGGGTTGTGCCCTTTTCCGATTTTTCTCAAAGATGCTTATGGCATTCCGGTGGGTCAGTTTTTGCTCCATAGCACTATTGTTTGTAACATTCAGGAGTGGTGGGGTGCTGGCAGTGTGGAACCTCTGGAGCACGAGTCTATGTGCCTTCTCTTTCTTATTACAGTTCACACTAAAGCAGTTACATTGCTTTATAGAGCATTGTTGGGTGGGGCCCAGCGGCCGCTGATATCGGGCCCGCTGGGAGGCAGACGTCTGGTCGCCTCTCTCTGATCCATCCTAGAGGAGGGTTTTAAAGTCTAGTTTCCGAGTGTCCAGGAATGCTTGTTTTAAATGTATCCAATTGTTTTTACCTTCTACGGGCCTATTTGACCCCCATCGTCTCCATGCTAAGTTTCCATCACCTCCTTCGGGGTGTCCCCACTGCTCGATCACAGATGCTGACTTTTATCATATGGTTTGGTTGTGCTCATTGTTACACCCTTATCCGGTCTACGATCTTGCAGGTAGTGCAAGAATCCTCAGATAGGGAGTTCCTGGTTAGCCCTGAGTTGTGTTTGTTGGGTCTTCATGATCGTTCTGCAGCGAGGAAAGTAACTGATAGATTTCTGGACCTGGCTTTAATCCTTGCTTGTCTGCAGTTGACTATGTGTTGGAAATCACCCCGTGCTCCCGATATATATCGCTGGGGGTTGGAACTGCTGCATTGGGCAGATTGTGAACGGGAGGCGATCCGTCGGGAGGAGGCTAGGGAAATACGGAAGGTACCAATACTGCCTGACTGGAATGCCATATTTCTGGTATGTCCAAGGGTTGGCCGAGATGGCCAAGTGCTCTTACCACGTTCTGTTTCGGGTAGTACCTCTTCGGACTCGGATGTTGATGCTGCTGCCTTGGTGGCGGGCAGCCCGGGTTGCGGCCTACCTCTCTTTTTTAGCCCACACGATTGACCCCACTTTAGTAATGGAAGTTGTTGCTGGGTGTTGTCATAGATATGTGGGGGATGGGTGTGACGGATTCAGCCACTTAACTGCGGACATGCTTTTTGCAAATGTTTTTTTATGTCTCACGCTGGGGATGGGTCTCTCTGCAACTGGAACTGTTATATTATATCAGTTTTTTCACTGTGCCGCTTCCGCTGTCTTTTACTGTGGATTTTGTTACTGATGATTGCAACCCCTGCTTAGTCTGCTGACTGTTTTCTCTGTGAAAATTAATACAAATAACTATCAAAGAAAATGAGAGGGAGAGAGAGCAAGTAGCAAATGTGTGAGAGCAGCACAGAGCAAGTTCCAGATTCATTCATTTGGGAGGGAGCACACAAAGAACATAGAAAAGAGATGGAAAATACATGCACCTTCAGGGAGTGCTTAACCAAAACGAAAAAAACAAGTTTCCTAAAAGTGAGCAGTGGAAGGATTCAAGTTAGTCAATCAAAGTGATTGACTAACTATACTCCAGGCGAGGGACAAACACAAGATGGATAACATGGTACAAGGAAATCCCTTGAATAGGAAGCAAACAAATGATGGACAATAAAACCAACCAATGGTAAGCAATGGACAGAAGTAATAGTCTGTAAGTTCTTAGTATGCCCAAAAATACGTCTTTTGTATCAGAATTAGCTTTATTCTATTTTTTGATTTAAAATCATAAAAGCAGCAGCAAAACACAAATAAAATACATCCATATTTCATTACATATCAATTTTTAAAAACTGGATTAAATTGATAAAAGGAATCAGCTAATCAATATGAAACGATTCCCTGTCAGGTGGGGCACCTATAAAAAATAAGAATAAGAAAGAATCGTGCATTCAGTACTATTTAGTAAAGTAGGGATCTGGGGAAAGACACCAAGCAGGGCTCTGTCAGCAGATTTTCTGATTGCTTATGGGTGGGCTCTTGTGAGTAGTGCTCAGGAAGTACAGTATTTCAACAGAGGTTCGAATCTGTTAGGAGCTAGAAAGCTAGGGGCATTAAATGCACAGAGTCCCCCGCCCCAAACGTTATACTTCTTTACTGCTGTTCTTGGTGACTGAATAGGTGGTATGCTCGGATAGAAGTCGTGTAAATCCCAAATGCGAATTGGGCCATCCCCCTCTTTCTGCTTGCATGATCGTAAATAAGGGACTATTTTCCTATGCTTAAATTTGATTAGCACCAAGTCCCCAGGGATGGCTTTTGGCATTGCACCCAACCACCCCACCCTCCTAACGCTTAGAATCCCCCCATCTAAGTCAGGAGGCAGAGGTCTATTGGTCTGTAACCAGAACATGACCTTATTGAGCAGGTCTTGACGCGTTTCATGTTTTCCATGATTTAGTGGTGGAATCCCAGAGACAACAGTCACATAAGGGGCGGCTTCAGGGGGTAAGTTAATTCGTGGCATTCTAACCGGTTCGGGTTCTGGTTTAGCCTCAATATGGTTTGCTAACGGGTGCTTTATGGGCAGTTTAAAGCCTGTTGAAAAAGGTAATGTTTGCGAATAAGCGTTCTTGCGGGAATTCGGCTTGGGTATTTCCGGGATAGTGAGGGGAATAGGAGCGTCTGATAATACCGGTTTGGTACTTAATGGAATATGCGTTTTGATTATCAGTTCAATACTAGATAACCTGTCCCCCAGATCGTTAATTTTGGCCACCAGTGGTGATATGAGAGATGTTAATAAATGCTCAAGCTGTGCCAATAAAGTTGGTTGGAGGGGTGATGGACGGTTTTCTACTTTTCCATGCGCCATATCCCCCGGCACTGTGATTGGGTTGGAGTGGAGATGATAGGGACTGGAGCATAATTTTAGAATTTTGGCTTGCTTCTCATTTACAATGTCTTCATCGTGCTTCCTTTTAGTGTTGGGCCCCCCCGGAAGTACATTGGCTGGGGATTGGTGTTTATTAGAGTGAAGAGGTGAATTCTGCAGTGTGGCGTTTACATCATCTGGATTGATGGCCATGCTTATAGTGGGTGGTATGTTTGGGACATATTTAGTTCCGCACAGGGCGTTCAGCTCCTCCCAGATAGACATGTTATGATGCGAATCGCCAAAGTAGGTCGTTAAAAATGTTAAGGGGAGTCCCAGTACCTCTTAGAAGGAAATGTCAATGGTGTGGCCCATCCCGTCCTCCTTGGGCCTCTGAGGGCCACAGAGGGCCCGCCCTTTGCCCGGGCTTAGCCCCGGGCGCCAACCCGCGCGCGATCCCGCGACGCGGGGGCTCGCGCTGGCCTTAAGCGCACCTCCGGGGGCGGGACAGGATGCGCGCCTTCCTAGGCGCAAGCGGTGCTGGGGAATGTAGTCCCCGATCTGGAGCCTCGCCGCGGTGGTTGGAGGCGGCGGGCAGGCAGCGGGGAGGCAGAGAGCACGGTGTCAGCAAGCAGGCAGCGCTCGGGCTGCGGCAGTCCAGGAACCCAGGTAGTGACCTCCCAGGTCAGTGGCAAGTTCAGTTCCCCCGCTCCCCCGGGGCTCGCGCTGGCCTTAAGCGCACCTCCGGGGGCGGGACAGGAGGCGCGACTTCCTAGGCGCAAGCGGTGCTGGGGAATGTAGTCCCCGATCTGCAGCCTCGCCGCGGTGGTTGGAGGCGGCGGGCAGGCAGCGGGGAGGCAGAGAGCCCGGTGTCAGCAAGCAGGCAGCGCTCGGGCTGCGGCAGTCCAGGAACCCAGGTAGTGACCTCCCAGGTCAGTGGCAAGTTCAGGTCCCCCGCTCCCCCGGGGCTCGCGCTGGCCTTAAGCGCACCTCCGGGGGCGGGACAGGATGCGCGCCTTCCTAGGCGCAAGCGGTGCTGGGGAATGTAGTCCCCAATCTGCAGCCTCGCCGCGGTGGTTGGAGGCGGCGGGCAGGCAGCGGGGAGGCAGAGAGCCCGGTGTCAGCAAGCAGGCAGCGCTCGGGCTGCGGCAGTCCAGGAACCCAGGTAGTGACCTCCCAGGTCAGTGGCAAGTTCAGGTCCCCCGCTCCCTCGGGGCTCGCGCTGGCCTTAAGCGCACCTCCGGGGGCGGGACAGGATGCGCGCCTTCCTAGGCGCAAGCGGTGCTGGGGAATGTAGTCCCCGATCTGCAGCCTCGCCGCGGTGGTTGGAGGCGGCAGGCAGGCAGCGGGGAGGCAGAGAGCCTGGTGTCAGCAAGCAGGCAGCGTTCGGGCTGCGGCAGTCCAGGAACCCAGGTAGTGACCTCCCAGGTCAGTGGCAAGTTCAGGTCACTTGAACCGATTAACCTTTGGCTTCTGAAAGAGTTCGAGAAGCCTTCACCTTGTTTTATGCCTTATTTCATCCCTACACAGGAGAAAACGAGATAGGGTGTTGACGCCAGACGGAGTATTGAGCCTACAGGAATGAACACATACAGTGTTTGGTATGCAATAAGAATTGTGTGTATGTGAATACTGCCCGGCTAAAACTGGGAATGTGTGTGCATGTAAATTCCACCCGGTTACGACTGTGAAGGTTTACACCAATAATTGTGTCTTCCTTAGCAGTTGGTTACAACACCCTGGCATCGCCCGAGTCTCTTCTCCTAGATTACAGGTCCAACGTATTTTCCTTTACAGGTAGGGGTGTTACTGTTCTCCCGCCAGACTTAAAACCAGAGTTCCTCTGCTTTTACCCGCGACTTAACCGGCTTCAATAAGTGAAGCTACGTCTTTTGTAACCCCACAACATATGACGTCTAGTAGACGAGACTTTAATAAAACTAAAGGAGCAAGAGTAACTGCTTCCCTACCATGGGCCAATGATCCTATGCTATTGCAAAACAGCAAATCAATTATTTCTGTATGGGATCATTACACTGCTATTGAACCTAACTGATGCTTCAGTGTCCATGCAGAATTACTTAAGCACTCCCTCGGCAAACGAATGCTATTTAATTAATCCAACCACTTCTGGCTATAGCATGCTTTCATAAAATATATTTATTTGCAGTTTTATATAGCGGGAACATGAACCTTCAGGGTGTCAGAGCGCTGTACAAGTAGCAATCAGGTCATTCATATAAGTGAAAATGCAACAGGGATAAAGCAGGGAACACAACCTCATATAAATACTGATACAGTATATCAAAAAAGAAAACAACAACTTGGAAGATCCAAGATGCAGAGGAGTCAACATGAAAAAGATGACTAGAGAAGGAATCTATTCATCAGAATAAGTTTTACTTCCTTTCTGAAGAAGGTAGATGAGGCGTTTTTCTTGGTTTCAGGCAGTAGGGTGTTCCATATACTGGGAGCTAGACTAGAGAAGGAACGGTTGTATGTCTTTTTCTTTTTGAACTTCTGTGATGTCAGCAGTAGGGAATTTGAACTTCTTGGGGAGCAACTTCCTCCAGATAATTAACGTTTTTTGGCCAGGTAGACAGGTGTGTTGTGGTGAAGGGCCTTGTGTGTCATGCATGCTATCTTCAACTGGATTCTGGCTTCAAGTGGGTGCCACTTTAGATGGTTGAGGTCAGGAGTAATGTGGTTGAATCTTCTGGATCCAGTGATGAGCCTGGCTGCGGAGTTCAATGTGGCTCTTAGTGTACTTTGGATGAACCAGCAAAGAGTAGTACTCCCATAATCCAAATGTGAGATAAACAGGGATTGGACTGCTGATTGAAAGTCAGCCATGGGCAAGAAAGGTTTTATTGTGCTTAGTATGTTAAGATGGCAGTTGGCTCCCCTAATAGTGGCATTGATATGATCTTGCATTTTCAGCTGTTTCTCCAATGTTATGAAGAACCGGGTTTTAGAACCCAGCGGCGCCAGGGACACGCCCAAAGTCTTCGGGTTCTCCAGTCTTGGCAAACAGAGACACGGAATACTTCTAGGTGGCGTCAGAGACCAAATTTATTAGCTGCAGCTAGTAACAGTAATCTCAGCAATACAACACGGTGTACAACTCAAGAAACTGTTCAATTTCATAGAGCAAGACATCACCTTTTATACACAATATTCTCATTATAAATGTACACCCACTGCGCAAAATTCTGACCAATAGGACACATTTTCTAACTGAGTATCACATTAACAAAAACCCAATGTACAGTAACCCAACCCAAAAGTTAATTATTAGGAATGTCCCAAATTCAATTTCCACAAGCAAGGACAAACCCATAATTAAAAAGCACAACCCATGTAATGAAAAGTCGTAAGGAAAGAAACAATTCAGATGCTGATTAGGATAAGATATGTGCAAGGAAACTAAAGGTTAACGAGGTCCTGAACATTGATTGGCAATCTCAGACAACGATCAGCCAGAGAAATTGGCTTCGTGAAGGGTCAGTTTCAGGTGAAGAGGTCAGCGTCCTGCAGTTCACTCACAAGTCAGAAAAGGGCCTGTTTAATGCATACATGAACAATGAGGCCCATGCAACTTTGCTAGTTCGGTTACCTCCACGGCCTACGTGAGGGCAACACAAAATGACGTTATGAACAACGCAAACAAAATGGAGTCCTGTCCCGAAAACCACGGAACCTCAGTTATGCCTAGTGATTTAGTGGAATCTATCAAGTGTGGGACACCGTTAAGAGCAGTGAGTTGCTTGAGCCATTCCTCTATAGGGGCAAAGTGATTGAGAGATGTGAGCAAGAGATATTCAGTTTTGAGTGTGTTAAGCATGAGGTGATTACAGGTCAACCATTGTTGGATTTTCTGTAGGGTGAGATTAAGCAGTTTGATGTCTTTGACGGAAGACATTTTTAAATATAAATGCGTGTCATCAGAGTGCATGTGACAGTTAATGTTAGAGAGATTCAAAAGATTGGTAAGAGGTTCCATGAGCAAAATTAATAGGGTTGGTGAGAGTGTGGAACCTTGGGGAACTCCAGTCGTGACTGGAGTTGTATCAGATAGGGTTTTATTGGCCATGATCCTTTGTGCTCTATTAGGAATGTAAGAGTCAAACCATTGTAAGACGGAACCAGATAGCCACATCCTCGTCTCTAGAAGGTAAGGGTGGGCGGCCAGATACGCTCCGTGCACGGAGTGCACGTAGTGCCGTCTCCTACGCATTTTGCGTAGTGGGCGTAGCCAGGCGGCCCTACGTGCGCTCCGCAGACGGTGCGTAGCCGGCCGCCACCCGCCTCCCTCCCGCCCTCCCTAAATACATAAATAAAAGGATAGAAAGCTTTTAAAAACACATGCCTTGTCTGCCGGGTCCCCGGGGCTCCCTCTCGCCGTCCCTGGATTCGCGCCGCCATTTCGGATACTAATGCGCATGCGCGGGCGCCCGCGCATGCGCATTTCTCATGAGAAATGCGCATGCGTGGGCGCCCGCGCATGCGCATTAGTATCTGAATCGTGGCGGCGCAAATCGCGGGACGGCGAGAGGGAGCCCCGGGGACCCGGCAGACAAGGTAAGTGTTTTTAAAAGCTTTCTATCCTTTTATTTATGTATTTGGGGAGGGCGGGAGGGAGGCGGACGGCGCGTAGTGGGGCTACGCGGAGTGCGCGGGTGGGCGTAGTTTTGCGCCCACTTTGCGTAGCTCCGCGGAGCCCCACTCCGCACACTACGCCCAAGGTTACTAGAAGGTCAATCATACTATCATGCTTGACAGTATCGATAGGCGAGGAGAGATCAAGTTGAATAAGCAGACAGGATTCATTCTGGTCTAACATTTTCAGAGCGTCATCAGCAATGTGTGTTAGAGCCATTTCAGTGCTATGACCTTTTCTGAAACTGAATTGATGATAATCAAGGAGTTGAAATTGCTCAATGTGGTTGCAAAGTTGTGTGTGTACGTATTTTTCTTAAAGCTTTGCTGGAGTCAGGATGTTGGTGATAGGGCAGCAGTTGTTGAGGTCAGACAAGTCTGCATTAGGTTTTTTGGGAATAGTTGTCACTTGATCTATCTTCAAGCAGTCTGGAAACGCTCCATGAGAGAGAGCTGTATTGACAATCTTGGTCCAGAGAGGAAGTATGGAAGGACTAATCTATTAGATAAACTTGGCAGGCAGGGGGTCATTGAAGTGGGTGGATGATTTCTTTGTTGTTGATAAAGTGGGTAAAGCCGCTTCATCTGGGATTTTAAAGGCACTCTAAGTAGCATTGTTTTTAGTAGTTTATCCAGAAGAATGGGAGATCACCTGGTGTTGTACAGGTAAAGGATTGGGCTGGACCTGGGTTAGCCGAAGCTGTGAGGTGCAAAGTAGATCTGATTTAACAATATTAGTCTTCTCAATATATACCTATTAAATAGCTTTATTCTAGTGTCAGTAATGCACAACCATGTTAAAACTCTAAGGGTCTAATTACGAGTTTAGGTGCTACTCATCTCAGCTGATAAATAACAATACCAGGGGGTACTTTATTTATTGGGTGCGATAAATAACACCTGTTATGAATTATTGGGTAATAACATGCAGATTTTGGTGTTTAAAGCACCAAAATCCACATGATTTAGTAAATACCATATGCTTTTCTCACGTTTAATTTCGGCAGGTGTGACCTGCCGATATTTAATGAACATTGTGTTATTTAACGTATCCAATAACTATTTGATGTGTCAAAAACCTTTAAACTTGTAATTTACACTCCGGCGTAAACAATGGTTTATGCATAGGTTGGAATTGACCGACCCACTCTTAATCAGGCTTAAATAATTCAAGAGCGCAGGTTGAAATATTTAGTACCGTATATTGAGGTTTGCACTAATCCCCTAGTAAACATATTACATCTTGCCCTGCAGAAGACATTTTCATCAACTCATTCGCGCAAACGGAATTACTTCACAAAAGTGTATTTTTGAGTTTGGTAGTGCAAAAGTAATTATTGCACCACTCAATCAGTGAAAATATTTGTGTGAACTTGCTAACGTCATAACAAATTTATGTAAACTAGCTCAGAATTGTTGATTAGTCAAAGTATTTGTGAAAATAGTCCTTCCTCCACGTAGTTCCACGACTATAATCTCACGTTACCCCCCAAAAAGTGTCCCTCGGGCAGAAAGAGGTCTCATGGACCTGAGAGTGTAATTTGGAGAGATTTGAGCGGGTCACGGGCAGCCAAAACAACACAATATAGGTTAATAACGAGGAAGCCCTGACGTCCGCTTTCATTTCTGCTAACTAAATTTCCCCTCAAAATGTGTAATCCCATGCAGGGCACCTAACAACGGGCCATATGTAGGTAATTTCTATTTACAGATTCTAAAATACCGAATTTTACCGATTCGGTATTTCAGAATCTGTAAATGGTATGTAGATAAAAATTCCGTATATTTTACCGAATTGGTAATATTCGGTATTACAGATTTGGTATTTACCGAATCGGTAATACCGATTCGGTAAATACTGAATCGGAGATTCAAAATACAAGCAATTGAGGATTCAACCAATCATGTGCATCCGTCCCACCCCACAACCAAGCTACTGAGGAACCACCCAATCCTGTGCATCCACCCCACCCCACAACCAGGAAGTGGCCACACCCAAGCAGGTGCAGACAATCAGAACCTTCTGGAGAGCTGTGAGCAACTGAGCCACTGGCTGTACTGAACTGAGCAGAACTGCAGGATGGCATCCCAGGAGTCACAGAGGGAAGGAGGTGAAAGAAAAAGAAAGATGAAGTTCAGCACAAGTGAGCTTCAGGTGCTTGTGGAGGAGGTGGTCAAACACCACACCCAGCTTTTTGGGAAGCAGTCCCTGCAGGTAGCAGAGGCTGTGAAACGGAGGACCTGGCTAGAAATCCAGGCAAAGGGTAACACCATGGGTGTGAGCCCACGAGAGATAGACGATTTAAAAAAATGCTGGTATGATCTGAGGATCATTACCAAACAAAAGCTGGCAGCACAGAAGAAAGAGGCCAGTACCACAGGGGGAGGAAGGAGCAGGCCACCTGCCCTCACTGACCTGGAGCAGCTGGTGGTGTCCACCCTGGAGCCAGAAAGTGTGTTTGGGATTGGGGATGCTGACAGCTCAGCCAGACCTGCAACTAAACAAGGTAAGGAGCATGCCCAGCAATCCTCCCACCCCCTTCCCTGTCCCCCTTCCCCAATGGGGCTGTGTGACT
This sequence comes from Lissotriton helveticus, assembly GCF_964261635.1. NCBI lineage: Eukaryota > Metazoa > Chordata > Amphibia > Caudata > Salamandridae > Lissotriton > Lissotriton helveticus. The sequence goes on along the minus strand of NC_136061.1, from coordinate 1,964,661,690 downwards.
CACACTCCAGTACAGGTTTTGGGATACACCGGCAATGCATCATGGGAGAGGTAGTCATTGAAACACCCATCATGACAGTCATCAAACAAAACAACAAGGCATGCCACAAACATCATTCAGAAGCAGTTGAGGACATTGAGAAAGTTTGCCAGGATTGTAATTTAATAGTGAAATACAGGGTTGCAGCACCACTGAGCTCATTTCCATATCTGTCCACAGGAGAGTCATCGCGCAGGACAGCGCAGAAAAAGGATGGGAGGGCACCCTGTAAGGGAACGTCTGAGGATGCCCGCACGAGTGCAGGCCACAGCACTGAACCACCACCCGCACCAACACCACAGGCAGCTTCACCACCAGAGCCAGCCACAACTGCACAGCCAGCATCGCCACTGCTAAATGTATCACCACAGCAGGATTCACAAGCACAGTCAGCCTCACCAGGCTCAAATTCATCAGTAGTGGTAAGGCCCAGGAGGCATGCTGTACCCCCTCTCCATGTCATGGAGACGTCCTCTGACGACGAAAGGGAGGGTGATACCACAACTGCTACACTGGAGGCAACCAATGCTGGGCTGCAGTCCACGTCCGAGGGTGTGCACACAGGTGCAAGACGCCGTAGGGTCCGGGAGAGCAGCACAACTCGGCAGGGTGAAGGGGTCTTCGGCGGGCTGGAGGCCACCATGGTGAAAGTGCAGCGCCTGCAGGGGAAGGCCATACAATCAGTACAGGAACATATGCAGCACTTAAATCAGAACATGGGCAACATAGACCGTGGCATCAGCTCCATGGCAGATAGCATGAGGGAAATGGCAGAGGGAATGCAGGACATGTCCCAGTCCATGATGGCACTCTGTGACAAACTTGATGAGGACAGGACCAGAAGGCGCAGGGAGAGGCAGCACATGCAGCAGCACACCAAGGCGGTGAACCGTCTGGCAATGGCCACTTCCCTGCTATGCAGGCGCTCTGTGGCAATGTAGGAGGGGCTTGTTCACTGCTGCACAGGGGGATGGGGAAGGTGACATCTGCTATGGAACTGCTGCTGACCACCCAGTCAGCCAACGCTGGTGCTCTAGGTGTGGGGAGAGCGAAGACAACACCAGCAGGAGAAGCAATAGCACACCTGTACCAGAAACCCGGAGGAGCAGCAGGTGCCATGCTGCGGGCCCTGGATCAACCAGTGTGGAAAGCCAGCTGCAGGCACCCAGCACTGTAGTGCGTGGGCGCATACATTAATGATGCCCACACCTTCATGAACATTATTTGGGTGAAGTAACCTGTGATTACCAATTTTAGTTGTCGCCAATTTCACTGGAATGGTGTGCCATTTGCTGATTGATGTAGTGCCCACTCATTAAACGACGTCATGCACATGCAGCGCCTGGCTGTGTCTCCTTACTTACTTAAAAATACTTGCGTGTGATTTCTGCCCGTCTCAGTCTCCCATCTGTTGCTGATGCTGCTCCTGCTGCGTAGGGCTCTGGCTGTTCAAAGCCATCATCAATGTCCTCATGATAAGTTATTTCAACTTCTGTACCTCTCTTTGCAGCAAGGTTGTGCAGCATAGCACAGATAGCAATGATTTTACAGCAGATGATGGGTGTGTACTGACGTGCACCTCCGCTTTTGTGGAGGCAGCGGAACCTGCTTCTCAGTAGTCCAAAGGTGCGCTCCACAACGTTGCGTGTTGACCTGTGTGCCACATTGTAACTTCTCTCACTCCGGGTTGATGGGTTCAGGTAGGGGGTGAGGACAAAGGACCGCACAGCATAAGCGCTATCACCTAGGTGGGAATGAGAGTGCCATTAGTTACATACTTAAAAATACATTTGGCTGCAGTATCTATCACTGTGTGTCACAGTTATTTACCTAGCAGGTTTCCTTCCCCAACTTCTCCTGCAGCAAGGCGTGTGTAGATCCCACTGTTCTGGAATATGTAGGAGTCGTGGGTGCTCCCAGGAAATTTGGCCACAATGTCAGTAATTCTGTTGCCTGCGTCGCAGATCACCTGCACATTTATTGAGTGGATGGACTTTCTGTTCCTGTAGATGTATTCTGTGTCTGCAGGAGGGCAGATTGGAATGTGTGTCCCATCAATACAGCCTATGACGTGCGGGAACTGTGCCATTTGGTAAAAGTCTGTCTTGGTTTTCTGCAGTTCCGCTTGTGTGCTTGGGAAGCGGATGTAGTGGTGCATTCTCTGCATCATGGCATCCAGGAACTTTCTAAAGAACCGGGACAGGCAACTCTGGGACACCCCGCCTACCACAGCGATCATCCCCTGGTATTTGCCAGATGCAAGGAGATGTAGGCTACAGAGCACCTGCACATGTGGTGGTATGGTGTGCGCCCCTGGTGTTAGGTGCTCCAGGAGTGGGTGCAGGTCCCTTATCAAGTCCAGGGTGGTGCGGGGGTGTAGCCTATACCTCTCATGGATCTCTGCCTCAGTCAGTTGGAAGAGTGTGATCCGCTGTCTGTAGACTTGCTCCTCCCGCCTCCAGATCCTCTCTCCTGCTGCCTGTAGCCGTAGCTGCCTTGCAATGACGTAGAAAGGCGCCATAGTAATCACACTGTTGCATTTTGGAATTGCTTATATACCATGTGGATGATTACCACCTGCTTCCAGTTGGTGTTAATTACCGACTCTTAAATACAGACTTTCATGAAATTCGGTATTAAGATTTTTACCTACATAGCTTTTCTCGTTTTACCGTTTCATATTTACCGATTTGGTAAATTAGAGTTCGGTAATTACCGATTCGGTAAATATGAATTCGATAATGATGATTCGGTATTTACCAATTTATATTTACCGAATCCTTACTTTTTGACATCCTACATCTCGATGGCCTGAATCCCGGCCAGTAACGGCAAAATTACCGAATTTCAGCTGTTCCCGACCGGTATTCAGCTACCTACATATGGCCCTACATCTGTTATCATGTATTAACATAAATATACATGTCTGCGTCGTGCATACACTATGAATATGGTTGCTATTCGTGCAATTAAGTTTTAGTTCCATTATTGGTATTATTTGTATGTTTATTAATGCTCCTATATTCATATTATATGACGTCATTGTTGTCTTCGTCAGTATAAATATAATATCAATATTGGTATTCTCATTACTATACTGGTTTGCCGATGTTGGTATTATTGTAACTGCTACCTTCATTGGTATTATTATTAAATTATTGTTATTATATTGTGTGTTTGCCTTGTCTACAAGGATATTAATATGGTACAGAAGCAGCTGGATCTAATGAAAAGGCAAGGGAAATGTTTTTGTCATTGATAGTTGCAAAGTGACTACAATCGTGTTCCTGCACATGTTATGTTCCTTTCGCTCGGACAGCCGACAAGGGTGTGATTGATTATTTCTATATAAACATGGAGATGTTGAAGCAGGTACCAGCTATGGGGATATTCCAAGGTTACAGAGTGATTATGATTCATGTATTCTGAGATGGAATAGGCAGGGTATTCAGTTGGAGAGAAGAGCCCATGGGGCACAAGCCCAGACTGTGACGTTTATTAACTGTGAAGTAGGCCTTTACATTCCAACAAATGTTATCTTCAAGCCTCTGTAATCCAAGTGACAGGAGGGAGGCTCAAGGCACAGAGTTTGGTTGGGTACCAGCCCCCGCCTGTGTTATTGGTTTTTAGGTCTCGCTGAGCCAGTGCATGCGCTGCCCTGCGAGACATTTTGTAAGCCGGATTTAAAAGTGCTACCAGCTTGCGATTACGCGCACAATGACGAGCAGAGGCGCCATATGGCTTTCCTCTCTCGTCGTGGTGGACGCACATCGCACACCACTCGCCAGGCTACTTTCACTTTTCTGATTGCTCGCGCACTCACGTCCACGCGCACCACTCGCGTCCACTTTTTGCTCGTGCTTTTCAGTAATGGCAAGTAATATGCTCCTGGAGCTTAGCTTACAGGTCGCTGACAGACCCTGACTTTTCAGCCCTCTCGACGTGCCGTGAGGCGCACTCCCTTTCACTCTCCCATCTTATAAGTTAACACCAGAGGCCAAGAGGCATCATCTTCTAGCACCAGTTAGTGTACCTGCCTACAACAGTGCCGGATCTCGAGCGGCTCCTCCGGAGCAGTAGGGCGGTCTCTTTGGGGTCGGGGTGGGCGGGACATTTTGTTTTGGGCGGGTATTCTTGTTTCACCAACCAATTGATTCACTACAAGGACCGCCTCAAACACATTCCTAGACTGCCCCCTGGCTTGTTAATACATATTTTGATATAGGGCTTGCTTGCTCTTTCTGGTTGAAATTAAAACAAGGCGCTGTGGGCTTGTTTTACCCATGCAGTGGTTGCTCTAAGGCCAGACTCCAGAAGTAAGATAGGCCGCTCATTATTACCTGAATATCGTGTCCCAGGCAAAGACTCCAACCAGGCCCAAAAGAGCTGTAGGGAGCAGTCCGCTTCACAGTGCATGGGCGATTTTCTAACTTCAATCACAGACGTTGAGGCGGCGCCAAGGCTCGAAACCTGGTTCTTGAGCTCCAAAGTTGGCAGCTCTGGCCGTTAGGCCACAGCTGTATCAATGCAAAGACCTGCATGTTTTAGAATACATATTTGATAGAGTGCTGCGTGGGTGCTCTTCTCTAGAGTGGAGAAAAACAAGGTGCTGTGGACTCTCTGAATTCAGATGGGCTGGGCAGTGTCAGTTACATGTCAGGAATGCATGAAATGGGAGGGCCTCCTGCAGATCGAGGCCTATGAGGGTCGGTGGGTTTGGGGGCAGGGTCAGTTACATAGCCTGTCATGCAATTGGATGTTCCACCTTCTTTTTAGAGTCACCAGCATGTTGATGAGTGTCTTTATTCAATATAGTCCAGTCTGCCTCTGCGCATGTTAATCAACAATCCCTCATATTCCTCTTGTCTTCATATGTGCATTCCAAGCTCTAGAGAAACTTAAAGTGCAAACTGTTCTTAGAACTGTAATAAAAAGTCTTCTAGGCCGACCGCTCGCATGCTACCATCTTTGTCACACAGGGTCCTGGCTATATAGAAAACCCTACGTCACCACGAGTCTATTCTGGTCCTCATCACAGCCCAATTTCTGAAAAGATTGGCAAAGACAAGGGGCCTTTTACTGTGGGCATGGGTTTAAAAATATTATGAAAACTATGCATACATTCTTCAACCTCTTAAAAAAGGAAATGTTATTTATTAGGCTGTTTCTGGCCTCTCTGTTCCTTATTATTGAAGAGGGAATAACTAATACCATCTTTAGTCTTTATAACCACAGACCACACACTGAATGTATCTTGATTCTGAGAAAATCAAACTTTGCTATTTAAGTCTATCAACATCTAAGCTGTACCCTTGCGTCAGGTGCCACATCAGTATATACTGCGTTTTGCTGGTTACACGTAGATCTATGCAGTAAGAGCTTAACCCACTGAGCTATTGGCATCTTACTCATCAACATGAACACACTTGCTTGGCTACAATCGTCCCCATCGGTCATGTGTGCCTCTTTAAGAGTGGGACTTGAGCATGTTCTGGCCTGGTTACCTTCCTGGAATGTAGCAACAATTCTACAAAAGTTGAGAAGCATTTCTTAATATGTGATGACTACATTCCAAACGTTAAGTAATACCGTTCCTGGAATGGCACATGGAAATCCTGGAAAACAGTGGCAGTATTCTAGCGACTCAGTTAACTGGAAAGTTGTATTACAATTTGTAGAATGTAACACTGAGATTTGAGTAGTGTAATTATGCAGATCTGGGAATGCGGTTGTGCATTACAAGACTGATGCACTTTAATTCCTATAATGTATGGGTGGACATCTTACTGCGTATATGTCTGTTCGCAGGGTCAGCTCTGTGATTACACGCACCTGTAAGAGTGAGCACATGCACAGCATCACCTTGTGTGCGCATGTGCCAACAGGTCAACATATTATATGTGCCCTCAGCACTTTAACCACACTGTGTGTATTTCAGCCATGTTGCACAGCAACCCGCACTGCTTCTTGTAATTATTTTTTTAGCCACAGGGAAGTTGAGTGATGTGCCCAGAATCGCAGGATGTTGAGCTAAAACAAAGAATCAAACCTGGTTTTCAAATTTCAAAGAGGGTTAAGGACACATACGCTCCTACTTGACTACATTAATTGATATCTGGCAGGCAAAGAACACCAATAGACTGTTCTCCTCCCCCCACCCCCCTCCACCCTTCCATGGAGTGGGACAGAACCTGAGAAGCTCCCTCACTGGCCCTCCTCAGCGCCCCTCCCCCATAACTCTCCAGATGTCCTCCCTACTCTAGTCCTCTGCAAAGCCAGTGCTAATGGCTTCCCATCAGTAGCTCCTTGAGGCCTTGTCCCACCTGGAGGGAGCCAGAGGGCAGGCACATCTTTTGTGTGATAGGAGCAGCCATTGTCACTCTGCCTCTGACAATTAGCCATCATGACGTGGGTCAGGCTCAGTATATGTCTCCAAAGTCTGTAACAACAGCCTTTCACGTTGTGCACTTGCAATGGAGATGGGATCGGCCCAAGTATTTCCATGCACCGGTAGTGCGTGCACACTATACAGGGCCAAGTCTTAAACAAGCATTGGCATAGCCAATAGGTCTCGCTTTTGGGACCTTACAAGTATTTAGTTATGCAGCTCAATATCCTTGGTGCACAACATCAACTGTTGCATGGCTAAACATTTATAAGGTCCTAAAGGCAAGACCTATTGGCAATGCCAATGCTTGTTCACTTAGACGTGGTACAGGATGCAAGAGCTACCAGGCAGCCAGAATCAGGGCATTGCACTCAAACCCACAGACTGAGACCCCCTTGTTTAATGTCATCAAGACAGCCATGTTGGGCAGCTACAAAACTGGGCATTCGAGAGAGTCAGGGGGCTTCAAGTACCACAGAGAATATAATGGCTTCCACCTGGGAGGAGATTGAGTGGAAAGCTTTTTGTTACTCTCTTCTGGGTGGAGGCAAAGCAGCATAATGTTACCTCTTCTCTCTGAGGGGCTTATTTACAAGCCCGTTGCACCGCCGGGCAAAAAGTGACACCGGCAGCGCAAGGGGCTTGTAAATAAGCTCCCTGGTCTGGTTGGTGATGCAAAGGACTGAGTTAAATACGCGTTTCTGGTTGGGGAGGGGATTAGCAATGCTATAATGAAGTGTGCGATAGAAGTGATATTGTGGGGAGGTAGTGAGGGTCTGAGCAGAGAAAAATGACTGAGCTGGAGACAGCCTCGGCAACAGTGCTTTAATCCCCAAAGAAACAGTGAGCACACAGATCCCAACAGAGGCGGCTCCTCCACGTGGGCGGAGGAGCGTAGCCCCACTGCTTTCTCGCAGGGCGAATAGCAGAATCATAAAATGGTATTTTAAATACCATTTTATGTTTCTGATTCTCGCACTGCGAGAAAGCAGAAAGGTATGCTTGTTTGAGGGTGAGTGGGGATTCCTGCTCCAGGCAGGGGAGGAGTGGCTTGCCCACTGTGGTGGGTGCTGACTGTTTGGTCGGCCCCAGCGCCGACCAAACCAGTCATGCATGTTTTCTCTATGTATGCTGCATGCAGCCTACATAGAGTTAATGGCCTCCCCATAGACGCCTGTGGGATCGGCGTCCTAGCCAATGACAATGCTGCCATTGCAGTGTTGTGATTGGCTTAGGGAGGAGAGGGAGGCTGCCTGCTTCCTGTAGCCGTTAGGCGCAGAGAGGAGACGCGACGCGGGACCAGAGGCGAAGGCAAGTTTAAATGTTTTTTTTTAATAAACCCCCCTCCCCACACCACCTCTCCCCTGCCTCCCAACCGCGAGTCATGCCGGCCGCAACTGGATCCCAAGAGGATTACATGAACAGCCTTGTTTTAACTCCACTTTTTGGTCCCTTTATGATATTAATAAGGTGCTTGTGCATAGGCTTTATGCCACTTGTGCCCTTGTAAGAGCAGTAAATACTGTTGTGTGGCGTTTTAGGTTCCGATTGAATTTTCCCGATTCATGCCCTACGGATGTTATCGAGCACAATGGTGAGGGACGACTCGGTACTATGTTCCCTCCTAAATCCATGCTGGGAAGAGTCCAAGCAGCCCGAGCATTCCACGAAAGCCGCAAGATGCTTGTTCAGATGTACTTCAAGCATCTTAGACGGAGCGGGAAGCAACGAGATTGGGCGGAAGTTTTTTAAGACCTCCGGGTCAAGGGAGGCCTTTTTTAGCAGTGGTTTTACCACTGCCTTCTTCCACTCCAACGGGAAGACACCATTTCTTATAGCTAGATTCATTATCTCCAGCAGCGGTGGTAAGAGGGTCTCCCTACACTGCTTGATGATTTTCAGTGGGCAAGTATCCATGGGGGAACCAGATTTGATCTTATTAGTCAAGATTTCAAGATCCTCAAGAGTAAGAGGTGGAAAGGAGTCCAAGGAGCCCAATGAAGAAGAGTCGGTGGTTAGCATGTTTCTCTCAGCCATGACAGTGGGCACACTAATGCAGGCTCTTTGTTTTTCAAGAGCTAGGTGGATATCCTCTATCTTAGTGTGGAAAAAAGAGGCAATCCTATCGCATAAGTCCTGCGAAGGTACGACAGGGTCAGGGGCCTGTAGATTGACGAGGGAATCAACAATTTTAAAAAGCTCCTTCGGCAAGGAGAGCGAGGATGTCAGGGTCACAAAGTAATCCTGTTTAGCCTGCAGGATCTCAGCCTTATATTTCCTAATAAGGAGTTTGTGAGCCTCTTTATTCTTAAGGTCCCAACTGGAGTGCCAGAGCCTTTCCTTCCTCCTTACCTCTTGTCTGAGGAGCCTAAGGGAGTCGGAGAACCACGGGGCAGATGGTTTCTTCCTGGCTCGGCGGCGGGTCAGTGTAGGGGCCAGTTCATTCATAGCCTCAGTAATAACATACTCAAAATGACCAACTGCGGTCTGTACATTGTCCATGCCGGTGGTAGAAAGGCTAGCAGCCCAGGGCTCAAACGAGTGACTGTTAATATTCCTGAAGTTTCTAGCCGTTTCCACAACGTGATTTCCCTTTTTGCCTCCTTCCTCCCTGTCATACTGCAGGTGAAATGGAACTGCAAGGTGGTCAGACCAGGACAAGTGCAGCGGATCCTTTGTGGTAAGGCGGACGTCATTTGAGAAAATTCCATGTAACATATGGCCTGCCCGATGAGTGGCCCCGCGGACTAACTGCACAAGTCCACAGGACGCCAGCCCTTCAGTAAGATTTAAAGTATCGGAGGCATCATGTCGTTCTAGGTGGTAGTTAAAATCGCCAAGGATGGTGAAATTCTCCCGACCAAAGTGTGGTTCCAGAACCTGCAAGAGACTGGAGGTAAAGCCAGTTCGCGGGCCTGGTGCTCGATATAATAGGATGCCATTAAGGAAAGGGCGTTGCACTTCCTTTATAGAAAAATAAAGTGCTTGAAAACACTCTGGGAAATCAAGGATGGGTACGATGTGGCATTGTAGATGATCTTTATAGAGGATCGCTATGCCCCCTCCCACTCGGCCCTGCCTATCAAGTCTAGCCAGGCAGTATCCTTCCGGGACAGCTTCAATTAGGTCAGGACCAGACGACTCTTTAGCCCATGTTTCGGTGACAAATACAAGGTCAGGCGTTCTATCCGAAACCATCTCCCTGAACATTATCTTATTTTTAACAAGGGAGCGGGCATTAACCAGAATGCCTTCTACTCCCTTGCTCCTAGGTCTAATAGGATCCGAGTGACCAGAGGGAGAGTATTGGGGGGGGTTGATAGACCTAGGGTTGAGATAGCAGCCACATTGTAAGGGGGAGAGAAAATCAGCAGGTTCAAAAGTATGCATACATCCTGTAATGCGAGGTTTCAGGCGCAGCATTTCCTGAAAGGAGTAACTATAGAGGGGGGATCTGTTAAGGTCACGATTCAGAGTCCAGCCGTCCAGCGCGTCCTCCGCGCGGACGGGCGCAGACGGGCTGGACTCTGGCGTGACTCCGGCGTCACTGCGGCGCCCACGATGCGCATACACGCTGCGCGTCATATCCTTACGATTATAGAGGGCTCTAGTGAGTCCACGTGCTATGCTTCAGCCAGTAGCTGAAGAGCGACTAGCTCGCCCCACCCAAGATGGCCCCCAGGTCAACAGAGCGCTGGGACCAGGCTGCCCAAGTGGCAGTGAGAGTGGCGTAGTGCCACAGTGTAAGAATGCGGTCCGTGGCAAAAGAGCACAGGTAGGGGGACTATGAGATTTTTAACAATTCTAAATATATGTTTAAAAGCAGGGGAAGAACGGACAACTCAGAATAAAATAAGCGACAAAACGGGCAATTAAAAGTTAAAAATAGCCAGTAGCAGCCCGCTTCTAACGCGCAGCGCTATGTGCGTGGCAAAGGTTCAGAGAGGGAGTAAGGCTTTCACCTACCCGCGTTAAGTACTGCTCCGAGTGCAGCCTCTAGCGAGTCCACGTGCTATGCTTCAGCCAGTAGCTGAAGAGCGACTAGCTCGCCCCACCCAAGATGGCCCCCAGGTCAACAGAGCGCTGGGACCAGGCTGCCCAAGTGGCAGTGAGAGTGGCGTAGTGCCACAGTGTAAGAATGCGGTCCGTGGCAAAAGAGCACAGGTAGGGGGACTATGAGATTTTTAACAATTCTAAATATATGTTTAAAAGCAGGGGAAGAACGGACAACTCAGAATAAAATAAGCGACAAAACGGGCAATTAAAAGTTAAAAATAGCCAGTAGCAGCCCGCTTCTAACGCGCAGCGCTATGTGCGTGGCAAAGGTTCAGAGAGGGAGTAAGGCTTTCACCTACCCGCGTTAAGTGCTGCTCCGAGTGCAGCCTCTAGCGAGTCCACGTGCTATGCTTCAGCCAGTAGCTGAAGAGCGACTAGCTCGCCCCACCCAAGATGGCCCCCAGGTCAACAGAGCGCTGGGACCAGGCTGCCCAAGTGGCAGTGAGAGTGGCGTAGTGCCACAGTGTAAGAATGCGGTCCGTGGCAAAAGAGCACAGGTAGGGGGACTATGAGATTTTTAACAATTCTAAATATATATTTAAAAGCAGGGGAAGAACGGACAACTCAGAATAAAATAAGCGACAAAACGGGCAATTAAAAGTTAAAAATAGCCAGTAGCAGCCCGCTTCTAACGCGCAGCGCTATGTGCGTGGCAAAGGTTCAGAGAGCTGTATGTATTTTTATATGGCTTAGAAACCATACAATGCTATTACAGTATTATTTCATAATACTATTCTCGCTGTACGCATTATACTTTGCATTCTGTCTAACGATTGTAGCAGTTCACCTCGCTTGCATGAGAAAGAAGACTGTTCAATAAACCCCTTTTATTTAAAACGCCTGTCTCACTATTTCTCTGCAACTCTGTAGAAATGAAGCATGCACGATTGACTGAGTGAACTAGTTATCTATTGTTTCTACGACTCTGAGAGATATGTTCTTATTCTTGGGGAAACAAAGTTGTCATGTTTATGCGGTTGTCAGAAACGAATCCTTTCTTGTGAATTCGAGAAAGTTTTTAGTGACCTCTGAGCTAGCTGGCACTCACAATTAAGTTTAGTATATTCGATAGAGACCTACTGACCTAAGTCCTATGTCATATCTATAGGGTATATTATTCCAATGCGCAGAGACTAGTGGGAATATAGGAACTACACTACATGGCCCCCAACGTTTGGTAAGGCACTAATTTAACGCTAGATACTAAAGTAACTCAGTTGTGCTTTTCTCAGAGACCCCTTTTTCCGTAATACTCCAATAGACGTCTGGAGTGGGTAAAGGGATAATATCCGCCATAGCGGAGTAGGACGAAAATCCTATGTATTAGTTTTTGGTTTGTTCAACGTTAAAGGATACAGTGTTCCAAAATATTGGGCACCTTATCTTTGTTTCCTTGAAACTTGCTCTGCAAACTTTCAGTCAACAAAATGTCAAATAACGGCAACAACACCGAAGCCGGTGGAGCTGCAGCTGATCCAGCCGATGCAGCTCTTAACTATTCCGGCTTCCAAGAAACTGATGAGGATAATATAAGCATTCCGCTAAGTTTAAGGAAAGCCATCACTATGAAACATATAAGAAATGGTCTAACACCAAGAGGTGGTAGGATAGTTTTTGTGATAGAGGCACATGAATATCATCAGACAGGAATTCTATTCATGGATAGTCTTCCCTTAAGCAAATCCAGTAACACATGTGTTTCACTTCTACAAAGAAGATGAACCACCAACGGAATACATTGCTGTTGAGGATATTGAAATTCCACTAACTTACCAGGAGCATGTGCTCTGGTTTAAAGGCGCCCTAAACATATAAATCAAATTACCAGGCTCGGTCTACTAGGTATACCAGGAGCAACATGGCCGGTCTTAGCCAGCTATACACCACATCCTGGCATTGAAGAAATGACAGATGTAGAACTACGAGCTTAACTAAAAGAGCTAATCAAAATCTATAGACAATTAGTTCAATATGCCATGCAGACTCTTACAGTCCAACCAGCAATAAAGATTCCACAGCATCCCCCCACCAGGGGAACACAAATAAAATTACACCACAGACTTTACACTCAGTTGTTGGTAAATTGCCCGCAAAACGGGAACACATTCCATTCTGGATAGCTCAACAAATTACTCAAAGCGAGGCAGTATTTCCTAATACTACCCTTCATGAGAAACACAGAATTTTAACAATCTGTTTACCAATGGGGATCGCACCACATCTGGAGGACTGGAGTCATGTTTGTTTATTGATTGAATATTTAAAATCTTTACAAAGAGTGAATGCACAGTATAAACATTTCAATTACGATAATACAGTAAAAAATTTATTTAAAATAGAAACGATAAACTTTTAAGATAGTACACGTGGATTATAAAACTGTTTTAAATTTGTAAATTCATATGTTTAAAAGTTAGGAGAGAAAAATATAATCAGTATGACAATTAATATTATAATAATTCAAGTTTTTTCCATGCAAATATTAAAAATGTTGAGAAATCAGAATTAATGAGTATATCGTCTGGGCAAAGACACTGGAGCAGTGCTTGTCTGCAAGTCCTTATTGCTCTTTCGTTGAATAACCTTTTTAACAATGTTAGTCTTTTATTTTTTAGTTCTGGACAGAGGCACAGTAGGTGTATGATGTTTTCTTCGCCTGTGTTACACAACCAACATGATATGTTATTTTCGAGTTTTTTCCATGGTAGTGCATGAGATTCTCCGGGTAATATTCCGAATCGTGCTTTCCTGAATATATTTTTATTTTTCCAAGACCAAGCTGTATTAAAATATTGTTGAGGGCTCTTTTTTTTGTAACCATTTATTATGGACCAAGCATGCTTCCTTTTAACCAAGGACTCTTTGTCACTTATCAGCGATAGGTGATCGGTTGTTTTATTCACAATTTTTTAAAAGATTCCTGGGGAATAGTAGTCGTCCAAATCCCCTTAAGCCCAAATTCATCCAAAGCCTTATCAAGATATTTCCAAGCAGATGATTTGTTATTGCCCTCTATTTCTTTCCATAAAAGCTGCAAAATTAAATTCGCCTTATCATTTTTTACTCTGTTCCATACTTTAATTATGTTACCCATTCGAGCATATAGTTGGTTGTTCAAGCCAAATTCCAGTCTAATTTGGGATTGTGAAGCATTTTTAGGTAAACAAAAAAGAGAACGAAAAGTTTTTGAGATTTCTTTGTTTATTGTTATTCCGTCTTTTCCGTTTAATGCCTCACTACCGTAGGTTAGGGAAGGTAACAATTTTGCAGGTATGACTTTGAGTAGAGGTTGATAAGTTAAATTACTGGTAGACTTTTTTATGATCCCAAATGCACCTGTTAGGGAGTTCGCTTTCCTTGCGATATCCAATTTCTGAGGTTTAAAGTTACCATTATCATCAAAAACCACTCCCAGGTATCTATAGGTTATAATTTGCTCCAAAGTTTCCTTTCCTAAGAACCATTTTGTGTTGTACTTCCTTCTTAAGTTTTTTGAGACAACCATAACTTTGGATTTTGATTCATTTATTACCATTTTGTTTTCTATCGCGTACTCCTGTATACATGTTATTAATCTTTGCTAACCTACCTTTGTTCTACTTAAAAGGATGACATTGTCTGCATATAGCAGATTTGATATGTGTTTATCTGCAAGCTTGGATGGGTGTGCTTTTATGTTGTTCAAGGCTTCAGTTAGATCAGTTAAAAACAGATTAAATAATAAAGGTGCCAATACACAGCCTTGTTTCACTCCCCCTAGCGTTGGTATTTTCAAAAAGAATGTTATTAGCTTCAGTTTTTTCATTCCATATTATCTTCTTTAAATTTTTATTTACCTCTTTTAGGGCGGTTTTAGTTTCTTCTTTATCTGGGAAATTAGTCAGCTCTTTCCTTAATCTATTTCTAGTTTGTTTAATTTTCTCTACTGCAGATGGGAGATTAATATGGGTTACCCTTATCACTGCTCGAGTCACATGGCTATCTCTTGGGATATTAAGATTACCTTTGCAGGTAGGCAATCGGGAGGTGAAACTGGCCCATTGCTCGATTGCTGATGCAAATGTTGCCACTTCACTGCATTCCCTGACCCGTTTTAATGCCAGATCGCTTGTTAATCGATTGTTTTGTGACTCTGTTTCCCAAATAAATTTTTTATGGTTAATGGTTCCAATTTGACCTTCAGTTGTTAGATAGATTTGATGATTTTTGTTTGTGAATGATGTGGTGATGATTTGCTGACTGTGATCACTCTCCATGTGGAGGGCTGCGACACTTGGGGTACAGTCTTTGCTGCTATCTACACTAAAACACCTGGTGTTCCATCTACGGCGGTAATACCTGACGTCCTGAAAGAGATTCAAAATGAATACGGGGCAGAGCCTGCTTTAAATCTAGTTATGAAATTACTGAAAGATTTCAAACAGGTCTCAACAATAATATTAGCCAATATTAAAGGTGAAGCAGCATCCGTGGCGATCCGCCAAAAGTTAAGGGAATTTGATGTAACTGAGCAACCACAAGAACTGGCCAGAATAATTGAAAAATCCTATGAAGAATTAGGCAGAGACAGCTTGGGTGGGAAACCAGTTAAACCCCAACTGTCTGAAATTCCTGAAAAGGTCTTTTAAAAAAACACTCCTACTCCTATTAAAATGAAGTGGGAAAACACTAAACAAACTTCTAAAGAGAAGCGTTCTCAATCCAGAGGTAGGTCTCCTCAAAAAGAGCCCTTTGAAAGGAGGTATAACCTCAGGAACAGGGATAATTTAAGAAAACCTGATAGATATCAAGATACTGATACCTCTCGTACCTTTCAAACTTCGTCACAGAAATCCGAAAGAAGAGGACGGTCAGAAAACAAGGAAGAATGCGTGAAGTCCAAAGACGATCAACATGCTCAGAAAAACAAGAAACCTCAATTCACTAAAAAGAAAGTAGCAGGTCTGAAAATCAGACATGCCGAGGATCTTGAGGACACAACTCAAGAATGGGGAATGAGCTCAGACAATGTTGGACAGCGCAGCAGAAGTCACCATAGCTCGCATGAACTTGAAGGATCATCTGGAGACAGTGGACTTGAATGAATTCATTCAAGTTGAAACTGTAGATACCAGGGTTAGTTGTCCACATAGGTTATATGAAATAACACTCCGGATGGAAGGGGACATACCAAGAAAAGTGAGAGCACTCTTTTGGGAGCGACTTTCTAAGGGTTATGACATTCTGCTCACTGAACAAGACTGGCCACCACAATTTGTCAGTGAGTGCCCACATGTCGAAGACATCATTATGTCAGCCTTCTCCAATCACGTTCCAATTAATTTAAAATATACCTATGCCAGGAAATGGGCCGTAGCCCAGGCTCCTGCATTATATAAAAATCACGTAGGATGGGATGAGGATTCTCCTCCCCATAAAATCCAGTTAAAAAATCAACCAACTGCACAAAGGCAGTACCCAGTTAAGCAAGAAGCTAAAAAACAGGTCAGGGAGATATTAGATCAACTTGAATATCAGGGGGTTATTGAAACATGCACCTCGTCCATGAACAATCCTTTGTTTCCTGTCTCAAACCAGACAATACATATCGTCTAGTATTGGATTACAGACATTTAAACACTTGTTGCAAAACTTTTGCAGTACAAAATGCACACAGTGAGGCATTAATGAATAACATTGTGCGTAAAAAATATAAAACCCACATTAGATATTTCGAATGGGTTCTTCTGTCAAAAGATTGCACCAGAAAGTAGGTATTTGACCCCTTTCTCAATTATGGGGACACAGCGTCACTTCTGTCATCTCCCACAGGGATTCAAGAATAGTCCTAGGTTATTCTCAGCAAGGGTAACAGTTACTACAAATTTATGATGAAGCAGCATTATCATATGTGGATGACATTTATCTGACAGATGATGACTTGGATAGGCACTTGAACAGGGTGAACACCATTATACTTGGATTCGCTTCAGAAGGGTACAAATTCAATTTAAGAAAATCGAGAATTGCCCACCTCAACGTCCTATTTTTAGGATATAAGTTATCGAGTGAAGACAAAAGCCTGGCAGCAAACTTTAGAGAAAAATGTGCGCGGCTCCTACCTCCAAAAACGCTGAAGAACTTACAGTCGATTCTACGTTTCCTGAATTTCGGAAGTCCATACATTCTAAACTACGCAGAAAATGTTAGATCTCTCTACAAATTCTTCAAACCTGATTTTAAAAAAGTTAATTGGACAAAAAAACACACAAAAATTTTGCGTTCACTCCAAACAGACATGTTAGCAACTAACCATTTGCAAACATACGTAAACGTACGCAACTTTCCATTCCAGGACAATGCGTATTCACGTACTTAACTTTTAACGAAGGTGAAAAAGTACCAATTGCTTACAAATCACACTTGTACACACAAGTTGAAATGAAATTCACTTCAACAGAAAAAATTCTGACAGCGGTTCAAACTGCAGTAGCAAAAGAGAGAGCCCTCGCACAGGGTAAACGAATTATGGTTGTTACACCTGTACCTGCTTAGACAAAAGCGAGCACTCCAAATGCTAAAGCTCTACATCCAAGATGGCTATAATGGGTTAATTCTCTTGCTGCAACAGACATTGAATATGTTTCTGACCCATATTTGAAGACACAAGCATTTCTACAATACGAACAAGAATGCCCTTTTCCTACTGAAATTCTGCCTCTAGAGCAGTATGAATGTATAATTTATACTGACGGATCAGCTCAACCCACTACAGGGGGTGGGGGGGGGGGGTAAACAAGCCTTTAGTGTGGTGTGCACGATCATTAAAGGTCGCTGCCGCGATGGCAAATTCTGGCCAATGGTCACTAAAACGCAATCTCTAGGAGATTGTACAACTCAGCAAGCTGAACTACAAGTATTCAAGATGGCACTTGAAAGTACAGTTCGCGAATTCCTCACACTCATAGTGTGCGATTCGTATTATTGTGTTCAATTTTACAACGAATACTTGCAAAACTGGATTCAAAATGATACAAAGATGCAAAAGGTGGCACAATCAAGCATAAATTGCTTTGGGAACAAATAGTTCAGTTACGACTAGGACTACAAAACACTCACTTGATACATATGCTGAGTCATCAACGTGATGGCGTTCACGTTGAAGGGAATTCATTGGTTGATGAAGCCGCGAAGGCAGCTGTGCAAACGGCTTCTGTAGCTGCTATCACTCATTCAAAAACGAAAATAGATGGCGAAATAATGCTAGCTGTCAATGCTACAAGCAAAGGCAGCGGAGCAGCGTTACCTAATGAGTTTCCACTCAAATACTCGTATATAATTGATGCAAACTCTGTTGCATTTGCTCGAATCCCTGGAGTGGGGGATAGGGTAATTCCAAACAGGAAACGTAGAGTAGCTTTGATACACGAAGCACATTTGGAAGAGGGTCTGATACATCAGGGGATCTCTAAGACTATACTAGAATTAAAATAGATGTACTGGTGGCCAGGAATGAATGCACACATTTACACATTTGTAATTAACTACTATGACTGCAATGGAGATCTCAGCACAGAACACTGCCAGATTCCTGACTATAGCATAGCCAGCCCAGTACAGGCACCATTGTTAGACAGCATTAGACTTTCTACACTTTCCTTGGGGACAAACGCAGTCCCACAAATATTAAGACAAGGTTCATTTGGATGTGGTCTCAGCGCTCGGCTGACGCTCAAACTGTTATAAAAGATTTGCGAGTCTGTATAGGCACATACGTAGTCGGCACGCCACATTCTGACCAGGGTACTGCGTTTAGCTCTCGAGCTTACAAGGAGGCCATGGCCAAATTGGGTGTTGAATTGCGGTACTCTAGTCCATTCCATCATGAGGGAAATTTGGTAGTGGAGAGAAAAATGCGGGACATAAAGCAGTCCATAACAGCTAGGGTATTAGGCTCAGGTGACGGGTGGGTCAAACATCTAATAAGTGTTCAACGTAGTCTTAACAATCTGCCAAGAAGTTCTCTAGGGGGTATTACTCCATACGAAGTCCTTTTTGGGATCAGAATGTTAATATCGGACCTCGATTGTCAGACTTCAGTGGTAGACTAAAGACCCCTTGATATCAAAGACCGTTTGGCTGTTTTACAGGACTTGAATGAATTAAGAACGAAACAAAGTAACGTGTTCCTGAAGCCAATCACCAGTGAAGAGAAACCGACCGTCCCAGCAAGGCCTGTCTGGATTCCTAAGTTTGGGGATCTAGTCAGAGAGAATATCGCAGACAAGAAGGAATTTGGGCCTTCTTACAAACAACTAGTACCCTTCCTAGCAATCCACGGATCAAGAACAGTATTACTGCCGCCCCTCAAAAAGTTTAGTGTCCATCGACCTGGTTAAACCACATCATGTGGCCGATCATAAGTAGTTGGCCAAGTGGACTCCGCCAATGTAGCAGACACCCTAATCTGGCTACTATCCAAGAGGTTGAAACTGAGAGACTCATCACCTTTGAAGACTCTGCAGTGTGAAATGAAGGACTGTTCAATAAATCTATGGAACCTGTACCTCTTGAGATGCAAATAACAGTTTGTCAAGAAACACCTGTCTACAATGAAGTAACAAGTGATCGAGTGGTTCCAGCGATTTCAACGAATCCTGATGCAATCCCAACAATTGACACAACTGCCTCTGGCTATTTCATTCACTTTGATACGTTTTCCGAGGATCCCAGCGAACCTGAAACGACGCCAGCGAACAGAACTTTCAAAGAAAAAGCAACACACCTTTTTCATCACCTGGAAAAGAATTATCTAGTTTCACCATGGATTGAACTTTGGATTGTGTTGAGTGTGCTTTTTCTTCTACTTTGGTTGACTCTGGTAATAACTTTGGGAATACTGATAAATGGAAGATATGTTAAAAAGGACACAGCAAGTAAGAACATCAACTTACTCCTTAAACCACACAAATCATCTCATCGTGAACAAAGAGACTTGTCATCAGTAAACATCACAGCCTTTCCTATACCTGGTGGTATAGCTTGGGACAGAACTGACTATGACATTTGTGGCCTGGCAGAGCTGTTGAAGATTCCAAACCAGTTTAAGATTTCCTTGAATGACTTTGTTTCATCTAGTACCTTTTCTGATGATTGGGACTTTGAGACTGTTAATAATATGATGTCAGACGTAGAAAAGTCTGCTGTTTTTACAACTCATGAATACTTAGAAGGTTCATCAGATTATGAACAAATGTATTGTTATAATCACTATGGTCATCATTTCTTGCAAAAATCTGCAAACCCTAGAAATATAACCAATGGGAACATTGTCCTATTCCACCAAAGGGTAGCTCCAAAACATTTTTTGTAAAATGTCCATATTTTTCAGGGTTCAATGTATTAAATGCTGAAACATTCTACTGTTTAAATGTAAACAAAACAGGCCTGAAAAGTATGTTGACAAATACCAAACACATTTATTCTGCTGCCTTTTTATGCTCAGCTGTCTACACTAGGTTTTGACTTTTGGAAAGACAATATTGAGCCAAAAACTGTCTGGGGCACAAAATATTGGCAAGTGCAGGGGATAGATGCTTTATTTAGAGCCTGTATCATCCCAGAGCAAATTATGTTTTTGAATGACACTGTCCAACAGACATCTTGTCTTGGGTTAGCCAAGATAAAAGACTTAAACAATCCATCCATACTTACACCTATACCTGATAACAGTAACACTTCAGAGAGGGAGGTCGACGTACATCCTATTTTGCATCACAACAGAACAGATCCAGATTGGAAAAAGTGGTTAATCTGGCCCACAGACACAAACAACTGAGATAGAAGATAGAAACGAACTCCTGAGGCGGAAGCCGGGAGCAACGCTGTGTTTTAAATTGTAATTTTGTGCAATATGTATTTTGTTTTGTTTTAAGTACTGGGCACTTACCCTCTTCCTCTATTCCCCTCACCGCTTGCAGTCGATTAAGGCGCTGCTACGGGCCACGGGGAGGATCGCCGCCATTCTCGGGGGAAGCCCTGGTGTGACGGAGCTAGGCCACGCCTGTTGACGCTAGGCCACGCACCCTCCTTCCTCTACTTAACCGCGTCCCTAGCACCGCGTGCTGCAGATAGAAATGAACTCCTGAGGCGGAAGCCGGGAGCAACGCTGTGTTTTAAATTGTAATTTTGTGCAATTTGTGTTTTGTTTTAACTACTGGGCACTTACCCTCTTCCTCTATTCCCCTCACCGCTTGCACCCGTGCAGCCGATTAAGGCGCTGCTACGGGCCACGGGGAGGATCGCCACCATTCTCGGGGGAAGCCCTGGGTGACGGAGCTAGGCCACGCCTGCTGATGCTAGGCCGCGCCCCCTCCTTCCTCTACTTAACGGCACGCTGCAGATAGAAACGAACTCCTGAGGCGGAAGCCGGGAGCAACGCTGTGTTTTAAATTGTAATTTTGTGCAATCTGTGTTTTGATTTAACTACTGGGCACTCACCCTCTTCCTGTATTCCCCTCACCGCTTGCAGCTGATTAAGGCGCTGCTACGGGCCACGGGGAGGATCGCCGTCATTCTCGGGGGAAGCCCTGGGTGACGGAGCTAGGTCACGCCCGCTGACGCTAGGCCACACCCCCTCCTTCCTCTACTTAACCGTGCCCCTAGTACCGCGCGCTGCAGATAGAAACGAACTCCTGAGGTGGAAGCCGGGAGCAACGCTGTGTTTTAAATTGTAATTTTGTGCAATCTGTGTTTTGTTTTAACTACTGAGCACTTACCCTCTTCCTCTATTACCCTCACCGCTTGCACCCGTGCAGCCGATTAAGGCGCTGCTACGGGCCACGGGGAGGATCTCCCCCATTCTCAGGGGAAGCCCTGGGTGACAGAGCTAGGCCACGCCCGCTGACGCTAGGCCACCCCCCCTCCTTCCTCTACTTAACTGCGTTCCTAGCACCGTGCGCTGAAGATAGAAACGAACTCCTGAGGCGGAAGCCGGGAGCAACGCTGTGTTTTAAATTGTAATTTTGTGCAATCTGTGTTTTGTTTTAACTACTGGGCACTTACCCTCTTCCTCTATTCCCCTCACCGCTTGCACCCGTGCAGCCGATTAAGGCGCTGCTACGGGCCACGGGGAGGATCTCCGCCATTCTCGGGGGAAGCCCTGGGTGACGGAGCTAGGCCACGCCTGCTGACGCTAGGCCACGCCCCCTCCTTCCTCTACTTAACCGTGCCCCTAGCACTGTGCGCTGCATATAGAAACGAACTCCTGAGGCGGAAGCTGAGAACAACGCTGTGTTTTAAATTGTAATTTTGTGCAATCTGTGTTTTGTTTTAACTACTGGGCACTTACCCTCTTCCTCTATTCCCCTCACCGCTTGCACCCGTGCAGCCTATTAAGGCGCTGCTACGGGCCACGGGGAGGATCGCCGCCATTCTTGGGGGAAGCCCTGGGTGATGGAGCTAGGCCACGCCCGCTGATGCTAGGCCACGCCCCCTCCTTCCTCTACTTAACCGTGCCCCTAGCACCGGGCGCTGCGGATAGAAACGAACTCCTGAGGCGGAAGCCGGGAGCAACGCTGTGTTTTAAATTGTAATTTTGTGCAATCTGTGTTTTATTTAAACTACTGGGCACTTACCCTCTTCCTCTATTCCCCTCACCGCTTGCACCCGTGCAGCCAATTAAGGCGCTGCTACGGGCCACGGGGAGGATCTCCGCCATTCTCCGGGGAAGCCCTGGGTGACGGAGCTAGGCCATGCCCGCTGACGCTAGGCCACGCCCCTCCTTCCTCTACTTAACCGCGCCCCTAGCACCGTGAGCTGCAGATAGAAACGAACTCCTGAGGCGGAAGCCGAGAGCAACGCTGTGTTTTAAATTGTAATTTTGTGCAATCTGTGTTTTGTTTTAACTACTGGGCACTTACCCTCTTCCTCTATTCCCCTCACCGCTTGCACCCTTGCAGCCGATTAAGGCGCTGCTACGAGCCACGGGGAGGATCGCCGCCATTCTCGGGGGAAGCCCTGGGTGACGGAGCTAGGCCACGCCCCCTCCTTCCTCTAATTAACCGCTCACTGCAGATAGAAACGAACTCCTGAGGCGGAAGCCGGGAGCAATGCTGTGTTTTAAATTGTAATTTTGTGCAATCTGTGTTTTGTTTTAACTACTGGGAACTCACCCTTTTCCTCTATTCCCCTCACCGCTTGCAGCCGATTAAGGCGCTGCTACGGGCCACGGGGAGAATCGCCGCCATTCTCGGGGGAAGCCCTGGGTGACGGAGCTAGGCCACGCCCACTGACGCTAGGCCACGCCCCCTCCTTCCTCTACTTAACCGCGCCCCTAGCACCGCGCGCTGCAGATAGAAACGAACTCCTGAGGCGGAAGCCGGGAGCAACGCTGTGTTTTAAATTGTAATTTTGTGCAATCTGTGTTTTGTTTTATCTACTGGGCACTTACCCTCTTCCTCTATTCCCCTCACCGCTTGCACCCGTGCAGCCGATTAAGGCGCTGCTACGGGCCACGGGGAGGATCTCCGCCATTCTCGGGGGAAGCCCTGGGTGACAGAGCTAGGCCACGCCCGCTGAAGCTAGGCAACGCCCCCTCCTTCCTCTACTTAACTGCGTTCCTAGCACCGTGCGCTGCAGATAGAAACTAACTCCTGAGGCGGAAGCCGGGAGCAACGCTGTGTTTTAAATTGTAATTTTGTGCAATCTGTGTTTTGCTTTAACTACTGGGCACTTACCCTCTTCCTCTATTCCCCTCACCGCTTTCACCCGTGCAGCCGATTAAGGCGCTGCTACGGGCCGCGGGGAGGATCTCCGTCATTCTCGGGGGAAGCCCTGGGTGACGGAGCTAGGCCACGCCCGCTGACGCTAGGCCACGCCCCTCCTTCCTCTACTTAACCGCGCCCCTAGCACAGCGCGCTGCAGAGAGAAACGAACTCCTGAGGTGGAAGCCGGGAGCAACGCTGTGTTTTAAATTGTAATTTTGTGCAATCTGTGTTTTGTTTTTACTACTGGGCACTTACCCTCTTCCTCTATTCTCCTCACCGCTCGCACCCGTGCAGCCGATTAAGGCGCTGCTACGGGCCACGGGGAGGATCGCCGCCATTCTCGGGGGAAGCCCTGGGTGACGGAGCTAGGCCACGCCCGCTGATGCAATCCACGCCCCCTCCTTCCTCTACTTAACGGCACGCTGCAGATAGAAACGAACTCCTGAGGCGGAAGCCGGGAGCAACGCTGTGTTTTAAATTGTAATTTTGTGCAATCTGTGTTTTGATTTAACTACTGGGCACTCACCCTCTTCCTCTATTACCCTCACCGCTTGCAGCCGATTAAGGCGCTGCTACGGGCCACGGGGAGGATCGCCGTCATTCTCGGGGGAAGCCCTGGGTGACGGAGCTAGGTCACGCCCGCTGACGCTAGGCCACGCCCCCTCCTTCCTCTACTTAACCGCTCCAATAGCACCGCGCGCTGCAGATAGAAACGAACTCCTGAGGCAGAAGCCGGGAGCAACGCTGTGTTTTAAATTGTAATTTTGTGCAATCTGTGTTTTGTTTTAACTACTGGGCACTTACCCTCTTCCTCTATTCCCCTCACCGCTTGCACCCGTGCAGACGATTAAGGCACTGCTACGGGCCACGGTGAGGATCTCCGCCATTCTCGGGGGAAGCCCTGGGTGACGGAACTAGAACACGCCCGCTGACGCTAGGCCACACCCCCTCCTTCCTCTACTTAACTGTGCCCCTAGCACCGTGCACTGCAGATAGAAACGAACTCCTGAGGCGGAAGCCGGGAGCAACGCTGTGTTTTAAATTGTAATTTTGTGCAATCTGTGTTTTGTTTTAACTACTAAGCACTTACCCTCTTCCTCTATTCTCCTCACCGCTTGCACCCGTGCAGCTGATTATGGCGCTGCTACGGGCCACGGGGAGGATCGCCGCCATTCTCGGGGGAAGCCCTGGGTGACGGAGCTAGGCCACGCCCGCTGATGCAATCCACGCCCCCTCCTTCCTCTACTTAACGGCACGCTGCAGATAGAAACAAACTCCTGAGGCGGAAGCCGGGAGCAACGCTGTGTTTTAAATTGTAATTTTGTGCAATCTGTGTTTTGTTTTATCTACTGGGCACTTACCCTCTTCCTCTATTCCCCTCACCGCTTGCACCCGTGCAGCCGATTAAGGCGCTGCTACGGGCCACGGGGAGGATCTCCGCCATTCTCGGGGGAAGCCCTGGGTGACGGAACTAGGCCACGCCCGCTGACGCTAGGCCACGCCCCCTCCTTCCTCTACTTAACCGCGCCAATAGCACCGCGCGCTGCAGATAGAAACGAACTCCTGAGGCGGAAGGCGGGAGCAACGCTGTGTTTTAAATTGTAATTTTGTGCAATATGTGTTTTGTTTTAACTACTGGGCACTTACCCTCTTCCTCTATTCCCCTCACCGCTTGCACCCTTGCAGTCGATTAAGGCGCTGCTACGGGCCACGGGGAGGATCTCCGCCATTCTCGGGGGAAGCCCTGGGTGACGGAGCTAGGCCACGCCCGCTGACGCTAGGCAACGCCCCCTCCTTCCTCTACCTAACTACGCCCCTAGCACCGTGCGCTGCAGATAGAAACGAACTCCTGAGGCGGAAGCCGGGAGCAACGCTGTGTTTTAAATTGTAATTTTGTGCAATCTGTGTTTTGTTTTAACTACTGGGCACTTACCCTCTTCCTCTATTCCCCTCACCGCTTGCACCCGTGCAGCCGATTAAGGCGCTGCTACGGGCCACTGGGAGGATCTCCGTCATTCTCGGGGGAAGCCCTGGGTGACGGAGCTAGGCCACGCCCGTTGATGCAATCCACGCCCCCTCCTTCCTCTACTTAACGGCACGCTGCAGATAGAAACGAACTCCTGAGGCGGAAGCCGGGAGCAACGCTGTGTTTTAAATTGTAATTTTGTGCAATCTGTGTTTTGATTTAACTACTGGGCACTCACCCTCTTCCTCTATTCCCCTCACCGCTTGCAGCCGATTAAGGCACTGCTACGGGCCACGGGGAGGATCGCCGTCATTCTCGAGGGAAGCCCTGGGTGACTGAGCTAGGTCACGCCCGCTGACGCTAGGCCACGCCCCCTCCTTCCTCTACTTAACCGCGCCAATAGCATCACGCGCTGCAGATAGAAACGAACTCCTGAGGGGGAAGCCGGGAGCAACGCTGTGTTTTAAATTGTAATTTTGTGCAATCAGTGTTTTGTTTTAACTACTGGGCACTTACCCTCTTCCTCTATTCCCCTCACCGCTTGCACCCGTGCAGCCGATTAAGGCGCTGCTACGGGCCACGGGGAGGATCGCCACCATTCTCGGGGGAAGCCCTGGGTGACGGAGCTAGGCCACGCCTGCTGATGCTAGGCCGCGCCCCCTCCTTCCTCTACTTAACGGCACGCTGCAGATAGAAACGAACTCCTGAGGTGGAAGCCGGGAGCAACGCTGTGTTTTAAATTGTAATTTTGTGCAATCTGTGTTTTGATTTAACTACTGGGCACTCACCCTCTTCCTGTATTCCCCTCACCGCTTGCAGCCGATTAAGGCGCTGCTACGGGCCACGGGGAGGATCGCCGTCATTCTCGGGGGAAGCCATGGGTGACAGAGCTAGGTCACGCCCGCTGACGCTAGGCCACACCCCCTCCTTCCTCTACTTAACCGCGCCCCTAGTACCGCGCGCTGCAGATAGAAACGAACTCCTGAGATGGAAGCCGGGAGCAACGCTGTGTTTTAAATTGTAATTTTGTGCAATCTGTGTTTTGTTTTAACTACTGGGCACTTACCCTCTTCCTCTATTACCCTCACCGCTTGCACCCGTGCAGCCGATTAAGGCGCTGCTACGGGCCACGGGGAG
Organism: Lissotriton helveticus; assembly: GCF_964261635.1. NCBI lineage: Eukaryota > Metazoa > Chordata > Amphibia > Caudata > Salamandridae > Lissotriton > Lissotriton helveticus. The sequence continues at coordinate 1,964,635,358 of NC_136061.1, read as the reverse complement.
GATCTCCCCCATTCTCAGGGGAAGCCCTGGGTGACAGAGCTAGGCCACGCCCGCTGACGCTAGGCCACCCCCCCTCCTTCCTCTACTTAACTGCGTTCCTAGCACCGTGCGCTGAAGATAGAAACGAACTCCTGAGGCGGAAGCCGGGAGCAACGCTGTGTTTTAAATTGTAATTTTGTGCAATCTGTGTTTTGTTTTAACTTTTGGGCACTTACCCTCTTCCTCTATTCCCCTCACCGCTTGCACCCGTGCAGCCGATTAAGGCGCTGCTACGGGCCACGGGGAGGATCTCCGCCATTCTCGGGGGAAGCCCTGGGTGACGGAGCTAGGCCACGCCTGCTGACGCTAGGCCACGCCCCCTCCTTCCTCTACTTAACCGCGCCCCTAGCACTGTGCGCTGCATATAGAAACGAACTCCTGAGGCGGAAGCCGAGAACAACGCTGTGTTTTAAATTGTAATTTTGTGCAATCTGTGTTTTGTTTTAACTACTGGGCACTTACCCTCTTCCTCTATTCCCCTCACCGCTTGCACCCGTGCAGCCTATTAAGGCGCTGCTACGGGCCACGGGGAGGATCGCCGCCATTCTTGGGGGAAGCCCTGGGTGACGGAGCTAGGCCACGCCCGCTGATGCTAGGCCACGCCCCCTCCTTCCTCTACTAGACCGTGCCCCTAGCACCGGGCGCTGCGGATAGAAACGAACTCCTGAGGCGGAAGCCGGGAGCAACGCTGTGTTTTAAATTGTAATTTTGTGCAATCTGTGTTTTATTTTAACTACTGGGCACTTACCCTCTTCCTCTATTTCCCTCACCGCTTGCACCCGTGCAGCCAATTAAGGCGCTGCTACGGGCCACGGGGAGGATCTCCGCCATTCTTGGGGGAAGCCCTGGGTGACGGAGCTAGGCCACGCCCGTTGATGCAATCCACGCCCCCTCCTTCCTCTACTTAACGGCACGCTGCAGATAGAAACGAACTCCTGAGGCGGAAGCCGGGAGCAACGCTGTGTTTTAAATTGTAATTTTGTGCAATCTGTGTTTTGATTTAACTACTGGGCACTCACCCTCTTCCTCTATTCCCCTCACCGCTTGCAGCCGATTAAGGCGCTGCTACGGGCCACGGGGAGGATCGCCGCCATTCTTGGGAGAAGCCCTGGGTGACGGAGCTAGGCCACGCCTGCTGACGCTAGGTCACGCCCCTCCTTCCTCTACTTAACCGCGCCCCTAGCACCGCGCGCTGCAGATAGAAACGAACTCCTGAGGCGGAAGGCGGGAGCAACGCTGTGTTTTAAATTGTAATTTTGTGCAATCTGTGTTTTGTTTTAACTACTGGGCACTTACCCTCTTCCTCTATTCCCCTCACCGCTTGCACCCGTGCAGCCGATTAAGGCGCTGCTACGGGCCACAGGGAGGATCGCCGCCATTCTCGGAGGAAGCCCTGGGTGACGGAGCTAGGCCACGCCCCCTCCTTCCTCTAATTAACCGCGCGCTGCAGATAGAAACGAACTCCTGAGGCGGAAGCTGGGAGCAACGCTGTGTTTTAAATTGTAATTTTGTGCAATCTGTGTTTTGTTTTAACTACTGGGCACTCACCCTCTTCCTCTATTCCCCTCACTGCTTGCAGCCGATTAAGGCACTGCTACGGGCCACGGGGAGGATCGCCGCCATTCTCGGGGGAAGCCCTGGATGACGGAGCTAGGCTACGCCCGCTGACGCTAGGCCACGCCCCCTCCTTCCTCTACTTAACCGCGCCCCTAGCACCGCGGGCTGCAGATAGAAACAAACTCCTGAGGTGAAAGCCGGGAGCAACGCTGTGTTTTAAATTGTAATTTTGTGCAATCTGTGTTTTGTTTTACCTACTGGGCACTTACCCTCTTCCTCTATTCCCCTCACCGCTTGCACCCGTGCAGCCGATTAAGGCGCTGCTACGGGCCACGGGGAGGATCTCCGTCATTCTCGGGGGAAGCCCTGGGTGACCGAGCTAGGCCACGCCCGCTGACACTAGGCCACGCCCCCTCCTTCCGCTACTTAACCGCGCCCCTCGCACCGCGCGCTGCAGTTAGAAACGAACTCCTGAGGCGGAAGCCGGGAGCAACGCTGTGTTTTAAATTGTAATTTTGTGCAATCTGTGTTTTGTTTTAACTACTGGGCACTTATCCTCTTCCTCTATTCTCCTCACCGCTTGCACCCGTGCAGCCGATTAAGGCGCTGCTACGGGCCACGGGGAGGATCGCCGCCATTCTCGGGGGAAGCCCTGGGTGACGGAGCTAGGCCACGCCCGTTGATGCAATCCACGCCCCCTCCTTCCTCTACTTAACGGCACGCTGCAGATAGAAACGAACTCCTGAGGCGGAAGCCGGGAGCAACGCTGTGTTTTAAATTTAAATTTTGTGCAATCTGTGTTTTGATTTAACTACTGGGCACTCACCCTCTTCCTCTATTCCCCTCACCGCTTGCAGCCGATTAAGGCGCTGCTACGGGCCACGGGGAGGATCGCCGTCATTCTCGAGGGAAGCCCTGGGTGACTGAGCTAGGTCACGCCCGCTGACGCTAGGCCACGCCCCCTCCTTCCTCTACTTAACCGCGCCAATAGCATCGCGCGCTGCAGATAGAAACGAACTCCTGAGGGGGAAGCCGGGAGCAACGCTGTGTTTTAAATTGTAATTTTGTGCAATCAGTGTTTTGTTTTAACTACTGGGCACTTACCCTCTTCCTCTATTCCCCTCACCGCTTGCACCCGTGCAGCCGATTAAGGCGCTGCTACGGGGAGGATCTCCGCCATTCTCGGGGGAAGCCCTGGGTGACGGAACTAGGCCACGCCCGCTGACGCTAGGCCACGCCCCCTCCTTCCTCTACTTAACCGCGCCAATAGCACCGCGCGCTGCAGATAGAAACGAACTCATGAGGCGGAAGCCGGGAGCAACGCTGTGTTTTAAATTGTAATTTTGTGCAATCTGTGTTTTGTTTTAACTACTGGGCACTTACCCTCTTCCTCTATTCCCCTCACCGCTTGCACCAGTGCAGCCGATTAAGGCGCTGCTACGGGCCACGGGGAGGATCTCCGCCATTCTCGGGGGAAGCCCTGGGTGACGGAACTAGGCCACGCCCGCTGACGCTAGGCCACGCCCCCTCCTTCCTCTACTTAACTGCGCCCCTAGCACCGTGCGCTGCAGATAGAAACGAACTCCTGAGGCGGAACCCGAGAGCAACGCTGTGTTTTAAATTGTAATTTTGTGCAATCTGTGTTTTGTTTTAACTACTGGGCACTTACCCTCCTCCTCTGTTCCCCTCACCGCTTGCACCCGTGCAGCCGATTAAGGCGCTGCTACGGGCCACGGGGAGGATCTCCGTCATTCTCGGGGGAAGCCCTGGGTGACGGAGCTAGGCCACGCCCGCTGACGCTAGGCCACGCCCCCTCCTTCCTCTACTTAACCGCGCCCCTAGCACCGTGCGCTGCAGATAGAAACGAACTCCTGAGGCGGAAGACGGGAGCAACGCTGTGTTTTAAATTGTAATTTTGTGCAATCTGTGTTTTGTTTTAACTACTGGGCACTTACCCTCTTCCTCTATTTCCCTCACCGCTTGCACCCGTGCAGCCGATTAAGGCGCTGCTATGGGCCACAGGGAGGATCGCCGCCATTCTCGGGGGAAGCCCTGGGTGACGGAGCTAGGCCACGCCCCCTCCTTCCTCTAATTAACCGCGCGCTGCAGATAGAAACGAACTCCTGAGGCGGAAGCCGGGAGCAACGCTGTGTTTTAAATTGTAATTTTGTGCAATCTGTGTTTTGTTTTAACTACTGGGCACTCACCCGCTTCCTCTATTCCCCTCACTGCTTGCAGCCAATTAAGGCACTGCTACGGGCCACGGGGAGGATCGCCGCCATTCTTGGGAGAAGCCCTGGGTGACGGAGCTAGGCCACGCCTGCTGACGCTAGGTCACGCCCCCTCCTTCCTCTACTTAACCGCGCCCCTAGCACCGCGCGCTGCAGATAGAAACGAACTCCTGAGGCGGAAGGCGGGAGCAACGCTGTGTTTTAAATTGTAATTTTGTGCAATCTGTGTTTTGTTTTAACTACTGGGCACTTACCCTCTTCCTCTATTTCCCTCACCGCTTGCACCCGTGCAGCCGATTAAGGCGCTGCTATGGGCCACGGGGAGGATCGCCGCCATTCTCGGGGGAAGCCCTGGGTGACGGAGCTAGGCCACGCCCCCTCCTTCCTCTAATTAACCGCGCGCTGCAGATAGAAACGAACTCCTGAGGCGGAAGCCGGGAGCAACGCTGTGTTTTAAATTGTAATTTTGTGCAATCTGTGTTTTGTTTTAACTACTGGGCACTCACCCGCTTCCTCTATTCCCCTCACTGCTTGCAGCCAATTAAGGCACTGCTACGGGCCACGGGGAGGATCGCTGCCATTCTTGGGAGAAGCCCTGGGTGACGGAGCTAGGCCACGCCTGCTGACGCTAGGTCACACCCCCTCCTTCCTCTACTTAACCGCGCCCCTAGCACCGCGCGCTGCAGATAGAAACGAACTCCTGAGGCGGAAGGCGGGAGCAACGCTGTGTTTTAAATTGTAATTTTGTGCAATCTGTGTTTTGTTTTAACTACTGGGCACTTACCCTCTTCCTCTATTCCCCTCACCGCTTGCACCCGTGCAGCCGATTAAGGCGCTGCTACGGGCCACGGGGAGGATCGCCGCCATTTTCGGAGGAAGCCCTGGGTGACGGAGCTAGGCCACGCCCCCTCCTTCCTCTAATTGACCGCGCGCTGCAGATAGAAACGAACTCCTGAGGCGGAAGCCGGGAGCAACGCTGTGTTTTAAATTGTAATTTTGTGCAATCTGTGTTTTGTTTTAACTACTGGGCACTCACCCTCTTCCTCTATTCCCCTCACTGCTTGCAGCCGATTAAGGCGCTGCTACGGGCCACGGGGAGGATCGCCGTCATTCTCGGGGGAAGCCCTTGGTGACGGAGCTAGGCCATGCCCGCTGACGCTAGGCCACGCCCCCTCCTTCCTCTACTTAACCGCGCCCCTAGCACCGCGCGCTGCAGATAGAAACGAACTCCTGAGGTGGAATCTGGGAGCAACGCTGTGTTTTAAATTGTAATTTTGTGCAATCTGTGTTTTGTTTTAACTACTGGGCACTTACCTTCTTCCTCTATTGCCCTCACCGCTTGCACCCGTGCAGCCGATTAAGGCGCTGCTACGGGCCACGGGGAGGATCGCCGCCATTCTCGGGGGAAGCCCTGGGTGACGGAGCTAGGCTACGCCCGCTGACGCTAGGCCACGCCCCCTCCTTCCTCTACTTAACCGCGCCCCTAGCACCGCGCGCTGCAGATAGAAACGAACTGCTGAGGTGGAAGCCGGGAGGAACGCTGTGTTTTAAATTGTAATTTTGTGCAATCTGTGTTTTGTTTTAACTACTGGGCACTTACCCTCTTCCTCTATTCCCCTCACCGCTTGCACCTGTGCAGCCGATTAAGGCGCTGCTACGGGCCACGGGGAGGATCACCGCCATTCTCGGGGGAAGTCCTGGGTGACGGAGCTAGACCACGCCCGCTGACGCTAGGTCACACCCTTTTCCACCTACTTTACGCTGTGCCTCCCCCGGCCGCGCAGCGGACGTGCGCAGCGTGTGCGCCGGCGGTGCTCCGAAGGCGCGCCAAAGGCAAACCCGTCTGCGCCCGTCCACGCCAGGCCGGGTCCCGGGGCCCCTCAATATGCCAGTCCCCTGATTTACTCATCTAACCAGCTACTGGCATGTCATGACATTTGGCCTATTAGCCTATCCACTCAGGCCCGGATTAGCACCCTCGATATTGCTCAGTCCAATTATATTAACCTCCCAGCCTTGAAGCCTGGACCTCGATCGGTGTCGCTACCTCCTGCCTCCCCGCTATCACGGCCTAAACCTTGTGCAAATCCCCTTCCCACGGCCTCTGTCTCTCTTCTTAACACCCGTTCTGCGATCAGACATCAAGTAGAGCTCTTTGACCTCCTGGATACTACCAAGCCTGAGATCCTATTTCTCACTGAAACCTGGAATACCCCTGATTCCCTGCCAGATGTCCTCACAACCCTCCCCAAGCCCATATTATATCCTCCGCGCCGACCCCCCTGAGGGGAAGACCGGCGGTGGAGTGGCAATGATAGTCCGGTCCAATCTTCAATTCCAACTCCTCTCTCACCCCCCTATCACATCAGTTGACTTCTTGGTTGTTCGCTCTACTAACCTTGCGACCCCGCTTACCTGTGTGCTTCTCTATCGGCCCCCTCAGGCTATGCCTCATTTCATCCCGGCTATACAGGAACTGCTGGCCACTCTTGTGGTCAACAATTCCGCTGTTCTACTATTAGGGGATTTCAACTTTTGGCCGGGTGATCCCCGCGAGGACATTATGTCCAAAGATTTCTCTGATACTCTTCACTGCATCAATTTTATCCCTCACATTTCTCTCCCTACTCATATTCATGGTCACACTCTTGACCAAGTCTGGTCCGCCAATTTGCTAATTTCTACCCCCACTATATTCCCCTGTGTGTGGTCAGACCACTCCCTGATTTCTTTTTCTGTCCATTTGGAGGTGGTTAATTCTCCCCCTCTTCCCAAAAACACTTGGGCCTGTAATTGGAATCGGGTGGTTCTGGCCACATTAGGTCATTCTTTAGCTTCCTCTGCCCCTGCTCTTACAGATACTCTTGCCAACAGACAGGTGGCCATCATTAACAACTGGCTATCGGAGGCTTGCAGTCAAGTTGCTCCTCTCAGACGGGTCAGAACGTGTCGCCCCCACGACGCCAACAAATGGTTTACCAATGCCCTCAAATCCCAGAAATTGGTGCTCAGACAGGCTGAACGACACTGGCGATGCAGATATTGTCCTGACCTTAAGGCCCAATACTTGATCCTCCTCAGGGCCTATAAAAATGCTATACTTGCCGCCAAATTGGAATAATTTTCCGAGAAAATTCATCGGGCAGCTAATAAGCCCAAAGAGATCTTCACAATCGTACATGAGCTAGCTGCCTCTGACAGAGCTGCCCCTAAGCCCATCCCTTCCCAATCTCTCTGCGATGCTCTCAATGACTTCTTCATCGAGAAGATCACTACCATCAAGAGGAATATACCTCCTGCCCCTCCTCTTTTTTTCTGCCCACTACTGCCACCGCCCCTCGCCATCCTTGACCAATTTCCTCTGATCTCAGAAGAGGCCTTTCGTATTCTACTAGGGAAAGTTAAGACAGGCTCTCCCGCGGACTATTGTCCGGCCCACATTCTGAGGGAGATCTTCTCCTGCTGCCCGTTACCCCCTATTACCCTCCTCAACACCTCCATAACCCTGGGAGTTGTGCCTGACTCGTTTAAATCGGCCACGGTCATCCCTATTCTAAAAAAAAACAGCGCTGACCCCACTCTCCCCTCCAACTTTAGGCCCATCTCTCTTCTTACGCTCCTGGGTAAGATCTTGGAGAGCCATATCATTTCCTCTCTCTCCGCTTACATTGAGGCTAACCATCTTCTAGCTGCCCATCAGGCTAGCTTTCGACCAGCTCACTCCACGGAGTCTGTTGTCCTCTCCGTGGTTGATGAGCTCAGACGCAGTGCCGACAGCAATTCCCCGCAGGCGCTGGTCCTTCTCGACTTGTCCTCCGCCTTTGACACGGTCGACCATTCCATTCTTCTTGACCATGTCAAGGGGGCCGGCTTACGGGGGACAGCCTTAGCCTGGCTCACTTCCTTCTTAGCCGGCCGCACGCAGGCTGTCCGGTTGGACGGCTTTTCTGCTCCTACCTGCCCTGTTTCCTGTGGGGTGCCCAGGGCTCATCTCTTTCCCCTCTTTTGTTTAACCTTTATATATACCCCCTCATTGTTGCTTTACAGGATATGGAGGTCACGGCGTTCAATTATGCCGACGACCTCTAGCTCATTTTCAACATCTCTTCGTCTCCTGATTCTATTTCTAAGGTTCAATCCACCCTGATTTTCATCTACAACTGGATGAACCTTAACCAACTGATATTGAATCCCGATAAGACGGAGTTGGTTCTCATCGGCGGTCCTTCTAATCCCTGGACCTCCGCCTTTTGGCCCCCTGTTTTTGGCTCCCCTACCGTTCCCTCTGCCTCCGTGAAAACCCTGGGCATAAAAATCAGCCAAGACCTCTCTATGCGCCCCCAGATCAGCTTGGTGGTCTCCTCATGTTTTCTGTCCCTCAGAACTATTCGCAAAATCTCGCGGTACTTCTCTACTGAAGACCTTAAATTCATCATCTTGGCGATGATTCTATCCCGCCTGGATTATGGCAACGCCCTGTATGTTGGCATTCCAGTGTATGAGCGCCGTCGCCTGCAGCTTATTCAGAACCAAGCGGCCTGCCTTACACATAGGCTCCCGAAGTCAAGTCACATTACCCCCCTACTAAAAACCCTCAATTGGCTCCCTATAATGGAACGTTTACTCTTCAATATGGGCTGCTTGACTTTTATGTCCCTAGCCGGCACTTTATTAGATCTAAGATCAATGCCTACGTACCCGGTAGAAACCTTCGTTCCTCTACCCAGTTTCTTCTCAAAATTCCCCGTTACTGGAAAAATTTGGTGGCTCCAGATTTTCGATCCTCGCCCCCTCTTCTGGAATGCCCTCCCTTTCGCGATTAGATCCACTCCTAGCTACTTGGACTTTCGCGCTGCCCTTAAAACCCACCTTTTTTCATTAGCATATCCTGCCTAACTCTACCCCTTTTCTTCCTCCGGTTCAGTTTCTTGCAGCACCAAGAAACCGCTTGGTAGTAGAGCGCTCTACAAATACCTTTCAACTTCAAACTGTCAAGATAGATTCCTGAACAAAACACAGGGTTTCACATTCACTAGGCCAGACCTAAAATATGTTCAGAGACAGGGTCAAGGAATAGTGATAACATACAGTGTAGGGAAACTGTGCCTTGAATGGTTACATAGATCTACACTCAAGCATGTAAAACACTTATCTTTACTTAAAGATGGTGCTGATCTTAGGGAATTCTTGCTAGGACCAAGAACACCGCGTCATAAACCTTTTATATAGGCCGGTATCTATGCTGCTTATAATGAAGCATGGAGGATTACGCAAGCAGAAACTGCAGAAAGAATACGAGAAATTGATTGTATTAATTTATAGAAAACTCTCTCTGTAGTTGAAAATGGGTTAACGACTCTGTCGTCCAGGATATATTATTTGGACAGCATAGTGTCTTCTGCCATAGACATCATGGAACATGACTTGGTCATGTTGCAACATGGCCAGTCGCAATTATGTTCTATCATGCTATTAGGTTGGACGTTGCAAAACCTTAGTTCAGGCTATGTGCCTTGGCGTTTAATCAATACTACGTCACTGTTTTCAGAATTTAATCTCACTGATGAACAGATCAAATTGGCACAGAGGGGAGCAGACTATATGGTGCTGAGCATTGAAAAACTGGAAAGATTGCCATTAACTGTTGCTGAAAAGCCAGCCACAGAATTGATTATACATGGAACAATCACTGCCTGTTACAATTTTCCATTTTCAGTATCGCCTAAAACATATACCAGCAGGCACAACTGAAAGGTTGGGTAAAGAATACATCAAGACATCCTGGGAATTACCATACACACACAGATTTTGGAGTGGGGGAAAAGAAGTGTTTCTTAGTGGTAAAAATTATGAAAACGCTCTAAGCGGTTCTCTCCTTTGTCAGGGTATTAATTTACACGGGGCCTGCGATGGTTCCTCTAACAACTTATCCTGCCACCTGCAAGGTTCACCAGCTGCGGTGATTGATCCAGTTTTTGTACAGCTTTCTAATGGAAGTTACCTCATGTTGAATAATCACAGCTGCTGTGACATTTTGCCAGGTTTACCCTATCTAGTAACTGTGTCAGCCAGGTTCACTTGCTGTATGGAAGTATTGTTAACAAAAACCAAGACAGACCGGGAGTCTCTGTTATGGCCTTTATTGACCATCTCTTTTATATGAATTGATACTTTAAGCAGAATGAAAGCCATTCTTTTACAGAAAACTGTGCCACTGACCTCGGCCAAAGAGACCTATGATCTGCAAGTCGCAAGGATTTCTGCAGAGATACATGCCCTCTTAACTACAAGTTGCCCCATGCATTTCTCAGAAATGTTAGGTCGTATCTTAAACATGTCTGATACGAGTGGTATTGTACTTGTATTGAAGACAGTTTTTTCGGGACTGTGAGCACCTTTTGAAGCAGTCCTAGGAATATTTCCAAACTTCGTGCACTGTGTTTGGCAGACTGCCACTCATTTTGGGTCTCGCTGCAGGGATACTATTTTGCTCCTACTGCTTTGATATGGCAAGCCAATTCACCAGCGACATCCAGTTCTCCATGGAGAAAACTCTACTGGCGATCAAGTGTCGTGAGTGCATCGTCCAAAATTTGGGATGAACTCGTTTAAGAGAATGAAATACCACATGGTTTCTGTCATTCAGACCAATTTGGCAAGATTGCATCTTACCTGTTCTATGCTGCCTGCTATGCGGAGAAGAATGTGTTAGACATCTGTCTCTCACTCCCATCAGTCATGCCAACGGATGTTGATACTTTGCTTGAACCAGTAATGGCCCATGCACTGTGTTGTCCCCAGCGGCTACCAATTCTGATGACGGCATTCATTGAGATCTCACAGACGCAAAATGCTGACGGTGAGGTACGAGAGGAAACAGACACACAGGTATCATTCACTTCGAACATTGCTAATGCGACCAATGCTGATGGCGATGCTTCACATCTATGTGTGGTTGATCTTCTTAACGAGGTAATCCAACTTTCACCTACAATGGTAGACAAATTCTTTACAGACTGAGAAGATTTGATGTTTTTTCCAAACAATAACACTGACTTTTGATTTGGCACACAGTGTTCTGAGAGACTCTGTATTTGACCTTCATTTTTTCAAAACAAAGTTCTAACTTTGGAACTCTTTTTTTCTATGATCATTAATTTTTCCAAATTTTTATTTTTCCTTTTTTGGCACAAAGCAATCTGCTTAAAGTAGAACTATTTAAGAGAACTAGAATTCTTTGAAAAACTTCCAGAGACAATATTTGACCTTGTCCACATTCAAACAGTTTATGTATTCTGCCATGAAATGGTATCAGCACTTTTTCTTTTCTGTATTTACGAACCATTTCATAAATGAATTTTCGTGATTCATTCGGATAGCATTTTCAAATGTCAAACTATATGCTTTGAAGGAAACATTGCTTTAAATGCGTACAGCACCAATGCTTTTTTATTTATACAACCGGTTGAAATACATTTTTATGTATTTCGGGTGGGTTTTAACCCATCATGTTTAGATATGTTTAACGTGTGTAGAACTTAGTATTTAGTATTTAGTAGAAGTCATACATAAGAAAGTGGAGTGGGTGTTGTGTGGCGTTTTAGGTTCCAATTGAATTTTCCCGATTCATGCTCTTATAAAGGTACAATTCACGTTGCCCTTATATAGGCATAGAAATCAAGCCCTTATTTAGGCATAGCCCATGCAACCCAAACACAGGCAAGGCTACTTCCATCCATTCATCCGTTCACCAAACGTCACAACGATTTCTTGGAAAACCCGCTCAAGCCGTTAGGGACTTCCCCTTGCTTGAATATTGATTTCTCCAAGAACTCAGTTAGTTTTACAATGAACAATGAACATCTATTCCTTAGGGTTTCATTTATGACGTTCATATGCCTGACTTTACGTCAAACATGCATTCCTAAACACCTTCAAGATATAAATATAACTTCACTTGCTATAGCAAAGCACGGTTGTTCGGAGCAGTTCGACGACCTACTTGCCCGACGCAGCTCGCTACAGCAAGTGCCGAAGGAAGCCGACTCTCCAGCTGACACACTGATCAGGAAGCTGCCCTCCTCTGCTGAGAAATCCAGCTCCAGTGTTTCTGACTCCCCTTCCGGGGTGTTGGAAAATTGAGTCCCGAGATAGAGAGACTAGACCTCCTTCCTTCTAAGGTATGGAGCTGATTAGAACCTAGAGAAACCTTTGGTAGATTCTTGGCAAAACCAAACCTATGCTAAAGACCATACTTACTTCTTCCCTCGTACTAGGCCTAGGTTAAGTACATTGGGGTAGGCATATTTTAGAAGCACCAGATGAGTATTTTAGTCTATGTTATTTATGTATGTATTTTTATATGGCTTAGAAACCATACAATGCTATTTGGAAGGATCAAAAATTAAACCAGGAGCAGTTCTGGACAAGGCTTCTTTTTTTCACCAAAAAATCTAATAATCCAGTGTTTTGGAAAATAATAAATGGAATATCCGGACCCTCCCAAACCATAAATGGCGCTTGTGTGACAGAGTCGGACTGGGTACACTACTTGAGAAGTACTTTTAAGAAAGATATAGGTGGTGAAAATAAAAATAGTTATATTGGTTTGGAAACTAAGCCGCTAGTTACACCTAAGGAACAGTATAAAATTAGGGGCTCCCAAATAACGCTGGATCGCCAGGTAGCCGACAGGATAATGAAAATAATAAAATCAGGTCGAAGGGACGGGGCACTGGAGCCTAATGGAATACCGCAGGCCATCTTCTCAGGTGACTACGAATACTGGGCGAGCCCATTGTCAGGACTGTTCCTGGAGGCAAAATTAACAAATAATATGCCGATGAGTTGGAAAGGTGCAATAATCAACCCAATATTCAAGGGCGGAGACAGATCGGATCCTGCAAATTATAGGCTCATAGCTCTAATGGATGTGGAAGCGAAATATTACATTTCACTAATCTTGGAGGACCTAGTAGAATGGTCTACTGAAAATAAGCTGATTCCAATGAATCAAACCGGATTTCAAAAGGGGTTCGGTACAACAACTAATATACTTGCTTTGATCATGATTGCAGAAAGGTGTAAACGTTTGAATTTAAAATGACACCTCTGCTTTATTGATTTTAAAGCAGCTTTTGACAGCATAGAGCGAGGACTATTGTGGTGTAAATTGAAGAAAATGGGTCTCCCAAAGGTACTACTGCGTGCCATTATTCAATTGTATACGGGAACATGGATAAAAATTGCAAATGGTACGAGAATTTCAAGGAAAATCCACACTGCAATAGGGCTAAAGCAAAGCTGCGTATCAGCCCCTCACTTATTTAATCTTTTTATGGCAGATCTTTCTATAAAACTACATGAGACAAATGCTCATCCCCCTCGCCTAGGTCCATTGCCGATAACACATGTTTGTTACGCTGATGATATCGTCCTACTCAGCCAGACATGATTTGGCTTACAAAGATTACTAAACAAGCTAGCGACATTTGCGAAGGTCAATGCCTTGGAAATCAATATAAAGAAAACAAAGACGATGACTATTGCAAAGTGGGCAGAATGCAAATTTCCTGTCAGGCTGGGAGAAATAACATTAGGGGTAGTTAATAACTACAAATATCTAGGTCGGTACATTGATGATCGTTTACATTTCCAAAAACATAAACAATATTTGGAAGCAAAAGGGAATGGTCTGATATACGCATTTGGTGCCCTCTCAAAAAAGCTAAAGGGTCCATCTTTAAAGCCTTTACTATATGTAATGGCCGCCAAATTGATGCCGACAGTGGAGTACGCAAGCGTCGTTCTACATGGAACAGATGCTGAACTGTTGGATAAGATTCAAGTAAGAGCATACAAAAGGGTCTTTAAGTTACCGCAGAATGCGTCACCAGCACAGGTGAGGTTGGAATTTGGCCTCATCCATCAAGGGATTGAAGGAAACTATGCATATGTCAAGAGTTGGTATAAAATCTGGTTGAGTCGAGCCAACGTTTTACACGATGCCTTGTGGCGAGCCCAGGAAGAAGATCAGCATCCATTTATGGCAAGTTTTTGAAATTGGCCATGGAAGAAACAAAGTCTAAAGCACTTTGGGCACAGTCCCCCTCCTTTCCCGTTTTTTGTAAAGTGGTAAACAAAATGGTGAAAATACATGAATTAATAGAGGATAAAAATAAATTTGCAAAAAGGTCTCACGCTTGAATGGTAATACAGTCCTATACAAAATTACATCCGGCAGAATATTTGAGTACAACATACTCATACTATCTAAAAAGCAAATTCATGGCCACCAGGTTTGGGTTATTACCAAGTTTAGCGGATCAGCCCAAATGGAGATACAATGGGCCCACATCATGTACACTATGAGGCTCTGAGAAGCAAAACCTTATTCATCTTATTTGTATATGCCCTGGCTTAAGGCAGACCCGGTGTGGCTTTTGAAAAAGATATTTATTGAGAGAGGCATTAGGTCTTGTAGAGCCGCAATAATCAAGGGTTTGGTCACAACGGATTCCCGTCTAAATTGTAAGATTATGACATTTGTGATACAATATGAACAGATAATAATCAAAAAGGATAACAAAACCACCACGCCATTGCTGGGGTAGTGTTTGGCAAGTATTAATATGAACTGTTAGTAGGGACTGCATCATTGACTATAATATTGGGACTAAAACAAGTAGCAATGGAAGCCCTGCTCTTTGATAAATATATATCAGTTTAGGTATGTCGGTTTTTATAGATTAGATAGGTTTTAAAAGGATTGTTTTGTTTTAGCCAAAAAATAATTAACACTGTATATTTATGTATGAAATCATTTTTATATAATCTCTTCAAAACTTTTGCAAAATTTTAAGAAAAAAAGAATATAAGTTCTTTTGATATTGTACGGTTTTTATTAACTGAAACAATAAAGGTTTCCCTGGAGCCATACAATGCTATTACAGTATTATTTCAGAATACTATTCTCACTGTACGCATTATACTTTGCATTCCGTCTAACAATTGTAGCAGTTCACCTCCCTTGCATGAGAAAGAAGACTGTTCAATAAACCCCTTTTATTGAAAACGCCCATCTCACTATTTCTCTGCAAATCTGTAGAAACGAAGCATGCAGGATTGACTGAATGAACTAGTTATCTATTGTTTCCACGACTCTGAGAGATATGTTCTTATTCTTGGGGAAACAAAGTTGTCATGTTCATGCAGTTGTCAGAAACTAATCCCTTCTTGTGAATTCGTGAAAGTTTCAGGTGACCTCTGAGCTAGCTGGCACTCACAATTAAGTTTAGTATATTCGCTAGAGACCTACGTAAGTCCTACGTCATATCTATAGGATATATTATTCCAATGTGCATAGCCTATTGGGAATATAGGAACTACACTACAATACTAGATGCCATTTTTACTGCTGCAATGGTATGCGGTTCACTAAAATGTAAGGCTGACTGTGAATTTTTTTTTCTTAATACCACTGGAAATGTCTGTCATTTAGATTGGGAAAAGCAAATGAACCTTAAAACACAAAGAAATAATGAAGTGGGACTAGGTGAATTATTTTCTCCTGGGGTCCAAGGGACAGCCCTGTCCTGGTTCTTCTCCTTTCTAATGGGTGAACTTTCCAGGTCTTATCTGCTTCTTAAACATCAAAATCGCATGTTCTGCTTTTGGGTGTCTTGCAGGGTTCAGCCTTGAGCCCGAAGCTTTTTAATATCTATGTCTGCCCTCTTGTGGACCTGGTAGAGAGCTGTTGTCTCACCCTTTCTCCTATGTTGATGATACACAAATTATTTCTTCCCTGTCTTCTGCTTAGGGACACAATTCGGAGGCCTTGAACAGCTGCTTGATTCGGTTCTCCGCCTGGATGAACCTGAACTTAATGGCAATAAAACTGAGGTTATGGTGCTAAGTAAGAACCAATAACTTTGGGGCCCACAGCACTGACCACAAGCCCTGAGCGCCCTTCCTAAATGGGCCCCCAAAGTTAAGAACCTAGGGGGTCATTACGATGAAGGCAAGACTGCCACCGACAGGCTGTCGGTGGCAGTCTCACCTCCATCGGAAGGCAGACCCCCTCCCACTACAATGCTGTGGCTGGTGGTTCTATGGCAGTCGGAAACTCGGACCGCCACTCATCCGTTGGGCTCCTTGAGCCTGTCGTTGTGGTGGAGGGCCTCCCAATCCATAAATTGGTGGCGGTGCCTACCAGGCACTGCCGTAGGGATTAGGATGTCCCTCCCCACAAAGGCTGGAGGGGATGAACATTGTGGGCCCTTAGCAGGCCCCTCTTCCCCCTGGCACATTTCTTTGGGTGTTGGGGTGTACCTATAGTGCCCCCCATATATCACTGCACCATGTGGCAGGCACCACAAGGTGCCTGCCACGTAGTGCGGGGATATGTAAAATGTCCCATTTTCACATTGAGGTGGGTGCTGCAGCCAGCAGCACCCACCACAATGTAAAATATGAGCATTGCGACCTCCGTGGTGGCGGTCACTTTGTAATTGGCCCTGCGGGACCACCTCCTTGTAGGCGGGTGGTCCCAGTCCCCGATACGATGGCAGATGGACTGAAGTCCATCCACCATTGTAATGACGCCCCTAGTATTTTGGCTGAACAGGAAGTTGTCAATTAAACCTCAGGTCACCAACCTAGCTGCCTCCTATGTTAGAGTCCTTAAATGGCAGAGAAAGAATATTTGGATGCTCCCTTTCTCAGCCCAAAGAACAGTCATCCAGTCCCTCATCCTCTCAAGATTTGACTACAGGACATTCTCTACCTGGAGTAGAAAAGGCTTGCATCAGACGTCTACAATTAGCACAGAAATCCGCGGCTAGGCTACTATACAAACTCTGGAGACGAGCCTCTGTGACTTGCCTTCTCCATTAACTGCATTAGCTCATTGTGGAGAAAAAAGAATACAGTTCAGGGCACTGTGTTACATCCACAAGGATAGGTCTGGCACTGGGCTGAGACATCTTCAATAATTAGTTATCCCTTACAGGCCTAGGTGCTCTCTGCTTTTGAGCAAACAGTCAATATCTTATGGTGAAAGTGTTATCCTTTGTTTTTTATCCTCTTATATTCTCACAGTGGTGGCACCAAACGTGTGTACAAACCTTTTTACAATAATGTGTATAATCATAACAAGTCGAACTGTTGCCATATTGATCATCAATGTCAATCAATGAGCTCTTGGTAATCTTGCAAGGAGCCAATTATGAATGTGTTACTGTATAATTTATATGATTGACAACAAGTAGAAATTGGAATCAGTGTGGTAATGTGTACGAACACCAATGAAGTTTTGTCGACATAAGACTTTTCAACGTTTTTGCATATTGGTGTGTTTTTCTCGCATGTTCACTTATCACCTCAAAAGCCTTCACAAATTCTCGTAATTTCACTCAAATACACAAGTGGAAGAACTATGAATTGGATTGTTACGTCCTTATGGGATGTTTTGTATTACTGACATTCTTGTTAGAATTGTCAGTTGAGTGTGTATTTTGTTTTATCTCCAGCCCTGAAGAGTCGGAGTGTATTGTACTCCAACGAAACACGTATCGGCTGGCGTTTTCCAAAGCCAACATTAAAACAATGAGAACAATAGGTGTCTACTGCTTTTTTTCATATTCACAAACTGTCATAATATATGTTTGATTCTCGTGTGTGTGCACAGGTCTTTTTTCTCCTAGTCAATATAATACAAACAAACTCTATTTGGTTTCACAAATATAAAACCATAACAGTTGAAAACCATCCCAATTACTCAAGGTGCATGATTCCATAAAATAACAAATCAAATTAAACATAGTTAAAATACATAGCACAACCTCCCAGAACAATCTCTGATGATAAAATACAAAGTTCCAATTCTGAGAGTATACCCCTTTAATCAACACTCTCCGCGAGAAATTATCCCGACCCTCAGGACACATATATCATCAGTGTGGCGTAAAATCTTCGTCCTAAATTATTACTAGTCAAGACAAGCCCTGGACTTCATCGTGGATTTCAGATAACCAACAATAAAAAAAGTACTATCATCCTTCAGCAGTTGGAGGTACAGGAGAGCTGGACGAGCCTGCTTAAAATTCATCTTCTTTAAAATCGGGGCTAAAAAAATACTTCCGGGGAACCTCATAATATTTTACAAAAGAGCATAAAATTTAGCAAATCCTATGGATTTAGGCCCAGATCTCTGTACTGGGGTGAATGTATGACATTGTTCTACATTCTGTCCATCAACTGTTGTTTTAGCATTTGTCACCCCGAGTGGGACGGGTATGCTCAGACGTGAGTCCCGTGCTCTCCACGCCACTGGAGTCAAGCTATCCTGGCTGAAGACGGCTGATAGCCAGAAACCGGTCCTAGGATGCTTGATTCCGGTCCAGGGAACACATGGCTTGGCAGTTCGGGCTGAACTGTTCCCATGAGGCACAGCGTCAAGGCTGATTTGCATATGGCCATGTCTGAACTGGGGTGGTGTGGTGAGCAAAAAAACGATGGATTTAGGCCCAGATCTCTGTACTGGGGTGAATGTATGACATTGTTCTGCATTCTGTCCATCAACTGTTATTTTTACGACTCTCTGTCGCAGCCACAGGGTGCTACTGACTGGCCTCTACTGCTTCCTCTGGGAATGGCAAGCAGGAGGTGAAAAAGACCCAGACGAAACCTGGTCAATAAAAACGCTCATAAATAGATAAAAACCCCAGAAGATAATGCTCGGCTAGTGAAGTTGTCTTTAGGTTTAACTCTTTATATTTGAAATCTGCACCTGGAAGGCAAATCATTCAAGGTAAACAGTACAACCTCAGCAGCAATAATATACATGAAAAGGGTACAGATGGTGCATGGGGAAAGCGTTATGACGGTCCAGTACTCATTAGATCTGTTGCTGCGTTGAACTGTAAGGAAAAAGTGCAACGCGCCAACCAGGTGGAAACACCCTTCCTCCCTCCCCCCAACTTTCCCAAACCCCCTCCTCGTCCCTCCCCGTCCAGTGCTCAAGTGAAGTTGTCTTTAACATAAAAATTTGCAGGCACTAGGTTTCCGCAATTCCAGCTCTTCCCTTTCCAATTTCCTTAAACTGTTGTAGGATTCCCTAGTGATCCCCACATCCTTATTTATAATTAACCCGTTCCGTGCGCTGGCCGACGGGAGTACTACCTGGCTGGTGCTGCGAACGACATTTGGCCTTTGCAGCCCCGCCCGTTTCTTCGAACGTTCTGCACTGGCACTGACCATTGTTCAGCAAATAAAGTTCCAAATAAAGTTCCAATAAAAGATCCAAGGACAATGGAATAACACGTTACAAGCTGTATAATATAACTCCAATTTTACTCCATAAATAACAAGGAAAACAGTGAAAACTAAGTCTATCTAAATAGTTTGCAGGAATACATTGGACACAACATGAACACTGGGCACAAGCTCCCCAACATTCTGCAATAATGGAGTCAGAGCAAATATAAGCAGGAGTCCGTAAACAACCAGGCCCCGTCCTACCTCCTCAGCTGTTCACAGAAATCACAGGAAAGCAGCCGCTGCTGGAGAGGGACAGGGCTCCACAACAGGGTGAAACAGCTTGGCTCTACTATGGAGTATGGAGAAAAATACAGTGAAGGACCAAGCGGGTAGGCCCAGCCCAGCCTCGTCCGGTCTCAAACAGGCGCAGGCTTTGCCCGGGCGCGTACCGCACTACGGGTGCCCAGTCGTGCTATATAGAGCTGCAGCCCCAGTGGCGAAGTTGTGTTGTGGGCGGCTCCTAACACTCTGGGTTGTGAACCTTGGAGTCCCAGCAAACTGGCAGCTTCCAAACCGGCAAAGTCTCTCGCGCTGCGGGTGCCCGGTCGCCCTATATAGTGCTGCAACCCCAGTGGCAAAGGTGTGTTGTGGGCGGCTCCTACCGCTCTGGGTTGTGGACCTTGGAGTCCCAGCAAACTGGGAGCTTCCAAACCGGCAAAGCCTCCCGCGCTGCGGGTGCCCGGTCGCCCTATATAGTGCTGCAGCCCCATTGGCGAAGGAGTGTTGTGGGCAGCTCCTACCGCTCTGGGTTGTGGTTCTTGGAGTCCCAGCAAACTGGGAACTTCCAAACCGGCAAAGTCAGAAACTAGGACCGCCACTCATCCGTTGGGCTCCTTGAGCCCGTCGTTGAGGTGAAGGGCCTCCCAATCCATGCATTGGTGGCGGTGCCTACCAGGCACCACCGTAGGGATTTGGATATCCCTCCCCGCCAGCCTTTCCATGGCGGTTCACTCACCATGAAAAGGCTGGAGGGGATGGACATTTCTTTGGGGGTTGGGGTGCACCTATGGTGCCCCCCACATATCCCTGCACCATGTGGCAGGCACCACAAGGTGCCTGAGGAAATAGTCAAGAACAGAAATTGCTTGAAAAACTGCATGTACTACTGTGGAATGTTCTGGGAAATTTAAACCTTTTTCAATAAACACATTTTCAATCGAAATCACTGTGTGTCCAAAAAATTTTCCAGACACAGATTGATTAACAACATCTTCTTTGTTGTATAATGTACAAATAAATGCATTCAGCCAGACATCGTAATATAACAATAATGTTACATTAATCGAAGCACATAATTCTCATACGCGATAAACGTTCAATAATCGAAGTACAGTGTTCCATGAACAGAAAATCAATTATGTGCAGCCCTAAGGCTTTCATCAGACGTCTACAATTACCACAGAACTCCGCGGCTAGGCTACTATACAAACTATGGAGACGAACCTCTGTGACATGCCTCCTCCATGAACTGCATAGGCTCATGGTGGAAAAAAGGATACAGTTCAGGGCACTATGTTACATCCACAAGGCTAGGTCTGGCACTGGGCTGTGACATCTTCAAGAATTAGTTATCCCTTACAGGCCTATGCGCTCTCTGCTTTTGAGCAAACAGTCACTGTGCATTGTTCCTAGAGTCAGACTAGCCGTATCGGTGGTCGCTCCTTTGCATATCTGGGCCCTAAGCACTGGAACACCCTGCCCGAGCAGCTGAGAAACTGCCTTTCTTTGGGTTACTAACCAAGTTTAAGGTTTAGAAAACTAATATAAATGACTGAACGGGCTAAAGCAATATAAAAAAGCTAAAACATTACAGAGATTTAACCTAGTGTGTGTGAAAAACAGTTGATCGTCGGAGACACCGCAACTGTCAGGAATCCTGTGATGTTGCAGTGTCATGAGAGATAAGCTGCTTGATTAGCAAATAGGCATCTAAGAAGATGGCACATAGCACGTTAGGCCATGAATGGCCGTCACCAAATGCTTTCTTCTAAAACTTAGGGGCACATTATGATGGCGGACGGACCTGAGTCCGTCCGCCACCATAGAGTAGGAGGGAACCTCCGCATGGCCTGCGGAGGTCCCTCCTGTGCAATTAGGATGTGACCGCCACCCTGGCAGTCACATCCTCTATTTTTAACATTGCGGCGGGTGCGGCTTCAAGCTGCACCCGCAGCAATGTTAAAAATGCACGCATTGCATTTGTATGTAAAAAATGGCAGGCACCGCGCGGTGCCTGCCGCTTTCTGCATACAAATGCAGGGGGGTACCATAGGTACCCCCCATGTGCACCCCCCACCCCCCCTTCATGTAGGGGGCCCGCAACGGGCCCCCGCAGTGAAGTTACACATGCTTTTCCACGGCGGAAAAGCCGCCGCGGAAAAGCATGTTTCAGAGCCCATCCTAATCTGGCTGACGGTGTCTGAGAGACACCGTCACCATATTAGTGCTTTTCCGCCGCGGTTGTATGCCAACCGCGGCGGAAAAGCTGCAGACGGAAACCAAGACCCACCAGCCATCCTAATGTGGCGGTGGGTCTTTGGTGGGTCCGCAGAGGATTTTCCGCATCCTCCGGGCTGGCGGTGGCTTCCGCCGGCCCGGAGGATGCGGAAAATCCTCCATCCTAATAGGGCCCTTACTCCCGATGCGTCGTGCCCTAAAGACACTTTGGGAGAAAAGCGGCCTGAGGAAAAGGCAGACTGCAATGCCTGCAACAGCCGTACAATATTCCCTTGACGTGCCCTGCAGCGCCAAGACACGTTGGGGAAATGGAAAGGCTGAGAGGGTGGGGAGCGCCTACAGGGGTATGTGTAGGCACGCTTCCCGCTGTTATTTAAAAGAAACTACACAAACGGAAAGCCCACGGTAACACCTCAAGGGCCAGACAGAAGCTACACATAACAAACAAAGCCACCGAAAGCCAAACATAGGTAGAAGTGGACCGGTGTAAGCGGATTTAAACATAAAAAATATGTGCAAAGTATAAAGATACATTTTTTAAAAGGAAAAGCCAATAAGATACACAGAAAGGCAATTAATTGAGAAGGTTTCCGTAAATTGGAAACAATATAAACTACTTAAATATTTAAAACATAAAGGATACATGGAAAAAAACAAGTTAACAGATAATGGAGATACTTATTTGCCTGGAGCTGCATTGGAAAGAGGCAGGCTGTTCTGTGCGCATACTTATTATATGCCAGGAACGTTCTGTTCTGGAATCGTTTTTCTTTGTGATGTATAACTTCTAAGTGCTGCGTGGAGTGGCAATAAAGGAATAATGCATAATGGTAGCCTCGGGCATTGTCATGAAATCAAAGCCACCACTTATAACATTGTCCCAGATGCATCTTCTTTGTGCTCAGGGATCCCTGTTTTTCTCAGGTTAGATTATTTGGAATGATTTTCAAGCTTATCTTGGTTATTCCGAAGAGCCACAAGTCTAGAAGTTTGGGCAAGTGTGTATTTGCAGTCTGAAACTATCTCAATTTCTTCCACTCTGTTCACAATCAATCATATCTTATTGCCGATCCCCTCCGATCGCTTAGAGAGTTGCTTACTGGTTTCTGTCTGGCATTGCCTAATTTGCTTGATTTCCTTTTCCATCAATATTTCCTTCAGTATTGTAGCCACTTTATCTTTTATCGTATTTTCCTGCATTACAGAGTGGCATCATACTTTCCAAATTCCATACCTCAGCTGAGATATCTGTCACTGAGGTTTCCAGCTGAGTTTTTAAAAAACATTTTGAAAATCATAAACCAGCATTTTCTAGAATTAACATATCCTGGGAGGGAGAATTCCACCCCCGTTTAATACCGCTGTAGAGGCAAGCTTCCTCAATAAAGATAAAAACCCTGAATATATGTAAAATCCTTTAGGCCAATTAGTCTCTTGAATACTGATTACAAAACAATCACAAAACTGCTGGCCCACCGAATGAATCATTTGCGGGTCAGTTAATAACTAAAGATCAAAATGGTTTTGTAACTCAACGAATTACCTAATTAAAGCATACATTTTTTTTAGTGGTAAAGAAATCTCATCTTAGATTTTTTAAATTTGATTCCACAAAGAAATTTGATGGAGTAAATTGGGAAAGCTTTTTCTTCATTTTAAAAGAATTTTGATTCTACCTCTGTGACGGTGCGAGGGCCAGACTAGGGGGTCATTAGGATCGCGGATTTCCCGCATCCTCCGGGCCGGTGGAATCCACCGCCGGCCCGGAGGATGTGGAAAAACCGCCGCGGATGCTTGAAAGACCCACCGCCAAATTATGGTGGCTGGTGGGTCTTGGAATCTGTCCGCCGCTTTTCCGCCGCGGTCGCCTTCCGACCGCGGTGGAAAAGCATTAACATGGCTGGCAGTGTCTATCAGACACCGCCAGCCATATTATGATGGAGTAGAAAGTATGCTTTTCCACGGCGGCTTTTCCGCCATGGAAAAGCATACGGACCTTCACTTCGGGGGCCCGTTGCGGGCCCCCTGGGTGAAGGGGGGGGGGGTGGGGGTGCACATCGGGGGTACCTATGGTACCCCCCTGCATTTGCGGGAACAAAGCGGCAGGCACCGCGCGGTGCCTGCCGCTTTGTGAACACAAATGCCGTGCATGCATTTTTAACATTGCGGCGGGTGCAGCTTGAGGCTCCACCCG
Source organism: Lissotriton helveticus (assembly GCF_964261635.1). Lineage (NCBI taxonomy): Eukaryota > Metazoa > Chordata > Amphibia > Caudata > Salamandridae > Lissotriton > Lissotriton helveticus. The sequence continues at coordinate 1,964,611,562 of NC_136061.1, read as the reverse complement.
CCGCAATGTTAAAAATAGAGGATGTGACCGCCACCCTGGCGGTCACATCCTAATCTGTATGGAGGGACGGCCACTACCCCTGCGGACGATCCCTCCTACTCTATGTTGGCGGACGGACTCAGGTCCATCCGCCATCATAATCAGCCCCTGATAATTGTGAATTCTACTGAATTCTAATGATTTCTACTAATTGTGAATTCTACTGATATTTGTCCTTGCAAAATTCAGTGAGAAACTAGTCAAGCATGTCAATTAGTCCCTATTTTATTTGACTCCTTTATTGACCATCTTGCCATCACCATAAAAAAATAACATGTCAATTAAAGCCCCATTGACAAACTGTCCAAAACTAAGTTGTATGCTGATGATATCATGCTCTTTCTAAGACCAGAGTGGATATTCAGAAAATAGTTTTTTTATATATTTTCATAATTTCATAAGATGTGAAGATATAGGATAACTTACCTGAAAACTGTGATTTAGATGTGTAACTGCACTACAAACACTTTGCCGACAGAGCTACGGCCACTGGTTAACTCAAGGCCAAAGAGGTAGTGAGGTACATACAACCACAAATGTGGATGATTTATTTGGGTTAAACTATACACCATTATTTATATAAAATTAAATCTTTATTCACAAAATGGAATCCCTTTCTCTCTCAATTATAGGTAGAATACCACTGATTAGAACGTTGGCTTACCTCTAATAAATTTTTTATATGCTTCACTTTCATGTTTTTTTCACACTAAAGTTTTTAGAAAAATTTAGGGACTGTTTTCTGCATTTATCTGGCCAATAAAACCCCTAGACTGGCACTGAACATACTGTATAAACCAAGAAACAGAGGGAGCCTGCTGGCACTGCTAGATGTGAAACAATATTATTATGTGAATTTTGAACATTTTGCTCCCACTTCTATAATGTACATTCAGTACACAATAGATTAGATAATGATCTTATTAGCCAGATGCTCATAGAATACAAAATTATGGGCTTTTTTAGCGTTAGACTAAATCACAAATAACGTTTGGTATAAAATGCTATTATGGGCATTTAAATAGAAAAGACAAAGCTCCTTTATTACTCTATTCCTTGCCTCAATGTGTTCACTAGGCTAGAGGTTATTACACTAGAGCAACAGTCACTCTTAGAAAGTAATATATATTGCAACAATGGAGATTGAATGGCTACTCTAACTTGATGGGCTTTTTAATTCAGGACACATGGGAATCATGGGCTAACATTGGACCACATAATGGATTTTTCAAAGTTTTTTTGTTATGGTGTTCTAATCAAATTTTGTATTTCTTAAAGAAGATGGATCCAAAATTAGTGACAATGAGGTTGACACTGGTTGAAGACCTTTTAGAGACAATCACAAATAGATCAGTAAGATTTTAGAAAATTAGGCTCTAAGATATAAAGGAGACAGATGCATTTCCAAGAATCGCTCATAAATGGCAAGCAGCCAAGAGCTTGACTATCTCAGTTGAGACATAAAATACAATAATCGCCTTAACTTTTCTGTTCTCTAAGGAACACATTTTTGCAGAATGCAATTTCTTTCTAAGTGGTTATTGTATAGAAAATTAGCAATTTTAAATAAAATTAGGTCACAAATCCCATTCGATTGTTATAAATGCACATCGCTGGGAGAGGGTAAGTGGAGGCATATTATATGGTTATGCTTGAAATTGGAGAATTACTGGGAAGAAATATTGCTATATCTTAAGTTTAACCCTATTAGATGATACTCAAGTAATTCTGCTTGGCTACCCTACACATCCGGGGCTGAGTTCAAAACATTGTAAAGAGTTATCTATAGCAATGTTTGTAGCACTGTCTTCAATATTGCAGAATTGGAGAACAATATCAGTTCTTATATTTGGAAAGTGGAAAGCGAAAATGGTGATGTGAAAGAATGCTAAAAGGTTTATGCATTAAGAACTGAATCACTCATTACATTTTTGGCTTTATTGGAAAATTTTGCCTAAAAGAGTAGAAGTTATTGAATTGCAAAAGGAAGCTTTGGAGTATTTGGGGTCCCCTCCCCCTTGGTTTTATGATGCATTGATGTGTTAAAGTATTATAGGCTTGTTTAAAATATAAAAAATATGAAGATGTATAGATATCAAAGTTTAGGAATGTCAAGTATTTGATTGTTGCTATATGGAGAGAGGTTTTCAGTATTTTTTTGCTTGCATTTATAATTAATGTAATATTGTAATGAATGTAATGGCTGTTATTTTCTACCAGCTGAGGATACATTCTCATATTGACTTTGATAAGAGTTTCACCTGTAGCATCATATATGTTAGTGAGGGCACACCTGCAGATCAGCACAAACTAGAGATCTTGGTGTCCAATGTCACAACCGTGTTTTAGGCATACGTTTAGACGTGACATTTTGGGAAGAGCAAGTTGCTTTCCCAATTCAAAGGGAAAATTCATGGCCTGCATAATCCCAAATGGCCTAAATGAAGAGTTAGTGATGAACACAATGTATAACAGAGAACAGTGAATGGACCTCTGGAAGCCAGGTGAAAACCATACCTGCCTTTTTGCCAATGACCCATGAGAGCCCTATGTTGCATCCACAAATGCATGCAACGATATCCAAGGAAAAGCACCCAAATTAAATCCAACAACAAATTAAATACACAAAGTATTTGGATGCTGTCTGTACTCAACCATTCAAAAACTACTCCAGATCTTACAACCATGCTGCAGCTCCAAAGGAGGCAACGGCTGTGCAGTCCAAAGGGTGAATTACACAAAATATCCTATCAAAAATTGTATTTTACCTTAATAATGTGTCAAACATATTGTCACTACAAAAATACAAAGGAACAGAATATACATGGTAAACATATTTTTTATGTATATAATATCAGTTTAAAAATATCGTAAACAGTATATTCTACTTAAATCATAGTTGTATTATATATTTATTTAATTAATTTAATATCTATTAGTTATTGCATTAATTTTAGGTGTCAATATTATTAATGTAATTGTTTAACAATTTCAAATATACTTTGTAATTGTTAATGTGTAATTAACATTTGTTTATATTTAATTAGGAATTGGGTACTTGTGTTTGTAGGGGACTAGGGTGGGAACTTATGTAAATTAAAAACTATTGTTTATTTATCTTCCATCGATTTTGTTATGTTAAATAAATATTTGGTCGATTAACTATGTAAATTAATTAATAGTTATTTTAAGTAGTTCATTGTGTTTGTATATAGCTTAGTTATTCAATTATAATGTAGTGTAGGTTATTGGTTCTGTAGTGGGATAGAGTGTGAAGTTATTTAAATTACAATAAATATTTTTAGCGATTCGTTTATGTTAATTAAGTATTTAATTATGAATTAATTATGTAAATGTTTAGTTGATTATTTGTTATGTAAATTATTTGTTGTGTTTTAAATAATTGTTCATTTATTGATGCCTGTGTTTAATGATAACTTGGACATTTTACTATATATTTATTATAGGTTTTAATTGTTTTTTTTTAATGTAATTAGTATTTTAATGTTATCTTTGTTTTATTAAAAATGTATCATAAGTTTTGTGGGAGTTGTGGACTTGTTGAGTAGTAGTGAAAAAAGTGTATTTATTTTAAATTTAAACGCATTGTTTTATATTCGTAAAATGTTTCACTTTTTATATTTCATTGCATTTAATTATATTGTATATATTATAATCTTTAATATTTTTATGTTGTTAGGTCTCTAAGGGCCAGATGTAGTTGGCTAAATACCGGTCGGTAACATAGAAATTCTGTAAATATCAGCGTTACGGGCCGGTATATAGCCATGTGCGATGTAGGTATTACCGAATGCCATCGGTAATAAGGAATCAGTAAAAATAAGGGAAACCAGTTATCGATTCGTTATTTACCGATCGGCAGACACCGAAACACCAAAATACTGAATCGGTAAATAAGAAATCAGTAACAAATCGCAAATGCAATGTACCTAAAATCGGTAATACCGAATTTGCTAAAAATAAGTATTTAAGAATCAGTAATTACCTCTGTGGCAAAGCAGGTGGTAATCAGGTGCACTGCATAAAAACAGCCCCAAAATGCAACAGTGTAAACACAATGGCGGCCCTCTACGTTATAGCAAGGCGGCTACGTTTGCGAGCAGCAGGACTGATGGTCTGGAGACGGAAGAGCGTGTGTACAGACTGTGTGTCACACTGTTCCAAATGACTTAGGCAGAAATACATGAGAGGTACAGGCTACACCCACAAACCATCCTAGACCTGATACGTGACCTGCACCCATACCTGGAGCATCAGACACCAAGGGCTTACGCAATACCAACATATGTGCAGGTGCTCTGTAGCCTGCACCTACTTGCATCAGGAAGTTACCAGGGGGTGATAGCTGTGGCAGGTGGTGTGTCACAGAGTTGCTTGTCCCGTTTCTTCAACTCCTTCTTGGATGCCATGATGCAGAGAATACATCACTACATACGGTTCCCCAGCACACAGGCGGAACTGCAGAAGACAAAGCTGGATTTCTACCAAAAGGCACAGTTCCCACATGTAATAGGGTGCATTGATGGGACACACATACCAATCTGCCCACCTGCTGCTACAGAATACATATACCGCAACCGAAAATCTACGCATTCAATCAACGTGCAGGTGATATATGATGCAGACTACATCATTACTGACACCGTGGCCAAATTTCCAGGGAGTACCCATGACTCCTACATATTCCAGAACAGTGGGATCTACACACGTCTGGCTGGCGGTGAAGTCGGAGAAGGATACCTTCTAGGTAAATCAATGGGACACACCCTGATGTATACCTTGAATGAACTCCAATTAATGGAACTTTCTTTCCCATTTAGGTGACAGCGCATATGACGTGCGGTCCTTTATCCTAACTCCATACCTCAACCCTTCCACCCCCAGTGAGAGGAGATACAATGTGGCACATAAAGGCATGCGCAACGTTGTGGAGCGCACCTTTGGACTACTAAAAAGCAGGTTCCTTTGCCTCCACAAAAGTGGAGGTGCACGTCAGTACCGCCCCATCATCTGCTGCAAAATAATAGCAACATGTGCAATGCTGCATAACCTTGCCACAAAGAAAGGAACAGCAGTGGAACTAACTGACTCTGAGGACGAGGGTGAGGACTGTCCATATCCAGAGCACAGCGCAGCAGGTGTGGCAGCAGCACCGGATGGGAGACACAGACGGGCTGAGATAACACGCAACTATTTCTGAGTAAGTAAGGAGACATAGCCAGTTACTGTATGTGAGTGATGGTGTTTAATGATCATAGCACACCACCACAACTTGAAGTGCGTCACGTGTAATGCCTGAATGCAATGCAGTGTCCCAACAAAAAATGAGTTGCATCACCCTATTGTGTAAAACCATGTAATGGCTGGCTCTACTTCCTGTGCCCACGCGCTGCACTGCCACGTTCCTTCTCACCACTGTCCGCACTGCCAGTCTGTCCAGTGGCAGCGCTGTGGTGTTTGCTGTGCCTCCTGGACTCTGTGGGAGGGGGCGTGATGCTACTGTGGCTAGTAGCCTCTTCACTTTCACCCCCATCCCCTGTAGTGGCCACCTTTTCAGTTTGTAGCACTTCAAGTGCACTGGTCACTGTGACCAGGCCCTTGCCACATCCCGGCTGCAGTGTGCCATCTCCTCCTGCATGGCCACCGAGCACCTGCACATCAGAGAGGTGGCAGTGGAGAGGCGGTTCACTGCCTTGGTGTAATTATCAAGTTTCTGCCTCTCCCTGCGCTTTGACAGATGGTCCTCATCTAACTTGCTGCACAGCAGCCTCACAGCCTCGGACACGTCCCGCATGCCCTCAGCCATGGTAATGTTGATGGAACTGATGCCCTTCTCAATACAGTGCATGTGGGCATTCATGTGTGCCATCTCCCGCTGCACTGACCTAATCGCTCTTCCTTGCACCTTCAACATGTTCCATTCAATCCCAGCGAACACACTTTCATCTTCGCCCTGCGAATGAGGACTGGCTGCCCTTGCCCTGCTGCATCTGGAACTTGTGTGGGCGCGCTCTGTGGGGGACTGTGACCCTGCCCCATTTGCATCCTCAGCCACCTGGGACTGTTGTCCTCCTGTGCTGTTCTCCTCGGACACCTCCATCTGCTGGAGGGTGGCCACTGGATGCCTCCTGCCTCTCAGTGCTGGTGGCGTGGATGGTGGCTGTGGTGATGGTGATGATGGTGATGGTGGTGGTGGTGGTGGGGTGGTGTGGCCAGCAGGTGACTGGACCTCCTCCTCCTGTCTCCTCTCTGTCCTGGGTGCCTTTGCTTTGCTCCCTTCAGCTACCCTGCGAGATGGCTTACCTGTGAAGACAGAATGTACATATGCTCACTTATCTGGCAGCATTTGCATTGTAATACATTTCATGCCTACCAATCACACTGACTGTCCTAGCTTGCTATTTGCTAATTGGTGTCACATGCCTTTGGGTACGGGGGACTGACTGTTCTGACATGTGTTACTTCTGACTACAGCTCCCATTAATGCATTGCAGGTTTTAAGTAAAACATGTACTGGAGTGGGAGTCCCTATGCCTCTTTGGGGATTGGGGGAAGGGGGTGGGGGGCACAGCATGAAGTAAATGCATCTTACCTTGTTTGTTGGCAGCTCTGGCTGAGCTGTCTGCATCGCCAATTCCACTCACATTCTGCGGCTGGAGGGTGGACTCAACCAGGAGTTCAAGAGCAGTTGGTGCAGGTGCTGTGTTCCTCTCTCCACCTTTACAGGCGTCCTGCTTCTGCCTCTCTGCCATCCTCGCCTTGGCTGTCTTCCTTAGGTCGTACCATCTTTTTTTCAGATCCTCAATGGAGCGCTGGGTGACTCCGATGGTATTTATTTTTTCCTGGATGGCAAGCCATATCTGCCTTTTCTGTGACTCTGGCACGTGCAGGGACTGTTTTCCAAATAATTTATCATGGTCCTTGGTCACATCCTCAATGAGGACCTCCAGCTCCCTCTCACTAAATTTGTGTTTCCTTTTTCTTTCAGCAGCCTCCTTCTCCCTCTCCTGGTTGGCCATTCTGCTGAGTATTGGTTGGAAAAATCAGTTGGTTTGCTCCTGTCTTCTCTGCTCTGCTCCCTGCCTCACAGTCAGCCCCAGGTTCAGTGCAGCTGCATGGGTGTGGCCACTTCCTGTTTGGGAGGTAATGAGGTTGCACAGGATTGGATGATTCTACAATTACGATTTTTTAAAATACCGATTCGGTATTTACCGATTCGGTATTGGTGATTCGGTGATAACGAATCGGTAATGGGGATTCGGAATTTTTTTTTACCGATTCATTCTAAATCGCTATTTTTTAGCGATTTTTTACGAATCGGTAATTTTTACCGAATCATCACGTACATCTGGAATACCGAGTTCTTAATAATGAATCAGTAAAATTCGCTATTAAGGACTCGGTATTTCTGGATTACCTACATCTGGCCCTAATTGTTTTAATGATTAGGAGTTGGTATAGTGTAGATAACCATTTTGATGTCCAATACTTTCCATGTTTTTGCTCGTGTTGGAGTGCGAATAGTAAATCAGAACCTTTCAAAGTTTGACACATAGAGCCTTATTATGAGTTTCATGGTCCATGGACTGTCATACTTGTGGTTGAGGTCTGAATACCACTAGCTCGGCGGTCTGAGCGCAGCGGAATTGTATTACAAGTTGTGCGGATTGTATTTGGAAAGACTGCGGCTGAACCGCCAACACCGCCAGCACACCGCAGACAGTTGGGGTCGCGGTCTGGGAAAAGCAGATGCCATAGGGTGGTACAGGGGAGTTTCAATGCCATCCGTATTACGAGTTGGCTTTTCCTCGAGCTGACAGTGGTGGTAAGACCGCCAGCTTCAAATCGGCGGAGATAAAGGATTTGGGGTGCGTACTCACCCTTTTCTTGTTCTTTCGGTCAGAGTTCGATGTTCAGGGTCCCGTTCCCCCTTCACAGCATCATCTTCACCCCGAGGATTACAACCATGTTGGTAGGGATGTATCGGTGAGTCCTTTTTATACCATATAACCATTGCCTGGACTGCTCACATATGGGCCCGACCTCAGCAATAAGTAGGTGGTATTTTTCCACATGTATCATGTATATGTATGCATCTGACACATATGCAATCAAAATGCTCACACAGACATCAATACACAGGGAAAAATAATTACCACTGCTGCAAAATCTCCACAGCCACACCATGGGCACTGCGGTGAACTCGTAATTTGGCGGTCTATAGACCGCGCTGCTGTCTCCTGTCGGCTGCGGTGTTCGAGCGGTCGGAATGCCAAATTCGTACAAAGGCCGTTACTCTATGGTGGGTTATGTTGAAGTCGGAATAGTAAATCTGACCCCTCCAAAATGCAACCCTTATTGTGCTTTTTTGAAGTAGGAAAAGTACATTTAACATCTTCAAAGGCCAACACTTTCCCAATTATTCCTTAGATTGGAGCGGGAATAGTAAATCTAATCCCTCCAAAATCCAACACTTTCCTGCTTCTGGTTACGCTGGTGTGGGATAGAACATCTAACACCTACAAAGTCAAACTCTCTCTATGCTTTTGCTAACATTAAAGTGAGAATGGTAAATCTGACTCCTTTTTGAGTATTGTTTTTTTTTTAAATATTATTATTTTCATATATATTTTGCAATGTGTATTATTTTTGACAGAATATATACTTTTTAATTTTATTTATTTATTTTTTATTTATTGTGATATATGTTATTGTTTATATATTTTTGTTATTTTTTATTTGTAAGTTATTATTTAATATTATTATTATTTATGTATGTATTGTTTTAGATTTTTATCTGCCTCCTAAAGGGTCCCCATGGGTCCTGGAGGGGCACCAGCCATTATTTAATGCTTTAGTTATTCAATGAATCAATCAATCAGTTCCACAGTTTTTGCATAAAACCATAAAAGTTATCTAAAACCATACATTTTACAGAAGAATTGCTTAAAACAGTACATTATATAGAAAAGTGTCATGATTAACAGATCTTACTTAAGAGTCCCATACACAATACATAAAAACAGTGTATTATAAATCTTTTAAAAGGGAGGGGAATGAGCACCGGATCCCTGACTGGACTGGATGTGCCCCAAGCATACATACTGGGACCCAGTGCAAGCACTTTTGAGACACTATCAATTAATCACAGCAGGCTCTAAGCCTCCCCTGCTTTAAAAAAATTAAGGACATAAAAAACAGTATTACCAGATAGCCTTTGTAAATAATTAAAAGCTGGTGGCACCTGCCTAAACTCCAATTTTTTGAAAATGGGAATGATCAAATTTTTCTGGGGAATCTCGTAGTACTTACAAAACATAAAAAAATGGAGCATGTCCTGTAGAGACTTTCTGTCGCAGCCACAGGACTCTAGGTTCTGACCGCTTCTACGCCCACATGGCTGTGCCAACAGGAGGTGGAAGAGATCAAAACAAAACAAAGAGATCGTAAATACTGAGAGGCCCTAGGAGATATGGATCAGTGGATTGCACAGTTTTCAAAATGACAAATCTACGGACACTAGGTTTCCTCAGCTCACTCTCTTCTCTATCTATTGTCTTCTGACAATAAAAGGTCTCCCTCACCCAGCCCAGGTCTTTCTTATTCACTAAATCTAGGTTGTAGAATAGGTCAGCTCTTTCCAGCTTCCCAAGGCAACTCTTTATGTGATTAAGCCACGGAGTGTGATGGGTGTAGTCAAGGGCCATACACTCCTTCAGGATCAGTTTACTTAAGGTTGCTCCTTGATCCACTAGTAAGCATGCAGATGCGAGACCTGGTGACTAAAGACGGTGAGAGTAGACGCGCTGATTGTAATTGTCGCCCGTATGGCGTTTTCTTCCATTTCTTCTGTCCAGGCGCTCATAGAAGGGAGGCGGGACCCTACTTACCGATCGGAAGGGGGTCTATGATCTTGCACAGAGCCATAGCGGTAACGGTATGAAAGTAAAGGATGTATCTAGGTAAAGAGCAATTTCTGTCTATGACATGGTGCAATGTGGATATTAATATTAAATATGCAGTATTGCTACAGGCAGATGCCCACATATATATATATGTGTTCTATGTTTTTGATTTGCAGCATTTTAAAAGCACAGTATCGCTGGCAGTGACATCGTAAATATACGTTGGCCCTGAAGAAATTGCCTGATATAATACCTAAGGCAATGAAACATGTCGGCTATGGGCTGAGTATGAAGCGATAGGTAGTATTCATAACTCACCCTTTTTATATTACATGTCAAACTGCAAAGCAACAAGAAGATATAAATAAAGTAAGAGTAGTATCTTGTTGCGCAGTTTTGTGTGTGTCATATGTTGAACGTTGTTAGTCCTGTGTCACATATATGTTGTTTGTACACTGCACCATTCACTGTTATTTTCCTTACTTTGGGTTTTTGGACACGTTTTCGTTAAGCTATTTGACACCGATGATGAGAACAGGGCCGACCTGGTGAGTACCAACCAGGGGCCCCATTGGTGGTGCGCCCGTGAGGTGTCATCTAGCTATTCACACCTTTTTCTAAATGTTGTCCTTCTAGTGAATGTTTGTACTGTGTTGGATGGTTTTCTGTTTATCAGAGATGGGCTTTTTTAACGTTGGCAATAGACTGAAACAGTGTTATAATCTCTATAAATAGAGATATATTTAGAGTGCTCCTTGGACGATCTATAACTGTTCACAGCCCCACATATTTCTGGGTTGCCTTGAGGACTGGGTCTTTTTTTGACTATTGCTCCTTGATTCAGCCAAAACTTCAACCACACTGTTAGGGGGCAAAGGACCAACAGATCGGAAAGATAGGACACCCCCAGTTCTTCATGAACTACCAAGTTTGAGGTTCCCTTGGGCACACACAAAAGACATTTCAAGTAGTTGTTCTCAGCCATTTGTAGTTCATCCATGGCAACATTGCCCCATCTTTCACTGCCATAGGAGAATGTAATAATACATTTTGCCTGGTATATCTGCAGGAGTGCCTCAATCAGTTACCTGACTAATCTTGATTCGAAGGTAAAAATGGCCGTGTTAGCACTCACTAGATATCACCTCTTTCTCTGTTTTAGTGGCCTCCATTTCATCTTGTTGTCTATCAGGACCCCGAGATAAGAAAAGATGTCTGTGTGGGGAACCAGGGCAGATCCAACTATATTATAACTGATAATGCTTTCCTGAGTGAGGTCCCACCTGCATCACGTAGGATTTGAAATGGTTTATTGACAAGTCCAAATCCTCCATGAATGAGGAAAAAGAGTTAAGCAGTGATTGCAACCCTCTTGCGGTGCGAGCCATGAGGACCGCATCATCCGTGTACAGTAAAACCAGCAGACCAAGCCGACCCACCTGAGGATAATCTACAATACTCTCCAGTTAACCCTTCCCCAGTTTGTTGATATATAGGTTAAACAGAAAAGGGGCTAAGATACATCCTTGACGTACTTCTCTTTTGATAGAGAACTGGCAGGAGACCTTGAGGTCTTGTGAATATCGAATCTCAGCCATGGTGTTGCTATGGAGGTCTTCCAGAAAATGGATGACATTGCCATCCACCCCAATGGACAGCATGGTCTGCCAAACCTTAGCTCTGTTTACGCGATCAAACGCGGATGACAGATCCATGAAGGCCAGATAAATGGTACCGTGGTGGGCAACCATGTATCTGTTGAGGATCAAAAACAAGCTATGGCACTCAATTTATTTGGTTTTTGCCTGCCTCCCCCTGCCTTCCATAGAGTCCCCATGGGCACTGTAGGGGCACCAGCAATTATTTCATGTCTTATTTATTCGATTTTTTGCCTGTCTCCCATAGGGGCCCCATCTCATGGCCCTGGATAGACAGAAGCAAAAATTAATTAATGATTGCACTTTTTCCCTGCAACCTCTCCCTCCCAAAGGGGCACATGGCTATGGAGGAACTCAAAATACCATTTTGTGTGTATTGTTTTCATGTGAAAAATTGTTTATACATTTTTTGGATACATTATTGTCAAGCATTTGAGATGCTGCTGCTGGTGATAATTACTTCACTTGTGTTACATTGGCTAGATTCTGATTGCCTACGTTCCACTGACTTTCTTTGTTGTTTGCAGATGCACAAGACATCACACAGGGTACTGATACAGAGGAAAAACTGGAAGTTAGCTGACAGTGACATCTGAGTCCTCCTCTCCTAAGTGTTTCTCCTTCTAGTACTAAGTGCCAACTGCTAGTGCTAAGAAAATGGCTCCAAAAAAGGAGGTTCCTGCCAAGAAAGTAGCTAGTGGAGAGGAGAAGGAAAAGTCTGTTGCCTCCACTGGTATCAATCCACCATCCTTTTTCAGGAAACATGACATACCTAGTGCACTGTCCTTTGGGCTGAAAGAGGATGAGAGAATCACTCCTATGTCAATGGCACCACCACCAAAACCTAAGGCTATATCGCTCATGCTGCAGCAACTGCAGTCATGGAGAGCAGTGAATTTGAAACAAAATTGTCTCAGCCGCAGACTGAATCATTGCAGAAAAGTCGACAACAGGAGCCGCAGTCAACAATGGATCCTACGGAATTAGGAGCGGAACAGGAGGTTGAGGTTGCTCGTGAGCAATATGTTGTTAAGAAGACTGCCCTTTTCCCATCATGATTTCCAGCTGGGAAAAGAAAGACTACCACGCCATCTCCTCTGATGATCTTGACATTAATTGGACCCGACTGAGAGACTAGGCAAAAGGAAGGTTCCTGATGATGATGACAAGCCAGTGATCATCAATGTGGAGCACAGCACAGAGGAAGTACAGCTCACCTCAATTCACCCTGCTCAGATGCATGTGTTTCCACGAACAACTCTGCCTCTTATATCTGCAAGTCATCAGATACCTACAGCTGCCACCATCTCTCCCACAATCACAGCATGCCCCCCAAAAAGGAAACCAATACAATCATCAAACTTTACTACCAGTTTTTATTGCTTTGGCATAATAAAAAAGCTCTTCCACCCAGTTTGAGACTTCTTTACGCTTAGCCAGAATGAGGTTAAAATTGCAATATGTTAGTTTACCACAAGAAAGTTTATTGTGGTAAGCCAGGTGGGCACTATGTTACCAGAAGCCAACTGTCCCATTCGAAAAAACAGCAAACAATCATGTGGGAAGACCACAATAAAAACATAACTGCTGGTGGCCAGAGAGAATCAACAGCTAATGTGATAGAAGAGGCGGTGAAGAGGAAGAAGAACAGGGTGCTAGCAGTAGCATTATGCAAAGTAGTCCTGTAAGTCTCCCTATAGTGTACAATCCTCACCTGCAGCAATCTTTGCTTGGTCCTCCATATAGTATTTGTCAATCTTTTAAGTTGACATTGGTGTTGCCACTTGCTGTGCCTGTTTTGCCTGTACCTCTGCACTTGACATGTCTTGATGAAGGAAACAAACCTGTTGCAGCCCCACCCTCTGTGGAGGTTGAATAATGAACTTCAGAATGTCTGCCCTGGCCTCAAATGTACATTATTCCTCTTCTTGATCACTCACTTTACTGATGATCAAAGTCTTGCAAGCTAACACATCCATTTCAGTAAATTGGCCAGCGCTTTTTTGTATCATGGATCCAGTGCCGTGGCACAGATATAGTTGGAGATTCACAAGCTGCAGTGGGATACAGTGGCATCCACCACAGAACAAATAGCCTACTATTTAAGCTATGTTTACCATAACACCTGAAACATGAAAAAGGCAAATTCTACAATGGGATACTGGTTAAAATGTTAGGGGTTTCTCCTTATTTGTCTTATGTGGAAGGAGTGGGTTTTCTGAAATTTGTGGAGGCCCTCTGCACAAAATGGTAGGTTTCCAGCAAGCCCTATTTTGCCACAGTTGCTGTACCAACACCATGAAGTAAAGCACTCTTCAGTCCATCCACCTCACAACAGGCATGTGTACTAGTTGTACAGCAACAGATTACATGTTCGTCACTGCACATTAGATGCTGAATTCACATCTGATTATGCTTTTTGTGGCATTTGGCGGCATTCAACATTTGTGATGTTCACCAGGGAGAAATCCAAAACAGCTGCTAACATCTTGTACGAGTTTAATACTAAAGAATGGCTTAAACCCAGACATCTTACAATTGGATTTGTTGCCACTGACAATGGCAGTGATATAGTCAAAGTTCATGGCTGATGGTGGATATTTCAAAGTCCTATTTTTAGCACATTGCATTAACCTAAATGTGCAAGATTTTCTAAAAAAAAGAAGAGTTCTTCAGCAACATACTGTTCACCGGCTGAAGAATTTTACTTATTTCAATAATTCATTCAATGCCTGTAAGCATCTGAAGATCATTCAACGAGCTAATAAATTACCAGTACTAGCCCTAATAGAGGAGGTGCATTCACGTTGGAACTCAACTGAGCTGTCCTGTTTTCAGTGTTTATTTGTTTGCATATTTTCAATGGTGTTATCTCAATGCTTTCCAATTTTTTGAAACAGTGCTTATTAGTGTGTATTCAACTGTCTAACCACCAAATAGACAAAAACGGTGTTCTTTGAGTGTTTACAAAACATGTTGTTTATTGCAGTAAATGTTATAAAGCATATATTTAATTTAAAGGAGAAAACAATGGAGGGTATATGGTACCTTAGCATTGGTAGTTTGTCCAATGGACTTATATTGCACTGTTTTAAGTATAACAGTCTAAATTTGACACTCTCACCCATTTTCACAACTCATAACCCTCTCTCACGTCTCATTACCTCTCCACAGTGGTGGCTGATGATCTTTAAAACTAGTGCGGCGTAAACACCTCTCTCAGTAGGATGAAGCCCGAGAGCAAAGAGATCAAGCCCAGCATCTTCTAGTGAATGGGAGAGTTCTCCTTCCAAGCAAATAAAACAAAAATAAAAAGTGCTAAAAAAGAGCATTTTACAGAGCGAATTTCAAATAAACTGGCTAAATAATTTAGAGACCCTGAGTGAAATATTCCATTACTGTTGTGTGTAAGGCAAGGGTAGTGGGACACATTCTTCCAGAGAAAGTGTTGAAACAAATAGTGGCAAATGATGGATATTTCAGCAAAATTACCCAAAGAGCTATATGTACTAGAAATAGTTTAAAGCAATCTAGGATTGCAATTTCAGGTGGCTTATAGTGTTGCATTTTACTTAAGTAATTCTTCCAACTTTGCCTCGCATGTGTAGATGTTCAATCTTAAATTATGACTGAGTTTCTACTTAGAAGGGGCACAATGGAGAAATCAAGTAATACCAATTTCACAACCACAGGTCAAAAGACACAAGCTCAACAAGTCTTACTGGCTTAAAATACAACGCTACTGTTCAAATCCATCAATAAATCTTACTGGATCAGATAAGTTAGACCAATTGCACATGGTCAAGCCTTCAACAGCATTAGTTGAAAAGGTTTATCCATATTCCTGATGAAATACCTCCACACAACGCAGGTCATGAAATAGTCACAACATTAACTTTACTTTGACACCAAGCAACACAAGTCAGCTGTATGCCTCCAGATTTCAGCAGAAATGATCTCTCAATAACAACGTAATGTATTTTACATAAATGCAATAATTTTGTCTGAAACATCTTATTGTCAGTTCCAAAAATACAGACATTTTACCATGACATAACCAGTTTCCTTTTTGCACAAATAAGTTCAATTTCCCCATACAGAAGCATATTCTTTTAACAAAAACAACAGCTTTTACTTTTACGGAGTTTGTTCTCTGAGAACATCTTGCCACTGTCCCAAGCACTTGTATGTACTACTGTCATAGATGGTGCACTTGTTTCATGTTCTTTTAGTATCATCATCAAATACCAGGGCTCCCCATTATATTGCAGGGATTTTCGTTAGCATATGCATCAGTGCCCCAAGGACACCTTTATGCAAAATATAGCCAGAAATACGTCATGCCATCTAAAAGACACAATATATCTAACATGGCATCATAACTCTATTGACACCCACACCAATGATACATCCACTCCACTCCACTCTGACAATATTACGGAAATCTCACACTCACTCAAACTCACATTAGTCACCAAGACAGTTACATGCATACTCAGTTTTCCAATTTTAAGATTTCCATGTTTCTTTCTGTCCTTTATGTTTTCTGCTATTTTTTTATTCTTACTTTTTTCATAAATCCTTTCTCATTTTTTTATGTCTTCATTTTCCTTCTTAAACCCTTTCATTTTCACCTTTTAGCCTTACACCTCCCTTTTTTACAACAGCCCATTATCCTTTTCCTTTCTTATTTACCTTCCCCAGTCTCTCAATCTTTCCTCCTGTTTCATTCTGTTCTCGATTACCTCCCACCTCACCTTAATGCCCATCCACATCCCGAAGATTACAGCAGCCCAGTTCATTTCACAGTTCACACAGCTCACGCTGTTACTCCGCCCACAGACAACCTAGTTTTGTAGTGTAAAATTGATAAAGGCAGGCATGTAGTCACAGTTTGCAAATATGCTTTAATTATTATTTACATTTACAAAGTAATTAGACCAAATGTGAAAAAACATGTTTTTGAATCTTACACCTTGATGCGCCAAGCAAACAAAGGTGGTACGAAAAAAAGGAAGTATAAAGTGAATGCTCTTTGTGACATTCCTAAACCTCAAAATGCAATTGAAGTGTACTGGGGACAGGCTGCATGCACATAGAGCTGTAAGAGCAGATAAATGTCCACTTTCTAAAAGTTCAGAAAAGAGAATAAACCTTTATCTCACTTTCTTTTAAGAATTGATACTTTCGCTTTATGGCCAAACACATTCCTTTTTGTTTGTACCAGTATTTTATTTATACCTTTTATTTCACAATTAATTTTTATTCTTCATTTGATTATTTCAGCGTGAAAAAGACTAGCATCTAGTCATATCTACAGTCTGTACATGACCATTTTACACAACATTTTAAATACACATCAATGAAAAGACTTTCTAAACAACATACATCAAAATCGACATTTATGTGAAAAAAAAACAGAACATCCAATACATAAATACTTTCTCACCGAAATCGGTGAATAAACTGACTTCATGTTCATAGATTTTCTTGTAATGTCTATATCAGGCAACAGTAATTACACAGGGAAAAGTTTGTTTAGTATTTCTAAAAGGGGAAATATTTCCTCAATTCAAGTCTGGAATTCAATTCAATCATTCCTCTATGTTTTTGTCAGATGCCGAGTGCTGCAGACCCACTAGTAGCAATTTATTTACAGGCCCTGGGTATATGGTGTACCACTGTACAAGGTATTTACAAGTAAATTAAAAAGGCCAATTGTATATACAACAATGTTACCATTTTTAAGGGAGAAGCAAATGCACTTTAGCACTGGTCAGCAGTGGTAAAGTGCTCAGTGTCCTAAAGCCAACAAAAAAAATCACAAAAAGAGGTGGTATGCTAGCAAAAAAGATTGGGAGAAGACCGTCCTAAGGCTGACAGCTCTAACAGTATGGTATAGGATTCTGTGTGTCTGTTTGAGTATTGAAGTCAGTCAGGTCCCTTTTGGAAGCCCCTGGTTTAGCAGGGCACAAGAAGGAGAGCGAGTATAGTTTCTCAAACACTACGTTTATCGCCTGCATTCCTGAGGCAGGAGGGTGGAGAAACTCTCAGTGCATTGCAAAGTATACAACACAATACAAAAACTTTTGTTGTCTAATCTATGAGAAGCGCTATTGCAGATGGATGGTATAAGTGTAGAGTGCACTCAAACCGCATTATCTTGCACAATAATATAATATGCCCTATGAGATGAATTTGCAATAAGAATTATCCTTGCGTGGGATGTTCACAAAAATGAGATTTACAGTGTTTGTGTAGAAGAGAGATGCTTACCAATGTAAAACAGCCTGCTGTGAGAGACACATATGAGATGCTCACAGAAGATAGATATATAGTTGAATATGCCGAATGAGGTGTGTGGCAAAGCTCAGAAATGAGGTGTTAGTGATGAACACCACAAACATAGTGTTTGTGTGTGAAGCTTACAAATGAATACAGTGGGTGGAAGTTTACAAAAAAGTAGTGAGTGGGATGCACTAAAGCACAAAAACTTTGTTATATGAGAGGCTCACAAAAAACTATAAAAATGTTCAAACTAAAAAATATGCCTCATGTTAGGATTTTTCTAGCCAAAATATTGAGCTTTTAATTGATAGAATGATTGAAGGCGTGGAGGGCTTGCTCAAGACTATTATGATTTATTTACAAGTGACATTTGGAGAGTTCCGTATTAACAGTGAAGTAATATTTGGGGAATAGTTATTGCTACCAAAAAAAAGGTCAGATGGGCAGGATAACTTGCAGATGGATGCTGATGCTCCAGAAGATGAGCCAAACTCTGCTTCCGAGCATATCCAGGATGGGTCCGAAGACCCCTTACTGGAGAACTCTAGTCCCCCAGGGAATAGTTCTAGTGACACAGAGGGAGGCCCTAGAGGTATGACCCCCTTTATTCCTCCTGGTGGGGTACAAAAGGTTCAAGGGAAGTCAGTTTGTTCAGCCACTTCAATAGGGACCTCCATCTGTAGCAGGAAGGGGAAATTCTTTCTATAGTTATACCATGAATCTGTGCCTAATTAAACCCTGTGGAAGCCTCTAGGCAGTCAAAATTCCAGGCACCCCCTTTCAAATTATCTCCTAATACCCAATGCATCGAATTTTTAAAAAAAAACTGCCAGCTGCCAGAAGATGAGCTTTTAAGAGACAAACTGATATCTCTGGTTGATATACTTTAAGTGGTTAATCGGTACATTACATTAATACAGTATTTTCTCTATAGAGGCCGTCATGTAAAGTTTTCATTTCTTTGGAAAAGTTAGCCCTAGATATGGACATCCTAGAAGTCCAGAGGCTAGGACGAATTTGGTAGTATAATCCCATGTGGGCAGTACTAGTGAACCTAGAGTTAGGGAAGAACCCCTTCACACTAGGAACTGGAGCAGGATAGCCCCTCCTTACCAGGAGGGCGATTACATCCATAAGTGGATTACAGCTTTAGAGAGGGCCTGCAAAGTTCAGAAGATTCCTCGGGGGCAGTGGGCATCTATCCTCTGGCTCTTCTGTACTAACAAATGTAGAGACAAACTCTTGACTGTAGAGGAAGAAGATGCAGACAATTGCATAATCCTGAAGAGTGCCCTCATAGATGAGTTTGGGTTAACCACTGAGCAATACAGGGTTAAGTTTAGGGATATATAGAAGGCACACACTCAAGACTGGGTAGATTTTGTAGATTGTGTTCTTAAGGCTCTGGAAAGCTGGCTTTATGGAAGTAATATGCATGATGATGAAGGACTGCACAATTTACTTGTGAGGGAGCACATCTTTAACTGTTAAAATCAGCAACTGCACCAGTACCTTTGTGGGCTCGGATCAGACCACTCCCCAAGAATTAGGAATGAAGGCAGACAAGTGGGTCTGCACCAGGGGGAAACAAAAGTCTCCTGGTAGTGGTGGTGACCAGAAGAAGCAAGATTCTTTTAAGGCCCAAGAGAAAGGTAGGGAGAAATCTAAAGAAAAGAAAGAGTCTTCTGTATGGCCCCAAACATTTTCCTCTGAAGGTGGGTCCCAATCTTCTTCCTCTTCTAACAAGAAACCTTGGTGCTATTTGCCACGAAGTTAGGCACCAAGGGATTATGAAAGCAATGGACTAGCCAGCCCCCAAGAGAAGGTGCAGGAAGGGTAAAGATGTATCCTTCCCTCAGACTGCCAGTGAGAATAAGCCTCCTGGTGGAGATGATCTCCGTACCAGTGAAGGAACTGTCCGAGAAGAGCTTTGGCCTGACAAGGCAGAGCTCCTGGGGGCAGAGGGACCTTCCAGGGAAGACTTGAGTCTGGAGCTGAAGGCCTGCTCCAGCTGCTGCTGAGGAAGCAGAGAATGTCAGTCGGCCCCACAGGACTTATTGGAAAGAAGGACTCCTGTTTTCTTAAAGTAGATATCCCAAGCCTGGTGCCACCAGGAGGTTGGTCACACCTCAGATGTTGAGGGGTTTTCTATTTACCCTGGCGGGACATCTTCAGCAAAGCAAGACTTGGGACAGGCTTGTCCCTCACTTTCACTAGCCCCAATTGTCTGAAAACACCAAGGAGTTTTTTTGTTCCTGTGTCACCTGCCAAGCCAGTGGTAAGTCAGGTGGCACTATAAAGGCCACCTTAATTCCACTACCAGTGGTTGGGGTTCCTTTTGAGAGTGTAGGGATACACATTGTAGGTCCCTCAAACTCTCCAACAGCATCTGGACATAGTTTTATCTTAGTGGTGGTGGTCCATGCCACTAGGTATCCAGAGGCTATTTTCCTTAGGACCACCACAGCTCCTGTAGTGGCCAGGGCCCATCCAGGAATCCTTTTCCAGAGTTGGGTTCCCTAAGAAGGTCTTGTCAGACAAAGGTACAAATGTCATGCCTAGCTACATCACTGCTATATGGAAAGAGTGTGGTATTCACTATAGGTTTATCACAATCTACCATCTACTGGGCACTGGGCTTGTTGAAAGGTTCAACAAGATCCTCAAAGATATGATTGTGGCACTCCCAGAAAAGCTGACACGAAAATGGGATGTCTTACTAACTTGCCTTCTCTTTGCCCACAGAGAGGTTCCTCAGAAGGGGGTGGGCTACAGCCCATTTGGACTTCTGTTTGGACATCCAATGAGGGGTCCATTATGTCTAGTCAAAAAAGGATTGGCGCAACCTCTCAAGCCTCCTAAACAGGACATAGTAGATTATGTACTGGGCCTGTGTTTTCACATGGCTGAGTGCATGAAGAAGGCGAGCAAAAACCTTGAGGCCAGCCAAGAGCTTCAGAAAGCTTGGCATGACCAAAAGGCTGTACTGACTTTACCAGCCAGAACAGACAGTGCAGGTGTTGGAGCCTGTGGCCCCAGCAGCTTTTCAAGAAAAATGGAATGGCCCCCACATTATACTGGAAAGGAAAGGTGAGGTTGCCTACTTAGTTGACCAAACTACTCCAAGAAGTCCCCACAGTGTACTTCATGTGAATCGCCTGAAAACTTTTATTGACAGGGCTGACATGAGGTTGCTCATGGCCTCTGATGAGGGACAGGAGGAAGAGAGTGAGCCTTTCCCTGATCACCTCTCTCAGCACCCTATTGATGGATCAGTTAAAGGAGTAGTTTTGGCAGACAGAGTCGCTGATCAACAGCAAGCTGATTGCAGACATGTTCTCAATCAGTTTCCTGGTCTTTTTCTCTGACATCGTCACACCACCTGGTGTACCCATGAAGTGGACACAGGTGACAGTCTGCCTCTGAAGAGCAACATTTACAGACAGCCTATGTCAGAGATCGCATCAGAAAGGAGGCCCAAAAGATGCTGGAGTTGGGGGGTCTTTGAGCCTTCATACAGCCCTTACGCTAGCCCTGTAGCCCTTGTACCAAAAATTCATACCCAGGATGGTACGAGAGAGATTAGGCTTTGTGTTGACTATAGAGGCCTCAATGCAGTCACCAGGACTGATGCCCATCCAATTCCCAGGACAGATGAACTGATTGATATTTTGGCCTCTGCCAAATATATCAGTACATTTGACCTCACTGCTGGTTATTGGCAAATTAAACTCTATGAGGATGCCACATCAAAAACAGCATTTTCAAACCCCAGTGGGCATTATCAATTTATTGTGATGCCTTTTGGCTTGAAAAATGCACCTGACACATTTCAGAAGCTGGTGAATAAAGTCTTAACAGGTCTGGAAATCTATAGTGCCGCATATCTAGATGATATAGCTGTCTTTAGCTCCACCTGGGAGGATTACCCAGTCCACCTCAGAAATGTACTTTAGGCCCTGCAGAAGGCAGGCCTCACTATCAAGCTCACAAAGAGCCGGACAAGGCAGAGTAAAGTTGTGTACTCAGGCCACCTTGTAGTTGGAGGCCAACTTTAAACATTAGAGAGCAAAGTTCAGATCATCATGGAATGGGTTGCTCCCACTACTCAGACGCAGAACTTTCTTGGGCCTGAGTGAGTATGACAGGAGGTTTGTTAAGGGCTATGAATCCATAGTGACTCCCCTTACGAATCTCACCTCCAAGAGAATGCCTAAGAAAGTTCAGTGGACAGTTAGCTGTTAGAAGGTATTTGATGGCCTGAATCAAGCCATGTGCTCTGCTCCAAATCTTCAATTTCCTGATTCTGGCGCTAGAAGTATGATCCCATGTACTAAGTGGTTCCTTACTTGACCCCCCATGTACTCCCGGTAACAGCCTTTTAGGGTCTGCCAGCAAGCTAGTGCTGCTGCCAACCACAGACACAATTCTACCCTCCTGCTGCTGAGCTGAGCTCAAGACGGGAAAGGTAGAACAATAGGTTTCTGTCACATGAGTTGTTACCCCACCCCTCCCAGACAGGATTTAGTGTACTGGGCTGGGGTGGGATCGCCTTCCAGGCCACGGGGCTGTTATGAAGGGCACACTTAATGCCCTCTATGCATACTCCAGTTTGAGCCAGTTCCCACTCTGGCTAGAAACTGGACAAAGGACAGGGGAGTATCCTCCCCTCTGTCCAGTCCCTCCTCTGGGAGGGACCCTGGTGTCGTTCCAACCCTTTCCATAGGGTACTTAAGGGCTCCCCTGTGGGTGGGTCCTCAGAGTCATCGTGGAACAAGACTCACCTCTGAAACCAAGACAACACTCTTCAACCGTCTGGACACTTGAACTTCGTTGGACTGAACCAAGACTGCATCAAGGAAAAGTCCTGCTGCTCCTGGCCTTGCTGTTCTTCAAGCCTTCTGAGTCGTCAATGTCTGTGCTTCATCCAGGTACTCCAGAAGGGCTGTGGGCATCAAGGACATCTGAAGTAATCTTCCTTGGTGTGAAGGAGTCACTCCCTTGCATCTGCAGTAACCGCAATGAAGCATACTGGTCTGATGCTCCTGTCGTTCTACGGGCTTCCTAAGGCCCAGCAACACAGGTGGTGGTTCTGTGGCTCCATAGAGGCCTGACCTGTCTTCTCTGCAATTGGGAGAACAGTATCCCTCGTCGGAGCTGCTGGGACTGAACCCCTATGCACCACGTCTACTTACTATTGCCAATGCTTGTTGGCTCTATATTCCAGAGATCTTCGGGCTACAAGAAGCCCAAGCCTCCAGTACCTCATTTGTGGTAGATCAGCATCCTCATTGCATCCATCTTTGGTGAGCTGTCTGAGGTCCTCTTGTGACTCCTGTGCCTTCGGCTTGTGGGTCCCCTCAAGGGTCTTCCTTTGCTGCAGTGGGCTCCCCTACTGGCTCAGGGCCTGCTCTGATTCTCCTGCTGTTGGTGAGTCCCTTGGACCTTGCTGGTACCAACGTTTGCATCTATTCGCTTTCTACGCCAGTTGCGGCTACCAAGGTTTGTTGCTGCTCCCACCAGACACCTCAACACTGACACCTGATGTGGGCCAGCTCATGCATGGCTCCTGGTCTTCCTCAGCATTGCCTGGTCCCCACAGATGCAGGGACAAGGTCACTGTCTTCACTCCTGAACCTTCAGACATCGGTCGGCATTGTGCTTCCATGCCGCCTGGTCACTTCCAAGTGGCATAGACTCTGTCCCCTCTGCTTACAGGTTCTCCTCTTGAAGAGTCTACTCTTGGATTCCACCGGACTCCTTCACAGGCTTCTCCAGAGCATCTTTTTCAAAGTCTTCTATTGTCGTCTACGGCAGGTTCCGTCAGTCACTTCACCCTATGCGCCTGGATTTCCTAGTATTAGTAACCTGGTTCCTGGGACATCCACAGGTGGGGTGGTTCTCCAACCTACCATCTTCCAAAGGGTTTCCTCTGAGTCCTCTGGGAAGGGCCCTTCTTCTTTTAAACTGCAACTGTGACTCCTCCATTGACTTCCATTGGGCACATGGCTGTGTTGCCAGTCTGCATACAGCCTTCATGGGGTTCCCGGGTACTTACCGTGGGTGGCTCCTTGGGACCCCAGCTCCTCTGAGTCTTCTGGTCCAAGTCACATTCTCCTTTGCAGTTTACATTCCACTTTCTTAGTAATGGGTTGGTCTCTCCCTGGATACCAGTATATTTTTGTGCTACTTACCTGATTATTTTGAAGTATTCTTGTGTGTATTGATGATATCTCCGGGTAAGAGATATGCCAATATGTTAGTGATTATGTTGCATAATAAATAGACATATTTTTATAAACACTTTGTGGTTCTTTTGCATCTAATCTACACTGTTGATTAAATGTGGTAAAACAAGCTGCTTTACACTCCTTCAAGATAAGCCCGAAGACGGCTGTAGACAGGTATCACTTTGAGAGCTTTCTATGGTTATCAAAGACCACTAAAATCACCATAAGGGTTGTCTGGATTAGTGCAAGGTGCATCACTCCTGAGTGTACACTATGTACTAAGCCAGCCTCCTACAACCACCAACACCAGTTCTCCATTGTGCTTCTCCCACCAGGGTACAAGTCCTAAAAATAGAAGTGGGGCACTAACCAAGTTAGGCAGTATGTAAGTGACATCACAGCATGTGACATCACAACCCATGACCTCACAGAAAGTGATATGACAAAAAATGACATCAGATTTTAATACCTCATATATCTTAAGCAGGTCTGTCATGAATACATTTGAGCATATCACAATGTTTAACAAATTAGATCTTGCGTCGGAGTTGTGCCAAAAAAGTGTTGCAACCCCAGCGCAAGATCCAGGCCTCAGATTACATATTTATTTATTAAAACTCTGCCAGGAAGAAATTGGTAACAAGGAGAAACATGGCAGTATATCTGTTCTGCTTAATTGCTTGCAAAGTCTGCATTTTAAAATATCTTATGGGGTTAAGGCGCCTGCTGCATAGATCTTTATGTACCCAGTAAGTCTGAGGGAATAATAATAATGGTAAGATAACTCTGGAGGTTAATGCACTTGCTGGAGAGATAGGTGTTTTGTCTAGTCCCAGTTTTGTCAAAGTAGCATGGAGGGTTAATGTGTCCCCCACAAACAACATCACGTGTCACACAGATCACGGATTTTTATTTTATGTAGATGGGTAAGTGGGTTATTGCTTTTAACACAGAGATCCTTTAGTTACTTGCAGTTCATAAATTGTAATCCTTCTAATATAGCACAGTGAACTATCAAGGAAAGGACATGTGACTCCTAAACCTTGTAACCCTGTCTTATGTAACACATCCAGTAAATTGATTAGCAAACGTATGCTTTATTGTCAATATGCATTTGTGATGTAAGGCGCTCGGACACCCTGGATTGGGCTGAGTAGCGCTATTAAAGAAATCAGACAAAATAGTGGTATTTAGATTGTTATTTGTGTAAATATTAGGACAGACTAACACATCTGAGACACAACAGAAGAGTGCTCAGACAGTGTCAGATACTAATTATTTTTATGTTCCCTGGCGAGGTCCAACTGCTCAAGATAAACATTTCACCAAACATTAGCCTTTGAGTGGCTGAATTGCGCAGTGTGAAACAGTCAAAATAAGGAAGGGTCTGGGCTGAGGAGGTGCAGGGTGCAGACAGCAATCAACAAACGGCCTCTCCTCCATTGTACTGGAAGTATAGAGTGCAGGCAGCCATTGCGGGGAGGGCTAGGGCAAGGTGTGAAAATTCCTGGAGGTTTGCAGCACAACAAAAGGGAAGGGCCATTGGCACGTGAAAGGCTTTTACAAAAGAATTTCCCCTCTCTCTTCTGTCAGTCGCAGGGCCATTGGCCCCTCAAAGCACTAGTGTTTTGAGGTGCCTTATGGCCCTGCGACTGACAGAAGAGAAAGGGAAAATTCTTTTGTCCCCTTGTCCCTCCTCCCTTGTCCCCCGTGTACCCTCACTACAAAGTCTGGGGTGGATATATCCCCCGCATCCCCCAGACTTCCTACGCCCATGTCCATGGAGCCCTATTGCAGCCCCTCGCCTGTGCTTCTGATGTAGAACCGGCTTTTTGGAGAACCCTGCCCCACTAGGAGAGTCAAAGCCAGCGGTGCAGGGGACACCTAGAATCGACGGGTTCTTCTCGCTTAAATCATACATTACCAAAGAGACCAGGACAACCAGCCGTGGAGGGAAGTAAGTTATTTATTAGCTAGAGCTAAGAACAGGGTTCCAGAATGGTACAAAGACAATTCTACGCAGACTGCTGCTTTACTCCGCAGCCTACACATATTTATAGCGCTAGCCACGCCCATTTGCACAGTACAAGTTCCTTATTCAGATAAGTTCCTCATCTGACAAGTTCTTCGTCAGTCTTGTGTGGTGCAATTGTGGCCAGGGGACATCTGTCTCTGATTTCACAATGTACGCAGCCCCGTGCTTCCTTGCCCAACTGGTGTGGTCATGGGGCACAGCCTTGTGCTTCCTCTATTAGTTGGTGTGGTCACAGTGCACAGCCTCGTGCTTCCTCTATCAGTTGGTGTGGTCACAGTGCACAGCCTTGTGCTTCCTCTATCAGTTGGCGTGGTCACAGACCATAGCCTCTTGCTTCCTCTATCAGTTGGTGTGGTCACAGGGCAGCTGGTCGTGACAGGCTGAGTTACCAACAATGGACAGAATGTGGCTGAGTCTCTGGCACAACTGGGGGGGTGAGGCACACGGGCAGCTTCTTGGAATCGGCTTGACTACAAGGAGCAGGGAGGGTTGGGCAAGTTTTGACAGGGACGTGGAAAGCAATTCTTCACCAGGTTGCCGAGACCATGGCAACACAAAATGGAGTCATGTGGGTCATTTTAAAATGCAGTTCAACAGTCCCTAATTTTTCCATGCAGAGGCAACAATCAATCGTCGTCTAGATCAATGTCCATCATTTCCTGGACCTCTCTCTCGATCTGCAATGCACTGTAACCCAGGACATCTTCATTACCTAAATTACTTAATTTGGAGTTTAATAAATATATATATATATATATATATACCACCATAATTAGGTCTCTCAACCTACACACATATAACTTGAATAGGGATAAAACCAGATCATCTTTTACTAATCAGAATGGGAAGCAATCCATGGGCCTTACAGCTAGTGGATACTATCATTACTCCATATGTGTCAGTCCTTGTGTGGTATCAAACAGGCCATAGATATTATCAATGCTTTCAGGTGAAATGGTGATACTTTGTGTCTGAGTACGGGCTTGATACTGTTCTACTAAACAGAATACTACTCGTAAATGATGCCAGCAAACAGTAAGAACAGTCTCACAAATTCACTTCTGTTGGACCATTTTGGATGCTAGAGGCGAAGCCACATCCTCTTCCATAGCAATTTAGTCAAATGGGAACATATCTTACATTCGCTTTATAGCATTGCACTGGAATTGCTTGTGAAACTATGCCCAAAGTCCATTCTAAGCCTCTTTGGTAGGCTTCTATCGTCCATCAAATCTGCTTCCATTTTCTTCTTCCGCCTTGTGCCTCTCGATCCAGGCCTTTCCACGAAAATAGTGCGTCTTAGTATCTGTTGGAGTGCCCTCCTGGAAAACACTCACAGCTCACTCGAAAGTCTTAATGTCTCAAGGTAGTGCACCAATATTTCTCCTCTGCGGCAGGCACTACAGATACCATGCTCTTCGGTGGTCGTGGGCACAGATCATATTGTGCAGACCCAAGTACTGTTAATCAGGAAAGAGCAACAGGCTTTCACGTTCAGCAACACTCTCAGGCTCCAACACTTGTTATTCAGTGTCAGAGGACGCTCGGGCTGCTCTTCCATTCTAATTTTCCTTTCAACATAGGTATTACAAATTTAGTGCCTTTTGTCAATCTTGGATCCTCCGGTGCACTGCCCTTCTGTTGGAGCAAAGGAAAGGAGGGTGTGTGGTCAAAACTTAGGCCAAGGGGGTCAAAGAACCGCGCGCTGTCAGAGGTTACCAGCACATGACAGGTAGAAAACTAAAGCCTCAAACCAGCCCTGCCGTCAACAACAGGGATCCATCTTTTGCGCTCCTTTGCACTAAAATTCTTGTTCTGTGGCAAACAGGGAACCAGCTCCTCTTTCTTCTCTGATGTCCAACGCCGTCTGATGAAGCAAACACAATACTTTGGAAATGCCATTGATGATATGCTGGCGTTCGCTGTCCAGCCTTGCTACTTCCTGGGTGCTGGGACTGTAGGTCCAAGACGTCCGCCCCTCATCTGTAGCTGTCACTGATGAGAGTTAGGACTCATCTTTGTCACCGTTCTGCAGGTTATTATGACTCTTCCTTTTACTCTGGAAGATCCCGCAGAACCTAGTGATGTAGGAAATGTGACACAGTTGTTAGTTTCCTTCAAATTAGCGAAGAAACAATTTATTGTATTTAACAATGGGACTGCAAGCAGGTGACCTGCAATCTTCAAGGGAGTGGCCAGACGCCATGGGACAGTCAGACTGGAAAACATCGAAGTGGGCCTAAAGAAAATTCTTGAAAACCAGCCTGGTCATGCAGAAGGGATTTATAGATAATATGGGTGTCCCTGGTACATCACTGCAGTCTGGGAGTGTGAACTTGAACAATACATCAACAATAATAAAAGGGCTGACTGGTGAAAGGAATACGGAAAAGGGAAATAGGACTAGGACACGGCTAAAATCCCCAATAACTAGGCACAATGCGACATCGATCAGGGGAGAAGCGGCAAAAGAAAAATCTATAGAAAGAACAAGAAATTACTTGAGTGATAGTCAGGCATGTGACACAGCACCAAGAGTATGGGTGATACACAAAAGACCAAAATAGTACACAAATTTGAACTCTACCACTGGCTGCTACACCATATACTGTAATCTCAGCTACTGATCCAGTTCCTTCCCCGGGAAAATTGAAACTTGGTTTCCTTTGAGGAACAAAGCCATACCATACCTAGGAAGCAGACCAGGATTAACTAGTGCGATATCATGAGAAAAGTTTAGGTCACCTTTAGCAAGAGTCACAGATTTATAGTTCCTCCCTAGGGTCCAACGAGGGAGCATGTAATCAAGGGCCGCCCGTCCCTTAAGGGAAGGGGCAGTAATGTGACTAACTGCAGGTGACACGCATTTAATCCTGTATAACTTTATTTATTTTTCTTCAATACCAATATAGCCAAATAGACATGCACTGGTGAAGTGTTTTGTCTCCTGTTCACAGCATGACATATCATATCTGTGGAATTTAGTAACCAGAACAAGTCCAACCAACTGTTGCGTAGCGATGGGCATTGTCATGACCATCCCCTCACAACACAGGGGAGCTTGTAATAGTATAAAAATTAAATTTGGCAAAACAACGCAAAAACAAAAAAAAAACACGCATAAGATAAAAACTCACATGCAAAGCCATCAGGTATACTTGCTGTATACCAAGCGCAAAAAGCATAAACAAATTACAGTAGCACATGCAAATGAGCGGTGACACACAATACTATGTCATGCACTTTATGCACAGTGAACCTGCAGCCTAAAACCCAATATTTTGGCCTGCTTAATTTGTCAGGTCTAAAATCAAAATTCAATGTCCTTACTTTCCTCGCCCTCCTTCTGACAGCAGGTCACCTTAGTGGTGATCGGCTGTCAATACAACTTACTGTGTTGCTTCTGACACACAGGACCAGCAGGAACAATTCATAAAAGGACAAAATGCACAAAAATAGAAAAACACACAAACATTTATTTTCAAAGGAGTTACGAAAAAACACATCTTTTCTCAACATACTGCTGACAGCACCCTTCTTTTTGCAATTTGCATGTTGATTAGGTCCCACAGGTACATATGGAACACTCGTTCCACCACCTCATGGAATGGACCATCACTGATGCGTTTGCTGTTGACCTCTGCTTTTCCACTACTTCCCTACACCTACTGTAACATTCTTGGTCCGTTCTAATCTTCTTTTACCCTGATTTCCTACCTATAGTCATTCAGGGCGCACATTTCACCTTTTTCCTCTCACAACTAGGACGTTTTAATTTTTTTTTTTTTTTTTTAAACCAACTCGCGTGTCTTGTCAGACTTAAAACCACCCAGAACAATCCATGAATGATCTGTGGGCAGAAGCAAAAATACAAAACACACAAAAAACCTGGGGGTGGATCTAATTCTACAAAATCCTCCCACATTTGGATCAGTATGTCACACATTTCACGAAAAATATCAATCTGTTGGATGCGTGTCCACTGATCCATCGTCATCCATATATCCTGAGCGATGTACATAGTGTTATTTTCAATCCACCTACAAGCCTTTTGACTCATAGCTAGTTGTTCCTGTGTATTCCCTATCAGTCTGCGCAAAGTGCGTAATCTGGGAGTGGGTGGCCTAGGCGGAGTTACATAAGGGATATAATCACGGACCACTGACCAAGCATTCGCTAGTAGCCCTGCACTGGGGGAAGGTGTCAGACGACTGTCAACAAGGAATGTGTTAGTTGCAACGGGAGTTGAAGGCATAAATTGTAGAACCGGCTTTTTGGAGACCCCTCCTCCACTAGGAGAGTCAAAGCCAGCGGTGCAGGGGACACCTAGAATCTACCGGTTCTTCTCGCTTAAATCATACATTACCAAAGAGACCAGGACAACCAGCCCTGGAGGGAAGTCATTTAACTCATCAACAATCTTTATTTCGATCTGTATGATCATAAAAGATGTACAAATAAACAACATTACAATATTTAAAACTGTAAAAAGGGATTAATCAATTTAAAATCCATGGAGTGAATCTCAATTTTTAAAAAGTGCATCTTTTAAAATACAATCATTTCCAATTTTTACAGTTAAGTTCTTAAAAGTGTATGGGGAGGAATTAGTCAAGACACAGTGGAGTCTCTTATGATTCTTGCGCGTACTCTCCACATAGCTGTCAGGAACTTCGCCATTGCAAATACTGTGGGAGATGAAATATCAGTTTTAAGGACTCTGTAAGCTGGGGCATAAGTTCGAAAGCCCAAATTCCTTAAATATGGCATTAGCCAGAAGCTCCTAATGTTGCGATAGGCTTTGCAAAATAAAACTACATGCACGTCGTTTTCTAATTTATGGTTGCATGCGGGGCAGTTGGGTGAGGCCTGCTTGTCGTCCCAATTTTTAGTGAGCGACCTCAAAGGAAGAGAGCCGTATCTCCATTGTAAATAAATTGTTCTAACATATACAGGAGACATTGCATCAAGGACATATTCAAAATTGTAGATGTCTTTTGTTTTGATGAATATGTCAGTTAAGGAGCCCTCCCGAATTGAGGTAATAGATCTCTGGAACATGAAACCATAAAAAAGTTGGGAAAGTGCTTTCCTGGAAAGCCTTAAAGATGTTGCTTGTGGGTCATTCCATAGCTCTGGGACTCCAAGAGTCATGCACATGTCTCTTATATACTTGAGCCATTGAATTTTGGATACGGATATCGTTCTAAGAAGCTCTTGCAATTCGCTTCTGTAATGGCTCAAATCTTGGCTACTCCAGAGGCGCCTCCAATAGGTCAAAGGTTTGAGACTCACTTCTTCGCTAATAGGGCACAGTGCTAAGTCCATTCTCAGCGGAATTAGTGGGGTGCTTAAAGGGAGAGCCGTCAGCTGCCTAATAAAGTTATTCTCAGCAACTTGGATGGAGTGAAGCGGTGTGTGGCCCCATAGTTCAGCCCCATAAATGATACCACCCCGTGCTTGGGCCTTGTAAATTTGTATTGCAGGTGCCAATGGGCGAAAGGGGGATTTTTTAGCGATTCTATTAATTGCACCCGCCCTCTGGATTAGTTTAGTGGTTGCTTTTGTTTTGTGCGGCAGCCAAGTTAAGTTGTGATTAAGTGTTACGCCCAGATACTCAATCTCGTTAACTCTCTCCAGAGGTGCATGCCCGAGACGTGGATTTGGACAGTTTTTATTTTTGCGGCTTAGGATCATGAATTTTGTTTTTGTTGGGTTTATTTCTAGGCCCCTTTTGTTGCAAAAGTCCAGAAATCCATCCAGGATCCTTTGCAGCCCCATTGGCGTTTTTGACAGCAGCAGGGTGTCGTCCGCAAACATGATCGCGGGCACCCTACTGCTGTTCAATAGTGGCGCGTCAATGTTGGCGATTTTGCGGAGGTGTTCTATCACCCCGTTTGTAAACAAGCAAAACAGGGTCGGCGCCAACACACACCCCTGCCTTACCCCACGTTGGACAGGGAACCTATCTGTCAGCCTACCTCCCTTTCCATACCTTACCCGGGCATAGTTGTTAGTGTGGAGCCTAACGAGAATCTGTAGGATGTCTCCAGGGACCCCCATGTCCTCCAATACCGCCCACAACCTGGCCCGAGGGACCAGGTCGAAGGCGGCACGGAGATCCACAAAAACTGCATACAGTGACCCCCCTTCTACATATGCAGTTTTCCAGAATAGAATATTTAATCTCAGGATTTGGTCCACTGTAGAGACACCCTTCCTAAAACATGCTTGAAGAGGGCTCAGGATCTCAGTCTCTTCCATCCAACTTTGGAGTCTATCCAGGATTAGCCTTCCGAATAGCTTTTGACTGACGTCAATGAGGCTAATCGGACGATAGTTGGCGGGGAGCAGAGGCGAGCCCTTTTTATATATCGGTACCACCTCTGCTCCCAGCCAAGTATCTGGTAGCCTCATCCCCTCTAGGACTGCATTAAATAAGACCATCAAATATGGAGCCCAGATCACAGGTTCCTGCCTGAAAATATCGCCGGGGATCCCATCTAATCCCGGGGCTTTACCAGATGACAAGCCCGCTATGGCTACCTCAACGTCTTTCAAGGTGAAGGGGAGTGATCTGTGTGTGTTGGTAATACTAGCTTCAGGTGATTGTAGCTCCTCTGCCTCGGGGGCATAAAGCCCCTGGTAGTGATCTTGCCAAACATTGGCTGCAATGTTTGGTTCAATTGCAGATGGGAGATCTGCGCAGCCATGGTTAATGATTCTCCAGAATCTGCGAGAGTCCCTGCTGGCTAGGGACTCGGCCAGATTCTCCCAGTGTTGTATGTCCCACTCCAGTCTTGCGTTATTCAGGAGTGACTTATAGGCACGCCTTTTGGATTGGATCTCCAGTATACTGCCTCCCTCTTTTATGGTCGTGATAAGCTCTTGTTTTGCCAGATGGCATGAACGGTTATACCAGGAGTTGTTAGACTGCCCTTGTGTTTTTGGGCGTGCCTTAGTGAAAAAAACTAGTTCAAGCTTCTGGGTCAAATGGGTGTAATTTTGGACTAAGACCTCATTTCTATCCATAGTGGACGGTAGACCCCCTAGTTCGAATGCCGTCTCAAGAGTGGGAATAATCCCAGCATAAAGAGAGGTAAGCCTTTCTTCGCTGGAGGCAAGGGTGTCCCATTTTATCCGCCTCCTATTGATCTCCAGAAGGTGTCCTCCTGTCTGTTTCTCCTCGCCAATCGATTTATCGCAAGGGATCAAAAATTCTAGCTCCAAAGTATTATGGTCACTATCCTGTCTTGCTGATATTTTGAAATCAACCACCCTTTTCCATGACTTTAACTGTACAAGGAAGTAGTCAGTTCTAGATTCCCTCCCTTGTCTGTTGAAAGTACATTGTGAGGGGATGTCGGACCGAGTACGGCCATTGCAGGCCCTCAGACCATGTGTAAGGTTGAGGGTGTTGATCTGCACTGCCAGAGTTGTCCATGCTCTGGGAGGGGGTGCTTCTGTCCGAGGAACCTGCCAACTCGAATCCTCCTCAAGGGAGGGTCCATCGAGAAGACCAGGTAAAGGCTCGAAGTGGGAGTTTAAGTCACCCCCTATTAGATAGGACAAGTTCTCAGGGATCGTTTCCAAAGTACAAGAAAGGAGCTCTATAGTTTTAGAGGTGGACCCCTTTTTAACTGGCCGTGAGTAGATATTAATGACCATCAGCTTCAATTTGCCTGGCCAATCAAGGACAACTGCCAATATATCCGCACAGTCTACTGGATATCTTGAGGCTTGGCATCCTATATCCGAGGCCACCCAAGTCTCCAAGCCCCCAGATGGTCTGCCTTTCCCCCCCCATACCGCAGGAATTGAGAATATGTGGAAGCCCTGGTAGTGGGCCTCCTCCCTTGACCAGGTTTCTTGAAAGAGACAGACACTATTTGATTGAATTAACTCCGCCCATGCATCTGTATCTACTTTATTTAACAGACCCGCGACATTCCACGAGAGGATGTTTAAAGTTTGTGGGGATTTTTGGGTGTCTGATTTCTTTGGCATAGGGGTTATATTTTCTGGGAAGTGGGGTCTAATTATTTCCCTCTGGTCTGCCGACGGGGCATCTCTGGTGATGTCCGATCTATTTGGAGCATCACATGGTTCCCTAACCCTAGAAGTTCCCGTCTCCTGGGTACAGACTGGGGGGAGCAAATCTGAGGATTATTTCTTTTTGCGTGCTTTCGGGATGTGGGGGCCGGCTGTCAATCGACCAGTTCGAGACAGTCGTAGTGGTTGTACAGCGGTAGAGGTGGTGTATGATATACTCTTTGGGGCCACGGGTCTACTCTTACAAAATCAACCCCCTCCCGTCCTTCGTCTCGGGACAGTTTCCCATCCGTGGGAGTCGCTATATGTATTTGAGTGGAATGGGAGTATCTGTGGTTGAATGAAAGGTGTCCTCCTTCTTTCTTGGTTACCCTGCCAGTTTCCCCTAGAGTTCTGCTGATATCCTCTACTAGGAGGCATTGCCGTGTGTTCATTGGATGGATAAAAGAACGATAATGGAACGGGCTGGATGTTGCTACCTTCGTCTTCCAATGACGGATTGCAGACAAAGGTAGCTGTTCCTGGGTCACCAAAACTCACCAATAGGCAATCGCCGCTGATTGTTTTTGGGCTCTTGCCTACCCAAGAGACCCTTCTGACCATGCGGATGTCGCTGGTCATGCCTCGCGGGAGTGGTCTGTGCAGCGAAAGCCAGTTGATGACCTTATTTTTTAGAGATTCTTCAGTTTCATACGAATCTGCTTTTAATTCTGGTGCCCCAACTAAGATGACAGTATACGGGGCAACCTCGGGTGGTAAATTTATGGTAACCATTCTAGATGCCTTTGGCTTTTTGTGGTCGACCCTATTCTGGGTAACGTTTGAGGAGGGTGTTAAAGAATTCGTTGTTTGAGGAGTAGGAGACACTTTAGGCTTGTCTATATTTAATTGCTGTTTTGTTGTGAGTAACTGTTTGGGTAGGCCAGGGGTCAGTTTTGTGACTGGTTTGGGATTGGATAATGGATGTTGGTTAGAGCATGTTTTTGAGATACTTTCACCTGTTGTGGATGTAGTCACTGTTGCATTTAGTGTTGCAGATTCTTGGATAGGGGGGCTTCTAATATGTTGTGTATCAGTGGTGGATGGAGTAAGCCCCAGGGCCCCAGGTTTCCAAGTGTCCATGATCTGCATAGCAGTTTTCTCTATTTTTATTATTCTTGCCTCCATTTTTATTAGGCGTGCTTCTAGAGGGCCTATGATTGACTTTAGGAGGTGGCCTATGTCTGCTAAAGTTATATCCTCTTCCGATGACTCCTGATTATGATCTGCGGGAAGAGGTGTGAAGTCAGTTGGGGCATTAGACTGCAACTGCTGCGATTGGTCATTTTCTATTACCGGAGAGGTTTGCTCCTGCATGTTGTGGGTGGGGATAGGTATAGTGGGAGTAATCCCTGGTGGTTTTTGGGGATTTTTGGACTTTTTACCCCTATTTGAATTTTTCCTCTCTACCCTTTTTTGAATGGCTCCTTCCCGTGTTCCTCGATTAGTGCTAGGTGACCCTGGGAGAATTGGGTTAATGCTTACTACATTCGATTCCTCCCTGTTTAATGCGGGAACAACCTCCCCCAGATTTGTGTCATTATGCAATTGGGCAGTTTGTTTTGAGGGCAGTGGCAGAAGACTCATGTCGTCTAAGTCGCCTAGTGTGTCCTCAGTAAGGTCTAGGCCATCAAACTGCTGCGCCCCACCCTGGAGTCCATCTTGCTGGAAGTTTCCGAGGCGCCTGTCTTCCGGGGTTTTTGCCATAGCTATAGCACCCATCGAAGAGCGCTTGACCCATTCTATCTCTTGAGAGATACGTCTTTCCAGTAAGTGGATGTCATCTATTAGGAGGGAGCCTGCTTTCAGGAAATAGTTATCAATTGTGCCCTGAGTTGGGGCAGATGGTGTATGGGCGGTAGATGCCTGGTTGACTTTACTCCTGGTCTCCATGTGGCTCATGCTCGGAGTTAGGGCTAGGAAGGGGGTAAAATAAGGGATGTTACTAATAAGTTGTTAAATATAGTCCTGTACCTGATGTAAATGGGGTGGGCCAGTCCAGTCCTTTCCGTCCTCGAACGGCCTCAAACGGCCCGCTCTTAGCCCGGTCTTCGCCCCGAGCTGCGTCCCGCGCTGCGGGAGGAATGAAGGAGGAAATAGGGGGCGTGGAGGGCGGGGGGCGGGGCCAGCAGGGAGAGCGGACCGGAAGGTGGTAGACGGTCTCGCAGGGACTCCTGGCTCCTGGAGTCCCTGCACGCTCGCAGCCCCGCTAGCGCCTCTCACCCGCAGCCGTGCCACAACAGCCAAGCCTTCCTCGATATGCCCTGTGCCCAACTGCGCGACGCGGCACCCGCGGAGCGGGTGCGGCGAGGTGTGGGCGGTGAAGAATGGGCGCCGCTGACGTCCTGGTCAGTCAAGGTAAAGTGGCTCCGTGTAAAACAAATGTGTCCCCAGGACGTAAGTTATTTATTAGCTCGAGCTAAGGACAGGGTCCCAGAATGGTACAAAGACAATTCTATGGAGACTGCTGCTTTACTCCGCAGCCTACACATATTTATAGCGCTAGTCACGGCCATTTGCACAGTACAAGTTCCTTATTCCGATAAGTTCCTCATCTGACAAGTTCTTCGTCAGTCTTGTGTGGTGCAATCGTGGCCAGGGGACATCTGTCTCTGATTGCACAATGTACGCAGCCCCGTGCTTCCTTGCCCAACTGGTGTGGTCTTGGGGCACAGCCTTGTGCTTCCTCTATCAGTTGGTGTGGTCACAGGGCACAGCCTCGTGCTTCCTCTATCAGTTGGTGTGGTCACAGGGCAGCTGGTCGTGACAGGCTGAGTTACCAACAATGGACAGGATGTGGCTGAGTCTCTGGCACAACTGGTGGGGTAAGGCACACAGGCAGCTTCTTGGAATTGGCTCGACCACAAGGAGCAGGGAGGGTTGGGCAAGTTTTGACAGGGACGTGGAAAGCAATTCTTCACCAGGTTGCCGAGAGCATGGCAATACAAAATTGAGTCATGTGGGTCATTTTAAAATGCAGTTCAACACTGACATACACACTTTGCACTGTTAGAAGCACAGGACTCAATAATGCAAACAGACAAAATAACATACCTCACGAAGCTGTACAGAGCCGCGTCTTCTTCTGTGCCTATGGACCAGTCACTCCTGCCTCGCTAACTTACTCTGTCTGATTTACAGGACTATCAATGGATTAAAAAAGTAAGAGTGCTATATACCAATGCATTAATAAATAGATTACTGGAAACAGTTAAGAGTCATTCACCTACTCTTTACTGAATATTATGACAATGTAGGCGCAGTCACACCTGCCAACAGCATAGTACCTTGTGAAACCTTTAATATTTTGAATTACACTAGAATATTGTGTAGCCCTGCATTCTAAAGCACCTACAATATGATGCTCAAAGCATGTTTGCAACTGCTTTTCTGCACTCTTTGCCTGAATACATTACTTTGGTGCTGCTATTGTGTATACATTCAAAGCTGCCAAGGGGCACCATTGCATGTGTTTCACTTTATGTCAGTCCTGACCTTTTAGCAGACATCATAATGTATTCCTGTACTTAAGATTTTGCTGTTAACATTGTGACTATGGGCTCCAAAACCCCAGTAATAAAATACAATCGGATAAAAAGCCAGGATTAACTGAAGGTATCACACATTAGGAATTCTAGAGCTATAGTTATACCTTAAATCAGTGCCGAATTAAACCCTGTGGAAGCTTCTAGGCAGTCAAAATTTCGGGCACCCCCTTTCAAATGATCTCCTAATACCCAATGCACCGGATTTATTTTAAAACCTGCCAGCTGCCAGAAGATGAGCTTTTAAGAGACAAACTGTTATGTGAATCTGATTAACCCTGGGCAAAGCACTACGCTACGCTCGCGTAGTTTGCGAAGTTTGCGCAACTTCGCACTACGCAAACTGCACGTAGCACAGTGCGGTCATTTTTTGCTTGCTCGCGGTCCTCAGCGTCAAGTTGGCGACCGCGAGCAAGCAAAATGACATCCTGGCGAGACTTTTTCCTTGTTTGCGATCAGCAACATCAAGTTGCCGATCGCGAGCGTGAAAAATAAACCTCCCGGCGAGATTCTCAATGCGGGGAGGTCAGGTTTCTCATTGCTCACGGGAGGTCAGGTTTCTCATTGCTCGCGATGAGAAACTACCAGTCCGCTTTGAGAAAGCTGCCGCTCGAGTAAAAATCTTCTCGAGCGGCAGAAAACTACCGCTCGCACTGTGCAAGATGCCGTTTTCAATGATTGCACAGTGCCGAATGCTTGTCCGCAATGTGCAATCAGTGGAAACGGCATCTTGCACAGTGCGAACAGGGTACTACGCAGTTCATGCAGTGCTACGCGTAGTGCACTTCGCGTTGCTACGCATAGCGCTACTTCGCAAACTATGCCCATGGTTAAATCTGATATCTCTAGTTTATGTACTTTAAGTGGTTAATTGGTACATTACATTATTACAATATTTTCTCTATAGAGTCCCTAATGTAAAGTTTTCATTTCTTTGATAACATTTTTCTATCTTTTTGAAACAATATTTAAGAAAATATTTAAGAAAAATAATTGTAATTTGCTTTCAAAATCAAATCAATATTATTTTGATCCGTTGTCGCGGGCCCCTTAAAGGTGTGGGGCCATAGGCCTGTGCCAATTTTTCCTATTTGGTAATACAGAGCTGCCTTGAATTTAAAATGTACTCTCCACCTTCAAATTATTATAACACTGAACCTCAACCCATATTGTAGTGTACTCAGTAGCCACACTACATTGACTAAAACTCACCACTCTACCATGCACTGTTTTCTGATAAATTATGTGATTTGTGATGTTATAAGTGTTGTTATAAAAGCTATAATTTCAAATGGTACAAGTAATGTAATATGAAAGGGAACAAAGAGTGCATGTAGAAGGCTTAAGTTATAGTTAGTGATGTGTGACTACTGAGTTCACTGCACTGTGTATTGAGGTGTGTGTGTTACAATAATTTGAAGTTGGTGCATGAATTACACCTTTAAGGTATAATTATCCCTTTAGAATTTGTAATGTATGAGTAGTTTAAGTTTGCTTTGTATAGAGAGAGTATATAAAGTTATATCAATGTAAAGATAGTGAGTAAATAATATATTTAGGGGGCGTGGCCAAGAGCGGCAAGATGGCAGTCGCACCTAACGAGTGCTCCGGACCCCTCCGTCATCTGCTCTTTAATCGCCCGCCATCGGGACCCCAGTAATCTATCAGCTGTTCGTCTGCTTACCTGGGAGTCCAAGGGAATCCTCTGTGGTGCTCCTGGCGATCCTGAACCAGACGGGTGGCCCTAAACTCCCGGACTGGCTGCGCAGCCTTTCAAAATGGTGGCCGAGGTTGATTTCCCCAGATTTCTGCCTGGCTTTAGGCCCTAAACCCTCTGACTTACGGAAGCTGGTGCTGGTGCCTTTCCGTTAACTCTGCTGGCAGACCCAGTGATCCGGCTCCCCCCGCTGCTGCCTGTTAGTCCATATCTGGTGCCCTGGTGACTTTCAGGGGCCGCCTGCCCTGCTCCGGTGCGGCCCTCCTGCTGCTGAGGATTCTTGGCGCCAGCCCGACCTCGGTTCGGTCGGCGATGTGCTGGTGTGCACGTCTCCCCTGGCGGACCTCCGGAGCTGTGTGGCAGACACTGGGGCTGTCCTGAGCTCCCGTCGATGCCTCCCTGCTGGGGTGTGCTGGCCGCGGACTTCCGGCCCGCCTGACCTGGCGCTGATTCCCGTTTGCGGCAGCCCCCATCAGAATCTGGCTTGGAGGCCTAGGGCGCGGAGACATCAGCAAGGAGGTGAGGAGGAGTGCCGGTAGCTGTTGCTTGTGAGGGGCTCTGAGTCGGCTGTCGATCGGGTGGCAGAGGAGCATTCCCCCCCCACTTCTTGCTCCTGAGCCCAGGGGTGTCCCGCACTTCCTGTGGTCCTGTGCTGTGGGGATACTATGTAGTGCCCTGATTGGGGTGGTGGAGGCTCCCCCCTCTTGGTGGTGCAGTTCGCTGGAGGCTCCTCGACTGCCATTCCGGGCAGTGGCGCTCCGGTGGTGGTGCCACCCACCCTCCTATTGAGCACTGTACCCGCAGCGCTGGCCAGGCCCCTTGTCATGATCCTCTGCCTGGTTGGGGCGCCGCATGAGGCTTGAATCTTGGGGCACCTCTCCTAGGGAGCTGCGGAGCAGGTGGGCTCCTGATGGTCGTCCAACTCGCTGGGGTGTGGGTCGGGATTGGCCGATGGTGGGCAACCTTTGCACTGGTGTGGCCCCTTCCTCTGTTCCTCTGCTGCAGGGCGGTCCAGAAGCCCTGGCTTGAAACGATCAGGCGCGCCCTGCCTGCCGTTAAATCCCGGTGCGTAGGTGCAGCAACCGGCCTGGTACGGTGGGGGTCCCCTCTCCTCCCCTGGGGTTTGAGTAGGGAGTGGGGGATGTTGCAACTGCCGGCTCGGGCAGTGGTGGCCCTATTTGTGTGAACTGTACCTCCTATAAGGCCGGATTTTGGATAGTAGGGAACGGCTGGACCCGCCAGGCGGATCTCGGCCGCTATATCGAGCGGTGGTGTCTTTGTGCTCTTGGTGTTCCCCAGTCCCTCCTGAGACTCTGACTGTTCTCTCATTTCACCATCAGGCGGTTGGCTCCGGTCCCTCTGTTCTAAAGGACCAGGAGGTCCTGGACTGACGCCAACCTTGTCCCCTGTGGGTCAGTGTGCCCAGAGTTCTCTCCACTACCCGCGGAGGTCCCCTGTGGAGATCATCGGTGGTGGTCGCGAAGCAGTGGGGCTCAGACGTGTCTTGTCCCCCTTTGTCCCCTCTTCGCCATCACCCCCCTTACTGGCCTGCCTGACCACTTGGTCCCCAAGCTGCGTTCTCTCCTTGTTCAAAGGTAGCCTTGGGTAGAGACAGAGTACCCAAGACCCCCGCCACCCAAACCAAGATGGATCACTTTACCACTACGGAAACCGGGGCCACTGGTTGTCCCACAGACAAAGAAACCCCTGCCGTGATGGACCTTTCTACCATTCTCCAGGCGATCCACACATCGCAATCCTCGGTTGAGGGTAAGATTGCGGAGGTTAGAGTAGACATGACCTTGATCCAGCAAGATCTCCGCAATGCTACTGCCCGGATTAAAGAAGCGGAATCCCGCATACCTATTGTGGAGGATGACGTCCATCAGCTTAAGCTCCAAATGACCCAACTCCAGTCCCACACGCAGGAGTTACATAGACGGGCCAAGGATGCTGAAGACCGGTCCCATTGCAATAACATTCGCCTGATTGGGTTTTCTGAGGGCGTGGAGCAGGGTCGAGTGGTGGACTTCGTGAAGCGCTGGATACGCTTCTGGATGCCCGAGGGCTCTCTCTCCCCCTGGTTCTCGGTTGAGAGGTCGCATCGTTCACTTGCTCCCCGCCCACCGCTGGGCGTCCCTCCCCGACCAATCATCCTGCGTATCCTCAACTTCAAGGATCGAGGAGCTGTCCTGGCCGAGTCTCGTAAGAAGCAGCCTCTCAAGCATGAGAACCTGACTATACTGGTCTTCCCTGACTACACCCAAGACGTTCAGACCCTCCGCGGTCCTTCAGAGAGGTCAAGCACAAGCTGCACTCGCTCAACATCCAGTATAGGCTCCTCTTCCCGGCTCATTTGCAAGTGGTTTTCCAGGACAAATCTCTCTGCTTTGTCACGCCAGAGGAGGCATGGACATCGGCATCAGAGGAACATCCGCTGAGAATGAATGCCTAGACCCCGACGCTATCTGGCGGCAATGTTGGTGCCCGACGAGACATGCCGGTCCTCCGGCCACGGCGCAGGCGCTGCGGTAGGCGCAGAGGCCTAGCCGCTCACGCTCGGACTCCCCGACGAGATGTTGACGTAGAACGATGCCTGGACTGCCTGGAGAGCCCTCCCCCACCGGGCGGAGTTCCGGTTCCTCGGGCCACTCCAACCCCGGAGCTGTTTCATCTCGCACATCCTTGCTGGACCTCCTGGACAATGACCTCTCCCACAGCCCGACGCTCCTCCCAGGACCGGCTTGAACCCTTTGCTGAGCTATTAACTTTTCCTTTGTTTCTTCAGATGCTGACTTGCGTCACTCAATGTTAGCACTCTATCGAATGATGAACTTGTTACTGGTGGCTATTGATATGAACATCCTACTAAGAGGAGGGGTCCTCCACGACTTTCCGTTTCCAAGCGTTTTAGTTTGTTTTTTTGCTTCGCTGTTTATTGTTTGGGCGACAGATGCTTCCGTTCCTGAAGTGCAGGGTGGGGGTTGGGTGGGGGGTTTGGGAGGGGTTGGGGCTGTGGCTTCTGTTTGTATTGGGTTTTATTTCCTTTGTATTCCGCACCAACTTCGTTCCTTTGCATCTAGGCGAATACATGTCACTCGCTGCTATGGCACCATGTCCACTGGCTCTAGGCGTAGTCTCATCTCCACGACCTCTGCCATGCTGGACGGCGACCCGGCCCCTTACACGGCTTCCTCCTGTCCGGCAATTCT
Source organism: Lissotriton helveticus (assembly GCF_964261635.1). NCBI lineage: Eukaryota > Metazoa > Chordata > Amphibia > Caudata > Salamandridae > Lissotriton > Lissotriton helveticus. The sequence goes on along the minus strand of NC_136061.1, from coordinate 1,964,568,821 downwards.
AGAGGGGCATTGTCACTCCATATAATGTCCTGGAATGTTAATAACCTGCTAGATAAGATTAAGCGTGCAGCTGTCCTGCGATATGCCCAGCGTCAAGCCGCAGACGTACTCCTGCTCCAAGAGACCCATCTTCTAGGCAACCACTGTCCCTTCCTTGTGTGACATGGCTATGGCGCAGTCTGGCACTCTAAGTTTAGTAGGGGGTTAAGGGGGGTAGCTATTTTGGTGTGTTGCACTCTCCCGTTGGTGGTGTATAAAGGGACACATGACCCTCAGGGCTGTTTTATTCTTCTGGAAGGGACCCTCGGAGATTTTCCTCTTAATCTGCTAGCTGTTTATTCCCCTCCCACTCTGTTGGCTCCCACACTCCAAAGGCTTACCTCAGAGGTTGCTGCCCTCCCCCTGGGACTGAATGTTGTCGGGGGTGACTTTAATGCAGTTATGGACCCGACCTTGATGCCGCGTCACCCCACTCTGCCTACATGATTGCCCAATCTGGCCTCCTCTCGACATGGGCTGCTAGCCTGGGTCTCGGGAGACTTTGGTACCCGACAGCGAGACAGTACACCCATACCTCGGTCTCTCACTGCACGCATGCATACATAGAATACGTCTTTCTGCCGGCTCAGTACTGCCAGACGATTCAAACAATCTCTATCCTCCCCCGAGGCTTGTCAGACCATTCTCCGGTGACGCTTCGCATAGGCTCCCTCCCCCCATCATCCTGCCCAATCTGGTTTCTCCAGGACGAGGAGTTTAAGGACCAAATAAGTACTGAGCTTCGCCTTTGTTTCACCACTAACCAAGGTTCGGTGTCCTCCCCCCGCACCCTCTGGGAGACCAGAAAGGCCACCATTCAGGGTTTCGCCATGGACCAACTCAAAATCACCCGCGCCGTGCTTGACTCTCAACTCACCCTTCTGGAAGTGCAGGCCGCCCAGCTCGAGACACTCCCCCTTGCAGACAGGACTGATGCCTAGGGTAGGAGACTGGCGTTCCTGAGGGATGAGATCAGACAGACCTCCCTGAAAGCAGCCAAATTGCTTTGGCAATCTTCCGTGGCCGTCGTGTATGGTTGCGGAGACAAAAATGGGAAGCTCCTCCACCGCCTTGCCACCTACCCTATGGCCAATCGTATAATACCGGAGGTAACTGATACGAGCGGTGAGATTCAGCGTGCCCTGACAGTGGTTGCCCAGTGCTTTGCCACTTACTATGCTACCCTCTATTCAGCCCAGACGCTTGGTCTTTCACTCCCCGAGCTCCTCCGACGGGAACGGTTTCCCCTTCTGTGCCTTAGTGAACTTGAGGCAGAGACGCTAGACCTTCCAATTACCCCCGAGGAGGTGTCTGATTCCATATCATGCCTGGCGGCCGGTAAGACACCGGGCCCAGACGGACTCCCCCAAGAATTTTATGCATCTTACCAGGACATCTTGGTCTCACCTCTCATGGCAATGTACAAGGAAGCGGTGGAGTGTGGCTCTTTCCGCCCGGAGACGGACCTAGCTACCATTGTAGTGATTCCTAAGTCTCAGTCCCCCTCGAGCTGCTGCTCGGAATATCGTCCCATTTCACTTATCAACACTGAGCTCAAGATTTTCGCTTCTGTCCTGGCCAACCACATACGACCACATTTAGCTACTCTGGTCCATTCAGACCAATGCGGCTTCCTGCCTCTTCGAGGGACCAGGCACTGTCTTGGACGCCTTCATCTTGCCCTTGCGAACCAGCACTTGTTGTCTCCCTACTTGTCTCTCCTTCTTGTAGATTTTGAGAAGGCTTTTGACTCGGTTGATTGGGGTTATTGGGAGGTGGTATTGGAGCAGATGGGCTTTGGAATCCCTTTCCGCAACTTGGTGAAGACGCTATATCACCAGCCCCGGGCGCAGGCCCTTGTTAACAGAGCCCTGTCTCGCCCCTTCCCCATTAGGAGAGGTACCCGGCAGAGATACTCCCACTCACCGATCCTATTTGCTCGGGCAATGGAGCCCCTTGCCTGCCTTATTCGATCAGACCACTCCCTCACTGGATGGAGATGGACCGGCTTTGAAGAGGAGAAGATCGCGCTCTATGCTGACCATGTATTACTGTTCCTGGCTGACCCGGCCAAATCGGGACCCAGATGCCTCCGAGTACTGGACCTTTTTGCGCGCACCTCTGGCCTTTGGCCAACCCGGCCAAGTCCGTTTTGGTCCCTCTCTACTTGTCCCGTGAGTGCTTTGACTGGCAGTCGACGATTCCCCTCCGACAGCAGTCCTTCAAGTACTTGGGGATCTGGGTAGCTCTTCTGCCTGACCTCGCATGGTCATTGAACATCACCCCTCTTGTTAAGCGGGTCCGTGCTGATCTCCTTAAATGGTGTAAGCTGCCCCTAAACCCTCTGGGAAGGATAGCACTTTTTAAAATGATGATTTGACCTCGCTTTCTTTATATGCTCCAAAATACACACCTCTTCTTTGCTAGGTCTTGGTTTCGTGAAATGGATGGTCTGGCCCCCAAGTTTTTATGGGGAGGCGGAGGCCCAGGCTGGCCCTGGCCCAATGCAGAATCCCGCCTTTTGATGGGGGTCTTGGGATGACGAGCCTCTATCTCTACTACTTAGCAACTAGGCTCCTTACGGTTCACGATTGGTTTAACAGCAGCTGGTCCGACCTGGTGTACCGCCTGGAACTACACACTTTGGGCTTCTCCTCTATCCAGGGGATGCTGTATGTCAACGTTGTTCCCCAGGCTCTCTGTGAGGTCACACGCGAAGTACTCCTGGCCTGGCGGGCCTCACTGTGTCATACCCGCTGGTCGGGTACGCTGACTCGATATACTCCCTTGTGGTGCGGTTACCAGGGTCCGAGAGGTTGCTTCCTTATCAGGGTTCCAGCCCTGGGACCTAATCTGCTGCTGGGTGATGTCTGGAGTGGTACCCATCTACGCTTCTTTAAGGATTAGCAGGCTAGACACTCCCTCCACTACTCTCAATTTTTCCGGTATTTGAAGCTGCGCCATGCCCTCTGCCCCTATGTTTCAGATGGCACTTCCTTGCCAGAGTATAGTCCACCCGAAGCGCAGGTCATGGCTGGTTATTTGGGTTGAGGAGGGATTTCCCACATCTATCCTTCACTCACCAACAACACCCCCAACTCCATCTCCCAACTCCGGGACAAGTGGGAGGGATGGCTCGGAGCACTAGTTGACACTGACTGGAGAGACGCCCTGATACCCCTAAAACGATCACGGTCTCAGCGTGGCTTCGGTTGGTTCAACTACACCTCCTACCCGCTGCCTATCTTACACGGCTGCGTCTCCATCGCACAGGGCTTCAGCCTGACGCTCTCTGTCCCCGCTGCCCCCACTCTCCTGCAGATTTCTATCACATGGTATGGCTTTGTCCTGCGATACAGGGGTATTGGGAGTCCTTAACAGGAGATCTCACTGAGGTCTTGGGCTGGGAGGTTCCTCTTGATCCTATGCGTGTTCTCCTGGGTGTCACTGAGGGGCTGGATGGCAACAGGGGCGAGAAACTTTTCCTTAATACAACCTTGGTGGTAGCCAAGAGAGACATTGCAGCTCACTGGTTGGACACGATCGCGCCCACACTGACGCGCTGGCGGGTGGATTGGTGAGCCCCGCAGGAACAGCCTCTTTACGTGGCCTGGGGATGTCCTAAGAAATTTCACCGAATGTGGGGCAAATGGGTTGGAGTGCTAGAAGACTAATGTGGATTGCTGTGATCTCTGAATTGGAAGTTGATATGCTGACACTGGACTCTTGTGTGTCTATCCTTTTATGCCCTTGTGATGTGTTTTTGCCTGGTCTAGCCTTTTACGATGTTATTCTGAATAGTGCTGTTTCCCTTGTTATATTCAAAACTCAATAAAATTGATTATCAAAAAAATTATATATTATATATTCAAGGTAAAACTATAACTTTAGAATTTGTAATGTTTGGGTAGTTTAAGTTTGGTTTGAATAGAAAGAACAAATGCAGTTTAACAAACCATAACTAAGTTTTAACCTTTGTTTTTTTCATTGAATTACAATGGTTTTTATTTTTTAACAAAAAAGTGTTTCAATTCATAGAGTGTACTGTCGTCAAGTGGAGTGTTGTTAAAGGGAGTGTTATAGTGTTCAGTGGAGGACAGAGTCATTCAGGGTGGTGTTGTACAGTGGAGTGGGGTACAGTGAAATGGCGTCAAGTGGAATTGCTTAGAGAGGAATGGCGTACAGTGGCAGAGAGTGAAGTGGCATAGAATGGAATATAGTAGAGTGGAGTGGTGTAGAGTGGTGTGGTTTAGAGTGGAGTGGTGTACAGTGGAGTTGCGTAGAGTGAAATATAAAGTGGAGTGGTGTAGAGCCGCGTGGCATAGAATGAAATAGCGTAGAGTGGAGTGGTGTACAGTGGAGTTGCACAGAGTGGAGTGGCATACAATAGAGTGGTGTAAAGGTGAGTGACATAGAGTAGAGAAGCGCAAAGTGTAGTAGCATAGAGTCAAGTGGCACAGAGTGGAATAGCCTAGAGTGGAGTGGCGTATATTGGAGTAGTGTACAGTACAGTGGTGTAGAGTGGATTGGCATAGAGTGGAATACTGTAGAGTGCAGTGGCAAACAGTGAAGTGGCATGGAGTGCCGTAGCGTAGAATGGAGTGGCATAGAGTGGCAGGGTGTAGAGTGGAGTTCTGTAGAATGATCTGGTGTATAGTGACATAGCGTTGAGGGGCGTAAAGTGGAATAGCATAGTTTGGAGTGGCGTAAAAGGGAGTTGGATAGTGTGGAGTGGCATAGATTTGAGAGGCGTAAAGTACAGTTGCATAAACAGCAGTGGTGAGAGTACAATAGCGTAGAGTGGATAGGCGTGCAGTAGAATCACATACAGAAGAGTGGTTTGACTTAGAGTGTAGGAGGAGAATAGAGTGGAGTGGCGAAGAATGAAGTGGCGTAGAGTGGAATTATAGAGGCAGAGTGACATACAGTGAGTGTAGTGATTTAGAGTAAAATAGTGTAGAGTGCAGAGGCATACAATCGAGTGGCATAGTGTGGAATAGCGTAGAGTGGAATGGCATAGAGTGCAATAGCATACAGTAGAGTGGCATAGAGTCCAATAGCGTAGAGTGGAGTGGTGTACAGTAGACTAGTGTGAAGTAGAGTTGCTTAAAGTGGAGTGACATACGGTGTAGCAGGATACATTGGAGTGGCAAAGAGTGGAGTGGCGCACAATGGAATAACTTAGACTGGAGTGGCATACAGTGAGTGGAGTGGTGTTGAGTGGAGAGGCGTAGAGTGAAATAGTGTAGAGTGGATTGGCATAGAGTTGATTGACGGAGAGTGGTGTGGCATACAGTGAAGTGATGTGGAGTAAAATAATGTAGAGTGGATTACAGGTGAGTGGCATTGAGTGGAATAGCGTGGAGTGAAGTGGTATTGAGTGGAATAGCATAAAGTTGAGGGGCATCGAGTGGAATAGCGCAGAGTGGCGTAGAGTTCAGTGGCATAATATGTAATGGCATAAAGAGGAGTTGCTTAGAGTGGAGTGATGTGCACTAGAGTGGCATAAATTAGAGTGACGTCCAGCAGAATAGCTTAGAATGGAGTGGTGTATATTCAAGTGGCATGAAGTGAAATTGCGAGTGGGAGTGTAGAGTGGAATGGAGTACAGTGGAGTGGGGTAGAGCAGACTGACATAGAGTGGAATAGAGTAGAGTGAAGTGGCGTACAGTGCAGTGGTGAACAGTACAATGGCATAGAGTTGAGTGGTGAAAAGTGTCATAGTGTAGAATGGAGTAGTGTAGCAGGGATGGCATAGTAGAGCAGAGCAGTGTAGAGAGGAGTGACAGAGTGTAATGGCATACAGTGCAGTAGCGTCGAGTCAAGTTTCGTACAGTGGATAGCATAGGGTGGAGAGGCGTAGAGTGCAGTGGCATACAGTGTTGTGACGTTCATTTGAGTGCTGTAGAGTGGAGTGGTGTATAGGGGAGTGGCTTACAGTAGACTAGAGTAGAGGGGAGTGGCGTTCACTGAAGTTGTGTAGAGTTGAGTGGCATTGAGCGAATAACATAGTGTAGTGGCATAGAGTGGATTTTTGGATTGGTGTACAGTGGATTTTCATACAGTACAGTGGTGTACATTGGAGTGGCGTAGAGTTATTAGTGTAAAGTAGGGTGGTATAGAGTGGAGTGGCAGACTGGAATAGAGTAGACTGGAGTTGCATACACTGCCGTGATGTGCAGTAGAGTGGCGTAGAATGGAGTGACGAGTGGAATAGCATAGAGTGGGGCAGCATACAGCAAAGTGGCATAGAGTGGTGAAGGTTTACTTTTCATGGTGTGGAGTTAAGTGGCATATAGTGGCGTAGAGTCGAATGAATTGCGTAGAGTTGAGTGGCTTCAAATGGAATAGTATCGGGTGGAGTGGTGTAGAGTGAAGTGGCGTAGAGTGCAGAGGCATAAAGTGGAGTGGCGTAGAGTGGAGTTGCATACACTGGAAGAACGTAGAGTGGAGTGGCATGGGGTGGAGTGATATACAGTGGCATAGAACCGAATGGAGTGGCTGTCAAACAACTACGCAGTCTCCTAGCTTATCTTGCTTGTATGGCATAGTTAAGTTTCGCAGGGGCGCAAGGGACCAACTTCCCAAATCACTAAATAATAACTTGTGATTTAACTTGCAATCAAGTTAGAAATTAGGGAGGAGGGCCGGATACTGGATGCTGATGAATTCTTGCTGTCGACCTGTGAGGCAACAAGTGACATATTTACTATCTACTATCTACTTTAGGAAGAAGACGTTTGTTTTAATACGTGTATTCTAAAAAGGTACCTCTGTTTAAGAATAAATCCTACCTGTGATCAGTGGTTATCCTGCCTACGCCCAGTATTTCTTGTTCTGTGGTTTTGATCAGTGGAGCTTGAGGTACAGGCTATGTGTTCATGAAGTATACCTGAAAAGAAAACAACAGAGTAAACACCACTGAACCTTCTAAGACCTTAGACTCTACCTTTTTTTTATAAATACTAAATGCCAACTTACTTCTACTTATCATGGAAACTGCCGTGCACTGTTCTTAATTTTTTGGGGGAAAGAAATAATCAAAGGAATAACATCCTTCACATGATTTTGCACAGTTCTCAAGCTCAAATATAATTTTGATCCTATATGCCTTGTGACTTCTTAAATGTAAACAATTGGTCAAATAATATCTTCAAACGTGACTAGTTTTCAGTTCTTAACCTTAAGAGTTCTCAAAGTCCTTTTAAACCATACAAATCATTGTAATTGTTCCAAACTAAAGGGTTTGTGAGTTGACCTTTCTTGTGTTGGGTGCCAAAGATTTAAAAAGAACTTATCTTCATCTTTGTCTTTGTTCTCTCAGATCCTGCCAGCGTGAAAGAAAAAGATTTCTTGAACTAGACTTTGCGTCGTTGGAATCCGTCACGCGACAATCAGGTGAGTCTGGAGCTTCTAAATCAGGATCTGTCCGGATGATGAACGGAAGGCAAAGCACCTTCTGGAAGGTGGGTGTGTTTTTTATACCTGAAACATGCCTAAGACAGCCACACTCCCTAACGCCTACCACGTACCATCCCGTTCAAGAGTGACGGTGCGTGCATAGGCGTTTCTCTATCGCGGTCAGTTTTTTTACCGCTACGATTGGCTGCGGTAGAATCCTTGGTGCGCATTCAGATCAGCCGCTGCAGAACTCCTCAATGCGTACTCACATTACCTGTGAAAGGCAGCAGCAGAAGAAATCCTCAGTGCGCATTTCAATACCTATGAAAGTTAGATCGGTTGCACTGCAAAGTACTAAAAGATCATTTAACAATCGCCATTCTGATCCAAAGCTAAAGTCTGAATTCACTGCAACAACTGCATAATTCCACCGAGTACATTTGTAAATCACGTAACACAATTAAACATTGAAACACACTTTTACCGTATGGAGTGCAGGTGCCCGGGAAAGGGGTGGGTTTTTACCTGTGATAAATTACGCCAATTTCAATGTCCGAAACTTACGTTCATGATTGTGAAGTATCTGTGGGATCGTTATCATACCAGTACACCCCTCTCAAGATCCCCCCTAAAACCTTTGGGATGGGTTTGGGTTTTGTTGGATGTCGAGTATGAAAAGCTCTCACCAATTTAAAAGCATTCTTTAGATGAGCTAAAGGTTCCCAGGACCATTCTTCTGGGCCATACCCCTTCCAGTCTATCAAATAAAACAGTTTTCCATGTACTCTTTTTGAATCCAAAATGGTTTTTACCATGAACTCAGGAACTCCTTCTATTCTATTTCAATAGGAGTAGGGGCTTCAATTAACCGTGTTTTAGAGTTGTAGGGTTTTAATAAAGATACATGGAAGACTGGGTGAATTCGATAGTATTGAGGGAGTGTTAATTATACACTGACAGGATTTATGATTTTCTCTACAGAAAATGGTCCTATGAAGCTGGGATTAAATTTCCTATTTCCTTTTATTCGTAAATTCCTTGTGGCTAACCAGACTTTGTCCCCTATAGCATAAGAGGGTTTAACAGATTGGTGTTTATCTGCTGTGATTTTTTGAGTTTTTTTCGCTTTGGCTAAATTAAACTGAGCATCATGATGAATAGATGTTAGTTTCGAGACATAATCATGAACAGATGGAACCAAGTTGGTCGAAACAAAATGCTCAGGAATATGTTTAGAATGATAGCCATAATTACAAAAGAATGGAGACGTGTTGGTAGAAGAATGTTCAGCGTTATTATATGCGAATTCCAAAGCCCACAAAATATCTGACCATTCATCATCGATGTTTTTTAACATGCATCGTAAATATTGTTCTATGGTCTGATTGGTACGTTCAGTTAAACCATCTGTTTGTGGATGGTAACTAGATGAAAGACTCACTTCTATATTCAATGATTTACTTAAATTTTGCCAGACGTGTGAGATAAATTGGGAACCCCTATCTGAAATGACAATCAACAGGATTCCATGTAAACGTATGATGTTTGTCATGAGAACTTGTGCCAATTCCATAGCATTTGGAAGTTTCTTTAATGGAATGAAATGGGCCATACGTGAAAATTGATCTACTACAGTCAAGGTGGTGGTGAAACCATTCCTAGTTTAAGGAAGATCGACTATGAAATCTAAAGAGATTGTATGCCATGGTTGAGGTGGGATGGGTAGGAGTAGTAACAGACCATTACAGGCTTGGTGTAGAGACTTATTTTGGATAAACACACTACAAGTCTCAACAAAATCTCCAATATCATTTAACATGGAAGGCCACCAAAATGTTCTCTTAATTACTTGATAGGTGTTTATGATTCCTGGATAAGCTGACAAAAGAGTATCATTTTTGAGTCTCTGATGAAGGTACTATGATTTGATCATTTAGAAATAATAGTTTTTCTTTTTTTTTTAAATGGATATTCTTTTTTTGAATCACCCAAGTCTTTAGTCTGGACTTCTTTTTCAATGTTCGTAATTACATCACAAATGGTGATACTAGCTTGAAAACAAGTTGTTGGTAAAGCTGGTTGTACATTTGTGTTATTTTCTTTTTCTTTTTCACCAATTTGTGATAAGGCATCTGCTTTCTGATTCTCTTTTCCTGGTCAGAAAGTGATTACAAAATTATAATCATTGAAAAATAATGACCTTTGGAGTTGTCTAGCGGATAGAGCTTTGACAGAGCGTAGAGATTGTACATTTCTATGGTCAGCATAAATAGTAATGGGATGATGTGCGCCTAACAAGTAATAGCGCCATTCCTCAAAAACCGCTTTGATTGCCAGTAACTCTTTGTCCGTAATAGCATAATTTTGTTCAGCTGCAGATAATTTCCTCGAGTAGTAGACAATGGGATGCATTTGCCCTGTATTTTTGTCTCTTTGAGACAATATTCCTGCTAAAGCAAACTGAGAAGCATTGGTTTCTACAATAAATGGCTGTGTAGGGTTTGGATGACTTGAAATGGGTGCTGTGGTAAACCTCTCCTTAAGTTCTTGAAAGTGCTTTTCAGCAGTCTGTGTCCATTCAAATGTTACTCCTTTTCGAAGGAGTCTAGTGATGGGAGTGATTGCTTGTGAGAAATTTTAAATAAAGCGTTTGTAAAAGATTGCAAAGCCTAAAAAACTTTGAACCTGTTTTACGGATGTAGGGCTGGGCCAAGTACTTACTGCTTTAATTTTATTTGGATCCATTTCAATACCAGAAGGACTAATGACATATCCTAAGAAATCTACTTTAGAAATATGAAACAAGCTTTTTTCCAATTTAACATAAAGGGAATTTTGAAGCAATTTCTGTAGGATGGCGCGAACTTGTTTTACATGTTCTTATTCTGAATTAGAATATATCAGTATGTCATCTATATAGACAACACAACAAACATCAATTAATTCATGCAAAACTGCATTTATAAAAAATTGGAAAGCAACTGGAGCATTATTGAGTCTGAAGGGCATTACTTGATATTCAAAAAGGCCGAATTTGGTGCGAAACGCAGTCTTCCATTCATCGCCCTCTCAAACTCTGACAAGATGGTATGCTCCGCACAAGTCCAATTTGGTGTAAATGATTGCTTTGTTTGATCTGATCCAATAATGTAGGAATTAGAGGCAAAGGGTACCTATTCTTTATTGTCATGTTGTTTAAGGCACCATAGTCTATGCATAGGCGCAACTCACCCCCTTTCTTCGGTATAAAAAATAAAGGGGATGAGACTGGAGATTTTAAGTGCCGAACAAAGCCATTTGCTAGGAATTCATCCAAATAAGTTCGTAAATGTTCGTTTTCTTTTCCTGTAAGTGCATAAATTCTACTGCACGGTAATGTTGCTCTGGGTACAAGGTCAATCCTACAATCAAAGTCCCTATGAGGGGGAAGAGTGTTTGCTCTTTTTTATCAAAAACATCTGCTGAATCAGTGTATTCAATAGGAACACCCTCGAGAAGTAAAATACTCTGCAGTTCTTTTGGAAAGTCAAATCCTTGAACTATGTTTTCATCTATTTGTTGTAGAAAACATTGAGTTCAGCAGTGGGAAGAATTAAATGTTATAGTTTTTGTTACCCAATCAATACTAGGGTTGTGATGTATTAACCACGAGATTCCTAAAATAAGCCTTAATTGAGGAGCATCAATGATATCAAAGGTAATGCATTCACCATGCATGGGGGAGCATTCCATCTCTAAGGGTTCTGTTTGTTTTTGTATGGGTCCAGACGTAAGTTCTTTCTCATCGACCGCACGCACAATTTCTGGCTGACTTTTAGTCTCAGTGAGTAAACCTAATTTACTTAAAAATTGGGTGTCAATAAAATGACCTGTGGCTCTGGAATCAATTAGTGCTCCCACAATCCAAGAAAGCATAGGATTAGTAATAGCTGTGAGTTTTACTTGAATACATAAGTGTCAACACACCAAGTTTGGGACTGTAGAGGCCAAACTAAAACAGGCACTCAACAAACTGACCTCATCTTTTATCGAGTGTTCTAGTTTTTCGATTGTACTTGTACCATGGCTACTTCTAAAGTTTTTGCGTTGCTTTTATTAGGAGGCGTTAGGCATTCTTTAACGAAGTGTCCTGTTTTTGCCACAATAAAGACATTGGTTTAATTTTCGTCTTTTTTCTTTTTCCTATTTTGAAAGAGGTCCTCTAATAGTACCAATTTGCATTGGTTCTACTGACTCTTGCTTATTTATTACCTCTTTATTTGAAGCTTTATCCTTAAAAAATACAAGCTTTGTGATCCGACTTTCCTCTCTCTCCCTTTCGTTCTGACAACCTTTGGTTTAGTTTTACTACTAAATCTATAAATTCCCTACAATCTTCTTGGGGTTCTAATTAACCCTGGACATAGTTCGCGAAGTAGCGCTACGCGAAGCTGCGCAAAGTGCACTTCGCACTATGCGAGCTACGTGTAGCACTACGCGAACTGCGTAGTACCCTGTTTGTGATGATTGCACAGTGCCGGATGCTTGTCCGCACTGTGCAATCATTGAAAACGGCATCTTGCACAGTGTGAGAAGTCTTTTACTGCCGCTTGAGTAGATTTTTACTCGAGCGGCAGCTTTCTCAACGCTGACTGGTAGTTTCTCATCGCGAGCGGTCGCGAGCATACGCGACCACTTGCAATGAGAAACCTGACCTCCCCGCGTTGAGAAGCTCGCTGGGAGGTTTATTTTCAACGCTCACGATCAGCAACCTGATGTTGCTGATCGCTAACGAGAAAAAAGTCTCGCAAGGCTTTGTCATTTTGCTTGCTTGCGGTCGCCAACTTGGCTTTGAGGACCGCGAGCAAGCAAAAAATGACCGCTGCCCTACACTACGCTACGTGTGTTTGCACTGTGCTGCGTGCAATTTGCGTAGTGCGAAGTAGCACAAACTTCGCAAGCGTAGCGTAGTGCTTTGCCCAGGGGTAGTTCTAATACCTGCATCACCATGGGCTCGATTCACAGAACTAACTTTAGATAAAATCCTAAACTTACTACCATTTTGGTATTCACAGAAGGCACCTACTCATTTTGGTATTCACAGAAGGCAATTACTCATTTCAATATTCACAGAAGTTAGGAGTCCTAACTTTAGGACTCCTAAATGCCTTCTCTGAATACAAAAAGCCTTAAAGTTAGGATATTTCTTAGTTTAGGAGTAGTAAAGTTAGGACTTCTAACTCTAAGACTCCTAAATGCCTTCTGTGAATACAGAAAGTCTTAAAGTTAGGATTTTTCTCAGTTTAGGGGTAGTAAAGTTAGGACTCCTAACTTTAGGACTCCTAAACGGAAAACAATCCTATCTTTAAGACTTTCGGTATTCACAGAAGGCATTTAGGAGTCCTAAAGTTAGGAGTCCTAACTTTACTACTCCTAAACTGAGAAAAATCCTAATTTTAAGACTTTCGGTATTCACAGAAGGCATTTAGGAGTCCTAAAGTTAGGAGTCCTAACTTTACTACTTCTAAACTGAGAAACAACCTAACTTTAAGACTTTTGGTATTCACAGAAGGTATTTAGGAGTCCTAAAGTTAGGACTCATAACTTCTGTGAATACCGAAATGAGTAAGTGCCTTCTGTGAATACCAAAATTAATAAGTGCCTCCTGTGAATACCAAAATGGTAGTAAGTTTAGGATTTTGTTTTAAGTTAGTTCTGTGAATCGGGCCCCATGTCTTTTAATTCTTCTCTTAATCCCTTATCAAAGAGAGAGACCCTTGTTTAAGAATAAATCCTACCTGCGATCAGTGGTTATCTTGCCTACGCCCAGTATTTCTTGTTCTGTGGTTTTGATCAGTGGAGCTTGGTGTACAGGCTATGTGTTCATGAAGTATAACTGAAAAGGAAGCAACAGAGTAAACACCACTGAACCTTCTAAAACCTTAAACTCTACCTTTTTTTTATAAATACTAACTGCCAACTTACATCTTCTTACTATGGAAACTGCCGTGCATTGTTCCTAATTTTTTGGGGAAAATAAATAATCAAAGGAACAACATCCTACACATGATTTTGCACAGTTCTCAAGCTCAAATATAATTTTGATCCTATACGCCTTGTTACTTCTTAAATGTAAAGAAATTGGTCAAATAATATCTTCAACCGTGACTAGTTTTCAGTTCTTAATCTTAAGAGTTCTCAAAGTCCTTTTAAACCATACAAATCTTTGTAATTGTTCCAAACTAAAGAGTTTTCTTGTGTTGGGCGCCAAAGATTTAAAAAGTACTTATCTTCTTCTTTGTCTTTGTTCTAGCAGATCCTGCCACCGTGAAAGAAAAAGATTTCTTGAACTGGACTTCGCGTCGTTGGAATCCGTCACGCGACAATCAGGTGAGTCTGGAGCTTCTAAATCAGGTTCTGTCCGGATGATGAACAGAAGGCAAAGCGCCTTCTGGAAGGTGGGTGTGGTTTTTATACCTGAACCATGCCTAAGGCAGCCACACCCCCTAACGCCTCCCACGTACCGTCCTGTTCCAGCGTGATGGAGCGTGCATAGGCGGTTCTCTATCGCGGCCAGTTTTTTTACCGCTATGATCGGCTGTGGTAGAATCCTTGGTGCGCATTCCGATCAGCCGCTGCTGAACTCCTCAATGCGTTTCTCATTACCTGTGAAAGGCAGCAGTGGAAGAAATCCTCAGTGCACCTTTCAATACCTATGAAAGTTAGATTGGTCGCACTGCAAAGTACTAAAATATCATTTACCAATCGCCATTCCGATCCAAAGCCAAAGTCTGAATTCACTGCAACAATTGCATAATTCCACCGAGTACATTTGTAAATCAGGTAACACAATTAAACATTTTGACACACTTTTACCATATGGTGTGCAGGTGTACGGGAAAGGTGTGGGTTTTTTCCTGTGATCAATTACGTCAATTCCAATGTCCGAAAAGTACATTCATGATTGTGAAGTGTCTGTGGGATCGATGTTCATGACAGTGGCGTAGAGTGGAAGAGTGTAGAGTGCAGTGACGTACAGTAGACTGGCATAGATTGGAATGGTGTACAGTGGAATACACTACTCAATAGCATAGAGTGGAGTGGTGTAGAGTAGAATAGAGTAGAGAGCAATGTGGTAGAGTGGAGTGTCGTAGAGTGGAAGAGTGTACAGTGTTATGGCATACACAGGAGTGGCTTAGAGTGGAGTGGTATAGAGTGGAATGGCTTAGTGTAGAGTGGTGTAGAATGAAGTGGCATACAATCCAGTGACATACAGTGGACTGGCATACACTAGAGTGATGTAGATTGGAGTGGAATAGTGTGGAATAGCATAGAGTGGCATACAGTGGAGTGACATAGGGTAGAGTGATGTAGAGTGTAGTCACATACATTGGAAGAGCGTAGAGGGACATGGAATAGAGTGTAATGGCATGGAGTGGAGTGTCGTATAATGACATACAGTGGAGTGTGGCACAGTAGAATGATGCAGAGGGCAGTGGCATACAGTGAAGTGGCTTACAATAGAGTGTCATAGATTGGAGTGGCGTAGAGTAAAGTGATGTAAAACATAGTGTGAAGTGACTTAGAGGGGAGTGGAGTATAGTGGCAAGCAATTGAGTGTGGTACAGTGGAATGATGTAGAGTACAGTGGTGTACAGTAGAGTATCATATATTGGAATGGTGTGCAGTGGAATCGTGTAGAGTGGAGTGGCATAGAGTGGAGTGGAGCAGAGTAGAGTGGGGTGGATAGGAGAGGAGAGGAGTGGCATAGAAGGGAATAGCTTAAAGTGCTTTGGCGTACAGTTGAGTAGCATAGAGTGGATTCATGTATCATGCAATGGCATAGAAAGGAGTGGGGTGGACTGGTATGGCGTAGAGTGGAACAGAGTAGAGTGGACTGGAGTGGCGTGGACTGGAGTGGTGTAGAGTCCAGTGACGTATTGTGAAATAGCATACAGTGACATAGTGTAACGCATAGTGGAGTGGTGTACAGTGAAGTGGCATAGGGTGCAGTGGTGTACAGTGGAGTAGAGTGGAGTAACGTACAGTGGATTGGCTACAGTGGAGTGATGCAGAGAGGCGTAGTGTGGAATAGCATTGAGTAGAATGGTGTAGAGTGGAGTGCCGTAGAGTGGAGTAGCATAGAGTGGTGTGGTGTAGAGTGCAATTGCGTCAGTTTTATGGTGTACAGTAGAGTGGCGTGCTGTAGAGTGTAATATCGTAGTGTGGGGTGGCATAGAATGGAGTGGAGTGAAGTGGTGTAGAGTGGAATAGTATAGAGTGGAGTGCCATAGACTGGAGTTGCTTTCAATGGAGTGGAATAGAGTGGAGTGCCATAGACTGGAGTGGGGTAGAGTGGAATAGCAAAGAGTGGAGTGCCGTAGAGTAGCATAGAGTTGAGTGGCTTAGAGTGGAACAGCATAGAGTGGAGTGCCGTAGAGTAGCATAGAGTTGAGTGGCTTAGAGTGGAACAGCATAGAGTGGACTGGCGTACCGTAGAGCGGAGTGGCAGAAAGTGGAGTCACTTAGAGTCGAATAGCATGGAGTGGAGTGGCATAGAGAGTAGTGGCATAGAGTGAAGTGGAGTGTGGTGTAGTAGAGTGTAGTTTAAAGAGATGTAGTGTGAAAGTGGTTGAATGGATTTTCATGAAATGTGGCAGGAATTTATATAATGGGATGAAAAGCGTAATTTTTGGTATTAGGCGTAAACTGATTTAGTGCTATTAAAGTTATGTGTGACAAAACAGTCATATATTGTGTACTGGGAGTCACCTTTGATGAGGGCCTTACTTTTATGAACCATGCGAATAAAGTGGCAACCACAGCTCACTACAAATTACGCATGATCAGAAAGATAAGTCCGTTCTTACCAGCTGCTGCCACTAAAACTCTGGTTAGCTCTTTGGTCCTCTCGGCACTCGACTATTGTAACGGCTTATTTCCAAATACCCAGGCCAGGGTCTTAAAAAAGCTGCAGTCGATACAAAACGCCGCAGCACGTCTATTTTCAGGAATCCCAAAATTTGCTGCCATATCCGGAACAATAAAGCGATTACTCTGGTTGACCATCCAGAATAGGATTAAATTTAAA
Organism: Lissotriton helveticus; assembly: GCF_964261635.1. Taxonomy (NCBI): domain Eukaryota; kingdom Metazoa; phylum Chordata; class Amphibia; order Caudata; family Salamandridae; genus Lissotriton; species Lissotriton helveticus. Next base: position 1,964,552,311 of record NC_136061.1, on the reverse strand, counting down.
TCGCTATGCATAGTTTACAAATTCTTAAACAACAAAGGTCCCCAATTTTTTATGGACCAGCTGGTTCCATATCTTCCCCCTAGACAGCTTCGGTCCTCTAACCTTAACCAGCTAGTGATCCCTCGCTCCAAAACAGTATCTTGGGGCGATCGTCGTTTTCTGATAGCGGCACCCAAACTATGGAACACTCTGCCGCAGGACATCAGATTAAGTCCGTCACTCCTGCAGTTCCGCAAGAAACTAAAGACCTGGTTGTTTAACCAATAGTTTCTTTTCCTGATAGTTCCCGGATGTTGCTAGCTGCACTGAGCAATATTTATGCAAATATTTTAGCGCCAAGACACCTGCGGGTATTCGTCGCGCTTTACAAATAGCAATAAATAAATAAATAAATAGTGGTATAGCATGATAATGGGTTTGTTTACAAAACAAAAACAGAGCCATGGAGTTTTTACAACACCTTGGCTGTGTTCTGGGTTAGGGCCTTAGATATAGGTTTTAGTAGATAATATTTCCTACTTATTCCACTTTATTAAAGTGTTAAAATGTAGGGAAATTTATGAATATTTTTCTATACATTTATTAAAATGTTTACGCAATATGGCGCTAGTACCTACAAAGTACTGGGGTAGTTACATACAAAATAAAAACGTAGTTTGTAAAAAATACACGGAATTAGTGAAATATAGTGCAGTACAGTGTATTTGCTTTTTTTAATAGCTCTTTTTTTTTTAAATGTTTAAAGTAGGGCAGTACTTTCAAAGTAGTATCGTGCTACTGTGTTAAATTTTTTTGTAATAAGTAAAAAAAGTGTACAGTGTATTTTTAACTGTTTTAACCCGTTTACTGCGGCGAACATTCCGCTGCGGTGCGGGCGTTCGACGGAGTGGGTGGGGCTACGTGGGCCAATGGTCATGCGCAGCACCCAGCAGGTAGTGCTTGCGTCAGACAACGGCTGATGCGAGCACTGAAAGGGTTAATGGGACCTTTGAACTTATAAATAATTTTCACTACCTATTATCACTTTGCTAAAGTGGTAATAGGTAGGGAAAATATAAAACCAACTACTTACCTTTATCTAAAGCCCTGAACCAGAACACCGGAACGTATGCTTAAACAACCTGGCTGCCTTTCACTTTTGTAAAGGCATCCATTAGGAAATCATATACCGTCGTGTCATCTGTATGTAAAGCGAATTTACCATGATATTACAGCGGTATACATAAGTTTTAAAGCCTTATAACTTCAAAATACTTGTCCTAAATACCTTTACGACCAGAAAGGATCATCTACACACTATAAACTATATACCACCCAAATTTAATTTGAATCCAACTACAAAGTAGATGGAAAATGCATTGGTGGAAAATGCTTTTTGGTCCCCCCCCTTTTTTCTTTGCACCCACTTGATGGATCTCTGTGAATCTTTGCATCGTCCACCAATGTAGAAAAAGCAGTAGATCTGCAAGGTTTTTAGGAGATTCATCAAACAGTGGCACAATATTAGGGAGCAAAATCTGAAGAAATCCTGTCTATGGGAATCCTAACTATAACTACAGAGTGGCTACTGCCACTCTCTGATATACACATAGATATATATATAATTTGTATTTCGTGGCTGCTTACACCACCTGTTGTAAATAAAATGAAATGGAGTTTACCAATGTGCATAGCACAGAAAGTCAATCAAGGAGGATGCAGCTATTATTTGGCCTGGGCTAACTGAGCAGTGAGAGAGGAGAAGGCAAAGTGGAGGATGAGTAATTCAACCTTTGGTTCAACCGTAAACTTTGAACTGAGCAAATGGTGACAGACTGGTGCAATAGAAAGACTACATTTCCCTAAAAGAGGTAAAGAGCAAGAAGATAGATATCTCCCATTCCTATCCTTTGGTTCATTCACTTGCTGGGCTGCCAGTGAAGATGTAAATGTTTTCCCTTTTTTTTGTGTATTGCTTTCATGGAGAAGACAGACACATATGTAAATGGACACCATACTTTGAATAGGTACCTTCCTCGCACCAATGAGTATTACCAAATAAATGAGTAGTGATGTGATAGCTGGGAGTGTCTGGTAAACTAAAGTTCGCGATATAATGTTTGGGGGGGGGATTAGTCTGCATCAATGAGTTTCTTTCACCTTTTACTAGGAAATATATACTTTAAATTTCCTTTTGTTAACCTAAGTCCATCATCTCTAGGTTCTTCTGAGACCAGTCAGTTTATTTACCGAGACTAATCTCATCCTCAAATTCTTTTCATTTTCTTGTTCAACACTATAGGTCTATGCCTTTTGGCTAAAATCTTCAAATACCTTTGATAACAGCCAAAAGATAGACCATCGCCAATTTGATTCAATGGGAAACAAGAGGACTGAAATAGGTCAACCCCTGTGGACTTGAGAGAGGTGCGTCGAGTAGGAAAATGCTGAGTAGTGCCTCAACTAGCAAACTTTAATTAAGCGGTTGACTTGTGGTCTGCTTAACTGGACACAGTAAAATGTTGTTATTGTTAGTGTGATGAGCTGAGTACATGCAGCTAGTTGTTTGAGATTGGCTCTTCACATTTTTAGGTCTCGGCCTGCCAATGCGCCTGCGCATTGCTGGCGGAGATTATAGTAAGGGCAAAAGGACAGTCTACCAACGGCGGATCACGCACAGTTCATGTGAACTATGCGCGTGCACAAACCAGCTACGTCACAAACCACCATTTGTCTGTGCCTCATCACACTTCAAAGGCTCCGCTCCCCGCCCCCCCGCCTGCACATCGCACTATAGCGCTTTCATCCCTATCACTCCCCCTCTCCAACTTCCCCTCCCACCTCCCAAACAGCATCGAGCCGCGAAGACTTGTTTTGTTTAGCGTGCTCGGGCCCATTTTTATATCCCAATCCAACCCTGGCTACAATAAACTTCATTCTACACGTTCCTGTTCCTCGGCTTCCCTGCGTCATCACAATGGTGCATTCAGTCTGTGTGTTACAACTCATTCATAATTTATGTAAGTCCGGCAGTACGTTTTTTTTTAACTACATTCCACCCTCCATAATTGATCAAATTTCTAGCCAGTGAGAGTCATGGAACAAGTAAATATTTCCCTTACTGTCTTCTTAGTTTAGAAGTGTGCAGTAAACTGTTAGTGCTTGTTGTTTTTAAGCAAGCTTCCCAAAACTAAAACGACGAGTCTGAGCAGGTTCATGTCATATGCTTACGGGATCTCTGTACAGGAGTATAAGGCTTGAAGTACCTTCAGCAGGAATTGACGTATTTGAAGCGCATGCCTTCCTCCACACCTATTCAACTCCGTCCACCCAAGACTTCTCCGGTGCTTGATGTTCACAGTTCTTCTTTCGCAGCCTCCGCGCTGCAGGCTGTATACTGCCGGCTATTAGTTATTAGACCTCCACATCCTTGGATCTTTGAACGCGCTCACCTGCGCCCACGGATTCAGTCCGTCTGCCTCATCCTCACCTCTCTGAGGCAGAACTACCGCGTTTTCTGCAGACTGCCTTTGGCATGGATGTAGGGAGGAATGTTTGATTACAGTGTAACCGGTTTGGTGGTGCACTCCAGATAAACATACACCTCGGACACAAAATGCCCATTCGGGCTTTCATTTTAGATACTTGCAGCGCTGGAGGGGTCTGCTTCTCGGTGTACTTCCTGGTGGACTTTCAAGTTTGAAGTGCCTGTCGGGCACAGGTTGCTCTTTTGAAACTTTCTTGGATTTTTTGCCCTTAGAATAAGGACGTTAACTGTCCCTGTCCGAAAATACATGGTCAGTAACACGGCCCACAAGTGGGAGGAAAATGTATTTCTGAGGTGATAATAATATTAGTTTAATCGAACTGTATAGACAAGTTTTGATCCCCTGTGTTTTGTTAGTTTGATTTAGCTAGCGGTTCCCACTGCAGAACATGGATGTAAATACTGCAATTTATTACCAGTCATTTTCCTGCCTAATAAGCAGGGCTGCTGCAATTATGCAATTGTTTTAGCTGCTGCAATTTTTGCATAATTATTAATTTGCTGCTTTTGCCACATACTCCATTGTCTACTGCGTAATCTGCAGATGGTAACGGGAAAAACATTTTTCCTCTTCAAACTGCTCAAATGTTACTGAAATGCAGCTACACGTGTTGCTGCAGTGGAAGGCCTGTTGCAAAGTAGGACTGGTCACCTTTCGGAGGGTTCTGGCTATATTTGGGTGTTAAACTGTTACTAATAATGTACAAGCAATGCCCATACAGAGTTACCTTTTTCAACAATGACAAACTAATTAAGTAACACCATTACGAAATGAGCTGCATTGTGCTACAAAATTTGCCTTTTCTTACCACATAATTGACTTAACCCTGCCTCATAATGTGACCCTCTCTTGCCGCATAATTCCAGTGTGCCAGTTAATGAGTAAGTTACCTTGTGTACAATAAAAATAAAACTATAGTGTTAGTGAGCCTTTCTACTAGGCCTCCATGGAGAGTATGACAGACCTTTGCTCATGTACTGTAGTGTTTTAATAGGAATCATGTATCGACCAGTGGTGGAATTTCTCACTGTGTAGGAAAATGCACGGCCACCCTCCTCTTGAGTGATTTTAACATCTGCCCCCCGAAGGTCAGTGTTCCTGATACCACTTTTGTCTACAACAAATGGACATCTACCAGCCAGTTGCCAGTTAGTTGTATTTTGTTTTTTGATTGGTCCATTATTTTCCTTTCTACGGATCTCCTTCCCGTGCCCTCAGCACTAGCACCCCCGCTCCCTGCTTCTGGACTCTAGAAACTTTGAGGTCAGTGATTTCCACAAACCCGAGAGGGCAGAGCACGGCGAAGCCATGCCATCTCGAAAACAAAAAATCCACATAATATCGTTCGACAGAGGCATCTGCTGCATGCATTTCTGTGCGCGCGGATGGTTTCACACCCTTGCGCTCAGGTAGACGCCTGGGAAAGGACATGCGGCCCCTTCCCTCGCCGCGCCCCCCTTGCCAGTTAGAGCTATGATGTGAACAGACTCCAGGGGAGCAGGTGTTTGCATACAGAGTGTGCCAAAAGGTGACAAAGTTGCCCCGCACGGTGCAGATGCCCGCACAGGGGCCCTCCCCGAGAGAGCACACAACCCAGGGGTTTCATCGTGAAGTCATGCACGGGTCACGGGGCTGCAGGCAACCAAAACCGCATGCCTAGCCTCGGTGCATCGAGGCACTTAGTCCCTGCCCTGCTGAAACAGTGGCGTAAGCATAATGGCGCCCTCCTGCAGAATGTGATGAGGGCCCCCTGACTATGGCCACTCTGGAAATATACTTACTCCTGCCCTTGACTTGAGAATATCTGTGAATGTTTCTCTCCTATGAAACTGTCTGCAAGGGATTTACATATAACAACAAACTTGCAAGCTTGTGGCCATTCATCAACTTTTGCTAGTAAGACATACCTGGCTGCCCACAAGTTTGACTGACCCCGAATATGGGAATGCAAACATTCTCCATCAAGAAAGGGAGGAAGAAGGGGGGACCAAGGAGCCAGATAATGGTCCAGTGTCCATGCTCCCAAAAGTTATATTACAACAAAAATGTGGGCACTGTTCCAAAAATAGGGTCCAGAGATTGACCCATATGTCATAAATAAGACAAAATAGAAAAGGGGGAAGTCCTAAGTTAGAACGGACCCATCACAAGGGGGAAGGCACGTCTTGCCTCTTGTTGCTATGTTATAATTGTAAACACTTCTATGTCAATCAATCAAAGGCATCAATCTGTGCAACCATTCAACAACAACTGGTTCAAATATGTTCTCTCAATGTTTCAAGCTTTATTACAAATGTAACAAAAAGATGTTAATATTTCACTTCTGTTCTTGGATTTTCATCACAATAAAATACACTGAACATAATCTTCACAAACGTTATTTACAAAAGTTTAAGCTATTGCCATTATAAATTACAATAACTTTTATTTAATTATTAATTATTAAACAAAAATAAAAGCCATTGTTACTTGTAATATCAATACATCTAAGTCACGTAAATACAACACATATTGCATTACAAATGCTATAGGTGTCACATTTGCGAAAGTTAAAACTATTGGCATTATAAATGACAAAGCTATTAATTTAGCTATTTTCAAAACCAACACATAAATACAAAATTTGTCATTTACAATACCAATAGCTCAAACTTTCCTAATGCGAGACCTATTGCATTGCAAATGCTTGTTTAGTTAATGGCATACCACTGCAGCAGCCTATTCTCCGCTCTGCTACTCCTCATGCAACATGATGCTTATTGCTTACATTGACTCTCCAATATTGACATTTTATTTTTCGCATTCCGTAGGTCAAGGAACTATTTGCGGCATCTGCATTTTCATGAGAAATAATTGTAACAGTGCTAGTTCTGCCATTGGGTAATACTAAAGGAAGAACAAACAGGAATGGCGGCCATGGATTTTGAAATACCAAGAGAATAACAGCAGTCCACTATTGTTGTATAACTGTCAATCATCCAATTAGGATGTAATCTTTGGATTTAAAAGCAGTGCTGTAATGCCACGTCTATGCTCCTGGTAATAAGAAAGGCGTAAACCAAAACACGTTTACTGGCAATAAAATCTTTGAGATTGGACCCCGTGAGTGCGGAGTGTTTTGTCCTGTTGGATGTTTAAATGCAGATATCATAGGCTTCATCATCACGTAATGGAGGCACCTGCCCTATGTGCGGGCGAGTTACTGGTGAACTTTTTGAAACTGTGTTATATGTACAGTATCTGCACCGGCGTGTGTTATTTTGAGAAATCCAGCCTCGTCTATGTGTTCAGCAACTTAAAAAATTGTGAGCAGTGCAGTCATTCGTCTGGCTCCTGAGAGTTCTGTGTCCATAAAATTGACACGACGGCTGTGGCAAGGGAACATCATTGATTGTGTCAACAGGTGCATAGCATCATGCAGCATGGCAAAAATAAGACATATAACCGAAAAGAGGACTGCAGGATATTCAACCCAGTGTGGAAATTAACAACGAGGTGCTGTATACCTATGTAAGGTACAAGGAATTATTGGTGTTATCTGTAACTTCATGTGAAATCATTGTAACAGCGCTAGTTCCGCCATGGAGTAATACTAAGGAAGGAACACCCCGGGGCGGCTTTCTTGCAGTGCAAGAAGCAAAAACATAAAAAGGTATTTTAAATACCATTTTATGTTTCTGCTTCTCGCACTGCGAGAAAGCAGAAAGGTATGCCTGGTTGGGGGCGGGCGGGTGGGCATTCCTGCTCCAGGCAGGGGAGGAGTGGCTTGCCCACTGTTATGGGCGCTGACTGACTGTTTGGTTGGCCCCGGGGCCAACCAAACCAGTCATGCACACTCTGCATTTTCTTTATAAAAAGGCCTCCCCATAGACGCCTGTGGGGTCGGCATCCTAGCCAATCACAACGCTGCCATTGCAGTGTTGGGATTGGCTTAAGGGGGGAGAGGGAGTCTGCCTGCTTCCTGTACGACGTTAAGAGGAGACTTGATGCGACGAGGACCCGGAGGGTAGGGTAAGTTGAAATCATAATTTTTTTAATAAACTCCCCTCCCCGTTCGACCCCTCATCCCCCCACCCGCGAGTCATGCCGGCCACGACTGGGAACACACAGCAATGGCGGCCTTGGATTTTGAATTACAAAGAGAATGGCAGCAGTCATTATAATGTATATAAATATATTTTAGATATTAACTCCCCTCCCCGCTCGACCCCCATTCCCCCACCCGCGAGTCATGCCGGCTGCAACTGGGAACACACAGCAATGGCGGCCTTGGATTTTGAATTACAAAAAGAATGGCAGCAGTCATTATAATGTATATAAATATATTTTAGATATACTAATTGTGCATATTATTCACAATATTTAGAATATATTTTATATTTAAAATAAATGAACGTTTATTTATAAAATTCATATATATATTTAAATATGTGAATGTACAAAATTGAATGTATGTACCTTATGCAATAAAATACATATGTCACCCGCACATATATGCAAACCTTGATATAAATAAAAACAATGATAATTTTAGATTATACATATATATATATTTAAAAAGACAATGTATTTATTAATATATCTATTTGTGCATATATATATATTTATTTATTTATTTAAAGTTTTGCATAGCGCAAACATGACCCCAGCGGGTATCAGAGCGCTGTACATGGGTATAGGTAGACAAAGGAGAATAGGTAGGAGAGAGAAAAAATGGAAACAGTTAGACGATACACAACCGGGGCACGCAGAGTACAAACACACACACATATATATATATATATATATATATATATATATATACACATATAGATATATATATATATATATATATATATATATATATATATATATATATATATATATATATATATATATATATATATATATATATATATATATCTATATGTGTATATATACAACTACTTCCGCACCTCCTTTCGGTGAACACGGAATCAAAGGACCACCAGGCAGCTTGAAATAGCAGGTACGTTTTTATTACTCCTTTCTTCTCACTCCTCACATGACGCGTTTCGGGCAACAAGTGCCCTTGATCACATAGTGAACCTGCAGTACGTTGTTGTTTTTTATACATTTGTTTTTTGTATGCTGTACCATGTGACAACAAACAGTGAAGAAAAACTCATGGAACTCTGGTATTGCGAGGCTAATTACTTCTAAGCCACAAGCTGGTTTTAAATAGTGTTAAATGGGATCAAACATTATCTCAATCATATGATTATACACACAAATAAAATCTTTTAAAATGTTTGTACTGTTTTTAAGCCTGTGCAAATACCGCAATACTTGGTTTCTTAGAAATTTTATATCTAACTCTGACTACATTGCAGACTGTAGTTGTTTGTTGCAAATTGCAGCTTAAATGCTGGAGGAATGTGCAAGATATACAATTATTATGTGCAAATTTCGCAGTATAAAAACATCTCATCTAAAAATATAATTATGTGCAAATTACGCGAAGATGACCTGTGCAAACAATACAAACACAAGTGCAAATTACTGCTTCAGTGCAGACAACATGTGCACTTGGGCTGGATTGTTTTGAAGGTATGCATAGGTGCAATTATGCATCTATTGTGTTTATTTTGATGAAATGGTACATTGTATAAACTACAGAATAATTTTAAATATGTAATTTTTCTGACATTGTGGCTTAATTCTGCAATATAAAAGAATTACAATGTACATACATCTGAGGTATACATTCGAGGCACTAGATTAAATTCAAAGCGGATAAAAAGCATTTTCATTTTACCATGTTAAGATGGCTGCCACTTTTTTACCATCAGAACCACGATGTTGGTGTGTATTCCTTTTTTACTTTTGGTAAAGGAATTCAAATATGGGAAAGTGACATTGTAAATTTGTTGACTGTAAGCAAGGCGTAAAGCCGAAACGTGTCGAATTGTCATTAAAATTGACTTCAAGCATACCGGAGAGTCTGAGGGGCAGATTTACGACTTCTGGTGCATCTCTGCTAATCAGCAGAGATGCGCCAGAAGAGTTGCAACGCATCTGCCCACCCGTGCGCGCACCGTGGCGCTCGGATGGGCAGATGCGCGACGCATCCCCGGTGGAAATTCGGTGCATTGCTGGAGTAGCGTCGCAAGCGCGACGCAGCTCCAGCAAGGCTTGGGAGTGCCCTATCTGTAACATGCTGCGTCAATCCTTACGCCTGCTTCAAGCAGGCGCAGGGTTTTGACGCAGCATGGCCCTAAAAGTGACTGAGTGAAATATTCTAGATTTAACTCAGCCACTTTTAGGAGGCGTTCCTGCACCAGAACGCCCCCCCCCGTGCCAGATCGCCTACATGTGGCGCAGGGCTTAACAACGTGACGCATCTCCCAGATGCGTCACGTTGTAAATACCCCGCAGCATGGCGCTGGCTTTGCGCCGCCGCTGCATCACAAAAGTGATGCAACGGTGGCTTAAAAGAGGCGCAAGGGGATTGTAAATCTGCTCCTGAGTGTTTTCCTACTGATGGGGAGGAAGGATTGCAAGCAAACAAGGGAAACGGCACCACCAGGGACTGGACCTTGGTTCTGGGCCCCAACAAACTTCAAAATCAGTTTTGTACGGGGATCACGAGAAAGATTGAAAACATGCGGAATCACTTCTAAGCATCACCCACTGAAGGGTATCAATTGCGGGACTGTGAAAGGACTACAGGAACCATAATGCTGTAAACGAAAGTCTATTGTGACACCCACCAGGGGGTAAACCATTTAAACAGAGCAAATATGGCTTCCCTCGTGTTTTCGCAGTCTCACGGATGCTCCTGGCTCCCCCTTTGAAAAAGGTCCAGGAAGACCGAAATACATTAGGGACTATAACAATGCCAACGCTGTTTTGAAAAAGCAATTAAACCTGCCTGCTCTTTCGCGATGTGTGCGGTTCATTTCCTTCTCGTTGAGAGGGGTCCTCCTCATATATATATATATATAAATCAGTGAGCAAGGACGTTATGTCCGAAATGCGTCTGATGGCTTGCACCACAACGGAAGAAATAATTTTTGAAAATTGAAGACTGGCTTGGCGTTATGTTGTAGTCTGCAAACCTGTCAGTGCAACGAAGCACTATTGGAGACAAGTCGGAGAGTTGTATATATATATATATATATATATATATATATATATATATATTCAATGAAAAAACCATAGGTTTGAAACCATATATAGTTAGCTGGATAATTTAATCATACAAAACCATTGAAATTCCCATATATAGTTAGTTGCACTAACTATATATTTCGCGCACCCGCAATCCACTGCTGATGATGTCACATATTACATCATGCATGACATGGTCAGTGACATCACTGATGATATCACTGATGACATCTCAAATGACAGCAGTGGATTGCGGGTGCGCGAAATATATAGTTAGTGCAACTAACTATATATGGGAATTTCAATGGTTTTGTATGATTAAATTATCCAGCTAACTATATATGGTTTCAAACCTATGGTTTTTTCATTGAATTTTCAAGGTTTTGTAAATGCAAATTCCTAACTATACATGGTCTCAAACCTATGGTTTTTTCAGTGAATTTCAATGGTTTTTTAATAGCAAATATCTATAGCTGTAAAATATATTCTTCTTTATAATGAAGACTATATTTTCTATGCATATTTCAATGGTTTTGTGTGAGTAAAATATCAACTTTAAAGGTTTTCTAAATGCTAATTCCTAACTATATATGGTCTAAAACCTATGGTTTTTTCATTGAATGTATATATATATATATATAGCAATCCGCATTGAAGAATAAGTGGATGTATAAGTGTCTGGATGGAGGATTTAGTAGCAGTGTGATTGACTGTTTACTTGACTAATTTGTAGTGTAATTACAAAACAGTGAGCAACCCAATAAACCCTTGAGGGCTTGGGTGATTGAATAGAAGGGTAGGAATGGCGTCAAGGGAATTTATTTGAACGATATTCAATAATTCAGGAAAATAACTTAGTGAGATTAATTAATAAATCCCAAAGTGAACTTAATTCATCAACAATAATTAAACCAACACAAAATATTACACATGAAACATGAAAAACAAACACAAAGGTGTACTTGAAAAAAGAGTTTATCAAAATATTAATGGTCAGTGCTTATATATACAGCTGAGATTCATTCAAAAATATTCAGGTTTGCAGGTGCATAACAAATCAATTATGAGAAAACTCAACAAAACCTGAATACACCTACCTAAAATCAATATGAAATAAAACAAGGAAATAGATGAGGTGACAGTCGACGTTTCGGTCTCTTAAACGATACTTTGTAAGACCATCTTCAGGACAGAAGTCATATGTAAACTGTATAAAAGACCAGCGTAATCTGAAAATATAAATATTTACAGTTACACAACCATAATTAATATGTGCAAATTACTAACACCTTTGTGGACAAACGATTGACAATAACTAAACATAAGTATAACAAACATAAATAAATAGGGGATATTCATCCGGATATTCTTACATTATACTTTATCATCAAGACAACTCATTGTACATGATAATCTAGGTTGTTTTCTAAAATTTCATATATTGCATACTTTTTGATAACCCTAGATTAAGTTGTATCAAGGCGAAAATTCGCGTTTAACTAAATCGATTATATACTTCACTGATTTATCTATCCATGCGCGACATTTGTATCACATACAGTTTGTAATTTCATCAACATTTGGGGCAACAACAGAAATAAAAAACTTCCATCTGATGGGGGTTCAGTCTAATAGTCTAAACCCATTTTCAATTATTTCTTTATACCATTAGCGTTTACAGTTTTCACATTATGGACTGAATTAATACGGATGTCATGATATCAGCCAATGAATATACCTTAGTCAAAGTGATGAAAGAATGGTGCCTTCTAGATTGGGACGATCTGTTCTTTACCGCTCCTAAATAGGGATCGTACATTCAGTCAAAAGCAAGGCAAATACGATAGTTTAACGACTTAGCGATCCAATCTTACTATTTAATCAGGACCAGAGTTATAGAAATTTATAAACAGCTATAATTCAGTAGTGAAACCTGATTTTAACTGACTGAATTAGCGAAATATCAAGCATTTTCGTGAATAAAGACATACCTATTGTTTAATCGGAGACATGCTTCTGAATGGATTCGGTAGAGAAAGGAGTTTGTATATGTGCACAGGTAATGAATATCAGGTTGAACGTGCAGGAATCTACAACGAAATACCAATATAGAGTAGTATTCAGTATATCACACATATTCACGTTAGTATGATATATAGCAGAAATCAATGAGAGCATACCTAGCGTTTTGGCACAGTGCGCTACCCAGTGACTTTTCAATGCAGTTACTGGTTGCAGTTTTAGCGATTCAGCCAACTTGTTTTACAGAGGATTCAGGCCAGTACTACACCGTCAGTTGTAGTCAAGAGGAATCTAAGCAGTATTCACTCTAGAATGGAAACGAAGGCGAAAAAATCCTATTAGTTTACAGGATCTTAATCAAAGAAGGCTAGGACTCAGGACCGCCTGAACTACTTGAGCTTACCTCAGTTTCGTGTGCGCATCGGTCATAACACGGGAGTCGGAATACAACAAATGTCGTTTGTTGTATTCCGACTCCCGTGTTATGACCGATGCGCACACGAAACTGAGGTAAGCTCAAGTAGTTCAGGCGGTCCTGAGTCCTAGCCTTCTTTGATTAAGATCCTGTAAACTAATAGGATTTTTTCGCCTTCGTTTCCATTCTAGAGTGAATACTGCTTAGATTCCTCTTGACTACAACTGACGGTGTAGTACTGGCCTGAATCCTCTGTAAAACAAGTTGGCTGAATCGCTAAAACTGCAACCAGTAACTGCATTGAAAAGTCACTGGGTAGCGCACTGTGCCAAAACGCTAGGTATGCTCTCATTGATTTCTGCTATATATCATACTAACGTGAATATGTGTGATATACTGAATACTACTCTATATTGGTATTTCGTTGTAGATTCCTGCACGTTCAACCTGATATTCATTACCTGTGCACATATACAAACTCCTTTCTCTACCGAATCCATTCAGAAGCATGTCTCCGATTAAACAATAGGTATGTCTTTATTCACGAAAATGCTTGAGATCTCGCTAATTCAGTCAGTTAAAATCAGGTTTCACTACTGAATTATAGCTGTTTATAAATTTCTATAACTCTGGTCCTGATTAAATAGTAAGATTGGATCGCTAAGTCGCTAAACTATCGTATTTGCCTTGCTTTTGACTGAATGTACGATCCCTATTTAGGAGCGGTAAAGAACAGATCGTCCCAATCTAGAAGGCACCATTCTTTCATCACTTTGACTAAGGTATATTCATTGGCTGATATCATGACATCCGTATTAATTCAGTCCATAATGTGAAAACTGTAAACGCTAATGGTATAAAGAAATAATTGAAAATGGGTTTAGACTATTAGAATGAACCCCCATTAGATGGAAGTTTTTTATTTCTGTTGTTGCCCCAAATGTTGATGAAATTACAAACTGTATGTGATACAAATGTCGCGCATGGATAGATAAATCAGTGAAGTATATAATTGATTTAGTTAAACGCGAATTTTCGCCTTGATACAACTTAATCTAGGGTTATCAAAAAGTATGCAATATATGAAATTTCAGAAAACAACCTAGATTATCATGTACAATGAGTTGTCTTGATGAAAAAGTATAATGTAAGAATATCCGGATGAATATCCCCTATTTATTTATGTTTGTTATACTTATGTTTAGTTATTGTCAATCGTTTGTCCACAAAGGTGTTAGTAATTTGCACATATTAATTATGGTTGTGTAACTGTAAATATTTATATTTTCAGATTACGCTGGTCTTTTATACAGTTTACATATGACTTCTGTCCTGAAGATGGTCTTACAAAGTATCGTTTAGGAGACCGAAACGTCGACTGTCACCTCATCTATTTCCTTGTTTTATTTCATATTGATTTTAGATAGGTGTATTCAGGTTTTGTTGAGTTTTCTCATAATTGATTTGTTATGCACCTGCAAACCTGAATATTTTTGAATGAATCTCAGCTGTATATCTAAGCACTGACCATTAATATTTTGATAAACTCTTTTTTCAAGTACACCTTTGTGTTTGTTTTTCATGTTTCATGTGTAATATTTTGTGTTGGTTTAATTATTGTTGATGAATTAAGTTCACTTTGGGATTTATTAATTAATCTCACTAAGTTAATTTGTAGTGTGTCACTAAATATATTGGATAGTGACTAAACTGTGTGAATACTATTTTTTCTATGTATTTAATATTTTTTTTGGATGTATGAAAGTATTTTATTTTTTTAATTTTTCTTGCTTCGGTACGCTTCCGGTGCGCTCCCCGGGGTGCGCCCCGTTAGCGTAACTTTGGATCGCGCCCCGGTTCGCGCCCCGGGAAACGTTCCGTTAGTGCAACTGACGCGATCGAAAACAACATCGTGACGCGTCGCGTAAGTGTGACCTATCGCGTAGCTGCGTGATGCGTCTTATGACGTGCTGCGTTAGCGCACCCGGAAGCGCTCCGGAGCGCTACAGAGCGCGACGCGCAGCGCCCCGGAAGCGCTCCGGGGCGAGTAACGTAAGCGTAACAGGTCGTGTGACCTGAAAATAACACTTTTCATTGGTTCAGACATTTTTTTTTTCAAAATTATGAAAGCCCCCGCCTTTTTACCTCATTCTTACTTTCTACTTCCAGAGAGCAAGACCTGTTTTTGACAATGGCTTCTGTAATAGCTGCAGCTGGTGCTTCTCAGCAACCACCACCACCACCAAAAGGACCACCTCCAACACTGGACTTTGGTGGAGAGGAAGATAATGAGGACGAAGAGGAGGAGGAGGAGGAAGAACAAGTAAGGCAGTTCCTGCCAGAAACACCAAGGCAGAGCCATATTAAAGACCACTACATATGGCAATTTTTTTAAATTCCACCTGGACAAAAGAAGGTCAGTGCACCCCAGATGTCTTGTTTGATAGTTAAAAATTTACTTTCTCGTGGCAACCCCAACAAGAAATACAGCTTTGGCAATCATACAATGATTCGCCACATGGAGCGGTGGCATCCTAATAATCTTTCCCAAGCACAAGTAAGGGATCTTGCTGCCAACCCCCCAATATTCAAACTCCTTTTGAAAACGACAAAATAGTTTGTATATATTGTGGAGGAACTATTTGTTATGGAGAGAAGAGTATTACTTTGATTAACCGAGCTGGAGAAAATCATGAATGCAACAAGAAGAGAAAACAATGAATCCTTTTTATTTTTTTTGCTCCTGTTGAGACATGTTCAAACCCTGCTTTTTTGTTATTTCCCCTAAAAAAACACTAAAAAAACACAAAATAGTTTTCAAAAATCCTAAAAAATCAAAAAATTGTTCAGAAAATTAATAAAAAAAATAAAAAAAAATAAAAAGAATAAAAAAACAGTTCTTTTCAGAACTACCTTCCATTTATAACAAAATTGCTAAAAATTTTATACCCTGTCCTTCTTTTTTTCTCTTTGTTGCGCTTCCCTGAGCGCTGCCTGGTTCGCGTACCGGGCGCTTAACCCGTGAAAATTTATATGGGCCCTTTCAACCACCCTCAGTAAACCTAGGGGGTCAGAGGGTGTCTACCATGCCCCCTTTTACCCATTCCCAACATTCTTTGCCCTCCATCTTTGCCCTCCATCTTGTGTATAAATTCTATATTTTTATATTATATATATATTCTATAAATTCTATCGAAACACAAGATGGTGGACTCCCGTAGCTATGCCGGTCACGCGTCCCGGTTCGCTATCCGGTGCGCGAACCGGGCGCTTAACCTGTGCTTTATATGGGCCTTTTCAGCCACCCACTTCAAATCTAGGGGGTCAGGGGGTGTCTACCCTGCCCCCTTTTATTCATTTCCCCTTTCGTTATTGCCACCTCTTGTCTCTCGATCTTACCGAGAGACAAGATGGCGGCCGCTCCGGACTGTTTGGAATGTTGACAGGCACCGGAGAGCCAATCCGCTTCTCCTCGCGAAGTTCCGTTACACGTCTGGTACGCGAACCGGGGCGCTAACCGGGACGCTGTCACAGATATATATATTTTTTAAAACGTTAATTTCTCAAAATCCACTGGAGCACATATATTGAGACATAGCAAAGGCACGTCGGGCAAACCATATCTACAATTTTGCCAAGTTTCGTGTAAATCCATTCAGCCGTTCGAGCTAAAAGTGAGTCCAACCGCCCTATGGAAAAATGAATGGGAAAAACGCGTTTTGGGACCCCCCTTTTTTCTCGGCCCCCCCTTGACGAAACCCCCCCAAATTTTCAGGGGCTGCTCAGAAACAAAATGTTCCATTTTCCTGATAATTTCAGCCAATTCGGTCATCAAATGCCAAAGTTATTCGACATAGAATTTTCAAAAATCCCCTTGGAAAAAAATCCTAACTATATGTACCTACTGGCGACCGCCAGTAGGTAATATATATATATATATATATATATATATATAGACAATAATTACTTCCTGTTTGATAAAGATATATACAGACAGGTAAGAGGGGAGGCGATGGGGGCCTGCTTCTCCCCCAGCTACGCATGCTTGCATGTAGGCTGGTGGGAGAAGCAGGTCCTCAAAACCTCCTTTCAGGTGGAATATCAGGCACATGTGATGTCTTACTTACGATACATAGATGATGTGTTCATGTTGTGGAAGGGGAGTGAAGAGGAGGCACTTAGCTTCATAAACAAGATCAATAATAACATCTATAACCTAAAATTCACTTCCCATATCCACAGAAGTGAAATATAATTCCTCGATGTTAAGGTATTTGTCAAGTATAATAACATTGAAAGCACCCTTTACAGGAAACCAACCTCTGGAAATATAACCCTACATGCGACCAGCTCTCATCCAAAACATCTCATTGCTAGCATTCCTTACGGAGAAATCCTAAGGTTAAAAACGCATATGCAGCAGTGAAGAAGAATTTAACAAATGTCAAGATGAGCTGGTTGTCCGACTTAAAGCAAGGGGATATTCACAAGAAATCCTGCAAGAGGCGATGAACAAAGCTAAGATGAGATCTAGAATCAGTCTATTTAATCCTGAAGTAAATATTGCACAGGTCTCTAATACTGTGTCCACCCATAAGACTAGTAACACTCCTAGATTGATTACTACGTACAGTAGGGAGGAACGACAGATAAGGTCAATATTGAATAAACATTGGCCAATAGTGCTCACTGACAATGTCCTTCGTGACAGGTTAGTGGAAAAACCCATTATCACTTTCAGGAGGAGCAGCACTATGGGCTCTATTCTAGATCGAGTATCGCCAGAACTTAAGCAGGTTACCACGTGGTTAACATCTAGGAAAGGTTTCAAAAAGTGCTCCACTTGTCGTGCCTGTAAATTTGGATGCAATATGACCACATACTCCACACCATTTAATCCATCACCTGTATTGATTCAGGGAACCTACAATTGCAAAACCGAATATGCTGCATATGTCCTGACGTGCACCTGTGTGCTTAGCTACTTTGGTAGCACGAAGCTACAGGTGCACGTCAGGATCTTGCAGCATATTAGGGCCATTCTCCACAGTGACGCAACATACCCTGTGGCGAGGCATTTTAAAAGAGTTCATGCTAACAACATCAACTGCCTGTCTTATTATGTATTAGATGCTGTGGCCAAGCAAAGACGGGGTGGCAATAGGGAACTCCAACTTCGGCATTTAGAAACAAAGTATATTCTTGAGCTCGATTGCAAATGGCCTAACGGTTTGAATACAACAGAGGACATGCGCAACTTTCTATGAAATATGTAGAGGCGCGGTTGTCCTATGGTCTCTGTATCGAGTACATGGTATCTTGTATGTAATAGTTTGAGCAGCGGCTAGGGGGAATTGTATCAATTTCCTGGTTACATGAATCACATATTATTGTTCTTTCTTTTCCTCGGATTTGATTTCTATTGAACCTAATTATTGTATGGCTACATATCTTTGAAACTGGTGGTTTTTATCTATTGGATGCCGGTTTTGGACAATAGATTTGTCCATGACTTATTGGTAATTTTGAAATAATACACCAATATCTATAAGATTGGGAAATCAAATCATGAATCGAATAAGTTGTTTATGCCAGCACTTTATATTTATATATATGCACTTTTTTGCACATCTCACACTCACTTTTGTATTCACTAAAAAATGATTGACTAAAAAATTGTAAAAAATGAATGGTTTTATACACGTGTCGCATAGGTTGTCATCCTTCGAGATGATCAAATGTGGATTTATCCGGCGATAATTTAATTATTGTCGCAGGGTTTCTGTTCTCACACAGAACTGTGCACAGAGGATTGGAACCTCGGAGAATTAGGGTGACCCAAAACTCACCTAAGTACCCAACAAACCCCTTACCGAGCTAGCTACAGTGTCTCATTGGTCATAACAAACTCCCAATGTTTAGACAAACGAGAACATGAACTTACAGTACCTCAGGATACGTGGAACACATGAACACTCTTTCGTTATACTATCATTACAAACCAGAACATGGAGTAAAGAAGAACACATGCGCATTTGAAATGTTTATTTACTAATGCCGTCTTCTCAGGCGCAGTATCTTAGATAATACAAGTAAACATATTATCAGTAGCAAAATTACCAGCATAGTTACTAGTCCATAAAAAGCGAATGGTGACAGCATGATAACATGCTGTAAATGAATAAGGGTTAACAACACTTATTTCTCACCCTCCCTAACACACATATTATATTATTAGCTAAGAAGGTCTCTTTGGGTTGAATCAGGGCGGGCCCATACCTCAGTATCCTAGCATGAAGGAATCACATCAGCATACACCAGCTCTCTCTGCATGCGAACAGCATCAAGTGTGTTTTGTTTGCCTCGAGCAAAGCAATATCAATCCCGCCTCAAGCCCAGAGTTGGCAGAAGCTGCACTTATGTTATGACTATGAAGGCGTGGAGATCAGACCTCATAACAATTCTGTATCGTGTTGTTCTTGAAGCTTCAGCACTCTCTGTACAGACATAGTTTATTAAGCAAAGCTGATATCAGGGTAATAACATATTATTCTCATGTAAACCACAACGAACTACTAGATTGAAAGCTAAATCAACAATTAAGTGTCGTGTGCAGAAGTTGCAAAAAGGAAAAATGGCGTTTAAACCTCTAATGAGCCTATGCTAACTTAACACGGTATAAAGATATTCAGGAGCTACATGACACCCCCCCATGATCCGGGAACGGACTAAATAGGATAACAGAAGTGCCATCTCATGAGAGCAGAGTGCAACATTATATGAGCATGGTTCTTAAACGAAACATTAAAAAAATTGCAAAATTTGTAATAAAATCTAATGCTAAAAATTAGCCAAAAAGTCTATAGTGGCTCAAGCCAAAAGGCAAGGAAATAACAAAAAAACTTGACAGATAAGTCAATAAATGTCAATGATATGCTATTACTCAGCATGTCAGTATACGGAAGTGTCTAAGACATAACTGTGTATGCAAAATAAGCAGCAACAGCCTCCAACAGGAAATCACCGTCTTCATCCGAAAACAGTTCAGCCATCCAATTTAAAAGTGGAAAAGAACATACGTGTTCTCCCAGCACCGGATCCTTTATCACCATCAGAGGACAGCTCGGTGGGTTTTCAAGAAAGCTCACTTCCAAGAAATCCTGTGCTGCCGCCAGTACATTCCAGGGACCAATTAGTCCATGCATCACTGCTAAGGCCATAATCCTTTCGCCAGGACAAACCAACTCGTGAGTAATGATAGGACTCATCAGCTGATTAAAATCGACGTCAGGAGAAACCGGTCCGCAGAGACACAAATCAATGGCCCAATCGAATTCACAGGTCAGGCAGTGAAATACAGGCTGGACACAGGTGAAGTAGGAGAATCGAAAAGATAATCCATATGCCGTGCTCAATATCGCTAACGGCAGTGTGCCATAATATTCAAGCATGCGGTTGCGGAACAGCGTCAGCAGCTGCTGGGCGGGGCCTTGCACAAGAAGGACATCCATATTTAAAGATACAAAAAACCACTAGAGCGCCCGCTGCTAATGCAAGTAAAAATGGGAATCCACCAAACAAAGCTGAAAAAATAGAATGAAAGAAAGCAGGGACGACTCCAATAATCTTCTCAAAGGAAGTCACGAGACCACTGCTCACAGTTTTAAAAAAATGTGCCAGGCCCTTTGTGGAGGACGCGTTAAAGATAGTACGAACCATCTCGCTGAAATGCAAAGGCAAATCAGTATTCAAAAGGGCCTGAACCTCTGCACGGGTGTTGGCTATGTGAAGCACGAAAGTTTCACGGGCCGAACTCAAGGCCACCTCTTTCTGGGACAAAAGAGCCCTTATTCTTGCCATGCCGCTGAATTCTGCTCTCAAGGTTGGTATTTGTGGCCAGATGGAATACTCCCTATGTTCATGTGTGGGAGGATACAGAACATTTCTGCAGCAAACAACACGTTCACTTACTGTTACTATAAGGTACACCTTTTATTAACCCGCAACAGTCTTCATTATTTAAAAGTAAATAACTACCATTTCCTAATAAGGTAAATGTGGGGATGATAGCAGGAACCGGTGTGCCTTGCAAAACACAAGCCAAATTTGGACGGTGTTGGTTGCATGAACCGTGTAATTGTATGTGTCTACACATCAATGAATGATCTGGTGTCTCAGTACACTCCTCCCCATTTAGATAAAACTCTTGATCATCTTTGAAACACCTGTATGTGTACGGAAGGGACCAGACTTCATGAAGGAAACCACTACCTAATGGTTCATAACGACCAATTGGTACATATCTCATACAATTCGAGAATTTATATAAAGCAAAAGGCAGCATTATTAAACCGTGGATAAGCCACGTTGCAGCAGTGGCCTCTGCCACCGAAAAAGGCAAAGATTCTAACCTCTCAATATGTAACATACTAAAGGTAGCATCACGCATTGAAAGCAGGCGTTGTTTGTCAGTCAAATTAAACGGGGCAAAGAGTGAAGAAACGTTCATGTACGTCCAGGG
This sequence comes from Lissotriton helveticus, assembly GCF_964261635.1. NCBI lineage: Eukaryota > Metazoa > Chordata > Amphibia > Caudata > Salamandridae > Lissotriton > Lissotriton helveticus. The sequence goes on along the minus strand of NC_136061.1, from coordinate 1,964,530,695 downwards.
AACCTTATTATTTTTCAGAGTCTGAAGGGTCCATGCAAATTGCATGATTGACCGTAACTGATTTTGACCATGGTACAATACTGACACTTCATCATGCACAATATCCACAACGGATGACACAATATTATCTAAAGTGTAAATTCGGGAGGAAAGCATGTTAATACTATTATCAACCACTGCAAGCACTTTCTCAAGATTTGCCTGATCAATAGCCCTAAGGCGTGTAGCAGCCTCAATCTGTGATGTTTTCCAAATTTCATTGTAAACTGCATATATCCACCTTTTTGACCTACCACTAGCCGGGCCTTTAATGAAATCATTTAAATCCACGTCTGCATTCAGTTTAGAAAGGTGACCTTTAACTGCAGGTAAAGTTGAATGTTTCAGCCAATTTTGACATAATTTGCCTACAGAATAAGTTGTGACAGTGTGGACTAAGTCAAAACGGGGATCAGATCTAACATTTGTAAATCCGTCAGATAAACCTAAGAATCGATGCTGGCAAGAATCAGCACCACGGAGCCAAAGCAGCCAACCTTTTGGATCCAAACTGGAAATGTTAAAGGAAGAATTAAGGAGTAGGGTCTATAATTCTCTAATGGACAATTGAGTAAAATTACTCCAACCATCATATTCCTCCAAATCCGGTATTGTAGGGGTGTTCAATTTTTTAGAAGTAGCCAATCCAAAGCATGTGGTCTGGGAAATTGTTTCATTTAAAAACAACATATGATTCGGTATGAGACATGCACGGTGCAAAGCCTCAGTGCCTTGTACCTGCCAGGCTCTTGAACCCCAAACTGATTTAAGGTCTATTGTTTCCTTCCATAATTCGTAGCCTCCAGTAACTAATTGATCAAGGAAGGCCTTCGAATACAACAATTTAGTATCGGTAAGTCTAACCTTGGACATTGGCATTTTTATAAACTTAAAATAAAAGGACTCGGGATTGGATTGGTTAAAGTCAGTGAAATAAGTATACTTTTTCAGAAATGTTTCAGAACTGCCTTGCGCAGGCGCTGGGCAATGTTCCCACTGTGTAAAATTAACAGTATCCCTACGGGATGAAGTTTTATGTAAGAAGTGATTGCCATAATGTTGGTAGCAAAATAAATCACCATAATTAGCGGATTCTAAATATAAATCCTCAGCATCAAAGGCAGCATAGTATTGTAAATCAGAAAACAAACTTTCTACTGCATTAACATCCCAGTCATCAGAACGAATGTTTTGTTTCACCACATCCCCCATATTCACTCTAAGTACATTAGGAACATTAATGACTTCCGTTGGGCCATGAATTTGAAATCGAACCTCATCCCACACTATCCCATCAAGGACAGGCCATGCTGTGATGTTAACCAAAGTCAAATCTCTTTTCAACCGGTGTGTAGAATGTGACGAGGAAAGCGGGGCCAAAGTTCAATTTAGATGTGTAATGCATGTTCTTTCCTCGACATAGTGTCCATTGATGAGTCGAAAAAAATAAAACACAAAACCAATTGACATAAAGAGGTAAACTGAAAAAAGGACCAGCCAAATGTATGTCCAAGGGGAATCAAAAAATGTTTTTTAAACAGGCTGGCACAAACTGCAATACGAGAGGGCTTCTTCGAGGCAAGGGGAACAGAGTCAAATGAAAATCTGGATTCCGTGGCTAAACGTGCTTGCAGGTCAGGCATGGACAAATCAGTGGGGTAGGTATAGTCTATCTCATCATTGTTAGTTCCGGGTAAAGTATTTAATAAAGGACTGGAAACAGCAGGTAACTCGATGGCCACTTCAGGTTCAAAATTAGAACTAGTGGGCATAACTGAATTTCTCACAATGGAAGGACAGGAAACAGCCGGTGTCATGCTAAGAAGAATCGGCCACTCTGTGTATCTTGACATTGTCAATTGAAATAAACCTGTTTTCCTTACGACCAGGAAGCGGTGGTAAAATGACTGTTCTTGTGCCCTTCACTCCAAGGACTGGAACCGGAGCTCGATAGGAAGGACCAAATTCTTTCTTGTTATCGATCTTCTCTCGAACCAGTTCTCCAACTTGGGGTAGCCAGCCGACTACCGGGATCTGCAACGCATCATCCGATGTGGAGGGCAAATGTTCCTTTGCAAGACTGTCTCTGGTCTTTTGTAGATTCTGTAAAACATTGCAATGTTCATCTGCGTCAAAGGAAGTGGCGCGAACTACACAGTCTAGACCGTCAAGGTCAGGGACGTACATCTTGATGCCAAAGAGCATTTCGTATGGGGTCCGCCCACCCAGAGACCTTCTAGGGAGATTATTAAGAGCACGCTGCACGCCATTGAGGTGGGCCAGCCAGTTTCTGCCAGTGCCTATAACTCGAGCTGTCAAAGATTGCTTTAAATCACGGTTCATTCGCTCCACTACACTGTTACCCTCAGGTCTGTAGGGAGACGAAAACTTGACTTGGACCCCCAACGAAGCCATGGCATCCTTATACGCCTTAGAGGCGAAAGCTGGACCCTGATCCGAATGGAAGGTACCACAGGCAAAAATCCCTATAAAGACATGCAAATCTCTAATGACAGTCCGTGAATCAGCGCTGCGATGGGGCCATACCCACACAAAGCGTGTGCATGAGTCAACTGCTACTAAGATGTACTTATACGCAGTATCAGATGAAAAAGGACCGCAGTGATCTAAATAAACACAACCAAGTGGTTTATTAGAAATGTACAACTGTGTCTGTGGCGGACGCGTAGCAGTTGAAGGTTTAATCTGCTGGCAAATGTCACAAAGAAGAACATAATCACGCGTCTGTTTGTACAGTCCCCGCCACCAGAAACGTTGTTGTAATTGAGATACAGTGGCCGAGACGCCCGCATGCGCAGACGCCACACCTTCATGTGCCGCTGTAATCAAGTCTGCCCTGCGATCCGAGTTGGGAATCAGCCGTTCCCCAACATCAGGAATTGTCACAAAAGGAACCTTTTCGGGACTTAAGTGGTATTTGTACTTTGAAGGGAATCCCGAAGGATGTTTACCTCCCTTCTCAGAGGCAGCAACTGCCGCCAAGATGTCGCTATCAATCTTGGTTTTGGACCTAGTAACTGCTGCAACTAAGTATGTAGATACTGCTGATTTCGCCGCTTCATCTGCAAGCGAGTTACCGACAGCGTGAACTCCCACGCGCTGATGGCCAAGAGTATGAATCATATAAACGAGTGGCAACTTAGCCTTAAGTTCTGCCACTCGAACCCAGATCATCTTGTGGTTTATTGTGCTACCCTTGGAATCACGAATATCATTCTGAATCCAAAAGAACAAGTTTTCATTGTAAGACTGGACACAGTAGTAAGAATCACTTAAAATTAGAGTAGTAACACTTGGATCAGCGTACTCCAATGCTAGTAAAAGAGCACGAAGCTCTGCCAATTGTGCAGTGCAATCGCCCAGGGGCAGCGTGTGCACATCACTGGAAATGAACTCATTGTTCAACATAGCACCGACCCCAATAGCGCATGCGGAAACGTAGGCATGTTTAGAGCCATGCGCAACCTGCGCCGACCCATCAGTGTAAATGATGCAATGGAAGTCCTCCAAAGGCCGCATAGCTAGAGGAGCAGGATGAACGAACTCATACTGCAAGTACTCTTGCGACCGTAATGAGGTGTCAAAAATAAACGTGACATCCGTGGACGCCAAGGACGCAGCCCATTGAATCCACCGAGGGTGCAAAGCTTTTGAATTCGGTACACTGGCTTTCGTGACTGCCTCCAAATGAGGACAGGGTGTTACCACTAACATGCGTTTCCCCTGTGACAGAGCTCGTTCCTTAAGAATCGCCATCTGTACAGCTGTTAAAACCTTTTCCACAGTGGGAAACCGCAATTCAGCCGAAGTGTACAAGTGTGACTTGTAAGCAATAGGTACTGTGTCTCCTTCATTAAAAGTGAGGTACGTGAAACCCACCGTCCCAGGAATTATTCTTATCACCAGGTTGGTGTGGTTATCACGAGTCAGTAAGTATTTAGAAGTGAGCAGATCAGCCTGCAAGGACTGCAAGATGGCTGAGTGCTCAGGCAGCCAGCATGATTTTGAAAAGGTAGGTTGTATCAATGCATACAACGGCTTGATACGCTGGGCATATTCCGGAATGTATGTCCTTCCGAAATTCAAAAAGCCCAGTAAAGACTGTAATTTTTTCAGTGCTGTAGGAGCGCGCAATTGTGCCTGAACTTCGGCCACAATCGCCGGTGTCTCCACAGGTACAGGTCACAAAAAACGACAGAAATATGCAATTCAAGTGGTTTATTTCTCCATCAACACCAGTATGACATGTTTCGGCTGCGTCACCGCAGCCTTGATCACTTGACCTTATAGGACCAATGGTAGTGTTTAAATACTGTCGAAAGAACTCAACACAGGTCACCGTTGTATAGACATAGAAAACATGTTTAAGGCACAGGAACAATAATGGATAGCAGATACTTGTGCAAAATCGCAATATAAATATACCTAAAAATCTTAATATATAAATATATACACTTGATAAATAAGAGGTATCATTAATAATGCTTCCTACAACAATATATAAATACCTTGAAATGAGATAGGGAAAAAACGTAACATCTGTTCTAGTTCACGTAGCTGTACATTCGTTCACCTCATATCAAGTGATTATATCCGCATTTCCAAAATTCATGTCCTCAGTCCTTAAAACTTTCTGTTACAATCTGATGTACTCTGTGAAAATTGAAGTGCAAGTGCAAGTGCAAATAATGTGCAAATGTGTGCAAAGTGCAAATTTCGAAAAGTGTCTTGGATAAAAAGATATTAAAAACGACATATCAGAACTCCAAGTTAGAAAAAAGCATTAAAATTCATAAGGTCTCCGTAAAAAACACGTGAATGGGTGACATGTTCCAAATGGTTATTCTGACATAATGTCTAAATAAATCAATAAATGTAAATGTCATCTTAAAGTTGTGATCACTAAGATTTGATATCAATCCCAGGAACTAAGAATTGACTGATTACATCTTAAAAGTGCAAGTGCTAGATTCGTAAAGTGCAAACAAGTAGGCTGGAGTTTACATAACAGAATGAGACTGACTGTACACAGATGCGTGGATTGTTAGAGAGGCAGCTGAATTCGCAAGACCCTAATGTCAAACCTATATTGGGGTCCCTACATATGTAAAAATGGAACCACCCTCAACACCTAGGTATTAGTCAGGGATCAGACGAGACTAAAACTCATAATCTCACCTAAACACAGTTAAAAAATAAAAAGTAGTTCAGAGTCTACAAAAAACTGTGTAAGTCCTCCCCTGTATTCATCCCATTAGGGATCCTAGTGTCTAATGGAAGGATATACTTGCTTTCCAGCTGCCTTAGCTGTATCTCCCTATTATTTCCCCTTATACTTTTGGGTACCGCATCAATTATAAAGTACTTCAAATCATTCAGATTTTTGCCATGGACTAATTCGAAGTGGCGGGCAACAGGATAGTTGGCGTCTGAATTTACAATTGCCCTCAAGTGTTGGAGTATACGATTAAAGGCCTGAAGTTTTGTGCTGCCTATATATTTGAGTCCACAGGTGCATTCAAGTACATATACCGCAAAGTCTGCGCGGCATGTGGACAACCCTTTGATTTGAATTGGGTTGGGGTCAAATGCGGAGTGATATTCGCTGGTATTAATACCGAATTTACACACCTTGCATGATATACACCTGTGGAAACCTGTTTTATTGGATAACCAGTTCTTTACAGTCTTTACTTCAGGACTAGATTTCACGAGGGAATCCCTCATGGAAGGGGCCCTCCTGCAGGTGATGGATGGCTCCTCTGGTAGCAATGGAGCTAAACTGATATCCGTTTTCAGCAGCGGCCAGTGTCTTTTCAATATCCCCCTCACTTTTCTTTCCTCTGTGTTAAAAGTTGTAATGAGGCATACTCTCTCTCCTTCCTCACTGAGGTCATGGTTTCTGTGTACTTGTTTGCTACTAGTGCTGCCTGCCAGGCATTCATCTCTGCTCTTACTGCTGGCTCTCCCCCCGGAGTGTTTTAATTCCTTTGGGCAGTAGCCGCGAGCAAGGAATCTCTTGTGTGCCTCAGTTTGACAGGCCTCCAGCTCAGATTCCGAGCTACATATCCTACGCATTCTAATGAATTCCCCATAGGGTATGCTTTTAATCAGGTGGCCAGGATGGGCACTTTTTGCATGCAAAATTGCATTACCTGCTGTAGTTTTCCTGTGCAGTCTGGTTTAAAGTTTGTTCTCATTAATAAAGACCTCTACATCAAGAAACTGAACATGGGCTGTACTAATTTGGGACGTGAATTTAAGATTAAAATCATTTTCATTTATCACATTCACAAAGTCCTTAGCGGATTCCTGTGACCCTTTCCATATCATGCAGATGTCATCTATGAATCTCCAAAAATGAACTATGCTGTCTGAAAACCTAAGCTTATGCGTACCCATGAGGACATGCTCCTCCCACCACCCAACATGCAAGCATGCATAGGATGGGGAGAAGCATGCCCCCATAGCCACACCCTTTTGCTGTTGGTATACTTCCCTGTTAAACAGAAAATAATTATTCATTAAGCACAGTTGTATCATTCTAAGCAACATAGCATTATGCTGTCTAAATACGATGTTACGTTTATCTAAAAAATACTTGACAGCATTGAGCCCATCTGCATGTTAGATACTAGTATACAATGTACTGATATCAAGGGCAATAAGTACAAAGTCTGGTTCCCATTCCACTTTCTTGAGTTTGGTGAGAAAGTGCCCCGTATCCTTAATGAATGAAGGAAGGTTCTCTAGAAATTCATGGAGGTAGTGGTCCACATATTTGGAGACTGCTTCCAACAAACTTCCCTGGGCTGAGATAATTGGTCGTCCAGGTACCGGGGTCGTTAACTTGTGAATCTTTGGAATGATATAAAAGTTCGGTGTCATCGGGAAATCATTCTTTAAAAAAACATGTTCTTGCTTGCTTAAAAGTCCTTCTCTTTTCCATTGATTAAGCTCCTTGTGTACTTTATCTTTTAAACATCTTATGTCGTTAAAATTCCCTTTTCTGTAACAAGTTCCATTACCCAAGTGTCGTTGAGCTTCTTCCATGTAAAGGGTTCGTGGCCAGATAACAATATTTCCTCCCTTATCCGCTTTATTTATAATAAGGTTGGAGTCATTCCTGAGCTTTTTCATGAGGCTTGTATATTGCTTTTCCATATATTTTTGTCTTTTGGCCTTTCTAGAAATGCTTGTTTGTAACCCCTTCAGGTCTTCTATTACAATGTCACTGAATGTATCGATCGCGTCCTTGGGCATTAAGTGGATAAAAGTGGAGGGTAATTTGAAATGTGTGACACAGGGTTGGTTGATGTTGATACCCATTGTCTGTAAATTTACTTGCGTTGACCCTTCCTCATGGTCTTCCTCCAAGGCCAATTCCTGTGCGACCTGTAATGCTCTAATATCTGACACTTGGAATTTGCTAGAAGATTGCGACATTTTAGTGATGGTAGTGGCTTGATCATGAGCATTAGTTAGCTTGAAATGCTTTTTTAATTTTAATTTCCGAATGAACTTAAAAACGTCAATCCGAGTTTGAAGGAGTTTTTTGGACAAAAAGAAAGGCCCAAAGACAATAATTGTGTTTCAGCTTTGGAAAGAGTGACGTCAGATAAGTTTACCTCTGTGTTGTCCTCTGATGTGCTGTGGTCAGGTTCTATGTTAGGTTCATTTTCCATCCCAGAGTCACCACCCTTAGTTTCTCCACGGGACGAGCCTACCATTTCTTCCCCCTGCCTCTCTTTGTGAAACCTCTCCCTCCTGCGTTTCCTCCTTTCGTTGCATCTTTTGTTTTTACTCCTTCGTTTATTTTCCGCTGCTGCTGGGTCCGTGGTCGCAATGTTTTGAATCTGTCTTCTATTGAAAAACCCAGCTCCTCGGATGGCACATAGTGAGTTGGAAACGAGCCTGATTTGATGCTCCTGCCATACCATCATCTGAGTTGACACAGCTTGTGGTGGAACTTCATTCTGTCTCAGAGAACTCTGCCTCTAGTCCATCACCTGTAGTTTGTGTGACTGTTTTTGGTATAAGAGCTTGTCTTTTCATTGTGTCATATTTACGCGCAAATGTAAATATCCTGCCCGTTTCATAGTCCTGTTTATCGCGGGCAAATTTATATTGTTTGCGTGTACTTATTGTCTCTTGATGCTTCACTAATCTGGCATCGATTTCATCTCTGTATTTTTTGATGAAATCCTTGTTCTCATGTTTATCCAACTCATTGTTTAATTGTTCTATTTCCTTTAAGATGTCATTCCTGTCGATTTCCTCATACTTGATGAGTATGCATATCATATTCATAGATGCCTCCAGGTTATTTGTTGCCCATTCTTTTAGCATGACGGGGTTGGGGTTTATTTATTTATTTATTTATTTATTCAAAGTTTTATATAGCGCGAACAAGATCCTTACAGATATCAGAGCGCTTCACAAAGACAGGGTGGGGGCAGTAGGAGTGAACAGAGGTAGTGGGAGCAGTGTAGTAGTCACAACATGATAGGATAATAATAACATACATAAAACATATCAATATACAATCAGGTAAACCAGTAATATAAGACGGCACAAGTCATTGATCCCACTACAGAGGTGTTCAGGTACACCTTGGGTGAGTGGAAGGCTTATACCAATGTTTTAGTATAGAGAGAGCACTGAGTGGGGGTTCTCAAAAGATGGTGCTATGAGTACCCTCAACCCCCTCGGTACTCTTCCCACTTCTCTATACTTTTCCAGTGAGCGCATCTTCCACCATTTAGTCGTTTATATATATATATATATTCACTGAAAAAACCATAGGTTATAGACCATATATAGTTAGGAATTAGCATTTACAAAACCTTATTTTACTCACACAAAACCATTGAAATTCCATATATAGTTAGTTGCACTAACTATATATCGCGCACCCGCAATCCACTGCTGATGATGTCACATATTACATCATTCATGACATGGTCAGTGACATCACTGTTGACGTCACTGATGACATCTCAAATGACATCACTGATGATATCTCATTTGACATCAATGGTCACATCAATGATGATATCATTAATGTGACAACACAATGCATCTCCTCACACTTTAATATAACCTCTGTTACACCGAGTGTTAAATACAGAATATAATTTTTGAAACCATTGACACACCAATACTAGTTACTACATACGCACTCACTGATTCTTACGTCTACACACACATTCACTCATTCACCCATACAATCATTCATACATACAATCACTCATCTTTATAACACTATCATACGCACTCATACACCTATACAGACACTCACACTCTGCCACTCATCCATGGAGTTACTCACACACCTAGTCAGTCCTGTAAAGAATCAATCACACTTCCATTTTCTAATCTATACAGTTAAACATAGAGCACCTTACATTTTCAAACATATACTAACACATACTTACTCTCTTATACAATCATTGATACAAGTACACATTGATCTGCACAGAGTCACACACCTCCCAGCCAGCCACACACACACTCAGTCTCCCATACAAATACTTGGACAATCAATCAATAACCCATATAGTTACTCATATAGCTACTGATCAACACATGCAGCAGTTTACAGAACAACAGACATAATGATGCACAAATTAAGACAGTTTAGTCACTAACCCATGCACTCAGTGAGACACATTTAATCATTCACTCATACAGTCAGTCATGCACCTACTAAATCCTTCGTCCAGACACTTATACATCCACTCATTCTTCAATATGTAAGACATATTTAAACTTTACAGAAACAAAAAATCACTGGATGTTGTTATCAGTGATGTCATCAGTGATGTCATTTGAGATGTCATCAGTGATGTCATCAGTGATGTCACTGACCATGTCATGAATGATGTAATATGTGACATCATCAGCAGTGGATTGCGGGTGCGCGATATATAGTTAGTGCAACTAACTATATATGGAATTTCAATGGTTTTGTGTGAGTAAAATAAGGTTTTGTAAATGCTAATTCCTAACTATATATGGTCTATAACCTATGGTTTTTTTGCAGTGAATTTTCAAGGTTTTGTAAATGCTAATTCCTAACTATATATGGTCTATAACCTATGGTTTTTTCAGTGAATTTCAATGGTTTTTTAATAGCAAATATCAAAAGCTGTAAAATGTATTCTTCTTTAAATCAAAAAATATATTTTATATGTTTATTAATAATTTTTTTTATTATTATTTTTTGTTGTTCGCTCCCGGTTCGCGAACCGGGAAGCTTCCCGTTATCTCAATTTGGTGCCGCGACCTGGTCCGCGAACCAATAAACGTTCCGTTTGCGCAACTGCCGCGTTAGAAATCAACATCGTGACGCGTCGCGGAAGTGCGACGTATCACGTTGTCGCGTAATGCGTCTTATGACGCGCTGCGTTAGCGCACCCGGAAGTGCTCCGGTACGCGAACTGAGACGCGAAGCGCAGCTCCCCGGAAGCGATCCGGGGCGCGTCGCGAAAGCGCGACGTATCGCGTTGCCGCGTAATGCGTCTTATGACGTGCCGCGTTAGTGCACCCGGAAGTGCTCCGGAGCGCGAACCGGAAGCGATCCGGGGCGCGTTCCGCAGCACGTAACATAAGCGTAACAGGTCATGTGACTTGTTAATAAAACTTTTCATTGGTTCATTTCACTTTTGGTTTCCTAATGATGTAAGTCTAGGTCAGGTGACCTAAAATAACACTTTTCATTGGTTTAGAACTATTTTTTTTCCAAAATGATGAAAGCCCCCACCTTTTTTCTCACTCGGACTTTCAACTTTGTGAAAGGAAGACCTATTTTGCTGAGTGGAAAATGGCTTCACTAGTAGCTGCAGCTGGTGCACCCCCACCACCACCACCACCTCCTCATAGGAAGAGAGGACCACCTCCACAGTTCCTTCCCAACACAGAGGAGGAAGAGGATCAAGAAGAGGAAGAGGAAATACAGGCAACACATTTTTTACAAGAGGAGCCCCGGGTATCTCATCATAAAAATAGTTTCATTTGGCAGTTTTTTTCTTTTCCTGAAGGACAGAAAAAAGTTAATGCTCGGTATGTGACGTGCCTCATATGAAAAGAGGACTTATCTAGAGGCACAGATAAGAAGTATAGTTACGGCAACTATACTATGCACCGTCACATGCAGAGGTGGCATCCACTAAATTACAGCCGGGCAGAGATGCGTGACCTCCAGGACAACCCACCAACTCCTGTGGCCAGGACATCGGCACAGGTATCTCTGTCGGGGCCAGAGGCACGGGAAACAGTGCCAAACATTCAGGAAAACTTTGTCCACATGAAGATAGTCTGTATACATTGCGGTACCTTACTCTCATGTGGCAATATGAGTGTTAATTTAATAAACAGAGCATATGAAAACCACAAGTGCTCTAAACGCCCCAAAAAATAAAAAAAATTTCCTCCTGTTGAGCCCTTTCCAATGCCTGTTTTTTGTTGTTTCCCCCCCCAAAAAACCAAAAAAAACCATAAAATTGTTCAAAAAATACAAAAAAAACAAAAAATGTTCAGAAAAATAAAAAAATATATATAAAACAACAAAAACATTAAAAAAAAGTTCTTTTCAGAACTACCTCCCCTTTATAAAAAAATTGCTAGAATGTTTAGCACTCTGGCAACCTCTATTTCTTTTGGTTCGCTTCCCCGTTCGCTCCCCGGTACGCGAACCGGGAGCGAACCAAAAATTTTATTTTTTTTAAAAAGAAGAGTAAGTATAAGGGAAGTAAACAGAGAGTAATGTTAAAAGAAAGACAGCTATAGGGAGTAAACCAGAGATACTGTTTAATAGATTTATTTACCGAAGAAAAGATGGAAGAGGGTATAATTGTGAAAAACAAAATAGATAAGGAAGCGAAAGAAAAAAAGGACAGTAGAAGAATAACAAAGAAGAGTTTCTTAGAGAATATGAGTGAATGTTCAAAATAAGATTAAAACATGTGGAATAACAGAGAGAAAAAACAGAAAGCAGAAAAGAAGAAGTAACAGAAAAAGAACAATTGAAACAGCAAAGAAATCTAAATAACATAGGGGCATATTGTCAACATAGGCAATTAAAGTTTTGCAGCTTTTATCGGCAGAAATGTGTCGCTAAAGCTGCTTTTGCGGCAGAAAACTGCCGCTAAAACCGCTTTTGCAGCAGTTTTCTGCCGATAAAAACAGCAATAATTTTATTGGCTGTGTTCATAATATGCCCCTTAGTGTGCTTCAACTACACAGAGAAAGCATAATGAACAAGTAGTGAAACAGTGATCAGTCAGAGACACTAAGAGTAATAGAGACGGAGTGAGTGAACAAGAGTGAGGAACTATGAGAAGAGAAAGACTGAGAAAAGGAGTGGAAGGAGTAGAGTAAGTAAGCACAGGCTATCAGGACCTCCTTGTCTTTCCTCACCTGTAACAAGAGTCACGTCGTAAACACGACATGTCTACTGCAATGCACAGGAGGAAGCCACACATTGCATGGTGCTTCACTCCTTATGCCTGTTTCAAACAGCCATAAGGATTTGATTCAGCAATGCTATAAAGCTGACTCAGTGAAATCTTCTAAATTTCACTGTGTTAGTTTTACAGGGCTTTCATGCAAATGAATGCCCACCCTGCAACAAAACACCTATATGAAACCTGGCGCAGGTTTCATGTGGCACAGGACTTTACAGCATAACACATCTGCCTAGATGCATCAAGTTGTAAATATATCACAACATAGCAAATCTTTTGCTCCGCCGCTGCATCACAAAAGTGACGCATAGCGGCGCAAAAGAGGCACACACCTATCATATATCTGTCCCTAACATGTTAAATGATTGATTCAGGATGACATTAAGGCGTGGCCTATCCAGAGGTTTGTTTAAGGTGAGGCCTACTCAGGGTTGCAAATTAAATTTACGCTTGTTGAAGAGTACAGAGGAGATAATACATGTGAAGGCCTACCAATGAAGTAAGTCATGTCCACTTCACTCTTGAACAAAGGCCAAACCTCTTCTGTGTCCGTGGACAGACCTAAACCTCATCTGCACACTGTCATTCGTAAACTTAGGAAACACAGGGGATGTAATTGAAAAATGTGGAGTTTCTTTTCCTCATTTCACAATCACATCACCTGTGTTTCCTTTGCTTTGGTATCTCATAGTGCAGATGGACTCTAGCATATCAAAGAGTACACATAAGTTGAGCAGTGTATACAACAATTTTGACATTTACAGAAGATTCAGCTTCTTATCTTGTTGGAGATGAAATGAGGCCTGTCTTGCAACATGGTGCATGTTTTGCATCACTGCTGCATCGGTTTCATGTGGCACGGGACTTTACAGCATGACACATCTGCCTAGATGCATCAAGTTGTAAATATGTCGCCACATAGCAAATCTTTTGCACCGCCGCTGCGTCACAAAAGTGACGCACAGCGCTGCAAAAGAGGCACACACCTATCATAAATCTGTCCCTAAGATTTTAAATGATTGATTCAGGATGACGATAAGGTGTGGCCTATCCAGAGGTTTGTTTGAGGTGAGGCCTACTCAGGGTTGCAGATGAGATTTACACTTGTTGAAGAGTACAGAGGAGATAATATATGTGAAGGCCTACCAATGAAGTAAGTCATGTCCACTTCACTCTTGAACAAAGGCCAGACCTCTTCTGTGTCCGTGGACAGACCTAAACCTCATCTGCACAATGTCATTCGTAAACTTAGGAAACACAGGTGATGTAATTGAAAAATGTGGAGTTTCTTTTCCTCATTTCACAATCACATCACCTGTGTTTCCTTTGCTTAGGTATCTCATAGTGCAGATGGACTCTAGCATATCAAAGAGTACACATACGTTGAGCAGTGCATACAACAATTTTGACATTTACAGAAGATACAGCTTCTTATCTTGTTGGAGATGAAATGAGGCCTGTCTTGCAACATGGTGCATGTTTTGCATCACTGCTACATCGGTTTCATGTGGCACGGGACTTTACAGCATGACACATCTGCCTAGCTGCATCAAGTTGTAAATATGTCGCCACATAGCAAATCTTTTGCACCGCCGCGTCACAAAAGTGACGCACAGTGATGCAAAAGAGGCATACATGGCTATGTAAGTTAAATAATCAAAATCTAAATTTGCCAAGCACACATGGGTGTGTATTTACAAGGACCTTCCACCACGAGGAAATGTCTTTAATTTAAATGGGAGAAATAACATCAAAGGGACTCAAATGCCTTTTAAATGTACCCCAAGCAACCTATGAAACTATAGCAGTAAATATCAAGAAACCTAATTGATTTCAGAAATCGTTTTTAAACACATCATCTAAATCAATGATATACCTACATTCAAGGGGAAATGACTTAAAATGGCCTAAGACACATGAAAGCGTTTTTTTAAGGTCCTTGCACCATTTTTGGGTCACTTTTAACATGGCTATGTTAGTCAAAGAATTAAAATCTAAATTTGCCAAGCACAGATGGGGGCGTATTTACAAGGACCTTGCACCACGGGGAAAGGTCTTTAATTAAAATGAGAAAAATAACATCAGAGAGACTCAAATGCCTTTTAAATATACCCCAAGCAACCTATGAAACTCTAGCACTACATATCAAGTAAACTAATTGATTTCAAAAATCGTTTTTAAACACATCATCTAAATTAATGATATACCTACATTCAAGGGGAAATGACTTAAAATGGCCTAAGACACATGAAAGCGTTTTTTTAAGGTCCTTGCACCATTTCTGGGTCACTTTTAACATGGCTATGTTAGTCAAAGAATTAAAATCTAAATTTGCCAAGCACAGATGGGGGCGTATTTACAAGGACCTTGCACCACGGGGAAAGGTCTTTAATTAAAATGAGAAAAATAACATCAGAGAGACTCAAATGCCTTTTAAATATACCCCAAGCAACCTATGAAACTCTAGCACTACATATCAAGTAAACTAATTGATTTCAAAAATCGTTTTTAAACACATCATCTAAATCAATTATATACCTACATTCAAGGGGAAATGACTTAAAATGGCCTAAGACACATGAAAGCGTTTTTTTAAGGCCCTTACACCATTTCTGGGTCACTTTTAACATGGCTATGTTAGTCAAAGAATTAAAATCTAAATTTGCCAAGCACAGATGGGGGCATATTTACAAGGACCTTGCTCCACGGGGAAAGGTCTTAAATTAAAATGGGAAAAATAACATCATAGAGACTCAAATGCCTTATAAATATGCCCCAAGCAACCTATGAAACTCTAGCACTACATATCAAGTAAACTAATTGATTTCAAAAATCGTTTTTAAACACATCATCTAAATCAATTATATACCTACATTCAAGGGGAAATGACTTGAAATGGCCTAAGACACATGAAAGCGTTTTTTAAGGCCCTTGCACCATTTCTGGGTCACTTTTAACATGGCTATGTTAGTCAAAGAATTAAAATCTAAATTTGCCAAGCACAGATGGGGGCATATTTACAAGGACCTTGCTCCACGGGAAAAGGTCTTAAATTAAAATGGGAAAAATAACATCAGAGAGACTCAAATGCCTTATAAATATGCCCCAAGCAACCTATGAAGCTCTAGCAGTACATATCAAGAAACCTAATTGTTTTCAAAAAACGATTTGAAACACATCATTTAAATCAATTATATACCTACATTCATCGGGAAATGACTTACAATGCCCTAAGACACATGAAAGCGTTTTTTTTAAAACCTTTGCACCATTTTTGCATTACTTTTAACATGGCTATGTAACTCAAAGAATTACAATCTAAATTTGCTAAACACACATGGGGGCGTATTTACAAGGACCTTGCACCACGGGGAAAGGTCTTAAATTAAAATGGGAAAAATAATATCAGAGACTCAAAGGCCTAAAAACGTTTTTAAACACATCATCTAAATCAATTATATACCTACATTCATCGGGAAATGACGTAAAATGCCCTAAGACACATGAAAGCGTTTTTTTAAGGGTCACTTTTAACATGGCTATGTAACTCAAAGAAACAAAATCTATTTGTAAAACACTTGACACAAAGCAACATTTTAAATTCAGAACTTTCTTCATAATTTTCTCCCTAAAGCATACTATTGTCTATCTAAATTAAATGAATCTTTTCTCACCTTAGCAAATACTTTATGAGTTTCAAAACAGTCTCAGAAACACACCAATTTGTCTTTAGCAGAGCAAAAGGTATGCACTCCAGAGTCTGCAGCTATGAAAAGCACAGAAATGCTGTAACTCATCACACATATCTCTCATGTCACCCAATCAAAACTCTTCCCTCACTTTTTTCAAATCAACACCCTTTCTGCCCTCTCTGCCTTTCTGCCCTCTCTGCCTTTTTTGCATAGCAGCCACCTCCTGAAAGACCTCTGATGTTTGCAAGTTCACACAACAATGTTTCAATTGAACTCTGAACTCTCAGTGCACCTGCATATCCAGTGCAATCTTTCATTAAATGATTTTTTCTTGACCATTCAAATGACATCTTTCAAAGAACTCATCCATGCACCCTAACTTTCTGTTTTCAGCAATCAAAATCCACCAATCACTGCTACTGCTTCCTTAACACAGAAACTCCACAGTTTTTTTAATTTTAAACTCTTATTTTTCCAACTGCCATTTCATTGCCACACTTCATCTCACTGCAGCAGAACCTTCTCTCACCATGTTTTCTGTCTGGATTGTTGGACATAGTTACATCTACTGGGCTCAAAGGTATGCTGAGAACAGAAATTTACCTAACCTCAATTTACAAGATGTGGAAATTAAGTGGTTTGGCCACAGAGGATTAAAATGTCACCAATTGATACCATTGGTGAAAACCTTTATGCATTTGCCTAAACCTGACCTGTTAATTTTGCACTGTGGAGGTAATGACTTGGGCACTTTGACTCGTGTAGGTCTGGAAATGCTTTTAAAGGACACCTTTGAGCAATTGATGGCACTTTTTCCTCAAACTGCCTTGGTATATTCAAATATATGCCAAAGACAGAAATGGAGGTGGTCGAACCAATTTTGTCCACAAATTGAGAAATCGAGGAAGCATGTAAACAAATCTGTTTCAGCTTACATGAGAGACCATGGAATGGGCTCCATGTACAACAATAACTTGCGTTACTACATGCAAGATATCTACAGAGGAGATGGAGTTCACTTCTCAGATGAAGGGAACAGAGTTTTCATTCTGAATTTAAGACTGTGCATTGGTACCTACTTATAAGTACCTAAAAGTACCATAAACCCAAAAGCTCTTCTCAGAGCTACCCTACATCTGATCACTCACAATTATTATTTTACTCTAACTTTTTTCACTAATTTTCAACAAAGTACGCTCCCCGGAGCGCTACCCCGTACGCGAACCGGAAGCTAACCGCGCGAAATGTTTTTAAAAAATGTTTTTTTTTCGCACATATGGGCCTCCTCAGCCATCCTCAGAAAACCTAGGGGGTCAAAATATGTCTACCGTGTCCCCTTCTACCCATTCTGAACATTATTTGCCCTCCATCTTGTATCTTAATTCGACCGAAACACAAAATGGTGGACTCCCGTAACGCTGCAGGTTCGCGTACCGGGGCGCTCCCCGGGAAGCGCTCCATTAAAAAAGGTGGGAAAGTAATTTACAGAAGAAACCCTGGAGACACTTTCACCAAATATATAGATTTGCTCATACTACATACCAATCCCTACCATTTTCACAAATTTGATTGGAATTCCATTTAGCCATTTAGCCTGTAGACCTCTCTAAATACCCTGAGGTAAATTACTTCACAAAACACATCTGAAGTGTTGGAATTGACAACCAATGAAAATGTTACTTTCTTTTCCATTTTTTTTTACCTGACATTTGATTGGTTATGTACCTGAATATAAAGGAAGAGAAGGAAACACAGCCATTTTGACTACTACTTCCTGGTATACATTTCAATAGGATTTTCACTAATAACTTCAACTTCTTTTTAAAGGTAAGTTGTTATTTTAAAAACTGAAGTATATTGTGCACTTTAAGTTAATATGGTAAACTTTTTCTGATAGTTATATACTATCTCTCTGTAGTAGTTATAGATTTAGATAGACTTCTCTGTTATAGTTATGGATGGAGTTAGGCTTGTCTTTTATAATTATGAATTTACTTACGTTAAATCACATACACTTTTTTATATTCATACTTCCACTCTGATACTATGCACCGCCCAAAGATAAATTCACTGTTAAAAACTGCCTATCTAAAATTAATCCCAACAGTGCCCTATCTCTACTAATATATATATATATTTTTATGCAAATTTCAAGCAAAATGGAAGGCGAACAGAAAGTGTCATTTGAAATTGTCCTTGCAGAGACCAACCAAGAAATCATTGATCCAAATGACATTGAATTTATGGATGAAACTTGGGACCAAGAACTACTGCAATGTGTGCAATCAGTAGATGTCCTCCTTGAAAATGAGGACATTTTACACACTCAAACATTACAAGCTATGTTCAATGAAAATAACGACATCTCAGACAGAGAAATGGTAGACATTTTATTAAATTTTGAAACACAATCACAATAATAAATAATTGTTTAAAAAATAAATGAATAAAAAAAATCAACAAAACAAACAATCAATTAACATACAATATTTGAAAAGTCTATCATTCTTTTTTCCTTATAGTACGCTTCCCGGGCCGCTTCCCGGTTCGCGAACCGGGCGCTCCCCACGCAAAAAAACCAAAAAAAATGTATTTCTTTTTTTGCCCCGCGGGGCCCTTTTAAAGCCTCCACATCAAACCTAGGGGGTCAGGGAGGATCTACTATGCCCCCTTATGGTCATTTCCCCCTTTGTTTTGGCCTCCTCTTGTCTCTCGATCCTACCGAGAGACAAGATGGCGGCCGCTCCGGACTGTTTAGAATGTTGACAGACACCGGAGAGCCAATCAGCTTCGCTTCGCGAAGTTCCGTTACGCGTCAAGTACGCGAACCGGGGCGCTGCCCGGAGCGCTGTTACAGATATATA
Source organism: Lissotriton helveticus (assembly GCF_964261635.1). NCBI lineage: Eukaryota > Metazoa > Chordata > Amphibia > Caudata > Salamandridae > Lissotriton > Lissotriton helveticus. The sequence goes on along the minus strand of NC_136061.1, from coordinate 1,964,511,612 downwards.
TATTTTTTTGAACCTTAATTTCTCAAAATCCACTGGAGCACATATATTGAGACCTAGCAAAGGCACATCGGGCTAACAGTCCCTACAATTTTGACAAGTTTCGTGCAAATCCATTCAGCCGTTCGGGCTAAAAGTGAGGCCAACCGCCCTATGGAAATTAACATGGGAAAAACGCGTTTTGGGACCCCCCTTTTTTCTCGGCCCCCCCTTGACAAACCCCCCCCAAAGTGGCTGCTCAGAAACAAAATGTTCCATTTTCCTGAAACTTTCAGCCAATTCCGTCCACAAACGCCAAAGTTATTAGACATAGGATTTTTTTCCTATGGGATTTTTGAAAATTCTAACTATATATACCTACTGGCGACCGCCAGTAGGTAATTAATATATATATTTGTAATCTATGCAATTTCCCACTTAGTTTTGGCTACATTAAGATTTTTTAAAATTCTGTACCCCCACTATATATGTTTTATGCGATATTGTATAGCATTAGCTTTGCGCAAAATGTTAGACACAGTGCTTTTATAATTGGGAGGGTCAGAAGTGAGGCACGTAGTATGTTGTCTATTTTTACTAGTGCCATGAGTGGGAGTGACTATATATTCTAAAAATGAACTGGCGCCAAATAGATTGACAAAGGCTTCGCAGAAGCCGAAACGCGTCTCTTTGGTCTTGGGGTCGAGGGGGACCTGATACAATAAAAGAAGCCATATACCGTCAACCTGAAGTCCGTGCCTTTTTCAATTGGATTTTCCTGTTGAAGTTGGATGTTTTGTTCATATTAATTCAGCGTCAGTGGTCTGGGCGCTTTCCATGGAACACCGGTCGTTTGTGGCTCTCCCCTGTGATCGAAAACTTTGTTTGGAGTACGTTGGTGCTAGAGGGTGAGCCCCCACTGTGGTTATCAGGAAGTGGTACGAGGATGGCAGCAGTGGAAGATAGAGATCCCGTAGCGGGGCGGTTTTTTCGACTGCCAGCGCGGTTTCAACATTTTCCGGCAAGAAATGCCTCGACCAGGAGTCTGATGCCCAGAGGTGATCGGGCACTGCTGAAGTCTATACCGAAGCGGTGAGGTTGATTTGGCATATCTGCAACTGTTTGAGCATCGGTCCCCCACCACCTTAAGTTGATGTTTGTTTGCTGACATGTATTTCACGCTTTTTATCGTTATAAGACATTCAGACTTTGGTGCCTGTGATGAACTGCATATGCGACCCCCATATTCCCTGGGAATGCTATTCAAAACCGATACTAAGGTTTAAGAGATGCTGACTTTTAAAAGTGACATTTGCCAAACTTTACCGGCATGATTGAGTTCGACCAGGTGCATCATGGGATAGGTAGTCCTGACACAGACATGTGCACATGCTGGACATTAGATTGTTGTCTTACATTGATATAATTGTGTATCCTAGGTCCTGTATCAAGCTAACAGTTATATTACCGTAGTACAATGCGACTTGGGCCCAGAATTCATGACCAGTGCAATTTATGTTTTGGCTTCGAAAAATCATGTCTGTACTATGAGTCAGCATCGGATTATCGGTGTATTGTTTTGTATTGTTACAGCATTCCTTTGTCATTTTCGTTTTCAAGGAGGAACAGTGGCACCTTTATTCTCTACAATGATGTTATTTCAGCGTGTCTCTATGTCTAATGTGTCCATTAGATTTTATATAACGGTCAATATACAGGCAACATATTTAGAGCATTTGGCGCCTCATTTGTAATCTATGCAATTTCCCACTTAGTTTTGGCTACATTAAGATTTTTTAAAATTCTGTACCCCCACTATATATGTTTTATGCGATATTGTATAGCATTAGCTTTGCGCAAAATGTTAGACACAGTGCTTTTATAATTGGGAGGGTCAGAAGTGAGGCACGTAGTATGTTGTCTGTTTTTACTAGTGCCATGAGTGGGAGTGACTATATATTCTAAAAATGAACTGGCGCCAAATAGATTGACAAAGGCTTCGCAGAAGCCGAAACGCGTCTCTTTGGTCTTGGGGTCGAGGGGGACCTGATACAATAAAAGAAGCCATATACCGTCAACCTGAAGTCCGTGCCTTTTTCAATTGGATTTTCCTGTTGAAGTTGGATGTTTTGTTCATATATATATATATATATATATATATATATATATATATATATATATATATATATATATTCTTGTTGTAGCTCAATGGCGCCGGAGCCTTGGCGCTTCATGTGCGGTGCAGTTCCCCACGCCGGACCAAAGCCGTCCAATATTCTTCGCACCCTCTTTCTCAAGAAGAATGGAGACGCACTCACGGGCACTATCGCAGTGTTTTCTTTATTTGTAAATCTCACGGGTCATCGCCTCAAACCTGGTCATACATTGAACATTTACAAGCCGCGTGCGCAATGTTTGACATTAAAGCTGATACAGAGATAGTGTATTGGTTTCATTGGCATATTTACAAGCAGCGTGCGCAATGTTTGACATTAAAGCTGATACAGAGATAGTGTATTGGTTTCATTGGCATATTTACAAGCCGCGTGCGCAATGTTTGACATTAAAGCTGATACAGAGATAGTGTATTGGTTTCATTGGCATATTTACAAGCCGCGTGCGCAATGTTTAACATTTAAGCTGATACAGAGATAGTGTATTGGTTTAATTGGCATATTTACAAGCCGCGTGCGCAATGTTTGACATTAAAGCTGATACAGAGATAGTGTATTGGTTTCATTGGCATATTTACAAGCCGCGTGCGCAATGTTTAACATTAAAGCTGATACAGAGATAGTGTATTGGCTTCATTGTCATATTAGAGTGCTAACATTTTGAATTTATGGTAAATGTGTGACACATCTGAATGCCTTCTTGATGGAACCAAAGTAAACAAGCATTAAAAATGCAATAGATTTGGTGAGATCTTAGGCACATGTCCACGATATTACATGTAATCTACCATCTCTGTCTCTGCAAGCAGTATGTGTGTCTCTGCACAAATTATTTCTCTGTATCTACAGGCCAAAAACAGGCCACCTATATATAAACAAGATATAACATTAATTAGTAAATTATATCTAACATTGCGCAAGCGGCTTGTAAATATGCCAATGAAACCTTTACACTATCTCTGGAGCAGCATTAATGTCAAAGATTCAGAATTTATGGCAAATGTGTGACACATCTGAATGCTTTCTTGATGGAACCAAAGTAAACAAGCATTGAAAATGCAATAGATTTGGTGTGATCTTAGGCACATGTCCACGATATTACATGTAATCTACCATCTCTGTCTCTGCAAGCAGTATGTGTGTCTCTGCACAAATTATTTCTCTGTATCTACAGGCCAAAAACAGGCCAACTATATATAAACAAGATATAACATTAATTAGTAAATTATATCTAACATTGCGCACACGGCTTGTAAATATGCCAATGAAACCTTTACACTATCTCTGGACCAGCATTAATGTTAAACATTCAGAATTTATGGCAAATGTGTGACACATCTGAATGCTTTCTTGATGGAACCAAAGTAAACAAACATTGAAAATGCAATAGATGTCGCCCTCGGTGTCACACATACTGTTGGCAGTGACAGACATGGTACATTATATCTAAAATCCAATTAATCTGCCTAAGATCACACTGTGAGTGAATCTTGATATAATGAGCAAATAGAGTGCTAACATTCTAAATTTATGGCAAATGTGTGACACATCTGACTGCTTTCTTGATGGAACCAAGGTAAACAAGCATTGAAAATGCAATAGATTTGGTGTGATTTTAGGCACATGTCCACGATATTACATGTAATCTACTATATCTGTCTCTGCAAGCAGTATGTGTGTCTCTGCACAAAAAATGTCTCTGTATCTACAGGCCAAAAACAGGCCACCTATATATAAACAAGATATAACATTAATTAGTAAATCATTTTGACACAAAGCAAAGCACATGTAATGTAATGAGCCTTTTGTTGTATACTAGTGTTTATATTGTTTACTTATAGTAATTGTTATGTAATATGTTTGTAGTGGTCTATAATATGTTATTTTTTGTTTTCCGCAGATTATAATCATCTATACAAACAAACAAAAAGATGCCTTCTAAAACAAGAAGAGAAAAAATTTATAAAAGAAAATTAAGGTCTAAGGAGAAAGAAAACCAAGAACCAACCAAAATAAAATCTTCAGAGAAAAAGAAAAATGCTCCTGGTAAGCAAAGTAAAACTTTTCTCAGGAAGTTATTGAAATGTAAAAAAAAAAAAGGTTTTTTAACAAAGAAGAATGAAACACCTGTAATTTCAAAAAAGACAGGATGTCCTTCTAAAAATGCAAAGCAATAGAAGAAGCAAACAATTTACTGAAATTCGTAGACGAATGTTTTACAACAGAATTGTATTAAATTTATTAAAAAATGTAAAGAGGTATAAAAAAAGACCGCTTTTTACAAGAAAAAAACATAGTTAAGATTGTGGATGAAGCATTTAAAGTGAAAAATAAATTGTTTAGTTTAGTAATGAATAGAATTCGTACACTTGATAAGGTAATCAATGTGTTCAAAACAAAATGTAAGTGGAGGAGAGTAATTAATCGAACTAATTTCTGTGATGTTTTTTCTGGAGAATGGAAGCATAGTTCCAGTTCTGAGCCATTTTTTAATGAAGAAAGTTACTTTCAGGATAATGATTTGGTGCATGCAGTTGACACCAGTGGTTGAGCATATGAGGTGAAGGACGGTTGTCCGGTTGAAAAAGAAGAGATTGTGCCTAGAAATACAGAAGAGGTGTTACCTGATGAAGTTTTAGGGAGATGTCCTAAGGCTCCAGTGTATACATGGAATTGTAGTAGTATTTGTAGTATCCCACAGGAATCAATTGATTTGTTTCGTACTTTCTTACGAACATATACTAAGAAAAGTAAGAAACAAAAAATGAAAATTTTACAAGAGTTAGATCCTTGTAGAGTGAGAGAAAAAACAGGTTTGCAAGGGCATTCACTGGCTTGTCTTTCAAGAAAAGTATGTCAGAGTGTTTTTCACCATTTTAGGATGTTAGCAGTGCATCATAATAAAGTGAGGAAATTAGTGAGAAGGTTGTACTATGCAAAAAGTCCAGCACTTAAACTAAAACAGTTAAACAGTGCTCTTTTGCATGGAACTGAATTAGATGTCAAAAACATTTGTGATGAAATTGAGTTTTGTCACTTTGGTGAAAAAGAGGTCAGTGCAGAAATTGATACAGTAATAGAAGGTAATGTAGAAGAGAATGTAGAGATTTTAAGTACAGAAAAATTTGAAAATGAAATTATAAAGTTTAAGGTCAATTCAAGTGAAAGGCCTAATTTTTCTTGTGTTTGTTGTTGACGAACTCATTATAAGCATCAGACTAGATTAGTTGATTTATATGTAAAAAGCGAAAAGATAAATAATAATGAGTGGAAGGATTTTGCAACTTATTTGTTGGTTGAAAATTGTTTTGATTTGGGCTCTGATCAACGTATTTGTACATATTGCTATAATAAATTAAATGAAAACAGAATGCCTGCTATAGCTGTTCATAATAATATGGAGTTGGTAGACATTCCTTCTGAATTGATGGATTTAAATACCTATGAGTCTATTCTGATTCAATGTGTACATCCGTTTCAGGCTATTGTTCGCATGGAGCCTAAGACAGGGAAATTGCCTCCTTCAGATTTACAGAGAGGATTAAAGGGAAGAGTTGTTTATTTGCCTCTAGATTTTAAGAAAAATATTGATACAATTGGTGTCGAAAAAGTAGAAGAGGAACCTCTGGTTATTCTAGTTAATGGTGTTCCGACAAAAAGTAAGAAAATCTGGCAAGAATTAGTAGATGTTAGGAAAGTCAAAAAGGGAACGTTGTATTTGGTAAAAAATAATCAGTACTATAAAAATGTGTATGTGGGAGAAAAGGAAACAACTGTACAAGACGACACTGATGTCTCTGCTGGGCAAAGAGAAAAAGTTGATGCCTCTAGAAGTGAAGAAATTTATGAACATTATAGTATTCATCCATTGCATTCCAAAGAAGTAATGGGGAATGCTATTGACTTGTTTCAGATGAAAAAAGCCGAAGGAAGTCCCATTAGTGTATGGGAAGAAAGTTTGGAAGCTCGTTGTTTTCCACAGTTATTTCCAACAGGTGACTTGTGGACGATATGACGACCGACCTGTTCAAATTCCTGCATCTGAATACCGGACTTCAAGATTATATGCAGAAGATCCAAGGTTTCGTCAATGTATTCCATATTTGTTCCATCTACTGTTTGAAAGTGACTAGTCTGGACTTTCTTATGCAGTGAACCATATACTGAAAAGTGGAACACATCTACAAAATGTTTCGGCAAGGGATTTTATGGATAAAGTGAAACTGCAAGACAGTGTTTTGGAATCTCAGCTAATTAATCTCATGGCATGTCAGCGTGGTACTAACGAGTATTGGTACCGTCGTCATGGGGAATTGAAATGTATGCTAAGAAACTTAGGAACTCCTACATGGTTCCTCACTCTTAGCTGTGCTGAGTATGCTTGGGAAGATTTACTTGAATTTCTACGAGAGGCAAATAAAAATATTGAAAATATTGAATACAAGACACCTGGAGAACTGTGCTCTTTGGATCCAGTTAATGTATGCAGGTATTTCAATCATAGGTTTGAAGCCATGATGTCTTTTATTACAAACAAACAAAAATCCTCCACTTGGAGAGGTGTTGGATTTCTTTTGGAGAAAGGAGTATCAAGCAAGAGGTGCTCCTCATATACATATGCTGCTATGGATTAAAGATGCACCTAAATTTGGAACAGATTCAGATGAGAAAGTGATGAGTTTTATTGAGCAGTATTCTACATGTGCTGTTCCGAAAAGTGCAGAAGAAAACAATTTAAGACACCAAGTTTTACGCTTTCAAAGCCATCGTTCTGGGAAATACTGTCGTCGAAAATGCAAATCCAAGGACAAGTTCTACACGAAATGTCGTTTTGCATTTCCACGTCCAGTAACATTGAAAGGAAGAGTCAACAATTTTATGTCTTCTCTGCGACATACTGTGACAAGGAAATCACCCAAAAATACATACAACCTAAGAAGAAATGAGGAATCCAAATTCATAAATGACTACAACCCAGTCATTTTGTCCATGTGGAATGCTAACATGCATATTCAATATGTGGCAGACAACTCTACTGCTGTGGCTCGATATGTGACGTCTTACATCACAAAATCAGAAAAGACGGAACTGAAGGAAATGTGGGAGGACATTTCATATGAAAGGAGTCTAAGCAAGAAATTATACAGTTACAGTCTGAAGATGTTGTCACATCGAGAAATTGGAGCATATGAATGTTCTGATCGGTTGTCATCAGCAAGTCTATATGCCAAATCTAGAACCATCATTTGGGTGAGTCTAGGTCTTGCTGCAACACGAAACCGAGTTTGAAATCTGTAAAAGAAATAGAGTATTTGGCGGAGAAAGAACCGGACAGTACAGATATTTTGAAAACAAACATGTTGGATACATACTATCCAAATAGAAGTACTCACCTTGAGAACGCTTGTCTCTATGAAGTTCTGCAAACTTATATTTTTAAAAAGAACGTCACAGAAGACATCAATAAAGGTGTGTATACTGTAATTGGTTGTGAAGGCTGTCTAGTGAAACAAAGAAAAGCCCATTTGATTAATCATCGAAAATTGAGTTGTGATTCTCCAGACAAAAGAGAATTTTATTACTTAGCTCTTTTGCAAGTCTTTAAGCCTTGGCGTAGAGAAAAGGAACTACTTGGAGATTTTCTTACTTATGAAGATTCGTTCAATGCAACCAAGGATCCGATAGAATGTCCTGTTTTTTCAAATTATCTGCAAATGTTGAACGAGGAAATTCAGCAAGAAGCTACAATTGCAGCAGAGATTGCTAGAGATAGTTCTCAAGATAGTCAGAGTTCTGCTTCATTGAGTCAAGATCCACTAGGAGGACCAATTATACAAAATGAAGCTGCCACTGCCATGGATGAAGTTGAAAGAGCCATGGAACAAGCTCAGGAGGATGGAGTTGACTTAGAAGATTTGGAAAAAGAACTAAACATTGAGCAGAGACAAATATATGACGAAGTCACAGAACACATTGAGCATGGTTTATCTCATGAGAAAAAAGAGTGCTCATGTACATCATTTGTACCTGTCCGACTATATGTGAGTGGAGAAGCAGGAACTGGGAAAGGTTTCCTTATTAAAGCGATTGCAACATATTTGCAGAAAACAACGGAGTCATTGCTCTCTTGTGTTGTTACTGCTCCAACTGGGTTGGCAGCGCACAACATTAAAGGGATTACTTTACATCGCTTATTGATGCTGCCAGTGGAGCATGATAATACATTACAATACCACAAGCTATCTGGAGAAGCTTGTTGTGAAGTTTCAAGAGTCCTAAAGAAAATGAAACTTCTTATCATTGATGAAGTAAGCATGGTATCAAATGTAATTCTTGCTTTTGTGCATTTAAGAATGCAAGAAATTCTTAAAACAGACTATGATGTGTTATTTGGAGGCAAACTCATCATTGTTTTTGGAGATCTACTGCAACTAACTCCAGTAAAAGGACAGCCAGTGTTTAAAATGCTTACGCATGAAGATACCAGGAAGTGCTTAGGAAGCATTGGAAATGTTAACATATCGTTAAATTTCAAATATGCAGAACTGCTTCAAAATATGCGACAGGCAAAGGATGAAGATTATAAAAATATTCTACAAGATGTAAGAATTGGAAAACTAACTGAGCATGGCAAAGAAGCTTTACATGGACGATTAATTTCAAATCTGTTTCCAAATGAAAATATTCTCCCAGAGAATATTTTTAAGAAAATTCCTGAAAACAAATCTGTCATATGTTTGTTGCCAACTCTGCAAGAATGTTCAATCTTCAACAACAAAATGTTAAAGTTGGAAAATCAAGAGATTGTGAAACTGGAAGCTATTGATAAAATAGAACATGAAGGAGCAACTATTGTTTTGTCTGAAAAGTTGAAATCAAAATTGGATTCTTTAGAGAAGACAATATCTAAAACTGCTGGTATGGAAAAGACTCTGTATGCATCTTTAAATTGTCGTATGATTTTACGAAGTAATTTACATGTGGAAAGAGGTTTAGTAAATGGAGCAATGGGTCATGTTGTGGATTTTGTGAATTACCAAAATAGAGATGGAATTGAATTTATAAAAATTAAATTTGATGGTATTGAAGAAGTACAACAAATCAGTCGTTGTTGTGCCCGATTTTTGCTTGTGAAAGATTTATATGTCCGCAGAAAACAGTTTTCTGTTTCTTTGGCATATGCAGTGACTATTCATAAATCTCAAGGTTTAAGTGTGGATACTGCTTTGGTGAATATTGGAAGTTCTGTTTTCAAGGAGGGTATGGCAATGTTGCTTTATCTCGAGTCAGAACTTTATCAGGATTGTACTTGATTGATTTTGATGAGACAAAGATTAATGCAGATCTAAATTGTGTAAAAGAATATAATAGGTTAAGAAGAGAGTATGCTCCAAATTTACCTCAATATCCTATGTTTGAAAAGCGTGTGGTAGGCCGGAAAAGAAGAAATGAGAAAAATTGTAGTGAAGTTGTAGCAAAAAGAAAAAAGGTAGATGAACCAGTAATTGTAAGCAAAAACGGAAAGGATTCAGTTAAAGATGTTGTTGGATTTCAGTTAGAAAATAGTTCTGGTGTCAACTGCTATGCTAATGTTGTGGTTAATGTTGTTTTCTTTCTCCAAACTGTACAAGAACAGATTGCTGAAAATCGTGATCAAACACTTTGTTGTTTATTAAATTCTGTATTTGAGAAATGTAGCAGTGATAGAACAAAAAAACCAAAGTGTTTCTGAAATTCGAAAGGTTTTAGACATATGTTCTGGTCTAAATCATTTTACACAGAATATTCAGCAAGATTGTCAGGAATTTCTAATGTATATGCTTGTTGTTTTGCAAAATGAAGGTGTAGATGTAGAAAATCTTTTTGGCCTTCCTTATAAATGGCAACATGAGTGCGACAATTGCTCCTTTTCAAGTAGTACTACAGTAGACACTGAAAGATTTATATATTTGACTTTACCAGACTGCAAATCAGTGTCTTTTAATAATCTAGTTAACGAAGCAAATCAAAACATGGTCTGTACTCAATGTAAATCTGAAATGCTATCAACTTTATTTTTACGAACATATGGACAGTATGTTATTTTAATGTTCCAACGATGTAGACCTGATGGAACTAAATTGACAACATTAATACAATTTTTTGTGGCTTCTCAGTTATCAATTTCAGGAAGAACCTTTACAACTGCAGCAATTATTTACCATGATGGTCCTTCAACAACATCAGGACATTACACATGTTATTTAAAATGTCAAAAAGGCTGGAAGCTGTGTAATGATACTCAATTGACTTTGAAACAACGTTTGCCTTCTGACTTACAAAATTCTTACCTAGTGTTCTTACAACCGAAATTTTAGGGAAGGTAATTGGCCTATGAAGATTGCAGCAGTTAATATAACTTAGTTTACTCTTCAAAATTACTTTCTGAATGAGAGTGATGAACATAATAATAAACATGTAGTTCTCATAGAGATAGAATATGTATATCATATAGTGTGTGCTGTGAGTATTATAGAAATTATTTATAAAAAGTAAGCTAGAGGTGGAATTTAAACTTTTGTTTCATAATGGAAAAGATGTTGGAGCTTTTCTTTCAGAAAGTCGGGTAAATGAGAAATTACGAATACTCTGGACTAATTTCCAAAGAAAAGGACTTTCCATATACTATTTGGCCTCATGGAAAAGTGGATGGATCAAAAGTGAGGTTAGATATGTTTTTTCAAAATTTTACATTATTTAAAAATAGTATTTATGGGTTTTTTAAACACAATCATTTTGATTGTGTTTTTTTTGCCCGCTGTTATATGATGAGTATTATTGAAGTCACTGTTTTAAGTGAAATTCAATATATTCTGAGAACAGCAAAAATAAAACATATAACATGTTGTTGAAATTATTTTGTATTTGCAATTAATAAATATATATTATTTTCCCATTCTCTTATGCTCACTTACCTATTTCCACCCTCTAATACTCCTCTTAACTCACCCTCACTAGCCTTTTTTCACTCTCCCTCACCTCCCTTCCCTTATTGCACTTTGCTCACTTATTCTCATTAACCACTACTTCACTGCCATTTCCCTCTCTCCCATTCATTACTTTTTAGCTGTCAGTCACTCTCCTTCACTCCCCTTCCCTTTGTTTTCTTTCTTTGTTTCCTCAATAATTCCCCTTCTGTCACTCACCTTATTATACTTCACTCACTCCTTCTCTCACTTCCTCTGTCCTCTCAAATCCTCAATTCCTTTCCCTCACTCCCTGTGTCTTAGCTTCAGTCTCTCGATCCTCTTACTCTCTCGCTCCTCTACCGTCATCCTTACTCCCTATAACTCACCCACACTCCCTTACTTATCTTTGTTTGCTCTGTTACTCAGTTTCTTTCTGCCAGTGTTTCCTTCACTACCTCTATGTCCTCACTCTTTCACTTCCTTTGTCTCAAGCTCATTTGCTTTTATCCTCTTTTTATTTTCCTTTTTTATCAACCTCACTCTCCTGTACTCACCCTCCCTCATCCTTGTCCCCTTACTTCAGCTCGTTCAGTTAGCCTCAATCATCATCTTTAACTACCCTTCTTCTTTCTTTCATCACGTACTCACCTTTTCCCAGTCCCTTTGCTTCACTTTTCTTCCCTTTCTTCCCTTCCTTTGCTCTCTGTCATTCTCCTTCCCTTACTCATCTTACTGCCCTTTACTCACTGTTTGTCTTACTCCCTCTATTCTATCATATTTTTACTTGTGTTCCCTCACTCCCTCTCTGTTACCTTCACTCCCATTGTATACTCACTGTCTTACAAGTCTACATTCACCTTCACTGAAATTCCATGCCTCATTGTCATTAATTCACTGTTATTCACTCCTGCTTCTCTGTTACTCACTCCCCTTTCTTTTCTCCCATTTCTGCCTTTATTTTTCGTAATGCATATTTCTTTAGGATGTTACTCATCTTCAGTTTATTTCTCTCTCCTGCTCTTGTTCACTGTCACTGAATGTATCTATGTCATTATCCTTTTAGTAATTTGCTGTCTCTCTATTTCTTTTTAACTCTCTCTGACCTTCACCATTCCTTTGTTTTTCAATCTGACTACTTCACTTCTACTTTATCTCTTACTAACCTTTTATGAGTTTTAATGTCGTACTTTGTCTCTTGTATTGTAAAATATATATTATAAATATTCTAGCTTTTTTTTCTCTTTCACAGATATAAATTTTAATGGAATTATGAAATTAAGTTTACATTAGATATAAGGTAAGTTTGATGTACAAAATGTATTTTCTCTATATTCTTTTCCTTAACCTCACTACTCTTCTTTGATGCTCCCACACCTCTGTTCCCTTATTGCGCTTGCCTCACTTATTCTGAATCCCCACGTTTACTCCCCTTTTTCACACTCTTCTCTTACACTCACCTTCTTTCAGACCTTCTCCTTTACTTTCTTTCCTCTCTCTTCTCTTACTTCATTGTTTTACTCTTTTCCTTTTCTTTACTCTCCTTACTCCACTTTACTTACACCTTCTCTTACTCTCTTTGTCCTCTTACTTCTATACTCCCCTTCCCTCAATCTCTTTCTGTTAGCCTTATTCTCTCCATCCCCTTAGTCTCTCACTCCTCTTTGGCACGCTCACTGCCTATAACTCAGCTATACTCCCACATTCACCTTCTTTCAGAACTTCTCCTTCACTTTCCTTCCTCTCACTTCCTCTCACTTCCCTTACTCCTTCACTCTTTTCCCTTCCCTTACTCTCCTTACTCCACTTCACTAATTCCTTCTCTTACTCCCTCTGTCGTCTTACTTCTACACTCCCTTTCCCTCACTCTCTCTCTGTTAGCCTCATTCTCTCCGTCCCTTTAGTCTCTCACTCCTCTTCTGTCACGCTCACTCCCTATAACTCAGCCATACTCCCACACTCACCTTCTTTCAGACCTTCTCCTTCACTTTCCTTCCTCTCACTTCCCTTCCTTTACTCCTTCACTCTTTTCCCTTCCCTTACTCTCCTTACTCCACTTCACTAATTCTTTCTCTTACTCCCTCTGTCGTCTTACTTCTACACTCCCTTTCCCTCACTCTCTCTCTGTTACTCACATTCTCTCTGTCCTCTTAGTGTCTCACTCCTCTTCTTTTCACGCTCACTCCCTATAACTCAGCCATACTCCCACACTCACCTTCTTTCAGACCTTCTCCTTCACTTTCCTTCCTCTCACTTCTCTTTCTTTACACCTTCACTGTTTTCCCTTCCCTTACTCTCCTTACTCCACTTCACTATTTCCTTCTCTTACTCCTTCTGTCCTCTTACTTCTACACTCTTCTTACCTCATTTTGTCTCTGCTAGCCTCATTCTCTCTGACCCCTTAGTCTGTCACTCCTCTTCTATCACACTCACTCCCTATAACACAGCCATACTCCCTCACTTATGTTTCTTTCCTCTCTCAGTCAGGGCCTCATTTATGAGAAATGACGCATCTCTGCGTGAAAGCAGCGATGCATCACTTCTCAGTGCGCTCTCCTTGCGACATTCCTGATGCGTTATATTTAATGTATGACGCATTATGTCGCAAGGAGTTACAGATACGTCAGTATTTCTGACGTATCTGTAAGCGCTAAAGTGATGCATTGCTGGAGTGTGTCACAAAAGTGACGCAACTCCAGCAATGCATCCTTTCACATCGGGTCAGCCCCATGTGAAAGGGCCTGCGTCAGTCTTACGCCTGCTGTGAGGCAGGCGTAAGATTTTGACGCAACGGTGTCCTAAAAGTGACACAGTGAAATCTCATAGATTTCACTGCGTCACTTCTACGACCCTTTCTTGCGGCAATACGCCCCCTTTGCATACATTACACCTGGCGCAGGTATAATGTGGCGCAGGGGTTTACAAAGTGACGCATCTACCTAGATGCGTCACTTTGTAAATATGACTCCACAAGGTGCATTATTTACAGCACTGGTGCGTCACAAAAAGTGACGCACCGGCGGCGTAAAAGTGACGCATGGCCTCATAAATGAGGCCTTCAGTCTTCTACTCATGCGTCATATTTAATGTATGACGCATTATGTCGCAAGGAGTTACAGATACGTTAGTATTTCTGACGTATCTGTAAGCGCAAAAGTGATGCATTGCTGGAGTGTGTCACAAAAGTGATGCAACTCCAGCAATGCATCCTTTCACATGGGGCCAGCCCCATGTGAAAGGGCCTGCATCATTCTTACGCCTGCTGTGAGGCAGGCGCAACATTTTGACGCAATGGTGTCCTAAAAGTGACGCAGTGAAATCTCATAGATTTCACTGCGTCACTTCTAGGACCCTTTCTTGCGTCAATACTCCCCCTTTGCATACATTACACCTAGCGCAGGTATAATGTGGCGCAGGGGTTTACAAAGTGACGCATCTACCTAGATGCGTCACTTTGTAAATATGACTCAACAAGGTGCATTTTTTACAGCACTGGTGCGTCACACAAAGTGACGCACCGGCGGCGTAAAAGTGACGCATAGCCTCATAAATGAGGCCTTCAGTCTTCTACTCATGCGTCATATTTAATGTATGACGTATTATGTCGCAAGGAGTTACAGATACGTCAGTATTTCTGACGTATCTGTAAGCGCAAAAGTGATGCATTGCTAGAGTATGTCACAAAAGTGACGCAACTCTAGCAATGCATCCTTTCACATGGGGCCAGCCCCATGTGAAAGGGCCTGCGTCAGTCTTACGCCTGCTGTGAGGCAGGCGCAAGATTTTGACGCAACGGTGTCCTAAAAGTGACGCAGTGAAATCTCATAGATTTCACTGCGTCACTTCTACGACCCTTTCTTGCGTCAATACGCCCCCTTTGCATACATTACACCTGGCGCAGGTATAATGCGGCGCAGGGGTTTACAAAGTGACGCATCTACCTAGATGCGTCACTTTGTAAATATGACTCAACAAGGTGCATTTTTTACAGCACTGGTGTGTCACAAAAAGTGACGCGCCGGCGGCGTAAAAGTGACGAATGGCCTCTTAAACGAGGCCTTCAGAATTCTACTCATGCGTCATATTTAATGTATGACTTATTATGTCGCAAGGAGTTACAGATACGTCAGTATTTCTGACGTATCTGTAAGCGCAAAAGTAATGCATTGCTGGAGTGTGTCACAAAAGTGACGCAACTTCAGCAATTCATCCTTTCACATGGGCCAGCCCCATGTGAAAGGGCCTGCGTCAGTCTTACGCCTGCTGTGAGGCAGGCGCAAGATTTTGACGCAACTGTGTCCTAAAAGTGACGCAGTGAAATCTCATAGATTTCACTGCGTCACTTCTACGACCCTTTCTTGCGTCAATACGCGCCCTTTGCATACATTACACCTGGCGCAGGTATAATGTGTCGCAGGGGTTTACAAAGTGACGCATCTACCTAGATGCGTCACTTTGTAAATATGACTCAACAAGGTGCATTTTTTAAAGCACTGGTACGTCACAAAAAGTGACGTACCGGCGGCGTAAAAGTGACGCATGGCCTCATAAATGAGCTCTTCAGTCTTCTACTCATGCGTCATATTTAATGTATGACGTATTATGTCGCAAGGAGTTACAGATACATCAGTATTTCTGACTTATCTGTAAGCGCAAAAGTGATGCATTGCTAGAGTGTGTCACAAAAGTGACGCAACTCCAGCAATGCATCCTTTCACATGGGGCCAGCCCCATGTGAAAGGGCCTGCGTCAGTCTTACGCCTGCTGTGAGGCAGGCGCAAGATTTTGACGCAATGGTGTCCTAAAAGTGATGCAGTGAAATCTCATAGATTTCACTGCGTCACTTCTAGGACCCTTTCTTGCGTCAATACGCCCCCGTTGCATACATTACACCTGGCGCAGGTATAATGTGGCGCAGGGGTTTACAAAGTGACGCATCTACCTGGATGCGTCACTTTGTAAATATGACTCAACAAGGTGCATTTTTTACACCACTGGTGCGTCACAAAAAGTAACGCACCGGCGGCGTAAAAGTGATGCATGGTCTCATAAATGAGGCCCTCAGTCTTCTACTCTCACTTTTTCTTTCACTTTCTCTCCTTGTGACATTCCTGATGCGTTATATTCAATATATGACGCATTATGTCGCAAAGAGTTACAGATACGTCAGTATTTCTGACGTATCTGTAAGCGCAAAAGTGACGCATTGCGGAGTGTGTCACAAAAGTGACGCAACTCCAGCAATGCTCCCTTTCACATGGGGCCAGCCCCAAGTGAAAGGGCCTGCGTCAGTCTTACGCCTGCTGTGAGGCAGGCGCAAGATTTTGACACAACGGCGTCCTAAAAGTGACGCAGCAAAATCTCATACATTTCACTGCGTCACTCCTACGACCCTTACTCCAGCAATGCATCCTTTCACATGGGGCCAGCCCCATGTGAAAGAGCCTGCGTCAGTCTTACGCGTAAAAGTGACGCATGGCCTCATAAATGAGGCCCTCAGTCTTCTACTCTCACTTTTTCTTTCACTTTCTCTGTCTCTTCACTCCCTTACTCACCTTGTCTCACACTCACTTGTCTTTATCCAGTCTGTATCTCCACTCTTTCCTAAACATCACTGCTCTTTTCTTACCCTTCCACACCCCCGTTCCTGTACTACATTTTCTTCACTTATCCTCATTCCCCATGTTGACTCTCCTTCTCCTCA
This sequence comes from Lissotriton helveticus, assembly GCF_964261635.1. NCBI lineage: Eukaryota > Metazoa > Chordata > Amphibia > Caudata > Salamandridae > Lissotriton > Lissotriton helveticus. The sequence continues at coordinate 1,964,494,813 of NC_136061.1, read as the reverse complement.
CTTACCTTCCCCACAGTCACCTTCTTTCAGTCCCCTTACTTCACTTCCCTTCCCCTCTTGTCCCTTTCTTTGCTTTGTCACTCATTTTCCTCTCCTCTCTCACTGCACTCAACTTCAGTTACTCTTTTTTATTTTTTAAAGAATACAGCTCTTTTTTGAGAATTGGAGGTAGTTCTGAAAAGAACTTTTTTTTTTCTTCTTTTTTCTTTTTTTTCAACAAAAACAAAAACAGGGAAAGGCAAACTGCTAAAGTGGAGCAAAAAAAAAATCAAAATTAGGGCTGGGGACGGCAGCGGTGGTTCTCTAATGCCCGAGCAATGATCAAAATACTTTGTTCCCCGTAACAAAGTAAGGCATCACAATGCTTGCATTTGATGGAGGCCTCATTAAAAATAGGCTGAATGTTTGAGATCAGCTGCTCTGGTCGCCCCCTCACCGATGCAGTTGCTCCTCCAGTTGAAGTAGAGGCACCATTTCTTGGAGCCTCTCGTGCCAGAGCCCTAACACTCTCCCGGGCATAGTTCTGGGCATGCCTTCTCTGCACGTGGCGAATCATGGTAGAATTACCAAAACTGTACTTCCTTGTGGGGTCTCCTCGGGAAAGTACAGTATGGCAGATCTTACACTCCACCTTTGGAGCATTTACTTTCTTACGTCCCTCACTAATATCAAAAAATGTCCATATGAAATGTTCTTTGACCTTCTGCTGAGGAGGCTCTTCATCTATGAATCCATCTGACTCCTCGCTGCTGCTGGATGGTCTGGCAGCCATTGTATCTACAGATTATAAGCAGAGAAAAAAAGAGGTCTTGCTCTCACCAAAGTGAAAGAAGAAGTGAAGGAAAAGGGTGGAGTTTTCATTATTTGGAAAAAAAATCTGTTAGCAACCAATGAAAAATGTTATTTTAAGGTCACATGACTTGACGCGCTTATGCTACGTGCACCGGAGCGGTTCCCGGGGCGCTTCCGGGGCGCGAACGTAGGCGCTTCCGGGGGCGCTTACGCGGCGCGCCTGAGTGACGTTTTGGTAGCTTCACGGAAATGCAAAATCATTTTCATTCGGAAAATCAAAAATACTGCTTTATAATTATGGTACAGAATGTCTTGCATTATTATTTAGTTTTCATACATATTTTTTTTTTACGGACGCAGAAATAGCGCTCTCGGGCGAGCTTACCGGTGCGCGCACCCTGAGCGCTCCAAGTCAAAATGATACGGGTAAGCTTACCGGTGTGCGCACCCTGAGCGCACCAGGAAAAAATTATTTAAAAAAATATATATACATCGAACAAATAATAAAAAAAATATATATATAATTATTATTTGTAAAAAACAGCTAATAAAAAAAAAAGAAACGTAGGTTACAAAGTCGATAGACAAAGGAATTAGCTTTTTAAAAAACAATGAAATTCACTGAAAAAACCATAGGTTTCACAAACGTTATAGTTAGGAATTAGCTTTTACAAAACCTTTGAAATTCACTGAAAAAACCATAGGTTTCACACTCGTTATAGTTAGGAATTAGCATTTAAAAAACCTTTGAAATTCATAAAAAAAAACATAGGTTTCACACCAGTTACAGTTAGCTGAACATTTTACTCATACAAAACCATTGAAATCCCCACGTTATAGTTAGTTGGACTCACTATAACTCGCGCGCCCGCAATCCACTGCTGATGATGTCACATATTACATAATTCATGACATGGTATGTGACATCACTGATGACATCACTGATGACATCTCAAATGACATCACTGATGACATCACTGAACAGCAAAAAGACTGAGAAGGTCTTATTTTTGAAGACAGATTCCATTTGGTCAAACTCATGGTGGCTTTCTTATCTTGGCCCCAACCAAATTCCTAACAATTCTGCAATGAACCTGCGAATCATTGTAGGCAATAACTTTCAATGAAAGACCAGGTTTTATGTGTCTACGGAATCTGATACTCCACCTTACGCAGGATTTTCAGCTGGCTGTCGGTGTAGTGCTGTCGAACCATTGTCCTGGCACTCATTATTAGTAGCCTTGACTATGCAAATGCCTTCTTTGTGGGCATGTCTGATTTCTTATTTTCATACCAACAGTCATTCAAAATACAGCAGCTAGGTTGATTTGTAATCTTCCCAACAAATCACCTTCATCCTCCGTGCTAAAATCCTTGCATTGGCTACCTTACGAAGAGTCCAATTTTCTTGCTGCTTTGTCATGTTCATCAAGCCCTTCATATATCTGGCGAGCCTATCTCAGAAATATAGTCTTTCATTATCAGCCCACGAGGGCTTTAAAATCAGTACATTAGGATCTCATCCAGCCACAATTAATTTCCAAGCCAAAACAGGGAATTGTTCCTTTTTCGATCTTGCAGGTATGTACTGGAATACTTTTACCACGCCATGTGTGATTTATCCCTTTTATTCTTTTAGTCGGGAAGGCTATCAAAACCTGGAATTTCCAGCATTAATCACAACTTGATATCTGTGTCTGTGTGGCCCATCACCCAGTTCTCAACTGCCTACCTTACCATTTGGACCCAGGGTTGCCACCTTTGCAAGACACTTTTTAAGAGTCTGCAAAGGCCTGTGCATGATACTGAATAGGACTGCAAACAAATTCCTATATGTTAATTTGTAGCATGACTTTTCTGGCTTTGTTTATTTATTAGTCAGATTCAATAATGCAGCTCTAGAACACATTTAAAAGTGCATTCTATTTATATTTGCAGTTTGAATTATGTATAGATAAAGGCTATAAAATACCACCTTTAGGTGATTTTGATTATTTTTGTACTGGATGTGACAGCCTTGGTGGCTACCCAATTCTTACCTTATTACCTTATTCTTACCCACTAAGGGCTGATTCACAAATGTAAATGTACGCTTTTGTGTAAGTTTACGATTTTATGCAATTCCCAAAGCAATTTTACGAGTAGTTTTTATGTTCAGAGTCTCTGCCACGAGTGCGGAGACTCCACAGTCGTAAAGTTACTACTCAGAGCCGTAAAATTGCTTTGTGAATGTCAAACAATTGTACACTTACACAAAAGTGTAAGTTTACTGTTGTGATTCAGCCCCAAAGTAGCCATGGGTATGCCTATGCCTGCTTCTCTTGCTTGCTGTGTGCTAGGATTCAAGCTACACCTCACAGAGGAGATCTATTAAGGCAGGAACTGGTCTGGGGTTGCTTATAGTCTCTTCTCTACTGCTTTTGTTACTGGGGGTCATTTTTGTAGCAGTGTCCCAATCCGGCTTTAGGAAACACCACAGCACCGAAACTGCCCTCACTCGCCGCAACAGACGACATCTGCTCCCCCCTCGACAGAGGGCAGACTGTGGCCCTCATCCTTCTGGATGTCTCCAGAGCCTTCGACACAGTCTCTCAACGCACCCTAGCCTGCAGACTCCATGACGCAGGGATTCAGAACAAGGCCCCCGACTGGATCCCCTAACTCCTCCCTGGCAGAACGCAGTGGGTCAGACTCTCACCCTTCCTCTTGGATCCCACACTGACCACCTGCGGAGTACCCCAAGGTTCCTCCATCAGCCCCACCCTGTTCAACGTTTACTTGGTCTGCTCGCCCCCATCGCCAGATCCTGCAGATTCAACAATGTATTGTACGCATACGACACCCAACTCATCCTCTCCCTATCCAACAAACCCAACGTCTCCAAAGCAGTCACCAAGTGGATGAAGAACAGCTGCCAACAACTCAACACGGACAAAACCTGGACAGATGCCTGGAACACCACCTGGTGACCCCCGAACCTCGGAAACCCACCCTCCCCAACGGACCACGCATGTAATCTCAGAATCATCCTGGACTCCGAACTCAAAATGGACTGCCAAATCAACACTGTCTCATCCTCCTGCTTCCACACCCTCCGACTCCTACTCTAGATGGATCCCCCTCAAACACAGAAAAACCGTCAACCACACCATCATCAGCAGCAGACTCGACTACAGCAACACTCTCTACACCGGAATCATCAAGAACCTCACCCGCAGACTCCAGAATGTCCAGAACGCCTCCACCAGTCTAGTCCTCAACCTAAAGCACCTCTGCCACAGCACCCAACACCTGCTGACACTACTCTGGGTCCTCATCGAGAAGAGAATCACCCTCAAGCTTCTCACCCACACCCACAAAGACCTCTACAACACTGGACTAGCATACTCGAACTACCGCCTCTCTTTCCACGCACCCCAAAGACGCCTCCGCTCAGCCCAGCTCTCCCTTTTAAAGATGCCTCGCATTAAAAAGTCCAGAACAGGAGTTCGCACATTTTGCTGCCTAGTGGCCAGCCAAGGTATGGAACACCCTCCCACTCCACATCAGACAGACGCCAACACTCTCCAAGTTTGCGAAGGACCTCAAGACCTGGCTTTTTGACGGATCGCAGTGTACATCGGGACCTGCGTTCCTCCCCCACCCCACCCTCAAATCCCCTCCGCTCCTCAGCCCCTTGCGGCCCTATCGGGTGAGTAGCTGCGCTTTACAAACCCATGATGGATTTATTGATTCTGAAGGGGGCATTGGCTATCAGTTCATAAAGGACTGTTCCCATTAAAAAGAGGGTCAGTAATGATTTGCATAAGGAAAGCCTGTCTAGAGTAGTACAGACAGGATTGTCAGTGATTTAGACTTTGCAGCATTCCTCTTATTACGTTTTGAGTGTTTTATTTTATGTTTGTAGACCATATGGATACAGTTTATGCTCTGACCACAAGATGGCGCAAGGGTCTCGCGAACAGAGAATATAAAGGTGATAAAGAGAGAATACTTACAGTGCACGTTTCCTACCAAGGTAAATCAGTACCAGTACTGAGAACATGTACATCAAATATAAAGGAAGGGAGAATATGCTAAAAAAAAAAAAAAACTCCTCGCTCCGTGGTACTGCTGCTGAACACACTGGTGTTACCATTAGCTGCGGGTTGAGTTGTGATTAAAAATCAACTTAAAACTTGGTATCAGAGTTGGAGAAAATCTGTCAAAACGTCGCCGTTGATGAAACGCACGGGAACATTGATCGAAAAATGATTTGGTGCCTTCGGGATTTACGGGGAATGCCGATCCCTTGGCGGCGTGAGATGCGGGTCCGAGGAGCGACAGTTATTGATGGGCTAATGGCTTTAGTATATTAAACCTGACTGCTGCCAGCGTCGTGTCAAATTCATCTTCAGGGGACACAGCCCTGTACTCGGTAGACGAGGCAACGTGCGCCGGCGGGATGAGGCTAAGAGGCGTCCACGGTCCGTGACAAATTTAAGGTAAATGCTTTCAGACGCCTTCGTCGCATCTCAGGCTCGAGCCTCTCCTGCCCGCTACGGAGATCCCTTGAGGACGATCAAAAGCGCGGCACGAAGAGTGTGGGACTGGAGGTTTGCTGTGTTGTTCATTATTTTAATAGGCCTTAGGTCATTATATCGTCCCTCAGTATTGTATCACTGTTGGTTGGGACCCTCCCACAATGGTACGCTAAACTGTCTATCTACGTGATCAGACATCGTGTATATTTCGGGTCCAGGATCCTTAACACCACAGAAAACCACTGAGAACAAACACTACGCGAAGAAGTTAACACAGTACAAAAACACCCATATTACGAAATTGTTGTTTACATGTAGAATAGCAGGTGAAACAGCCATGGAGAGTCATTAGAAAGCTCCAGAAACACTTCTTTAGGCCAGCACCAGGCTGTAATAATCCAGGAAGACTTGTAGTAATTAGAAGGTTTATTGAACAGCACAGCATCCAGTCCTGACACAGCAGGATACAGGTGACAACTGACAAACAGTAGAGAATGCTGTATGAGCAAAGCTCTGTTAGGAATGTAGAATCAAAAGGTAACATAACATAGCACATGCAATTAAAGGAGTAGATGCATGAATAACTTAGATACTCAGACATGCGGGATATAACACACCTCCCTCTTTAAATAAAATTAAAAGATATAAACTAAAACAACTACAAAGATCATTAGGAATGTACTATACATAATTTTGCAAAGAAATTGGTCTTCTTCTGATGCGCCCATTATTTTTAATTCTTGAAGCTACTGAGTTAGGATAATAACCAGACCCACTATCAGAAGTGTGTTCTTTGTCAATATTAGCATGAGGTTGGAATTGAGAAGCATCTTGTGTAGGACATTTAGCAACTTTACTTAAATTCCAGACTTTGCCATCCTGAGTAATAACAGAGTTACTGAAGACCCTTTTGATTTGAATGGGTCTGCCAAACTTACTCGTACCTTTGCTGACAAAGAAAGGTTTTAAAATTCTAACCCAATCTCCAACACACAAATCATGCTCTTTTGTTTTCCACTTCTTGTTGTACCAAATTGCAGACTTATCTTGTTTCCCACTTATTCTCTTTGCAACTTCTTTGACATCTAAACCATTTTCCCCCAGGCTTTCACATTTTTCTTTGAGCCACCAAGGGCACATGTCAGTCGCAGGATCTCTACCTTTAAGTAATTTGAATGGACTGATCTCAGTGGTAGTATGAGGGGTTATACGATAAGTCCAAAGTTTCTGTCTAATACGGTTTAGCCAATCCCCTTTTTCTTTGATAGCATCAGAGACAAAACCCTTCAGAACACGGTTAAAACGCTCAACTTGCCCGTTCTCATGTGGCTCGTAAAGTGATGTACAAATGTGTTTGATGTTACAAGATTGTAAGAACAATTTCATTTCAGCAGAGACTAGCTGCACACCATTATCTGATACTAATACTGAGGGACAGCCTTCCCTAGCGAAAACTTCTTTGAAAAAGGAAATGACAATTTCAGAAGTGATTTTAGCTACAAATTTCACTTCTGGCCATTTGGAATGGTAGTCTACAATGACCAACGCAAAACGTGAACTTTCTGGTAACACTTGGAAAGGCCCTGAAATATCAAAGGCTATCTTGCTCCATGGAAACTCTGGCCATTTAACTGTCTTAAGGGGTGGAACATGTAATTTTAGCATCTTGTCACTGTTACAGCACTCATTGCATTCTCTAACAGTGCGGTCTATGAACCTGTCCATTCCAGGCCACCAGAAATGTAGCCTAATAATACGCTTCATGGCCGAAATTCCTGGATGAGTCTTGTGTGCTAATTTGAGGATGAGCTCTTGCACTCCACTGGGTGGAATGCATTTCTCAGATTTGAAAAACAAATTACCTTCACACCATAACTCTTCTGCTATGTTATAAAATGGTAGCAGGTCATATTCAACATTATTCTTGCTAGGCCAACCTTCTAAAAGGTATTTCTTCAACTTGACAAATTTCTCATCCTTATTCTGGCATTCTATCCAAAATTGTTCAGAAATATCTTGATACTGGGAGGAAACTAGATCTGTCAAGCCTAATACAAAATCAACTTCACTAAGACTATTAACACCGTCAACCTTACCTTCACATGGAAGGCGTGATAAGCAGTCGGCAGTAACATTTTTCTTCCCTGGAATATATTCAACTTTAAAATTGTACTCTTGTAGTTTGGATGAAAGACGTGCAATCCTAGCTGTCGAGTTCCAACCACCACCAGCCGATAGGATATGCACCAAAGGTTTATGGTCCGTTCTTAGAATAAACTCACTGCCCCAAATATAAATTCTATAGTGTTCAATGGCCCACACACAAGAAAGTAACTCACGTTCAATAACTGCATATCTGCGTTCAGTTTCATTCAAAGTTCTGGAGGAAAAAGCTACATTCCATTCTAACATACCATCTGTCTGAGAAAGCACACACCCAAGACCGTACAAACTTGCATCAGTGGTGATGATGCACTTTTTCCCAATCCTAAATGGTTTCAAAGTCGGGGAATTAACAATATCATGTTTGATTTCAGTGAAAGCCTTTTCTTGTTCAGTTTCCCATACAAAATCATTGCACTGTCTTAAAAGTTTTCTTAAAGGTTCCATTTTGGTGGCAAAATTTACAACAAATTTACTGTAGTATTCACACATTCCGGAGAAAGAAAGAAGTTGTTCCTTATTCTTTGGGGCTGGAGCACTGAGGATAGCATCAACATTAGATTTTTTAGGAACAAGACCTTCCCCCGACAAAGTGTGGCCTAAATATTCAACTGACTTCTTAAAAAGTTTGCATTTGTGTGCCTTGAGGGTAAGTCCAGAATTTTCTAATCTTTTGCACACAACACTCAAATGTGAACTATGTTCAGCTTCGTTTTTTGAGAAAATTAAAATGTCATCTTGAAAGCATTTTACAAACTTATCAAGATCTCTGAAGATTTGGAACATGACGCGTTGGAAAACAGAGGCAGCGGATGCCAACCCAAACGGCATCCTTCTGTATTGAAACAGTCCCATGGGAGTAATGAAAGCTGTATATTTCTTGGAATCTTCAGTAAGTTAAATTTGATGATACGCAGATCTAAGGTCTAAAGTGGAAAAAATCTGCGCACCATCAAACAAGGAAACAAGCTCATTAATATTCGGAAGGGGATGACAGTCTATAACAATATTAGAATTTAGAGCTCTTAAATCAATGCAGACCCTTAATTTTTGGTCGGATTTGCGTACCAAAACGATGGGCGAAACCCATTCAGACGATTCAATGGGCTCTATTATATTGTCTTTAAGTAGGTCATCCAACATTTCTTTTAGCTCATTCCTAACATTTAAAGGAACTCCTCTTAGTTTTTGTTTGACTGGAACTGCACCCTCTTTGAGAACAATTTTGTGTGCAAAATTTTTCAATCTTCCTAAACGGTCACAGAAAACTTTATTGAACTTTTCATTCCATGAAATTATTACATTATCTTTTTCATTAACATCAGAAATAGAATTAACCATATCTAGTTCACTGCATAAAGATATGGGATCTTTGGCACGTGGATTTAACGTGATGCCAAGTTCCCATTGGTCATGCCAACCCAGTACATTGACTCCTTTGATAGCAATGTAAAGCTTAATTTGAGCTGACCTTCCTCTGAAACATAAAAGAACATTAAAGAAACCTTCAATATCAATCATATTTCCATTGAAACCTTCAGCTAAAATATCTGAAGATTGTAAATCAGATTTGTTACATACGGTTGTTAATTTTTCATTAAAGTACTCCCTGGTAATAATTGTCCATGGAGATCCAGAATCTACCATGAGTTCGATAGCAATGGATGAAATATGAAAGGTACATTTAGGAGATTTCTTAGTGGTTGATCCAAGAATAGAGACAACATAACCATGCTCAACCTCATGTTTGACTTCATCCACAATACCAACTGTAGATACTTTAGTGGGAGTAGTAGTTGATCGTCCAGTGCGACCTTGAGGATTGTACCTTCTCTCCCTACATACATTGCTAAAATGTCCTAACTTGTTGCAAATATTACAAGTTCTGTTTATGGCAGGACAGCCCTGAAAGGAGGCTATATGTGATCTACTACCACATCTGTAGCATGAAAACGATGAATTACCAAAATCTGATCTTCTGTTGTTGATACTAACAGAATTTTTATATTTAGACTGAAAAGGAATGACATTTTTATCATCAACTTTGGGTTTAACAATACAAACTTCTTCTTCTACATTAGTTTTATTGGGATTGGGATTTGTAGTTTGTTTAACTACTATATCCATCCACTTTTCTGACATTTCAGTGGACTTAGCAATGGCTATAGTTTCTTCTAAGTTAGGGTCACCTATACACCATAGTTTATCTTGCACCTTTTTGTTTTTAACATGAACAATAATCTGATCGCGGATCATTTCGTCTGCCATGGCACCAAAATTGCAATGTAAAGTCAAAGCTCTTAAGGAAGTGAGAAAATCATCAAACGATTCCTCTTGTTTCTGTGCTCTTGTATAAAATTTAAAGCGATTTAACGCGATATTGGCGGTAGGTTTGAAACGTTTCTCTAATCTACCAAGAGCTTCAGTGTAAATGTTCACAGAATCACCACTTCCACTAGGCATAGTAAATTGAGGCAAAGTTCTAAAGATTTCTTGACCCTCAGAGCCCAAACAATGTAACAAAATGCTTTTCTTTCTCTCTGACCCCATGCGCTCCCCATCAATAGCTTTCATATAATTGAAAAACTCCTCCTTCCACCTTGACCAGGGCATAGGGGGATCACCCTTAACCTGTAAAAATTTAGCAGGAGGATCAAATTGCATGGTGATAGAAATTAAGTAAAATAATTAAATAAATAAATAATTGTAAAATACACAGTAAAATGAGAACAATTTTTGAAGAAAAGTACTTATGCCAATGTAGAATCACTTAGTTTGTAGTAAATGATGAGTAGACTTGCAGAATTGTAGAAGTTGAAGCTGTAAATAGCTTGTAGAACTTTTGCCAGAAATACTTGAAGAAATGGAGTATATGTAAAAAAATTGAAAGTTGAGTTAAGCGCTAACGTTGTAGTACACTGTTTAGTGTAAGCGCTAAAATACTGAGCAAAAGCGGAAAGAAACAACTATATAAATGGACTTAAATCGCCGTGAATGCGCCGTGAATGCGTATCTAAGCAACCAAGCAAACAAAATGGAGGCACGTATCGTGCGTGATGATGTTCCAAGAGGATGCGTGATGACGTTGTGGCGTAGCGTGATGACGCGCTACATCACACAATACGGAAGCATCGGAAACATCGAAGATGTGGTTGCTGGGAAGTGGCGTTGCTTCTCCGCTTTGCGAACGGTGATGTCAGAGGTTGCTAGGCAATGGCGTGGCTGTTCCGCTTCAATGGATGACGAATGTAGACTGTGATTGCACGAAGGCGTTGCCACGGAGATAGAAGCTCGTGGAAGCGTCGCGCTGTAGGCAGCCGGAAAATTAAAAGATGCCAGCCGCTTTAAAGGTCAGAAAATAGAAACAAATAGTATCTTGAGTTGAATAAAGAGGAAATTGTTGTTAGTTTTTGTGAAATACTTGCGGAAGGTGGCAAACAAATTCCTCAGAGGCAGGTAGACTTCTTCCAATGCAGGCAGTCCAATAAAATTTTGGAGAAAAACGTAAAATTATCCAAAATGGGTTCAAACTCCGCTCCTGTGCTGTAGATGGCTGGAGTAAGGTTGTCCTCGTCGCCAAAATTTGTAATAATCCAGGAAGACTTGTAGTAATTAGAAGGTTTATTGAACAGCACAGCATCCAGTCCTGACACAGCAGGATACAGGTGACAACTGACAAACAGTAGAGAATGCTGTATGAGCAAAGCTCTGTTAGGAATGTAGAATCAAAAGGTAACATAACATAGCACATGCAATTAAAGGAGTAGATGCATGAATAACTTAGATACTCAGACATGCGGGATATAACACAGGCATTGCTTTAAATGGGTGCGACACTTCTGTTATGTCGGGGCCCTAGGCCCACATGGTAATAATGACTGCGACACAGACACCGTGATGTTCATGGGTTAGTGAGCCACGAGCACGTGCGCTCGGCTTTATTTATTGACTGTGTCACGTGACTCGTGACTCAGTGGTGGGTGGGTGTAGAGTGTATGATCACTTCCTGTGATCAACTAGAATGTGTCACGCAGGACACAACATTCCTCCCAAAATTTGATAAAAATTAAGGAAAGACAAAAGTCCGAACCTGTGGGAGGAAAGACATGAATATACAATAATTACAAATTTACATTGAGTCTCTTCAGCTGCTTTTTTGATGACGACGGTGGAAATTGCTGCTGAAACTTTAGTTCTTGGCTTGACGTCCTGGTTCTCGGTGGGCGTGCTCTTCTGCACTTGCGCCATGGAGGTGTGTTGGTCAGTCCACTGAGATCTTGCTTTTGAGGGTGAAGCCAAACAGGATGACCAGATGTTGGACTTGAAGGATGTTGTCTTCTACTGGTCCGTCGGTTTCTTCACTGTAGGCAGCTTGGCTTTGCATTACAAAGGATGGAGTGTTTGAAGGACGTTCTTCTCACTAGGACGCCCCTCTCTCGGGTGTTCTCCTGCCACGAGATGTCCTGGAGGCCCTTTTCATCAGGTTTCCACTGGGCCGGGTATTCTTCCACAGCGTTGCTCCAACTCCACAGTCTGCGTGTGAATGGAGGAGACGATGAGGGTACTACCTCACAAAGTCTGTAGCTCCACCTGAAGGGTAGTTGTTGACTCCTGCCTTTGCGCACAAGTTCCTCTCCTTCCTGGGACGTGCAGGGTGGACGGAGATGGATCCATCTCTCGTGTCGGGACCCTCTGCCACCGGTGTCCCTGAGGCCTTTGCCCCTTGGATCTCCACGGGCTGGTGTGGATTGGTCAGTTCTCCTTGTTCAGGCCATCTGAGCTCCCTCCGCATCCAGGTTTCCGCTCAATCCCAAAGGTGGATGTTTGCCAATGGTCCGGCCTGTGCTCTCCTACCGTCCACGGGTCGTCGGGGTCTTGTGAATGGGTGCCTGTTCTGTTCTTGGAGCTATCAGTGTTCTCCTGGATGTGCGGGTCACTGTACACGATGTTGTGGTGTGTGTCACCTCTTCTCCTTGTAAGTCAATCAATCAATCAATCAGGTCATTTATATAGCGCACTACTCACCCGTAGGGTCTCAAGGCGCTGGAGTGTGTAGACTTATCACACCTCTCCTCACCTTTTCCAGATGTGGTTCTTGGCGTCATGCCACATGACTTCTTTCTTCATTCTTTCTTTTCACGACACGGTGCGGTCACCTTTCTGTCTTTATCTTCCTGACCAGGCTTCTTCAAGCAGCGTGCACTCCGCCTGTTTCCCTCTGGTCTTGTCCTGGCTTTAGGGCACTGTCTTCTCTCCATTCTTCTGTGACTGGACCGGTCGTTACGATCTTTTCTCTTTTCCTTCTCGGGCGACCATCTGACTGGTCGGCTTTTCTTTGGGTGCACATCTGGCTGTTCGGATCATCCTTTTCTTCTTGGGCGATCTTCTTTGCTACCAGATGGGGTGGACAGCTTCCTCTTCGTGAGTCTTCTCGCTGTCTGCGATCGTTGTGATCGCCATTTGCTTCTGCTGCAGTGCTTTTGCGTTGGCGCAGTTTCTTCTGTGCTCTTCGAGTGCTCTGCTGTTTCCAGAGGGTTACTTCACCGCTCCATGGACCTTCTCCGGTGGGTGCACTTCTCGTGCTCGCTGCCGATGAGGCTCTTTAGCTTCTTGGCGTGGTGATCTTGCGTCACTCTTTCATTGCACGTCACTGTGCCTGGCAGTTGCAAGTTTGTGCTTCACTTCGTACCGTCGTGGTACATCTTCAGTGTCGCTTTGTGACTTGCGTTTCTGTATCTTCTGTGGGGTCTTCGCTCTTTTCCACGTGCATGCTGCACTTCTGCTTCTTCACACTTGGGTACTTGCCGTACACATCTTCTCGTGCTTCGGGTATAGCTTCCTTACTGTCAGGCGCTGTCCTGTACTGTCCGCATCTGGGGTACACTTGCGCTCTTCCAGTAGGTCGTCCGCGAATCTTGCTGCTTGCGGTGGACGGTCTTGACTCTTCCTTGCTGTCCAGTGTAGTACTGTCTTCTTCTGCGGTTGTGGTGATCACCTGTGGTCACTAGGCGTCACCTCAGCAGTGATGATGGGTCTCCGTCTTCGTCCGCGTCGCTGCAGGCTTGCTTCACCTCTATAGGCTTTCCCTTGGCTTGTCCAATGCTTGTTTGCTTCATTTACTTCTTTTGGTGCAATACCCCCCGGCGTCCAGTAGATGGCAGTGTGGGATTTGGTTTGAATCCAGCAGCAGCCTTCTTTTCTACGTGACTTTCTTTCTTCGTGAAGTTTCTCTTACTGCCCCAGTTTGCAGGACCTGCTTCGTGGACTGTGCAGGAGTGGGCTGGAGCCGTTGCTGACTCCAGACATCAGGAGCAGGATGTCAGGTAAGTCCCATTTACTTTATTTTCGTCTCTCAAGCATGGGGGCAGTGGGGCCCAATAGTGTTTATGGTGCGAAGGGGGGCAGAGGACGACTTCTGGGGGCTGCTGCCTCCTGGATGCAGGCCTGGATGCCTGGTGAGTTCTTTCTTCTTTTTTTTTTTTTTTTTGATGTTATTATCGTGGTGGCCTCGTGAGGGAGGAAGGAGTGGAGAGGCCGTTCCCTTCTTTTGCTGCAGTGGGGCGTTGGGCGCTTTACCGGGGCTCTGCACTGTGTACAGTTCTTCCGGGTGGGCTCCGCTTGATCTTCAGCGTTTCTCCCCCCCCCCAGCTTCTTTGGCACACGCTTCGCTGGGGGGCTTCGGCATTACTCGGCTGCGGACTGCGCAGGGGGTGCCGGCGCCGTTCTCAGTGTGTCCTCGCCCGGCAGATCTCCCCACGCTGCGGGCGCTTCCTTGGAGGAATATTCACCCCGCCACCACAGTTCCATAGCTCTCATGCTGCGTGGCGGGGGATGCCAGTGCGGAGCCAGACCAGGTACAGCGAGGTGGGCTCTCGCTGGCCTGGGCGTTCTTTGGGGCATTTGATGGCAGCCGCCATAGCCTCCCTTTTTGCCACGGCAGGTGGGCTCTGCCTGCATTCAGTTTTCGCCCGGCATCTCTCAACACACTGCGGGCGCATTTCCTTCCTCAGTTCATTCACCCCAGCCGCCGCAGCCTCTCTTGTCACACGCTGCGCGGCCGGGAACGCTGCAGGCAGGCCGCGCGTGGGCTCTGCTGGTCCTGCTTCACTATAAGTTTATTTTCGGCCACATCGCGCCCGACCGGGCGTTGACCATGCGGGTGGGCTCCGCGGATATGCAGTCATAAGGGGGGGGCGCTCCTGGCATGCGCGACCCCCGGGGCCATTCACAGCCCCTGGGCTCACCTCCGGCCGACGGGCCTCATAGTTATCTGCGGCCGTGGCGGGTGGGCACCGCATGGCGTCATCGTGGCGGGGGTCAGTGGCGGCCGGTGCAGGTGGGCTCTGTCCGGTCCGCTTTTCTCCGTGGGCACTCCTGCGTCGCAGCAGCACACAGCTGGGCTAGAGAGGTGCGGGGTGGGCTCCCGGTCACTCTCTCCTTATCTCAGACTAGGCCCGGGGCACTGCACACGCCCCTCGGGCCTCTCGGTGGCCGTTGCTGTCTCCTCTGGGGGTGCCCTTCACTCGGGCAGGATTCACTCCCCCTCACCCACTAAGAAGAAAGGCTGTGTCATGCTGGGTACAGCTACCACTCCTCGTCGCCAAATGTTATGTCGGGGCCCTAGGCCCACATGGTAATAACGACTGCGACACAGACACCGTGATGTTCGTGGGTTAGTGAGCCACGAGCACGTGCGCTCGGCTCTATTTATTGACTGTGTCACGTGACTCGAGACACAGTGGTGGGTGGGTGTAGAGTGTATGATCACTTCCTGTGATCAACTAGAATGTGTCACGCAGGACACAACAACTTCCTGTTTTACAGACCCTCAGTTCAGTGTAACTCAATGGCTCGACCAGTATCCTCCCACATAGATGTCGTCAATCAAGACAAGTTAGTTCAGTGGGACGAACCACGGTAAAGATGAGGCAGTCCCCTGATTGCTTATAGTTACCAGTTCTCATGGGGCCACTCAGCCTTTTGAGGTCTATAAAGACATAACTTGGTTTGAGTAAAAAAAGAAAAAGCCTTAACGGTAAACTTTGTAAAGTGACCTATTTACCAGTTAATTCATTCCATAGTTTTTAAAATTTTTATTTCTAATGGTTCTGTTTATTCGTTAACGCAATCTTCACCGTATATCCAGTGGTCCACTGCTTTTATGGGATAACTTGTGATATTCCTTGCTTTCCTTTACTTCAGCCCCTGAGTAATTTTGCTGTAGTAAATCATGGAAGGACACTTAACTAGATCCATGTCCTTCCCGTTGGATTCCCTGAATTGATTGAGTGGAGTTGTCTTTGCCGATCATGTAATTGACCAATCATAGCTCTCCCACCTGGGACTCGTCGTCGCTGTGGCACAAGCTTGATGAGGTGGACGGAGTTACCCTTCCAAAGAAGTAGCCAGAAAATGTAAATAAAGAAAATACTCCAACTTGAACCTAGCCTCTAATCTTTCAAGCTTGTGAAGCGAGAAAGCGGATGTATGACATTACAAAGCATGCTTTTACATCGCGTGCCTTTACAACGCGGTTTTTTACAACGCAAACCTTTACAACGCATATCGCTTTGGGCTGCTGGATAGTGAATAGTTTAATTTACTATTCCAACTCCAGTCCCCGTGGACACTAGGGAAGGTGTCGGATAGTAAATTAAACTTATTCCCTATCCTAGAGCGCCCCCCAGCGCAATGCGTTGTAATGGTTTGCATTGTAAAAGTTGCGTCGTAAAGGCACTGCGTGGTAAAAGTTGCGTTGTAAAGGATGTTTCCCGAGCAAAGCCAATAGCACCTCTCAACTTCCATCCTCCTTCCATCCATCCATGCATCCATCCTTTCACACTTCTATCTAGTCATGCACCCATTTCTCTACACCTGCACCTAATCATGTCACCCATCTGTCAATACTTCATCTATTAATCTTTTCACTTATTGATCCTTTCACTCTTCCATTCTTTCATGCACGCTTCCGTCTTTCTTTCTTTTCACCCATTCCATTCTTCAACACTTCGTCTATTCACACGCCCTATCACTCCATACCTTCTCCTTTTCATCCACCCATGCCTTTATCTATCCATCCATCCTTTCACTCATTCATCCTTTCACCCTTCCATCCTTCCATGCACTCTTTCTTTCATTGTTCCACCCTGCCTTTCACCTTTTTATTACTTCTCTCCGATCACCCTTTCACCCCCGTTCTGTTCCTTGTTTCCTCTTTTTTATCGACCATCTTGATTTCTCATGCTTATTTTTTCTTTCTTGTCTTTCTCTTTCATGCTCAGTTTTTCTATTTGTAATTCGCTATTTTCTCCCAGTTTCATATTTTCTCTGTTTCCTTAAACGTTCATTTCAGCCCACGGCCCACATCTTCTGTAGCTGTGCGCCCTAAAAGTGTTATTTATGAGCATTTGATCTGAAAACCTTCAGAAAGATAAGGCCCATAAATAACTAATTAATGTATTACTGGGACCCAGCTCACCTGCCCAGTGACAGTCCCCACTTGTGCTCCGAAAGTAGGGGATTACCTATGCCATTGTACCCTTCTATTATTAAAAGGGGGTTGCCAAATCCCCTTAGCCCACCGGAGCACAGGGGAATATAAGCCTTGTCACCGGAGTCAAGGCGTCTCTTTCATACAGTCTGGAAATCACCGCAGAACACTAACAGAGATGGATTTTTGTTCCTGCAATACACTAATACGAGTGCCATTCGTTCACTCAATGCAAATGTGATCTGATGGACCATGTTATATTTTAAACGCACCATAAAAAGTATGTTTGAAATAAAAATAACAGTCTAAGAGTGCATAGCTTTCCAAAATTATCATTGTATTCCGGATTTTATATTTTTGGAACAGTTGTGTATATTTGTTCACTATTTCATAAATGATTGATTACATGTTTAGGCATCCGTCTACGCATCACTGTTTTTTAATCTAGTTCTATATTATTAAGACTACACAAATTAATTAAAACTATGGTATGAAGTGAAAAAACCATTATAGATGCCAGACACTGAGTCCAGGTTACAAGGTTACTATAAAAAAAAATATTGCAGAAATAACAAGTAAAGGCCATACTACTTTGTATCCATTAAAATAATTCAATAAACACAGTTTTGAAACATCTGAGTTTCGTAAAAACAAAAAAAACAACATACGTAATTTTTTTTTGCCGCAAAACCTATTGCTATAATAAAAGTACAATTCACCTTGATTCTGAACATGATGGTTTATCACACAGGCTGATAAGCTAGTGATGATTTTTTCTCTGATAGTCTCTCTTATACATTGAACAAACTGGGTTACACTGGCACATCCTTCATTTAACTACCTCTGAACCATACAGTGCTTATATATGAGATTTGTATTAGAAATATGATGTGTTTAACCTATCATTGTTATTTTGGTCAGCTACTGTGCAATCGTATTCACATTCGCCTTTTCATCCATTTTTTGAGGCTGTTAGGGCTTTTAATCTCTTCAAATAGAAACACCTACTCCTGACGTGTCATGTGATCAAGCCCCGCCTGCGGAGCGAAACGCGTCATGGAGAGCATTTGCTCTGTTAATTACTGCAAATAAATCTGCACTGCAACACGAGTAACGGTGTGATGGCGACTTAATTCCTGTTGGATTAATTGTTTATTGGAGAACGGGTCTGTTCCTGTGGTATCCGCGTTTGATAGCGGTCAAGGACTTCTAGTTGTATATACATATACATATATATAATTTCCTATGGAAACTAGGACCTAAAAAAAAAAAATATATATATATATATACACATTTAGGTCCTAGTTTCCATAGGAAATGCGTTTTTTGATTTGCCAATGACTTTGACATCATTTGGCAACTCTTCGCGAAATTTTCAAAACTAATGGGTCGGTCATGTCAGGTGCTGTCTTGAAAATGTCACAGTGATCCGTCAAGTGGGGGCCAAGAACAAGGGAGGTTCCAAAACGCTTTTTCTCCATGTTAATTTGCATAGGAAACTTTTGATGCGGCTACAGCCTGAACTGCTGAACGAAATGACACTAAATTTGAATTGAGTCACAAGCAAAATCATTAAAAAACAAGAAAAGGGGGGCAGGGTAGAAAAACCCTGACCCATTAGGCCCGTTCTGAGGATCCCACAGGGACCACCAGAGCCCAAAAAAAAGCATTTATTTTAGAAATTTTCAGCAGGATTGGTAGTGGATCCGCATAAACAAATGAAGTGCGGGCTCCCGCACTTTGTTTATTTTAGGCCCCTGGGTGATGTCATCAGTGATGTTACTGACCATGTCGTTAGTGATGTAATATGTGAGGTCATAAGAAGTGTATTCCTGGGACACGAATTATAGTAAACTCAGGTAACTATAACGGCTGAATTTCTCTGGTTTTGTATGAGTAAAATCTGACCCTATCTATAACGTCCCTGTAACCTGTGGTTTGTTTTAGTGAATTTCTACATTAAAAAAATTCTATTTGCTAACTATAACGTCCTTATAACCTTAGTTTTATGCAGTAAATACATATGCAAGTAAGAACTTCTCGTCCCAGGATGGGCATGAGTTAAATACATTGAGGAAAAATAAATCCATCATCCACAAGTTCTCAGGTAAAGGAGGCTATGTTGTTATTTTAAGCATCAGTCAATACACTATAGAGATGTATAGGCAGCTGAGGGTGAAGGAACACTATCAAGAACTGAGATGTAACGCCTTCAGTGATCACCAGAAGGAATATCACGCCATGCTCAGTGGAGGGGCTGAACAGGGGCTGTTATCTTGTGAAGAACATCTATACTTAAAGATCGATCATCTCAGGGCACCGGTAATCTAATGTCTCCCGAAGGTGCACAAGGACCTTTTGAATCCTCCGGGAAGGCCGGATGTTGTATGATGGGGTCTCTATTAAAAAGAACTTCCAGGGTTCTGGATCTATTTCTAAGCCATTATGTCACCGAACTTGCTTCATACATACTGGATACCAATGATTTTTTATGTAAAGTCAACAACATCCCCTGGTGGAATGGTTACATAATGGTAACCATGGATATATGTTCTCTGTATACTTCTATCTCCCATGATTATGGCATAGAAGCATGCCGTTCATTTTTGTGAACAGGATCCCTGGCCCAACATACCACGATGCGCCTCACAATGCTCTCATTCTGTCTAACACAAGACGTATTTCTTTTTGATTAAAAAAATGTACCTCCACAAAAAAGTGACAGAATGGGGCAGCATTCGCCCGCACGTGTGCGAACATCTACATGGGCTGGTGGGAGAAAGAAGGTGCATAGGCGGAGTGTAATGCGCATCACACCAGTAAGATTACAATGTGGGTGCACTTCATTGACAATCTGTTTATCCTATGGGATGGAGATGAGGCATTGTTGATTGAATATGTTGCAATTCTCAACACTATCCTTATAACATACAGTTGACTGTACAGTGGAGAGCATGTGAAATGGGTTTTCTGGATGTTAAGCTATAAGTGTTAAGTGATTCCATCCAAACCAATGTTTTTCGAAAAAAGACTGCCTGTAATTTAACTCTGAATGGCAACAGTGGCCATCCTCACTCCTTGAAATGGAGTATACCTTACATCCTGCCCAGAGCACGTAGGAATTGCTCTTCTGATGCATCATTTGAAAAAGAAGCCAGTTTAATGATTACACGGTTCTATGATAGAGTATCCTACTAGCGTGCTCAGAGAAGCTAAACAGAGGCTTCTGAAGAAAAACGGGGAGCAGTTGCGGTTGTATGTCGTTACAACGCATTCCGTTGCAACGCATGCCTTTACCACGCATGCGTTACAATGGAATGCTATTTCCATGCATAACCTTTACCACGAATATTCCTTTACAACGCATACCTTTACAACGATTTTCATTGTAAATTTATGCATGGTAAGGGCATACTCTTGGTTAAGGTTATACCCCTCCCCTGTACCCTTACGTGACCCCCCAGCTCCCAATCTTTATTATAATTACCCCTGCCCTGAACCCTCAATCCTTATATATATTTTTTTAAACTAAAATTCCCCTTACCTCTTCCTGTCGTCTCCTCTCCTTCATCTTCCTTGTTGACGTTGTACGTCGTAAAGAGGAAGCTGATGTTTCTTTCCGTTTTTACTCTCAAACGACGCTGATTGCCTCCACTTCGCGAGCCTCTACTTCGCGACGTGACATCAGGTGCTTTTTTTGGGGGGGGGGATATCCCTCAACCCCCCTTTTTTCTCCCACGACTTTATTTTTATTTTTGGGGGGAGACCCCCCCAAGCCCCCTTTTTCTAATTTTAGCCTTTACCACACATGCCTTTACTACGTATCTCTTAGTAAAGGTATGCATGGTAAAGGCTTCCGTGGTAACCATGCATGCATTGTAATGCATGCGTGGTTAAGGTTTGCGTGGAAACGGCCATTTCCCAGCAGTTGCTGTTCATGAATTGTCAGGCTGATTCCATAGCCACACTGGAGGTCGCAAGTGACCAGAGTCAAGCGATACATTTTTTCATGGGCTACAACATGGAATATGGGTCTATTACTTCACTGATCAAGCGTCATTTGGCACATCTTGAAACATAATGAAAATTTGAAAGATGCTATAAGCCAGAACTCAAAAGAGTACCCATTGTAAGACAGCACAGCAGTAAGGCTTGCCGCACAAAACCCATAAATGAGGCCCATAATACTTACCTCTGCATGGCCGCTGTCTCTCCTCCATTGTCTCTCCTCCCGAAAGCAGGAAGCACACAGGCTCCCCTAAGCCAAACACGCGGCTGCTGTCGCCAGCATGACAGCATCATTGTGATTGGTCTGAGAGGCCCGGTTCGATGTTCAGACAAGGAGTGGGAGCCTGTGCATGTTCTCCACCCAGGCTGTGCAATACAGCCAGGTGGATAACATGCTAAGTGTGCATGACTGTTTGGCCAGCCCACGGTGGCATCCCAACCATCATGCGCATTTAAGTTCGCTTATTTCCTAGTCTCCCTGCTCTGACAGCCCATCCTTCTCTGCCCTAACCTGGCTCGCAATGAAAAAGAAAATTATAATAACATTGTGTTATTATCATTTTATTTTGTTATTTTTTGCACTTCTGAAAAGCCTTAGTGGAGGAGCTACCACTGCTGATCACCCTTCCAACCTGAGAGTTTCTATTCTGATGCCCATCCCGCATGATCTCCTTATTCTTTGCTTCCTTGGCAGCAGGAGAAGCTTTACAGCAAAAACATCAAAGATCTTGACTTCTGAAATGTGAATTTAAGAATGTGGTGGGGTCCAAGGAGGGTCTTTGCTCTAGCTCCATTTATCTTGATCTTAATGTTCTGCATCCTTCCTACCACTGCCTGGAGACATTGCATCGATGCCATTCTGACGAGCTGTAGTCATCAGCGTAACAATAGAACTGAAGTCCGTGAGCCAGAGGGACGCATGACCAGAGGTATGAATGTTTTACAGTACCCCATATACATCTGAAAAGTCTCGGAAATATTAAAGATCAAATTGTTCTGCTGGAGCAAGTAGCCATGTGGGACATCACAGTCCACCAAAGCAGAAGCAGAAAAAAAGATTTCCAGCTTAATCACCCACTGTCCGCATTCTAAATGAAAGGGCTGGTAGGTGGGAAACAGAGGAGGAGGTCATTTAATAGGAAGGCATACTCTTTAGTGTGAGGAGGATTGACAAAGACAGTGTGTTGTCATCTGACATTGGCAAAATGTCACGAGAACAAGAAATGTTTCTATCATACCTGGAACAAAACTCCAATTATGGTCCAAAAGATCATTCTCGTCACAAAACTACAGACTTCCCCAACTGATCCAATGACATACTTTCCCGAATCTTGGAGGGCCACAGATTAGCCTGAGATTAGCTTGTAGTTACTCAAGGAGCTGGGCTTGAACAGTGCTTATTTTCCCCAAGGTTTTGTGGTGTGTAGTTTAGTGTGTGATGATTGATGGCAGATAATTGTATTCCTGGATAAGTGAGATAATTGGTTTCTGCGAGGGAAGGTGGAATTTATGCGTTTAATCTGGGACACCAGTTGGGAGTTGTATGGCTAGAGTATACACTCGCCCTTCTGTCGCTCCATATATGGACGCCTCACTTTCTGGATTAACTCTTCGTGCTGTCATTTTGTGTGGCAGCTTAATACTGTTTTCAAGTAAAAGTGCCATCACGGAATTGTTTACAGAAGCAAATATCACGTACTGCACACAAATGGGCTTTCCTGAAACGTACAACATAATTTTGGCTGGTGCAACACATTAATAGTGTGTGTGATATGGGGGTCAGTGTACTAAAATTCTGAGATTCTGAACATTTACAGCATGAAATTGCTATTTCATTGTCCTAGACCACACTCCTTTTGTGTAATGTAGATAATACAAGTGAGATGGGGAGTCCAGATAAAAGAGTCTTTGTTACTGCATTATTTCTTTTTTAATAAATGCATGTAACGTTTTTTCGTTAATGCTCTACAGAAATAGTTACACCAACGTTCCATTGTCTTCCACTCACGTTTTCCCGTTTTACAAACTGCGGCCCCTTGTTAAAGGCGGAGGGCCCCGCCACTCCACCTTTTTCCATTGCAGAAAAAGTGACTGCCAGGCTGAGCAAAGATCAGCCTGACAGCATGGCCGGACTGGGAACCGAAACCAGCCCTGGCAATTCTGCTCGACTGGGCAGAGATGGGGGTGGGGAAGGGTGGGGGGTTGCTACTGAGAAGCCCCAGGGGAGGGGGGTGCTGGTGTCAAGCACCGCTGCCGCTTTTGTTACAGGGGCCCGATATTGCAGCACTGCTGCCAAACTGACCCCCAGTAACAAAACCAGCCCCCATGGGTCAAAAAACTGCCCCACCCTTCCAGCCCCCTAGGGAAACCCCGGTGCCCCCCGCTACTGCCAGTTCGGTCCTGCCTGACAGACACTCTTCATGGACTATTCAGGCTGCCTGGCGCTGTACATGCACTAAATGATGTGCAGGCACCTGGCTGCCTGAGCTGGAACTTGCCGGGCTTGAAGATTTCCCAGCCCGGTGGGAGTGACCTCCTCAGCCTAGCAATGTCTTCTCTTAGCCTCCCCCTCACGACGAGTGTCAGTTATAGACTCAGACCTAGGCGCTTCACTTTTAAGCTCTGAAGTGCCCAGTGCTCAGTATCCATCAGTGATGCTCATCATATAGTTGAGTGGGGTCAGAGAATCTCACTGACCCCTTTCCACTCTGACGGAAAGTCCTACTCTCCTTGGCTCTTCCTTCTGAAGCCTCCAGCAAACAACAGAGGCTTCCCTCCTGCCCCAAGATCACCGCCATGGTTCAGTACGTTTTTTTGGGGGAGGGTTTGTGCATGCATGTGTGTGTATTTTGTATCAATGTTTATGTATATCTTCATTTCGTGCAGGCTGTGAATGAGTGTGTTCATGTGTATGTGCTGGGTGTATGTGTGCGCGTGTGTGAAAGAGTGTGCATGCGTGTGTACATGCCCACCCCTGCTGCACATTATGGGCCGCCACTGAGTTTTACTGCTACGTGCGGTGACTGTCTCAACTATAGGTCATGGGGTTGTCAATAACATCACTATTTGACTAAGCCCCGCACAACATTGTATGAGAGAAAGCTTCCTATGCGTAAATGGATCAAAACAGAAATCATAACTTGTTATAGCCAAGATACTGTCTGTCTGCTGTTTCAAAGGTTTCCATTTTAGAACAAACGCTCACCTTACTACATAGAACTCTTAAACTCTGTGGGATCAGTTTACTCGAACCTCTCATCCACTCTGGAAATACATGCTGGGGTCAAGGGGATCAACATGTAGTTATCTTTTCTCCACAACATCCTCCCTCTTCTGCAAGCTTCTCATTGATTTGATCTTACATGATATCTTGTATTGGGTAGACAGACAATTGTAGCGTGGCTTTCAGAGGCCTGCAGAGAGCATTACTGATAGACTATGAGACTACAAAAACAAGCTGCCAAGATTCACCAAGTTGGACTTAAAAATAGTCCATTGGCTCCCCTCTGATAGAAGAATTGAATTCAAGTCCCTCTACTTCATCTACAAGGCCCATTCGAACAAGAGCCTGGTGTATTTATACACGCTGGCACCACCTTATATTCAAGTCATTCTACAATATCAACAAGAGGAATTCAAACAAAAGCGCAGTATATGTACGAAAGCTGCTGGCACCACACTACATTCACATCACTATACATTATCAACAAGGGGAATTCAAAGAAAAGCTCAGTATATGTACAAAAACTGGCACCACACTATATTCAAGAAACTCTACATTATCAACAAGTGGAATTCAAGCAAAAGCACAGTATATGTACAAAACTGGCACCACACTACATTCAAGTCACTCTTCATCATCAATGGGAATTCAAACAAAAGCACAGTATATGTACAAAAGCTGCTGGCACCACACTACATTCAAGTCACTCTACATCATCAAGGGGAATTCAAACAAAAGCACAGATTATGTCTAAAAGCTGGTGGCACCACACTACATTCCAGTCACTCTACATCATCAAGGGGAATTCAAACAAAAGCACAGATTATGTATAAAACTGCTGTCACCATATTACATTCAAGACACTCTACACCATCAAGGGGGATTCAAACAAAAGCGCAATATATGCAGTGGCGGTTCCTCCGCTATGGCGCAGGAGCGTCGTCCCGGCTCCCGGTCCGCGCTGCTCCCCTGAGCCTCCAGCTGCGGCCGACTTGCGTTTCGACTGCCGAGAAGCACACCATCGGCGGCCTGAACATGCGGGGCACAAACTCGGAGTTTTGCAGTGGCTGCTGGATTGTCCCTGCGATCGGGAGAGTTGCCCAACGGACAGACCCCGGCGCTCACCAAGATGGCGCCCACCACCCCACGAGTGACGAGGATCCTTGGTTGCCTGTGAAGGGATCGGGGAGCCTGGGGAATGCCTCGCCGCTTCCAGTGAAGCCAAGTCTGCGCACACCGAGCAGCGACACCCGCAGCAGCAACCCCTACGGGGCATGAAGGCGCAGCCTTGGACGGGGATCGTCGATCGCTGCTGATGCCATGAGAGCCTTGTGGCTGGCGCTGACGCGCATCTGGTGCTGAGGAGCGCGGGTCTTCCTCCATGGAGCCCGGGCCCTGAGGTCCTGCCAGAGCTGGACGTTAACACCGCCTGAGGCCCACCTTCTGCTACTTTCACTTCCAGCCATCTTGCCCTCAGCACAGGGATGCCAAATAACCGTGAGGCGATATGAGGACGCTTCATCTTACAGCCACTCCACTGCTGTTGCCTTTCCGTATTGCCAGGCACAGGGATGCAGTTTCGAGGAGAATCTCGACACTACAGCGTGACTAAGTATGGGCAAATTTAGCAAATTCGCAGTATGCGAATTCATGCAAAAGCGTACTCGCGGTCCGCAAAATCCGCGGCTACCGCGAAGTTACCCATGCGGTCGTACATAGGCGCGGCCATCTTGTTTTCAGTGTTCGCGTTGCGTATTTCCGTTTCCGGGTGCTAGTTGCATGCTCGCGTTGTGCATTTCCTACTTGCGGGGCGCGATTGCGTGTTCGCGTCCGTTTTTGCGTGCTCGCGGGGGAAATACCGCCCAAACTTACCCACGTGGTTGCAAAGGGCGCGGCCATCTTGTTTTTCCTTCATCGCTATGGTTCTGGGCATGCTTTTTCTATCCAGCTTTAATCTTTGTAATCCTTTGTTTGTTTGAACTACTTTTTTGATCTTTTTTACTCATTATCTATCTCTCTATTTTTTCCTACATCTATATTTTGTGTTTTTTTCAACTTTTTGTTACTTTAATAACTACTTTTTTTTTTTAGCTCTCTCTTTTCTTTTCTTTACTTTTTTTCCCCCTATTCTTTCCTATTTTTCCTTTCTTTGACCCAGGACCATGGCAAAGGGAGCCGGTAAGTCGAAGGGGAAGAGCCCCACACCCCATAGCCGGCTCCCTTGCGGGCGGTTAAGGGGGGAGACAGTAAGTCCTAAGGAGATCTTTAGCGCGGTGGAGGTGGCCACACTGGTCTTCTTTGTACAGCGCCACCTCTCCAAGACCGTCGCGGCAGGCCCGGTACCTGGTATGGCGTCCGGGAGCATCATCAGCTATGGTGTAAGGTGTGCTGGGCCATGTTTTGGGAGTCTGGGGTCCGGCGCAACTACAACCAGGTGACACACTGGTGGTCTGACATCCTGGACCCGGACCAAGACCTGCTCGACCTGCTTGGCGTCGAGATCCCTGGGCTTGGTGAGTACTAGTAGCTAAATAACTACTTTGTTTTCTTCTGCTCTGTGTTATATTGCAAATATAAGTTTTTTCCGAAGAGCAAGAATGCTGCAGATTACATTGCAGGTAAATTATGTTTCAAAAGCTTCTGTGATTGCAGGTGCTCGCCTGCTCAGTCAGTGGCGGTGCTACTATGCTTACTTGTTTTCAATTTTGTGCTCATTTGGCTTGAATGATTATGCATGAGTGTACTTTACAGAACTGCGTAATGCTAGAGAGACTAGAGACTCAAGTCCAGTCCTTCCTTTGTACTCCTGCCACTAAGAAGAGATAGTGGTGGTGGATTGATAGGTTGAGTATATTAAGACTTGTTATTTAGTAGGACATTTTTTAGTGGTCTGCAATCATGACGGACTGTGTCTGTCACTTCGCGTGCTGCTGAGTGCTGCCAGTCGTAGTAGAACCTTTTTGTAGTTGGTTTAGTGAGTTACATAACTTTCCAAGTAGACGGTCTGCGAATCCAGCAATACTAATATCCTAGTAGACCACATCAGATAGGTCAATAAATTTAGTGCAAATGTTGTTTATTTCCCCGAAATAATTTGTTATTGTTTTTTTGAAATGCTTGAGTTCGTTGACAACAATCATCCATGTTTATGTCTTTCTTTCATGTACATCAGCTCCTCCCAGGGGCAAGAGGACAGAGGTGGCAGTGGCGGCGCCGGCGGAGCAGGAAGGCCAGGATCTGTCCACCGAGGGCTCTTCTGCTGGCCCCAGTAAGTTTTCCTGTTAATATTAATAATTATACTTCCCTAACTTTTACAGCACCTATTTAATCCAAACGTTCATCATAATTCTATTTTTTCCTAAATCGTCTTTGACCTTCTTGTAGACTGTTTCTAAATTCTTATCCTGCCTCTACTACGACTCTTTGTACTACTACTATTTTATTAGCCTGCCTGTGTAGCTAGCTAAGCTTGCACAGTTGGCAAAAGGTGTTAAACAAAACTCCTATTCAGCAATAGCTCCAGTGCAGTCCTCTGGGTTGTCCATAATGTCTATTGAAGTCTTCTTAATGTTTATGCTTTGACAATTCCCAACAATAACATGTCAATGGCCACCAAGAATAGGATACCAGTTTACTTTTTGATTGGATAGGAGGAGGACATACTACTACTGTTGCAGGGACTATTCTGCACATACAGAACTATGGACAAGAAATAGGGCATTGGTGATAATAGGCGCAGTTAGACTTTCCACATACCTCAGTCATAACAGAAGTTGAACCCCCAATCTCCTTATTGACTAGCTAGTGTGTCAGAGTTATTATTTAGCTCCCAAATGCAGCGATGATCCCCAATGATTATACAACCCAGAACATAAGACTACGGAGTCAGAGTCCCGACCTCTCAGAGTCACGGACTCATGCTTGCAAATTGCAAACCCTTTCGATCACTCACTCATGACCAAAAACCACAGAGTCTATGTAAGTTTTAAAGCTTTATTAAAAGTAAAACAACTAGCTCTGTGTGTACTCTGTATATTAAATTTCAATTGTGCATTATATAAAAACATTTATTAAAATCAACTTCATATAAGATAAACTGTAGGGGGCGTGGTTTCAGCGCCGACCGGGATGGCTGCGTGAGCGAGTTGCTCCGCGCCGAGTCCCGTCTTTCCTCCTGACAACCTTCGCCCCGTGTCGCCTGGCGGCTACAATCGTGGTCCGGAGGGGCCGCTGACCCATTGGGGAACATCTGACCCCAGTCGGAACCCTGGGTGCCGAATGCGGGAGGACCTGGCGACCGGCTCGACCTGGCGAGCGAACAAAGGAAAGATGGCGGCGCCGCCTCTGTGAGAGCTCCGTGGACGGAGCGGCGAGGGGTGTGGGCCCTGCTGCGGGCGCCCGGAGGACCCTCGTGAGGCAGTGTGCAGAGCGGTAGTCCGTGGGGGCAAGCCCTGAGCAGCGGAGGAGGTCGGCGGGGGATTACCGGTGAGAGCGGCACCCCTCCCCCACCTGATCACTCGGCCGGCTGGAGGGCTGGGCCTGGACCTGTGTTGCGCTGGTGAAGGCGCTGCTGGACTGTGAGGCCGCCCGACCGCTGGCTGTATCGCGGCTGGGCCTGATTACCCACGGAGGAGGGCAGCGAGTTGCCGAGGCACTGGGGGGGCGGCCGCCCGCGGCACTTGTGCACCCCGGGACACGGGAAGATGAGGCGGCGGCCGACAGATCGGTCCATGGAGGTGGGCCCACCCGGTGGAGGACAGTGTTACGCCGGGCCGATTACACAGTGCTAGCACCCCGACGTGCGCGGTGCTCCGCGAGGGCAAGTGCTGCAGGGGACAGTGAGCTCAGACTACCCAGGGACCCGAACGCTTCACTGACCGCCTTTCATTAGAGTTTGCCTCCCCTGGCCCTGGCGAGCTTTGCAGGCGCTCTGAGTGTGATGGTGGGGCAGCGCGGAGCGCACTCCTGGACTGGTGGTTGACGGCTGGCCGTGGAGGGGGAACGGTTGGCACCGCGTGTCCCCGCTTGACCTGGGGATTGGAAGCCGCAATCTTTGAGTCATTCCGCTGGGAGATCCCTGGTGGACCAGGCCATAGTCAGAAGGGGCTGCTCGAGTGGCTGATTTCCTGCATTCAAGATGGCCGCGCAGGGAAATGGCGACGCCACGCCGCCTGAGCGGGGTGGCCGGGGGCCGGAGGACATGGATGGCGGTCTCCCGACGGAGCCCTCCACACAAGAACAGAGGCTGAACCTCCGCCTGGATGCAATCTTGGCCGCGATCACGGCTACGAAGGATGAGCTGCACCAGGACATTGCGCAGGTGGCGACGGGCTTGGCCTGCTGAGAGCTGACCACGCCAAGCTCTCTGACAAAGTGAAGTCTAACGAACAACTGCTCCAGGAGCTGAAACCGGCGGTGGTCACCGCGGAACGCAAGCTTGAAGACGTTATTCACCGACTGGCGATACTGGAGCGGCGAGCGGAGGACGCGGAAGGCCGCAACCGGCGGAACAACGTGCGGGTGGTGGGTCTGCCGGAGAAGATCGAGAAGGATGACGCGGTGGCCTACATGGAGGACTGGTTCAGAACAGTGGTGGCGCCGGAGGGCCTGTCCCCCTTCTTCTCTCTGGAAAGGGCGCACCGGGTGCCCGCCAGGCCGCCCCTGGAGGGCCGTCCGCCCCGACCGATGGTGGTCAAACTGCTGCACTATAAGGATCGGGATCTGCTGATCCAAAGGGCGAGATCTGAAGGGCCCTTCCAGGTGGATAACAGTAAGGTGACAATTTTTCCGGACTACACGCAGGAGGTGCAGCGGAGCAGAGCTTCTTTCCTGTCGGTGAAGAAAGAGCTGCGAGAAGAGGGGATCCATTATTCCTTGCTTTTCCCGGCCAAGCTGCGGGTCATCGTGGATGACAGGACTCACTTCTTCCTAACGTCCGATGAAGCTTGGTCCTGGCTGGAGCTGTACCGTGCGGGGACGGATCGTGCGCATAGGCCCACCAGGGATCGGCAACCGCCGGTCAAGATCAGGAAATCGCAGCGCATCCGCTCCCGGAATAGGCGCCAACGGGCCGAGCGAGAGGCGCAAATGCTGGCCGACAGACAGAGCGCATTGGAAGCCACGGCGAGCATCACGGGGTCGCAGCGGGAGGAAGCTTCCAGAGGCTCGGCTTCGGAAGAGGACGGGGAGAAGACCGGTGATGATGACTCGGAGGTGGGAGGTGCGCAGGGGCCGGAGGTCACCCCACAGAGATCAGATGGTATATTTAATGGATGAGGCTGCTGGCAACTGAACATTTGTGGGAGACCTGGAGGTGCGGACACTACTAACTTCTATTGGACTGCCAGGTATGGGGCTGCATTTGCAGTGTGGGGCTATGGGGGCGGGGTGGCGGCTCTGTCGTCCTGGTTTGGGGCTCCACAGCCCTCTTCAGACCCTTAAGGTCTTCTGTGGTGACGACCACAGGTTAGCATGGTGTGTTGGGTGTTTACAGTTTGGAACGGGGCTGAAGCTGGGTTATTAGGCCCTGTCCTGGGGAGGGGGTTGGTGGGAGTTCAGGGGGATGTTTTGAAGGGGTTACACAATTGCTGCAATGCGGGTCACATTTGTTGGCGTGCACCGCTGTTGGGATTGATGCTTTATGGGGACGTTACCTAATCTGAAATGTGTCACATGGAATGTCCGAGGCATTCGAACTATGGTAAAGCGCCACAGGGTACATGCATACTTAGTGAGGCGGGGCGTCCAAATAGCGATGCTTCAGGAAACTCACCTGACGCAGCAGGAGTGCAGGGCCCTACAGAAGAGGTGGCGGGGACAGGTGTTTGGAACGACGTACTCGGCATTCGCCAGAGGGGTGCTGATATGGATTAGGGCGGGCACGCCATTCCAAGTTACGAATCAGAGGATCGATTCAGAGGGCCGATATGTAGTAGTGGAGGGGCGGCTATATGGTAGGGAGGTGGTGCTGTGTAACATCTACGCCCCCAACGCTGATCAAGCGCGTTTCTTTGAGGGTTTATCGCGCTCATTGGCGCACTATTTGGCAGGCCCTGTATTGCTGGCGGGGGATTTTAACTCCATTACTGATGTGCTGTTAGACATTCGCACCCGCCCCTAGTGGACTCCCCGGTGCGCCGCCTTGCGACCCATAGGCGGGATTGGCAGGACAAGTGGGGCCTGGTAGATGTGTGGAGGGCGCAACACCCCGAAACTAGAGATTATTCATACTTCTCCGCGCTGCACGATCTGCATGTTAGACTGGACTCAGTGCTGTGCAGCGCCTCACTGGCGAGTGCGGTGACCCACTCAGAATATCTGTCCAGGACCATCTCTGACCATAACCCCCTGTTGCTCTCTATGCAGTGGCAGCTGGAGAGGTCTGCGGTCCCCACGTGGCGACTTCGTCCGGAGACACTGGAGGATCCGGTGTTCTGCGACGCGGTCCGCCAGGGAATAGATAGCTATTTTACGGACAATGTTGGGTCGACGGCGTCCAGAGCGATTGAATGGGATGCGATGAAAGTGGTGGTGAGAGGGGTGTGTATGGGGCGGTTTCTGACCGTGAGAGGAACAGTGCTGAATGATCTTGAGAAGGCGGAGGAAGTGCTGAGAGGGGTGGAACGACTGAGACCCGAAAGGCCGGAGTTGCAGGAACGATTGTTGCAAGCTAAGGAGGGAGTGGCGACTGAGACGGCGAGATTGAGGCGTTTTGATTATAAACTGTATGCTGTCAAAGTGCATGAGGAGCGGGACAAAGTGGGCACGCTCCTTGCGAAGCTGGCTGATCCGAGCCCTAGAGGATGCCCGATCATGAGTGTGCGACGAGAGGACGGGGAAGTGGTCTACTCGCAGTCGGCGGTCCTGGGGCGCTTTCAGTCCTACTACACGGGACTGTATGCCAGCCACCTCGAGGCAGCTGCTACGGAGATAGAGCATTACTTGGATCTGATCCCTTTGCCGTTACTAGATGCGGAGGATGCTCGGGACCTGGGAGGCCCCATCACCCTAGCGGAAATAAAAGGGGCAATTGGTCATATGGCACGGAATAAGACCCCAGGGGTAGATGGACTACCGATAGAGTTCTACGCTAAATTTGCGGAAGAGTTAGCGCCCAGGCTGCAGATTGTCTACGCGGAAGCGAGCCGGGTGGGGCGGTTGCCTGACTCTATGAGGGAAGCGCTGGTAGTGCCGCTGCTGAAGCCGGGCAGGGATGTGTTAGATGTATCTTCTTACCGCCCATTGTCTATGCTAACCGTAGACTACAAGATCTTGAGTCGTATTCTAGCTACCAGGCTCCTGCCACTGATGACCTCCCTGCTGCATGGGGATCAGGCGGGATTCATCCCCTCTAGGAGTACATCGATGAATATCCGTCGGTTGATCGGGGTCATTGATGATGCTGCTACGGCGGAACAGGACCCGGTAGTGCTAACGGTCGATATCGAAAAGGCGTTTGACAGTTTAGAGTGGAGTTATCTAGACAGCGTGCTGCAGAAATTCGGAGTTGGGGAAGAGTTCCGAGGCTGGACGAGAGTGCTTTATTCCTCGGCTACGGCGCGGGTGCGGCTGGGGACCATGATCTCTCCGGCCTATCCAGTTTGCAGAGGCACGAGGCAGGGCTGTTCATTGTCCCCTCTGCTATTTGCCTTAGCGATGGAGCCGCTAGCGGCGCAGGCAAGGTCGGGAATCGTCTACGACGGGATTACACAGGGACCCGACCCGCACTATATATCGTTGTATGCCGACGACCTGTTGTTATACCTAGCGGATTCTGGGAGGGCACTGGAAGGCGCGGTGGACATGTTGGGCAGGTTCGGCAGGTTGTCAGGCCTCAGGGTGAACTGGTCCAAGACATGTGTGTTTCCGTTGCGAAAGTCTACGCTCTGCCCACAACTCACGAGACCGGTAGTGTGGGAACCCTCTTGCTTTGTTTACCTAGGTGTGCGCATCTACCACAACGCAGCGGACCTCCTCGAGGGGAACGTGGGGCGCTGCATCCGAGCGCTGAGGGGCAGTACGGACTTCTGGGCCTCTCTCCCACTGTCCGTGCTCGGTCGAGTAGCACTGTTGAAAATGGTGGCACTCCCGAGGCTCCTTTATTATTTTAGAACGCTACCGGTGTGGATCCCGCAGGGAATCTTTAGGGAGCTGAGGACATTGGTGACTGGCTTTCTCTGCGGCCAGGGTCGCCGGAGGGTGGCTTTAGCCACCTTGATAAGACCCAAGTGCGAGGGAGGGATGGCAGTTCCCGACTTTGAATTATATTATCTAGCGGCGCAGTTACAGGTCCTGACACAGAACGTGGCCAGAGAATTTAGGGGGCCTGGTGATGCCCGAGGGGTAGGCGTTCAGAGGCATGTCCTATCCTCTATCGTGATGCAACAGAGATTGGCGGGAAGTGATCTCACGATGGAGGAACGGACGCTGAGATTGTGTTGGAATAGGAACCTGAGGAAGGCTGGGAAGCGCCGGCCGTATGCGCCGGAGATTCCGCTGGGAATGCTGACCGCCTTGCCGCACGGGGGAGACTGGTCCCCTTTATTAACGTGGGAGGAACTGGGTTTGCAGATGGTGGGAGACCTCTATGTGGATGGGACGCTGGCCCCCTTCCAGACTTTACAGGAACAATTCGGCCTGCCGGGTGGCACCTTCCTGTTGCATGCGGCGGTCGTATCGGCGATGCAGCGGCATGGGGGGGTGGACTGGTGGAACCGGAGGTGACGATGGTGTGCCAATATGTGGTGATGGCAGCGGGCACCGTCAAGGCGGTAACGTGCCTCCACAGCAGAATGTTAAATGAAGGACTAGTGCCTTTGGTTGAGTTGAAGTCTCGATGGGAGGCCAGTATCGGCAAACAAATCCCGGATACCGTGTGGAGCCAGGTGTTACGCAGGACCTGGAAGGAGACGAGGAATGCGAGGTTCCAGCAGGTGCATTTTTTCGTTCTCCATAGGGCGTATTTGACCCCGGAGAGATTACGTCGACACTTCCAGGTGCTTGACGCCATGTGCCCGAGATGTCTAGAACCTGAGGTAGATCTGGACCACATGCTGTGGGGATGCCCGAAACTAGGGGAATACTGGCCGGAGGTAGGGGATCTCCTGAACGCTGTCACAGATAGGGAGGTGGACTTTGACATGGCTGCCTGTCTACTTCTTTGGTTCCCGCATACTAAGAAGACCAAAGTGACGAGCAAGTTCATTGGGATGGGCTTGATTCTGGCACAGCGTGAAATCACTTGGCATTGGAAGTCTAAAGAGGGGCCGTCTGTGCGGAGATGGAGGAATGAATTGTTGAAGTGGTCGGGCTGTGAGAGTGTGCTCAGGATGCGTCAAGCGGCTAGAACTGGCAACGAGAAAAGTTTAGATCTAGCGCGGTCCTGGGAGCTGGTAGTACAGGTGTTAAGGGACTGCATGATTGAAGGCGAGGAGCCTGACCAGGTATAGGAAGGGATTCCATGGGGACTACTTGTTTGTCTGTTTCTCCTGGTAGATGTCCGTCATTAGAGCAGGAATGGAATATTGGAACCCGCATTAGCAGCAGTTGGTGGGGGGGGGGTTAAGGAAGACACCGAGAGAGGGGGTGGCTGCCGCTTGCCGGCAGCCTCCCGGAACTGGGTAGCCCTGGGAGGTTGACACGGCGATGGGTGGGAAGTGACAATGGAATGGCCTGGGGCTAGATGGGAAAGGTTGGGTTGGTTGTTGTGGGGTAAAAGCGGATATGATATGTTATAACTGACCTATGGCCCGGACAGGGCAGGCACTGAGGTACCTACAGCGAACTGGTTAATTGCTGCGCCGCCCAGCCTCCGGGATGTGGGCTAATCGGCTGTGTATTGATTTGCTGTTATACTGCGTGCTGGGGGCCATCAGTGTATAGGTTGGCCTATTGAACGGGTTATTTTTGTTTCTGCAATAAAAATATATTTAAAAAAAATATATATATATATAAGATAAACTGTGAACTCTTGAAAACTGAACAGTGGCTGATTTTACACATTAATTGTGGGAGAGCCCTCACCTGGTTGGAACTTAAAGTCCTGGTGGTGATGATGACGACTCCGAGTAACATATTGCTCTTGTTCGTAGAAGGGAAGCTTCTGTCTGTAAAAAGTGTAGCATGTTATGACTAAGCATAAATAAAAACCACCCTCTCCTTACGAAAGGGGAATTTTTAGTTTAGACTAGAGAGTCACAAATAATTAAATTTGTTTATGTAGTAACATATTTTTTCATTCCTAGACAAAATAGGGAGTGGTGTATGTGGCATCTAAAAATATTAAATGTATTTTCTAGGCGTAACACCATCTGCACAGCCCACCACCAGTGTCGGGGCCAGCGCGGAGGTTGTCACTCCAGGGGTGGATGCGGTGCCAGCAGGAACTGCTGTGGGAGAAGTGTGGCTTACCGATTAGAGCGGCAGACCCTGAGGCAGAGGTCTGGCCCGGGACCAGGGTTCAATTCCCGACGCGGCAGGGTCTTGGGCTCAATGTCCACGGACTCGATAATTCTCACCTAGGTGCCTACTCTAATCATGGGTCCCACTCTGCAACTCTGGGCAATAGCTTGCTTAATCTCCACAACGGCCCCGAAAGCGCTAGGATGCCTGGCCTCACCTTGGTGGTGCCCAGTAAGGGGCATCTCACAGGCAAAGCCAGGAAGGGTTCCACAGCGGTATACAGCGCCAGGATGCCTGAAAGGTGATAGTGCGTTTTACAAGTATACATACATTTACATTTATTTACATTATATGCCACGGTAGTGGCGGGCAGTGGGAAGCTATTATATTCCTTACTTATTGAGATTGCAGAGTAGGCTCGCTGCAGGGGTGTATATGTTGTACAGTACAAGTACACTTTACTGTTAAGAAGACTTACAAATTTAGAACTAAGTTTTTGTCAACCAGGTAGAAGACAGTCACCCTTGACTTCGCATTAGCAATAGCATTAGTGGCGGGAGTTGACGAGTAACCAATGGCCTCCTCTAAATTTGACTTCAACTCAGCTGTGAAAGTTTTATCGAGAAGCCAAGTCAGATCAGAGATGAACTTGATGGATGGGATGAACGAAAAGGGAAAGAAGGGTGTAAGGAAGGACAAGCGAGTTAAATTAATGACTGGCAAAGAATGATATGTGCTTTTGAATGCAGGGACAGGTGGCTGGGAATGTGATGCATGGCCGGTTGAAGGCTGAAGCAAGGATTGGTGGAAGGAGAAAGAAAATAGGACTGCCTCGGTGAGTGAAACAGAAACTGTATGTGTGTGCAATATATCCTTTGGTTCAAATTCAAATGCAAGTCAAGCGCGTATGCATGGCTGGCGGTTTACAAAATAAAATAAAAAGGGTGTTTTCGGTGAGAAAAAGTAAGGTTTGTCCAGTTGAGACATTAAGAAGAATGATTGACATTTACTTTGAATGGAAGGATGCCTGGATGGTATCTTCCTCATAGATAGCATAGGTGTATGTAGACAGAGTAGACGGTCACTGGATGAAGAGTGTTACTTTGAAGAGCATGTAACACCGCACGTCCGTGCCAGAGTAGCAAAGCCGAGGAAAGCAGAAGTTGTAATTTTTCAGAATACTCCCTTGACTAACAGTAGTTTGCAAGCACAGCATATTTGTGTATCTATATTGTATAGTTTACATTATCAAGACAAGTCACAACTCACAAATGCCTTCCTCCGGCGATTACGGGGACCACTCACTACCTCTGTTAATCATTTTTTTACAACTCTGTCATTCATGTGTGGCCTATCGGTGTTCACTAAATCAAAAAAAACAAGGCACCTAAAGTAATCCCTTATATAAGCAAATATCCTGTGAAGGGAGAGATGATCATATTATTTATCTTCTTCATTTTCCTTTTGTAGTAGTCAGGGGCAGGGCAGGATGAAAGTTAAATTAATTGAGCAGTAGCCCTTGTAACAGAGTATGGCCAGTGCCACCCGTAATAGAAAAGTAAGAGCTTCACCACCTACATGTACTGGACTGGTAACAGTAACGCAAGTCTGCGTCATCATGGCTTGCGTCTGTTTTTCTTGGGTGTAAGCTGACTGCGCTGGCATAATGCCGGCTTCCACGAGTGTACGTACTAATTTAGCTAAATAAGAGAGAAGAAGAAGACTGGTGTACTTTCTGAGTATAATGTAGTGCGTCCATATCTTGCTAGTAGAATTCCTGAAACTCCCACTAATGTTAGAGCAGAGGCCGACGAAATGGAAGGTTAGATAGATACATGCCACAAATGTTATGTACTGTGCTTGCAAGTTGCTAGTGCTACTGTGACACAACTTTCTGTTGAATTATTTTGTGTTAATCTTAAAGAGTATTGGTTACAGTATGTTTTTCTTTCTTCATATAGATACTCCTTCTAAACTAACAAGGAAGGAGTTGGCTATCCGGGCCCGGCAACGGAAGCTGGAGGCAATTGTCGCCGAATATCGGCGGCTGGTGGCTCAGGAGGAGGAGGATGACACACAGTGAACATCCACAACAGCTGCATCCTCCTCGGCTGCCCCTGGGTCATACAGCCAGCACAATACTCCCGCGGTACGGCGCCGTGGTCCGGGAGTTAACCACCGCCGCCAAGCAGTGAAAACAACAGCTGCTCCCCACAGTACCTGCAAGGCTCGTATGCACCGATTGACCCTGCGAGTGGCCTACCTTGAGCAGGAGGTGGCGAGTCTTAAAGCTCTGCTCAAGGAGACCTCCGGAGAGAGCTGCGTGAAAACCTGGCCACAGGACACCGCCAGCGAAAGTAGAGAGAGAGAGACTGTCCCTTCCCCCTTTTTTAAAGACTTTTGGGGCGGGGGTGGGAATTGGGCGTTGAGCTTTTTGGACTTTTGGGGACATGATTTCATGGACATTGGTTGGGGTTAGGGAGGGGGGGTGGTTCTGGTCTTGTGGGATAGTTTATTTTTGTTAGGGTCAAAATAATTATTTATTTTCAACTTAAACATAGCATACACGTTTTTACTGTTTTGTGGGGGAGGCAGGGGGGGTTAACTGTACGTTTGTTTTCCTGAAACTTAACTGGCTGGTTGATTCAAATTGTCTAATCGTCCAAATTTGTACAAAAGTGCCACTGACAGAGTTAATGAATCCAATTGTCCTACTACTTTACTAGTACTACCGTCAGTCTCTCCTCTCCTCCTACTCCATTATTCTTCCTCCCCCAAAATGCTTATCTTACCTGTGATTAATGTTTGAGAATAGGGCTAGGCACAGGGCTGGCTGCATGGCAAATGGCGATTAAGGTTGGCTATGGAATCCTGGACGGATGAAATGTCATTGTTGTGGTGGTGGTAGTAGTAGCAGCATATGAAAAAAAAGGAAATGAAACATTGAGTGGCCTGAGAGGAGCATTAGAACAGTACCTTAGGTAGTACAGTACACAAGAACAGTGCCATAAATTGTAGCCTAAGCAATGCTAAACTATTCCATCAAAAGTTAACTACTTGTTGCGTGGAGTATGGCTACTACAAGAAATAGTACTGAAGGACATAGCAGTGTAAGCATCCATCACGTGTAGGAGGAGGATGTTGTTGATGATGAATACACTCAATGGCGCACATGAAATTCTGATTTAATTTGCAAATACTCATGGGTGTGTGTCAAGCACAATAAGAATATATCTTCGGATTCCTTGACCTGCCTTGAAATTGATTTTCTGTTGCCTTTGACCTTATCCTCCCCAGCAAGTGTGTGGAATTATTGTTGTTATTTAGTCACACCTCAATCAAAACCACACAACCCGGGGGAAGAGGGTTAGGGTTTGAAAATTGGATGGGAATGGGGTTTTTTGGGAAAGTTTTGTGGCGAGAGAAAAAAAAACACAACATGGACAAACAACAAATGAAGAAAAACAAATCTTTGGATACGAAGATATCCATACATCTTTTAAGGAACATAAAGGAATTGCATGCATAAAGTTGTTTGCTAAATGGATGGTTAGGTTTGTGGTAAATAAATAAATAATACCCTATTTTTGAATGTATAAATGAATAACAGATAGCTCAATAAATAAGAGTCAAGATTCGAGGTAGTAGGAGTTTCTTGCAGGTTTAATACAGCATAAGGACAGGAACAGGACAACCTGCACAGGAATAGGATGACAAAGCCCGACAGGGGGGCCGGATTGGACTAGCGTGGCCCGGCAGCTGCCGGGGCTGGATCTGGGATGAGCGCGCCGACTTTTAATAACAATACATGAGCATATATACATAACGCACACACATAGTATTACATTGCAATAGGCGTAACAGTGGGTGGAGCAATAGGTGTGACGCGTAGCAGTCGCGAAAGATAAGGGTGAAAGTAGGTGTAACTGGGCGTATACATAGACATGTGATGCAAACGTAACAGAATATGTCATGAATGGGCGGAAACATTGGAGGGGGCTACCTAAGGAGCCGGGACCTCTAATCTGGTGGTGTGCGCAAACTTGGCAATGACGTGTTACTAGGAGAAGCTGGGGGCTATGAACTCTGTGCTAGGAGCAGAGACTGAAGTCTGGAGAGTCAGAGCGACATGTACCTAAACAGTATCTAGTATCTGATGTTTAGGGAACATGTTGATATAAACTAGAAGTCAGGAGGGGAAAGGCTAACGGACTCTAAGACTGAAGCATGCATTATTCTACATGTAGTGCGTGATGAAGAATATTAAATGACCATTAAATACAGTATTTCTCTTACATGGAGACGTGAAGGCTAGACAATGACGGAACTATTGATGCAGTTCAGTAGCTTAGGAATGCAGAGAAGGAGGGCTGAACTGATAACTGGAATCATAACATAGTCTTGGCAGACTCAGAAGCAAAGCCAGGCTGCACCGGGCACTGCGAGGCAGGAAGTAAGTGAAGGGTCGAGGATACAGGTGGGGGCTGGATCGCTCCTCAGCGAGGGTTCAGGA
Organism: Lissotriton helveticus; assembly: GCF_964261635.1. NCBI lineage: Eukaryota > Metazoa > Chordata > Amphibia > Caudata > Salamandridae > Lissotriton > Lissotriton helveticus. The sequence goes on along the minus strand of NC_136061.1, from coordinate 1,964,454,701 downwards.
GACAGGAGCTGAATCTGGTGTCCGGGCCCTTTTTGAGGCCTAGAAACGGGGACTTTACAATGAAATAACGTGCACACTGAGAAACGTGGCAACGTAGCTTTACATAGGCCTGATATTCGTAGTATTCACGAGGACTGGAAACTGGCATACCAGAGGTGGACACAACTGTAATTGCGTCTTCAATCAAACATGGGGAATACATATGCATATTAATCATGCACACATAACATATGATGGAGGAGGCGTAGGGACACAGAACATGGCAGAATTTACTTTTCCACATTCCCTCCTTGTCACTACGTTTCCATCAGGAAACATCAATATTCATGATACCATCTATCATTTCATACAGTATCATTTGCTCATCTCGAATTATCTTGGAACGGGATTTAGAACGGGGCTTGGGACTAGGAATACAAGAGGTAGCACAAATGCCGCAAATCGCAGGGCCACATTGTATACAGAGGCAGCAGCTGAATATGATCGCTACTGCAATACCTAGAAAGGACAATATTTTCCATCCCCATGCGGAAATTATATTCCAGAACCAACCGGACCATGTCCAGGTGCCTGGATCTTGGTGTAACAGATGGGCAATTTTATGGAGTCTGGTTATAGCTGAATAAACAGACGGCGCGTTATTTGGAATGAAAATGCAGCAACTGGATCCGATGACTCTACAGGCCCCGCCCCTATCGGCCAGTATGACGTCAAGGACGAGACGATTTTGTAAAACGACAAATCTCATAGCAGATTGCTCTTCGGTTAAGTTACCTAGAGCAGAGGCAGTCTCATTTACTACAGCTTCGAGGGTTCTTGTTAACCTACGGATTAGCTTACTATTCTGGATAGGTCCTATAAAGAAGAAGAAACCTCTATTGAAATCTGTATACTGTTCTAGAGCAGTTTCAGTATAATCGACAATTGGGGACTCCCTTCTATGTCTAATGTGTACTAGATGTGTGTTTCTGTGATAATCAGATGGGGCTAGAAAAACAGGTGGCAGTAGGAAGGCAATGTAACAGGTTCCCTCCCAACCGAGGGGCAGACGGACATATGCAGTTTGACCACAAATAAAATAAGAATGACGTGAAGCTTTGAAAATAGATTTCCCACTGTCACTATACTTGACAATAGTAGTACAATCACTATGTCCTACATGTACAGAACCATAATTACGGACACATAATTCACCTTTGACTGGTAATACTGAAATAGCAGGTAAGTCTGGAGTGGTATCAGACTGAACATTCAGGACCATAAAATTTGACGAATAGTTACCTAAATTGTACACTTCATTTTCTAGATCTAAACCTGTTCTGTGGGGGAGACCTTGCTTGTCTGGGAAACATGCACTGTTAAGAAAAGTCATATCTGTTGAGGATGACGTTAACGTGGACCATGCTCCACACGAACCATTATGTGAAAAAGGATAAGGAAAGAGTGGCAGAACTCCCTTCGACGTCTGGAAAGGGGGGAGTCGACCACACACCCAACAATTAGTGGCATTGCTGGTCTGGTGTGAATAATGTAACATGCGGATAAAAGTATTATTTCGCATAGCGAGGCGGTAAGAGAATTCATGAGGAGGCAGATCACTAAACGTGTGCTCTACTGTAACATTAGAAGGCTTATTTACATGAGGAACTGGAAGATACAGGTAAAACGCATAACTGGTGCAGGAAATCATAATACTGAGAAATAATATGAAACTTAGAAAAACGATACATCGGATTGAGTTTTGACTAACTCTCTCACTATGGGGGTCTATTTTATACATGTCAGAAACAGTCTAACCGTTTCACCTAGGGGAGGACTTATACAATCAAACTGACTGACTTATTTTACTTGACCGGAGTTTTAGCTTGTACTCCTGTTGCGGAGTTTTTTCTAACAGGGGGGGTGCAGTAACAATGTCTTTTGCGGGACAGTCCTTGAGAACAATGCTTTGGCAATCCTTTAAATCCTGGGAAATGTTCTTTAAGACGGGTTTCAGTCCATTAAAAAGTTTAATATGAGAAAGATGCACCCAGCCTTTGCGACCTTCCAACTTCACGGCTGTACGGGTGGTGAGGAGGACTTGTCGGGGCTCCTTCCAGCGGGGCTCCAGCGGACTTGATCTGTCAAAGTTGCGGACCATCACCATGGATCCTGGAACGATTTCATGCGGTGCCACCTCGGTATTGTCTGGAAATGCGGCGGCAACCTGTGAACGACATGAGTTGAGGGCAGACATCAAGGAAGCTAGGTAATCTGTCAGCATATTACTTGAAACATCGGTAATACTTCGGGGTCTAGGAGTACCCCACATATTTGGGGGGCGGCCGAATACGACCTCATACGGGGACAGACCTGATCTGGAATGTGCGACCATGCGCATATAAAACAAAGCAACTGGCAGAGCTACTAGCCAGTCCACACCCTTTTCTTTACATATTTTGGCGGTACGAATTTTCAGAGTCTGATTATGTCTCTCTACGAGACCGGCTGCTTCAGGATGGCGTACACAATGAAACTTCCACTGGTACCCTAACAACAGGGAAACATGCTTCATCAACTCAGATGAGAATGGCTGGCCGTTATCAGAATATACGACTCTAGGGAGTCCATAACGAGGGAAGAACTCACGAACCAACTGCTTGGCAGTGGTCGCGGCTGTGTAATCTGGGACTGGATATGCTTCTGTCCACCTGGACAAAGCGCATACAACTACAAGGACATACTTGAAACCTCGACATCGCTCCATCTGAATGTAATCCATCTGGAGGACCTCAAAAGGGTGGTCAGGAGGCTGGAATCCACCTTGTTCCACCGGGACACTTTTACCTGGATTAAACTGACAACATATCATACAAGTACGGACTTTCTGCTTAGCTGCAGCTCGTAAATGCTTGTTGAACCAAATGTTCTGGATACTGTCTAACATTGCTTTTTCTCCTAAATGTGCTGGACTATGTGCGGTATTAATAATGACTTGAACCATGGAGTCGGGGAGAAACCATGTGGCTCTACCCTTCGTTAACCATCCTTGATCTGTCTGGACCCCTCCTTGTTCGGACCATTTCTTGATTTCCTCGGGAGTAGCATGTAACTGTATGTCTATGACATCTTGTGTAGGGTCCTTAACTGTCATACATGTAGTCGGATCTGGAGTATGTGTCTGTGTCGGATTGACTTGGATGTCTGGAGTCTGTGCTGTAAGCTTGGCTGTGCGATCTGCTAGATCATTACCTTGGGAAATAATGTCAGTAACTTTCGTATGTGCTTTGCATTTCATGATAGCAATGGATGTCGGTAAATGTATTGCATCTAATAGAGCTTGAATAAGGAGACCATGCTGAATCTTGGTTCCATGAGAAGTCATGAAACCTCTCTCCTGCCAGAGCACTCCAAAGTCGTGGACGACTCCAAATGCGTAGCGTGAATCTGTGTAAATATTAACTTTCAGGTTCTTGGCGTATATACAGGCTTGTGTCAGAGCAACTAGCTCTGCTGCTTGAGCGGACAGGGTGTCAATACGGTGTGTTTCAATAACTTCGGTGTCAGTAGTCACTGCATACGCGGCGACTAGATCTCCTGTACTAGTTCTCATGCATGAACCATCCACATAAAGTGTCAGGTCGGGATCTGGTAATGGAATATCTGTCAGATCTTGTCTTGGTTTTGTCGTAATGTTGACTACTTCCACACAGTCATGTGTGGCAGAATTTGAATTAACTGATGGTAACAGTGTAGCAGGGTTCAGAACGTTGCAGCGTCTGATTTCTATGTGTGGCTGGAACAGTGTCAATTCATAACCTGTTAAACGTGCAATTGTCAAGTGCTGAGTCTGTGTTCGGTTTAAAAGAACTTCCACGGAGTGTGGAACTTGTACTGTCAGGGAATGTCCTAAAACTATGGAATCACTTTGTCTGATAGCTAGTGCTGTGGCTGCAACTGACTTGAGGCACGCAGGCAAAGCCTGGGCGACTGGATCTAATGTGCTAGAAAAATAAGCACATGGCTTGTATTGTCCTGCTTGATCTTGTGTAAGAACAGATAATGCTGTACCTTCGCGTTCTGTGACAAAAAGTGTAAAAGGCTTCCTGTAGTTCGGTGTAGCTAGAACTGGAGCTTGGCATAGGGCTTTCTTTAACTCATTGAAACTAAGTGTATGTTCAGATGTCCAAGGGAGAACAGTCGGTGCGGCTGCCTCCTGTGTCGTTAACTGTATCAGTGGCTTGGCTAGAAATGCATACTGCGGAATCCATTGTCTACAATAAGAAGTAAGGCCAATAAAGGCACGTACCTCCTTCTGGGTCCTGGGCTGAGGAAGACTCGCTATCAACTGGATACGGTCTGGTGTCAACTGCCTACCCCTCTTGGACAGTAAGTGTCCTAAGTAGACCACTTGCTGGACACAGAATTGAAGCTTCGAAGGGGACACCTTGTGCCCCATCTCGGCTAGGAAATACAGAACCGTCAGTGACGCTCGCTCGCAGTCACGTTCAGAACGGGCTGTGATCAGTAGATCATCGACATACTGGAGCAGGGCAGTGTTAGTTGGCATGTGAACATTATCAAGTTGTCTCTTAAGTGCTTGACTGTAAATACTAGGACTTTCTGTGAACCCTTGAGGAGCGCGTGTGAACATATAGGTCCTTCCATTTAAACAGAATCCGAAAAGAAACTGGCTGTCTGGATGAATGGGGACACTAAAAAATGCATTCTTAAGGTCTATTACTGTAAAGAACATGGCTTCGAAATCAATGGCTGTCAATAGGGAAGAGATATCTGGAACAACTGGGTATTGAGGAATAATACATTTGTTAAGTTCTCGTAGGTCAATCACTAATCGATATACTGGGGGTGCATTTGGATCAGTACGTTTCATGACTGGAATGATCGGAGAGTTGCATACATTGGAGTCAGTTTCTACAACTACTCCTTGAGCGATGAGCTCGTCAATAATTTTGGATAAGGCTGCTACAGCCTCAGGTGGCAATCTATACTGTCTGATTCGTGGTAACACTACACCTGGTTTGAGAGTCACACGATGGGGTGTGATTTGCATGTAACCTACATCAGTTGGACCTTGCGCCCATAGATGCTGCGGGACATTAGACAGTCTGGGATCAAAATCTCGTAATACATAGTGACCCTTAAAGTCCCGTAGGAACAATCGTATTCCCTCTGGGGAACAGCATATAACTGCACCTAACTCTTTCAGTGTTTTAATGCCTAATAGATTTTCTGGACATGACTTAGTAAGTAACAGATCTGTAGTTCGGGACAATGGACCTACTTCTAGAGAAACTGGCTTTGAGATCTCATTTACGATAGGCTTTCCTGAAAATCCAAGGGAAACATTTCTAGAGCCTGAGAGCGGAGCCCCTGGAACTTCGGCGTGACTAATTGTGGTCCTACTTGCCCCTGTATCAATCAAAAACTTTCTGTCTTTCCCTAATACTTGACTGTGAACATAGGGACCTTCTTGATCTACAGGTATCTCGATGAGAGGCAAGCCTACCTCCCTCTCTAGGCTGTTTCATGAATATGATTGATACTCTGGATACTCAGACTGTGCATACTGGTACATCTGCTGTGTAACGTGCTGTGTTGCAGCAATAGGCTGCGATGCTGTAACTGTCTGTGGTGCATTCTGTGGCTGAGGAGTCTGTGAAACTTGTTCTTGTCTAGGCGGACGTGGTCTTTCTTTAGTTTTACCAGTAGCTATGTTGTGTTTCAGAACTGCACACTCGTTTATGAAATGACCTGGCTGTTTACAATAGTTGCAGTTCCCTTTAACGGGAGCTGCAGGATGACTGGCTTGATTCGGACCCCTCTTCTGACTGTCTTGAGGAACGGATTGTGCAACTAGCACTTTCATTTTCGTGTCTTTCATACGTTTTCTTTCGTGTTCTTGCTCTTCTCTGATTCTATTCTGGTGATACTGGAGCATCTGGAGCATCTGGGACGGGGTATTAGCTTGCCAGGTGCTTTCGACTTTCAGAACTCGGTTTTTAATTGGTGGACTTGAATTCTCGACTAATTTAGTAACAAAGAGGTGAGGGTATGACTCACTACTCGTCTTGAGGCCACTGTTGATGCTAAAACATTTTTCAAATCTAGAATAAAAATCACTAATATCTTCATCTTGTTTCTGTTTACAGGCTGAGATTGCATCCCAGTCTTCCTTTTTCGTTGTTAACAATCTGGGTAAAACTTGAATCAATAATTCTGGTAATTCTTTACATTTCTCTCCTAGACCGGTACCTGGTACACGTGACTTGTCTTCAGCTTCTAGAACTGTCCAATCTATCTTTTTCTCTCCCACCTCCCATTCTTTTTCTTTGAGCTTTTCATACACCCCTGCGGGCAACAGAACTTTTAACATTTTAATTATATCTGGATAAGTGTATTCTCCCATACGGAGCATGTCTTTCAATTCTCTATGGAACCCTGCTGGATCTTTGTCATGACAGGGAATTAATTTCTTCATCTCAAGGAGTTCCATCTTTGTAATCGGGGTGTAAACAAACACTCGCTGCATTTCACCATCCTCTGCCTTAACTGGATGCACTTCTCGTAACGGGTTCTGTCTTTCTATGTAAAATGGTTTACTCTCTGGGGGTGAGACATGAACAAAATGCGGGTTCAAGAACGTTCTATATTTGTGGCGCTGTTCTAGAATGACACTAATTAAATCGGTACCTAGACCTCTCCATCTATACTGGAGTAACTCGTTCAGAATATCATGTAACGGACCTGGATCAGAATGTTGACCCTCATACAGAGTAATGAGGTGCTGGATCATATACATACCCACCAGTCGCTGCTCGGCTGGGGGCATTTTCAGAAACATTTGTGCCACTATTTCGTCTGGAAAAGTGGTAGAATCAGTAATCCATCGGACTGCTGATCGGACTATTTCTTGTTCATGCATAGTACTTAACTCACTGTAACCGATTCGTGATTTCAGAATGTGATCGGTAGCTTGAAACACTTGTTCTAGAGAACCTTGATCTGGTACTGGATGGTGAAAAGTAGACTTGGGTTCTAGACGTAAATGGCGATCTGGAAATCTAGATTTTCCTACATACGCTATTCTGGCGGAATTCTCGTCGTCTATCTCTTCAGTATCAGAGTTACTTTCTTTCTCGCTTACTTGTGCTGCTTTACGCTAGTCGTGTATCTTTATTATTTCTCTACGGATTTTCTTGTACATACTCTCCATAGCACTGATGGTATTGTGCTTACCCTCGGCTATATTATCACTCCACTTTGTTAGAATTTTCATTTCGTCCGGGTCTTTAGACGGGTAATCTTGTTCTCTTATTAGACAGTTAATAAAAAACCTTAATATCATGCGCTGGATCTCAGCTTTCCTTTGAGACATAGCCTCGCCAATACTTTCTGGATCATCCCCTGTACGGATGAAACGATATATTCTGTCTAGATCTTGTTTCATATTCGGCAGGGTGACTAGATACTCGGCCACCCTCCTTATGCGTACTGAATATAAAACCATATTATTCTCGCCTGGAACTGGATCATAGCCACATTCGCTAAGGGCTCGCCTGATTTCTGCAACAGACTTATTGCACTTGGGCGTACGCTGTGATGCTTGAGCATGTAATTCGACTGCTGATAAACGTTTGTGTGGCGGCGGGGTTTGAGGAGGACCTCCTCCTGCGACCCCTAAACTAGAATCGTCGACTGATACTCTTCGTGGCAGAGTGGGAAATTGAAATGTTGGCTGGACCGGGGGTACAGTAGCAGGTACTGCATGGGGTGCCCCGGTGTCTGGGGGAGCGGGAAGTGCCTGATTTACAGGGACTGGCGGAGCGCGGACAGGATTTGCATATTCAGGGACTGTGTCGTCCAGATAGGACGAAATAAAAATATCAGCTGCGGTCGGTTTGTGACGTAGCTTAGTCGGAACTAATGGTGGCGGAAAATTACTGGATGCCTCCGGGGTCGCTTTTGGCAAGCCCTCGGCAAGAAGAGGATACATACCCTTAATGAGGGCATTCCTCTGTCTGTCTGACTGTTCGGCTTTGACTTGTTCACCTATCTCGATTAGTTATTTTTCTTGTGCTCGTTCTGAAGATTCTCTACTTAATTCTGACTTTCTGATTTCTTTTTCGGTTCTTTTATGAGCTTCTTTACGCCATAGCTCGATGGCATCCTTCTGTGATTGTCTGGCTTTCTTTTTCCATAATGCCTCTTCTACTCTCATGATGCACTCGGCATCCCACGTACCTGATACGGGCCATCTATACTTTTCTTCTAGCTCCTTGGTATACTCTACCCATAAATCTAGATATAATATGGCGCTTATGCCATGCTTCTGATACATAAAGTGACCTGGACTGTCCCTAGGCGGGACAGGAACTGCTGCTTCCAGCAGACCTTTTCTAGTCTTTAACTGACGTAATTTTGAAAACAGCGGCATGACTGAACTATAATCTGGACACAGTACAATACACAATAAACACGAGAATCACTTCTCACTCATACCACAACATCAAGATACATAAAGAACATTATAAATAACAGTTCGAACAAGATACCACCTGGAATACGGAAATACTGACTCAGGAAAACAGAATGCATGAATTTTCTCGAGAACTGAACTGACTAGAACAGAAACTAGATGCACTGCTGAAACAGTACGAAACTTACCGGTCTCATAAAAAGACACGTCAGGACCCGTATCCACCGAAGTGGACACTTCGTTTGTGTGTCTGGGTACCACCAACCCACGGACCAGAGTCAATTAGATTGACCCTGTCTAGATACTACCCCAGTAATGGTACTCACCGGGCAGCAAGAACGGAAGGCCTCGGACTGGATTGGACTGCTTCGACGACGACGGACTTCGGACTTCAGTTACGGGTGGACCTCCGGATACCTCGGACCTTGGACTCTCGGCTTGGGCTCGTGGTCAGGACTCGCCGCGTTCCTCCACCGTCTCGTCTGGATGCTGGACCGCCTCCTCCGTCTCCTCCGTGGGCCTGAGGGATACTTGAGCAGAAATATCTGCCGTTGCGCAGAAGAGTTCCGTCACGACTGCAGAGGGTCAGGGGGTCGGCGTGGCTTCACCGACGCGTGGGGAAAGGGCAAGTCCCTATTCGGGCGCCATTATGTGGTAAATAAATAAATAATACCCTATTTTTGAATGTATAAATGAATAACAGATAGCTCAATAAATAAGAGTCAAGATTCGAGGTAGTAGGAGTTTCTTGCAGGTTTAATACAGCATAAGGACAGGAACAGGACAACCTGCACAGGAATAGGATGACAAAGCCCGACAGGGGGGCCGGATTGGACTAGCGTGGCCCGGCAGCTGCCGGGGCTGGATCTGGGATGAGCGCGCCGACTTTTAATAACAATACATGAGCATATATACATAACGCAAACACATAGTATTACATTGCAATAGGCGTAACAGTGGGTGGAGCAATAGGTGTGACGCGTAGCAGTCGCGAAAGATAAGGGTGAAAGTAGGTGTAACTGGGCGTATACATAGACATGTGATGCAAACGTAACAGAATATGTCATGAATGGGCGGAAACATTGGAGGGGGCTACCTAAGGAGCCGGGACCTCTAATCTGGTGGTGTGCGCAAACTTGGCAATGACGTGTTACTAGGAGAAGCTGGGGGCTATGAACTCTGTGCTAGGAGCAGAGACTGAAGTCTGGAGAGTCAGAGCGACATGTACCTAAACAGTATCTAGTATCTGATGTTTAGGGAACATGTTGATATAAACTAGAAGTCAGGAGGGGAAAGGCTAACGGACTCTAAGACTGAAGCATGCATTATTCTACATGTAGTGCGTGATGAAGAATATTAAATGACCATTAAATACAGTATTTCTCTTACATGGAGACGTGAAGGCTAGACAATGACGGAACTATTGATGCAGTTCAGTAGCTTAGGAATGCAGAGAAGGAGGGCTGAACTGATAACTGGAATCATAACATAGTCTTGGCAGACTCAGAAGCAAAGCCAGGCTGCACCGGGCACTGCGAGGCAGGAAGTAAGTGAAGGGTCGAGGATACAGGTGGGGGCTGGATCGCTCCTCAGCGAGGGTTCAGGAGACAGGAGCTGAATCTGGTGTCCGGGCCCTTTTTGAGGCCTAGAAACGGGGACTTTACAATGAAATAACGTGCACACTGAGAAACGTGGCAACGTAGCTTTACATAGGCCTGATATTCGTAGTATTCACGAGGACTGGAAACTGGCATACCAGAGGTGGACACAACTGTAATTGCGTCTTCAATCAAACATGGGGAATACATATGCATATTAATCATGCACACATAACATATGATGGAGGAGGCGTAGGGACACAGAACATGGCAGAATTTACTTTTCCACAGGTTACTGAAAAGTAGTACTTATTACAACGCACTAACTATGAATAAACAATTTGACAGTACAGGGCTGCAGTAATTACGCAATTTCACTTGCCTATCTGCCCTAAGAGAGAATAAACACTAATTAGTACATTAAATTAGTTTTAAAAATAGCAAAGAAACTTATTAAATAGCTGTAGGGATGAATTTGAAGCAGAGAGCAAACGCATAGAGTCGCACTCATAGAAGTTCACAACAATAAAATTATTTAAAAAATAAGGAGAAGTGAAGAGGAAACTGTAACTGTATGTTGTAGTTGTCCTGTTCAATGTGGGAAGTTGCATGCATCCAGCCATTCCTCTTATTTCGGCACTCCTCCATTCCATCTGACGCTCCGTCGATCAATCTTGGTGACCACACTGTCCACTGCCTGCCTGGCGGATGCGGAATTGCGGATTGCTATGGTAAGCCTGAGTTAATGTTTTTCCCATCGCACAGGGTAAAAGCTGGCCTGTAATTGTCGATGGAAAACAGGAAGGGATATTAAAACACCCCGGAAGAGAAAAATATAAGGTACGGTGTGTAGTGCAAAAATAACACTTTCATTTTCAGAGGCGACAGTATTACATACAAGCATCATTTCTAAAGTGCGTACTCTGAGTCTCCTTTTCAAGGATAATAATTAGCACACAGCAGGCCAGGGCCATGCAGACGGTCAAGGCAGGCACCACTGAGTGAACCAACCTCCATGTAGCATACCTCTTTGGAACAGACAGACAAAGCAGATCTAATTTTATACAGCAAGCCACATAGCCACAATTTTACATGAACTGCTGTCTGGACTCTGGCATAACAACACTACACTGGCTCGACCACTCCATACCACGACTAGACAGACATGTAGTTCTGCTGTGGTTGTTGTTGACTTGTTTACCTGTTTGCCACTCACGAAATGGCCATAGTTCTTGCGTAATCTGACGATGATGATCCATCCATCCCAGTGAGTGACTGTAAAGATATTATGTAAATTTGATCATCAAGGCTCATCATCATCATCATGGTATTGTGGCAATTTCAATGTTGTTCATGCAGTCACAGTCTACACACAGTGAGTCCAAGGACATTTTCCATATTAAAAAATGCAACGTAGTGGCCCCTGCAGTAGAAGTATAATTTGCATTAAACAAGGTAAAAACAGATTAGACTTGAGTTACATTTAGTGTGTAAAAGATTAAATAATAACAGAACACATAGGATTAATTTCATGCCCAACAAACAACAATTGCTTTCATTAGTGCCAGACAGCCACTGTTGTCCACTGCATGCCATCTCATCATTCATTACCTGTTTCACTTTTTGTCAGCATCTTATTCTTAAGTGAAGGGCCACAGGGCAGCCTCTCGTGTCAATTTCAGAAGTAACAGTCAGCATAGCGACAGTTTCTTGATTCTGCGTAATCCGGCCATCTGCCGTGAGGAAAACAAATGGATAGGGGGAGTCTGGAGGAGGAGGATGGAGGAGCATGACTGAGTTGTGAAGTTCAGGAATGCAGACAGCGCCACCTTCAATATGGAAATAAGACGAAGACAGTGCTGCTGATGGATTTGTTGTGATTAGAGTTTTGTTGTGCTAAAAGTTCCAAAACAAAGAAAGACACACAGAAATAAAAGTGAATAAGGATGAAAAAAAAGTAAGTATTTCAAGCCTAGGTGTCAGGCAAGTCAAGTCAGAAACACTTTATTCGATTGTTTTAAAATCATAAAAAGATGCTACAGAACCATTTTCAATCATACAGACAAGATTTTTAAAACAAGTTAAAAAGTTAAGAATTGCTATGCACATAGAAAATTCATTAAAAAATCATCTTTACAAACATATTTACAGTAATCACAATCTTGTAGTCCATTGACAGTATTCAAAATATAAATATAGTGCGAACTAGAATGTCTATTACAGAGATGCTAGCCGCCTGGGGGTAAAGTGCAAAAACATGCAGTTCATAAGTTCATATTTGACACATTTCATGGTTACATAAAAAAATGGTAAGTTATTCTATACAAGCAGTTAAATTACATTGATTATCTGACTTTAATCTTGCTTGCTTTGACCGGATTGACATAGTCAGAAAATTGGCTACCCCATACATTACTACTGAAGTTTCCATGAGTTGTAAGTACAATAAAGCTGGTTTAACCTGCACAAAGCCTCTCAGAATTGGTTTGATATATCTTTCCCTCCCATTCTTATAAAAGGGACAGAAAAACAAAAAATGTAGTATATCCTGATCTGAGAAGTAGTCACATTTGCAGGGAGCATTTTCGTGAGGCTTACACCATTTTTCATATTCACCTAGCAAAAGATGTGCTTGATTAAAACGAAATTTAGTGAGGACCCACCTATGAAAAGGTTTATTTACTATCGTTAAGTAAGATTGAATAGATAACGAAGCAATCAACATATAGTGGGCCCTAACAGTTGGTTTTAAAATTTCGCTAGCCTCTCTCTCTAAAACCTTTTTCTCTTTAAAGTTTTTCTTTACCCAGTCAATGTCCTCTCTCATAATGCTCTCGGGATTTGTATACAACTCAGGTCGACCTAAATATTCTACTGTACTTTTAATGTATTTTAGCCACCCGATCTTAGCCACGTTTTCCCTCCCCATACAATCCCTAATAATCACATGGTTTAAAATTAAAGCTGGATTAAGCCATATCCTAATCCATGACAGTAATGGGGCCAGAGTCAAAGAGTCTTCAATGTACCCTATTCCCAGTTCCATATGTACAGGAAAAGCTGGGGTGGATTTTGGAAGGCCCAGTAGGGATCGGAGAAATACATTTTCTTCTCTTTGTATATGGCCCAGATTTTTATAACCCCATATCATGGCCCCATACCTCGCAATGGACAGTGTTTTAGCTTTATAAATTGATAGAATAGCCTCAGGTGGTTTACCACCCAACCTTTTAGCAAAACCTAGGATGGCGGCAGCTGATCTTTTTACTGCCGCAGCTTTACTTTTGATTTGTGGAGCCCATGTCCCATTCCCATCGAACACCACACCTAGGTAGGTAAAAACTTTTCCTTTAGATAACACTGAACCATTACAGGTGAGGGTTTTCATACCATTTTTGCGACTGCCTACTGCCATAACGTGGGATTTCTCAATATTAACTGCTAAATCCAAGCTTTGCATAAAAGCCCCAAAAGAATTTAAAAGGCGTTGTAAACCATTAGGGGTTCTTGCCAGCAATACCGTATCATCTGCATATAATAAAACCGGCATTAAGGAGTCACCCATATGTGGTACATCCATGGAGGCCGTTTCCAGGGTCTTTCCCAGTGAATTAATATAAAGTGAGAAGAGCATTGGTGCCAGGATGCACCCTTGGCGCACCCCCCTTCCTGATTTAAAAAAGGCAGTGCAATTTCCCTCTTGTGACATGCGTATCGTTGCCCTTAAATCACTATGAAGTCGTGCCAGGAAACTCACCAGTGCTTGGTCTAGCCCCAGTTCCAAGAGTATTGTCCACAGCTTTGACCTATTTACCAGGTCAAAGGCTGTGGACAAATCCATAAAAGCCAAATACATCATACCCTTTGACGCTACAGTGTATTTACCCAGGGTGAGGAGTAAATTTAGGCACTGATCCTCAGTGCCTCTCCCGGCTCGAAAGCCATACTGGGCTTCACACAAGATGTTATTATTTGTCGCCCAAGTTGAAATTCTTTCCAAAATAACCTTACCCAAAATTTTAAAAGAAGAATCTAACAAAGAAATGGGCCTATAACATCTAGGGTCTCCCCTTTGGCCCTTCTTGAAAATGGGAATTATTACAGACTGTGACCATGTAGTTGGTGCTTTTTTCCTTTCCAAACTAATCACATTGAAGACATTAGTGAGAACCACTGCCCACATGCCCGAATTTGATTTAAACATATCGGCTGGTACGCCGTCTGGGCCAGGGGCCTTTTTTCCTGCCGTGTCCTCAATTGCCTTCTGCACCTCTTTAATTGTAAAACTGGCCAAAACCTCTTCATTTTGGAGCAATTTTTGATCTTGGGGGTCTACAGCAATATTACCACCATAGATATTTTGGAAATGCTCCAACCAATCTCGTTCCGCAATATTCACTTCTAACGGTGCATTTTCAATCCCATTAAATAGGGGAGTATTAACGATTTTCCAAAATTTGGCACTGTCCTTCAGGGTGGCTTTTTCATATAGATCTTCCCATGCCCTTCTTTTAATTTCGTTTTTCCTTCTTAAGATATTTGCCTTATAGTTTTGCCTTTTGCTAGCCACTTCCTGTTTATCACGTGGTATCTTATTTAGAGCTTTATATAATTCTCTATGGGATTTGGAGCATTCTTTGTCAAACCATCCCTTAACCCTTTTCTCTATCTTTTTCATGTTACTTTTTAGGTCGTTCGATACTTGGGAACAGATTGTTTCAAAGGACTGGACTATATTCCCTTCAAATCTAGTAGGGTCCATACAGATGTTAATTTTTTTACCCATCTTTAGATTAAGAGAGTAGAGAAAGTCCTCAGGGATGATCTTGCTCCATTTGACCCGTCTCCCCTGGTCCTTAGCAATCAATTCTGTAGATCCCACTATATTCAATTCAATGTTGTCTCCTTTTGTAAATAAAAACAAATTATTATTATCTACTTCTAGTATTACCGGATTATGATCACTGAAAGTCGTCTGTACAGCGTTGTAAAACAATACATTTTGTAACATGCCCGGTGAAATGAAGATATAATCAATTATTGTATTGCTGTCCCTAGCACTATAGGTAGGCACCCGTTCCTTTCTGTCACTGAACTCTGGTTCATGTAAATCATTTTCTAAAAGAAGTTCTTCTAAGGCAGACCCCTTTTCCGAGTGCTCAAAATGTGGTAGTTGTGGCATGTCAGTATTGATTGTATCTATAACATGACAGTTCTGTTGACATAGATGAGTATTAAAATCTCCCGTCAGGAAAAAATAAACAAAAGTGGTCTGACTCTCCCTGTATCTTTTTAAAAACTCCATCAAGGAGTTGATATTGGCATTTAATGCTATACTTTGTATACTATTATAAAAATTAATGTAAACACATTTATATCTATTAGGCATTGTAACCTCAAGAGCCAAATAGTTTTGGGATGGTGTGTCAAGTACCTTCACAGTGCCTTTTACTTTGACGGATATCAAGAACAGCAGGCCCCCTTTATTTCGGCCTGAACTTGATGTCTGGGCAGCTAGAAAATAAGAGGTGTATCCGTCTAACCAAAAATCACAGTCCCTATCCCACGTCTCCTGCAGGGCCACCACATCACTTTTTTTTAACAGGTCCAACCATCTTATATCGCTCCTCTTGGAGCGTAAGCCTGCAATATTCCAGCTCATCAGTTGCACTCTGCTATCATTTCCAACAATATTTGGCCAAGTGTGTTGAGTTGGAGGGAGAGAATCTCCTAATTTAGTTACTGCGTTGCCCTTGTCTATGGCAGGTGGGCCAGGGAGTTGTGACTGGTTTGAGGTTAGTCAATCATTTTCCTCTAAATTGGAAAGGGCAGCAAACCTATTTGTTAATATAAGATCATTACTATGTTCACCTCCCTGTTTATCACTATTTCTTGGCATCAAGCTTGTTTTCTGTGTAGCCCATGTACTCGGGCGGGGGTGTATCTAGGTAGTGCTCGGAGCAAATCCCTTCCCAGTTGGGGCTTTTGTATTTTAGGTGGAGGATAAAAATAGCCTAGCGGTAGTGCTCTAATCCCATCTTCCGTCACTTCGGTAGCATCCCAAAATAACCGTTGGGCCTCATATGGACTATCAAAGTTAACAATCATACAGTCACCAGTAAATTTTTTTTTAGGCGTATACCCCACCCATTTGACCCTTCTGCTTGTTTGGATATGCTCTGATATATTATTTGGGCCAGTACAGTTTGCATCACACCATATCTTAATATTATTTAATTGAGCAATATCCGACTCACATTCTCCTGTTTTCAGTAGTGGAACGTTCACCAGGATAGCAACAAAAGGTGTTGCTTCCGGGGGAAGGTGTACCGGTGGTTTTATGCGTTGGATTCTAGGCCCTGGAGGATTAGAGGTGTCTATTGCAGGGGCTCTAGATGTAGCTACAGCAGGACGGGGATTGCTCATCTGGTGTACCCTGATTGTACTAGGGACCGTTTGGGAGTTTTCATTACCCACAGATACAGATACTGGGGGCGGGGCAGAAGGCATTGAAGGATGTAACTCTCCTATTTCTTCCATCACAGATTTTGTTTGTATATTTGGGTTGCGAGATAACTGTGGTGCAGTAATTGAGGTGCATGTGCATGGCCTACTGGGACCAGAGGACAAAAATGTATTAATCCTATCACATTTCCCCAGTATGTCTGCTACACAATCCTTTAAGGTTTCGATAATATCATTAGAAATCTGTACTAGTATCCCTTCAATTTTATCCACAAGTACTCCCTCCATCATGTCTTTCAAAGAAGATTCAATGCCAGTTAACGGAGGTCGGGCCTTTTTCCGTAAGTATAATCCTCGTTTATTTGGTCTTTGGATTACACGTTTAATACGTTTATGAACCTGGGGAGTTTGTACATATGTGCTGGTATCTTCTAGTTGTTGAGCATCTTGAAAGGTATTATCTTGCCCCTCATGAGAAATGATATTTGTTAGACCTTGTGCGTCAATGTTAGGCAAGTTTCCAATGACTATAACTGGCTCCAATGGGATGGGAAGACTATTAACCGTGGGGGATAATTGGCTGTCCAGAATTATCTGTTCTAGTCCCAACTCGCGTTCTTTGGCTGCAATTTCCTTGGTTAGCTTTCCCACAGCAGTAGTTAAATAGTTCATAATACTTTCTGATGCAATGGCTTTGCGTGGTACTTTGGCTTTGACTGAACCCCCATTAGCAGAAGTCTGTAGTTTTCGCTTACCCATTTTGTGGAGCAAATCACAAGGAGGGGGCCCGTCCCGTCCCTCAACGTCCCTAGACGGCCACAGACGGCCCGCCCTCTGCCCGGGCTCCGCCCGGCGTCGCCCGCGCGCGTCCCGCGATGCGGGAGGGACTTCCGGTCTTTAAGCGCCTCCGTCCGTGTTTGTTGGGCGTGTCACCGCCGAGGATGCTGGGGGCTGTAGTTCCCTGCCGCGTGGTGATCGAGCGGCGTGCTGCCCAGGAACCAGCCCAGCGTCTCCCCCAGTGAGTCTGGCAAGTGTGTCTGCCCCAAATTCGCCTGCGAGACCCCCGCTCTCCTGCAGGGACCTCCGGTCTTTTAGCGCCTCCGTCCGTGTTTGTTGGGCGTGTCACCACCGAGGATGCTGGGGGCTGTAGTTCCCTGCCGCGTGGTGATCGAGCGGCGTGCTGCCCAGGAACCAGCCCAGCGTCTCCCCCAGTGAGTCTGGCAAGTGTGTCTGCCCCAAATTCGCCTGCGAGACCCCCGCTCTCCTGCAGGGACCTCCGGTCTTTAAGCGCCTCCGTCCGTGTTTGTTGGGCGTGTCACCGCCGAGGATGCTGGGGGCTGTAGTTCCCTGCCGCGTGGTGATCGAGCGGCGTGCTGCCCAGGAACCAGCCCAGCGTCTCCCCCAGTGAGTCTGGCAAGTGTGTCTGCCCCAAATTCGCCTGCGAGACCCCCGCTCTCCTGCAGGGACCTCCGGTCTTTAAGCGCCTCCGTCCGTGTTTGTTGGGCGTGTCACCGCCGAGGATGCTGGGGGCTGTAGTTCCCTGCCGCGTGGTGATCGAGCGGCGTGCTGCCCAGGAACCAGCCCAGCGTCTCCCCCAGTGAGTCTGGCAAGTGTGTCTGCCCCAAATTCGCCTGCGAGACCTCAAACTCTGTGAATTGAACCTGGAGTAGGTCAGCTAACAGAGAAGAACTTCCGTCACCTAAGTCGGTGTCCTTTTCTTCCTGCGTGGTTTCACGTATTTTGTAATCTGGTGGTATGAAGTGCTGATTCATCTTGATCAGTGTTAACCTCTCCACATCTTTGGGCGAGAGGCGGTCCTTTTTGAAGTTACAATGGCACCAGCAGCACTGAAAACACGTTCAGAAGACAATTTGGGAGTGGGCAAGCCAAATAATGTATAGCCAGCTTGGTGATCAGTGGCCATTGAGGCCTTTTCCTATACCAATACACCAATGGGTTCTGATCAAAGAAGACCTCTGTTGGGTCATCCAGATAAGCCTGCACCATCCACTCAAGGTCCTCCCTGGGTGCTCCACTTTGCGTACCATCTGTTGCCTTTGCATCAACACTGGAACGAGCAAACCCATGATGAGTTATCCAATCCACTTCCGACAATATTATGGCTGGGCCTGGTGCAGGTGATGATGATGATACGGTTGCTGCTGTCGGTAATGGCTGTGAGGGAAAGTGACTGCCTTCCGCCACAGAAGTGGACCTTGACGCCGGATGGCCTGCTGCTTAAGTAGTACTTGTGGTGGTTCCTTCAATTTCCTGCCGCTCTTTTTCGAACTGAGTGGCTGACAGAGCTAGCCAATGTTTGTACTTGGAAACATCTGCTTCATAAAAAGGAATGAATGTATTGCTGGCCAGTGCCTTTTTGTACCGTGGATCCAGAATAGTGGCACAAATGTAATGTTGTTCTGAATGTATTGCTTTAAGCCTTTCATTGTCAACTAGGCGGCTTAATAAGCTCTCCGCCAACTGATATGCGTCTTGTTTTTCAGCATCAACTCGGAATGTTGAAGATACCGCCTTCAGTTGGTGCTCTAGCATGCGCAACAATGGGATAGCTTTACCCAAAATACAGTCCTCCCTGCTGACTTCACGCGTGAACACCTCAATAGGACGAAGCATGTCTGTCAGGCTTTTAACTAGGTCCCATTCATCCACCTCTAGCCTCATGTCTTTCATAGAAGCACCCTGTGCGTAAAAGACAGACTCATTGATTACCAAGTACTGCTCAAACAGACGCTCAAGCATGTAGAAGGTTGAGTTCCAAAGTGTTGTTACCTCCTGGATGAGTCCTCTGACTGGCACTCTACGGTCACGTTGAATGATCCTCAGCTGCTTCCGGGCCTTAAAAGAATGGCTGAAATGTGTGCAGATTCTTCGGAAGGTGGTCATTAACTTGCTGACTGTGTTTTCTTTTTTCAAGAAATCTTGAACAACAATGATAATACTGTGCGCCAAACACGGCACTCTGAAATAGCCACCATCAGACATCGCCTTAACTATATTACTGCCATTATCCGTGGAAACATAACCAATCATGCGCTTTCTTGGATGCAGCCATTCAAAGACCTTACTGTTAAACTCCTCCAAAATGTTTACTGCAGTATGAGATTTCTCCATGGCAAACATGGCTACTGATGCATGTTTCCGAGTAGCTTGAAAAATTGTGACACTGTCAATGCCTGCAGCTATCTTCTCTCTAACCCCCGCAAAAGAGACCCAGTGTGCAGTGATGCACATGTAATCAACGGCTTGGCAACTGGTCCACATGTCTGTTGTCAGGTGGATAGTGTGAACAGCACTCTTCTGCAAAGCTGCCCCAATCACGTCCAGCACATCGTGATGTAGTACTGGAACCGCAACTCTGGCAAAATAGGACCGGCTAGGAACCTTCCATTTAGGGCAGACTGTTGCCACAAATTCTAGAAAACCCACCCCTTCCATGAAAGAAAAAGGGAGAAGGTCCAGCGCTAACATTTTAGCCAGCATTGCATTATAAAGATGTGCCGTTGAGTGGTTACGTTCAAATGGCACCTCTGACCAAAACATGATTTTAATGGTGGTCTGGACCGTTTTCATATGTGATGAGGATCCAGATATCTTCAACCCAGTTAGGGTCATTAATGTTCTTTTTTGCATTGGTGTCTCTTCCAGACTACTGTGCCTCCTAGATGTTGCTGGGGTGGAGGAGGATGTGGGCGCTACCACTGCAGTGCTGCTGCCAGGAGTACTGTGTGTACCAGAAAAAATGTCTCTCGGTTCTTCACCTCCCCCATGCACGATCAGCTCCTCGTCATCAGATGCAATATCAATGGATACATTTGGATTTGTACTTTTGGCTTTACGGATGTTACTTAGGTGCGCCTCCCACTGGATAATGTGGTGTTTTGGAGATGACTGCTCTGGCCTCCGGTACCATAGTTGGTACCAAGCTTACCCCGACTAATTACTTGTTTACAAATCAAACAAGTGACTAGGTTTTCCGCCTTTTTGCTAATACTAAAGAAGTCCCAAACTGGAGAGTTGAGAATTCTGGTGGTGGTCGAGGTGCTACTTTCAATGCCAGATGAAGTGGAGGATGGGCGTGGCGGAATTTGACTCTGTTGTGCACTTACAGCACCACTACTTGAGGTAATGGAGGTCAAGCTGGATGGAGGTCCCTGCCGGCCCTTCTGACGAGAAAATATGGAAGCTGTAGGTCGTGTGGGTGTAGTAGTTACCTGTGTTGGTGGTGGTACCAGTGGTGCCACGCCGCACACATCCTGCACAGCAGCATTTTCGGATAGGGTAAAAATGTCTGTCTGCTGCATGCCCACTGGGGGTGGAGTGACGACTGTGATGACTGGGTCGTCATCGTGAGACTGTTCATCAGCAGCAGAATACACCACTTCTACTTCTTCTTCGTCATCACCCATAACTGAAAGCCTTGCGGGAACCTTCCTTTTACCTAGCTTTGTCTGCTCATGGCGTGCCTCCCTCTCAGACTGCATTGGTGGGTGCCAATCAAGATCTAGATCATCAGAAGGAAGGGGGCTTGAAGAAGAACGTGTACTAGCCCTCCTTGACATTTTCCTTGCTGGGGATCTGGAAGATAATGGATCATCAGGAGGAGTGGCTTGCTCGGCTTATACCTCCGCATGAATCTCAATTTCCTGAGGTGCCCCTACTTCTGGAGGAACAAGCATTGTGGGCAGTTGTACCTCTCCATGCGCCTCTCCATGCGCCTCTACTTGCGCCTCTACTTGCGCCTCTCCATGCGCCTCTACTTGTGCCCCTACTTGCGCCTCTCCATGCGCCTCTCCATGCGCCTCTCCTTGCCCCTCTCCTTGCGCCCCTCCTTGTGCCTCTCCTTGTTGCACCTGTGGTTGTTGTTGCGGCTGTGGTTGAATACTCGTCAGATGAGTTACACCCTGTGTTGATTGGATGCTACTTTGCGATGAGTCAACGCCAACATCACTGGTCGATGGTGAAAGAGCAATTAAAGTGGCTGCCTCTGCGACACTCATGGGCTTGGGCCTAACTTGGCGTGGTGGCACTGAGGCCAATGAAGCGGAGGTGCTGCTGCCAGCTTGGTCCCCGGCGGACACCGCTGCTGCAGGCGTAGTTCCCCCCCCAAAAAAAAATGTCTGTCGGCACACCAGTCTCCTTGGCAAGTGGCGCCACTTGCTTCTTCTGCTCCTTCTTACTGGCAGTGGCACTGGCATCTTTCTTGGTAGAGGAGCTACGGCCACCTTTCTTTGGGCCCATCTTCTTCAGATGTCAGAACAGCAGGACGCAGTTGCACGAGTTGCAGAGTTGTCTGTGGCCACACGTGACGTCACGTGACGTTGTGCACACACCACAGCAGGACTTCTTCCTGGCACTACAACAAGTGATGATGATGAGAATGATTCCTGGTTCTCAGTCTTTGTGCACCTAAAAGCAAAGGAAGATAGGGGAACATCAGTTAAATAAATGTTGCATATGTCATGCTTCAATTAACTAGGCATTTATTATTATTAACACAACACACCCAAAAACGGAAAGACCCAAAATAAAAATTGCAATTCTAATCCAAAATAGATGTTTAAATTAATAGAAGAGAGACCACATAGAGAGAGTTGTTGCATGCACCGCTGAGTACCCCTGGGCATAATGGATGAAAGCAAGGCAGACTGGGTGCAGGCCTATGGCAAAAAGCACACTGCCTGGCAGCAAAATGGCCCCTAGACCCCCACCCACATGGCC
This sequence comes from Lissotriton helveticus, assembly GCF_964261635.1. Classification (NCBI taxonomy): domain Eukaryota; kingdom Metazoa; phylum Chordata; class Amphibia; order Caudata; family Salamandridae; genus Lissotriton; species Lissotriton helveticus. The sequence goes on along the minus strand of NC_136061.1, from coordinate 1,964,432,420 downwards.
AGGCCCTGGACCAGGCCTCAAAATGGCCCCCACCCACATGGCCAGGCCCTGGACCAGGACCCAACAACACCCAAAAAATCAAAATACACACAAAAATCACCCAAATCCAATGCCATCCATGCCCTAAATGATGTTTAAATTCATGAGACCCCACAGAAAGACATGGCCCATGCACCACTGAGTACCCATGGGCATAATGGATGAAAGCAAGCCAGATTGGGTGCGGGCCTATGGCACAAACCACACTGCCTGGCTTCGAAATGGCCCCTATACCCCCACCCACATGGCCAGGCCCTGGACCAGGCATCAAAATGGCCCCAACCAACATGGCCAGGCCCTGGACTAGGCCCCAACAACACCCCAAAAATCGAAATACACACAAAAATCACCCCAATCCAATGCCATCCATGCCCTAAATGATGTTTATCTTCAGGAGACCCCACAGAAGACTTGGCCAATGCACCACTGACTACCCGTGGGCCTACTGGCTAGTGTGGCTTTAACACGCACCCCAAAATTACAAAAAACTTCCACATACATATAACAGTGAGCTATTCAATTCCATGCCATCCATGCCGTAAATGATATTTAAGTGCAACAAAACTCACAGAAACAGTTGTATCATGCACCTATGACTAAACCTGGGCCTACTGGATACTGTGACTACCCACAATATATTTTTTTTAAAGTTGTGAAAAAGTTTATAAATTGTAGTTGCAGCAACTGCAATGCCCCAAACAAACAACACCAACTTACTTGTAAAATCTCAACTCCAAAAGTGATCCAAACAAAAAGTCCTCAAATACAAATATCCAGCAGCAGCCACAAAGTGTAATCCTTCCAGCTCCAGATCCAAATGAAAAGTGACCAGGATATGGACAAAGCACTGGGAGGAGCCTGCTGGACAGGAACAGGAAGTTGGAGACTCTGGGGCACTTCTTTCCTCCCAACCCTCCAAAAATAAACTCCTTGCAAAAAAAGTGCAGACAAATTTCAATCTGAGGAGTTATTCTGATCCAAATCATCAATTTCAGAAGGTTTATGCTGCCAGCGATAGATTTCTTGTGCAGAATTGCAATTTTTGCAATTTCGGGAAAGCGAGATGTTCAAATCTCCCGCCGGATGTCAGCTGCGCGGCGCATCTACGTATTCGCTATTGTTTACTCTCACGATATGTGATCGCGAGCCCTTATGACGTATTCGCATTCTGAAAGTCTCGCATTGCAAGATGACGGGACTCCATGACGTACTCGCGGTCGAATAGTCTCGCGCTATCACGCCATGATGTACTCGCGGTCGAAAAGTCTCGCGCCATCACGCAGCAAGATCGAAAATGGCGCAGCGCACGCAAACCGGGAGGAAAACAACTCGGCGAACTCAGAATCACGGTAAGTCAACAGCGCGCGTGCGAGATTGTATTTTTGAGGCATGACCAAGCAAACAAAATCCGCCAACTCGCGAATTGCAAATTCTTTGACAATTTCGCGAGATTCGCGGGCAGCGAAATTGCCAAAAATTCGCAAATTCCGCGAGCGGAACGGATTTTCAGCCCATGCTTAAGCGTGATGCCCCTGGGCTTTTCTTTGCTGTCTTAACCTGGGGGGGAGCACCTTCCTGGACTGCGCCTCTGGCACCCACGCGGACTTCCACATACATTTGGCGCGCAGCCTGAGGGGCACTCCTGCCCTTGCGACCCAGAGACTGTGCCTTTGAACATCCTCGGCGACTCTGCTTCCCAGTGGCCCCTGAGCGTTTGCCCATCTAATTGACTCGTTTTGGTTTTGGTGGTCCCCCAATCCCTTTCCCTCCTTGCTCCTGTGGCTGCCGCCCTCTGCTCTTCTCCTTTATTCCAGCGCCCGTGTTGTTTTGCAAATTGGTTCTCGTGAGTTGCCCCACCATTTTGTGACTATGCATGAGGTGCTCGTTTCCCGGGTCATCCATCTTGGAAAACCCGTCCGCCTCATTTACTGTTGAACTACGCCCTTTGTTGCCCGACAATTTCTTTCCCTGTGCTGACCCCCTTGCCCCCTATTTTGCGGTCTCCCTCCTTCCTTTTCATTCCCCTCGCCTCCTGACGTTATTTCTTTCTTTGGATTTTTTCATTTGTCCCCCTTGAAGCAGCTCCATCCTTGCCGATGCCACCTGGTCCGATTCTTTTCCTCTCTTTTTTCTTCCCCCCTACCTACCATACCCCTTTGGACATGTACTTTGTATATATGTGTACATAGAGATAACTCTAACCACTAGTATATGTGGTAGACCTTTAGACTCTCTACCATTCCTATGTGACTCTTAGAGTTTAACCATTTGTATCTCTTCCTTGAGTGACCTTACAACTTGTACATTTACAATTTTTTATTTGTATCTCTTCCTTGTGTGACTTTACAACTTGTGCATTTGCATTTTTTTCTGTTTGTATCTTCTATGTAACTCATGTAAACCTAAGTCCTTATGTATCGCAACTGGTTCTTAAGTAAAGCGCTCTGACACCTTCAGGTAATGTTCGCGCTATAGAAAATCGCATTTAATAAAATAAATAAATAAAATAAAATTAATAAAATTATCATGTTATGTTTCCTTTGCGGGTGGGAGGGTGGGCGGGGATACCCTGCTTACGGAGCAGGGCTCGGGAAGAGTGGTTTGCCCACTCAAGTGCACAATGACTGTTTGGTCTGCCCTCTCGTGCCGCCCAAAGCAGTCATGCGCATTTCTCTGTTCTCCAAGCAGGCTGTATTACAGTCTGAATGGAGAACATACCCTCCCCTCCAGTCCCTGGCTGAGTGCCAAAGCTGCACTGCAGCATTGTGATTGGTTTAGGGGAGGGAGCCTGGCTGACTGCTTCCTGTTCCTGGAAGCGGACTCAGGGGAGCAGGAGCACAGAAGACTCGGGACCCGGCCTTGAGGTACTTTTTTTGTTGTTTACATTTCTAAACCCTGCTCCCCCTTGACACCCCCCACACCCCCTCTGCGACACCCCCAGCAACACCCGGGGCCACAACCCCCCCACCTGCGAGCCATGCCAGCCGCCCCGGAATATATGTACAAAAGCTGGTACCCCGCTGCATTCTCCTGAGAAATCTTTGACCAGCATCATCACCACCTAACCCCAATAACCGTCACAGTTATCTCTGGGAGTGCTGGGCTCAATACCCTGGAACACTTTAAACTCCATATCAAAGCTGATGCCAAGAACTTTCAATTCTGGAAACTGCTAGAAGCTCAACTTTATAAACAAACCTTTGCCCGAGAATGTTTCTAGGTGCTACAATAAATGTTGAAACGTTAAAACTATCCTACCTCATTGGACAATAATGGCATGTCTATATAGTCTCACTTTATTAATACTTTGCTCTATTCTTTAATGACCTTAAGTTATTGTTAAATAGCAACTGCCATTTTATGAAGCACCTAGATTAACTATCTCTTATTACTGTTTATTTAGTCTATCATAAACTATGGTCAACTGAAGAGGTGTTGCTGTTTAAATGTACATATAGAGCACAGCATATACCTTCTAACCCCTGTAGAGTGTAGGGACCATGAGAGGAACAATAATGATGCAGCCTGTGCAAAAAGTTTTTTAATTAATGCGGGGTCTCAAGTGAAAGTGAAATAGCCAGGTCTTTTATTGTTTTCTCAGTTAGACATTGCATTTTTCCAAGTTGTTGAATTGAGTCACCCGGAAGTTGTAAGGGTCCCTACCTACAACCCACCGCCCTCCCCCCCCCCCCCCCCATACACACCCACCCACATACCCAAAAACAGTGTGGGTCTTGACACACGAATTTAAAAGAGAGGCAAAGAGATTGGGCTATTATAACAGGCCATGTGACCCATGCCCAGGACCTTAAAACGAATGCTCTTCTGGACAAGAAGCCAGCCGAGAGGTCTGCCAGAGGCAGGTAGAGATGCCCACATTTCTTCAAACTGAAGAGCACTTTATTGTTTGACTTTAGAATATTTTTAAGACAGCGAATAATCCACGCTGGAGACAATGGCATTGACTATGGCTACTACGCAATAAGGAAAGACTAAAAAGCGTCAAAACGCGAAGCAGAGCACTGAGCTAGAATTAAAACGCAGATCTCCTGGTTTCAGTGAGTTAGTTAGTTAACTTCTAGTTACTGCCACATTTCCTCATTTATTTATCCATTCATGCATACAGTGCCAAGTACATGGTATATCAAGAAAAATTGTGCCACAGAAATAGGAAAACATTTTTAACATTTAGGTAAGGGCTAATCTGTGTAAGAAGAGATTTTGTTGTGTTCCTCCCACAATTCTCATGGAGAACAAATAGCCTCCAAGCAGATGCTGTTGGGAGGGTGGCCAGAAGGTGGCAGCAGAGCACCTTTTCTTCCGTTTAACTTCTTAGACTGCCCACTGCTCCCGTTAATCCCCACTAGAATGTAGCAGTGACCTCCTGGCACCCTTCACATCCGGTAAAACACAGCTGCTAAATGCCACTCCAGGCAGAGCACGTTATCTGATTTATCTCAACAGTACTACCGCTAAACAACTGCATGTAAAAAAACGCAAGTTTTTCGGACTGGGACACGGCAAGTAGTTCAAATAGATGTGAAAGAGCCACGACCGCGAGACAAACGACGGCAGCAAAACCAAAGAAGCACACCTCTTCTATTTAATCAGGTCTTTGTTTTGAAACCATGCCAGCATGCCTTCCTGAATCACGTCGGAACTCCATGTAAAAGCTGAGTAACAACATAATGGATTTATTGCAAACGATGTGGTCTAAGCACCCGAGCTGACTACTTTGGACCTGGAGATCTAGGTTCGAGTCTGGGCGTCGAATAAATCAGCCTGTGATTTTGGGCAAATCACTTAATCTCCCCGCCCTTAAAAAAATTAACTATAGCTGTCCTTGTGTAATGTAACTGGTGCTCTTGTCATAGCTGCCAAGATTTCAGATTGCTCATGTCTGACATTTTCATAATTTCAGTGTAATTATGAGTGACATTCAACGACTATGAGTGACACTTTCTCGCATGAAGAAATCAAGCAATGAAGACTATGAAAATATGAATATCAGAAATGACAGCCATCTGAGCAACAAGAAACTCTTTGAAGATTTTAGGTGCTTCAAAGCACCTGATACAGAAGGACACTGACCTAGTGCCATTGTAATTATAACGTGCTCCAAAATCTTCAGGTTGAGTTCAGGCTATATAAACTGCAAAAAAAAAAAAATCGGTGGCTCTAGACTATGGCCCAGATTTACTAAAAAGTCACACAACTATACACGGGAAGACAACTTGCTATGTTGAGTGACAGGGAGAAAGCAGGAATGCGCCATATTACTAAGATATGATCCACTTATGTGCCGGTGCACTGTTGCTGCCTAGCGCCAACACAAGCACCCTTGGATTGTGGTGCAAGGGTGCCTGTGTTGCTCACAGTATTGTTTTTGTGCGGGAAAGGACAACTTCCTGCACAAAAACAATCCTCAGAGACATTGTCCTCTTTCTATTTGTGCTGCAAAATGCAGCACACGTAGAAAGAGCATATAACGAATAAAAATAAAAATAAAAATATTTCTCCTCTTTACACCTCTGTTGGTAAGGTGCGTGCACCATTTTGACGCAATCACAGGTTACTGTTCCTGATAAATCTGGGAACGTGCTAAAATCCATCGGCGAATGGGTGGGAACGCCCATACTCCGCCCATGGAACGCCTCACCAACGAAAAGTAACCCGAGGCACCAGCTTGCTCTGCCTTGCACTCACCTTACAGACTCTGTCTCCCAGGAACACCAGATTTGCACAACAAGACTCCAAGAGGACCAATACCAGATTTTGTATTCCTGTGACTGCCATTCTGCACCTCTCTGCACCCGATGCCCACAGCCCGAGTTCGAGTGGCCCATCACCACGAGGAGGTCTCCCCAGCGATCCTGACCTGGGATCAGGATCACCCCGACCTCCCTCAAGCCTCAAGCTGATTCCTGCACCCTCAACCTGAAGGGTCCCCCCAACCGCGACTGGAGCTGGGAAAAAAACTAGACATTAGAAGACACCCCTGCACCTGGCGCCCCCCAGCTTTGGGTGGCCCAACCAACAGTGTCCAGGCATCCCCCAAGAGTCCAACTTACCTCTCCAGCCATTGGTCGCCTTCAGGAAGCCTCCCTGTCGAACTGAAGGTCTCCATTGAGAATCACAGGACCCCCAATGTCTCCTTAATACCTTGTACCTGGCCGCCGTTGTGTCGTATGTGGTTCAGCTCTTGTACTGAAAGTTGGCCCCTGCATTGCTGACCTTAAGCTCAGGAGCTGCGCTCCCACACCCGAGTGGCCTGCTCGTAAGTCGTCCCTAACCGAAGGCCCCCTTAGCCCCATTGGCTAACATTGGGCCTCTGCACTTTGCACCCGGCCGCCCCCGTGCCGCTGGTGGTGCTTGAATACCTGCCTAGACCTGGGGAACCTTGGTCCTAAGCCCCAAAACTCCCACTTGTAAGACATTCACTTACCTGTGAAACCGATAACCATTTTTCTCCTATCGGAACCCCTATTATGAGATTTTGGGCCTTAAATGTTCTAAGTGTTGAACTGTTGTTTTGTATGTGTAAAACAGTAACCCTAACTGAAACCAAGAAAAGTATTGCTTACCTTGTATTGTGAGACCCTTATGTGTGGTATCTCGGCATACCGCCCCAAGTACTCAAAGTAATCTAAAAGTAACTAAAAAGTATTCCAAAAGTAAATATTGTGTAAGGTAAACTGTTTTTTTAATCAATACCAACCTGTAACTATTTCAAATTCAACCACAACTGCATTTCCTTGTGAAGACTTGCATTTGAGAGTGTAATTTACTTACCTGTGCCCTGCTTAGTTCTCAAAATATACTTTTTTTATACTTACCCAATTGGTCTGAATTCTGTCCCCGAGTGTGTGTAATCAGTCCTCGAGTGGGTGAATACAATGAATACTTAACACACCCTCTGGATGAGCCTAATTGCTTGCCTACACTACCACAACATGAGCTGTTAGTACTTACCCAATTTAGCCTCTGCTATACCTCTGGGGACTTCATGGACGCTGTGCATGCCATACCCTACTTTGGTATAGTATATACACAGAGCCAGCTTCCTACAAATTCATTTGAAACTTATTATTTACACATTCTTAAAAAAAAATCCTCCAAAATACCATCAATGAAGGTGTAAACAACATAGTGCCAATATCACTTTTCAATACAGTAATGCTCTACATACCAATGTTTATTTTTAAAGGAATGAGTGTCCATCAACTTTTGAATATGTAAACAAACCAGCCCTAATTTGAGTAGTGGTGACGCACTTACAGTCACAAACACACTATTTCGCACTTCTGAAATGGCAGGTGCACTTTACAATGTTAAAAAACAACAACATTAGTATGTAATGTGTGTGGAAAGCTCTAGATTCTAATTGTTTTGTATGCAGAGATATATCGATGTATATGTTTGAATTATGTGTGCTATGTTGGAAACTCATCATGGAAATTAGAAAACATGTTATATACTTTTTACAACTATACATACAAATGTTTTCTGTGCAAACCAAATTAAAATGGTGTTAGCTATGTGTATTATTGTCCCACAACTCACTCAAGGCTCTTCAAACAGGTGTATGGGAGCTACCAGTAGCTCCCAGACCCCTTCAGTGTAGCACACAGCCTTGAGGTAATTTATTAGATGGGCACAAGGTCATGTTTGCTTGTAAAAGTTAAAGGAAGATTGTGTTCATGTGACATCATGATCATCAGGCTGCAGATAATAAGGCCTTAGAATGAGCAGTGCTCAGTAAGAATAATGGACCAGCCTGGGAGTGAGTCACAGGGACAAACAACTGAAGCACTGAGGTACATCTGTCATAAACATATATCCTTGCCAGGTCAACATTTGTGGTGTGCTTAAAAATATTCCTCTGACTGCTTTTAAATGGAGGACAGCTGATAGGGAGTTACCTAACTTCTTGAGCTAACACTTCATCGAATTTTACTACCATTTTAAAGTGTATCTTATCCAAACTGCCGGCCCCGTACAGGGGCCACTATTCACTGTGCCCTATGTATTTATGCTTAGCCTTCAGTAGTTCACAATCTTTTGCACTGATCAGAAGTAAGTCACAATCATACAATATATAGGAGCCCCCTGGGCTACGAGATGTCACAGGCCTGCATTGGGGAGCTGTGACAATGACACAGGATGAGGGTAATCAACAGGTCACTATAAAAGTGTGCATTAAGATATTGGTTTGGTCAGCATGTGGAAATACACTTATTGGGGCAGATTTACAAGGACTGGCACATCCCTCCATATTAGCAGGGATGCGCCAGTAAAGATGCGACACTCAAAAATACCCTTGCACCACCACGGATGCATCGCATTTACAATGTAGCACACCGTGGCGCAAGGATAGACAGATGCGTGTCACATCTTCTGTCGTAAGGGCAGAGCATTTCTGGAGTCGTGTCGCAAGCACAACGCAACTCCAGCAATGCTCCGGGGCAGCCTATTCCTAACATGCTGCATCACTCCTTATGCCTTCTTCAAGCAGGCGTATAGTTTTGGCGCAGCTGTGTCGGAAAAGTGACTCAGTGAAATCTTGTTGATTTAACTGCATCGCTTTTATGGGGCTTTCTTACGACGGAACGCCCACCCTGCATACATTATACCTGACGCAGGTATAATGTGGCGCAGGGCTTTACAACGTGACGCATCTCCCTAGATGCGTCACATTGTAAGTATGTCACACCGCGGCGCATTGATTACGACGCCGCTGCATCACAGAAGTTATGCAATGGCAACGCAAATGTGTCGCAGGGGCTTGCAAATCTGCACCATAGTATGCTAACTTATGAGTCATGCTAGTGATGGATGTAAAAACATTCATTTCTTCTATCCATACAGGTCAACGCCCATCAGAAGATCCACTAAAAGGGGTGGTGTCTCCTTCGCTGCAGGCACCTCGACCCCTGCCCCTGTGCCCAGGCAAAGCTGAGTGAGGGGGCTATTGAGCTCCTCTAGAACATCTCTGTAGGGTAAACTGCAGTACTGAATGCTATCCAGGGGATTGGCTACCAATTGCAACAAATGGTAGCCTACCTGGAAGGCATTCACAGTGCTATGTCTGGCCTACAGAGGTCTTTTTAAAGTCTGTTCTCCTCACTGACCACTGCCTCTCAATCATTCCAACCTGGTTCCCTACCTCCTGCCCCTTCCCCATCCAAATTCCCTATTCCCAGACCTGCCCCAACTCACACCTTTGCACACACTCACTTACACAGGCACAAGTAGCACACCCACACAGAAACCCAAACCCCACAAAGAACACAAGTACACCACCCCAGACACCACACCCACCACCAGCACAACCTCAGATGCCACAGCCAACACTGCACAAACACATGCATCACCCCACTATAACAGACACAGAAGACACCACCACACTCACATGTACCACAACCACACCCAGCAGCTCCACAGACACCACCACGCTCATTTGCACTCCAACCACACCTAGCACCTCAAGACCACATCCATCCACACACACAAACATTAGAATTCACACCCACAAAACTCAAACACCCACAATCATAAAAAGCAGACACTTATGATGTAAAACACATCCAAACGTGCATGTCATGTACCAGACCCACAGGCACCTGCACCCTTAACAGAAACATGCACATCAGACACTGCCACTCCCTCCACTTCCCAAACCCAGCACCCTGCCAAACATCCTACACATTTTCCCAGTGAAAATGTCCTTTTTACCCTTGCCATAACCCAGCCAAAGCCCAACACAACCCTAGCAAATGCCAATCTACCCCTCCCACACCCCAACCCACCCCTTCCACATCCCAACCTGACCCTACCAAATGCAAATCCACCTCTTCCACATCCCAACGCAACCCTACTAAATGCAAGAGCACCCCTCCCAATCCCCGCTGCTATGTAAGATCTTGGAGGTGCCTACTCTGCCCACTAGATACCCCTTCCTGAGGAGGTTCCCGTTGGCAGTGTATTTAGAGGCAAGCTTTCTGCCACTGCACAACAGTACAGACTTTTTCACTTTATAGACTGCTATTTGACATGATTATTATTTTGAGAGCCTCATCTCATTTTGTGTAAAAAATCCATATTTTGGATTTCACCAAATTAGTTCTGGCATTATTTTTCCTTAGCAATTGTTTGATTCCTAATAATTTTTTCCGAGCAAAATGTGAAGTACTTATTTTCCTTTACTGTAATGGCAGGTAATACTACCATTTTTTTTCTACTTTGTGAAGTGCATACACTGGTTAACATAGTATGTGATGGTCCTTTGAATTTAGGTGCAGGCCTTCATCATAATAATGGCCATTTGCAACAACTAATAGAGTTTACACATTTTATTTGGCTGTGTTATTACAGGTGTGTTTGTTTCATCTTGATTACTGATCAGTATGAAATATTTTGTGACTATTGAAATTGGATAGAGTACAGGACTTGCACTAGCCAAGGGGAAATGTTACATGGACGTGTATGTTGAATACTTCTAATTTGTGGCTGACATTGATTTTACATTTCATTTCTAAGGTCAAGATTACACCTTGCCGAGTGCAATTTCTACATTATGTGGCATTTCACTTATCCCTATTATGTGTGTTGCATATGTTTTTAATGGGGGAAAATATTTAAAAATGTCTTTCAACACACTTGTGTGGTGATCTTTTGATTTTTATTTGGTTATCCTTTTTTGTGCAAGCGTCCTTTTTTTGAAAGGCAGTTCGCACCACATTTATACATTCAATGTGATCATACAGGTGTATATCTTTAAATTTCTTGAATGTCAATATTGTAAACATATGCATTGCACATTGATATGCTATTGCTTGTAAGAGAGATTTATATATGCATGAGTCCTGTACACATGGTGACAGACAAGTCATTAAGTAACAGGTGAAAGTGGAGCGTACAGTTGGTTGCAAACATCACAGCGTTGATTTTGTTCATCATCAAAAAGCAGCAGCAGCAGGATTCGCAAGATCGGATCCATGGTGGAACAAGAAGTGTGAAAGTAAGAAAAGGTGAGTATCTGCCTTATATCCCTATCATTCTGCCAGCTATGGAGGTTTTACTGCCACAGTCACATCAGTGGAAAGGCACATCGTGATTGTGCCGGTGTGAAAACTGGCAGTCCTCCCTCCGACAGCCACTTTTGCCTATCCCACCGTCGATGCAGTCGAGATTTCCTGGCACGTGGTGGTGCAGCTTTCTTTCATCTATGGACCCGCTATCAAATAAATGGGACAGTCTGATTGTCTAACCAGCTGGCGCGAAGACCTCCAAAAAAAAGACATGATGGGACTCGATCCACCAAGCTCTTAATCCGTCCCTCATCATGCATTAAAATAAAACCTAAATTAGTGCTTACCATAGAAGGCCAGAACTGATGAAACAACAGACACTGCACAACTAAGAAACTCTGCCAGACTCTCTCACCAAACTATTATAGAAAAAATATCTACATCTCATCAACTACCTGACAACACTGAGCTCCTGAGGCGAAAAGCCGGGAGTGCCAATTTGTTTTAACTTGTATTTTAAATATTGCATTTGAGAGTCACTGTATTTCTGTGTCACTACCTACCTACTTCGCCTCCTCACTCCTGGTCACGCAGCCCATTTAGCTCTGGCGCGGCCCCTCTAAACAAACTTCTCTGCCGCCATCGCGGCGTGCCCGGAGGCCACGCCCCCTTTTGCCGAGGCCACGCCCCGGCCGCCGCCCTTCTTTTAAGACGCTGATTGCAAGCGCCCAAGACCTGACAGCACTGAGCTCCTGAGGCGAAAAGCCGGGAGTGCCAATTTGTTTTAACTTGTATTTTAAATATTGCATTTGAGAGTCACTGTATTTCTGTGTCACTACCTACCTACTTCACCTCCTCACTCCTGGTCACGCAGCCGATTTAGCGCTGGCGCGGCCCCTCTAAACAAACTACTCTGCCGCCATCGCGGCGTGCCCGGAGGCCACGCCCCCTTTGCCGAGGCCACGCCCCCCGGCCGCCCTATCTATCCATAAAACATGTGCATTTTCCGGAAGCGCAGCGGACGAGCGCAGCTGGCGCGACGTTTGCGCGCCGAAGGCGCGCCAAAGGTAAGCCCGTCTGCGCCCGTCCGCGGCCGACCGGGCCTAGGGGCGACCCATCATGCCCAAACTATTCAATATTCACCGGCACAGCTTCACTATCTCCAGGGACCATGGCCCTTAGAGGACTCTGTGACTTTGCACATTGGTAAATTGGGTTTGACAGCTCCGTGCCCTCTCCCCTCTTTCCCGCTCATGCCCCCCCCTTCCCTCTGATCCTCCTTCCGCCCACCTTGCGCCCCCTGTACCCACTACCCTTTCCGTTTATTACCTCAACACCGGGTCAGCAGTCAAGCACTGCCATGAACTTTTTGTGTTATTAGACCTGCACAAACCAGACCTACTATTTCTCACTGAGACTTGGTTCGCTGACCACTCCCTCCCCTCTTTGTTAGCTACCCTTCCCGTCACATACTACGCTCTGCGCACCGACCGTCCTTCCGGCAAATCAGGAGGCGGCGTCGCACTAATTACTCGTAGAGAGTTCTCTTTTCAGTCCTTAACCTTTTCCTCCATTGGCTCAGCCGACTTTTTAGTTGTGCGCTCAGCGTCTTTTGGAGTCCCACTTACCTGCCTGCTCATGTACCGTCCCCCCCAGCCCTCTCAACTCTTTCTCCCCGGGTTCCAAGATCTAGTGGCCACCCTTGCGGTCAACAACTCCTCCATATTGGTGTTAGGAGACTTTAACTTCTGGCCCTCCGACCCTGCAGAATGCCCTACTTCCAAAGAATTCTCAGAAACCCTTCGTTCCCTCAACTTCGACTCCCACGTTCACTCTCCCACTCATAATCAGGGTCATATCCTTGATCAGATTTGGTAGCTCAACTGCCCGATAGCCTCCCTGTCTATCTCCCCTTGCACCTGGTCTGATCACTTTCTGATATCCTTCTCCCTACACCTTAACCCAGTCACTAAGCCTTTCCTTCCCAGAAACACCTGGGCGCGCTCTTGGAGCAAGGTGGATGTGGCCGCTCTATCTGTCACACTCTCCGCATCTAGCCCGGACCTAGACGGACTGTCATCTTCCGCCCAAGCCGACTCTATAAATTCCTGGCTCCTATCGGCTTGCGACTCTGTCGCTCCCCTCAGGCGGGTGTCTTCCAGACGTCCGAATGACGCTAATCGCTGGTTTAATGAAGAACTCAAAACCCTAAAACTCTCAGTACGTCATGCTGAGCGGGCCTGGAGGGGTGACTACTCCCCAAACCTTAAAACCCAGTACTCCATTCTCCTATCCCAGTATAAAAAAGCAATTCTGGCCACTGAGACCGCCTTTTTCTCCTCAAAAATTTTAGCCGCTGAAAATCAGCCCAGGGAAATCTTTTCTATAGTACACGATCTGGCCTACTCTGACAGAACCACCCTCAAACCTTCTCCTTCCCAGGATCTTTGTGACTCCCTTAATACCTACTTTCTAGATAAAATCTCTAATATCAAAGCAAACATCCCTCCTCCCCCCCTACTTTTGTCGACCCCCAGTGTCCGTTAGGCGAGGCTCACCTCGTATCCCTCCCCCCTTTGACAGAGGAGGCCTTTCTTACCCTCCTCTCGACGGTCAAATCAGGCTCACCCCTGGATCCCTGTCCCCCTCACATCCTCAGACATATCTACTCCACCTGTGTGCAGCCCCCTCTCAAACTTCTCAACAGCTCACTGTCTCAGGGCATTGTTATCCAACCCCTAAAAACAGCCACCATCTTGCCCATCCTCAAGAAACCTGGAGCCGACCCCACCGCCCTTGTCAACTACCGCCCTATTTCATTATTGCCCTTCCTAGGGAAGGTACTAGAGCGCCATGTCACCCGTACGCTTAGCACCTTTGTGGAGGAGAGCGGGGTTTTAGCCCCACGGCAGGCGGGGTTCCGCCCCGCACACTCCACCGAGTTAGTGGTGCTATCGGTCCTTGACAACCTCAGAGAGGGTATGGACACCAACCATCCCCAGGCCCTGGTCCTCCTCGACCTCTCCGCCGCCTTTGACACGGTTGATCATTCCATCTTACTTTCTCGTGTCAGGGCGGCGGGGATCGGAGGTTCGGCCCTGGTCTGGCTGTCCTCCTTCCTGAGGGACCGCATCCAGGCAGTACGCCTGGGCGACTTCTCGGCGGACTTCCGGAAAGTCCCATGCGGGGTCCCCCAGGGTTCCTCCCTTTCTCCCCTTTTATTTAATTTGTACATCGCCCCTCTTATTTTCGCCCTCCACCAAATGGAAGTCACCGTTCTTAACTATGCGGATGACCTGCAGCTTATTTTCACCCTGTCCCCATCCCCAGAGTCCATGGTGAATTTTCAGTCCACCATGATCTTCATCCGGGACTGGATGAATTACAACCACCTAAAGTTAAATCCAGATAAGACCGAGTTGATTCTGACAGGTGGTTGCTCCAGTCCCTGGACCTCTCTCTTCTGGCCCCCCTCACTAGGTCCCCCTCCATCCCCTTCCTCCTCCGTAAAAACGTTAGGGATCAAAGTGAATAACCAACTCACCCTGCACTCCCAGGTCAGTTCGGTGGTGTCCTCTTCTTTCCTTTCTCTTCGCACCATCCGCAAAGTTTCCCGTTTTTTTTCGTTCTCTGCCCTTAAACTCAATGTCCTAGCGATGGTGGTCTCCCGCTTGGACTATGGAAATGCTCTATATTGCGGTATGCCCGCCTATAGCATGCAACGTTTACAGCTGGTTCAAAACCAGGCGGCCCGCCTGGTCTACAACTTGGCCAAATTCCATCACGCTACGCCTCTCCTAAAGTCCCTACACTGGCTCCCTATTCGAGAACGAGTCCAGTTCAAGATGGGATGTATCACCTTTCAAGCCCAGGCTGGCACAGCTCCCGCCTTTATCTCTGCGGAAATCAAGGCATATGCCCCCGCCAGGGAACTTCGCTCATCTTCCCAACACCTGTTGGCAGTCCCACGCTTCAGACGTAAAAAGTGGGGGGGCACGAAATTCTCCACACTTGCCCCCGCCTTTTGGAATTCTCTGCCTGCCCACCTCAGATCTTCCACTCAATACTCCCACTTCCGAAAGGCCCTAAAAACCTTTCTTTTTTCACAAGCCTTCCCTTCATAATCCACCCCTCCTCATCTTCCCCGACTTCCCTACTCTCTAGGGCTCAGTACCTCATAGCGCCATGAAACCGCCTGGTGTACGCGCGCTCAATAAATGTTTTAAACTCAAACTCAAACTCAAACCTAACAAAAGTAAATACAATTTATATTTAAACTAAAACATACTTGTATAAAAACCTAAAAATTTAAATTAACAAATAAATAATCAAATACATTTCGAACTATTAACTATTTACATAGACTTCCTCAAAGACAAAAAACTTGAAAAATCTATAAACTGCCAGAAAAAATTACTACCACAAACCAACAAAAGAATAAGCAAGTTAGTATACATAAATTATTGGATTATTATAAACCCACCCAAATTACAACTAAAAATAAACCTAACTACCTCAACCTCTTCAAACTACCACCATATTAGCATTTAAGCATTAAAAGTGAAACTAACAGTTTTTTTCATCCAGCTGAAAAGAAAGCGCCTGCTCCACATTAGAACACCCTAACAGAAATGCTGCAAAACTGTGTGAAACATATTAATTAAACATACATGTAAGTATAGAATATATAATAGAAGTAGCTGCATAATCTTACATGCAAATAACAAACGTACACATTTTTAAATATTGTATATATTTATACTGTTACATTTCTTTCAGACACAATGACAGAGGCAGCAAAGTACATTACATCAAAGAAAGGAAAGTAGTTACTAAATCACAAGGGCTACACCTACAGCCACGAAAGTACACCAACAGAAAATATAAATTGGAAATGTAGTAAATATTATTCTAATGCATGCAATGGGAGGGCAACTACAAAAAATTATGTAATTCATGTAGAAAAGTACAACCCCCTCCAAACCTGACAAAAATATAAGTAAATGAGATATTACAAGATAAAAGAGAGGCAAATGCTAGTTCCCAGGAGCCCACAACCCAAATCCTTAAAAATATACTGCCGAGGAGGCCTGGAGATTGAGGTAACCCCGGGGAGGAGGGTGGAAGGCCGGAGAGGGCCCGAGTTCACCCCTCCCCTGGGGACAAGACTGTTGTGGGCCCTGTGGGCCCTAATTAACCCCAAGTGGACCAGCTGAACCGGGGTAAGGCCCTCTAGTGAATGCTGGGCCACAAAAGTTAACCCCTACCTGGGGCAAAGGTTATTAACAGTTATTGCTAGGCCCTGATTAGAAAACTGTTTATTCTACCCAATGAAATGCTCATTCTTGCTACATGAAAATGCCTATGCTTGCTTGTTGAGATGTTTTATCCTTAACCAATGACATGTTTATTTCTGCTGATCAAATGATTTACCTTGGATGAAATGTTCTACCCCTGCTACCACAGTAATCTGCTTGTGTCTGCCCAAGGAGAGATTTTATTCGTACTTACTAAGATGTTGCTTGGTTTCTAATGGCCTGTGTACTCCTGATTGATGGAATGTTTATTCTTGCGTGATGAAATGCCGACTTTTACCAGGTGACAGGTTTTATTCCAACTTGAGGAAATGCCTTAATGAAAGAGAGTTACTGTGATTATTGATTAAACTGATTTTGATCTTAGATAAACTTAATTGATTTGAATCAACCTTACTGGGGTGGTCTCAGTCTTCGCGTGCATTTATTGTCTCAGTGGATGTGTGTGCTGTGTAGTCACTTAACACCTAAGCTTTCGGGTGCCTACCTGCTCGAGCCAAGCTGCCCCCCGGGGAACTGGTGGTACCAGTTCCTACAACAAGGATATTGAAAAAAATAGAAAGCGCCAGTGAAAATATAACATATAGCAGAAATGCAAAGACATCGGCTATAGGCATTAAAAATTGCACTTATTACATTTAAAACATTAGCAACACAAGACTTTAAATCCAAAAAGAAGTCAGCCTTATAATGTGTGATTTAGCAAGCATGCAAGAGTGCTCTATGCCGATGTATAAAATTAAGCATAGGATGCCCTTAAGCACCAATGAGGCCAAATGTAACCAAACTATTTGATGAAGTGCCCATGGATAAGGCATGATACCATCTGCCTATCAGGCCATGGCTTATCATACCTGTCATCAGAGGCGGGCCCTTTCTGTTGGTTTAGCAATGAAACATAATGAAGAACTTTTCCTTTTACAGGACA
Source organism: Lissotriton helveticus (assembly GCF_964261635.1). Classification (NCBI taxonomy): domain Eukaryota; kingdom Metazoa; phylum Chordata; class Amphibia; order Caudata; family Salamandridae; genus Lissotriton; species Lissotriton helveticus. The sequence goes on along the minus strand of NC_136061.1, from coordinate 1,964,415,108 downwards.
ACCTAAATAATTTGAAATTAATCCTAACATTCTCCACAGAAAATAACATACTAAAACATAGCCAATGTCAAATGTGGATGATGGATGGGACCTTCAAAATGTGTCCCAAACCATTCATGGTGAATATAAAATACAATTCCGTACTAACAAATAGACAAAGTAGAACTTACTACAACCTCTTAAGCCACATTAAACATAAAACAAATAAATACAATCTCCCAAAAATAACCAGAGACTTTGAGCAAGCCATGATTCAAACTATTTTAAACATTTGCCCCCACACATCCATACTGGGCTTATACTATCTTTTCAATCACAGCATATGAAGACACCTCCAAAAATCTGCACTTAGGGCCTGATTGCAATGCTGGTCGGAAAGCATTCTGACCGACTCCTTGTCGGAATCGGTTCCGACCGACTTGGGTTCGGCAAGTCTGACCAACCGATTACGATGACCCATTGACTTGAATGGGAGCCTGTGTTCCAACCGACAACACAGGTTCCGATTTTAAAAAGTGGTAGTTCTGGAAACCTTTGCACCCTGTCGCAGGAAGCCCATGGTGCCTGCCACACTATGCATGGTTGTAAAGACGGGTCCCATGGGTACCCCCACGAGCCCCAAACGAAGGCCTCTGGCTGAAGGGGGGCCTGCGGGAGTTTCCCACAGCCATTTCATGTCAGACAGACCTATTCGGAAATGCTGTCCGAATCTGACATTGTAATACAGAAACTAGCTATGGGGCCCTTGTAAACACAACTTGAAGACGTGTAATTATTGTGAAAAGCAGTAACTGGCAGGCATCAGGTCCCTTGATGCGTCTCGAGTGGCTATTTCCTCCGTTTCAAAAATAAAGTTTGTCTGCGCCACGCCCGAGTCTGATGAAGGCTCAGCCGTCTCAAAGCACAAAACTGTTCGGCAAAGGATAGCCTGGGGGTGTGGGATTCAGTATAGCGTTTCATCTCACGAGCTTTGGGCAGCGCCGAGGCACTGGCGAAGAAGGCATCTGCACAGAATTAAATGTATTAACTTAAGAACTCATCAGAGGGTGAAATGGAATTAAACAAGTGTAGGTACTCATTGCCCCAGAGTAGCTGTGTGCTACTGAGAAGTGCCGGTACTCTCCCATTAAAAGTATTGAATCTTCGTTAAGAAGTGCAGGTACTTTCCCTTTAAAATTAAAGAAGTACAGGTACTATGTAATGTTGAATACCTACAATTGAAAGCATTGTTCGCATGTGAGTGGGACACCAACACTTATGCGTCATGTTCAGAGGCGAAGGAATCAATAGTGCAGTAGCACCAGGGCCCGTGGGAGACCCACAGTACCACAATTCTAACTTTTTAACGATTAAACCAGCTGATTGAGGGGGCAGTTTTTCTTGATTGTATCTAGTCATTGGTTCTGTTTGCAGGAGGGTTCGCCTATTTAGGGGTTTCATATAGGACAAACATACCCGAGTTGTTTCACAGGCTCTGCAACATACAGAAAATAGAGCATGCCTGTCCAGAGGTGGCCCGCGAGGGCATGAACCATGCAACACTTTCAGGAGTTTATGGGTGTCCAAGTAAGCTTTAGAGGGCGGGACCTGTGCTAGATTTCATGTTATTACCAGAAGTCAAAATTTGCATCCAATTAGAACGGCGATCAAATTCGTCCCTCTCCACTCCCCTTTGGTCCCCTCCCCTCTGCCCCCTCCTCTCTGCTGCTGTGCCGTATGACTCCCTCCCGCCCCCCTCCCCCAAGCTGGACCAGCCTCCGCAGGGCTCGGGAGATGCTGGGACGCTGCTCGCCGCCCTGCTCCCAGGTAGGAGCCTCTGCAGCCGGGCCCTGCGGCCGGTGTCTGCTCTCTGCGTCTAGGGGTCGGGGGCAGTGTGTGCTTGCCCTCCTCATTTCCTGCCCTCCTCCTAGCTCAGAGGGCGCTGGGAGGTTTGTGGGCGCAGGACAGTGCTGCAGGCTCCCCGTGGGAGGGGGCTGGACTCCAGGTTCCCCGCTGAGCCGCTTGGCGCCTCCTCCCTTCCCATGGTCGCTGATGCGGGGGCATCCCTCGCCCAGCTGTGCCGTCGTGGGTGGATGGCAGTAGGTGCGGCGTGTCTGCTTGGAGCTCGGGCTTGTTTCGATAGTTTTGAGCAACTTTGCCTTGCTGCGTCAAAGTTACTGCTCTGCTGAGTGCTCACGGACATCCGTGGGCTGAAGTATTAATCTATGCATTTTCTAGTTATCGTATGAACTGCTGTGTGCTCACGGGCGTCATTGGGTTGAAAAATCCTGGTGCACCCCCTCAACTGTAAAGAATGCTCTGCTGGGTGCTAACTGCAGCAGTCGGTTTCTGGGTCAGACTGGGAAAGATAAAAGGCGCAGGCACCATAATAAAAGTGGACCTTGTTTGCAAATTGGGGCAGTTTTGAACTGGTAAAGACACATTGTAAAATTGTTTTGTGAGGTGTGGTAGACTGCATGCATTTGTGTTTTGCAATAGGCAATGTTTGTTTTCATGTAAGCATATGCCTAAAATGCAAATAGAACCACACACACAACCACGCACACACACAACCACACACAAACCCCCACACACACAATCACACACACAACCACAGGCACACACAACCACACACACCACCACACACACAACCACAAACACAACACACACAACCACAAAAACAACACACACAACCACACACACAAACACAACACACACAACCACACACACACAACCACACACACACAACCATACACACACCAAGCCACACACACAACCACAACCACACACATAACCACACACACAACCACAACCACACATACAAACACACATACAACCAAACACAACCCCACACACACAACCACACCGTCAGTGCACACTTTCACCAGGCACAGACACCATCAGTCGTCAGTGCACACTTTCACCGGGCACAAGCACCACCAGCCATCTGTGCACGCTTTCACCATGCACAAACACCACCAGCCGTCAGTGCACGCTTCCACCAGGCACACACCACCAGACATCAGTGCACGCTTTCACTAGGCACACACACACACCACCAGCCGTCAGTGCATGCTTTCACCATGCACACACACACCACCAGCTGCCAGTGCACGCTTTCACCAGACACACACCGCCAGCCTTCAGTGAATGCTTTTACTAGGCACACACACCACCAGCCGTCAGTGCACGCTTCCACCAGGCACACACACCACCAGCCGGCAGTGCACACTTCCACGAGGCACACACACCACCAGCCATCAGTGCACAATTTCTACAGGCACACACACCACCAGCCATCAGTGCACATATCAATTGTTAACGCATCCTCAATTAACTATTGTAGCAATCGTAGTATGCCGCGCTTTACTTTTAAACATATTCATCTAAAGTGCAGCATGCCACCATTGCTACAAAAATAAATACACATTTGTTTGACCTACAATTTATAGACTTTTGTTGCAATTGGTGTTGCAATATTTAGCAATGCCAATAGCTCAAACTTAATTAATGCGAGACCTATTGCATTGCAAATGCTTGTTTAATTTGTCTCTCTAGCCTTACGATGTTGTAGTTTGGAGGAACTAACAAATCTATGCAGGGTGATGATGCTTTGTTGAGCCAAGATTCAGTTAAGATTGCCACATCTACAGTTTGAATTAAGATGTGTTCGGCGATGTCAGAGGCATGCTACACTGCTGATGGGCAATTAAGTAGAAGACCAGAGTTCCACATTCCGGATTTTCCCCGGTTTTGTTTTGGGAGTTGATGTGGGTAGAGGTACTTGTTTTAAGTTTTTGCTGTTTACCCTTTTATTTCTGAATGTGGAAGATCTATTTGCGTTACTTGTGATCGTATGGATTTTGTTTAGTTCATTCTTGTTGGGGACAGGAAGAAGCGTGTGGTGACTGATAAGATAATAGAAGAGCTAGAGATTCATCCTTCGATAAATAGGGCGATCTTGTCGATACGCCAACAATAAGAGTTAACAGTTTGGCTTGTTTTGAATGTGGAGTACTAATTTAAGATGTTCTTCATTTCAAGAATAGTGTTATGGATGCTCTGAGATATGCTGACTGTTTGGTGATTCAAAGATTCAAGGTCCGTTAGTGTAGCCTGTGATAGAGACGATGGGTCCCAGGTATCAGGGCAGGATTTCGAATTCCGTGTGGTTGCCTTTCTGTATGTAGAGGTGCACACAGGAACTATTTTACTCAGAGGGATGGCAGAGAGACCTTTTGGGGGGTAAGCAATGAGCTTGCATGATATCCCAAACTCAGTTGGCAAAGACTGGATGGGCTAAGAGACTTAAAACTCCACTCCAAGGACCCAAGTTAGACTCCAGTTACGGAATGACAATGTCAGGACTCTCCCTAAATTACAGTGGGAATGTCCCAGGAATGGGGACAGGTCGAGGTAATATGTACGCATAAGTGTTGTAATGAAGGTTACCCCATGTCATATTTGTAACAAGGTGGGGCATTGGAAGTGCGATTGATGCTAAAATCCAGACCAGATGATGACCAACTTCCAATGTGTGAATCCAGCAGCACAGGGAGAGCTTCCCTTAATACCTAGAGCCCTTACGGCTACCGAAAGTCCTTAAATCTGGTGTGTTGGCAAATTCCTTCAATCTAATGCAGGGCGGAGGGAGGAGAAGGAGTACTTTCAAGGACAGGCCGGGTTGGTTTTAGGCCTTAGGGTGGTGGGGCGAGGTAGGGTGATAGGATTTTAGGGCAGGGAGGGGGTGTCGGGTAGTGGTGATCTTTACCAAAATTATCAATCATGGTTTTACAACAAAATTGCATGGTAAAGGCATGTGTGTTAAAAGCATGAAAAGACACATTCTTGGTTGGGACCACGTTGTAGAGGCACGCATGGTTAAGCCATGCTTGCCTCTGTCATACAACCATTTCAGATGCATTAAACGCTTTCCCAAACATGCTCCAGCAATTAATTAATTACTCGCAATCAAAAACCTCAACTGTTCCGTCAAGAGATTCAGAGGAACCAGCCCACCCCTTGAGTCCTGTCAAGTTATACCTCAGGTGTAAAAGGTATAGTGGAAAAAGCTCAAATCCCCTGCGTATGGATCCAGCTATAAACTGATCTAAGAAATTGCAGTTTGACCTCTTTTGACCCCAGTCATGAGTAAGAAGACATTTTTGGCAAACACAGCAAACCATCCCGTTCATGGCATGGTCCTTGTTCTTGATAGGAGTTGGCGGAGCCAACTAGAGGGGACAGTAAGGCCCTCATTACAAGTGGCCCATCTTCAAATGCGATAATTATCCCACTGAGAAATTCTGACAGCAAGGTGTTCAATATGTATATCATGCAATCATTTTTGCCTAGTATTGGTTTTGCTAATTAATTGGCTCATAACATGGATTTGGTGCTCCATGCATCAAAATCCACATGTACCAATAATCACTTGTAATTTCTTCTCTTTAAATTCCAACAGGATTGACCTGCCGAGTTTTTACAGGTGGCCCATTTTTTATAACTTCTGGTATGCACAGTTTGCTTTAAAAACCCCAAAACTCATAATTATTGTATGTGCGGTGACAGGAGCTACATCGGTAATTGTTAGATCATTTATAATGAGGGCATTAAGGTATAGTGCAGAAAGACTTAACAAAGATCTTACTGTCTAAAAAGCAGTGACAGCTCCTCTGCTAAGGCAGGGGAGCGTCGCCCCACTGCTTTTGAGAAGTGCAACTAAAGGATAAATAAAATGATAATAACTGAATGTTAATATCATTTTATTTGTTCCTGCTGGTTTGTGGCCATGGTGGGCAGGTCTGCTCTGCTCTCAGAGCAGAACAGGGAGGAGTGGTTTGCCCACTCCAAGTGCGCATGAATGTTTGACCGGCCCTCTCGGGCCGACCTAACAGTCATGCGTACTTTGCATGTTCCCCATGCAGGCTGTATTACAGCCTGCATGGAGAACATATTAAACAAAACCATTTGAAATAGGGTCCAAGAGATATATATTTTAAAGACCCACACCTGATTTTATCCCCAGCACCAACTGAATGTATAACACACGAAACACAGGGGGTCACCCAGCCAAATTGATAGGCTATTCTGTCAATACTGAGTCCACAAGATCTCAAAATATCTTTATCGCACACAAATAACGTAATAATAAGGAAAGAGGAAGAAAAGGTTAACACTACGTGCACGGCGGAGACCGGTACATCATCGATTATTCGTATATGGCTGATTAATCCACAACAGATTGTAAAGGGTTTCCATCAAAATAGACTCAATGATCAGTCCTATCATTTGGCCAAACCCATGTGCAAATGAGGCTGGTCCCCTGATCAGTGGGACACTCAGCTCTGCACCTTGTTGTTGTATTAGGATTTGGTCCACCAAATACACAAACCGTCCATGATGACTGATCTTTTGATGGCAGAGTGAAAAGAAATAATGCAACAAACATTAAGTGATTTAAAATAGGATGGAATGCCCTCCTTCTAAGTACTTTATTCTGCGGACCAGACACGCCTCCTAATTAAAAAATAGAACAATGCAAGAAAAAGACAGTAACAAATATCTGCCTAAAAAAGGGCCAACATGTTTCTGCCTAACGGGTATTTAATCCCTTGGCATTCGTCAGGGCCTCTGCTCGTATAATAGTTGCACTCCTAATAGTGGAATATAGAACTCACCACCATCACCAAAACAAAATATAGTAAAACTGGTTAGAAACGGTACAACCTGTAACAACCATGGACAATAACCCTCCGATTCACAATGGTTACTGTGAATTCTGTGAAGGAAAACGTTACATCATTAGTGCTATATTCGATGTAACAGTCTCAAGTGCATAGTGTGTCACCAACAAACCAACAATGTGTGTCAGAAAATTAATATTTGCATGCTTACCCTTTATGGTAGGGCAATAGACCTCACCTCACCTGGACACTTCTCAGGTACTACGAGGCCCCGCACTACAAAGATATAGGGAAGACAAAGGAATGTGGCATAATGGTGCAAAAAAAAAATATTTTTTAAGCTTAACACCCTGCCTACAATCATTCCTATAACCAAATGCCCTATATCTAGAGGCAAAACATGTGAGGTAGGTCAACACCCCAACCCTAATGTACTAAGCCTCAAAATGACCCAGAAACTCGACTAAGACACCAAACTCTTAAAATTATTAAAACTCCTATATTTGCTTATACAGGAATTTCTTGGAACATGTTAATCTTAAATTACTATGATTACTAAAGCTTACAACATAGTATAGCTACAGCATTCTATAGTAGCTGCTCACCTTTCCGTCGGTACCTCAAGCTCCCATCTGAGACTTGGGGGAGGCACCGATCTGTAGGAGATCCTTGTATTAATAGTCTAGTGAGGGTTTGTTGATGAAGTGTCCCTCCACCTATGTGATGTATACTAGCTTATGGCAATCTTATCAAATGTCCCTGTAATGCTTTCAATTGATATTCTATATTAGGGACAAAGGCACCTTTATCAAGCATTTCCTGTAAAATAATGCTGGTTGGTCTTATTTCCTTGGAAAACTAAGCGCACTACTTTGCGCTCGAAATAGCGCGAGAAGACGCGCTCAGAACTACCCTATGACGACATATCAGCCATCTTTGTAGTTCCTGTGACTCTACCCTGATAATCATTAAACCCCGAGTATCGTTTGTGGTAATAAGTTGTTGTACAGACTCAAGTGTTACGAGCCAGTACCTCATTTCTCAACAGTTACTGAGACGTAAGCCCAGTTGATCTTATTTTCTAGATAAATTAGCGCACTACTTTGCGCTCGAAATAGCGCGGGAAGACGCGCTCAGAACTACCCCCATTTATCTGAGGGTTGGATCACTCAAAGTGAGGCGATGTACTTGGTTGCTAAACACCCAACCATTCCTTATTTCTACCTTTTACGAAAGGTACACAAACCTCAGAGGCCACCGCCCGGTAGGCCTATTATTTCAGGAATAGGGTCTCTACTGGAGCCATTGTCAACTTTTGTTGATTTTTTTCTGAGGCCAATTGTACAGAAAATGCCTACATATTCCCATTGGCCTACTATTTCAAATCGTGAAGTATATTATGACACAAGCTCTATGTATGTTAATTCATATTGTTGACTCATCTGCCCGTTTATCATGCGGGACACCCTTTGCACAGACCGACCTTCGCTCAGCACCCCTCTCGGACTGGGTCTCGTCCATGTCACTCGTTCATTCATATTCACAGTGTTGACTCATCTGCCCGTTTATCATGCGGGACTCCCGGTGCACAGAACGACCTTTGCTGAGTACTCCCCTCTGTATGGGTCTCGTTCATGGCACTTATTCACGCTGCCATTTCTCGCCAGGGCGACCACTTTCCCCATAATGATTACCAGTGATTAGCCTCGTTACCCCTTACGAAGTATGTCCACTATTTTCATAGTTTACATGTCGCTTAGCGACCGCATCCAGTTTGCCCACGTCCGCACCCTGTGACTCAGTCACGTGACTGTGTTGCCACGGTGATTTGAGCAAACCCGGAAACCCGCACCGCCTTTGAGACGCCAACCCGCGATCTTAGACGGATTCATTCCATGACCGGTAAGCAGTCGGCGTGCGGTTCAAGACTGTCCCTTGTTTTCGTGGGTCTGTGTTTTCAGACGCTATACATCTACAATCTGTAATGTAATTCCAGCATTTTTCATGCTTTTCCCAGTAGACCGCTACTTGCGAGCGTCTCTACTTGACTGACACATTCAATTACCCCTGCCGGATTCGTCCACATCATGATATCGGGGTAAGTCCGCATTCCCTCCTCTATGCCTCATTTACTGTGCTGATGCCATTCTCGCCATTTTGCTTAAATACGCCTCTACCTTATTTTTAGATAGAAGTATACCACGAAGGTATCCACGACCCCACTCTCTACCCGCCACCATTTTACAACGTTGGGTGCCTACTACGGTGAGTTTTTCAACCACCATTACCCAATTTCACCCTGCAATGAGCAAGGTGCGTATTTCAACTTTGGATGTACTTATTCCACAGATCACCCCGTGGAATTCTCTACTTAATTGATTCGGTCCCGCAGATACCACCTCTGTGGTAAGTCTTTTACCTCTACATTGCAAGTCTGTTACCTCTACATTGCAATTTATGCAGTCCCCATTGTCTTTTTGGCTTCTCCCTGTTCTGGCACTCTGTTGACCAGGCCTTAGTTGGCACCAACCACCCCAGTTCCTCCGTGCCTCCGTCCACCCTGTTTGATCGAGCTTTTCGCCACGTGCTCACGACCAGTATATAATTTTACTGACACCCCAATATAATGCTATTGATAGCGGTTATAGTGTCCCAACTATCCGTATGGGATCTTAATTCATTTACTTTATCCAAACCCTAGTGGGGTGATGTGCTACTCGGAAGCCGGAGGAGGAGCCTCAGCAGGCAGACGTGTCCTGCTGAGGCTCCGCGATCGGGCTCTCATGCCGCCCGCTTCCTAGCATCGCCCGACCTATACTGACATCGGCCGGGTGACGGAGTGCATGCAGCGCTGGGAGATGCCGCGAAATCATGCCTGGGTGCGCTCCCCACAGCAGAACGGGGAGAGTTGCACTGCATGCTCCCGGTGGCAAGATGGCGCCCGCCGGGGCTCTGGGAGTCCGGACCGGTGCCTCGAGCTGTGCGCCAGGAGTAGCACGGGGGGCACTTGTTTGCAGCCACAGCAGAGGAGTGGCGGCACTCCGACAGTGCCTTTCCCTGACGCGAGTTCTGGAGGGCACACGAGGAGACAGGTGGCGGCGATCGGTGACGGCCCGCCATTTTGGCTGTCCTGATCTCTGCCTCGCCACCCCACAGACCCGCGATCTCAGCCCCGCAGTCTCACCGAGCATGGTCGTGACGCCACCCATCCATCAGCGGCGATCTGGGAGCTGGAGAGTCGATTGCTGCCCCCAACACCGCATTGAAGCACGAAATAGCCCCCGATCGGCAACATTTGCCTGACTCCAAGATGGCGCCCAGAGTTGAAAACGGCCGACGGAGCCGATCCTGAATATCTGGGGGTGTACAGCACCATCGGGACAGAGGTGAGCAGCGGACCACGCGCTCCCAGGGACAAACCTAAAGGGAATTTCTCTCTCTGCTGCAAGGACATAATAAACACACGATGGTCAACACCCAACCGTTGCTGCGGACTGCCTTTCTCCCCCCGGACTTGCTGGCTATGGCAGCACTCTTCCTGGACTCTCAGACCTGGACTTCTGTGTTTCCCCGCTATTTTCTTTTTCTTCTTCCACCTTTCTCCTCCGCCTTTTTAGCAATCTCTGACCTCCCCCCTGTCCTAGTGACCTCTCTATTGTCTCTCCTGATGCCTCTGACACAGTCCTCGCCGTCTTACTTGTTACTATCTGGTTCCCTCTCTGGTCTGTCTCACTTTCCTGCCCTTCTCTGTCCCTCCCTTGGTGCAGTGACTGTATATCCAGTCTTATCCCCTCCCTTTGTATATAGAGATAACTCTAATCACTAGTATATGCAGTAGACCGTTGTGCTCTCTTCCATTTCTATGTGACTCTTAGAGTATATCCATGTGTATCCCTTCCCTATGTATATAGAGATAACTCTAATCACTAGTATATGCAGTAGACCGTTGTGCTCTCTTCCATTGCTAGGTTGACTCTTAGAGTATATCCAGGTGTATCCCCTCCCTATGTATATAGAGATAACTCTAATCACTAGTTTATGCAGGAGTCCGCTCTGCTCTCTACCATTCCTATGTGACTCTTAGAGTATATCCATGTGTACCCCCTCCTTAAGTAGATAGAGATTTCACTAGTATATGCCTAGAGTTTATTGGTTTGTATCTCCTCCTTGTGTGACTATCTCTTGTACATTTGCAATTTTTTTCTGTTTGTACCTTTTTATAACGCATGTAATCCTAAATCCATATGTTTTCAACTGGTCCTTATGTAAGTCAAAAAAAATTGCAAATTCTTTGTGTACCGTCAGTCCTTATGTTTGAAACTGGGTCCTATGTAAAGCGCTCTGACACCTTCGGGTAAAGTTCGCGCTATATAAAATCGCATAAATAAATAAATAAATAAAATAAACTCTGTTTGATCTATATACAGGGACGTGTATCCCGTATTTACAACGTATATATATTTCTATATATTAAATAGGTTGTGTGTCCCTCCAGTCCTGATGAAGACCCCCCAGCAAGATAACCACTGATATCTGCATCCTTGAGGGTCGAAACGTCGACATCCATTTTCGTTTGTCAACTCCACTCCCCATTGTCTACATTTATTGGACTACTTGGAGTATGACTCCTTTCGAACAATCTTATGAACATTTTGTGTCTTATTTTTTCTGTACATAGTGTGTAACTCTGTCAAACGATTGACAACTGTTGATTTTACTGTCACTTACGAATTGTCACTCTCTTCCTCACCATTTCCCCACTATCACTACACCACCCCATCCCGCTTCCCTCTTTGGGGCACCATCTAAACTAGTGATCTATTATTGTGTGTATTTATTCTGCATATTCAATACGCATTCCCATTGTGAAGTAAACAATGTGGATTCAATTTATGTTTCCTTGATTATTTTTCAACTGTGTGGTTTAATGTTCCATTGCTACTGGGACCCCCTCTTCTTATCTACCTAATTACCCAGGTCCCCGTAACTATAACTGGGTCAACCCCCCTACTATTAACCTACTTCGAGCAGAAGCTTTTCTGCGAGGTTTCTCTTCATGTTCAATTCATTTGATCTTAGCACATCATGGCTGAATTGCTTTCCTACTCTGAAGAATATATAGATAAGTTACTAGAAGATCAAAATAATTTGTTCATCTCTTCCGATATTCCCACGATCGATTTCTCACTGAAGGATAAGATTTCCCGACTTGAGCGGTTGGAGAAAAAGCTGATCCGGACTCGGTGGCACGGCCATCTGCTAACTAGGTACCTCAAGGAAAACGTCATCCCGATTGGACTGCAAATAAAGATTGAGCCAGCTATCTTCGTCGAGGTACCCAAATTCAGGGAGGGATTCAGTCACGTGGCCAATAACTGCAGCCGTCACTGGATGGTCCTCGGCGTGGAAACTGCCGCTGACCAAGTCAAACTAATTACTGCGGAAATTAACACTTTAAAAGCTGAAATTACCGCTGATCCCAATTTTGAAAGTGCCAAAGAAACCATCACTAACCTACATACCTCACTCCACGACTTCGACTTAACAACTCAGAATTGCAAACTGGAGAAACTTGCACGAGACATTAGATTGTGCGACAAGAAGAAAACTTATCCGTATCTTCAAGAGGACCATTTCAAGCAAGACAATCAAGGCAGATTCCTTAACCGTGGCCGAGGAGCGTCCAGAGGTAGACGGAATTACTACACCTTTTCCGACTCCTCTTACAGTTCGGAAGGCGAACAAGATCAACCTGGTCCTAGCTATCAACAAAACTATTCGGATCCCGGCTACCACCAGCAATACCAGTTCAACCCTTTTTTAGGGCAACACCAGGGCACATGGCGCCCACCTCGAGGCAGAGGCAATTTCTGGCCGCGCGGCCAACAACGTGGATCTCAGCAGAACACCAACACCTGGAATGGAGGTCGAGGCCAACAACAACAAAAACAAGTACATTTCCAGTCGGAGCCACAGCACGGGGAACGTGTCACCCGCAACAAGACTTACAGATGGTAGTTGGCACCAACACCTCAGAGGCAGCAACTTACCCTCGGTTACGTCTTCTGGGAGGAGCTCCTCCTGGTACAGACAGCCCTGTTGTCAATATATCAAAAGAAACTCTAAATGATGATGAAATTAAAATACTGGAAAAGGGCCTATCCTATGTCCCTACCAGCCACCCTGACTCTTTTGTGATTCGCACCGAACTATTTACATTTTTTCGCAAAATCAGATTGAAATATTTCTTCAGAAACTCCGCACCTAGTGCACAATCATCTGTCACGGGTTTGAGACCTCCATCGACCTTTGTACCTTTCAGCACTGCTATGTCACACAAGATTCTGGCCTACGAATCAGTTGTACTACGTGACGTACTGCAACTTCTAGGAACCAAAGGCTACACCAGATTCAACACCAGCAAAAATGAGAAATTGGCCCTACAATCATTATCTCAGAACACTAAACTTGTCATTAAACCGGCCGACAAGGGTGGTGCCATTGTGGTACAGGATGCCAGCTCTTACGAATTAGAAATTCTCCGTCAATTGAATGACGGCACCAGTTACCTTCTGTTAAGATCTGATCCCTCACAGGCAATTGCACGTGAAATTCTTGAAATCACAACAGCGGGCTTAGACCAAGGTTTCCTATCCGAACTAGAGTTCAAGTTTCTGAACAAACCACACCCACGGCTGGCAACCATTTACACCATACCCAAGATACATAAATCAATGGTCGACCCCCCTGGCAGACCTATAGTATCCGGGTGTGGCTCGATCCTTGAGCCCCTGGGGCAATACATTGATTTTTTTCTGAAGCCTATTGCAGAGGCCACTCCGGCCTATTTGCGTGACACCATGCACACCATAAACATCGTGGAACAACTACCCTTTGATGCGAACCAACAACTCTTAGCTACATGTGACGTCGTGTCACTGTACACGTGTATCCCTCAACAGGAAGCCCTAATTGTTATCGCACGCTGCTTGCATCAGCGACCTTCCCCGGTCCAAGTACCTACGGAGTTTATAGTGGCTTTGCTACGCATAGCAATGACGAAGAACTTTTTTGTCTTCAAGGACAAATTCTATATGCAAACATCGGGAGTAGCCATGGGAGCGCCTTTTGCCCCGGACGTAGCCATCCTATACATGGCTGCCTTCGAACAGGACACTGTACTCAACTCGATCAATCCATTCAGAGACCATCTCGGTCTCTGGATGAGATACATAGACGACATCTTACTGATCTGGCAAGGCAATTTGGAACAACTGATGGGGTTTTTTGAATGGCTTAATGCTCAATCCCAATTTTTAAAATTTACCATCCAATCTGACAACCATCAAATCAACTTTTTGGATCTCACAATCTATGAGAACACAGGGCATTTACTGACCAGACTTTACCGCAAACCTGCCAAAAGGAATTCACTTCTGCACTACGGCAGCCACCATCCTCGAGCATTGCGGGATAACCTGCCATTCGGGCAATTTCTACGCTTACGCCGTAATTGCTCCATCAAAGAACACTACTTTACCGAATCAGAAGATCTGAAGCAGAGACTTCTGAGCAGAGGCTACCCCAAACAATTGGTCAAGAGGGCGAGGAAAAGAGCCTGGTTCTACCCTCGTGAGGAGTTACTGGTTCCCAAAACTGATAAAGACCAGACTGAACAGAGACTTGTATGCGTCACTACGTTCAACACTAAAAGCAACAAAATAAAACGCATCATCAACAACCGTTGGGAATTGATATCGGATGATATCCAGCAAACAGAACTACCATTACATGCTTTCAAAAAAGCAAGAAGTGTCAAAGATCATGTGGTCCGCTCTCTCCTCAGTACACCTGAGGCCCCTACCATCAATACCATGTGGAACCTACCTCCAATCCTGGGCCACTTTCGATGTGGGGGCTGTAAAGCCTGTGACAGTACAATACAGACCAAAGAATTTACATATCGTCATCACAAGATTCCACTTAAGAGTCACACCAATTGCAACACGGTCAATATCATTTACGCCATCCTGTGTCCGTGTAATTTGGTATACATTGGCCAGACTCAGCAGAAAGCCAAAACCAGGATACTTCAACACATGAGTAGAATCCGCTGCCAAGTCCAAGGTGCACCCATGGTTGACCATTTTTCCACAGCAGGTCACTCTCCAGAAAGTCTGAAATGGGTAATCATTGAACGAGCCATACTGGGACCCCGGGGTGGTAACATTTCCAACATCCTAAACACACGGGAACTTAGATGGATGCTGACCTTTGACTCAATTGAATCAGGGCTCAATGAACAGGACAGTTCTTTCTCGCAATTGGCCTGTTTGACCTAGTGATTTTTCAGGTCTGATCTACAGTGGCCTTTACCCGCATGTGCGAGGTACGCCATCATTCTGTATGTTCTAGCATTGGCTTACTGTAATCGTTTACGGCCTTTACCCGCCTGTGTGAGGTACGCCGTCTGTATCTATGCTATGTTAGTATAATAGCGGTTTTAACATCACAACTGTTAAGTGTATTGTTCCATCTATTATGTGCACCATCCCATTGGCCTACTATTTCAAATCGTGAAGTATATTATGACACAAGCTCTATGTATGTTAATTCATATTGTTGACTCATCTGCCCGTTTATCATGCGGGACACCCTTTGCACAGACCGACCTTCGCTCAGCACCCCCCTCGGACTGGGTCTCGTCCATGTCACTCGTTCATTCATATTCACAGTGTTGACTCATCTGCCCGTTTATCATGCGGGACTCCCGGTGCACAGAACGACCTTTGCTGAGTACTCCCCTCTGTATGGGTCTCGTTCATGGCACTTATTCACGCTGCCATTTCTCGCCAGGGCGACCACTTTCCCCATAATGATTACCAGTGATTAGCCTCGTTACCCCTTACGAAGTATGTCCACTATTTTCATTGTTTACATGTCGCTTGGCGACGGCATCCAGTTTGCCCACGTCCGCACCCTGTGACTCAGTCACGTGACTGTGTTGCCACGGTGATTTGAGCAAACCCGGAAACCCGCACCGCCTTTGAGACGCCAACCCGCGATCTTAGACGGATTCATTCCATGACCGGTAAGCAGTCGGCGTGCGGTTCAAGACTGTCCCTTGTTTTCGTGGGTCTGTGTTTTCAGACGCTATACATCTACAATCTGTAATGTAATTCCAGCATTTTTCATGCTTTTCCCAGTAGACCGCTACTTGCGAGCGTCTCTACTTGACTGACACATTCAATTACCCCTGCCGGATTCGTCCACATCATGATATCGGGGTAAGTCCGCATTCCCTCCTCTATGCCTCATTTACTGTGCTGATGCCATTCTCGCCATTTTGCTTAAATACGCCTCTACCTTATTTTTAGATAGAAGTATACCACGAAGGTATCCACGACCCCACTCTCTACCCGCCACCATTTTACAACATTGGGTGCCTACTACGGTGAGTTTTTCAACCACCATTACCCAATTTCACCCTGCAATGAGCAAGGTGCGTATTTCAACTTTGGATGTACTTATTCCACAGATCACCCCGTGGAATTCTCTACTTAATTGATTCGGTCCCGCAGATACCACCTCTGTGGTAAGTCTTTTACCTCTACATTGCAAGTCTGTTACCTCTACATTGCAATTTATGCAGTCCCCATTGTCTTTTTGGCTTTTCCCTGTTCTGGCACTCTGTTGACCAGGCCTTAGTTGGCACCAACCACCCCAGTTCCTCCGTGCCTCCGTCCACCCTGTTTGATCGAGCTTTTCGCCACGTGCTCACGACCAGTATATAATTTTACTGACACCCCAATATAATGCTATTGATAGCGGTTATAGTGTCCCAACTATCCGTATGGGATCTTAATTCATTTACTTTATCCAAACCCTAGTGGGGTGATGTGCTACTCTGTTTGATCTATATACAGGGACGTGTATCCCGTATTTACAACGTATATATATTTCTATATATTAAATAGGTTGTGTGTCCCTCCAGTCCTGATGAAGACCCCCCAGCAAGATAACCACTGATATCTGCATCCTTGAGGGTCGAAACGTCGACATCCATTTTCGTTTGTCAACTCCACTCCCCATTGTCTACATTTATTGGACTACTTGGAGTATGACTCCTTTCGAACAATCTTATGAACATTTTGTGTCTTATTTTTTCTGTACATAGTGTGTAACTCTGTCAAACGATTGACAACTGTTAATTTTACTGTCACTTACGAATTGTCACTCTCTTCCTCACCATTTCCCCACTATCACTACACCACCCCATCCCGCTTCCCTCTTTGGGGCACCATCTAAACTAGTGATCTATTATTGTGGGTATTTATTCTGCATATTCAATACGCATTCCCATTGTGAAGTAAACAATGTGGATTCAATTTATGTTTCCTTGATTATTTTTCAACTGTGTGGTTTAATGTTCCATTGCTACTGGGACCCCCTCTTCTTATCTACCTAATTACCCAGGTCCCCGTAACTATAACTGGGTCAACCCCCCTACTATTAACTTAGCCATTGAAAATGAGCCTTTAAAAGGCTAAATAAATGGCAACTTCGCTATCCAAATAACACCAATATCGAGAACACTATCAAAGAACACAATCTTGAACTTCTGGTACTCTCCTAGACACTATTTACCTACACATATGAAAAAGTCTAGCTATTTTGTTCCAAGTAGATTTCAAGATGCTTTCCAAGCACTGAGTTTCTAAAACAGGCAGAGGAGTTACCTTCTCACCCTCGTTTACACACTCCTCTACACAGCGCTTCTGATTGAAAAGTCAGCTATATTTGCACTTTTGTCCTTGAAATTCAAGGTGGATAGCAATACCGCTTACATCGTGGTAATCATGTATTATCAAGCCCATTATCGCCGATTTAGCGGCAGTTTCCTGCCGATAAAAGCGGCGATAATGTATCGCCCTTTCTTGATAATATGGTCCTAAATTCCTAGATTAATTCCTCAACATAATCTCACATTTATTGATCATGAAGATCCTACTTCTAAGAGAGTGCAATTTACGGATGCCCAATTCACTGAGTATACCTGCACATGACCTCATCAACAACGTATGTTAAATATGTTTCGATCAAAGGTCCATCAAACGACACAAATATTGGCCAACTTATTTCACCTGATGTTCTACGCGGGTTCAGAAACAGCAGGCACGGCTATATTCTCTCAATTCTGTTGAAATACTCGCTGTTCATGCACTTGAGACAAATCTCTAAGCATACTTATCATATGCAATCTGACACTATAATGTGCAGATTGCTTATTTAGTGCAGATTTCAGGAGCATCTTCGACGATGGTCTTTTGTCATTAAGCATACGACATGTACAAGTGAGACCTTGAACGGCTTCCATAAAGTATTTAAGAACCTTGGATGTGGTTGCTAGGCTGAAGGGAATAAAAAGCAACGCTGCAAACAAGTACTAAACTATAAAGCTGGCAGTCCTGAAGAGGTATGGAAAACCTTTGCGTGCTGCTGGCATAAATGTGGCCTGGAGAAGAACAAGATGCTGTGCAAAATGCACTGATAAGTCTAAGGGTGTAGTGATCACCCAAAAGAAAGCATGTTTCTACATGAGACTATCAGGAACGAACAACACAACCAATGAAGTAATCAGACTTTTCTAGGAAATATCGGTTTCCAATACATTGTAAAATACGATCAATCCCCCCACACAAAATTAGCTCACAACCCACTCTTATTCTTCTACAGCAAAGTGGAATCGATCAAGCAAACGAATCACCAAACAACACACAATAAGTATCTTCGAAATAAAACAATTTCCACCCGTTAAATCAGCGCTCAAAATGAATCGCCAAGGTCAGTCAGGGCCGTTTCCAAAAAAGTAATGCGTTCTTTTCCATAATTCATACGATGCATACATATTTCATACAAGCCAGGTGTGTGTGTTTGCGCGCGTGTGTCTGTGTGTGTGAGAGAGAGAGAGAGAGGGAGGCTTAGTACCTAGAAACACTAGTATTCCGAATTGTGATAATAGTGCTTGTGTGTTTTGTGACATCACCATATTACTTTCAGGCATTATCTTAAGAGCTGTAAGCTGTCGTTAGTAACACTAACAAAACAGAGAATTGAAACCTTTTCACCCTCTGAAAGCTACCGGGCCATCATTCCTCGTACAAATCAGACTTGGAAAGAAATAGAAATGGTTACATTTGCCTGCTTTCCACGAGGCCTGTAAAAGAAGCTTTGCTAGTACCCCTGGGTAATGATACAAGAAACTGTGTGGGAGTTCCCTACCCCCCACTCCGTTCAGAATAATTGGAAGAGAAAGTGTAGAGTTGTGAGTGAGCATTTGTGAGGGGCCAACAAGAGAACTGGTTATTAACAGGGGATTGCCCAAGTGCTGATATCCGTCTACAGACAGGATGGCTTTGTACGGTATGCAGGAATATTTACACAGTTTGGCACAAAAATAATTAGAGAGTTGTAATAATCGTTCAGCCAATATAGTAATAATGAATCTGACAACACATATGTCGAACTCGAAATTAGGCAGGTATTAGAGTAATCGAATGCTGAAATATCCTTGAGGTTTTTCTAATTTTCAATGTATTATTTGATACTATGATTGTAATTGTTATTATATATAGCTTACTACCCCTGATGAGGTGTTGAAGTGCTTTTCGGGGAGTAGCACGCTACTGATGATACATAATTACAATCATTCTGATACCCAAGATATATAGTATTATAAATAAATATATGTTGTAAAATACCAACAACTGTGTTTATCCACTGTTTTTAGGGGCCACGGTGGCTGTCCGCATCTATATTCAATATTCCCACTGCAGATGAGAGTTACCCTGTCATGGTTGTCCGGATCCTAACATTCCTTATTTGATTAAGCTTAGCTCATAAATCAAGGAGTAAGGGTCACCTCCGAGTTCTCCTTTCCTCCAAGAGGTTATGAAACATATTATTCCTCTTGGGGCTTAGGAGAGATACCCAGATATGCTCCCCAGGATGTGGGGTTCTCAACAGTATAGAACGTCAAGCCTCCTCGGCTCCTTCGGATCCTTGTTCACCCAGCTATAAGATTAAAAGTGTACACTACAATAGGACGGACTGCAGGTCTCAAATGTGGCTATATCAGAGCAGTAAAAGTTACTTAACTATTTTCTACACTAACAATAGTCATACCCTTATCTCCTCCTTTCTCTGTCTTCTCTAATCCAAGGTATTTGAAAGCAGCTTCTAAGTAGCATAATAAATTATCTATATATATAAAACCGAATGTATGTCTGTCTGTCTGTCTGTCTGTCTTTTTGTCCTTTATGCATTACTACACCATTCATCCAATCGCCATGAAACTTTGGGAAGTTGTTGAGTACACTCCCGCGAAGGTTTCTGGCATAACATTTTTTAAATATCTGCCCCCCAGGGCCCTCATAATCTTTCGAATACTGATAAACGTTTACAGTTTCCGGTGCGACACGCTTTTGCAATGACCATCAACAAAGCACAAGGACAATCGCTGCAAGTGTGTGGACTAGATTTGGAGAATCCGTGCTTTTCAAATGGACAACTGTATGTGGCCAGCTCACGCGTCGGAAAACCTTCTGATTTATTCGTGTATGCACCAGACAGAAAAACAAAAAATAACGTAAAATAGCATGTATCCACAAGCACACGAATAAATAAATAGAATTAAAACGACACTTTGAAATGTTTTCCATATTAAAATGAATACGTTTCAATAAAAATGACACAATGTAAATTGAATGTTATCATAACAAGTTTCCTTGAATTTCCTTTCTTCTGAGATCGCAGCAACGCGCGACGGATAAGCTAGTTGGTAAATAAACAATTCCTCATCCAAGAGTGGTCATAAAGGAGATTGTACACTGTATGGGTATCTCTCATTGCGTGGAGAAGAGATGCCACATTGACTACTCAATATTCTAAATACCGATGAAGGAAAATGGCAATGTCATGCGGAAGGCAAACCAGAGGAGTGAGGATTTAGGTGAAAACTATAAGAACTGATCATAGGCTAACTGGAGCTAGTAGCATAGTTTGACACTCAGAAATATCCTTATTATAAAATGAAAGTGGGCATCCTGCAGATCTATGTTTAAAATGTAATTTGGAGACATTTTTGGACTGATGAACAGAGCCATACCCACAGGAATGTGATGGTTTTCACCATTTCTATTTATTTCCAATTGAACACTGGACAAAAGACGCATGAGGTGTTAAGAATGAAGAGAACAGAATAGAACATGTCTCATTTCTGCTACAGATCTTGGATACCTGGAATCAGTGCTCAGTTCTTCACTATTTTAGCTGGGAGGTAGGATTTTCGCAAACCTAGATCCAAAGGGTAGCTTTGGAATATTCACAAAGTACTCTTGGTTGCATCTTCCTTTGGGACACGGTCAAGAAATGTTAACAGAGTTGTGCTGCAGGGAGGTCTAGCTGTCTCTCTGTTATGGTGCTTGTTAGAACCGGGGGTCTCTAGTTGGCAGAGGTAAGTACCTGAGACCAAGTAGGGACCCTTGCTTCTAGTCAGGGTGAAGGAATGACCCTCTGAGATAACCCCTGCTCACCCTCTAGGTAGCATGGCGCGAGCAGTCTAGGCTAAACAGAGGCAATGTGGATAACACTTGCACTTAACACAACAATAATCCTCAATCCACCACAAACTGACCACCACACAGGTAAGTATATTTTATAAAAATATATAGCTTTATCTAGTTTCAGCATGTAAATGAAGCAGTTGCATGATAATCACTTCTTTAGCAAACGTAGCATTTTATCTTAAGGATTGCACTTAATTCTTAATGGTTGTACTTGTAAATAGGAAGTTCTTATGTAAAAACAAAGATAGTCTCAAGTCTCTCCAATCAGTAGTTAAAAATAATGCCACTGATTTCTATTCACTTAGCTCTAAAAACGAGCAGTAAACACAATGCCCCCTTGGGAATTCCACCTAGGGGCTTCAAGCGCTGTCAATGCACTTCTGCGCGAGGCTCGGGGACTCTTTCTTTCCCCCAGGTGCCGCCTCGCTCCTTCCTGAGCCTCAAGCGCCCCAGGCCGTGCAGAGCGCCCGCGTCCCCACCCCGGCCGGTCCCCTGTCCTCTCCCGCCCGTTCTCGACAATCCAACGAGCGGCGGGGGAGACGGTGCGGCTCACCTGGTGGGGGACGGCTGGCCAGGGGTGCAGGACGCCTCGAATTCCCTCGGCGAGGTCGGCTCTCGTGAACGGGGCGTCTCCTCTCCTTCTTCTCTCCTCGCTGGGACCAACCAATCCCGTCGCGGTAAAAGGGGCGACCCTCCAGCAACACCCGGGAGTCAGCCAATGGCAGAGCGGCTCCCGGGACAGACACACAATGACGCTCCGCTCCTTCGGCCAATCACGGCCCAACACCACGGATGACGCTGCGCCGCACGGGCCAATCCCGTCGCGGCGTTAGTGAGGGGGCTCGGCTCCCTCAACCAATGGGAGCGCGGCGGCTTCGATCTTCGGCCCCGCAGCTCCTGGTCACGAACGGCAACTTCTAGGGGTGATCCTGGCCCCGGGCCGCGGTGGTGATTTGGCGGCAAAGGGTTTTTGAGGGCGCCGGTCCCGAATAGACCCCCCTCTCGGCCTCACAACCACTTGGGAGCGGATTTCACGAGGGGAGGCGCCACAAGCCTCCGACCCTCGCCGGGAATGTGCCGATGAGCACACCGATCCCTTCCTCACGCTCCGCAGTCGAGTACCACACGTCCCAGGTCACCACAGCACGATCTTGCAGCTGCTTTTGGCAAAGCTGTAGGAACCTTTAGCCCTGGGTTCCCAACAGGAGGCCAGCTCTTCTCAGGCCCTTGGAGATTCAAGTTGCAGACACAGCACACAGCAAAGTCTTGGCAGTTTCAAGCAGGCAGGGTCACAGCACACAGCAAAGCCCCTTTCTCCTCCTCAGCTTCCAGTCAGACAGCAGAACAGGTCAGCCCTTAGAGCACACAGCAAGGCAGTCTTCCTTTAGTTCTCTAGCTGTCCTCCTTCCAGCAGAGGTTCCTTCTTGATTGTAGAATTTCAGAATCTAAACTTCTGTAGTCAGGGGTCCTTTCCTTATACCCCTCAATGTCTTTGAAGTCCTTTGAAGTCTTTGTGCAAGGAGGCCCTGGGTCCAGTCTAAACCAGTTCTGGGGGTTGCGGAGCACTGAGGTGTCTCTGGTTTTCTTCTTCCTGTCAGCTTCAGGGCCAGAGGTGTCAGTTGACCACCAGGAGGGAGCTAGCAGGGGGAGGCAGGCCAGCACAGCCCAGCACTTATCAGGCGTTCCTTCCTCCCACCTCCCAGGCAGGCAGATGTGCCCTTTCATCCCCGGGCTGGCTCCGACCCTCTCCTCTGGGGCTCTGCAGCCCCCCCTGTCACATCCAGACCAGGCAGGCATTCCACAAACTCAGGCACACAGAAAGGTTTAGACAAGAGAACAGCCACTTTCTAAAAGTGCTATTCTCCAACACAGGATTTAAAAACACCCTTCACTAAAAGATGTGTCATTAAATTCTGAGTTCAGGGATATCTTTCACTTCTGTCCCATCTTGTTCCTATGGGAAGATAGGCTGGTATCACATGGGCCCAGCCTCCTCCATGTTACTCTATGGAGCAGATAGCCTTACAGCAGTGAGCACATAAAATGGCTGCAGCCCACTACCAGAGCATATTACCTGCACTAGTACATGCTCTACCTTATCCATACACTGCACCCTGCCCAGGGGGGTACCTAGAGCCTTCCATAGGGGTGACTGATGTGCACCTACAGGGAAGGGTTAGGCCTAGCCAGTGGGGACACTGGCCAGGCTGACATGGCAGTCACTGACTGCACACAGGCTCTGCGCTGGCAGGCCTGAGTCACCATTTTAAAGCTACTCATGTGGGTGGCGCAATCTGCGCTGCAGGGCTGGTGATTTGTCATCACCAGCCCTGGCACATACAGTGCACTTTACTAGGGACTTCGTGGTGATACAAATATGCCAATCAATATCACAATTTACAGAGGGAGCACTTACACTCTGACACTGATCAGCAGTGGCAGAGTGTCCAAAGCATCTTAATCAGCAAAACGAAATACAGCACAGCATCAAAACACATGGGTCAGAGGCAAAAAGATGGGGGAAGAACCACGCCAAAAGGTGTCAGGTCTAAAACGTGTCCCCTCCAGCTGAAAGTGGGGAGAACTACCCAACCTCTTGGGAGTCCTCATCACTAAGGCGGAAGAATCTGGACAGACCGTCAGCATTGGCGTGTTCTGTACCAGGGCGGTGCTCCACCGTAAAGTCCATCCCCTGTAGGGAAATGGACCACCTCAACAATTTCGGATTCTCACCCCTCATCTGCATTAACCATCTGAGGGGCCTGTGGTCGGTCTGAACACGGAAGTGAGTCCCAAACAGATAGGGCCTCAGATTCTTCAGAGCCCAGACCACAGCGAAAGCTTCTCTTTCAATGGCACTCCATTTCTGTTCCCTGGGGATTAGCCTCCGGCTAATGAAAGCCACAGGTTGGTCCCCTCCCTCATCATTGATCTGTGAGAGTACTGCTCCCACGCCTTGCTCTGAAGCGTCAGTTTGCACAATGAACTCACTGGAAAAGTCAGGTGCCTTGGCAGTTTTGAGGGTGTCAAAAGCAGTTTGACATGCCTCAGTCCAATTCACTTTCCTCGGCTGATTCCTAGATGTCAGCTCTGTCAAAGGGGCCACAATGGTGCCATAGCCTTTGACAAACCTTCTGTAATACCCGGTGAGACCTAAAAAGGCTCTCACCTCAGTCTGGGTCTTGGGGGGCTCCCAAGCCAGAATGGTATCAATTTTTGCCTGTAGGGGCGCCACCTTGCCGCTCCCCACCTGGTGTCCCAAGTACACCACCGATCCCTGCCCTATCTGGCATTTACTGGCCTTGATAGTGAGGCCTGCTTTCTGCAGAGCCTTCAACACTTCAGTGAGATGTTGCAGGTGTTCCTCCCAAGTGGAGCTGAACACAGCAATGTTATCCAGGTAGGCTGCGCTGAATTGCTCCAGCCCTGCCAGTACCTGGTTGACCAATCTCTGAAATGTGGCGGGAGCATTTTTCAACCCAAAGGGCATGACACGGAACTGGAAGTGTCCTTCTGGCGTTGAAAATGCTGACCTCTCCTTTGCCCCTTCAGTTAAGGCAATCTGCCAGTACCCTGAAGTCAAATCAAAAGTACTCAGGTCCTGGGCAGCTCCCAACCGATCCACCAGCTCATCAGCTCTGGGGATGGGATGCGCGTCAGTCTTGGTAACCGCATTGAGCCCACGGTAGTCCACACAGAACCGAAGTTCTGGGGTGCCACCGGGGGTAGCAGCTTTTTTAGGCACTAAGACCACTGGGCTAGCCCAGGGGCTGCTGGAGGGCTCAATAACCCCTAGCGCCAACATCTTGGAAACCTCTTCCTTGATGCTGGCTCTGACCTTGTCAGCCACTCTGTAAGACTTCTGTTTCACAGGCAGACTGTCTCCAGTGTCCACGTCGTGGACGCACCACTTGGTGACACCTGGGGTCAGTGAGAACAGGAGGGCGAACTGACCCAAGACTTGGCGACAGTCCTCCTGCTGCTCTGGAGTCAGGGTGGGGGAGAGGACCACACCATCCACTGAACCATCTTGCTCCTTGACTGCCTGGAGGTCAGGGAGAGGATCACTATCCTCCTCCCCTCCAACATCTGTAGCCATGAGCATAGTCACTTCAGTCCTCTCAAAGTGGGGTTTGAGGCGGTTCACATGTAGCACTCTCAGGGGCTGCCTGGGAGTCTTCAGGTTAACCAAATAGGTAACCTCGCTCTTGCGCTCCACCACCTCATATGGCCCAGACCACTTGTCACGGAGCGCACAAGGCTCCACTGGCGCCATCACCTACACTTTCTGACCAGGTTGGAACTCAACCAGAGAAGTGTTCTGGTCATACCACCTCTTCATTTCCTCCTGGCTAGCCTCCAGGTTCTCTTGAGCGAGCTTCCTGAAGCGTTTGGTCTGGTTGCGAATGGCCAGCACATAGCTGAACACATCCTGAGGGGTTTTCCCACGGGATTTCTCCCACCCCTCTTTCACCAGAGTAAGAGGCCCTCTGACAGGGTGGCCATACAGCAACTGAAAGGGACTGAACCCTAAGGATTTCTGAGGCACCTCCCTGTAGGCAAACAACAGGCATGGCAACAAGACATCCCATTTCCGCCTCATGGGCTCTTCCAGGCCCATAATCATGCCCTTCAATGTGCGGTTGAATCTCTCAACCAAACCATTTCCTTGAGGGTGGTAAGGAGTGGTGAATTTGTATGTCACCCCACACTCACTCCACAGGGACTTCATATACTTAGAAATGAAGTTTGTCCCTCTGAGACGACCTCCCTGGGAAATCCCACCCGGGAAAAGATCCCCATCAGGGCACGGCCCACCACCGGGGCAGTGACTGTCCTGAGCGGGAGGGCTTCCGGGTACCGAGTGGCATGGTCCACCAAGACCAGGATAAACCTGTTGCCTAGGGCTGTCTTGGGATCCAGGGGCCCCACGATGTCAATGCCCACCCGCTCAAAAGGGGTGCTCACCACGGGAAAGGGTTGGAGGGGGGCCACGCGCTTCCCTCCACTGTTGCCACTGGCCTGACAAGTCTGGCAAGATTTACAAAAGGCAGAGACGTGCGTCTTCATCTGGGGCCAGTAGAAATGGGTGACAAGCCTGTGATAGGTCTTGTCTTGCCCCAGATGTCCTGCGAGAGGCACGTCATGAGCCAGACCAAGTAGGAAGTTCCTGAAGCGCTCCGGTACCACCAGCACACGGGCTGCACCGGGCTCAGCGAACTTAGGCTCACTATAAAGTAAGTCATCCTCCCAGTAGATCAAATGCTCCTTAGACCCCAGGCCTGCGGCCTGGTCGGCAGCCTGCTGCCGCACACCAATGAGAGAAGGGCACTCCTTCTGAGCCTGGCAGAATTCCTCCCTGGAGGGACCACCCTCTTGCTGCCACTGGGACAGCTCAGGCAATTCCCCTAGTTCGGCCACCTGCTCCCCTGTAGGTTCCAGGGCATCCCCCTCTGGGTCTGCTTCCTCCTGGACCGTGGGAACAGTGGGGGCCGGTTTCCCGCACCCTCTACCCCTTCCTCTCTTGGCAGGTTCCTGGGCCATTGTTCCAGGCTCCAGTGCTGCTAGACCGCCCTCTCTGGCTGTCATTGCACGGGTGGACACACAGATCCACGCAGGCAAACCCAACATCTCCAAGTGAGTCCTGTGCTCCACCTCTTTCCAGGGGGAGCTCTCCAGGTCATTACCTAATAGACAATCTACAGGCAAGGCATCACTTACAACAATCTCCAAAATACCGGAGACTCCTCCCCATTGAAATGGAACTTTTGCCAACTTGCAGTAGCGCACTGAACTGTCAGCTGCCACCACAGGCCGGAGTACCTGGGGAATAATTTGCTCTTCAGACACCCACCGACACCGGACAGATGTCACGCTGGCCCCTGTGTCTCTCAGAGCCTCCACCTCCTGTCCATTGATGGTCACCTTCTGCCCGTACTTCTTAGTGTTTTGGGGCAGCAAGGTTTCCTGGGCCATCTCTTGGTCTCCTAGAGAGACAAGGGTCATCAAGGCTAACCCCTCCTCCCCACTAGAAATCAAATCCCCTCCCAAAGCTACACTGGCTAACGCCGGAGCTGGAGCTGGAGCACCCGTGGGTGCAGATTTCTTCTTTGGACAGTTTGGAGCAATGTGCCCCACCTCCCTACATGAATAGCAAGTAGGCGGGGTCTTTTTGTCCTGCGTGCCTTTATGGGGCCCGGACTTCTTAGACTTGGGGGGTTGAGACACCTTCTCCTGGGAACTACTTTGGGGCCCTTTAGAAGACTCCTTTTGATTACCCGTGTCCCCCCCACTCTTCTGTTGGGGACCCTGTCCACCTTTGGCTGGGGTACCTACCACCCCCTTGTGGACCCTGGTGCTAGTCCAGCGGTCCGCCTCTTTAGCAAGCTCACTGGGATCAGTTAACTTACTATCCAAAAGATGCTGGCGCAGCTCTGGGACACATAAACTACTTAAGTGCTCCCTACTAATCAAGTGACACAACCCCACATAATCAGTAACTTTGCTGCCCTTCATCCAACCTTCCAGTGCACGCGTGTACATACTCACACACTCCACCCAAGTACTTGAATCAAGCTTCTTGAAGTTCCTAAACTTCTGGCGGTACTGTTCAGCAGTGAGCCCATACATGAGGCACAAAGCCTCCTTCATGGCGGAGTAGGATAAAGCATCCTTTGCTTCTAAGGGTGCCAAAACATCCCTCCCTGAGGCCTCAAAATGCTTCCACAATCCTGCTCCCCAATTCTTCTCAGGCACCTCATTCATCTTTAAGGCAAGTTCATACGCTCTGAACCACGCATAAATATCCTCACCCCTCTGATAATTCTGTACCAGATCCTTTGGTATGTATACCTTACCCGCCTGTACTGGTTGTGCGCTGCCACCTTTATAACTGGACACCCTCTCTTTATATTTGATGTCAAACTCCTTCATGCTCCTCTCATGAGCCAATTGGAGTTTCCTCTCCTCCAAAGCGAAAGCGGTTCTTCTCTCCTCCGCCTCGGCTTGTGCTTTGAGCTTAAAAAGCTCAATCTCATAGGCCCTAACTCGCTGATTCTCCTCTATTTCCTCTGGAGACATAACCCTACTGGAGTGGTCGCTGCCGGTCCTAGACCCTGGCTTCTTCACTGGCAATTCACTGGGCAAAAAACCATTCTCCTGTGTGTCTCCCTCTCCAGTAGCAGCTTCCGGGTCACCATGTTTGGCCTCCCACCAGGCCCTCAGAGCTTTCCTTAGCTCGTCCTTGTTTGCGCTGCTCCTTACTGAGCATTCAAGCCGTTTGCAGAATTTTCTCAGTTGCTCCTTTTTATAGAGGAACAACTCCTGGATTTCAAATTCCACTTCCTCTTCTGCACTCACACTTGGCGCTTTCTGAGACATAATGCTTCCTAACCTTTTCAACTAAAAAGATTTCACCATAAAAAAAAAAGAAAAAATCTTGCGCAACCTGTTCTGCTAACCTAGACTAGTGATGTACAAGAAATCACTGCAGGTCAAGTGCAATTATTAGTTCAAAATCCCACCACTGTCCAACAATGTTAGAACCGGGGGTCTCTAGTTGGCAGAGGTAAGTACCTGAGACCAAGTAGGGACCCTTGCTTCTAGTCAGGGTGAAGGAATGACCCTCTGAGATAACCCCTGCTCACCCTCTAGGTAGCATGGCGCGAGCAGTCTAGGCTAAACAGAGGCAATGTGGATAACACTTGCACTTAACACAACAATAATCCCCAATCCACCACAAACTGAGACCACACAGGTAAGTATATTTTATAAAAATATATAGCTTTATCTAGTTTCAGCATGTAAATGAAGCAGTTGCATGATAATCACTTCTTTAGCAAACGTAGCATTTTATCTTAAGGGTTGCACTTAATTCTTAATGGTTGTACTTGTAAATAGGAAGTTCTTATGTAAAAACAAAGATAGTCTCAAATCTCTCCAATCAGTAGTTAAAAATAATGCCACTGATTTCTATTCACTTAGCTCTAAAAACGAGCAGTAAACACAATGCCCCCTTGGGATTCCACCTAGGGGCTTCAAGCGCTGTCAATGCGCTTCTGTGCGAGGCTCGGGGACTCTTTCTTTCCCCCAGGTGCCGCCTCGCTCCTTCCTAAGCCTCATGCGCCCCAGGCCGTGCAGAGCGCCCGCGTCCCCACCCCGGCCGGTCCCCTGTCCTCTCCCGCCCGCACTCGACAATCCAACGAGCGGCGGGGGAGACGGTGCGGCTCACCTGGTGGGGGACGGCTGGCCAGGGGTGCAGGATGCCTCGAATTCCCTCGGCGAGGTCGGCTCTCGCGAACCGGGCGTCTCCTCTCCTTCTTCTCTCCTCGCTGGGACCAACCAATCCCGTCGCGGCAAATGGGGCGAGCCTCCAGCAACACCCGGGAGTCAGCCAATGGCAGAGCGGCTCCCGGGACAGGCACACAATGACGCTCCGCTCCTTCGGCCAATCACGGCCCAACACCACGGATGACGCTGCGCCGCACGGGCCAATCCCGTCGCGGCGTTAGTGAGGGGGCTCGGCTCCCTCAACCAATGGGAGCGCGGCGGCTTCGATCTTCGGCCCCGCAGCTCCTGGTCACAAACGGCAACTTCTAGGGGTGATCCTGGCCCCGGGCCGCGGTGGTGATTTGGCGGCAAAGGGTTTTTGAGGGCGCCGGTCCCAACTAGACCCCCCTCTCGGCCTCACAACCACTTGGGAGCGGATTTCACGAGGGGAGGCGCCACAAGCCTCCGACCCTCGCCGGGAATATGCCGATGAGCACACCGATCCCTTCCTCACGCTCCGCAGTCGAGTACCACACGTCCCAGGTCACCACAGCACGATCTTGCAGCTGCTTTTGGCAAAGCTGTAGGAACCTTTAGCCCTGGGTTCCCAACAGGAGGCCAGCTCTTCTCAGGCCCTTGGAGATTCAAGTTGCAGACACAGCACACAGAAAAGTCTTGGCAGTTTCAAGCAGGCAGGGTCACAGCACACAGCAAAGCCCCTTTCTCCTCCTCAGCTTCCAGTCAGACAGCAGAACAGGTCAGCCCTTAGAGCACACAGCAAGGCAGTCTTCCTTTAGTTCTCTAGCTGTCCTCCTTCCAGCAGAGGTTCCTTCTTGATTGTAGAATTTCAGAATCTAAACTTCTGTAGTCAGGGGTCCTTTCCTTATACCCCTCAATGTCTTTGAAGTCCTTTGAAGTCTTTGTGCAAGGAGGCCCTGGGTCCAGTCTAAACCAGTTCTGGGGGTTGCGGAGCACTGAGGTGTCTCTGGTTTTCTTGTTCCTGTCAGCTTCAGGGCCAGAGGTGTCAGTTGACCACCAGGAGGGAGCTAGCAGGGGGAGGCAGGCCAGCACAGCCCAGCACTTATCAGGCGTTCCTTCCTCCCACCTCCCAGGCAGGCAGATGTGCCCTTTCATCCCCGGGCTGGCTCCGACCCTCTCCTCTGGGGCTCTGCAGCCCCCCCTGTCACATCCAGACCAGGCAGGCATTCCACAAACCCAGGCACACAGAAAGGTTTAGACAAGAGAACAGCCACTTTCTAAAAGTGCTATTCTCCAACACAGGATTTAAAAACACCCTTCACTAAAAGATGTGTCATTAAATTCTGAGTTCAGGGATATCTTTCACTTCTGTCCCATCATGTTCCTATGGGAAGATAGGCTGGTATCACATGGGCCCAGCCTCCTCCATGTTACTCTATGGAGCAGATAGCCTTACAGCAGTGAGCACATAAAATGGCTGCAGCCCACTACCAGAGCATATTACCTGCACTAGTACATGCTCTACCTTATCCATACACTGCACCCTGCCCAGGGGGGTACCTAGAGCCTTCCATAGGGGTGACTGATGTGCACAGACAGGGAAGGGTTAGGCCTAGCCAGTGGGGACACTGGCCAGGCTGACATGGCAGTCACTGACTGCACACAGGCTCTGCGCTGGCAGGCCTGAGTCACCATTTTAAAGCTACTCATGTGGGTGGCGCAATCTGCGCTGCAGGCCCACTAGTAGCATTTGTCATCACCAGCCCTGGCACACACAGTGCACTTTACTAGGGACTTCGTGGTGATACAAATATGCCAATCAATATCACATTTTACAGAGGGAGCACTTACACTCTGACACTGATCAGCAGTGGCAGAGTGTCCAAAGCATCTTAATCAGCAAAACGAAATCCAGCACAGCATCAAAACACATGGGTCAGAGGCAAAAAGATGGGGGAAGAACCACGCCAAAAGGTGTCAGGTCTAACAGTGCTTTGGGTTAGGATCACCAAATATTACAAAACGGATGATGTTCTGGGGGAAAATGAGTCAATCATTGGCAAGGCCACTAGGTCTAGCCTTTGGAAACTATTGGCTTCGTCAATGCCTTTTGGAAGTGTTGTATGGCGTCAGTAAAAAGCGTTTCTTTCTGATGCTGTGAGGGATTGGCAAAATGAAAAAAAAGTTGCAATTTTGCAGCCCTTTGATTTTGTAGGGGCGTGCATGCGTGGTGACATACAAAAAGACTTGAGCACCATTTTTTTATTTACCAATCTGAGATGACTTAGTTAATTAAAAAAGACAAAAATGTAGGAGCACGAAAGTGCATTTTTAAAATTATTTTTTTAAGGAACAGGGCCATCAGCAATTTGCTGCCTGTCTCTCTCAAAATAAATGCTAAACAAAATGCATGGGTTGGTGGTAAGGGAGGAACGGGTTAAGTGAGCTGGTGAAGGGGTTAAAGTAAACATAACGACAGGTGGGAAGAAGAAGTGAGCAACCCTGATGGTGGGTGGTGGAGAACACAGTGCGAGGGGAGAAACAACACGGAGCACAGGGACAAGAGAGATGCACACTGGTGAGAGAGAGCAACCCAGGACACGTGGAAAAGAGAAGCACTCGAGGGAGACACATGAAAAACACATGCACTCACATGGACTGTTTAACCAAAAAGAAAAAAGTCGTTCCCTAGGGGTGGGCAGTGAAAGGACATAAGTCAGACAATCAAGAGAATGATGAGGAGGCTGTGCTCTAGGTGAGGAATAATACAAGTTGGGAAAACATGGACAAGGAAAGCCATAAGATAAGGAGCAAGGAAATGTGAGTGAGCAAAAGACCACTCGATACCCAGGCTTAGTAGGGTTGCTTCAGGTAAAAGAAAATACCACAGAGGGCAGCTTCTAAACAGAGTATCCCACTCCTACCTCAGTTTCCAAACTGAACAAACAGGATTGAACTAGTAACACACATTAACAAGGTTTTCTGTGGCTTCTGTCAATCCTGCTAAGATAGGGTAACTCAGTGAGTTAAGTGTTGCTGCTGCAGAGGTGTGTCATGATTAACTCGATGGGTTGAACACAGGTTTTTATCCCCCTGATGTTAATAAAACAAGTACAATTGACTGCACAACTGCTAATGCCTGCAAAATGACAGATCAGTGATAGCAAGCGGCATATAAACAGGTAAAAAACAGATGTAAAAGGTGTGAAAGCCTTTATTCATCTATACGTTGGTCTTCGTTGCATGCAATCCATTGTTGCTGTTGAACGGGCTCTAGCGGGCGGTAAAAGTCACAAAGGAAACAACAGCATTTCATGTGATGTGTTTATATAGGGCTTACTACCCCTGAAGAGGTGCTGGAATTATAGGACAAGAGCGCTCTAGCAGTTTATGCTTTACCATAGGGTCTAATACCGTCTTCTGTCAAAGCTTTGAGCGTACAAATAAGACAGCCCTTTTGTGCCATTAACTGACTATCAGGTCATGCAATAGCATTGTACTGTCATCTACTTACCACCCATGTACATTTACAAGGAAGAGGGAACCCACCAAACACACATAGGTGACTGCACACCTCCAAAATCAGAGGTTTGCAAAGTTATGCTCCCGTCTACTGAAATGGTGTAGAAGGACAGGTTGACCCACAATAGTCGCTGGGACCTGGGTATTGAGACGATACATATAAAAGGGTGTCCCAGTGTATGCAAAAAGGGCGATCAAACAAGCATATATATAAACAAAATAAAAAGCTAATAGTCTAAGATCTTAATCACACTTGTTTTAATCACAGTGTGACATAAAGGTAACAAATTCCAAACAATTACTCAAAACGCAGAAGCATTTGGTCACCATAAAAATGGAGTGTGCCCCAGAGGATGAAAAGGAAAAAAAAGGAAGGTAGTGTAAAGTGAGGGTAATTAAAACTGACTATTGACACAGTCTAGGTGCGTAGAAAGCTCAATATTTTGTCAAAAAACTTTATATATAAATCACACTGGCTTCACATCGTTCTCCTCCTGAAAGCGCTTCACGTTCTTGAGGCTGTACGCTGCATTTAACAATTTTCCCAGTAATACCACGGATGTGGAGCCTCCCGGCCCATGATCCCTGACGCCTCTTCCATGATTTCAGTGCCCCTCACCAGTCACCCCCCGTCCTGATGAAGACCCGGTTATAAGGCTGAAACTGTTGCCTACCATATATTGCTGGGGTCGAAACGTCGACTGTGTTCTCATTTAACCAACGGCCTATGCTATTAACGACTTGAATAGATGCAATAGCACACTGAGCACGTTGTTACTGAAATGTTATGAACATGTACCTTGTGATATATCTGGCTCACGGTGTGAAGCCAGTGTGATTTATATATAAAGTTTTTTTGACTAAATATTGAGCTTTCTACGTACCTAGACTGTGTCAAAAGTCACTTTTAATTAAGGGTGGGCGGGCAACTTTGCTACGCCCACGAAGTGGGCGTAGTGTTGCCTACTTCGCCCTTTGCAAAGTAGGCGAAGCAGGCAACACTACGCCCACTTTGTGGGCGTAGCGAAGTTGCCCGCCACCCGCCTCCCTCCCGCCCTCCCTAAATGCTTACAATAATTTATGAAATAATTATAAAACCACTTACCTTGTCCTGCCGCGTCCCCGGGGCTCCCGCTCGTCATTGCGCCGCCGGCGCGCGCGTCCTGGATGCTAATACGCATGCGCGGCCCAATGACGAGCGGGAGCCCCGGGGACGCGGCAGGACAAGGTAAGTGGTTTTATAATTATTTCATGAATTATTGTAAGCATTTAGGGAGGGCGGGAGGGAGGCGGGTGGCGCGTAGTGGGGCTACGCAAAGTGCGTGGGTGGTCGTAGTGTTTTGCCCACTTTGCGTAGCTTCACGAAGCCCCACTACGCCCACCCTTACTTTTAATTACCCTCACTTTACACTACCTTCCTTTTTAGGGCTCGCCTGCTGATGCGCTTGCGCATACCTGGCGAGCTATATTGTGGCTTAACTAGAGCTTAACCATCTCGGCGATTTGTTGCTGTGCCCGAGAAAAACAAGCTCAATGCGTAAGCGCATTGGCAAAAAGCGCGTGCACATCAAAGCCACCAGCACATCAAAGCCTCCCTCCCAAAAGCATCTCAGCTTCCCCCAGCCGGCATTTCTCCTCCCCTAATTATTCACTGCACGGCCGGCGGCAACATCAAAGGCTGCTGCTGCCGTGACTCGCATTTCTCCTCCCTCCTCCCCTTTCACTGCCCAGGCCGGCCGTACTTTCACTTTACACGGCCGCCGGGCCTTGTCTCGCGTTTATTTTAACATGGCAGCTTTTCCTTTTCTGGTTGAATGTCTTCTAGCTTTCCCTCACCCTATGCTTGTCACCCTTACTCACTCCCATCAATCTCCCGGACTAAACCCTTCTGTTTGTACCCATTCCGGGAGTGACCTTTGTTTCTGTCAAACTCCTCTGCTTCGTGTGTGAAGCTTTGTAATCTCACTATTGGCAAGCCTCTTGTAGATGCATTTTTCTCCTGGCTCAAGCTCTACCTATCCCCTACCGATTTTCTCCCCACTTCCTCCAAGTACAGATTCCTTCCCTCTGTAAGTATAGTTCTTGCAGATCACCTTGCCAGTCGTAATTGTTTTCATTGCGCATGTAACGATGCACCCACCACACAGCTCCACCGATGCACCCACCACACAGCTCCACCGATGCACCCACCACACAGCTCCACCGACACAGCTCCACCGATGCACCCACCACACAGCTCCACCGATGCACCCACCACACAGCTCCACCGAGGCACCCACCATACAGCTCCACCGACGCACCCACCATACAGCTCCACCGATGCACCCACCACACAGCTCCACCGATGCACCCACCATACAGCTCCACCGATGCACCCACCACACAGCTCCACCGAGGCACCCACCACACAGCTCCACAGATGCACCCACCTCACAGCTCCACAGATGTACCCACCACACAGCTCCACAGATGCACCCACCACCCAGCTCCACCGATGCACCCACCACACAGCTCCACAGATGCACCCACCACACAGCTCCACCGATGCAAACACCACACAGCTCCACCGATGCACCCACCACCCAGCTCCACCGATGCACCCACCACACAGCTCCACTGATGCACCCACCACACAGCTCCACCGATGCACCCACCACACAGCTCCACCGACACAGCTCCACCGATGCACCCACCACACAGCTCCACCGATGCACCTGCCACACAGCTCCACCGAGGCACCAACCATACAGCTGCACCGAGGCACCCACCATACTGCTCCACCGATGCACCCACCACACAGCTCCACCTATGCACTCACCACACAGCTCCACCGAGGCACCCGCCATACAGCTCCACCGAGGCACCCACCACACAGCTCCACTGATGCACCCACCGCACAGCTCCACCGAGGCACCCACCACACAGCTCCACAGATGCACCCACCACACAGCTCCACAGATGCACCCACCACACAGCTCCACAGATGCACCCACCACCCAGCTCCACCGATGCACCCACCACACAGCTCCACAGATGCATCCACCACACAGCTCCACCAATGCCCACCATACAGCTCCACTGATGCACCCACCACACAGCTCCACCGATGCACCCACCACACAGCTCCACCGAGGCACCCACCACACAGCTCCACAGATGCACCCACCACACAGTTCCACAGATGCACCGACCACCCAGCTCCACCGATGCACCCACCACACAGCTCCACAGATGCACCGACCACACAGCTCCACCGATGCACCCACCACCCAGCTCCACCGATGCACCCACCACACAGCTCCACTGATGCACCCACCACCCAGCTCCACCGATGCACCCACCACCCAGCTCCACCGACACAGCTCCACCGATGCACCCACCACACAGCTCCACCGATGCACCCACCACACAGCTCCACCGAGGCACCCACCATATAGCTCCACCGATGCATCCACCACAGAGCTCCACCGATGCACCCACCACACAGCTCCACCAAGGCACCCACCATACAGCTCCACCGATGCACCCACCACACAGCTCCACCGATGCACCCACCACACAGCTCCACCGAGGCACCCACCACACAGCTCCACAGATGCACCCACCACACAGCTCCACAGATGCACCCACCACACAGCTCCACAGATGCACCCACCACCCAGCTCCACCGATGCACCCACCACACAGCTCCACAGATGCACCCACCACACAGCTCCACCGATGCACCCACCACCCAGCTCCACCGATGCACCCACCACACAGCTCCACTGATGCACCCACCACCCAGCTCCATCGATGCACCCACCACACAGCTCCACCGACACAGCTCCACCGATGCACCCACCACCCAGCTCCACTGATGCAACCACCACACAGCTCCACTGACACAGATCCACCGATGCACCCACCACAGAGCTCCACAGATGCCCCCACCACACAGCTCCACCGATGCACCCACCACACAGCTCCACCGAGGCACCTACCATACAGCTCCACCGATGCACCCGCCACACAGCTCAACCGATGCACCCACCACCCAGCTCCACCGAGGCACCCACCATACAGCTCCACCGATGCAGCCACCACACAGCTCCACCGAGACACCCACCACACAGCTCCACAGATGCACCCACCACACAGCTCCACAGATGCACCCACCACACAGCTCCACAGATTCACCCACCACACAGCTTCACAGATGCACCCACCACCCAGCTCCACCGATGCACCCACCACATAGCTCCACAGATGCACCCACCACACAGATCCACCTATGCACCCACCACCCAGCTCCACCGATGCACCCACCACACAGCTCCACTGATGCACCCACCACCCAGCTCCACCGATGCACCCACCACACAGCTCCACCGACACAGCTCCACCGATGCACCCACCACCCAGCTCCACTAATGGAACCACCAGAAAGCTCCACTGACACAGCTCCACCAATGCACCCACCACAGAGCTCCACAGATGCCCCCACCACACAGCTCCACCGATGCACCCACCACACAGCTCCACCGAGGCACCCACCACACAGCTCCACCGAGGCACCTACCACACAGCTCCACCGATGCACCCACCACACAGCTCCACCTATGCACCCACCACACAGCTCCACCGAGGCACCCACCACACAACTCAACAGATGCACCCACCACACAGCTCCACCTACACAGCTCCACTGATGCACCCACCACACAGCTGCACCGATGCACCCACCACCCAGCTCCACCGATGCACCCAGCACACAGCTCCACCGACACAGCTCCACCGATGCACCCACCACACAGCTCCACTGATGCACCCACCACACAGCTCCACCGATGCACCCACCACACAGCTCCATCTACACAGCTCCACCGATGCACCCACCACACAGCTCCACCGATGCACCCACCACACAGCTCCACAGAGGCACCCACCACACAGCTCCACCGAACGACCCACCACACAGCTCCACCGATGCACCCACCACACAGCTCCACCGATGCAGCCACCACACAGCTCAACCGACACAGCTCCACCGATGCACCCACCACCCAGCTCCACCGATGCACCCACCACACAGCTCCACCGACACAGCTCCACCGATGCACCCACCACACAGCTCCACCGAGGCACCCACCATACAGCTCCACCAAGGCACCCACCACACAGCTCCACCGATGCACCCACCACACAGCTCCACGAGGCACCCACCACACAGCTCCACAGATGCACCCACCACACAGCTCCACAGATGCCCCCACCACACAGCTCCACCGATGCACCCACCACACAGCTCCACCGAGGCACCCACCATACAGCTCCACCGATGCACCCACCACACAGCTCAACCGATGCACCCACCACCCAGCTCCACGAGGCACCCACCATACAGCTCCACCGATGCAGCCACCACACAGCTCCACCGAGACACCCACCACACAGCTCCACAGATGCACCCACCACACAGCTCCACAGATGCACCCACCACACAGCTCCACAGATTCACCCACCACACAGCTTCACAGATGCACCCACCACCCAGCTCCACCGATGCACCCACCACATAGCTCCACAGATGCACCCACCACACAGATCCACCTATGCACCCACCACCCAGCTCCACCGATGCACCCACCACACAGCTCCACTGATGCACCCACCACCCAGCTCCACCGATGCACCCACCACACAGCTCCACCGACACAGCTCCACCGATGCACCCACCACCCAGCTCCACTGATGGAACCACCACACAGCTCCACTGACATAGCTCCACCAATGCACCCACCACAGAGCTCCACAGATGCCCCCACCACACAGCTCCACCGATGCACCCACCACACAGCTCCACCGAGGCACCCACCACACAGCTCCACCGAGGCACCTACCACACAGCTCCACTGATGCACCCACCACACAGCTCCACCTATGCACCCACCACACAGCTCCACCGAGGCACCCACCACACAACTCAACAGATGCACCCACCACACAGCTCCACCCACACAGCTCCACTGATGCACCCACCACACAGCTGCACCGACGCACCCACCACCCAGCTCCACCGATGCACCCAGCACACAGCTCCACCGACACAGCTCCACCGATGCACCCACCACACAGCTCCACTGATGCACCCACCACACAGCTCCACCGATGCACCCACCACACAGCTCCACCTACACAGCTCCACCGATGCACCCACCACACAGCTCCACCGATGCACCCACCACACAGCTCCACCGAGGCACCCACCACACAGCTCCACCGAACGACCCACCACACAGCTCCACCGATGCACCCACCACACAGCTCCACCGATGCAGCCACCACACAGCTCCACCGACACAGCTCCACCGATGCACCCACCACCCAGCTCCACCGATGCACCCACCACACAGCTCCACCGACACAGCTCCACCGATGCACCCACCACACAGCTCCACCGAGGCACCCACCATACAGCTCCACCAAGGCACCCACCACACAGCTCCACCGATGCACCCACCACACAGCTCCACCGAGGCACCCACCACACAGCTCCACAGATGCACCCACCACACAGCTCCACCGTTGCACCCACCACGCAGCTCAACCTATGCACCCACCACCCAGCTCCACCGATGCACCCACCACACAG
Source organism: Lissotriton helveticus (assembly GCF_964261635.1). Classification (NCBI taxonomy): domain Eukaryota; kingdom Metazoa; phylum Chordata; class Amphibia; order Caudata; family Salamandridae; genus Lissotriton; species Lissotriton helveticus. The sequence continues at coordinate 1,964,375,413 of NC_136061.1, read as the reverse complement.
CTCCACTGATGCACCCACCACTCAGCTCCACCGATGCACCCACCACACAGCTCCACTGACACAGCTCCACCGATGCAACCACCACACAGCTCCACCGATGCACCTGCCACACAGCTCCATCGAGGCACCCACCATACAGCTCCACCGAGGCACCCAATATACAGCTCCACCGATGCACCCACCACACAGCTCCACCGATGCACTCACCACACAGCTCCACCGAGGCACCCGCCATACAGCTCCACCAAGGCACCCACCACACAGCTCCACTGATGCACCCACCACACAGCTCCACCGAGGCACCCACCACACAGCTCCACAGATGCACCCACCACACAGCTCCACAGATGCACCCACCACACAGCTCCACAGATGCACCCACCACCCAGCTCCACCGATGCACCCACCACACAGCTCCACAGATGCACCCACCACACAGCTCCACAGATGCACCCACCACCCAGCTCCACCGATGCACCCACCACACAGCTCCACAGATGCACCCACCACACAGCTCCACCAATGCCCACCATACAGCTCCACTGATGCACCCACCACACAGCTCCACCGATGCACCCACCACACAGCTCCACCGAGGCACCCATCACACAGCTCCACAGATGCACCCACCACAAAGCTCCACAGATGCACCCACCACACAGCTCCACAGATGCACCCACCACCCAGCTCCACCGATGCACCCACCCCACAGCTCCACTGATGCACCCACCACCCAGCTCCACTGGTGTACCCACCACACAGCTCCACCGACACAGCTCCACGATGCACCACCACACAGCTCCACCGATGCATCCACCACAGAGCTCCACCGATGCACCCACCACACAGCTCCACCGAGGCACCCACCATACAGCTCCACCGATGCACCCACCACACAGCTCCACCGATGCACCCACCACACAGCTCCACCGAGGCACCTACCACACAGCTCCACAGATGCACCCACCACACAGCTCCACAGATGCACCCACCACACAGCTCGACAGATGCACCCACCACCCAGCTCCACCGATGCACCCACCACACAGCTCCACAGATGCACCCACCACACAGCTCCACCGATGCACCCACCACCCAGCTCCACCGATGCACCCACCACACAGCTCCACTGATGCACCCACCACCCAGCTCCATCGATGCACCCACCACACAGCTCCACCGACACAGCTCCACCGATGCACCCACCACCCAGCTCCACTGATGCAACCACCACACAGCTCCACCGACACAGCTCCACCGATGCACCCACCACAGAGCTCCACAGATGCCCCCACTACACAGCTCCACCGACACAGCTCCACCGATGCACCCACCACACAGCTCCACCGATGCACCCACCACACAGCTCCACCGAGGCACCCACCATACAGCTCCACCAAGGTACCCACCACACAGCTCCACAGATGAACCCACCACACAGCTCCACTGACACAGCTCCACCGATGCACCCACCACACAGCTCCACCGATGCACCTGCCACACAGCTCCTTCGAGGCACCCACCATACAGCTCCACCGAGGCACCCACCATACAGCTCCACCGAGGCACCCACCATACAGCTCCACCAAGGTACCCACCACACAGCTCCACAGATGCACCCACCACACAGCTCCACCGAGGCACCCACCACACAGCTCCACAGATGCACCCACCACACAGCTCCACCGACACAGCTCCACCGATGCACCCACCACACAGCTCCACCGATGCACCTGCCACACAGCTCCATCGAGGCACCCACCATACAGCTCCACCGAGGCACCCACCATACAGCTCCACCGATGCACCCACCACACAGCCCCACCGATGCACTCACCACACAGCTCCACCGAGGCACCCGCCATACAGCTCCACCAAGGCACCCACCACACAGCTCCACCGATGCACCCACCACACAGCTCCACCGAGCCACCCACCACACAGCTCCACAGATGCACCTACCACACAGCTCCACAGATGCACCCACCACACAGCTCCACAGATGCACCCACCACCCAGCTCCACCGATGCACCCACCACACAGCTCCACAGATGCACCCACCACACAGCTCCACCAATGCCCACCATACAGCTCCACTGATGCACCCACCACACAGCTCCACCGATGCACCCACCACACAGCTCCACCGAGGCACCCATCACACAGCTCTACAGATGCACCCACCACATACAGCTCCACAGATGCACCCACCACCCAGCTCCACCGATGCACCCACCACACAGCTCCACAGATGCACCCACCACACAGCTCCACCGATGCACCCACCACCCAGCTCCACCGATGCACCCACCCCACAGCTCCACTGATGCACCCACCACCCAGCTCCACCGATGCACCCACCACACAGCTCCACCGACACAGCTCCACAGATGCACCACCACACAGCTCCACCGATGCACCCACCACACATCTCCACCGAGGCACCCACCATACAGCTCCACCGAGGCACCCACCATATAGCTCCACCAATGCATCCACCACAGAGCTCCACCGATGCACCCACCACACAGCTCCACCGATGCACCTGCCACACAGCTCCATCGAGGCACCCACCATACAGCTCCACCGAGGCACCCACCATACAGCTCCACCAATGCACCCACCACACAGCTCCACCGATGCACTCACCACACAGCTCCACCGAGGCACCCGCCATACAGCTCCACCAAGGCACCCACCACACAGCTCCACTGATGCACCCACCACACAGCTCCACCGAGGCACCCACCACACAGCTCCACAGATGCACCCACCACACAGCTCCACATATGAACCCACCACCCAGCTCCACCGATGCACCCACCACACAGCTCCACAGATGCACCCACCACACAGCTCCACCAATGCCCACCATACAGCTCCACTGATGCACCCACCACACAGCTCCCCCGATGCACCCACCACACAGCTCCACCGAGGCACCCATCACACAGCTCCACAGATGCACCCACCACACAGCTCCACAGATGCACCCACCACACAGCTCCACAGATGCACCCACCACCCAGCTCCACCGATGCACCCACCACACAGCTCCACCGATGCACCCACCACACAGCTCCACCGATGCACCAACCACCCAGCTCCACCGATGCACCCACCCCACAGCTCCACTGATGCACCCACCACCCAGCTCCACCGATGCACCCACCACACAGCTCCACCGACACAGCTCCACCAATGCACCACCACACAGCTCCACCGATGCACCCACCACACAGCTCCACCGAGGCACCCACCATACAGCTCCACCGAGGCACCCACCATATAGCTCCACCGATGCATCCACCACAGAGCTCCACCGATGCACCCACCACACAGCTCCACTGAGGCACCCACCATACAGCTCCACCGATGCACCCACCACACAGCTCCACCGATGCACCCACCACACAGCTCCACCGAGGCACCCACCACACAGCTCCACAGATACACCCACCACACAGCTCCACAGATGCACCCACCACACAGCTCCACAGATGCACCCACCACACAGCTCCACAGATGCACCCACCACCCAGCTCCACCGATGCACCCAACACACAGCTCCACAGATGCACCCACCACACAGCTCCACCGATGCACCCACCACCCAGCTCCACCGATACACCCACCACACAGCTCCACTGATGCACCTACCACCCAGGTCCATCGATGCACCCACCACACAGCTCCACCGACACAGCTCCACCGATGCACCCACCACCCAGCTCCACTGATGCAACCACCACACAGCTCCACCGACACAGCTCCACCGATGCACCCACCACAGAGCTCCACAGATGCCCCCACCACACAGCTCCACCGACACAGCTCCACCGATGCACCCACCACACAGCTCCACCGATGCACCCACCACGCAGCTCCACCGAGGCACCCACCATACAGCTCCACCAAGGCACCCACCACACAGCTCCACCGATGCACCCACCACACAGCTCCACCGAGGCACCCACCACACAGCTCCACAGATGCACCCACCACACAGCTCCACCGATGCACCCACCACACAGCTCCACCGATGCACCCACCACCCAGCTCCACCGATGCACCCACCACACAGCTCCACTGATGCACCCACCACCCAGCTCCACCAATGCACCCACCACACAGCTCCACCGACACAGCTCCACCGATGCACCCACCACACAGCTCCACCGATGCACCTGCCACACAGCTCCGAGGCAACCACCATACAGCTCCACCGAGGCACCCACCATACAGCTCCACCGATGCACCCACCACACAGCTCCACCGATGCACTCACCACACAGCTCCACCGAGGCACCCGTCATACAGCTCCACCGAGGCACCCACCACACAGCTCCACTGATGCATCCACCACACAGCTCCACCGAGGCACCCACCACACAGCTCCACAGATGCACCCACCACACAGCTCCACAGATGCACCCACCACACAGCTCCACAGATGCACCCACCACACAGCTCCACCGAGGCACCCACCACACAGCTCCACAGATGCACCCACCACACAGCTCCACAGATGCACCCACCACACAGCTCCACAGATGCACCCACCACCCAGCTCCACCGATGCACCCACCACACAGCTCCACAGATGCACCCACCACACAGCTCCACCTATGCACCCACCACCCAGCTCCACAGATGCACCCACCACACAGCTCCACTGATGCACCCACCACCCAGCTCCACTGATGCACTCACCACACAGCTCCACCGACACAGCTCCACCAATGCACACAGCTCCACCGATGCACCCACCACACAGCTCCACCGAGGCTCCCACCATACAGCTCCACCGAGGCACCCACCTTATAGCTCCACCGATGCATCCACCACAGAGCTCCACCGAGACACCCACCACACAGCTCTACCGAGGCACCCACCATACAGCTCCACCGATGCACCCACCACACAGCTCCACCAATGCACCCACCACACAGCTCCACCGAGGCACCCACCACACAGCTCCACCGAGGCACCCACCACACAGCTCCACCGAGGCACCCACCACACAGCTCCACCGAGGCACCCACCACACAGCTCCACAGATGCACCCACCACCCAGCTCCACCGATGCACCCACCACACAGCTCCACTGATGCACCCACCACCCAGCTCCATCGATGAACCCACCACACAGCTCCACCGACACAGCTCCACCGATGCACCCACCACCTAGCTCCACTATTGCAACCACCACACAGCTCCATCGACACAGCTCCACCGATGCACCCACCACAGAGCTCCACAGATGCCCCCACCACACAGCTCCACCGATGCACCCACCACACAGCTCCACCGAGGCACCCACCATACAGCTCCACCGATGCACCCACCACACAGCTCCACCGATGCACCCACCACACAGCTCCACCGAGGCACCCACCATACAGCTCCACCAAGGCACCCACCACACAGCTCCACCGAGACACCCACCACACAGCTCCACAGATGCACCCACCACACAGCTCCACAGATGCACCCACCACACAGCTCCACAGATTCACCCACCACACAGCTTCACAGATGCACCCACCACCCAGCTCCACCGATGCACCCACCACATAGCTCCACAGATGCACCACCACACAGCTCCACCTATGCACCCACCACCCAGCTCCACCGATGCACCCACCACACAGCTCCACTGATGCACCCACCACCCAGCTCCACCGATGCACCCACCACACAGCTCCACCGACACAGCTCCACCGATGCACCCACCACCCAGCTCCACTGATGCAACCACCACACAGCTCCACCGACACAGCTCCACCAATGCATCCACCACAGACCTCCACAGATGCCCCCACCACACAGCTCCACCGATGCACCCACCACACAGCTCCACCGAGGCACCCACCACACAGCTCCACCGAGGCACCTACCACACAGCTCCATCGATGCACCCACCACACAGCTCCACCTATGCACCCACCACACAGCTCCACCAAGGCACCCACCACACAACTCAACAGATGCACCCACCACACAGCTGCACTGATGCACCCACCACCCAGCTCCACCGATGCACCCACCACACAGCTCCACCGACACAGCTCGACCGATGCACCCACCACACAGCTCCACTGATGCACCCACCACACAGCTCCACCGATGCACCCACCACACAGCTCCACCGATGCACCCACCACACAGCTCCACCTACACAGCTCCACCGATGCACCCACCACACAGCTCCACCGATGCACCCACCACACAGCTCCACCTATCACCTATGCACCCACCACCCAGCTCCACTGATGCACCCACCACCCAGCTCCACTGATGCACCCACCACACAGCTCCACCGACACAGCTCCACCGATGCACACAGCTCCACCGATGCACCCACCACACAGCTCCACCGAGGCACCCACCATACAGCTCCACCGAGGCACCCACCATATAGCTCCACCGATGCATCCACCACAGAGCTCCACCGAGACACCCACCACACAGCTCCACCGAGGCACCCACCATACAGCTCCACCGATGCACCCACCACACAGCTCCACCAATGCACCCACCACACAGCTCCACCGAGGCACCCACCACACAGCTCCACAGATGCACCCACCACACAGCTCCACAGATGCACCCACCACACAGCTCCACAGATGCACCCACCACCCAGCTCCACCGATGCACCCACCACACAGCTCCACCCACCACACAGCTCCACCGATGCACCCACCACCCAGCTCCACCGATGCACCCACCACACAGCTCCACCGACACAGCTCCACCGATGCACCCACCACACAGCTCCACCGATGCACCCACCACAGAGCTCCACCGAGGCACCCACCATACAGCTCCACCAAGGCACCCACCACACAGCTCCACCGATGCACCCACCACACAGCTCCACAGATGCACCCACCACACAGCTCCACAGGTGCACCCACCACACAGCTCCACCGAAGCACCCACCACACAGCTCCACCGATGCACCCACCACACAGCTCCACCGATGCACCCACCACACAGCTCCGCCGAGGCACCCACCACACAGCTCCACCGATGCTCCAACTAAGCTCCACCAATGCACCCACCACACAGCTCCACCAATGCACCCACTAAGCTCCACCGATGCACACACCACTCAGCGCAACCACAGCATCACTCAGCGCAACCACAGCATCACTCAGCACCACCACAGCATCACTCAGTGCAACAACAGCATCACTCAGCGCAACCACAGCATCACTGGTTCAAATATGTTCTTTCAATGTTTCAAGCTGTTTTCAAGCTTTCATGCTTTATATCAAATCACAAAAAGATGTTAATATTTCACTTCTGTTCTTGGATTTTCGTCACAATAAAAAACACTGAACATAATCTTCACAAAAGTTATTTACAAAAGTTTAAGCTATTGCCATTACAAATTAAATAAATTATTTAAGTATTAATTATTTAAAAAAATTAAAAGCCATTGTTATTTGTAATATCAATACATCTAAGTCACGTAAATACAAAACATGTTGCATTACAAATGCTATAGGTGTTTGCGAAAGTTATAACTATTGGCATTGTAAATGACAAAGCTAAAAATTTAGCTATTTTAAAAAATTGTGGTAAATAAATAATTAATTACCGGTTCTATTTTTCAGGATACTCTATAAACAGATAGCTCAATAAATAAGAGTCAAGATTTGAGGTAGCTGGAGTTTACAGGCTTTAATCAGACATAAAGGACAGGAACAGGACAGCCTGCATGGGAATAGGATGGCAGCTGCCGGGGGCAGGATCTGGGAGCATGAGGGATAACTTTTAATAACAGTGCACAATATTTATAGTTAAACAAATACATTGCATTCAATACAGTAGGCGTAGCAGTAGGCGTGGTTTCGTAGCAGTCGCGAAAGATAAGGGCAAAATGATGTAACAAGAAGGCGTGTACAGGGCGTATACATAGACATGTGATGTAAACGTAACAGAATATGTCATAAATGGGGCGGAAACATGGAGGGGGCTACCTGAGCAGCTGGGACCTCTAACCTAGTGGTGCGCGCAAATGGGCAATGACGTGTTACCAGGGAGAACTGGGGGCTATGACTTCTGCGCTAGAAGAGGAGACTGAAGTCTGGAGTGTCAGAGCGACATGTACCTAGGCATATCTAATATCTGGTGTTTAGAGTACATGTCGATAGAATCCAAAAGTTATCAGGGCAAAGGCTAACAGACACTAAGACTGGTGCTTGCATTATTCTACATGTTTTGCGTGTGTGAGGAATATTCTATGAATATTAATACAGTATTTCTCTTACATGGAGACATAAAGGCTAGACCATGACGGAAACTATTGATGCGATTCAGTAGCTTAGGAATGCAGAGAAGGAGGGCTGGACTGATAACTAGAAACATAACATACTCTTGGCAGACTGGGAGGCAGAGCCAGGCTGGGCCGGGCACTGCGAGGCAAGAAGTAAGCTAAGGGTCAGGGATACAGGTGGGGGCTGTATCGCTCCTCGGAGAGGGTTCAGGAAACAGGAGCTGGATCTGAGTCCGGGCCCTTTTGAGGCCTAGAAACGGGGACAATTCAATGAATTAACGTGCACACTGTAAAATGTGGCAACGTAGGTTTACATAGGCCTAATATTCGTTGTTTTCACGAAGACTGGAAACTGGCATACTAGAGATGGACACAACTATAATTGCGTCTTTAATCGATCAGGGGGGAATATATGCATATCGATCATGCACATATAACAAAAGATGGGGAACACGTAGGCACATATAACATGGCAAAATTTACTTTTCCACATTCCCTCCTTGTGCCCTACGTTTCCATCAGGAAACATCAATATTCATGATACCATCTATCATTTCATATAGCATCATTTGCTCGTCTCGAATTGTCTTGGAACGGGATTTAGGACTAGGAATACAAGAGGTAGCACAAATGCCGCAAATCGCAGGGCCACATTGTATACAGAGGCAGCAACTGAATATGATCATTACTGCAATACCTAGGAATGACAATACTTTCCATCCCCAGGCAGATATAATACTCCAGAGCCAACCGGACCATGTCCAGGTGCCTGGATTCTGGTGTAACTGATGGGCAATTTTATGAAGTCTGGTTATAGCTGAATAAACAGACGGCGCGTTATTAGGAATGAAAATGCAGCAACTAGATCCGATGACTCTACATGCACCTCCTCTATCGGCCAGTATGACGTCAAGAACGAGACGATTTTGGAGCACGACAAATCTCATAGCAGATTGCTCTTCGGTTAAGTTACCTAGAGCAGAAGTAGTCTCGTTCACTACTGCTTCAAGGGTTCTGGTTAACCTACGGATTAACTTACTATTCTGGACAGGTCCTATAAAGAAGAAGAAACCTTTATTGAAGTCTTGATACTGTTCTAGAGTAGTTTCAGTTTGATCGACAATTGGGGACTCGATCTCCCTTCTAGGTCTGACGTGTACTAGATGTGTGTTTCTGTGATAATCAGATGGGGCTAGAAAAACTGGTGGCAGTAGGAAGGCAATGTAACATGTTCCATCCCAATCGAGGGGCAGACGAACATATGCGGTCTGACCACAAACAAAATAAGAATGACGTGAGGCTTTGAAAATAGATTTCCCACTGTCACTATACTCGACAGTAGTAGTACAATCACTATGTCCTACATGTGCGGAACCATTCTTTCTGACACATAATTCGCCTTTGACTGGTAGTACTGAAATAGCAGGTAAATCTGGAGTAGTATCAGACTGAACATTCAGGACCATGAAATTCGAAGAATAATTACCTAAATTATAAACTTCATTTTCTAGATCTAACCCTGTTCTATGGGAGAGACCTTGCTTGTCTGGAAAACATGTACTGTTCAGAAGGGACATATCATTGGAGGAGGACGTTAACGTGGACCATGCTCCACACGAACCATTATGTGAAAACGGATAAGGAAAGAGTGGCAGAACTCCCTTCGGTGTCTGGAAAGGGGGGAGTCGACCACACACCCAACAATTAGTGGCATTGCTGGTCTGGTGTGAATAGTGTAACATTCTAATGAATGTATTGTTCCTCATAGCAAGACGATAGGATAACTCGTGAGGAGGCAGATCAATAAATGTGTGCTCTACTGTAGCATTAGAAAACTTATTTACATGAGAAATTGGAAAACATAAATGTAATGCATAACTTGTGCAGGTAACCATTAAACTTAGAAACAATAAGAAACTTAGATTGACGATACATCGTATAGAGTTTTGACTAACTCTCTCACTATGGGGGTCTATCTCATACATGTCAGAAACCTGTCTAACCGTTTCACCCGAGAGGGACTTAGACAATTAAACTGGCTGACTTATTTTACTAGACCGGAGTTTCAATTTATACTCCTGTTGCGGAGTTTCCTCTAACAGGGGAGGCTTGAGTTCAGAGTCTGTTTTTAGGCAGTCCTTAGAAATGGAACAGTCCTTTGCAAAAGATTTTTCACGAAGTCCATGGAATTTTTGGACGTGGGACAGGTGGACCCACCCCTTCCTGCCCTCCAACTTCACGGCGGTCCTTGTAGTTAATAAGACTAGGCGTGGCTCCTTCCAACGAGGCTCCAATGGACTTGAACGATCAAAGTTCCTGACGAGGACAAGGTCGCCTGGAATGACCTCATGCGGTTTCACTTCAGTATTGTCTGGAAATGCAGCGGCAACCTGTGAACGACAAGAGTGTAGGGCAGACATCAAGGAAGCTAGGTAATCTGTCAACATATTACTGGAAACATCTGTAATACTGCGGGGTCTAGGTGTACCCCACATATTTGGGGGGCGGCCGAATACGACCTCATAAGGGGACAGACCTGATCTGGAATGTGCAACCATTCGCATATAAAATAATGCAACTGGCAGGGCAACTAGCCAGTCTACACCTTTCTCTTTACATGTCTTAGCAATACGGATTTTCAGGGTCTGATTATGTCTCTCTACGAGACCGGCTGCTTCAGGATGGCGCACACAATGGAACTTCCACTGGTACCCTAACAGAAGGGAAACATGTTTCATTAACTCAGATGAGAATGGCTGGCCGTTATCAGAATACACGACCCTAGGGAGTCCATAGCGGGGAAAGAATTCACGAACCAACTGCCTGGCAGTGGTCGCGGCTGTGTAATCTGGAACTGGATATGCTTCTGTCCACCTGGACAAAGCGCATACAACTACGAGAACATACTTGAAACCTCGACATCGCTCCATCTGAATATAATCCATCTGGAGGACTTCAAAAGGGTGGTCAGGAGGTTGGAATCCACCTTGTTCCACCGGGACACTTTTACCTGGATTGAACTGGCAACATATCATACAGGTACGGACTTTCTGCTTGGCTGCAGCTCGTAAGTGCTTGTTGAACCAAAGGTTCTGAATACTGTCTAACATAGCTTTTTCTCCTAGATGGGCTGGACTATGTGCGGTATTGATAATAACTTGAACCATAGAGTTGTGGAAAAGTAAATTTTGCCATGTTCTGTGTCCCTACGTGTTCCCCATCTTATGTTATATGTACATGATTAATATGCATATGTGTTCCCTTATGATCGATTAAAGACGCAATTACAGTTGTGTCCAACTCTAGTATGCCAATTTCCAGTTTTCGTGAATACAACGAATATCAGGCCTATGTAAAGCTACGTTGCCACGTTTCACAGTGTGCACGTTATTTCATTGTAAAGTCCCCGTTTCTAGGCCTCAAAAGGGCCCGGACTCAGATTCAGCTCCTGTCTCCTGAACCCTCGCTGAGGAGCGATACAGCCCCCACCTGTATCCCTGACCCTTCACTTACTTCCTGCCTCACAGTGCCCGGCTCGTCCTGGCTCTGCCTGCCAGTCTGCCAAGAGTATGTTATGATTCTAGTTATCAGTCCAGCCCTCCTTCTCTGCATTCCTAAGCTACTGAATCGCATCAATAGTTTCCGTCACAGTCTAGCTTTTACGTCTCCATGTAAGAGAAATACTGTATTAATGGTCATTTAATATTCCTCAACACGCACTACATGTAGAATAATTCATGCACCAGTCTTAGAATCTGTTAGCCTTTACCCTGATAACTTTTGGATTCTATCAACATGTTCTCTAAACATCAGATACTAGATAGTGTTTAGGTACATGTCGCTCTGACTCTCCAGACTTCAGTCTCTGCTCCTAGCGCAGAAGTCATAGCCCCCAGCTTCTCCCTAGTCACACGTCATTGCCAGTTTGCGCGCACCACTAGGTTAGAGGTCCCGGCTCCTCAGGTAGCCCTCTCCATGTTTCCGCCCCATTTATGACATATTCTGTTACGTTTACATCACATGTCTATGTATACGCCTCTTGTTACACCTACTTTCACCCTTATCTTTCGCGGACTGCTACGAATCCCACCCACTGCCACGCCTACTGTATGAACTGTAATGCAATTGTTTTAGTATATATACTTGTGTACTGTTATTAAAAGTTGCTAGCCATTCCAGATCGTGCCCGTGCAGGTTGTCCTGTTCCTGTCCTTTATGCTGTATTAAACCTGCAAACTCCTACTACCTCGAATCTTGACTCTTATTTATTGAGCTATCTGTTATTGTTATATCCAGTCAAAAATAGAGGTATTATTTATTTATTTACCACATAATGGCGCCCGAACAGGGACTTGCCCTTTCCCCACGTGCCGGAGAAGCCACGTAAGCCCCCTGATCCTCTGCAGTCGTGACGGAACCATCCTGCGCAGTGGCAGATATTTCTGCTTCAAGTATCCCTCAGGCCCACGGAGGAGACGGAGGTTGCGGTCCAGCGTCCAGACGAGGCGGTGGAGGAACGCGGCGAGTCCCGACCAGAGCCCAAGCCGAGAGTCCAAGGTCCGAGGTATCCGGAGGCCCACCCGTAACAGAAGTCCGAAGTTCGTCCGTCCGGCGTCGTAGCAGTCCAGTCCAGTCCGAGGCCTTCCGTTCTTGCTGCCCGGTGAGTACCGTTGCTGGGGTAGTATCTAGACAGGGTCAATTGCATTGTCTCTGGTCCGTGGGTTTGGGGTACACAGATCCAACACGAAGTGTCCACTTAGGTGGATGCGGGTCCTGACGTGTCTCTTTATGAGACCGGTAAGTTTCGTACTGTTTTAGCAGTACATCTAGTTTCTGTTCTAGTCCGTTCTGTTCTCGAGAAATTCATGTATTCTGTTTTCAGTATTCCAGGTAGTATTCTGTCCGAACTGTTATTTTAAATGTCATTCATGTATTTCAATGTCGTGGTATGAAAGTGGTGTATCTTAAGTCATTATTGTGTTCATTGTGTATTGTAGTGTGTCTAGATCCCAGTTCACGACATGCCTTTGTTTTCGAAATTACGTCAGTTCAGAACTAGAAAAGGTCTGCTCGAAGAAGCAGTTCCTGTCCCGCCTAGGGACAGTCCAGGTCATTTTATGTATCAAAAGCATGGCATAAGTGCCATATTATATCTAGATTTATGGGTGGAGTACACCAAGGAATTAGAGGAGAAGTATAGATGGCCCGTATCAGGTACGTGGGATGCCGAGTGCATCATGCGAGTAGAAGAAGCATTATGGAAAAAGAAAGCCAGACAGTCACAGAAAGATGCCATCGAGTTATGGCGCAAAGAATCTCATAAAAGAACAGAAAAAGAAATCAGAAAGTCAGAATTAAGTAGAGAATCCTCAGAAAGAGCCCAGGAAAGGGAACTAATCGAGATAGGTGAACGAGTTAAAACCGAACAGTCAGACAGACAGAGAAATGCCCTTATTAAGGGTATGTATCCTCTTCTTGCCGAGGGCTTGCCAAAAGCAACCCCGGAAGCATCCAGTGATTTTCCGCCACCGTTAGTTCCGACCATACTACGTCACAAACCGACCGCAGCTGATATTTTTCTCTCGTCCTATTTGGACGACACAGTCCCAGAATATGCAAATCCTGCTCAGCCAGCTCCTGTGAATAATGTAATTTCTGCTCCTCCAGTCACCGGGGCACCTGTTGCAGTACCTGTTACGGTACCCCCGGTCCAGCCCGTAGTACAAAGTCCCGCTACATCAGCGACTCTGCCAGCACGAAGAGTATCAGTAGACGATTCCAGTATAGGGGCCGCGGGAGGAGGTCCTCCTGGTACCCCGCCGCCAAGTAGACGTCTAGGAGCAGTCGAGTTACATGAACGTGCGTTACAGCGTACGCCCAAATATCAGTCTATTGCAGAAATCAGGCGAGTTCTTACTGAATGCTGTTATGATCCAGTCCCAGGCGAGGATAGTATGGTTATATATTCCGTACGTATAAGGCAGGTGTCCGAGTATTTGGTCACCCTACCGAATATGAAAGAAGATCTAGACAGAATGTATCGTTTCATCCGTACAGGACAAGATTCAGAAAGTATCGGTGAAGTCATGTCTCACAGAAAATCTGAGATCCAGTTTATGCTATTAAAGTTTCTGATCAATTGTTTAATACGGGAACAAGATTCCCCGACTAAAGATCCGGCCGAAATGAAAGCTCTGACAAAGTGGAGTGATAATATAGCCGAGGGTAAGCACAAGACACTCAATAGTATAGAGAATATGTACAAGAAAATTCGTAAAGAAATAATAAGGTTACACGAACAACGCAGAGAAGCTCTAGGAAGCGAGAAAGAAAATGACTCTTCTACTGAAGAGGTAGACGATGAGAATACCGCCAGAATAGCGTATGTAGGTAAATCTAGATTTCCAGACCGACATTTACGCCTAGAACACAAGAAAGTCTTTCATCTTCCAGCACCAGAACAAGGCTCTCTAGAACAAGTATTTCAAGCTACCGATCACATTCTGAAATCACGAATCGGTTATAGTGAGTTAAGCACTATGCATGAACAAGAACTAGCCCGATCAGCAGTCCGATGGATTACTGATTCTACCACTTTTCCAGACGAAATAGTGGCACAAATGTTTCTGAAACTGCCCCCAGCCGAGCAGCGACTGGTGGGTATGTATATGATCCAGCACCTCATTACTCTGTATGAGGGTCAACATTCTGATCCAGGTCCGTTACATGATATCCTGAACGAGTTACTCCAGTATAGATGGAAAGGTTTAGGTACCGATTTAATTAGTGTCATTCTAGAACAGCGCCATAAATATAGAACGTTTCTGAACCCGCATTTTGTTCATGTCTCACCCCCAGAAAGTAAACCGTTTTACATAGACAGACAGCATCCGCTACGAGAAGTACACCCAGTTAGGACAGCGGGTGGTGAAATGCAACGAGTATTTGTTTACACCCCAGTTACCAAGATGGAACTCTTAGAGATGAAGAAGTTAATTCCCTGTCACGACAAAGATCCAGCAGGGTTCCATCGAGAATTAAAAGACATGCTCCGTATGGGAGAATACACGTATCCAGATATAATTAAAATGTTAAAAGTTCTGTTGCCTGCGGGCACATATGAAAAACTCAAGGAAAAGGATTGGGAGGTGGGAGAGAAAAAGATAGATTGGGCAGCTCTAGAAGCTGAAGAAAATACACGTGTACCAGGTACCGGTCTAGGAGGTAAATGTAAAGAATTACCTGAACTATTAATACAAATTTTGCCAAGATTACTAGCCACTAAAAAGGAAGACTGGGATGCAATCTCAGCCTGTAAACAGAAACCAGACGAAGATACTAGTGATTTTTATTCTAGATTTGAGAAATGCTTTAGCATTAACAGTGGTCTCAAGACGAGTAGTGAGTCATACCCTCATCTTTTTGTTACTAAATTAGTCGAGAATTCAAGTCCACAAGTTAAAAACCGAGTTTTGAAAGTCGAAAGTACCTGGCAAGCTAATACTCCGTCCCAAATGTTACAGATGCTCCAGTATCATCAGAATAGAATCAGGGAAGAGCAAGAACACGAGAAAAGACGTATGAAAGACACGAAAATGAAAGTACTAGTTGCACAATCTGTTCCTCAAGACAGTCAGAAGAGGGGTCCGAATCAAGCCAGTCATCCTGCAGTTCCTGTTAAAGGGACATGCAATTATTGTAAACAGCCAGGTCATTTTATAAACGAGTGTGCAGTTCTGAAACACAATATAGCTACTGGTAAGACTAAAGAAAGACCACGTCCGCCTAGACAAGAACAAGTTTCACAGACTTCTCAGCCACAGAATGCACAACAGACAGTTCCAGCACCGCAGCCTATCGCTGCAACACAGCATGTTACACAGCAGATGTACCAGTATGCCCAGACAGAGTATCCAGAGTATCAACAGTATTCATGAAACAGCCTAGAGAGGGAGGTAGGCTTGCCTCTCATCGAGATACCTGTAGATCAAGAGGGCCCCTATGTTCACAGTCAAGTATTAGGGAAAGACAGAAAGTTTCTGATTGATACAGGGGCAAGTAGGACGACTATTAGTCACGACGAGGTTCCAGGGGCTCCGCTCTCAGGCTCTAGAAATGTTTCCCTTGGTTTTTCAGGAAAGCCTATTGTAAACGAGATTTCTAAACCAGTTACTCTAGAAGTAGGTCCATTGTCCCGAACTACTGATCTGTTACTTACTAAGTCATGTCCAGAAAATTTGTTAGGCATTAAGACACTGAAAGAATTAGGTGCAGTTATTTGTTGTTCCCCAGAGGGAATACGTTTGTTTTTACGTGACTTCAAGGGTCACTATGTTTTACGAGATTTTGATCCAAGATTACTGAATGTCCCCCAGCATCTATGGGCACAAGGTCCAACTGATGTTGGTTTTATGCGAATCACACCCCATCGTGTGACTCTCAAGCAAGGTGTAGTGTTACCACGAATCAGACAGTACAGATTGCCACCTGAGGCTGTAGCAGCCTTATCCAAAATTATTGACGAGCTCATGGCCCAAGGAGTAGTTGTAGAAACTGACTCCAATGTATGTAATTCTCCTATCATTCCAGTCATGAAACGTACTGATCCAAATGCACCCCCAGTATATCGATTAGTGATTGACCTTCGAGAACTCAATAAATGTATCATTCCCCAGTACCCAGTTGTCCCAGATATTTCTTCCCTATTGACAGCCATTGATTCCGAAGCTACGTTTTTCACAGTCATAGACCTCAAGAACGCATTTTTTAGTGTCCCAATTCATCCAGATAGCCAGTACCTTTTCGGTTTTTGTTTAAATGGAAGGAGCTATAAATTCACACGAGCTCCTCAAGGTTTCACAGAAAGTCCTAGCATTTACAGTCAAGCACTTAAGAGACAACTAGACAATATTCACATGCCAACTGACACTGCCCTGCTCCAGTATGTCGATGATCTACTGATCACAGCCCGTTCTGAACGTGCTTGCGAGCGAGCGTCACTTACGGTTCTGTATTTCCTAGCCGAGATGGGGCACAAGGTGTCCCCTTCGAAGCTTCAATTCTGTGTCCAGCAAGTGATCTACTTAGGCCACTTACTGTCCAAGTGGGGTAGGCAGTTGACACCTGATCGTATCCAGTTAATAGCGAGTCTTCCTCAGCCCAAGATCCAGAAGGAGGTACGTGCTTTTATCGGCCTTACTTCTTATTGCAGACAATGGATTCCTCAGTATGCATTTCTAGCCAAGCCACTGATACAGTTAACGACACAGGAGGCAGCCGTGTCGACTGTCCTCCCTTGGACATCTGAACATACACTTAGTTTTAATGAATTAAAGAAAGCTTTATGCCAAGCACCTGTTCTAGCTACACCGAACTACAGTAAGCCTTTTACACTTTTTGTCACAGAACGTGATGGTACAGCATTATCTGTTCTTACACAAGATCAAGCAGGACAATACAAGCCCTGTGCTTATTTTTCAAGCACACTAGATCCTGTAGCCCAGGCTCTGCCTGCGTGCCTCAAGTCAGTTGCAGCCACAGCACTAGCTATCAGACAAAGTGATTCCATAGTATTAGGACATTGCTTGACAGTACAAGTTCCACACTCCGTGGAAGTTCTTTTAAACCGAACACAGACTCAGCACTTGACAATTGCACGTTTAACAGGTTATGAACTGACACTGTTCCAGCCACACATAGAAATCAGACGCTGCAATGTTCTGAATCCTGCTACACTGTTACCGTCGGTTACTTCAAATCCTGCCACACATGACTGTGTGGGGTAAACACACATTACAACGCATTTTTTACAACGCACTACCATTACAACGGAACTTTTACAACGCAAATACCATTACCACGCATTTATTTACAACGCATGTTTTTACAACGCAGGTACTTTTACAACGCATACCATTACAACGTAAGTATTGGTAAGTATATAATTATATTTAAAATGTTATATGTTAGGTTTTTTTTAAAGGGGTATTTTTAGGGTTTAGGGTCAGTTTTGGGTTTTTGGGTAAAGGGGTATTTTTAGGGTTTAGGGTCAGTTTTGGGTTTTTGGGTAAAGGGGTATTTTTAGGGTTCAGGGTCAGTTTTAGGTTTTTGGGTAAAGGGGTATTTTTAGGGTTCAGGGTCAGTTATGGGTTTTTGGGTAATGGGGTATTTTTAGGGTTCAGGGTCAGTTTTGGGTTTTTGGGTAAAGGGGTATTTTTAGGGTTCAGAGTCAGTTTTCAGTTTTTGGGTAAAGGGGTATTTTTAGGGTTCAGGGTCAGTTTTCAGTTTTTGGGTAAAGGGGTATTTTTAGGGTTCAGGGTCAGTTTTCAGTTTTTTGGTAAAGGGGTATTTTTAGGGTTCAGGGTCAGTTTTCAGTTTTTGGCTAAAGGGGTATTTTTAGGGTTCAGGGTCAGTTTTCAGTTTTTGGGTAAAGGGGTATTTTTAGGGTTCAGGGTCAGTTTTCAGTTTTTGGGTAAAGGGGTATTTTTAGGGTTTAGGGTCAGTTTTCAGTTTTTGGGTAAAGGGGTATTTTTAGGGTTTAGGGTCAGTTTTGGGTTTTTGGGTAAAGGGGTATTTTTAGGGTTCAGGGTCAGTTTTGGGTTTTTGGGTAAAGGGGTATTTTTAGGGTTCAGGGTCAGTTTTGGGTTTTTGGATAAAGGGGTACAGGGTAAAAATAAAATAAAATTAAATTTAAATTAAATTAATTAAATGAAATTAAATTAAATTAAATTAAATTAAATACAATTACATAACATTATATTAATTTTAAATAATATACAATTAAAAAAAAAATATATACTTACCAATACTTACGTTGTAATGGTATGCGTTGTAAAGGTACCTGCGTTGTAAAAAAATGCGTTGTAAATACATGCGTGGTAATAGTATTGGCGTTGTAAAAGTCCCGTTGTAACGGTATGCGTTGTAAAAACATGCGTTTTAACGTCATATATCCCTGTGTGGAAGTAGTTAACACCATGACCAAGCCAAGACAAGACCTGACAGATATTCCATTACCAGACCCCGACCTGACACTTTATGTGGATGGTTCATGTATGAGAACAAGTACAGGAGATCTAGTAGCCGCGTATGCAGTGACTACTGACACTAAAGTTATTGAAACACATCGTATTGACACTCTGTCTGCTCAAGCAGCAGAGCTAGTTGCTCTGACTCAAGCCTGCATACACGCCAAGAACCTGAAAGTTAATATTTACACAGATTCACGTTACGCATTCGGAGTCGTACACGACTTTGGAGTGCTCTGGCAGGAGAGAGGTTTTATGACTTCTCATGGAACCAAGATTCAGCATGGTCTCCTTATTCAGGCTCTGTTAGATGCAATACATTTACCGACAGCTATCGCTATTATGAAGTGCAAGGCACATACGAAAGTCACAGACATTATTTCTCAAGGTAATGATCTAGCAGATCGAACAGCCAAGCTTACAGCTCAGACTCCAGACATACCAGTTAACAAGACACCGACACCCACTCTAGAACAGACTACTTGTATGACAGTTAAGGACCCTACTCAAGATGTCATAGATATCCAGTCACATGCTACTCCCGAAGAAATCGAGAAATGGTCTGAACAAGGAGGGGTCCAGACAGATCAAGGATGGTTGACGAAGGGAAAAGCCACATGGTTTCTCCCCGACTCAATGGTTCAAGTCATCATCAATACCGCACATAGTCCAGCACATTTAGGAGAAAAAGCCATGTTAGACAGTATCCAGAACATTTGGTTCAACAAGCATTTACGAGCTGCAGCCAAGCAGAAAGTCCGTACCTGTATGATATGTTGCCAGTTTAATCCAGGTAAAAGTGTCCCGGTGGAACAAGGTGGATTCCAGCCCCCTGACCACCCTTTTGAAGTCCTCCAAATGGATTACATTCAGATGGAGCGATGTCGAGGTTTCAAGTATGTCCTTGTAGTTGTATGCGCTTTGTCCAGGTGGACAGAAGCATATCCAGTCCCAGATTACACAGCCGCGACCACTGCCAAGCAGTTGGTTCGTGAATACTTCCCCCGCTATGGACTCCCTAGGGTCGTATATTCTGATAACGGCCAGCCATTCTCATCTGAACTCATGAAGCACGTTTCCCTTTTGTTAGGGTACCAATGGAAGTTTCATTGTGTACGCCATCCTGAAGCAGCCGGTCTCGTAGAGAGACATAATCAGACCCTAAAAATCCGCATTGCCAAAATATGTAAAGAGAAAGGTGTGGACTGGCTAGTAGCTCTGCCAGTCGCCCTATTTTATATGCGCATGGTCGCACATTCCAGATCAGGTCTGTCCCCGTATGAGGTCGTATTCGGCCGCCCCCCAAATATGTGGGGTACACCTAGACCCCGAAGTATTACAGATGTTTCCAGTAATATGCTGACAGATTACCTAGCTTCCTTGATGTCTGCCCTCCACTCTTGTCGTTCACAGGTTGCCGCCGCATTTCCAGACAATACCGAGGTGAAACCGCATGAAATCGTTCCAGGAAGCTTGGTTCTTGTCCGGAATTTTGATCGTTCAAGTCCGCTGGAGCCTCGTTGGAAGGAGCCGAAGCAAGTCCTTCTGACCACCCGTACGGCCGTGAAATTGGAGGGCCGAAAGGGGTGGGTCCATCTGTCTCACGTCAAGAAATTTCACGGACTAAAACCTAAAACTTTTGCCAAGGACTGCATTTTACCTAAAGACTGCCAAAATACTTTTATCAAGGACTGTCCCGCAAATGACATTGATACCAAGCCTCCCCTGTTAGAGGAAACTCCGCAGCAGGAGTATAGAAAGAAGTTACGGTCTAGTAAAATAAGTCAGCCAGTTTAATTGTCTAAGTCCTCCCCTAGGTGAAACGGTTAGACAGGTTTCTGACATGTATGAAATAGACCCCCATAGTGAGAGAGTTAGTCAAAACTCAATCCGATGTATCGTTTTTCTAAGTTTCATATTATTTTTGGGCTTGATGGTTACCTGCACGAGTTATGCATTTCATTTATGTTTTCCAATTTCTCATGTAAATAAGTTTTCTAATGCTACAGTAGAGCACACGTTTAGTGATCTGCCTGCTCATGAACTATCTTATCGTCTTGCTATGCGCAACAATTCATTTATCCGTATGTTGCATTATTCACACCAGACCAGCAATGCCACTAATTGTTGGGTGTGTGGTCGACTCCCCCCTTTCCAGACACCGAAGGGAGTTCTGCCACTGTTTCCTTATCCATTTTCACATAATGGTTCGTGTGGAGCCTGGTCCATGTTAACGTCATCCTCAACAGATATGTCCTTTCTGAATAGTACATGTTTTCCAGACAAGCAAGGTCTTCCCCACAGAACCGGGTTAGATCTAGAAAATGAAGTTTATAATTTGGGTAATTATTCTTCGAATTTCATGGTCCTGAATGTTCAGTCTGATCCTACTCCAGACTTACCTGCTATTTCAGTATTACCAGTCAAAGGCGAATTATGTGTCAGAAATAATGGTTCCGTACATGTAGGACATAGTGATTGTACTACTATTGTCGAGTATAGTGACAGTGGGAAATCTATTTTCAAAGCTTCACGTCATTCTTATTTTATTTGTGGTCAGACCGCATATGTTCGTCTGCCCCTCGATTGGGAGGGAACCTGTTACATTGCCTTCCTACTGCCACCAGTTTTTCTAGCCCCATCCGATTATCATAGAAACACACATCTAGTACACATTAGACATAGAAGGGAGATCGAGTCCCCGATTGTCGATCAAACTGAAACTGCTCTAGAACAGTATACAGATTTCAATAGAGGTTTCTTCTTCTTTATAGGCCCTATCCAGAATAGTAAGTTGATACGTAGACTAACTAGAACCCTTGAAGCAGTAGTTAATGAGACTGCCTCTGCTCTAGGTAACTTAACCGAAGAGCAATCTGCTATGAGATTTGTCGTGCTCCAAAATCGTCTCGTTCTTGACGTCATACTGGCCGATAGAGGAGGAGCATGTAGAGTCATCGGGTCTAGTTGCTGCATTTTTATTCCTAATAACGCGCCGTCTGTTTATTCAGCTATAACCAGACTTCATAAAATTGCCCATCAGTTACACCAGAATCCAGGCACCTGGACATGGTCCGGTTGGTTCTGGAGTATAATTTCTGCCTGGGGATGGAAAGTATTGTCATTTCTAGGTATTGCAGTAGCGATCATATTCAGTTGCTGCCTCTGTATACAATGTGGCCCTGCGATTTGCGGCATTTGTGCTACCTCTTGTATTCCTAGTCCCAAGTCCCGTCCTAAATCCCGTTCCAAGACAATTCGAGACGAGCAAATGATACTGTATGAAATGATAGATGGTATCATGAATATTGATGTTTCCTGATGGAAACGTAGTGACAAGGAGGGAATGTGGAAAAGTAAATTTTGCCATGTTCTGTGTCCCTACGTGTTCCCCATCTTATGTTATATGTGCATGATTAATATGCACATGTGTTCCCTTATGATCGATTAAAGACGCAATTACAGTTGTGTCCAACTCTAGTATGCCAATTTCCAGTTTTCGTGAATACAACGAATATCAGGCCTATGTAAAGCTACGTTGCCACGTTTCACAGTGTGCACGTTATTTCATTGTAAAGTCCCCGTTTCTAGGCCTCAAAAGGGCCCGGACTCAGATTCAGCTCCTGTCTCCTGAACCCTCGCTGAGGAGCGATACAGCCCCCACCTGTATCCCTGACCCTTCACTTACTTCCTGCCTCACAGTGCCCGGCTCGTCCTGGCTCTGCCTGCCAGTCTGCCAAGAGTATGTTATGATTCTAGTTATCAGTCCAGCCCTCCTTCTCTGCATTCCTAAGCTACTGAATCGCATCAATAGTTTCCGTCACAGTCTAGCTTTTACGTCTCCATGTAAGAGAAATACTGTATTAATGGTAATTTAATATTCCTCAACACGCACTACATGTAGAATAATTCATGCACCAGTCTTAGAATCTGTTAGCCTTTACCCTGATAACTTTTGGATTCTATCAACATGTTCTCTAAACATCAGATACTAGATAGTGTTTAGGTACATGTCGCTCTGACTCTCCAGACTTCAGTCTCTGCTCCTAGCGCAGAAGTCATAGCCCCCAGCTTCTCCCTAGTCACACGTCATTGCCAGTTTGCGCGCACCACTAGGTTAGAGGTCCCGGCTCCTCAGGTAGCCCCCTCCATGTTTCCGCCCCATTTATGACATATTCTGTTACGTTTACATCACATGTCTATGTATACGCCTCTTGTTACACCTACTTTCACCCTTATCTTTCGCGGACTGCTACGAATCCCACCCACTGCCACGCCTACTGTATGAACTGTAATGCAATTGTTTTAGTATATATACTTGTGTACTGTTATTAAAAGTTGCTAGCCATTCCAGATCGTGCCCGTGCAGGTTGTCCTGTTCCTGTCCTTTATGCTGTATTAAACCTGCAAACTCCTACTACCTCGAATCTTGACTCTTATTTATTGAGCTATCTGTTATTGTTATATCCAGTCAAAAATAGAGGTATTATTTATTTATTTACCACAGAGTCGGGGAGAAACCATGTGGCTTTTCCCTTCGTCACCCATCCCTGATCTGTCTGGACCCCTCCTTGTTCGGACCATTTCTTGATTTCTTCGGGAGTAGCATGTAACTGTATATCTATGACGTCTTGTGTAGGGTCCTTAACTGTCATACAAGTAGTCTGTTCTGGAGTGGATGTCTGTGTCGTGTTAACTGGAATGTCTGGGGTCTGAGCTGTGAGCTTGGCTGTTCGATCTGCTAGATCGTTACCCTGGGAAATGATGTCAGTAACTTTTGTATGTGCCTTGCACTTCATGATAGCAATAGCTGTCGGTAAATGTATTGCATCTAACAGAGCTTGAATGAGGAGACCATGCTGAATCTTGGTTCCATGAGAAGTCATGAAACCTCTCTCCTGCCAGAGCACTCCGAAGTCGTGTACAACTCCGAATGCGTAACGTGAATCTGTGTATATGTTTACTTTCAGGTTCTTGGCACGTATGCAGGCTTGGGTCAGAGCAACTAGCTCTGCTGCTTGAGCAGACAGGGTGTCAATACGGTGTGTTTCTATAACTTCGGTTTCAGTAGTCACTGCATACGCGGCTACTAGTTCTCCTGTACTAGTTCTCATACATGAACCGTCCACATAAAGTGTCAGGTCGGGATTAGGTAATGCAATGTCTGTCAGGTCTTGTCTTGGCTTGGTCATAGTGTTAACAACTTCCACACAGTCATGTGTGGCAAGATTTGAAGTAACTGACGGTAACAGTGTAGCAGGATTTAGAATGTTGCAGCGTCTGATTTCTATGTGTGGCTGGAACAGTGTCAGTTCATAACCTGTTAAACGTGCAATTGTTAAGTGCTGAGTCTGTGTTCGGTTTAAAAGAACTTCCACGGAATGTGGAACTTGTACTGTCAGGGAGTGTCCTAATACTATGGAATCACTTTGTCTGATTGCTAGAGCTGTGGCTGCAACTGACTTGAGGCACGCAGGCAGAGCCTGGGCTACTGGATCTAATGTGCTCGAAAAATAAGCACAGGGCTTGTACTGTCCTGCTTGATCTTGTGTGAGAACAGATAATGCAGTACCATCACGTTCTGTGACAAAAAGTGTAAAAGGCTTACTGTAGTTCGGTGTAGCTAGAACAGGTGCTTGGCATAAGGCTTTCTTTAATTCATTAAAAACAAGTGTATGTTCCTGGGTCCAAGGGAGGACAGTCGATACGGCTGCCTCCTGTGTCGTTAACTGTATCAGTGGCTTAGCTAGAAATGCATACTGAGGAATCCATTGTCTGCAATAAGAAGTAAGGCCAATAAAAGCTCGTACCTCCTTCTGTGTCTTGGGCTGTGGAAGACTCGCTATTAGCTGGATACGGTCTGGTGTCAACTGCCTACCCCACTTGGACAGTAAGTGGCCTAAGTAGATCACTTGCTGGACACAGAATTGTAATTTGGAAGGGGACACCTTGTGCCCCTGCTCGGCCAGGAAAAACAGGACTGTAAGTGACGCTCGCTCACAGTCACGTTCAGAACGGGCTGTGATCAGTAGATCATCGACATACTGGAGCAGGGCAGTGTCAGTTGGCATGTGAATATTGTCTAGTTGTCTTTTAAGTGCTTGACTGTAAATACTAGGACTTTCTGTGAAACCTTGAGGAGCTCGTGTAAATTTATAGCTCCTTCCATTTAAACAAAAACCAAAAAGGTACTGGCTGTCTGGATGAATGGGGACACTGAAAAATGCATTCTTGAGGTCGATAACAGTGAAAAATGTAGCTTCAGAATCAATGGCTGTCAATAGGTATGAAATATCTGGGACTACTGGGTACTGGGGTATGATACATTTATTAAGCTCTCGAAGGTCAATCACTAATCGATATACTGGAGGTGCATTTGGATCAGTACGTTTCATGACTGAAATGATAGGAGAATTACATACATTGGAGTCAGTTTCTACAACCACTCCTTGAGCAATAAGCTTGTCAATAATTTTGGATAAGGCTGCTACAGCCTCAGGTGGCAATCTGTACTGTCTGATTCGTGGCAAAACTATACCTTGTTTGAGAGTCACACGATGGGGTGTGATTTGCATATAACCTACATCAGTTGGACCTTGCGCCCATAAATGCTGCGGTACATTTGATAATCTTGGATCAAAATCACGTAATACATAGTGACCTTTAAAGTCACGCAAAAACAATCGGATTCCTTCTGGGGAGCAGCAAATTACTGCACCTAATTCTTTCAATGTTTTAATGCCTAACAAATTTTCTGGACATGATTTCGTAAGTAACAAATCAGTAGTTCGGGACAGTGGACCAACTTCTAGGGAAACTGGTTTCGAAATTTCATTAACAATAGGCTTTCCTGAAAAACCAAGGGAAACATTTCTAGAGCCTGAGAGCGGAGCCCCTGGAACCTCGTCATGACTGATAGTAGTCCTACTTGCCCCTGTATCAATCAAAAACTTTCTGTCTTTCCCTAATACTTGACTGTGTACATAGGGACCCTCTTGATCTACAGGTATCTCGATGAGAGGCAAGCCTACCTCCCTCTCTAGGCTGTTTCATGAATACTGTTGATACTCGGGATACTCTGTCTGAGCATACTGGTACATCTGCTGTGTAATATGCTGTGTTGCAGCAATAGGCTGCGGTGCTGGAACTGTCTGTTGTGCATTCTGGGGTGACTGAGAAGTCTGTGTAACTTGTTCTTGTCTAGGCGGACGTGGTCTTTCTTTAGTCTTACCAGTGGCTATGTTGTGTTTCAGAACTGCACACTCGTTTATAAAATGACCTGGCTGTTTACAATAATTGCAAGTCCCTTTAACGGGAGCTGCAGGATGACTGGCTTGATTCGGACCCCTCTTCTGACTGTCTTGTGGAACAGATTGTGCAACTAATACTTTCATTTTCGTGTCTTTCATACGTCTCCTTTCGTGTTCTTGCTCTTCCCTGATTCTATTCTGGTGATACTGGAGCATCTGTAACATTTGGGACGGGGTACTAGCTTGCCAACTACTTTCGACTTTCAAAACTCGATTTTTGACTTGTGGATTTGAATTCTCGACTAGTTTAGTAACAAAAAGATGAGGGTATGACTCGCTACTTGTCTTCAAACCACTGTTAATAATAAAACATTTTTCAAATCTAGAATAAAAATCACTAGTGTCTTCATCCTGTTTCTGTTTGCATGCTGAAATTGCATCCCAATCTTCCTTTTTCGTGGCTAGTAACCTTGGCAAAACTTGTATCAATAACTCGGGCAATTCTTTACATTTGTCCCCGAGACCGGTACCTGGTACTCGTATATTATCTTCAGCTTCTAGAGCTGTCCAATCAATCTTTTTCTCTCCCACCTCCCATTCTTTTTCCTTGAGTTTTTCATATACCCCTGCGGGCAACAGGACCTTTAACATTTTAATGATATCTGGATATGTGTATTCTCCCATACGGAGCATGTCTTTTAATTCTCGATGGAACCCTGCTGGATCTTTGTCGTGACAGGGAATTAATTTCTTCATCTCTAAGAGTTCCATCTTTGTGATAGGGGTGTAAACAAATACTCGTTGCATTTCACCACCCGCTGTCCTAACTGGGTGTACTTCTCGTAACGGATGCTGTCTATCTATGTAAAACGGTTTACTTTCTGGAGGTGAGACGTGAACAAAATGCAGATTCAGAAACGTTCTATATTTGTGGCGCCATTCTAGAATAACACTAATTAAATCGGTACCTAAACCTCTCCATTTATACTGGAGTAACTCGTTCAGAACATCATGTAACGGACCTGGATCAGAATGTTGTCCCTCATACAGTGTAATGAGGTGCTGGATCATATACATACCCACCAGTCGCTGCTCGGCTGGGGGCAGTTTCAGAAACATTTGTGCTGCTATTTCGTCTGGAAAAGTGGTAGAATCAGTAGTCCATCGAACTGCTGATCGGGCTAGTTCTTGTTCATGCATGGTACTAAGTTCACTATAACCGATTCGTGATTTCAGAATGTGATCGGTAACTTGAAATACTTGTTCTAGAGAACCTTGTTCTGGTGCTGGAAGAGAGGAAACTTTCTTGTGTTTTAGACGTGAATGTCGGTCGGGAAGTCTAGTTCTACCTACATACGCTATTCTGGTGGGATTCTCGTCGTTTACCTCTTCAGTATCAGAGTCGTCTTCTTTCTCGGACACTTGTGCTGCTTTGCGTTTTTCATGTAACCTTATTGTTTCCTTACGAATTTTCTTGTACATACTCTCTATACTACTTAGTGTCCTGTGTCTTCCCTCGGCTATATGATCACTCCATTTTGTCAGGACTTTCATTTCGGTCGGATCTTTATCTGGATAATCTTGTTCCCTTATTAAACAATTAATTAGAAACTTTAAAAGCATGAGCTGAGTCTCAGCTTTCCTTTGAGACATGGCTTCGCCAATACTTTCTGGGTCCGTTCCTGTACGAATGAAACGATATATTCTGTCTAGATCTTCTTTCATATCTGGTAGGGTGTCCAAATACTCGGTCACCCGTCTTACACGCAATGAATATATGACCATATTATCATCGCCTGGGACTGGATCATAACGGCATTCGGTGAGAGCTCGTTTGATATCTGCAACGGACTGCTGTTTGGGCGTACGCTGTAACGCACGTTCATGTAACTCAAGTAGTGTCACACGTTTGTGTTGGGGCGGGGTACGAGGAGGATCTCCCCCCGTGGCTCCTAAACTAGAATAATCGACGGGTACTGTACGGGCTGGCAGAGTGACTGATGTAGCGGGTACTTGTACTGTGGGCTGGACCGGGGGTACCGTAACAGGTGCTGTAACGGGTGCCCCGGTGGCTGGAGGAACAAGAATTACATTATTTACAGGAGCTGGCGGAGCAGGATTTGCATATTCTGGGACTGTGTCGTCCAAGTAGGACGAGAGAAAAATATCAGCTGCGGTCGGTTTGTGACGTAGCTTAATCGGAACTAATGGCGGCGGAAAATTACATGGTGCTTCCGGGGTTGCTTTCGGCAAGCCCTCGGCAAGAAGAGGATACATACCCTTAATAAGGGCATTCCTCTGTCTGTCTGACTGTTCGGCTTTAACCCGTTCACCTACTTCGATCAATTCCCTTTCTTGGGCTCTTTCTGAGGATTCCCTACTTAATTCTGACTTTCTGATTTCTTTTTCGGTTCTTTTATGAGATTCTTTGCGCCATAGCTCGATGGCATCTTTCTGGGACTGTCTGGCTTTCTTTTTCCATAATGCTTCTTCTACTCGCATGATGCACTCGGCATCCCACGTACCTGATACGGGCCATCTATATTTCTCTTCTAATTCCTTGGTGTACTCCACCCATAAGTCTAGATATAATATGGCACTTATGCCATGCTTATGATACATAAAATGACCTGGACTGTCCCTAGGCGGGACAGGAACTGCTTCCTCGAGCAGACCTTTTCTAGTTCTTAACTGACGTAATTTCGAGAACAGAGGCGTAACTTAAGCTGGAGTCTGTGGTAAATAAATAAATAATACCCTATTTTTGAGTGCATGAATGAATAACAGATAGCTCAATAAAATAAGAGTCAAGATTCGAGGTAGTGGGAGTTTTGCAGGTTTAATACAGCATAAAGGACAGGAACAGGACAACCTGCAGGGACAGAATGGCAAGGCCCGGCAGCTGCCGGGGACAGGATCTGGAATGGCTAGCTCTAACTTTTAATAACAATACATGAGCATATATACATAACGCAAACACATAGCATTACATTGCAATGGGCGTAGCAGTGGGTGGAGCAGTAGGTGTGACGCGTAGCAGTCGCGATAGATAAGGGTGAAAAGAAGGTGTAACAGGGCGTATACATAGACATGTGATGCAAACGTAACAGAATATGTCATAAATGGGCGGAAACATTGGAGGGGGCTACCTAAGGAGCCGGGACCTCTAACCTGGTGGTGCGCGCAAACTGACAATGACGTATTACTAGGAGAAGCTGGGGGCTATGAACTCTGTGCTAGGAGCAGAGACTGAAGTCTGGAGGGTCGGAGCGACATGTACCTAAACCCTATCTAGTATCTGATGTTTAGGGAACATGTTGATATAAACTAAAAGTCAAGAGGGGAAAGGCTAACAGACTCTAAGACTGGAGCATGCATTATTCTACATGTAGTGCGTGATGAAGAATATTAAATGACCATTAAATACAGTATTTCTCTTAACATGGAGCCCTAAAGGCTAGACAATGACGGAAACTATTGATGCGATTCAGTAGCTTAGGAATGCAGGGAAGGAGGGCTGAACTGATAACTGGAATCATAACATAGTCTTGGCAGACTCAGAGGCAGAGCCAGGCTGCACCGGGCACTGAGAGGCAGGAAGTAAGTGAAGGGTCGAGGATACAGGTGGGGGCCGTGTCGCTCCTCAGCGAGGGCTTCAGGAGACAGGAGCTGAATCTGGTGTCCGGGCCCTTTTGAGGCCTAGAAACGGGGACTTTCAATGCATTAACGTGCACACTGGGAAACGTGGCAACATAACTTTACATAGGCCTGATATTCGTAGTATTCACGAAGACTGGAACTGACATACTAGAGGTGGACACAACTGTAATTGCGTCTTTAATCAAACATGGGGAATAACATATGCATATTAATCATGCACACATAACATATGATGGATGACACGTAGGGACACAGAACATGGCAAAATTTACTTTTCCACATTCCCTCCTTGTCACTACGTTTCCATCAGGAAACATCAATATTCATGATACCATCTATCATTGCATACAGTATCATTTGTTCATCTCGAATTCTCTTGGAACGGGATTTAGAACGGGACTTGGAACTAGGAGTTATACTAGGAATACAGGATGTAGCACACATGCCGCAAATCGCAGGGCCACATTGTATACAGAGGCAACAGCTGAATATGATCGCTACTGCTATACCTAGAAAGGACAAGACTTTCCATCCCCAGGCGGAAATAATACCCCAGAGCCAACTGGACCATGTCCAGGTGCCTGGATTTTGGTGGATCAGATGGGCAATTTTATGGAGTCTGGTAATAGCTGAATAAACAGACGGCGCGTTATTTGGAATGAAAATGCAGCAACTGGATCCGATGACTCTACAAGCCCCGCCCCTATCGGCCAGTATGACGTCAAGGACGAGACGATTTTGCAAAACTACAAATCTCATAGCAGATTGCTCTTCAGTTAGGTTACCTAGAGCAGAGGCAGTCTCATTTACTACAGCTTCAAGGGTTCTTGTTAACCTACGGATCAGTTTACTATTCTGGATAGGTCCTATAAAGAAGAAGAAACCTTTATTGAAGTCTGTATACTGTTCTAGAGTAGTTTCAGTGTAATCGACAATCGGGGACTCGATCTCCCTTCTATGTCTAATGTGTACTAGATGTGTGTTTCTATGATAATCAGATGGGGCTAGAAAAACAGGTGGCAGTAGGAAGGCAATGTAACAGGTTCCCTCCCAATTGAGGGGCAGACGAACATATGCAGTCTGACCACAAATAAAATATGAATGGCGTGAAGCTTTGAAAATAGATTTCCCACTGTCACTATACTTGATAATAGTATTACAATCACTATGTCCTATATGTACAGAACCATTATTTCGGACACATAATTCGCCTTTGACTGGTAGTACTGAAATAGCGGGTAAGTCTGGAGTAGTATCAGACTGAACATTCAGGACCATAAAATTCGAAGAATAATTACCTAAATTGTAAACTTCATTCTCTAGATCTAACCCGGTTCTGTGGGGAAGACCTTGCTTGTCTGGGAAACATGTACTGTTAAGAAAAGACATATCTGTTGAGGATGACGTTAACGTGGACCATGCTCCACACGAACCATTATGTGAAAAAGGATAAGGAAACAGTGGCAGAACTCCCTTCGGTGTCTGGAAAGGGGGGAGTCGACCACATACCCAACAATTAGTGGCATTGCTGGTCTGGTGTGAGTAATGTAACATGCGGATAAAGGAGTTATTACGCATAGCGAGGCGGTAAGAGAGTTCATGAGGGGGCAGATCACTAAACGTGTGCTCTGCTGTAACATTAGAAGACTTATTCACATGAGAAACTGAAAAGCACAGGTAAAATGCATAACTAGTGCAGGAAATCATAATGCTGAGAAATGATATGAAACTTAGAAAAACGATACATCGGATTGAGTTTTGACTGACTCTCTCACTATGGGGGTCTATTTTATACATGTCAGAAACAGTCTAACCGTTTCACCTAGGGGAGGACTTAGACAATCAAACTGGCTGACTTATTTTACTAGACCGTAGTTTCTGTTTATACTCCTGCTGCGGAGTTTTCTCTAACAGGGGGGGTTTTGAATCAATGTCATTTGCGGGACAGTCCTTGAGAACAATATTTTGGCAATCCTTTAAATCCTGGGAAATGTTCTTTGAGACGGGTTTCAGTCCTTTAAACAGTTTGACATGAGAAAGGTGTACCCAGCCTTTGCGTCCCTCCAACTTCACGGCTGTACGGGTAGTGAGGAGGACTTGTCGGGGCTCTTTCCAGCGGGGCTCCAGCGGACTTGATCTGTCAAAGTTGCGGACCATCACCATGGATCCTGGAACGATTTCATGCGGTGCCACCTCGGTATTGTCTGGAAATGCGGCGGCAACCTGTGAACGACATGAGTTGAGGGCAGACATCAAGGAAGCTAGGTAATCTGTCAGCATATTACTTGAAACATCGGTAATACTTCGGGGTCTAGGAGTACCCCACATATTTGGGGGGCGGCCGAATACGACCTCGTACGGGGACAGACCTGATCTGGAATGTGCGACCATGCGCATATAAAACAAAGCAACTGGCAGAGCTACTAGCCAGTCCACACCCTTTTCTTTACATATTTTGGCGATTCGGATTTTCAGAGTCTGGTTATGTCTCTCGACGAGACCGGCTGCTTCAGGATGGCGTACACAATGAAACTTCCACTGGTACCCTAAAAACAGGGAAACATGCTTCATGAGTTCAGATGAGAATGGCTGACCATTGTCAGAATATACGACTCTAGGGAGTCCATAACGAGGGAAGAACTCACGAACCAACTGCTTGGCAGTGGTCGCGGCTGTGTAATCTGGGACTGGATATGCTTCTGTCCACCTGGACAAAGCGCATACAACTACGAGGACATACTTGAAACCTCGACATCGCTCCATCTGAATATAATCCATCTGGAGGACCTCAAAAGGGTGGTCAGGGGGCTGGAATCCACCTTGTTCCACCGGGACACTTTTACCTGGATTAAACTGACAACATATCATACAGGTACGGACTTTCTGCTTGGCTGCAGCTCGTAAATGCTTGTTGAACCAAATGTTCTGGATACTGTCTAACATTGCTTTTTCTCCTAAATGTGCTGGACTATGTGCGGTATTAATAATGACTTGAACCATAGAGTCGGGGAGAAACCATGTGGTTCTACCCTTCGTTACCCATCCTTGATCTGTCTGGACCCCTCCTTGTTCGGACCATTTCTTGATTTCATCGGGAGTAGCATGTAACTGGATATCTATGACATCTTGAGTAGGGTCCTTAACTGTCATACATGTAGTCGGATCTGGAGTGTGTGTCATGTTAACTGGAATGTCTGGAGTCTGAGCTGTAAGCTTGGCTGTGCGATCTGCTAGATCGTTACCCTGGGAAATAATGTCAGTGACTTTCGTGTGTGCCTTGCACTTCATGATAGCAATGGATGTCGGTAAATGTATTGCATCTAATAGAGCTTGGATAAGGAGACCATGCTGAATCTTGGTTCCATGAGAAGTCATGAAACCTCTCTCCTGCCAGAGCACTCCAAAGTCGTGTACGACTCCAAATGCATAGCGTGAATCTGTGTAAATATTAACTTTCAGGTTCTTGGCGTGGATGCAGGCTTGTGTCAGAGCAACTAGCTCTGCTGCTTGAGCGGACAGAGTGTCAATACGGTGTGTCTCAATAACTTCAGTGTCAGTAGTCACTGCATACGCGGCGACTAGATCTCCTGTACTTGTTCTCATGCATGAACCATCCACATAAAGTGTCAGGTCGGGATCTGGTAATGGAATATCTGTCAGATCTTGTCTTGGCTTTGTCGTAATGTTAACTACTTCCACACAGTCATGTGTGGCAGAATTTGAATTAGCTGATGGTAACAGTGTAGCAGGGTTCAGGACGTTGCAGCGTCTGATTTCTATGTGTGGCTGGAACAGTGTCAATTCATAACCTGTTAAACGTGCAATTGTCAAATGCTGAGTTTGTGTTCGATTTAGAAGAACTTCTACGGAGTGTGGAACTTGTACTGTCAGGGAGTGTCCTAAAACTATGGAATCACTTTGCCTAATAGCTAGTGCTGTGGCTGCAACTGACTTGAGGCACGCAGGCAAAGCCTGGGCGACCGGATCTAATGTGCTAGAAAAATAAGCACATGGCTTGTATTGTCCTGCTTGATCTTGTGTAAGAACAGATAATGCTGTACCTTCGCGTTCTGTGACGAAAAGTGTAAAAGGCTTACTGTAGTTCGGTCTAGCTAGAACTGGAGCTTGGCATAAAGCTTTCTTTAACTCGTTGAAACTAAGTGTATGTTCAGATGTCCAAGGGAGGACAGTCGATACGGCTGCCTCCTGTGTGGTTAACTGTGTCAGTGGCTTGGCTAGAAATGCATACTGAGGAATCCATTGTCTACAATAAGAAGTAAGGCCGATAAAGGCACGTACCTCCTTCTGGGTCCTGGGCTGAGGAAGACTCGCTATCAACTGGATACGGTCTGGTGTCAACTGCCTACCCCTCTTGGACAGTAAGTGTCCCAAGTAGACCACTTGCTGGACACAGAATTGAAGCTTCGAAGGGGACACCTTGTGCCCCATCTCGGCTAGGAAATACAGAACCGTCAGTGACGCTCGCTCGCAGTCACGTTCAGAACGGGCTGTGATCAGTAGATCATCGACATACTGGAGCAGGGCAGTGTCAGTTGGCATGTGAACATTATCAAGTTGTCTCTTAAGTGCTTGACTGTAAATACTAGGGCTTTCTGTGAAACCTTGAGGAGCGCGTGTGAACATATAGCTCCTTCCATTTAAACAGAATCCGAAAAGAAACTGGCTGTCTGGATGAATTGGAACACTAAAAAATGCGTTCTTGAGGTCGATTACTGTAAAGAACGTGGCTTCGGAATCAATGGCTGTCAACAGGGAAGAGATATCTGGGACAACTGGGTACTGAGGAATAATACATTTGTTAAGTTCTCGTAGGTCAATCACTAATCGATATACTGGGGGTGCATTTGGATCAGTACGTTTCATGACTGGAATGATCGGAGAATTACATACATTGGAGTCAGTTTCTACAACTACTCCTTGAGCGATGAGCTCGTCAATAATTTTGGATAAGGCTGCTACAGCCTCAGGTGGCAATCTGTACTGTCTGATTCGTGGTAACACTACACCTGGTTTGAGAGTCACACGATGGGGTGTGATTTGCATGTACCCTACATCAGTTGGACCTTGCGCCCATAAATGCTGCGGAACATTAGACAATCTGGGATCAAAATCACGTAAAACATAGTGACCCTTAAAGTCACGTAGGAACAGACGTATTCCCTCTGGGGAACAACATATAACTGCACCTAACTCTTTCAGTGTTTTAATGCCTAATAGATTTTCTGGACATGACTTAGTAAGTAACAGATCAGTAGTACGGGACAATGGACCTACTTCTAGAGTGACTGGCTTTGATATTTCATTTACAATGGGTTTTCCTGAAAATCCAAGGGAAACATTTCTAGAGCCTGAGAGCGGAGCCCCTGGAACTTCGGCGTGACTAATTGTGGTCCTACTTGCCCCTGTATCAATCAAAAATTTTCTGTCTTTCCCTAATACTTGACTGTGAACATAGGGACCCTCTTGATCTACAGGTATCTCGATGAGAGGCAAGCCTACCTCCCTCTCTAGGCCGTTTCATGAATATGGTTGGTATTCTGGATACTCAGACTGCGCATACTGGTACATCTGCTGTGTAACATGCTGTGTTGCAGCGATAGGCTGCGGTACTGTAACTGTCTGTGGTACATTCTGTGGCTGAGGAATCTGTGGGACTTGTTCTTGTCTAGGCGGACGTGGTCTTTCTTTTGTTTTACCGGTAGCTATGTTGTGTTTCAGAACTGCACACTCGTTTATAAAATGACCTGGCTGTTTACAATAATTGCAGTTCCCTTTGACGGGAGCCGCAGGGTGACTGGCTTGATTCGGACCCCTCTTCTGACTATCTTGTGCAACTAGTACTTTCATTTTCGTGTCTTTCATACGTTTTCTCTCGTGTTCTTGTTCTTCCCTGATTCTATTCTGGTGGTACTGGAGCATCTGGAGCATCTGGGACGGAGTATTAGCTTGCCAGGTACTTTCGACTTTCAAAACTCGATTTTTAACTTGTGGACTTGAATTCTCGACTAATTTAGTAACAAAGAGATGAGGGTATGACTCGCTACTTGTCTTGAGACCACTATTGATGCTAAAGCATTTTTCAAATCTAGAATAAAAATCACTAATGTCTTCTTCTTGTTTCTGTTTACAGGCTGAGATTGCATCCCAGTCTTCCTTTTTCGTTGTTAATAATCTAGGTAAAACTTGAATCAATAATTCTGGTAATTCTTTACATTTCTTTCCTAAACCAGTACCTGGTACTCGTATCTTATCTTCAGCTTCTAGGACTGCCCAATCTATCTTTTTCTCTCCCACCTCCCATTCTTTTTCCTTGAGCTTTTCATACACCCCTGCGGGCAACAGAACCTTTAACATTTTAATGATATCTGGGTAAGTGTATTCTCCCATACGGAGCATGTCTTTTAATTCTCTATGGAACCCTGCTGGATCTTTATCATGACAGGGAATTAATTTCTTCATCTCAAGGAGTTCCATCTTTGTAATCGGGGTGTAAACAAACACCCGTTGCATTTCACCATCCTCTGCCTTAACTGGATGCACTTCTCGTAACGGGTTCTGTCTTTCTATGTAAAATGGTTTACTTTCTGGGGGTGAGACACGAACAAAATGCGGGTTCAGAAACGTTCTATGTTTGTGGCGCTGTTCTAGAATGACACTAATTAAATCGGTACCTAGACCTCTCCATCTATACTGGAGTAACTCGTTCAAGATATCATGTAACGGACCTGGATCAGAGTGCTGACCCTCATACAGAGTAATGAGGTGCTGGATCATATACATACCCACCAGTCGTTGCTCGGCTGGGGGCAATTTCAGAAACATTTGTGCCACTATTTCGTCTGGAAAAGTGGTAGAATCAGTAATCCATCGGACTGCTGATCGGGCTAGTTCCTGTTCATGCATGGTACTTAATTCACTGTAACCGATTCGTGATTTTAGAATGTGATCGGTAGCTTGGAACACTTGCTCTAGAGAACCTTGTTCTGGTGCTGAATGATGGAAAATAGACTTGTGTTCTAGGCGTATATGGCGATCTGGAAATCTAGATTTTCCTACATACGCTATTCTGGCGGTATTCTCGTCGTCTTCCTCTTCAGGATCAGAGTTACTTTCTTTCTCGCTTACTTGTGCTGCTTTACGTTGTTCGTGTATCTTTATTATTTCTCTACGTATTTTCTTGTACATACTCTCCATGGCACTAATGGTATTGTGCTTACCCTCGGCTATATTATCACTCCACTTTGTTAGAATTTTCATTTCAGCCTGATCTTTAGACGGGTAATCTTGTTCTCTTATTAGACAGTTAATTAGAAACTTTAATATCATACGCTGGATCTCAGCTTTCCTTTGAGACATGGCATCACTAATACTCTCTGGATCATCCCCTGTACGGATGAAGCGATATATTCTGTCTAGATCTTCTTTCATATCTGGTAGGGTGACTAGATACTCGGTCACCCTCCTTACGCGTACTGAATATAAAACCATATTATTCTCGCCTGGGACTGGGTCATAGGCACATTCGCCAAGGGCTTGCCTGATTTCTGCAACAGACTTATTACTCTTGGGAGTACGCTGTGATGCTTGAGCATGTAATTCGAGTGCTGATAAACGCTTGCGTGGCGGCGGGGTTTGAGGAGGACCTCCTCCTGCGGCCCCTAAACTAGAATCGTCGACTGATATCCTTCGTGGCGGAGCGGGAAATTGAAATGCTGGCTGGACCGGGGGTACCGTAGCAGGTACTGCATGGGGTGCCCCGGTGTCTGGAGGAGCAGGATGTGCCTGATTTACAGGGACTGGCGGAGCGCGAACAGGATTTGCATATTCAGGGACTGTGTCGTCCAGATAGGACGAAATAAAAATATCAGCTGCGGTCGGTTTGTGACGTAGCTTGGTCGGAACTAATGGTGGCGGAAAATTACTGGATGCCTCCGGGGTCGCTTTTGGCAAGCCCTCGGCAAGAAGAGGGTACATACCCTTAATAAGGGCATTCCTCTGTCTGTCTCTCTGTTCAGTTTTGACTTGTTCACCTATCTCGATTAGTTCTTTTTCTTGGGCTCGCTCTTGGGATTCTCTACTTAGTTCTGATTTTCTGATTTCTTTTTCGGTTCTTTTATGAGATTCTTTGCGCCATAACTCGATGGCATCTTTCTGTGATTGTCTGGCTTTCTTTTTCCATAATGCCTCTTCTACTCTCATGATGCACTCGGCATCCCACGTACCTGATACGGGCCATCTATACTTTTCTTCCAGCTCCTTGGTATACTCTACCCATAAATCTAGATATAATATGGCACTTATGCCATGTTTCTGATACATAAAGTGACCTGGACTGTCCCTGGGCGGGACGGGAACTGCTTCTTCCAGCAGACCCTTTCTAGTTTTTAACTGACGTAACTTTGAAAATAAGGGCATGGCTGAACTGTAATCTAGACACAATACAATACACAATGAACACGATACTTATTCCCCATTCATACCACGACATTAAAATACATGAAAAACATTTAAAATAACAGTTCGAACAGAATACTACCTGGAATACTGAGAACAGAACACATGAATTTTCTCGAGAACAGAAACTGACTAGAACAGAAACTAGATGCACTGCTGAAACAGTACGAAACTTACCGGTCTCGTAAAG
Organism: Lissotriton helveticus; assembly: GCF_964261635.1. Classification (NCBI taxonomy): domain Eukaryota; kingdom Metazoa; phylum Chordata; class Amphibia; order Caudata; family Salamandridae; genus Lissotriton; species Lissotriton helveticus. The sequence goes on along the minus strand of NC_136061.1, from coordinate 1,964,336,520 downwards.
AGACACGTCAGGACCCGCATCCACCGGAGTGGACACTTCGTTTGTGGGACTGTGTACCACCAACCCACAGACCAGAGACAATTAGATTGACCCTGTCTAGATACCACCCCAGTAACGGTACTCACCGGGCAGCAAGAACGGAAGGCCTCGGACTGGACTGGACTGCTACGACGACGGACGACGAACTTCGGACTTCGGACATCAGTTACGGGCGGACCTCCGGATACCTCGGACCTTGGACTCTTGGCTTGGGCTCTGGTCGGGACTCGCCGCGTTCCTCCACCGTCTCGTCTGGATGCTGGACCGCCTCCTCCGTCTCCTCCGTGGGCCTGAGGGATACTTGAGCAGAAATATCTGCCACTGCGCAGAAGAGTTCCGTCACGACTGCAGAGGGTCAGGGGGTCGGCGTGGCTTCACCGACGCGTGGGGAAAGGGCAAGTCCCTATTCGGGCGCCATTATGTGGTAAATAAATAAATAATACCCTATTTTTGAGTGCATGAATGAATAACAGATAGCTCAATAAAATAAGAGTCAAGATTCGAGGTAGTGGGAGTTTTGCAGGTTTAATACAGCATAAAGGACAGGAACAGGACAACCTGCAGGGACAGAATGGCAAGGCCCGGCAGCTGCCGGGGACAGGATCTGGAATGGCTAGCTCTAACTTTTAATAACAATACATGAGCATATATACATAACGCAAACACATAGCATTACATTGCAATGGGCGTAGCAGTGGGTGGAGCAGTAGGTGTGACGCGTAGCAGTCGCGATAGATAAGGGTGAAAAGAAGGTGTAACAGGGCGTATACATAGACATGTGATGCAAACGTAACAGAATATGTCATAAATGGGCGGAAACATTGGAGGGGGCTACCTAAGGAGCCGGGACCTCTAACCTGGTGGTGCGCGCAAACTGACAATGACGTATTACTAGGAGAAGCTGGGGGCTATGAACTCTGTGCTAGGAGCAGAGACTGAAGTCTGGAGGGTCGGAGCGACATGTACCTAAACCCTATCTAGTATCTGATGTTTAGGGAACATGTTGATATAAACTAAAAGTCAAGAGGGGAAAGGCTAACAGACTCTAAGACTGGAGCATGCATTATTCTACATGTAGTGCGTGATGAAGAATATTAAATGACCATTAAATACAGTATTTCTCTTAACATGGAGCCCTAAAGGCTAGACAATGACGGAAACTATTGATGCGATTCAGTAGCTTAGGAATGCAGGGAAGGAGGGCTGAACTGATAACTGGAATCATAACATAGTCTTGGCAGACTCAGAGGCAGAGCCAGGCTGCACCGGGCACTGAGAGGCAGGAAGTAAGTGAAGGGTCGAGGATACAGGTGGGGGCCGTGTCGCTCCTCAGCGAGGGCTTCAGGAGACAGGAGCTGAATCTGGTGTCCGGGCCCTTTTGAGGCCTAGAAACGGGGACTTTCAATGCATTAACGTGCACACTGGGAAACGTGGCAACATAACTTTACATAGGCCTGATATTCGTAGTATTCACGAAGACTGGAACTGACATACTAGAGGTGGACACAACTGTAATTGCGTCTTTAATCAAACATGGGGAATAACATATGCATATGAATCATGCACACATAACATATGATGGATGACACGTAGGGACACAGAACATGGCAAAATTTACTTTTCCACAAGTCTGGACACAATACAATACACGATAAACACAATAATAACTTGAAAACAAATCACTCATACCACGACATTGAAAACACATGGAATAACATTTAAAACAACCGTTCGGTCAGAATATTACCTGGAATACTGAGAACAGAAACACATGAATTTCTCGAGAACAGAACTTACTAGAATTACTAGACGCACTGCTAAAACAGTACGAAACTTACCGGTCCCATAAAGAGACACGTCAGGACCCGTATCCACCTAGGTGGACACTTCGTGTTGGATCTGTGTACCCAAACCCACGGACCAGAGACAAATTAATTGACCCTGTCTAGATACTACCCCAGCAACGGTACTCACCGGGCAGCAAGAACGGAAGGCCTCGGACTGGACTGGACTGCTACGACGACGGACGGACGAACTTCGGACTTCAGTTACAGGTGGGCCTCCGGATACCTCGGACCTTGGACTCTCGGCTTGGGCTCTGGTCGGGACTCGCCGCGTTCCTCCACCGCCTCGTCTGGATGCTGGACCGCAACCTCCGTCTCCTCTGTGGGCCTGAGGGATACTTGAAGCAGAAATATCTGCACGTGCACGGTATGGTTCCGTCACGGCTGCAGAGGATCAGGGGGCCTGCGTGGCTTCTCCGGCGCGTGGGGAAAGGGCAAGTCCCTATTCGGGCGCCATTATGTGGTAAATAAATAATTAATTACCGGTTCTATTTTTCAGGATACTCTATAAACAGATAGCTCAATAAATAAGAGTCAAGATTCGAGGTAGCTGGAGTTTACAGGCTTTAATCAGACATAAAGGACAGGAACAGGACAGCCTGCATGGGAATAGGATGGCAGCTGCCGGGGGCAGGATCTGGGAGCATGAGGGATAACTTTTAATAACAGTGCACAATATTTATAGTTAAACAAATACATTACATTCAATAGAGGAGAAGTATATTACCATGGCCCTTATCAATGCGCGCTCCCTGGGCAAACACTGCCAAGAGATAGCCGATCTTATCATCGACTACAAATTAGATGCCCTGTATATTACGGAAACATGGATGGACGAGGCATCTGCACCTGACTTGGTCACGGCAGTCCCACCAGGTTATAAAGTTTATAGGCAGGATAGAGAGAAAAACAGAGGGGGGGGCCTGGCTATCATACTGAAAAACCAATTTGAGGTCCGTACATCCCCTATTCCTGCTATATCTTGCGAAGCTCTACATTTTAATATAAAATTTACACCGTCTTCTAGTTTTAAGGGAGTGCTCCTCTATCGACCTCCTGGGGCTAGAGCAGCTTTCCTAACAAACTTAACTATCTTAATGGAATCATTAGCCACAGATGAGTCCACTACGGTAATGGGCGATTTCAATTTTTATCTTGAGCAAAATAATGATAGAGATACTATCACCCTCACATCTGATTTAGAAATTATAGGTCTTAAGCAATTGGTCACGGCCCCAACCCATCAGGCAGGACATACGCTAGATGGCATGTTCACGAACGTGGAAGACCTTCAGGTGACCAAAATCCTTCCCATGACATGGACCGACCACTCGGCCATTTTCAGTAGGCTGACCATTAAAGATTCGTGTAGGAAGAATACTCCCCATCCTAAGCCAGGCACTTTCAAGGCATGGAAGGACATAAATAACAATAACCTAAACATACTTTTAAATAATACTAAGCCTGAACTATCTAATGATCCCTGTACGGCTACTTCCCAATTTCATGAATGGCTGAGTGACGCCACGTCTCAATTGGCACCCACTAAGTCCCACTCAAGGAACAGAAGTATGCCGACTGCTCAATGGTACACAGAAGAACTAAAAATACAGAAACAATTAACAAGAAATAGGGAAAGGTACTGGCGACGAACCTACGACAGTGAAAGTAAGAATAAATATAAAGAAGCGCTAGCCATTTATAAAACCATGATCACGACAGCAAAGAAGCACTTCTTCACTCTACATATAGAGCAAGCTCAAAATTCTAGCAAACAACTGTATAACTTAGCTAAAACTCTATCGGGTAACACACCAGACCTAAACCCTCCCCCATCACAATTACTATGTGATGCCTTGTCTGAGTTCTTCTTCACAAAGGTAAACAATATATATCAAACGTTTACCTCGGAACCCAATACTACTGTTGCCCCATTCTCGCAGATAGTTCTGAGTAACACTATGACGAGTTTTAAAGCTCTAACGACAGATCAAACTAAAACCATACTGAGGTCCATTAAATCAGGCTCTGCACTGGACCCCTGCCCCACTTCGGTGTTAGCCATGGTTTCAGACATAGTTAATCCCATGATTACTCACGTTTGCAATGTAATACTGAGTTCTGGGACCTATCCGGACTCTTTAAAAAACACATTGATTAAGCCTTTGCTTAAAAAACCAAATCTTGACAGGAATGATTTGAAAAATTACCGGCCCATAGCAAATCTCCCATTTCTGGCCAAACTGACAGAGAAAGCCATGAACCAGCAGCTGTCGGAATATATATAGAAAAATAACCTGCTTGATGATACCCAGTTTGGGTTCCGTAAATGTCACGGAACCGAAACTGCCCTCATCAAGGCAGCGGATGATATTAGACTCATCCGGGACCAAGGAGGGACAGCCTTGCTGGTGCTCTTGGACCTCTCGGCAGCATTCGACACGGTTGACCATAAGACCTTGGTCAACCGTGTCGAAAAAATGGGAATCCACTCCGCAGCGAGAGACCTGCTCGCCTCCTTCCTCGCTAATAGAACGCAGGCGGTCACTCTTGGACCATTTCGATCTGCCAAACTGTCGCTGCCGTGTGGGGTTCCTCAAGGCTCATCCCTTAGTCCGACACTTTTTAACATCTATGTGTCGGACCTTGCCAGTGTCATCAAGGCACATGGGATGAGCCTAACCTCGTACGCAGACGACACACAGTTGGTGTTGGCCATTAAGGGGGACGGACAGGAGGTGGCAGAAAGGTTCCAAAGAGGCATGATAGCTATCGGTGAGTGGATGGCAGGAAACTGCCTGAAGCTCAACTCCGAGAAAACGGAGGTCGTAATCTTTGGCAATCTCTTGCCACCGTGGCCCAACATTTGGTGGCCATCAACATCTGGCACCCCACCTTGCCCAACCCCCAAGGTGAGAAATCTGGGAGTTGTCTTTGACAACCAGCTGAACTTCATGGCTCATGCCAATAAAGTAGCGTCCACGGCCCATTTTAAACTTAGAATAATCAGGAAAATTTTGCCTTTTCTGCCTGACACAGCCGCCAAGACCCTGGTCACGTCATTGGTCTTAAGTTCACTGGATTACTGCAACGGACTCTTTTTGAATGCACAATCTAGAGTCACAAAGAAGTTGCAGATGGTACAAAATGCGGCAGCACGCTTGCTGTCCAAAAAACCAAAATTTGCACCCATCTCAGATACTCTAAGGTCCTACCATTGGTTGTCCATTCAAAACAGGATAAAGTTTAAAGCGATGTGCATAGTTTACAAAGTAATGCAGGATCAGGGGCCTCGCTTCCTTAAAGATCACCTAATACCTTACAGTCCGGCTAGAAAGCTACGATCTTCAGCACTTAACCAATTAGTAGTCCCACGTAGCAGAACCGTGACATGGGGTGACCGCCGTTTCCTAGTTGCGGCCCCCAAGATCTGGAATACCTTACCATACCACATTAAAGCCAGTCCATCGCTCCTACAGTTTAGGAAAAATCTGAAGACGTGGTTATTCAATCAATAAATATAGTACACCTTCTGCATCCTCACCTCTAGGGATTGACATAACTGCAGTCTAGCGCCGAGACACCCAAGGGTAATTGTTCGCGCTCTAAAAATGTCAGAAAATAAAATAAATAAATAAATAAATACAGTAGGCGTAGCAGTAGGCGTGGTTTCGTAGCAGTCGCGAAAGATAAGGGCAAAATGATGTAACAAGAAGGCGTGTACAGGGCGTATACATAGACATGTGATGTAAACGTAACAGAATATGTCATAAATGGGGCGGAAACATGGAGGGGGCTACCTGAGCAGCTGGGACCTCTAACCTAGTGGTGCGCGCAAATGGGCAATGACGTGTTACCAGGGAGAACAGGGGGCTATGACTTCTGCGCTAGAAGAGGAGACTGAAGTCTGGAGTGTCAGAGCGACATGTACCTAGGCATATCTAATATCTGGTGTTTAGAGTACATGTCGATAGAATCCAAAAGTTATCAGGGCAAAGGCTAACAGACACTAAGACTGGTGCTTGCATTATTCTACATGTTTTGCGTGTGTGAGGAATATTCTATGAATATTAATACAGTATTTCTCTTACATGGAGACATAAAGGCTAGACCATGACGGAAACTATTGATGCGATTCAGTAGCTTAGGAATGCAGAGAAGGAGGGCTGGACTGATAACTAGAAACATAACATACTCTTGGCAGACTGGGAGGCAGAGCCAGGCTGGGCCGGGCACTGCGAGGCAAGAAGTAAGCTAAGGGTCAGGGATACAGGTGGGGGCTGTATCGCTCCTCGGAGAGGGTTCAGGAAACAGGAGCTGGATCTGAGTCCGGGCCCTTTTGAGGCCTAGAAACGGGGACAATTCAATGAATTAACGTGCACACTGTAAAATGTGGCAACGTAGGTTTACATAGGCCTAATATTCGTTGTTTTCACGAAGACTGGAAACTGGCATACTAGAGATGGACACAACTATAATTGCGTCTTTAATCGATCAGGGGGGAATATATGCATATCGATCATGCACATATAACAAAAGATGGGGAACACGTAGGCACATATAACATGGCAAAATTTACTTTTCCACAAAATAACACATAAATAAAAAAAAATCAGTTATAAGACCAATAGCTCAAACTTTCCTAATGCGAGCCCTATTTAATTTCCAATGCTTGTTTTTCCTTTTCATCCTCTGGGGCACACTCCATTTTTATGGTGACCAAATGCTTCTGCGTTTTGAGTAATTGTTTGGAATTTGTTACCTTTATGTCACACTGTGATTAAAACAAGTGTGGTTACGATCTTAGACTATTAGCTTTTTATTTTGTTTGTATATATGCTTGTTTGATCGGCCTTATTGCATACACTGGGACCCCCTTTTATATGTATCGGCCTGTCTACTGAAAGGCGCTGCAAAGCCATAATAACGCAGACTGTGCACTATACAAATGCTAATTAACAACCGTTTATTCACATTATATAGTACTGAGTAATCATTTGACTCCGTCCTCTGTTTGATTAAATCGTGGAAGACCAGAAACAGGCTGGCAATATGGAAAGCGTGGGTATTTACTTTATCATACTGAGGAGATAGGGATGTATTAGGATAACAAATCATAACAGAATGATTTCCGAGACCTTTTCTGTGCACGTGCCAAGGCCCTTCACAAGCTGTTGTCCGTCAGCTCCATTAGACCACTTACATGGCTTTAAAAGGAGCCCTTTATCTCTGTAGCGCCAACGAGCAGCCATTAGCGGCCCGTGTTTTATGGACAACAATCCTATCAGACGAGCTCAGCTACAATTGATGCTTTTAGGCGAGCTGCTCTGATTGCTGTCCTAGAAAGATCTGCTCTGTGCCGCTGAAGGCCAGAGAGCGCCAGCCAATGAATTCAAGATTCCTCCTCTCTGAATGCAATTTGTAGTGTCTGCTTCATTTACATGTGATCTCGCTTTAAGAATCCCTTGTGTTCAAGTTTTATTCTTTGAAATCAGTGCAATGAAACTGCCCTCTTCTGATCCCTGTGACAGACTCTTACTTAGGTGCCCACTTTTGTCCGCATGACGTGAGACAATTCAAATTGATGTGCAAAAAGCTCCTCACATTGGAATAGCAACAAAACACATAGGAGGGGCAGCTAAAACAAGCATTTGAAATGCAATAGGTCTCGCATTTACCCGAGTTTGAGCTATTGGTTTTGTAAATGATAATGCCGTTTATTAATGTTTTGGTTTTTAAAACATAAATAAAAGACTTTGTCTTTTACAATGCCAATAGCTAAACGCTCACAAATGCGAGACCTATTGCATTCCAAATGCTTGTTAAAGTACTGTCGTCGGGTGAACAAGTTGTGTTTAGAAAACTCATGGAATGCATTTGCAGGGGCTAACTGTGATTGATGGCAGGTATAAGGAGGCCAGATATAGGGCGGGCACTTTATAGCTAATGTTGTTAAAGATGCATTTGAACAGAATTCTGTCACTTGATGGGAGTTTATTTTTGTATATAAACTAACAGGAATGATTTCTGTTTCGGTTTTTAGGTACCAAAGAAAATGCGTCCTAAAAATGAATTCCATGTTGGGAAAAAAATAAAAGCAAAACAGAAATATTTTCTGTTAGTTTATTTTAAAACCCGGCAGGTGAACGTGCTGTGTTTATAAAGCATATTGAATGCAAGAAATGCATTTGTGGGGGGCTTACTGTGATTGATGGCCGGTATAACAAGGCCAGGAATAACCGGTTTTGCATCTGCTATAATGTTTATTAATGGAAAGGCACGTACTTGGATCAGTCAGAATATGTTCAATGTGGCAGGGAAACATTATCCGGAACAATGTTGTGTCTTCTGAATGCAGCAGGTGAAATGCTTTTGTGTTTTTGTAATGCGTGGGGTGGTCTTCTTTATGCCTCACATGCGGCTTGCTAACATCATCCGGAGCAACAGTGTTGCCTCTTTTGGTGCAGCAGGGGTAAAATGACAAAGTTGGAGGAAATAAAGGCAAGTGCCCTGAACCTCCCACCCGATTCTGGAGGGTTGGCATGTAAGATCCCTGCCATATTAGTAGGTGACCTCAGTCAGTTTCTGAAAAAGATGTGCAATACAGGAATTTATTTTTTATTTGATAAAATGATAACAATGTCATGCACACGTTTAAAGAGGCTCCTCCCTGAGGGGTTGAGTGCAGAAGGGGAGGATGCGTTGATAAAAGTGAGTGCAGACAGGGTGGATGTGCCGATGGAAGTTAGATAATTAACAGCACTAACGAACTCCCGTAGGGTGAGCCCGACATTTAAAAACACGGGCAGAAAGACATAGGTGGAAAGCAACAATTAAGTTCGTAGCGGCAGAGAGGCATACAGAGCTGCCAGACATCGATCCGAGCAGCACAGTAAGGGGAGGGGGCACGGGGAGGAAAATAAAGGGCTGAGGGAACACTTGTTGCAGGGTTTCAAAACCCGACAACAAACTTCTGGCTGTGGAGCCTCCCAAACCCCCTTCCCGTACTCCCAGTCCACAGTGTGACATTGAAAGGACAAGGTCTAATTTACTTGCAACGCACCGCCCTTCCAAGGATGCCAAGCACCAACCGTGGCGCACATCCCTTTGGACAATACGGCCTATGGCGAGAGTTTTATCACATTGTTACAAAGGCAGAAGAAACCACCACGCCAAGTTTACGGGACTGCTTTGAGCATCATCGTAAAGTGTGTCACGGACAACTAAACATATTCAGTCGGCTGTGTGTAATATGCAATCCTTCCATTGTCGCATCACAAAAGAACACATTTTAAATGAGGAATTTTTCTGGCTCTTGGTACACGGAATGATAGCTTAGATTCCTCAAACAACAGAGGAAGAAAAAAATCGCATTTTTAAAGTTCGCTTTTGTTAAATAATGGTTGCTTGACATTTCCGCGCTGTAACAAGCACCAGCAAATGCGACTAGCTTTGTTTACGGACTAACGAGCCACAGCGCGAAAAACTAGGCAGAGAAAAGCAACTGGAAATAAGAGAGAGAGACGCGGCGCTCTGCAGACTGTCTGCAGGTCAGGGTACCATCATGGCAGCGTCGGATTCCAAAGCGCGCCTTGGTATTGGGTCGCGGTGGAGAAACTGCACACCCGCTGTCCATGCTAATTTCAACAAGTGAAAGCCCAGGGGAGGGAGGTGCACGGGGGCGGGTCTTACGTGTAGGACGGGGCGGGCAAGAAACACGAGAGCAGAAAGTGAAAGTAAGCTGCGGTGGGAGCAGGAGCGCGTCACCATGTACGAGACTCATGGCCCGTTATTACAGCCTTAGGAGGCGGCGGCGGGGAGCGGAGACACCTTGCTCGGTATGTGGCCTGGGGCGTGATTAAGAGGCATGAAGTGAGGCTGCTGTCGGGAGTCGGATTAAAGCAGAGGTCCGGCAGCAGCGGAGGGCACGCTCGCTATCTACTGAAGTGGTGAGGAGGAGGAGGGGGGTATGTGCGTGCATGGCCGTGTGTGTGTGCGCATGTGCATGTGTGTGTGCTGTGTCCTGACATGCTGGGAATCTGAGGCAGGGGATGTGCACGGCGCCGTGCGCGCCCACGAGGTGAAGTCGACGCTCGTGCCCGGCCCCTGTCTCAGATTCCCAGGAGACGGCTGACTATAGTTGTTGATCCAGACAGCAAATGCTTCGCATTTGCTTTTGTCTAGGCTCGACCTAAAAACACGCACAAAGCTGCCAGAAACGCAACAGAGAATAATAATTTCACAGCCATGTCTATACAAAAGTCCGAACAACTATAACACACACAGGTAAACAAAATAGACACACAACAAGAGTCAACAAAAACCAAACAGGACAACAAGGACAAAGTAAAGACAACAAACAAGCAAGAAAGACAGCAGCGAAAATGCAGGGGCTTTCTTGTTGAAGGATTCGTGAATGTGCAAATCATATGAGAAAATGCATAATTTGCATAATTGGCTTTAAAATAATATCAAAATCTGTTTTGTTACAAATGCGAAAGTGCATTTGTGCTGCAAATGCCATATGTATTATCATAGAACAATGGTCCTTGACAAGAGAGAATGTAACAACTGAATAATTATAGGCCACAATATGCATTATAATACGTAAGGTGTCCAGCCGGACCCTAGAATTTAATCAATCAAAATAATGCAAGATAATATCAGCACAACAAATATGAAGTGGGACACAAGCCTGTATCCACAACATACAACAGGGCTAGACAAACAAAGGGGGTAAAAGGTTCATCAGGCAATATTTTTTTTGTGAGAAGCTAGTACATATAGAACCTAATATCCTAGCTTTTCTCATGTAGTAAAAACATAATTATTTCGCACAATGGAGAACTGGTGTTTAAACTACATCTACTGTCGACGGCGTTTCGTTCCTATAAAAATAAAGGATCATCATCAGGACAATCAATGTACTGCCTGAAAGTGCGAGCCTGTAATCAAGAACAGGGAAACAAAAAAACACAAGGGACATTCGTTTAGAATCTCACCTCTACCTTCAATGCATTGCATCACCGATTGCAAACCATGCCTTAAGGTGACAACCTGCCATACGTGTTGGTGGATTTCTTGTCAAGTGACATTCACACTGGAATGCAGTGATAGTGACAATGAGATAATCAAACACTATACGTGGTACTAAGTGGGTCGTGGGGTGAGAGGAGAGTGTGCCTCGCTAAGGTGCCGCAACGAGAGAATTCATCCAATTACTAAGATGCACGTGGAACCCCAGGGATCCATGGTGGTGAAGGGCTTGATGCAGAGAGCAGGGAACTGAGACCAGCGGTGCAGCGCGGCGTGGGTAAGGGGGGCTGTGGGGGTGATGGGGGTGAGGGAAGGAATTGGGGCTCAAATTGGAACAACATGGCTATCATTGGTAACCATAAGGGTGAACAATGCGCGGATGCTTACCTAGAAGGGGAGTACCAGGGCAGTTGGCCGCAATGTAGACTGCAATTGAGGTGAGGATCAGGGTGGAGGGAACCTAGGGGGAAGGAAGAGTGAGTAAGGAGCGTGACAGACCCAACCTGATGACAAGAGGCGGATCAAGGGCAAGGAGCTTACCACGTATTAAGATCGTGCTGGGCCCAGAGAGCTGAGGATATGTGGAACAGTAATGGTCCAAGGGAGGTAGGAACCTATGGAGTTAATAAGGGAGAAGAGAGTTAAACCACTGGTGTGGGAGGAGGGGGCGTTGAGTGGGGTTCACTCTAGAGCCGCTTACCCAGTGCTCAAGTGTAGAGAAAGGAACTGGAGATGGTGGAAGCCTGTGTTAAGACTGTATTGGCCTGACCAGTAGAACGTACTTGGTCCAGAAGGCTGAGGGTATGTGGAACGCGATTGGTCCACAGGAGAACGGAATCTATGGAATAATTAGGGGAAAGAGGTTAACCCATCGGTGTGGGGGTGGGGGCGTCGTGTAGGTTACACTCTCGAGCCGCTTACCTAATGCTCTGTGGGAGAGATTGGAGCCGGAGGACGTGGAAGCCTGTAATAAGACTGTCAGGGCCGGACCTGTAGAGATAATTGGACTGAGTCGCGGAGGGCAACCAGCAAGACCCAAGCTGCGGGGGTGTGGCAGTGGGGGAGAGGCTTACCTTAGTGTTCTCTATGGAACCAATTAATGGGGTTAAGCGGTCCGGTTTGCAACAGCAGTTGTGGGAATCGATCTGTTGTAGGCCTGTAATAAGGCCAGACCTGTAGAAAATAAGGAAGTAAGCCGTGGGAACTAACCAAGCAGGAGTAGTGTAGCGGAAGAGTGGCAAGAGAGGGCGCTTACCTTAGTGTTCTCAGTGGAACATCCAAAGGCATCTGCTGGGCACGGTGGCACTAGTCAGAGAAGGGCTGCTCAGCGTGCAGGAATAATGAAATCCGGCGGCCATGATGAGGGAGGCGGAATTTCGAGAGTCAACCCTGTGGCGGCCATTTTGGGATGGGCAACCAAGTGAACACGGGGGGCGGCCATCTTGTAGTGGGGTAGAAGGTACGGCGCTGTGAAGAAATGTGAACTACAGTATATTCAATATTACGACGCAGTGAGGGTGAGTGAATACGGCACAGTGAGGGTGACTGGATAATATACATAGATAATTCATGTTCAAGGAAGTTGTCTGCGTGACAAGACATCATAATTTGTACATATCAACAGTAATAGCAGAACTTGGCAAGATATGATGACAACAGTAGGAACATACAAAGGAGTCAGACCAAGTTTAGAGAAGAGAGGTCCGGTCCTCACTGCGATTTAGTACATTTCTGATACTGTCCATGAGCAGGATTAATTTCAATTCTTCCCTGTTAAGCAAATGGTCAATGGCTCCTCCACGTGGTGGCAATTTTACAGATTTTAGGATAGTCCATTTCAAATCAGTGTCCGTGTGTCCTTTCTCCGTAAAGTGGTCCACCAGGGGGGCGTTGGGGGTCTTGCAACGGATTCTGCTGCGATGCTGGCCGATCCTGGATTTTACTTTTTGCTTGGTTTGGTCCACATATACAAGTCTGCATGGGCACAGGATCAGATAAATCACATCACTGCTGTTACAATTTGTGAAGGATTTACAGTTAATGGTGACATTGTTAAAAGTAAACGATTTACCTTCCATAGTGAAGTTGCAAACGTTACAGGAACCACATTTCGCATGCCCCACCAATGGAGTTGGGTTCCAAATGGAATCTAGCGTGTCACATGCAGGGGGGCTAGGCAACGTAGCCCTAACCAGATGGTCTTTTAAATTAGAGCTTTTCTTGAATGCAAATAGGGGACGTTCGATCTGCAAGTTGCCAGCATTGAGTATGGGCCAATGTTTGATATACTCTTTTTTAGGGCATTAGAAACTGGTGAGAATGTGGTCACACATGGTATTCTTGAGTTCAAATCTTTTTCTTTAGGGCAAAGGAGAACCTCCCTTATCGCTTATTCTTCTTGATTTAAGCGCTGCATTCGATACCGTGTCCCATCCCATTCTTTTGGAGTCCCTCCGCTCCCTTGGTGTTGTTGGATCTGCGCTTGCCTGGGTGGCTTCATTTCTTAATGAGCGCACCTTTCAGGTTTTCTCAAACAAGGCTGAATCTGCGATTCATTCTTCAACTTACGGCGTCCCTCAAGGGTCCATATTAAGCCCATTGTTGTTTAATATTTACATCCGACCTCTTGCCTCCATCGTAGAGGATGCCGGTCTGTCCATATATTCATATGCTGACGACACGCAGATCGTGTTCTCTCTTTCTAGCAGCAGGGTTCAGGAAGTTTCTGCCCTTAAAGTTGGCCTATCTCGCGTTGCAGCTTGGATGCAAGACCATCTGCTGAAGCTAAACGGCGAGAAGACGGAGGTTATCATATTAGGCAAGCATAAAGATCTATGGGGCTCTAGACATTGGCCATGTGATATGGGTCCTCTGCCTACCCCTGTGCCTGTCGCTCGTAACCTCGGAGTCCTGCTTGACGACAAACTATCGATGAGGCAGCAGGTGACCAAGGTCGCTGCAGTCTGTTTCAACACCTTACGCTGGCTGCAGAAGATCTTATGGATGCTGCCCGAATCCACCCGAAGAACCGTCGTACAGGCTCTTGTGACGTCTCGCATCGACTATGGCGATGTGCTTTATCTTGGAGCGGATAAAGCAACAATCTATAAACTTCAAGTGGTACAGAATTCAGCTGCTCGCCTCTTGCGTAATGTTCCAAGGAGAACGTCCGCAATGCAAGCCTTACGTGACCTACACTGGTTGAGAATTTCAGATCGCGTGACCTTCAAAACACTGTGTTTTTTGTTCAAGATCCGCCAGGGTTCTGCCCCTACCTACCTGCATAACCTCGCCCAGCCGTATTTACCTGGCCGTTCTTTAAGGTCATCTAATAATGGCAATTTCCTGATTCCAAGAATCCGACTGGCAAAAATGGGAGGCCGTTCATTTGCATATCTTGGACCAAAGATGTGGAATGCTCTCCCGCTGGCGTTAAAAACAGAAACTAATCTTCTGGCCTTTCGTAAAAAGCTGAAGACTTTTCTGTTCTGATTCCCTTTCTCTCATGATTTCTTTTGCGCCTACCTGATTTCTCTCTTCAGTCTGTCCCTGGCGCCGGGAAACCCATTGCGGGTAGCTGTGCGCAATATAAATTCAATAAAATAAAAATAAATAAATATATTATCCAGTCACCCTCACTGCGCCGTATTCACTCACCCTCACTGCGTCGTAATATTGAATATACTATAGTTCACATTTCTTCACAGCGCCGTACCTTCTACCCCACTACAAGATGGCCGCCCCGTGTTCATTTGGTTGCCCATCCCAAATGGCCGCCACAGGGTTGACCCTCGAAATTCCGCCTCCCTCATCATGGCCGCCGGGTTTAATTAATCCTGTATGCTGAGCAGCCCTTCTCTGAGTAGTGCCACCGTGCCCAGCAGACGATTTTGGATGTTCCACTGAGAACACTAAGGTAAGCGCCCTCTCTTGCCACTCTTCCGCTGCACTACTCCTGCTTGGTTAGTTCCCACGGCTTACTTCCTTATTTTCTACAGGTCTGGCCTTATTACAGGCCTACAACAGATCGATTCCCACAACTGCCGTTGCAAACCGGACCGCTTAACCCCATTAATTGGTTCCATAGAGAACACTAAGGTAAGCCTCTCCCCCACTGCCACACCCCCGCATCTTGGGTCTTGCTGGTTGCCCTCCGTGACTCACTCCAATTATCTCTACAGGTCCGGCCCTGACAGTCTTATTACAGGCTTCCACGTCCTCCGGCTCCAATCTCTCCCACAGAGCATTAGGTAAGCGGCTCGAGAGTGTAACCGACACGACGCCCCCCCCTCCCACACCGATGGGTTAACCTCTTTCCCTTAATTATTCCATAGGTTCCGTTCTCCTGTGGACCATTCGCGTGCCACATACCCTCAGCCTTCTGGACCAAGTAAGTTCTACTGGTCAGGCCCATACAGTCTTAATACAGGCTTCCACCATCTCCGGTTCCTTTCTCTACACTTGAGCACTGGGTTAGCGGCTCTAGAGTGAACCCCACTCAACGCCCCCTCCTCCCACACCAGTGGTTTAACTCTATTCTCCCTTATTAACTCCATAGGTTCCTACCTCCCTTGGACCATTACTGTTCCACATATCCTCAGCTCTCTGGGCCCAGCACGATCTTAATACGTGGTAAGCTCCTTTCCCTTGATCCGCCTC
This sequence comes from Lissotriton helveticus, assembly GCF_964261635.1. Lineage (NCBI taxonomy): Eukaryota > Metazoa > Chordata > Amphibia > Caudata > Salamandridae > Lissotriton > Lissotriton helveticus. The sequence goes on along the minus strand of NC_136061.1, from coordinate 1,964,320,942 downwards.
TTGTCATCAGATTGGGTCTGTCACGCTCCTTACTCACTCTTCCTTCCCCCTAGGTTCCCTCCACCCTGATCCTCACCCCAATTGCAGTCTACATTGCGGCCAACTGTCCTGGTACTCCCCTTCTAGGTAAGCATCCGCGCATTGTTCACCCTTATGGTTACCCATGATAGCCATGTTGTTCCAATTTGAGCCCCAATTCCTTCCCTCACCCCCATCACCCCCACAGCCCGCCTTACCCACGCCACGCTGCACCGCTGGGCTCAGTTCCCTGCTCTCTGCATCCAGCCCTTCACCACCCTGGATCCCTGGGGTTCCATGTGCCTCTTAGTAATTGGATTAATTCTCTCGTTGCGGCACCTTAGCGAGGCACACTCTCCTCTCACCCCACGACCCACTTAGTACCACGTATAGTGTCTGATTATCTCATTGTCACTATCACTGCATTCCAGTGTGAACGTCACTTGACAAGAAATCCACCAACACATATGGCAGGTTGTCACGTTAAGGCATGGTTTGCAATCGGTGATGCAATGCATTGAAGGTAGAGGTGAGATTCTAAACAAATGTCCCTTGTGTTTTTTTGTTTCCCTGTTCTTGATTACAGGCTCACACTTTCAGGCAGTACATTGATTGTCCTGATGATGATCCTTTATTTTTATAGGATCGAAACGCCGTTGACAGTAGATGTAGTTTAAACACCAGTTCTCCATTGTGCGACATAATTATGTTTTTACTACATGAGAAAAGCTAGGATATTGGGTTCTATATGTACTAGCTTCTCACAAAAGACATATTGCCTGATGAACCTTTTACCCCCTTTGTTTGTCTAGCCCTGTTGTATGCTGTGGATACAGGCTTGTGTCCCACTTCATATTTGTTGTGCTGATATTGTCTTGCATTATTTTCATTGATTAAATTCTAGGGTCTGGCTGGACACCTTACGTATTATAGTGCATATTGTGGCCTATAATTATTCAGTTGTTACATTCTCTCTTGTCAAGGACCATTGTTCTATGATAATACTAATACCCTTGGTCCTTGCTTACTGAGTGGGTTCCCTTGTTTCTCCAAATAGCAAATGCCATATGTTGTAGTGCGCATTGGGAGATTCCTAACATTGTGTCAGAATTCACTAACCTGAATTCCGGATATAACAGGAGCAATGGTCTTTTCCACATTTTTTGGTATTGATAGCCAACCATACACAATACCAGGGAAAGGGGAATGGTATAAGAGAGAGAGAGAAAGAGACACTGGATATCAGCACTCTGACCCATTACTCTGCTGACTACTGCTGGCTCTCAGAGGATATTCAAAGAAAGATTAATATCTCTAATATATTATCTCTGCATAGAGGTCTCTACCCTAGCTGTAGCAAAGGATATACCACTAGAATATCGCTATGCCTCTGGCACTCTGGGATATTATTAGATCTCTGATGCCCCTGGAACTAAAACACAAAAAGATTACACTTAAAGTTTTAAATAATCTCACTCCCTCTTCTGATAAGGTTACTCATTTCGGTTGTGTGAGTACACTCACTCTATTTCTCCTATATACTTAAAGTTGTTTCTTAAAATGTGATATAAGTATTCATCAGGATTATATAATTCACGCTGACATCAATGAATGTGATTTTCTTAAACATATACCCCTACCTTCAGTACAATATATATATCATGACAATATCAGCAGTCTTTTAAGTTAGGAAGGATTTTGTCCAATGATGACATAGTTTAATACCCTAGTGCAGCAAAAAACAGTGGGAAACATCCTTTACAATGCAACTTTTACCACGCAGTGCCTTTACGACGCAACTATTACAACGCATGGCATTACAACACATAGCGCTGGAGGAGCTCTAGGATAGGGAATAGATTTAATTTACTATCCAACACCTTCCCTACTATCCACGGGGACTGGAGTTGGAATAGTAAATTAAACTATTCACTATCCAGCACCCCTAAGCGCTATGCGTTGTAAAGGCATGCGTTGTAAAAACTGCGTTGTAAAGGCATGCGTGATAAAAGCATGCGTTGTAATGTCATACATCCAAAAATAGTTTATACTCCTTCAAGGTTTATCTCTGAAATAGCACTTTAAACTATTCAAGTTTGTTTCCAAAGTATGATTAAATTCCTCAGACTACATCTCTCTATTCAGCTTCAACTTGAAAACATGCTTCATAAAAAAATTGCCTCTGTGCTTTTTCAGGGTCTCACAACAACAGTATGTCTGCAACAACAAAGTATCTTGATTGCTTAGCAAGGTTACTCTGAACCAGGAGGAAAATATACTCAATAACTTCAAAATTGCCACTTGTGTGCATGGCATGTGCAGGTCTTTAATGAGCAGACATAGTCTTTCATTTTCATTGCGTGGTATGAAACGAACATCAAACATCAGGTAGCCAAATATAAACATTAGTGGGAACACACACCAGGTCAGATTGTACGACCTGCATAGCTCTGTTCTCCTTTCCAAGTGTTTGATATTTGCTTGGACTTGCATATAATTGCAAAAAAACAAAAAATAGAGTGTTTCAGAAAACCTGCTGCAATATGTAATACCACATAATATGAAACAAATACTCTGTGCTAATAATAGGAATAGAAATGGAATCCACCTTTGCCAATGTGGTGCAGGATCATAGTGGGGTGTTCGGCAGCTGGGTGTGCCTAAGGTCAGAGTTTGGTGCAGGCTGCTATGTTGTCTGTTAAAATAGTTTAAATATAGTCTCACCACCCACAAAAGTGACCAAAAATGAGAAATGCTGTGCTTAAACTGGTCTGGCTTAATTTATTAGTTAATAGCTTTGGTGTTTGGCTGTCTCTGGAGTTCACAAGTGCAGAACTCTCTAGAAATTCCTTTTCTGTTTGCACCAACCTTGACGGCATTTAAATGAATCTTTATGAACCCAATTTTCCACATCCTCATATTTTAATATGCTCACTGAACCAGTGGCATAACGAAACTTGAGGGGCCCCCCCAGCAAAGCACATGGCGCCCCCCCCCCTTCCCGGCGGCCAGACCCACCACCTACTACTTTCCCCCAAATCTGGTATATTTTGATTTGAAAACTCCAACATATAATGAAGCACCTCTATATTCTGGAGAATTGGTGGAAGTTCTGGCGGTGGTTGAACTGGTCCATGTTTGTGTAGGGCTTTGTAGCTGTGGATCAGAATCTTGAATTGACATCTCTTCTGATTGGGGAGCCTGTGGAGCTACTTGAGGTGGGGGGGATGGGTTCGCTTAGGGAGGTGGTACGTGAGCCTGGCTGCTGAATTCTATATGGTTTGCAGTCTCTTCATGAGGTGCTAGGTGATTCCTACATAGAGTGCACTGTTGTAGTCCAGCTGACTGGTGACTAGGGCTTGAGTGACAGTTCATCTAGTTTTGAAGTGGAGCCATTTGACGATCTTACAAGCCATGAGAAGATTGAGTAAGCAGGTGGAGGAGATTGCGTTGATATTGTTTTCATGGTGAGCTTGCTGGTCAGGATAATGCCAAGGTTGGGGCCATGGTCTGTTGGAATGGGTGAGGATTCTAGTTTGGGTGGCCACCAGACGGCACTCCACGGGGAAGTGTTGTTCCCGAAGAAGAGCACTTCTGTTTTGTCTGTGTTGTATTTTCGTAGACATCTTTCATCCAGTCGGTGACGCTCGTCATACACCTGCGGAAGTTGGCCTTCGTGGTAAAGGGGTCGTCTGATAGCGAGAGGATGAGCTGGGTGTTGTCTGCGTAGGATATGATGTCTAGTCCATGGGTTTCTGACGATGTTGGCCAAGGGGTCATGAAGGTGTTGAACATTGTAGGACTGAGTTACGAGCCTCGAAGGATGCCGCAAATGTGCTCTTAGGTTCCGAGGTGAAAGGCGTTAAGCAGATTCTCTGGGTTCTTCTGGTGAGGAATGATGCAATCCATTTGAGGGTGTCTCCTTAGATTCCAATGTGGTGAAGCTTCTTGATAAGGGTGTGATGGGATACGGTGTCAAAAGCTGTTAAGAGGTCGAGGAAGATCAGGTTTCTTCATGGTCAAGGAGGGTTCTAATGTCGTCTGTAACAGCGATCAGGGCTGTTTTGGTGCTGTGGTTGGCGTGGAAGCCAGATTGGGAGGTTTCGAGAAGATGGTTGTTCTCCAGGTGTTCCGTGAGTTGGCAGTTGATTGCCTTTTTGAGGACTTTGGTAGGAAAGGGGAGCAGAGAGATGGGACGGTAGCTCTTGGGGTCACTGGGGTTGGCAGATGGTTTCTTGAGAAGGGGTTTGACCTCTGCGTTTTTCTATTCTTCAGGAAAGTGGCCATGGAGATGGATGCATTGAAGATGGGGGTGAACTTGCTGCTGATCGTCTTGCTCCTGAGGTTGAAGATTTGGTTGGGACAGGGGTCCGTTGGTGCGCTTGAGTGGACAGAGTTGTGGATGGCTGTACTGCTTTGAGTGGGGAGCTGGTCCCATGGGGTCATCAGGTAGTCGGGTTTGGCATCTGTGGGAGCAAGGAGGCTGAGGATGTTGGCTGTGGTGGGATGGGGTTCGAACTTTTCGTAGAAGGTGGAGGCCTTGTTGTGGAAGAAGTCTGCCAGGGTGTCATTGAGTTCCTGGGAAGGGGTGATGATGTTTTTGGTGGTGGAGGGATTGGAGAACTCTGACGATGTTGAAGAGTTCATTGCTGTGATGAGAACTGGCTTCGATGCAGTCGGTAAAGGTGCTCCTTTTTGTCTCTTTCAGAAGTTGGTGGTATTGGTTGAAAGTGTTTTGAATGTGGCTCAGTCTGTCGGTTCTGAGGTGTACCAACTGGTCTGTTTGGAGGATCTCTTGAGCTCGGTGGGCTTGACAGGGAGACTCTGTAAGTGCAATCAGGGATCCAGACGGAGAAGTTATTGACTACCTGTTCTACTGTTCTAGGTTGGCTGAGGTGTCAAGATGAGAGGTGTTGAGGACGTCTGTCCACCGGCTCTCCAATACTTTACTTTGTTCGATCTGTGGTATGATGTGGCGAGTGCCTTGGTGGTGTTGCCAGGGATCCTGTGATGGAGAAGTGGAAGATTGCGTGGTTTGTCCGGCAAGCTCGGTGACATGGATTTACTTGACTCCATCACTGGCCATGAAGATGGGGTCAAGGGCCTGTCCTGCGGTGTGTGTGGGGTTGGTGACAATTTGGATGAGGCCGATGGTCTTCATGTTTTCGAGGAAGTTGGCGGTGTTAGTGTTGTTAAGGTTGCTGAGGTGAAAGTTGAGGTCTCCAAAGAGGATGTAGTGTTTGGAGTCAATAGTTAGTGGGCGATGAATTCAAGGATGACATCGCAGAAGCTGGGGCAAGGCCCTGGAGGTCTGTAGCCGAGGGTGCCTCTGAGGGTGGTTTTGCCATCGGTTTGGAGCTTGAAGTTGAGCTGTTCCATGACCGGGGTGGTGTCGTTTGCGGTGGTGGGGCAGTGGATGGTTTCTTTGTGGATGATGGTGATTCCACCTCTGTGTCTGTTGATACGATCTAGGTGTGCTATCTTGCAGCCATCGGGCATTGATGAGGTGATGTCGGGTGCAGATGTGAGGTTGAGCCAGGTCTTGGTGAGGAAGATGAAGTTAGGGGTGAGGGAGGAAATGGTGTCCCAGATCTTGGTGGCATGCTTGCAGTGATCGTCGATGAGCAGGAGGAAGTGGAGTTTTTCTGAAGCGGTCTTGGTCATAGTGGTGGTGGTTGTCGTGTGTGCAGGTGCTCCATTGTTGCAGGAGAAGAGGCAGTGATGGCAAAAAAAAAAGGTCCCACCATTGATTGTGGAGAGGTGCAGCAGTAGTTGTGGAGTCTGGGGTCCAGGGCTCAGAGGGTGGCTGCAGTGTATCTCCAAGTAGCGGAGAGCCAGGGTTCCTGGCACTGAGTGAGTTCCAGACACAGACCGGTGCTGATGGGTCTTTGTAATGCCAGCTGCGTGCATCCATTGCACAGACGTGCTGTGAAATCCAATAAGTAGGTCCTGGGAGGAGGGAGACTAGCAAAAAAATGGTCAGGGGTTCTGCCCATTTAACCCTCCCATACCTGAGCAGGAGACATCCTAAGATGAAAAAGTAGCAACAAAAGGTACTAAAGGGATTGATCCAAATTTAATTTTCAAACAAGAATCAATTAGTTCTCTTGCGACACAGAAATCAAACATGCAAAAAATTCCTATATGTAAATTCTTCAACACACATATAAGCGGACATCAAGGGGAGCACAACAACCAACAGTCTATCTACAAAATATCACATATACATATACACAAATATACATTACATTTACAATATCACGTTTCTATGTACCCCAAACAAAACAGAAAATATATATAAAAATATATATATATATATCCCAATTCGGATCGGTGCCTCCACTTAATTTATAATGAGAGCACAACACAATGGTAGTCCCAAGAGTAAAGCACCTGGGGGTTACAGAATCAACCCAATCTATATTTATATAGGTGCCAATCAGAAAAAAATTAAACAACTTATTTCATCGTAACAAGGGCCTCCAATTGAAGCAAAAGGTGTCGACGCGGTCGCGTTTCAGCCAGATGATGTAGGCTTCATCAGGACAATGGGTACTCTATACTTATCGGTCCTCGTAAATTCTCGGACAGGTGTATACAGCCCGCAAACACACCCACCCTCATGGGGGTGTGGGGATGGGGCAGAGATCACTATCTGACCCCAAGACAAGGAAGTCTTCCTTTATATATACGCAGAAAGTCCACTTGGATAAGGCAAGCGTGGGACAGGCGTGGCTTGAATTCCACGTGATATCTGCAGTAACAAAACTTAGGCAACACGGACAACCGGTGTTCGCTACGGCGAGATCGAAACTCCAATTCCTGGGAGGAGGGAGAGGCACTGGGAGCTGGTGAGCGAGGCAGACGAAGGCTGGAATTGGGAGGGAGAAGCAGGAGGGAAAATGGGGGGAAAGAGAGCAGGCAGTAAAGCAAACAGAAATCATAACAAAGGCAGTACAAAATGAAAAAGCTGAACAAAACTGAAAAAAGACGAGTTAAACAAGGTTGACCACAATAATACAATAACAAGTAAACAATTCAGGAACCAGGGAGGCAGCGAAGCAGCAAGGGGGGAGCTGTCACGAAGGGCATGCTTAGTGGGGCTGCACTGCAGCCTCTGTTAAGAAGGTCATAGGAGGAGGGAGGGGTGCTGGTAGCTAGTGGGAGGGGCCAGTGAGGGCTGGAAGTGGGAGGGAAAAGCACCAGTAACAACAGTGGGAAATCAAGCTGGTGGAAAAACAAACAGAAGGTAAAACAAAGGCAGTACAAAACTAAACAAGTTGAACAAAATGTAACAAAGATGAGTTAAACAAGGTTGAGCACAATAATACAATAACAAGTAAACAATTCAGAAATCAGGGAGGCAGTGAATCAGCAAGGGAGGAGGTGTCACAATCACAACACAGTTACCAGACTATCTTGACCACTAAAACCAGTGGAATCTTCATCCTGGCAAATCCTGCGTATGCTTGATGAAAACCAATAGCAGAACTTAGAGCTAACTCAGTACTAGAGACACCTATGCACTGATTCACCTGAGAACTCAGAAATGTGGCACTAACATGTGCACCACTCGTGCCGCTTTAACTTGCAGCGTCAGTCAGACAGCAATCCGACCGGAAAAGATCAAGCAGGGAGGGCTGTCATGCAACCAAACGCAACCTTGCATCAAGCTTCCAGGGGCTTCAATCAATACGATAGCGTGATGACGAAGGGCCACAATGCGGGGATCCTGTCTATCGAATAGGCGCCTATTCGATAGACAGGATCCCCGCATTGTGGCCCTGCTTGATCTTTTCCGGTCGGATTGCTGTCTGACTGACGCTGCAAGTTAAAGCGGCACCCTGCATTTACGTAGCTAACCGAAATTTAAGATTGGTCGAGATCATTAAACGTTCTGAAGTACCAATGCTCTCCATTAAATGACGCGACGTGCCTCTGTTGGTGAAATTCATTTGCAACAGACACAATACTCGCTATTACACTTTGTAATATACAGATTCAAAATATCATCAGTCCTGAAGATGGTCTCGTCAAGTAGTCTGTAGGAGACCGAAACGTCGACCTCCGCTTCATCCTGTTTGTTTTTTCAGTATACTTTTGGGATAGGCGTCAATAGGTTCTGTTGAGTTGTTTGTACATATACTAAGTGTCAACCTTCAGTCCTATGTTATTTTCTGTATATCAGATGAATTATTTTAAATTTTTGATAAACTTCTATTTTCTATACACCTGGCTTGTGCTTATGTTTGTCATATATGTAGTTATGTTTGTCTGAGTCAAATTGCATTTAGTTGAATTAAATTCCAATGAGGATTATTAACTGATTCTCCAAAAATCACATTGTGAGTTAAGATATTTTGCTTAAACGAATTCCCTTGAAGGCACTCTTACCCTTTCACATTGTAAATGCGGCACACTATGGGTGGCAGAGCAGCGGTGCACATTAACTGGTGCATCCGTGGGGATGCGCCACTTAGCATAAATCTGCCCCTGTACATTTAAGTATGAGCAGGGGACACAGAGTCGGTGAGGCTTATCCAAGGTTAAGAAGAGATGAGTCCTGTTCACTGAAAACTTGGACATAGGCCTCACCTCCTCAGCATCGCTGGACATGGCTAAATAATAGCTGCAAAATGTTACTCTTGTTAAACAATTTTACTATTATAATCTCTGAGATTTGTCTCTTACTCTGCAACATCTCATTGTTGTTCTCTTTCTTTAAAGATAACGACAACATCAACCATGAGTGACAATCAGCAATCAGTTGATCTCGACCTTATCATTGAACTTGTAATTGAAACGTCAGTGGAAGTAGATCCCTTGGATGATTTAAATCCTGAGGATGATGAAGAACATGATGAGGATGCCGATTTGTCAGAATTGTATGACATAGGGTGGGAAGCTGACCTGCTTGAGCCTATGGAACTATAAACCTTTATTTTTTAAATTTACAATAAATGAAAAGTAAAAATGTAAACCGTTTCATTTAAAATTAAACACACCTTCAAAAACAGGTTATGTGTAGTGTCTTCAATAAAATATTAAAATATGCTCATAAAATTAGATCAGATTCACATATAAAACAGCACAGGTAAAATGAAGAAGAATTCCATTTCTTTTCTGCTATTTGTGTATTCAAAATTTGCCAAAGCACTAAAAAATATTCTATGTAAAAATGTCAAGTAGTGTGTTAAGTTTTTGATGACTGTTATTGATTTACTGTTTGGTAATAGTGGTTAATAACATTTTTTATTATATTTTACCACAGATTCAACTGCAGATCATTTCAAATTTTGAGAATGCCGTCTAAGGATAGAATCAGAAAGGCTACAAAACGTCAAAGACAGCAGGTTCATCAAGTAATGCAGCAGTCCTCTACAATAAAAAATCGTCAAGTCACCAAGAAAGCACCGGGTAAGACCACGAAATCATTCATAAGAAACATTTGTAAAAAAAAAAGTAGTACTACAGAAAATGTTTTAGTCCAGAAAAAGAGAAGCAATTTAAACGGAAAGGAAAGGCCAATCAAAAATGTTACTGCTAGAGCAAGAGATAACTCTGTGCATGATAGTAGAAGGAAACAACAGGTTAGGGACAATCGTAAACGAATGTTCCGCAACAGGATAATTGGCAATTTGTTAAAAAATATTAAGAAAGGTCAACAGAAAGTGGTTTTTTATAAGAGAAAAAAAAAAGTTGAGAAAGTTATTGATCAGGCATTTGAAATTAAACCAATGTTATTTATTTTGATAATCAATAGAATTAGGAAGCTAAACAAGGCAATTTATGATTTCAAAAGAAATAGTAGATGGAAGAGAATAGTTAATCGTAGTAATTTTTGTGAAGTTTTTTCCGGAGAATGGATGCATAGTTCAAGTTGTGAGGCATTTTTTAATGAGGAGAGTTATTTCCAGGATAATGATTTGGTGCATGCAGTTGACACCAATGGTCGAGCTTATGAGGTGAAAGATGGTTGTCCAGTTGAAAAAGAAAAACTTGTGACAACAGAGACAGAAGAGGTGTTAGGTAATGAGGTTTTAGGAAGATGTCCTAAGGGTCCTGTGTACACCTGGAAGTGTAGTAGTATTTGCAGTGTACGACAGGATTCCATCAATTTGCTTTGTGATTTTGTACGGACATTTAATAAGAAAAGTTTGAAGCAGAAAATGATGTTGTTGCAAGAATTAGATCCTTGCAGAGTGAGAGAAGTGACAGGTTTGCATGGTCATTCACTGGCTTGTCTTTCCAGGAGAGTATGCCAGAGTGTTTTTCATCATTTCAGGATGCTAGCAGTGCATCAAAATAAAGTGAGGAAATTAGTTAGAATGTTGTATTATGCTAAGAGTCCAGCAATTATGCTTAAACAAATATGTGCTGCTCTTTTGCATGGTTCTGAAATTGATGTGAAAAATATTTGTGAAGAAATTGAGTTTTGTTACTTTGGAAGTAAAGAGGAGAATGTTGAAATTTACCCAGAAGAAGAGGGTAATGTGGAAGATAGTGTACAGGTTTCCAGTACAGATAATTTTCAGAAGGAAATTGCCACGTTTCAGGTGAAATCAAGTGAGAGGCCTAATTTCACTTGTGTGTGTTGTTGACGCACTTATTATAAGAATCAGACTAAGTTAGTGGATTTATATGCAAAAAGTGAAAGGGAAAATAATAGTGAATGGAAGGATTTCGCAATATACTTGATGGTAGAAAATTGTTTTGATTTGGGATTGGATCAACGTGTGTGTACTTATTGTTGTAACAAATTAAATCAAAACCAGATGCCTGCTAGAGCGGTTCATAATAATCTGGAATTGGTTGAGATTCCTTCTGAATTGAAGGATTTAAATACTTATGAATCTATTTTGATTCAAAGTATCCATCCCTTTCAGGCTATTGTAAGATCGGAGCCAAAGACAGGGAAATTGCCTCCATCAGATTTACAGAGAGGATTAAAGGGAAGAGTTGTTTATTTGCCTCTAGATTTGAAGAAAAACATTAATACAATTGGAGTAGAAAAAGTGGAAGAGGAACCTCTGGTTATCTTAGTTAATGGGGTTCCGACAAAGAATAAGAAAATATGGCAAGATTTAGTGGATGTTAGGAAAGTCAAAAAGGCAACATTGTATTTGAAAAAAAATAATAAGTACTATAAGAATGTATATGTTGCAGAAGAGGAAGTAAGTGAGGAAGAGGATAGCGATTTGTGTGCTGGTCAAATTGAGAAAGTAGAACCCTCTAAAAGTGAAGAAATATATGAACATTATAGTGTTCATCCTTTGCATTCCAAGGAAGTTATGGGGAATGCTATTGAGTTGTTTCAAATGAAACAAGCCAAAGGGAGTCCCATTAGTGTTTGGGAGGAAAGTTTGGAAGTTCGGTGTTTCCCACAGCTATTTCCAACAGGTCAGGGAGGAAGATATGATGAGCGACCTCATCAAATTCCTGCTTCTGAATACCGGACTTTACGATTGTATGCAGAAGATGCTAGGTTTCGACAATGCATTCCCTATTTGTTTCATGTCCTGTTTGAAAGCGATCTGTCTGGACTGTCATATGCAGTGAACCACATCTTGAAAAGTGGTATACACATGCAAAACATCTCTGCAAGTGACTTTATGGATAAAGTCAATGTGCAAGACAGTATTTTGGATTGTCACCTGATTAATCTCATGGCGTGTCAGCGTGGTACTAATGAGTACTGGTACCGTCGTCATGGTGATTTAAAATGTATGCTGAGGAACTTAGGAACTCCCACATGGTTCCTCACTCTGAGCTGTGCCGAGTATGGCTGGGAAGACTTACTTGAATTTCTACGAGAGGCAAATGGAAACATTGAAAATATCGAATTCAAGACACCCGGAGAACTGTGCTCTTTGGATCCAGTGAATGTATGCAGGTACTTCAATCATAGATTTGAAGCTATGATGTCTTTCATCATGAACAAGAGAAATCCACCTCTTGGAGAGGTGTTGGATTTCTTCTGGAGAAAGGAGTACCAAGCAAGAGGTGCTCCTCATATACATATGCTGCTGTGGATCAAGGATGCACCTAAATTTGGAACGGATCCAGAAGACTTAGTGATGAGTTTCATAGAACAGTATTCTACATGTGCTGTTCCAAACGCAAAGGAGAAGAAAAGCCTAAGAGAACAAGTTCTACGTTTCCAAAGCCATCATTGTGGAAAGTACTGTCGTCGTAAATTCAGAAAGAAGGACAAGTTCTACACCAAATGTCGTTTCGGCTTTCCACGACCGGTGATTTCTAAAGGAAGAGTAAACAGTTTGATGTCTTCGCTGCGACATAATGTGATGAAGAAATCACCTAAAAACACATACAATTTGAAAAGGAACGAAGAGTCCAAGTACGTCAACGACTACAACCCAGTGATTTTGTCCATGTGGAATGCTAATATGGATATACAGTTTGTGGCTGATAACTGTATGGCTGTGGCTCGGTATGTGACATCTTACATCACCAAAAAAGAAAAGACAGAATTGAAGGATATGTGGGAGGACATTTCCCATGAAAAGAGCCTCAGCAAGAAGTTGTACAGTTTCAGTCTGAAGATGTTGTCACATCGAGAAATCGGAGCTTACGAATGTTCTGACCGGTTGTCTTCAGCAAGTCTCTATGCCAAATCCAGGAGTATCGTTTGGGCGAGTCTTGGTCTTGCTGCAACGCGTAATCGAGTTCTGAAACCTGTGCGGGAAATTGAGTATTTGGCAGAAAAGGAGCCGAACAGTACCGATATTTTGAAGACCAACATGTTGGATACATATTATCCAAATCGAAGCAGTCACCTCGAGAATGTTTGTCTGTATGAGGTTCTACAAAAGTACATATTCAAGAGGAACATCAAAGAAGATATTGATAAAGGAGTGTATGCTGTAATTGGAAGTGAGGGATGTCTGGTCAAGCAAAGAAAATGCCACTTGGTAAACCATCGAAAATTGAGTGGCGAATCTCCTGAAAAAAAGGAGTTTTTCTATTTAGCACTTTTGCAACTTTTTAAGCCTTGGCGTGCAGAAGAGGAACTGCTTGGAGATTTCCTCTGTTACGAAGACTCTTTCATTGCCGCCAAGGAGACCATAGAATGTCCTGCTTTTCCCAAATATCTAGAAATGTTGAATGCAGAAATCGAGCAGGAAGCAACGATTGCAGCCGAGATTGCCAGAGACAGTTCTCAGGACAGTCAGAGTTCTGTTTCATTGAGTCAGGATCCACTAGGAGGACCTGTTATCGAAAATGAAGCTGCCACTGCCATGAATGAAGTGGAAAGAGCCATGGCACATGCTCAGGAGGATGCGGTTAACTTAGAAGACTTGGAAAGACAACTCAACGTTGAGCAAAGGAAAATATATGACGAGGTTACCAACCAAATTGATCATGGATTAAGTCATGAGAAGAAAGAGTGCTCATGTACGTCGTTGAAGCCTGTCCGACTGTACGTGAGTGGAGAAGCGGGAACTGGAAAAAGTTTCCTCATTAAAGCAATTTCATGTTATTTGCAGAAAAGGACTGAGTCATCGCTGTCTTGTGTTGTCACCGCTCCAACTGGACTGGCAGCACATAACATTAAAGGTATTACTTTGCATCGTCTACTGATGCTGCCAGTGGAGCATGATAACAAATTACAATACCACAAGTTATCTGGAGATGCTTGTTGTGAAGTTTCAAGAGTCTTGAGGAAAATCAAACTTCTTATCATTGACGAAGTAAGCATGGTTTCCAATGTCATGCTTGCCTTTGTGCATTTGAGAATGCAAGAAGTTCTTAAAACAGAGTATGATGTGTTATTTGGTGGCAAACACATCATTGTTTTCGGAGATCTTCTGCAGCTGACACCAGTGAAAGGTCAACCTGTGTTCAAAATGCTCACGCATGAAGATACCAGGAAGTGCCTAGGGAGCATTGGCAACGTCAATATATGGTTAAACTTCAATTATGCTGAACTGCATGAAAATATGCGTCGGGCGAAGGATGAAGATTACAAGAATATTCTACAAGATGTTAGAATTGGAAAAGTGACCGAGCATGGGAAAGAAGCTTTACATGCACGATTACTGTCAAATTTATATCCAGAACAAGACGTTGTGCCTGAGAATATTTTTCAGAAAATTACTGAGAAGAAATCTGGAATATGTTTGATGCCAACTCTTGCAGAATGTGCCATCTTCAACAACAAAATTTTGTATTTAGAAAACCAAGAGATTGTGAAACTGGAAGCTATTGACAGAGTAGAGCATATGGGATCAACAATTATTTTGTCTGAGAATTTGAAAACAAAATTGGATTCATTAGAGAAGAGTATATCTAAAACTGCGGGTTTTGAAAAGACTCTGAATGTGTGGTTAAATTGCCGTATAATTTTAAGAAGGAATTTACATGTTGAAAGAGGTCTGGTAAATGGATCAATGGGTAATGTTGTTGATTTTGTGAAATACAGAAATAGAGATGGAACTGAATTTTTAAAAATTAAATTTGATGGCATTGAGGTAGTACAGCTAATTGGTCGTTGTTCTGCTAGATTTTTGCTTGTAAAAGACTTATATGTTCGCCGTAAGCAGTTTCCTGTTTGCTTGGCATATGCGGTGACAATCCATAAATCGCAAGGTTTAAGTGTAGACAGTGCATTGGTGAATATTGGCAGTTCTGTGTTCAAGGAGGGTATGGCATATGTGGCATTGTCACGAGTTAGAACTTTATCGGGATTGTACTTGATTGAGTGTGATGTCACAAACATTTGTGCGGATCTAGATTGTGTTAAGGAATACAATAGGTTAAGAAGAGAGTATGCGCCACATTTGCCTCAATATCCTTTGTTTGAGAAACGTGTGGTAGGCCGGAAACGAAGAAATGTGACCAATACTAGGGAGGTTGTAGCAAAAAGACGAAAAGTCGATGAACCTGAAATTATAAGCAGAAAGAAAAAGGATTCTGTTGAAGATGTTGTTGGTTTTCAATTTGAAAACAGTTCTGGTGTCAACTGCTATGCTAATGTAGTGGTTAATGTTTTGTTTTCTCTAGAAAATGTAAAAGAAGAGATTGTGGTCAGTTCGGATCAGAGATTTTGCAGTTTGTTGAATTCTGTGTTAGAGAAATGTAGCACTGATAGAACAAAAATAGAAAGTGTGTCTGAAATTCGAAATCTGTTAGACAGATGTTCAGGTCAAACACAATTCTCTCAAAATATTCAGCAAGATAGTCAGGAGTTTTTAATGTATGTGCTTGATGTATTGCATGCTGAAGGTGTAGATGTAGATCACCTGTTTGGGCTTTCTTATCAATGGCAGCATGACTGCGAGAACTGTAGGGTATCAAGTACTACTAGTGTAGACTCAGAAAGATTTATATATTTAACTTTGCCAGACAGTAAATCAGTATCCTTTAATAAGCTAGTAAAAGCAGCTGATCACAACATGGAGTGTAGCCAATGTAAGTCTGAAATGTTGTCAACATTATTTATACGAACATATGGCCAGTATGTCATTTTAATGTTCCAACGATGTAGGCCTGATGGAACAAAATTGACAACTTTAATTAAACATTTTGTGGCTTCACAGTTGTCAATATCAGGAAGGACTTTTGTAACTGCAACAATTATATATCATGACGGTCCTTCAATAACATCAGGACATTACACAGCTTATTTAAAGTCTAGAAATGGCTGGTCATTCTGCAATGATTCTGTTTTAACTTTTAAAAAAAAATTGCCTTTTAACCTTAAAAATTCTTACCTGGTGTTTTTAAAACCAAAATTTTAGGGAAGGAATCTCAGGATTTGCTCTGAGGAATTTCAAGAGGTTCTAATGGCTCCTACACAATTTGGCCTTGAGGATAAGTGTAGTACAGAGTCAAAAGTTATTTTTGAGTTTTAAATAGTTCCTGGAAAAAAAGAAGGTTTTCTTACAGAAAGTGGTGGGCACGGATTAGTTAAAGGACAACAGAGTATTTCCCAAAGCAAACGGTGTTCTTACCATAACACTTGATGTCATAGAAAAATAACTGCACTTTGAATGAGTTCAGAAAAACTGTTTCTTTTTATAAGCTAATTCAAGCAGCCAATAAAAACATGGAGTAGAGGTAATGTAAGTCTGCAATGCTGTCTAGATTATTTGACCAAACTTTTGGTTATAATGTCATTTTAAAATTCCAACGATATAAACCTGATGAAAGTAAGTCTTCAACTTTAATTACAAATGTTGTGGCTACACAGTCGTTCATTTTAGGAAGAACATTTGTAACTGCATCTATTATATGACATGATGGTCCTTTAACAACATCCGCTTATTACACAGCTTAAAATGTAAAAAAAGCTGGTGTTTCGGAAATGATTCACATTTGACTATGAAAAATGTTGCCTTTTAACTTAAAAATATTCTTACTTTCTGTTTTCAGAAGACAGAATTTAGGGTAGGTAACTGGCCTATAATGATTTTAGGGGTTGATATAATTGTATCTACTGTTTTATATTGCTTTGTGATTAAAAGTGATGTAGACAATTAAATAATTGTAGTAGTCATAGAGGTAGTGTAAGTCTGCTTCATAGTAAGCAGTATCAGTGGCATAGGAAATGTAGAACATGAGTGAGCAAGAAGGGTAAGATATTACTAGTCCAGGATTGTGAAAGTGATCTTGAACGTTTTCTTTCTGAAAGTTGCGGAAATACAAAATGACGGGATTTGCTTACAAGAATTCCAAGAGTTATAAATGGCTCTTACATGATTTGGCCTTGTGGAAACGTGTGGTAGAGAGCGAGAAGTCATTTATTGTATGTAACATATTTTTCAAAATGATGGAGGTTTTCTTTCAGAAAGTGGCGGGCTGAAAATAAAAACAGCACAACAGAGTGTAAGCTGTTCATAGGACATCCTTCGACGTCATGGAAAGTAAGTTACTTTTGAGGAGTTTTGATTTCTGATTGGTTATGTTATATGGGTTTTTTAAACACAATCATTTTGATTGTGTTTTTTTTCCCCCCGCTGTTATATGATGAATACCTTCAAGTCACTGTTTTTAGTGAAATTTGATCAATTCTGAGAACAGCAAAAATAAACCATTTAACATGTATAAATAATTCTGTATTTTTTGTACTTATGATATACATTTAGAAATGTGTAGTAGACATGGAGAAGCTGAGGCTTCTGTAAGTGTCAAAGTTGTTGCATACAGTGCTGACATTCTACGTAGTCTTTCATATGATAGACTACATTTCCACAATCAGATACCTAAGCTAAGGAAACACAGGTGATGTGATTGTGGAATAAGCAAAAACAATTGCACGTTTTTCAATTCTATTACCTGTGTTTCCTAACATTACAAATCACATTGTGTAGATGAGGTTTAGGCCTGTTCCAGGAGACAGAGGAGGTCTGACATTTGTTCAAGAGTGCAGTGGACATGACTCACTTCGCTATTAGACCTGCACATGTATTATCTCCTCTGTACTCTTCAACAACTCTAAATTTCATCTGCAACCCTGAGTAGGCCTCACCTGAAACAAACGCCTGGATAGGACACACCTTATTGCCATCCTGAAACAATCATTTAAAATGTTAGGAACAGTTTTATGATGATTGTGCACCTCTTTTGCTCTGCCATTGCGTCCCTTTTGTGAGACAACAGCAGTGCAAAAGATCCACCATGTTCCAAGATAGGCCTCTCTTCATCTGCATCAAGATACTGTTAGTTTAAAATTTATATCTTTAGGACTGTGTAGGGGGCCTGGAGAAGCAGAAGCTTCTGTAAGTGTCAAAGTTGTTGAAAAACTGTTTGTCCTTCAATCTTTTCCCTTGTCTTTTCTAATTTTTAAATACATGTTTTAATATTTTTCAAATGTTTGTTCTCTCTTTCACAGATTGAAAGTATAAAAATAACAAGTGACTAAGTTAACGACAATTATAAGGTAAATGTTTTGTACTCTTTTCGTTACATTTCTATCACATTTAAATACTATTAGTTCCACTACTTCATTTCTTTAACCCTCACTTTCCTGCCTTTGCTACTTCCCTCATTCCTTTCTCTATTACTTACTTACTCTACTCCTTCCACTCCTTTTCTCAGTCTCTCTCTTCTCATAGTTCCTCACTCTTGTTCACTGACTCCGTCTCTATTACTCTTAGTGTCTCTGACTGATCACTCTTTCACTACTTGTTCATTATGCTTTCTCTGTGTAGTTGAAGCACACTAAGGGGCATATTATGAACACAGCCAATAAAATTATTGCTGTTTTTATCGGCTGAAAACTGCTGCAAAAGCGGTTTTAGCGGCAGTTTTCTGCCGCAAAAGTGGCTTTAGCGACACATTTCTGCCGATAAAAGCTGCAAAACTTTTATTGCCTATGTTGATAATATGCCCCTATGTTATTTAGATTTCTTTGCTGTTTCAATTATTCTTTTTCTGTTACTTCTTCTTTTCAGCTTTCTGTTTTTTCTCTCTGTTATTCCACATGTTTTAATCTTATTTTGAACATTCACTCACATTCTCTAAGAAACTCTTCTTTGTTATTCTTCTACTCTCCTTTTTTTCTTTCACTTCCTTATCTATTTTGTTTTTCACAATTATATCCTCTTCCATCTTTTCTTCCGTAAATAAATCTATTAAACAGTATCTCTGGTTTAGTCCCTATAGCTGTCTTTCTTTTAACATTACTCTCTGTTTACTTCCCTTATACTTACTCTTCTTTTTTTAAAAAAACATTTTTTTGGTTCGCTCCCGGTTCGCGTACCGGAGAGCGAACCGGAAAGCGAACCAAAAGAAATAGAGGTTGCCAGAGTGCTAAACATTCTAGCAATTATTTTATAAAGGGGAGGTAGTTCTGAAAAGAACTTTTTTTTTAATGTTTTTGTTGTTTTGTATTTTTTTTTTTTCTGAACATTTTTTGTTGTTTTGTATTTTTTGAACAATTTTATGTTTTTTTTTGTTTTTTTGGGGGGGAAACAACGAAAAACAGGCATTGGAAAGGGCTCAACAGGAGCAATTTTTTTTTTTTTTTTTGGGGCGTTTTGAGCACTTGTGGTTTTCAAATGCTCTGTTTATCAAATTAATACTCATATTGCCACATGAGAGTAAGGTACCGCAATATAAACACACTATCTTCATGTGGACAAAGTTGTCTTGAATGTTTGGCACTGTTTCCCGTGCCTCTGGCCCCGACAGAGTTACCTGTGCCGATGTCCTGGCCACAGGAGTTGGTGGGTTGGCATGGAGGTCACGAATCTCTGCCCTGCTGTAATTTAGTGGATGCCACCTCTGCATGTGACGGTGCATAGTATAGTTGCCGTAACTATACTTCTTATTTGTGCCTCTAGATAAGTCCTCTTTGCATATGAGGCACGTCACATAGCGAGCATTAACTTTTTTTTGTCCTTCAGGAAAAGAAAAAAACTGCCAAATGAAACTATTTTTATGATGAGAAATCCCGGGCTCCTCTTGTAAAAACTGTGTTGCCTGTATTTCCTCTTCCTCTTCTTCATCCTCTTCCTCCTCTGTGTTGGGAAGGAACTGTGGAGGTGGTCCTCTCTTCCTATGAGGAGGTGGTGGTGGTGGTGGGGGTGCACCAGCTGCAGCTACTAGTGAAGCCATTTTCCACTCAGCAAAATAGGTCTTCCTTTCACAAAGTTGAAAGTCAGAGTGAGAAAAAAGGTGGGGGCTTTCATCATTTTGGAAAAAAAATAGTTCTAAACCAATGAAAAGTGTTATTTTTAGGTCACATGACCTAGCCTTACATCATTAGGAAACCAAAAGTGAAATGAACCAATTAAAAGTTTTATTAACAAGTCACATGACCTGTTACGCTTATGTTACGCGCTGCGGGACGCACCCCGGATCGCTTCCGGGGAGCTGCGCATCGCGCCTCGGTTCGCGCTCCGGAGCACTTCCGGGTGCGCAAACGCGGCGCGTCATAAGACGCATTACGCGGCAACGCGATACGTCGCGCTTTCGCGACGCGCCCCGGATCGCTTCCGGGGAGCTGCGCTTCGCGTCTCGGTTCGCGTACCGGAGCACTTCCGGGTGCGCTAACGCGGCGCGTCATAAGACGCATTCCGCGACAACGTGATACGTCGCGCTTCCGCGACGCGTCACGATGTTGATTTCTAACGCGGCAGTTGCGCAAACGGAACGTTTACCGGTTCGCGGACCGGGTCGCGGCACCAAATTGAGCTAACGGGAAGCTTCCCGGTTCGCGAACCGGGAGCGAACAAAAAAAAATAATAATTAAAAAAATTATTAATAAACATATAAAATATATTTTTTGATTTAAAGAAGAATACATTTTACAGCTATAGATATTAGCTTTTAAAAAACCAATGAAATTAACTGAAAAAACCATAGGTTATAGACCATATATAGTTAGGAATTAGCATTTACAAAACCTTGAAAATTCACTGAAAAAACCATAGGTTATAGACCATATATAGTTAGGAATTAGCATTTAAAAAACCTTTTTTTACTCACACAAAACCATTGAAATTCCATATATAGTTAGTAGTACTAACTATATATTGCGCACCCGCAATCCACTGCTGATCATGTCACATATTACATCATTCATGACATGGTCAGTGACATCACTAATGACATCACTGATGACAACATCCAGTGACTGTATGTTTCTGTAAAGTTAAAATATGTCTTACATATTGAAGAATGAGTGGATATATAAGTGTCTGGATGAAGGATTTAGTAGGTGCATGATTGACTGTATGAGTGAGTGAATAAATGTGTGTCACTGAGTGCATGAGTTAGTGACTAAACTGTCTTAATTTGTGCATCATTATGTCTGTTGTTCTGTAAACTGCTGCATGTGTTGATCAGTAGCTATATGAGTAAGTATATGGGTTATTGATTGGTTGCCCAAGTATTTGTATGGGAGACTGAGTGTGTGTGTGTGGGTGGCTGGGAGGTGTATGACTCTGTGCATAGATGTGTGAGCAGTTGATTCACTAGATGTATGGGTTCAAAAGTGCATGTGGAAACACCTGTATGGGCGGTTGACTGAGTGCATTGGTGAGTGAATGGATATCTCAGTGCTACATGTCAAAGTAAGTACATATGTAAAACACAGTACATGTGACAGTTGACATATATAAATAACTGTGCATAAGAGCCAGTGAATGTGTGAGTGACTGTATTGATCATTGTGAACTTGCATCAGGCATTGTAAAAGAGAGTAAATATGTGTTAGTATATGTTTGAATAAGTAAGGTGTGTATAACTGTATAGTTGAGGAAATGGAGGTGTGATTGATTCTTTGCATGACTGACTAAGTGTGTGAGTAACTCCATGGATGAGTGACAGTCTGTGAGTGTCTGTTTACACTGAGTGTATCTAAGGTTATATTAGAGTCTGAAAAGGTTCATCGTATTATCACATGAATGATGTCATCAGTGATGTGATCAGTAATGTCAAATGAGATGTCATCAGTGATGTCATCAGTGATGTCATTTGAGATGTCATCAGTGATGTCATCAGTGATGTCATTTGAGATGTCATCAGTGATGTCATCAGTGATGTCATTTGAGATGTCATCAGTGATGTCATTAGTGATGTCACTGACCATGTCATGAATGATGTAATATGTGACATGATCAGCAGTGGATTGCGGGTGCGCGATATATAGTTAGTACAACTAACTATATATGGAATTTCAATGGTTTTGTGTGAGTAAAATAAGGTTTTGTAAATGCTAATTCCTAACTATATATGGTCTATAACCTATGGTTTTTTCAGTGAATTTTCAAGGTTTTGTAAATGCTAATTCCTAACTATATATGGTCTATAACCTATGGTTTTTTCAGTGAATTTTCAAGGTTTTGTAAATGCTAATTCCTAACTATATATGGTCTATAACCTACGGTTTTTTCAGTGAATATATATATATATATATATATATACATATTTTATATTATATAAATATATATATATACTCCTTCAGCAAAGCATATATATATATATATATATATATATATATATCCACTCCTTCAAAGAACGAGTAAGGCCACAGCTGGGGAACGTTTTGGAAGCGCTTTTATTTGGCTGCACGTACAACGGAAAATGCAATCTTTTCCTATGGCGGATGCATTTCGGCGTTCTTAGCCTCCTCAGCGCCAGGTGCATGTGCTTGTGTGGATAAGCGTAAGGGAGGAAGATATATCCTGCCACCTCCCCCACAGACCGCAACTCCTCCCACTATGATGACCTCATGTTGCATACACCTTTCTGTAGTCCGTTTAATGTTCAACGCCTACAAGGTCCAGCATGCCAAAGAAATGCATAGTAGGTATCGCAGGAGTAAAGTGGGAAAAATTTATTACAGCGTCTGTATATATATATATATATATATATATATATATATATATATATATAATTCACTGAAAAACCATAGGTTTCACACCAGTTATAGTTAGGTGGAAATTTTACTCGCATAAAACCATTGAAATTCCCACGTTATAGTTAGTTGGACTCACTATAACTTGCGCGTGCAATGCACTGCTGATGACGTCACATATTACATCACTCATGACATGGTCAGTGACATCACTCATGACATCACTGATGACATCTCAAATGACATCACTGATGACAACATCCTTGTGACAAAGTGGCAGACCTCCTATCAGCATAAAATAACCTTTGACACACAAATTCAAAAATAGAAACTAACATTTTCTTAAAAAAGGAGAAACCAATACCAATTACAACAACTTATTAGGTAATTCCAACATCTACATACACATCCACTCATTCACCAACAGTTCTATATAGTCACTCATGCATGTACTTACTTATCATATGTACTCATACACCTATACATCCTGTTACACACTAATACTCATCCATATAGTTACTCACACATGCAAATAAACTATCAAAAAACATTTACTTGATTATACTGCTATATACACACCACTACACATACTTCTACAGAAACGGAAACATATTTACTCTCTTAAACAATCAATTATAAAAACACATACTCACTAACCCACCCATACACACAATCATCCACCCATACAGTCTTGCACACATGCTGTCTTCAAAATACATACAAATAGTGAGTCACTCATTCATGCATCTGTGCTCTAAGTAATATCCCCCACCGAACCATACAGACACTGATACTGATACTCAAAAAAACAACTAATAACCCATATACACACTCATGTAGCTACTCACCAACCCATGCAGCCACTTATACACAAAGTGAGGCACAGATACAGATATTTAAATATTTAAACATTACTCGCTAATATATGTATTCACTAAGATACATTTAATAAGTCGGTTAACCAATCAATTTTACACAAAAAAAAATTTATTTAGACATTTATTTACCCATTTATTCTTCCATCAACCTTTAGATATACATATATAAAAAATATTTATTTTTCAGAAAGATACACATTCACTGGATGATGTCATCAGTGATGTCATTTGAGATGTCATCAGTGATGTCATGAGTGATGTCACTGACCATGTCATGAGTGATGTAATATGTGACGTCATCAGCAGTGCATTGCACGCGCAAGTTATAGTGAGTCCAACTAACTATAACGTGGGAATTTCAATGGTTTTATGCGAGTAAGATTTCCACCTAACTATAACTGGTGTGAAACCTATGGTTTATTCAGTGAATTTAATAGGTTTTTTTAAATGCTAATTCCTAACTATAACTGGTGTGAAACCTATGGTTTTTTCAGTGAATATATATATATATATATATATATATATATATATATATATATATATATATATATATTCCACAAATTGCCCTAAGCATTCAGAAGGCACACACCATGCTCGGCCCTCCAGCCTATACGTGCCACTTGCACAACATCCCCGCCTACTTAAAGGAGAATGCTTACCTGCATGGGAAACTTCATGCCCCACAACACCCCGAGGAACAATTGAACCATCACATGACCACGAGAGGCGGGGATGTTGTGCAATAAAGCCAGTAACAAACAAATGCAGGCATCAAGTGTGTTTTTCTAGCCCAGGAAGAAGGGGCCTTGAGCCCCGAAACGCGTCGGCAGAGGGAACCGCATGCCGGAGATTGGAAATGCAAGTGGCACGTATAGGCTGGAGGGCCGAGCATGGTGTGTGCCTTCTTAATGCTTAGGGCAATTTGTGGAATACATGACTGCACACGGCGGCCCGGCCGTGGAGAAGAGCACCATCGGTAGCCGGGGAAGACTTCACTCACCAGCTGCACGAAGCTTTAGTTCGGAACGTGTCCGGACTTGAATCAGCGACATGCTCAAAAGTGCATAATTGGCTTGCATATATCTCTCTCTGGAACTCACTAAGAGTAAAGAATGGAATTTTAATGGTAAAAGCACACTCGAACTTACTTAAAGGAGAATGCTTACCTGCATGGGAAACTTCATGCCCCACAACACCCCGAGGAACAATTGAACCATCACATGACCACGAGAAGCGGGGATGTTGTGCAATAAAGCCAGTAACAAACAAATGCAGGCATCCAGTGTGTTTTTCTAGCCCAGGAAGAAGGGGCCTTGAGCCCCGAAACGCGTCGGCAGAGGTAACCGCATGCCGGAGATTGGAAATGCAAGTGGCACGTATAGGCTGGAGGGCCGAGCATGGTGTGTGCCTTCTTAATACTTAGGGCAATTTGTGGAATACATGACTGCACACGGCGGCCCGGCCGTGGAGAAGAGCACCATCGGTAGCCGGGGAAGACTTCACTCACCAGCTGCATGAAGCTTTAGTTCGGAACGTGTCCGGACTTGAATCAGCGACATGCTCAAAAGTGCATAATTGGCTTGCATATATCTCTCTCTGGAACTCACCAAGAGTAAAGAATGGAATTTTAATGGTAAAAGCATACTCGAACTTACTTAAAGGAGAATGCTTACCTGCATGGGAAACTTCATGCCCCACAACACCCCAAGGAACAATTGAACTATCACATGACCACGAGAGGCGGGGATGTTGTGCAATGAAGCCAGTAACAAACAAATGCAGGCATCAAGTGTGTTTTTCTAGCCCAGGAAGAAGGGGCCTTGAGCCCCGAAACGCGTCGGCAGAGGTAACCGCATGCCGGAGATTGGAAATGCAAGTGGCACGTATAGGCTGGAGGGCCGAGCATGGTGTGTGCCTTCTTAATGCTTAGGGCAATTTGTAGAATACATGACTGCACACGGCGGCCCGGCCGTGGAGAAGAGCACCATCGGTAGCCGGGGAAGACTTCACTCACCAGCTGCACGAAGCTTTAGTTCGGAACGTGTCCGGACTTGAATCAGCGACATGCTCAAAAGTGCATAATTGGCTTGCATATATCTCTCTCTGGAACTCACTAAGAGTAAAGAATGGAATTTTAATGGTAAAAGCACACTCAAACTTACTTAAAGGAGAATGCTTACCTGCATGGGAAACTTCATGCCCCACAACACCCCGAGGAACAATTAAACCATCACATGACCACGAGAGGCGGGGATGTTGTGCAATAAAGCCAGTAACAAACAAATGCAGGCATCAAGTGTGTTTTTCTAGCCCAGGAAGAAGGGGCCTTGAGCCCCAAAACGCGTCGGTAGAGGTAACCGCATGCCGGAGATTGGAAATGCAAGTGGCACGTATAGGCTGGAGGGCCGAGCATGGTGTGTGCCTTCTTAATGCTTAGGGCAATTTGTGGAATACATGACTGCACACGGCGGCCCGGCCGTGGAGAAGAGCACCATCGGTAGCCGGGGAAGACTTCACTCACCAGCTGCACGAAGCTTTAGTTCGGAACGTGTCCGGACTTGAATCAGCGACATGCTCAAAAGTGCATAATTGGCTTGCATATATCTCTCTCTGGAACTCACTAAGAGTAAAGAATGGAATTTTAATGGTAAAAGCACACTCGAACTTACTTAAAGGAGAATGCTTACCTGCATGGGAAACTTCATGCCCCACAACACCCCGAGGAACAATTGAACCATCACATGACCACGATAGGCGGGGATGTTGTGCAATAAAGCCAGTAACAAACAAATGCAGGCATCAAGTGTGTTTTTCTAGCCCAGGAAGAAGGGGCCTTGAGCCCCGAAACGCGTCGGCAGAGGTAACCGCATGCCGGAGATTGGAAATGCAAGTGGCACGTATAGGCTGGAGGGCCGAGCATGGTGTGTGCCTTCTTAATGCTTAGGGCAATTTGTGGAATACATGACTGCATACGGCGGCCCGGCCGTGGAGAAGAGCACCATCGGTAGCCGGGGAAGACTTCACTCACCAGCTGCACGAAGCTTTAGTTCGGAACGTGTCCAGACTTGAATCAGCAACATGCTCAAAAGTGCATAATTGGCTTGCATATATCTCTCTCTGGAACTCACTAAGAGTAAAGAATGGAATTTTAATGGTAAAAGCACACTCGAACTTACTTAACCACTTGGATGCTAAGGTGTTTTATGGCTTCCCATGTAATTTCCATTGAAGTCAATGGAAACTCCATGACGAGTTACCCTTGTCATTAGCACTGAAGGGGTTAAAGGAGAATGCTTACCTGCACGGGAAACTTCATGCCCCACAACACCCCGAGGAACAATTGAACCATCACATGACCACGAGAGGCGGGGATGTTGTGCAATAAAGCCAGTAACAAACAAATGCAGGCATCAAGTGTGTTTTTCTAGCCCAGGAAGAAGGGGCCTTGAGCCCCAAAACGCGTCGGCAGAGGTAACCGCATGCCGGAGATTGGAAATGCAAGTGGCACGTATAGGCTGGAGGGCCGAGCATGGTGTGTGCCTTCTAAATGCTTAGGGCAATTTGTGGAATACATGACTGCACACGGCGGCCCGGCCGTGGAGAAGAGCACCATCGGTAGCCGGGGAAGACTTCACTCACCAGCTGCACGAAGCTTTAGTTCGGAACGTGTCCGGACTTGAATCAGCGACATGCTCAAAAGTGCATAATTGGCTTGCATATATCTCTCTCTGGAACTCACTAAGAGTAAAGAATGGAATTTTAATGGTAAAAGCACACTCGAACTCACTTAAAGGAGAATGCTTACCTGCATGGGAAACTTCATGCCCCACAACACCCCGAGGAACAATTGAACCATCACATGACCACGAGAGGCGGGGATGTTGTGCAATAAGGCCAGTAACAAACAAATGCAGGCATCAAGTGTGTTTTTCTAGCCCAGGAAGAAGGGGCCTTGAGCCCCGAAACGCGTCGGCAGAGGTAACCGCATGCCGGAGATTGGAAATGCAAGTGGCACGTATAGGCTGGAGGGCCGAGCATGGTGTGTGCCTTCTTAATGCTTAGGGCAATTTGTGGAATATATATATGACAACACAATGGACAACCGATTACTCAAACCGGCTTTCCCAGACACAGAACATCCGAAGCGGCTGACGAGTGGGGAGAAAAGCGGACTATGAGGCTCCTAAACTACCCAGTGACATAACAACATCTGAGAGGCATGTTTCATTTTCAAAGCGAGAATTGTAAGCTTATAGTAAAGAACCAACATCGCTATTAACAAAAACAATGAATGAAATAACCAAAGAAACAGACACTCCAAGATGGCGGCCAAAAATCTCAATGCATTCCCTCGGGCCGAACACTGGGTGGGAGGAGCCCAACCTAGGCCTTTTAAAGAACTGAAAAAACACAAACTTCTTGCGTTACCAAACAGCACCTGAGGAAGTCGAAAAGACGAAACGCGTCATGCTGTATGTAATAAAGAACATCAGAACCCCCACGTGTGCTCCGTGACTGTTCCTTATGGTGGGACACCTTGTGGAAACTTATTTACGTGCATGCTGCTTGCACGAAGGAGGCACCCGTCATATCAAAGCGTTCGACAGAACAGGCAGCGTTCGTGTGAAATCTGAGGATACAATTTCTGCCAGAACCGCCGCTACGATGGATAAGTATCTGCCAACTGGATTGTGACGACACAATGGACAACCGATTACTTAAACCGGCTTTCCCAGACACAGAACATCCGAAGCGGCTGACGAGTGGGGAGAAAAGCGGACTATGAGGCTCCTAAACTACCCAGTGACATAACAACATCTGAGAGGCATGTTTCATTTTCAAAGCGAGAATTGTAAGCTTATAGTAAAGAACCAACATCGCTATTAACAAAAACAATGAATGAAATAACCAAAGAAACAGACACTCCAAGATGGCGGCCAAAAATCTCAATGCATTCCCTTCGGGCCGAACACTGGGTGGGAGGAGCCCAACCTAGGCCTTTTAAAGAACTGAAAAAACACAAACTTCTTGCGTTACCAAACAGCATCTGAGGAAGTCGAAAAGACGAAACGCGTCATGCTGTATGTAATAAAGAACATCAGAACCCCCACGTGTGCTCCGTGACTGTTCCTTATGGTGGGACACCTTGTGGAAACTTATTTACGTGCATGCTGCTTGCACGAAGGAGGCACCCGTCATATCAAAGCGTTCGACAGAACAGGCAGCGTTCGTGTGAAATCTGAGGATACAATTTCTGCCAGAACCGCCGCTACGATGGATAAGTATCTGCCAACTGGATTGTGACAACACAATGGACAACCGATTACTCAAACCGGCTTTCCCAGACACAGAACATCCGAAGCGGCTGACGAGTGGGGAGAAAAGCGGACTATGAGGCTCCTAAACTACCCAGTGACATAACAACATCTGAGAGGCATGTTTCATTTTCAAAGCGAGAATTGTAAGCTTATAGTAAAGAACCAACATCGCTATTAACAAAAACAATGAATGAAATAACCAAAGAAACAGACACTCCAAGATGGCGGCCAAAAATCTCAATGCATTCCCTTCGGGCCGAACACTGGGTGGGAGGAGCCCAACCTAGGCCTTTTAAAGAACTGAAAAAACACAAACTTCTTGCGTTACCAAACAGCATCTGAGGAAGTCGAAAAGACGAAACGCGTCATGCTGTATGTAATAAAGAACATCAGAACCCCCATGTGTGCTCCGTGACTGTTCCTTATGGTGGGACACCTTGTGGAAACATATATTACCTACTGGCGGTCGCCAGTAGGTATATATAGTTAGGATTTTTTCTCTATGGGTTTTTTGAAAATTCTATGTCTAATAACTTTGGCGTTTGTGGACGGAATTGGCTGAAATTTTCAGGAAAATGGCACATTTTGTTTCTGAGCAGCCCTTGAAAATTTGGGGGGGGTTCGTCCAGTGGGGGCCGAGAAAAAAGGGGGGTCCCAAAACGTGTTTTTAACATTGAGTTTTCCATAGGGCGGTTGGCCTCACTTTTAGCCCGAACGGCTGAATGGATTTGCACGAAACTTGGCAAAATTGTAGGGACTGGTAGCCCGATGTGCCTTTTGTAGGTCTCAATATATGTGCTCCAGTGGATTTTGAGAAATTAACGTTTAAAAAAAGATATATATCTGTAACAGCGGACCGGTTAGCGCTCTGGTTCGCGGACTTTTCGCGCAACGGAGCTTTGTGAAGCGAAGCTGATTGGTTCTCCGGCGTCTGTCAACATTCCAAACAGTCCGTAGCGGCCGCCATCTTGTCTCTCGGTAGGATCGAGAGACAAGAGGAGGTCAAAACAAAGGGGGAAATAACTATAAGGGGGCATAGTAGATCCTCGCTGACCCCCTAGGTTTGATGTGGAGGTTTTAAAAGGGCCCCGCGGGGCAAAAAAAAATAATAAAAATAATAATTGAACGGCTGAATGGATTTGCACGAAACTTGGCAAAATATTAGGGACTGGTAGCCCGATGTGCCTTTGCTAGGTCTCAATATATGTGCTCCAGTGGATTTTGAGAAATTAACGTTCAAAAAAAGATATATATCTGTAACAGCGCTCCGCTTCGCGTAACGGAGGTTTGCGAAGCTGATTGGTCATTCTGTCACTGGGCTATAGTTGGGCTACATCTGGCTGATATTTGGGCTACATTTGTTTTTTTGTGTGTCTGGCGGCCATCTTTGGGCTACATTGGGCTACATTGGGCTTCATTGGGCTACATTCGGCTAATTAGCAAATAGCTCATCGCAAACTAGGAATGGTAAAGAATCGCTATTTATTCCTTAAAGTTCGCTATTTAGGAAATGCAAATAACTTTGATGATACATATGGCGGTTCATCTCTAACAAGATAAGAAGCATAGGGATAGATTTATGATGACTGGCGCATCACCAGGGATGTGTTAGTCATTCTGTGCCGCTGTTCCGTCACCTATGGTGTGCTGCATTTACAATGCGGCGCATCACGGGGCAAAAACAGCACAGATGCGTGATGTATCTGTGCCGTAAAGGTGGCGCATTGCTGGAGTTGTATCGCAAGTGTGATGAAGGTCCAGCAAGGGTCGGGGGTGCCCCTGTCGCAGGGTTTCTGTTCTCACACAGAACTGTGGACAGAGGATTGGAACCTCGGCGAATTAGGGTGTCCCAAAACTCACGTTAGTAATCAAAAACTATTTAGCAAGCTAGGTACAGTGTCACATTGGATATAACAAACTCTCAATGTTTAGACAATCCAGAATATGAACTTATAGTACCTCAGGATACGTGGAACTCATGAACAGTCGGTCGTTATATATTTCTTAGAAACCAGAACATGGAGTTAAGAAGAACACATGTGTATTTGAAATGTTTATTTACTAATGCCGTCTTCTCAGGCGTAGTACCTTAGATAATAAAAGTACACATATTATCAGTAGCAAAATTACCAGCATAGTTACTAGTACATAAAAAGTGAATGGTGATAGTATGTTAACATGCTGTAAATGAATAAGAGTTAGCAACACTTATAAGCAGCCGCGGGCCGTGGAGGGAGTTACGGTGAGGCAGGGAGGCGGGGAGGGGGAGAAGCAGGGTGGAGAATACAAGTACACATATTATCAGTAGCAAAATTACCAGCATAGTTACTAGTACATAAAAAGCGAATGGTGACAGTATGTTAACATGCTGTAAATGAATAAGAGTTAGCAACACTTATAAGCAGCCGCGGGCCGTGGAGGGAGTTACGGTGGGGCAGGGAGGCGGGGAGGGGGAGGGGCAAGGTAGAGAGGGCTCCACCCTGCTTCTCCCCCTCCCCGCCTCCCTGCCTCACCGTAACTCCCTCCACGGCCCGCGGCTGCTTATATCTCACCCTCCCTAATACACATATTATATTATTTGCTAAGAAGGTCTCTTTGTGTTGGTTTAGGGCGTGCCCATACTTTAGTGTCTTAGATTTGAAGGAATCACATCAGCATACACCAGCTCTCTCTTCATGTGAACCGCATCAACTGTTGTGTATGTGTGTTCGGCAAAGCAATATAAAACCCGCCTCATGCCCAGAATTGGCAGAAGTTGCACTTATGTTATGAGTATGAAGTCGTGGAGATCAGACCTCATAACAATTCTGTACCGTGTTGTTCTTGAAACTTTAGCACTCGCTGTACAGATATAGTTTAACAAGTAAAGCAGATAGTAGACCAATAACATATTATTCTCATGTAAACCACGATGAACTACTAGGTGGAAAGCTAAAGCAACAACTAAATGTCGTGTGCAGAAGTTGCAAAAAAGGAAAAATGGCGTTTAAACCGGTAATGAGCCCATGCTAACTTAACACGGTGTAAAGATATCCAGGACCTAGATGACACCTCCTCATGATCCGGAAACGAACTGAATAAGATAATAGAAGTGCCATCTCATGAGAGCAGATTGCAAGTTTATATGTGGACGGTCCGCAAGGTAAAGCATTAAAAACTAGGAAAATTCAATGCTAAAGAAAAATAAAACAGCCAAGTACTTTATCGAGTCTTAAGCCAATAGGCAAGGTAAATAATAAAAACTTGACAATTAAGTCAATGAATTGTCAATGAAATGCTAGTACTCAGCATATGAAACATGAAAAAGGTCTATGACATAACTGTGTATGCAAAATAAGCTGCAACAGCCTCCAACAGGAAGTCACCGTCTTCATCCGAAAACAGTTCAGCCATCCAATTTAAAAGCGGAAAAGAACATACGTGCTCTCCCAGCACCGGATCCTCTATCACCATCAGAGGACAGCTCGGTGGGTTTTCAAGAAAGCTGTGTTCCAAGAAAGACTGTGCTGCCGCCAGTAAATTCCAGGGACCAAGTAGTCCATGCATCAATGCCACAGCCATAATCCTTTCGCCAGGACAAATCAACTCGTGAGTAATGATAGGAGTCATCAGCTGATTAAAGTCGACGTCAGGAGAAACCGGTCCGCAGAGACACAAATCAATGGCCCAATCGAAATCACAGGTCAGGCAGTGAAATACAGGCTGGACACAGGTGAAGTAGGAGAACCGAAAAGATAATCCATATGCCGTGCTTAATATCGCCAACGGCATTGTGCCATAATATTCTAGCATGCGATTGCGGAACAGTGTCAGCAGCTGCAGGGTCGGAGGTTGCATAGGAGGGACATCCATATTTAAAAATGTAAAAAAGTACAAGAGCGTCCGCTGGTAATGCAAGTAAAAATGCAATCCACGAACCAGAGTGGAGAAAATGGAATGAAAGGGAGCAGGGATGACTCCAAAGATTTTCTCAAATGAAGTCACGAGACCACTGGTAACAACTTTAAAAAAGTGTGCCAGGGATTTTGTGGAGGATGCGTTAAAGATAGTCGGAAACATGTTGCTGAAATTGAAAGGCAAACCTGTGTACGGGTGTTCGCTATGTGAAGTACGAAAGTTTCACGGGCCGAACTCAAGGCCACCTCTCTCTGAGACAAAAGAGCTCTTATTCTTGTCATGCCGTTGAAACGTGTCCCAAGGTTGGTATTTGTGGCCAGATTGAAAACTCCCTATGTTCATGTGTGGGAGGAAATAGAACATTTCTGCAGCAAATAACCCGTTCACTTACTGTTACGATAAAAGGAATACTTTTAATTAACTCAGAACAATCTTCATTATTGAGCATCAAATAACTACCATTTTCCAACAACTTGAACGTGGGGATGATAGCAGGAACTGGCGTGCCTTGCATCACGCAAGCCATATTTGGTCGCTGTTTGTTGCATGAATCGTGTAACTGTATGTGCCTACACATTAGTGAATGATCTGGCGTCTCAGTGCATTCCTCTCCATTCAGATAAACTTCTTGATCATCTTTGAAACATCTGTATGTGTATGGAAGCGACCAGACCTCATGAACAAAAGCACTACCTAAAGGTTCATAAAGACCTATTGGTATATATTTCATACAATTTGAAAACTTATATAAAGCAAAAGGCAGCGTTATTAAACCGTCGATAAGGCATGTTGCCAAAAAACCCGCAATCCTCTGCTGATGATGTCACTGAGCATGTCATGAATGATGTAATATGTGACATCATCAGTAGTGGATTATGGGTAATAGTATCTCTAGTTTACTCCCCTATAGCTGTCTTTCTTTTAACATAAGTGTGTGTTTCCTTCCCTTATACTTACTGTTTTTGGTTCGCTTCCAGTTCGCGTACCAGCGAGCGAACTAGGAAGCGAACTAAGAGAAATAGAGGTTGGCACAGTTCCAAATATTGTACCAATTTTTTAATAACGGGGAGGTAGTTCTGAAAAGAACTTTTTTTTTTATTTTTCTGAACATTTTTTTACTGTAAGGTTCCCGATTCGCGAAGCGGGAACGAAGAAAAAATAAATATTTAAAAAAATAATTATTCATAAACATATAAAATATATTTTTGGATTTAAAGAAGAATAAATTTTACAGCTACAGATATTAGCTGTTAAAAAACCAATGAAATTCACTGAAAAAACCATAGGTTATAGACCATATATAGTTAGGAATTAGCATTTACAAAACCTTGAAAATTCACTGAAAAAACCATAGGTTATAGACCATATATAGTTAGGAATTAGCATTTACTAAACCTTATTTTACTCACACAAAACCATTGAAATTCCATATATAGTTAGTTGCACTAACTATATATCGCGCACCCGCAATCCACTGCTGATCATGTCACATATTACATCATTCATGACATGGTCAGTGACATCACTGATGACATCACTGATGACATCTCAAATGACATCACTGATGACATCTCACTTGATATCAATGATCACATCACTGATGATATCATTCATGTGATAATACAATGCATCTCCTCACACTCTAATATAACCTCCGTTACACCCAGTGTTAAATAGAGAGTATCATTTTTGAAACCATTGACACACCAATACTAGTTACTACATACGCACTCACTGATTCCTATGTCTACACACACATTCACTCATACAATCATTCATACATACAATCACTCATCTTTACAACACTATCATATGCACTCATACACCTATACAGACACTCACACTCTGCCACTCATCCATGGAGTTACTCACACACCTAGTCAGTCCTGAAAAGAATCAATCACACTTCCATTTTCTCATCTATACAGTTAAACACAGAACACCTTACATTTTTGAAACATATACTAACACATAGTTACTCTCTTATAGAATCACTGATACAAGTACACATTGATCTGCACAGAGTCACACACCTCCCAGCCAGCCATACACACACTCAGTCTCCCATACAAATACTTGTGCAACCAATCAATAACCCATATAGCTACTTATATAGCTACTGATCAACACGTGCAGCAGCTTGCACAACAACAGACATACTGATGCACACTTTTAGACAGTTTAGTCACTAACCCGTGCATTCAGTAAGACGCATTTAATCACTCACTCATACAGTCAATCACGCACCTACTAAAACCTTCATTCAGACACTTATACATCCACTCATTCTTCAATATGTAAAACATATTTAAACTTTACAGAAACACATAATCACTGGATGTTGTCATCAGTGATGTCATCAGTGATGTCACTGACCATGTCATGAATGATGTAATATGTGACATGATCAGCAGTGGATTGCGGGTGCGCGATATATAGTTAGTGCAACTAACTATATATGGAATTTCAATGGTTTTGTGTGAGTAAAATAAGGTTTAGTAAATGCTAATTCCTAACTATATATGGTCTATAACCTATGGTTTTTTCAGTGAATATATATATATATATAAAATTTCTATGGCAAAATGACACCCCTCATTTTGTTCCTTTTCAAATTAAATGTATTAAGTGTTACCACTTTATTCCAATCAAGATGACTTCAGGTGTGCCATACTTTTGTCATAAGTAAGACTGTTAGCGTTCTAGTTGTTCTTTAGAACACTCTGGGACATTCTGTTATTGGGCTATAGTTGGGCTACATCTGGCTGATATTTGGGCTACATTTGGGCTCTTTTGTCTCTGGTGGCCATCTTGGGAGACTGCATATCAGAATTGTTTTAATGAAATATAAGAGGATTTGAGAAGTCACTCAAAATGTGCCCTAATTTTTCTTTCTTCAGCACTAATCATAATTTCTATGGCAAAATGAACCCCCTCAATTTGCTCCTTTGCAAATTAAATGTTTTAAGTGTTAACACTTTATTCCAATCAAGATGACTTCAGGTGTGCCATACTTTTGTCATAAGTAAGACTGTTAGCGCTCTAGTTGTTCTTTAGAACACTCTGGGACATTCTGTCATTGGGCTATAGTTGGGCTACATCTGGCTGATATTTGGGCTACATTTGTTTTTTTTTGTCTCTGGTGGCCATCTTTGGGCTACATTGGGCTACATTGGGCTACATTTGGGCTCTAACATATATATAGCCCAATGTAGCCCAACATATATTTTTTCAAAGTTAATTTTCGTAAAAACCACTGGAGCATATATCTTGAGACATAGCAAAGGCACATCGGGGTACCAGTCCCTACAATTTTGCCAAGTTTGGTGGAAATCCATTCAGCCGTTCGGGCTAAAAGTGAGTCCAACCGCCCTATGGAAATTAACATGGGGAAAACACGTTTTGGGACCCCCTTTTATCTCGGCCCCCGCTTGAAGGATCCGCTCTAAACTTTCAGGGAAGGAGCGGAGCGCAGCGAGGCAAAGTTAAGGAAAATTACAGGCAGATCCCTCATTCGGCGCCAAAGTTATTACCAATAGAATGTTGTGGATTTCCTATGGAAAACGATCCTAACTATAACTACCTACTGGCGACCGCCAGTAGGTAATATGTATATATATGTATATATATGTATATATATATAATATATACATTATATATGCATATTTTATATTATATAAATATATATGTACTCCTTCAGCAAAGTGTATATATATATATATATATTCACAGAAAAAACCATAGGTTATAGACCATATATAGTTAGGAATTAGCATTTACAAAACCTTGAAAATTCACTGAAAAAACCATAGGTTATAGACCATATATAGTTAGGAAATAGCATTTAGAAAACCTTATTTTACTCACACAAAACCATTGAAATTCCATATATAGTTAGTTGCACTAACTATATATCGCGCACCTGCAATCCACTGCTGATGATGTCACATATTACATCATTCATGACATGGTCAGTGACATCACTGATGACATCACTGATGACATCTCAAATGACATCACTGATGACATCACTGATGACATCTCATTTGACATTACTGATCACATCACTGATGACATCATTCATGTGATGATACAATGAACCTCTTCAGACTCTAATATAACCTTAGATACACTCAGTGTAAACAGACACTCACAGACTGTCACTCATCCATGGAGTTACTCACACACCTAGTCAGTCTTGCAAAGAATCAATCACACCTCGATTTCCTCAACTATATAGTTATACACACCTTACTTATTGGAACATATAATAACACATATTTACTCTGTTATACAATCCCTGATACAAGTTCACAATAATCCATACAGCCACTCACACATTCACTGGCTCTTATGCACAGTTATTTATATATGTCAACTATCACATGTACTGTGTTTTACATATGTACTTACTTTGACATGTAGCACTGAGATATCCATTCACTCACCAATACACTCATGCACACAGTCAACCGCCCATACAGATGTTTCCACATGCACTTTTGAACCCATACATCTAGTGAATCAACTGCTCACACATCTATGCACAGAGTCATACACCTCCCAGACACCCACACACACACTCAGTCTCCCATACAAATACTTGGGCAACTAATCAATAACCCATATAGTTAGTCATATAGCTAATGATCAACACATGCATCAGATTACAAAACAACAGACACAATGATGCACAATTTAAAACAGTTTAGTCACTAACCCATGCACTCAGTGAGACACATTTAATCACTCACTTATACAGTCAGTCATGCACCTACTAAATCCTTCATCCAGACACTTATACATCCACTCATTCTTCAATATGTAAGACATATTTTAACTTTACAGAAGCATACAGTCACTGGATGTTGTCATCAGTGATGTCATCAGTGATGTCATTTGAGATGTCATCAGTGATGTCATCAGTGATGTCACTGACCATGTCATGAATGATGTAATATGTGACATCATCAGCAGTGGATTGCAGGTGCGCGATATATAGTTAGTGCAACTAACTATATATGGAATTTCAATGGTTTTGTGTGAGTAAAATAAGGTTTTCTAAATGCTATTTCCTAACTATATATGGTCTATAACCTATGGTTTTTTCAGTGAATTTTCAAGGTTTTGTAAATGCTAATTCCTAACTATATATGGTCTATAACCTATGGTTTTTTCTGTGAATTTCATTGGTTTTTTAACAGCTAATATCTGTAGCTGTAAAATGTATTCTTCTTTAAATCCAAAAATATATTTTATATGTTTATGAATAAATTTTTTTTAAAATATTTTTTTTTCTTCGTTCCCGCTTCGCGAATCGGGAAGCTTCCCGTTAGCTGACCTTGATGCCGCGAAATAGACCGCGAGCCGGTAAACGTTTCTTTACCGCAAGTGCCGCGTTAGAAAACAACATCGTGACGCCTCCCGTCCGCATGACGTTCCACGTTGTCGCTTGATACGTCATATGACGTGCTACGTTAGCAAACTGGTACGCGAAGCGAGTGCCAAAGCGCAGGTTTCTGGAAGCAAACCGGGAGGCCCTGCAAAGCGCTTAACGTAAACACAGCAAGTCATGTGACTTGGTAATAACACTTTTCATTGGTTCATTTCACTTTTGGTTTCCTAATGATGTAAGACTAGGTCATATAATCTAAAATGAACACTTTTGATTGGTTGAGAACTCTTGTTTTTCCCAAATGATGAAAATCCCTCCTTCTTTCCTCACTCTGACTTTCATCATTGTGAGAGAAAGACCCTTTGTGATCACTGAGCAATGGCTTCTTTAGTAGCTTCAGCTGGTGCTTCCCCACCACCTCCACCACATCCAAGGAAGAGTGGACCACCTGCTCAAGTTGTAATTCAACAAGAAGAAGAAGAAGAGGAACAGGAGGACGAGCACGAAGAGAGGCAGTTTTTGCCTGAGTAGCCCAAGACGTCTCACCGGAAAGAAAACTTCATTTGGCAATTTTTTAAAATTCCCAAAGGTCAGAAAAAAGTAAATGCAAGATACGTAACTTGCCTTATATGTCAAGATAGACTGTCCAGAGGGACCGACAAAAAATACAGTTTCGGAAACTACACAATGCATCGCCATATGACTAGGTGGCATCCTAACAACTACAGTGCTGCACAGTTTCGGAACGACCTAGATAATCTCCCTATTATGGCCAGAAGATCTGTTGTACCGGAAGTAACGGGACCAGAGGGCAGGGAGATGGTGCCAAATATACAAATGAGATTTGGTGAAGTAAAACACACCTGCGTATTTTGCGATGGATTCATTTCCTACGGAGAAAGAAGCATCACTCTGATCAACAGAGCTATTGACTATCATATGCAAGTTTGTCCGAAACGCCCAAAATAATAAATACTTCTTTTTTTTGTTTTGTTGCTCCTGTTGAGCCCTTTACAATGAATCGTTTTCATTGCCCCCTCCAAGAAAAACCCAAAAAAATATAAAACTGTTCCGAAAAATTCAAAAACAGTAAAAAAATGTTCAGAAAAATAAAAAAAAAAGTTCTTTTCAGAACTACCTCCCCGTTATTAAAAAATTGGTACAATATTTGGAACTGTGCCAACCTCTATTTCTCTTAGTTCGCTTCCTAGTTCGCTCGCTGGTACGCGAACTGGAAGCGAACCAAAAACAGTAAGTATAAGGGAAGGAAACACACACTTATGTTAAAAGAAAGACAGCTATAGGGGAGTAAACTAGAGATACTATTACCCATAATCCACTACTGATGATGTCACATATTACATCATTCATGACATGCTCAGTGACATCATCAGCAGAGGATTGCGGGTTTTTTGGCAACATGCCTTATCCACGGTTTAATAACGCTGCCTTTTGCTTTATATAAGTTTTCAAATTGTATGAAATATATACCAATAGGTCTTTATGAACCTTTAGGTAGTGCTTTTGTTCATGAGGTCTGGTCGCTTCCATACACATACAGATGTTTCAAAGATGATCAAGAAGTTTATCTGAATGGAGAGGAATGCACTGAGACGCCAGATCATTCACTAATGTGTAGGCACATACAGTTACACGATTCATGCAACAAACACCGACCAAATATGGCTTGCGTGTTGCAAGGCACGCCAGTTCCTGCTATCATCCCCACGTTCAAGTTGTTGGAAAATGGTAGTTATTTGATGCTCAATAATGAAGATTGTTCTGAGTTAATTAAAAAGTATTCCTTTTATCGTAACAGTAAGTGAACGGGTTATTTGCTGCAGAAATGTTCTATTTCCTCCCACACATGAACATAGGGAGTTTTCAATCTGGCCACAAATACCAACCTTGGGACACGTTTCAACGGCATGACAAGAATAAGAGCTCTTTTGTCTCAGAGAGAGGTGGCCTTGAGTTCGGCCCGTGAAACTTTCGTACTTCACATAGCGAACACCCGTACACAGGTTTGCCTTTCAATTTCAGCAACATGTTTCCGACTATCTTTAACGCATCCTCCACAAAATCCCTGGCACACTTTTTTAAAGTTGTTACCAGTGGTCTCGTGACTTCATTTGAGAAAATCTTTGGAGTCATCCCTGCTCCCTTTCATTCCATTTTCTCCACTCTGGTTCGTGGATTGCATTTTTACTTGCATTACCAGCGGACGCTCTTGTGCTTTTTTACATTTTTAAATATGGATGTCCCTCCTATGCAACCTCCGACCCTGCAGCTGCTGACACTGTTCCGCAATCGCATGCTAGAATATTATGGCACAATGCCGTTGGCGATATTAAGCACGGCATATGGATTATCTTTTCGGTTCTCCTACTTCACCTGTGTCCAGCCTGTATTTCACTGCCTGACCTGTGATTTCGATTGGGCCATTGATTTGTGTCTCTGCGGACCGGTTTCTCCTGACGTCGACTTTAATCAGCTGATGACTCCTATCATTACTCACGAGTTGATTTGTCCTGGCGAAAGGATTATGGCTGTGGCATTGATGCATGGACTACTTGGTCCCTGGAATTTACTGGCGGCAGCACAGTCTTTCTTGGAACACAGCTTTCTTGAAAACCCACCGAGCTGTCCTCTGATGGTGATAGAGGATCCGGTGCTGGGAGAGCACGTATGTTCTTTTCCGCTTTTAAATTGGATGGCTGAACTGTTTTCGGATGAAGACGGTGACTTCCTATTGGAGGCTGTTGCAGCTTATTTTGCATACACAGTTATGTCATAGACCTTTTTCATGTTTGATATGCTGAGTACTAGCATTTCATTGACAATTCATTGACTTATTTGTCAAGTTTTTATTATTTACCTTGCCTATTGGCTTAAGACTCGATAAAGTACTTGGCTGTTTTATTTTTCTTTAGCATTGAATTTTCCTAGTTTTTAATGCTTTACCTTGCGGACCGTCCACATATAAACTTGCAATCTGCTCTCATGAGATGGCACTTCTATTATCTTATTCAGTTCGTTTCCGGATCATGAGGAGGTGTCATCTAGGTCCTGGATATCTTTACACCGTGTTAAGTTAGCATGGGCTCATTACCGGTTTAAACGCCATTTTTCCTTTTTTGCAACTTCTGCACACGACACTTAGTTGTTGCTTTAGCTTTCCACCTAGTAGTTCATCGTGGTTTACATGAGAATAATATGTTATTGGTCTACTATCTGCTTTACTTGTTAAACTATATCTGTACAGCGAGTGCTAAAGTTTCAAGAACAACACGATACAGAATTGTTATGAGGTCTGATCTCCACGACTTCATACTCATAACATAAGTGCAACTTCTGCCAATTCTGGGCATGAGGCGGGTTTTATATTGCTTTGCCGAACACACATACACAACAGTTGATGCGGTTCACATGAAGAGAGAGCTGGTGTATGCTGATGTGATTCCTTCAAATCTAAGACACTAAAGTATGGACACGCCCTAAACCAACACAAAGAGACCTTCTTAGCAAATAATATAATATGTGTATTAGGGAGGGTGAGATATAAGCAGCCGCGGGCCGTGGAGGGAGTTACGATGGGGCAGGGAGGCGGGGAGGGGGAGAAGCAGGGTGGAGCCCTCTCTACCTTGCCCCTCCCCCTCCCCGCCTCCCTGCCCCACCGTAACTCCCTCCACGGCCCGCGGCTGCTTATAAGTGTTGCTAACTCTTATTCATTTACAGCATGTTAACATACTGTCACCATTCGCTTTTTATGTACTAGTAACTATGCTGGTAATTTTGCTACTGATAATATGTGTACTTGTATTCTCCACCCTGCTTCTCCCCCTCCCCGCCTCCCTGCCTCACCGTAACTCCCTCCACGGCCCGCGGCTGCTTATAAGTGTTGCTAACTCTTATTCATTTACAGCATGTTAACATACTATCACCATTCACTTTTTATGTACTAGTAACTATGCTGGTAATTTTGCTACTGATAATATGTGGACTTTTATTATCTAAGGTACTACGCCTGAGAAGACGGCATTAGTAAATAAACATTTCAAATACACATGTGTTCTTCTTAACTCCATGTTCTGGTTTCTAAGAAATATATAACGACCGACTGTTCATGAGTTCCACGTATCCTGAGGTACTATAAGTTCATATTCTGGATTGTCTAAACATTGAGAGTTTGTTATATCCAATGTGACACTGTACCTAGCTTGCTAAATAGTTTTTGATTACTAACGTGAGTTTTGGGACACCCTAATTCGCCGAGGTTCCAATCCTCTGTCCACAGTTCTGTGTGAGAACAGAAACCCTGCGACAGGGGCACCCCCGACCCTTGCTGGAGCTTCATCACACTTGCGATACAACTCCAGCAATGCGCCACCTTTACGGCACAGATACATCACGCATCTGTGCTGTTTTTGCCCCATGATGCGCCGCATTGTAAATGCAGCACACCATAGGTGACGGAACAGCGGCACAGAATGACTAACACATCCCTGGTGATGCGCCAGTCATCATAAATCTATCCCTATGCTTCTTATCTTGTTAGAGATGAACCGCCATATGTATCATAAAAGTTATTTGCATTTCCTAAATAGCGAACTTTAAGGAATAAATAGCGATTCTTTACCATTCCTAGTTTGCGATGAGCTATTTGCTAATTAGCCGAATGTAGCCCAATGAAGCCCAATGTAGCCCAATGTAGCCCAAAGATGGCCGCCAGACACACAAAAAAACAAATGTAGCCCAAATATCAGCCAGATGTAGCCCAACTATAGCCCAGTGACAGAATGACCAATCAGCTTCGCAAACCTCCGTTACGCGAAGCGGAGCGCTGTTACAGATATATATCTTTTTTTGAACGTTAATTTCTCAAAATCCACTGGAGCACATATATTGAGACCTAGCAAAGGCACATCGGGCTACCAGTCCCTAATATTTTGCCAAGTTTCGTGCAAATCCATTCAGCCGTTCAATTATTATTTTTATTATTTTTTTTTGCCCCGCGGGGCCCTTTTAAAACCTCCACATCAAACCTAGGGGGTCAGCGAGGATCTACTATGCCCCCTTATAGTTATTTCCCCCTTTGTTTTGACCTCCTCTTGTCTCTCGATCCTACCGAGAGACAAGATGGCGGCCGCTACGGACTGTTTGGAATGTTGACAGACGCCGGAGAACCAATCAGCTTCGCTTCACAAAGCTCCGTTGCGCGAAAAGTCCGCGAACCAGAGCGCTAACCGGTCCGCTGTTACAGATATATATCTTTTTTTAAACGTTAATTTCTCAAAATCCACTGGAGCACATATATTGAGACCTACAAAAGGCACATCGGGCTACCAGTCCCTACAATTTTGCCAAGTTTCGTGCAAATCCATTCAGCCGTTCGGGCTAAAAGTGAGGCCAACCGCCCTATGGAAAACTCAATGTTAAAAACACGTTTTGGGACCCCCCTTTTTTCTCGGCCCCCACTGGACGAACCCCCCCCAAATTTTCAAGGGCTGCTCAGAAACAAAATGTGCCATTTTCCTGAAAATTTCAGCCGATTCCGTCCACAAACGCCAAAGTTATTAGACATAGAATTTTCAAAAAACCCATAGAGAAAAAATCCTAACTATATATACCTACTGGCGACCGCCAGTAGGTAATATATATATATATATATATATATATATATATATATATATATATATATGCACATACACACATGCACTTAACAAAGGCTCTACAAGCCAAAACTTGTCGTTAATTTCCACTTTGAACTAAAATCCTTCACATTGCAGAGGAGTGATGATTTTCGTCACTTAACTTTGGCACATTTATGTATTTCGGGTCCACAACTTGCTTCTGGCACCGGTTTCATAAGACGAAAAAAGCAGATTTGTGTATTTCTCATACGCACGCACATACACACACCCACCCACACATACACACACACATACATATCCATATATATATAACAGCAGACAAAGGCGCTATGGCGACAGTTTTTGATTTAAATAAAACTAATGAATTGGTGTAATTCGAATCACTGAGTGCCGTCCATTCTTTTACCGTTGTGAAAGAAGTTGCGAGCAGAATATATATATATATATATATATATATATATGTTCACGAAGGTTGCCCCTAAGAGAGAAGCCAGCCGGCAGATGAATTAATTCCTTTTATTTAGGCGAAGTGCTTGCGAGCAGGCAGCAGTGCAAAAGGTCAGCTTCCCAAACAATATTTCACCAGCTTTAAGTCAGACGCGTTTCGGGGAATGAAATCCCCTTCTTCTGTGACAGCTTGCTACAGACAGGCGAATGATTTTGCACACCATTTATTTTAAAGAGTCCCAGCCCATGTGGGCGTGACCGCGCACCAGGCCTTCTGGATCTCGTAGTTCATGCTGGAATAAAACTCATATGCGTTCGTCTGTCCATAAAATAAAATGTTCGTACTTGCCCCAGTGGGTGGAATCATAGTTTTGCACCAAATGTCTGTTGCCGCTTTGTAGCCATCGCCATGGAGAACTGCCTCCTGTAACATGGATAACACCTGGTGGCGCAATCCCAGGCCCACACAGCCGTGGTGAGCTCCTCTCGCGGCTGGGCTCAGCCGCTAAAATGTTCACGAAGGTTGCCCCTAAGAGAGAAGCCAGCCGGCAGATGAATTAATTCCTTTTATTTAGGCGAAGTGCTTGCGAGCAGGCAGCAGTGCAAAAGGTCAGCTTCCCAAACAATATTTCACCAGCTTTAAGTCAGACGCGTTTCGGGGAATGAAATCCCCTTCTTCTGTGACAGCTTGCTACAGACAGGCGAATGATTTTGCACACCATTTATTTTAAAGAGTCCCAGCCCATGTGGGCGTGACCGCGCACCAGGCCTTCTGGATCTCGTAGTTCATGCTGGAATAAAACTCATATGCGTTCGTCTGTCCATAAAATAAAATGTTCGTACTTGCCCCAGTGGGTGGAATCATAGTTTTGCACCAAATGTCTGTTGCCGCTTTGTAGCCATCGCCATGGAGAACTGCCTCCTGTAACATGGATAACACCTGGTGGCGCAATCCCAGGCCCACACAGCCGTGGTGAGCTCCTCTCGCGGCTGGGCTCAGCCGCTAAAATGTTCACGAAGGTTGCCCCTAAGAGAGAAGCCAGCCGGCAGATGAATTAATTCCT
Organism: Lissotriton helveticus; assembly: GCF_964261635.1. Lineage (NCBI taxonomy): Eukaryota > Metazoa > Chordata > Amphibia > Caudata > Salamandridae > Lissotriton > Lissotriton helveticus. Next base: position 1,964,275,944 of record NC_136061.1, on the reverse strand, counting down.
TTTATTTAGGCGAAGTGCTTGCGAGCAGGCAGCAGTGCAAAAGGTCAGCTTCCCAAACAATATTTCACCAGCTTTAAGTCAGACGCGTTTCGGGGAATGAAATCCCCTTCTTCTGTGACAGCTTGCTACAGACAGGCGAATGATTTTGCACACCATTTATTTTAAAGAGTCCCAGCCCATGTGGGCGTGACCGCGCACCAGGCCTTCTGGATCTCGTAGTTCATGCTGGAATAAAACTCATATGCGTTCGTCTGTCCATAAAATAAAATGTTCGTACTTGCCCCAGTGGGTGGAATCATAGTTTTGCACCAAATGTCTGTTGCCGCTTTGTAGCCATCGCCATGGAGAACTGCCTCCTGTAACATGGATAACACCTGGTGGCGCAATCCCAGGCCCACACAGCCGTGGTGAGCTCCTCTCGCGGCTGGGCTCAGCCGCTAAAATGTTCACGAAGGTTGCCCCTAAGAGAGAAGCCAGCCGGCAGATGAATTAATTCCTTTTATTTAGGCGAAGTGCTTGCGAGCAGGCAGCAGTGCAAAAGGTCAGCTTCCCAAACAATATTTCACCAGCTTTAAGTCAGACGCGTTTCGGGGAATGAAATCCCCTTCTTCTGTGACAGCTTGCTACAGACAGGCGAATGATTTTGCACACCATTTATTTTAAAGAGTCCCAGCCCATGTGGGCGTGACCGCGCACCAGGCCTTCTGGATCTCGTAGTTCATGCTGGAATAAAACTCATATGCGTTCGTCTGTCCATAAAATAAAATGTTCGTACTTGCCCCAGTGGGTGGAATCATAGTTTTGCACCAAATGTCTGTTGCCGCTTTGTAGCCATCGCCATGGAGAACTGCCTCCTGTAACATGGATAACACCTGGTGGCGCAATCCCAGGCCCACACAGCCGTGGTGAGCTCCTCTCGCGGCTGGGCTCAGCCGCTAAAATGTTCACGAAGGTTGCCCCTAAGAGAGAAGCCAGCCGGCAGATGAATTAATTCCTTTTATTTAGGCGAAGTGCTTGCGAGCAGGCAGCAGTGCAAAAGGTCAGCTTCCCAAACAATATTTCACCAGCTTTAAGTCAGACGCGTTTCGGGGAATGAAATCCCCTTCTTCTGTGACAGCTTGCTACAGACAGGCGAATGATTTTGCACACCATTTATTTTAAAGAGTCCCAGCCCATGTGGGCGTGACCGCGCACCAGGCCTTCTGGATCTCGTAGTTCATGCTGGAATAAAACTCATATGCGTTCGTCTGTCCATAAAATAAAATGTTCGTACTTGCCCCAGTGGGTGGAATCATAGTTTTGCACCAAATGTCTGTTGCCGCTTTGTAGCCATCGCCATGGAGAACTGCCTCCTGTAACATGGATAACACCTGGTGGCGCAATCCCAGGCCCACACAGCCGTGGTGAGCTCCTCTCGCGGCTGGGCTCAGCCGCTAAAATGTTCACGAAGGTTGCCCCTAAGAGAGAAGCCAGCCGGCAGATGAATTAATTCCTTTTATTTAGGCGAAGTGCTTGCGAGCAGGCAGCAGTGCAAAAGGTCAGCTTCCCAAACAATATTTCACCAGCTTTAAGTCAGACGCGTTTTGGGGAATGAAATCCCCTTCTTCTGTGACAGCTTGCTACAGACAGGCGAATGATTTTGCACACCATTTATTTTAAAGAGTCCCAGCCCATGTGGGCGTGACCGCGCACCAGGCCTTCTGGATCTCGTAGTTCATGCTGGAATAAAACTCATATGCGTTCGTCTGTCCATAAAATAAAATGTTCGTACTTGCCCCAGTGGGTGGAATCATAGTTTTGCACCAAATGTCTGTTGCCGCTTTGTAGCCATCGCCATGGAGAACTGCCTCCTGTAACATGGATAACACCTGGTGGCGCAATCCCAGGCCCACACAGCCGTGGTGAGCTCCTCTCGCGGCTGGGCTCAGCCGCTAAAATGTTCACGAAGGTTGCCCCTAAGAGAGAAGCCAGCCGGCAGATGAATTAATTCCTTTTATTTAGGCGAAGTGCTTGCGAGCAGGCAGCAGTGCAAAAGGTCAGCTTCCCAAACAATATTTCACCAGCTTTAAGTCAGACGCGTTTCGGGGAATGAAATCCCCTTCTTCTGTGACAGCTTGCTACAGACAGGCGAATGATTTTGCACACCATTTATTTTAAAGAGTCCCAGCCCATGTGGGCGTGACCGCGCACCAGGCCTTCTGGATCTCGTAGTTCATGCTGGAATAAAACTCATATGCGTTCGTCTGTCCATAAAATAAAATGTTCGTACTTGCCCCAGTGGGTGGAATCATAGTTTTGCACCAAATGTCTGTTGCCGCTTTGTAGCCATCGCCATGGAGAACTGCCTCCTGTAACATGGATAACACCTGGTGGCGCAATCCCAGGCCCACACAGCCGTGGTGAGCTCCTCTCGCGGCTGGGCTCAGCCGCTAAAATGTTCACGAAGGTTGCCCCTAAGAGAGAAGCCAGCCGGCAGATGAATTAATTCCTTTTATTTAGGCGAAGTGCTTGCGAGCAGGCAGCAGTGCAAAAGGTCAGCTTCCCAAACAATATTTCACCAGCTTTAAGTCAGACGCGTTTCGGGGAATGAAATCCCCTTCTTCTGTGACAGCTTGCTACAGACAGGCGAATGATTTTGCACACCATTTATTTTAAAGAGTCCCAGCCCATGTGGGCGTGACCGCGCACCAGGCCTTCTGGATCTCGTAGTTCATGCTGGAATAAAACTCATATGCGTTCGTCTGTCCATAAAATAAAATGTTCGTACTTGCCCCAGTGGGTGGAATCATAGTTTTGCACCAAATGTCTGTTGCCGCTTTGTAGCCATCGCCATGGAGAACTGCCTCCTGTAACATGGATAACACCTGGTGGCGCAATCCCAGGCCCACACAGCCGTGGTGAGCTCCTCTCGCGGCTGGGCTCAGCCGCTAAAATGTTCACGAAGGTTGCCCCTAAGAGAGAAGCCAGCCGGCAGATGAATTAATTCCTTTTATTTAGGCGAAGTGCTTGCGAGCAGGCAGCAGTGCAAAAGGTCAGCTTCCCAAACAATATTTCACCAGCTTTAAGTCAGACGCGTTTCGGGGAATGAAATCCCCTTCTTCTGTGACAGCTTGCTACAGACAGGCGAATGATTTTGCACACCATTTATTTTAAAGACCAGGTGTTATCCATGTTACAGGAGGCAGTTCTCCATGGCGATGGCTACAAAGCGGCAACAGACATTTGGTGCAAAACTATGATTCCACCCACTGGGGCAAGTACGAACATTTTATTTTATGGACAGACGAACGCATATGAGTTTTATTCCAGCATGAACTACGAGATCCAGAAGGCCTGGTGCGCGGTCACGCCCACATGGGCTGGGACTCTTTAAAATAAATGGTGTGCAAAATCATGACTTAAAGCTGGTGAAATATTGTTTGGGAAGCTGACCTTTTGCACTGCTGCCTGCTCGCAAGCACTTCGCCTAAATAAAAGGAATTAATTCATCTGCCGGCTGGCTTCTCTCTTAGGGGCAACCTTCGTGAACATTTTAGCGGCTGAGCCCAGCCGCGAGAGGAGCTCACCACGGCTGTGTGGGCCTGGGATTGCGCCACCAGGTGTTATCCATGTTACAGGAGGCAGTTCTCCATGGCGATGGCTACAAAGCGGCAACAGACATTTGGTGCAAAACTATGATTCCACCCACTGGGGCAAGTACGAACATTTTATTTTATGGACAGACGAACGCATATGAGTTTTATTCCAGCATGAACTACGAGATCCAGAAGGCCTGGTGCGCGGTCACGCCCACATGGGCTGGGACTCTTTAAAATAAATGGTGTGCAAAATCATGACTTAAAGCTGGTGAAATATTGTTTGGGAAGCTGACCTTTTGCACTGCTGCCTGCTCGCAAGCACTTCGCCTAAATAAAAGGAATTAATTCATCTGCCGGCTGGCTTCTCTCTTAGGGGCAACCTTCGTGAACATTTTAGCGGCTGAGCCCAGCCGCGAGAGGAGCTCACCACGGCTGTGTGGGCCTGGGATTGCGCCACCAGGTGTTATCCATGTTACAGGAGGCAGTTCTCCATGGCGATGGCTACAAAGCGGCAACAGACATTTGGTGCAAAAATATGATTCCACCCACTGGGGCAAGTACGAACATTTTATTTTATGGACAGACGAACGCATATGAGTTTTATTCCAGCATGAACTACGAGATCCAGAAGGCCTGGTGCGCGGTCACGCCCACATGGGCTGGGACTCTTTAAAATAAATGGTGTGCAAAATCATGACTTAAAGCTGGTGAAATATTGTTTGGGAAGCTGACCTTTTGCACTGCTGCCTGCTCGCAAGCACTTCGCCTAAATAAAAGGAATTAATTCATCTGCCGGCTGGCTTCTCTCTTAGGGGCAACCTTCGTGAACATTTTAGCGGCTGAGCCCAGCCGCGAGAGGAGCTCACCACGGCTGTGTGGGCCTGGGATTGCGCCACCAGGTGTTATCCATGTTACAGGAGGCAGTTCTCCATGGCGATGGCTACAAAGCGGCAACAGACATTTGGTGCAAAACTATGATTCCACCCACTGGGGCAAGTACGAACATTTTATTTTATGGACAGACGAACGCATATGAGTTTTATTCCAGCATGAACTACGAGATCCAGAAGGCCTGGTGCGCGGTCACGCCCACATGGGCTGGGACTCTTTAAAATAAATGGTGTGCAAAATCATGACTTAAAGCTGGTGAAATATTGTTTGGGAAGCTGACCTTTTGCACTGCTGCCTGCTCGCAAGCACTTCGCCTAAATAAAAGGAATTAATTCATCTGCCGGCTGGCTTCTCTCTTAGGGGCAACCTTCGTGAACATTTTAGCGGCTGAGCCCAGCCGCGAGAGGAGCTCACCACGGCTGTGTGGGCCTGGGATTGCGCCACCAGGTGTTATCCATGTTACAGGAGGCAGTTCTCCATGGCGATGGCTACAAAGCGGCAACAGACATTTGGTGCAAAACTATGATTCCACCCACTGGGGCAAGTACGAACATTTTATTTTATGGACAGACGAACGCATATGAGTTTTATTCCAGCATGAACTACGAGATCCAGAAGGCCTGGTGCGCGGTCACGCCCACATGGGCTGGGACTCTTTAAAATAAATGGTGTGCAAAATCATGACTTAAAGCTGGTGAAATATTGTTTGGGAAGCTGACCTTTTGCACTGCTGCCTGCTCGCAAGCACTTCGCCTAAATAAAAGGAATTAATTCATCTGCCGGCTGGCTTCTCTCTTAGGGGCAACCTTCGTGAACATTTTAGCGGCTGAGCCCAGCCGCGAGAGGAGCTCACCACGGCTGTGTGGGCCTGGGATTGCGCCACCAGGTGTTATCCATGTTACAGGAGGCAGTTCTCCATGGCGATGGCTACAAAGCGGCAACAGACATTTGGTGCAAAACTATGATTCCACCCACTGGGGCAAGTACGAACATTTTATTTTATGGACAGACGAACGCATATGAGTTTTATTCCAGCATGAACTACGAGATCCAGAAGGCCTGGTGCGCGGTCACGCCCACATGGGCTGGGACTCTTTAAAATAAATGGTGTGCAAAATCATGACTTAAAGCTGGTGAAATATTGTTTGGGAAGCTGACCTTTTGCACTGCTGCCTGCTCGCAAGCACTTCGCCTAAATAAAAGGAATTAATTCATCTGCCGGCTGGCTTCTCTCTTAGGGGCAACCTTCGTGAACATTTTAGCGGCTGAGCCCAGCCGCGAGAGGAGCTCACCACGGCTGTGTGGGCCTGGGATTGCGCCACCAGGTGTTATCCATGTTACAGGAGGCAGTTCTCCATGGCGATGGCTACAAAGCGGCAACAGACATTTGGTGCAAAACTATGATTCCACCCACTGGGGCAAGTACGAACATTTTATTTTATGGACAGACGAACGCATATGAGTTTTATTCCAGCATGAACTACGAGATCCAGAAGGCCTGGTGCGCGGTCACGCCCACATGGGCTGGGACTCTTTAAAATAAATGGTGTGCAAAATCATGACTTAAAGCTGGTGAAATATTGTTTGGGAAGCTGACCTTTTGCACTGCTGCCTGCTCGCAAGCACTTCGCCTAAATAAAAGGAATTAATTCATCTGCCGGCTGGCTTCTCTCTTAGGGGCAACCTTCGTGAACATTTTAGCGGCTGAGCCCAGCCGCGAGAGGAGCTCACCACGGCTGTGTGGGCCTGGGATTGCGCCACCAGGTGTTATCCATGTTACAGGAGGCAGTTCTCCATGGCGATGGCTACAAAGCGGCAACAGACATTTGGTGCAAAACTATGATTCCACCCACTGGGGCAAGTACGAACATTTTATTTTATGGACAGACGAACGCATATGAGTTTTATTCCAGCATGAACTACGAGATCCAGAAGGCCTGGTGCCCGGTCACGCCCACATGGGCTGGGACTCTTTAAAATAAATGGTGTGCACAATCATGACTTAAAGCTGGTGAAATATTGTTTGGGAAGCTGACCTTTTGCACTGCTGCCTGCTCGCAAGCACTTCGCCTAAATAAAAGGAATTAATTCATCTGCCGGCTGGCTTCTCTCTTAGGGGCAACCTTCGTGAACATTTTAGCGGCTGAGCCCAGCCGCGAGAGGAGCTCACCACGGCTGTGTGGGCCTGGGATTGCGCCACCAGGTGTTATCCATGTTACAGGAGGCAGTTCTCCATGGCGATGGCTACAAAGCGGCAACAGACATTTGGTGCAAAACTATGATTCCACCCACTGGGGCAAGTACGAACATTTTATTTTATGGACAGACGAACGCATATGAGTTTTATTCCAGCATGAACTACGAGATCCAGAAGGCCTGGTGCGCGGTCACGCCCACATGGGCTGGGACTCTTTAAAATAAATGGTGTGCAAAATCATGACTTAAAGCTGGTGAAATATTGTTTGGGAAGCTGACCTTTTGCACTGCTGCCTGCTCGCAAGCACTTCGCCTAAATAAAAGGAATTAATTCATCTGCCGGCTGGCTTCTCTCTTAGGGGCAACCTTCGTGAACATTTTAGCGGCTGAGCCCAGCCGCGAGAGGAGCTCACCACGGCTGTGTGGGCCTGGGATTGCGCCACCAGGTGTTATCCATGTTACAGGAGGCAGTTCTCCATGGCGATGGCTACAAAGCGGCAACAGACATTTGGTGCAAAACTATGATTCCACCCACTGGGGCAAGTACGAACATTTTATTTTATGGACAGACGAACGCATATGAGTTTTATTCCAGCATGAACTACGAGATCCAGAAGGCCTGGTGCGCGGTCACGCCCACATGGGCTGGGACTCTTTAAAATAAATGGTGTGCAAAATCATGACTTAAAGCTGGTGAAATATTGTTTGGGAAGCTGACCTTTTGCACTGCTGCCTGCTCGCAAGCACTTCGCCTAAATAAAAGGAATTAATTCATCTGCCGGCTGGCTTCTCTCTTAGGGGCAACCTTCGTGAACATTTTAGCGGCTGAGCCCAGCCGCGAGAGGAGCTCACCACGGCTGTGTGGGCCTGGGATTGCGCCACCAGGTGTTATCCATGTTACAGGAGGCAGTTCTCCATGGCGATGGCTACAAAGCGGCAACAGACATTTGGTGCAAAACTATGATTCCACCCACTGGGGCAAGTACGAACATTTTATTTTATGGACAGACGAACGCATATGAGTTTTATTCCAGCATGAACTACGAGATCCAGAAGGCCTGGTGCGCGGTCACGCCCACATGGGCTGGGACTCTTTAAAATAAATGGTGTGCAAAATCATGACTTAAAGCTGGTGAAATATTGTTTGGGAAGCTGACCTTTTGCACTGCTGCCTGCTCGCAAGCACTTCGCCTAAATAAAAGGAATTAATTCATCTGCCGGCTGGCTTCTCTCTTAGGGGCAACCTTCGTGAACATTTTAGCGGCTGAGCCCAGCCGCGAGAGGAGCTCACCACGGCTGTGTGGGCCTGGGATTGCGCCACCAGGTGTTATCCATGTTACAGGAGGCAGTTCTCCATGGCGATGGCTACAAAGCGGCAACAGACATTTGGTGCAAAACTATGATTCCACCCACTGGGGCAAGTACGAACATTTTATTTTATGGACAGACGAACGCATATGAGTTTTATTCCAGCATGAACTACGAGATCCAGAAGGCCTGGTGCGCGGTCACGCCCACATGGGCTGGGACTCTTTAAAATAAATGGTGTGCAAAATCATGACTTAAAGCTGGTGAAATATTGTTTGGGAAGCTGACCTTTTGCACTGCTGCCTGCTCGCAAGCACTTCGCCTAAATAAAAGGAATTAATTCATCTGCCGGCTGGCTTCTCTCTTAGGGGCAACCTTCGTGAACATATATATATATATATATATATATATATATATATATATATATATATATATATATATATATATATATATATATATATATATATATATATATATATATATATATATATATATATATATATATCCCACCTCTTTCTTCCGTGCAAAAACCCCGGCCACTAGCAGCGGAAGGCCCAGACGGGGTTGCGACTCCCAGTAATCCAAAAACAATCGTCTCCACTTGTGAAAAAAGAACGCGGTCTGGGCCACTTTTCAATCCATTAGTGTGAATTTATTTGCATATATGCTTCATCACTCACTCGACGCGTTTCGGAGGGAAACCTCCTTGCTCACAAGTGCGGTCACCAGTAGGTAGTTATAGTTAGGACCAAGTTTCCATAGGAAGAGCATTTTTCTTTTTCTTATAACTTTGACGTGGTTTGATGAATCTTTATGACATTTTCAAAACTAATTTTGTGTTCATATCAGCTCCTATGTTGAACGTTTGGGGTTGATTCATCAAGGGGGGCCGAGAAAAAAGGGGATCCCAAAACGTGTTTTTTCCATTTTAATTTCCATAGGAAACTTTAGACAAGGCTACAGGTCGAACGGGTGAACGGAATTACCCCAAATTCGGCAGGGAGAAAGAACTTGGTCTAGAAAAAACACTTTCGTTTATTTGGTGCAAATGCGTTCAGTAGTTTTTGAGAAATATCGAAATTTACATATATCAATATTTGGGAATTATGCTATCTGATTGGCTGAGGAGTTACAAGCACAAGCTTGCTGCTGATTGGCTGCGAGCGGTTGCAACTAGGAAATGTTGGCCGCCTTTTTGTGATTCCGTTGAAATGAGTAAGGGGAAAAAAGGGTGAAAAATGTGGGAAAGAGCAAAGTATTCACCCCTAGCGATGTGAAAGTGGTGGGCTACGGAAATTAAGTGAGGTATTGCGTAGAATCTGATGCTGGTAAGGTGAGGTGGTGCGGGACTCGGGGGGTTAAAGCGTGAGACCAAACTGTGTGTCTTATGCTGTGAAATCACGTGCCCTGGACGGTGCACTACAGCTGTGGAAGTAGTGCCAGCATGTGTTTATACCTACTGTGGAAATTTGGCAGAGATCGCTATTAGTTTTTAGCTGAAGCCATCTTGCTTCCAGCAGCCATCTTACTGGCCATGTGCTTTTTCCCTCTTCACTGTTGCTTGCCCTTGTGCTGTGCTCAAGAACTGGCTATACTTAGCCTCTGCTACTCTGCACATGCTCAGAAGGGTCTGTAGCTGCCCATGCACCTGCTTTAGAATGTAACTGTCAGGTTGTTTTACCGAAGTCAGCACTCATTGCTCCTCCTTCTTTGTTGACTGTGCATTCTCTGTATGACCATCTATGTATGTAACTCTCCTATATGTGCTTGTACCGCCTTCTTTTGAACTCCTGTGTGGGTATAAAAGAACCACAGTTCTTCTATTCCTTGTTCTACTTCATACACTGCCAAAGGGTGTTGTGTGAATGTAGTTCCACCTCATGAGGTTTAATAAATTGTTTTCTTGATATTTCAGCTTCTTTGCCAACTTCTATCTATTGGTCTGAGGACTTGTGTGCAGAGAAGGGCGAACCCCCAGCACTGTTAGGCCTTGCTGAGGTCTACTTCTACAAATTGGCGCCCAACCACTGAGGCTCATCAGCGACTCGGATGCCTGAAGGAGTGGTCGAAACTGAGGATTGGTATCTCGCTACGGACGATCACTGCCCGAGGAGACCTGCGTCTTGGCACCCACAGTGTTTTTCCTCTCTTCCTGATCTGACCCTTCAGGCGTTGCTGGTCCTCAACTGAGATCCTTTCTGGTGTTCACCGTGCAGAGACCATTTGGTCGATTCAGAACTTGGCACTTGGAATCTGGAGACTTTTTGCTTGGTAAGGTCGTTTGATGCGAAGCTTTTGGTTTTGGAATTGTATGGAAATTGGCCAATATTTGGAATTTGGATATATATGAATTGCAATTTATATAGGCAGGTAATGAGGAGATTTTTCTCTACTTTATATATAATTTGAACGGCACACCGTAACTTAAGTGCTACTTTGCGTATAATATTGCATATGCTGCAATATTTTTGGCATGCCTGTTCTTAGCATACTTCGTAGAATGTGTTGATTTCTTGGAGGTACCAGTATGGAACTTGAACGGATTCAGCCGACTCCCCCGGAGGGGACACCAAATAGGGACATGTATATAAAAAATCGTATTTCTTCTACAATGTACAGCACGTTATGGAATAAATATACTAGTGAGGATCCTGAGTTGCAATGGCCAATAAATGGGTCACTTGATCTTAAAAAGATTCAGTATGTGGAGCAATGTATGTTTAAACGTAAAAGTAGACAGGATATTTTTGATTGTGTACAAATGTGGGAGAAAGAAGGGCGTGAACGAGTGAGAAGAGAGCAAGCTTTGATAGAAAAAGAACAACGCAAAAATATCCACGCAAAAGCGTTGGAGCTAAAAAATAAAGAAATGTAGGAAACAAAAGAGAGAGAGGATAGGGAGCGTCGTTCACAGGTAAATTGCTAATACCCTGCCCGAAGCCCCCTTTACCTCTACTCCATAAACCACAGGATGATTCCATTTTGTTAGATCGCTCCCCGCCTCCATACACTTTTCCCTCTGCCCCTACTATTTATTCTGATGATGATATTTCTCCTACAGATCAGGATCAGTTAGGATCGGATGCTTAGCATCAGACTCGCTCAATTCTACCGGCTGATCGTGAAGCCACTCTTTGATCAGCTGTCCGCAAAGCACCTCGTGATGACATTTTTGCTTCAGATCTTGTAGCTGATGTACAACAATGGCAGGATAGGGAAAAGTTATATTTTGTAGAAACATTTACCACAGAAGTGATTGCACGGTTTAGAAAGCATTCCACAGAGTTAGAGCCTGTTGATATAGCAAACGATTGTAAACAATTGCGTGACGGTCTTTTTCTCCCTTCCCAGGTGGCTGACCTGATTAGACGCATGGTTAAACTACGAGCTGATGCACTCCGTTTGCGAGAGTAGAAAAATGCAGCTGCTGCAGCTGAGCAAACAGTTCAGACCTCCATGCTGCAGGATGATGCTTCAGGGACAGATAATAATATTGTGGTTCATGTGAAGCGGTGCCTTTGTATGTCCCTCCTAAGGGTATGGGAACAGATGATAATAAGGATTCCACTGATGCAAAGGGTTATTTCATTTATAATTGGGTTTATACTCCATTGAGTAGAGCAGATGTCATGGCTCTTAAAGCTGCTTTGCCTGACCCACGGAAAGATCCGGCTGCCTTTTATTAAGAAGTTTAGGGAGCTATTAATTCTTGTGCAATGACTTTGTCTGATATTGATATGTTTTTTGGGCTTATTCTACCCCCTGATATGTGGAAATCTATTCGTAAAGTCGATGATTATGTAACTTTTGGGGATGTTTGGAAGGAATTAGAGAGGATTGATTCCGAAAGGGAACCCGCACAGAAACCACGACAAGTGATTTTAGATCTTCCAAAGGCTATAGTAGTTAAATTGAAAACTCTTATTCCAGCCAAAAAGATAGATTGGACTGTGTTAGCATCCTGTAAGCAAAAGGCAGATGAATTAGTCTCTGACTTCTTTACACATTTTGAAGAGACATTCCACGACTTTAGTGGCCAGTCATTGACAGATGACACGGGCAAGCAACTGTTTGTCAATAAATTTGTCGCGAACATGTTGCCAGGAATAGCTAGTCACCTAAAGGCCAGCGAAAGTTCATGGACTACGTCTTCCCCAGTCTCCGTTTTGACTATGGCTCAGTATTATGAACGTCAGGAATCGGAAGCTAAGGGCAATGAGGATAAGAAGACTAAGGAGTTGAAAACAAAGGTTATGCTAGCTCAGGCTTATGGCCCGTCCTATAGAGGTGGTGGCAGAGGTGGACGTGCGTCTTATTGTCCGAGCTTGCCTACTTATGCTCGACCAACTCTGTCTTCTGATCAGTGTGGTATTGTAGGAAGATTGGACATTGGGCTGTTGATTGTCAAGCATTGCGTGCTCAGCAGTATCTGCATGGATAGGGGCAAGCGAGAAGTCATTTGTGGTATTCAGGGCATAGAGGAGGCATGGATGACCGAGCTAGGTTTGACACTGTTGCGCATAATCAGAATGCTTTCAATACTTTTGATAGACGGAACCAATATCAAATGTCTGATTAATTATCATCTGATTTGAGCAATTCTGCTTACGCATAGGACTACCTAGAGTGGGGTAAGGAATCAGTTGAAGTTCCAGTAGATCAGAAGGGTCACTATGATACAGCACATGTTTTGGGTTCTACTGATCGGTTTCTGGTCGACACAGGAGCTACTCATAGTGCACTGTCTAAACAATTGGTTCCAAGAGCTCCCTAGTCTGGCTTAACCATTACATCGATAGGTTTCGATGGGACACCTTCCCTTAGCCCACTGTCATGACCACTTGCATTTCATGTTGATAAATTTACTGCTCCATGTCCATTTTTGCTTTCCCCTAACACACCGGACAACATTGTGGGTCTTCACATGCTCAAGTATTTTAGGGCCACGATACGTTGTTCCCCAGAAGGTGTGCATGTTATTTTGAATGATAACTATCCCATGGTGGAGAAGTCCAGTCTCATTAGAGAGGATGTTGCGTTGGCCTCACTTCCTAGTACTTTGTGGGCTACTTCAGACACTGATGTGGGACAAATGGTTATTCCACCAGCGCATATTCATGTAAAGGAGGGAGCTTCTTTGCCTTGATTGCCTCAATACAAAATTTCTCAAGAAGGTGAATAAGCACTTGTACGCATTGTTCACGATCTGAACGTAGTGGGGATTGTGGAAGAAGTCCCTTACAATATTTGCAATAGCCCCATCCTTCCTATTCTGAAGAAAGACACTGATAATAAAATCTACAGGTGTATCATTGATTTACGAGAAGTTAACAAGATTGTAGTGCCACAATACCCGCTTGTCTCTGACATGACGACACTCCTTACCTTGGTTCCTCCAACTGCTACTACATTTACTGTGATTGACTTAAATAATGCTTTCTTCTCAATCCCTATTCATCCTGACTGCCGATTTTTGTTCGGCTTCACTTTGCTTAATCGATCCTATAGATTCTGTAGAGTTCCCCAAGGGTATAGGGAGAGTCCTAGTATTTACAGCCAAGCATTGAAGAGACATCGTGATTCTCTCCCTGTGCCAACTGGGGTGGCTCTCATACAATATGTTGATGATATCTTGTTGGTAGCTGAGACGCCTGAACAGTGTGAAAAAGGAACATTGTCATGCTTTCATTTCTTGCATCACACCATCACAAAGTTTCACAGAAGAAATTGCAGCATTGTAGACATAAGGTTACCTATTTAGGTCACCTCCTGTCTAAGGAGGGACGTGCACTTACACCAGACTGCATTCAAGCTATTTTAGACACACCAGTGCCCCGTACTCAGAAAGATGTCCGTGCATTCATTGGTCTCACTTCTTTTTGTAGGAAGTGGATTTTAGGCTTCTCACACATTGTTAAACCTTTGTTGGCTCTTCTGACTAAAGACACTCCAGTGCCACATCCATCGACGACTGAATGCCAGAATGCTTTCCACCAGTTGCGTCAGGCTCTCTGTTCTGCACCAGTATTAGGCACTCCAGACTACACTAAGGCTTTTACACTCTATGTACACAAGAGAGATGGTTGCGCACTTTCAGTTTTAGTAAAGACAAACGTGACAAGCAGCATCCTTGTGCATATTTCTCAGCTGTTCTTGATCAAGTCGCTTGTGCATTGCCTGGGTGTTTCCGTTCTGTCGCTGCGGCAGCTGTGTCCATACGTCAGAATGAGGGGATAGTCTTGTCAGATAGACTGTTGGTGTTAGTACCCCATGCAGTTGATGCCCTTTTGAACCAAATTAAAACACAGCATTTAACTAGTGCTAGGTTGACAGGATACAAATTGACACTCTTGGCCTCTCATATCACCTTGAAAAGATGTTCAACCCTGAATCCAGCTACTTTGCTGCCATATCCAGCGACTCAGTCTCAGTCACAAGAGCCTCATGATTGTATATTCCATACTGAGAAACAGACAAAGTGTTGTGTCGACTTGCAAGATACGCCCCTCTCAAATGTTGATGGAGAACTGTGGATTGATGGGTCCTGTTTGAAGCTACCAGAAGGCACAACATCAGCTGCATATGCAATCACAACGCTTCAGACAATAGTTGAGACAGCTCGTATCCCACAGAAGTCAGCTGGGCTAATAGCATTGACAAGGGCGTGTGAACTTAGTACTGACTTGTCTGTGAACATTTATACGGATAGCCGCTATGCTTTTGGAGTGGCTCATGATTTTGGGTTACTCTGGAAGGAAAGAGGCTTTCTTACATCCCACGGGATGCAAATAATGCATGGAGAATTGGTACACAATCTTCTGACTGCTTTGACATACCCGAAGAAAATATCTATTGTTAAGTGTAGTGCACACAAGAAAGTGACTGATAAAATAGGACAAGGCAATGCCTTTGCAGATCACACAGGCTGTGAGACTGCACTGAAGAGAAGCACCACATCTATGTACGTAGTGAAGTCACAGGCTGAATGCTGGCATGAACTAGACAGGAAGTGCTAGACATGCATAGGTCTGCTTCTTCAGAAGAATTTGAGCAATGATCTAAAGAGGGAACGTTGGCTGATGAGGGCTGTCGGAGAAATAAAGAGATGACCAAGTGGAGACTGCCCACAGCCTATTTGCAGCCTATGATTCATATGTCACATGGGCCGGCACATGTTGGAGGTTCCTCAATAACAAAATTGCTTACGCAAGTTTAGGAGCATCCAGGAATTGCCGGCACACCTAAAAAGATAGTGAAATCCTGCTTGATTTGTCTCCAGTGCAATCCTGGACATGGGACACAAACTCCTACAGGAGGGTTTGCTACACCAACTGCACCATTTGAAGTTTTGCAAATGGATTACATCCAGCATGAACGCTGTAATAATCTGAAATATGTCCAAATAGCAGTGGTATGTGCCTTCAGTAAGTGGATAGAGGTGTACCCTACGAAAGATAATACATCTCTTAGTACAGCAAAGGTACTTCTAAAGGAATTCTTTCCCAGATGTGGTGTTTGCAAACTTTTGTGGAGTGATAATGGACCCCATTTTATTGGGCAAGTTGTCGAGTATGTCCTGAAAGGCTTAGGAATTGAACAGAAATGTCATGCTGCTTTCCACCCACAATCAGCAGGATTAGTGGAGAGATACAATGCTACTCTCAAGCTGAAGCTAGCTAAAATCCAGGCTTCCAGATCCTTGAAATGGCCTGATGCACTACCCTTAGCATTGTTGTCCATTAGATCATATATTCACGATCTACCATATGAGGTGGCATTTGGAAGACCTATGAATATTTGGGGAATCCCTAAGCCCTGCCCCATACATGATGCACCTTGTGTTTTGATGGTTGACTACCTATCACAGTTGATTGACAGTTGGATTTCTATTCATCAACAGGTTTGGGAAGCTCTTCCTGACAGGTCAGAAGGTGAAGGCCACGGACTACGGCCTCAAGACCATGTGATGGTTTTCTGCTTCCAGAGATCGAGCAGCTTGGAACCTAGGTGACGCGGCCCAGAGCCAGTCCTCTTGGCGACGAGAACTGCAGTCCAATTGATGAACAGGAGGAACTGGGTGCATTCTACCCACTGCAAAAAGGTGCCGTCTACCCTGGTGGAACCTGCTGCCTTGATCGACCATCGACACTTCCTGGACATGGAGAAAGGCCAAACCATATCACCTGAAGAACCTGAGGAAGTCTTCCCGGACCATATGATTCCTGGTGTATCCCGATATCAACTGCAGCCCCGAAAATAAACTTCATTGTTGAAAAAGACTGGTTGAGCAACCGTACTGGTTAGTAAGAAACTGAGCTGAAATGAGGGGGGGAATCTTTTGCGTAGTGACACCCGTCTTAACCCTCAGTGAAGAAACCAACGGCTGACCAGGACTTTAGAGCTCCAACAGTTTTGTTACTTCAACAACAAGATGGATGTGCTTTAGAAAAAAGCATTGACTGCTGCGAGGATTTTTCAACAAGAGGATTATGTGTGTTGTTGGGTTCACTGTCACTATGATCACTATGGCAGTGATAACTCGGGTTGTAGAGGAAGTGGCTCCTGCTCGACAAATACTGACTGCCACTACTCCAGCACCAATTGAACATCACTACTTTACTCTCCCTTATCATGAGCAGAAGCATAGACAATTTTATCTAAACAACACTTTCATCCAGATGTTGCACCACACGCACAATGCTATGAACATTACTGACTGTTGGGTGTGTGGAATGATGCCAGCTCATCATTCATTCATCTTCCCTTCTCCCATAACGGTTCTTGTCAAGCCTGGTTTGCACTGTTATTGGCTTCTCAAGTGGCTAATATTACTGATATGGGTGTAAAGAGATTAAACGGCTATCTTCATAAAGCATGTTATCCGGATGAAGAAGTTGATCCGCAAGCTGCAGGGACTATATGGGTGATGGAGGAGTACCGACAAGGAAATGCTTCTGCACATTATGTTTACCCAAATACTCGAACTGCAAAGGGTAATGGACCTCCTGTTATAGCTGTCACTAGAGCCTGAGCAGATTTATGTGCGAGTAGTGTGGGGAAAATTCCAGTGGGAAGAAGCGAATGTGCCTTGGTTTTGAACATTGCTGGCACCAACAACAGTGGTTTCAAGTTTTCACATAACACGTATTTTATCTGTGGAAATAAGGGATATTACCATTTACCTGTTGGATTGTCTGGAGTCTGCTATGTGTCCTTTTTATTGCCACCTGTATTTCTGGCACCTGCATCATATCACCAGGACTATCGACTGTTTTTTGTTTTTTTTGAAAACTTTTTATTATTATAAAACAAGAGAAGAAATATACATAGACATATCAGGTGGCAATAAATGAACTGAAATAGATCCGTGGACGGGCAAATAAGTGACGAAACAATACACAGCATAAGCCACAGTGATTCAAATGAAGCGTGAACCAAAAGCAAGCAAGTAAAGAGTAATGACAGCAACCACCTCCCACCTACACCCGCCCACCAGAAGTACAGGATACACTGAGCAAACATGGACACCCGAATATGCTATGAATAAGAATCAGGAGAGTACGCCACAGCTCTTGTGAAGAGAGGAAAGGGGAATAGAAGGTCATAGAAAATGACAAAGAAAAATAACCCCCCCCCCACCCTACATCCCTGCCGATGGCTACGACCCAACCCCACTAGCAGCGTGTCTGTCGCCCCCTAAACTACACCCCAAGGAAGGGAAAAAGATGGAGGAGAATGCAACTTCCCCTGCCCCGCTCGCACTAAGCAACACAAAATCGAATACAAACAGGTCCACGTACTGACAAACGAATGTGGCATTAGAAAGACAGAGCATTAAAGCAACTCCCTATCAGTAGCTGGCCGGGGAATTCCTCCCACATCATACGGAAAAATTCAACCCTGCCCCGCTTTAACACGCCCGTTGGTGCGTGACGACCGAACATTCGCCCCACAGTACCATGTCCAATGATCAGAGTTAACAGGAAAGCAAGGCAAAGCCAACACCATGCGAGAGTCCTGCAACAGGGAACCATCAAGACACAACCAATGATCGTCTGAGTTCAGCAACAAAGTACCAAGCCAGCCCTCCAGATCACGACGCCGCCAGGGCAATAAAGAATAGAAGGCCATGTCAGCCGGGCGCAAAGGCGGTGCAACTCGAGTGGGCAAAGGCGCTGTTCTGTGGAAGTGTTCTGCCCGCAGTGTAGTTCCAGGCCCCCCTGCGCTACTCATGTGATCGGCCGTGCGGGACTTATACTCCACACCTGACGGAGCCCCACAATTGACCATCTCTAGGCGTGCAACAGTAAACCCTGGCGTTGGCGCAGAGCCGTGAGTGGCGCTAATAATCACAGGATCAACGTGACTCCCACCCGTCGGAGGGGCAACAATGGCGTCCAGCTTTAGTCCAAGCCCTCTGACTCCTCCCACCCAGGCAGCATGGAGGGAGCCAAGAGCAACAAAGAGGTCCCGAACCGTGGGCTCCATCATGTGTTTCTGGGCCAATCTCTGTCTCTCGGGATGCAGCTCCTCACTCAGAACGACATCAGAAGCCCTGTCAATTGTAGCTGGTAGAAGAGCCGTGGTAGATCCACTAGGCAGGGGCCATCACTATCCTCAATAAATAAGGGCAAGCCGCCATAGCCACCATGAACGTGCACAGACCACGCAGTCTCTGATGCCTTGTGCGAGGCGCTGGCAAAAGTGGCGCTGTGTGACACAGGAGACTGTTTCAGTGGTGAACCCTCCAAGCGCCTGTAAAATCAGCAACCTCCGCTGCACTGACAACTGGAGAAGCAGGGTTCACAGGTCTGTTCCAATTCCGACATGAACGGCGGCGCCGTGCCCAGCCCAATATGGCGGCCTCTTTCTCCACCGATCCACACCAGCAGGATCAAAAAACAGGATAAAATCGTGCGGGCTCGCAACGAGGTATTCCTGAAGTATGTCAGCCGTGGCCGGGACAGCGCTCTTACCCCACCTCCACCAGCGCGGGTACTGTGTCGTCCCCCGCAGTTCCGTCTGGCAATCGTCCCGGCCCGCACAGCCACGTCCTCAATTAGCAGCGGTAGCCGGCGCCGACCTCCAGCACCTCCGCACGCAGCCCGACTCCGCCACGGCCCGGGCAGTGAGGAGTCCAAGACGGGTTCCCGATTATGCCAGGACACCGGAGTTGCCGTCAATCATGCCCCAGATCATCCGGTGTCATATCGTGTCGTCCACGAGCTTGTGCGAGCGGGAGCAGGCAGGATTCAGACAGGATTAACGGTGCGGGCAGCAGAGCTCGCTGTCTAAGCGGCCATCTCGCTGCCCGGCCAGCCACGCCCCCCAACTATCGACTGTTTAATGACATTTCCAAGAACAGATTCAAAAGAACAATAAGTAATGATGAGGTGGATCAGACTGACACCGCACTGCAGCAATATGTTGATTTTAATTTGGGGCTGTTATTCTTTGTTGGTGCTGCTTTGAACAGTAGGAATATCAGACGTTTGACTTGTGTTGTAGAAGCGGTAACCAACCAGACAGCTATGGCACTTGGAAACATCACAGAGGAACTACAGATTGCGAGGATTGTGGCGCTCCAAAACCGTATGGACGTGGTTCTGGCTGATCGAGGTGGTGCATGTTGCATCATCGGAAGTAGTTGTTGCGTGTACATTACAGATCATGCCCCTTCAGTTTTTGATGCAATATTCAAGCTACACAAAATAGCGGCTGAGATTCACCCTGATACTGGCTCATGGACTTTGGCCAGCTGGTTTTGGACATTGATCTCTACCTGGGGCTGGAAACTATAGACAGTGCTGTATATATTACTTGCAATTCTGCTAACATGCTGCCTATGTATACAATGTGGTCCAATGCTTTGCTCCATCTGTATCACTGCTTGTACACCTACCAGACGTAATGTTAAGCAAATGAATGCCCAGCGTGTACTAGATAAAGAGATTGATGAAATGATGAGAATCGACATACATGATGTATACCTAGACTCTTCTAGATTATAGATGTCTTCAGCTAACGCTAAAAGGCTCGTCTGTTGAAATTTGGCAGCGATCGCTGTTAGCATTTAGCTGAAACCATCTTGCTTCCGGCAGCCATCTTACTGGCCATGTGCTCGCCTTGTGCTTTTTCCCTCTTCATTGTTGCTTGCCCTTGTGCTGTGCTCAAGAACTGGCTATACTTAGCCCCTGCTACCCTGTACATGCTCAGAAGAGTCTGTAGCTGCCCATGCACCTGTAGCTGTCAGGTTGTTTTTACCGAAGTCAGCAACTCATTGCTCCTCCTTCTTTGTTGACTGTGCATTCTCTGTATGGCCATTTTGTGATTCCGTTGAAGTAAGGGGAAAAAAGGGTGAAAAAAGGAGGAAAGAGGAGGGTAGGAGCACTGTAAACTCTGTGGGGTGTTTAGAGTGTGCTATACAGGGGGTGCGAAATGAACTACTTATACCTACCGGTCTGAAAGTGCTGGGCTACGAAAATTAAGTGAGGTATTGCCTAGAGTCTGATGCTGCTAAGGTGAGCTGGTGCGGGACTCGGGGATTAAAGCGTGAGCCCAAATTGTGTGTCTTATGATGTGAAGTCATGTGCCGTGGCCGCTGCACTACAGCTGTGGAAGTAGTGTCAGCATGTGTTTATACCTACTAGGACGAACTACTGACCCGTACTGGTCTGAAAGTCCTGGGGTACGGAAAATATGTGAGGTAGTGTCTAGAGTTTTATGCTGCTAAGGTGAGGTACTGCCGGACTCGGGATGAAAGAGTGATCCCAAACTGTGTGTCATATGCTGTGAAGTCATGTGTTCTGGCCGCTGTGCCACATGTGTCCAAGTAGTGGCAGCATGTAGTTATACCTACTCTGAGGAACTTTTGTTTCGAACATTGTTATTTGTGTATGGTGCTTAGGGGGTGTTATATAGGGAGTGCAAAGGTAAATTCGTGTGTATGAAATTAATTTGGTATTTGTAAAGTGGAAAGCACCGACTACTCCTGGTCTGATGGCGCTGGGGTCATAAGCTGAGATGCTGTTGGAGTTGGGGATAAAGCTGTTGAACTACTGACCCCTATTGTAAACTTTTAACCTGCACGTGCCGTTAAATGTTCGATAAAATGTTGCAAAAGTATATCGTTAGGTTACAAAAGAAATGGATGTAATTTTAATCTGCAGGTGTCGTAGAATGTTCCAGAAAGTGTGGTGATAAAATAGGTTGAACTTGTGGCCTGTATGTGGCGTGTAATATTAAGAAGCTTTTCGTATGGAAAATTCAAAATTAACCAATGGAGATAAGTTTTGGAATTTCGTTGAAGGAATGAAGTATTGTGGTTTGTTCTTTATATGTATTTATGTGTGGAGCGACAGAGAAATTGTTCCATTTCTCGTTGCATTCTTGATGAAATCGGTGCTTTACATGTATTATGTGACAAAGAAAGAATTGTATGCGTGTATGACATTTGAATACTGCATAACAACTACAAAGGTGAGCTAGAAATAAACAAGGTGTGTTATGTGTTCTGTAGTAGTGATTAAGTATTTGAGGTGATGTTTTTAAGTTTGAAAGTATTTTTTATTTCAAAGTAATATAGTGTTAGTAAAGTGTGGTGTTTGATGTTGATTATAAAATATGCATAAAATTTGACCTGTTGTTAAATAACTACTTTATATATGTTTAGGAATTTTTCACAAAGAAGAAGTGTAGTTTGTCATCTTTATTGGACTGTATGGTTTTGAAAATGAGGTACAGCGTTAATTTGGGTTTGTAATGTATTCGGGCGTGATAAACAAAATGTCCCACATTTGCAAATTATTCTTTTTGTGAAAATAGTGGGGTGGTGGTAGGAGATGTATGTGTTATTAAGTTACAAGCGATAAAACGAAACCCAGAAATGTTATGTGGGCAGGTTGTGGTCTCATTTTTGCCACTGAGAGGTAGATTTGAATGTAAATCGAGGTAGGTTGTTGTGCTGTGAGGCCGTCTACAGTGTTTGAAGATTACATGGAGAGGAGATGGAGATAGGAAAAGTGATACTTTCCTTTTATATGTACGCATAGATTGAATCATTTGATCAAAAAGGTGCCGTCTACCCTGGTGGAACCTGCTGCCTTGATCGACCATCGACACTTCCTGGACATGGAGAAAGGCCAAACCATATCACCTGAAGAACCTGAGGAAGTCTTCCCGGACCATATGATTCCTGGTGTATCCCGATATCAACTGCAGCCCCGAAAATAAACTTCATTGTTGAAAAAGACTGGTTGAGCAACCGTACTGGTTAGTAAGAAACTGAGCTGAAATGAGGGGGGGAATCTTTTGCGTAGTGACACCTGTCTTAACCCTCAGTGAAGAAACCAACGGCTGACCAGGACTTTAGAGCTCCAACAGTTTTGTTACTTCAACAACAAGATGGATGTGCTTTAGAAAAAAGCATTGACTGCTGCGAGGATTTTTCAACAAGAGGATTATGTGTGTTGTTGGGTTCACTGTCACTATGATCACTATGGCAGTGATAACTCGGGTTGTAGAGGAAGTGGCTCCTGCTCGACAAATACTGACTGCCACTACTCCAGCACCAATTGAACATCACTACTTTACTCTCCCTTATCATGAGCAGAAGCATAGACAATTTTATCTAAACAACACTTTCATCCAGATGTTGCACCACACGCACAATGCTATGAACATTACTGACTGTTGGGTTTGTGGAATGATGCCAGCTCATCAGAAAAAGGGAGGAACACCTTTCATTCATCTTCCCTTCTCCCATAACGGTTCTTGTCAAGCCTGGTTTGCACTGTTATTGGCTTCTCAAGTGGCTAATATTACTGATATGGGTGTAAAGAGATTAAACGGCTATCTTCATAAAGCATGTTATCCGGATGAAGAAGTTGATCCGCAAGCTGCAGGGACTATATGGGTGATGGAGGAGTACCGACAAGGAAATGCTTCTGCACATTATGTTTACCCAAATACTCGAACTGCAAAGGGTAATGGACCTCCTGTTATAGCTGTCACTAGAGCCTGAGCAGATTTATGTGCGAGTAGTGTGGGGAAAATTCCAGTGGGAAGAAGCGAATGTGCCTTGGTTTTGAACATTGCTGGCACCAACAACAGTGGTTTCAAGTTTTCACATAACACGTATTTTATCTGTGGAAATAAGGGATATTACCATTTACCTGTTGGATTGTCTGGAGTCTGCTATGTGTCCTTTTTATTGCCACCTGTATTTCTGGCACCTGCATCATATCACCAGGACTATCGACTGTTTTTTTTTTTTTTGAAAACTTTTTATTATTATAAAACAAGAGAAGAAATATACATTGACATATCAGGTGGCAATAAATGAACTGAAATAGATCCGTGGACGGGCAAATAAGTGACGAAACAATACACAGCATAAGCCACAGTGATTCAAATGAAGCGTGAACCAAAAGCAAGCAAGTAAAGAGTAATGACAGCAACCACCTCCCACCTACACCCGCCCACCAGAAGTACAGGATACACTGAGCAAACATGGACACCCGAATATGCTATGAATAAGAATCAGGAGAGTACGCCACAGCTCTTGTGAAGAGAGGAAAGGGGAATAGAAGGTCATAGAAAATAACAAAGAAAAATAACCCCCCCCCCACCCTACATCCCTGCCGATGGCTACGACCCAACCCCACTAGCAGCGTGTCTGTCGCCCCCTAAACTACACCCCAAGGAAGGGAAAAAGATGGAGGAGAATGCAACTTCCCCTGCCCCGCTCGCACTAAGCAACACAAAATCGAATACAAACAGGTCCACGTACTGACAAACGAATGTGGCATTAGAAAGACAGAGCATTAAAGCAACTCCCTATCAGTAGCTGGCCGGGGAATTCCTCCCACATCATACGGAAAAATTCAACCCTGCCCCGCTTTAACACGCCCGTTGGTGCGTGACGACCGAACATTCGCCCCACAGTACCATGTCCAATGATCAGAGTTAACAGGAAAGCAAGGCAAAGCCAACACCATGCGAGAGTCCTGCAACAGGGAACCATCAAGACACAACCAATGATCGTCTGAGTTCAGCAACAAAGTACCAAGCCAGCCCTCCAGATCACGACGCCGCCAGGGCAATAAAGAATAGAAGGCCATGTCAGCCGGGCGCAAAGGCGGTGCAACTCGAGTGGGCAAAGGCGCTGTTCTGTGGAAGTGTTCTGCCCGCAGTGTAGTTCCAGGCCCCCCTGCGCTACTCATGTGATCGGCCATGCGGGACTTATACTCCACACCTGACGGAGCCCCACAATTGACCATCTCTAGGCGTGCAACAGTAAACCCTGGCGTTGGCGCAGAGCCGTGAGTGGCGCTAATAATCACAGGATCAACGTGACTCCCACCCGTCGGAGGGGCAACAATGGCGTCCAGCTTTAGTCCAAGCCCTCTGACTCCTCCCACCCAGGCAGCATGGAGGGAGCCAAGAGCAACAAAGAGGTCCCGAACCGTGGGCTCCATCATGTGTTTCTGGGCCAATCTCTGTCTCTCGGGATGCAGCTCCTCACTCAGAACGACATCAGAAGCCCTGTCAATTGTAGCTGGTAGAAGAGCCGTGGTAGATCCACTAGGCAGGGGCCATCACTATCCTCAATAAATAAGGGCAAGCCGCCATAGCCACCATGAACGTGCACAGACCACGCAGTCTCTGATGCCTTGTGCGAGGCGCTGGCAAAAGTGGCGATGTGTGACACAGGAGACTGTTT
The DNA here is from genome assembly GCF_964261635.1 of Lissotriton helveticus. NCBI lineage: Eukaryota > Metazoa > Chordata > Amphibia > Caudata > Salamandridae > Lissotriton > Lissotriton helveticus. The sequence goes on along the minus strand of NC_136061.1, from coordinate 1,964,251,248 downwards.
CAGTGGTGAACCCTCCAAGCGCCTGTAAAATCAGCAACCTCCGCTGCACTGACAACTGGAGAAGCAGGGTTCACAGGTCTGTTCCAATTCCGACATGAACGGCGGCGCCGTGCCCAGCCCAATATGGCAGCCTCTTTCTCCACCGATCCACACCAGCAGGATCAAAAAACAGGATAAAATCGTGCGGGCTCGCAACGAGGTATTCCTGAAGTATGTCAGCCGTGGCCGGGACAGCGCTCTTACCCCACCTCCACCAGCGCGGGTACTGTGTCGTCCCCCGCAGTTCCGTCTGGCAATCGTCCCGGCCCGCACAGCCACGTCCTCAATTAGCAGCGGTAGCCGGCGCCGACCTCCAGCACCTCCGCACGCAGCCCGACTCCGCCACGGCCCGGGCAGTGAGGAGTCCAAGACGGGTTCCCGATTATGCCAGGATACCGGAGTTGCCGTCAATCATGCCCCAGATCATCCGGTGTCATATCGTGTCGTCCACGAGCTTGTGCGAGCGGGAGCAGGCAGGATTCAGACAGGATTAACGGTGCGGGCAGCAGAGCTCGCTGTCTAAGCGGCCATCTCGCTGCCCGGCCAGCCACGCCCCCCAACTATCGACTGTTTAATGACATTTCCAAGAACAGATTCAAAAGAACAATAAGTAATGATGAGGTGGATCAGACTGACACCGCACTGCAGCAATATGTTGATTTTAATTTGGGGCTGTTATTCTTTGTTGGTGCTGCTTTGAACAGTAGGAATATCAGACGTTTGACTTGTGTCGTAGAAGCGGTAACCAACCAGACAGCTATGGCACTTGGAAACATCACAGAGGAACTACAGATTGCGAGGATTGTGGCGCTCCAAAACCGTATGGACGTGGTTCTGGCTGATCGAGGTGGTGCATGTTGCATCATCGGAAGTAGTTGTTGCGTGTACATTACAGATCATGCCCCTTCAGTTTTTGATGCAATATCCAAGCTACACAAAATAGCGGCTGAGATTCACCCTGATACTGGCTCATGGACTTTGGCCAGCTGGTTTTGGACATTGATCTCTACCTGGGGCTGGAAACTATAGACAGTGCTGTATATATTACTTGCAATTCTGCTAACATGCTGCCTATGTATACAATGTGGTCCAATGCTTTGCTCCATCTGTATCACTGCTTGTACACCTACCAGACGTAATGTTAAGCAAATGAATGCCCAGCGTGTACTAGATAAAGAGATTGATGAAATGATGAGAATCGACATACATGATGTATACCTAGACTCTTCTAGATTATAGATGTCTTCAGCTAACGCTAAAAGGCTCGTCTGTTGAAATTTGGCAGCGATCGCTGTTAGCATTTAGCTGAAACCATCTTGCTTCCGGCAGCCATCTTACTGGCCATGTGCTCGCCTTGTGCTTTTTCCCTCTTCATTGTTGCTTGCCCTTGTGCTGTGCTCAAGAACTGGCTATACTTAGCCCCTGCTACCCTGTACATGCTCAGAAGAGTCTGTAGCTGCCCATGCACCTGTAGCTGTCAGGTTGTTTTTACCGAAGTCAGCAACTCATTGCTCCTCCTTCTTTGTTGACTGTGCATTCTCTGTATGGCCATTTTGTGATTCCGTTGAAGTAAGGGGAAAAAAGGGTGAAAAAAGGAGGAAAGAGGAGGGTAGGAGCACTGTAAACTCTGTGGGGTGTTTAGAGTGTGCTATACAGGGGGTGCGAAATGAACTACTTATACCTACCAGTCTGAAAGTGCTGGACTACGAAAATTAAGTGAGGTATTGCCTAGAGTCTGATGCTGCTAAGGTGAGCTGGTGCGGGACTCGGGGATTAAAGCGTGAGCCCAAATTGTGTGTCTTATGATGTGAAGTCATGTGCCGTGGCCGCTGCACTACAGCTGTGGAAGTAGTGTCAGCATGTGTTTATACCTACTAGGACGAACTACTGACCCGTACTGGTCTGAAAGTCCTGGGGTACGGAAAATATGTGAGGTAGTGTCTAGAGTTTTATGCTGCTAAGGTGAGGTACTGCCGGACTCGGGATGAAAGAGTGATCCCAAACTGTGTGTCATATGCTGTGAAGTCATGTGTTCTGGCCGCTGTGCCACATGTGTCCAAGTAGTGGCAGCATGTAGTTATACCTACTCTGAGGAACTTTTGTTTCGAACATTGTAATTTGTGTATGGTGCTTAGGGGGTGTTATATAGGGAGTGCAAAGGTAAATTCGTGTGTATGAAATTAATTTGGTATTTGTAAAGTGGAAAGCACCGACTACTCCTGGTCTGATGGCGCTGGGGTCATAAGCTGAGATGCTGTTGGAGTTGGGGATAAAGCTGTTGAACTACTGACCCCTATTGTAAACTTTTAACCTGCACGTGCCGTTAAATGTTCGATAAAATGTTGCAAAAGTATATCGTTAGGTTACAAAAGAAATGGATGTAATTTTAATCTGCAGGTGTCGTAGAATGTTCCAGAAAGTGTGGTGATAAAATAGGTTGAACTTGTGGCCTGTATGTGGCGTGTAATATTAAGAAGCTTTTCGTATGGAAAATTCAAAATTAACCAATGGAGATAAGTTTTGGAATTTCGTTGAAGGAATGAAGTATTGTGGTTTGTTCTTTATATGTATTTATGTGTGGAGCGACAGAGAAATTGTTCCATTTCTCGTTGCATTCTTGATGAAATCGGTGCTTTACATGTATTATGTGACAAAGAAAGAATTGTATGCGTGTATGACATTTGAATACTGCATAACAACTACAAAGGTGAGCTAGAAATAAACAAGGTGTGTTATGTGTTCTGTAGTAGTGATTAAGTATTTGAGGTGATGTTTTTAAGTTTGAAAGTATTTTTTATTTCAAAGTAATATAGTGTTAGTAAAGTGTGGTGTTTGATGTTGATTATAAAATATGCATAAAATTTGACCTGTTGTTAAATAACTACTTTATATATGTTTAGGAATTTTTCACAAAGAAGAAGTGTAGTTTGTCATCTTTATTGGACTGTATGGTTTTGAAAATGAGGTACAGCGTTAATTTGGGTTTGTAATGTATTCGGGCGTGATAAACAAAATGTCCCACATTTGCAAATTATTCTTTTTGTGAAAATAGTGGGGTGGTGGTAGGAGATGTATGTGTTATTAAGTTACAAGCGATAAAACGAAACCCAGAAATGTTATGTGGGCAGGTTATGGTCTCATTTTTGCCACTGAGAGGTAGATTTGAATGTAAATCGAGGTAGGTTGTTGTGCTGTGAGGCCGTCTACAGTGTTTGAAGATTACATGGAGAGGAGATGGAGATAGGAAAAGTGATACTTTCCTTTTATATGTACGCATAGATTGAATCATTTGATCATAGGTTGAGATATAATATGAACATGGTTTCTGGTTTGCATTTGGGTATAGTTAATAGTTTTTGTAGTTTCTTACAAGTGATTAATATAAAGGTAGATATACTTAAAATATATAGTAGTAAACAGATTCATTATTGTCTGTTCTTATAGAATAACAGTGGTTGGGGAGTGCTTCTTAAAAGAGATGTTTTATACATGTGTGAGAGATAAGAAAGAAATGAAAATGTGCGGTATATTTTCTGTATGACTTTGTTGACATTAGAGAACTACATGTGATTTTAAGTAATACTATTTGTTAGGCTGTGTCCCTGTGCCGGATATATTTAGGTGTTGAAGTGATCCGGGTTTTACCGATGCTCAGCTTCACTATCCCTTTTGAGAAACTCGTCAATTTATTCATTCCATTTAATGTCTTTAATATAGATACAGTAGAGGGACGGTATATCAAAAGTTTGGGAATTAGAACTTTGGTTACTCTCCCCAACCCCTGCTATACACTTTAAAGAGTGTTTAAACGACTTACATCTAGATGTCTAGCTAGTAAAGGTGGTGTAGTTCCACTGGGCCTATTTATAAACCGTGCTATGGGATGGTTTATGTTTTACCCTCCAATTTGTAGGTTTGAATACTGTTTGCTGATAAGTGTTCTGGCAGAAACTTGTTAAAATTAACTTCGTATATGGGTATAGTGGTGCTACTGGGAATGGTGGGGGTTTCTGTTTGATTTCGTACGGTTAACCCAGGGCATGGGCGTGGGTGTGGGGGAAGTGGGTATGTTGGTGATTAAAACACAGAATTTAGTAACGTGCAGATGTCGAGCTACTAAAGGTGATGTAGTACAACTGGGAGCACTTATAAAGCTCAATATGGCATGGGATATGTTTTAGTCGGAAATTTGCATGTTTTAATACGTTTTGCCAATGAGCGTTTCGGGAGACATCTGTTGAAATTAAGCTATGGCTATAGTGGCACTACTATGTTTGCTGGGGCTCTTTCTTTTATTGCGTAACGTTAAGCAAGGGCGGGTGTTGAGGTGGTGTAGTTGTACAGTGACTATTTATAAACCGTCTTATGGTATAGTGTATGTTTGAGTTGCAAAATTACAGGTTTTAATAGCTCTTGCTGATGAGCGTTCCGGCAGACACCTGTTGACATTTAGTCTATGTATGGCTATAGTGGCGGTAACGGGAGTACTGGGGCTCGTTGTTTGATTTCGTAAGGTTAAGCAAGGGTATGGGTGGGGGTGGAGGAGGTGGGTATGGTGCTGATTATAACACAGACATTTGTAACGTGGACATGTGTAGTTAGTAAAGGTAATGTAGTTTCACTAGGCCCATTTATAAACCGTGCTATGGGATGGTTTATGTTTTACCCGCCAATTTGCACGTTTGAATACTTTTTGCTGATAAGTGTTCCGGCAGACACCTTTTAAAATTAACCCTGTGTATGGGTATAGTGGCACTACTAGGAATAATGGGGGTTTCTGTTTGATTTAGTATGGTTAACCAAGGGCGGGGGTAGGAGTGGGGGAGGTGGGTATGTTGCTGATTAAAACACAGAATATAGTAACATGCAGATGTCGAGCTACTAAAGGTGATATAGTACCACTGGGAGCACTTATAAAGCGCCCTATGGTATATGTTTTACCCGCAAATTTGCATGTTTTAATACATTTTGCTGATGAGCGTTTCGGGAGATATCTGTTGAAATTAAGCCTCTGTATGGCTATAGTGGCATTTCTACGTTTGTTGAGGCTCTTTCTTTTATTGCCTAAAGTTAAGCAAGGGTGGGTGTGGCGGTGGTGTAATGGTACTGTGACTATTTATAAATCATCTTATGGTATGGTGTATGTTTGAGTTGGAAAATTGCAGGTTTTAATAGCTTTTGCTGATGAGCGTTCCGGCAGACACCTGTTGACATTAAGCCTATGTATGGCTATAGTGTCGGAAATGGGAGTGCTGAGGCTCGTTGTTTGATTTCGTAAAGTTAAGCAAGGGCAGTTGTTGAGGTGGTTTAGTGGTACTGTGACTATTTATAAACTGTCTTTTTTTTTTGGGTAAAAATAGTTTTTATTGGCAATCAAGTGTAGAAGGCATATTACAGGAAAATAGCAATCAAAGCATCAGCCGATAATGCAGTATATCAGTACAGTTCCAACACGACACCTTTTATATAGAACATCCCCCAACTAACCCATCCCGCCCTGTATCCCACCCCCGTAGCCAGTGTGTCACCATCTTCCCTCCCAATCGTTTACATGTTATCTCTTTCCTGCCCGGGACAAGGACCTCGGCAAAAGGTAAGGAATGTCCTTCAACGGGATGTCAGGACCCCCAGATCCGCCATCAATAGGTGTAAGTAGTGTGTGCGCCTTAGTGGGTGTGAGGTGTCGTCGTACTCAGTACCCTCATCCTGGTGTCTCTCCCTCATCTTCGCTCTGGCCACCCTCTGGATGCTGGAGCGCCACAACTAGGGCCTCCCACGCCCTAGCCCCCTCCAGTGCTTTGTCATTATCTAGGCTCCTAGCCTGTCGCAGCCGCAAGGTACTCTCTGCTTTCGCCCAGCGCTCTAGAGTGGTCTTCCAACGCAAGTAGCTGGGACCTTGGGTAGATTTCCAGTGCATGGAGATTTCACGTTTGGCCAATATCAAACCCAAGTCGCAAAATTTACTGGTAATCCGAGTACGAGGGGTGTGAGGGAACCACAACAAGAGGCAGGTGCCCATGTCAAGATCGATCTGCCGGTCCGTGACAGCATTCAGGCAGGACATTACCGCCTCCCAATAACCCGTTAGCTTGTTGCAGGTCCAAAACATGTGGGCGAAGTCCGCATCCGCCGTCCTACATCTAGGACAGAGTGAGGATGCACCCTCGAAATATTGCGAGATTTTCGTCTGTGTTAGGTATGCGCGGTGCAGGGTAAAAAACTGGACCAATTGGAACCTGGCGTTCCTAGTGCCCTTCCACGCCCGGCGCAGCAGCTGTGGCCATGTCGTTTCAGGAATAGACCGCCCAATGTCCCCCTCCCATTTAGTCCGCAGCTCATCCAGGGGTCGCAGGGCAGCAGTCGATAATCGTCGGTAAAGGCATGTGACGGCCTTGTAAGTGCCGGCGGCCATTACTACATACTGACAGCACTCCGAGGTCGGCGGTTCGGTGAGCCCATTCCTCCAGTAACGGCGAATACCAGCCACCAATGAAGCGTGTAGCAGATATCCACCCCTCGGCAGATCGTAAGAGTCCCGCAGCTCCTGAAACGTGAGCAGCGAGCCATCCTTGTAGAGATCGCCGACCATCTGCAGGCCAAGCTCCTCCCAGATCGCCAGTGCCGACCAGTCGCCCCCGTGTGGAAAGGCCGTGCACATCCCAAGCGGAATTTCTGGGGCATAGGGGCGAACGGCACCCGAGCGCCTGTGGCACCGAAGCCAGCAGCTGCGAATTGTTCGTTCTTCCAGAGTGAGCTGAGCTACGTCCAATTTCTGGCCCAAGATTATAAAGGAAAGGACGTGTCTCGGGAACAGTTTGCCCACCACTCCCTCCGGACCACGGAACTCCAAGGCCACCGCCTGGGTGAGCCACTGCAGCTGCGCCGCCAGGTAGTACCACTCAAAATCCGGGGCCGCAAGACCCCCGTCCTCTCTGGGGCGCATCAGCGTGGCCAGCGCCACCCGTCGTCTACCCGACCCCCAGATAAACCCAGATGTTAGGGAGCGGAGTCTGTTGAAGACTGACGCAGGAATCCAGATCGGCAGGGTGCGAAACAGGTACAACAATCGGGGAAGTGCCACCATCTTCAACAACGCGACTCGTCCTGCGACCGATAGCGGTAGCGTCCGCCAGAAACCCATGCAACCCTGTAGACTCCGAATTGCCCTGTTGATGTTGCCGTCTAAGAGGGCCGCTGGTGAGTGGTAGATGAGAGTGCCCAGGTAGGGGAGGCAATGGTGCTCCCATCGCAAGGCGCCCCCCGGCTGGGCACCATCGGCCCCTGGGGTCAGCGGGAAGAGGCAAGACTTCCCCCAGTTGATTCTCAGTCCCGATAGATGGCCAAAGTCCGACAGGAGTCGCTCGGCCCCCCGCAGGGAATCATTCGCGTCCGCCAGAAACAGCAAGCAGTCGTCCGCATAGAGAGAGATGTAGTGGGTGTCGGCTCTCAGCGGAAGACCTGCATACGCTCGGCCCAGCCGGGCGTGCACGGCCAGTGGCTCAATAGCAAGTGCAAATAACAGGGGAGACCGAGAGCACCCCTGTCGTGTCCCCCGACCCACCGCGTAGGGGGCCGAGATGGTGGTCCCAGTTTTGACACGGGCCGTGGCCGCGGCATAAAGCAAGGCGGTCCATTTCACGAAGCGTTCGCCCTGTCCAAAGGCGGGCCATGTGTTTGATGGCCACCCTGATCTCTCCCTCGGAGACGTCTCCGCCCAACTGCTTCGCATGCTCCGGGTCGAGCCTGGGCAATTGCGCCGCCACCAGGAACTCCTCCAGCTCCACAGGGGGATCCGGCATCCTGCTCCTATAAAGGTGCTTATAATACTGAAGGAACTGGTCGTTAATGTCCGATTGCGTGTAAACCATGCGCCCCTCTGGGGTGGTGAGCGCCACGATCGGGGAGCCTCAGTTCCCAGGGCTGACCAACCACGCCAGTAGTGAGCCTACTTTATCACGCTCGGCGTGAGCCCGGACCAGAAATTCCTTATAGTCAAAGCAGCGCAGCTTTTCCATTGCCGTCGCCACCATCTCTCGTGCCGCTGAGACCGCTCCGTGAGCCTCAGGGTCCGTGTGGCTGCGTCTTTCCTCAGTGCGCAATCGGTCCTCGCTGCGCTCTACATCCTGCAGGAGGGTCTTACGGACTCCCGCAGTAGCCGAGATACAGACGCCCCGAATCACCGCCTTAAAGGCGTCCCACTCCAGTGCCCTGCTGGAGGCCGTGCCCACATTAGCGCCGAAGTACTCCTCCACCCCGTTGTGCACTGCGGCCCTAAACGGTGGGTCCTCCAGCGTCAGTGGATTCAACCGCCACGTCGGGAAAGCTTGGCTTCGCCTCATCCATTGTACCGTCACCAGGCAGGGGTTATGATTGGATATCGTCCTGGTCAAGTACTCACTGTGGCGGACCAGGCTCTGGACGTCCAAGGAGCAGATCGTGTGGGGGGGGGAATAAAAGGAGAAGTCCCTTTCCGTGGGGTGTTGGGTCCGCCATGCATCGACCAGGCACCAGCTACTCTGCCACTCCCTCCTACTCTTCGCTAGTTTGTGAGCTGCCGCCTGCGCCAGTGGTGGGTGAGAACGGTCCAGTTCTATGTCCAGTACAGAGTTAAAATCCCCCCCAAGCAGGACCGTGCCAGCTAGGACAGTCGCCAGTTTCCCAGACAGTCGCGCAAAGAAGGCAGGTTGGTCCACGTTCGGGGCGTATACGCTGCAAAGCGTCACGTCCCTCCCATCCAAACGGCCCTGTACAGCTACAAACCTCCCCTCGGGGTCAACTATCGTCACTAATGGCTGGAAGGGGATCCCTGCTCGCACCCAGATCAAAGCCCCCCTGGCAAAGGCCGAGTAGGTGGTGTAAAACATATGCCCCCGCCATCTACGCTGCAGAGCCCGCCCCTCAGTTTGATCAATGTGAGTTTCCTGCAGGAAGGCAACCTGAACCCCCCCTACGGACAAGATGAGCATGAACCCTGTGACGCTTCAGCATGGAATTCAGACCCCTCACATTCCAGGTCACACACTTCAGTTCAAGGAGGGTCCCCATACCTGGTAACAAGCACAGTCCTAATGAAAGCAAGTATCGCACACACACTGGCTACTCCCCAAGACCGAAACCCCAACATTCCCCAACAATCCCCTGCCCCACCCCTCCCCAGAATAGGCCCCCAACAGCAGAAACCCATCCAAATGATTAATTCCCAAAAGGAACAGTCTCTGGCAACTACCAGAGTCCCACAATAGGTGTGGGAGAAGAGGGGGTGGCCTGTCGCCTCTTCCAACAGACCGTGAACAGCCCACTCCTCCCAGTCAGGCCTCCCCAACGTGCCCCACGCGCCCCGCGTCTCCTCCTCGAGCAAGGTAGCTACCACCCCAGAAGTTGGCCACCCAACACCAGTTCCAGGCTCAATTGGTCGATGCCGCCACCGTCCCAAACCCAGACCAGGAACACATCAGTTTATACAATACCACTGCCGGGGAGCGTTAGCCTTATTCGTCCATCAAACCGTCAGCAGTCCCAGGTGTGACATGTGGCAGCGCGGGGCCTCCAGCCGCCAATTCTTCCGAAGTCCCCTCGTCGGTGCCCCCTCGGGAGCCCGACTCCACAGCCGATGCGGAGCCCTTTGTCTGGGAGATGGTGGAGACCGCCCGGAGGGCGTCTCTGCGCTCCAGCTCAGTTTGTGAGATCGAAGGTGTCCGAACGTTCGGTGGTCGTTTCTTGTGTCTCCTGCTCCGCCTAGGTCTCGGCGGCGCCTTCCGTCGTTCCTCGGGCGCATGAAGTGCATCCGCGCCGGTCTTGTATAACTCCAGCCAGTTCCAGACGTCGTCGGGAGTGTCGTAGAAGGAAGACTTGCCATCCAGCATGATCCGTAGGCGGGCTGGGAATAGGAGAGAGTAGCGGACGCCCTCCTCCCGAAGCGCCTTCTTGACCGCCAGGAAAGTCGACCGCTGTCTCTGGACTTCCAAGGAGTAGTCCGGATATATGGAGACCTGGGCGTTGTCCACCTTATAGGGCCCCAGCGCTCGCGCCTTTTGCAGGATGATGACCCGATCTCTGTAATGCAACAGCCGCGCCACCACCGGGCGGGGAGGCCGGCCCTCGGCCGGGGGACGAGCCGGCACGCGGTGAGCCCGCTCCAGAGTATAGAACGGTGATAGCCCTTCCGGAACAACCACATCTCGCAGCCAGGCCTCCAGATAGCCCAACATGTCAGTCCCCTCAATCTTCTCCGGCAGGCCCACCACGCGAATGTTGTTGCGGCGGTTGCGCCCTTCGGCATCCTCCGCCCTCTGCTCCAGTAAATGCACCCTTTGCTGCAGCTCCCCCATCAGGGTGTCCGCCGCCTTTGATGTGGGTTCCAGCGCATCAATCCGGAGCTCGGTCTGCTTGACCCGATCTGCCAACTTGCCGTGGTCCGCACGCAATAGGCCCAGGCTCGTGGACACCTGCTCGATGTCATGATGCAGGGCCTCCCTGGTGTCGGCGATGGCCTTCAGGATCTGCTCAAGCTGGCCTTGCGGCAGACCCGCCGCCGGGTCAACGTCCAGGGTAGAGCCCCGGTCATCCGTCGCCCCCCAGCAGCATCCGGGGAGGTTTCGGGCGTTTCCCCATGGAGGTAGTCGTGTCTCGCCTCCGCAGCAACCGGGTCGGCGTCCTCCACCAAGTCCAACTCTCCAGGCCGAGTGCCCCGGGGCCACTCCCCGCGCCGCACTTCCTCCGGTATCGCTGGCCCACAAAACCAGCAACTCCTTCGCAGCGCCTGGACTCCGCTCTCCGCATCGCCGGCCACCAAGCACAGGGAGCCCCCCCCGAATGCGCCGCTCCCCCAAGGCCAGACGCGATGTCCAAAGCTACCAGCCCAAAATGGCGTCAGGGGCGGCCTCCCAAAGTTCCAAGCACGTGAGGGCCAGGGAGTAGCACCCCCAGGTCCCAGAAATCAGGGCCCCCTGGGTGTCCCCAGTGCCCGGTCACCAGGCCTTCCGGCGTCTGCAGGGTCCCTCGGTGGCAAGCGGTCTGGGGTCGGCGCCGGTCCTTCTCTCCTCCGGCAGGCTGCACAGGGTCTGGCCTTACCCCAATCCCTGGATCCGTGGTCGGCGCCCAGCTGGGCCCCCCGACGGCACACGGCCAGGGGCCAGCGCCGGTTTGTCCTCACACTGTTAGGCAGCGCAGGGCCAGGCCTCACCCCAAGCCTGCGCTCTGTAGCCGGCACACAGCGGGGTCTCCCAATATCAAGTGGCCAGGGGGTCAGCGCCGGTCAGTTGCGACCCCGGCAGGTCGCGCAGGGGCAGGCCCTACCCCAAGCTCGCGCTCCGCGTTGGGCGTGTAGCAGGCCCCCCAGGGCCGAGGGCTCCCACTGGCCTCCTCCTCCGCAGGCGTCCCTGCCGTGCTCCTGTGGACACTCCGCGGCAAAGCGGCTCAGGCCCTGCCGCCCCGGTGAGCGCGAAAATTCCGGGCACCGGTCCTCGCGGCAACTGGCGGCCGGCCAGGCACCACCGCGGCCCGGCCTTCTGACCACGCGAGGCCGGGGATGCGGCCGATCTCTTAGGCCGCAAGATGGCCGGCGCCGCCCACCAAGCTCCAGGCGCGGCGCGGGCTCTACGCGGCCGGGGACTCGCTCCCACCGTCTCCGCTCAGGCCCCCAGGTGTGCGGGTGGAGACGCGGGCGAAATCAGGGCTCAGAGGCTACCAGGATGGTGATCGTCCGGATTAATGGGAAGGCTGCTGCGGAGCTCAGTGCTCACACGTCTTCCACCATCGGCTGCCAAGCCACGCCCTCCTATTTATAAACTGTCTTATGGTATGGTGTATGTTTGAGTTGCAAAATTGCAGGTTTTAATAGCTTTTGGTGATGAGCGTTCCGGCAAATACCTGTTGACATTAAGTCTATGTATGGCAATAGTGACGGTAACGGGAGTGGTGGGGCTTGTTGTTTTGATTTCGTAAGGTTAAGGAAGGGCATGGGTGGGGGAGGTAGGTATGTTGCTGATTATAAGATGGATATTTGTAATGCGGACATGTGTAGCTAGTAAAGGTGGTGTAGTTCCACTGGACCCATTTATAAACCGTGCTATGGGATGGTTTAAGTTTTACCTTCCAATTTGCATGTTTGAATACTTTTTGCTGATAAGTGTTCCGGCAGACATCTGTTAAAATTAACTCTGTGTTTGGGTATAGTGGTAGGTGGGTATGTTGGTCATTAAAACACATAATTTAGTAATGTGCAGATGTCGAGCTACTAAAGGTGATGTAGTACCACTGGAAACACTTATAAAGGGCCCTATGGCACGATATATTTTTTACCTGCAAATTTGCATGTTTTAATACACTTTGCTCATGAGCATTGCGGCAGACAGTTGTTTCTGTATTGCTATAGTGTGTCTACTAGGTTTGGTGTGGCTCTTTCTTTGATTTTGTAAGGTTAAGCAAGGATTGGGAAGAGGGTGGTGCAGTGGCAGTGTCCCCATTTATGAATCGCTTTATGGTATGGTATATGTTTTTCTGGCAAATTCCCATGTTTTAATACCATTTGGTGATGAGTGTTCCAGCAGACAGCTACACAAATTACAAAACATTTCTGTGGATAACAAATCTTTGTGCTGATAGACACTCTTGCACTGTGGTAGAAGGCTGCCAGCGTTGATGGCAAATTATGAAAACTTGGTGCCAATGTAGATTTCAATGGAAGCTTACACTGTTTCTTTGTTACTATGGTGTAGGCAGGGTTCTAAGTGGGAGAAAAAAAACGGGGGTGCTCTAAAAGGGGGGGGCAAAGCTCTTAAAGGGGTGTGGGCTATGCAAGTAGGGCCGTGGTCTAAATCAAGATAAGTATCATTGTGTGCTTTAGAAAATCCTTCCCAATTATCCTACATTTGGAAAAACATTCTTTAAAGGATTTCCCTTCCTCTATAAACATAGGTAACCTGTCATGATGTCTCCAGTGCTCAGTAGTGAGCAAAATAAGCATGCGTACGTCGATGTGCATGCTCTCACTGCAGTGCAAAAAAAATAAAAATGGGACCATCTTTGAGAGGGACGAAAATAGAGCCCGATAGAGACCCGTTTGGAGGCTCCCTGAAAATAAGTGCCGGACCTCACACCCGGCCCAATTAAAACCCAGCATCCATCCATCCTAAGTACTGTGCCATTCAACCATCTTTTAATTGATGCATACATTCCTACTTATATACATACATAGATCTGTTTCTGCACTTATCTTAAGCATCTATGAGCCCACTCGCCTAATGTAAGCACTGTGCCATTCATGCAGCCATACGCCTATATATGCTTAGATACATCTGTCCCAGAACCAATCCTAAGCATATATCAGACCACCTGTCTATTATAAGTACTGGTCCCTGCATTCATTCATCCTTCCATTAATTCATACATTGATACATACATCCATGTATCTATCCATTGATGCTTCTGGCCATGCATCCACTCGCCCTTTATTCAACTATACGTTCCTATTTCCATGCATCCTCCACCCCGATCCTAAATACGACGTATTATACTCATCCACCCAGCCTCCTAAGGGGTCGAAAAGGCTGGCGAAAAGGATTGACAGGCAGATGTTTCTTATTAAGAACAACAAAGCTTTGAGTTGCTCTTTGTGGAGCATACAACACCACCCTTCTCTGGTGGTGTTTTAAACAAAGGTATTCTAGCGAGAGAAATGTAAAGGAGCTTTTCAGTGTAAGACGTTAAATTAGAAACATAACGTTTTGTCGAGTTGTATATAGGTATACTATTTAAAGTGGCCATGACTGACAGATACTGAATACCTGTACTTCTTACATTTGAGAAAGTATACCAGAGAGCTAATTTAGGGTGGTGACAACCTGCAGTTCTATATTTCCATGTGAGTATAGGAATATAATAGTAATTGCATAGCTTTTATGTTCATATTCAAGAGGGGGTGTGAGAACTAAGTGAGTCAGGCAAAGCATATGTTTTCCTAGCACTAAAACAAGACAGTGTGTAAGGTCAGAGCAGGGTCGTGCTGGAGTTGCCTGCTTGTGGTCGTTTCTAGAGGCGCAACCAGAACGAAATTTCGGGGGAGCCTAATTCTTTCAGCAATAGGCAGAGGGGGGATGTAGGGGCTGTAAAAAGGGGTGAAAAAGAACAGAGTCTCATTTACAAAAAAATGATCTTTTGAAGACCTGTGAAGTACTCGGGTACGGCTCTGTGTGTGCGCCCAGGAAGCTGTCTCAGAGAGTCCGGGGCAATGGGCAATGCGCGCCTGGTGGTCTGTCTGCTAACCACCCCATGATGATGTTTCTCCTGCGTTGCAAAAAGAGAAGGGAAATCCTGAGAGAAAATGGCTCTCTTTAAAGGATTTCCCTTCTTCTACAATGCGAGTCACCTGGCATGATGTCTGCACTTCTAAGTAGTGAGTAATGTGCATGCTCTCACAGTCACACTGCAGTGCAATAAAGAAAAAAAACACAGATTACCTTTGTGAGGCCCGAAAATAGAGCCCCATAAAGACCCTTTTCGAGGCACCCAAAAATAAAGTGCTGGTGGTCAGACCCCCATAGACACCCCCCCCCACACACACTTAAAGCCCTGGGTGCAGTGTTATGTTTGCGAAGTTTTAGATAAAATTGTTAGGCTAATAATGGTAATTTTTGTGTGTGCTGTTTGGTTGATAATATCATCCAAAGTACATAGATTTAAATGTTTTAAAATACTATCTATAAAGTTGTCTGTGGTGGATTGCAGAGAAAGTGCTGTGGGGTGGTGGGGTGCGGCGGAGAGGTGAAAAGTATGAGGTAGTGCGGTTACATATAAATTGTAAAGGTGTATGTAAATAATCAAATAAATACTTGTTGTATGTTCTATGGCACTACATGTCATCCTAGTGCCCCTCTGTTGTGCTCCATCACTTTGCAGCACTGGATCTGGAAGTCGTTAGTGGAAGTTTTGTAATTGTATGTTATTATTTTAACATAGTGAAATGTGAAAAAAAATTGAATCTATTTTTTGTTTTTCTGAAAATTATTTCGGTTGGATTAAAATTTGGAAATGCCTAGAAGAAGTGAAAAAAAGAAAAGGGAAGAAATATATATTTGAGTAAAAGAAAACATCTTCAATTAGAAAAAAATGCGAGTAGTACAGAAACCGTTTGTTCTACTAAAAGTAGAAGACAATTTTTGAAAAAATATTACGAACATTTAATGAAAAAAGATCACACAAAGCAAAACGAAGAATTTTTCAAGTAAGGTGAAGCAGAGTTCAATTTCAAATAGCAGGAAAAGAAAACATGATAAAGAAATGGTATCTGCTACTCGGAGACAAAAGCAATTTCAAGAAATTCGTCAGAGACTTTTTCGATCTAGAGTGATCCAGAATTTTATGAAAACATGCTGCAAATATAAAAGGAAAATGTTGCAATTTAAAGAGAAGCAGTGTATTGAAAGTGTAGTGGATACTGCTTTCAATTTAAAACAGAAGTTATTCATTCTGATTTTGAAGAGAATTAATCTGTTGGATAAAATAGTCAAAGTGTTGAAAGACAAAAGTAGAAAAAAGCGACTTGTGAACAGAACCAACTTTTGCAAAATCTATAGTGGACATTGGAAACATATTTCTACTAGTGAGCCTTTTTTTAATGAGGAAAGTTACTTCCAGGAAAATAGTTTACCATTTGCAGTTGATACTGGAGGTCGTTGCTACGAAGTTTCAGGGTGGTTGTCCCCTTCCAAAAGAGGAAATGGTTGGTAAAAGTGCAGAAGAGATAATAGCTGAAGAAGTGCAAGGGAAACGTCCACAAGCTCCTGTGTATAAGTGGGGTTGTAGCAGTATTTGTGATATTCGACAGGAATCTATTGATATAATGCGAAATTTGCTACGAGAATATACACAGAAAAGTATTAAACAAAAGATTAAGTTGTTACAAGGAGTAGAGTAGCAGTAGGAGTAGCAGGAAATTACTAATCCAGGGGCTAATACTATCTAGACTGGATTATAGTAACGCCCTGTTCTTAGTAGCTCCTGAAGCTACCATCAATATCCTTCAACGGGTTCAGAACGCAGCAGCCAGGCTGCTTACGAGTGCCTCAAGAAGATCTTCGGCCAGACCGGTCTTGAGAGCACTTAACTGGCTGCCAATGCGCGAAAGAATCATCTTTAAATCACTATGTATCACCCATAAGGCTCTCCAGGGTAAAGGACCCCCAGTTCTCAGGAGCTTGATCTGCCCCTTTAAGTCTTCCCGGGCTCTCCGGTCGGACTTCGGAAACCTGGCTAAGGTTCCCAGAGTTAGGAAGGTGCACACAGGGGGACGCCGTTGTTCGGTAAATGCGGCAAAGATTTGGAATGGCCTCCCTAGCCGGATCCGTACCGAACCCTGTTATCTCAAGTTTCGAAAGTTTCTTAAAACATTTCTTTTTACCAAGGACCCCTAAGTAACGGTACCCTCTTCAGTTTGTTCTTTGTTCTTTTCGGTTAGCGCTGGGACGCTCTTGGGCAGCCGTGCACTTTATAAATCAAATTTCATTTCATTTCATCCATGTAATGTAAGAAAATATACGGAGAAGTATGGACATTCTCTGGCTTGTCTTTCAAGAAAAGTGTGTAAAAGTGTTTTTCATCAATTGAGGATGTTAGCAGTACACCATTCAGAAATGCGGAAGTTTCTAAGGAAACTGTACTATGTAAAAAGTCCAGCATTATGTTTAAGAAACTGAATACATGTGTTTTACATTGTTCTTTATCAGATGTTCAAAAAAAGTCTGATGATATTGAAATGCGATATTTTGGTTCAGAAGAGCAGTCCATAGAAAGTGAAAGTTTGACAATTACAGATGTTGGAGGAGATGGGAAAATGATTAGCACTGATCAGTTTGAAGAAGAAATTGGAAAGTTTAATGTAGTGTGCTCTGAAATACCAAACCATGTTTGTGTTTTTTGTCGACGTACTCATTATAAAAGTCAAACTAGGAATGTTGATTTGTATTTGAAAAGTGAAAAGGAGAACAATGGTAAGTGGGAAGAATTTGCAACTTACTTGTTGGTGGAAGGTCAATTTGAGTTACGTAGTGATCAACGTATATGTAAATATTGTTACAACAAATTAGAAGAGAACAAAATGCCTGCTGGAGCAGCACATAATAACATAGAATTAGTAACTATTCCGGAGGAACTGGCAGATTTGAATACATATGAGTCTGTTCTAATTCAATCTGTTCACCCTTTTCAAACTATAATTCGGATGGAGCCTAAAACAGGTAAACTGCCACCAACAGACTTGCAAAGAGGGCTGAAAGGAAGAGTGGTTTACTTACCTTTATATTTTAAGAAAAATATTGAAACTATTGCTGGAGAGAAAGAGGAAAATGAGGCAGTAGTCATTCTAGTAAATGGTGTACCAACAAAGAGTCGGAAAATATGGCAAGAATTTGTGGATGTTAATAAAGTTGAAAAGGCTACCTTGTATCTTATAGAAAACAATATTTATTATAAAACTGTAAATGTGGATGAACAGGTAATAAGTTTAGAAGATGAATCAGAAATTTCAAGTGGTCAAATAGAGAAAGTGGACAAGTCCAGGACTGAAGAGATTTATGAACATTACACAATATGTCGTTTGCATTCAAAAGAAGTAATAGGAAGCAGCATTGAGTTATTTCAAATAAAAAAAGCACAGGGAACTCCAATGAGTGTATGGGAGAAAAGCATAGAAGCTCGTTGTTTTCCTCAGCTGTTTCCTACTGGAGAAGGTGGACGATATGATGACTGACCTGTACAGATTCCAGATTCCAGCTTCAGAATATCGGTCAACAAGATTATATTCTGAACATATACTAACACATACTTTCACTCTAATACAATACTCTAATACAAGCACACACTGGTCCATACACTCTCACAATCCCTCATTCTCACATATAGTCATTTATACAGTCATTAATACAGTCCAACACTCCCATATACTGCCATTGACATATGCAGCTACTCACACATGTACCACTGAGGCATCCATTCACTCACTAAGATGTATATATACAAACTCACCCAGCCATACAGCTGTTCAGAAAGACAGACTTGAACACATATATGCAGTGCATTATCCACTCACACATTTATGCACAGAGTCATACCCCCTACCCAGGCACACAGACACTCAGGCACCCATACAGATACTCGGACAAGTAATCAACAGCCCATATAGATCCTTATTTAGCTGCTAACGAAACCATGCACACACTTACACACACCATCTGACAACCTAAACTGGGTGAATGTCGCTAACACATACATTAAATAAGACACAATTAATTACTAAGTTATAAAGTCAGTCACACACCTACTTAATTATCCATCCTGACTCTTATACAACCATTCATTCTTCAATACACCTTGGCATATATATATATAAAACATATTTACATTTTATAGAAACACATAGACACTGGATGATGTCATCAGTGATATCATCAGTGATGTCATTTGAGATGGCATCAGTGATGTCATCAGTGATGTCACTGACCAAGTCATGAATGATGTAATATGTGACATGATCAACAGTGCATTGCAGGGGCGCGAGTTATGGTTAGCTCAACTAACTATAACAGGGAAATTTCTATCGTTTTGTACGAGTGAAATGTCCAACTAACTATAACGTTCCAGAAACCTATGGTTTATATATATATATATATATTTACTGAAAAAACCATAGGTTTCACACCAGTTATAGTTAGGAATTAGCATTTAAAAAACCTATTACATTCACTGAAAAAACCCATAGGTTTCACACCAGTTATAGTTAGGAATTAGCATTTAAAAAACCTATTAAATTCACAGAAAAAACCATAGGTTTCACACCTGTTATAGTTAGCTGGAAGTTTTACTCGCATTAAAACCATTGAAATTCCCACGTTATAGTTAGTTGGACTCACTATAACTTGGTATAATAGGTTTTTTAAATGCTAATTCCTAACTATAACTGGTGTGAAACCTATGGTTTTTTCAGTGAATTTCAATGGTTTTTTAATAGCAAATCTCTATAGGTATAAAAAGTAAAAAAAATTATAACGAATTTTATATTGTATAATTATGTAATAGTTTTTTTTTATTTTTGCTCCGGAGCGCTCCCGGGGCGCGTACCGGTGAACGCACGGGTAAGCGCAGTGCTTTGGCGCCCTCCGGGGCGCGTACCGGTGAGCGTCCCGTTAGCGCTATTCTCGCGAACGAAAACAACATTGTGACGTTTCGCGTAACCGCGTGATGCGTCATATGATGCACTGCGTAAGCGCACCCGGAAGCACGCGAGCGCATACGATCTCGCAACGTCCTGATGCGCGTATGCTACAGGCCCCCGGGCACACCCCGGGGAGCTACTATGGGCGCCCCTCGGGGCGCGCTCCGGGGCACGTAGCGTAAGCGCGTCGGGTCATGTGACCTGAAAATAAAACTTTTTATTGGTTCATTTCACTTTTGGTTTTCTAATGATGTAAGGCCAAGTCATGTGACCTAAAAATAACACTTTTCATTGGTTCAGAACAGTTTTCTTTTCCAAATGATGAAGGACCCCACCTTTTTTCCTCATTCTACCTTTGTGCTTTGAGAGAGGAAGACCTGCAGTTATTTCAGTAGAAAATGGCTACATTAGCTGCAGCTGCTGGAGCTTCTGGACCACCACCACAAGGACCACCACAACTTCACAGTGGTGGAGATCAAGAAGAGGAGGAGGAGGAGGAGGAGGAGGAGAGGAGATTCCTCCGAGAGGACAATATTACCTACAAACCTAAAGAGCACGTCATCTGGCAGTTTTTTTCAATCCCCAAGGACAAGAAAAAAGTAAATGCGCCTAAGGCAACCTGCTTAATATGTCATCAGGAGCTGTCAAGGGGGAATCCCAACAAAAAATACTCCTTTGGCAACCACACCATGATCAGGCATATGCTACGCAAGCATCCAAATAACTATGCTAGGACAGAGGTCAGGGAACTGGCCAGAAACCCTGTCCAATCTTCTGCCAGCACCTCCCAAACTAATGTTCCCACCCCATCGGGACCGGAAGTTAGAGAGATGTGCTCCACCATACAAACAAAGTTTTCCAATTTTAAAATGGTTTGTATTTTTTGTGGACAAACAATATGCTATGGAGAGCAAAGCATCACACTTATTAACCGTGCTTGGGATAACCACAAGTGCCCAAGGAAACATTAATTTTTTTCCGCCTTTTTTTTTGCTCCTGTTGAGCCCTTTAGAATTCCCTGTTTTTTGTTTCTCCCCTTAAAAAATACAAAAAATATATAAAACTGTCCAGAAAACCCAAAAAAGTAAAAAATGTTCAAAGAAACAATAAAAAAATATAAAACAACAAAAAGAATAAAAAAAACGGTTCTTTTTAGAACTACCTTTAATTTATAAAAATAAACCTATATTTTTAAAGAATCTCTGTTAATCTTTTTTCTGCAGGGTATGCGTACCGGTACGTGCACCGGGGCGCGCACCGGGGCGCGCAACCAAAAAAATAAATAAAGAAAGAGTGAGCATGAGGGAAGAACACAGAGAGAGTAATGTTAATAGAAAAAGAGCTAGAGGGAGCAACACAGAGGGATTGTTTATTACATAGTAAAAAACAGAGAAGGTGTAATAGGGTGTAAGTGAGAAAAGGAAAATGAATAAGGGAGCGAAAGAAGGGAAGAGAGAAAAAGAGGACTAAAGTAGAGGAACTGGTAGAATGTGAGTGGGTGTCGAAAGTAAAAGGAAGGACAGTAAAGAATGGGGAATGAGGGGTAGTGACGGAACCGGAATAAATGAACAATGGTGAGGGAGAGTGAGAAAAGAGCAGTGAGTGTAAGTAAAGAGGGGTGAAAGAGGGTGGATAAAAGTGAATAAGGTTATGACATGGGGAGTGACTGAGAGAAAAGAGAGAGAGAGTAAAGGAAGGAGTGACTGAAAGAGTCTGAGTGAAACAGGAAAGAAAGGTAAGTAAGGCAGTGTGGGTGACTTATAGGGAGTCAGTGGGTGTAGGTGGGGGTGTGGGTGTGTAAGGTGTGTGTGTGGGTGTGTGGGGTGTTTGGGTGTGGGTGGAGGTGTGGGTGTGTGAGATATGTGTGGGGGTGTGTGGGGGTGGGGGGTATGTGTGTGGAGTGTGTGTGTGGGATGTGTGGGTGTGTGTGTGTGAGGAGTGTGTGTGGCTGTTTGTGTGTGGTGTGTGTCTGGGGTGTATGTCAGAGGTGTGTGTGTGTGTGTGTGTTGGGGGGAGGTGTGTGTGTAGGAGTGAAGTAAATGATTAAGGGAAAGAGAATGAGTGAGTGAGCAAAGGAAGGGAACAGAGGGTAAGGGAAGTAAAGAATGGGGACTGAAAAAAATTGAATGTAGGAGGGGAAATAGGGAAAGGGGAGTAAACATGGAGAATATGAATAAGTGAGGGAAGCAGAGTAAAGAAACAGGACTGAGGTAGGTTGAGAAAATAGTAGTGAGGTTAAAGCAAAGGGTGATGACAAACTAAATTTTTTTAGTCACACTTACCATATAATAAATGTAACTTTAATTACATTTTTTTACTACATTTTGTATCTGTAAAGAGAGAAGAAAAAATAAGTTATAATTAGTAAAATATGTATTTAAAATTAAAGATACAAATGAAGAGGTTAAAAATCATAACAGTGTATTTAGAAATAAAGTGAGGTAGAAGGACAAAAAATGGGGAAAAGAAATAGAAGGAGAGCAAATTACTAAGAGTAAGGCATATAGATTCACTAACAGAAAGGAAGAGAAGAAGAGGAAAAATGAACTGAAGGTAAGAAAGATACTAAAAGAATATGAGTTAGCAAAACTAAATCAGGAAACAGGAGTAAGTAAAAAGATAATGACTGAGAGGGAAAGGAGTCTAATAAAGGATGCATTTAGAAGAATGAGGAATGGAAGATAACTGAGAGTAAGTGAAGGAGAGTCATAGAGTGAAGGGATGAAGGGAGAGAGGATAATATAGAAGGATTGAGGGAAAAGGAGTGAGGAAGTTAGTAGACAGAGAGACTAAGGGAAGTACTGAGTGAAGTGGAGTACAATGAGTGAGGAAAGAAAAATGAGTAAGGGAGCAAAAGAAGGAAAGAGAGGAGAAGAGGACTAAAGCAGTGGTACTGAGAGAAAGTGATTCGGTGATGAAAGTAAAGAGAAGGACACTGAAACATAGGAAATGAGGGGTAGTAATGAAACCGGACTAAAAGAAATAGGTTGATGAACGATGAGAGAGGAGCAGTGAAGTTGTTGTAAGAGAAATGATAGAAGGTAGATAAACACAAGTGAACATAACACAAGGAGAGTGAGGGACTGAGGACATAGAGGCAGTGAACGGAAAATAGAGAGAAGAGGTCAAAAGAGAGGAGGAAACAAAGATAAGCGAGGGAGAGTGGATGATTTATAGTGATAGAGTGCGACAATACTGGTGAGTGAGTAAATAGGAATTACTAAAAGCGCAAAGGAGGAAAACACGGAAAAGGAAAGTAAAGCAGACAGACTGAAAGCTGAATAGTTATGCAAGGGAGAGAGGGGATGCAGACAGTTGAAATCAGAATGAGGGGTTGTGAAAGAAGTGGACTAAAAGAATGGGGTCGAAAGAGAGTGAAAGAAAGACATTATAAGTGAGTAAAAAGAGCTGAAAGAGGGTGGAAAAAGGAAAGTGAGTGTGAGACAATGGGAATATATTTTAAATTACAGAATACAAACTATAGATTAACTTGTACAACATGTTACATAGTTTATTTTTGCTGTTCTCAGAATATATTGAATTTCACTTAAAAAAGTGAGTTCAAACTACTCATCATATGACAGCGGGAAAAAAAACCACAATCAAAAAGATTGTGTTTTAAAAAGCCCCATCTAAACTTCAAAATAACAAATGTACACTAATCTTTGATTCACTTACTTTTCCTTTAGGCCAAATAGTATATCATGAAGGTCCTTTTCGTTGGAAAGTACTCTGCTGTTCTCTAAAAATTCCATTTCATTGACTTTCTAGAAGAAAACCTCGAAGAACATCTGAAATATTTTCATTATTTTCATATACTCCTTCTGTTCAGTCATAACTCTTTGCTCATTCCTTCACCATTCCTTAAGGCCAAATAGTGTCAGATGTATCACTATATTTTCAAATTAATTAAAACAAACTCTAAAATTACCGTTTTTCCGACGTTCTGAAAGAAAGGCTCAAACAACATTTTCATAATATTTAAATTTTCGTAATTCCATCTCTGACTCACTCATGTTCATCATTTCCTATAATACTGATATCACTTACTATGAGATCCACTTACAGTACCTATATGACAACTCAATTTTTTATATTATCTTGATCACTTTTACTCCGAATATAATTTTAAACAGCAAACTAACCTTTATTAACTGCTCCCGTCTTCATAGGCCAATTATCTTTACTTAAATTTTGGTTCTAAAAACACTAGATATGAATTTTTTAAGTCAAAAGGCAAACGTTGTTTGAAAGTCAAATGAGTGTCATTACAAAGGGTCCAACCTTTACAACTTTTTAAATAGCATGTGTAATGCCCTGATGTTGTTGAAGGACCGTCATGATAAATAGTAGCTACAGTTGCAAATGTTCTTCCTGAAATTGATAACTGAGAAGCCACAACAGTTTTAATAAAAGTTGACAATTTACTACCATCAGGTGTACATCGTTGGAACATTAAAATCACTTATTTACCATAAGTTTGTAAAAATAATGTGGACAGCATTGCAGACTTACATTGGTTACACACCATATTGTGATCAGCTGCTTTAACTAGATTATTAAAAGGCACTGATTTACAGTCTGGTAAACTCAAATATATAAATCTTTCAGTGTCTATTCTAGTACTACTTGATAAAGTACAGTTGTCACAGTCATGCTGCCATTGATAAGAAAGGCTAAAAAGATTTTTTATATCTACTCCTTCACCTTACAATACATCAAACATATACATTAAAAATTCCTGACAATCCTGCTGAATAATCTGTGAAAATTGATGTTGACCAGAACATATGTCTAGAAGATTTCTAATTTCTGAAACACTTTCTATTTTTGCTCTATCATTGCTACATTTCTCAAACACAGAATTCAATAAACAGCAGAATGTTTGATCCCGATTTTCAACAATCTGTTCTTGTAAATTTTGAAGAAAAAAAACAACATTAACCACTACATTAGCATAGCAGTTGACACCAGAACTGTTTTCAAACTGAAATCCAACAACATCTTCAACAGAATCCTTTTTCTTTCTGCTTACAATTACAGTTTCATCTACTTTTTGTCTTTTTGCTAGTACCTCACTGCAATTATTCTCATTTCTTCTTTTTCGGACTACCACATGTTTTTCAAACAGAGGATATTGAGGCAAATGTGGAGCATACTCTCTTCTTAACCTATTGTATTCTTTAACACAATCTAGATCAGCACAAATCTTTGTTTCATCACACTCAATCAAGTACAATCCTGATAAAGTTCTGACTCGTGATAATGCCACATATGCCATACCCTCTTTAAACACAGAACTTCCAATGTTCACCAAAGCACTATCTACACTTAAACCTTGAGATTTATGAATTGTCACTGCATATGCCAAACAAACAGGAAACTGTTTTCGGGGAACATATAAGTCTTTCACAAGCAAAAATCTAGCTGAACAACGACAAATTTGTTCTATTTCGTCAATGCCATCAAATTTAATTTTTAAAATTTCAATTCCATCTCTATATTTGTAATTCACAAAACCAACAACATGACCCATTGCTCCATTTTCCAGACCTCTTTCAACATTTAAATTCCTTCTCAAAATGATACGACAATTTAAACACACATTCAGAGTCTTTTCAAAACCAGCAGTTTTAGATATAGTCTCCTCTAATGAATCCAATTTTGATTTCAAATTTTCTGACAAAATAATTGTTGCTCCCATAAGCTCTATTTTATCTATAGCTTCCAGTTTCACTATCTCTTCATTTTCTAACTTTAACATTTTGTTGTTGAACATGGAACATTCTTTCAGAGTAGGCATCAAACATATGCCAGATTTCTTCTTGTTAATTTTCTTAAAAATATTCTCTGGAAGAATGTTTTCATTTGGGTACAAATTTGAAATTAATCGTCCATGTAAAGCTTCTTTCCCATGCTGACTTATTTTTCCGATTCTTACATCTTGTAAAATATTTTTATAATCTTTATCCTTTGCCTGCCGCATATCTTGGAGTAGTTCTGCATATTTGAAATGTAACCATATATTAACGTTTCCAATGCTTCCTAGGCACTTCCTGGTATCTTCAAGCATGACCATTTTAAACACTGGTTGTCCTTTCACTGGAGTCAACTGCAGTAGATCTCCAAAAACAATAATGTGTTTTTCTCCGAATAACACATCATACTCTGTTCTAAGAATTTCTTGCATTCTCAAATGCACAAAAGCAAGCATTAGATTTGAGACCATGCTTACTTCATCAATGATAAGAAGTTTCATTTTCTTCAGGACTCTGGAAACTTCGGGACACGCATCTCCAGATAGCTTGTGGTATTGCAATTTGTTATCATGCTCCACTGGCAGCATCAGTAAACGATGTAAAGTAATCCCTTTAATATTATGTGCTGCCAGCCCAGTTGGAGCGGTAACAACACAAGACAGCGGTGATTCAGTCCTTTTCTGCAGATAAGTTGCAATTGCTTTAATCAGAAAACTTTTTCCTGTTCCCGCTTCTCCACTCACGTACAGTTGGACAGGCTTAAATGATGTACATGAACACTCTTTCTTCTCATGACTGAATCCATGTTCAACCTGTTCCTTGACTTCGTCATATATCTGTTTCTGCTCAAGGTTTAATTGTTTCACCAAATCTTCTAAATTAATTACATCCTCTTGAGCTTGCTCCATAGCTCTTTCCACCTCATCCCTGGCAGTGGCAGCTTCATTTTGGATAATTGGTCCTCCTAGTGGATCCTGACTCAATGAAGCAGAACTCTGACTGTCTTGAAAACTGTCTCTCGCAATGTCTGCAGCAATTGTTGCTTCTTGCTCTATTTCTTCATTCAACATTTGCAGATCATTTGGAAAAACAGGACATTCTATGGTATCTTTCGTTGCATTAAAAGAATCTTCGTAAAAGAGAAAATCTCCAAGTAGTTCCTCTTCTGTACGCCATGGTTTAAAGAGTTGCAAAAGAGCCAAATAGTAAAATTCTCTTTTGTCTGGATTTTCACAACTCAATTTTCGATGATTAATCAAATGACCTTTTCTCTGTTTCACTAGACATCCTTCACATCCAATGACAGCATATATTCCATTATTGATATCTTCTCTGATGTTCCTCTTATAAATATATCTTTGCAGAACTTCATAGAGACAAGCGTTCTCAAGATAAGGACTTCTATTTGGATAGTATGTATCCAACATGTTAGTCTTCAAAATATCTGTACTTTCTGGTTCTTTCTCCGCCAAATACTCTATTTCCTGTACAGATTTCAAAACTCGGTTTCGTGTTGCAGCAAGACCTAGACTCACCCAAATGATGGTTCTAGATTTGGCATATAGACTTGCTGATGACAATCGATCGGAACATTCATATGCTCCAATTTCTCGATGTGACAACATCTTTAGACTGTAACTGTATAATTTCTTGCTTATACTCTTTTCATGTGAAATGTCCTCCCACATTTCCTTCAGTTCTGTCTTTTCTTTTTTTGTGATGTAAGACGTCACATATCGAGCCACAGCAATAGAGTTGTCAGCAACTAACTGAATATCCATGTTAGCATTCCACATGGACAAAATCACTGGGTTGTAGTCGTTGATGTACTTGGACTCTTCGTTTCTTTTTAAATTGTATGTATTTTTGTGTGATTTCCTCGTCACAGTATGTCGCAGAGAAGACATCAAATTATTTACTCTTCCTTTAGAAATCACTGCTCGTGGACCCCATTAACTAGAATAACCAGAGGTTCCTCTTCCACTTTCTCTACACCAATTGTATCAATATTTTTCTTAAAATCTAGAGGCCAATAAACAACTCTTCCCTTTAATCCTCTCTGTAAATCTGAAGGAGGCAATTTCCCTATCTTAGGCTCCATGCGAACAATTGCCTGAAAAGGATGGACACATTGAATCAAAATACACTCATATGTATTTAAATCCATCAATTCAGGAGGAATGTCTACCAACTCAAGATTATTATGAACAGCTCTAGCAGGCATTCTGTTTTGATTTAATTTATCATAACAATATTTACAAATACGCTGATCAGTACTCAAATCAAAAGAATTCTCCACCCACAAATAAGTTGTAAAATCCTTCCACTCATAATTATTTATCTTTTCACTTTTTACGTATAAAACAACTAATCTAGTTTGATGCTTATAATGAGTTCGTCGACAACACACACAAGTAAAATTCGGCCTTTCACTTGATTTCACCTTAAACCTGATCATTTCCTGGTCAAACTTTTCTGTACTTGAAATCTGTACATTGTCTTCCACATTACCTTGAATTTCTGTGTCAATTTCTACACTGTCCTCTTTTTCACTAAAATAACAAATCTCAATTTCTTCACAAATCTTCTTCACATCTAATTCAGTTCCATGCAAAAGAGCACTGTTTAATTGTTTAAGCTTAAGTGCTGGACTTTTTGCATAATACAACCTTCTCACTAATTTCCTCATTTTGTTATGATGCACTGCTAACATCCTAAAATGATGAAAAACACTCTGACATACTTTTCTAGAAAGACAAGCCAGTGAATGCCCTTGCAAACCTGTGTTTTCTCTCACTCTGCAAGGATCTAAGTCTTGCAACATCTTCATTTTCTGTTTTAGAGTTTTCTTACTATATGTACGTAAGAAATTACAAAACAAATCGATTGATTCATGTCGCACACTACAAATACTACTACACTTCCAAGTGTACACTGGACCCTTAGTACGTCTCCCTAAAACTTCATCAGTTAACACCTCTTCTGGTTCTCTAGGCACAAGTTTCTCTTTTTCAATCGGACAACCGTCTTTCACCTCATATGCTCAACCACTGGTGTCAACTGCATGCACTAAATCATTCTCCTGAAAGTAACTCTCCTCGTTAAAAAATGGCTCACAACTTGAACTGTGCATCCATTCTCCAGAAAAAACTTTACAAAAATTAGTCCGATTAATTACTCTTTCCATTTACTGTTTGATTTGAAAACATCAATTGTCTTGTTAAGTGTCCTAATTCTATTGATTATTAAAAGAAATAATTTTTTCTTAACTTCAAAAGCATGATCAACAATCTTCTCTACACTTTTCTTTTTCTTATAAAGAGCAGATCTATGTTTACCTTTTTTAATATTTTTTAACAAATTTAAAACCACCCTATTGCGAAACATTCGTTTACGAATGTCCCTAAATTGATTCTGCCTTCTATTCCTATACATATTATTGTCTCCTGCTGCAGTAGTAAAATTTTGGGGAATCTCTCCTTCCTCTTCAAAATTGCTCTCTCCTTCTCTTTTTCTACATACTGTCCAACATTTTTTGGGATCTACATATGTTCCGTAAGAAAGACTTAGTTGTCTTACCAGGAGCTTTTTTCCTGTTTTTTGAAGTATTTGTTGTAGGAGACTGCTTTAATTCCGTTGCTGTTTTTGATTTTTTCCGCTTACAATCTTTTCGTCTCCTTTCCCTTGAGGGCATATTTCCTTACTATTGAAATCTTGATTTAAATCTGTGGAAAACAAAAATAATAAAAAAAAATCATTATAGACCACTATTACCAAACAACAAAACAATGACAATAAGAAAACAATATAAACACTATAATACTTCTACATATGACCTTATCTCTGTTTTTTAAATATAATTCTAAAAAAATATTTCGGGCACATGAATTACTTTTACATTATTAACAAGGATTAGATAGTATCTGCATGTTTAAAAAAATATATTTGCACATTTCACAATCATATCATCTGTGTTTCCTCAGATTAGTAAGCAGATTGTACACATGAGGTAAGGACTGTTCTGGGGAACATAGGTGGTGAGGCCGGTGTCTAAGAGTCCACTGGACTGCACTTCATGAAGCCTATCCCCCACTGCACTCTTAGACACAGCCCTCACCTCCTTTCCTCCCCTGGACAGACCTCTCTTCCACTACACTGCTCAACACAGGCATCACCTCCTATGCACCCATGGACAATCCTCACCTTATCTGCAACCCAGAATAGACCTCAACTCATCTGCACCATTAGACAGGCCTCAGTTCATTTACACCCCTGAACACGCCTCATCACATCTGCACCCTGTTACCATCAATTATACTCAATGTATTAAGGCCTGTCGAAGGGCCACAGATTACATAATGTTTGTCTAAGGGTCAGAGGAGGTAAATCCTCTCAATTGCACTCATGGACACAGGCCTCAACTCCTTTGCACCCCTGGACATGCCTCACCTCATCTGTACAATCCACTTCCTAATTTGAGGAAACACAGGTAACATACACTTCCTCTCTCTTGCAAACATTCCTACCAAGCATTACCATGAAAATGACACAAACCAACAGCAAACAAGCTCAGTCTGCTCCCTAATCTGAGGTAACACAGGTGACATGATTGTGAAAGGTTCAAATATTTTTATGTAATCATGCACACACTATTTATTCCTTCTCAAAAATGTAAAAGCCATTCATTTGCCCCAAAATCGTTTTTTGAATAACATTTTAGAAACAGAGCACAGGTCCTATGCACAAGCATTCAACTTCACTACTGAAACCTCACTATTTCTCAAAATAAAAATCCTCTATCTTACAAATGTAGATACCAAGCATTATCAAAAAGCATGACTCAAACCAACAGCAAAGAAGCTCATAGCCTAATTTATGAGGCCCTGCGTTAGTTTTCCGCTGGTGATGCGTCACTTTTTGTGACGCATCGGCAGCATAAAACATGTGCCTTGTTGCGCCATATTTTAAAAATGACACATCTAGGTAGATGCGTCACTTTTTAAACCCCTGCGCCACATTATACCTGCGTCAGGTATAATGTATGCAGAGGGGGCGTTCCCCCGTAAAAAACCTTGTAATAGTGACGCAGTGAAATCTATGAGATTTAACTGCGTCACTTTTAGGACACTGTTATGTCAAAATCTTGTACCTGCCTCACAGCAGGCGTAAGACTGACGCAAACCCTTTCACATGGGGCTTTCCCCATTTGAAAAGACGCATTGCTGGAGTTGCGTCACTTTTGTGACACACTCCAGCAATGCATCACTTTTGCGCTTACAGATACGTCAGAAATACTGACTTATCTGTAACTCCTTGCGACATGATGCGTCATACATTAAATATGACGCATCATTGGTGTCGCAAGGAGTGCGCAGTGAAAACTGACGCATCGCTGTTTTCATAAATAAGGCCCTCAGTGTCCTTCCTAATCCGAGGTAACACAAGTGACATGATTGTGAAAGATTCATATATTTTTATGTAATCATGCACACACTATTTATTCCTTCTCAAAAATGTAAAACAATTGATTTGCCCCAAAATCGTTTTTTGAATAACATTTTAGAAACACAGCGCAGGTCCTATGTACAATCATTCAATTTCAGTTCTGAAAACTCACTATTTTACAAAATACATTTCCTCTCTATTGCAAACATTCCTACCAAGCATTACCCAAAAAATGACACAAACCAACAGCAAAGAAGCTCAGTCTGCTTCCTAATCGGAGGTAACACAGGTGACATGATTGTGACAGGTTCAAATATTTTTATGTAATCATGCACACACTATTTATTCCTTCTCAAAAATGTAAAACCATTGATTTGCCCCAAAATCGTTTTTTGAATAACATTTTAGAAACACAGGGCAGGTCCTATGTACAAGAATTCCATTTCAGTTCTGAAAACTCACTATTTTACAAAATACATTTCCTCTCTATTGCAAATATTGATACCATGCATTTTCAAAAAGCATCACACAAACCAACAGCAAAGAAGCTGAGTCTGCTTCCTAGTCCGAGGTAACACAAGTGACATGATTGTGAAAGATTCAAATATTTTTATGTAATCATGCACACACTATTTATTCCTTCTCAAAAATGTAAAACCATTGATTTACCCCAAAATTGTTTTTTGAATAACATTTTAGAAACACAGCGCAGGTCCTATGTACAAGCATTCCATTTCAGTTCTGAAAACTCACTATTTTACAAAATACATTTCCTCTCTATTGCAAACATTCCTACCAGGCATTACCCAAAAAATGACACAAACCAACAGCAAAGCAGCTCATTCTGCTTCCTCATCTGAGGTAACACAGGTGATATGATTGTGAAAGGTTCAAATATTTTTATGTAATCATGCACACACTATTTATTCCTTCTCAAAAATGTAAAACCATTGATTTGCCCCAAAATCGTTTTTTGAATAACATTTTAGAAACACAGCGCAGGTCCTATGTACAAGAATTCCACTTCTTAATCTGAACTCTCTATCTATATTGAATGAATCATAACTCACCTTTACTAATGCTTTGGGGGATTGAGAACAGTGTCAGATACACACACCAATATTTCTTTAGCAGAGCAAAAGGTATGTACTCCAGACACTGCAACCATGAATGGCACAGAAAACCTCTAATTCTACACACATATTCCTCATGGAAACCAATCAAAACTCTTCCCTCTCTATTAATAGTCAAAGTGTTGAAAGACAAAAGTAGAAAAAAGCGACTTGTGAACAGAACCAACTTTTGCAAAATCTTTAGTGGACATTGGAAACATACTTCTACTAGTGAGCCTTTTTTTAATGAGGAAAGTTACTTCCAGGAAAATAGTTTACCATTTGCAGTTGATACTGGAGGTCGTTGCTACGAAGTTTCAGGGTGGTTGTCCCCTTCCAAAAGAGGAAATGGTTGGTAAAAGTGCAGAAGAGATAATAGCTGAAGAAGTGCAAGGGAAACGTCCACAAGCTCCTGTGTATAAGTGGGGTTGTAGCAGTATTTGTGATATTCGACAGGAATCTATTGATATAATGCAAAATTTGCTACGAGAATATACACAGAAAAGTATTAAACAAAAGATTAAGTTGTTACAAGGAGTAGAGTAGCAGGAAATTACTAATTCAGGGGCTAATACTATCTAGACTGGATTATAGTAACGCCCTGTTCTTAGTAGCTCCCGAAGCTACCATCAATATCCTTCAACGGGTTCAGAACGCAGCAGCCAGGCTGCTTACGGGTGCCTCAAGAAGATCTTTGGCCAGACCGGTCTTGAGAGCACTTCACTGGCTGCCAATACACGAAAGAATCATCTTTAAATCGCTATGTATCACCCATAAGGCTCTCCAGGGTAAAGGACCCCCAGTTCTCAGGAGCTTGATCTGCCCCTATAAGTCTTCCCAGGCTCTCAGGTCGGACTTCGGAAACCTGGCTAAGGTTCCCAGAGTTAGGAAGGTGCGCACAGGGGGACGCCGTTTTTCGGTAAATGCGGCAAAGATTTGGAAGGCCCTCCCTAGCCGGATCCGTACCGAACCCTGTTATCTCAAGTTTCGAAAGTGTCTTAAAACATTTCTTTTTCCCAAGGACCCCTAAGTAACGGTACCCTCTTCAGTTTGTTCTTTGTTCTTTTCTGTTAGCGCTGGGACGCTCTTGGGCAGCCATGCGCTTTATAAATCAAATTTCATTTCATTTCATCCATGTAATGTAAGAAAGTATACGGAGAAGCATGGACATTCTCTGGCTTGTCTTTCAAGAAAAGTGTGTAAAAGTGTTTTTCATCAATTGAGGATGTTAGCAGTACACCATTCAGAAATGCGGAAGTTTCCAAGGAAACTGTACTATGTAAAAAGTCCTGCATTATGCTTAAGAAACTGAATACATGTGTTTTACATTGTTCTTTATCAGATGTTCAAAAGAAGTGTGATGATATTGAAATGCGATATTTTGGTTCCGAAGAGCAGTCCATAGAAAGTGAAATTTTGACAATTACAGATGTTGGAGGAGATGGGAAAATGATTAGCACTGATCAGTTTGAAGAAGAAATTGGAAAGTTTAATGTAGTGTGCTCTGGAATACCAAACCATGTTAGTGTTTTTTGTCGACGTACTCATTATAAAAGTCAAACTAGGAATGTTGATTTGTATTTGAAAAGTGAAAAGGAGAACAATGGTAAGTGGGAAGAATTTGCAACTTACTTGTTGGTGGAAGGTCAATTTGAGTTACGTAGTGATCAACGTATATGTAAATATTGTTACAACAAATTAGAAGAGAACAAAATGCCTGCTAGAGCAGCACATAATAACATAGAATTAGTAACTATTCCGGAGGAACTGGCAGATTTGAATACATATGAGTCTGTTCTAATTCAATCTGTTCACCCTTTTCAAACTATAATTCGGACGGAGCCTAAAACAGGTAAACTGCCACCAACAGACTTGCAAAGAGGGCTGAAAGGAAGAGTGGTTTACTTACCTCTGGATTTTAAGAAAATATTGAATTTATTGCTGGAGAGAAAGAGGAAAATGAGGCAGTAGTCATTCTAGTAAATGGTGTACCAACAAAGAGTCGGAAAATATGGCAAGAATTTGTGGATGTTAATAAAGTTGAAAAGGCTACCTTGTATCTTATAGAAAACAATATTTATTATAAAACTGTAAATGTGGATGAACAGGTAATAAGTTTAGAAGATGAATCTGAAATTTCAAGTGGTCAAATAGAGAAAGTGGACAAGTCAAGGACTGAAGAGATTTATGAACATTACACAATATGTCGTTTGCATTCAAAAGAAGTAATAGGAAGCAGCATTGAGTTATTTCAAATAAAAAAAGCACAGGGAACTCCAATGAGTGTATGGGAGAAAAGCATAGAAGCTCGTTGTTTTCCTCAGCTGTTTCCTACTGGAGAAGGTGGACGATATGATGACTGACCTGTACAGATTCCAGATTCCAGCTTCAGAATATCGGTCAACAAGATTATATTCTGAACATATACTAACACATACTTTCACTCTAATACAATACTCTAATACAAGCACACACTGGTCCATACACTCTCACAATCCCTCATTCTCACATATAGTCATTTATACAGTCCAACACTCCCATATACTGCCATTGACATATGCAGCTACTCACACATGTACCACTGAGGCATCCATTCACTCACTAAGATGTATATATACAAACTCACCCAGCCATACAGCTGTTCAGAAAGACAGACTTGAACACATATATGCAGTGCATTATCCACTCACACATTTATGCACAGAGTCATACCCCCTACCCAGGCACACAGACACTCAGGCACCCATACAGATACTCGGACAAGTAATCAACAGCCCATATAGATCCTTATTTAGCTGCTAACCAAACCATGCACACACTTACACACACCATCTGACAACCTAAACTGGGTGAATGTCTGTATCAGTCGCTAACACATACATTAAATAAGACACAATTAATTACTAAGTTATAAAGTCAGTCACACACCTACTTAATTATCCATCCTGACTCTTATACAACCATTCATTCTTCAATACACCTTGGCATATATATATAAAACATATTTACATTTTATAGAAACACATAGACACTGGATAATGTCATCAGTGATATCATCAGTGATGTCATTTGAGATGGCATCAGTGATGTCATCAGTGATGTCACTGACCAAGTCATGAATGATGTAATATGTGACATGATCAACAGTGCATTGCAGGGGCGCGAGTTATGGTTAGCTCAACTAACTATAACAGGGGAATTTCTATCGTTTTGTACGAGTGAAATGTCCAACTAACTATAACGTTCCAGAAACCTATGGTTTATATATATATATATTCACTGAAAAAACCATAGGTTTCACACCAGTTATAGTTAGGAATTAGCATTTAAAAAACCTATTAAATTCACTGACAAAACCATAGGTTTCACACCAGTTATAGTTAGGAATTAGCATTTAAAAAAACTATTAAATTCACTGAAAAAACCATAGGTTTCACACCTGTTATAGTTAGCTGGAAGTTTTACTCGCATAAAACCATTGAAATTCCCACGTTATAGTTAGTTGGACTCACTATAACTTGCGCGTGCAATGCACTGCTGATGACATCACATATTACATCACTCATGACATGGTCAGTGACATCACTCATGACATCACTGGTTTTATGCGAGTAAAACTTCCAGCTAACTACAACAGGTATGAAACCTATGTTTTTTTCAGTGAATTTAATAGGTTTTTTAAATGCTGATTCCTAACTATAACTGGTGTGAAACCTATGGTTTTTTCAGTGAATTTCAATGTTTTTTAAATGTTATAACGAATTTTATATTGTATAATTATGTAATAGTTTTTTTTGTTTTTTTTGCTCCGGAGCGCTCCCGGTGAACGCACGGGTAAGCGCAGTGCTTTGGCGCGCTCCGGGGCGCGTACCGGTGAGCGTCCCGTTAGCGTTATTCTCGCGAACGAAAACAACATTGTGACGTTTCGCGTAACCGCGTGATGCGTCATATGATGCACTGCGTTAGTGCACCCGGAAGCACGCGAGCGCATACGATCGCGCAACGTCCTCATGCGCTTACGCTACGCGCCCCGGGGCGCGTAGCGTAAGCGCGTCGGGTCATGTGACCTGAAAATAAAACTTTTTATTGGTTCATTTCACTTTTGGTTTCCTAATGATGTAAGGCCAGGTCATGTGACCTAAAAATAACACTTTTCATTGGTTCAGAACAGTTTTCTTTTCCAAATGATGAAAGACCCACCTTTTTCCTCATTCTACCTTTGTGCTTTGAGAGAGGAAGACCTGCAGTTATTTCAGTAGAAAATGGCTACATTAGGCTGCAGCTGCTGGAGCTTCTGGACCACCACCACCACCACCACCACAAGGACCACCACAACTTCACAGTGGTGGAGATCAAGAAGAGGAGGAGGATGAGGAGGAGGAGTGGAGGAGATTCCTCCGAGAGGACAATATTACCTACAAACCTAAAGAGCACATCATCTGGCAGTTTTTTTCAATGCCCAAGGACAAGAAAAAAGTAAATGCGCCTAAGGCAACCTGCTTAATATGTCATCAGGAGCTGTCAAGGGGGTATCCCAACAAAAAATACTCCTTTGGCAACCACACCATGATCAGACATATGCTACGCAAGCATCCAAATAACTATGCTAGGGCAGAGGTCAGGGAACTGGCCAGAAACCCTGTCCAATCTTCTGCCAGCACCTCCCAAACTAATGTTCCCACCCCATCGGGACCGGAAGTTAGGGAGATGTGCTCCACCATACAAACAAAGTTTTCCAATTTTAAAATGGTTTGTATTTTTTGTGGACAAACAATATGCTATGGAGAGCAAAGCATCACACTTATTAACCGTGCTTGGGATAACCACAAGTGCCCAAGGAAACATTAATTTTTTCCGCCTTTTTTTTGCTCCTGTTGAGCCCTTTAGAATTCCCTGTTTTTTGTTTATCCCCTTAATAAATACAAAAAAATATATAAAACTGTTCAGAAAACCCAAAAAAAGTAAAAAATGTTCAAAAAAACAATAAAAAAATATATAAAACAACAAAAAGAATAAAAAAAACAGTTCTTTTTAGAACTACCTTTAATTTATAAAAATACACCTATATTTTTAAAGAATCTCTCTTAATCTTTTTTCTGCAGGGTACGCGTACCGGTACGTGCACCGGGGCGCGCACTGGGGCGCGCAACCAAAAAAAAAATAAAGAAAGAGTGAGCATGAGGGAAGAACACAGAGAGAGTAATGTTAATAGAAAAAGAGCTAGAGGGAGCAACACAGAGGGATTGTTTATTACATAGTAAAAAACAGAGAAGGTGTAATAGGGTGTAAGTGAGAAAAGGAAAATGAATAAGGGAGCGAAAGAAGGGAAGAGAGAAAAAGAAGACTAAAGTAGAGGTACTGGTAGAATGTGAGTGGGTGTCGAAAGTAAAAGGAAGGACAGTAAAGAATGGGGAATGAGGGGTAGTGACGGAACCGGAATAAATGAACAATGGTGAGGGAGAGTGAGATAAGAGCAGTGAGTATAAGTAAAGAGGGGTGAAAGAGGGTGGATAAAAGTGAATAAGGTTAAGACATGGGGAGTGACTGAGAGAAAAAAGAGAGAGAGTAAAGGAAGGAGTGACTGAAAGAGTCTGAGTGAAACAGGAAAGAAAGGTAAGTAAGGCAGTGTGGGTGACTTATAGGGAGTCAGTGGGTGTAGGTGGGGGTGTGGGTGTGTAAGGTGTATGTGGGTGTGTGGGGGGTTTGGGAGTGGGTGGAGGTGTGGGTGTGTGAGATATGTGTGGGGGGGTGTGGGGGTGGGGGGTATGTGTGTGGAGTGTGTGTGTGGGATGTGTGGGTGTGTGTGTGTGAGGAGTGTGTGTGTGGCTGTGTGTGTGAGGTGTGTGTGTGGTGTGTGTCTGGGGTGTATGTCAGAGGTGTGTGTGTGTGTTGGGGGGAGGTGTGTGTGTAGGAGTGAAGTAAATGATTAAGGGAAAGAGAATGAGTGAGTGAGCAAAGGAAGGGAACAGAGGGTAAGGGAAGTAAAGAATGGGGACTGAAAAAAATTGAATGTAGGAGGGGAAATAGGGAAAGGGGAGTAAACATGGAGAATATGAATAAGTGAGGGAAGCAGAGTAAAGAAACAGGACTGAGGTAGGTTGAGAAAATAGTAGTGAGGTTAAAGCAAAGGGTGATGACAAACTACATTTTTTTAGTCACACTTACCATATAATAAATGTAAATTTAATTACATTTTTTTACTACATTTTGTATCTGTAAAGAGAGAAGAAAAAATAAGTTATAATTAGTAAAATATGTATTTAAAATTAAAGATACAAATGAAGAGGTTAAAAATCATAACAGTGTATTTAGAAATAAAGTGAGGTAGAAGGACAAAAAATGGGGAAAAGAAATAGAAGGAGAGCAAATTACTAAGAGTAAGGCATATAGATTCACTAACAGAAAGGAAGAGAAGAAGAGGAAAAATGAACTGAAGGTAAGAAAGATACTAAAAGAATATGAGTTAGCAAAACTAAATCAGGAAACAGGAGTAAGTAAAAAGATAATGACTGAGAGGGAAAGGAGTCTAATAAAGGATGCATTTAGAAGAATGAGGAATGGAAGATAACTGAGAGTAAGTGAAGGAGAGTCATAGAGTGAAGGGATGAAGGGAGAGAGGATAATATAGAAGTATTGAGGGAAAAGGAGTGAGGAAGTTAGTAGACAGAGAGACTAAGGGAAGGACTGAGTGAAGTGGAGTACAATGAGTGAGGAAAGAAAAATCAGTAAGGGAGCAAAAGAAGGAAAGAGAGGAAAAGAGGACTAAAGCAGTGGTACTGAGAGAAAGTGATTCGGTGATGAAAGTAAAGAGAAGGACACTGAAACATAGGAAATGAGGGGTAGTAATGAAACCGGACTAAAAGAAATAGGTTGATGAACGATGAGAGAGGAGCAGTGAAGTTGTTGTAAGAGAAATGATAGAAGGTAGATAAACACAAGTGAACATAACACAAGGAGAGTGAGGGACTGAGGACATAGAGGTAGTGAACGGAAAATAGAGAGAAGAGGTCAAAAGAAAGGAGGAAACAAAGATAAGCGAGGGAGAGTGGATGATTTATAGTGATAGAGTGCGACAATACTGGTGAGTGAGTAAATAGGAATTACTAAAAGAGCAAAGGAGGAAAACACGGAAAAGGAAAGTAAAGCAGACAGACTGAAAGCTGAATAGTTATGCAAGGGAGAGAGGGGATGCAGACAGTTGAAATCAGAATGAGGGGTGGTGAAAGAAGTGGACTAAAAGAACGGGGTTGAAAGAGAGTGAAAGAAAGACATTATAAGTGAGTAAAAAGAGCTGAAAGAGGGTGGAAAAAGGAAAGTGAGTGTGAGACAATGGGAATATATTTTAAATTACAGAATACAAACTATAGATTAACTTGTACAACATGTTACATAGTTTATTTTTGCTGTTCTCAGAATATATTGAATTTCACTTAAAAAAGTGAGTTCAAACTACTCATCATATGACAGCGGGGAAAAAAAACACAATCAAAAAGATTGTGTTTTAAAAAACCCCATCTAAACTTCAAAATAACAAATGTACACTAATCGTTGATTCACTAACTTTTCCTTTAGGCCAAATAGTATATCATGAAGGTCCTTTTCGTTGGAAAGTTCTCTGCTGTTCTCTAAAAATTCCATTTCATTGACTTTCTAGAAGAAAACCTCGAAGAACATCTGAAATATTTTCATTATTTTCATATACTCCTTCTGTTCAGTCATAACTCTTTGCTCATTCCTTCACCATTCCTTAAGGCCAAATAGTGTCAGATGTATCAGTATATTTTCAAATTAATTAAAACAAACTCTAAAATTACCGTTTTTCCGACGTTCTGAAAGAAAGGCTCAAACAACATTTTCACAATATTTAAATTTTCGTAATTCCATCTCTGACTCACTCATGTTCATCATTTCCTATAATACTGATATCACTTACTATGAGATCCATTTACAGTACCTATATGACAACTCAATTTTTTATATTATCTTCAAACACTTTTACTCCGAATATAATTTTAAACAGCAAACTAACCTTTATTAACTGCTCCCGTCTTCATAGGCCAATTATCTTTACTTCAATTTTGGTTCTAAAAACACTAGATATGAATTTTTTAAGTCAAAAGGCAAACGTTGTTTGAAAGTCAAATGAGTGTCATTACAAAGGGTCCAACCTTTACAACTTTTTAAATAGCATGTGTAATGCCCTGATGTTGTTGAAGGACCGTCATGATAAATAATAGCTACAGTTGCAAAGGTTCTTCCTGAAATTGATAACTGAGAAGCCACAACATTTTTAATAAAAGTTGACAATTTACTTCCATCAGGTGTACATCGTTGGAACATTAAAATCACATATTTACCAGAAGTTTGTAAAAATAATGTGGACAGCATTGCAGACTTACATTGGTTACACACCATATTGTGATCAGCTCCTTTAACTAGATTATTAAAAGGCACTGATTTGCAGTCTGGTAAACTCAAATATATAAATCTTTCAGTGTCTATTCTAGTACTACTTGATAAAGTACAGTTGTCACAGTCATGCTGCCATTGATAAGAAAGGCTAAAAAGATTTTTTATATCTACTCCTTCATCTTCCAATACATCAAACATATACATTTAAAATTCCTGACAATCCTGCTGAATAATCTGTGAAAATTGATTTTGACCAGAACATATGTCTAGAAGATTTCTAATTTCTGAAACACTTTCTATTTTTGCTCTATCACTGCTACATTTCTCAAACACAGAATTCAATAAACAGCAGAATGTTTGATCCCGATTTTCAACAATCTGTTCTTGTAAATTTTGAAGAAAAAAAACAACATTAACCACTACATTAGCATAGCAGTTGACACCAGAACTGTTTTCAAACTGAAATCCAACAACATCTTCAACAGAATCCTTTTTCTTTCTGCTTACAATTACAGTTTCATCTACTTTTTGTCTTTTTGCTAGTACCTCACTGCAATTATTCTCATTTCTTCTTTTTCGGACTACCACATGTTTTTCAAACAGAGGATATTGAGGCAAATGTGGAGCATACTCTCTTCTTAACCTATTGTATTCTTTAACACAATCTAGATCAGCACAAATCTTTGTTTCATCACACTCAATCAAGTACAATCCTGATAAAGTTCTGACTCGTGATAATGCCACATATGCCATACCCTCTTTAAACACAGAACTTCCAATGTTCACCAAAGCACTATCTACACTTAAACCTTGAGATTTATGAATTGTCACTGCATATGCCAAACAAACAGGAAACTGTTTTCGGGGAACATATAAGTCTTTCACAAGCAAAAATCTAGCTGAACAACGACAAATTTGTTCTATTTCGTCAATGCCATCAAATTTAATTTTTAAAATTTCAATTCCATCTCTATATTTGTAATTCACAAAACCAACAACATGACCCATTGCTCCATTTACCAGACCTCTTTCAACATTTAAATTCCTTCTCAAAATGATACGACAATTTAAACACACATTCAGAGTCTTTTCAAAACCAGCAGTTTTAGATATAGTCTTCTCTAATGAATCCAATTTTGATTTCAAATTTTCTGACAAAATAATTGTTGCTCCCATAAGCTCTATTTTATCTATAGCTTCCAGTTTCACTATCTCTTCATTTTCTAACTTTAACATTTTGTTGTTGAACATGGAACATTCTTTCAGAGTATGCATCAAACATATGCCAGATTTCTTCTCGTTAATTTTCTTAAAAATATTGTCTGGAAGAATGTTTTCATTTGGGTACAAATTTGAAATTAATCGTCCATGTAAAGCTTCTTTCCCATGCTGACTTATTTTTCCGATTCTTACATCTTGTAGAATATTTTTATAATCTTCATCCTTTGCCTGTCGCATATTTTGGAGTAGTTCTGCATATTTGAAATGCAACCATATATTAACGTTTCCAATGCTTCCTAGGCACTTCCTGGTATCTTCAAGCGTGACCATTTTAAACACTGGTTGTCCTTTCACTGGAGTCAACTGCAGTAGATCTCCAAAAACAATAATGTGTTTTCCTCCGAATAACACATCATACTCTGTTCTAAGAATTTCTTGCATTCTCAAATGCACAAAAGCAAGCATTAGATTTGAGACCATGCTTACTTCATCAATGATAAGTAGTTTCATTTTCTTCAGGACTCTGGAAACTTCGGGACACGCATCTCCAGATAGCTTGTGGTATTGCAATTTGTTATCATGCTCCACTGGCAGCATCAGTAAACGATGTAAAGTAATCCCTTTAATATTATGTGCTGCCAGCCCAGTTGGAGCGGTAACAACACAAGACAGCGGTGATTCAGTCCTTTTCTGCAGATAAGTTGCAATTGCTTTAATCAGAAAACTTTTTCCAGTTCCCGCTTCTCCACTCACGTACAGTTGGACAGGCTTAAATGATGTACATGAACACTCTTTCTTCTCATGACTGAATCCATGTTCAACCTGTTCCTTGACTTCGTCATATATCTGTTTCTGCTCAAGGTTTAATTGTTTCACCAAATCTTCTAAATTAATTACATCCTCTTGAGCTTGCTCCATAGCTCTTTCCACCTCATCCATGGCAGTGGCAGCTTCATTTTGGATAATTGGTCCTCCTAGTGGATCCTGACTCAATGAAGCAGAACTCTGACTGTCTTGAGAACTGTCTCTCGCAATCTCTGCAGCAATTGTTGCTTCTTGCTCTATTTCTTCATTCAACATTTGCAGATAATTTGGAAAAACAGGACATTCTATGGTATCTTTCGTTGCATTAAAAGAATCTTCGTAACAGAAAATCTCCAAGTAGTTCCTCTCCTGTACGCCATGGTTTAAAGAGTTGCAAAAGAGCCAAATAGTAAAATTCTCTTTTGTCTGGATTTTCACAACTCAATTTTCGATGATTAATCGAATGACCTTTTCTCTGTTTCACTAGACATCCTTCACATACAATGACAGCATATATTCCATTATTGATATCTTCTCTGATGTTCCTCTTATAAATATATCTTTACAGAACTTCATAGAGAAAAGTGTTCTCAAGATAAGGACTTCTATTTGGATAGTAAGTATCCAACATGTTTGTCTTCAAAATATCTGTACTTTCTGGTTCTTTCTCCGCCAAATACTCTATTTCCTGTACAGATTTCAAAACTCGGTTTCGTGTTGCAGCAAGACCTAGACTCACCCAAATGATGGTTCTAGATTTGGCATATAGACTTGCTGATGACAATCGATCGGAACATTCATATGCTCCAATTTCTCGATGTGACAACATCTTTAGACTGTAACTGTATAATTTCTTGCTTATACTCTTTTCATGTGAAATGTCCTCCCACATTTCCTTCAGTTCTGTCTTTTCTTTTTTTGTGATGTAAGACGTCAGATATCGAGCCACAGCAATAGAGTTGTCAGCAACTAACTGAATATCCATGTTAGCATGTCACATGGACAAAATCACTGGGTTGTAGTCGTTGATGTACTTGGACTCTTCGTTTCTTTTTAAATTGTATGTATTTTTGGGTGATTTCCTCGTCACAGTATGTCGCAGAGAAGACATCAAATTATTTACTCTTCCTTTAGAAATCACTGCTCGTGGAAAACCAAAACGACATTTTGTGTAGAACTTGTCCTTGTTTCTGAATTTTCGACGACAGTACTTTCCACAACGATGGGATTGAAAGCGTAAAACTTGTTGCCTTAAACTGTTTTTCTTCAGTAGTTTTCGGAACAGCACATATTGAATACTCTTCAATGAAGCTCATCACTGTCCCATCCGAATCTGTTCCAAATTTGGGTGCATCTTTAATCCACAACAACATATGTATGTGAGGAGAACCTCCCGCTTGGTACTCATTTCTCCAAAAGAAATCCAAAACCTCTCCAAGGGGAGGATTTTTTTTGTTGGTAATGAAAGACATCATAGCTTCAAATCTATGATTAAAATATCTGCATACATTCACTGGATCCAAAGAACACAGTTCTCCAGATGTTTTGAATTCTATATTTTGTATATTTGCATTTGCCTCGCGTATAAATTGAAGTAAGTCGTCCCATGCATACTCGGCACAGCTAAGAGTGAGGAACCATGTAGGAGTTCCTAAGTTTCTTAGCATACATTTCAATTCCCCATGACGACGGTACAATACTCGTTTGTACCACGCTGACATGCCATGATATTGATTAGATGAGATTCCAAAATATTATCTTGCAGATTAACTTTCTCCATAAAGTCCCTCGCCGAAACATTTTGGAGATGTGCTCCACTTTTCAGTATATGGTTTACTGCATAAGAAAGCCCAGACAAGTCACTGTCATACAGTAGATGAAACAAATATGGGATGCATTGACGAAACCTTGGATCTTCAGCATATAATCTTAAAGTCTGGTATTCAGATTCTGGAATTTGAAGTGGTCGATCGTCATATCGTCCACCTCGACCTGTTGGAAATAGCTGTGGAAAACAACGAGCTTCCAAACTTTCTTCCCATACACTAATGGGACTTCCTTTTGCTGATTTCATTTGAAACAAGTCAATTGCATTCCCCATTACTTCTTTGGAATGCAAAGGATGAACAGTATAATGTTCATATATTTCTTCACTTCTAGACACATCAACTTTTTCAATTTGGCCAGCTGAACAATCACTGTCTTCATCTGCAGCTGTTTCCTCTGCTCCAACACATACATGTTTGTAGTACTCATGTAGTTGTTAGCGCCTGGACGCCTCAGGGCAACTGCTGTGCTTTATAAATATTATTTTCATTTCATTTCATTTCATTTCATTTCATTTCACTCATTGTTTTTGACCAAATACAACGTTGCCTTTTTGACTTTCCTAACATCCACTAAATCTTGCCAGATTTTCTTACTCTTTGTCGGAACCCCATTAACTAGAATAACCAGAGGTTCCTCTTCCACTTTCTCTACACCAATTGTATCAATATTTTTCTTGAAATCTAGAGGCCAATAAACAACTCTTCCCTTTAATCCTCTCTGTAAATCTGAAGGAGGCAATTTCCCTATCTTAGGCTCCATGCGAACAATTGCCTGAAAAGGATGGACACATTGAATCAAAATACACTCATATGTATTTAAATCCATCAATTCAGGAGGAATGTCTACCAACTCAAGATTATTATGAACAGCTCTAGCAGGCATTCTGTTTTGATTTAATTTACCATAACAATATTTACAAATACGCTGATCAGTACTCAAATCAAAAGAATTCTCCACCCACAAATAAGTTGCAAAATCCTTCCACTCATAATTATTTATCTTTTCACTTTTTACGTATAAATCAACTAATCTAGTTTGATGCTTATAATGAGTTCGTTGACAACACACACAAGTAAAATTCGACCTTTCACTTGATTTCACCTTAAACCTGA
This sequence comes from Lissotriton helveticus, assembly GCF_964261635.1. Taxonomy (NCBI): domain Eukaryota; kingdom Metazoa; phylum Chordata; class Amphibia; order Caudata; family Salamandridae; genus Lissotriton; species Lissotriton helveticus. The sequence goes on along the minus strand of NC_136061.1, from coordinate 1,964,206,310 downwards.
TAATTTCCTGGTCAAACTTTTCTCTAGTTGAAATCTGTACATTGTCTTCCACATTACCTTGAATTTCTGTGTCAATTTCTACACTGTCCTCTTTTTCACTAAAATAACAAATCTCAATTTCTTCACAAATCTTCTTCACATCTAATTCAGTTCCATGCAAAAGAGCACTGTTTAATTGTTTAAGCTTAAGTGCTGGACTTTTTGCATAATACAACCTTCTCACTAAGTTCCTCATTTTGTTATGATGCACTGCTAACATCCTAAAATGATGAAAAACACTCTGACATACTTTTCTAGAAAGACAAGCCAGTGAATGCCCTTGCAAACCTGTGTTTTCTCTCACTCTGCAAGGATCTAAGTCTTGCAACATCTTCATTTTCTGTTTTAGAGTTTTCTTACTATATGTACGTAAGAAATTACAAAACAAATCGATTGATTCATGTCGCACACTACAAATACTACTACACTTCCAAGTGTACACTGGACCCTCAGTACGTCTCCCTAAAACTTCATCAGTTAACACCTCTTCTGGTTCTCTAGGCACAAGTTTCTCTTTTTCAATCGGACAACCGTCTTTCACCTCATATGCTCAACCACTGGTGTCAACTGCATGCACTAAATCATTCTCCTGAAAGTAACTCTCCTCATTAAAAAATGGCTCACAACTTGAACTGTGCATCCATTCTCCAGAAAAAACTTTACAAAAATTAGTCTGATTAATTACTCTTTCCATTTACTGTTTGATTTGAAAACATCAATTGTCTTGTTAAGTGTCCTAATTCTATTGATTATTAAAATAAATATTTTTTTCTTAACTTCAAAAGCATGATCAACAATCTTCTCCACACTTTTCTTTTTCTTATAAAAAGCAGATCTCTGTTTACCTTTTTTAATATTTTTTAACAAATTTAAAACCACCCTATTGCGAAACATTCGTTTACGAATGTCCCTAAATTGATTCTGCCTTCTATTCCTATACATATTATTGTCTCCTGCTGCAGTAGTAAACTTTTTTGGGAATCTCTCCTTCCTCTTCAAAATTGCTCTCTCCTTCTCTTTTTCTACATACTGTCCAACATTTTTTGGGGATCTACATATGTTCCGTAAGAAAGACTTAGTTGTCTTACCAGGAGCTTTTTTCCTGTTTTTTGAAGTATTTGTTGTAGGAGACTGCTTTAATTCCGTTGCTGTTTTTTATTTTTTCCGCTTACAATCTTTTCGTCTCCTTTCCCTTGAGGGCATATTTCCTTACTATTGAAATCTTGATTTAAATCTGTGGAAAACAAAAATAATAAAAAAAAATCATTATAGACCACTATTACCAAACAACAAAACAATGACAATAAGCAAACAATATAAACACTATAATACTTCTACATATGACCTTATCTCTGTTTTTTAAATATAATTCTAAAAAAATATTTCGGGCACATGAATTACTTTTACATTATTAACAAGGATTAGATAGTATCTGCATGTTTAAAAAAATATATTTGCACATTTCACAATCATATCACCTGTGTTTCCTCAGATTAGTAAGCAGATTGTACACATGAGGTAAGGACTGTCCTGGGGAACATAGGTGGTGAGGCCGGTGTCTAAGAGTCCACTGGACTGCACTTCATGAAGCCTATCCCCCACTGCACTCTTAGACACAGCCCTCACCTCCTTTCCACACCTGGACAGACCTCTCTTCCACTACACTCCTCAACACAGGCATCACCTCCTATGCACCCATGGACAATCCTCACCTTATCTGCAACCCAGAATAGACCTCAACTCATCTGCACCATTAGACAGGCCTCAGTTCATTTACACCCCTGAACACGCCTCATCTCATCTGCACCCTGTTACCATCAATTATACTCAATGTATTGAGGCCTGTCGAAGGACCACAGATTACATAATGTTTGTCTAAGGGTCAGAGGAGGTAAATCCTCTCAATTGCACTCATGGACACAGGCCTCAACTCCTTTGCGCCCCTGGACATGCCTCACCTCATCTGTACAATCCACTTCCTAATTTGAGGAAACACAGGTAACATACATTTCCTCTCTCTTGCAAACATTCCTACCAAGCATTGCCATAAAAATGACACAAACCAACAGCAAACAAGGTCAATCTGCTTCCTAATCTGAGGTAACACAGGTGACATGATTGTGAAAGGTTCAAATATTTTTATGTAATCATGCACACACTATTTATTCCTTCTCAAAAATGTAAAAGCCATTCATTTGCCCCAAAATCGTTTTTTGAATAACATTTTAGAAACAGAGCACAGGTCCTATGTACAAGCATTCAACTTCACTACTGAAACCTCACTATTTCTCAAAATAAAAATCCTCTATCTTGCAAATGTAGATACCAAGCATTATCAAAAAGCATGACACAAACCAACAGCAAAGAAGCTCAGAGCCTAATTTATGAGGCCCTGCGTTAGTTTTCCGCAGGTGATGCGTCACTTTTTGTGACGCATCGGCAGCATAAAACATGTGCCTTGTTGCGCCATATTTAAAAAATGACACATCTAGGTAGATGCGTCACTTTTTAAACCCCTGCGCCACATTATACCTGCGTCAGGTATAATGTATGCAGAGGGGGCGTTCCCCCGTAAAATACCTTGTAATAGTGACGCAGTGAAATCTATGAGATTTCACTGCGTCACTTTTAGGACACTGTTTGTCCAAATCTTGTACCTGCCTCACAGCAGGCGTAAGACTGACGCAAACCCTTTCACATGGGGCTTCCCCCATTTGAAAAGACGCATTGCTGGAGTTGCGTCACTTTTGTGACACACTCCAGCAATGCGTCACTTTTGCGCTTACAGATACGTCAGAAATACTGACTTATCTGTAACTCCTTGCGACATGATGCGTCATACATTAAATATGACGCATCATTGGTGTCGCAAGGAGTGCGCAGTGAAAACTGACGCATCGCTGTTTTCATAAATAAGGCCCTCAGTGTGCTTCCTAATCTGAGGTAACACAGGTGACATGATTGTGAAAGGTTCAAATATTTCTATGTAATCATGGACACACTATTTATTCCTTCTCAAAAATGTAAAAGCCATTCATTTGCCCCAAAATAGTTTTTTGAATAACATTTTAGAAACACAGCGCAGGTCCTATGTACAAGCATTCCATTACAGTTCTGAAAACTCACTATTTTACAAAATACATTTCCTCTCTATTGCAAACATTCCTACCAAGCATTACCCAAAAAATGACACAAACCAACAGCAAAGAAGCTCAGTCTGCTTCCTAATCGGAGGTAACACAGGTGACATGATTGTGAAAGGTTCAAATATTTTTATGTAAACATGCACACACTATTTATTCCTTCTCAAAAATGTAAAAGCTATAGATTTGCCCCAAAATCGTATTTTGAATAATATTTTAGAAACAGAACACAGGTCCTATGTACAAGCATTCCATTTCAGTACTGAAAACTCACTATTTTACAAAATACATTTCCTCTCTATTGCAAACATTCCTACCAGGCATTACCCAAAAAATGTCACAAACCAACAGCAAAGAAGCTCATTCTGCTTCCTAATCTGAGGTAACACAGGTGATTAATTGTGAAAGGTTCAAATATTTTTATGTAATCATGCACACACTATTTATTCCTTCTCAAAAATGTAAAACCATTGATTTGCCCCAAAATCGGTTTTTGAATAACATTTTAGAAACACAGCGCAGGTCCTATGTACAAGAATTCCATTTCAGTTCTGAAAACTCACTATTTTACAAAATACATTTCCTCTCTATTGCAAACATTCCGACCAGGCATTACCCAAAAAATGACACAAACCAACAGCAAAGAAGCTCATTCTGCTTCCTAATCTGAGGTAACACAGGTGATATGATTGTGAAAGGTTAAAATATTTTTATGTAATCATGCACACACTATTTATTCCTTCTCAAAAATGTAAAACCATTGATTTGCCCCAAAATCATTTTTTGAATAACATTTTAGAAACGCAGGGCAGGTCCTATGTACAAGAATTCCATTTCAGTTCTGAAAACTCACTATTTTACAAAATACATTTTCTCTCTATTGCAAATATTGATACCATGCATTTTCAAAAAGCATCACACAAACCAACAGCAAAGAAGCTCAATGTGCTTCTTAATCTGAACTCTCTTTCTATATTGTATGAAACATAACTCACCTTTACAAATGCTTTGGGAGATTGAGAACAGTGTCAGATACACACACCAATATTTCTTTAGCAGAGCAAAAGGTATGTACTCCAGACACTGCAACCATGAAAGGCACAGAAAACCTCTAATTCTACACACATATTCCTCATGGTAACCAATCAAAACTCTTCCCTCTCTATTTTCAAATCAACACCCTTCCCCCCCTCAGCCCTTTCTACCTGTTACCATAGCAACTCCCTCCTCACTGAGCTCGCAGGGTTAAAAGTTTATTCTACAATGTTGCAAATGAACTCAGCAAGGATGTTTGACCTATCAATAAACCAGCTTATCAGGTGCAATCTTTCTTTTAATTACTTTTTCTTGACCATTCAAATGACTTCTTTCACAGAACACAACCATGCACCCTAACTTTCACTTTTCAACTATCTGAATCCACCACTCATTGCTTGTGATTCAAGAGCACTGAAACTCCACCGTTTTATTTTTTTGCAAACTCCTACTGTTCCAACTGCCATTTCATTCCTACACTTCATCTGACTGCACCAGAACCTCCTCTCACCATGTACTCTGTCTGGATTATTGGACATAGCTACATTCACTGGGCTCAAAGGTATGCAGCTATCAGAAATTTTCACAACTTTGATTTACCAAATGTGCACATAAAATGGATTGGCCAAAGAGGATTGAGATGTCATCAATTGATACCATTGGTGAAAACCTTTCACCATCTGCCACACCCTGACCTTATAATTTTGCACTGTGGTGGAAATGACCTAGGCACTTTGACTGGGGTAGGTCTGGAAATTGTTTTAAAGGACACCTTTGGGCAATTGATGACACTTTTTCCACAAACTGCCTTGGTATATTCCAATATATGCCAAAGACAGAAATGGAAGTGGTCCTACCAATTTTGTCCACAGATTGAGAAAGCAAGGAAACATGTGAATAAATCTGTTTCTGCTTACATGAGAGACTATGGAATGGGTTCAATATACAACAACAACTTGTGTTACAACATGCAAGATATCTACAGAGGAGATGGTGTGCACTTCTCAGATGAGGGGAATAGAATATTCCTCCTGAATTTAAGATTGTGCATTGGAACCTTCTTGTAGGTACCTAAATCAGCCCCAGAACCCAAAAGCTCTTTTCAGGGCTACCCTACATCTGATCACTCACAATGAATATTTTACTCTAACTTTTTTCACTAATTTTCACCAAAGTACGCTTCCCGGTACGCTTCCCGGTGCGCGTACCGGGCGCTCACCCCGCGAAAATGTAAAAAAAAAAAATTTTTTGGGGCCTATATGGGCCTCCTAAGCCCCCCTCAGAAAACCTAGGGGGTCAGGGGGTGTCTACCGTGTCCCCTTTTACCCATTCCCAACGTTGTTTGTCCTCAAATCTACACAAGATGGAGGACTCCCGTTGCGCTTACTGGTGCGCGTACCGGGGTGCACACCGGTGAGCGCTCCTAAAAATTTTTACAAGTTCATTTACATAAAAACCTCTGTAGAGAAGTTCACCAAATATAGAATAGGCAATACTACATACCAGTCCCTACAATTTTCCCAAATTTGGTGGAATTCCATTGAGCCATTTGGCCTGTAGCCCTGTCTAAATATCCTGAGGTAAATTACATGACAAAAACACATCTGAAGTGTTAGAATTTACAACCAATTAAAATGTTACTTTCATTTTCCACTATTATTTCCTGACATTTGATTGGTTATGTACATGAATATATATAAAAAAAGAGAGCGAAACACAGCCATTTTGACTACTACTTCCTGAAGTACATTTGAAAAGGATTTTCACTGAGAACTTCAACTGCTTTCACAAAGGTAAGTTGTTATTTTGGAAAGTGAAGTAAGTTGTGCACTTTAAGTTAATTTGGGAAAACATTTTCTGATAGTTATATACTATCCCTCTGTAATAGTTATAGATTGAGATAGGCTTCTCTGTTATACTTATGGATTGACTTAGACTTCTCTTGTATAATTATGAATTTACTTAGGCTTTATCACATACACTTTTTATATTTCTACTTCCAGCCTGATACCATACACTGCCCAAAGATAACTTCACTGTTAAAAAATCAAAACTACCTGTCTGAACTTAAACCCAACAGTGCCCTATCTCTACTGATATATTTATTTTTTATGCAATTTACAGCAAAAAAATGGAAGGAGAACAGAATAAAATGAATATTTCTTTCGAAATTGTTATTGAAAACAACCCTAAAGAAAATATTGCTGAGAATGATGACTTTGACTTTATGGATGAGTCTCTGGACCATGAATTACTTGAGTGTGTGGAAGCAATAGAATCACAGAATGAAAATGAGGACATTCCAGACAATATATTGTTAGAAGTTTTATTACATTTTGAAAAAGAATCAGAAAAATAAATTTATATTTAATAATCAAAAATTGTTCGAGACATTATTCATTTTTATATGTAATTCATGAAGTAGTACCAAAATGATTATAATATAAAGTGAGACTTATAGTATACTGTGCAACTTTTTTGTGTTACATAGTAATTTTGCTCATAGTTACTTCCTTTCTCCCACTTTATTATCTCCAATGTGTATTTGACATCTCTTTTTCATCTCCTGCCTCCATGTTGTTTCTGCTTTCCTGACAGACTATAGTATAGATTCCATATACCACAATAACTTCTGTAACAACATGCAAATTATCTACAGAGCACACAGTCTAAATTGAATTTAAAACTCTGCATTGGTACCTACATGCTGGTACTTATATCACCCACACAACACAACAACTCTATGCAGAGCTACCCTACCTCTAAGCACTTTAAATTATTATTTTACTGTTTCACTGGGGTTTCCCCATGTGTGAGGGGGTGGGGGGTGAGGTGTGTGTGGGGGGTGTGTGGGCGGTGTCTGTGAGGTGTGTGTGTGTGTGGGGGGGTGTGAGGTGTGTGTGTGGGTGTAGGTGTGCGGGGTGTGTGGGTGTGGGTGGGGGTGTGGGTGTGTAAGGTGTGTGTGTGGGTGTGGGTGTGTGGGGTGTGTAGGTGGAGGTGTGTGTGTGTGAGGTGTGTGTGGGGTGTGTGTGGGTGTGGGGGGTATGTGTGTGGGATGTGTGTGTGTGTGTGTGGGATGTGTGGATGTGTCTGTGAGGTGTGTGTGTGTGGGGGGGGTGTGGGTGGAATGTGTGGGGTGTGTCTGTGGGGGGGGTGAGGTGTGTGTGTGAGTGGGGGGTGTGTGGGTGTGGGTGTGCATGTGTAAGGTGTCGGTGTGGGTGTGTGGGGTGTTTGGGTGTGGGTGGAGGTGTGGGTGTGTGAGGTGTGTGTGGGGAGTGTGTGGGTGTGGGGGTGTAGGGTTATGTGTGTGGGGTGTGTGTGTGAGATATGTGGGTGTGTGTGTGTAAGGAGTCTGTGTGTGTGTGTGGTGTGTGTGGGGGGTGTGTGCGTGTGTGTGTGTGTGTGTGTGTGAGATGTACTTGTAGGTACCTAAATCAGCCACAGAACCCAAAAGCTCTTTTCAGAGCTACCCTACCTCTGATCACTCAAAATTATTATTTTACACTAATTTTTTTCACTATTTTTCCCCATGGTACGCTCCCGGTATGCTCCCCGGTGCGCGTACCGGGCGCTCCCCCCGCGAAAATCAAAAAAATATTATTTTTTTTTGTCCCGCGGGACCCTTTTATGGCCCCCACATCAAACCTAGGGGGTCAGGGGGGGTCTACCCTGCCCCCTTTTGGTTATTTCCCCCTTTGTTATTGCCACCTCTTGTGTCTCGATCCTACCGAGACACAAGATGGCGACCTCTCCGGACTGTTTCGAATGTTTACAGACACCCGAAAGCCAATGAGCTTTCCACGCGCGAGTCCAACCACCCTATGGAAATTACCATGGGGAAAACACGTTTTGGGACCCCCCTTTTATCTCGGCCCCTGCTTGACGAATCCCCCCCAAACTTTCAGGGAAGGAGCGGACCACCGCGAGGCAAATTTGAGGAAAATTACAGGCGGATCCCTCAATCTGCGCCAAAGTTATTCCCAATGGAATGTTGCGGGTTCCCTATGGAAAACAATCCTAACTATAACTGCCTACTGGTTATAGTATATAACTATCAGAAAATGTTTTTCCCAAATTAACTTAAAGTGCGCAACATACTTCACTTTCCAAAATAACAACTTACCTTTGTGAAAGAAGTTGAAGTTCTCAGTGAAAATCCTTTTCAAATGTACTTCAGGAAGTAGTAGTCAAAATGGCTGTGTTTCCCTCTCTTTTTTATATATATTCATGTACATAACCAATCAAATGTCAGGAAATAATATTGGAAAATGAAAGTAACATTTTAATTGGTTGTAAATTCTAACACTTCAGATGTGTTTTTGTCATGTAATTTACCTTTGGGGAGTTTTCAGAACTGGAATAGAATTCTTGTACATAGGACCTGCGCTGTGTTTCTAAAATGTTATTCAAAAAACGATTTTGGGGCAAATCAATGGTTTTACATTTTTGAGAAGGAATAAATAGTGTGTGCATGATTACATAAAAATATTTGAACCTCTCACAATCATATCACCTGTGTTACCTCAGGTTAGGAAGCAGAATGAGCTTCTTTGCTGTTGGTTTGTGACATTTTTTGGGTGATGCCTGGTAGGAATGTTTGCAATAGAGAGGAAATGTATTTTGTAAAATAGTGAGTTTTCAGAACTGAAATGGAATTCTTGTACATAGGACCTGCGCTGTGTTTCTAAAATGTTATTCAAAAAACGATTTGGGGGCAAATCAATGGCTTTTACATTTTTGAGAAGGAATAAATAGTGTGTGCATCTTTACATAAAAATATTTGAACCTTTCACAATCATGTCACCTGTGTTACCTCCGATTAGGAAGCAGACTGAGCTTCCTTGCTGTTGGTTTGTGTCATTTTTTTGGGTAATGCTTGGTAGGAATGTTTGCAATAGAGAGGAAATGTATTTTGTAAAATAGTGAGTTTTCAGAACTGAAATGGAATTCTTGTACATAGGACCTGCGCTGTGTTTCTAAAATGTTCTTCAAAAAACGATTTTGGGGCAAATCAATTGTTTTACATTTTTGAGAAGGAATAAATAGTGTGTGCATGATTACATAAAAATATTTGAATCTTTCACAATCATGTCACTTGTGTTACCTCGGATTAGGAAGAACACTGAGGGCCTTATTTATGAAAACAGCGATGCGTCAGTTTTCACTGCGCACTCCTTGCGACACCAATGATGCGTCATATTTAATGTATGACGCATCATGTCGCAAGGAGTTACAGATAAGTCAGTATTTCTGACGTATCTGTAAGCGCAAAAGTGACGCATTGCTGGAGTGTGTCACAATAGTGACGCAACTCCACCAATCCGTGTTTTCAAATGGGGAAAGCCGCATGTGAAAGGGTTTGCGTCAGTCTTACGCCTGCTGTGAGGCAGGTACAAGATTTTGACATAACAGTGTCCTAAAAGTGACGCAGTGAAATCTCATAGATTTCACTGCATCACTATTACAAGGTTTTTTACGGGGGAACGCCCCCTCTGCATACATTATACCTGACGCAGGTATAATGTGGCGCAGGGGTTTAAAAAGTGACGCATCTACCTAGACGTGTCATTTTTTAAATATGGCGCAACAAGGCACATGTTTTATGCTGCCGATGCGTCACAAAAAGTGACGCATCACCAGCGGAAAACTAACGCAGGGCCTCATAAATTAGGCTCTGAGCTTCTTTGCTGTTGGTTTGTGTCATGCTTTTTGATAATGCTTGGTATCTACATTTGCAAGATAGAGGATTTTTATTTTGAGAAATAGTGAGGTTTCAGTAGTGAAGTTGAATGCTTGTACATAGGACCTGTGCTCTGTTTCTAAAATGTTATTCAAAAAACGATTTTGGGGCAAATGAATGGCTTTTACATTTTTGAGAAGGAATAAATAGTGTGTGCATGATTACATAAAAATATTTGAACCTTTCACAATCATGTCACCTGTGTTACCTCAGATTAGGAAGCTGACTGAGCTTGTTTGCTGTTGGTTTGTGTCATTTTTAGGGTAATGCTTGGTAGGAATGTTTGCAAGAGAGAGGAAATGTATGTTACCTGAGTTTCCTCAAATTAGGAAGTGGATTGTACAGATGAGGTGAGGCATGTCCGGGGGCGCAAAGGAGTTGAGGCCTGTGTCCATGAGTGCAATTGAGAGGACTTACCTCCTCTGACCCTTAGACAAACATTATGTAATCTGTGGCCCTTCGACAGGCCTCAATACATTGAGTATAATTGATGGTAACAGGGTGCAGATGAGATGAGGCGTGTTCAGGGGTGTAAATGAACTGCGGCCTGTCTAATGGTGCAGATGAGTTGAGGTCTATTCTGGGTTGCAGATAAGGTGAGGATTGTCCATGGGTGCATAGGAGGTGATGCCTCTGTTGAGGAGTGTAGTGGAAGAGAGGTCTGTCCAGGGGTGGAAAGGAGGTGAGGGCTGTGTCTAAGAGTGCAGTGGGGGATAGGCTTCATGAAGTGCAGTCCAGTGGACTCTTAGACACCGGCCTCGCCACCTATGTTCCCCTGGACAGTCCTTACCTCATGTGTACAATCTGCTTACTAATCTGAGGAAACACAGGTGATATGATTGTGAAATGTGCAAATATATTTTTTTAACCATGCAGATACTATCTAATCCTTGTTAATAATGTAAAAGTAATTCATGTGCCCGAAATATTTTTTTAGAATTATATTTAAAAAACAGAGATAAGGTCATATGTGGAAGTATTATAGTGTTTATATTGTTTGCTTGTCATTGTTTTGTTGTTTGGTAATAGTGGTCTATAATGATTTTTTTATTTTTGTTTTTGTTTTCCACAGATTTAAATCAAGATTTCAATAGTAAGGAAATATGCCCTCAAGGGAAAGGAGACGAAAAGATTGTAAGCGGAAAAAATCAAAAACAGCAACAGAATTAAAGCAGTCTCCTACAACAAATACTTCAAAAAATAGGAAAAAAGCTCCTGGTAAGACAACTAAGTCTTTCTTACGGAACATATGTTGATCCCAAAAAAATGTTGGACAGTATGTAGAAATAGAGAAGGAGAGAGCAATTTTGAAGAGGAAGGAGTGATTCCCCAAAAATTTTACTACTGCAGCAGGAGACAATAATATGTATAGGAATAGAAGGCAAAATCAATTTAGGGACATTCGTAAACGAATGTTTCGCAATAGGGTGGTTTTAAATTTGTTAAAAACTATTAAAAAAGGTAAACAGAGATCTGCTTTTTATAAGAAAAAGAAAAGTGTAGAGAAGATTGTTGATCATGCTTTTGAAGTTAAGAAAAAATTATTTATTTTAATAATCAATAGAATTAGGACACTTAGCAAGACAATTGATGTTTTCAAATCAAACAGTAAATGGAAAAGAGTAATTAATCGGACACATTTTTGTAAAGTTTTTTCTGGAGAATGGATGCGCAGTTCAAGTTGTGAGCCATTTTTTAATGAGGAGAGTTATTTCAGGAGAATGATTTAGTGCATGCATTTGACACCAGTGGTCGAGCATATGAGGTGAAAGACGGTTGTCCGATTAAAAAAGAGAAACTTGTGCCTAGAGAACCAGAAGAGGTGTTAACTGATGAAGTTTTAGGGAGACGTACTAAGGGTCCAGTGTACACTTGGAAGTGTAGTAGTATTTGTAGTGTGCGACAGGAATCAATCGATTTGTTTTGTAATTTCTTATGTAAATATAGTAAGAAAACTCTAAAACAGAAAATGAAGATGTTGCAAGACTTAGATCCTTGTAGAGTGAGAGAAAACACAGGTTTGCAAGGGCATTCACTGGCTTGTCTTTCTAGAAAAGTATGCCAGAGTGTTTTTCATCATTTTAGGATGTTAGCAGTGCATCATAACAAAATGAGGAAATTAGTGAGAAGGTTGTATTATGCAAAAAGTCCAGCACTTAAGCTTAAACAATTAAACAGTGCTCTTTTGCATGGAACTGAATTAGATGTGAAGAAGATTTGTGAAGAAATTGAGATTTGTTATTTTAGTGAAAAAGAGGACAGTGTAGAAATTGACACAGAAATTCAAGGTAATGTGGAAGACAATGTACAGATTTCAACTACAGAAAAGTTTGACCAGGAAATTATCAGGTTTAAGGTGAAATCAAGTGAAAGGCCGAAATTTACTTGTGTGTGTTGTCGACAAACTCATTATAAGCATCAAACTAGATTAGTTGATTTATACGTAAAAAGTGAAAAGATAAATAATCATGAGTGGAAGGATTTTGCAACTTATTTGTGGGTGGAGAATTCTTTTGATTTGAGTACTGATCAGCATATTTGTAAATATTGTTATGATAAATTAAATCAAAACAGAATGCCTGCTAGAGCTGTTCATAATAATCTTGAGTTGGTAGACATTCCTCCTGAATTGATGGATTTAAATACATATGAGTGTATTTTGATTCAATGTGTCCATCCTTTTCAGGCAATTGTTCGCATGGAGCCTAAGATAGGGAAATTGCCTCCTTCAGATTTACAGAGAGGATTAAAGGGAAGAGTTGTTTATTTGCTACAATTGGTGTAGAGAAAGTGGAAGAGGAACCTCTGGTTATTCTAGTTAATGGGGTTCCGACAAAGAGTAAGAAAATCTGGCAAGATTTAGTGGATGTTAGGAAAGTCAAAAAGGCAATGTTGTATTTGGTCAAAAACAATGAGTACTACAAACATGTATACGTTGGAGCAGAGGAAACAGCTGCAGATGAAGACAGTGATTGTTCAGCTGGCCAAATTGAAAAAGTTGATGTGTCTAGAAGTGAAGAAATATATGAACATTATACTGTTCATCCATTGCATTCCAAAGAAGTAATGGGGAATGCAATTGACTTGTTTCAAATGAAATCAGCAAAAGGAAGTCCCATTAGTTTATGGGAAGAAAGTTTGGAAGCTCGTTGTTTTCAACAGCTATTTCCAACAGGTCGAGGTGGACGATATGACGATCGACCACTTCAAATTCCAGCATCTGAATACCGTACTTTAAGATTATATGCTGAAGATCCAAGGTTTTGTCAATGCATCCCATATTTGTTTCATCTACTGTATGAAAGTGACTTGTCTGGGCTTTCTTATGCAGTAAACCATATACTGAAAAGTGAGCACATCTCCAAAATGTTTGGGCGAGGGACTTTATGGAGAAAGTTAATCTGCAAGATAATATTTTGGAATCTCATCTAATCAATCTCATGGTATGTCAGCGTGGTACAAACGAGTATTGGTACCGTCGTCATGGGGAATTGAATTGTATGCTACGAAACTTAGGAACTCCTACATGGTTCCTCACTCTTAGCTGTGCCGAGTATGCATAGGACGACTTACTTCAATTTATACGCGAGGCAAATGCAAATATACAAAATATAGAATTCAAAACACCTGGAGAACTGTGTTCTTTGGATCCAGTGAATGTATGCAGATATTTTAATCATAGATTTGAAGCCATGATGTCTTTCATTACCAACAAAAAAAATCCTCCCCTTGGAGAGGTTTTGGATTTCTTTTGGAGAAAGGAGTACCAAGCGAGAGGTGCTCCTCACATACATATGTTGTTGTGGATTAAAGATGCACCCAAATTTGGAACAGATTCGGATGAGACAGTGATGAGCTTCATTGAAGAGTATTCAATATGTGCTGTTCCGAAAATTACTGAAGAAAACAGTTTAAGGCAACAAGTTTTACGCTTTCAATCCCATCGTTGTGGAAAGTACTGTCATCGAAAATTCAGAAACAAGGACAAGTTCTACACAAAATGTCGTTTTGGTTTTCCACGAGCAGTGATTTCTAAAGGAAGAGTAAATAATTTGATGTCTTCTCTGCGACATACTGTGATGAGGAAATCACCCAAAAATACATACAATTTAAAAAGAAACGAAGAGTCCAAGTACATCAACAACTACAACCCATTAATTTTGTTCATGTGGAATGCTAACATGGATATTCAGTTCGTTGCTGACAACTCTATTGCTGTGGCTCGATATGTGACGTCTTACATCACAAAAAAATAAAAGACAGAACTGAAGGAAATGTGGGAGGACATTTCACATGAAAAGAGTATAAGCAAGAAATTATACAGTTACAGTCTAAAGATGTTGTCACATCGAGAAATTGGAGCATATGAATGTTCCGATCGATTGTCATCAGCAAGTCTATATGCCAAATCTAGAACCATCATTTGGGTGAGTCTAGGTCTTGCTGCAACACGAAACCGAGTTTTGAAATCTGTACAGGAAATAGAGTATTTGGCGGAGAAAGAACCAGAAAGTACAGATATTTTGAAGACAAACATGTTCCATACATACTATCCAAATAGAAGTCCTTATCTTGAGAACGCTTGTCTCTATGAAGTTCTGCAAAGATATATTTATAAGAGGAACATCAGAGGAGATATAAATAATGGAATATATTCTGTCATTGGATGTGAATGATGTCTAGTGAAATAGAGAAAAGGTCATTTGATTAATCATCGAAAATTGAGTTGTGAAAATCCAGACAAAAGAGAATTTTAATATTTGGCTCTTTTGCAACTCTTTAAACCATGGTGTACAGAAGAGGAACTACTTGGAGATTTTCTCTGTTATGAAGACTCTTTTAATGCAGCGAAGGATACCATAGAATGGCCTGTTTTTCCAAATTATCTGCAAATGTTGAATGAAGAAATAGAGCAAGAAGCAACAATTGCTGCATAGATTGCGAGAGACAGTTCTCAAGACAGTCAGAGTTATGCTTCATTGAGTCAGGATCCACTAGGAGGGCCAATTATCCAAAATGAAACTGCCACTGCCATGGATGAGGTGGAAAGAGCTATGGAGCAAGCTCAAGAGGATGTAATTAATTTAGAAGATTTGGTGAAACAATTAAACCTTCAGCAGAAACAGATATATGACGAAGTCAATAAACAGGTTGAACATGGATTCAGTCATGAGAAGAAAGAGTGCTCATGTACATCATTTAAGTCTGTCCAACTGTACGTGATTGGAGAAGCGGGAACTGGAAAAAGTTTTCTGATTAAAGCAATTGCAACTTATCTGCAGAAAAGGACTGAATCATCGCTGTCTTGTGTTGTTACCGCTCCAACTGGGCTGGCAGCACATAATATTAAAGGGATTACTTTACATCGTTTACTGATGCTGCCAGTGGAGCATGATAACAAATTGCAATACCACAAGCTATCTGGAGATGCGTGTTCCGAAGTTTCCAGAGTCCTGAAGAAAATGAAACTTCTTATCATTGATGAAGTAAGCATGGTCTCAAATCTAATGCTTGCTTTTGTGCATTTGAGAATGCAAGAAATTCTTAGAACAGAGTATGATGTGTTATTCGGAGGAAAACACATTATTGTTTTTGGAGATCTACTGCAGTTGACTCCAGTGAAAGGACAACCAGTGTTTAAAATGGTCACGCATGAAGATACCAGGAAGTGCCTAGGAAGCATTGGAAACGTTAATATATGGGACTGAGAATCTTGAAACCGATGTTGCGATGCTTCAAAAAAAGGAAACAGAACAAGATGGAACAATAAGGGATCTTATGGCCAAAGTGGAGGATCATGAAAACAGATCCAGAAGGAATAATCTAAGGTTTCTTGGAATTCCGGAGAATTTTGAGGGAAGCGATGCTAGAGGGGCAATGGTTAACATACTCAAAACATCATTTCCGGAATTGGAAGCCTGGGATATGGAAAGGGAAGTCCAGCGGGCCCATCGTTTTCCTCTAATGCTATCAAAAAACTCTAACAAGCAAAACCAATATCCCAGGGCAATGCTGGTCTGCTTTGGGAATTTTCTCCTCCGTGAAAAAATCTACGACCTTGCAAGACCTACCACCCAAAGAGAGCATAAGGGGTTCAAATTTTTTGTCAGACCAGACTTCGCTCACGCCACCGTGGAGCGAAGATGGAAAATGCGTCAGCTATTTGGACCCTTTGAAAAAGTTGGAGCAAAAGTATTCTTCAAAATCCGGCACGCTTGAAAATTATATTTAAAGATGCAACAAGAAGCTTCAACAGCGAAATACAGGCGGAGGACTATCTTCGAGAAATCTCAGAGACAGTCTCTCGAAATCCAGGGAAATAATCTAAATCAGATTTATAGACTTGTACTCTTAAAGACTTGTAGTAAAAGGAATATATAAGATGAAGTAACTATTGCAATGTATATCAAGTAGAAGGTATATATTGAGAAAGCATGGACTTTAAGCGGAATGGCTGAACGATCTGGGGAAACTAAGTCTGAAAAATTATTAGGAAATTTAGGCTTAGGGTCAACTATAAAAAATAAGCATAAAACTTATATTAACAAACTAGCCTAGTTCTCAGAGCCTGCTTGCGCGGATGTCGCACCCCTGGTCCAGACAGGCCCAGGTAACCTTCAAAGGTGGTGGTGGGTGGGGGGGGGGAAGACCGGACAGGTTAGACATACAGGGAAGTAAATCTATGTCAATAAAAATTATGGAAATACCTACAGGGATCACAGGAAACCAGATTGTCTGGGATATAAAATATGGCACTTTTTTATTAGGAGCATGGCTGGGATAAAAATATTATCTCTGAATATTTGTGGTCTGAATGATCTTAAGAAAAGGCAAATGGTTGCAATTAGGTTATAAAATTGGGGAGCCAATGTTGTATGTATGCAGGAGACGCATATTGAAGGGTCCCAGAGCCAGCTGCTAAATACACTAGGGTATAAACTAGTGTGTGCTACCTCACAAGGTGTTAAAATTCGGGGGGTTGCCATTCTGGCTAAAGGGAGTGGATTGGTGTTTAACAAATCTAAAGCTGACAAGTTTGGCCGCTGGGCTATTACCGAATGCAGCTATCAAACAGGGCAACAAATCACAATGTGTGCTATTTATGGGAGCAATACAGATGACCCCAGGGTTTTCGATGAGGTCTCTAACGAACTTTCACACTGGCCTCTTCCGGTGTTGGTCTGTGGGGATTTTAATATAAACCTCCCGGTTAACTGGTCCTTAAACGATGAATGGGTCTATAAAGGACGTAAACCTAAAGTATTTCGCTCTCTTAAAGATTTGTGTCTTGTACATGGACTTGTGGATAGCTGGCAGACATCAAATACTAACACCGGGGACCTTGGATATACCTTTTATTCAAATCCACATCACACGCATACCAGAATCGACTATATTTTACTCTCTAATTCACTATTCAGGAATTCCCACATTGTTAAATTGCCCCGGGTACTATCTGACCATAACCCCCTTCTCTGTACACTGACTATTAGGCTAGCTAAATCAGAGCCTACTCTGTGGTCATTTAAAAAAGCATTACTGAACGACCTTCAGTATTGTATCCACATGAAAGACTGGATACCCAAGTTCCTAGCAGAAAACATCAATAGTACGTCAATAGAGGTTGTTTGGGACACGTTGAAAGCAGGGGTCCGGGGTGAGACTATGTCATATTCCCTCAGAGCAAACAGGCGAGAAAAAGAGGAGAAGCAGAGGCTGCAGGATGAGCTTATGTCAGCTGAAGTAGGGCTCATCAGTGTCACTAGCAATAGAGACTCAACTGGGGACATCGCTAGCACCTTGGCCCAAGTAGCAGTTGCCAAGGCAGCAATTACTAATATTTTTTCAGATAAGGCAATCCGGAAAGCCATGACACGAAAAGAATTAATATATGAAGTCAATGAGCAAGTGGGTCATCAATTGGCGGCGCGATTGCGACAACAGGTCAATGCTAATCTAATAAGGGAAATTATAGACCCAGTGGAAGGCCAGGTAAAAGACCCAGAGTTGATTAAGCAAGCATTTTGGAGGTTTTATAAAGAACTATATACGGATAATGGCAATGAAGATATTACAGAAATAGAAAGGTACTTAGAGAATTGTGACATCGTAAAGCTTGAGGTAAATACGCAACTGGCTCTAGAGGAAACTCCGAATATGGAAGAGGTATTCGCAGTCAATAGCCTCCCTAAAGGAAAGGCAACAGGTCTGGACAGTATCCCCTCGGAGTTCTATAGCACATTTATAGACGAAATTAAACACATATTTAGGGACTTGATCATTCATATTTTCTCCGGGGGGGAACCTCCCAGCTCCTGGTCCAGCGCCAAAATTGTGATTTTCGCTAAAAAGGGGAAACCCCCAGAACATTTAGGATCATATCGCCCCATAACCCTTATAAATGCTGATTCTAAAATATATTCCAAAATCTTGGCAAACCGAATTGCCCCTATAATACACAATGTAATCGTCAAAAGCCAGCACGGTTTTGTTCCTGGAAGGTCAACGATAAATCACATCCAGAGGGTAATAACACTTTTTGACGGAACAGAAACTACAGGAGACCCTATGGCCCTGATCCTTTTAGATGCAGAGAAGGCCTTTGATAGGGTCTCCTGGCAGTTTCTCTGGAAAGCAATGGCGATGAGGGGATTTCGAATCAAGTTTATTCAGGCGATACAAAAAATGTATAATAATCCTAGGGCTGTTGTATCTATCAATGGAAGTCTAACTAAGGAAATCGCCATATCCAGGGGAACACGCCAGGGGTGCCCTTGCTCGCCATTGCTCTTTGCAATATATATAGATTCTTTTATTCGTTATCTGGAGAAAAATAATCATATAACCCCCATTATATCACAGGGGTATGCAACAAAAACATTGGCATACGCTGATGATATTGCTATAGTTACCGCAGACCCCACAGTAGCAATGCTGATCATTGAGGCCGAGGCCAAGAAATTTGGGCTGGTCTCTGGCTACGCGTTAAATCAAGGAAAGACACAAATTGTTTTAAATCAAAAAATTGTGATGGATGACCCTAGGGTGGTGAAGGGAGCGACATACTTGGGGGTCACAATCTCTTCAAAGCTAGAGGAAGTAGTGGACATAAATCTTAAGCCAATGTTGAACACGATACACAAGGATCTACGACGGTTAGACAATCTTCACCTGTCCATTATCGGAAGAGCAAATGCAATAAAAATGGTGTACTTTCCTAAAATATTATATTTATTCAGGGCAATTTGCCTAGAGTTCTCCAATCAGTGGTTTACAACAATGGAACGTACCTTTTCTAGATTTATATGGTCATACGCTCAACCACGTCGAGCATATAAATATCTTACCCTTCCTAAGGACAGAGGTGGGTTAGCACTTCCCAATTTAAGGAGATATTACTGGTCATGTGTATTACTGTACAGTAAGGAATTATTGCAAGGGGGGAACAATATAGAGCTACATACCGCTTCAATCTTTCAGCTATTGGTGGGGAATTCCTGCTATGGCTACTTTTGGAGACACATACACGACAGTTACCACAAAAAGGTCAAATTCAAGACTCTCTATAGCTGTTTTAAGGTATGGAAGGCGGTAAAAAAAGTACTAGGCATAGGACGATTCTCATATTACACTCCGGTACTAAACAACCCGACTCTTCCACCAACAATCTTTAAAGATAATTGCGCTAATAAATGGTATAATTTAGGAAATACACAACTTGGGGATTTTTATACTAATCAGGGGATTAAATCATTTGAGGTTATGAAGGGAGAATTTGGTTTAGACTGGCGTGATTTTTTTAAATATCTCCAAATTAGGGACTTTCTAACTCACAAATCTGGAACAAGGACACTCGGGGAACAATCTATTGTAGTGGAGACAATTATACATTCAAGGAAACAGTTAATAGGTGGAGTGTATGTGTCATTGTTGGACAGGTTCCCTGATGATCTAGAAAAACGGCAACGAGGTGGCAAGGTAAACTCGAGATCTCTAAAGAAGGATTTTTGTACTCCTATCAGCTAGCTCAAACCATTTTGATTTCGACCAGACTTCAGGCACAATTTTATAAAACCTGTTTTTTCTTTATTATACACCCGATAAAATTGCAAAATGGGGAACTAGTAAAGAGACTTGTTGCCCGAGATGCAACCTATTTAAAGCAGACTCCATTCATATTTTTGCCTCTTGCCTCTTGCTCGGTGTTAATACCTTTGATACAAAATATAGAGAGGTTCCTAACTTCAGTTCTTCACAGAAAGGTTGCCTTGTCACCAGAGGTAATGGTACTTGGAGTGGAGGATCCAGATAATCTTGAGAGCGGCCACGATTTTATATTTGTCGCTATGGCCGTTTTGCGGCTATGCCTAGCCTCGGCTTGGCTAGACCCGCTACCACCTACTTTCCAACAGTGGCTAGCCAGGCTCTTAGCTGTGCATAATATCGAGACAGCTATATATAAGCGTAAAGGCAGACGGCGACGCGAAAGGGGTATGAAAATCTGGACTCCTCTCACTGGAAACTGGAAGCTATAGATAAAATAGAGCTTATGGGAGCAACAATTATTTTGTCAGAAAATTTGAAATCAAAATTGGATTCATTAGAGAAGACTATATCTAAAACTGCTGGTTTTGAAAAGACTCTGAATGTGTGTTTAAATTTTCGTATCATTTTGAGAAGGAATTTAAATGTTGAAAGAGGTCTGGTAAATGGAGCAATGGGTCATGTTGTTGGTTTTGTGAATTACAAAAATAGAGATGGAATTGAAATTTTAAAAATTAAATTTGATGGCATTTCACGAAATAGAACAAATTTGTCGTTGTTCAGCTAGATTTTTGCTTGTGTTCGCCGAAAACAGTTTCCTGTTTGTTTGGCATATGCAGTGACAATTCATAAATCTCAAGGTTTAAGTGTAGATAGTGCTTTGGTGAACATTGGAAGTTCTGTGTTTAAAGAGGGTACGGCATATGTGGCATTATCACGAGTCAGAACTTTATCAGGATTGTACTTGATTGAGTGTAATGAAACAAAGATTTGTGCTGATCTAGATTGTGTTAAAGAATACAATAGGTTAAGAAGAGAGTATGCTCCACATTTGCCTCAATATCCTCTGTTTGAAAAACGTGTGGTAGGCCGAAAAAGAAGAAGTGAGAATAATTGCAGTGAGGTATTAGCAAAAAGACAAAAAGTAGATGAAACTGTAATTGTAAGCAGAAAGAAAAAGGATTCTGTTGAAGATGTTGTTGGATATCAGTTTGAAAACAGTTCTGGTGTCAACTGCTATGCTAATGTAGTGGTTAATGTTGTTTTTTTTCTTCAAAATTTACAAGAACAGATTGTTGAAAATCGGGATCAAACATTCTGCTGTTTATTGAATTCTGTGTTTGAGAAATGTAGCAGTGATAGAGCAAAAATAGAAAGTGTTTCAGAAATTAGAAATCTTCTAGACATATGTTCTGGTCAAAATCAATGTTCACAGATTATTCAGCAGGATTGTCAGGAATTTTTAATGTATATGTTTGATGTATTGGAAGATGAAGGAGTAGATATAAAAAATCTTTTTATCCTTTCTTATCAATGGCAGCATGACTGTGACAACTGTACTTTATCAAGTAGTACTAGAATAGACACTGAAAGATTTATATATTTGAGTTTACCAGACTGCAAATCAGTGCCTTTTAATAATCTAGTTAAAGCAGCTGATCACAATATGGTGTGTACCAAATGTAAGTCTGCAATGCTGTCCACATTATTATTACAAACTTATGGTAAATATGTGATTTTAATGTTCCAACGATGTAGACCTGATGGAAGTAAATTGTCAACTTCTATTAAAAATGTTGTGGCTTCTCAGTTATCAATTTCAGGAAGAACCTTTGCAACTGTAGCTATTATTTATCATGACGGTCCTTCAACAACATCAGGGCATTACACATGCTATTTAAAAAGTTGTAAAGGTTGAACCCTTTGTAATGACACTCATTTGACTTTCAAACAACGTTTGCCTTTTGACTTAAAAAATTCATATATAGGGGCAGATTTATGTTGCCCTTGCGCCTCCTTGCGCCGCAATTGCGTCACGTAATGTGACGCAACGGCGGCGCAAACAATGCGCCCTATTTACAACGTGACGCATCTAGCAGATGCGTCACGTTGGTAACCCCTGCGCCATAAGGAGGCGTTCCTGCGCAGGGGGGGACGTTCCTGCGCAGGAACGCCTCCTAAAAGTGGCTGAGTGAAATCTATGAGATTTCACTCAGTCACTTTCTACGTCAATTCCCTACGCCTGCTTGAAGCAGGCGTACGGGTGACGCAGCATGCATAGAATAGCTGGCTCCTGTGCATTGCAGGAGTCATGTCGCACTTGCGACATGACTCCTGCAATGCGCCGCACGTACACCGAGAGATGCGTCACGCATCCTCACTGCCTTCATCATAAATGCGGCGCAGCATGGGTGGCGGCGCAGTGGCGCACTGTGGCGCATGTTAACTGACGCATCCCTGGGGATGCGCCAGTTAACATAAATCTGCCCCATAGTGTTTTTAGAACCAAATTTAAGTAAAGATAATTGGCCTATGAAGACGGGAGCAGTTAATAAAGGTTAGTTTGCTGTTTAAAATTATATTCTGAGTAAAAGTGATCAAGATAATATAAAAAATTGAGTTGTCATATAGGTACTGTAAGTGGATCTCATAGTAAGTGATATCAGTATTATAGGAAATGATGAACATGAGTGAGTCAGAGATGGAATTACGAAAATTTAAATATTGTGAAAATGTTGTTTGAGTCTTTCTTTCAGAACGTCGGAAAAACGGTAATTTTAGAGTTTGTTTTAATTAATTTGAAAATATACTGATACATCTGACAATATTTGGCCTTAAGGAATGGTGAAGGAATGAGCAAAGAGTTATGACTGAACAGAAGGAGTATATGAAAATAATGAAAATATTTCAGATGTTCTTCGAGGTTTTCTTCTAGAAAGTCGATGAAATGGAATTTTTAGAGAACAGCAGAGTACTTTCCAACGAAAAGGACCTTCATGATATACTATTTGGCCTAAAGGAAAAGTAACTGAATCAAAGATTAGTGTACATTTGTTATTTTGAAGTTTAGATGGTTTTTTTTAAAACACAATCTTTTTGATTGTGTTTTTTTCCCCGCTGTCATATGATGAGTAGTTTGAACTCACTTTTTTAAGTGAAATTCAATATATTCTGAGAACAGCAAAAATAAACTATGTAACATGTTGTACAAGTTAATCTATAGTTTGTATTCTGTAATTTAAAATATATTCCCATTTTCTCACACTCACTTTCCTTTTTCCACCCTCTTTCAGCTCTTTTTACTCACTTATAATGTCTTTCTTTCATTCTCTTTCAACCCCGTTCTTTTAGTCCACTTCTTTCACAACCCCTCATTCTGATTTCAACTGTCTGCATCCCCTCTCTCCCTGGCATAACTATTCAGCTTTCAGTCTGTCTGTTTTACTTTCCTTTTCCGTGTTTTCCTCCTTTGCTCTGTTAGTAATTCCTATTTACTCACTCACCAGTATTGTCGCACTCTATCACTATAAATCATCCACTCTCCCTCGCTTATCTTTGTTTCCTCCTTTCTTTTGACCTCTTCTCTCTATTTTCCGTTCACTACCTCTATGTCCTCAGTCCCTCACTCTCCTTGTGTTATGTTCACTTGTGTTTATCTACCTTCTATCATTTCTCTTACAACAACTTCACTGCTCCTCTCTCATCGTTCATCAACCTATTTCTTTTAGTCCGGTTTCATTACTACCCCTCATTTCCTATGTTTCAGTGTCCTTCTCTTTACTTTCATCACCAAATCACTTTCTCTCAGTACCACTGCTTTAGTCCTCTTCTCCTCTCTTTCCTTGTTTTGCTCCCTTACTCATTTTCTTTCCTCACTCATTGTACTCCACTTCACTCAGTCCTTCCCTTAGTCTCTCTGTCTACTAACTTCCTCACTCCTTTTCCCTCAATCCTTCTATATTATCCTCTCTCACTTCATCCCTTCACTCTATGACTCTCCTTCACTTACTCTCAGTTATCTTCCATTCCTCATTCTTCTAAATGCATCCTTTATTAGATTCCTTTCCCTCTCAGTCATTATCTTTTTACTTACTCCTGTTTCCTGATTTAGTTTTGCTAACTCATGTTCTTTTAGTATCTTTCTTGCCTTCAGTTCAGTTTTCCTCTTCTTCTCTTCCTTTCTGTCAGTGAATCTATATGCCTTACTCTTAGTAATTTGCTCTCCTTCTATTTCTTTTTCCCTCTTTTTGTCCTTCTACCTTACTTTATTTCTAAATACACTGTTATGATTTTTAACCTCTTCATTTGTATCTTTAATTTTAAATACATATTTTACTAATTATAACTTATTTTTTCTTCTCTCTTTACAGATACAAAATGTAGTAAAAAAATGTAATTAAAGTTACATTTATTATATGGTAAGTGTGACTAAAAAAATTTAGTTTGTCATCACCCTTTGCTTTAACCTCACTACTATTTTCTCAACCTACCTCAGTCCTGTTTCTTTACTCTGCTTCCCTCACTTATTCACATTCTCCATGTTTACTCCCCTTTCCCTATTTCCCCTCCTACATTCAATTTTTTTCAGTCCCCATTCTTTACTTCCCTTACCCTCTGTTCCCTTCCTTTGCTCACTCACTCATTCTCTTTCCCTTAATCATTTACTTCACTCCTACACACACACCTCCCCCAACACACACACACACCTCTGACATACACCCCAGACATATACCACACACACACCTGACACACACACACACAGCCACACACACACTCCTCAGACACACACACCCACACATCCCACACACACACACTCCACACACATACCCCCCAAACCCACACCCCCCCACACATATCTCACACACCCACACCCAAACACCCCACACACCCACACCCACACACACACCTTACACACCCACACCCCCACCTACACCCACTGACTCCCTATAAGTCACCCACACTGCCTTACTTACCTTTCTTTCCTGTTTCACTCAGACTCTTTCAGTCACTCCTTCCTTTACTCTCTCTCTCTTTTCTCTCTGTCACTCCCCATGTCTTAACCTTATTCACTTTTATCCACCCTCTTTCACCCCTCTTTACTTACACTCACTGCTCTTTTCTCACTCTCCCTCACCATTGTTCATTTATTCCGGTTCCGTCACTACCCCTCATTCCCCATTCTTTACTGTCCTTCCTTTTACTTTCAACACCCACTCACATTCTACCAGTACCACTACTTTAGTCTTCTTTTTCTCTCTTCCCTTCATTCGCTCCCTTATTCATTTTCCTTTTCTCACTTACACCCTATTACTCCTTCTCTGTTTTTTACTATGTACTAAACAATCCCTCTGTGTTTCTCCCTCTAACTCTTTTTCTATTAACATTACTCTCTCTGTGTTCTTCCCTCATGCTCACTCTTTCTTTAATTTTTTTTTTGGTTGCGCGCCCCGGTGCACGTACCTGTACGCGTACCCTGCAAAAAAAAGATTGAGAGATTCTTTAAAAATATAGGTTTATTTTTATAAATTAAAGGTAGTTCTAAAAAGAACTGTTTTTTTATTCTTTTTGTTGTTTTATATCTTTTTTTATTGTTTTTTTGAACAGTTTTTTACTTTTTGGGGGTTTTCTGAACAGTTTTATATTTTTTTTGTATGTTTTTTAAGGGGAGAAACAAAAAACAGGGAATTCTAAAGGGCTCAACAGGAGCAAAAAAAAAGGCGGGAAAAATTAATGTTTCCTTGGGCACTTGTGGTTATCCCAAGCACGGTTAATAAGTGTGATGCTTTGCTCTCCATAGCATATTGTTTGTCCACAAAAAATACAAACCATTTTAAAATTGGAAAACTTTGTTTGTACGGTGGAGCACATCTCCCTAACTTCCGGTCCCGATGGGGTGGGAACATTAGTTTGGGAGGTGCTGGCAGAAGATTGGACAGGGTTTCTGGCCAGTTCCCTGACCTCTGCCCTAGCATAGTTATTTGGATGCTTGCGTAGCATATGCCTGATCATGGTGTGGTTGCCAAAGGAGTATTTTTTGTTGGGATTCCCCCTTGACAGCTCCTGATGACATATTAAGCAGGTTGCCTTAGGCGCATTTACTTTTTTCTTGTCCTTGGGGATTGAAAAAACTGCCAGATGATGTGCTCTTTAGGTTTGTAGGTAATATTGTCCTCTCGGAGGAATCTCCTCTCCTCCTCCTCCTCATCCTCCTCCTCTCCTTGATCTCCACCACTGTGAAGTTGTGGTGGTCCTTGTGGTGGTGGTGGTGGTGGTCCAGAAGCTCCAGCAGCTGTAGCTAATGTAGCCATTTTCTACTGAAATAACTGCAGGTCTTCCTCTCTCAAAGCACAAAGGTAGAATGAGGAAAAAAGGTGGGGTCTTACATCATTTGGAAAAGAAAACTGTTCTGAACCAATGAAAAGTGTTATTTTTAGGTCACATGACCTGGCCTTACATCATTAGGAAACCAAAAGTGAAATGAACCAATAAAAAGTTTTTTTTTTCAGGTCACATGACCCGACGCGCTTACGCTACGCGCCCCGGAGCACGCCCCCGGGGGCGCCCGGGTGTGCGTACCGTAAGCGCGTCAGGACGTTGCGCGATCGTATGCGCTCGCGTGCTTCCGGGTGCGCTTACGCAGTGCGTCATATGGCGCATCACGCGGTTACGCGAAACGTCACGATGTTGTTTTCGTTCGCGAGAATAGCGCTAATGGGACACTCACAGGTACGCGCCCCGGGGCGCGCCAAAGCACTGCACTTACCCGTGCGTTCACCGGTACGCGCCCCGGGAGCGCTCCGGGGCAAAAAAAAAAAAAAACTATTACATAATTATTCAATATAAAATTCGTTATAAAATGTTTTACTTTTTATACCTATAGAGATTTGTTATTAAAAAACCATTGAAATTCACTGAAAAAACCATAGGTTTCACACCAGTTATAGTTAGGAATTAGCATTTAAAAAACCTATTAAATTCACTGAAAAAACCATAGGTTTCACACCTGTTATAGTTAGCTGGAAGTTTTACTCGCATAAAACCATTGAAATTCCCACGTTATAGTTAGTTGGACTCACTATAACTTGCGCGTGCAATGCACTGCTGATGACATCACATATTACATCACTCATGACATGGTCAGTGGCATCACTCATGACATCACTGATGACACCATCCTTGTGACAGAGTGAAAGACCTCCTTTCACTGTAATGTAACCCTTGAAACACATATTCAAAAATAGAAACAAAAATTTTCAAAAAAATGGAAATACCCATACCAGTTACAACAACCAATTCAATAATTCAACCATCTATATACACATCCACTCGTTCACCAACAGTTCTATATAATCATTCATACGTATACTCACTCATCATATGTAGTGATACACCAATACATCCTGTTACACACCGACAGTCATCCAAAAGATACCCTCACACATACTCACACATGCAAATAAATACTATTGAACATCCATGTATTTGCATATACAGCTGTACACACACTACCACCTTACTTCTAAGGAACCTTACACATACTTACTCTCTTAAACAATCACTTATAGAAACACATACTTATTTAAACAGGAACTCTTACAATCCCTTACTCTCACATATAGTCACCTATATACATCAATATTCATTATTTTATATATATAATTATTTATTTTTATTATTATATTAGTATTATATATATATATATATACATTATATATATATAATATTCACATATATTACATTAAAACATATGTAGTTACTGATAAAGACAATAGTGAGACAGTCATTCAGTCAGTAACACACACATATACACAGTCATCCACCCATACAGTCCTGCACATATGTTGTCTTCAAAACATATACAAACAGAGAGTCAGTCACTCATGCATCTATGTTCTAAGTAATACCCCCACCAAACATATAGACACTCATATTGATATAAAAAAAAAACATCTAATAACCCATATACATACACATGTAGCTACTCACCAACCCATGCAGCTACTTATACACAAAGTGAAACACTAATCCATATATTTAAATATTTAAACATTACTCACTAATACATGTATACACTAAGATTCACTTAATAAGCCAGTGAACCAATCAATTTCTAAAAAAAACATCCATGTAAACCCTTATTTAAACATTTATTCTTCCATCAATTTTTACATATACATATATAGCACATATTTATTTTTCAGAAAGACACACATTCACTGGATGGTGTCATCAGTGATGTCAGTCAGTCAGGAATCTTTATTCGGTGATTAAAAATCATCATGAAAGCACATACATAATTACATGACTAAAAAGTCATTACACATTTTCAAGATCCTGATACAAAAGTATAAAAGTTAACATGGGACACTAACGGGGAGAGAGTATAAGACTTTGTGGGCAATAAAATCGGAAACACCTCATTCATCACCCCTAGTTAGCCTTAAACGGACCGCTACCTTGATAAAATTCATTATACAACACAGTGTAAACGGGTCCGATGCTTTTTGTAAAAAGAGTAATGCCTCCCTGGCATGTTCCAGTTTAGCTTGTTTTAAAACTTTTACAAGAAATCTGCGCCGGGGCATTATAAAAAAAGGGAAGAGTAAAACAAAGTGAAGGGAATCCTGCGGAGACCTATTGTCGCAGCCGCAGGAGCTCTTCTGTTCAATTGATATTGCAAACCCTGCTGGTGATGCCAGTACAAATGGGAGTAGGTTCAATCTAAGACGGCACATCAAAAATCTATCCTGTACATTGTGCATAAGGTACAAATATGGCTCCATTCTCTCAACGCTCTTCACCAGGTTATGGGCCCTCACTGTCTTTTTATTCCCTTCAGCCTCAGCTCTGCGTTGACATTTCAGCTCTAGAAAATTTTTCTTAACTAGCATCTTATGCTGGGCTACAATTGTTGCAGGGTTAGTGAAAAGATTCCCCAAGCCTAGTTCCTCTAAAGTATTCTTTACATAAATGAGTCAGGGAATTCGCATGCAATTGTCCCTCTCTAAACAATCGGATAAAATTTCTCTGCTTAGAGACGCATCAGGATTGACCCAGATTTTTAACCAGGCCACTATTGGCCTGAGTTTTACCAAATCATCTAGGTATGGCCTCCCTAATTCCCTGTGAACTATGAAGCCAGCAGTACTTGGGGGTACTCTCAGGATGGATTTTAGATATTTGTCTTCCTCCCTTTGGATTCTTGTGGTGTTAACAAAGCCCCATACTTCTACCCCATAGATGACTTTAGAGCATGATACGGAGCTGTACAGGTTCATCACCTGTTCCGGGCTCCATCTACCTAACCTCCTGCCGTAACTTGCTATTGCCCCATTAGAGGCGATCATTTTGCGGCAACGCTCCTCCACCAGGGAGTTAAACTGTAAGGTGCCATTGAAGGTTACATCTAGGTAAGGAAACGTTTTAACCTCTTCTACTATGTGACTTCCTATTGTGTAAATACATTTTGAGGGAGTTTTTTTACACGCCAGGAGCACATAGGATTTACCCAGGTTAACAAAGAGATCTAGGGAACCCATGAACTTAACAAATCCATCAATCAAGATTTGTAAGCTCCTTGGCGTGCGTGCGATCAGGACCGCGTCATCTGCATAGAGCAGAACAGGGATATGACGCGACCCCACCCTTGGGCAATCTGTCTTTAAACCTAACAGAAACTGCTCCAAATTATTGATATAAAGGGAGAACAAAAAAGGGGCACGAATACAGCCTTGCCGGACTCCACTCATGCAGGGAAAAGAATCGGTCAACCCCCCCTCCCTGTTAAAATGAACCCTGGCCGTGGTATCACTATGCAATTCTCTGAGTATGTTAATTAGGCCACTCTCTATCCCCATGTGGGACATCATGTCCCACAGTTTCTCCCTGTTGACGTGATCGAATGCCGCTGCCAAATCCATGAATCCCATATAAATCGATTCATCACTGGCCCAGGTATATTTGGCAGTCAGCATATAAAGGTTCAGACATTGATCGCTGGTAGACCTCCCTGTCCTAAATCCATATTGGGTGTCCGAGAAGATATTATTTTCATCGGTCCACTTGGACAGTCTATTGAGGATTGCCCTACCCAAAAGTTTAGCTGATAGGTCAATCAGGGATAAGACGATAGCACTTAGGGTCGTCCCTTTTGCCTTTCTTGAAAATCGGCACAATTATAGCTTTGGACCAGGACGGTGGCAAGCCACAGATGATAGCTGTATTTATAACCCTGGTCATTAAAGGGGCCCAAAGTTCTATGCTACTCAGAAACAGGTCGGGGGGATTCCGTCAGGGCCAGGGGCTTTGTTTCTAGTCAGACCCTCTATCCCAGCAGTAATCTCCTTAATAGTGAATACGACCAGTGGGACATGAGTGGGTATTTCAGGTGGCTTTACAGGGGTGCCCAACTCATGGTTATACAGACCCCTGAAGTGAGTAACCCACTGTTCTGGAAGGATATTAGACCCTATCTCGGGGGTATCGTTTTCCTGAAAAGTGGGTTTGTTGATAATTCTCCAAAAACCCGCTAAATCCTTCCGTTCCCCTGCTTCTCTTAAGTCTGCCCAGGCTTCACCCTGCAGAGCGAGTTTCCTCCTCTTGGTCTCTTTCCTATATTTCTCCCTGCACGCCTTAATTTTTTGGGGATCCCTTGGTTTGAGTTTAAGGCTGCTTTTGAGCTCCCTCAATGCTTTTGAGCAGTCTTTATCAAACCAAAAGGGGTTGCCATAGTTCTTTATGGGTGCACTAGTTTTTAACAAGCCATCGACTAGATTGGCAATCTGCCCAAATGCTTCCAGTAGCCTTGATCCGTGGACTTTTATGTCTAAACAGTCATTAATAGCGGCTATGCCAGCATCCACGAGGGCCTTGTAGAACTTTTCCCCATCTATCTTGGCCCACTTTAATCTCCTGCCTTGATCTGTTACCCTCTCCACAATTGTGCAATGGTCTCTACTTTTTGAGCCTGCTCTGTACATCATCTCCAATACAAGAGGGTTATGGTCACTAAAACTGTTCCATTCTATCCCTACACTAGTTAACTTATTTTGCAGGGATCTTGAGACCAAAATATAATCTATAATGGATGAGCATCCTCTGCCCTTAAATGTAGGTGGGAGTGTGCCATCCTTCTGTGTGCCTATCATATTAATAGTATGCTCCAGGTCATACTTGAGCCGGAGCGTGCCAAAAGCTGACCCTGTCGACGTATGGGTGAAATGCGGCCCCTTCTCCATAGGGCATTGGGACCAATCTGTATTTGTTGTGACCAAAGCCGGACAGAGATGGCAGTTAAAATCTCCCATTACCAACAGCGCATTTGGCTGCCCCTTTGTATGGGCTGTTATTTCTTGACCTAGCCTATAATCTAATTCCGCTGCACATGAAGTGTGGTCTCCCGTGATCTCATTGTTATAAATATTAAAAACAGTGAATCTTAGCCCCTTCCCGGTAAACCGAACTGCTTGTATCCCTTGAGAATTCCAATCTGGAGAAGACCAACTACCCGGGAGGTCTAAATCTATATAAATCGATAGTCCTCCCATGGCTCTCCCTGATCGAGATTTTTGTGCGGGTACAAAGAAACACTTATACCCCTGCAGGTGAAAATTGTTCTCCGGGGCCCATGTCTCCTGCAGGCTGATTACATGGAATTTTCTAATGTAATCAAGCCACTCTTTATTACAAAATTTGTCTGCCAGACCTGCTATATTCCAGGAAATCATTCTCAATACTTCCCCACTCTGCTCTGTTCCCCCTTGAGACCCCATTTGTATCTCAATTTCTGACCCTTGCTTATCCGGCCCATGTCTCCCGCCTATGCATTCAGTATCTATAACCCTAGATCCCTCTAACACGGGCTTCCCAACCCCGCTAGTTGACGTTTGATGTACCCGGGAACTTTGCAGCTCCAACTCATCTGCCCAGGCCCCTTCTTCCCCAACTCCTGGGGAGACCCTATCCGTTTGTCAATCAACCCCCTCGAGGCCGTCCAGACAATTGAACCGGTTGAAAGTGTGGAAGGATGGCTCTGGGCGGCTAAATAGTGGCCTGGGGTTAAATTCATGATGTCTTCCCCTCCGACCAACCCTCATCCAATTATCATTAGTGTGAGGCGGGTGTACAGGGGCGGGGATAGGAGGAAAAAAGAAAGACACGTGAAGGGTTTGAATGGTTGATTCCCGTGATCTATTCTGTCCTTGACATATGTGAGAAACAGTTCCAGCATCCCTGCAGCTCACCAATATACAATCCCCTATTATGGATTTATGTGTTCTCCCCACCGAGAGCACCCTTCTAACCATTATGATTTCATTATTTAGATATACCGGGAGGGGTCTATTCACATTTAACCACTTAATTACCCTGCTTTTTAAGGAGCAAAAATCCTCGACTTCCCCCGCTTCAAGTGAAGGAACACCCGCCATGACTACCATGTAATCGTTTGCCTCTGGGGGTAAATTAGGCCTACGCGGCCTAGGGGGGGGCTTCATCAGAGGTGCTGGAGCAACCCTGTCTACGGATTGTGTTAGAGCGACAGGATCTGTCGGTGAGGTGAGGCCGTCCAATTGGAATTAAGTTACTTGGTTGGTACAGAGTTAGTCCTTAGGGGTTGTGAGGGAGCCTTAGCATTCACAGCCTGTGGTGGGACTGGGATCCCTCCGCTAGTTGAGGGCTGCTGGGAAACCAAAGGGGTGGGAGTGGACTCCGAAGATTTTCTCTGGAGGCTAACCGCACTATTCATACTACTTATTGTTGCCTCCAGGATAGTGAGTCTAATCTCAACCTTTTTAATACTCTCGCTAATTGGTAGTAGTAACGACCTGAGTAGGAATTCCAGGTTACCAAGCGGGACAACAGAAATGGGGACATTAGCAATATTAATTTCTGTATCTTTTATTAGGGCGGGAGCAATAACAGTCTGAACAGTGGATTTGTGGTTAACTTCCTCCACTAATCTCACAGTCAGTGGGGGGAGTTTAGATGTCCTCCCAAATTCAGAATGAGGGATTTTTGATTTGTTTTTACCCTGGGCACCCCTCGACCTCCTCCTACTTTTATTTGGGGGGGGCCCATGTGCTCCTTGTACAGCGGCTGGCTTAGGTTTGACTTTCCTAGCTTTCGGAGCTGGGGGGGATTGGGAAATTAAATCAATGGCCACCCCACTTGGGCCTGGGCTACTGGTTGGGGATGGGCTCGTAGATGGGACTAGTGGGGTGTTAGTACAATCCCTCAGCAAGAGAGGGACATCATCTGTGGTGGTCAGCTCTTCACTGAGTGAGATAGGGTTATCGCCAAGGGGCCTGTGCTTCAAATTGTCTATGGAGCGTCTTCGCTCTACCCTGAGCCGGTTTAAAGTGCTCTCCTTATCCACATCTCCCGCAGCCCTGGGAAAGTAATTATCTAGGGTCCTATTTTTGACCCCTCCCTGCTTCATGGGGGTACCCTCCCTTGCTGGAGAGGGCATATCTGCTAAAATGTGGTGGTGGTATATAAGCTGCTATATCAAATAAAGAGGCCGGAACTCGGGTATCTAACGCAAGAGAAAGGGCCCAGCCCGGCCTGCTCCGGCCTATGACGGCCTTAGACGGTCCCGCCCTTGTCCCGGGCTTCTCCCGCGCGCTCCGGGCTTCTCCCGCGCGCTCGCGGGACTGGCAATGACTAATATAGGGGCTAATGGTAAGGAGGAGGTGCGGTCAGGGAGAGCGGCCCAGGTGCTGGAAATCCGGGCTAGCAGCGCTCCTGGGAAGTGTAGTCCCAGTGCAGCGCTACACTCGCTCGCAGCCCCGCTCAATGCACACGCCTCCTAAACTGCCGGCAATGTCCACTGTACAACAACAAGGCGCCCCCCACGAAGCGGGACCCGCGAAGCGGGTTCCGCAAGAGGTAGCAGGAAGCTCACGAACAACAGCAAAATCCCAGCGTGGTCCGAAGCAGCAAAGCGCCCCACTGTCAGTCCAGGGCGTTTGGTCTTTAAGCAGTTCAGGTAGAGGAGGTG
This sequence comes from Lissotriton helveticus, assembly GCF_964261635.1. NCBI lineage: Eukaryota > Metazoa > Chordata > Amphibia > Caudata > Salamandridae > Lissotriton > Lissotriton helveticus. Next base: position 1,964,172,310 of record NC_136061.1, on the reverse strand, counting down.
CGGTCAGGGAGAGCGGCCCAGGTGCTGGAAATCCGGGCTAGCAGCGCTCCTGGGAAGTGTAGTCCCAGTGCAGCGCTACACTCGCTCGCAGCCCCGCTCAATGCACACGCCTCCTAAACTGCCGGCAATGTCCACTGTACAACAACAAGGCGCCCCCCACGAAGCGGGACCCGCGAAGCGGGTTCCGCAAGAGGTAGCAGGAAGCTCACGAACAACAGCAAAATCCCAGCGTGGTCCGAAGCAGCAAAGCGTCCCACTGTCAGTCCAGGGCGTTTGGTTTTTAAGCAGTTCAGGTAGAGGAGGTGCGGTCAGGGAGAGCGGCCCAGGTGCTGGAAATCCGGGCTAGCAGCGCTCCTGGGAAGTGTAGTCCCAGTGCAGCGCTACACTCGCTCGCAGCCCCGCTCAATGCACACGCCTCCTAAACCGCCGGCAATGTCCACTGTACAACAATAAGGCGCCCCCCACGAAGCGGGACCCGCGAAGCGGGTTCCGCAAGAGGTAGCAGGAAGCTCACGAACAACAGCAAAATCCCAGCGTGGTCCGAAGCAGCAAAGCGTCAGTGATGTCATGAGTGATGTCACTGACCATGTCATGAGTGATGTAATATATGATGTCATCAGCAGTGCATTGCATGTGCAAGTTATAGTGAGTCCAACTAACTATAACGTGGGAATTTCAATGGTTTTATGCGAGTAAAACTTCCAGCTAACTATAACAGGTGTGAAACCTATGGTTTTTTCAGTGAATTTAATAGGTTTTTTAAATGTTAATTCCTAACTATAACTGGTGTGAAACCTATGGTTTTTTCCTGAATAATAAACTTGGACACCTCTTGATTTGTGAGTGCTGCCTCTTTGAAGCAATGTACGAAGAGTTTGAGCGTCATATATATATATATATATATTACCTACTGGCGGTCGCCAGTAGGTATATATAGTTAGGATTTTTTCCCTATGGGATTTTTGAAAATTCTATGTCTAATAACTTTGGCGTTTGTGGACGGAATTGGCTGAAATTTTCAGGAAAATGGCACATTTTGTTTCTGAGCAGCCCCTGAAAATTTTGGGGGGGTTCGTCAAGGGGGGGCCGAGAAAAAAGGGGGGTCCCAAAACGCGTTTTTCCCATGTTAATTTCCATAGGGCGGTTGGCCTCACTTTTAGCCCGAACGGCTGAATGGATTTGCACGAAACTTGGCAAAATTGTAGGGACTGGTAGCCCGATGTGCCTTTTGTAGGTCTCAATATATGTGCTCCAGTGGATTTTGAGAAATTAACGTTTAAAAAAAGATATATATCTGTAACAGCGGACCTGGCAGCGTCCCAGGACGCGTACTTTTCGCGCAACGGAGCTTTGTGAAGCGAAGCTGATTGGTTCTCCGGCGTCTGTCAACATTCCAAACAGTCCGTAGCGGCCGCCATCTTGTCTCTCGGTAGGATCGAGAGACAAGAGGAGGCGAAAGCGAAGGGGCAAATGACCATAAGGGGGAATAGTAGATCCTCGCTGACCCCCTAGGTTTGATGTGGAGGTTTTAAAAGGGCCCCGCGGGGCAAAAAAAAAAAATAATAATAATAATCGAACGGCTGAATGGATTTGCACGAAACTTGGTAAAATATTAGGGACTGGTAGCCCGATGTGCCTTTGCTAGGTCTCAATATATGTGCTCCAGTGGATTTTGAGAAATTAATGTTCAAAAAAAGATATATATCTGTAACAGCGCTCCGCTTCGCGTACTTTTCGCGTTACGGAGCTTTGCGAAGCTGATTGGTTCTCCGGCGTCTGTCAACATTCCAAACAGTCCGTAGCGGCCACCATCTTGTCTCTCGGTAGGATTGAGAGACAAGAGGAGGCCAAAGCGAAGGGGGAATGACCATAAGGGGGCATAGTAGATCCTTCCTGACCTCTTAGGTTTGATGTACCATTTTGCCAAGTTTGGTGTAATTCCGTTCAGCCATTCAGGCTGTAGACGTATGTAAATGTCCTATGGAAAATTGCATGGGGAAAACACATTTGAAAGTGTTGAAATTTAGAACCAATTAAAATGTTACTTTGGTTTTGTATTTGTGTGTGATGAAAGTTAATTGGTTATGTATATATGTCAAATGAGAGGAAACCACAGCCATTTTGTGATACTACTGTCTGAGGTACATTTGTGAGGAATTTTTGGTGGTGAATTTCTGGTGTTTGATTTACACAGTACTAACACTTTTCCTACTTTTAAAAAGGTGAGTTGTTAATTTGTAAGGGGAACTATGTTGTACACTTGAAGATAATTTGAAAAATGTTTTCTGTTATTTATTTGCAGTCCTTCTGTTATACTAAATACTTGATAAAGTTAGTTTTATATTATGTATTACTAAAAACGATAAATGAAAGTGATTATTTTTTTCTGCAATTTACAGCAAGCAATTTCAAAATAAAATGGCTCACAATGAAGAGACCGTGGCAATTTCTTTTGAATTGTCCACTACATTGATTGAAATTGAGAGCACCAATAATGAAACATTGTCACAAGGAGGACATGACTTGTATGATTCCATTAGATTGATTGAAATGGACAGCACCAAGAATGAAATATTGTCACAAGGAGATGACTTGAATGATTCCACTACGTTGATTGAAATTGAGAGCAGCAATAATGAAATATTGTCACAAGGAGGAGATGACTTGTATGATTCCATTAGATTGATTGAAATGGACAGCACCAATAATGAAATATTGTCACAAGGAGGAGATGACTTGAATGATTCCACTACATTGATTGAAATTGAGAGCACCAATAATGAAATATTGTCACGAGGAGATGACTTGAATGATTCCACTACATTGATTGAAATTGACAGCACCAATAATGAAATATTGTCAGAAGGAGGAGATGACTTGAATGATTTTTTTGATCAATCTCTTGATGGCGAATTTATCGAGTGTTTGGAGACCATAGAGTTACAAGAATCATTATTGCAGACTTTTCATGAGGACATTGCTGATGAGGACATGTTACTAGTTCTTTCAAATTTAGAAAATTCTGAAGAATAAATTTATATTTAGAAATCAAAAATTGTTTGAGACATTATTCATTTTTATTTTTAATTTATGAGGTTGTAGCGAAGTGATTGTAGTATAAAATGAGACTTATAGTATAGAGTGCAACATTTTTATGTTACATGGTAAGTTTACTCATATTTACTTCCCTTCTGCCACTATATTATCTCCAATGTGTATTTGACATCTCTTCTTCATCTCCGGCCTCCTTTCTCTCACTGTGTGTCTCCGATGCATCTTATCGCTGCTATTTTGTGTAATTACAGAAGAGAGTAAAATAAAATAGTTCGGAACGTGAAAAGGGGGCAAAGTAGAGTACTCCTCACCCCCTAGGCCTTTTTAGGCGGTCCCAAAAGGATCAGTTTCTGCTTTCCTGAGAGATTATGGTATGAGTTCCATATACCACAATAACTTGCATTACAACATGCAAGATATCTATCTCCTATTACCAACTTTTGGAGATATTCGCGCTAAGCGCGAATATCTCCAAAAAGTAACACCTGCCCTGAGCAGTTCTTAGCCATGTTATCCAATGGGAGGTGGATAACATGGCTAAGAGCATTAGCTCGGTAATGTATGAATATCGCTGAGTTTTTAGCGATATTCATGCATTGCGGCCGTTTATTATCGCATTTGTGATAAACCTTGATAATAGCAAGGTTTATCTTCGATAATTTCTGACGATGCTTAGCGGTAAAAAATTCGTTGGTAAGCATCGTTAGCGATAAATATCGCTTAACTTTGGTAATATGCCCCAACGTCTGTTAACGTTCGATTCGAAGGAAATGAGGAAGTGTTGAAAAACATTGTCTGCGCCATCTTGCCTTTTTTGAAATGCCACACTTTTGTCGTGCACGGCAGCCATTTTAGATGTCTTGACCAGACCCACTCTCTGCACGCTGTCGATTCGTAGCATGGCTCCTCACCCTCGCAAGCATCTTCCCCAGGCACTGGTCACCCCCGCTCTCTGTCTTATGCATGGGCAATAAACCTCCCCCCATCTGCGCTGCTCTTCCCTGAGAATCACACTCTGTGCCCGCCCGACACCTCCCTTTCGCCCTATTCACTACCGCACCCTCTGACACTCCTCTTCCTCTGTGTCCGATTGTCCAGGCTATCAGCTAGCCCTGCAGATGTAGTTTATGGCCCCAGCTGTAAAGAATCACCCCTCTTCAAAGGAGTTATAGTAGATCAAGGCCCACACCCGATGAGATCCGTCACACCACACGTGTTCCTACTATCTGAAAACTATCCTGTATTGTGATTGGGGAGGGGACCGAGCCTGAAGCGGAAGATTCCAGGAATGACTCTTTGTACATCAAAGTTTTTACAATTATGTGTCACATTAAAAATATATAGCACTCCAACAAAGTAGTAGGAATATAAAACTTTAATAACATATAAATATATACAACAAAACAAAAACAGTAAAAACATTTAAACAACGAAGAGACCGTGGCAATTTCTTTTGAATTATCCAATAGATTTATTGAAATTGACAGCACCAATAATGAAATATTCTTGTCAGTAGCGGTCTGTTGTGCGAATAGTTCCAAGGCAGCAGAACGCGCTGAAATCTAGATGGCACGAAAGTGATGTCTAGCAAGTTGCCGCCCAGCACATAACGGCGTGGGGCGCCGCGGGGGTGAGTGAGTCCAGTAGGCACCACAGCTATTCTTACCGGCATTGCAGAATTACTGCTGGGGACAATGCCTGTGCTGTAGCAGGGTCACAGCAGAAACAAAAAGGATTCTGTTGAAGATGTTGTTGGTTTTCAATTTGAAAACAGTTCTGGTGTCAACTGCTATGCTAATGTAGTGGTTAATGTTTTGTTTTCTCTAGAAAATGTAAAAGAGGGGGAGGCAGTCCAAAGTTCCGTTAAAAGGGCAAAGGAAAGGATCGGTGGTTTGAACTATCAGTCAAAAATGGGAGGGGGTGCAACAATTTTTCCTACCGGGTCACACTGTGCTTTCACCGGAAGTGAGGTCTGCAGGATTCTAGTAATTCAAAGTGAGGCTGGCGCCGACGTCCCGCGGATACAGTTTCGTCACTCCACGGGTGATCATGGCAGTCATTCCCCATCGGGGGTCGGAGACTCCCGCGGCTCCTCTAGAATCTTCAAGGTCGTGGAGGACTACGGTGGTGGAGTCAACCAGTGACCGGGCCATTTCTTTATGCTGGGCCCGCTCTTGCCAGGTCGACCGCCATTTTGAGAGTTCGGTAGCTACTGGCGATCGCGGGGTCAAATGAGCGGACGGGCTCCACCCTGCCGGGCGAGACGTTGCAGCATGGCCACAGTGGAAGAACTCTTATCCGGGCGCCTGGAGCGCTGAGGGTGCAGCTGGGAAGCCTCCACTGGGGAGGCGGGAGAGGCCTGTTCGCACCGTCTCTCCCTCCCAGTGCACCCCACGGCGTCTCGCTTGATATTTGTTATGGCCGGACCAGGCGATGAGGACGAGGGGGGGGGGAGTCGGAGGCATGTGCAAGACATCCCCCCCCAGGGTTGTTGCAGCAATTATACAAGAAAGAAGAAGTGTCCCGTCCGTCTTCGGGCCGGGCTTCCGGTAGATGTCGGCCGGACGCCCCTGGCTCTGGCCCCATGAACGGGTTTCTTGGTTTATCGGCTGCAGCCGGATCCCGTCGGCCTCGGCCCCCCGACCGTTGGTGGCCGGACCGGAAGAGCATGTGGCGGGACTACCTGCAACTCTCAAGGGCCACCGCGGCCGGACTGGGAGAGAGAGGGGAGGGTCGAGGAGACATTCCCCCCCCCTGCAACTGTTCAGCGTTGTAAAGGCAATCCCCTGGCCGGGTCCCGCTGGTCTCGGCCTCTCCTCCGGCTACACCCTACGTTAGGATCTCCTGGCCGAGGCGTGGCAGCAGGACCTGCCTTATATGGGCTGCTCCCGGCTGGGCGTAGCCGGAACCCTGCCCCACCTTGGAAGTTTCCAGAGTGGGGGCGGATGTTCTACTGACTTGCATTTTCCCTAGTCTATCGATTTTTTTGGCGTGGCAGGCGGTGGGACAGCGAGGGGTGATTTGGTTTCTCTTACTGTTTTTCTGGTCTCTCACCAATGGCATATTTTAACGTTTTCTTGTTTCTAGGACATTAATAGGTTTTATCATTACGTTATGTTATCGTTTCTTTGTTCGTTGTTTAATAAAAGTTCATGTTCATCAGTGGCCTACTGATTTTCGTTTTCCTATTCTTTTCTTTCCAGGTTGTTTCATGCTAAAGTTTCTGTTAACAGGATACAGTGATCACTTCGTTATTATTGCATATGTCCTTTTCACTAGGGGTGCTCTCTGGTCGGGCCAGATGACGTATGTCTAGTAAATGGTCCGGGTGAAACAGGTGCATCAATCAGTGGGGAGTAGATAGGCATGACAGATTACAACGGGGGAGAAAGGTCCGCATTACGTACCCTTTCACTACTTGCAAAGATTTTCCTACGTTTATTTGCAAACAGGGAATACCTCCAAAAAGAACTAATTCCCAAACAGTCAATGTTCGGACAATCAATCAATCAATGAGGAATGAAATAGGTACGACGTGTTAAAGGCTTGCGTTACCTACCCTTCACTATCTGCAAAGGGAGAGAGAATATTCCTATTCTTCCTCGTTTGCAGGCAGAGAAGATCCTTAAGAGAACCAACTTCGAACAATTCAATGCTCGATTCAAACAATCAACAAGGGGTACTGTGAACACAAATGAACGCCGCTTATGTACATACGCATTGCTATTTTCAACAGGTTGTTCCTAATGTTTCTATTTTAGCGAGGTCAAAAAGAGATCCCATTAGTGGCCTACTGATTTTGCTCGGTTCCTTTTGTTTTTTTACACGGTTTTTCGCTATCTGCAAAGACTAAACAGAGTATTGCGACTCTGTGCTTGTTTGTAAATAGAGAATGAACCAAAGAGAACAATCAATCAAATGGAGAGAGAAGCAGGCACGACGGATTACAAAGGGGGCAAAGGGCTGCGTTAACTACCCTTCACTATCTGCAAAGAGAGAGTACTCCTAATAGAAATGAGGGGTGGGGGGCAGCATTCAAAGCAGATCAGTGTGCATAAACACGAAAATGTTTTTACTTACCACGTACTTGACATTCGACAGCTTATGATATTTGCTATTAAAAAACCATTGAAATTCACTGAAAAAACCATAGGTTATAGACCATATATAGTTAGGAATTAGCATTTACAAAACCTTGAAAATTCACTGAAAAAACCATAGGTTATAGACCATATATAGTTAGGAATTAGCATTTACAAAACCTTGAAAATTCACTGAAAAAACCATAGGTTATAGACCATATATAGTTAGGAATTAGCATTTACAAAACCTTGAAAATTCACTGCAAAAACCATAGGTTAGAGACCATATATAGTTAGCTGGATATTTTATTGACATAAAACCAATGAAATTCCATATATAGTTAGTTGCACTAACTATATATCGCGCACCCGCAATCCACTGCTGATGATGTCACATATTACATCATTCATGACATGGTCAGTGACATCACTGATGACATCACTGATGACATCTCAAATGACATCACTGATGACATCACTGATGACATCTCATTTGACATCAATGACCACATCACTGATGATATCATTCATGTGACAATACAATGCATCTCCTCACATTTTAATATAACCTCTGTTTCACCCAGTGTTAAAAAGAGTATAATTTTTGAAACCATTGACACACCAATACTAGTTACTACATACGCACTCACTGATTGCTACGTCTACACACACCTTCACTCATTCACCCATACAATCATTCATACATACAATCACTCATCTTTACAACACTATCATATGCACTCATACACCTATACAGACACTCACAGTCTGCCACTCATCCATGGAGTTACTTACACACCTAGTCAGTCCTGTAAAGAATCAATGAGACTTCCATTTTCTTGTCTATACAGTTAAACATAGAGCACCTTACATTTTCAAACATGTACTAACACATACTTACTTTCTTATACAATCATTGATACAAGTACAGATTGATCTGCACAGAGTCACACACCTCCCAGCTAGCCACACACACACTCAGTCTCCCATACAAATACTTGGGCAATCAATCAATAACCCATATAGTTACTCATATAGCTACTGATCAACACATGCAGCAGTTTACAGAACAACAGACATAATGATGCACAAATTAAGACAGTTTAGTCACTAACCCATGCACTCAGTGAGACACATTTAATCAGTCACTCATACATTCAGTCATGCACCTACTAAATCCTTCGTCCAGACAGTTATACATCCACTCATTGTTCAATATGTAAGACATATTTTAACTTTACAGAATTATACAGTCACTGGATGTTGTCATCAGTGATGTCATCAGTGATGTCATTTGAGATGTCATCAGTGATGTCATCAGTGATGTCATTTGAGATGTCATCAGTGATGTCATCAGTGATGTCACTGACCATGTCATGAATGATGTAATATGTGACATCATCAGCAGTGGATTGCGGGTGCGCGATATATAGTTAGTGCAACTAACTATATATGGAATTTCATTGGTTTTATGTCAATAAAATGTCCAGCTAACTATATATGGTCTCTAACCTATGGTTTTTGCAGTGAATTTTCAAGGTTTTGTAAATGCTAATTCCTAACTATATATGGTCTATAACCTATGGTTTTTTCAGTGAATTTTCAAGGTTTTGTAAATGCTAATTCCTAACTATATATGGTCTATAACCTATGGTTTTTTTCAGTGAATTTTCAAGGTTTTGTAAATGCTAATTCCTAACTATATATGGTCTATAACCTATGGTTTTTTCAGTGAATATATATATATATATATATATATATATATATATATATATATATATATATATATATATATATATATATATATATATATATATACACATCCCACCTCCCACTCGGATCTGGGTTCCGACGTGGAAAAACAGGTACAGACCACACAACAGCGCTATAGATGAATTCAGAGGTGGTTTATTGACCCCTTGTCGCCAGCATGACGCGTTTCGGCTACGTCACAGTAGCCTTGATCACATGACATTAGGAACCAATAACTGTGTTTAAATACTGTGCACAATCAAAATAGATGGGCGTTGACAATCAGTAGACACTGAAAACAAACTTTAAAACTTGGTTTCAGTACAAAGATGAATCCATGTGTTATGAGACTCGATAAATAAAGAAGTATACAAAAATACTCATTATTGCATTTCATAAAGGACAGAACAATAATGATATACATGTCCTACCGCTAATTCCACATAAATGAAATGTATAAAGAATATTCAGGCTACTACTAAACTGTTAAAAACAATCTATATACACAAAGATGATGTAAGTGTATAAGAAGCCCAAAATTGATTAAAAAAGTGCTAGTGCCACAATTTATAATAATGTGCAAAACGTGCAATGTGCAGATTACAGATTCAACCGTAACTTAGAGATAGGAAATCAGCCTATCTCATATATTCTTAAGTCAACAGTGAATTCATATAAAATAGGAAAGCAATGCAGTAAAGCATGTGATAACCCCTATTATGAAGGTTTACATGTTCTATGTTTGACAAATATTAACGACATTCCATACGTGTAAATGACAACAAATCTTTCTCATGACAGCTTACTTAGGATAGGACCTCGTGGCATAGTGCCCATTTCCCCCTATATGAAATGCTGTCAAACGAAGCTCTTACTCTATCAGGTGTTACCATAACATATGGAACTATCAAAATATATACAGGTAAGGTGCTGAGATTCGAAATCTCCCGATGATGAATCTTGTCATTAAAATCAGAGATCTAAAACAGCACACAACTGTTAACTCTCCCACCTGGTGCATGAAAGCAAAGACAACACAGGGTCCCTATGTTATAGGATCTGATGGGGTAGACCTATTGTCGAAGCAGGATCCCTTCTGTTCAATTGATGTTGCAAACCCTGCTGGTGATGCCAGTATAAATGGGAGTAGGTTCAATCTAAGACGGCACATCAAAAATCTATCCTGTACATTGTGCATAAGGTACAAATATGGCTCCATTCCCTCAACGCTCTTCACCAGGTTATGGGCCCTCACTGTCTTTTTATTCCCTTCAGCCTCAGCTCTGCGTTGACATTTCAGCTCTAGAAAATTTTTCTTAACTAGCATCTTATGCTGGACTACAATTGTTGCAGGGTTAGTGAAAAGATTCCCCAAGCCTAGTTCCTCTAAAGTATTCTTTACATAAATGAGTCAGGGAATTCGCATGCAATTGTCCCTCTCTAAACAATCGGATAAAATTTCTCTGCTTAGAGACGCATCAGGATTGACCCAGATTTTTAACCAGGCCACTATTGGCCTGAGTTTTACCAAATCATCTAGGTATGGCCTCCCTAATTCCCTGTGAACTATGAAGCCAGCAGTACTTGGGGGTACTCTCAGGATGGATTTTAGATATTTGTCTTCCTCCCTTTGGATTCTTGTGGTGTTAACAAAGCCCCATACTTCTACCCCATAGATGACTTTAGAGCATGATACGGAGCTGTACAGGTTCATCACCTGTTCCGGGCTCCATCTACCTAACCTCCTGCCGTAACTTGCTATTGCCCCATTAGAGGCGATCATTTTGCGGCAACGCTCCTCCACCAGGGAGTTAAACTGTAAGGTGCCATCGAAGGTTACACCTAGGTAAGGAAACGTTTTAACCTCTTCTACTATGTGACTTCCTATTGTGTAAATAAATTTTGAGGGAGTTTTTTTACCCGCCAGGAGCACATAGGATTTACCCAGGTTAACAAAGAGATCTAGGGAACCCATGAACCTAACAAATCCATCAATCAAGATTTGTAAGCTCCTTGGCGTGCGTGCGATCAGGACCGCGTCATCTGCATAGAGCAGAACAGGGATATGACGCGACCCCACCCTTGGGCAATCTGTCTTTAAACCTAACAGAAACTGCTCCAAATTATTGATATAAAGGGAGAACAAAAAAGGGGCAAGAATACAGCCTTGCCGGACTCCACTCATGCAGGGAAAAGAATCGGTCAACCCCCCTCCCTGTTAAAATGAACCCTGGCCGTGGTATCACTATGCAATTCTCTGAGTATGTTAATTAGGCCACTCTCTATCCCCATGTGGGACATCATGTCCCACAGTTTCTCCCTGTTGACGTGATCGAATGCCGCTGCCAAATCCATGAATCCCATATAAATCGATTCATCACTGGCCCGGGTATATTTGGCAGTCAGCATATAAAGGTTCAGGCATTGATCGCTGGTAGACCTCCCTGTCCTAAATCCATATTGGGTGTCCGAGAAGATATTATTTTCATCGGTCCACTCGGACAGTCTATTGAGGATTGCCCTACCCAAAAGTTTAGCCGATACGTCAATCAGGGATATAGGACGATAGCACTTAGGGTCGTCCCTTTTGCCTTTCTTGAAAATCGGCACAATTATAGCTTTGGACCAGGACGGTGGCAAGCCACAGATGATAGCTGTATTTATAACCCTGGTCATTAAAGGGGCCCAAAGTTCTATGCTACTCAGAAACATGTCGGGGGAGATTCCGTCAGGGCCAGGGGCTTTGTTTCTAGTCAGACCCTCTATCCCAGCAGTAATCTCCTTAATAGTGAATACGACCAGTGGGACATGAGTGGGTATTTCAGGTGGCTTTACAGGGGTGCCCAACTCATGGTTATACAGACCCCTGAAGTGAGTAACCCACTGTTCTGGAAGGATATTAGACCCTATCTCGGGGGTATCGTTTTCCTGAAAAGTGGGTTTGTTGATAATTCTCCAAAAAACCGCTAAATCCTTCCGTTCCCCTGCTTCTCTTAAGTCTGCCCATGCTTCACCCTGCAGAGCGAGTTTCCTCCTCTTGGTCTCTTTCCTATATTTCTCCCTGCACGCCTTAATTTTTTGGGGATCCCTTGGTTTGAGTTTAAGGCTGCTTTTGAGCTCCCTCAATGCTTTTGAGCAGTCTTTATCAAACCATCGGGGGTTGCCATAGTTCTTTATGGGTGCACTAGTTTTTAACAAGCCATCGACTAGATTGGCAATCTGCCCAAATGCTTCCAGTAGCCTTGATCCGTGGACTTCTATGTCTAAACAGTCATTAATAGCGGCTATGCCAGCATCCACGAGGGCCTTGTAGAACTTTTCCCCATCTATCTTGGCCCACTTTAATCTCCTGCCTTGATCTGTTACCCTCTCCACAATTGTGCAATGGTCTCTACTTTTTGAGCCTGCTCTGTACATCATCTCCAATACAAGAGGGTTATGGTCACTAAAACTGTTCCATTCTATCCCTACACTAGTTAACTTATTTTGCAGGGATCTTGAGACCAAAATATAATCTATAATGGATGAGCATCCTCTGCCCTTAAATGTAGGTGGGAGTGTGCCATCCTTCTGTGTGCCTATCATATTAATAGTATGCTCCAGGTCATACTTGAGCCGGAGCGTGCCAAAAGCTGACCCAGTCGACGTATGGGTGAAATGCGGCCCCTTCTCCATAGGGCATTGGGACCAATCTGTATTTGTTGTGACCAAAGCCGGACAGAGATGGCAGTTAAAATCTCCCATTACCAACAGCGCATTTGGCTGCCCCTTTGTATGGGCTGTTATTTCTTGACCTAGCCTATAATCTAATTCCGCTGCACATGAAGTGTGGTCTCCCGTGATCTCATTGTTATAAATATTAAAAACAGTGAATCTTAGCCCCTTCCAGGTAAACCGAACTGCTTGTATCCCTTGAGAATTCCAATCTGGAGAAGACCAACTACCCGGGAGGTCTAAATCTATATAAATCGATAGTCCTCCCATGGCTCTCCCTGATCGAGATTTTTGTGCGGGTACAAAGAAACACTTATACCCCTGCAGGTGAAAATTGTTCTCCGGGGCCCATGTCTCCTGCAGGCTGATTACATGGAATTTTCTAATGTAATCAAGCCACTCTTTATTACTAAATTTGTCTGCCAGGCCTGCTATATTCCAGGAAATCATTCTCAATACTTCCCCACTCTGCTCTGTTCCCCCTTGAGACCCCATTTGTATCTCAATTTCTGACCCTTGCTTATCCGGCCCATGTCTCCCGCCTATGCATTCAGTATCTATAACCCTAGATCCCTCTAACACGGGCTTCCCAACCCCGCTAGTTGACGTTTGATGTACCCGGGAACTTTGCAGCTCCAACTCATCTGCCCAGGCCCCTTCTTCCCCAACTCCTGGGGAGACCCTATCCGTTTGTCAATCAACCCCCTCGAGGCCGTCCAGACAATTGAACCGGTTGAAAGTGTGGAAGGATGGCTCTGGGCGGCTAAATAGTGGCCTGGGGTTAAATTCATGATGTCTTCCCCTCCGACCAACCCTCATCCAATTATCATTAGTGTGAGGCGGGTGTACAGGGGCGGGGATAGGAGGAAAAAAGAAAGACACGTGAAGGGTTTGAATGGTTGATTCCCGTGATCTATTCTGTCCTTGACATATGTGAGAAACAGTTCCAGCATCCCTGCAGCTCACCAATATACAATCCCCTATTATGGATTTATGTGTTCTCCCCACCCAGGGCACCCTTCTAACCATTATGATTTCATTATTTAGATATACCGGGAGGGGTCTATTCACATTTAACCACTTAATTACCCTGCTTTTTAAGGAGCAAAAATCCTCGACTTCCCCCGCTTCAAGTGAAGGAACACCCGCCATGACTACCATGTAATGGTTTGCCTCTGGGGGTAAATTAGGCCTACGCGGCCTAGGGGGGGGGGGCTTCATCAGAGGTGCTGGAGCAACCCTGTCTACGGATTGTGTTAGAGCGACAGGATCTGCCGGTGAGGCCGTCCTATTGGAATTAAGTGACTTGGTTGGTACAGAGTTAGTCCTTAGGGGTTGTGAGGGAGCCTTAGCATTCACAGCCTGTGGTGGGACTGGGATCCCTCCGCTAGTTGAGGGCTGCTGGGAAACCAAAGGGGTGGGAGTGGACTCCGAAGATCTTCCCTGGAGGCTAACCGCACTATTCATACTACTTATTGTTGCCTCCAGGATAGTGAGTCTAATCTCAACCTTTTTAATACTCTCGCTAATTGGTAGTAGTAACGACCTGAGTAGGAATTCCAGGTTACCAAGCGGGACAACAGAAATGGGGACATTAGCAATATTAATTTCTGTATCTTTTATTAGGGTGGGAGCAATAACAGTCTGAACAGTGGATTTGTGGTTAACTTCCTCCACTAATCTCACAGTCAGTGGGGGGAGTTTAGATGTCCTCCCAAATTCAGAATGAGGGATTTTTTATTTGTTTTTACCCTGGGCACCCCTCGACCTCCTCCTACGTTTATTTGGGGGGGGCCCATGTGCTCCTTGTACAGCGGCTGGCTTAGGTTTGACTTTCCTAGCTTTCGGAGCTGGGGGGGATTGGGAAATTAAATCAATGGCCACCCCACTTGGGCCTGGGCTACTGGTTGGGGATGGGCTCGTAGATGGGACTAGTGGGGTGTTGGTACAATCCCTCAGCAAGAGATGGACAGCATCTGTGGTGGTCAGCTCTTCACTGAGTGAGATAGGGTTATCGCCAAGGGGCCTGTGCTTCAAATTGTCTATGGAGCGTCTTCGCTCTACCCTGAGCCGGTTTAAAGTGCTCTCCTTATCCACATCTCCCGCAGCCCTGGGAAAGTAATTATCTAGGGTCCTATTTTTGACCCCTCCCTGCTTCATGGGGGTACCCTCCCTTGCTGGAGAGGGCATATCTGCTAAAATGTGGTGGTGCTATATAAGCTGCTATATCAAATAAAGAGGCCGGAACTCGGGTATCTAACGCAAGAGAAAGGGCCCAGCCCGGCCTGCTCCAGCCTATGACGGCCTTAGACGGTCCCGCCCTTGTCCCGGGCTTCTCCCGCACGCTCCGGGCTTCTCCCGCGCGCTCGCGGGACTGGCAATGACTAATATTGGGGCTAATGGTAAGGAGGAGGTGCGGTCAGGGAGAGCGGCCCAGGTGCTGGAAATCCGGGCTAGCAGCGCTCCTGGGAAGTGTAGTCCCAGTGCAGCGCTACACTCGCTCGCAGCCCCGCTCAATGCACACGCCTCCTAAACAGCCGGCAATGTCCACTGTACAACAACAAGGCGCCCCCCACGAAGCGGGACCCGCGAAGCGGGTTCCGCAAGAGGTAGCAGGAAGCTCACGAACAACAGCAAAATCCCAGCGTGGTCCGAAGCAGCAAAGCGTCCCACTGTCAGTCCAGGGCGTTTGGTCTTTAAGCAGTTCAGGTAGAGGAGGTGCGGTCAGGGAGAGCGGCCCAGGTGCTGGAAATCCGGGCTAGCAGCGCTCCTGGGAAGTGTAGTCCCAGTGCAGCGCTACACTCGCTCGCAGCCCCGCTCAATGCACACGCCTCCTAAACTGCCGGCAATGTCCACTGTACAACAACAAGGCGCCCCCCACGAAGCGGGACCCACGAAGCGGGTTCCGCAAGAGGTAGCAGGAAGCTCACGAACAACAGCAAAATCCCAGCGTGGTCCGAAGCAGCAAAGCGTCAGTGATGTCATGAGTGATGTCACTGACCATGTCATGAGTGATGTAATATATGATGTCATCAGCAGTGCATTGCACGTGCAAGTTATAGTGAGTCCAACTAACTATAACGTGGGAATGTCAATGGTTTTATGCGAGTAAAACTTCCAGCTAATTATAACAGGTGTGAAACCTATGGTTTTTTCAGTGAATTTAATAGGTTTTTTAAATGCTAATTCCTAACTATAACTGGTGTGAAACCTATGGTTTTTTCAGTGAATTTAATAGGTTTTTTAAATGCTAATTCCTAACTATAACTGGTGTGAAACCTATGGTTTTTTCAGTGAATATATATATATATATATATATATATATATATATATATATATATATATATATATATATATATATATATATATATATATATATATATATATCCAAAATACCCTCCACAAAGAAAGGCAGAGGCCACGATAGGGGAACACAATGGAGTCTCTATTCCTTATTGGCAAATGGGCGTATGCATTTCGGCTGTGTAGCCTCTTCAGCGCCCAGAATAAAACAGGAGGTGAGTATGCTGCCAAAAAGTCCTGCCCCAACAAAGCTAGTTATAATAGTCTCCGCCCTGAAAGCGATGATTGATGTCACCTGCTTCATTTTCCCGATGGTCAAAGGAACTGCAACTCCCAGCATGCAATGGTTTGCCAGGATAGGACGGCAACAACGTTGTGGGGACTGCAGGTTTTTTCGAGTAGCTCTCTCCCAATGTCCCGTGTTGCCTGCAGGAATATCGTGGCTCCTTGGGTCCCCTGACTGCACAACCACCGCAACCAGGTATGTGTTCCGCGGGGGCAAGTGCGACAGTGCGCCTCGCCCAGGGCAGAGTTCCGTGACTCCGACACCGCTTCCTGTCCTCCTGTGCACAGTGGTGGGCCTGGTCTTTCCGATACCTCGGAATACGAAAATGTTTCTGCCGGAGCGAAAACAGCGCCAGTGAAGACCAGGCCAGCTTGAGTGCAGGGGCCCCTGTAGCACGCCGCTGGCTAGCAGTGCAAACTGTATCCAAAATACCCTCCACAAAGAAAGGCAGAGGCCACGATAGGGGAACACAATGGAGTCTCTATTCCTTATTGGCAAATGGGCGTATGCATTTCGGCTGTGTAGCCTCTTCAGCGCCCAGAATAAAACAGGAGGTGAGTATGCTGCCAAAAAGTCCTGCCCCAACAAAGCTAGTTATAATAGTCTCCGCCCTGAAAGCGATGATTGATGTCACCTGCTTCATTTTCCCGATGGTCAAAGGAACTGCAACTCCCAGCATGCAATGGTTTGCCAGGATAGGACGGCAACAACGTTGTGGGGACTGCAGGTTTTTTCGAGTAGCTCTCTCCCAATGTCCCGTGTTGCCTGCAGGAATATCGTGGCTCCTTGGGTCCCCTGACTGCACAACCACCGCAACCAGGTATGTGTTCCGCGGGGGCAAGTGCGACAGTGCGCCTCGCCCAGGGCAGAGTTCCGTGACTCCGACACCGCTTCCTGTCCTCCTGTGCACAGTGGTGGGCCTGGTCTTTCCGATACCTCGGAATACGAAAATGTTTCTGCCGGAGCGAAAACAGCGCCAGTGAAGACCAGGCCAGCTTGAGTGCAGGGGCCCCTGTAGCACGCCGCTGGCTAGCAGTGCAAACTGTATCCAAAATACCCTCCACAAAGAAAGGCAGAGGCCACGATAGGGGAACACAATGGAGTCTCTATTCCTTATTGGCAAATGGGCGTATGCATTTCGGCTGTGTAGCCTCTTCAGCGCCCAGAATAAAACAGGAGGTGAGTATGCTGCCAAAAAGTCCTGCCCCAACAAAGCTAGTTATAATAGTCTCCGCCCTGAAAGCGATGATTGATGTCACCTGCTTCATTTTCCCGATGGTCAAAGGAACTGCAACTCCCAGCATGCAATGGTTTGCCAGGATAGGACGGCAACAACGTTGTGGGGACTGCAGGTTTTTTCGAGTAGCTCTCTCCCAATGTCCCGTGTTGCCTGCAGGAATATCGTGGCTCCTTGGGTCCCCTGACTGCACAACCACCGCAACCAGGTATGTGTTCCGCGGGGGCAAGTGCGACAGTGCGCCTCGCCCAGGGCAGAGTTCCGTGACTCCGACACCGCTTCCTGTCCTCCTGTGCACAGTGGTGGGCCTGGTCTTTCCGATACCTCGGAATACGAAAATGTTTCTGCCGGAGCGAAAACAGCGCCAGTGAAGACCAGGCCAGCTTGAGTGCAGGGGCCCCTGTAGCACGCCGCTGGCTAGCAGTGCAAACTGTATCCAAAATACCCTCCACAAAGAAAGGCAGAGGCCACGATAGGGGAACACAATGGAGTCTCTATTCCTTATTGGCAAATGGGCGTATGCATTTCGGCTGTGTAGCCTCTTCAGCGCCCAGAATAAAACAGGAGGTGAGTATGCTGCCAAAAAGTCCTACCCCAACAAAGCTAGTTATAATAGTCTCCGCCCTGAAAGCGATGATTGATGTCACCTGCTTCATTTTCCCGATGGTCAAAGGAACTGCAACTCCCAGCATGCAATGGTTTGCCAGGATAGGACGGCAACAACGTTGTGGGGACTGCAGGTTTTTTCGAGTAGCTCTCTCCCAATGTCCCGTGTTGCCTGCAGGAATATCGTGGCTCCTTGGGTCCCCTGACTGCACAACCACCGCAACCAGGTATGTGTTCCGCGGGGGCAAGTGCGACAGTGCGCCTCGCCCAGGGCAGAGTTCCGTGACTCCGACACCGCTTCCTGTCCTCCTGTGCACAGTGGTGGGCCTGGTCTTTCCGATACCTCGGAATACGAAAATGTTTCTGCCGGAGCGAAAACAGCGCCAGTGAAGACCAGGCCAGCTTGAGTGCAGGGGCCCCTGTAGCACGCCGCTGGCTAGCAGTGCAAACTGTATCCAAAATACCCTCCACAAAGAAAGGCAGAGGCCACGATAGGGGAACACAATGGAGTCTCTATTCCTTATTGGCAAATGGGCGTATGCATTTCGGCTGTGTAGCCTCTTCAGCGCCCAGAATAAAACAGGAGGTGAGTATGCTGCCAAAAAGTCCTGCCCCAACAAAGCTAGTTATAATAGTCTCCGCCCTGAAAGCGATGATTGATGTCACCTGCTTCATTTTCCCGATGGTCAAAGGAACTGCAACTCCCAGCATGCAATGGTTTGCCAGGATAGGACGGCAACAACGTTGTGGGGACTGCAGGTTTTTTCGAGTAGCTCTCTCCCAATGTCCCGTGTTGCCTGCAGGAATATCGTGGCTCCTTGGGTCCCCTGACTGCACAACCACCGCAACCAGGTATGTGTTCCGCGGGGGCAAGTGCGACAGTGCGCCTCGCCCAGGGCAGAGTTCCGTGACTCCGACACCGCTTCCTGTCCTCCTGTGCACAGTGGTGGGCCTGGTCTTTCCGATACCTCGGAATACGAAAATGTTTCTGCCGGAGCGAAAACAGCGCCAGTGAAGACCAGGCCAGCTTGAGTGCAGGGGCCCCTGTAGCACGCCGCTGGCTAGCAGTGCAAACTGTATCCAAAATACCCTCCACAAAGAAAGGCAGAGGCCACGATAGGGGAACACAATGGAGTCTCTATTCCTTATTGGCAAATGGGCGTATGCATTTCGGCTGTGTAGCCTCTTCAGCGCCCAGAATAAAACAGGAGGTGAGTATGCTGCCAAAAAGTCCTGCCCCAACAAAGCTAGTTATAATAGTCTCCGCCCTGAAAGCGATGATTGATGTCACCTGCTTCATTTTCCCGATGGTCAAAGGAACTGCAACTCCCAGCATGCAATGGTTTGCCAGGATAGGACGGCAACAACGTTGTGGGGACTGCAGGTTTTTTCGAGTAGCTCTCTCCCAATGTCCCGTGTTGCCTGCAGGAATATCGTGGCTCCTTGGGTCCCCTGACTGCACAACCACCGCAACCAGGTATGTGTTCCGCGGGGGCAAGTGCGACAGTGCGCCTCGCCCAGGGCAGAGTTCCGTGACTCCGACACCGCTTCCTGTCCTCCTGTGCACAGTGGTGGGCCTGGTCTTTCCGATACCTCGGAATACGAAAATGTTTCTGCCGGAGCGAAAACAGCGCCAGTGAAGACCAGGCCAGCTTGAGTGCAGGGGCCCCTGTAGCACGCCGCTGGCTAGCAGTGCAAACTGTATCCAAAATACCCTCCACAAAGAAAGGCAGAGGCCACGATAGGGGAACACAATGGAGTCTCTATTCCTTATTGGCAAATGGGCGTATGCATTTCGGCTGTGTAGCCTCTTCAGCGCCCAGAATAAAACAGGAGGTGAGTATGCTGCCAAAAAGTCCTGCCCCAACAAAGCTAGTTATAATAGTCTCCGCCCTGAAAGCGATGATTGATGTCACCTGCTTCATTTTCCCGATGGTCAAAGGAACTGCAACTCCCAGCATGCAATGGTTTGCCAGGATAGGACGGCAACAACGTTGTGGGGACTGCAGGTTTTTTCGAGTAGCTCTCTCCCAATGTCCCGTGTTGCCTGCAGGAATATCGTGGCTCCTTGGGTCCCCTGACTGCACAACCACCGCAACCAGGTATGTGTTCCGCGGGGGCAAGTGCGACAGTGCGCCTCGCCCAGGGCAGAGTTCCGTGACTCCGACACCGCTTCCTGTCCTCCTGTGCACAGTGGTGGGCCTGGTCTTTCCGATACCTCGGAATACGAAAATGTTTCTGCCGGAGCGAAAACAGCGCCAGTGAAGACCAGGCCAGCTTGAGTGCAGGGGCCCCTGTAGCACGCCGCTGGCTAGCAGTGCAAACTGTATCCAAAATACCCTCCACAAAGAAAGGCAGAGGCCACGATAGGGGAACACAATGGAGTCTCTATTCCTTATTGGCAAATGGGCGTATGCATTTCGGCTGTGTAGCCTCTTCAGCGCCCAGAATAAAACAGGAGGTGAGTATGCTGCCAAAAAGTCCTGCCCCAACAAAGCTAGTTATAATAGTCTCCGCCCTGAAAGCGATGATTGATGTCACCTGCTTCATTTTCCCGATGGTCAAAGGAACTGCAACTCCCAGCATGCAATGGTTTGCCAGGATAGGACGGCAACAACGTTGTGGGGACTGCAGGTTTTTTCGAGTAGCTCTCTCCCAATGTCCCGTGTTGCCTGCAGGAATATCGTGGCTCCTTGGGTCCCCTGACTGCACAACCACCGCAACCAGGTATGTGTTCCGCGGGGGCAAGTGCGACAGTGCGCCTCGCCCAGGGCAGAGTTCCGTGACTCCGACACCGCTTCCTGTCCTCCTGTGCACAGTGGTGGGCCTGGTCTTTCCGATACCTCGGAATACGAAAATGTTTCTGCCGGAGCGAAAACAGCGCCAGTGAAGACCAGGCCAGCTTGAGTGCAGGGGCCCCTGTAGCACGCCGCTGGCTAGCAGTGCAAACTGTATCCAAAATACCCTCCACAAAGAAAGGCAGAGGCCACGATAGGGGAACACAATGGAGTCTCTATTCCTTATTGGCAAATGGGCGTATGCATTTCGGCTGTGTAGCCTCTTCAGCGCCCAGAATAAAACAGGAGGTGAGTATGCTGCCAAAAAGTCCTGCCCCAACAAAGCTAGTTATAATAGTCTCCGCCCTGAAAGCGATGATTGATGTCACCTGCTTCATTTTCCCGATGGTCAAAGGAACTGCAACTCCCAGCATGCAATGGTTTGCCAGGATAGGACGGCAACAACGTTGTGGGGACTGCAGGTTTTTTCGAGTAGCTCTCTCCCAATGTCCCGTGTTGCCTGCAGGAATATCGTGGCTCCTTGGGTCCCCTGACTGCACAACCACCGCAACCAGGTATGTGTTCCGCGGGGGCAAGTGCGACAGTGCGCCTCGCCCAGGGCAGAGTTCCGTGACTCCGACACCGCTTCCTGTCCTCCTGTGCACAGTGGTGGGCCTGGTCTTTCCGATACCTCGGAATACGAAAATGTTTCTGCCGGAGCGAAAACAGCGCCAGTGAAGACCAGGCCAGCTTGAGTGCAGGGGCCCCTGTAGCACGCCGCTGGCTAGCAGTGCAAACTGTATCCAAAATACCCTCCACAAAGAAAGGCAGAGGCCACGATAGGGGAACACAATGGAGTCTCTATTCCTTATTGGCAAATGGGCGTATGCATTTCGGCTGTGTAGCCTCTTCAGCGCCCAGAATAAAACAGGAGGTGAGTATGCTGCCAAAAAGTCCTGCCCCAACAAAGCTAGTTATAATAGTCTCCGCCCTGAAAGCGATGATTGATGTCACCTGCTTCATTTTCCCGATGGTCAAAGGAACTGCAACTCCCAGCATGCAATGGTTTGCCAGGATAGGACGGCAACAACGTTGTGGGGACTGCAGGTTTTTTCGAGTAGCTCTCTCCCAATGTCCCGTGTTGCCTGCAGGAATATCGTGGCTCCTTGGGTCCCCTGACTGCACAACCACCGCAACCAGGTATGTGTTCCGCGGGGGCAAGTGCGACAGTGCGCCTCGCCCAGGGCAGAGTTCCGTGACTCCGACACCGCTTCCTGTCCTCCTGTGCACAGTGGTGGGCCTGGTCTTTCCGATACCTCGGAATACGAAAATGTTTCTGCCGGAGCGAAAACAGCGCCAGTGAAGACCAGGCCAGCTTGAGTGCAGGGGCCCCTGTAGCACGCCGCTGGCTAGCAGTGCAAACTGTATCCAAAATACCCTCCACAAAGAAAGGCAGAGGCCACGATAGGGGAACACAATGGAGTCTCTATTCCTTATTGGCAAATGGGCGTATGCATTTCGGCTGTGTAGCCTCTTCAGCGCCCAGAATAAAACAGGAGGTGAGTATGCTGCCAAAAAGTCCTGCCCCAACAAAGCTAGTTATAATAGTCTCCGCCCTGAAAGCGATGATTGATGTCACCTGCTTCATTTTCCCGATGGTCAAAGGAACTGCAACTCCCAGCATGCAATGGTTTGCCAGGATAGGACGGCAACAACGTTGTGGGGACTGCAGGTTTTTTCGAGTAGCTCTCTCCCAATGTCCCGTGTTGCCTGCAGGAATATCGTGGCTCCTTGGGTCCCCTGACTGCACAACCACCGCAACCAGGTATGTGTTCCGCGGGGGCAAGTGCGACAGTGCGCCTCGCCCAGGGCAGAGTTCCGTGACTCCGACACCGCTTCCTGTCCTCCTGTGCACAGTGGTGGGCCTGGTCTTTCCGATACCTCGGAATACGAAAATGTTTCTGCCGGAGCGAAAACAGCGCCAGTGAAGACCAGGCCAGCTTGAGTGCAGGGGCCCCTGTAGCACGCCGCTGGCTAGCAGTGCAAACTGTATCCAAAATACCCTCCACAAAGAAAGGCAGAGGCCACGATAGGGGAACACAATGGAGTCTCTATTCCTTATTGGCAAATGGGCGTATGCATTTCGGCTGTGTAGCCTCTTCAGCGCCCAGAATAAAACAGGAGGTGAGTATGCTGCCAAAAAGTCCTGCCCCAACAAAGCTAGTTATAATAGTCTCCGCCCTGAAAGCGATGATTGATGTCACCTGCTTCATTTTCCCGATGGTCAAAGGAACTGCAACTCCCAGCATGCAATGGTTTGCCAGGATAGGACGGCAACAACGTTGTGGGGACTGCAGGTTTTTTCGAGTAGCTCTCTCCCAATGTCCCGTGTTGCCTGCAGGAATATCGTGGCTCCTTGGGTCCCCTGACTGCACAACCACCGCAACCAGGTATGTGTTCCGCGGGGGCAAGTGCGACAGTGCGCCTCGCCCAGGGCAGAGTTCCGTGACTCCGACACCGCTTCCTGTCCTCCTGTGCACAGTGGTGGGCCTGGTCTTTCCGATACCTCGGAATACGAAAATGTTTCTGCCGGAGCGAAAACAGCGCCAGTGAAGACCAGGCCAGCTTGAGTGCAGGGGCCCCTGTAGCACGCCGCTGGCTAGCAGTGCAAACTGTATCCAAAATACCCTCCACAAAGAAAGGCAGAGGCCACGATAGGGGAACACAATGGAGTCTCTATTCCTTATTGGCAAATGGGCGTATGGATTTCGGCTGTGTAGCCTCTTCAGCGCCCAGAATAAAACAGGAGGTGAGTATGCTGCCAAAAAGTCCTGCCCCAACAAAGCTAGTTATAATAGTCTCCGCCCTGAAAGCGATGATTGATGTCACCTGCTTCATTTTCCCGATGGTCAAAGGAACTGCAACTCCCAGCATGCAATGGTTTGCCAGGATAGGACGGCAACAACGTTGTGGGGACTGCAGGTTTTTTCGAGTAGCTCTCTCCCAATGTCCCGTGTTGCCTGCAGGAATATCGTGGCTCCTTGGGTCCCCTGACTGCACAACCACCGCAACCAGGTATGTGTTCCGCGGGGGCAAGTGCGACAGTGCGCCTCGCCCAGGGCAGAGTTCCGTGACTCCGACACCGCTTCCTGTCCTCCTGTGCACAGTGGTGGGCCTGGTCTTTCCGATACCTCGGAATACGAAAATGTTTCTGCCGGAGCGAAAACAGCGCCAGTGAAGACCAGGCCAGCTTGAGTGCAGGGGCCCCTGTAGCACGCCGCTGGCTAGCAGTGCAAACTGTATCCAAAATACCCTCCACAAAGAAAGGCAGAGGCCACGATAGGGGAACACAATGGAGTCTCTATTCCTTATTGGCAAATGGGCGTATGCATTTCGGCTGTGTAGCCTCTTCAGCGCCCAGAATAAAACAGGAGGTGAGTATGCTGCCAAAAAGTCCTGCCCCAACAAAGCTAGTTATAATAGTCTCCGCCCTGAAAGCGATGATTGATGTCACCTGCTTCATTTTCCCGATGGTCAAAGGAACTGCAACTCCCAGCATGCAATGGTTTGCCAGGATAGGACGGCAACAACGTTGTGGGGACTGCAGGTTTTTTCGAGTAGCTCTCTCCCAATGTCCCGTGTTGCCTGCAGGAATATCGTGGCTCCTTGGGTCCCCTGACTGCACAACCACCGCAACCAGGTATGTGTTCCGCGGGGGCAAGTGCGACAGTGCGCCTCGCCCAGGGCAGAGTTCCGTGACTCCGACACCGCTTCCTGTCCTCCTGTGCACAGTGGTGGGCCTGGTCTTTCCGATACCTCGGAATACGAAAATGTTTCTGCCGGAGCGAAAACAGCGCCAGTGAAGACCAGGCCAGCTTGAGTGCAGGGGCCCCTGTAGCACGCCGCTGGCTAGCAGTGCAAACTGTATCCAAAATACCCTCCACAAAGAAAGGCAGAGGCCACGATAGGGGAACACAATGGAGTCTCTATTCCTTATTGGCAAATGGGCGTATGCATTTCGGCTGTGTAGCCTCTTCAGCGCCCAGAATAAAACAGGAGGTGAGTATGCTGCCAAAAAGTCCTGCCCCAACAAAGCTAGTTATAATAGTCTCCGCCCTGAAAGCGATGATTGATGTCACCTGCTTCATTTTCCCGATGGTCAAAGGAACTGCAACTCCCAGCATGCAATGGTTTGCCAGGATAGGACGGCAACAACGTTGTGGGGACTGCAGGTTTTTTCGAGTAGCTCTCTCCCAATGTCCCGTGTTGCCTGCAGGAATATCGTGGCTCCTTGGGTCCCCTGACTGCACAACCACCGCAACCAGGTATGTGTTCCGCGGGGGCAAGTGCGACAGTGCGCCTCGCCCAGGGCAGAGTTCCGTGACTCCGACACCGCTTCCTGTCCTCCTGTGCACAGTGGTGGGCCTGGTCTTTCCGATACCTCGGAATACGAAAATGTTTCTGCCGGAGCGAAAACAGCGCCAGTGAAGACCAGGCCAGCTTGAGTGCAGGGGCCCCTGTAGCACGCCGCTGGCTAGCAGTGCAAACTGTATCCAAAATACCCTCCACAAAGAAAGGCAGAGGCCACGATAGGGGAACACAATGGAGTCTCTATTCCTTATTGGCAAATGGGCGTATGCATTTCGGCTGTGTAGCCTCTTCAGCGCCCAGAATAAAACAGGAGGTGAGTATGCTGCCAAAAAGTCCTGCCCCAACAAAGCTAGTTATAATAGTCTCCGCCCTGAAAGCGATGATTGATGTCACCTGCTTCATTTTCCCGATGGTCAAAGGAACTGCAACTCCCAGCATGCAATGGTTTGCCAGGATAGGACGGCAACAACGTTGTGGGGACTGCAGGTTTTTTCGAGTAGCTCTCTCCCAATGTCCCGTGTTGCCTGCAGGAATATCGTGGCTCCTTGGGTCCCCTGACTGCACAACCACCGCAACCAGGTATGTGTTCCGCGGGGGCAAGTGCGACAGTGCGCCTCGCCCAGGGCAGAGTTCCGTGACTCCGACACCGCTTCCTGTCCTTCCTATATATATACACATCCCACCTCCCACTCGGATCTGGGTTCCGACGTGGAAAAACAGGTACAGACCACACAACAGCGCTATAGATGAATTCAGAGGTGGTTTATTGACCCCTTGTCGCCAGCATGACGCGTTTCGGCTACGTCACAGTAGCCTTGATCACATGACATTAGGAACCAATAACTGTGTTTAAATACTGTGCACAATCAAAATAGATGGGCGTTGACAATCAGTAGACACTGAAAACAAACTTTAAAACTTGGTTTCAGTACAAAGATGAATCCATGTGTTATGAGACTCGGTAAATAAAGAAGTATACAAAAATACTCATTATTGCATTTCATAAAGGACAGAACAATAATGATATACATGTCCTACCGCTAATTCCACATAAAAGAAATGTATAAAGAATATTCAGGCTACTACTAAACTGTTAAAAACAATCTATATACACAAAGATGATGTAAGTGTATAAGAAGCCCAAAATTGATTAAAAAAGTGCTAGTGCCACAATTTATAATAATGTGCAAAACGTGCAATGTGCAGATTACAGATTCAACCGTAATTTAGAGATAGGAAATCAGCCTATCTCATATATTCTTAAGTCAACAGTGAATTCATATAAAATAGGAAAGCAATGCAGTAAAGCATGTGATAACCCCTATTATGAAGGTTTACATGTTCTATGTTTGACAAATATTAACGACATTCCATACGTGTAAATGACAACAAATCTTTCTCATGACAGCTTACTTAGGATAGGACCTCGTGGCATAGTGCCCATTTCCCCCTATATGAAATGCTGTCAAACGAAGCTCTTACTCTATCAGGTGTTACCATAACATATGGAACTATCAAAATATATACAGGTAAGGTGCTGAGATTCGAAATCTCCCGATGATGAATCTTGTCATTAAAATCAGAGATCTAAAACAGCACACAACTGTTAACTCTCCCACCTGGTGCATGAAAGCAAAGACAACACAGGGTCCCTATGTTATAGGATCTGATGGGGTACTGTAAAAGGACCAGAAGTCTGCCACACTTCTATTATCTATGGGTTTATAAAAAACAATGCAGATCCTCCATTAGAAATCCTAGTGTCTAAAATAATATGTATTTACTTTCCAGTTGCCTCAAAGTTTTCTCTCTGTTGCCCCCCTGATGTTTTTGGGCACTGCATCAATGATAAAGTATTTAAGATCGTTTAAATTCTTCTTGTGGACCAATTCAAAGTGGCGCGCCACTGGATAGCTCTCATCTGAATTAACAATGGCCCTTAAGTGTTGGAGGATGCGATTAAAGGCCTGTAATTTTGTGCTCCCAATGTACTTGAGCCCACACGTACACTGGAGCACAAAGTCCACAAAGTCCACAAAGTCTGTGCGGCAAGTGAAATGACCTTTGATCTGGATGGGTGTAGGATCAAATGCAGAGTAGTATTCTTTGGTATTCATACCAAACTTGCATGCTCTGCAAGAGATACATTTAAAAATCCAGATTTATCTGATAGCCAGTTTTTCTTTGTTACCACCTCTGGGCTCGATTTAACCAGAGCATCCCTTATCGAGGGTGCTCTTCTAAAAACAATAGATGGTTCATCTAGTAACACAGGCGCCAAACTGATATCGGTTTTTAGCAATGGCCAATGTTTTTTCATTATCCCCCTCACCTTCCTTTCTTCACCATTGAAGGTCGTGATAAGGCTGACCTTGTCATGGGGTTCCTCTGTTAAATCAGGCAACTTGTGGGTGGGGTTTGCATTAATAGTAGTGAAGTTCTCCTCTCTAATAAAACTATTAGCCTTATCCATAGCCTCCTGTAGTAAAGAGGCACTATAGCCTCTTGCACAAAATCTCAAAAATGCATCATTCTGGCATTTCTCCAAATCAGACTTGGAACTGCAGATCCTACATATCCGCAGAAATTTCCCGTAAGGGATACTTCTGACCAGATGACCCGGGTGCGAACTCCTAGCGTGCAAGATCGCATTGCCCGCCGTAGGCTTTCTATGGAGTCGGGTCTGCAATTTACCCTCCGAGATGTACATTTCAACATCTAAGAACTGGATCTGGGTGGTGCTAATTTGTGAAGTAAATCTCAGATTGAGTTGGTTGTCATTGATTTTATTGACAAACTCCATAGCCGATGCTACTGAACCCCTCCAAACCATACAGATATCGTCAATGAAACGCCAGAAATGCGCTGTACTATTGGGGAATGATTCGGCGAGTGAACCCATGAGGACATGCTCCTCCTACCACCCCACATGTAGACATGCATAGGTGGGGGAGAAGCATGCCCCCATAGCCACTTCTCTCAACTGCTGGTAGATCTCCCTGTCAAACAAAAAATAATTATTGTTTAAACACAAATCCAACATTTTCAACAGCATAATGCTGTGTTGACTAAATGCAATGCTGCGTTTCCCCAAATAATATTTGATGGCATTCAGTCCATCCATATGGGCTGTGCTTGTATACAATGAATTTATATCTAAGGCTATTAGCACAAACTCACTCTCCCATACAATAGCATTGATTTTTGAGAGAAAATGTCCAGTGTCCTTGATGAAAGATGGTAAGGCCTCCACATACTCATGTAAGAAATGATCCACATAACGTGAGATAGATTCCAATAAGCTACCCTGGGCTGAGATTATTGGTCGTCCAGGGACAGGTAAACTCTGCTTATGGATTTTGGGAATCAGATAGAAAAAAGGTGTAATCGGGAAATCATTTAAAAAAAAAGCATGTTCTTGTTTGCTCAGCAATCCGTCACGCTTCCATTGATTTAATTCCTTGTGGACAGTGTCTTTAAGGCACTTGATGTCATTGAAACTGCCTTTTCTATAACATGCCGTGTCACTCAAATGTCTTTCCGCTTCCTCCATATAAAGCGTGCGAGGCCAGATGGTAGTATTGCCCCCCTTGTCAGCTTTATTTATTATTAGATTAGAATTGCTTCTCAGTTTTTTCATCAGATTATTGTATTGTTTTTCCATATATCTGGTTCTCCGTGAAATAGTACACTGCAGTTCTTTCAACTCCTCCACCACAATGTCACCGAAAGCATCTATGTTGTCCTTAGGCATCATAGGATAAAACGTTGATGGCGGTTTGAACTTGGTGGCACAAGATCGGTTTGTAGTAATACCCATGTCCGATAGATTTTGTTGGGTGGCGCCTATTTCAAACTTTAGTGTCTGATATCTGGAACACACTGGAGGGTTGAGAGTTTCCAACAATATCAGATGCTCGAACCTGAGTATTAGTTAATTTAAAATGCTTTTTCAGCTTGAGCTTGCGGATAAACTTGAACACGTCAACTCGTGTTTGAACATAATTGAAAGAGTTCTTCGGGCAATAGGAAAGACCTAAAGAGAGTAACTGTAGCTCAGCCTTGTTCAAGATAGTATCCGATAGATTAATCACAGTATTTTCATCAGATTTCTTTGGCACATCTTCTATACTTGTAAATATCAAACTCTCATTATCCTTAGGCTTACAGCTTACCGAATGAGGAGCAGAGGACGCGGCTATTACCATTTCTTTCCCCTGCCTCTCTTTGCTGACCCTCTGCCTCCTGAATTTCCTCCTTGCACTGCGCTTTTTGTTGACTGCTCTTCGTTTAATCTCCGCTGCTGTCGAGTTTGCGGTCGCAGTGTCTTGAATCTGTCCTCTACGAGAAAACCCAGCTCCTCTGAGGGGGTATATTTCGTGGGTACTTGACCTTGATTTGAAATCCTCCATCGTCTGAGTCACAGCTGCTTGCCACCGAACTCAGCTCTGTCTCGGATAATTCTGCAGTTTGATTGTTTTTAGATGTTTAATCAATAGCCTTAGGTGCCATGGCTTGCCGCTTTGCATTGTCCAATTTGCGCGCGAACGTGAATATTCTTCCCGTTTTATAGTCATTTTTATCGCGCGCAAATTTGTATTGCTTCCTAGTGCTGATTGTTTCTTGATGTTTAACCAGTCTCACATCTATTTCCTCTCTATATTTTTTATATATATACATATATATATATATATACAACTTTGGCGCCGGATGATGAATCTTTGCAAATTTTTCAAAACTCGTAGGGCACTCCGATCAGCTCCTGTCTTGAATGTTTCGGGGTGATTCAGCGAGCGGGGGTCGAGAAAAAAGGGGTCCCAAAACCTGTTTTCTCTATGTTATTTTCTATAGGAAACTTTAGACAAGCCTACAGCTCGAACTGCTGAACGGAACGGAATTACATCAAATTTGGCAAAAAGATAGCCCTTGGTTCAGAAAGAGACCTTTTTTTAAATGGTGCAAATCCGTTCAGTAGTTGCTGAGAAAATCAAATAAATAAAAGTTTCAATATATATAGAGGCGCGGTGGATCCACGGACCCACCCAACCATGAGGTTTATTCAATTTGGTTGTCAACACTCCAAACCAGGAAGTGTTGGCAGCCATCTTGTGACTCGGTAGAACCGAGTCACAAGAGAAAAGAAAAACAAATCCAAAAAACAAGAAAAGGGGGCAAGGTAGACACACCCTGGCCCCTTAGCCTGCTTAGGGGGTCCCACAAGGATACCCAGGGCCAAAAAAAGCATTTTGTTTTAAGAAAATCAGCAAAAATTGCGGATCCTGTCGCGAAAATAAAAAACGAAGTGTGGGCTCCAGCACTCCGTTATCATTTAGCCCCCGGGTGGGCTGAGTCCTGGGTGCATGACATTTTGTAATTGCCGGGTCCTTAAATTATTGCGGGGGCACATGGCCCCCCGTAGCCCCGGGGACTTCCACCCCCTGGGGCTTGTTTTATTTAATGTATGGGTCCTCCAAGGCCCCCCAAGCCCCGAGGACCGCCACCCCCGGGGCTTTTCTTAAATATTTGCGGTGGGCACATGGCCCCCCCACAGCTCTGGGGACCACCACCCCAGTGGCTTATTTTTTTTAATGTATGGGGGCCCCCCAAGCCCCGGGGACCACCACCCATGGGGCTTTTCGTAAATATTTGCGGGGGCACATGGCCCCCCACACACCCTGGGGACCGCCACCTCCCCGGGTCACCAAAATGTAAATTCAGGGGTCCATAACAGACCCCATGGGACCACCACCTCCCCTGGGCTTTGCCAATGTTGGGAGGGGGGCCGCGGGCCCCCCTCTAGGAGCCTTTGATGGCCCTGGGGACCGTCACACCCCAAGGTCGGAAGCCCACCCCCTCTCAGCAACACTCTGCAAACGCGCCCTGTGGCGCGCTTTAAATTACTGAATTAGTTCCTAGTAGAAAGTTGTGCATTGTTGAAATTTTATAAGTTTAATTTATAATTCCATAAACTGTAATACTAATTTCTATTTGGTGTTTTTCTTTTGTTGTACAGGTAAATACCATTGTTTCTATAAGTGGTGTGGTTTACAAATTGTATTACTTTATATTATGAGGGTGTTCCAGAGTGCAAGTAAAAAAAACACTTACATCCACATTTACAGTCAGACAACCAATTACGCTGCCATACAGTCATTTTTAGACCCACTCACATACTGATATAGCCACTTACACACCCAGGCACATACTGATACAGTCACTGACACACCCTGCCACATTCCGATACAGCCATTCACACACCCTGCCACACACCAATACAGCCACTCGTACATCCTCTCACACACTGATACAGCAACTTATATATTGAGCCACACACCAATACAAGCATTCACATACCAATATAGCCACTCACACACTGACTCACAGATGATACAGACACTCACATACTGATGCAGCCACTCAAACACCCAGGCTCACAACGATACTAGCACACCAGCCACTTACATGCCTAGCCACACATCGATACAGGGACTCACACACCAATACAGCCTTTCGATCACTGACTCACACATCATATAGGCACTTACACACACCCTAACACATTGATAAAGCCACTCACATACCCAGTCACACAACAATACAGCCACTCAAACACCTAGGGCACACACTGATACATCCACTGACACACCCAGCCATACACTGATACAGCCCCTCACACACCCAGCCACACACTGATATAGACACACACACTGATACAGCCACTTATACAACGACTCACACTCTGATACAGACACTCCCAGCCACTCACACACCTAGCCACATACCGATACAGTCACGCACACACCAAGCCACACACTAATACAGACACTCACACATTCACAAACACACTGATAGAGCTACTCACAATGAGACAGCCACTCTCACACCAAGCCACACACTGATACAGACACTCACGCACACACCAATAGAGCCATTCAAATACCCAGACACACAACAATATAGGCACACACACACACACATATTCATACACCAATACAATCACTTAAACACTGATACAGCCACTCACACACCTATTTATATATCGATACAGACAGCTGCACACCCACTCATACATTAATACAGGCACTCAAACTTTTATTTTATTTTTTATATATTTTTCATTTTAGGAGTTTTATATAGCGCTGACCTGACCCGAAGGTATCGGAGCGCTTTACAACAGTGTTTCATAAGAGTTACTTAATAGAGCAGTATTAAATAAAAGTTCGGAAGTCCAAGGGTGCTGCGGATTCTTGAGGTAGTAGCCGGGTCCTGAGGTAGCCTTGTTGAATGCTTTATTGGGGTAGTTCAAGAGTCCTGAGGAAACCTCGATTTTGGCTGAGGTGAATCAGTTGCAGAGCTACGTAGATAGGGTTTGGCGTGAGGGTGGCGGTTATCCCTTCGGGTTGGAGCGGTTGAGGAGGAGGGATTTTAGGTGCATTTTGAATTTTGTGAAGGATGGGATAGTTCTGATGTCTGCTGGGATGGAGTTCCAGATTGTGGTCGCAATTCCCGCGAATGACCTAGCATCGGTTGTTTGTTTGCATGCTCTCATGGAGATGAGAAGGAGGAAGTTGGAGCTCCTGAGGTTCCTTTTCTGACCTGCCCTCTTGAGCTTGGCAGCCAGGTAGTCCGGTTTCCCTGTGTGTAGGGCTTTGTGCGTGAGGCAGGCCATTCTGAAGTACACCCGCTGATCAATTGGGAGCCATTTTAGTTCTCTTAGTGCGGGAAAAATGTGGTCATATTTCCTGATTCCGGTGACCATTCTGAATGCTGCGTTGAGGGTTGTTTTGAGGGGAGCTAGGTAGGTTTTAGCAGTGCCGGATATGGTTGCGTTACTATAGTCGAGTCTGGATAGCACCAGTGCTTGGGTGGCTTGTTTGAGGTATTTGTTAGTAATGAATGGTTTAATTTTGTAGAGAAACTTCAGATTGAGGAAGGCCGTCTTTGCAGAATTTTTGATGTGTTTGGTCATGTCCAGTTTGGGGTCCAGTGTGATTCGTAGTGATTTTATGGAGTTAGCCAGGGTGAGATTGCCGTTTAGAGCATCCAAACCTTTAAGCCATTCTGAAATTTGTGGGTTCTCTTCTTTGTTGGAGATGACTTTATGGTGATTTAGGGACTGCCAGGGTAGAATTTCTTTTAGGGTGTTGTTTAGTCTAAGGATTTGATCTGGGGAAGAAGTTTCCAGGTAGATCTGGGTGTCATCGGCATATAGGTGGAAGGGGATATTAGCATCTTTAAGTATGGAGGTGAGGGGTTGCATGTATATGTTGAACAGTTGTGGGAGAGCACTGAACCTTGGGGCACACCCCTGCTGACGGGGTGAAGGTCAGAGGAAAGTTTGTGATTTGTATCCTTTGTGACTGGAGGAAGGAGGTGAACCAGCGGAGGACCATCTCATCGGCACCCACCCTTTCTTGTAGGGCCTTGATGAGAAAATGGTGATCTACCATGTCAATGGCTGCCGATAGGTCAAGGAGAATGAGTAGGCAGCAGTGATGATCGTTATCGAGTGACTTGCGAATATCATCTGTGATGTTTAGGATCACAGTCTCAGTGCTGTAGCCTTTTCTGAAACCCGATTGGTGGGGATCAAGAAGGTTGATGTTGTCCATGTGCTGAGTCAATTGTGATAGGACGCATTTTTCGAGGATTTTGGACAGGAGTGGGAGATAGGAGACAGGTCTGAAGTTGTTCAGATCTGTGCAGTCCAGGCCTGTTTTTTTAGCAGTGGCATCATTTGGACGACTTTAAAGCATTCTGGTATGATACAGGTTCTCAGGGAGCTGTTGATGATTCTGCACCAGAACGGGGCGATGGTGAGTTTGATTTTTTTGGTCATTTGGGTGGGTATGGGGTCAAAAACGTGAGAAGCAGGTTTGAAGGTGGAGATTAGCTTGATAATCTCAGCTTCCGTGATGGGATTGAAGGACTTTCAGGCATTTGTGAGGTGCAGCCATGTGCTTTCGGTTGGGACTGGGGGCAGGCTTTCGCAGGTGGGGTTGATGGTGATGTCTAGTGAGAGCTCAATCTTGGAGATTTTTGTCTTCGAAGAAAATGGCAAAGTTTTCACACAGTTCCTTGGAGGCCTGGGTAGAGGATACGGGGGGCTCGGTGGTTTGTTGCTTGATGATTTTAAACAGTTCATTGGGCCTGTTTTTTGCATTGCCCAGGCGGAGCAGTAAAAGTTTGATTTTTCGTTACAGATGTGCTTTATGTCATTTCTTCGAGCTGCTTTAAGTTGTTCAAGTAGGCTTATGGAGGGGTTATTTCTCCAAAGTATTTCTGTGGCTCTGAGTTGTCTCCTTTTGTTGTTGATGTCTGTATTGAACCAGCATCTGGATGGGATGTTCCTGACTTTTATTACTTTCAGAGGGGCTGTCTGGTCTAGAATGGATGTCAGGGATGTGTTCTAATGGTCAGTGAGTTCTGTCATGGATAGATCCACCGTGGAGGTGGTGAGGGGGGAGTTGACTTTTTCTTCCAGGTCAGTCATGTTGATTTGGGTGAGGTTTCTGGCTCATTTGGGCTCTTCGTGGATGGGGGTTGTAGAGTGGCTGGCTGAGTGAGGTGGAAGAGGATTATGTGGTGGTCAGACCAGTCTACGGGCAGGGTGTGGTTTATCTTCACTGTGTCACGTTTGGCGATAATGGCATCTAGGATTGCTCCTTTGTTGTGTGTTTCTTCTGTGCAGTGTTGTGTAAGGTTGTTGTTATGTATCAACTCGCTCAGGTTTTGATGTAGCGGTTTGTTATCTTCATTCCAGTGTAGGTTGAGGTCTCCCAGAATTAGGTTATTCGCATCTCATAGTGAGTAGTGGGCAATCAGGTCAGACAGGTGTTCAGTGAAAGTGGTGAAGTTGCCTGGGGGGTGGTATATAAGTTGGCAGGTTAGTGTTTTGTTTTTGCTCGTGTTGATGTTGACTGTTAAGCACTCAAAGGTGTTGCAGTTGAAGGAGTCAGTTTCCGACACGGAAATATTGTCTCTGTGGATGATTGCTATGCCTCCTCTTCTTTGGTCTTTTCTGTCTTTGTTGGTGATAATAAAGCCTGGGGGGACGAGAGTGTCCAGGAGTGGTGTGGAGGAGTTGTTCAGCCAGGTTTTGGTGATGAATGCTATGTCTTTGTTGTGAGTGAGGCTGGATGCTGCTAATTCAGCGGCATGTTTGATGGCTGATCTGCAGTTTATGAGCATGCAGTTAGTGGGGGTTGTCTCTGCTTTGGGTTTCTTCGTTCGGGGGCTGTGGGGAAGCTAGTGCGGGTGGTCGGTGGTCTGGGTGAGTTCGGAGGGGCTTGGACTCTTCCTAGTCCTGTGATCACCTGGATTTTGGATTGGAGAGTGACAGCTAAAGGATTGTCATACGAGGAGGTGAGGTCCGCCGCATCACTCTCAGACATGACGTCTCTAGTTCTTTTGGGTCTCTGTGCCAGAAAGGGGATGGGGTTAGCTACCCATCTCCGCGGGGGGACTATGGACAGTCTTTGTTGTGTGTGTGTGGTGGAGGAGTGGGTGCGCTGAGGCTGCTGGGGCACCACGAGTTTGGTTAGGATATCACTAAAGCCCTGTATTATAGTTGCTATCTGGGTTTCCAGCTTGGAGAGTCGCTGCTCAGTCTCAAAGTTGTTGAGGTATCGGGGCTGGTCCTGAGCGAGAGTGTTGGGCCTAGAGGGGGAGAGTCCCAGGGTATTGGGTAGCTTAGTGGTGGCTGTGTTTGTGTTGGGTCTGGGGGAGAGAGTCTCAGGGAATTGGGCCTCCTTGTTTTGGGTGTGTTGTCCATGTGGGGTCTGAGCGGGGGCGTGAGAGCAGGTTGGCGGGGGTCCTGTTTAGGTGTAGGTGCTATATTGCCTGTAGGTTTGGGGAGGTTGGTATTCAGGTAGTTCGGAGTGGGTTGGGCTGATTGGAGGGCAGGTGGGTGGTGGGTGTGGGATCCAGCAGGTGGTGGATGGGGATGAGAGCCATAGGTAGGGGTGGGTGGGTCTTGTTCTCTATCAGGGTGCGGGTATGTTGTATGGTGAGGGGTCTTTCTGGGGTGTAGGTGCTTTATTGCCCGTGGGTTTGGGGAGGTTGGTGTTCAGGTTGTTCTTCATGGGTTGGGGTGGGTGGGAGGCAGGTGGCAGGTGAGGGTGAGATCCGTTAGGTGGCGGATGTGAGTGGGAGCCTAAGGCGGGAAGAAGGGGGATCCTGTCTTCTCTGGGAGTGGCGAGGGACATGTCATGTGGTGGGGGGAGTGAGGTTGTTAGGGAGTGTCGGAGCGGTAAGTGGCGGGTGGCAGTGAGAGTTGCCAGGGGGAGGTGGAGGGGTCCTGTTCTACCTTGGGTTGATAGGGGGGTTGTTGCATAGAGATAGGCGTGTGTGGTTGCTAGGGAGTACCGGAGTGGAGGATGGGTTCTGATGGCAAGTACGGTTCTTCTGAGGGGGGAGTAGGGGATGGAGAGGGAGGGGTTTGTGAGAGGGTGTATTCCGGAGAGAGGGGAAAAGGGCATCAAAGAACTCTAGATTGTCATTGTTGGCTTGTATCAGGACTGTGCCGTTGGTGTAGATGATCACCGTGGTATTTCCAGTACGCCTTGAGCGGTACAGAAGTGAAATTGACAATTTGCAGCTATGTGAAGTGTTGGTGGTTTTTTTAAATGTTGAGCTGCGATCTGAGGAAGGATTTCCATACATCTTGTCTCTCAGTGTGAAACATAAGGTCCATTTTTACCTTTCCTTTGGATGAGCAGTGGTAGATGTCTGCAAAAAGTGATTTGGGATGTCGTCTGATCAGTTTCTGCTTAAAGTTCTTCTTCGCTTTGGGTGAGAGGTCAGGTGGGAAACTGATCATGTGGGAGTTCAGGCCATGCGGAGTTACATGGTTCGAAGAGGGGGGCGGTGTGAGTTGCCGTGGCAGAGGGTATTGTGTGTGAGAGCTCTACCCCTCGGGAGAGGATAGTCACAGGTTGTGGTGAGGGATGGTCACACTGCATCAAGGGCAGGTCATAATTTGTCAACAATTGTCCACGCTCCGTGACTGAGGGCTCGGAAGGTGATAAGCAAGGAATTGAAGTCTGCATGCAGTGGTGGCTCTTCTATGTAGATCTACTTCATCATTTATGAGGCAGCACAGAACCAGTGCAAAGTGTTCTTCTTACTTCTTGAATTCCACGAGAAGCAAAAGATCTGGATTTTTTTAGTAGTTCCTCTAGGCCCTATGAGAGGTTAGATTCACACCTAATCAAGGTCCGGGCAACCTTCCTGGGTGTGAGTGCTCTCTGCAAATCTAGAAAAACATAGCAGCCAGGTGCATGGGAGTATTGCTAGATGAGGCATCTGGATCCAGTCTGGCACCTAGTAAGTATTCTAATGTGAGGAACAACGAGTTAAACAGAGTGCAAACATCCATTCACACAGCCAGCCACACACCTAGAGGGACACTTTCACTTATAGAAGCACCCATACAGCCATGTAGCCACTGACATACTCACTGCCACAAACATACTGTCACTTGCATATTCATTTCCATTTTAGTATTATAGATGACATTACATAATATCTGCCACTGTCTTTTTTAATACTTAATAGGTTCATTACCCTTGGTGAATACTAAAGTAGTCATATGTATGATTTAAATTTCACTTATGTGGGGTGTAGCACAAATACACATACAAAAACTCACAAACAACTAAACAGATGAGTGTACAAAAACTTAAAACAAGTAATTAGCTTCTTTGACCAGATAGAATGGTTGTGAAAAGAACCATTTGTTTGTAGAATGTTTTTAGAACTGTTTTATATTTTTTTTAAAGAAAAAAATAAATAAGGTAATAAAAGGGATAGGGAAGGGAATTGGGAAGAAGCAACTGGCTTCAGTCTCTGAAAAGCAATAAGGTTTAACTGGGAGCAAAAAAGAAATGAACAACAGCGATTCTCCACTGCATCGAAGTATGCATCCACTGACGTCATCTTCAAACCCATGGGTATGTTGCATTTGTCACAGTGAGTACTTAAGTCAAGTAAATAGTGGCAGACAGCTGGATTGGTGATTACTTCAGCTGCTGAAGGTTATGATAATGCTCCTGAAGAGGTTGAAGGTCCTTCTTCACGTGCCTTCTCCAGCATCATTCTGTAGTATTTGGGTTCATTGTTGGTCTTCAGGTGCTTCCACATGCAACTCGTCCCATGGGAAATGTTTTTATAGTGCCTCTGGATAGTTGTTTTCCACAGGTTTTTCACTGCACATACTTTACACTAACCTTCTCCTCAGAAGGTATTCTGAAGGGTTTCCACACATCACTTTCCTTTTTAGCAGGTCACATCCCTTCCACCTCTTCAGAAACAGCTGCTGAATCTTCTTGCTCAGTGGAAGACATAGCTGCATCCATCCTATGATATTTTTCAACAAAACAAGGAAAAAAAACAACGCACCAGTTCTTCTCTATCTATCCTCTCTGTACAGAGCTGCAAGGGAAATAACTGATTTAGGGTGTGGTTTTCTTACATCATAGGTGGGGTCCTAATGTACCCAATCTGAAGTTAAAGTATGTATGTATCAAGGAATGAGTGTGTGGATTCAGTCCTCAGATTTGTGGAATCTCGAAACTTATAATAAAAGTAAGTATCTTTAAAAACACACAAGGTTGCATATATGCAGGGTTACATATATGTACAAATGAATATGTCCCCACTGATATAATTACTAAAATATAAGGGACGTACATATGTTAATTTCATTTTTACAGGTTTGGTTGAATCTGCAATTTGGAGTTCACAGATTCATTCCAATAATGTGACCGTACTTAGAAAATTTGGAGTACTTGTAGTCATTTCTTTTTTTTGGGGTACCGTGGAGGCACAGTGGACCATAAAATCTTTTTTTTTTTAAGAAACTTGTTTTATTACATTTACAAATACAGTAAATATTTCACATTAACTTGAATGGTGTTTTTTTTACTTTTAAAATGTATTTGAACTATATTTATCAAAAAAATGTTTTCTATAGTCGTAAACAAATTGTATTACTAAATTAAACTTGTAAATGAAATTGTAGTACAAATTAAACTTAAAAAAAACTATAAATTCACTGAACGAACCCAAAGTTAAAGGAACGTTATAGTTAGGGAATAGATTTTTTTTTTTACCTAGAAATTCACTGAAAAAAACAAAGGTTACAAAGATGTAATAGTTAGGAAATAGAATTTTAAAAAACCTGGAAATTCACTGAAAAAAACTAAGGTTACAGAGATGTTAATGTTATGCTCATATTTCACATGCACAAAAGCATAGAAATTCAGCAGTGATAGTTACCTGAGCTAGCTATAACTTATGCCCCCAATGCACTGCTTATAACCTCACATATTGCATCACTCATGATACTGTCAGTGACATCACTGATGACATTTCCCAATTTCTTTTTTTGCCACAATTTTTGATAATTTTAAAGTTTTTACATTATGTTTCCTAAAATATTTTTCAGTTTCAATGTTAATCTCTGGCCAGATAACATCATCCCTTTTTCTGCTGCAAGTAAATGTACTGTAATTCCAAACGACAATATAACCAAATTGCTTACATTTGCTCATCAGACTTCAACTGAATACATGAAGCTAAAGTTTGTCACAAACAAAATAGGTTTTATCTTTTTTTAATCTCTAAGCACAGTTGGTCAACTCCCTCAATTGGACTAGTGGTAAGTCGTGTAAGTGTGTGAGAGAGACAGAGAGAGGGAAAGCACATGATTAAGTGCATCTTTCTACATTCAAACTGCTCCTGTTTAAGATAATTTTTTTCACCAAACATTTTAATAAGTTTCTACAATGTTGCTTACTATTTACTGTGAAAATTCTAATCATAATTATGATGGCGGATTATTTTTCAAGGTTGCTGTTCACTCTTTAAGGATGGCTATTCATTTCTTCATTCGAGCCTATGCGCAAAATGCATGAGAATGTAGCCTTACATACATTTCTGAAATATTTTCAGAAAAAGCGATTTGTAATGCCACGACCCAAAAAGAAAAAGTATATGAACTAAGCGAGAAAATCGGGCACCAACTCGCCATCCGCACGAGGCAACAAAATACCTCCAACACAATCAAAGAGATTAAAGACTGCAACAATGTTCTCAAGCAAGACCCAGAAGAGATCAGGTCAGAATTTCAAAAATATTATCAAGATCTATGTAAAGAAACCAATAAAGATCAAGAACTTATTAATGCATATTTAGAGCAGGTCACTGCACCTCAATTATCATACACTGACCAAGATAATTTAGCGACCAGACCACAGTGGATGGTTATTCTGCTGTCCATCAACAGCTTAGTCAAACGGAAGACAGCTGGATTGGATGGAATTCCGGCCGAATTCTATGCGAGATTTCATAAATCACTAAAAAATATCTTAACTGATTTAATGACTCAAGTCTTCCTAGGGGGGGAACCACCAAAATCATGGGCACGGGCCAAAATCGTAGTGTTTTAAAAAAAAAACAAAGATCAACCAGAACTGGGATCCTATCGCCCGATCACCCTAATCAACTGCGATTCTAAAATTTACGCCAAATTATTA
This sequence comes from Lissotriton helveticus, assembly GCF_964261635.1. Lineage (NCBI taxonomy): Eukaryota > Metazoa > Chordata > Amphibia > Caudata > Salamandridae > Lissotriton > Lissotriton helveticus. The sequence continues at coordinate 1,964,131,589 of NC_136061.1, read as the reverse complement.
GCCAGCAGACTTGCTCTAATCATCCACAAGATCGTATCGGTCCGTCAACATGGATTCATCCCCGGCAGATCCACGACGGATCATGTACAAAGAGTCATCACACTCTTTGACGTAGCAGAAGTTGCAGGAGACCCTATGGCGCTTATACTCTTGGACGCAGAGAAGGCCTTCGACAGGGTCTCCTGCCAATATTTATGGACGGCTATGCCAAAGAGTGGGATTGGGAAACGATTCATTAACGCTACACGAAACTTGTACCATAACCCAGAAGCAGTCATTATGATAAATGGCGGACTATCAAATAGGATAGACGTGACCAGAGGGACTAGACAGGGGTGCCCGTGCTCCCCGCTATTGTGCGCGATAGCTATCGATCCATTCATCCGCAAACTGGAGACTAATCCGGCTATTTTGCCCATTAAGACACCATATGGATCCACCAAGACTCTAGCATACGCGGATGATATCGCGATCGTCACTAGTGATCCTCGTGTGGCCACCAAAATGATGGAAAAAGAAGCAGGCCTCTTCGGCGAGATCTCAGGTTATAAACTAAATCAGGGCAAGACGCAAATAATTATAAATAAAAAAATCAATTACAGAGACGAAAGGATTGTTGAGAACGCTCTATATCTAGGCGTAAAAATCCCATCGAATCTAGACCAATTAGTCAAAATCAATATAGGCCCACTCTTGAAAGAAACAACGGGGAATCTTAGCAAATTACACAATTTACACCTAACCTTAATAGGCTGATGCAATATCATCAAAATGATCTATCTCCCGAAATTCTTGTATTTTTTCCGCACTATCTGCCTTAATTTTGATCAACACATATTCAAAGCAATAGACAACATATTCTCTCGGTTTATATGGGGCTATACAAGATCACACAGAGTTTACAGATATATATCGCTCCTGCAAGAAAGAGGGGGACTTGCTGCCCCTAATTTCAAGGTTTACTGGTGGGCCACACTCCTGAAATATAGTAAGATCCTATTAACCCCAAATCTGAATCCTACACGAGAAGGGGACGTCCCAACTCCACAAGATGTCATCCTTGGCACTGAAGCGGGCGAACATCTATGGCAACTTACCTTTGATTGTCACTACAAAAAGGTCTGATTCAAAACATTAGCCGGTATATATAACGCATGGAGAGATATACGCAAGCTTCTCGGAGTCGGCAGATATTCTTATTACACGAGCCTTCATCAGAATCATAATTTACCAAACATCTTCTCTGATAGCTATATGAAAAGATGGGTGAATATCAGGATCACTCGATGTGGGTGCTTCTTTACATCAGCAGGCTTTAAATCATTCGAAGAATGAGTTTGGTTTAGAACACCGAGACTTCTTTAAATTCCTTCAAATAAGAGATTTTCTAATAAAAAAAGGTGGTGGAAGTGCGGAATTCTATAAGATTCAAACTATAGAAATCCTCAATAGAAACATCACAGCAAAAATAGGAGAAATATATATTAACTTGGTTTCCCTATTAACAGATGATATGGACAAACATATAATCAAATGGCAAAATAAGCTAGATTTGAACGAGGATTCAGTTCAACATGCTTTCCAACTCTGTCAATCACTTTTAATGTCGCCTAAACTGAAAGTGCAATACTATAAAACCTTTTTCCAATTATATCACACACCCTATAAAATAGTCAAATGGAGCACAGGCAAAGGCACACAATGTCCTAGATGCTTGACAACAGCAGCCGACATAGTCCATCTTTTTGCCACATGTGAAAAATTAGGATCCCTTAGACGGGAAATATCAACATTTATATCAGAAATCTGGAACTCAAACATAGAAATTACAGTAGCTGAAATCATGTTAGGTAGGGACGGGAATAACAGGCCAAAAAGAATGCAGGGGCTCATATTCGTCTCCATGGCTGTTTATAGAATATGCTTAGCATCTAGCTGGCTGGATCCAAACCCCCGACCTTTTCACAGTGGCGGGCAAGACTCTTAGCTTCATACACTCTAGAGATAGCAATTTATTGGAGGAAGGGAGCAAAAAGAAAAACATAAGGGTCTAGAAATATGGGATCCCCCTAACACAATGGATACGAAGTCAAGAACTATAAAATAGAATACTTTACTTTTGAAATATAAATAATGCCATTATATTCCAATGTTTAATTCTGATGTTTATGACTGTTGAACATGTCTGAACGTGATATTTTTCATATTTTCTTGTGATCTATCCCTCAATTCTTCTCTTTTTTTTTCTTCTTCCTCCCTATTTTCTTACCCTTTTTCTCTTTCTTAACTCTTTTTCAGTCTGTGACAAGCAAACAGATGACCGGATCGGAGGTGGGGGGGGCTCCGGGGCGGAGGGTTTATGCTGTAAAAAATTTCATAAGAAAGAAATGTTTTTTTTAAAAAAGAATCTAGCCTTACATGCTGTTATTGTTTATTTATTCGTATAAGAGAATGCACAAACACAAATGGAATTTGTAAATAACTTAGAATTATACATTTGCATTCAAGTGTCAGATGTGTAAATGAGAGTTGTAACAAAGAATTGTAATGCTTACTATCAGCTGAGTTTAAGCAATAATTACATGCAGTGTCTAAAATATGGCAAATAATTGACTCTATTGATCCGGTGTGAAAAAAGCAACAAAAGGGTGCACTCCCAATAACAGTGGTTACCCAACTAGTGTATAATTTACTATCATACTTTAAAAAAATCAAACTTGTCTGCCGCACACAACAATGGTGTATAGACAGTATATCACTTAAAGTTCAGAAGTTACAAAATGTATTGACAAACATTTTAAAACATACAGTAGGCCAAATAAATGAGTGTACAATACCCATATATACAAATGCAGTCAGATATACAATGCAGTTAGTTAAACAGCAAAAGAACAATATGCATTCCTATATGTAAACAGAATATACTAAATATAATGGTCTTTCAAAGTCTTTGGTGTAGATTCAACTTCATCAAACAGCAGTTTCTTAGGCATAGTAGGTGAAATTATACAAAATTGTGGTGTGCTCCAGACAAGTAAATTTTTTTCATATTGGGAACGGCCTTAGCAGTTTCCCTATATACACCTCGTGGTAAGTCAGTAGTAGCACCAGTCCTCACTTGACTTCATTTCCATACTGACCATATTCATTTGGGGATTGTGTGGGAATCTGTTACCATTGAGATAGTCTTACTATCATTTTTTGTTTCTAGAGACAAGCAACAATTAAAAAGATAATTAATAAATTCTTCAATGACAAACCGTCTTTATTATTCACAGTAGTAGTAGAAATCGCATAGTTACACTCAAGCCAGCACAAGTTTTACAGTTACATGATCTCCTTTCTAGAGGATCAAATATTACATTTCCCTCTAAAATAATTTTAGCATCTTCAGTTGGAGAATAAAAGTCCATTGGTCACATTCCCAATAACCCTGGGCGGTGAACTCCGCTCCGCTCGCAAAGTTTGTGGAGTTTTCCGCACTTCACGTTACGCGGAGCTGGCGGCGTTCCGGAAAATGTTTTTTACCTCGCTCGCGTTTGTCAACGTCAAGTTGGTGACCGCGAGCGAGGAAAATCAACGTCCTGGCAAGATTTTTCGTCATTTGCGAACGCCAACATCAAGTTGGCGAGCGCGATTGTGGAAAATCAACTACTCGGCGAGATTTTGCAATGCAGGGGAGTCAGGTTTCTCATTGCGAGTGGTCGCGTATGCTCGCGTCCTCTCACGTTGAGAAACAGCCCGTTCGCGTTGAGAAAGCTGCTGCTCGAGTAAAAATCTACTCGAGCGGCAGAAAAGGAAAGCAGGGATCGCTTGCGCTGTGCATGGTGCCGTTCACAATGATTGCACAGTGCGGACAAGCATCCGGCACTGTGCAATAACGCGAACTGCATTTTTCTATTGTACTCCTCCGCTTGTGGATTTCTGTGTAGAGCTGCAGAGGTATTTTTGCACTACGCGGAGTTCTGCCTCGTGTAACTCTGTGAACTCCGCCCAAGATTGATTCACAAGTGGAACCACCAATACTGTCAGAGTGTGAAGATCACATAAAATTACATACCTCCTACATAAGTCTCAAAGCAGTTGCTCTTATAGAAATAAACCATCAAAAATTCCTAAGTGATTACACGCTATTCAAAATGTTTACCGTTGTCATTCACTATTTCAAGATAACCAAATCACTTGTCAGTTGTTTGAAAAGTATAATAATTCTTGTAACAAATACTTCACATGGCATAACATACTGCCTTCAAATCTCCAGTTGCAGTCACTTGTTATTTCAGGAATGTTACGCTGAAGGGCAAGTAAGGAACTTTGCAGGCTGCTGAAATATTGCCATATTATCGGTTGGTTTGCAATAATCATGAAAAGTTGCATACAAAAACAATGAATTGCTTAAAGGAGTGTTGTTTTCCATTCTTAAAACAGATGCTAAATATAGGACTGCAATGAAATTCAGCTGAACGAGGAGGCAGAAGCAGAGATCCTCATGATAAAACCATTTATGCTGCCAAAATGGAGGAAGCAGAAAAAAATTGAATTATATAAAGGAATTCAGATGATAGTGGTCTTTGAAATTGCCATTGCTTTCCCCTTTTATGGCACAAACAAATATTTGTGAAACTTCAGTGAATGCTTATCTAGCAACAACCAGGCCCAGTGGTTCTGTCTTGTCACACCTACTCTTCTGCACCTCCTCCATGAGTACATTTATTTCTTCTTTCTGATTCCCTGTCTATTTACTAACAACATCAAAATCTTCTTCACTCACTCTTCAACTGCAAGACCAAATCTCTAACTGTTGTAAATCCATCTGTCATTGGATCGCTCGCAATCCCTCATTTTGAATTCATTTGAAACTGAAATCCTCTACTTCCCAGCCTCTACGAGCCTCCCTCTCTCAACGTGTCCCCTTGCCCCCAGAGGCATCTTTACTTCCTCCTCTACTGCCAAAAACCTCGGAGAACTTTTCAGTTCTGGATTGAAGCTTAACTTCTTTATGTCAACTACAGTAAGACCTGCACAGGAACACCTTATCAACATACTGCATTCCATTCTGAGCTTTATTTATTTATGATAACGGAACTCAATTGAGGTCCACATAATAATTCAAGCAAACAGTAAAAGAAAGAAAAAAACAATAAATGAATTTTGCTCCAGATACCATAGAGAAATACAAAATATCCATCTATCAATATAACGGCAGAAAACATTTAAAATACTGAAACAATTTAAAACAGAACATTTCATTTGGAGGGTTAAGCATTGCTTCAATAAAATCAGAGGCTGTGAGGATACCCATTTGCAAACACATAAATCTTATCCATTTACGTCTATATACCATAAGTGCCGGACAGACAAAAATGACATGATACACATCCTGGAAATTGGAATTACAAAAATCGCAAATGTCGGAACGGCCGTACCATTTAGACAAAAGACAATTTAAAGGGAGTAAATTATGCCTTAGCAAAAGGTAAAATCGCCGAACTCCATGGGGGAGATTCCAGGATATGTATGGGTGAGGTTTTTTCATTTGACAAAAGCTACTGGTAGGGAACTTCCCTCTCTTCAATGTACTTGCCCCTCTATCTACTCTGTAACCCAGCTCCCAGGAAGCCGACTTTAAATCCGACTTTAGTTGGGCCGCGGTTAGTGAAAAAAGACCTAATTCATCCAATTGTAATAATGTAACTGCCTGACGAAAATTCCTTACAATTAAATAATAAGCAGTAAAAGTACCCAACAGCTCATTTTTTATAAGATGCCTCAGCGTACCCGGCATTCCCTCAGCTATGTTAAAAACCCAACGCACCACACTCGCAACTGCCTGAGCCCAGGAACTACGCAAACCGAATTCCTGTCTCAGAGAGGACGTGGAATTCGCAGTATTTACAGAGATGAGGTTACTTAATATTTTTCCTTCTGTGGAATCCAAAAAATTCCAACTTGTCATATCTACTGTTTCTAACCCATACATAAGGGATGCGGGGATTTTTGCTCGGAATACCTCGAGCAATATAGAGAAGTGTGTAGTATTCTGGGTTTAGTGTTTATGTTACTGCACTTCTCTGCATCTAGCTACTCAGCCAGTGTGAGTGTTCCAGGTTAGAATGTGAGTGTGATTGACATGAATGGAATGCTTGTGTGACTGGGAAGAGGGTTGGCAGTTGGAGTACGGGCTGAGTAGCTAAGAGGCTGCTCCTGGTGGGGCTGCTTGTTCCAGAGATATTCCTAATGGATGAATAAACCAACTACTTAATTCAACCACATCTACCTCGGCTACATCTCTTCATGTATGTATGAACTAAAATACTACAATATTCTTGGCGACGATCTGGAGACTACAAAGTGCCTTCTACCTGTCGCCCTATAAAGAGAAACAAGGCTCTTCCCTTGAGCAAGAGCTTTCCTGCTATTGTTCTCAATATGGGCTGTGTCACTTAGACTACTCGTTACAATCTTTCCAAGGAAAGGATAAGATTTGACTACTTCTAGTCTTTCGCCCCCAACAGACCAATAGAAATTGTCATATTTAGATTTTTTCATTCCCAGGAAACACATTATTTTGCTTTTTGAAATATTTATTTTTAGAAAATGGGCCTCAGCGTAGGTGTTCAGCGCGACCATTCAAACCTTTTGGAGTAAGGTCCAAAATTAAAATGTCATCCGCATACATTAGGCACACTATTGAAGTTCCCCCTAGAATTGGAGCAATGCCATAACTGGATAGTAATAAAGCCTGGGGGAGGTCAGCTATGTATAAAGAAAACAACAGAGGGGCCAATAAGCAACCCTGTTTAAGTCCGTTAATCGTGGGAATAACCCTAGATAGTCCTCTCTCACCTCCCATTAAAACTCTGCACCAAGTATCTGTATGCAGGGCAATAATTAACCTTAGTAAACTAGAGGGCATCCCTAGATCAAATAACTTACTCCACAACAAAGATCTGTCCACCTTATCAAAAGCCGTAGAGAAGTCAATAAAAGCACCGTAAACACCTCCTCCACGGACTATGACATATTTTTCTGTCAAAACCTGGAGAGCGGTAAGATTGTCTAGGGTACCATGTTGTTTCCTAAAGCCGGTCTGCTCAAGCGGTAATATTTCTGTCGAAAATACCCAGTCATTTAAGTAAGCATTTAGCAAAAACCTTACCAATGGCATCAAGGAGGGCAATTTGTCGATAATTTTGTGGTAAATCTCTTGCCCCCTTTTTAAAGAGAGGAACCAATATATTCCCTTTTCAGGAATGCGGGACAATGCCTTTGGTAAAGCAAAATTTAAAAACTGGATATAAAATTTTTCCCCATAGAGTACTGTAGTATCCCATGTTAGCACCTTTTATGCTAGAGTAGTAGTGCAGCATTCTCTGTTAGAATTGTTATCTTACATTTCCACTGTAACATTCTATGTGAGGACTAGCCATTCCCTATTGAGCTTCTGCTGGAGGTGGTTGTTCAAGCTGTCTACTGAATAAACCTATTGACTTATACTTGTCTTCCTTGAACCTTATTACAACACAAATTTGGCGACGACTGGGATCTTCAACTAACCATCAGCAAGCTACAATTAATTTTTTTTCTCAAGAAAAGAACCCGTCTTATACAAGGATCACTTCTGTGAAGTCAAGGAACACTGGCAGCGTTCACCTCTACAGCATAAAGAAAATTTAAGGTATTTTTCTCTCTTTTGTGTAATAAGATTGCACCAGCGGCTGTTTACCGTCTTTCTGTGCCCTGATTGCACCAGCGGCAGTTTATGTCCATGTCTTTACTATACCCTTGCCTAAATCAGCGTTACGTTCCTGTTTTCCCCTTCAAAAACTGACTAGCACTTAGTTACCACCCACCCTGATTTTAACGCGATCCTTTCCGGCCAATGTGTAGCATTTTATGTCTTTTTCTCACTTATTGACTGTTTGACTTCATTGGCATCATTTGAAACATACCAAACGAGCATATTTTCTCTCACGAGCCCTACCTTCACGAGCGTCTCCGCATCCATGATTCTAACCTCCTCGAATGACCGCTGCAACCTGTGAGTCATCACCACGTTCCTTTTGTCATCACACACGCATCACGCCCTTGCGTATGCGTCCCAGCGGCCATTTTTGTTTATCAGCGTTCCCATAGCAACAACCACGATCGTTTCCAAGTGTCATTCACGATCGTATTTCAGAAATTTGCTCATCATTAAACCCCTCGTTTCAAAACTATTTCTCTACAATTATTATTATACAACCTATTTTTACTGAACAAACTAATCTAACAAAGAAGAAAACTGAAAGAGAAAAGACTCAAAAATTCTATTTGGATTTCTACCCCATGAACAACGGTGACTACTTTTGTTATTTTGTGTAATTCAATTATATGAAACTGTCGGTATAACTATTTACAATGTCAAATAATATTTCTTCACCTGCGCATTTTCTACCCTTAGCAGGTGATCCAAAAGTGGAGTGGGATCTTTGGTATCCCACATTTTTAGCCTATGTAGATGTTATTGAAGAGGATGGGTGCTCTCCTAAAAGGAAGTTAGCATTGCTAAAAAATTGTCTGGGTGGTGCTGGCCTTAAAGAATTACAAAGCCTACCTCCCATAGAAAGTACTGGTTCTGGAGATTCAAATATTTTTGATATTGTCATAAAACAACTAAGTACCAGATTTGGAAGAAAAATTAACATTGTGATGGAAAGGTTTAAATTTTATTCCAGAATACAAAAAGAAGATGAGTCAATCGAAAATTATGTAGCCGCTTTACGCACATTAGCTGGGTCCTGTGCTTTTGAAACCATCAATTTTGAACAAGTTTTGAGGGACCAGATCATGATGCGCACTAAAAGCAAAAAGATCCAAGAACGTCTCTGGATGGGCACAGACTCTTCACTTAATGCTGTTCTGAATATCGCCAAAGGCATTGAACAATCCGAACTATTTGTGAATGAAATTAGAGGACAAGATGTTAAATCGAAAGTAGTTATCCCTGAAGTCTCATTAGTTAAAAACTTCAATAATTTAAAAAAAAGTTATTTTCCTCCAAGAACAGATTTCTCCGGGAGGGAAAGTAAATTTCCTGTTAAAAAGCCGCAGATTATTTGCTATAGGTGTGGAGCCAATGATCACGTAGGCAATTATAGAGGTTGTCCTGCTTGGAATAAGATTTGCATAAAATGTAAAAAATCTGGTCACTATAGCAAAATGTGTAAATCTGCTCAAAGAGTAAATTTTATGTCTTACGAAGAATACGATGATACTGAACAACCTTCTGAGATAAACACTCTGTTATGCGTTGGTGACTCAGAGTGTAAAGGTTTTCCTACTGATATCATCACTATCAATGGTGAAAAGATTTCAATGTTAATTGATTCTTGCGCTTGGTATACCATAATCGGCAAGAATGTTTTCAACCGTCACTGGCAATCAACCAAACTATTACCACCAGACGTAAATCCTGGTGGATATACTGGTAAGAAAATTGACATTGAGGGTTATATGTGGGCGGATATCAAATTTAAGGACAGATCCATCAAAGGGAAAGTTTATGTATCCTCAAAAGGGGCATCCATTTTGTGTTGGCCCCATCAATATGATCTCGGCATTAAACTTGACCCCAATGCTTCCCATCCTGTATATGTAGTCCCTCCTGAAAATGACTTCATTACTCTATTGAAGAATAAATTTTCATCCATTTTTTCAGATAATTTAGGGACCTTTGTGAACTTTAAACACCGTATCATTCTCAAAGATTCAGCCTTACCCATTCGACATAGAGTAAGAAATGTCCCTTTGGCTTATCGCGAAAAATTAAAGGGGATTCTTTCGAATTTGGTTGATAAGAAAATCATAGAGCCAGTTGAGTCTTCTCCATGGGTTTCGCCAGTGGTTTTGTCACTTAAGAGCAATGGCGAACTCCGTCTGTGTGTTGACCTCCGAAGTTTAAATAAAGAAATCTGGATTGACAGACACCCTTTGCCCAGTGGCGGCTGGTGGATTTTGCAAGTGGTGGGGCGAAAAATTGTATCGTAGTACAATGGCTGTGCGAGCGCGCGAAGCGCGCGAGCTCGACCTGCAATAGGAGGGTGCGGGGGGAATTCCCCCCGCAAGAAAATTTGGGAAAAAATTGATTCAAATGGTGGCTTTTCACACCATATATTTACAGCAAATTGTTGCAAAAAGGGGGTCTAAATATAGCATTTTAGTGTGAAGAAAACATTAGAAACAAAGAAAAAATGTGCCCCATCCTCTAACTGGTATGCTTGCAAAATGACCCCCAAGCCAAGCACACACAACCAATGGAAACAGGGCCTCTAAGTGTTTTCTACCTGTAACACATCTGCCTCTTTACTGTATTGGTTGATGAAGTCAAGGCTCACGCCATTGGTAATACTGTACATGGCAAATACTTTAACAATTAGATGGCGAAAGAGATCTATCCCAGGATTGCAGTTCATCCTTGATTTTTTTTAGTATTAGCCAGGCAAACAGAAATTATATTTCAGCAAACTGTGCAATTTATTTGATTATAACTCTCTCAACATGTACCTCAGCACACTAGCACTGGCACAGCGAGCGCATGTTCTCACAAAGGTCAGTGCCAAGAAAGGACGATCCGGCCCTGGTTACACGTATCTATACAGGTTATCGCTCGGAGCTTAACTGTACAAGAATTATGAAACTGTAGTTATGACATCAATAAAGATATTTTATATGCTAATGTCATTGGTAGCTTCTTATTCAGTATAACCAGAGAACTGCTATGCTAACTCCCTAGCCTGTTCACAAGAGCACAGTGCATCAAAGCGAAGTAGGTCCTCCTTAGATTGCCTTTTTCAAAGTTTACACTAGAGCAGAGTACAGCCCAAGGCAATGGGTTCAGCCCATCTAATCTGTTACCAGGCCCAGTATTTGGTTTTTATGTCTTGACAAATGGATTGCATTGCTTGCATTTGGAAGCCCTATGCTTTCATCAAAACAATTTACGTAGGCTGCAAGCCATTTGTCATTCCATAAACAAGCACAGCACACAGTTCTCAGGCCAGGCTGTAAACTGTGCTGGAGGAGGAAATCCTTGATGCTCAAACATAACAGTCAGTCACAGCCCTAGTCCATTGGTAAATTTGAATTTGCTGTTTTAATACATGTGTGAGCAGCAGAGGCTCAGGACAGCAACATCAACAAAGAAATCACAGTGCAATTTAGGTGAAAATCGAAAAATGGAGGCCCATTAGACTAGGAGAGTGTGTTCAATGGTGCTGGTGGTGTATACATGGTGTAGTTTACTATCCCTGCGTGTAAGTGCTTCAACGCTTTGCACATGTATAGAAAGTGTTATTCAAATGGTCCAGTCTAACAATGTGCATGGGTTGTATTCCTCCATCCTCTCCTGTGCCCCATCACCCCATCTTTTGATGACTCCTTTCATGATGGAGGACGATTTTACTTTTGATTTGCAAGTCTCTCAGGATGATTTTACTTTAACTGAGACCGAACCAGAAGTGGGAAGGCCAGCACTAACCTTAATGAAGAAATCTACCAAAATAAGTGCACAGAAAGCTGGCAAAAATAAACATTTGTAATGCCACGTGTTATCTACCCCATCTCAAAGAGATAAATGGCCCTTCAAATACAAACTGTGTTTCTGCAACACATCACATTATGTCTGTAGAGCCCATGTATGTGACTATCGTACTCAAACCTTTACAAATATTCTCTTTGTAATAAAAGTCAGACAAATGCGAACGTCCCACTCTAGAACACACATAAAAAGGGAATATTTGTAAAGGTTTTAAAATGGCTAAGGCATTTATAGACTGATTTCATGCTTTCCACATGTAACTCACACAATGTGCTCTGGAGCAGTTGCTTTAAAACGCTGGCCTCCGATGACATATCTATTACTAACAAAAACATGTGCTTTTAATAAAGGATTTGCACTAGCTGTCAATTTGGCAACTAAATGCTACAGTTGTTTATCACCCCTTAAGGTCGAGCAGAGAGAGCTACCATGCAGGATGGCGGGATCCCAATCCAGCCACAAACTAATAGGAGGGCATTAACACAGTTAAACACTAGTAATCGCTTTAATTGTTTGATGAAACACGCACATGCATTCTAAACACTTTCCCGGAGGTGCTAGGCCTTGCTGCCTAGTATTGATATGCAAATGTTGCAGAGATCAACTGAACTGGACAGGACAGAGCCTGTAGACTCACCTGACTGCTGCTGGTAAATAAGTGCTTCAGCTTCTGTATGTACCAGCCTGAGCGCTTCACCACTTCAACTTGGTTTCGTCTCTCTTGGGGCTGAATTCTTGAGCTGGCTGTGGAGGGGGCCAAGGGGGCACGGGATACAACAACAGGCCTCAGTTGAGGAGTGTGCCTGAACTGACCTCGGCGGAGCTAAGCAGCAGCTGTCTTTACTCAGAAGTGCTGTATTTCTGGCTGGTAGCGGCACTTCTAATATTGTGTGCCATGCTCACAAGACAAATCTCCCCAGCCCGAGTAAGGTGGTTTCTCCCGGGCCAGGAAGCCCCCCCAGCGCCATGGCAGTAAACCTGTCATGGGCTGCTGCGTTCTTTTTCAGTGCGCCCCTTATTTACGTCTCTTCACTGCATGACTGCAAACGGTTAAACCCACTCACCACGAAGAAGCTCTAACTGCGTCTAATGCTAACGGCGGAAAGGAGCTCCAGTGTCAGGAATACTCCCCCTCACGTCCCACAAGTACATGGCAAGGAGAGACACAGTAGATCTCTCTCTGGCGCATTTCTTTGTCCTCAGCAGCGGCAGTAATTCAAACCACGGACCTCCGCCTGTGAGCCTAGGAAGTTGGTGTACATAACAACAGTCGCGGAATCTGCATGGCGCCACTTTGAGGTGCGGGCCCGTCACAGCACAACTTTCACAGTGCACAGCCAGCAGCAATAACTTCAAATGCGCCCTGTCCCGCGCTCCCACAGGCAGTAGGAGGGAACTGACAGACACCATAATTTGATTGGTCACAGTCAGGGCAGGGTGGGGTTAGCACTACAGTGAGGCTTCCTCATCTGTGATTGATGTGTAGCCCTGGCTCTGTGGAGCTGAAGCTGTCAGCGCCCAGGAATAGCTTTAATGGCGGGGGAGGTCCTTCAGCAAAGACTTCAATAGCTTTGCCTAGCTGGTGACGTCACAACCCTCGGGGCTCTGAGCTCCTCAGCCGGCAAATCTGTGTTGCTGGCGCATGCTCAGAGAGCATGATTTGTGACTGTCAGGCTGTCTGATGACTTCAGGCTGCGTTCGCAAGTCAGGTTTTGATTTGCGAACGCTGCACTTTGGCACAAAGTTGTTTTGATTGTAAATTAAAATAAAAGCACAAATTAGGCGGAAGAAAAAGGACGAGGGCGTAGCCCCTCCGCCCATATAAAAGAACCGCCACTGCCTTTGCCCCATATCCATGAACTCATCTCCACCCTGTCTGGGGCATCGGTATTTTCCACACTAGATCTTACTAGTGCATACCATCAGGTTTTATTACATGAGGAGTCAAAGTTCTTAACAACCTTCATTACACCGGAAGGCATGTTTCAATATTGCCGCATGCCTTTCGGCTTAGCCAGCGCAGCCTCTGTGTTCCAAAGGCTTATGAAATCGGTATTGGAAGGTTGTTTGGGTGCGATTGCATTTCAAGATGATATCCTCATTTATGGAAAGAATCAGGATGAGCACGACGCCAATCTTGAGAAAGTCCTAAAGTCTGTCCAAGAGAATGGTTTAACGTTGAAATTATCCAAATGCAAGTTCAGACAGAGCAAAGTAGAATATCTTGGTCATGAGATTTCTTCAGAGGGTATTAAACCTAAGTTTAACCATATACAGAGCATTTTGAAAGCACCAGCACCGTCAACCAAAGAACAATTAGTCTCTTTCTTAGGTTTAACCGAATTCTACAGTAAGTTCGTTCAAAATTATGCCTCCAAAGTTCACTCCTTAAGGGCTCTATTAAAGAAAGATGCAAAATTCAGCTGGTGTGAAGACCAGCAATTTGCTTTTGAAACTATGAAACAAGAGATAGCTAATGCTCCGTTTCTCAAACCTTTCAAACTGGGTAAAGAATGCATAGTATGTGTGGATGCAAGCAATAATGGCTTGGGTGCTGTTTTGATCCAGAAAAGCGTAGGTGAGGAACATGTGGTTTCTTACGCTTCCAGGACATTGCGTGGTGCAGAATACAACTATTCCACCATAGAGAAGGAACTCCTAGCATGTACTTGGGCTTGCGAGCATTTTAGACAGTTCATTTGGGGTACCAGTTTTCGTCTAAGAACCGACCACAAGCCTTTGATACACATGTTAGCAGCTGGTGGTGGCAGAACATTAACTGCGCGTTTGGCCCGTCTTGCTGCAAAACTACAAGAATTCCAGTGCATTGTGGAATACATTCCTGGTCGTTTAAATGTACATGCCGACTGCATGTCTAGGTTACCACTAGTCAATTCTATTTATTCTCACATTTCCGACTCTGATGTAGTTTTCAACATTGATGATGTTAATGAATGTAACGGTACAGGTTTGTCTACTGGCATATCTGAGATTGCTTGGAGAGAGGCAATGTGTAATGATACTTGTTTATCCGATGTAGTTGATTATTTAAAGCATGGTTGGCCTCAAGAAAGATATTTGTCTGGTGATGTTCTCTCCTTTTTTAAAGTTAAGGATGAACTTATGTTCAACCAAGGTTTTGTAACTCGAAGTGACAAGATTGTTCCTCCTTGTACCTTAAGAGAAAAGATTGTTTCTATGGCACATGAGGGCCATATGGGTATGTCCAGTACAAAAAGGCGTATCCGCGAATTTTACTGGTGGCCCGGCGTTGATGGTATGGTTGACAGGTGGGTAAGTTCCTGTTCTCCGTGTGCCAATAGTGATAAAACTGTAAAACCCTTGTCCACGGACATTTCTCCCATCGAATTTGTCAGCTGTCCCTGGAAAAAACTTGGTATTGATATTGTCGGACCTCTCTTTTTGACTCCCAACAAAGAGGTTTTTGCATTAGTTTTAATTGACTACTTTTCTAAATGGCCTGAGCTCAAGATTGTGGACAAAATCGGCTCTACACAGGTTGTTCAATTCCTAGATGAAGTCTTTTGTAGAGAAGGAATTCCAGCCGAAATTGTATCTGATAATGGTCCTCAGTTTGTCAGTAAGGAGTTTAGGTCATTTCTTGAGAGATGTGGTATTGTCCACAAAAGAGTATCCAACTATAATCCTCAAGCCAATGGTCAGACAGAACGCTTTAATAGGGTAGTCAAGGAGTCCATACAGTTAGCCGTTAAGAGCAACCTTGATTGGAGGAAGACTTTATGTGCCACACTGTTATCATATCGTACCACCCCTAATTCTGTTACAGGCCACTCTCCTTTTGAGATGCTTAGAGGTAGAAAACCTAGTTCAAAGCTTCTTCCTTGGTGGATGAAAATTAAATTTCCAGTTGAATCTTCCTTTGACAAGGATGAAGTTAGGAATAAAGTGTTGAAATACCAAGAGAAAATGAAAAACAGTTCTGTGTCTTCTAGCAATCGCAGTAGAAAAATCAGTGTGGGTGATTTTGTACGTGTTAAGTTTGGAAGATCGCTAGGAAACAAATGGAACAAATGGTCTGATCCTTGCAAAGTTATCGAAGTTTTCTCTAAAGCTGTTCGTGTTGATGGGGGTAAAGTATGGACATTCAGGAGAATTTCTCTGTGTAGAAATCCTAATCTTTCTGCTCCTTCTCCGCTTAAGAACCCCATTGTTAAGGACCAAATACCTTACTCTGCCATGGTTGACACTTTCATGCCTGAGAGTCAAGATTTAAATATTCCTATAGGAAGTAATCCTCCTCAGAATATTTCTCCTACACCTGTTGTTGAAAGTAATGTTCCTACACCTGTCAATGAATGTATTGTTGACAATACCAATTTCCGAGAGGATGTTCTTATACCTCACAATCCTGTTTATCAAGAAAATGTTGTTCCTGATTTTGTTCCCAGGAAAAGTTCTCGTGTTAAGCAAATTCCTGTGAAATTACATGATTATTGTTGTTAAATTTTTCTTTTATTTTCCCTTAGTTTTTTAAAAAAAAAATTCTCTTCTTTAATTTTTTTTCTTTTCAAAGGGGGAAGGTGTGTAGTATCCCATGTTAGCACCTTTTATGCTAGAGTAGTAGTGCAGCATTCTCTGTTAGAATTGTTATCTTACATTTCCACTGTAACATTCTATGTGAGGACTAGCCATTCCCTACTGAGCTTCTGCTGGAGGTGGTTGTTCAAGCTGTCTACTGAATAAACCTATTGACTTATACTTGTCTTCCTTGAACCTTATTACAACAAGTACTATGAGATTTTAACACAGAAATAGGAACTTCATCTGGGCCCATTGCACCAGATGTGCGCAGACCCTTAATGGCGGAAACAATTTCCAATTCAGACGGAGGACCATAGGGTAACAAACCCTCCTGTAACTTACCGGAATCAAACATCCCATCATTACCACTATATAAACGCTGAATGAAATCAACCCAAGACTGCTCATTAATAGATATCGGTAAGGGTCTAGATCTTAGCCCGCATCCTTCTCCGATTAATGACCAGAAGGTCTTAGCCTGCCCACTTCTGGATGCCTCGCGGAGTTTAACCCATTGGGCATCTTCTTTCTCCCGATTTAATCTGGCCTTTATCCTATTTCTCCTTCTTCTTAAAAGAGCTATCCTTTGATTGCGTTCTGGAATAAAGAAGAGGTACTGATCCCAAACCAATTTATTTATTTCTATGTTTAAATAACGGCGGCCAGGGGGGATTTTTGGAATTATCTTCCGAGGGAGAAACTTTTTTACTTTAGATTGTAAGGTATTTAAGAAGGAAGCAAAACACAGTAGCTCACTCCCTTCCCATAGGAGTAAGTTCTCTACTGTGTGTTCCAGTATACCGACCAAACTTTTAATAATCCCTGGGTTCCAATAGCATTTCCCTTTTTTAATATTGAGGTTCAATAAGTCATCCCCGATATTCCATGCATCCCTTTGAAATGGTGTTACATTTAATTTGACGGACAAAACATTATGATCACTGAGATCAGTGATAAGTACAGACAGGTCCATCAAAGAACTAAAGAAAGAGCTATCTACTATCATATAATCAAGGATCGAGCCACCATTCCCTGATTTATGAGTACAATGAGCGGGACTATCCGAAGGAAACCTTCCATTAATTATAATACAATCTACTTCGAATAAACTCTCCAAGATTAGTTTCCCTCTTTTATTAGTTTTAATGTTCTCTGGGAATATGGTTTTCGGTATCAGGAGTGTTTCCTCCTTTAACTTATTCCTACATAGATCCAGGGCACTATTGGATATTTTGCCATTTAAATCTCCTAATAATAGAATATGATGAGGGGGAGACATTGATTCCTGAAGATTCTGTATGAAAGAACAAATCGTCTTTATACCGGCGTTATGACATACGTCTGGAGGTATGTAGGCATTTATTAGCACAAAAGAGTTCTGATGGGGCATCCACAGCTAGATTCGTTATAGTTAATGCCTGAAATAATTTATTTGGATCCAGATAATGGGAATAATTCCAATTAATTTTATTAGACAGTAGACAGGCTAGTCCTCCCTTCGCACGCCCTCTCGTAGAAGGGGTGGCACTACCCTCTAGTACATAAAAATCTTTTCCCACCGGGAATTTCCCCACCAACCAGGTTTCCTGCAAACAAATCACATCTGCCTCTAGAGATTGCAAGAATAACAACTTTTCTGGGCTCTGTGATAGTCCAGCAATATTCCACGATGTTATTTTTAAATCGGCGTTAAAAATGGGAATTCATTCTAGATGTAAAACCAGATTTGTTAGATAGAGTGGCGGGTAACCAACTCCACTCAAAATCGGCGTCCTTTACCATAGTTTGTTTTAAAGGCTGGGGGTTATTTATAATCACCTGTCGCTCATTTTTTAATATACGTATTTTTAATTCCTCAAGCACTACAGGGGATCCATCTGAGGGACCGGATTTTATTCCCTGAAATAATGACATTTTTTGGGGTCTTCGGCTTCCTATTTTGACCGGAATGAAGGGATAAACATCAATCCCCCTTATTTGAAATTCCTCAGCCCGTTGTAAGACATAATTTGTTATCAATTTGGAGTAAAATGTTACCCGTGCAATCTTTCCACTCTCTGCATTTATTAGTGTTATTACATCTAGGTCTGCAGTTTGGATTAGTTTTAAGCTCTCTATTTCACGAAAACAATTAACCAATACCGATCTATTTAAAATAAGATCTGGGTCAAAAAGAGGTATGAAATCCAAGAGAAGAGTGTCCACATTTTCTCTATTCTTAGGTACCGTCTTGGATTCATCTTCAGTTGGGACCACATCTGAAAAGGGGATAGCCAAAGGATTAAGAATTGATTTTAATTTTAAATCAAGAATTGGTTTTGATTTTAAATCATTCACCATTTTGATCTGCTCATCAGAACATGGCTGACTAGAGTGAATTAAAGATTCATGTTGAGACTCTATGGGGACCAACTTCGTGATTCCCACTGGGACATGTAGCGGATTAGATTCAGAGACCTCCAGGTTAGAATTTTCCAAAGAGGGCTCTTCATCACATTCAAAGATGGTTTTCCTTTGCCTTTTTTTATAAAATCTACGGTGTGGTTTTCTTTTTTTGCCTCTTTGTTTTTTTGGTACTACTGTTACAAATTTTTTCTCCTTTATCGGAGAGACCTTGTTCGGGAGAACAGTAGGGGTTGGTGTGTCTTTATTTGTTTGAGAAATAAAAATAGGAAAGATGGAAGGTAGAATCCTAGTCGGATTATCGTCTGGAATCGACAAAGCCTCTATCTCTTGCTCAATAAATGCCACACAATTACCATTGATTGGATTCACATTCCTATTTACGGGAAATTCGGAAATAACCGCTGTGTGAGTGTTAATTTTAACCAGAGGATAGAAAACTGTGGCAAATAGGGGTACCTCAAGATTTGTTTTAGTGCTCATTTCCTCATTTACTTCCTCACTGGGATATTTTGTGCTGGAATAGCTATTTTTGGAGGTGTAACCGCCTCTGATCCTTTTTTATGACTCAGGAACGCCTTTAAAATCAGGGTTACTGTATCAAATACACTATCCGACCCACTAACTAATTTTTCCAGACGCTGTAGGATAGACGAGATAAGATGCTCTCGGGAGGACAAGGATTTAGATATTACATTATCATCACTTGAATAAGAGTTAGGGGGATCTTTATTCCGTATATGAACGAGGCTAGGAAAAGAATCCACTTGAGAGATGGAAAACTCAGAATTTTTAGAGGGAGTGCTACTAAAGAGATGTACCCTGGGGGTTACTACAATGTCTTGTGAAATAATAGGGTTCTGCTTCTGAGACTTTAAGTTTATATCTGGTAAAGTGAAATCCTCTGGCAAAAAATTTAGAGAAGGAGATGCATCGAAATGAATTTTTTGGTCTGCCTTAAGAGGAGGAGGGAAGCTATTTACTACAACCGCGGCAGAAGAAGCAGAGATGTTACCTAAATCTGCAGCACTTGCTGCGTTCGCTTGGGTTTCAAACAAATGAATAGAATCTCCCACTTGGCTCTTATAAGATAAATCTTCTGTAAGGGGCAGGGCAGCTATACCCGATAGGGTACTATCACCTTTTGTAACAACAGGGTCCCTCACCTGCTCTTTGTTCTTAATATCTTCAGCATAAAGCCCCTCCCGCACTACTTTATCCTTTCCCTTGTCCCAAAGAGAGTATAGTTGACATTTACTTTTTAATTGTAAAGCTGACACATCTCTATTCCGCAAGGGATTGGATTTAGTCTTGGAACAAGCTCTACCAACTATTATTCTTCCCGATCTTAATTTTTTTGTCGTCATTATTAACAAATAAAAAAAAAGAAATAGAAAGTAATACAAAAATGAATTAAGATAGAACAATATATCCCACTAGTGAATAATAACTATAAACAGACAAACCCAGTGAATCGAAATTAAGAGGAATAAAGGGGAATGGCCCAGCCCAGCCTCAATCGGCCTCTGTTGGTCTCAGTCGGTCCTGCCCTTTTCCCGGGCTTCTCCTGCGCGCTCCCGCGCAACAGTAGCCGAGCCCACTAAAATAGGAGGGGTAACGGGCAGGGGGGCGGGACAAGCAGGGAGAGCCGGCCAGGTGGAGTGGATTGGCCTCACAGGGACTCCTGGGATATGGAGTCCCTGTTAGTGCTCGCAGCCCTGCAAGCGCCCTAAACGCCACAAGTCCTTAGGCAGCTCTCGCCGAGAGACAGGCGCTGCGGGCCCGCGAAGCGGGTCCGGCGAGCTACTGTGCAGTGCAGGAAGATGACAGGAGAGAACCGGTGACGATGATGACGGCAAGTCCAAAGCTATATCAGCAGCAGTTCAGAGGTAAGCAGCAGACGAGTCCTGAGTGCAGAAAAGCAATTAGCACTCCTTCACTCCTCTTTTTCTCCGTGGGCGGGGGGGCGGGAAAAGCAGGGAGAGACGGCCAGGTGGAGTGGATTGGCCTCACAGGGACTCCTGGGATATGGAGTCCCTGTTAGTGCTCGCAGCCCTGCAAGCGCCCTAAACACCACGAGTCCTTAGGCAGCTCTCGCCGAGAGACAGGCGCTGCGGGACCCGCGAAGCGGGTCCGGCGAGCTACTGTGCAGTGCAGGAAGATGACAGGAGAGAACCGGTGACGATGATGACGGCAAGTCCAAAGCTATATCAGCAGCAGTTCAGAGGTAAGCAGCACACGAGTCCTGAGTGCATTCCATTCAATCCTGAATAAAAAATCATTTTTCATGATCAAATTGGATAACTGCTTGCTTATGGATCTCTCAGAGTATGCACTGCCACCAACAAAGTATAAGCTTCACAACCCAAGTACTTGTCGGTCTCCTAAACCATGATCCCACTTCCTTCAACCACAATTCAGTCATCACTCACCCAGCTGCCAAGCCCTGTTAAAGCTCCTTAACCTGGTCTTCATAGCAATCAATGGACTGGCCATGCAGACCACATCGCTACCCACTCCTGCAACATCTTCATCTTTAGCTCTATGATCCTCCAAGTTTCAGCTGTTTGCAGCGTTGGTTCCTTTTATCCATGTGCCCATCTTCACTGGATCCTGCTCAAGGTAACGCTCAGGTTGTTACTACCTAAAATCACCCTAAAAATCACCTTATGAACCAGGAATCCAAACATCGGGACCTAATGGGCATAACTCCTTTACCTCTGTGCCTACTTTTATCGCATGACAAACCGAAGTATAGATATTTTAGTTGTAAAAATGGACACCTTTGTTCATCATTCATCCTCCCAAACAGCAGTGACCAAAGTTGTCCACATTTTAATCTCACAGCGATTGGTTTATTTTAACTACCAAGCCAGATTACTATCACCTGTAGCAAAATTGTTCTTCTGTACCGTGTTTTCTGCAAAATACAAGGGCCCATACATGCATAAATCAACAAATAAATGTATAAATTACAACCACAGGCCAAATCAAACCATATCACACCATGACAGCAACACTAAGTCCTGTAGGTTGAATCAAGCAGGCAGCAAAAGCAGCAACTCATAGAGGAATAATGAAGCTATCTCACACAGGCTGTAGCAATATGGATACACACACAGACCTCATCAATCACTATCATTCTCAGAAAGCAACCTTGACACTGACTAAGTTCATAATTATAAAACACGGAATAACAGCTGTGAGAGGTTGATTCAAACACTAAAATAAAACACTGGCAAAAAATGGTAATAGTGATAAGCACAAAACTTTAGGTGCTGTCATGCACTGACAGCATGAATAATGGTACGTATTAGACAAATCAAACACCATGAAACATTTTCAGCAACAATAATGGCAACATCAATGGCACACCCACAGAAGAACTAACTGAAATTCTTAGTTAGCAAATGTAATGTAACAAGAAAAGACTTAGGGGCCGATTATGATGGCGGACGGACCTGAGTCCGTCCACCACCATAGAGCAGGAGGGAACCTCCGCCTTGCCTGCGGAGTTCCCTCCTGTGCAATTAGGATGTGACCGCCACCCTGGTGGTCACATCCTCTATTTTTACCATTGCGGCGGGTGTGGCTTCAAGCTGCATCCGCCGCAATGGTAAAAATGCATACACCGTGCGGTGCCTGACGATTTCTACATACAAATGCAGGGGGGTACCATAGGTACGCCCCATGTGCACCCCCAGGCCCCCTTCACCTAGGGGGCCTGCAACGGGCCCCCGCAGTGAAGTTACACATGCTTTTCCACGGCGGAAAACCCGCCGAGGAAAAGCATGCTTTAAAGCCTTTCCTGTTATGGCGGACGGTGTCTGAGAGACACCGCCACCATATTAGAGCTTTTCCGCCGCGGTTGTAAGCCAACCGCGGCGGAAAAGCTGCGGACGGAAACCAGGACCCACCAGCCATCCTAATGTGGCGGTGGGTCTTTGGTGGGTCCGCTGCGGTTTTTCCACATCCTCCGGGCCGGCGGTGGCTTCCGCCGGCCCGGAGGATGCGGAAAAAATGCAATCATAATAGGCCCCTTAATCCGACAATACTCCACACTGAAAACTAGTACAAAAAAACAATGTGACCTTATGTCCAGCAATAATGTAACTCTTTCTAATTCAATCACGATGCCTTTGAATCAGACTCAAAAGGAGGGGACACAATTGTTATTTCAAAGCAGTGTCCCAACACACAAGTATAGTAGTGAAAATATCACATATCAATTTATTAAAATCATTAAAACAATTTTGACAAGTTAAAAACAGAGAACATTTGATCACATGTGTTTCATATCCTTATACACAAATACTAATACTTAGCAGCACAAAAGATCACACAATAGATCAAAGATAAAAGAGATA
This sequence comes from Lissotriton helveticus, assembly GCF_964261635.1. Classification (NCBI taxonomy): domain Eukaryota; kingdom Metazoa; phylum Chordata; class Amphibia; order Caudata; family Salamandridae; genus Lissotriton; species Lissotriton helveticus. The sequence goes on along the minus strand of NC_136061.1, from coordinate 1,964,108,678 downwards.
GAAAAAGAACAAAAGAGAGTATCAAAAGACAATACACTTTGTCATTAACAGGCCATACCCATGTTAAAATGGTGTTGAGGCTGGGACCTGATATACTAGGAGTGATCAATATGTTGCATGCCTGTCCACTACACAGATTATGTTGCTAGTGCGTTGACGCGTTTCAATGGTGTTTTCCTGATTAGACCATCTTTATCAAGGCTTTAAATATTACTCTCAGAAGATATACACGAAGAAAATCTTTAAAAAATATATATAAATGCTTAACGAAGCACAGAGATCGCTATTACTAAGGGACTATTTCATACATAGTTCTTATCGCCTCTCAGGAAAAAGATCCTATCAGTGAAGATCTTTTATGTTATAAATAGCGATAGAAGTGGATTAGTCTGCTAGAAAGCGCTTTTTGGATATATGGAGAGTAAGGTCACAATAAATACCTCGGGGTCCTTATAAACTAAAGATCTTGAGGATGTCCCATAAAAGACGACATTGTATAAAATATATTTCCTGGAGATAGGATAGCACTTAAAAGCTTAACACTCGGGTGCTATAGGACAAAGATCCTAATTACACCCCTTCATCAATTGGGTCTTATAGCCTAGAGTTCAGCGCTGCTCCGCGTCTGTCCTATTTTGTTTGGAGACAAAAGGGGACTCTGAAAACTAGAACAATAAAACAAATAAGGTCAAATCCACTTCTATCGTACTCTGACGATAACAACAACGTTCTGAATTGAACCATGTAATGAGCCATCCAGTTACTATTTGGTAGAAGCCTCACACGTCACATGCACCTCAGAGACTAAATAAAGGAAACAAGGACCCTTTAGGGCCATGTCCAGCAGTGCTGCAAACTGTCTAGGCCCCCTCATGGTTGCTAAAATGGTGTGAACAGGTCAATACAATAGATCTCATACAGAAAGACACCTAGGTATCTGGTACCACAAACTCACCAGTGTTTTGTAGTGCCTCAGCATTACCAGAAGGCTTTCACCCCACCAGTAATACCCGATCACCAGTAATACTGCATGCCCAGTAGTCCCCCACATCCCCTGTGGTGCAGGGGGAGCCTCCAAGCTCGTGGGTCCCCCTCCAGCTCTGAGAGGTCCCTGGCCTGAGAGCTCCAGATTGGGTACGGAGCATCAGGGCCCCCATGCATGCACCTTGCAGGGGAGCATCCTCAAGTTTGTAATGCCACTGCCACCATGTTGCCATGGCGCGTGACAAGTCCTGGCTTGCTTCAGGAGTGGGACACCAACTGGACCAGCGCATGGGAAGTGTGCTGACCCACACCATTCTCACCCACCCTTGCGGTTTCTATCACCGGTTTGAGTGAAAGTACAACAGCACTACAAAGAGCATACCAAAGGGGTGTCAGGACAAATCTTGGTTATTTGTGATTTCTTGCGGAAATGATTCCAGAAGGCAACCTTGTTTTATGCAGTATTCGCCCCTTTACATGGTCAGCTGCAGATGCCGACCGCTAGGACAGACTGTACGTGGGCAATGCGCCCTTCACTTCATGATACTAGATCCAAAGGACAAATCACCAGACAACATGGGACAATTCCGTGTCCCTCAATATTACTATACGCCCTGAGGAAGCCCAGGCCGGATAGCCATGTAAAGGGGCGAAACATGTGTTGGCTGTAACTTGGTATTGCTCACCTGAGAAAAAGTCTTAGTATCACAGAAACTGCATAAAACAAGGTTGCAAAAGATAAAACTGCCTTCTGGAATCATTTCCGCAAGAAATCACAAATAACCAAGATTTGTCCTGATACCCCTTTGGAACTCTCTAATCACCAGTGGGACGGAGGTTTCCCACTGTTAAGGACAAATACCTCACCCATATTCAACTCAATAATACGGTTACTAAGGGATTGGGTCCTTTTTTCCCCCTTTTCCTCTGAGAGACTACAAAGAGCATAGAAGCATTCTATCCAATGTCAAGATGTATGAGCATCACAGCTGCAACACCCTCTCGCAGCTGTAGTAAGCCCAGTCTGAACCGAGCTCGACTGCAGCAGGTCTGGTTCTGAGCTGAATACTGGATAGTGGGCCCTAAGACTCACCAGGAGAATTTAAATGTAATAGCCCACCAAGGGCATTAAGAGAGTGTTGAGACCAGGCCATATGAGAAGCTGTGGTACCCAGTAATGAGCGAGATAGTTGAAGAAGCAATATTGGAATTCCCATTCTGGTCGCCCACTTAGGGGAGCTGAGTGACCCTCTCCAAACATCACAAAAGAACATAAACCTCACCAGGGCTGAAGTTTAGCACAAATGTTGATGCATTCCCTGACATAAGACAAGCAGTTGTCATTATTGAATCATGAACGAAGGGCCAGATGTATCATTTGACACAGAGCAATGCAGCAAGTTTTACTTGCTGTGCTGTGTCAAATTGAAAGCAGAAATGTGCCATATTTACCAACATAGGCTGCATTCCTGCTCTCTGTCTGCACTGGCGTACTCAGTACAGCCTAGTGCCTACGCATGCACCCTTACATTATGGTACAATGGTGCCTACATTGCAGGTAAGGATTGTTTTTGTGCAGGAAGATGCACCTTCTGGCACAAAAACAATCCTTGGCGTTCTATTTCTAAATGTGCTACAGAATTTAATTTAATAATAGAGTACATTGTAGTGGGGTAGACTGTTGCAGTGGAGGGGGTAGATTGAAGAGGGACAGAGTAGGATAAATTGGAGTGAAGTGGAATAGAGTTGAGTTGAGTGGGGTAGATTGGTCTAGAGTGGGGTAGATTGGAGTAGGGTGGGGTGAAGTGGAGTGGGGTAGATTGGAATGGGGTAGATCGGAGAGGGTGGGTGGTGTAGATTGAAATAAGGTATATTGAAGTGGGGTAAATTGTGGTAGATTGGTGTGGAGTGTGGTAGAGTGGGGTAGCTTGGAGTGAAATATATTGTGGTACAGTATAGTGGAGTGGGGTAGATTTGAGTGTTTTAGGTTGAGCTAAGGTGGGATAGATTGAGGTAGAGTGGAGTAGATGGTATTTGGAATAGATTATAATGGAGTGAGTGGGGTATATTGGAGTGGAGTAGATTTGAGTTGAGTGGGGTAGATTGGTGTAGAGTGGGGTAGATTGGTGTGGTGTGGGGTGGAGTGAGGTAGATTGGAGTGGTGTAGATTGGAGTAGGGTAATGGGGTAGATTGGAGTGGGATAGAGTGAAGTGTGGTAGCTTGAGATAGATTGGAGTTGATTGGGGTATGTTGGAGTAGAGTGGGGTAGACAAGACTGGAGTGGAGATGGGTAGACTGAGATGGAGTGGCGTGGGGTAGATTGGGGCATAGTGGGGCAGACTTGAGTGAGGTAGATTGGAGTGGAGTGGAGTGGGGTAGACTGGGGTGGTGTGAGGTAGGTTGGAGCAGGATAGATCAGGGTAGATTGGAGTGGAGTGGGGTATATTGGAGTGGAGTGAAGATGGGTAGACTGGGGTAGATTAGAGCAGAGTGGAATAGACTGGATTGGAGTGGGGTAAATTGGAGCAGAGTGGAGTAGACTGGGGTGGTAGACTGGAGTGTGGAAGAGAGGGGTGGGTTAGATTGGAGTGGGGTGAAGTGGCATGGGGTAGATTGGAGTGGGTTCATGTGAGGTGGCTTGGGCTGAAGTTGGGTGGATTGGAGTAGACAGGGCTGGAGTGGGGTAGATTGGGGTACAGTGGAATAGAATGGATTGGGGTAGACTGTAGTGGACTCGAGGGGGTAGAATGGAATGGAACGGGGTAGATTGGAGTGCACGCCATAGATTGGTTTGCAGAGTTGTGGAGCTGGGTAAAGTGGGGTAGATTGGAGTAGGGTTGCTTGTGGTATAGTGTAGTGGGGTAGATTGGTGTAGAGTGGAGTGGAGTCGGGCAGATGGGAATAGGGTGGGGTAAATCGGAGTGGAATAGATTGGCATGGGGTAGATTGGAGTGGGATAGATTGGCATGGGGTAGATTGGAGTAGGGTAGATTGGAGTGGGGTGTGGTGTGGTAGATTGCAAAAGGGTGGGGTAGATTGGAATGGGGTAGATTGTAGTGGAGTAGACTGGAGTGGGGTGGGGTAGATTGGAGAGGGGTAGTGTGGGGTAGATTGGAGTGGAGTGGGGAGATTGGGGTGGAGTGGACTGGAGTGGAGTGGGGAGAATTTGAGTGTAGTGGGGTAGATTGGAGTGGAGTATGGTAGCATGGGGTAGGTTGGGGCCAATTTGAGTGGGGTAGATTGGGTTAGAGTGACGTAGATTGCGGTGGGGTATACTGGGGTAGAATGGAGTAGATGATAGTTGGGCTAGGTTCTAGTGGAGTGGAGTGGGGTAGATTGGAGTGGAGTGGGGTAGGCTGGTGTGATGTGGGGTGAAGTGAGGTAGATTGGTGTGGTGTATATTGGAGTAGGTGAGTGGGATAGATTAATATGGGGTAGATTGGATTACGGTGGAGTGGGGTAGATTGGAGTGGAGTGGGGTAGGCTGGTGTGATGTGGGGTGAAGTGAGGTAGATTGGTGTGGTGTATATTGGAGTGGGTGAGTGGGATAGATTAATATGGGGTAGAGTGGAGTAAGGTGGAGTGGGGTAGATTGGAGTGGGGTGAGGTAGGTTGGAGTGGAGTGAAGTGGAGTAGACTGGAGTGGCGACTGTTAAGGTGGAGTGGGGTAGATTGGTGTGGAGTGGCATGGGGTAGAGTGGGGTAGATTGGGGTGGAGGGAGGTATACTTGTGTGGGGTAGACTTGGGTAGATTGGTGTGGAGTGGGGTAGACTGAGGTGGAGTGGGGTAGATTGGAGTAGAGAAGGTTAGATTGGGGTAGAGTGGAGTAGGGTAGATTGGAGTGGAGCGGAGTGTGTTATATTGGAGCAGAGTGGGATAGACTGGAGTGGGGTAGACTGGAGTGGTGTAGAGTGTAGTGGGTTAGATTGGAGTGAGGTGCAGTGGCATGGGGTAGACTGGAGTGAGGTGGAGTGGGGTGGATTGGGGTGAAGTAGGGTAGATTGGGGTGGGTTGGGGTATGCTGAAGTGGAGCGGGATAGATTGAAGTGGAGTAGGGCAGATTGGGGTAGAGTGGAGTAGATTTGCTTGGGGTAGAGTGGAATGCGGTAGATTGGAGTGGGTTAGATTGGAGTGGGTTGGGTAGATTGGAGAGTGGTAGAGTGGAGTAGATTGGGTAGAGTGGGGTAGATTGGGGTAGATTGGGGTGAAGTGTGGTCGATTGGAATGGAGTAGTATAGATTGAAGTGGAGTGTAATGTGGTAGATAGGGTGGGGTAGATTGGAACAGGTTGGGTTAGATTGGCATGGGGTTGATTGGTGTGAGGTAGATTGAAGTGCGGTGGGTAGATTAGAGGAGGTAGAGTGGGGTGATGTGTGGCAGATTGTGATAGATTGGAATGGAGTGGAGTAGAGTGGAGTGGAGAGGAGTGGGGTACATTGGAGTGCAGAGGAGTGGGGTAAATTGGAGTGGAGTGAGGTAGAGTGAAGTAGGGTGGAGTAGATTGGATTGGAGTCGTGTTGATTGTGGTGGAGTGAAGTGAGATAGTTTGAGGTGGAGTGGGGTAAATGAGAATAGAATGAAGGGGATTGGATTGTGGTAGACTGGATTGGATAGATTGGGGTAGATAGGAGTGGAGTGGGGTAGATTGGAGTGGAATGTGGTATTTTGGGGTTGGGTGGAGAGGAGAGGTATACATTGGAGTTGAATGGAGAGTGGAGTATATTTCTAGTGGACTGGGGTAGACTGGGGTAGATTGGGGTGGAGTGTGATAGATTGGAGCAGAGTGGTGTAGATTGGAGCGGAGTGGTGTAGATTGGAGCGGAGTGGGGTAGATTGGAGAGGAGTGGGTTAGATTGGGGTAGAGAGAAGTGGGGTAGATTGGGGTAGACTGGAGTGGAGTGAAGTCAAGTAGATTGGGTGGACTGGGGTGTAGTGGGGTGCAGTGGGGTAGATTGAAGTGGAATGGGAGAGACAGGGATGAACTGGAGTGGCGTGGGGGTATATTGGAGTGGGATAGATTGGAGTGGAGCCAATTGAGGCAGATTGGGGTAGAGTGCAGTGGGGTAGATTGGAGTGTAGTGGGGAAGATTGGAATGGAGTGGAGGAGATTGGAGTGGAGTGGGGTATATTTGAGTAGGGTGGGATAGATTGGAGTGGAGAAGATTACGGCAGATTGGATTAGAGTGGGGTAGATTAGAGCGTAGTGGGGTAGTTTGGAATGGATTCGCGTGGGATAGATTGGAGCTTGGTAAATTGCAATGGAGTAGATTGAGGCAGATTGGAGTAGAGTGGGGTATATTGGGTACATTGGAGTGTAGTGGGTAGATTGGGAGGAAATGGAGTGGGGTGGATTGCAGTGGGGTAGATTGCAGTGGAGAAGATTGAGGCAGATTGGAGTAGAGTGGGGTAGATTAGAGTGGAGTGTGGGAATGGAGAGGCGTGGAGTAGGTTGGAGTGGGGTAAATTGCAATGGAGTAGATTGAGGCAGATTGGAGTAGCATGGGTAGATTGTGGTACATTGGAGTGCAGTGGGGTAGATTCAGATGAAATGGAGTGGGGTGGATTGCAGTGGGGTAGATTGCAGTGGAGAAGATTGACAATACAATAACACCACAGGGAGAGGAAGGGTCCAAGGGATATTTAAAGACCTGCCATGGTTCACATCCCCCAAAAGTCAAGTAGAACAACAGACAAAGAACCAGGGGTCTAATACAGAAGAGCTAGGTGTGATAGATCCTACTCTGAATAACAGCCACTGTTAGTTTGGTTGTGAATACCAAATCACTATACAGTCTGTGAGTGTCGAGGGTACATACTTGTGCAGCTAAATCAAGACTACAGGTGAATGTCAGTGAGACTCAGAGAAATCATTATCATGGATTCCCATTAAAATATTTTACGATGATCTATATTCTCATTTGTTTTTTTGACAAACAAGGGAAACCCAGCGGGTAGCTAAGAACCATGGGTATGACTAAGTTATAGAAACAAAGGTTCAAAGCTTCTTTGAATTTTAACAATACAATATAGCACACAATGGACTACTATATGATAACTTGTTCCTGCCCAGCCGGGCCAGGAAGTTTATTTTCTCAAAAAATGTCGAATTATACACAATATTTTCAAACAATTAGTATGACACAAGCCTGTGCCGTACTTAGAAGAGAAGAAAATAGAGGAAAGGTGAAAGGGGTGTCTTCAGGCAAGGAAAAAGAGCAAAACAGGGCACTTTATAGTTGAAAAGAAATAATAACAGTGTCGCCTGGAGTGAAACAAACATTCTTAAATTATGAATTTCTACATGTATGTACACTCATAGGTGTCGACGTTTCGATCCCTTCGCTCAATTAATTAATTGGGATCATCATCAGGACTTAGTAAAATAGGATTGCCTGAAAATAACAAAGCCTGTTGGGAAAATAAGAAAAACAAGCACAAGAAGAAATCCTTAGAGAAATTATTAAGGAACTTTTTAGGAGAACAGTAAACACATGCCTCAAACTAGCTTTTTTCAACTGCGATCACAAATTGTGACATGTGCCAAGTGAGTGTGCCTTTGTGGAGCAAACAGTCAGATTCATACTTTATATTTGCGGTTTGACATTTACTTTACATACTGGTTCTCGGATTCGCAGTGATTCAGGTGCAGAAAACGCCGCAGGGTTGTACATAACGAGTGACTGTGGGGAGTATAGTGAATATAGGAACCTTCTGGCTCAGTGAACTGGTGTTAGAGCCGGTGTGCATGCAGGTTTGGTTTTGTTGTGATATTGGGCTTAGCAGACAGTATTGGGCATTTCAGCACATACCTCTATGGTAGGAAGAGGTTTTTGGGTGAGGCGTCAACCTTGCTAGGGGCGCCTGGGGGCAGTGGCATCCAGGGTTTCAGTGATTTGTCCTGGTGGGGGGTTTTAATTGTTACCCATCGCAATTTCGAGCTGGAAAGTGGGAGAAATTATTTGTTATAATAACCGTAGATTGGGTGAGGCAGTATCCGGGTCAACCAATAAGGAAACCTACCCTTTATGTGCTCGTCTCGAAACTTGTTTGTTTCCGTGGGCGAGACTCAATGATAGAGGATGCCGGTTTGGGTTTGCTGAAATAAATAATATTGTAGGTTTGGGTCTAATACTGGCTTCGGGCGTCTAAAAGGGCCAAGGCGTGGGGCATTATTACCTTATATTAGGTCCTGGAGCGTGCCATTAGGGGCTCGGTGGCCACAATGGATGTGCACAGCAACCACGAACAATGTCGTCAATACTGCAAGGAAAGTACAGAGCGTGGTTTACACGGCGCCCAAAACGTAAAAATGAGGTCAGAGTATCGCCGCATTAGCCTGGGGGGGAGTCACTTACCGATTACGAATGACCCTCGCATTTGGTCAGGGTGTCCAGTATCACTGCCGGTTAGCCCTGATGCTCGCGGGCTTGTTTAACCAGGAACGGCGTCCGGTCACGTGGAAGTGACTCTGGGCGCCATCTTGGAGTGGTGTGCCCGTCATGCCTGACTGTCGAAATTGAGGGAGTGTTCAAGCGCTGACATGGGCGCCATTTTGAAGTGTCTCGGAGTTAGGGCGATTTTCAAAGTTAAAAAGTTTAAGAGATATTAGTATCCCATGAACTGGAGTGCAGGATTGAAATCGAATTTTTGGGGAATTATGGGGTATTACTTAATGGAAAGCGCTGTGCAGTCGATTTGCCGGGGGAATTATGGAGAGTTAGCTTGGCAGTAATTATGCTAGTTGGGTAGCCTAGAGTCAGGCGAGTTAGAGGACTGCTAGCGGAGTAGTCCTGCATACAGCCAATTAAAAAGGGGGTGAAAAGTGAAGTGAAAGGATTACATGCAACAAAGTGAAGCACTTGTGATACTTTTTTATGTTCATTAAAAACTTGAAAAAACCATTAGAAGGGAGCACTGAGTCTTTCATCTTTGAGGTTCCATGATACAATATTGTCTATTCATAAAAGAGTGGTCCAGTGAGGACTGGACCACTCTTTTATGAATAGACAATATTGTATCATGGAACCTCAAAGATGAAAGACTCAGTGCTCCCTTCTAATGGTTAATTGGCTGTATGCAGGACTACTCCGCTAGCAGTCCTCTAACTCGCCTGACTCTAGGCTACCCACCTAGCATAATTACTGCCAAGCTAACTCTCCATAATTCCCCCGGCAAATCGACTGCACAGCGCTTTCCATTAAGTAATACCCAGTCAGGCATGACGGGCACACCACTCCAAGATGGCGCCCAGAGTCACTTCCACGTGACCGGACGCCGTTCCTGGTTAAACAAGCCCGCGAGCATCAGGGCTAACCGGCAGTGATACTGGACACCCTGACCAAATGCGAGGGTCATTCGTAATCGGTAAGTGACTCCCCCCCAGGCTAATGCGGCGATACTCTGACCTCATTTTTACGTTTTGGGCGCCGTGTAAACCACGCTCTGTACTTTCCTTGCAGTATTGACGACATTGTTCGTGGTTGCTGTGCACATCCATTGTGGCCACCGAGCCCCTAATGGCACGCTCCAGGACCTAATATAAGGTAATAATGCCCCACGCCTTGGCCCTTTTAGACGCCCGAAGCCAGTATTAGACCCAAACCTACAATATTATTTATTTCAGCAAACCCAAACCGGCATCCTCTATCATTGAGTCTCGCCCACGGAAACAAACAAGTTTCGAGACGAGCACATAAAGGGTAGGTTTCCTTATTGGTTGACCCGGATACTGCCTCACCCAATCTACGGTTATTATAACAAATAATTTCTCCCACTTTCCAGCTCGAAATTGCGATGGGTAACAATTAAAACCCCCCACCAGGACAAATCACTGAAACCCTGGATGCCACTGCCCCCAGGCGCCCCTAGCAAGGTTGACGCCTCACCCAAAAACCTCTTCCTACCATAGAGGTATGTGCTGAAATGCCCAATACTGTCTGCTAAGCCCAATATCACAACAAAACCAAACCTGCATGCACACCGGCTCTAACACCAGTTCACTGAGCCAGAAGGTTCCTATATTCACTATACTCCCCACAGTCACTCGTTATGTACAACCCTGCGGCGTTTTCTGCACCTGAATCACTGCGAATCCGAGAACCAGTATGTAAAGTAAATGTCAAACCGCAAATATAAAGTATGAATCTGACTGTTTGCTCCACAAAGGCACACTCACTTGGCACATGTCACAATTTGTGATCGCAGTTGAAAAAAGCTAGTTTGAGGCATGTGTTTACTGTTCTCCTAAAAAGTTCCTTAATAATTTCTCTAAGGATTTCTTCTTGTGCTTGTTTTTCTTATTTTCCCAACAGGCTTTGTTATTTTCAGGCAATCCTATTTTACTAAGTCCTGATGATGATCCCAATTAATTAATTGAGCGAAGGGATCGAAACGTCGACACCTATGAGTGTACATACATGTAGAAATTCATAATTTAAGAATGTTTGTTTCACTCCAGGCGACACTGCAACTATAAAGTGCCCTGTTTTGCTCTTTTTCCTTGCCTGAAGACACCCCTTTCACCTTTCCTCTATTTTCCTCTCTTCTAAGTACGGCACAGGCTTGTGTCATACTAATTGTTTGAAAATATTGTGTATAATTCGACATTTTTTGAGAAAATAAACTTCCTGGCCCGGCTGGGCAGGAACAAGTTATCATATAGTAGTCCATTGTGTGCTATATTGTATTGTTAAAATTCAAAGAAGCTTTGAACCTTTGTTTCTATAACTATATTCTCATTTGGTCATCCGGGAAGAATGGGGTGGCCTGTCCCTCGATCATTGGGACCATGTCCACACCCAATAGCTGGAAGAATCTCAGTGAGTCAAACCCACAAACACTGTGTTGACCATGAAATAGACAACAAAGTATGGGAATATGTGCAGTGCAAACTTAATAATAATGAGTGGTGAAATAAAATAGAGTGGTGAAAAGGTAATCAATAATTTTATTCAAATGGTTATTTCACCCTCTAATTAAAACCAAGAACTGTGCAAACGACAAGGCAGACTTAACAAATATCGACTGCCACAAAAAAGGCCAACATGTTTCAGCCACCAGGACAAGGGGTTCCACAGGCTTTCTTTAGGGCCTCTGTTCTCAAAAGATTCGCTACCGCTTAATGTGAATGAACAGAAAATGAAAAGGTGAATCAAAAAAGGATATAGTTGGACATATTAGTCCATAAACAGCTTGCTCCGTGTCAGCAACTGGAGTAGTCTCACATCTAAAAGAAGGGGGACAAACACAAGGATCTCAGTCCAAAATGCACCGTATGTATAACCCTCCATTTTGCACTAAAACAAATTTGAATAGTTCATCACTCACCCAGAAGGACCGGGGAATGTACCTCACAGCTTTAATCACTCTTCAAGCAGGCATAACCAATACCCTGAAGGCGCCCCACCTTAATGTTTTCCCGAGAATTGTAAATAATTGTAAACAAAGTATGATGGATGAGCGTTTTTCTTGGGGCCAAGCTTAGCTCACACGCTCATTTAACGTAGAGGGCTGTCCATTGTTTTGCAGATACTAGGATAGAAGGTGAGCCTAGAGCAGCTAGCCACTCTCGACTAGTACATACCTATGCGACGGTTGCTATTCAGATAACAGAGTCCTACTGGTTACCTGAAATAAAAGGAGTACCCCAGTCGGGAGGCCGCTTTAATTGAGTACAGGCCTTTTGCGCCAGGTGTTCTCACTTACAGCAATTGTTCTCGCATATTTGCATTGATTCTTGTGTGGGGAGATTCGAGAGAGTGAGCTGAGATGTCATAGAACGAGCACGAATGAGAGAAGTGGAAATATTGGGTGGCATTAGTCGCTCTAGGAGCATAATGTTTTACTTAAGACACCTCACACCTTTCTCCCATAGAGCGGGGCCTCCGCCTTCCTGAGCAGGGTCCAGGAGAGGTGAGGTACATTCCCCGGTCCTTCTGGGTGAGTGATGAACTATTCAAATTTGTTTTAGTGCAAAATGGAGGGTTATACATACGGTGCATTTTGGACTGAGATCCTTGTGTTTGTCCTCCTTCTTTTAGCTGTGAGACCACTCCAGTTGCTGACACGGAGCAAGCTGTTTATGGACTAATATGTCCAACTATATCCTTTTTTGATTCACCTTTTCATTTTCTGTTCATTCACATTAGGCGGTAGCAAATCTTTTGAGAACAGAGGCCCTGAAGAAAGCCCGTGGAACCCCTTGTCCTGGTGGCTGAAACATGTTGGCCTTTTTTGTGGCAGTCGATATTTGTTAAGTCTGCCTTGTCGTTTGCACTGTTCTTGGTTTTAATTAGAGGGTGAAATACCCATTTGAATAAAGTTATTGATTACCTTTTCACCACTCTATTTTATCTCACCACTCATTATTATTAAGTTTGCACTGCACATATTCCCATACTTTGTTGTCTATTTCATGGTCAACACAGTGTTTGTGGGTTTGACTCACTGAGATTCTTCCAGCTATTGGGTGTGGACATGGTCCCAATGATCGAGGGTCAGGCCACCCCATTCTTCCCGGATGACCAAATGAGAATATAGATCATCGTAAGATATTTTGATAGGAATCCATGATCATGATTTCTCTGAGTCTCACTGACATTCACCTGTGGTCTTGATTTAGCTGCACAAGTATGTACCCTCGACACTCACAGACTGTATAGTGATTTGGTATTCACAACCAAACTAACAGTGGCTGTTATTCAGAGTAGGATCTATCGCACCTAGCTCTTCTGTATTAGACCCCTGGTTCTGTGTCCGTGGAGAAGATTGAGGCAGATTGGAGTAGAGTGGGGTAGAGTAGAGTGGAGTGGGTAGATTGGAATGTAGTGGGATAGAATGGAATGGAGTGGTGTGGAGTGGATTGGAGTGTGGTAAATTGCAATGGAGTAGATTGAGGCAGATTGGGGTGCATTGGAATGTGGTGGGGTAGATTGGGATAAAATGCAGTGGGGTAGTTTGGAGGGGGTAGATTTGAGTGGAGTGGGGTAGATTGACGTGGGGTGGTGTAGATTTGGGTGCAGTGGATTGAAATGGGGTATATTGGGGTAGATTTGAGTGGAGTGGGGTATATTGGAGTAGAGTGCAGTAGTTTATAGTGGAATGTGTTAGGAATGGATTGGATTGGAGTGGAGTGAATTGGGGTGGAGTGGAGTGGAGTGGGGTGGGGTAGAGTGGAGTGTGGTAGACTGGGGTGGATTGGATTTGAGTGGGGTAGATTTGAGTAGTGTAGGTTGGAGTGGAGTAGGCTAGATTGCAGTGGTGTAGATTGGGGTAGTTTGGATTGGAGTGGGGTAGATTGGAGTGGAGTGCAGTGGAGTAGATTGGAGTGGGCTATGTTGGGGTAGATTAGAGTGGGGTGGGGTAAATTGGGATGAAGTGGAGTGGAGTAGGTTGGAGTGGAATAGGATAGATTGGCATAGATTGGGGTAGGTTGGAGTGGAGTGTGGTAGGTTGGAGTGGAGTGGATTGGGGTAGATTGGGATAGATCGGGGGTAGATTGGAGTGGGGTAGAGTGGCATAGACTGGAGTGGGGTAGATTGAAATGGAGTGGGATAGATTGGAGTGGAATGGGTGGATTTGGGTAGATGGAGTGAAGTGGGGTAAATTGGAGTGAGTGGGAGTGAAATGGAGAGGAATATTGGGTAGATTGGAGTAGACTGGGTTAGATTGGAGTGAAGATGGATAGATTGGAGTGAGGTAGATTGGAGTGGAATGGGGTAGATTGGAGTGGAGTTGATTGGGGTAGATTGGCGTGGAGTGGGGTAGATTGGTGGAATTATGTAGAGAGGAAAGGGGTAGTTTATGGTATACTGGAGTGGAGTCGATTGGAGTGGATCAGGGTATATTGTAATTGAGTGAAATAGAGTGGGGTAGATTAGAGTGGAGTGGGGTAGACTGGGGTACATTGGAATGGGGTGCATCGGGGTAGGTTAGAGTGGAGTGTGGTAGGTTGGAGTGGAGTGAATTGGATTGGGCTAGATTGGGATTGATTGGAGTGGGGTAGAGTGGCATAGACAAGAGTGGGGTAGATTGAAGTGGAGTGGGATAGACTGGATTGAAATGGGCTGGATTTGGCTAGATGGAGTGAAGTGGGGCAGATTGGAGTGGAGTGGGAGTGGAATGGAGAGGGAGATTGGGTAGACTGGAGTAGAGTGGGTTAGATTGGAGTGGGGATGGATAGATTGGAGTGGAGTGGGGTAGATTGGGGTAGATTGGAGTGAGATAGAGTGGCATAGACTGGAGTGGGTAGATTGAAGTGGAGTGGGATAGATTGGAGTGGAATGGGGTAGATTTGGGTAGATGGAGTGACGTGGGATAAATTGGAGTGGAGTGGGAGTGGAATGGAGAGGGAGATTGGGTAGACTGGAGTGGAGATGGATAGATTGGAGTGGAGTGGGGTAGATTGGAGTTGAATAGGGTAGATTGGAGTGGAGTCGATTGGGGTAGATTGGGGTGGAGAGGGGTAGATTGGTGGAGTTAGGTAGAGAGGAGTGGGGTAGTTAAGGGTATACTGGAGTGGAGTAGATTGGAGTTGAGAGGAGTGGATCATCGTAGATTGGAATTGAGTGGAATAGAGTGGGGTAGATCGGAGTGGAGTAGACTGGGGTAGATTGGAGTGGGGTAGATTGGAATGGAGTGGGTAGAGTGGAGTGGAGTGGAGTGGAACTGTGGACTGAGGGCACCTAAAAGCGCTTTCTGTGGAATGCATGTGAAAATGAGGACTTAGGCACAGGTTTCAAGGAGAAATGGAGTAGTTGCTCCACTGCACAAAACTGAAGTACGTTAAACAGACACATACTTTGCATGCGCAGAGAAGAGGTGAAATACACACAAGAGTAAGGACACATGTTTTAAGAAGAAATTGATTAACTGCAGCACTGCCCAAAATTGGGGAACTTCAAAAAACTACATTCACTGAGCCTGATTCACAAAGGTAAGCTTACACTTTTGTATGGGTTTGTGATTGTTTGCTATTCTCAAAGTGATTTAAGCGTAGTATCTATGAGTACGGAGTCTCTGCACATAAACAGATACACCTATCTTTTTATGTGTGGATACACTGAACTCGTAAAGATACTACTCGTAAATCCCTTTGTGAATAAACAACAATCGTAAGCTTACACAAAAGTGTAAGCTTACCTTTGTGCATCAGGCCTTTTGTGTTATAAAAGGCACAGATGTGTCCAAAATGTTTATGTTGCTTAGTGGCATCCTGGCCTGAAGCATGTGATTGGACTGTTTGTTTGGAAAGACTATGATTTTCCAGTGTCATACAAGTGTACGCTTAAAACAGACACATACTATGTATGTGCATAGAAGAGTTGCAACCTACAAACACATACAGTCACACAGGGTTGAATTGGTAAGGCGGGCACTTTGGCAATGGGTGATGCGCAGGTATCTGAGTTGCAGTTTTGTGGACCACCTTTTAGGGCCAGCGTGGTGGCAGATTTGGGCTGTGTCTGTGTGGTTCAGATGCATTCAGCAGCCCAGTCGGGGCCTGAGCGGCCTATGTGGAGGCAGCTCGACCTCTATTACCTCCCTTTTACTAACTGGGTGGAGGTGTAAATCCCAGTCTTTCGCCGGGCTGGCTCTTTAATAAATGCAGATTGAGCAGAGGGCCAGAGCAGAAGTGGCCGCACTTATATTCTAGTGTGATTCACCATTGTGAACTAATCCATGCACAATTTGGGACATATTCACAAGGAGCTAGAGCAGCCACAGCGTCATTCTTTTGACGCAGCAGCAGGGCAATCAGTGCTCCACACTGCTCCATATTACAAACGCAAAAGCAACAATTGATAGACAGAATGCAGAACAATGTTATACATTCACCCCAGTACAGAAATTTGGCCCTAAATCTATAGTTTTTTTGCTCACCATGCCATTCCAGTTTGGACCCTGCCATATGCAAATCAGTCTTGAGCCTGCGCCCATGGGAACAGCCCAGTCCGAACTACCAGGCCAGGTCCTCCCTGGACTGGAAACAAGTGTCCTAGGATCGGTTTCGGGCTTTCAGCCCTCATCAGGCAGGATAGCTTGACTCCAGTGGCATGGAGAGCACGAGACCCACGCTGGGCCCAATGCTTTAGTTTGTAGAGGCCTGCATCACATTATACCTGTACCTGGTATAATGTATGCAGGGTAGGCATTCCCATGTTAAAAGCCACGCAGAACGGATGCAGTGAAATTGACAACTTTTCACTGTATCACTCTACGACTTGAATGCGTCAAAATCCCCATGCCTTACCAGGCGTAATGATTGACGCAGGGATTTTAACATGGGACTCACCTCTGTGTTCTGACGCATTGCTGGAGTTAAGTCAGTCTTATGACCAACTCCAGCAATGCGTCACTTTAGCGCCAAGAGATACGTCAACATTTCTGATGCATACGTGAATCCTTGTACCATGGAGCACTGTATTGTGAATACAATGCATCCATGACATTTGCGGCAGGCGCTGGAAATCTGATGTAGTGATGCTGATGCATCAGGTCTTATAAATATGCCCCATTGTCCTGGCAACATTTGCTTTTTTTTTATTTCAGTGAGGTTAAGAAGACATGTCTCTTTTGGAGAAACCCCTGAAGCAGTGTTTTGCGAAAAGTCAAATTCAGCAAATGTGGGTCACTTTTTTTTTTAGGGGGCCAATCCGAGCCTGCCCAACAACTTAATATACAGCCACAGGCAGTGGGAAATACTGTCACCTACTGAAAGCGACTAATATTGTCACACAATAATACACAGAGATTTATTGATTAAAACACATGTACATACTGGCTGCAACATCAATAATAGTTTTAGCAAAATCTACAACCACAAATGCATATTGCAGCCAATGATGCCCATTCATTGTTTTTCTTACCTTAAGGACACACGCACGCTCACAGCGACATACACACAAAATCAATGGGGCACAGACAAGGTAGTATCAGTTAAACCAACGGATGCGAATTTTTCTTTCCGGCCTGGTGCCGCCATCTTGAGCTATTGTGCCTGCGTGCCGCCCTTTTGTCTCGTGCTTCCGTCTTACAGTGGATGTTGCTATGCTGCAGGCTCGCGGGCGATGCTGTGCGAGGAATGCATCGCTCAGAGCACCGTTTCCACCTCCAGGTGCCCGTCCAGGATTCCTTTAATTAGGCCGCGCTTGTCCCGTTATCGATCGCTCTTTTACTGGTGGATTTAGCAGGGGAGGGGGGACTCACTCCCCACCTCGGAGACCTTTGATATATAGCGAATGTTACGCATGATTAGCCCTATAGATTGTTTACTCTCATCAGAAATAGTTTGCGCAATAATATGACAGGCCGCGCTGGCATTTATCAAAGCCCTCCGCTGCCCCGTAATATTCCTCTTGGTGGGAGGAAATCTCTAGAGAAATCTTCGGATACTTCCCCCGTCCTCACACCCTCCCAGAATCCCCATTAAATTGATAAAAGGCCTGTCCCTGGTTCATTGTTCAAGAGGGAAGTGGGGGAGACGAGGGCGCGAGGTGCGGGTGCATGAGCTCCGAAGCCGGGAAATGAGGAATAAGAGGAGTTCTGAAATAAATGTCAGACCATGAAAGAGCACTTCTTGGAATTTTACTTGCGTAAATGCATAGGACAATACTCCATATTACAGTAACTTTTTAATATAGTGCCTAATGCTGCAATTCTGAGGGCTCATTGTGCTCTAAGCAAGAAAAAAAATCTATCGCCACCCCATCTATCTTCCTCGTAAGTCCCCTACCCCATTGAGGTGAACCCTAACCCCAAAGACAACAAAACGTCTCACTTGCCTCTAGAAAAGCAAATGTTCTTCCATTAAATTCCCGATTTTAGCCTTCATTTTATCCATAATCTCCCCAAAATATTAAGTGAACCAAGACGGCCTCCATTCTTAGGGGAGCCATTTATTTATTTATTTATTTGCAGGTTTATACCGCGCTGGCTTCACTCCCTAAGGAGTATCTCCGCGCCTTTGGCTTCTACAAAAGAGTTTTGAGAGGAGGAGTCTTTAAAGTTGTTCTAATCTAGGTTTACTGTTCAAACAAAAAGGTCTTCAGCTTTTTCCTAAAGGGAAGATGGTCTACACATAGCCTGAGAGATATAGGGAGGCTATTCCAGAGAGAGGGACCAGCTATTGATAGTGTTTTGGTTCCATGTCTGGCCTTCTTAGCTCTGGGTACACACAGGAGACCTTGTTCACTTGATCTTAATGTCCGAGTAGGAATGTAGGGCATGAATTTGGTGGTCAAGTATGCGGGACCCATACCATTTAGGCTTTTGTGTATGATACAGCATACCTTAAATTTGGCCCTCTGTCTGACAGATAGCCAATGCAGTTTAGTCAGCAGGGGTTTGGAAGGCGTGCGGGGAGGAGCATTCAGAACCAGGCGAGCAGCCGTGTTCTGAGCTACCTGAAGTCTGTTCATGACTCCCTCGTTTGCAGACAGGAGCAAGCCGTTGCAGTAGTCCAGGTGACTCAAGACGAGCGCCTGGACCAGTGTCTTCCTGGCTGTATCAGGTAGAAATGGGAAGATTTTCCGTAGCATGCCAATAATATGAAAGCATGCTCCCACCACCTGGTTGCCATGTTGTTTGAGGGTAAGCTCCTGATCTAAACGGACCCCCAGATTCTTGACAGTTTGTTTAGGTTTGGGCACTGGGACAAGATCTTGTGGCCACCAATCTCGGGTCCAGAGCATTTTTGCCTCACGAAACATCATGACTTCCGTCTTCCCCACGTTACACTGCAGGTAGTTGGAGGACATCCATCGTGCCACCGCTTTCATGCCCTTGGAGAAAGAGTTTCTTACCTCAGGTGAAAAGATCTTAAAAGGAAAGAGGAGTTGAGTATCATCCGCATAAGATATTGGGATAAAACCATATCTTCTCATGATGTTAGCCAGGGGTGCCACATATATGTTGAATAAGGTGGGGCTGAGACAGGAGCCCTGTGGCACCCCCTTGGAGATCTCAACTTCCTCTGACCTGTATGCACCCATAGCTACTTGCTGGGTGCGGTCCCTCAAGAAACTCTTTAACCATGCCAAGGCTTCTTGCTTTAGGCCGATGTTAGCCAGTCTGGTGGTCAAGATAGAGTGGGATACGGTATCAAATGCCGCAGACAGATCCAACAGCACCAGGACAGCAGAATAACCCCTGTCCTGGTACATGTGTAGATCGTCTGCGACTGACATCAGGGCGGTCTCCGTGCTATGTTTGGGTCTAAACCCAGATTGGGACTGGTCCAGCACTTCAGTGGATTCAATGTATTTAGACAATTTATTGTTTACATGTTTTTCAATAATTTTGCCTAAAAACGGGAGCAGGGAGATGGGTCTGAGGTTAGCTAATTCTTCCCAAGGAGTAGCTGTGTTTTTCCTCAGCGGTTTCACCAAAGCCTTTTTCCATCCTTTAGGAACCTGTCCCGTACTTAAAGAGAGATTGATTATTTGCTGGATAATAGGTCCCAGAGCCGCAGCCAGGATGGGCATGATCCGTGCAGGGATGGTGTCAGTAGGGGATCCACTCTTTATCATAGAGATGTTTCCTATTACTTCCTCCATGGATATGGGGGAGAAGGCAGAGAGGGAATGCCTAGTCGGCTTTTCTGGTTCCAGGTTTGCGATGAGGTCATTATCAGCGGTGTTCCGATAATTCAAGAGTGTAATTTTATTATAAATGGCATCTATTTTCTGGTTAAAAAACTGAGAGATATTGTCACAAAGTGTTTGTGACGCTACTTCTGCACTTTCACATGCTTTGGGTTTAAAAAAAGTCTCTAAAATCTGGTAAAGAGTCTTAGGATTGTTACCAGCTGCTAATAATTGCGACGCAATGTGATTTTTCCTTGCTGCTCGGATGGCTTTGTGGTATATTTTCTGAGAGCTTTTGTATAATTGTTTGTCCTGGTCTTGGCGTGATGCCCTCCATTTCTTCTCCAGTTTTCTAGTGGTTTGTTTGAGCACTCTAAGGTTCTCTGAAAACCAGATTTCCTGTTTATGTGCAGGTCTGGGCTTAAAAGTTTTTAATGGAACAATGCTGTCTATAGTTTTGAGGAGAGTTTCCTCTTATTTTTGTAGGGCATTGTCAATGTTCTCTTTATCATTTAAAATCGGTGCCACAAATTTTTTGTTAAAATCTTGTTGGGTCAGCTTATGCCAAGGTCTTCTTTTGTTTGCTAGGGTGAGGTTTCCGTTATCACATGAGATAAGAGTGGGAGTATAGAATTCTATTATAAAATGGTCAGTCCATTCCACTTGATAAGGGGATCTACATTCGACCTGCAGGGAGTTAGTTAGAATTAGGTCTAGCGTGTGTCCTGCCTGGTGAGTGGGTTCATTATTGATAGGCTTTAGACCCAAAGTGGCGAGGTCTGACAGCAGTGTCTGAGCTTCACTGTTGAGATCCAACTCACTGTGGATGTTAAAATCTCCCAAAAGAAGGAAGTCAGAGTCTTCATGTATATGGGGTGCTAGTGTTTCCATCAGAGTGATAGATACATTTGTGCATGGCCCAGGGGGGCGGTATACTAATGCTCCCCTTCTGCTGTTTTTATTCGAAGTATGGATTAAAAAAATTAGTACTTCTAGGTTGGGGGTACAGATTTCATCCAACACCGTTATGTTAGTTTCCTGTTTATGGACAATTGCTACCCCTCCGCCAACTTTAATAGGACGGTCCATCCTGACAATTTTGTACCCTATAGGGATTCCCAGTGTTATGACCGGGACGGAGTGAGGTTTGAGACATGTTTCAGTCAAGAAGCATAGTTCTGGTTGATGCGAATTGATCAGGTCCCATACTTCAATAAAATGTTTCGGTAGGGATCTTATATTACATAGCAGATTTTTAGTTTTAAGGGGAGTATTATTCTTCGCATTTTCCGTATGTTCAGGGTTAGAGTCCATATATTTACTACCAGGGGGACGCTGCTTAGCGGTGGCGGGAGAAATGTTACGAGCTACCGCTGCTGTCATGAATAGCGTTTTACATAATCGGCATGAGAAAGGGCCTTCTATGTTGTGTTCCACCTCGGTTGGGCAGAACGTTGGTGAAGATTTTAGTATCTCTAATAATACCTGTGAGGTATAAGTTAGCTGTCCTCCTCCGTGTCCCTCCATAGCCTCAGGCCCCTAGCCCCGTCCTGTCGCGGACGGGCGCAGACGGGCAGGTCTTTGGCTTGGCTTCGGCGCTGGTAGAGGCGCCCCACTGCGCGCAAGCACTGTGCGCTTGTGGCCGACGAGGGCTATATAGTCTTATGGGGAGGAGAGCTGCAGCGCTGATCGCTCGCCTTCCTGGGAGTGTCTTGCTCTTGCCTGCCCCGCCCTCCGCTCAACGGTATAGGCTACCGAGTCGGACCGGGGCGGGCAGGCTTGAGTATCGAGCCAAGACAACAACAAAATGCCGTGGGAGCCCCTCTGAGCCCTGTCAGGCGCTGGTGAGTTAAAACGGGTGGTTTTTAAAATTCGTACATCAATTCTAAAAACAATCAGTGCAAGTAGGTGCAAGCTTTAAAATTATCACATCAATTTTAAAACGAAAATACGGGGTCAGTGCTGGGACATATTAAGATTAGTTGTCAATTTTAACAGTAAGTAAGTTAGAGCGCCTTGTGACAGCGCTTCCGCTCAAATACCAAGGGAGGCGCCAAGCGGGGTGGGGAGATGCTGCCACCGTCGTCCCTTACCGCCAGGAACCACTGCCTCCTCGTTGCCTATATAGCCTTATGGGGAGGAGAGCTGCAGCGCTGATCGCTCGCCTTCCTGGGCCATGGCCCATGAACACCCAGGAACAGCTAAAGGGGGTGCACCTGGGTGCATGTGGCTACAGTTTGTCAAAGAGCAGCGTTCTCATTCTGAATGGTCTAAGTCTCAGCATGCTGCTGCCTAACAGCACACAACCACTCTTGGGGTTAACTCACAAGACGAGAGGGAACAGGAGCTATTAGGAGTCAGTACCTGCGTACCGCTACTTCAGAAACACAGAGCTGCACCACATTTACAACAATATGGGGCAGCCCTGCATTTCCTCCTGCACTGGTTCTAAATTTAGCAGCCTAGCGCCAACGCAGGCACCCTTGCACCATAGTGCAAGGGTGTCTGCATTGAGGGCAAGATTGTTTATTTGCAGGAAGGTCTCCCTTCCTGCACATAAACAACCCTCAAATGGTGTTTTGTAACTTTTATGTGTGCTGCTTAATGCAGCACACATAGATGTTGCAAAAAAAGTTATTTTTTTGGATTGTTTATGTGCAGGAAGGGACACCTTCCTGCACATAAACAGTCATTGGGGTTTGCTGTTTCTATGTGTGCTGCACAACACAGCACACATAGAAACAGCAAAAACAAGAAGAAATAAAGCATTTCTCCTCGTTTCGCCTGTTTAAGGCCGGGTTTTCCCTGGTCTTAATTTTGGTGCTTCCTCCTATTTACGCCACCCTTGTAAATAGTGGCCGTCGTCAAAATCAGTGGGTGTTGCGGTGGAACACCCACCGCAACACCCATTTCCCTCCCTGTTCACACTAAGTATAGCATGAAAGGGGGCCTTATTTGCAAGGCAGCGTTAAGCCACGTTAAGTGTCGAAATGCTGCCTTGTAAATAAGGCGAAGCCCCTATTGCCACCACAAAGTCACTAAAAGTGAAGCTGTGGTGGGGATAAATATACCCCATAGGCCTTAGAACATTGTGTTTTGAAGTTCTTTTCCCAGGGCCAAATTCTGCAGTAGAATCATCAGGCTTGTAAATACTCCACTAAAGTTTCAGGGTATATAGTTTACCTAAAAATGCTGAACTGGAATTGAAGGGTCAAAGTCTTTAGATTAGTATTCATCATGACTGACGCTAGAAGCACTGGATCATCAAATAACCCAGACCTAAGCAGTAGATAAGGACTGGAATGCGAAGCCTTAGAACATGAAGGAAATCTTTTTTTTTTGTTGTTGAAATTTTTTACATGAAGGAAATCTTGATAAGAACCCAGTCCTCAAAAGTGCAGCCGTGATAAAGTGTGATGCAATGAAGTACAGTTCAAAGAGTGCTTTTATTTCCCTAATAAATAAAACATTGAAGCGCAAGAGGTATGCTGGAAAGCAGCCATATTGGATTGGTCTTGCCACTAATTGACCCAGCCCTTACAGCTCACCTGTAGAGGTAAAAACATTGCATGGTCCTCTAAAGCTGTGCCCACCATTGCTCATGAGACTTTTCTCCAAACAAGATTATTGCAGTGGTGCCCTCACGCCTGCAAGCATGGTTATGGGACTGGGAGCCCTTTTCAGTTCATTCTTGATGGCTTAAATGTCAGAACAGATTCTGTCTTTATTTTGAAAAATGTGGTTGTGTTACAGGTACTTTCTAAAGTGCACATGTTCACTGGCAAGCTATTTGTAATGGTGAAGACTGATCAGAAGACAAGCAAAAGCACAGACTAAATACCCTAGGCAGTGTTGCTCAAAAAAATAAGTGTTTTCAGAGATTTCAGAGATTTTCTGAGCACTAGTAGCCTGTAAATTGTTTCATTCACTTTGGAAGAGAAGCTAAATACCCTCTCCTGTGACCTTCAACCTATACACGGAGCACTTCAGAGCCCTTCTGGTCGACTAGGATATCAACATGCATGAATATGGGGACTGTACCTGAAAAAATCCATACACGGTGTTGGCCACCTACAGATCTGCCTTGCCACAATCTGAGCATGGACATCAAAAGCTTACCTCAAACTCTACCCAGAGAAAAGTGAATTCATCCCAACTGCACCTGCACTTGAGACAAAAAAAACATGTTCAAAACTGGCTTTAATGATTGAATCCAGCAGGGTCAAGTCACTTGGCTTCAACATTGACATCTTCAAAAACCACATTGTTCATAAGAAAGAAACTGCACAGAACCAACTATTGTTGCTTCATAAATTTCTATTTTCTGGGAGAAGATCCCAAGAACTGCTGTCAAGACTGATCCTCTTGCCCCTTGTTGGGATAGTAAAGTCACCCGCATGATGATGGACATGCATACCTGCCCTGAGTGCCCCGACTGTAATGATGTCTGGATCCATAACGCTGATTTTTTTGTCAGAGGCAAACATGGATCATATGTGTGGACTATGACATAGGACTATCTCTCAGATTGCAGTCTTGTTGGACCAGGCGAGGTGCCCAAAGTGCTGCCCTCATATTGGTGAAAGGCTACTGCCTTTACCAGAAGTTAAGCAGCGCAAGTGCAATGGTGGCAATATACCATGTAGTGATCAGTAGGAGTGAACAGGTAGTTGTTTTACCTGTATCACTGTTAGAACAGTTGGTACAGATAGACCACAGCACTTATTTAGCACTAACCTGACATATCCGGCTGGTGGGGGCTATGGGTGAGAAGACTGTCTAACCACTCCCCTTGATGTTCTACCCAGAGAACAGATGTTACTACTCCCCAAGAAGCACATCAAAGGGAATGGGTGAGTGGATATAATAATAAACAACAGCCAGTGGGGTGGATTGCTGAGTGTTCGGAAACCGCCGGGCAGAAAACCGCGTGAACACACCAAGCCCAAGGAGTGGCTAGCGTGTGGAATGAACAGAAGAAACCCAGCAAGGTCTAGGTGCTGAAACTCACCTGACCATCTTCCTGCAATCAAAAAGTTTGGAAAGCGAGGACGTGATCGAGGAGCGTGACTTAATTACCATCGGAACCAAGGTGCCCGCCGAGGTCTTCTGTCCCACATGTTAACCATCCCTTCTCCTGCAGTGTCTTCTGGTTTATGCAGTTCGGAACAGCGGCATCAATGCACATTTTTTTCTGCCGCTAAATCAGTCGCTGCAGAGATGAGTGACACATTCATGTTCACATTTATTGCCTCATACATGAGGATTTGTAGCACTGCAAATGTGATGTATTACACTGGGAGTGACACCTATGTTTGTACAGGTGGGAGTGACACCTACTTTTGTACAGCGTCATGACAATCACTGGAAGGAGACCTGCAGGCTCACTCAATTAAAGTTCCGCTGGTGTGTGCTTAACTTACCCTTGGTTTACATCAGTTTGGTGTGTAGTACTGTGCCGTGCATGTGCGCCTGTGAATGATACAATACAGGCATAATGCACTTCTGTGCAGTGCTGTACATGTGCTGTGAGTGGTAGAATACATAGAGGATGTAGTGCTGCGCAGTGCATGTATGCTATATGCATGTGCTGCGTGTATTGTATGTGAACAATACAATACAAGGAAAATCCGGGAGATCCATGGCTGGGTGGAGAAACATGAGGAGAGAAGGTAGAGGAATCTCCCCAAACAGATTTGGGTATTACTGCATTCCTGTAAGCAGGGTGGGACACACTTGGGGAAGGGAGTTCCAGGTTCTCTAGTACACTTCAAAAGTCGCTCCTTGATTCAGTGAGAGGTCTCAAGGAACTGGCCTGGGTACATCTCAGGAAGGAGATTGGGCTGATAAGAGAATCATTTAGAGTAGGAATGAGGCCGTGGGGTAACCATTTGATACACATAACACTGTGGGTGACAACCAGTTGTGAACCTCTAGTCACTCCCAGGGCCTGTGTTGTGGGTCTATCAGATGTGGCGTCACTCCTTCTGTGACAGGCAGCTTTCTGGAGGACGAGAGGACAGAGGAGAGAGCACTTCTAAAGGAAGCAGAGCCCCAACATAAACTTCAATGACTCTGACTTTAAATCACATTTGGTATTTGGAAATAGACAATAGGAAGGGGAGTGGAGACCACAAAAAGTCGGGCAGTGGGAGGAAGAGAAGCTCTGCAAGGCTCCTGCCTGTGACCAAGACTCGGGGCCAAGGCCTGCCAGTCTCCCAGCAGGGTGAGGGAATATCACCCGAGGAATGAAGACTATCTGGCCTGGAGCACCAGAGCCTTCCTGCTTGCCAATACCAGTGTGCCCTTTTAGGAAGCGGAGTGTGCAGGAGGGAGCAAGGTCCAATTAGGAATCTTGGCGAGTCGATTCCAATTGTGAGGTGTGAGAAGATGGCTGCAGCACCAATCAGGTCGTTTAGGGGATGTGGCTACTATTAGCCAATGGACTACCAGGACCCCTCCTGCCTAGTGACGATTTCCTGTGAAGTTGCAACTTGCTAGCCCAAAGTGCACTATTCTACCCACTCCCAAGGTGACAGAACACTTCTCTTGGTGTGTGGGGCTCCGTAGTCCACCACAGTGGTGTGACTACCTGGGGGCTATACGCCCACAGGAAAGTTGGTTGAACAATGCCTTTGCCTTCTCTGCCTCAGCGCCATGTCTACATGAACAAAAGAACAGCCCCTTTCATCTGTGTCCACCATTTGCCTTTCAAAGGAAACTTCTCTTTTGAAACTAGCCTTTTGAGCTCACTTCCGCTTGGCCTTCATGCCAGGGAGAAGTCACACCTCTTTCAATTGCAGGCCCTTTGTGTTCTTTCCCGAAAGTCATTCACACCTCCCCCTCAGGAGGGTAGAAAGCTGTCTCATGGTCAGCAACCATAACCGGTCAATGAAAACTGTTGGGCGACAAAGTGGCTACTTACTAACGTTACCACTGGTGAAAAAGTTACATTAAACTCGAGCATCAAGTCAGGTTCAATGCAGCGATTCCTTTGATACCTTGTAGTGTTATATTTAGTAGTCTCATTCAAAAGTTAGCACTGCTGAGTTGTCAACATGTAACCCTATGCTCGCCAATGGGACTTCTATCCTTTCCACAATAAAAATGACAATGTAGGGTTTTTACTGTCGGGACATGGAAAGCTAAGAACTACATGTCCAACTTTTTAATAAAATGTACCCTGTCTTTAGGGCTCAATAGGCCTGCCTTAGGTGTGACTTAGAGACACTAAAAAGGGAGGTTTGGGCCTTGCTATTACTTTAAAAGGCAAAGTTAAGTTAGCAGTTGAAAACTGTTCTGTCAGCCGACAATGGCGGGCTGGGAGTCACACTTTGCTTTGTCACACTCCTGGTGACACAATAAGTGCTGCAGTCCATGCGAGAAACTTTAACTTACATGCAATTGGTACCCCTAACATCATGTGCTAGGAACTTATAAGGAAGTTTAATGATGTAAGTTGTAGATGAACCAATCAGACATACACCCTTTAAGGGTCAGAGTAATGACACTGAGGTCTGGTTACCAGACCTCAGTACACTTTCAAACTTAAATAACCACCATCATCAGCCCAAAATCTGCAAAAAGATGCAATTCCTTACATGCCCTCGCCAGCTGAAAGGTGATAAACAACTAACTTACAGCCTGGTCCTTCTCATCATTTAAGTGGAAGACCTGGAAAGGCTATTTGTAGTGGCATGGTCAGTCCCTGTAAAGTTCATAAGCCACCCGAGAAGTCTGTGGTCAGTTAGACCTCTGATATGAGTCCAAAACAAGTAGGGTCTCAGCTTTGTCAGGGACCAGACCACAGCAAAAGCTTCCCACTTAATGGCACTCTAATGATGCTCTCACAGGAGGAGTCACATACTAATAAATGCAACTGATTGATCCTGGCCCTCATCATTTACCTGTATCAACACTGCCCTAATCTCCTGTTCAGAAGCATCTGTCTAGACAATAAACTCTTTATTGAAACAGGTGCCTTTAGGACAGGTGCTGAGCACAAATCTTCTTTTAGGGTGTCAAAGACCTTTTGACACTCTTCAATCCAAATAACGATTCTGGATTGTTTAGTGGAAGTGAGTTCTGTCAGTGGTACCACAATTGGTACCATACCCCATCTGTAACACCCAGTGAGGCCAAGAAAAGCTTTGACCTGGGTCTGAGACTTAAGAGCCTCCCAATACAGGACAGCCTGAATCCTGGGCTGGAGAAGTTGTACATGGCCTCCACCCACTTGGTGGCACACACATTGAACCTTGCCCTATTTGGCACTTACTCGCCCTAATAGTCAGGTCTGCCTTCTGCAGGGCCTGAAGCACTTTCTTAAGGTGGGCCAGGCGATCCTCTCTGGTGGAACTGAATACATCAAAATCATCGAGATAAGCTTCACCAAAATATTCCAAGCCTGAAATAACTGTTCACCAACCTCTGGAAGGGGGCAGGTGCATTTTTGAACTCAAAGGGAATCACTTTAAATTGAAAGTGACCTTCAGGAGTTGAAAATGCAGACCTCTCCTTAGTTCCTTGTGTGAGGGGTATCTTCCAATAACCTTAATCAAACCAATTGCACATATGTATTTGGCAGCACCCATATTATCTATAAGTTCATCAGCTATAGGTATAGGATGAGCATCACTCTTGGTGACTTTATGTTGGCCTCAGTAGTCCACACAGAACTTAATCTTAGGTTTCCCACTTTTGGATTGGGTCTAGGCAACAGCACCACTGGGCAGGCTCGAGGAGTGTTAGATGGCTTAACAACCCACATCTTGCCAATCTCATTCTTAATGCTAGTTTTGACCTGTTCTGACAGCCTGTAAATTTTACTTTTGACAGGCAAGCTGTCACCTGTTCCACATCATGAACACACTGAGTTGTCAGACCTGGGGTCAAGGAGACCAGACTAGCAAACTGTTTCAATAAGTTTTAACAGTCGTTTTGCTGTTGGTCTGTCAAAGTGGAGGAGAGGACTACTCTGTCCACTAAACCATCTTTGATACTACTTAGCTGTAGGTCAGGGAGAGGTTCACTTTCCTCTTCTTCCCCTCCATCTGTCAGAATGAGCATGGTCACGCCTACTCTGTCATGGTGTAGTTTCAACCAGTTGACATGGATTACCGTGTAGGTTCCTTGGGGCACCTAAGTACACTAGGTAGATGACTTCCCCTTTCCTTTCCAAAATTGGATAGAACCCAATCCACATGTCTTGGAGGGCCCTAGCACCTGCAGGTTCTAAAATCCACACCAACTATCCTGTTTTTTATTCTATTGAGGAGAACTTCTAGTCATAGCACTGCTTGACAAGCTCCAGGCTAGCCTCCAAATTCATGTTTACCCTCTTCATGAACTCTCCCATTCTGGAGTAAAGGTCTAGTACATAGTCAACTAAGTCTTGGCTTGGCTCCTTGGTGGGCTTCTCCCATCCCCCTTGTTTTTCTGATAAACTCATTGTCATGCCTTTCATGGTCTTCTTGAATCTCTTCAACAGACCATTACCTCGGGGATAGTAGAGAGTGGTGAACTTATAGGTTACACCACACTCATCCCACATTGCCTTCAGATAAGCAGACATAAAGTGTGTGCCTCTACTGAAATTACTCCTTAGGGAAACCTACCCTGGCTGATGAAGATACCAAGTATGGCTATGTAAAGTAACAGGAGCCCCCTGGTGCGAATAGCAATCCTGGGTCAGGGTAGAGAATATATGTAAGCAAAAATTCCCAGGCATGCACAAACGTGACTAGCAAGTACACATGTAGATAGAATTATCTACAACAACATTCGACAAACTGCTTTCTCCAATAAAATTGGTTTTAATTTTTTCAAATATTCATAAGAAGTTCATATGATAAAAATGCATTACAATGTTCAGAGTCAATGCAAACTTCATTGTAACTATACATGATTTGTCAAGGTTAAAATTTCAATAAACATTATAAAAAATGATGGTTTCCTGTCGACGCGTTTCGACACGTAAGTTGTGTCTTCTTCAGGACTGTACCATCGATGTTCTGTAAAAATAATAATTATGAACATTTTTTACTATATAATTCTTTTCCTGGTGAAGCAGTTTACAATCGTTTATAACATGTTCATTGTACCGCTAGTCATTCTTTCATGTATATTGATATACCGCATTATTGCTCTAAACATCTGTATTGAACCCATTTGACTGTGTCTATTGTCTCTATACATATAAGCATCTTCAAGGTAGAACATAAACCTATTTTGAATGCTAATAACAGTGTCAACATTGGTTATACAACATCATAAAAATAGAGCACAAACATGCCTTATCGTTCTTTCACATTGTTGACATTTGGCATATACACTTCAAAGTGTCTAGTGACCCTGGTGGTTCGTTGATAACTTAAGGACAAGCTCATGTTGTCTAGTTACCCCGGTGGTACGTTGATAACTTAAAGACACGCTTTTGTCAGGTCAGGCTGGCATAAGTATATACTGTGCTGTATATATATTTACAAACTGAATGTAGGTATAACCCAATGACGTATAGGTCTGCACAGTCGTAGATGTGTTTCTGCCCACTGTGCAGAGTAAACCGTCGTACTATCCAAATGTGCAATCGGTTCACTACCCCGCGAGAAGGATTATCCAGCGAGGCACTACAAGGAATGTCCACTAATCTATTAATGAATATGTGTTGTTAAAAAATAAAACATGAAAAATAATAAATAGCTCATGCATGTGTGCCAGTCTCTGCATGTATCAATGGATTCACACATATTGAGGCTGGGGACGCTGTAGAACGCTCGTATTGCCGACCCTGGAGTTGAAACAATTTTTTAAATATTGTAAAGTGTATTTACTTTTCCTTCTTATTTAGGTTGGGAAACATAGCGGTTCTTACCGACTTAACTTCAAAAAGCCACACTTACTCAAAGGATTTGGTATAACGTGTAGACCAGCAGGGGGACGACCAGACTTGACGGAATGCAATTCGTCCGTTTGGTGGCGGGTAAAATGAAAAACCGCTCTATGCAGACCCCGGCAGCTGTAAGAATGGAGTCCTAATTTCAGATAAATGGTATATATATATACTTGTTCCTTATTCTTTGAATTGGAAAACAAAGCGGTTCTTACCGACTTAGCACTTAGACTTGGTGCTAAGTCGGCGTCCCCAGCCTCCTGATATATCATAGAGTGGAAAGAGCATATTTTAAATATTATCATATGAACACATGCCACCATATCCGAGGTAATATGCACCAGTGCTAAAATGTAATACAAGTGTGCCGTCTTAACTAAACTATATCACTTTATATGATACCTTTTGTTTCCAAACTATTCCAGATATTAAGTGCCTTGATATCCCTGTGATTGGAGAACTTCGTTGTGTAATTCGCCCTTAGAAAATTAAATCTAATATATACCAACGCCATTTTGTGACATACTATAAGGTGAGACACTTATAAGTGTGAGTAAAAACAACGATTTAGTAAACAATCCCTTAATATAGGGAAGAGACAGGCTGTCGTGATATACGTTTGTATCTGAAGTATCTGTCCCCTAGATAGGAATAGGTTAGGTTCAATATGTGTGAATCCATTGATACATGCAGAGACTGGCACACATGCATGAGCTATTTATTATTTTTCATGTTTTATTTTTTAACAACACATATTCATTAATAGATTAGTGGGCATTCCTTGTAGTGCCTCGCTGGATAATCCTTCTCGCGGGGTAGTGAACCGATTGCACATTTGGATAGTACGACGGTTTACTCTGCACAGTGGGCAGAAACACATCTACGACTGTGCAGACCTATACGTCATTGGGTTATACCTACATTCAGTTTGTAAATATATATACAGCACAGTATATACTTATGCCAGCCTGACCTGACAAAAGCGTGTCTTTAAGTTATCAACGTACCACCGGGGTAACTAGACAACATGAGCTTGTCCTTAAGTTATCAACGAACCACCAGGGTCACTA
Source organism: Lissotriton helveticus (assembly GCF_964261635.1). Taxonomy (NCBI): domain Eukaryota; kingdom Metazoa; phylum Chordata; class Amphibia; order Caudata; family Salamandridae; genus Lissotriton; species Lissotriton helveticus. The sequence goes on along the minus strand of NC_136061.1, from coordinate 1,964,077,147 downwards.
GACACTTTGAAGTGTATATGCCAAATGTCAACAATGTGAAAGAACGATAAGGCATGTTTGTGCTCTATTTTTATGATGTTGTATAACCAATGTTGACACTGTTATTAGCATTCAAAATAGGTTTATGTTCTACCTTGAAGATGCTTATATGTATAGAGACAATAGACACAGTCAAATGGGTTCAATACAGATGTTTAGAGCAATAATGCGGTATATCAATATACATGAAAGAATGACTAGCGGTACAATGAACATGTTATAAACGATTGTAAACTGCTTCACCAGGAAAAGAATTATATAGTAAAAAATGTTCATAATTATTATTTTTACAGAACATCGATGGTACAGTCCTGAAGAAGACACAACTTACGTGTCGAAACGCGTCGACAGGAAACCATCATTTTTTATAATGTTTATTGAAATTTTAACCTTGACAAATCATGTATAGTTACAATGAAGTTTGCATTGACTCTGAACATTGTAATGCATTTTTATCATATGAACTTCTTATGAATATTTGAAAAAATTAAAACCAATTTTATTGGAGAAAGCAGTTTGTCGAATGTTGTTGTAGATAATTCTATCTACATGTGTACTTGCTAGTCACGTTTGTGCATGCCTGGGAATTTTTGCTTACATATATGATACCAAGTATGGCCCCTCTAAACACTGCAGGAACAGGGACTCTCCTGAATGGAATTGCCTCTGGGTACCTGCTGGCATGCTTCTCTACCACCAGGATGAACCTGTTCCCAGATGCAGTCTGAGGGTCACGGGGTCAAACAGTGTTTATTCCTATCCTCTCAAAGGGAGTTCCCACTACAGGTAGAGGTATTGGGAGAGCCTTCGGCTTGCCCCTTGTCTTGTCAATGGCTTGACAGGTGACATAGGAGTGACCTACACCTTCTCTGACATTTGGGGCCAATAAAAGTGATTGACCAACACCTCCCAGGTTTTGATCTGCCCCATATGATCAGCTAGGGGATGTGATGGGAAAGGCCCAGGAGGATTTTTCTTTATTGTTGAGAACCCATGGCTCTCCTGGTTGCCCCAGGTTTGAGGGGCCTTGCCTCACTATACTTAACTCCCTCATCCCGGTATACCCCATGGGTGCCACTTTCATTCCCTTTTCTTTCCCTTCAGCAAGGTGCCTCGGGCCTTTAAGAGTGGAGCTAAGTTCTTAGTTCTGGCACAAGTCCTCACAGGAGGAACCTCCTGCCCTATGAAGTTCTGCAAACTCAAGCAGGTATCTCATGGGGATATCTTCCACTTCAGGCACCTGACCCTTCCCCTCAGGGTTAGGCTCCTTCTGGGCCTGGGGACTCTGGAAAGCTGGCTGACAAGATTTCCTGTCATTTGTCTTGTTTCTAGGTACCTGGGGCATTTTTCCAGAGTCCCTTGTCCTCCCTGTAAGTTTGCTTGTACTCTTGTTGTTGCACACACCCACTCAGAGGGGCCTAGAATTGCTGCTTAAGTCCTCCTTTCCACTGAACGCCCAGTGGGCAGAGGCAGAATTTCTCAAGCCATTTCCCAGCAGACACTCCACTGGGACGACAGCGGACACAGTGGAGAATTGCTGCTTAAGTCCTCCTTTCCACTGAACGCCCAGTGGGCAGAGGCAGAATTTCTCAAGCCATTTCCCAGCAGACACTCCACTGGGACGACAGCGGACACAGTCACCTTCTTCAGGCCAGTAACCCCACTCCACTCAAAGGCCACCATTGCCATGGGATAGGACTTTGTATCTTTGTCAGAGTTTACTATTTGGTGTGTCTCATTGGGAATGAGTTGGTCTGGTGAAACCGGCTTGGCCATGACCATGGTTATGCTGGCACCTGTATCCTTCATAGCCTTGACTTCAACCCCATTGATTCTTGGCCACTTCCTGTACTTTTCCATGTTTGAAGGCCAGTTAGCAAAGAGGTCAATTTCCACTCCACCCACTGATACTAAGGTCTCCTCAGTATAACCTCTGGAATCCCTTGGGACAACTTCCACCCCCATCCCTACACTGGCAATGTCCTTGGGAGGAACACCAGTGGGTGGTTTCTTGGAACACTTACAGTCTTCTCTCTTGTGTCCTGACTGCTGAGAGTCATAACATACCCCAGCCTTTGAAAGATCATAATTCTATTCCAGGTACCCCCTCCCCTTGGACTGGGATGGTCTCCAGGCTCCTCCCTTGGGCATTTTTTGGGGGATCTTTAGATTACTATTTCTTTTTTTATTTTTGCCCACTTATTTCCAATGAAGGGGGAGCCTGACCCCCTTTCATAGAATCCCCTCCATTAGACTTCTTGGGTACCCTATGGTGCACCCATTCATCTGCCATCTTGCCCAGCTCTCTGGGACTATTTAGCTTTGAATCTACCTGATGCTGGTGTAACTTCTCTGATGAACAATTTGTAGGGATATGCTCTTTAACCATTAAACTATAGAGCCATTCATATGTATCCAGCTTGTTACCTTAAATCCAGGCACCCAGTGCCTTTACTGAAGCATTGAGAAACTCCACCCACATCTGTGTTGCCCCTTATATGTGTCTCTGAATTTCTGTATTGCTTCTCTGGGGTACAACCAAATAGCTCTATAAGTGCTACTTTCATGTCAGTATAAGACTCTGCCACAACACCCTCTATTGTTAAGAGCATATTTCTCACCACCTCTGGAACCAGTTCCCACAACAAGGGCCCCCAGTGTTGGGCTCCCACCCTTCTCATCCTGGGAGCTATTTCATAAGATTCCAGCCAATTATCTATGCCATCCTTCTTGAAATACTTATGCACACTATTTTTTTTAGCATTCTAGGTGTATAGGCACACCTTGCTGTTACCTCAGACTCTCGGTTTCTACCACCACCCTCTTGGGACTTCAAGCCCAGCTTGACCTTACTCTCCTCAAAGGTCAATGTCATTTCCTCCAAGGCCAATCTTTGCTCCTCCAGGTCTAGGAGGCTTACTTAGGCCTTAAAGTCTTTTGACCCCCTCTTTGATGTTGTGCTCCTCTCACTGACAGACATTGAGGGAAGCCTTGGTAGGATGTTGGGGGTCAGGGTGTCCTCGCCCCACTCATCCTCGTTGTGCTGTCATCAGCCTCTTTCCCACTGTTTGGGATAATCTCTTCTCCAAAAGTGCTTGGACTTTGCGGGCCTCTTCCCAGGCCCTGGGAGCTCTCCTGAGATCCTCTTTCTTTGATTAGGCACCCAAGCTGATCTTTCTCTCCTTACACAATGCTCTCAAATTGTTGATCCTGAGAATGGACAGTGTGGCCTAGTCGATATTTATGTTTCCTGATTTGTTTAGGACTTCTAGAAACTTTGTAAAAATTATGGAAAGCTTTTTCAAAACTTTCAAAAAATTTGCAAACTCTTGAAAACAGTACTTAAGAGACTTCAAAACTTGGCAACTTGATTGAAAATCACAAAAACGTCCTTCTATGTGTCGGCTTGGCAGATAATTAACATTTCAAACGTATTAACCGAATGGTACTACAAAGCACGAATTCTGAATCCCAACGATAAGCACTAATGTGAGGAAATCGGTTTATTATACTGTGTGGCCCTGATGCAAGGGACAAAGGTTGCTGAAAATGCTGAAGGATGCTGAGGAAGCTGATCCAGTGATGAGGTCTTCCTGGAGCTTCTCCTCTGTCCATGAACACGGTGGGTTGACGTTGGGCATAGGGGCTGTTGTCCCTCGAGGGACGAGTGAAGTCCGGACAAAAAACAGTTACAACTGGTCTACTGCCCAGCAGTTCTCTTTAACTGGTGATAACTTCCGACTTGGGTGAACAAATGGCTCTCTGACTACTCTTCTGCGTCCACCAGACTTGAGAGGAATGTTTGAGGGTGGCCTCTCAGTCTCCCTCGTTGCTTGTTGGAGATCAGTGGTGGTCAGGCGTTTTTGGCTATCAACCCGCCATGGTTGGCTTCTTCATATTTTGTGGCCCTGTAGCTATAATAGGAAATCAGCAAACTGACACTTGAAGTTACTTCTTCTTTCTGAGGCTCAGGGACAACTTTTCCTTGATCAGGGCACCATAGGCAAAGTCCTCTCTTTGGAAGCCCAATGAGCAGCAAGTGCAGTCCGCTCTTTGGTGCAGCCTCCCTTAGCTGGGTGAAGAGAACAGTAGTACAGTCCTTCTTTGGTCAGTACAGATGTGATCTGAGGTCTGGGTGTCAGGGTTGCCTATTTTATGCTCAGTGTGTGCCCTTGGGCAATGTGGAGACTACTAGCCAATGGGCCACCAGAACCCCTCTCATCTAGTAAAGACTTCATGTGAAGTGTGACATCTTGCTCTCCCAGATTGCACTCTTCTGCTCACTCTCAAGATGTCAGACTCTTCTCTTAATGTGTAGAGCTCACTTGCCCACCCCAGAGGTGTAGCTACCTAGGGGCTACACACCCATGGGAAAACCGGTTGGAAAATGGCTTTCTACTCTCTATCCTTGATGCCAACTTGTCTGCATGAACAGAAGAGCAGCCCTTTTCATATGTGTCTGCCAATTGCCCTTCAAAGGCAGCTTCTCCTTTAAAGCTTGTCTTTTGGGCTTACACCCTGTTTGACCTACTGCCGGGGAGATGTCACTTCTCTTCCATCACAGGCCCTTTGTGTTCTTTCCTCAAAGTCATTCACACCTCCCCCAGGAGGGCAGAAGGCGGTATTGTGGTCAGCAACCATAACTGGTCACTGAAAAACGTTGGGCAACAAAGTAGCTACATACTAAAGTTACCACTGGTGCAAAAGTTACATTAACTTGACTTGAGCATTAATTCAGGTTATTGCAGGATTTGTTTGATACCTTGAAGTATCATATTTAGTAGTCTCATTCAAAATAAGCACCACTGAGTTGTCAGTGTCTAACCCTGTACTAGCCAATGGGGCTACTAGCCTTTACACAGTAAAATCAACAATGCAGGGTTTTTAGTCAGGGCATAGAAAATTAACAACTACAGATCCAAATTGTTAATATAATGTACCCTGATTTTAGGGCTGACTAGGCCTCTCTTAGGCAGTGGCATAACAAAACTTGAGGGAGCTCTCCTGCAAGGAATGTAGAGGGCCCCCCTACAGACTCAATCAGGAGCGCTCCAGTCAGAATACTGTGCTGATGGAGTCCCCTGGAGCTTAGGGGCCCTCCGCTCCGCAGGGGCTGCGGGGGCCTCTGTTGCACTACTGCTCTTAGGGCCGACTTATAGATATTAAAAAGGAAGGTTTTGGCTTTGCTATTACTTTAACTGGCAAACTCAAGTTAGCAGTTGAAAACTGTTCTGTCAGCTAGCAATGCTGGGCTGTGAGTTACACTTTTGCTTCTTCACACTGATGGTGGCAGAATAAGTGATGCATCCACAAGAGATACCTTAACTTACAGGCCCTGGGTAACCCTGGTACATATACTAGGGACTTATAAGTAAGTTTATCATGCCAATTGTAGGTGAACCAATCAGACATACACCTTTTTCAGGGTCACAGGAATGTTCTCAGTTCACTTTTAAGAGTTGAAAAACCAGCAACCTCAGTCCCAAAACATGGGGGTGAGCATGCTAAAAGAGTAATTATGCTTACACAATACGTGGGTCCCGTGCTCACTGTGCCATAGGACTCAAGCTGTACCTCCCTGAAACCGGTCTAGGGTTGTTTGTGTTCCCTTCTGTAGGGGGCTTTGTCTGGCAGTTCAGGGTGGACTGTTCCTATGAGGAGCATGGTCAATACTGATTTACTTTACATAGGTCTTTACCTAGAGCGGCATGGTGGGTGAAAAATTATGGGCTGTAATGTGGCCCTGAGCGATTGGCAGTGACTGAGATTAATTTAAGCATTCCTTCCATCACCTTGTTGTTTGTTGTAGTTGACGTCCGAAGTGTGACGGGCAAGCCCAGACAAATGTCCCATGCTAGCTGTTCCATGGGGCTCAATATAAACCCCATTCAAGAGGCCCAAATAGGCTAACATCTGTCTAAGGTTGCTTGTGGGCCCTTCTGGAGGGGGCCTAGCCTGGCAGTTTGGGATGCACTGTTGAGAAGTAGGGTCAGTACGGATTTGGATTAAGCAGGCCTCTGTCAAGAGATCCCGTGAGGCTCCATCACTCCCCTCCCACACTTTTTTCCTGTTCTCTGTACCCTATCCTTTCATTTCCTTAGGGACGGGAGGGTTGAGAAACAGAGAATTCAGAGCGAAAACAGCGCAATTTTTTAGAGTGACTTTTTAAATGTGATAAGGTGATCTCCACCCAGTAGGTTAAATGGCTGAAGTGTAAGCCACTGTTCCAACAAAATAACTTTATTAGTTGGCTAGGGCCAGGAGAAGGACACTCACCCACAGAACAGGTCTAGTGTTGTATATGTTATGGTGAGAGCGGGACGACCTGGTTCTTTGATCCTCTTAGCTCCTTTTTGTAAGCACTCTGTCAAGAGATGCCTGGTATGTGAAGAAACGATTTACTGGAATTCAGCCATGCACAATTTCCACTGGCTCAGATTAATTCATGCAGTCCATCTATCACTTTGTTGTAGCATAATTAACAAAGTACATCACATGACTGAGAAAAGAGGGACCTTCATCATGAAGGTCCCTCTTTGCTCAGACTTTGAGATCAGAATCTTCACCTACTGAAGCTGCAAAATTGTGAGATTGCCTCTTGTACAATCACATGATGACACTTCTCACTGCACAGCATCTCATCACACCTTCAATGACCACCCCTTCACAGCCCCTCTAGAATCCCTTACTTCTGTGTTGACCTTATCTTGTGAGGGTCACCTAGTTTGTAACTAGACACTGCACCATTTTCCTACTGCTCTCAACTGCTTTGCAGCTAGGTTCCCTAAACTGTGTGTTTAGATATATATTTTAGAGACACTGTAGTTCTTTTATGAATAGTATGGTCTACATAATTCCATTACAGAATGTATTTTTGCCCCTAAAATCGGAAGATGTTTTATTAACACCCAACTGTGAATCAGGACCTAGGTGTGGCAAATATGTGGAGAAAATTCCCCAAACACTCAGTGATTGAAGGGGGCTTAAAGAAGGGGTTGTCTCTGCATGAAAAAAATCTTCAAGATGAATAAAGTTAGATGTGTTATTTCATATCTGCAAACCTTTCTCCTGCACATTGCCCATCCCTTAGAGATTCTGCAATAATGGGAAGCACAATTAGGCATGGAAATATATGTTTTCTGTGGATGCTGTTTGATGCTTTCGGAGAGGATGTGTGGCTTTTGTCATATACTTGCTTTATGCTACTTGCCTCCCTGGTTGGAACTTTGAATCTATGGTCCATTTGTTACTGAATATTTGAATAGTGATTTCATTATGTGACATAACACTCTGTGCATCCTATTTGGAGAGGGTGACGGAGTTCGATTATCTTGGCATTAGGCTTTCTGACTCTCAATCATGGCCTGCACAAATTCCAAAAAGCACAAATGTTGCTGAAACGAAGAGCATCCACAATAGTAAGGTTTACAAGGTGATCAGCAATGTATCCTGTTTCCATGGGTCTTTGAAATCTAGAGAGCACAGGTTGCTAGTTCTGCACTGTAAGATTTGCAATTATGGAGGCATAGTGCAACGTCGAAGATGATTTTGTGAGGTCCTTGTTGAGGCTTCCCCAGACCACTCCGCTATTGCAGCTAAAACTTGACCTGGCCCTGAAACCAATAGTGATGTGTTATAAATTAAGACCAATCTTATACTGGTCAATCAGAGAACTGGAATTATACAGGGAGGGATTGAGTGAAGTAATTGTAAGGCCACAAGTGCTCACGATTCCTTGGTTGAAGATCATAAACAATACCTTAGAAAATCTTGGACTTGGTGAATAACGGTCCAATACTTCATCCGTTTCTTCCAGAGCCTATAACTTATAAGAGAGGTCTGGTACTCGACCCTGGACAAACAACAAACCTCACCATTTCTAGGCAGATTGTCTAATTGTTTTTTATCTCATAAACTTGACTATAAATTTGAGGAAAACCTACAGTACATCAATACTCTCTCAACTAGGACTTTGTTTATAAATTTTAGATTAGATATCCTTACCTTAGCATCTTTTACGAATATGTGGCTGACCTCTGAATTTGAGAGCAAGCTGTTTTCCATTTGCAATCAATTTGAAGACAGCTGAACATGTATTATTTTGGTATGCGTTATACAAGGCCAAAATCTAGATGGGTGAAGCCACTTTGCCAGTTGTTGTGCTATAGGCACTATCAAAGATGCTATAAAAATATGTAGGTTTGATACTAGCACTTGTGTGTTTATCACTATCCAATTTCTTTTTTTTACAAGAAGCTTGGCAACTAAAAGCCAAATCACTGAGATTAAGATAATCACGTAGCATCGATTACAATGTACAGATATTAAATGACAAATTTGTAAACTTTTTTATTCTGTTTTAATCTTGTAAATTATTTGTAAATTTTATACAGATTGTAACTATTTTATTTTATTTGTGTTGTGTTGATAGATCAATCGTATCCGAACTGACAATAAAGAGAGACAGATCCATTATCCCTGCTTTCATCTACTCATGACAGTGCTGAGTCTTTCCCTTACGGTGGTGAAAGAGCCTCTTTGAATTATTTTCCTGCTTTACACAATGTTCGTATTACTACAGTATCTGCTGTTAACCCTTAATGTCTTCTTTCCCACGTTCATGCTACTCAAAGCACCTGCAATAATACACAGAGCACTTGCACTGACAGGCAAAGTACCTATATTTCTTGAAATGGCCATACAGTCATGTAGGGATGGTGGTGGCGGCTGATCCATGAAGTTGGCAGGAGCAGGTAATCGTTCCTTGTCTGAGAAGCCATTCTCCTTGTAGAAAATGCTTATGGTTGTTCACACATGTTCCAAATTGAGCAGAGGCCAAATAATTATGACAGGTTTCCAGCCCATCTCTTTGCTTTAGGTCAATATAGGCAGTTATTGATCTGGACTTCATTGCTTCACAACTAATCTAGTCTGCTCTTCCAACCCTTTGGGGTTCTTCACTCCAGGAACATCCTGCATCTGCCAGTCCTTCATATTCCACTCTATACCTACTGCTGTGGTTATACTACTTCAAGTATCCAGTGCCTCTAATACTGATCTTCAAGCACTTACCCTGCTAGTTCAGCAATGAATCTTACATTTTTACTAAATTAGCAGGTCCCCTCAAAGGACTGGTACCCAGAAAAGTGTTTATGCCTTTTTGATGTTCCCATATTGTGCTGTCTAGAATTGAGGATACATCCTTCTGTAACCCTTGTTACTGTCGAGACAGATAGTTATGGATTGAGCTCTATTTCAAACTTTAGCTAAGGAAAAGAAGGAAACAAGTTTAACTTCTACTTGGGATTGCTTTATCCTTGTGATTGCTCAAACTCCTTACTTCAAGCAATGTGCCCTCAGATTAGAAATGGCATGTCCCTTGTGGAAAGCAGAAATTATTATATGTGAAATGTTTGTAGGGTAATGTACTTCAATGCATAACATTTTACCAGGCTTAGAAAGATGACCCAGTTAATCCCAGGTGACCATAAGATCAATGAGCAACCTGACTGCTGAATTTTGATTAATGATAAGAGGAGAGAGGTAAACTAATGATTTGAGGCTGAGGAATCTAAATTCTAAACCATCAGAAGGAGATGACAAATAGAAATTAGTGAGAAAAGGGAGAGTTCAGAGAAATGGATTCCCAGGCAGTGTTCTGAGGACAGTGAAATTAATATCAGCAATAGGTTCCACCTCATATAAGTCTACCACTGAGGCACAAGAATAACCTGACAACTCCCCTTCCATATTTTTGTCAGTATCTCTGGAAGGGAGGGAAGTCGCAAAGAAGACCAATGGGTCGCCAGAACATCTGCACCTGCATGAAAACTGTCTCTCATCTGTTGTGTCCTGTCTTTGTGTGTATGAGGCCTCTGGTGGTCCTTGACAGACGCCTTACAAGTATTACGTAATATGGTGGGTGTGACTGTGTGTGGTAATAAAGTTTGTGACGCAATGAATTCAGTTAACAGTTGTATGCTGAAGAATAAAGACGTGCAAACCAGAACTCATTGTGTGGCGTGGCCTGTTGCATGATCTCGGGCTGGAGAGACCACTGCAACTGGCAATGAGACAGGGGATACGTGCCCCCAAGGATACAAGACTGTTCTCCCTGAGAATTTGCTGTGGTCCAGTAAACTGCTCATGCGTGCCACGTGCGCCTCAAGAAGCGACCTACAGTTGGCATGTATGTGGAGTCAAAGTGCAACTCTAGCTTTTGAGAGGCCCTAGAAGAAAGTGAAAGCCCCATAGAGGAGCATAATCAGTAAGCCTGCCAATAATGTACTGGTAAGGCCGAAAGAAGAGATACTGAACCACTACATAACACAGATCCAGCACCGATACAAAGCAGAAGTGCTAAAGGGAGTGACAGCCAGGTGCAAGAAAGTGCTACTTGAGTATAGAAATTGCAAACGTACTTACCAGCATGAGAGAGGGAAATGCCATACGACCATAAATCGGGTGGGACGACCCAGTCCGGTTGAGCCGCTGATGCATGCAAAGTGGCAAGTAGCATCCTATACGCCAAAAGGCCTTTGGAATTGTGAAATTTTTAAAGAGTGTAAAATACGGTGCAGCTGCATTCCTGAAACCACCACCGCCATTTGATACCACCAAAAAGCTGAATATTGGCACCCTACAACTTTTAATATAGACAGTGGTGCGTCGATAAACATCATGCCGGCAGAAAAGTACAAAGAACTGTCTCTGATACCACGTCTCACACTGTAGAGAATAAGGGAATAAAGGTATACTCCTGGACAGCTTCTACACCCTGGCAGAGTAAAGGGTCCTTTGTAGCAACCGCGCAGCACAAGAAAAGGACAATGCAAGAGCCAATTCATGTCCTCCCAGGTATATAATCACTTCATGCTTACTAAGTTTCAATACTGCTGCTGACATGGGACTGATCCCTATTAGCTACAACTTGAATGCCACTCTGAAATAGGGAGTCAATTCCTGACATTGTTTCATGCATTTGTGAAACTTAAGAAATCGTAGGTGCAGCTTCACATAAATGAAGATATTCACCCTGTTGCACAGCGACACTGTTGAATTGCTTTTCATTTACAGGGCGCCGTTGAGAAAGAACTAGAAACACTGCTAAAGCATGACATCATTGAGAGCTCTACTGGTCTGATACCATGGGTTTCATCCATCGTGGTGGTGCCTAAAAAGGACAATGGAGGTTCAGTGCACATTTATGTTGCTATGCAAAGGCGAACAAAGCAATTGAAAAAGAAAGACATCCAGGTCCAAACATTGCGTACATGAACATGCAGTTGAATGGCGCCACAGTTATCTCCCGCCTTTTTCTGAACAAAGGTTAACATCAACTTGAACTGGAAGAAAACTGTGGGTATAGTACTACTTTTACAACTCATGTTAGTTTGTTCAGCTATAAAAGTATGTCATCAGCTGCAGAAATCTTTCAAGATGGCATTCATCGAATATTTCAGCCTGTCACAAATGTTTTTTAACTACAATGGTGATATACTGGTGTTTGGGGTTGAACAAAAAGAACATGATAAACCACTTACACAAGTATGTTGTCTGCTTGCTGATGCAGGTCTCCCAGCAAATGTTGAAAAGTGTGATTTTCATAAAAACTGACTTAAATTCTTTGGGCATATTTTCTGCGCAAAGGGAATGACTCCTGACCCATAAAAAGGTACAAGCATTGTCGTTTACTTGCTCCCCAGAAGATGTGACCCTGCTGCAATTATTTTTAAGCATCACCAGCTACTGCTCTAGGTACATTCATGATTTTGCCACTGTTAGTGTCCCTCTATGAGAACTAACAAAGCAAGATGTTCCATTTGAATGGCCATCTGAATGTGACCGATGCTTCAAGAAAATAAAACCTGCAATTGAAAATGTAACTAAAAAGGCTTATTTTGATCTGAAATGTGATGCAGAGATTGTGGAGGATGGAAGCCAGGTGAGGTTGGGCACGATCCTTGCCCAACACAATGGACAACCCAAAGCTCAGAGACACATTGTGGCCTAAGCTAGCCAGAGCTTATCTCAGACTCAACGTGCCTATTGTCAACCTGGGAAAGAAAGCTTAGCTGTAGTATGGGCGTGTGAACACTTCCATGTGTTTCTGTACGGAAAGCATTTCACCATTGTCACAGATCATGAGGCATTGCTCACCCTCTTTGGAAATATGAAAGCCAAGATATCCCCTTGCATCCAGAGGAAGGGGTTGCATCTGCAGAAGTATGATTACACTGTTATGCACAAACTTGAGAGGGATCAAAATCCCGCAGACTACCTTTCATGAGTGTGTCATAGTACAACGACCAAAGCAGCTGAGGCCTACATCAATTTCATAGTAACGTCAAGTCCACCTTCAGCTCTTTCTATTGAACAGATTCTGACAGCCACTAATACTGACTAAACATGCTTAAGCTCAAAAAAACATTACAACACAATCATGGAGGAAACATACTTGAGGTCTTACAGATGATGTTGAGTACTAGAAATTCAAAAATGTTTGGGAAGAACTTTCTGTTACACATCATGGTGTCATACTAAGAGGGGCAAGAATAGTTATCCTTGAAAGCCTGAGGCAACAAGTCATTGACTTGGCACACGTAGGACATTGTGCCATGGCTGCAACCAAAAGTGTCCTCAGTGATCAAGTGGGGTTCCTGCGCCTTGATGAACGCGTAGGTATGGAGCTTAAAGCTTGTCATCTGTGCAACTGTTTGTCTCTCAAAACAACTCAGCACCCACTGAGCATGTCAGATCTTCCTAAGCAAGCATGGGAGATTGTGGTTGGAAGGCATCAACCTGAAGTCAGCTTTGTGCCCAGCCCTCAATGCCTACCGTTCCACTCCACATTCCACATCAGGAGAAAGTCCTGCCACCTTGCTGTTTGGGAGAGCTCTTGGAATGAAGATACCACAATGGACCACCAATCAGTCAATAGAGCCTGACGAGATTCTCATCACCGACACCTCTAGCAAATGCAAAATGAAGGCGTAAGTCGGTAAGCACCGATGAGCTCAAGACACAGTCTTAGAAAAAGGAGACCAAGTTCTTATCAAGCAAAAGCAGACACGCAAGACTGAGGCTCCATTTGATGCTCAACTGCTAAGAGTTGTGGCAAGCAAAGAACATATGGTAACTGTCCAACGACCTGGAAAATCTATAACCTGAAGCTCGCCACACTTTAAGCCTAAAGTTGCTTTTGAGCAAGTTGCAACTTATTGATGAACTTGTGCATTTGCTGTTGTGCCGTCTGGTGACTGAGCTATACAGGAAACCGATGGCTCGGAAAACGTTATTGTCCTATGAGAGTTAGCACCCAAAAGCATCTAGGGACAATCTGCCTGCGGGGCAATTTTTCCACATCAGGCGGAACTTCATCCAAATTGCCAAGTTCAAGGAACACGCTCGGGATTTAAACAAATGATACAGAGACAATATTCTGCACACCTGGTAATTACTTCAGCTAAAAGGGTGAGGAACAATAATCATGCCGCCTTACTAGAGACAAGACTCCCTGAGTCCTCTTCTTACAAGCTAGTGTGTGTGAACACTTTCAGTAGTCTCTCTACCACCATCACATGAGTGGTGGGTAAAAACTGTCATATCCTGAAAATAGGCAATCAAATGATTCAACAACCACTGTTTGCCTATAAGTATGGCCAGAATTTCAAGGATAAGCTGGTACACACAAGACCAATCCCCCTCTACTAATCCCAGACAGGAAACATAATTGGATTTACCATCTGTGAAGGGGCATTTTCCCTGTGAGTCATGTGGGGTTTATGTATACACTGAACACAAAACTCATGTAATCATAGGATCCCGCACCCTGTGGGAACTTCGGCAACATATTAACTATAATAGTGATAAACGTATTTATCTTATTACTTCTCCATGTGGTCTCCGGTATGTGGGGATGATGACCCCCAAGATCAGAATACGTATCATGGAACACCGTAGCACTATTAGATGCAAAAAGATATCAACCAAATTGACCAAACATTTCTTAGAGAAATGGCATTCAGCAAATGATCTTTACTGGACAGTGCTTGCCAACCCGCAGTATCTGCAACTGTTCTAGATATAACACAGTTCTTATTTGTCAAGGAACAATGCTGGGTGTTCAGGCTACAGAGTCACGAAGGAAGATTGAATGACAAGATTTCCTGGACTTCTTTACCTTATAGGAGCTTGATGGTCCTTACATATGAATATAGGATTTGGGCCAATTTACTCTACAGGAATACGAGCATGATTCTGTGATGCCTAATCACTCTTTCAGTTGATATTATGAGTTCCCCCTCTGTATGGTTATCACACCTTATATTACTGACACGATATGTAAATCACACAGTACACCAAAGACCCTGGTAACATGCCTTTGACTGATTAGTCTTTGCAACTGGTTTCAGGGCTTATGTCATGCCTAGTATGAGAAGTAAGATCTCTCTTTTTAATGTATTTGTTGATGACATTGGAATTGTTAAAGCTCTAGACTGTTTTTTCGTGTGGAAGAACAAAGGACGAGTTGGACAGTGGTGGAGGTGCACTACTTTCTCATCCTCCCCACACGCGCATTAGCCATTATAATGCCCACACCCCCAACTTTCTCAGATCAAGCGCATATAACTTGCTTATTGGGGTTATGCCAATCTTAAAATATCACCCATGTTAGACACTGTGTATCTGTGTTCAAACTTGGTTCACTATCATGCAATTGAACCAGCCAAGTTCAGGTTTCTTGTTCAGAAACAACTTCCGAAACAGTAGGATTCAGTTGACTACATTTCACGACCTCCCCTGGCCGGTGCGCGATATTCTTGTCAAGTGCTTTGCCCCGTACCTTTATATGGGTGGACGGGTCAGTGGTCAGCGTCCTCCATACTGGGGAGACATGTACTCATACAGGGGCCATAATACAGGTAAGCGGCATGCCGGGGACAAGTCCCCCCTCGTCCTTGTTGTTAAAGCTCATGCTTTTTCGAACAAGACCTTCCTGTTATGAAATTCCCTAAACTGTACCGATAGTTCTCAAATCTACACCACTGCATTACAGGTCAGATACCACGGGCATGTTTGGGCGCACACTATGAATTGTGCATTACTTCGCTCTGTTCTGTTTGCTAGTTTGTATATTCTACTGTAACAAAGCACATGATGGTCATTGATCGTAGTTCAGACCAAGTTTCTTGTTTTAGGGGTGTCATTTAGAGTATTCTGTACATCACTTTACATATACTATGTCTTTATTCTTGTGATAGTGTGCACCCTAAGGCTCTTGCTGGGGCCACTTTTAGTTGAGACGTGAGACCCAACTTTTGCAGATAAACTTGTTTGTTTTTAGGTTTCGCTGGAGGGCGGAGCTCTTAGCTCCGCCTCCAGAGAAATCTCTTGATTCCAGTAAGGAAAATGGAATACGCCCCCCTGTCCCATTGGCTAGCTCCATAAATGGAGGCTAGCCATTGGAACAGAGATCTGTCCGTCAAGGCCGGACCAGATTCGGGGGCGTTCCCGAGATTTTTTCCCAGGGCGGAGTTACGTTTTTTCCCGTTCCCTCCCCTTTCACTGAAAGTCTGTCCATTCCCGCCCCCTCTGTGTGCCTTTCCGCCCCCCCCTCGCTGTCCTGTGCACGTTTCCCGCCGTCCGTGTCCTCTCCCGCCCCCTCCCGCCGTCCGTGTCCTCTCCCGCCCCCTCCCGCCGTCCGTGTCCACTCCCGCCCCCTCCCGCCATCCGTGTCCACTCCCGCCCCCTCCCGCCGTCCGTGTCCACTCCCGCCCCCTCCCGCCGTCCGTGTCCACTCCCGCCCCCTCCCGCCGTCCGTGTCCTCTCCCGCCCCCTGTGTCCTCGTAGGTGCTTGTTTAATTAATTATTCCGGGCACTTGCCCCCCTTTTAACCCTTTGCAGGAGCCCTGGGCCCCGCAGAGCGTGACCCCTGTTGGCTTCATTTTCATATTTTTTTCCGGGGTTCGGGGGGACACGAGTTTTTATTACCCCCCCTGGAGGCGGCGGCGGCGCCGGTATGGACGGTGGAGGTGAGGTTTGCGGGGTACGTTACATTATTTGCCGGGGTGGGAGACAGTCTCTTTGATCCAAATATGGAGGCCTGGTGGACCTGGGGAGGGGGTTATTTGGAGGCCTGGAAGGAAGGGCTGTTTTTGTTTACAGTTCCAACTCCCATGCAATAGTGTTCTGAGGGTGGCTTAAGGTGCCTTTACGGCCCTCTTCCCGTCCTGTGAGTGCCTCCGTTGTCCTGTGTGTGGGTGGGGTGGTGAGAGAAGCCCCCAAACCCGCACACGCAACCTGCATTTATCTTGTGTGCAGGTTTCTTTCTGCACGTTTGTTGCTTGCATAGTTGTTTCCCCTCTCTGCACACCTTTATGATTCACTCGCTTTGGTTTCCGGGTGCAGGCTGTAATCCTGATCATATTCGAGACCTCCCTCTTTCATACCGGCTTCACCGCAAGAGTACCCTTTGAGTACCCGCAATGGCAACACCATGCAGGCGACAGGCTCCCAAATAAGTCGTGATCCACATTACTTTGGGGTAGGAGGAGGGGGGTTCCATGTTAATGTCGCAAATGTAGTAGCTTGCGTGGTTACTTTGAAGAGTTGTGGTGGTAGGAAGGAGCCTACAATAGTTCAAAAAAGACAGCAACATAAGATCACACAGTTACTTTTGATTGTCTTTAATGTAAGACTTTTAAGTGTTTCTGCGTTGTGAAAGAACATGTCACTTTAATGACCCTAGTTTCTTTAAATATGCATTTGGTTAAGGCAAGAGAGGTTTACACTATTGACATGTGGGGGGTCGATTATTGATTATTTGTTCAGCTATTATGCTTTTGGGGATACCACATGTTCGAACTGCACATCACCTATCCTACTATTGACACGCATGGTTGTGTGGGAGTGGCCATCCTCCCGTGCAACTGATGGAAATGTGCCTTGTGGCACTGAAAATGAGTGTTTAGAATATCTTGCTATTTGAGGGAAAATAAGGTTTCTAGTTATGTTTACTTGTTACTGTTTGTCCCAATATTACATTACCTGTTATGTAAACAAAACTTGAAAGAAGTTTCAGGAGGCAATTTGTTTCATCGCTTGATGTAAACATGTAGTTTTCAGTCGCAGGTGTTTATGGTGGAGGGGCATGCTTTATGTTCAACCATACAGTATTGTCAGAGGTGGGTGGGTTCTACACGCACGTATACAGATTGTTTTCAAATAAATCCTTAAGTTTACACATTTTTTTCAGCCATTGGTGTCCTAATTAAGATCCAGTTCCTACCTTAAAGAGTTTTGATCACATGGATATTGAGTTCAAAGGTCATCCATTAACCAATGGAATAATGAATTGCGATGTGAATAAATGAACTTCGCAATTGTAAAGTCCAACCATCTCCCTTCAGAAGCATCTGGGTGCTGCTAACAACATTGAAACAAAAGAAAAACTTGTTCCTCTAGAAAAAAAAAGCGCTTAAGATTGAGTGAACTAGCTTTTCAGAAGCTTTTTGAAAGTAGCAAGGTTGGTTGGCAGCTTGCTTCAGAGTGAGTGGAAGACTGCTCCATGCTTTTGCCCCAAAAACAGATATAGATCTGCTCCCTGATTATAACTCGAACTTCGGGATAGGTAGAAGATTTTTGCAGACAGATCTCCACGTTCTTGGTGGCTTGTTGGGAACAAAACTATCAGAGGAATTTGGGACCAGTTTGGTAATAGGCCCTGAACACAATAGTTACAACTTTAACAAGAAACCATTTAGCAACTTGTAACCAATGGAATTCCCACACACTCTTTGTGATGGAGCTTTGACAAGGTAGTTGAAGTGCTAGTTTGCTGCAGCATTTTGTACCGCCTGTAGCCTATAAATCAGATACTTAGGCAGACCGAAGCAGAGCGAATTGAAGTATCAGTATATGGTCAAATTAGCCAAGAACATGCTCCTAAAACGGCAGTGCTGGTAGCTGAGGTTGCCTCAACGAGAAATGGGTCTTGCCTCTGAAAAGGTTTCCTAAATGAGATTGTACATTTTGGATATCTAAACGGTGCCCTTAATTTTAGAGAAAAGTTATTTATCTAGTCCTACATTTCTAACAGTTGCTAAAGCCATTGGAGAATGCTGCTGAGTTTGATGCCTGCTTTAGATTTTGATGTATTGTGACATCACTCATCCAGTGGCTCCTTTAATAAAGATGTCTAGTGGTTTAAGATGTGGTAAACTGCATATATATGGCTAGTTACTGCAGACCTAACTAAGAAGCACCTATGTGCTTAGAACATTGTCTAAATTGGTGGTTTTTGGTAAGACTCGCTTTAAATTGGTTTTCTTTGAACTTTTTTGACTCTCTGTTTAGTTGAAGTTCTAGATCAGTCGTGCATACGGGGGGGTGGGCTGCCTTTGGGCCAATTCCCTCGAATTTGTTTCAAGCTTGCCAATTGGCTGCATATAGATTGCATTCACCACAAGTAAAGTTGAGCTTGCCTACCAGAGAGGGTTGTATGTTGGATGGATCAGTCTTCAATGTTCCACAGCAGATCCTAAAGGATATTGAGAATTGCAGGTGGCGTTGTTGGCCAGAATACCAGCTGTGATGTTGACGGTGGCTTCCATGACTGGTGAGGAGGCGAATGGCTCTGCTGTTTGCCATTGGTCCCCAGAAGGGAAGGATGCCCTTCATGGCATCCAGGAATTGTTGAGAGGTTGTGTTTGTTTGGACACATCGTTGCTGCGGTGGGCGCGATGATGAAGAGGATAAGCAATGTAGACCGGGTGAAGGAGGAAAGCTATGTAACATGTGACTCCCCAGTTCTTGTGAAGCCAAGTGTATGCCCTTGTTCCACACACAAAGTAGGTGTTTGGGGAAGCAACAAGGGGCGGTGGAGCTGTCGTATTCAGAGTTGTCACCGCACAAGAGCTGTCCCCAACGTACTCCATACCTAAGCCTCTGAAACACATTAGTCCAGGAATGCCAACAACAGCTAGCAGTGGGGTCCGCGTGGCGGGTGTCCTTGCTTTGAAGCGTATTCTAATGGTAGAGGTGAATACCAGCATTTCCTCCTTCTCTTCCTCAGACATGCGTGTAGAACTGTTCTTTGGGCAAACAGCATTGCCTGTTTTGTTCTGCCAGAACTCATCTTGCAATTGTTGGAAAGCAATGTCGGCAAGGCCGCTGGACCGATGGGTGCCCATGATGAGCGACATCCATGCAGCGCAAGAGCCGTGTATTGAGTAAGAGTAAGGTAGTATGGGTATGTTATTCTCCGTGGAGTGAGGCAGGAGACCACAGACTCAACAGTTCATTTTATTCAATACCTCATTATGTTGTTTTAACATTTGGATGAAGGTGTTGTTCCCAAACTCTTGTCGCCTATTTTTGAGATAAGGGGACAAGGAGACATGGGAGTGTTCAGAAGGCGTGGAATCAGTGGTCAATATGGTAGACACAATCCAAAGGCGAAACCGTTGCATTGTAAATGCTTGTTGTTTAAGAGTGATCACTGGATAGCATACTGACACCTCACTGAAGAAAACCTTTTTATCCCCACATTGGCTGATGGTAGCACTAAAAAACGTAATGCTTTGCTAGCAATCCGTTTTTCTGAAACCTACATGTCAATTTGACCATGTCTTCGAACATATCTCCTTATAGGTCTTGTAGAATTGGATCTCATGGTGAGATATTGGTGACCACATTTCTGTGTTTTTGTTTTGTGAGTGCACTATTTGGCATCTCCTATAAGATTAGAAGAAGTGAACTAATAGAGGTCCTGACGAATGCCCCTACACCTTAGTTTAGGTTCTCTTGTGAGAGCAGAAATATGTTGACAATTGTGAAGAACTCCGTCAGGGTTAGATGACTGCTACCCAGTAGTGTAGCAAGGCCAGGTGGTACCCGGTGCGGAAAATTTCTTGTCAACCCCGCCACATTGAAATTATTAAAAGAAGGACAAATAAGATACTTATAGCTTTGCCTTTCTGTTTTTTTCTTTGCTGCACACCACTCGTTTTAAATCATATATTTTTTTAAAAAGTGTTGTGAGCCCAAAAAAAGATTTTTTGTGTTTTAAAAGCATATTTTGCCATTTTGTCACCCTCCTCAATGATGACACCCAGGGCGGCCTACACCGCTGCTGGTACCCTGCATATTCATTCTGCATAACTTTTAATCCTGACCCAGACAAACAAAAAGAAAACGTAACGTCTGTCTTGTAGTCAGTTTTAATCACACCATTTATTTATTTTTTGCACTTCAGCACTTACCACACTCTGCAACTCTCACCACACGACTGACTTCATAGGGTTATATTATAACATACTAAAACATCTGAAGAGCTCCTCTCAGTTTGCGTGGGAGGTGTAGCCCACATCGTGATTCGATGTTGCTCTGTGAGGAGAAGCCCTATAATGAAGCATGCCACCTCAGGTGGGTGAGGGGTTTTGTC
Organism: Lissotriton helveticus; assembly: GCF_964261635.1. Lineage (NCBI taxonomy): Eukaryota > Metazoa > Chordata > Amphibia > Caudata > Salamandridae > Lissotriton > Lissotriton helveticus. Next base: position 1,964,056,662 of record NC_136061.1, on the reverse strand, counting down.
TTATTATATGAGTACCTCTTGACATTGAACGTTTTGAGGAATCTCTTTTCTTTTTCCCAGACCCGGGCTTTTTGTTGTGTTGAGCAAAGTGGGCAGTTGCCCATAGCCCCTACTTTCCAAGGGCCCCTCTGGTAAAGTGATCTTTCTACCAATCTATCACGGTTTTGTTTATTTCTCTATCAGAACCTTTCTCCACCTATATGTACCTCTGACTTTCACTTCCCAGTGTTGTTCTTAGGAATTTTGGTGTCTTAGGAAAGACTATCAGTCATCTTTGTATGAAAGCTAAAGTATAATTCAATATTGCTTGGCATGACATAGGCTTGCAGAAAATAGGTAATAAAATTCTAATTTGTTCCCTAAAGCAGTTCTTAAATAATTCTTGCCCAGGGCCTCAAAAATGCTTAAGATGACACTGCATCAACGGAATACTTTTTCTGGTAGCGCAACGATGTAGAGGCTGATGGAGGAAGGACACCCTATTTAGATTGGACAGCGCAATGCTCCCCCCCCCTGACCGTCCGTGGCAGGCAAAACCTGGTGGTGAGAGGCAGGAAATAAACTATTATGACGCCCCACACCCTTGGTGAAAGCTCCAGGTTGTGGGGGGGTCATAAGCTTTTTGTATTTCAGAAACTAACTCCTGCTTTGGGAGCTTGTTTCTAAAAAATTAAAGAATGTTAAGTTTGATGGACAGCTATCAAAAACCGACTACGGCCATCCACCAAATGTTTAGTTCATTGAAAGGAGCCACCATGATGACAGTTCTATTCAATGTATAGAGATGACTGCTGCTGATGTGTTCATCTCTACATTCTGCCGGCGGAATACCCTGGCAGATGGCAGAGGTAATGTCCACTGCCATACCAACACACACTACTCCATCCACCAAACTCTAAATCAAGCTCTAAGTTACTTTGGCACAAACACATGTCCCATACAATGCATTATGATTTTTTCTTTTAATCCTTGGCAATCTGAGGCTGAATCCATGCAGGGTTTCTCACCCTTAGCAATTTTCATGCCTGCGGAACATTCCCAAAAGCAGGTCTGCTACTACACGCAAGCTTCCCTGGAGTTTGAGCACCATGTTAAAGAGTGGGTGGCAAGCTGTAGATGTGAGGATGAGTTTGGGAATGGTGCCAGTTCCTCTACCCTGATGAAGCCTCTTGCGATGACTGGTCCTGCCAATTCAAGGTCACCGCTCATCTCCCAGGGCCATTGATTCACCAAATGCCAGAGGGAGAGCAAGTGACATCATACAACCTTGTATACCATGTGACCATCATAGGATTGTCCCTGGGCCCATAGCCCGCCTGCAGCCTCTTTGAGAAGGCAATGAAAAGGCCAACAATGGTACTAGACAAATGTTTGCTTTCTGTATTTGCTGTCATCTCTGTTAGCCATCCTAAGTCTTCATTGATAAATGTGAATCCAACTGAACAGAAAATACTACTATCGTCAGACAACCACCACAACACTGCTAAGCAAGTCACAACACATGCTGTGCTGATCGGTGTGTTATGTTAGGCTGCTTATCTATATAGCACGCCACATACTGTCAGCTCAAGGCACTATACAGCTTGCACAAAACAGGTGGAAACTGCTAAGCCCTTCTTCTACACGACGCTGCTGGAGACTGTTACAGCGCCTGAGGATAATAGCAGCTAAACACTTTGGTGCAAACTCACCCGACTAAAAGAGCTGTATGAAAATAGAGTAATTATGCATATTTATGCAGACATGAAAGAAAGCCTCTTGGCAAGCACTCCAGGGCCTTGCCAGTGCAACCGATTATTCTCCCATCCTGTCCTGTGTCATTTCATTATTTCCATGCACCGGCAAGTGGTTTGGCACGAGGCTCGGCGCTGACGCGTTTCACAAACGCAGTTATGGATTCGCCGCCGCGGGGTCAGGAATCAGGAACCCTTGGGTTAGTTAAATGGCTCACAAACGCGATCATGCAATTAAACCGCCTCGCTGTTGATGAACCCTGCCCGGCGCAGGATTCTCCGTGCCGCCCTGCTCACAGGCCGCCATTACTAAATCAATGCTGCTGCACTTGCAGACGAGAGAGGCTGTCAGCACTGTAATAATGAAGATACATCGCCGCGACGTGTTCTGGCGGGATTACATTTCAGAAATCATCTCTGTCTTGGATGCCCACAATTGTGGGTTACATATACTAAACATTTAATTGGCCCCCGGACACCAGCAGAGTACCGAACCTCCAACTGCTCTGTGAGCTACTGAAGATTATATTTCTGTTTCATTTCAGACATATACTCCTTTCTTCATTCCTCTCACCAATCGCCTTTCTTTGCACCAACCATTCTCTGGGCTCAAAATGCCTCCTGGCCACCATCGGATGAATTTTAGCCTAGATACTGTTTGAGGTCAACTCCTGAGTTGTGTTTCCATTATATCATCACTGGGCCATCTGTGGGGTGTCCCAATCACCTCTATTTTACATCAAAAAAGGGGGGAGAAAAGAGGGTAGGGCCAGGTTCACCCTCCTGCCATTAGCACTAATCAAAAAGAACTTTTGTGAAACAAAAGTAAGAAACCTGGCCGGTAGATAGTATTCACAACGCTCGTTGGGGTTGGAATATCTGTGTGATGTAGATAGAAAGAAAAAGATTTTTCTTTCTTGAGTCCCCTCACTCACCAGGGTTTCCCCACGGTGACATGCTTCATCATTGGGGTCATCCCAGTCCTCTACGGACTGAGGCGTGCTACGACTTGCGAACTACGTAGGAGCACTTTTTTTGTGATGGACTATGTGTGGTGCAAGTGGTGTTTGTGAATATGGAGTGGTACGATCTATGTGAGTTAAAAATACCTGCCGAGTGAGTTATAAATGATTTATTCTTGCTCCTGGGTGGTATATTAAAAAGTGGGGTAGAGAACTAGGGATCCTACTGTCAATGAGTTAGGTATGCCTATTCCCTTGCGTTGTGAATACTATCTACCGGCCAGGTTTCTTACTTTTGTTCCAATCACCTCTATCCCAGGCTCCTTGCGTGACTTGACCACATCTGTTGCCCTCATTGGATGACCCTATTCACTGACCTGGGTGGGTGTGCATATCACCTCTGCATCCATATCTCCTGTGGGCGTCCTCATCTCCCCTGCACTGACCCCACTGGATGTCCCATTGCCACTGCACTCACTCTGTTGGCTGTGCCCATTATTTCTTCACACACATCACTCGAATCCATATCATTTTCGCATTGATATCCCTTGCTAGATGTCCCATCTACCCTTGTGGCAAGATCCATCAGTGGCTTCAGCATCTTGGATGTCCCTATGCCCTATGCACTCACCTCCTCGGGTGTCCCCATCTCCACTACACGCACACCACTAGATGTGCCCTTGCCTCTGTACCTGCTTCATTGGATGTCCCCGTTGCCCCTTTCACCCAGCTGTTCAATATATTATTCCCCCTACACCAACCTGCTCTTTGATTATGAGCCGCTCATTTATTCTGACAAATGGGCGGCTCAAATTGGAGAACAGTCCATTTTACATTTACCACACAGGTTACGCGAACTTGCACCAGAAAGTAGACATTGAAAGTCCTGATGAAAGTGGTTTCTGGATAATTTATTGCCACCAAAATGCGTTGATGCCCTTGTTTGTTAATTTTGGTTATATTCACTGAACTTTCTATATTCAATCCCAATATCTACTGTTGGATTTCTTGAAACTGATTAATTCTTATGAAATAACCATTATGTGATGATTTCAATGTTTTTCACGTACTTTACTGTCTCTTGTGCATTGTTTTTTTTTAAAAATTTTAACTACAATTGTTTCATCACATGATTGTGTTTGTATATGTTCCTGGAAAAATACTGTTAATAAAATTGTAATTTGTATAATTTATTGAGTTGTTCACCAATGTGCTGCTGATGAAGCAAAGCTTCGCATATTTTGCGACTTGCTGTATTCATGAACCTCGTTTATGTGTAACAAGGTAATAAGTGTACGTCTTACTAACGTTATATTTAGTTTAAGCAAAGTTTATGAAGCTTGCCTATGTGTATTCCTAATGCATTTAATCCTTGTCCGTAAAATATGGCCGCCGCTTGTATTTAGTTACTGCGCATGCGTCAGTCACACTCACGTGTCCTGACGTGTCTGCAGAGTTGGAGGGAAATTTATGCGCATGCGTAATACATAGCTTTGCCTGTAACGTGGTACTGCTCGTGCCACTGCTCTTGTGCCTGTTATATGTAGCTAACATTTAGACTGCATAAGTATATTTTATAGTGATAAGTTGAAAGTACAAAACCAAATGATGTGTTTTCATAAAATTATTTTTATGTATTAATTTGTTTTCGCTTACTTTTCATGTACCGCGGGGAATGGGGGTCTAACTGCACCAAAAGCCATCTTGGAGGTCCCTTCTACGCATGTGCGACTTTCTGGGGCACCGACAACCTTGGCTGATGGAACACCGCCAGTTGGCAGTGATGGGCAAGATGCTCCTGAGAACTGACCTGCAACCCTAGCAGGACGGAATCACATGTTCTTTTTCCGAAACAATGTAATATATCTATTGTATTTCTATGCAGTTTCTCATGGGAACCCCGATCTCGCTAGGCGGTACCCAGATATGTAAATGAAGCATCCAAATAGTGTGTTATGATTGGTGTATTACCCAAATCCTACCTTAGGACCAATCGAAATTGGGGATTCTGACACTTTGCAACATTTGGGGGGTGGTACCCTGTCCCAAAACAGTATATCTACCCTGGGTTCACCTAGGGAAATTGTCCGACTTGTCTGGTTTAGCTGACCTGTCACTGACCCATCGTACTCAATAGGTGACTGAAGATACAGAGCGCTGCGGAGCACTCTGTCCGAAAATTGACCATAGACTAAGGTTTTACTAAACCTTAAAGTGCTGGCGAAGCACTTTGCTGGGAGTTCGCTGACCCAATTGGGGTCTTGATCGATAGCTGCAGAGAGGGTGGAGCGCAGGCGTTGCTTCCAAACTGCGGGTGCGGTCCTGTCCTGAGCGGTCCTGTCCTGAGGGTTTGCTGTCCTGTCCTGAGGTCCTGTCCTGATTCCTAATCTGAGGGTATCCTGTCCTGTCCTGGGTGTCCATTCTGCACCTGCTGTCCTTTGAGGGTTATCTTTCCTTGAGGGTTTCCTGTCCTTAACTGACCCGTGGCCAGGGTTTGGTTTCCACACCAGTCTAGGTAAATACTGCTCTAAGTTCTTTAAACTTGCACCTTTCTATTTTTCTGTCTTTGCTTAAATAAAGACACACCTTTGCATATGTTGATTTTTCCATGCTTTTGCCGCAAATTATTGAATCATAAAGTCAAGTGCATATATTCTTAAATTGTTCCTATGCTATCCTACCTTTTGGAAATCATATTTTGCATTGCAGTTTGTCATTTTCTGATATGGTCTAGAACGGCCTTACTTAAACTGTCTGAAAACTCCTTGCCTTGAATGCATAGTATTCTCTCTTTATCTCATAAATGCATTTAAATGGTTACCCTGACCTTATTTCTCTATAGTTATGTACTTTTCATTATCTTGGTTATTGACTGTCTTATTCTTGTAAGTTTAATGCTTGATGAAAACGAACTTTAGATAAACATTTTAAAACTTCCAGTTGTCCGTGGTCATTTACAACAGTATTGAATGTCATTTGAATTTGCATTTGTTGCCTTTCCTTTTACAGCTAGGCCCCTGATCCATTGAAGTCATAGGTACCCGTGTCGGTGGATGGTAAGTCGGGTACACTAAGTAATAACAGTAGGGAACACACACAATTGGTAGCAGCCCGTGAAGTCGCCCTGTCAATGAATAGTGTGAATTGAAAGTATATGGGCCCTGAAGCCGGAAACGGCGGAATCATTGGCTGGGTGACCTCGCGCGCTCTATCAGTTTTCTGGTAGATCAGAGGATGGTTAGGGACTAGCTAAAGGTTAGGCAGGATTAGTTAGACTAGTTAAGTCGGTAGCTGCTAGTATATTGATGCTGCTATAAGAGCGGCTGTTCCGAGGGGACCGATCACTCTCTTGTGAATACGCTGCTGAAAATTCATGAATTTTTGTATTATTATTATTCTTGTTCTTATATTGTTATATGTATTAATCCATGCGTTTGTAAACCGTATTGTTTCTTGTTGTCCGAACTCCCCGGGGAATTGAAAGGGCAAGTGGTGAATAGAATCCATTGTCCTGAGGTCACAGGCTTAAGGAAAGTTAGGTGCAGGTTAGGATAACCGGGAAGCACTAACTAGGGTTTTTTTTTCTGAATACATGTGTGAATAAATGTCAGTAACGAGGTTCATTGGCAAAATTCCCATAGTGGCGTAACCTAGTAAGGGTCACATCGGAAGAGTAGCAGGTTCATCGGAGCTTGAGTGAAAGCAGAGGGGTCCGCTGGGAAACCTTAGACTCGGATATATCCCGGAAAAGTGGATGAGTTTAGGGGAATAACAGGTTCACCGATGCTAGAGTGAAGGGTAGGCGGAAGAGATCTGCCCGCAGCACGTGAAAAGTAAATGGAAGTAGTTTACTTGCAGTAAAACAAAGCTATCCTGTCTAGACACTTGAGCACTGTGGCGAATGTGTATTTGTTGTACAATAACCAAGCACTGAGCACTTTAGAAAGAAAGAAAGTTTCCGTTACCTTGTGAAGGGAGGGAGTCAGTCGCGAAGCGTCTCTGACGTCACTCCGTGCCGCGCTGGGATTGGTAGAAACAGCGGGCGGGTAGCGGGGCTGAAATTGTAAAGGAGGGGTGAAGCGCCGAGGAGTGAGAACTGTCTCACGAAGGGGCCGCGCACCCATTGGCCGAAATTATTTGAACGCGCGCACCTCATTGGTTGCACGAAATTGTAAGACGCGTTCTGATTGGAGGTGATTTTCTAAACAGAGTTAAGCGTAGAAATCGTATGTGGCACTCGTATTGTCCAGAGACTAGACCCGATCCAAGAAACCAAGGGTTCGAGAGGGATCAGTGGAAAGCTAATAGATACGATATCATGTACGGAGCTAAGAGAAAGATGTCCCTTGTAAGTAGGGTAAAGAATTATTTCAAAACGGACAAACCGATTAAGTCTAGAGAGGGCGTTACTATCCCGCCACCGAATACTCCTGCCTCATTCATGATGTTTGACCGAGGGTACAACACCTGTGTGTGGTTGGAGAATTGGGTAAAGTACACAAAAGATGACGGAGTATTGGCTTTTCCGTTAGACGGTACTTTCAATGGCAGAATTTTATTTAATTTGAGAACCCGCATGAATGAATTGCATCCCAGACCGAGACTAACGCAGTATGAGGCATTAGAGGAATGGGAGATTGAGGCTTTTGAAAGAGAGAAACCCCGAATGGACAAAGGTCTGACTAAGTGGTACCCCAGGCTGAAACAGGAGACCAGGGATAAGAGGATGAAACAGTGGAGGCAGAGCATGATTGTTGAGGGTCTGTTCCCCATGATGCCAGCAGGTAACCCTTCTGGGGGAGAGAAAAGGACAGAAAAGAGTAAGCATTGGGGGGCCATGGGGGAGTCAGACGATGAATTGTTAGATGACATCTTTACGAGAAGTCCGCCCCCTTATAATGAGGGAGCCCGACCTTCCAGTACAGGAGAGAATCCCCAGCGTCCATCTATTAAGGAGGAGGACAGATCCCTATGTAGGGGGGGAGGGGGCCAGGTATTGCCCTATTTTGAGAAGCCCGAACCCCCGGAGGTGAGGACTATATATCCTAGAATGCCCGTGAGCCCGGAAGAAAAATATTCCAGTGAAAAGCTCTTTTACCCCAGACCTCTTTATGAAAACGAAGAGAAGCCATTAAGTTCAGGAGTGCCCTTTCTGCAGCCTCCATATGGGGAGGAGCGCAGGTCATTTGGGACAGGAACTTTGTTCCCGAAACCAAATTATGGTGGGGGACCAAGTGAAACGCATCCTACTGCCCCGAGTTTTACGCCTCAACTGACCCCACAGATGATACCTGACCGAACTTTAGGAAGAGTATTAGATGAAAGGGAGCAAGAGGCCATAGCTAGACAAAGGTCAGAAATAATTCAGAAAATCTCCCAGTTAAATACCAGTCCTGAAGCTTTGACTATTCCGGTAACAATCGGACCCGTGGTTCCATTGTACGGGAATAGTCAAGGAGGTCCGAACCCTCCAGTTATGAACCCGATAATGGCCCCGCCGAGGCAAGAGCCCCTACTGATAGACGACCAGTCCAGTGAGTGCGAGTCCGAAGTCGTGTTCTTGGACCTGCCAAACAAACAAGCAGGGAAGGGAGTGCAGAAGAGGCATAATCCTTTCGATACGAAGGAAATTAAATTAGAATCAGCAACGGGTACCAGGAGTGTCTCTTTGGTAACACCGAAAGAAATTGAAAATTGGAGTCGTGAATTAGAAAAGCAGGCTCCGCAAACGAAACCTTTAGACCTCTACAAACTGAGAGTAGAAATAGAAGAATTAATGGCAGGAAATGTGGGATTGGACAGATTAAATACCTATTCTGAAGAAGAATTGCTGTTTATGTGTAAAAGCCTTACCCGGAGTACTAGGGTGCTCCACGAAAAACTGACCGACACTGCAGCTAGTATGGGGATAGATATATCCAGATCGAAGCCCTTGCAGAAACCATACCGAGCTGAGTTCTCAGATAAGGATTTAGAGAACTTGAATGTGTCAGGGAGGAAGTTGCAGATTAAAGAGTTGCTTGCAGTTTTGCAAAAATGGGGAGACGTGGAAAGGTGGAAAACGAGGTGGGCACATAAGAAAGATGAGGCCCGATCGAGACAAGCTACCCCTGAGTTCCCTCTGAGAGAAGTAGACAAGCCCGAAACATTATGCCCCATGCGTGAAGTACCAGGTGGGAGGTATGTGCACGTTCCATGGTCCAGACAGGATATTGTGTCCTTTACTAACGATTTTCCGAAACTGCGTGAGAAGCCAGTTGAATGGTACCGGCAAGTGGAAAGGTTCGTGAAGGTGCAGAAATGCCTGTGGAAAGACCTGGATGGGTTTTTCGACATTGTGGTCCCGGTCGATCTATGGACCGAGTGTAAAATAGCCATAGCCTGGCCTAGTGAGGAGTACACAAGAGATAAAGAAACAGGGGAACCTTCGAAGGAAGTCATGAGGAAGTATGAGCAGGTAATTCAGCACTTGAAAGAAAAGGTGCCAGCAAAGGAAACTGATTGGACCAGGATAGATAGAACAACGCAGGAAAGAGAGGAGACAGTGCACTCCTATTATGAAAGGCTGTTGCAGGTGTTTAAAACATACAGTGGTATAGATAACATCGAGATGAAGGATATGACGCACTTTATTTACAGGTTTGTAAACGGTTTAAGACCTGAAATTTGTCAGTGGATAAAAGATAACAAAATCTGTTGGCACTCCAAAAAGGTAGACGAGGTCCTGCGGTACGCAAAGTACTGCGAGGACGAGATGGCAGAAAAGAAAAAAGCTCTGAAGGAGAAAGTGATGTGGGCTCAGGTGAAGCTCGCAGAACAGCAGGAAAAGCAGTTGAGTAACATGGTCAAAAATGCTAAGAACGAAGGTCCTGGGGGAGGGGGAGGAGGCAAGCCCCGGCCCAAAATGAGCAGGGAAGAGGCTATGAAGAAATTTCCCTGCCATCAGTGCGGCGAAATTGGACACTGGCGTAACGAGTGTCCATACTTGCCCGAAGATAACCCCAAAACTCCTGATTTAACTCCACAGACGCAGAAAGAGAGACCAAGAAAGACTCAACCACAGGTAAAAACAGTTCAGGTGTCCCGAGCACCAAAGCAAGTATACAGGGGAAAACAGGCAGAGGGAGATGAGATAGAAGTCTGGGAAAGCAATGAGAACAGAAATGCAGCAACTTCGCAGTATCTTTTAAATGATACCTTCCTTTGTGATGACCAGTACTGACGGGGCCTGAGAGGGGAGGACGAGGAGTGCGTACTTGGCGCCTCCTTGCCGGTAGACCAGTCCGGACCATACATTGAAGGAAAGGTTGACGGAAATGATGTTACCTTTCTGTTGGACACTGGCGCTACCCGTTCTACTGTGAGAACAGTGGACGTTCCAAACCTACCCCTCTCGGGAGAAGCCATCCAAGTAGTGGGTGTATCTAATCAATTGATTAGTACTCCTGTTACCAAGCCCATGGAAATATCAATTGGAAACTTTAAGGAAATGCATAGATTTGTTGTTTGCGACACCAGTCCAGTGAACTTGCTGGGACGTGATTTGCTGTGCAAAATGAACTGTACCATCTTTTGCACACCAAAGGGTGTTGAAATTCAGACCCCAGATGAAGACGGCATTTATAAATTAATGTTAGTCCGCCCTGACTCGGAAGTTAAATGAATGACCATGCAGGATTTACCCAAAGAACTCCAAGAAGCAGTGAAGCCAGAGGTGTGGGACTTTACTGGGAAAGATGTAGGGTTAATGAAAAATGTGGACCCCATACAGATAGCAATCAAGGACAATGCAGTGTACCCCAATACTAAACCCTACAGAATGAATGCAGAAGGGAAAGCTGGTGTTACTGTGGAAATACAGAAATTGTTAGAAGGAAACATCATACAGGAGGTGATGAGTAGCCCATGTAACTCTCCAATTATGGGCATTAAGAAACCTAGTGGCAAGTACAGAGTAGTGCAGGATTTACGAAAAGTCAACAAGATAGTAGTTCCCTGTTGCCCTATTGTCCCGAACCCAGCAGTGATTCTGTATCAGATTCCCTGGGATGCTGAGTGGTTCACTGTGATAGACCTGTGTCATGCATTCTTTTCCATTCCCTTGCATCCAGATAGCAAATTTCTTTTCTCATTTGCCTTCGAAGGTCACGTGTATTGCTGGAACCGGGTCCCTCAAGGGTATACAGAGAGCCCCTCTATCTTTAATCAGATCTTGAAAAAATGTTTGGAAACTTTGGTCTTACCTGGGAACTCTGTCTTAGTGCAATACATAGACGACCTCTTGGTGGCGTCTAAAAGTCATAAGGATTGTGTGATTGACACCATTGCCCTACTGAATCACCTGTGTGAGAAGGGACATAAAGTGGCCCCTGACAAGTTACAGTTCTGTGCAAAATCGGTGAAATATCTGGGGCACCAGATAGAAAAAGGTGTCAGAAAAGTGACATCGGAAAGAGTGAGAATAATTCAAAAGATGCAGTTGCCCCGTACTCAGAAAGAGATCAGAATGTTCCTGGGTGTGATAGGATACTGCAGGCAGTGGATTCTGGGATTTGCAGTCCTAGCTAGGCCCTTGATAAAAATGACCAAAAGAGGAACACCAGAGATTGTAGAATGGGATGATGAAAGCTTAACAGCATTCACCAAACTGCGAGATTGTCTGTGTACAGCCCCTGCATTGGGAATGCCAGACTATTCTAAAGAATTTGCCCTATTCTGTGACACTCGCGATAATTGCGCGTTGTCAGTCTTGACACAAGATCATGGCACAACGAGAAGGCCGGTGGCATATTTCTCTGCCACCTTGGATCCAGTGGCTGCTGGGTTACCAGGTTGTCTGAAAGCAGTGGCTGCTACCTGTGCCAGTTTAGAGCAGAGTGAGTCAATTGTAATGGGACATCCGGTAACTGTGTATGTCCCACATGGAGTGGTAATTTTGTTGACCAGAACAAAAACTCAGTATCTCACCCCTAGTCGGCTGACTAAATATGAGAGGATTCTTGTGGGTGCTGCAAATGTAAACATTGTTAGGTGCAGTATTCTGAACCCAGCCACCCTACTCCCCGACCCAAAGGATATGGAGGGGGGGGTGGATGATGAACATGATTGCATAGACTTAATGGAATTCAACACCAAGCCACGCCCAGACATAAAAGAAACGCCATTGCCTGTGCATGATAAGGAACTATTTGTGGATGGTTCATGTCTAAGGCATGAACAAGGAGGCCTGAGTGCTGCCTATGCAGTAGTGTCCTTAGAGAAAATTGAGGAAGCAGGTTATCTATATCATATCAAGTCTGCACAAGTAGCCGAATTGATTGCTATGATAAAAGCTTGCCAAATTGGGAAGAACCTACGCATAACAGTGTATACTGACAGTCAGTACTGTTATGGGGTCGTGCATGACTTTGGCCAGTTGTGGCTACAGAGGGAGTTCCTGACTTCATCAGGTACCCCTATTCGAAATGGAAAAGTTGTTCAGGACCTTTTAGAGGCAATCCAGTTACCAAAGGAACTGGCAGTGGTAAAATGTGCGGCCCATAAGAAGAGCATGGACAAGGTATCACTGGGAAACGATTATGCTGATCGAGTGGCCCAATGGTGCGCAAGAGATCGGTATATTGTAAATCCAAAACGAGGGGGGCCAGGAACCAGCTGCCAACTTCAGGTGTTTGAAGAAGTGCCTACATGGGATGAAGTGAAAGAGTGGCAGCAGGCGGCACCTTGGCAAGAAAGAGAGAAGTGGAAGGAAGATGGGTGTCGACCAAGACGTGTGGATGGTGTCATTATAGGTCCAACTGGTATGCCTGTGTTACCTAGACACCTACTTAGCACAATGGCGAGGTTGATACATGAAGGATCACACATGGGTAGGGACGCCATGATTCTAGTGTTCCAACAGACTTGGTACAGTAAAAAGTTCAGGAAAGTAGCTGAGTCCCTCTGCCAGAGGTGCCTGTCATGTCAAAAGATGAATCCAGGGAAGAGGACGGTAGTGGAACTGGGCAAAATTGGGAGGTCCGGGGGTCCCTTTGTGAGAATACAGGTTGATTTCATCACTATGCCCCGTTGTGAATGGAAGCGATATGTCCTTGTTATGGTCTGTTTATTTTCAAAGTGGGTGGAAGCTTTCCCTACTCCCCAAAATGACGCAAAAACAGTAGCTAAGTGTTTATTAAAAGAACTGATACCTAGGTTCGGGGTTCCAGTCACTATTGAATCAGATCAAGGCTCACATTTTCAGAATGCAGTGATCGACGAACTATGTAAGGGCTTTGGAATTTCACAAAAGCTTCACTGTGCCTACCGTACAGAGGCTTCTGGAGTAGTGGAACAAATAAATGGAACTATCAAGAACAGACTAGCAAAACTGTGTGATGCAACTAAATTGACCTGGGTGAAGGCCCTGCCCCTGGTCCTGATGGGACTCAGAAGTATTCCTGATCGCAAGACAGGCCTAAGTCCCCATGAAATCATTATGGGAAGAGTGATGAGACAAGCATGGGTACCAGGAAGCAAACTGTTGAGTATTACTGATGATTTGGTGCTTGAATACTGCAAGAGATTGGGTGACCAAGTGCGTTCTATCTCTCGCCAGATCGGAGAAGACGCCATCCTCAATCCAACGACTCCTCTCCACAAACTGGTCCCGGGGGACTGGGTGAAGATAAAGAAGCATACTCGGAAGAGCTGCCTGGAGCCAAGGTGGGGAGAAAAACGTCAGGTGATCTTGGTAACTACCACAGCAGTAAAATGTGCAGGAGTTCCACGCTGGGTACACGCCAGCCACACCCAGAAGGTACCACCAGACGAGGTGCCTGAAGCAGAAGGACGTCCAGCAGAGGACTCTGCAAGAGCCAGACCGGAAGTAGCTGACGACGTACAGCCCAGTACCAGTCGAGCTGCAGAATCAGCAGACGTTGGCCCAAGGATAGTTGATGACGAACTACCAAGAGTCCAGCCTGCTGAAGGGGTCCAAGAAGCTGAGCCAGAAGTAGCTGAAGACGAGCTGCCAAGCATATGGCCAGAAGAGTGGATTCCATTGATTGATCTCACTGAAGACCCCATTCGAACCAGTGAGCGACTACAAGAAGGTAGAGAGTGGACTAGTGAGGAAAAGCAAGGCACAGGCGAAGAACCTCAGAATCTTGAGATTCACATCAAAACTGAGGAAGGAGAAGGTCAGACAGGGACAGAGCACGTGATTGATACAGAACAAGTGAAGGATACAGAGCAAGTGTTCGATACACCTCCACTGACTCCTGATATCGGGAAGGGACAGACTAGACATAGTGTAATAGTTCGAGCAGAAGAAAGTCCAGAGATCGAAGTGCTTGAACAGGATCAGATAGAATTAGAAGAACGTGTTCAGGAAACAGAGTCAGAGACACTTGAAGAGCAAACACACAATTTACCTGAACAAGGCCAGATTAGTGACCAGGCAGAAGAAATAGATGTGAGTCCTGGTATTAGTCAGATAGAAGAAGAAGAAACTGAAACAGAATTACCAACAGTAAGTGAGAACAAAAGGGCCAGAGAAGGAAACGAAGTCCAAGTACCAACTAAAAGACTTAAGAAAAGAAAGCATCTTGAGCCCAGATTCGTAAAGAAATTAAGACTAAGGATAAAAACAGTAGAAGAAAAACGTGCAGAAGAAAGGAGAAGTGCTCGCATAGCAGAACAACCAGAAGACACTTCCAAAAGAAGGAGTGATCGGATAAAGAGACAAAACAAAAAGTACAAGTCACCTGAATGGACACTTGTGTTAGAAGAACTTGAAGATCTCGATATCACTGACGTAAGCGACGGAGAGCCCGTCCCTGAGTACTCTGACGAAGAAGAAGACGAGCCACCGTGAATTTGCACAAAGTAAGATACTCGTGTAAAGTCACAAAGAGGGGTCGAGAAACTTCTTCTGAAGCCTAAAATGTCTGATTCAAACGTGAGTGGTAGACCTAGTTGCAGCTGTTGCAAAACATGCTGCAAGGTGTGTGTCTGTAGTGTAGTTGTCCTGATATTAGTTTGGATAGGACTAACAATCTTTATACCCTTTGCTGTAAGTAAAGATACTAATATTGTCCCTACTGAAATTGTAAATACTGACAGTGAAGAGCTGACAACACAGAGTGTAGTTAGACATGAGAGAGCACTGAGACAAACAAAACAAGACTTAGAAGCATCAGATGAGGGAGAACTACATTATCATAGAATTAAAAACAGGACACGCTTAAATGTTTTCGCAAACTTATTAATACACTATGTAGAGACTATGGAAATTGAAGATTGCTATGTCTGCATGAAGCTACCTACTTCTGTGGCTGAAGGCGTGACATACCATCACTTGCCGCTGACATACGGAATCTCCTGTAGCATTTTAGCTAGTTTATTTTACAAAAGAGGACCGTTACAGTACTATTACTCTAACAATGACGTGATCTTTTCTGAACTTCCTATACGTGGGAACTTGAATCCTGTACATACCAAAAGTGACGTGATACGATATATGGGAGACTATTTCCTGACTATTGGTGATATTGACATAGGTGAAGCACACAGAGATAACTTGACTTGTTCTTTGCATGAGCAGGAAAAGATGTTCCTAAACATGGCAGAGAAAAGGAGAATTAAAATACAAAAGAAGGCTAATGACGAAAGTCAGAAAAAGCCAAGGTGGGCAGAGAACATGGAAGGCACCTCAACTGGTGGGGCGGGTCCTGCTCTGTTGCTGGATTTTGAAAAGAAAGGCAAGCTATGTCTTCACCGCGAGAAGACTAGCTATTATAATAACATTTTCATTGGTTCCAGTGAATGCGAACATAATTACAAGGTAATTGGAGGTTGGGGTTTCAAAAATGGGTCAGAGCCTGTGTTTCCTGGAATTTATTATATTTGTGGGGACAAGGCTTATTTCAAATTACCGGATCACTGGTATGGAAGCTGCTATTTTGGCATTGTCTTCCCGAAAATATACCATGTGAATGGATTTGCTGGAAGCAGTGAAAATACTAATGGCTTAGTGCGTAGTAAAAGAGAAAGTATAGGTGAGATTATGGGTAGTATTTTCAGTGCACTGATACCTGGAGTGGGAGTGGTTCTGAACACTCACAGAATTTGCAAATTGTCCACTATAGTGGATGTGTTGTCGACTGAGACAGCTCATGGATTTCTGCTGGTCAATACCGAAATGGTTGCGATCAGATCAATGGTTTTGCAGAATCGACTTGCTCTTGATACCTTATTGGCAAAAGAGGGCGGAGTCTGCCGGATGTTGAAGGCGCAACATTGTTGCACTTATATTCCGGACAAAAGTGTGCAGCTCAAAAGATATGTGAGAAACATTACTAATTTGGCAAAAGAACTCAGACCACTCGAGGTTGATAGTGCCTGGAAGAGACTGGTAGATGGTCTCTCAAATGTAGGTCATTGGTTTGCTAGCATAGGTAAAGGCTTATTGTTTAAAGTACTGATGCCAATTGGAATTATAGGTCTCATCCTATTTTTCATATTTGTCTGTTGCAAATGCCGTAAGCACACCAGAAAGCATGAAGTGAATGCAAGAGGGGTGAAACGAAGTGTGGATGAGCTCGAATTGGAGGAAGTGAATAATCAGATCTATAAAAAGGTGAAAAATTCTCACCCTACCAAAACTGAAAGGGAGAAACTGGAGAAATTGCTGGAAGAGATAGAGTTGTACAAAGTGTGAAAGAAAGTTGGCATCTGGTTCCATTAAATTTTGTGATGATAGTAAATATCATCAAAGAGGGGATTGATGAAGCAAAGCTTCGCATATTTTGCGACTTGCTGTATTCATGAACCTCGTTTATGTGTAACAAGGTAATAAGTGTACGTCTTACTAACGTTATATTTAGTTTAAGCAAAGTTTATGAAGCTTGCCTATGTGTATTCCTAATGCATTTAATCCTTGTCCGTAAAATATGGCCGCCGCTTGTATTTAGTTACTGCGCATGCGTCAGTCACACTCACGTGTCCTGACGTGTCTGCAGAGTTGGAGGGAAATTTATGCGCATGCGTAATACATAGCTTTGCCTGTAACGTGGTACTGCTCGTGCCACTGCTCTTGTGCCTGTTATATGTAGCTAACATTTAGACTGCATAAGTATATTTTATAGTGATAAGTTGAAAGTACAAAACCAAATGATGTGTTTTCATAAAATTATTTTTATGTATTAATTTGTTTTCGCTTACTTTTCATGTACCGCGGGGAATGGGGGTCTAACTGCACCAAAAGCCATCTTGGAGGTCCCTTCTACGCATGTGCGACTTTCTGGGGCACCGACAACCTTGGCTGATGGAACACCGCCAGTTGGCAGTGATGGGCAAGATGCTCCTGAGAACTGACCTGCAACCCTAGCAGGACGGAATCACATGTTCTTTTTCCGAAACAATGTAATATATCTATTGTATTTCTATGCAGTTTCTCATGGGAACCCCGATCTCGCTAGGCGGTACCCAGATATGTAAATGAAGCATCCAAATAGTGTGTTATGATTGGTGTATTACCCAAATCCTACCTTAGGACCAATCGAAATTGGGGATTCTGACACTTTGCAACATTTGGGGGGTGGTACCCTGTCCCAAAACAGTATATCTACCTGGGTTCACCTAGGGAAATTGTCCGACTTGTCTGGTTTAGCTGACCTGTCACTGACCCATCGTACTCAATAGGTGACTGAAGATACAGAGCGCTGCGGAGCACTCTGTCCGAAAATTGACCATAGACTAAGGTTTTACTAAACCTTAAAGTGCTGGCGAAGCACTTTGCTGGGAGTTCGCTGACCCAATCGGGGTCTTGATCGATAGCTGCAGAGAGGGTGGAGCGCAGGCGTTGCTTCCAAACTGCGGGTGCGGTCCTGTCCTGAGCGGTCCTGTCCTGAGGGTTTGCTGTCCTGTCCTGAGGTCCTGTCCTGATTCCTAATCTGAGGGTATCCTGTCCTGTCCTGGGTGTCCATTCTGCACCTGCTGTCCTTTGAGGGTTATCTTTCCTTGAGGGTTTTCCTGTCCTTAACTGACCCGTGGCCAGGGTTTGGTTTCCACACCAGTCTAGGTAAATACTGCTCTAAGTTCTTTAAACTTGCACCTTTCTATTTTTCTGTCTTTGCTTAAATAAAGACACACCTTTGCATATGTTGATTTTTCCATGCTTTTGCCGCAAATTATTGAATCATAAAGTCAAGTGCATATATTCTTAAATTGTTCCTATGCTATCCTACCTTTTGGAAATCATATTTTGCATTGCAGTTTGTCATTTTCTGATATGGTCTAGAACGGCCTTACTTAAACTGTCTGAAAACTCCTTGCCTTGAATGCATGGTATTCTCTCTTTATCTCATAAATGCATTTAAATGGTTACCCTGACCTTATTTCTCTATAGTTATGTACTTTTCATTATCTTGGTTATTGACTGTCTTATTCTTGTAAGTTTAATGCTTGATGAAAACGAACTTTAGATAAACATTTTAAAACTTCCAGTTGTCCGTGGTCATTTACAACAGTATTGAATGTCATTTGAATTTGCATTTGTTGCCTTTCCTTTTACAGCTAGGCCCCTGATCCATTGAAGTCATAGGTACCCGTGTCGGTGGATGGTAAGTCGGGTACACTAAGTAATAACAGTAGGGAACACACACAATTGGTAGCAGCCCGTGAAGTCGCCCTGTCAATGAATAGTGTGAATTGAAAGTATATGGGCCCTGAAGCCGGAAACGGCGGAATCATTGGCTGCGTGACCTCGCGCGCTCTATCACTGCTAGTTGTCTGTTGGGGCCCACGGTTTAGGTGGATCTGAGATCCTTCAAGATATGTTTTGGCTCTAAAAGATTTGAGTGGGAATGAATGGATATGTGGTAAATCATATTAGCTTCCAAGAGAGTTCTTCTGTAGCTGTACATTTTAATTTTCAAGCAGTAGGTCTAACATTGACTGGTAGTTTCACTTCTCCAAGCTGTGGTCTTTCAGGTAAGCAGCATGCTTTGTGCTGCTGGCTTAAAACCTGAAAATCACTTTTATCATCTAGGGCCAAATGTCAGCTTTGCATTTATTTATTCCTTTATGGTATGTTTACAGTGTGGGCCTAGAATGAGAGTAAACGAGCACTTTAAATACAACAGGAGTAATACAGTAGAAGGTTTAAAAAAAAGTGTGACAGGGAAGGAAACAGATTCCATTAAGGTATACACTGTGAACGGAAACAACATGAGCAGATGCGATAGATTGAAAGGGCCCATAACACATCCCTAGACTCGAATAAATAATACTTGCCGCATGATATAGTTACAGTGCTAGACAAAGCTGGACTGAATAAGAACCAGAACAATTGTGTACAGTTAATAGAGTTTATTTATACATGTTTAGGATTAATGTAAAATGTTTGAAATGTGTCAGACCCATAACGTATGGTGTGGAATTGTGTACAAAAATGCGTTGGAAGACATGTATTGCATTACATGAAAAAGCAATAAAGAACAAGTAAAAAGGTACCATTCTGAACAGATATGTCTTTTTGCTTTTCAAAAATGAAGACTTGAGTATTAGATCACATAGAAGACAGTTCCATAGTTCACAAGGGGACTGATTCACTGTGTTGATTTTTTTTTAATTTTGGGAGTCTTCAGGGTTGGGTGGGATGTTTATCCTACAGTCAGATGTTGTTTTTCATATAACTGGGCAGCTAAGGGGCGTGGCTTGGACACAGAAGATGACGGCCATGTGAGCGAGTGGCCCCACACCAGCCCACACATAATCCTGAATTATTAGCCTGGTGGCAAGTACCTGACAGCTTTGTGCCCTCTCCCTGTATGGGGGAATCAGTGGGCGGCTACGGGCCGCAGCCTGGGCAACAGCGGGAGAAGAGCCGCCCAAAGACGAGATACCTACTGGAAGCCGCGGACTGGCAGAGGTGTCGCACAAGGGCCTATCGCAACGGAGGAGCAGAGCTGTGAGGCAGGAGTCAGCCACGCAGTACGGAAAAGGAAATGGCTCAAGCAAGTCAAGTGTGTTGCCTGTGAACTCAGCAAAGGGACCCACGGAATTTCCCAGCGGAGAGGCCGACTGAATGTGACTGAGAGTAGCAGAGCACTGGAAAGGTTGGGCCGAGCTAGTGCAGAGCATATAGGCCTGGTCGCCAACGCAACACGGTGGAGAAAGAAGAGATTCAGCGCTCTGCCCGATGAGCCCCGGAGAGCTGCACCTGGAGGTACCTGGCAGGGACATCAGAAACAATAAAGACACTGGATGAGGTTGGATGTGTGGAGAGCACAAAAAAACGTTGCGGTAGAACACAAAGAGAACAGGTGCGGAGAATGAACATATGGAAGTGTACTGCATGGACGTGGAGAAGCTATGGTCTCCCCCCTTGCAGGGTGAAAGCACGGTCAGCCATTAAGTACTCTGCCAGCCCTCGACACAAAATACGCGGCCTGCAAAGAAATACATGTGACAAATTAGCCTCTCAGTACAACTCTAATATAGGCTCCATATATCAGAACTAATCCTACCCTTAAAGAGGCCAATCAGAGACAGAGGGACCCAGGCCTCCACATGGAAGCTCTCCCGTTAGGGGACTCGGTCCACAGCTGGGACATTTATGAGCACTAAAGTAGACACTGGTTAAGCAGTGCGAAGAGGTGACTGTGGGGATGTGAGAGAAGGAGACCAGTGCAACACTAAAGAAGGGACTACGGAGAATAAGCTGGGATATCCACTCTACTACTGAGCTGACCACAAGGATTAGTGGTGTGGCGGACAGCTGGGGAATCTGAATAAACAGGGACCCCCTTGCCGCTGCGGTATGAGCATTGAGATTTCCTGGAGTGGACCCCAGGAGCAACTGGGCAAGAGGTGCACAAAGGAGAGGAGCAGGCAATTGCTGTGACACAGCCCTCCCATAGACAAGTGTGAAAGGCATTGGCAGCCTGGCAGCATTGAAGCAGGGACACCAACAGGGGCTAGAAGCACTAAACAACTTGAACCCGTGGAGCTCAAAGACCATATGTCATGGGAAAACCTCGGCCTAAACAGGGAAACACCCCCACGGAGGGGGGTGAGACACATCACGCGCCCAATGACCAGGGAGGGGAAGTACTGGGGGCCACATATCAGGCTCTACATGTGCATCTTAACAAGATACTAGTCGCCATAGCAAACACAAAAGCAATGTTACAGCAAGACATTGGGCCAGTATCGGTGGCCCAGACATTGGGCCACCACAAATTAGTCAACAGGATGAAAGAAGTTGAACACAAAATGCAGATACTACATCCGGAATAAACGGGCGTATCCTACAAAATAGGAGACCTGGCCTCCAGAGTGACCATTCTGTAAAAGTGAGCCGAAGATGCAGAAGGCTGCAACAGGCGTAATAACATAGGAGTAGTGGGAATCCCCATAGATATGGAAGGTACAGACATGGTAACATACCTAGAGGGATGGCTGCAGTGCACAGTGGCTCCTGGGTTGTTCACCAATTTTTTGGTGTTGGAAAGAGCACACTTGGTGCCCTCACACCCACTGGTGCTGGGTCGACCTCCCTGCCCTGTGGTGGCATGCCTCTTGCACTATAACGACCGAGACATCCTTATACAGAATGCCCATAACAATGGACCTTATGTGATTGCAAACAGTAAAGTATCCATCTTCCCAGATTTTACGGTGAAAGTGCAGACCCTACGAGCTTCCTTTTTAGAGGCCAAGAAAGCGTTAAGAATTGAGGCATCACATATTCCCTATTGTACTTGGCAAAGCTACGGGAAATTCTACACAGGGCGACGTACTTTTTTCACTCCCCGGAGGGACTATGGTCCTGGCTAGAGACGTACCGGATGGGTGCTCCAGCACCCCAACTGGGAAAAGACACCCCAACAACAGCCAAACTGTAACGGAAGAGACCCAGATGCTCATCTAGAAGGATCCATCTACGGAAAACCTCTGCATCACAGGCGGCACAGGAAAGAATTGCGGCACTTCAAGCGGTGGCAAAAGTGATGACACAGAAGACAGAGAAGAAAAGTTCCGGGAAAACAACAGAATGCAGTGCGGCAGAGTCAGACTCTGGGGACTCGGCCAGAAGCGAGCTGGAATGCTCAGAAGTAACCCTGCAGACAGCGGACAATATAATTTAACAGATTCTGCGAGGGGGGAGAAGAGAAAAACTGGGAATGGAGGGGCAGGCTTGTTTTGAGCAGTGACAATTACAGGTATGAAGGGAACCCGATAGAGAAAGGAAGTGGACCTTGGTTGCGGAAGGGCAAAGCCTGGCGCATGGGGGCCAGAGGGGAAGGGCACCTGCCACAGGAGGGACTACGGCCCCTGTCATTATTATTTGAAGTAGATAGATCTCTTATAGACCCAGAGGGCAGATATGTTTTGCCCCAAGGTAGAATACTGGGTAAAGTGTTCATGGTAGGGAGCATTTATGCCCCAAATCAGGACCAAATCCAATTTCTATAAAAACTGTCGACACAGTTTGCCTCATTTGACACGTCTCACATCCTACAAGGGGGAGACTTTAAATTGTGTAGCAGACATGAAACTGGCTAGGTCGACCCCCCACTCATTGGTACCCTTGTGACTAAAGTGACCAAAGGATTCCAAACCTGGTTAGAGGGGTGGAATATGGTGGACACTTGGAGAACACAACATAGGAACACAAAAGACGACTCACATTACTCTCACATGTATAGTCTGCAGAACAGATTGGACAATTTCACATGTTCAGCTGAGCTGGGATCCACCATTACACACACAGAATACCTGGGATGCACTCTATCTGACCATAACTCATTACTGCTCCATATCCGCCCCATACCTGAACCCACCCTGACCCCCACTTGGCGGGTGCCGCACCTACCCTCCTGGAAGACGCTCACTTACACATGCCACTGCACACTGCAGCTGAGGAGTATTTTCAGTTTAATCAGGGCTCGGACAGTTCCAGGGCCATAGAGTGGGACCCTTTTAAGCTGGTAGTAAGAGGACACTTCATGGACCAAAAAGTCGGAATGAGGAGACACACCTTGGAGGAACTCACAAGTGAGAACTCAACTGCACAACAGAGAGTCCCATTTGACCACAGAATTTGATGCGCAGAAAAGACTAAGGGATTTCAAGCAAGAATATGATAAAGCACTAGAGAGGTTGGGATTTCTGGACATACGTGAATATCAGAGCCGGCTACACATGGAGGGGGGCAGAGCAGGTCGACTGCTGGCATGGTTGTTGTGCCCCGAAATAAGGGATCCCCCATCTCCCAAATTAAATTGGTAGACGACCAGATAATGGATCACCCTAAGGAAATAAATGAAGCATTCAAGGCTTACTATTTAGCACTATACAGTGAACTGGATGGGGCTGGGAGAAAGGTGGACCAAAGGAGTGAAAATATTATAGACACACCCAACTGCATGGGTTAAAACCAACAGAGTGGTCTCAGATACATATAACATATATAGAGGCACTAGACAGGGCTGCTTATTACCCCCATTGCCTTTTGCGATAGCAATAGAAACGCTTACGATCGCCCTCTGACAACAAAGACTTATCCTTGGCATACAACTGGATGGTAGATCACATGTAATCTCTCTCTATGCTGATGACCTGCTATTATATCTAAAAGATGGAGGCCGGGGAGCAGGCAAGGTACTAAGTATGCTAGAAGCATATGTGACCTTGGTGGGACTTAAGCTTGAAAGGCCAAGACATACACCTTCCCATTAAAGAGAGAAAGTACTCACCCAGTGGATCACCTAGCGGGTCTGACATGGTCCCCTTGCTCCTTCAAGCACCTCGGAATACAAATATTCCACAATCTAGTAAACGTAAGGGAGAGCAACCCGAACCCAGCTCTAAGGTCATTAAAAACATGCGTTCAGTTCTGGCGGTCACTCAAGCTACCACTGATGGCACATATAGCACTTGAAAAAACGATCATGCTTCCCAGACTGTTATATTACTTTGTGAACCTACCAGTGGCAATCATCCCTCCATGGTTTACAGACTTAAACCAGATTCTCCGGGACTTAATATGGGACGGTGGACGGAACAAAGTAGCTCTGGAAATAATACAGTGAGTGCCCGGAGAGGGGGACTAGGTGCCCCCGACTTTGAACTGCATTACCTGGCGGTCCAACTCCAATGGATAGCTCAATGGTTAGATGGTAGAAGCTTGGAACTACTAGAAGAGGAAGGATGGCGAAACAGCTAAAATTGGCTTTTGGCCAAACTGTTGCACACCGCGGTTACTATACCTAATTTGAATGTTCTGTTACAATCAGCGCTGTATTGCTGGACGAGATGCCACTGACACACGGATGTGGCCCATCCCTATGCAGCCAAGATACCACTAATTGAAACACATAGGGATGGGCCACACCGGTTCCTATAACTCCATACACGAGGCCTCAATTCGCAGAATGGACCGTGTCGGGGATCACTACAGTGGGTGAGTGCTTTCATTTGGGGGCATTAATCCCCATAGAGGGCTTTATGTTTCAGAATGATCTGCTGAACTGACAATTTCTGACTTATTATTCTCTAACTCGGACGATTAGAAATTTGTGGGGAACTAAATCACAGGAACCACAAACACAAGTGGTGCTGCAGGTGCTAATAACTTTGGGAGCAGCCAGACATCTAATTAAATGGCTGTATAGGGCACTACTTGACTTAAAAAACCACTGGACTGCACCTGAAGAAAATGGGATGAGATTACAGGGAGAGAGCTAATGGATATAGAATGGAACTATGTATTGGGAAGCTCGAAGCAGGTCTCCAGAAATTTCAACTTTAAAGCGATGCAGTTCAACTACGTACACATGGTATACCCTCACCCAATAGACTAAATATCATACGAGGAGGTGTGACACAGGGTTGCCCCAGATGCAGAATAGAAGTTGTGGAGTTTGCTCACATAAAATGGGAATGTGTGAGTCTGAAAGAATTCTGGGCGACGGTGCTACAATTAATTAAGAAAACCTTGGTGCGTGCCCTCCCGAACACAATAGAAGCATGCTTCCTTGGCCTGTTTCCTAGACCGAAAGCCAGAAAAATAGGTAACAGATGTATAGACCTAGCATTGATCCTAGCGAGGTGACAGAAAGCCCAACATTAGAAAACATGTACTAATCCTAGGATAGAGACATGGGAGAATAGCATGGACACTTGGGCTAAAGCAGCACAGTGGGCATTACAGAAGGAGGACGCAAAGGGGATTCATAGGCGTCCCCTAGCAGAACTATGGACAGTGGTGTTGAGAGAATGGGAGACAAGTCATGACCTCGACAATGAAGATGGGGAGGAACAGATAGAGGAATTGTGGGAAGATAAATCCAGGTCGACAGAGTCAGTCGGAGCTCAGGAGTGAATAATAGCTGCGAGGGAGCCATGCCGGGGCCGGGAACTCCTCCACCCAAATAACCTCCTCCTCCTGATGCACTAATGACACTTTAAATGACCACAGAACTCCGTATTAGTCAAACCCCACACCACTCGAGAAACATACATGAAACAGTTCACGTGCCGGGAGAGACACTAGGAGACACACCACTAAAAGGGTTATTAAAGTTTATTAAATAAGACTAGTTCACGCAGTGCTTAATTTATAAACAACTTAGTGCAGGGGCCCTCGACAGGAGGGCACTAGAGCTTGCACCATCCGTTGCCCGTGGCAGCACTGCCAATGACAGCACCAACACACTACTAATCATTACTCTCTTAAAGGTGTGACTTTTCATACTGTTACAGCCCGCCAAAGCTATAAGAATGGCGTTGGAGGCAAAAACGACTAATTGGAAATGTAAATTTAAATAATAAACAGAAGTTGTTGTGCTTGTACCAAAATTGGCAGACACCACTACCACGTGTCAGACAGTCATAAGCCCCGGTGCTGGCAATTAAGTGCCGGTGCTAAGCACCAGAAAGCACCGGCACAAATTAAGCACTGAGTTCACGTGAAAATAAAAGTATATCTTTACAGATAGGCACGAGTAACTCCCTTGAGTACACATACATCAATGAACAGGACCTAGGCGTGTGATAAACACTGGCTAGTATATATTTTAATTTAATTTAATTTAATTGCGGGTTTATATAGCGCTAGGAATCGACTCCCGGAGGAGTATCTCCACGCTTCGACCGCTGGGGAACCCGTCCTGGCTCACCCTGAGAGATGGTCCCTGATGGGTATCTCCAAGGTGCGACCAGCATCCCCGGCGGTCTGGGGGGGCCTTTGTGAAGATGAGGCAAGCTGATGCCCAGAGTTGCCGAGTGTGGTTTCTGACTAGAGTAGGCACCGAGGCGAGAATTATCGAGTCCGCTGACCCTGGTCCACGACCCTGCCGCGTCGGGAATCGAACCCTGGTCCCGGGCCGTTCTCTGCTTACAGGTCTGCCGCCTCTAACCAGTGAGCCACACTTCTAGACTGAAATGACACTGTACCTCAACTGTATAAAAATGGAGGAAAATATATGTAAAATAATCAATAGGGGAATGGATCACTTGTAACCACTATACCAGGGTTTGTTAGTTAGTGGTTCCTTCTTAAAAAAGTTGAATGGATCATCGCCTCCCTTCTCTCTTTCTCCCCTCTACACGATTTTAACGGAAAATATATGTCACCAAATGTAATGTGGATGCCATATGACTGCCTGTACATGTAAAACACTGTATTTATATTGAAAATGGCAATAAAGATAGATCTTTTTTTTTTTTAAAGTAACTGAGCAGCTAAGGTCCAGAGTTTCCTGGGTCACACGTGCCTTCATCAAGTGAGATAGCCAGGTAGCCAGTGACAGGCCTGTCAGAAACAAGAATCTTTCACAGCTGAACCTTTCAGCATCAAAGAAGCTCGAAATGGGAAAGTATATATGGAAATATGGGAGAACCGCAAAAGAAACAGATTTTTATGTAGACATTAGACATCTTGTGATACTTAAACCCATATAGTGTTGCATTACTGTGGCCCTAAAGGATGATTCACTGTGCACATTATTTGCTAGGTTTGGCTGCTGCATGTTTGAAGGCTATTCCAGCAGTCACCAAGTCCAAATGTAGGTGACAAATGGCCCTTGGGGAAGATGTGGAAACGGCTGCTTTAAATGGAAGCAAGAAGAGCTGACAATACCATCTTCGGCTAAACCGCGCTCAATGAAAGCCCCTAACACTGTACTAACACATGAAATCTAACACATACCCCTCTGCTAAACATGACCCACCCCTTGAATGTCTAACATCCCCCCTCTGTGTTAATGACAAATACTTATTACTGGCATTAACATTATCTGTTATTCCTCAAGCCTTAAATCAAGTTCCTTTCTAGCCTGCCTACACCAGACCCGGGCATTCTCTGTTTTCCTGATGCTAATGTTCTTTCTTCCTGCTTTTGGGGTCCTTAAACCTTTCCTGCTGGCCTGCTGTCTCCTAGCCTTCACCTGAGGTCTCTATTCCCCCACCAGAAAAAACCTCTCCTGATGTGTTCATTCTCTCCCTTGCATCTGCTTAGCCCTTCTGCCTCTGCAATTTTTCCAGTGCCTCCATTAACTTAGCTATGGGAATGCTGCTCCCCATGAGAGACAATGAACCCCATCTTTCCTGGACAACATCGGCCATTTGTACTTTGTCTCCTCATAATGAACCACTCCAATGTGCCTAGCCTTACAAAATCAGTCAGCCTCTCTGTTTACCTGCTGCGGTGCCCCGTTTATGGCTGCCAACCTGCGAACTACCATCTAGCCCTTCATCAGCAACTGAGACCAAGACATTTCAGTGTGCTCCACCTGTCTTGTGCAGCCTTCTACTGATTTTTCTTCACCTTCAACATCTCCAACTCCACGAGCTATACTAGATGGTTCTGACCTAGGTGAATAAATAGCATATAAGACTTGAGTCCAACTCTCCAGTCTTCCAGAGTGTAGGCAACAGCTGGCTCCACATCATGCCTCCTGATCCATGCCATTCAACTGCCACCTTTTTGTCATCGAAAACCAGTTGTTGACCCTATCATTGTAATTTCACCTGCTCCATGCCCACTTCACTATGGAGATGCCACTAATCCAAATCCCCTTCCTCCACTCACTGTAAACTCCCCAACCTGTCAAGAGGCTTGCTTCCATTACCAGCCCCCTCACCTTCACGAAGTTCCAGACCTTTTCGAAATCCCTGCCCGCACTCGGATGCTTGTTTCCGTTCTGGGAAGGACATGGCTTTTGTAGTTCGGACTGGACTGTTCCCATGGGGCACAGGGTCAGCGCTGATTTGCATATTGCCATTGTCTAACCCAGGGTGGTGTGGAGTGGAAAAACGATGGATTTGGGCCCAGATCTTTGGACTGGGGTGAATGTGTGACATTGATCCACATTCTGTCCATCACTGTTGTGTTTGCAATTACCGCTCTAAGTGTACTGGGGATGCTCAGACGTGAGTCCCAGGCACTCCACACCACTGGAATCAAGCTAGCCGGGCTGATGAGAGGTGTTACCTCGAAACCGGGCCGGTCCTCGGATGCTTGTTTCCGTTCTGGGAAGGACATGGCTTTTGTAGTTCGGACTGGACTGTTCCCATGGGGCACAGGGTCAGCGCTGATTTGCATATCGCCATTGTCTAACCCAGGGTGGTGTGGAGTGGAAAAACGATGGATTTGGGCCCAGATCTTTGGACTGGGGTGAATGTGTGACATTGATCCACATTCTGTCCATCACTGTTTTGTTTGCAACCACCTGTCTTGTGCAGCCTTCTACTGATTTTCCATCACCTTCAACATCTCCAACTCCACGAGCTATACTAGATGGTTCTGACCTAGGTGAATAAATAGCATATAAGACTTGAGTCCAACTCTCCAGTCTTCCAGAGTGTAGGCAACAGCTGGCTCCACATCATGCCTCCTGATCCATGCCATTCAACTGCCACCTTTTTGTCATCGAAAACCAGTTGTTGACCCTATCATTGTAATTTCACCTGCTCCATGCCCACTTCACTATGGAGATGCCACTAATCCAAATCACCTTCCTCCACTCACTGTAAACTCCCCAACCTGTCAAGAGGCTTGCTTCCATTACCAGCCCCCTCACCTTCACGAAGTTCCAGACCTTTTCGAAATCCCTGCCCGCACAGACCATCAAACCTTAGCCGACCTCCACCTGGGCAAACTCTTCTATCCCCATACTGAACCAAGCTCCTGGGTCACCACTCCTATCAAAATGAGTGCATCCTATACTGATCAGATTTCAGATTTAGTTTATTGCACAGTTAATAAAAACTCACAATTTTGAAACGTACATTTGTATAAAAAGAAGTCAATAGCTGCAAATGAAGCATAAAAAGGAGCGGGTAGGCTCACATATTTAAAATCTTAAAAGTCACAGTATGGATTTAATAAAGTCCTTTGGGGTTGGGGGGGCGAGGTACTTGCAGATTTAAGAAGCAAAAGTCTCCAGGGAGGTTAGCGTGGTTTTGGTTTAGCTAGTGCTTTGGGTAGGCCCTGTGACTGTTTCATTTAGTCTGCTGGCCACTATTTCGAGAAATGTTGTTATTCTGCAGTTTAGCTGGGTTTCTTCAGGGTTAATACGAAGCATCACAGCCTGTCTACAGCTTGTTATACCCTTCTGATTCCATAGGACCCGAAGCAGAGAACGCCTTATGTCCAAAAGATTTGTGCAGATGCAAATGATGTGTATGAGGTCCTCTTTCCCAGAAAAACAGAGTCGACAACGGTTAGCCGAGTTTTCCCTTTTCCAAGGAGCTAGGTGAGGTGTTATGGGTATATTGCCGAGACGCATGTTGAGAAATTTGTTTTTTGTTTTGTGAGTGAGGCCCGTTGTTAAGTACTGTTGTGGTTTAAGTGCACTGTAGCCTTTCAACACTACCCATCCATGCGCTCTCTTGGCTAGGGTGGCTTTGTCCTCAATAGATGAGACCATCTTAGTGACTTTCGATACCACTTTTTTTAAAGTGCCAGGGTCGGTTGATGACTCCCATAGGTTTTTTTAGTCCTAAGGTCTCCAGTGAGTCCATTAGGTAATTCCTTGCTGGTGTATTGTCTCTAGTGGATAGTTCGGTCCAAAGGTGGGCGTTTAAGGATCCGTGGTCAGCGTCTCTGATTTTCCGCCAGTTTTTTATATATACGCCTCTTCTCTCCACCGTTTGTTTCTGCAGTCTGAATTCCAGACGGATTTGAGCGGGCGATGAGTAGGTGGGAAGATGGAATATTGCCCTATATGCTCGGCTAATGGTGTTATCTAATGTCATTGCGTCTTTGCCTCGCATGGGTTCACTGCCATAAGTGAGCATAGGCTGTAAGCGAGCTCTTATTACCTGTAGGAGAGGGCCCAATGTCCGGTCCGGAAGAGCTTTCTGCAGTGGCCTTATCGATAGATGGAATGCCGTGCCCTTCCGACGGATAGCCTCTAGTTGGTGTTTGAAAGAGCCATTGTAATCTATATGACGCCTAAGTATTTATAAGAGGCTACCTGCTCTAGCCTCTGTCCGTCCAGAAGCCATGTGAATTTCCGTTTTTTATGGTGATTCATTGTCATGATTTTTGTTTTGTTTAAATTGATTGTTAGTGAATTAGTTGTGGAGAATGCGTTGGTTTTGTCCAGAAGGTGTTGAAGGCCGATGGGGGTCCGGCTGACAAGGACAAGGTCATCTGCGTAGAGAAGATTTGACAGTGTGATGTTGCCCAGCCGCGTTGCGTGAGAATTGACTATCTCCAGCTCGCCAGGGAGATCTGCAAGGAAGAGATTGAACAGCATAGGGGCTAGGACGCAGCCTTGTTTCAATCCTTTGCTGTCCTAATTTGTCTTGAGAGGTGAGTACCGGATCCCAATTTGATCCTGACCCAGGTGTTGGTATGCAGCATTACCAGCTGCTGTAAGAGTTGGCCTGGAATTCCCCATTTGTTCAGCTTCTGCCAGAGTTTGTGTCAGTCTACATGATCAAATGCGGCGCTATAATCGATAAAGCACAAAAACACAGAGCTCTTGGTGGCTTTTGCCGCGTCTGCCAAAAGAGTTAGCGCCATAATGTTTGTCGTAGTACCCTGGCCGCTGCGCAATCCGGTTTGGGTTGCTGGGATGATGTTCTTTGCAGTTACCCATGATGTTAGATCCTCCAGGATGAGGCCCGCGTAATACTTTGCCTCGGTGTCCATTAGGGCTATGAGACGATAGCTGCTTGGGTCGTTCCTGGCGCCCTTTTTATAAATCGGGCTTATTATCGAGCCTCTCCAGGATGTTGGTGTTGTTGTTGTTTCCCTTATTTCGTGAAAGACTGGTGCCAAGATATTGTTCCAAAAGATGGCATCGTGTTTATATAATATTGGCGGGATCCCGTTGGGGCCGGGGGCCCCCTCAAGTTTACCTTTTGAGATTTGTGTTCTAATCCTGTCTGCTGTTATTAGGTATGGATTTTCCTCTCTATTTGCAGTTGGATCGGGAGTTGTTAATGGATCTTCGTCCGCAGTTCGGATGTGGGACAGGGATGGTTTCCTTTTGTGAGTTTGGATCTCTTCGTTGGTAAGTAGGCTGGTCTTGTCAAGGCTCTGGTGTGTGCCATCTAGCCAGGCTCCCCCTCTAGACTTGTCCTCTTTTGGGTCAACTGTGTTGAAGTGAATCAATAGATAACTAGCCCAGTCGGATTCTGATATATTAGGATTAATGCCCTTATGGCCTGGCTGTTGGAGGCTGTGGATTGTTTTCCAGAAGCTGGAGCTATTCTTCTGTTTGGAATTGTGAACAATTTTTATCCAGAGATCTTCATTCAGCTGCCTTTTCCATTCCCAGGTCTTATTTTTTAGCTGTGCTTTTGAGATGCGGAACTCTTTTTGAAGCACTTCATTGTTCGGTTCTTTCTGGAGCTGCTTGAGGGTCTTTTTTATTTCTTGTTTTATATTTTTTATCTCTAGTGTTGTTATTTTTCTGTGTGTAAACCGTGAAGTCTTCACTTTTTGGGTTTTTAGCTCAGTAGCATGTTTTGCTCCCAGTTCCGTTGCAAAGTCTACCCAGGCATCTAGTGGATTTGTGTTTGTGCTAGATGTCTGGTGCATGATTGTTTTTGGACTGGTTGATAATTCCTCAGACTGAGTAGTCTTGCACCTAATTTGTCTATAGTTGGTGGTGTATTCTGTACCAATGTATCTTTTTTCCACTGCTTCGTTCTCGCAAGACAGATCTAGTTTAGCTTCTAGTGGCAGATGGTCGCTTTGGGTTCCGTCTCCTACTTTGAACGAGCTGATTTTCTCATACAGTGGAGGTGTCGCTAGCATATAGTCGAGATGCGAGGAAGTGCTTGACGAGAAGTATGTTGGTGCTGGTGGAGTATCCTCTGTGAATCGTCCATTGAGAACTCTCAAGTTTAGCTGCTCGAGATCTTTCAGTAGCTGAATTGAAGTGTTTGTTTGGAGAGGGAATGGATTGACTTGGGATTTTCCAGACGATGTCCATTTCCTTTGTCATCTCGTCAATTGGTTTATCTCCATAGAGGTGGAGATTAAAGTCACCTGCCACAAGTATATTCTCCATGTCCCTGTCCTCCATAAGCCTTGTCAGTTCTTTTACGAGTTCCCTTGACCCCGATTGTCTGTGCTTCGGGTGTATATATGTGTTTATGATATACAGCTGTTGGTTGACCTGGTTGTTTACGATTGTTATTGATAGTGCCTGTATCGCGTTGGGTGTGGTGATGCTTACTCTTACTGCTTCCATTGCTCCAATGGTTGATATTGAGGCGAATGTCGCCAAGCCGCCTGAGCTGTGGCCATATTGGGAGCCTCTGGTTGCCGGATAGGTTTGGGTTGTGTAACCTTGTAGTAGTATATCATTTGCTTCCCACGTTTCCTGGAGAAGAATCAGGTCAAAAGATTTTAAATGATTTAGTATTTCAGGATCCTCCAGTTTGTCTGAGAGACCATTGATGTTCCAGTTGCATATTTTGATTTTGGGGGGGACAGCAGAGTTGGATGTTACGGCTGGTACTCT
This sequence comes from Lissotriton helveticus, assembly GCF_964261635.1. Lineage (NCBI taxonomy): Eukaryota > Metazoa > Chordata > Amphibia > Caudata > Salamandridae > Lissotriton > Lissotriton helveticus. The sequence continues at coordinate 1,964,023,986 of NC_136061.1, read as the reverse complement.
TTCATCTATACTGATCAGGTGGCCATCCTTTTCCCCACCAACATTTCCTCAATACCCCTAACATTTGCCTTTCCGTCACTGTTGGACCTGGCCCTTTTTGGCAGGTTCACCCCGAAACTTTTTGCTTTTGCCTAGCCTGTTTCTGTAAATTGGTTTTGGTGATTTTAGGCCTCTGTGCACTTTTTCACTGTGGTACAGTGTAAAGTGCGTGAGCTCTCTGTGCATGTGTGGTGAGTGACCTGCCCTCCCATAGGAATGCATGGGGAATATGTGTGACCATGGTAGTTCCTGATGTGTGGGGAGTGCAGGGTCGAGTTTGGTATGTGCGAACTCGTGAGATTGAATGCTGCGTAATGATGTATGTGGCATGAATGTGTCTAGTGCGGAAGTGCCACTTCTAGACATGGGTGTGCGTGTGTAGTGAGTCTGCTGGCACGTGATTGGCTGGAGCCTGGCTCCAGGAGTGGGCCTGGGCCTGCTTGTGGATTGACTGTCTGGTTTGAGGGTGACAGGGGCTGGGGAGCCCCCAGGAGGTTGTCTGAGTCAGCCCTTGGTTGAATGACTGCATCTGCAACTAGAGTGGTGAGAGGAGATAGCACCTGGGAGTGAATAGGGCTGTGCCTGCCTGCCACAATGCTGGCTCCACCCACTGTGGTGCGTCTGATGTCCCCAGCCTGGCCAGTGAAAGGAGTTCCCTATAACCAGTTGTAGCTGGTTCTCACATTGCCTACACCCTGCTAGACAAAGGATTTTATGGTATAAAAAGGGGCTGTGTCCCCTTACAAAATGTTCTTGTTTTGCTGACTTGAATCCTGCCAGGGGTGTGCTGCTGCTTGGGCCCAGGGGAAGGCTTGCCTCCCTGGGCCCTGCCCAGCCCCTGGACTCCTGAAGGACTTTGCTGGACTTTTTGTTCCCTGTGGCACTTGGGAGCGCTCTGCCTTGTCCCTAGCGCTGGGAGCGCTTTGCTTTCACCCCTAGCGCCTGGTGGTGCTTTATTTTGCTGTTGTCATGCTTGGGAGCGCTTTGTTTGCAGGAGGCCGGTGCCCACCCGGCATTTGCCCAGGATCGCTGATCAGATCGAGTGCCCACCTCGATTTATTGTTTATTCTTAACAAGCCGGTGCCACCCGGCATTTGTCCGAAGCGCCGCTGGTGATCGAGGAAGCCGCCGGCCCGGAGAGTGATTGGGAGGCTCTGTCCCGCCTCCCTACCCCAGGGCCACACTGCGATTGGCCGCAGCCGCGACCCGGAAGTCAGGCAGGCTGCGGTGGGACAACAGGACGACCCGGAAGTGCTTGGACCCTCTCGCGGGGCTCCCGTTCCCTGGGAGAGCCCCGCCGAAGGCCGAGGGTGCATCGCCATCAAGGGGGAGGACGAGAGCCCACCCCGCCTCCACCTGACCCAGCGCGTGGCCCGCTCTGCACCGGAGCAACCGAAGAAGTCTGACCGCGAGGCTCCCAGAGCGAAGGGAGAGCCCCGCAGCCGGAGAAGAGAGCTGCCTCCGGGAGGCAGACCGGTGAGTGCGGGGCCGCATCGGGAGAGGGGAGCAGTTGTGGCTTAGTGAGTCCCCAGATGGGGGGGGGACTCCAGCAAAGGGGTGGATTCCGGGTTGGTGGTAGCAGCCCGGCGCCATTTATTGAGAGACTCTGCATTACGGCAGACCTGACTACAATTGCTCTTACTAATTTTAACTTGTATTATTATTTTGCCATATTGTGTTTTAAACAGTTACTGTGTGCAAAGCGGTGATTGCAACTGCTACTTGCATGCGGAATAGCTGGCGAGTGCTTTTGTATTTGTATGCGTGCAGGGCGGCAGATTAATAGCGCCACTCGCACTCTCACCTTAACAGCGGCCCCTCTGCCTTGTTCCATCGCGGCTTCTGCCGATTGTGTGGAGGGCGGCTCACCTACCGCGGCTCCTAGTGCCGGTCTGGTGGTGGGAACGGGCGCCATATTGGGAGGAGTCAGAGAGCGCAGGGACCTGTGGCAGCGGTCCAGTCGCTCGAGGCTCCCTCCCATAAAACGATTGGGAGTCCTCTCTCACTCGTGGATTCCGGGTTGGTGGTAGCAGCCCGGCGCCATTTATTGAGAGACTCTGTATTACGGCAGACCTGACTACAATTGCTCTTACTAATTTTAACTTGTATTATTATTTTGCCATATTGTGTTTTAAACAGTTACTGTGTGCAAAGCGGTGATTGCAACTGCTACTTGCATGCGGAATAGCTGGCGAGTGCTTTTGTATTTGTATGCGTGCAGGGCGGCAGATTAATAGCGCCACTCGCACTCTCACCTTAACAGCGGCTCCTCTGCCTTGTTCCATCGCGGCTTCTGCCGATTGTGTGGAGGGCGGCTCACCTACCGCGGCTCCTAGTGCCGGTCTGGTGGTGGGAACGGGCGCCATATTGGGAGGAGTCAGAGAGCGCAGGGACCTGTGGCAGCGGTCCAGTCGCTCGAGGCTCCCTCCCATAAAACGATTGGGAGTCCTCTCTCACTCGTGGATTCCGGGTTGGTGGTAGCAGCCCGGCGCCATTTATTGAGAGACTCTGCATTACGGCAGACCTGACTACAATTGCTCTTACTAATTTTAACTTGTATTATTATTTTGCCATATTGTGTTTTAAACAGTTACTGTGTGCAAAGCGGTGATTGCAACTGCTACTTGCATGCGGAATAGCTGGCGAGTGCTTTTGTATTTGTATGCGTGCAGGGCGGCAGATTAATAGCGCCACTCGCACTCTCACCTTAACAGCGGCTCCTCTGCCTTGTTCCATCGCGGCTTCTGCCGATTGTGTGGAGGGCGGCTCACCTACCGCGGCTCCTAGTGCCGGTCTGGTGGTGGGAACGGGCGCCATATTGGGAGGAGTCAGAGAGCGCAGGGACCTGTGGCAGCGGTCCAGTCGCTCGAGGCTCCCTCACATAAAACGTAATGTGTTGGAGGGAGCGCAGCGGACGAGCGCAGCGGGCACGACGGAGGCGCGCCGGAGTCGCGCTAGAGTCAAGCTCGTCTGCGCTCGTCCGCGAGCGTCCGGGGCTAGGGGCGATGGACTCTGTTTGTCCTTTAGCGTACACATCCGCTGACTTACTAGCGTTGCGACCTTCCATCATGATGTGCCCCCCCGTACCCCTCAATACGGCGAAACGGATATTTCGCCTAGGCATCACTAATCCTATCAATCTAGCTACGGACCCTGCCTCTAATTATGCGGTTTCGGAAAGTACGCCAGGTACCACCTGTAATTTTAAATGTGTCTATTTAAACACCCGTTCTATGACCAAACATCAGACAGACATCTTTTTGTTACTATCTGATACTAAACCTGATTTACTCCTGTTGACCGAGACATGGCTTACACCGGATTCATTACCGGACATCCTAGCTGCCTTGCCTGCTGATTATTACATCATTTCTGTGTTACGACCGGCAGGTAAAATTGGGGGCGGGGTGGCCATCATCTCCAATAAGAAACATCAACTTAGACAACTCCCCTCCTTGGATATACCTAATGTGGAGAATATTGTTGCCAAATTGGATACTGTTAACGGGACACTTGTGGTGGTTTTATTATACCGCCCGCCCCAATCTATGGCTATGTTTCCTGCCTTTTTTGCGGAGCAACTGGCCATGCTAGCCACCAATAATTCTAAATTACTCCTGATCGGGGATTTAAATCTCTGATTTGATAACATACTATTAGACCCCCAAGCAGCCGAGACCAGGGACCTTTTGAGTGATCTGAATCTAATACCACATATAGATACTCAAACCCATCAAAAGGGCCACAGTCTCGATCAACTTTGGTCACTGAATTTACCTATTGATTTTATTGATATTAAACCTTGTAGCTGGTCTGATCATTTTACCATTAGTTTCTCATTTTGTGTTGTGAAAGTTTTTCAATTTAAGCTGAAGGCTACCAGTTTGACTCGGAAATGGTCCTCGTTGGACATGTCAGCTTTTTTAAATTTGTTAAAGTCTACTCTGCCAGAGCAGAGCTCAGATGTGGAGATAGCCGATTGTAGGCTTCAAGAATGGCTAAACTCGGCCATTAACCTCTGTGTCCCCCTCACTCGCTTTGATAACTTACGCGGCGCGGACGCACACAAGTGGTTCACGCCGGAGTTGAGGAAACTAAAACTTGAAGTGAGGCAGCAAGAGAGAACATGGCGTATTAATTACTGCCCTCAAGCAAGGATCGCATACTGTTTAGTTCGTAAAGCCTACCAAAAGACGTTGCACACTCACAAAACTGCTTATTTCTCTTCCAAGATACTTAATGCGACCAATAAGTCGAAAGAAATTTTCAGGATTGTGACGGAGTTGTGCAATGATGAGAGAACTTCTCCCCCGGTTGTCCCCTCACAATTGCTCTGCAACTCGCTGAATGACTATTTTAATGATAAAATAGTGTCGATTAAGGATACTCTATCCAAGCTTCCAGTTTGTGTCCCGATAGATGATACCTTTTTAAACCCCCTCACTTTGCATTCCTTCCCCTTAATCACTGGCCAAATCCTTCAAGATTTGCTCATTAGAGTTAAATCAGGATCTCCTCAGGATGTCTGCCCTCCCCAAGTAATGAGAGAAATTGGTCGGGCATTCCCAAATAGCCTGATTTCTCTGCTTAATAATTCCCTCATGTCAGGGAATGTTCCGAATAGTTTTAAACAGGCCTTATTGATCCCTTTAAAAAAGAAACCTGGCGTCGACTCCTCAGACCTTTCAAATTACAGACCAATATCGTTACTGCCTTATTTAGCCAAAATATTGGAGGCACATGTAACCAATTGCCTATCAAGTTTTGTGGAAGCCTCTGGCTATTTACAACCTAATCAGGCAGGCTTCCGGCCTGGTCATTCTACTGAGGCAGTGATATTGGCCGTTCAGAATACTTTAAGGTCTAACGCTGACAGGGACTTGCACCAGGCCTTGGTGTTATTGGACCTGTCTGCCGCGTTCGACACGGTTGACTATACCATCTTGGTCAACCGTGTCGAACAGGCCGGTCTTCGAGACTCGGCCTTGGCCTGGCTCAAGTCCTTCATTTCAGAACGTACCCAGTCGGTTCGACTGGGCTCTTTCACAGCCCCTAAAAACATTTCCTTTTGTGGGGTTCCTCAAGGATCTTCCTTGTCCCCTTTATTATTTAATTTGTATATGCGGCCTCTTTTGTTCTCCCTACGAGAGTTTAAGGTTGATGTATATAATTATGCAGACGACCTGCAGTTGGTTTTTGTGCTAAACTCACACAATGCGGCCGAGGAATTTCGAGCAACTATGTCTTTTATCCATAGGTGGATGTCTCTAAACCACCTTAAGTTAAATCCGGGAAAAACGGAGCTCATTCTACCTGGGAAGAGTGAGATCAGTTGGAGTCCTTGTTTTTGGCCGTCGGACATGGGCTCGCCCCCAAAAAAATCCCGTACAGTAAAAAGTTTGGGAGTGACTCTTAGTGAGGATCTTACCTTGGAAAGTCAAGTCGGAACAGTGGTCTCCTCGGGGTTTTTTCAACTGAGGAAGATTAAGAAAATAGCACATCTCCTTACAGGTTTGGCCTTAATTCAGACAGTTAGTGCTCTAGTCCTGTCTCATATCGATTTCTCAAATGGCCTCTATCTGGGGGCGCCTATTGGCCAACTTAAAAGATTGCAATACTTGCAAAATCAAGCCGCGAGACTTATTTGCAAAGTCCCGAAGTGGGAATCGATTAGACATGGACTAGAGACTTTGCACTGGCTGCCTGTGGAACAGAGAGCTACATTTAAGGTGGGCTGTATTGTGTTCAAGGCTTTGGAGGGCAAAGGTCCCATGTTTCTTAGACAATTGCTGCGCAAATATAAACCCTCACGCAGCTTGAGATCAATCCACAAAGACCTACTTGAGGTCCCTCGTTTCAAAAAGAAACGACAGGGAGGTAGCAGTTTTCAATTTTTAGCTGCTTCATTGTGGAATTCCCTCCCTTTGACTCTGCGACACAGTAAGGACCTCCTTGCCTTTAGGAAGGCATTTAAAACTTTTCTTTTTTCTCAGGCTTATTGTAAATAGTGATTATATGTTTTTTATGTACTGTTATGTTTGACTCTCTCACCAGCGCCAAGAAGCCCTTGGGCGTATGTGCGCTTAACAAGTAATAAATAACATAACATAACAATGCTGTTAGAGGGGGTGTCGGGGCACATTGCCGGTGCCCGTCCCCTCCTACCAAGTGCCCCTCCTGATTTTCGGGCGCATTGTTGGTGTGAAGCCCACGAGGGTTTCAGGGGTATGCTTGGTGATTGGAGCCCTGAGAGGCTCTGGGGTCAGTTGCTATTTACGAGTCCCCAGAGGGGGGGACTCCAACCTAAGGGCATTGCTGTTTTCCGAGCCCTCGAGAGGCTCAAGGCGCCATTGTGTATGCAGAGCCTGAGAGGCTCAGGGGGCATTGTATTTGTTTAGGAGCCCAGAGAGGCTCACAGCGCCCCATTTGTTCTTCAAGCCCAGAGTCTGGAAGGCTCCAACGTTATCCCCACCAGCTGCCCAGCACTTCGTGGGCAGCTGCCACGTGTAGGCTTGGTGCATCTCTTCTTGGCTGCCTACAGCCTGCCCTGACATTGGGACACAGGGCGTTCTAGCCCCAACAAGGCCAGTTGGCCTAGGGACTGCCACAGGTGGTGGCTTATGTAAGTTTTGCGCAATTATGTGGTTTTATTGCACCTCTGAATGTTTTTAGGCATCATGTGTTTCCCTTTACAACACCTCTGAATGTGTTTTTAGGCATCATGTGTTTTTGCGCTATTGAGTTGTGTTCTGGTCCTCTGAATGTTTCTATGCATCATGTGTCTTCCTTGTTCTTACACCTCTGAATGTGTTTTTATGCATCATGTGTTTTCCTTCCCTACACCTCTGAATGTTGTGATGCATCATGTGTAATGTGTTCTTGCTTATACCCCTAAATGTATTTTATTCTTAGGTGGTCGTGTTTTGCCTAAAAGAGTTTATACTACAGAGGTTATGTGTCACTGCGTGATCTAGGCCTATGGTTATTAGGATTGCGTAGTGTGTACCTACCTTTACCAGTAGTTACTGGTTGTGACCTATAATTGTTCTTTTGTGCTACACTTATTCTAAGTTCTAGAAGTGCTATTTCTAAAAGTGTTGATTCTGACAGTGGCCCATGTGGCCCTGTCCTGTACATAATCCCTTGTGAATATTGCCTGTGCCAGTTGGCACAATGTACATGTGTGACTTCTATCTGATGTGTTTTGACAATACAAAAGTTATTTTTACATAACCTTGTGTGAAGTTCCTTTTGTGGTGTGCCTAGGATGTTGTTGCTGTTGTGTGCGAATTGCAAAAAACACAGTTGATGGACAGAATGTAGAACAATGAATGAAGTGGAATTTATACATGCGCGACTTAGCCCCATGGGCGTCAAAGCCCAATAGAACAATGTCATACATTCACCCCAGTACAAGGATCTGGGCCTAAATCCATCGTTTTTTTGCACTCCACACCACCCTGGGTTAGACACTGGCTATATGCAAATCAGCTCTGACCCTGTGCCTCATGGGAACAGTCCAGTCCGAACTACCAAGCCATGTCTTTCCCAGACCGGAATCAAGCATCCAAGGACCAGTTTCAGGCTATCAGCCTTCATCAGCCTGGATAGCTTGACTCCAGTGGTGTGGAGAGCCTGGGACTCACGTCTGAGCATACCCAGCCCACTCGGGGTGAAAATTGCAAAAAACACAGTTGATGGACAGAATGTAGAACAATGTCATACATTCACCCCAGTACAAGGATCTGGGCCTAAATCCATCGTTTTTTTGCACTCCACACCACCCTGGGTTAGACACTGGCTATATTCAAATCAGCTCTGACCCTGTGCCTCATGGGAACAGTCCAGTCCGAACTACCAAGCCATGCCTTTCCCAGACCGGAATCAAGCATCCAAGGACCGGTTTCTGGCTATCAGCCTTCATCAGCCTGGATAGCTTGACTCCAGTGGTGTGGAGAGCCTGGGACTCACGTCTGAGCATACCCAGCCCACTCGGGGTGAAAATTGCAAAAAAACACAGTTGATGGACAGAATGTAGAACAATGTCATACATTCACCCCAGTACAAGGATCTGGGCCTAAATCCATTGTTTTTTTGCACTCCACACCACCCTGGGTTAGACACTGGCTGTATGCAAATCAGCTCTGACCCTGTGCCTCATGGGAACAGTCCAGTCCGAACTACCAAGCCATGTCTTTCCCAGACTGGAATCAAGCATCCAAGGACCGGTTTCTGGCTATCAGCCTTCATCAGCCTGGATAGCTTGACTCCAGTGGTGTGGAGAGCCTGGGACTCACGTCTGAGCATACCCAGCCCACTCGGGGTGAAAATTGCAAAAAACACAGTTGATGGACAGAATGTAGAACAATGTCATACATTCACCCCAGTACAAGGATCTGGGCCTAAATCCATCTTTTTTTGCACTCCACACCACCCTGGGTTAGACACTGGCTATATTCAAATCAGCTCTGACCCTGTGCCTCATGGGAACAGTCCAGTCCGAACTACCAAGCCATGCCTTTCCCAGACCGGAATCAAGCATCCAAGGACCGGTTTCTGGCTATCAGCCTTCATCAGCCTGGATAGCTTGACTCCAGTGGTGTGGAGAGCCTGGGACTCACGTCTGAGCATACCCAGCCCACTCGGGGTAAAAATTGCAAAAAACACAGTTGAAGGACAGAATGTAGAACAATGTCATACATTCACCCCAGTACAAGGATCTGGGCCTAAATCCATCGTTTTTTTGCACTCCACACTACCCTGGGTTAGACACTGGCTGTATGCAAATCAGCTCTGACCCTGTGCCTCATGGGAACAGTCCAGTCCGAACTACCAAGCCATGTCTTTCCCAGACCGGAATCAAGCATCCAAGGACCGGTTTCTGGCTATCAGCCTTCATCAGCCTGGATAGCTTGACTCCAGTGGTGTGGAGAGCCTGGGACTCACGTCTGAGCATACCCAGCCCACTCGGGGTGAAAATTGCAAAAAACACAGTTGATGGACAGAATGTAGAACAATGTCATACATTCACCCCAGTACAAGGATCTGGGCCTAAATCCATTGTTTTTTTGCACTCCACACCACCCTGGGTTAGACACTGGCTATATGCAAATCAGCTCTGACCCTGTGCCTCATGGGAACAGTCCAGTCCGAACTACCAAGCCATGTCTTTCCCAGACCGGAATCAAGCATCCAAGGACATGTTTCTGGCTATCAGCCTTCATCAGCCTGGATAGCTTGACTTCAGTGGTGTGGAGAGCCTGGGACTCACGTCTGAGCATACCCAGCCCACTCGGGGTGAAAATTGCAAAAAACATACAGTTGATGGACTGAATGTAGAACAATGTCATACATTCACCCCAGTACAAGGATCTGGGCCTAAATCCATCGTTTTTTTGCACTCCACACCACCCTGGGTTAGACACTGGCTATATGCAAATCAGCTCTGACCCTGTGCCTCATGGGAACAGTCCAGTCCGAACTACCAAGCCATGTCTTTCCCAGACCGGAATCAAGTATCCAAGGACCGGTTTCTGGCTATCAGCCTTCATCAGCCTGGATAGCTTGACTCCAGTGGTGTGGAGAGCCTGGGACTCACGTCTGCGCATACCCAGCCCACTCGGGGTGAAAATTGCAAAAAACACAGTTGATGGACAGAATGTAGAACAATGTCATACATTCACCCCAGTACAAGGATCTGGGCCTAAATCCATCGTTTTTTTGCACTCCACACCACCCTGGGTTAGACACTGGCTATATGCAAATCAGCTCTGACCCTGTGCCTCATGGGAACAGTCCAGTCCGAACTACCAAGCCATGTCTTTCCCAGACCGTAATCAAGCATCCAAGGACCGGTTTCTGGCTATCAGCCTTCATCAGCCTGGATAGCTTGACTCCAGTGGTGTGGAGAGCCTGGGACTCACGTCTGAGCATACCCAGCCCACTCGGGGTGAAAATTGCAAAAAACACAGTTGATGGACGGAATGTAGAACAATGTCATACATTCACCCCAGTACAAGGATCTGGGCCTAAATCCATCGTTTTTTTGCACTCCACACCACCCTGGGTTAGACACTGGCTATATGCAAATCATCTCTGACCCTGTGCCTCATGGGAACAGTCCAGTCTGAACTACCAAGCCATGTCTTTCCGTCCATCACCACTCCCTTTTGTACCGCTTTGGCCGCCATAAGTGTGGCAGGGTATGCTCAGACGTGAGTCCCTTGCTCACTTTGCCACTGGATTCAAGCAAGCCGGGCTGAAGACGGCTGGAATGCCAGAAACCGGTCCTCGGAAGCTTGTTTCTGGTCCAGGGAAGGCATGGCTTGGCAGTTCGGGCTGGACTGTTCCCATGAGGCACAGGGTCAGACTGATTTGCATATAGCCATGTCTGAACTGGGGTGGCAGAGTGGGCTAAAGAACGGTGATGGATCAAACCCAGATCTTTTGACTGGTTGTGAGTGTTTGATTGGTTCAGATGCTCCGTCCATCACCACCCCCTTTTGTACCGCTGTTGTGTGCGTGCGCAAATGCTTTACACATTGCCTCCGGGATAAGCCTGTCTGCTCGTGCCAAGCTACCAAGGGGGTGAGCAGGGGTTATCTTGGCGTGTGACTCCCTTGCCCTGACTAGAATGGTGGTTTCTGCCTGGCTTTGGTGTCACCCTTAGCCTACCAGAAATCCCAGTTCTAACAGTCACTTCTTTCCCATTTTCATGCCCTGAAACCTATGCAGGTTCCCTGTCTCTCATTTCTTCATATTCCACATACACCAGCACTGGACAAATTTCTCTCATTCCCAGATGTGCCCAAGTAAATATTTTAAGGTCCATTTTAATATGCACCCTAATCCATAGGCCCATCCCATTTGTCACTAAATCACCGTCTCTCATACCCTTGCAGTTCCTGGACCCTACCACTTTTGCCACTCTCAAAGTGCCGAAGAACAAGATAGCAAAAATGGCTTGATGTAGACTAGCTTCACACAAGGACGCAGACATGGTCCCATCTAAGTATAATGTCCTCTTTTTGTCATGGTCTTCATTGTATCTTCCTTCCTACCCTGGTCTTTATCCTAAACTTCCACAATGCATCTCACAAACCTGTCACCATGTGGCTTGTAACTCTAGAAGCATTTCCCAAGGAATGCAGTGCCTGCCAGATTCCCTGATACAGTCACTGGTTACAAGCGTTTCTCACTCTTCATCATTGCAAAGTTCATCACGTCATCTTTACATGCTGCCTTGCCTGCCTCATCCTTTCCTCTTCTCTTTTCTCCACTCCTTACAAACTCCTCCAATGTCTGCAGAGAAGTGTATCTCTTGGACCAGGCCAGCAAGCCTTCAGATAACTGCAGTGCACCCCCCCAACATAGGATCCTCACCACTTCTGGTATCTGGTACTGCTTACACTTGCCTGTCCACTGCTGGCGCCAGTCCATGGAATCTTAAGCACTGAAATTGAAAGAGTGCTTCAGAAGTACCATTATCAAGCACTGGTATACATTAAGCCCAGAGCACAATGTTCTACGACAGATAGTATAATACTTATTCTCTTAGAAGCCACAGGACTCAGCAAACTGTGGCAGACTGCTTGTTGAGCAATTTAGTTTTCAGTTTCCAAGTCTCTTGCGGTCTTGCCCAACAACTTCACCACCAGCAATGCCATTGGAGCAGCAACATTTTGGCTCCACCTTACATACAACATCTATATACATGTATACACATATATATGACATTTATAATGTACGTGTGGTCTAGTCTCATTAACGTGTGGAAAATTGGAATGAATTATTAGTATGTGATCATTATAATCAGTAAGTGTTCGCATATAATGTAGTACATCGATCAATAGAAAGATATAGCTATATTAATTGACTACTCACGTTAATAATTATTGTTTGCTTTTCACTAATTCATTGCATCCATTTTGATGTTCGAGGTAGCTTACCTTGACATCAGACTAAAGCCGAAAATGTTTGCTTTAACACTGCCAGTATGCTGTTTTATCTCCTCTGCAGATGCAATATTGCACTTCTACTTAGCTAGAGAAAGGCTTATTGTTATGTTTTAGACTGCTGATATTGAGGCCTGGGAGAGAAAACTTGGCAACAAATGTGGAGCAATGATGGCGAAAGAAAGCCTTCTGATCATGTAGTACCACGATGATGCAACACTCAAGGACAGCAGATGTGTACCTCATTGTGTGGAGATGGGAACATAGGAGGTATGCCCACTCCCCTTAAATGCAGTCATGGGATTGTCTTCCGGTGGTGGCTACACACTATGGATGTTCTTGAGGGGCGTGGCTTAGGCGCCAAAGGGAATGGCGGCGTGAGCTCGGAGCTCCGCGCCTGATCCCCACAGGAATCCTGAATATCAGTGCGGCAACGCCCGCGACGGCCCTGAAAGAAACGTCGGTGGGGGGCGACTTGAACCGGCACACTGGAAACCGCTACCGGGGCCGATTCATAGAGTTTGGCGCCGATAGAAAGCTGAACGTCCGACACGGAGAGGCTCCTACGATGGCGGACGAGGGGCGCGGAGAAACGCTCATCGACGTGTGATGCTCCCCCCCCACACGGGAGCTGAGGGTCCAACACAGGACCGCACCGCGGAGCAAGGACAAGTCAACCGGCGGCGAACCCAGGAAGCCGGCGCTGGGACGACTGACGCCCGCTGGGCCGAGCTGCTTGAGAAGGGGAACACAGACAAGATGGCGGAGAGGCCCAGGTTGATACGTCTTGGTGAATTGCAGTGACCGGAGGAGTGAAGGGCCGCAGCCTGCGGAGAGCGCGGGGGCAACAGAGGCGCCGGCGCGAGTGGCGAGAGACGCAAACCAGAGCTGTGGTCTGCGGCAGAAGGATCGGCACTTGACGGAGCACCGAGGCAGTCACAGTAGACCGGGAGGGGTGAGCTGTTTGCCGCTTCGGAGTGCCCTGCGGCCGCCGATTGCGACCCTGCGAGGTGGGGGGCCCCCTTCCCCCTAGCCCCCCACGAGACACTCAGAGACTCCCCCCTGACGGGAGAGGAGTAAGCACAAAGCGCGGGGGGGTCGCGACAGGTACGCCCCCCCCCCGAAGGAGACGGAGGGACGAGGAGCAGGGCCCTAGTACCATCAGCGGAGGGCGGCACGACCGTTGTCTCCCGGGGGGGGAGTGGCCCCTAACGAACCCCACGACCGGGGAGCTAGGGCGGAGAACATACTACCGAACTCTGCTGTAGACGGAGAGGCCCGGATCGCACTTAGCGACACATGGGGGGGGCTGATGGGGCGGTACACAGAAGATGGTAGTGCGCTCGCCCCGCTGATGGCCGAACGGAGGAACTGAGGGGAGGGCACCCCATGACAATACCCACGCTTAGGCCGATCTCGACCCGGGAGGACTACTACTGGGCAGCGCTGGCAGTGAATGGGGGATAACAGCTGGAGCACCTGCCTGACGGACGGCCATTGACAGAGGCCTGCAAACGGAAAACCCAGGCAAGCCGCGGAAACCACGTGTGGCGATCCCGGGGGGCACTGGTGCGATTGAAGCAGGACACAAACACGTGGCGGGAGGCGGCTGGTGGATGAGAGACCCGCGGCTGCCCGACTGCTGGCGTGAACAGGTGAAGGGCTGGGCACACGACGGCACTTGCACCTGCGATCCCGCGCCCTGGGGGGAACCTAGAGGGCTACGGGTGACCCCGTCTAGCTGCTGAGGGCTCTACCCACGCCGGCAGAGAAGGCGGATTGGCAACATGGTGAAACCCAAAGGAAAGCCGGAGGGGGCTGCGGCCTCGGATGCGGCGGAAGGGGGTCCCGCAGGGCTGTCGGACCTACAACAACTGCAGGATCGCATATTGGAGGCTATTGCGGCGACGAGGGACACTCTGCAGCAGGATATAGTGCAGGTGGTGTCGGGATTGGGCCTCCTACGAGCTGACCATGACAAACTTAAAGATAGGGTCAAGGATGCCGAAGTTGCCCTACAGGAGCTGGCCCCTGCTCATAAATCTATGGAGGGAAAACTCACGGATGCCCTGGACCGAATACAAATACTGGAAAGGAGGGCTGAGGATGCCGAAAATAGGAGTCGGCGCAGTAATGTCCGCATAGTAGGAGTTCCGGAAAAAACGGAAGGAGACGACATGGTTAAGTTCCTCGACAATTGGCTCAGGACCATGGTGGCGCCAGAGGGCCTATTGCCCTTCTTCACCCTGGAGCGCGTTCACCGCGTCCCGTCCGGACAGCCCAGGCCAGGCCAGCCCCCGAGACCGATCATAGCCAAATTGTTGCACTACAAGGACAGAGACCTGCTGCTCCAAAGAGCCCGCAACACCGGACCATTCCAGCTGGAGAACCACAGAGTAACACTATATCCTGATTTCACCTTCGAGATGCAGCGAATGCGGGCCTCCTTTCTGTCCATTAAACGGGAGCTCCGAACAGAAGGCATCCCGTACTCTTTGCTTTTCCCAGCTAAGCTCCGGGTGGTGCTTGATGATAAAACACACTTCTTCAGCACGTCGGCGGATGCATGGGCATGGTGGGAAACGTACAAGGCAGGCACCGATGGCGCTAGAGTCCAGGAGGAGAAAGACCGTACTACGGCGCGAACACGGAAATCGCAAAGATTGCGTAAAAGACGACAAGGGACACGGAAACCGTCGGCATCTCAAACAGATGTGGAGCGGAAAGCTGCGCTGAAGGCAGTGGAATCATTGTCGAGATCAGATGCTTCCCAATCAAACCAGGGCACGGATACAGAGACACACGCCTCTGGCTCGGAGACGGACCAGTCGGGACTACACAGCACCAAGGGTCCGCTGGTAACACCGCAAACGTCAGAAGAGATCCTGAACATTTGACTCGGAGCTGACAGGTAGTGGGCAACACTGACTTTGAAGTCCTCCCGAAATAAAGGGTATTGTAGGCGGGGATTACGTCCCGGGCTATTAGACCGCTGCTATTCATGGGGGGAACACGAAAGGGTGCAGGGAGGAGCCTGCGCGGCTACCTTCTGATCTGGGCCACGCTCCACTTGCCCTTAAGGCACTCGCGGTTACGACCGTGACTTAGAAACACAGTTTGAAAGGTTGATCAAGTTTGGATGGGAACTGATAGACTAATATTGGGACCTGTTCTGGGGGGGAGGGAGGAGGAAACTGTTGGGGATGTTTTCCATAATTGGCTACTGGTGAACCCAGGGCACCTGGGAATCATGACGCTGAAAGGTTCAAAAGTAATTTGGGGGGGACCACCACCTGCGAGGGAATAGGATTTTGAGTGATGAAGCAGCGCAAACTATGGGACAATGGCTAGTGCAAATGCATTGAAATGTATAACCTGGAATGTGCGGGGACTACACACGATGGCAAGAAGACATAAGATACATGCCTACTTGGTTCACAGGGGTGTGAATATTGCGCTATTACAGGAGACACACCTCACGAAACACGAGGGAGCAGCACTGCAGAGGAGTTGGAGGGGTCAGGTCTTTAACACCACTTATTCAGCGTACGCATGGGGCGCTTTGATATGGATTAGGGTGGGCACTCCCTTTCAGGCGATTAGGCAGGTAATTGACCCTGAGGGAAGATACGTAGTGGTAGAGGGCAGGTTACGGGGCAGAGACAAAGTGCTGTGCAGCATATATGCCCTGAACACTGAACAGCTGTCCTTCTTAACGGGTCTTTCAGGGACACTGGACACTTAGCAGGCCCGATTCTGTTTGGAGGAAACTTTAACTCAGTGTCGGACACATTATTAGATAGATCCCATCCACCATTGGGGGACTCCCCTGTCCATCGCCTCACTAAGGGAAGATTGGAGTGGCAAGAGAGGTGGGGTTTCACAGATGCCTGGCGCGCACAACACCCAACCGACCGGGATTATTCACACTTCTCTAGCCTGCATGACCTCCACGTCCGAATTGACGCAATATTGTTCTCTAAGGTCATGATGCCGGCTATAACTTGGACCGAGTACCTTACAAGGACAATCTCGGACCATAATCCACTGATAGCCAGCTTAGCCTGGGCAGTCGAAACACCGCGAGTACTGACCTGGAGGCTGAGGCCGGAGACCCTAGAAGACCCCTTGTTCCACGTGGCACTGGAGGGAGGGATATCCCAATACTTCGCTGACAATGAGGGGTCTGCAGCCACTAGAGGGGTGGAATGGGATGCTTTCAAGGTGGTAGTGAGGGGCCAATGCATAGCGACACATGTGGGCACGCGGAAGGTGCTACTAGAGGATCTAAATAAGGCAGATTCCAAGCTGCGAGACGCGGAGAAGGCGAGGCCAGGCCACCCCGAACTCCAAGAGGAGGTCAACCTAGCTAGAGAGGCTGTGGCGGTGGAGGTGGAGCACCTTCGTAGCTTTGATCACCGAGCATACATGCTCAGGGCTCATGTCGAGGGGGACAAAGCTGGAACACTACTAGCATGGCTGGCGGACCCCGCTAAGCTGTGCTCTCCAATACTGGCCCTCGAGGGAGAAGGAGGTCACATTCGCTACTCCCAAACGGAGATATTGCATAGCTTTCAGAAGTATTACGAGAGTCTGTACAGGAGCAAGCTGGAGGGACGTGAAAATAACACCAATGTCTTTCTGGAGGGGCCTCCACTTACCCCAGCTAGACGAAGAACAGGCGAAAGACTTGGGTAGAGATATAGAATTAGGAGAGATCAGAGGAGTGCGGGAAGCGCTCGTGATACCGCTACTAAAACCCGGGAGGGAGAGCAGTAGCCCCACCTCCTATAGGCCACTCTCCATGCTGACCACCGATTACAAGATACTAAGTGCTATACTAGCAGCTAGGCTCCTACAGCATATGCCCCACCTAGTACACACGGACCAATCCGGATTTATTCCCGCACGCAAAACGACGATCAACATCAGAAGGCTCACGCGTCTGATGGAGAGCCCATGCACTGCGGACCAAACACCCCTTGTCCTCTCGATAGACATTGAAAAAGCGTTCGACAGTCTAGAATGGAACTACCTATACAAGGTCATGGAACGCTTTCGTTTAGGGGAAGGGTATATTAGCTGGACGCGTGTCCTGTACACAGCGGCGGTAGCAAGGGTGCGAATAGGACCCCTAGTTTCGCACCAATATCCAGTGGAGAGGGGCACCCGCCAGGGCTGCTCCCTGTCCCCCCTGCTATTCGCCTTAGCGATTGAACCCCTTGCGGCCAAAGCCCTGACGGCGAAACACTTCAAGGGCATAGACAGCAGGGACGGCCAACAATTTATTTCTCTGTACGCCGACGACCTGCTGCTCTTCCTGGAAAACGGCACGACAGCGCTGGAGGGTGCGGAGGAGCTGCTGGGGCGATTTGGCGATCTCTCGGGTCTAAAAGTTAACTGGGCTAAAACATGCTTGTTCCCACTACGGCGGGACGCGGAGCGCCCCGACCACCGTCCTCTGCTCACTTGGGAGCCCACCTGCCTGAAGTACCTAGGGGTATATATATACCACACGGCTGCGGACATGCTAGAGGGCAACGCGGGCCGATGTGTGCGGGCGCTGAAAGGTAGCATGGCCTGTTGGGCCACGCTTCCGCTTTCGGTCAATGGCCGCATTTCCTTACTGAAAATGATCGCCCTGCCGCGGTTACTGTACTATTTTCGCACCCTTCCCATCTGGATACCTAGTTCCTTCTTCCGCCGGCTCAAGTCTCAGTTGACCACGTTCCTGTGGGGCTCCGGCAGATGCAGAGTGGCGCTGGCGACGCTCACTCGCCCGAAAGATATGGGGGGACTTGCGGTGCCCGAATTTGAGCTTTATTATCTCGCTGCTCAGCTGCAGATTTTCACGCAGGAGGTGGTGCGGGTATACCGGGGATCTGAGAACGACAGAGAGAGAGGTACGCCAAGACATGACCTGGCTTATATAGTCCTGCAGCAACGGATCACCCTTCGAGACCTGACGCTAGAGGAACAAACGTTCCGGCTCTGTTGGAACCGATCTCAGCGACGCGCGAGGATACGACACCCATATGCCCCGGAAATACCCCTGGGCATGCTGACTGCGCTCCCCCACGGACGAGACTGGTCGCAGCTACAGAGTTGGGAGGATGCGGGAATACAGGTTGTGGGAGACCTCTATGAGGATGGAGAACTCCTGCAATACCAGGAACTTCGCGAGCGATTCGACCTCCCACGGGGGGGCTACCTTCTACACGCGTCGGTGGTTGAGGCCATTCGGGCTCACTGGAAGGAGGGCCTGGCAGAACCCACGACGTCCATGGCTTGCCAATACACTATGATGGCTGCCGGGACTTTTAAGGCTGTAACATGCCTATACTCCAGAATGCTCCGCGAGAATTTACTGCCCCTCACGGCACTGAAGACCAAATGGGAGGTGGACCTTGGTAAGGAAATCCCTGAGACGACTTGGGCCCAACTGGTGCGCCGAGCTCGAAACAGCACGAGAAATGCGCGATTTCAGCAAACTCATTTCTACGTGCTACACAGGGCTTATATGACTCCTGGTAGAATTAAGAAGTACTTTGGAGTGGCTGAGTCGGTGTGCCCGCGCTGCGCGTTGGAGGATGCGGAGCTGGAGCACATGTTGTGGTCCTGCCCTGCCCTCCGGGAGTACTGGCGGGCAATAGGGGACACGGTAAACGAGGCAACGGATAGAACCCTTGAGTTTGACTCAGCGGTATGCATACTACACTGGTTTCTGCACACGCCCAAGAACAAAACCTCAAGCAAGTTTATAGATATGGGACTGATAATAGCTAAAAGGGAAATAACAAGACATTGGAAGGCGAGGTCGGGTCCTACACACAGAAGATGGTACAACGAATTCCTTAAGTGGGTGGCTTGTGACAGCACACATAGATACCAAACGGCACGCCGAAAACCAGACGATAGGGCATTGGACACGGCAGCAGCCTGGGAGGCTTTAGTGCAGGCCCTGAGAGATAGCTTACTAACAGAGGACGAGGAGACCCTAAGCTCGGACAGGAACGGCACCCAGGACACACCAGGCACATTGCATACCTAGACAATACACAAACCATTCTTGTACCCAAGATCTGCATCAAGGCGAATCCTTCCGAGCGGGTGGTGGGGGGGGGGGAGGGGAGGGAGGGCACATAGTGAGAGGTAGTTTTAAGGGTGTTTCACAGAGTTTACATTGACTAGTAAAAGAAAAGTAGACATGCACCGTCCCATGCGAGGAGATTAACCCTGATAAAAGCAACCAGACACACGAGGGTCCAATAATTGCCGCCGCCCGTCCCCCGGGTTGTGGGCCTGCAGCCTGTGTACAAACTGTAACGGAAACGAGGGGATAGAAGACCTGAGCTGCAATGTATATTTGTATACTGGTCTGCGTATTGTATGTCTGCAATAAAAATTACTTTAAAAAAAAAAAATGGATGTTCTTGAAGCTATTACCTGTACTTTTAGTTGGTGTTTCATAGTTATTTAGACAGACTTCATCCTAACTTCTAGAGGGAGAAGATAACTCTCTAATGGGTTTTCCTGAGAATGAAGCTTCATTCTGAACACTCTTTCTTTTCCTTTGAACTTCTGCCGAAGAATGAAACCATGCTGATACCTTCTATGCTTCTCCTTTCGAAACCCCCTTAAGGGTTTTCTCCATCGAAGCTAATGTTCAGAATAGAAAAGGAAAATGTATTTATGGAACACCTGATCACGTCAATCTATTTCCTCTGTTTTGTGGCTTTTACTGTTTTTTATCTGATTTTATTACAATTTAACTTAATGGAACATTTTGGCCTTCAGACTGTACTATTATATCTATTAAATCAGTTTTTTCTATTCATATATACTGGTTGGATGAACTCTCAAGGTTGAGATAACTGATTGTGGGTCTTACTTGTGAAGCCTTGTTGGTTTCACAGAGATAGAAATGCCATTCAGATGTTTGCTCCCTCACAACGTTTCAAGTCGACTATCAAAGGTCCTTACAGCCAGTAGGGGAATCTATTTGATGATTTCACTAAGAGATTGAGGTTTAGATATCTATGCACCATCACTATGATTGTGCATCCTCCAATACTCTGACTAATGCAATTTACAATTAACGGCTGAAACTGCCCATCCTGATAAATCAGAGGAAATCTTGACTGTCCAGGAGATTACGTCTCTCTGCCGCCAAATAGTGTTTCCATTATAACTGTCCCAAAATCTGCACCCTATGAAAGCATCACACTAATAATCCCATTAAATACCTTAATCCTGTGATGGAATTACAATGCCCCTCATGAGCAAGGTCATTGCTCTTCAATATGCCCTGCCTTGGACAACCACATTACAAGCAAAGTTTAGATGAACAAGAACTTGCTGCCTTTTCTTCAGTTCACACATCTTTCGCCCAAACACTTCTAATAGTTATTGTAATTGCATTTATACAGGCTTGTCAATATCTCTAGCTTGGTTTTCGGTAATCATGACAACTATGAATGCTGAACTGAGTTCAATACCCAAGAATGATATCTTTGTGACCAGCCCTTCTATTTGGTCGGGTGTCAACATCATCCTGAATGTATCTGCATTCCTCTACAATGCATTCATCAAATGATTTAGTTATCTGTGCCCTCCTGTCCTGTGTGCAAGCAGAAAGTCATTGAGGTAGTGCAGCACTTACTCTGATCCCACTTCCAATTTTAACACCCTTTCCAAAAAAGGAATGAAGGTCTTGAAAATCACGTATGCAATGCAGAAGCCCATCGGCATGGCTTTGTCCACATATAGCTGGCCTCTGAACTTAATAACCTGAAGGAGAAAATCTTCTGGATAACCAGCCAGATAGTAGCCGGAAAGTTGACCACATTTACTTTGACCATCTCATTGGCAATTCCGCATTTTTCACTAATACATTCACCTTGTCTATGCTCTATTAAGATACTGAGGGGCATATTTACAACTAGAGTGGTGGAGCGCGGCGTTAAGCCAAGAAGACTAACGCCGCACCGTGTCACTTTGGAAACGCAGGGCTGCATCGTATGTATGCTGCGTGTGCAGCACACATAGAAGTAGCAACTCGTCATTTTTAAAATGATTGTTTATGTGCTGAAAGGAACACCTTCCTGCACATAAATGATCCTACATGGCATTTTACTGTTTCTAAGTGTGCTGCACAATACAGCACACATAGAAGCAGTTAAAACGAGGAAAAATAAAGCATTTCTCCTCATTTCACCTGTTTAAGACCAGGTTGTCCCTGGTCTTAATGTTGGCACTGCCCCATATTTACGCCACCCTTTTAAATATGGGGCAGCGTCAAAATCAATGGGTATTGCGGTGGAACGCCCACCGCATCACCCACTGCCCACCCCTTTCATGCTAAGTATAGTGTGAAACTGTGCCTTATTCACAAGGCGGCGTTAAGCCATGTTAAGGGGCTATACACCACCTTGTGAATAAGGCAAAGCCCCTATTGCCATAGGAACGTCGATAAAAGTGATGTTCCTGCTGGCAATAGGGGCTTGTAAATATGCCCCTCAATATTCACTCGGGTCGATATAGTAGATTATGGACTTGCCCTCTGGCCAAGACAGATGCTGAGTGAATCTGAATTGTCCTTTTGCTTTTTTAGGGGCCACACTCAATGGCAATATGATAAGCTACTGCATCAGTATTTCCCCAAACTGGCCATGTGAAGTTCCTTCTTCAGTTTTGCTAGAACTTCCTCTTGAATGTCCTTTACCAGTCATAAATTCCCAGGGTCTGTCGTACAGCCCAAAGTATGGTATCCTAAACTCACTAGTGAACCCTTCCCTCAACTTCTTTGCCACCTTACCTTCCAAGTATCTTTGCAGCCACGGTTTCATGTTAACTGGCGTATTAGCTCTTACAGCCTCTCTTTTCTCCGATTACCTCTTCCCCCAAAAAGTGCCCCCCATCCCTTGTCCTCAGAAACACAGCATCAAGAGACTTTTTCATTACATTTGAAGCATTTGAGTCAGAATTTACATGATGACCACAAAAAAAAGATCCTTTTTTTAAATTCCAACATATCCCACCACTCATTCAATAGCCTGTCATGTAGTGGCAATGGCAGTGCACTTGCTGTGACAACTGCTGGAGTGGACCTAGCCAGTGTCATCGAATGAAGCCTTTCCCCAAGAATTAGATCCAATCCTCACAGCAGATGATGGCCATAGAGATCACGTTCACATATCTGAGGGGAGCCATCCTATTCTGCTGAGTTTTTCCACGGAAAATGTTTACATAAATGGTAAATGCTGCTTTCTCCGAGTCTATGTTAATTGCACATTTAATTGTTTTGTCAGTTCCATTTCTTCTGCATTCAATTCTTCCATCTGGCACTTTGGTCTGTACAGCAGCTTCAATATGTTCACCTACGTGCTAGCCCATATCTTTTCTTCAATGCTCACTAAAAGTTGTCTTATATAAGGCAGCTTCACCATTGAGATAACAGAAACCACTATTTACTACCTCCTTTGTCCTTCGTACCCTTATCTTATCCAATTTGAAGCCTCCCTTTTCATTCTCCCTGTCCTTTTTCCTTGTCTTTGCCTCCTTTAATTGTCCTCAATCCCTGCACAGGATCAGACCTTTTCTTTATTGTCTGGTTGACCCTGTAGTGATCTTCTCTGATCATCTCCTGTGACCTTACCAGTTCCTCACGATCTGTCTTTCCAAAAAAGTTGTCCCATCACTTCAACTATATGACTCAAACGTGAAACTGTCCCACCACTTCAACCATATGACTCAAACGTGAAACTGTCCCACCACTTCAACCATATGCCTCAAACATGAAACTGTCACTCTCCTTTCCCCTGTCTCCCCTGCGTGGGCTTCCCCCTCACCGCACTCAGCTCTCTCTTTTACCCATTCATCCAACCAATATCCTTTACAGTCAGGCTCTGCTAGTGCCCCCTGAGTGCCCCTTCCTCCAGTCCATTTTGAGCTCTCCCTTTGTCCTTCCCGTCTTTGGTGTCCTTCTGAGTATCAGCTGCCTCTTTTTTTCTCCCAGTCAACATTTTTGGCCGGTGTAGGCTGTGGCTCACCCTTTGCACCCTGCTCCAGTATCCTACTCTCTTACCAGCCCTTCTTATTCGGTCCTCTTTTGTCCACTGGGACATTACCACCACTAATGCCACTGATGACCTCTCCCCCATGCCGTTCCTTTCCTGCTCTGCTCCCCAACATCCGTCTGGTTCTGGTTCTCTAATGAGGACCCACACATCTCTTCTATGCCACTATTAATATCAACCACCATGCAGTACCTCAGCTGTCTCACAGCTGGTCCACCTGGAATGGGCTCAATATTCTTGATAAGTCAATGTCCTCTTGCGCCACCCTACTGTGTTGGCCTTCTGCTTTCACTACCACCTCGTTCTGGCCTCCAGCCTCCTACCCCTTCGTTCACTTTCACTTAACTGCCTTCTTGAGATGAGTAATAATCTGCTCACCCCCATCCAGTTCCTACTGCTCTAGGTGGCTGTGCCGTGCCTCTCCTCTGTTTGACAAATAAAAGGGGGACAACCGTTCATGTCTCAGTCCAGACTAGAATGGCTAGAGAGTTGTGTCAATGTGTTCTGTGTCAGCTCATCGGGTCCTGTATTTAGGGCCCCTCCCCGACACAGGTGAGGAGAAAGGTGAAGTTGTGGGACTGCCGGTGAGCGCCGGGTCCATTGCACATCACCACAGCAGTGAGAAGCCTACCCGCCGTCTTTGATCGGGCCCTGAAGCCGGAGCACTACTGCAAGCATGGTGCAGCCTGTGCTTATTAGCGGCCATACCCAGAGAGGCACCCGCTTGTAATGGTGCTGGGCCCTAGTCCCCCAAGCATATATAGTTAGGACACAGATCCAGTATCTTAGTTGGTAGAGCTGGCCCAAGGCGCGTGCGCCCTCCCCCTTTTATTCTCAGGGTCACATGTCCTGTGACGCCTGTGTTGGATGGGTGTGGTGAGGGGTGTAAGCCAGCCCTCTGGGAGTGGCTAGTGCATAGTAGCACTAGACCAGTGCCCAGCAGGTCACTACATCCATCCAAAACTTTATTAAAACTGGAAGAACAAAGTTCAACCTGTGGGAGAGAATAAAACAATAAATAGGAACTTCCACTGAATCTGTTCAGCTGCTTACAGAAACAAAACAATGGTACAACTGCAGCTAGGATAACCAGTTTGGCTTGGCACAGTTCAATGGTGCCCTGTGGGTCAGGTCCTCCTAAGAATCAAGGCTTGGAAGTTAACACCAATGTCTCTCTATATACAGTTTTCTGTGATGATGCAGGTGGAGTGTTGACGAATCTGGTAGATATCACATTTTCACCAATCAGTCCTGGCTGTTGTGGCATCTTCACAAATGTAGCATTGCTGCTCTCTACAGAATGACGGAGTTGTTGCAAACATCCCTCTCTCACTGCAATGTCCCTCTCGCGGGTGTTTCCCTCTCACGGGATGTCCCGGAGGCCCTCTTCACCAGGCTTCCACTGGATTTGGTGTACTTCGCCGACTCACTCCAATGCCACTCTCTAGGTTCGTGGAGGAAGCGCTACGAGTCCCATCTTCAAGTCCTTCTCTCCACCTGGAATGTAGTTGTTTCTAGATAGGATTATTCCTGCCAAATTAGCACAAGATCTTCGTCTTCCTAGGTCCTGTGGAGGAGCGGCTGTAGACTCATCTCTCGTGGCTGGACCGCTCTCACTGGCGTCCCATTGGCCTTTGCCCCTGGGTCGCTACGGTCTGGTGTGGAAGGGTTGGATTCTCTTCTTCAGGACGTCTGAGCAGTCTCACCGTCCAGTCTCCAGTGCGACCCCAAAGGTGGATTTCACAAATGGCCCAGCTTGCTCGCCTCTGTTGTCACAAGGTTTGCTTAGATTTACGAAGACTCCTGGATAGCTAGCGTCGCAAAGTGCCACCAATGTTGCCAAGGTACGTTGTTCCCTTCCAGATGTTCTTGCACTTAGTCGTCTTCTTTATCTTCTGGTGTGTGAGTTGTCTGATCACACACCCCTCTCTTCTTTCTTTTCATCTTGAAATTTCTTCTGCAGTGGCATCATGCCACACAATTTCCTCTTTCTGGTTCTTTCACTTCGAGACGTGTACTAGTCCCATCAGGTCTTGCACTTCTTCTCTGACCAGGCCTCTCCATGTGATGTGCACTTCACATGGGTCTCTCTGGTCCTGTCCTACCCCTAGGACAATGCATTCTCTTCATTCGGTGAACAGACCTGTCGTCGCAACCTTCTTCCTCACTACTTCTTGTAGGCCTTCATATCTTGACTTCTGGTCAATCTTGTCAGACCTCTCCTCGGTCATCTTTACCGGCCTCCCCTTGGTCATCTTCTCGAACCTTTCTCAGGTCATCACTTTTCTGACCTCTCATCAGGTCACCGCTTTTCTGACCTCGTATCAGGTCACCGCTTCTCTGACCTCTTCTCAGGTCATCGCTACTCTGACCTCTTCTCAGGTCACCACTTCTCTGACCTCTCCTCAGGTCACCGCTTCAATGACAACTGGCAGGTCATCTTCTCCCTGACCTCTTGCAGGTCATCCACACCGACCTCTGGCAGGTCATCTTCGCCGACCTCTTGCAGTTCCTCTTCACGGGCCTCTTGCAGGTCCTCTGCGCTGACCACTTGCAGGTCATCTTCTCGCTCTCGGGCTCCAACCCATACTGTCAGGGTCTAAGGTACGATCTTCGGCGCATCTTCTCGCCTTGCACTCTCCATTCTTCGTCTGATGGTACTCCAGCTTCAGGTGGCTTGCGCACCCACTTCTTCCACTTACAGTGGCGTCCTTTCGCCACTGGACGCTCGTTTATCCATCTCTCAATAATCTTGCAGCCTAGGGCTAATTAGATACTTATTGCTTGCTGTTCCTCTTCCCCCATTGCTACTGCAGCTTTCCTCCTGCGGCTTGCCTTTGACTCAGCCAACAGTCACCCCTCACTGCTGCAGTGACTACCCATGGCCACTAGTTATCACTGCAGCTCTCATCATAGGCTCCATGTGCATCTCGAGGATTCTTGCCTGTTCCTTATGGAAGATCTCAGACCTCTTCTCCATGCCCTGTAAAGAGCTCATATTCACTAAGTATGCTGGACACTTGGATGTGCTTGTCTTTATGTAGTTGTCTCTGCCCTGGAGCCATGGCAGTCCATAAGCGCCTTTGTCTAGTCATGTTCCTTTTACAACACTATTGTGTTTCATAGCAGGCAGCGGTGCCTCCCGCAACCTGTAGGTGGCACTGCCACCGTTTCATCTTTTCGACCTTCAGGCCACAGTCTCTGCCTGGCTGGGCTGCCGCAGGAGTTCTTCCTGTCCCCTGCAGCACTCTCTTCACTCTCAAAGGCTGCGCAGTGGCCTTGCACCACTCTGGGGCAGCAGGAAGCTTTCCCCGGTCGGCAGCACTTCGCCAGGAACCTCATGCTGCAGGTAACATTCCTGCTGTCCTCGCGGGTGGTACACACTTACCTAGGGCTGCCCTTGGTCATCTCCGGATGCTGCTACCGGTTTGCACGCGCAGCGGGACACCCTCCCCATGACAGAGGTACATCCTCCCGTGCACGGTAAGTCTTTCTGTTTTATTTTACTATATATTATTTCAGGCCATTCAGGAGGCCAAAGCCAGCCTCAACAGTGCTTCTCTCACCACAAATGCGGTACCTGCATAGGGCCACTAGGTGGCCTAGTCACTTTGTTCCAGGCCCCGCCATCTCACAGATGCTGCAGGCCTCGTCGTTCCCCCTTTTCCATGCTCATGGTGAGTTGCTGCTCCGGGTGCTGCAGAATCAGGCATTTCCCCTCCGGGCCAGGAGCGGCCTCACATCCTCACTTTGGTAGAGACGGATAGTTCCATTATCTACCCACAGCAACCGACCGGGGTGGCCTGCAGACACCACAGTGGGTATGTGACATAGACCTGCTCATGGCACTGCTTATGCTTTACGTTCACTTTGCCCTCGGTACTATTCTTGGCTAGGCTATACGGAGCTGCATGACAGTCTTTAAACTGCTCCCCTTTCTCGACGTACATCCTCGCCCCTGTTTCTCTGCACTGTGGGGCTTCCGGGACAAACACTGCTTTCTTTGCTGGCTTTTGTGACGGCTTGTTCTAGCACTTGTCACAATCTAGGGCACACCTTACGCCTGCCGGTTGACCAGGCACTTGTCCTCTGTGTGCCGCAAATCCTGCAGTGGGCCAGAATCTCGGCAGTCCAGTACCGCTCTCGCTGGTATCTCCGCAGGCTCTCGGCCGGGTCACTACCACTGATGCCCGTACTTGCCACAGGGGCCTCGCCTTCACCACGCAGTTCTTGCTGCTATCGGAAGCCACCACACTTACTGGCACCTCAGGTGCGGGGTGGACTCCAAATCACCTCCTTCTCCCCATGGGCTTTTCCCAGGCTCCACAGGTGGTCAGGCGCCCCCTACGCCGGCAAGCAGGGGGTGCCCTCATAACAGGCAGCCCTCAACCACCAAACAACAAGGCGGCTGCGGAAGATGACCAGTAGAAGGAGGTCAGGGAACACTTGATACAGGGTGCAGGTTGGTCAACCTGAGGAGGCTCAGCCTTGGATAAAGCTGGAGGACATACATGCTCATTCTGCGTGCAACAAACCGAATCACTTCACAAGGATTTGCAAGAATGGTAAACATGGATGCCGGGCCAGAAGCAGGAGACCGCCGCCGAAGGCAATACACCACCTGACCATCAATGAGCAATCCCCACTCACAGGCAGAAACGGGGACTGGTGGCAAGGCAGGGAGGCAAACGAAAAAGATCCAGAGGAAGAAGACGTGTTCCTCATAGTGTACACATCCCAGGCGCTAACAGCCGCAACCGCTCTGCATGGTGGCCATCACTGGCCCAACGATACCAGCTTTGATAAACACTGGGGCCTCGGTCAATGTAATGACTCGTCAGCAGTACCAGGAGATACAGGCACGGCCACTCCTCAGCCGGTTGCAAACCAAGATATACGCATACGGGGGCAAAGAACCACTCCCCCTGATGGGGACTGTTGGCCCTGGACCTTTCTGCAGGGTTATCCCCACACTTTTTGCCTTCCTTCTATTTTTCTGACTCTCTTTTGTGGGGCAATCAGTGCTAAAGTGCATGTGCTCTCACCCTCAAACCATGGAATGATTGGCATATTTAATTTAGTTGTAAGTCCCTTGGAGAGCGTTATCACAAATACCCAGGGCCTGTAAAATAAATGCTACTAGTGGGCCTGCAGCGCAGATTGCCCCACCCACAGAAGTAGCCTTTCAAACCTGTCTCAGCCCTGCCACTGTGGTGCCTGTGTGAGCTGTTTACTGTCACATTGCCTTGGCATTGAAAACTACTTGCCAAGCCTTAAATGCCCCTTTTTCTACAAATAGGTCACCCCTAAGGGCAGGGTTCTGTGTAGGTAAAAGTAGGACATGTGCCTTTACTGTGTAGCCTGTCCTGTTAGTGACAAGCACCCTATGTTGTTTCTCACTACTGCGAGGCCTACTCCTCTCATAGGCTAGCATTGGAAATTCCCTTATATATGTTGAAGTGGTAATTTCTGATTTGAAAGGAGTAGCGCTTCCATGTTCGGTATGTTTAGGATGATAGTGAAAAACCATGCTTACTGGTTTAGGTGGATTTTTAAAAACTATTTTATAAATGCCACTTTTAGAAAGTGAGCCTACAAATCTATGTGCTTTGCAGCCTGTCTCCAATCCACGTTTAGGGCAGAGTGACAGTTACACTTTGTGCATACTTTTCAGGCAGCCGCCACACAATTAATGGCTGGGTGTGACGAGATGAATCTGCATACTGATAGTTTTCCTGGGCTGGGAGAGAGGGAGGTGGGGAGCACTTACATGTTTATAGGCAGTGTCCTGCCCTCTCACAAAGGGCTTGTTTAACCTCTACTGATGTCTGGAGCCAGAGCTGGGTTGAAAGGGTGTGTGTAACACTTGAAAGGGGTTCTTTGAAGTTTCCTCTTAAACAAAGACATTTTGAAATAAAAGCGCAGGGGATATGACCCCACATTTGGAGATAACTTTTGAAACTGGGACTGAACCTCTGTCAGATGGACTGCCTGTGCAGCACAAAGTGTTGTGGAGCATTTTAGAATCAAGCGTAATTTACAGATTCATGCCCTTATATAGGTATAATTCACATTGACCTTATATAGGCATAGAAATCCTACCCATATTTAGACGTAACCCATCCAGTCCAAATACAGGCATGGCTACTTCCACTAGTTCCAAAAAGCCACAACGATTTCTTGGGAAACTCGGCTTCAGCAGTCAGGGACATCCCCTTACTTGAATATTGATTTGTCCTAAAAATCATGGCGTTTTCAAAGAACTACCATTCCCTTGGGGTTCTTTGGTGATGTTAATATGTCCGACTTTATGTCAAACCAGGCACCTTCAAGGTATAAATATGCCTACACTTGCTCTAGCAAACACACGATGGTTTGGAGCAGCTCGACTATCTACTAGCCTGACGCAGCTCGCTACAGCAAGTGCCAAAGGAAGGCGACCCTCCAGCTGCCACACTGACAGAGAGGCTGCCTTTCTCTCGCTGACAATCCAGCTCCTGTGTTTCCAAGCTCCCCTCACGGGGTGTTGGGAAGTCGAGTCCCGAGACAGAGATACCAGACCTTCTTCATTCTAAAACCAAGGTAGGGAGCTGATTAGACCCTAAGAGAAATCTTGGTTAAGATTCTTGGCAAAGACAAAGGAAACCTATGCTACACCTCACTTACTTCTTCCCTCGTACTAGACTTAGGTTATTTACATTGGGGTAGGCGTTTTTTAGAAGCACCAGTTGAGTACTTTTTTAGCCTATGTTATTTATGTATGTATTTCTCTATGGTCTAGGAACCATACAATACTTTTACTGTATTATTTTATAATACTCTTCTTACTGTACGCATTATACTTTGCAACAAGTATTACGATTGTAGCAGTTCATTTTACTTGCATGAGAAAGAAGACTGTTCATTAAACCTTTTATTGAAAATGCCCGTCTCTCTATTTCTCTGCACCTATGATGAAACAAAGCATGCACGATTGACTGAGTGAACTCAGTTGTGCTTTTCTCAGAGACCCCCTACTCATAAAACTCCATTAGACTTCTGGAGTGGGTAGGGATAATATCCGCCATTACTGAGTAGGACGAAAATCCTATGCATTAGTTTTTGGTTTGTTCAACGTTGAAGGATACAGTGTTCCAAAATATTGTGCACTCTATCTTTGTTTCCTTGAAACTTGCTCTGCAAACTTTCAGCCAACAAAATGACTGAAAACGAGACCGGTGGAGCTGCAACAGCTGCAGCCCGACCGGGTTTTGACGTTACAGGGTTTAATGAAGATGACGCGGATGCTATAATCATCCCGGAAAATTTAAGGAAAACCGTCACTATAAAGCTTATAACAAATGGCCTATTATCAAGAGGTGGTAGGGTAATTTTTGTCATAGAGGCACACAAATATCGGCAGACAGAGGTATTCTATTCATGGATTATCTTCCCAGAAGCAAATCCATTAACACATGTGTTCCACTTTTACAAAGTAGAGGAACCTCCAGCGGAATACACTCCTTTCGAGGATATTGAAATTCCATCAACATACCAACATACCAAGAGCATGCGCTTTGGTTTAAAGGCACCCTACAACATCAAAATCACATTACCAGGCTCGGTCCACTAGGTACACCAGGAGCAACATGGCCAGTACTAGCCAGCTATGCACCACATCCTGACATTGAAGAAATGTCAAGTACGGAACTATTAGTTCAACTAAAACAACTAATTAAAATACATAGACAATTGGTTCAATATGTCATGCAGACTCTAACATTCCAACCTCCTATAAGGATTCCACAGCAAACCCCTCACCAGGGAAAAACAAATAAAATTACATCACAGACTATACCAGCAGTCATTTGTAAATTGCCCGCAAAAAGGGAACAAATTCCATTCTGGATAGCTCAGAAAATTACTCAAATCGACACAGTATTTCCTGATAGTACACCTCATGAGAAACACAGGATTCTAACAATCTGTTTACCAATGGGGATCGCACCACACCTGGAGGACTGTGACACTTGGGGTACAGTCTTTGCTGCAATCTACACAAAAACACATGGTGTCCTGTCTATGGCGGTGATACCGGACGTCCTGAAACAGATTCAAAATGAATACGGGGCAGAGCCTGCTTTAAATCTAGGTATGAAATTACTGAAACATTTCAAACAGGTCTCAGCTATAATATTAGCTAATATTAAAGGTGAAGCAGCATCCGTGGCGATCCGCCAAAAATTAAAAGAACTTGATGTAATTGAGTAACCATATGAACTGGCCAGAATAATAGAAAAATCCTATGAAGAACTAGGTAGAGATAATTTGGGTGGGAAACCAGTTAAGCCCCAACTAACAGAAAGTCCTGAATAGGTCTTTATTAAAAACACTCTCACTACTCCTGAAAAGAAGTGAGAAAACACTAAACAGACACTTCCTAAAGAGAAGCGTTCTCAATCCAGAGATAAGTCACCTCAAAAGGAGCCCTCTGAAAAGAGGTATAAACTCAGGAACAGGGATAATTTGAGAAAACTTGATAGATATCAAGATAATGATACACGTTCCTCTCGTACCTTTCAGACTTCCTCACAGAAATTGGAAAGAAGAGGACGGTCAGAAC
Source organism: Lissotriton helveticus (assembly GCF_964261635.1). NCBI lineage: Eukaryota > Metazoa > Chordata > Amphibia > Caudata > Salamandridae > Lissotriton > Lissotriton helveticus. The sequence continues at coordinate 1,963,992,313 of NC_136061.1, read as the reverse complement.
ACAAGAAAGAATGCGTGAAGTCCAAAGACGATCAACACGATCTAAAAAATAAGAAAACCCAATTCACCAAAAAGAAGGTAGCAGGTCTAAAAATCATACATGCCGAGGATTTTGAGGTCACAACTCAAGAACGGGGAGTGGGCTCAGACGGCCCACTCCCCGGCTTCCGCAGCTGCAATCACTCGTTCAAAAACAAAAATAGACAACGAAATAATGCAGGCTGTCACCGCCTCCAATAAAGACAGCAATAAAACGTTACCAAAAGGCTTTCCACTCAAGTACTCATATATAACTGATGTAAATAATGTACCTTTCGCTCAAATCCCTGGAGTGGGGGATAGAGTATTTCCTAACATGGAACATAGATTAGGACTAATCTTAGCAGCACATGAAGGGCTCTCCTCTGCACACGCAGGTGTTTCCGCCACAGTGTCAATATTAAAACAAAGATACTGGTGGCAGCGCATGAGGAAACAGACCAGAAACTATGTTTTGGAATGTGAAATCTGCCAGAAAATGAAGGTTTCAACAGTGAAGCGCCCGGCGCAGACTCCCCTTTTAATTTAAGATAAACCATTAGCATGTGTTTACCTGGACCACTGCGGTCCCTTACAGAGGGATGGCAACTACAAATATATCATGGTCGCAGTGGATTCATGCTCAAGATTCATTTGGATGTGGCCTCAGCGCTCAGCTGACGCCCGAACTGTTATAAAAGATTTGCGAGTCTTTATCGGCACATACGCAATCGGCATCCTACATTCTGACCAGGGTCCTGCGTTTAGCTCTCGAGCTTACAAAGAGGCCATGGCCAATCTGGGCGCTGCATTGCGGTTTTCAAGTCCATTCCCTCCTGAGGGAAATTCTGTAGTCTAAAGAAAAAACCAGGACATAAAGCAATCTATAACAGCTTGGGTATTAGGTTTGGGTGACGGGTGGGGCAAACATCTAATAAGTGTCCAACGTAGTTTAAAAAATCTGCCAAGAAATTCTCTGGGTGGAATCACTCCATATGAAATCCTTTTTGGTACTAGAATGCTTATCGAGGACCTCGATCGTCACACTTCAGTGGTAGAACAAAAACCCTTTGATATCAAACACCGTTTGGCTGTTTTGCAGGACTTAAATGAAAAAAAAAGAAGTCTAAGCAACACATTGCAGAAGCCAACGACCACTAAAGGAGAACCACCCGTCCCAGCAAGGCCTGCCTGGATTCCAAAGATTGGGGATCTAGTCAGAGAAAAGATCGCGGATAAGAAGGAATTTGGGCCTTCTTACAGAAAACCAGTACCAGTGTTAGCAATCCACGGATCAAGAACAGTGTTACTGCCGCCCCTTGCTGGAAGAAAGGAGAACTGATTTGTGTCCATCGATCTAGTCAAACCACATCATGTGGCCGATAATAAGTAGTAGGCCAAGTGGACTCCAAAGATGTAGCAGAAGACCACATCTTGCTACTATCCAAGAGGTTCAAAATGAAAGACTCATCACCTTTGAAGAATCTGCAGTAAGAAAAGATGGACTATGCAATAATGCAATGGAACTTGTGCCTCTTGAAACCCAAATTACAGTTCGTCAAGTAACTCCCGTCTACAATGATGTAGCATCTGACTACACTAATATGACAATGGATCCGGTAACCTCAGCGATTTCAAATAATCCTGATGCAATACCAACAATTGACAGAACTGCTTCTGGCTATTTCATCAACTCTAATAGGTTTTCTGAGGATCCCAGTGAGCCTGAAACAACGCCAGCAAATAAAACTTTCAAAGATCAAGTAACAGAATGTTTTCAGCAACTTGAAAAAACTTATCTGGTTTCACCATGGGTTGAATTTTGGATTGTGCTAGGCATACTTTTTCTCCTACTTTGGCTAATCCTTGTATTATGTTTGGGAATGCTGATAAATGGAAAATATAGTAAAATGGACACAGCAAGTAAGAACATCAACTTGTTCCTGAAGCCACACAAATCATCTCATCGTGAACAAAGAGACTTGACATCAGTGAACATCACAGCCATTCCTATACCTGGTGGTATAGTATGGGACAGAACTGATTATGAAATCTATGGTCCGGCAGAGCTGTTGAAGATTCCACATCAATTCAAGGTTTCCTTGAGTGACTTTGTTTCACCTAGCACATTCTCTGATGATTGGGACTTTAAAACTGTTAATATGATGTCAGATTTAGAGATGTCTGCCAAATTCACAAAACATGAATACTTAGAAGGATCATCAGATTATGCACAAATGTATTGTTATAATCATTTTGGTCATCATAACTTGCATAAATCTGCAAACCCTAGGAATATTTATACTTACAATCAATGGGAACATTGTCCAACGCCACCAAAAGGTAGCTCAAAAACATTCTATGAAAAATGTCCATGCTTCTCAGGTTTTAAATCCACAAATCCGGAAACATTTTACTTTAGAAATGTTAATAAGACAGGAATTAAAAATATATTGACTAATACAAAGCAAATTTCTTCTGCGGGCTTTTATGCTCAGTTGTCTACTTTAGGCTTTGAATTTTGGAAAAACAACATTCAGACAAAAACTGTCTGGGGCACAAAAGACTGGCAAGTGCAGGGAATAGAAGCTTTATTTCGAGCCTGCATTATCCCTGAACAAATAATGTTTTTAAATGACACTGTTCAACAGACATCCTGCCTCGGCTTGGCCACGATAAAAGATTTAAACAAACCATCCATACCTACACCTACGTCTGATAGTAAAAACACTTCAGAGGGAGGGGTTGACGTAAACTTTATTTAAAAAAAAAAAACAGAACTGATCCTGATTGGAAAAAATGGTTAATCTAGCCCACAGACACGAATAATTGTCAAGATAGATTCCTGAACAAGACACAAGGGTTTACAGTAACTAGGCCAGATCCAAGATATGTCCAGAGACAACATCCAGGGATAGTAACAACATACAGTGTAGGAAAACTGTGCCTTGAGTGGTTACAAAAATCTACACTTACAAAGGTTAAACAACACTTAGCTTTACTTAAAGATGGCGTTGATTTAAGGGACTTCTTACAAGGTCCTGCAAAATGACGTCAAAAACGTTTCATATACGCAGGTATATACGCCATTTACAATGAAGCTTGGAAAGCGACACAGGCAGAGACTACAGAAAGAATACGAAAAATTGATTGTATTAATTTAGAGAAAGCACTCTCTGTAGTTGGCAATGGGTTACGACCCTGTCATCCAGAATGCATTCTTTGAATAGCTTAGTATCGTCTGCCATAGACATAATGGAACAGGACTTGCTCATGCTACAGCAGGGACAGTCACAATTGTGTTCTATAATGCTATTAGGCTGGACGTTGCAAAAACTTCGTTCTGGATATGTGCCATGGCATCCAATCAACACCACGTCATTGTTTGCTGTATTTAACCTTACAGTTTGGCACAAAGAGGAGCAGACTATACGGTGCTGAGCATTGAGAAACTGGAAAGATTACCATTAACTGTTTCGAGAAAACCTACGACAGAATGGCTAATACACGGAATATTAACTCTGCCTGTCACAATTTTCAACTTTCAATACTGTTTGAAACATATACCAGTTGCCGTTTATGAAAGGTTGGGTAAGGAATACATAAAGTCAAACTGGGAATTACCATACACACACAAATGTTGGAATGGGGGAAAAGAGGTATTTCTTAGTGGCACACAATGTAAAAACGGACTAAGTGGTACACTTTTATGTCAGGGTATTAACTTACATGGAGCCTGTGAAGGTTCTTCACAAAGCGTATCCTGCCACCTGCAAGGTTCTCCAGCAGCAGTGATAGATCCAATTTTTAGGCAGCTTTCTAACGGGACCTATATAATGTTGAATGATCACAGCTGTTGTGGAATGAAGCCAGGAAAACCCTACCTCGTAACTGTGTCAGCCAGGGTCACTTGTTGTATGCAAGTATTGTTTTCTAAAGCTAAGACAGACGGGGAGTTGCCGCTATGGCCTTCACTGAACATCTCTTCTATTCGAATTGATACTTTAAGCAGAATGAAAGCCATTCTTTTACAAAAAACTGTGCCACTGACCTCGTCTAAAGAGACGTATGAACTACAAGTTGCAAAGTCCTCTGCAGAGATACATGCCCTATTATCAACAAACTGCCCCATACATTTCGTAGAAATGTTAGGTCGTATCTTGAACATGTCTGATGCCAGTGGTATTGTACATGTATTTAAGACTGTTTTTTGGGACTATTAGCACCCTTTGAAGCAGCCCTAGGCATTTTTCCAAACTTTGTGCACTCTGTGTTCGGCGGCCTGCCTCTCATTTTGGGACTCGTAGCAGGAATACTATTCTTATTTCTCCTGCTCCGATATGGCAAGTCTGGTCAGCAGCGACACCCAGATTACCATCGAGAACACTCTCCTGGCAATGAAGTGTTGTGAGCGCATGATAAAGATCCTGGGCCTGGCTCGCTTAAGAGACCTGAATACCACGTGGTTCCAATCACTCCAACCAATCTGGCAAGATTGCATCTTACCTGTTGTACGATGCCTGCTATGTGGAGAAGAATGCGTGTTGGATGTCTGTCTAACACTTCCATCAGCACTGCCAACGGATGTTGATACCCTGCTTGGTTCGTAACGGCCCATGCATCTTGTTGTCCCCAGCGGCTACCTATCCTGATGGCGGCATTCATTGATATCTCACAGATGCAATCTGCTGACGGTGAGATATGTGGATCGACAGGCAAGTAGGTACCACCTCCATCTACATCTCCGACGAACATTGCTAATGCGGCTAACGCTGACATTTTTGTGCTATTGGTTTACTTAATGAAGTGGTCCAACTTTCACCTACTGTGGTAGCTGATTTCTTTGCCAGCTTAGAAGCTATGATGTTTTCTCCTAACAACGAGAATTACTTTTGAAGTTAGCACACAACGTTCTACAAAACTTCCAACTTTAGAACTCTATTTTTTTGCGATTTGACTTTTCCCAAAATTGAACTTTTTTTTGGGCACAAAGTAATCTGCTTAAAGTAGAACTATTCGTAGAGAGCAAGAATTCTTTGAAACACTTCCAAAAGACAATATTTGACCTTGTCCACAACCTAAACAGTTTATATTTTCTGTTATGGAATGGTCTCGACCTTTCTTCTGTATTTAACAGTCATTTCATAATTGTAATTTCATGATTCATTCTGATCAGCATTTTCGAATTTCACACTACATGCTTTGAATGATAATATTGCTTTTTTAAATGCGTACAGCACAAATGCTCATCTTTCGTGTACAACCATTTCAAATGCATTCTATGTATTTTGGGAGGGATTTTTTACACATCTTGCTTTAGATATGTTTAAAAATGCTTAGAATTTAGTAATATCGAACATAATAAAGTGGAGTGGGTGTTGTGGAGCATTTTAGAATCAAGCGTAATTTACCGATTCATGCCCTTATAAAGGTATAATTCACATTGACCTTATATAGGCATAGAAATCCTGCCCATATTTAGACATAACCCATCCAGTCCAAATACAGGCATGGCTACTTCCACTAGTTCCAAAAAGCCACAATGATTTCTTGGAAAACTCAGCTTCAGCAGTCAGGGACATCCCCTTACTTGAATATTGATTTGTCCTAGAAATCATGACATTTTCAAAGAACTACCATTCCCTTGGAGTTCTTTGGTGACGTTATTATGTCCGACTTTACGTCAAATCAGGCACCTTCAAGGTATAAATATGCCTACACTTGCCCTAGCAAACACACGGTGGTTCGGAGCAGCTCGACTATCTACTTGCCCGACGCAGCTCGCTACAGCAAGTGCCGAAGGAAGCCGACCCTCCAACTGACGCACTGACCGAGAGGCTGCCTTTCTCTCGCTGAGAATCCAGCTCCAGTCTTTCCAAGCACCCCTTGCGATGTGTTGGGAAATCGAGTCCCGAGACAGAGATACCAGACCTTCATTCTAAAACCAAGATACGGAGCTGATTAGACCCTAAGAGAAATCTTGGTTAAGATTCTTGGCAAAGAGAAACTAAACCTATGCTACACCTCACTTACTTCTTCCCTCGTACTAGACTTAGGCTAGGTACATTGGGGTAGGCGTATTTTAGAAGCACCAGTTGAGTACTTTTTAGCCTATGTTGTTTAGGTATGTATTTATCTATAGTCCAGGAACCATACAATGTTTTACAGTATTATTTTATAATACTTTTCTAACTGCACGCATTATACTTTGCAACCAGTATTATGATTGTAGCAGTTCACTTTACTTGCATGAGAAAGAAGACTGTTCAATAAACCTTTTATTGAAAATGCCTGTCTCTCTATTTCTCTGCACCTCTGATGAAACAAAGCATGCACGATTGACTAAGTGAAATATCTATCTATTGTTTCCATGACTCTGAAGATTAGTTTTATTCTTTGGGAAACAAAGTTGTCATGTTTATGCGGTTGTCAGAAACTAATCCCTTCTTGTTTATTCGAGAAAGTTTCTACTGACCTCTGAGCTAGCTGGCACTCACTATTAAGTCTAATATATTCAATACAGACCTAGTCGAGCTAAGTCCTACGTCAATTCTATAGGATATGTTATGCCAATGCGCAGAGCCTATTGGGAATATAGGAACTACACTACAAAAGGACTCTTCTAGACTGCCCTTCTGTTGTTGCCCTGCTGCCTAGTACCTGTTGGGTTGCATAAAGGGCTCACTGGATTGCTTTTCTGCTAGTTGCCCTGCTGCCAGCAGCTCCCTGCCTTTGGATTCCCTAAGGCACTGTGCTGGTGTTAGGAGGAACCACCATCCCTGTCTGCTCACAGTTTTACCCTGTAAACCTATAATAGAAGCACAGGTGCGCAGCTTCTGTGTGATGAATACGTTTGTGGTGATTTATGATGAACTGTAATGATTTATATGCACTCTGACGGTGATTCATGTACTACTGGAGATTTTTTACTGATTCCTGAGATTTTTATATTCTGTCATGATATACACCATTCTGATTCCGGCATTGTAAGAGTAATGAGTATTGATTCAGAACCTGCATACTACGCGCAGTAATGATGTTTTGAAGACATGTGCACCTTTCCCTTATTGCACTCATTGTTATACTTGACAATTGCTTAGTTGGCAAGGTAATTATTGGTTTATGTTGTTTTAGTCTATGCTATGTGCACAACATATACTGTATTTTTACATAAGTCTGTGTGGAGTCTCTTTTGTGGTGTATTCATTGTGTCACTGCTGTGAGTGTGTTGCACAAATCCTTTACACATTGCCTCTTTGATCAGCCTGACTGCTCCTACCAAGCTACCAAGGGGGTAAGCACAGGTTATCTTTGGTGTATACCTTACCCTGAGTAGAGTGGTGGGTGCTGCCTGGCTTAGGTGCATAAACTAGCCAACCAGAAACTCCATCCATTTCTATCAGCAACCATGTTGGTGAAAGTTCAACATGGAGAGAGAGAGATAAGACGTAGGTTCCATGTGACGGCAAAGGTCAAAGGAAAGCTAATTGGGTGCCATATGGCCGAGGACTTGAGACTTGTCTACTTCACGAGGGAGGTGCATGATTTACAGGTGGATGACTGTTGGAACCTAATGTTGTCAGGTCACTTAGGGTAGCCTGGCCTAGGGTAAGACAATCTCTAATTGAGGCACATGTGTAAAGGTTGCATACAACCCAGCAGTAACTTCAAGCAATTCCACTCAAACATTACGCTACACCAATCTTTGTGTAAAAATATGAGCTGTTTTATAAAAATATTCTTTGTTGACTTCTCTCCCTCATTAGTTTACAATTAAATACAATGTACAATTTTTATCAGTTCTTTCCATAAATCCAATAGTATTAGGAGATCCCAATTCAGCAGTGTTTACTCCTTCAACATTGAGTTATCCTTAGGCAACACTTTCTTAACAGACACTAATAGCACTTTATACAGTGTCAGATTATCCACCCAAGCTGAGGTCTCCTGGTTACCAAAAGAACATTTACACTTTTATATTCTACCAACTTCAGCCTATTACTTTGGGAGTATCAAGATCATAGGTCTCTGGGAGATTTCCTTTTCACCCACTGTGTGACCCCTTCCTCACAAACAGTGAATAACCCCAGAATTTCAGTTCTCAATTACTACATAAACAGCGCTGTTAACATTTATTCAAAAGTAAACATTGGCTGGAGTCACAGATTCTTCTTCCCCACCTCCTCTGAACAAGAATCCCCCAGCTTACTCCAGCATTCAAGTTTAGTTTCCCCACAATCGCAGAGCACTTCACCAGCACCGTGGGGAATCACTAATACACTTGTCCCTCTGAGCCTGCTACCCAGTAGGCTTAACCACGACTCTCCCTCGCCCTACCTGAGCCCAACATAGAGATCTCCAGATATCAAGAGAATGAGAGGGGGGTTCCAGCAGTTAGCTCCGATTTAGGGGCATCAAAGAGCTTCTTCCCAGCTTCTTAGTTGATTCCCCCAGTCACTCTTTACTCCCCCCTCATTTCTCCACCTTACTTGGAATCGGGGCAGAGGGTGACGCTGACACAAATCCCCCAGCTCTTCGTCCTCACAGCTGCTCCTTACTCATTACACGGCCCTCCGCGCCTGTGTCAACAAAGGGGATGAGTCTGGACTGAGGCGACCGGGGTTTCAGTCACCCGTGCAGGACGCGCTACTCTCTGCTAGATCGGGAGACAGCGCAGGCGCGGGTGAATAGTGTCCCCGCTTGGCGCCGCCTCACTTGCTCGGGTGCACTGTCACCGCTACTGAGCCTGCGCGGAGTCCGCCCTTTCGCCGGCTCTCTCCTCACCCTGCCGCGCTGCGAGACCTGCGCAGAGTCCAGCGCTTACCCACTCCTGCGCTCAATTCAGCAATATCCTCGCCGACACTCGCCTCGCTTCAGCGGCTTCTCAGAGGCGCAGGGCGTCGTACCTCGCTCCGGATTGCTCCACTGAAATGCCGGTAGGTTGAGTCCACGAGGAGAAATGGAGGGAGCAAGTTCCCAGATAATCACTAGGACAATGGGGGGGGAAAGTCAAAGGGCTCAAGGGGCGAATCGCCACAGCCTGGCCGATTCCCACAAAAAGCGAAGTCTGATGGGAGGGTTTGGTCAGGGGCCAGAGGGGGAACGTCTTCCTGAAATGGTTGTCTATCACTCAGACAAACTAACTGCTTCCAGTGCGTCCTCCTCCTCACACCACTGCCTCTCTCCTCCAACTCCCTGTACTGCACAATATGGCTTCCTGACCTCTGCCCTTATATAGCCTGTCCACACAGGGTCCAGTAGAGTCCAGAAGGTTCTGGAAGGCCTAATATTAACCTATGGGGCATTCTAGGGAACTGACAGTTGTGGCAGTTAGAAGCCACCATTTTGTTGAACTAAGTGAATTCCTGTCATGAAAGGCACCTAGGCCTGAGGTGAAAAATCATGAGGGCAAAAGAGCTTCTAACCCCCAGGCCAACATATAAAAATCTGGTAGAGTCAAAAAGATTACAAAGGGTATGAGGGGCAAAAAGGGGACAAAATAAATAATACATTGGAGGGACTACCCAAAGGCAGACAGGTCTAACACGCGCCCCCCCAGCTGAAAGTGGGGAGAGCTACCCAACCCCTTGGGAGTCCTCATCACTAAGGCGGAAATACCTAGAGAGACCGTCTGCATTGGCGTGGTCCACTCCAGGCCGATGTTCCACCCAGAAGTCCATTCCCTGTAGGGAGATGGACCATCTCAGCAACTTGGGATTCTCCCCCTTCATCTGCATCAGCCAACGAAGGGGTCGGTGGTCAGTCTGAACCAGGAAGTGCGAGCCAAACAGGTATGGCCGCAACTTCTTCAGAGCCCACACCACCGCAAAAGCTTCCCTCTCAATTGCACTCCACTTCTGTTCCCGGGGAAGCAGCCTCCTGGATAGGAAAACTACAGGCTGATCCAGGCCCTCTTCATTCAGTTGTGATAACACTGCCCCAATGCCATGTTCTGATGCATCTGTCTGGACAATGAACTCCTTGGAGAAATCTGGGGCCCTCAGGACCAGTGCTGCACACATTGCCTGCTTCAACTTTTCAAAGGCTTGCTGACAAGCCTCTGTCCAAACTACCCGTCGAGGTTGTTTCTTTGAGGTAAGCTCTGTGAGGGGTGCTACAATAGTGCCATATCCCTTCACAAAGCGACGGTAGTAACCTGTGAGGCCCAGGAAAGCTCGGACCTCAGTCTGGGTCTTGGGGGTTCCCAGGCCGTGATTGCCTCAATCTTTGCCTGAAGGGGCTGCACTGTTCCCCTACCCACCAAGTGTCCAAGGTACACAACCGACCCCTGCCCAATCTGACATTTGCTGGCCTTGATTGTCAATCCAGCCTGCTTCAGGGCCTGGAGAACTGCTTGCAAATGTTGCAAATGGTCCTCCCAACTGCTACTGAAGACAGCAATGTCATCCAGATAAGCAGCGGAGAAACCCTCCATTCCGGAGAGGACCTGATTCACCAGCCGCTGAAAAGTGGCAGGGGCATTCTTGAGCCCAAAGGGCATCACACACAATTGGAAGTGTCCCTCAGGCGTGGAGAAGGCTGACCTTTCCTTTGCTCCATTTGTCAGGGAGATCTGCCAGTACCCCGAAGTGAGGTCAAAGGTACTTAGATATTGGGCAGCTCCCAGCCGGTCAATTAATTCATCCGCCCTAGGAATCGGATGAGCATCAGTTTTTGTGACTGAATTTAGTCCCCGGTAATCCACACAGAACCTCAGTTCTGGAGTGGTGCCTGGTGGAGCGGCTTTTGGCACTAGAACCACCGGACTGGACCAGGGGCTGTTGGAAGGTTCTATAACTCCTAGCTCCAGCATCTTGGCAACCTCACCATGGATGCTAGCCTTCACCTTGTCGGACAGCCGGTAGGTCTTTGACTTCACTGGTGGGCTGTCCCCTGTGTCCACATCATGGGTACACAGGTGAGTCCTTCCCGGGACAAGGGAGAACAGCGTAGAATATTGCTCCAGTATCTGGCGACAGTCCTCCCGCTGTTCAGGAGTTAGGGTTGGAGAGAGAATCACTCCCTCCACTGACCCATCCTTTTCTTGAGACGAGAACAAGTCTGGGAGAGGTTCGCTTTCCGCTTCCTCTCCCCCATCAGTCACCATCATTAAGATGACCTCGGGCCTCTCATGGTGGGGTTTGAGTCGGTTAGCATGTAGCCCCCGTAGGGGCTGTCGAGGGGTCTTAAGGTCCACCAGGTATGTGGCCTTACCCTTCTTTTCCAACACCTCAAAGGGGCCTGTCCAGCGATCCTGGAGGGCACTTAGCTCTCCAGGCTCCATCACCCACACTTTCTGGCCAGGCTCCAATTCCACCTGGTGAGCGTTGTGGTCATACCACTCCTTCATCACTGCCTGGCTGGCCTCCAAGTTGTCAGAAGCTTGCTTCCACAACTTCGCCAATTGGCTCCTGAAGGCCAGCATGTAGCTCACCACATCCTGGGGGGGTTTCCTGGGAGACTTTTCCCATCCATCCTTCACCAGGCTGAGAGGACCGCGTACAGGGTGCCCATACAGAAGCTCAAAGGGGCTGAAGCCCACTCCCTTCTGTGGCACTTCCCTGTAGGAGAATAGCAAACAGGGTAGGAGGACGTCCCACTTCCTCCGCAGGCTTTCAGGCAGACTTCTGATCATGCCCTTCAAGGTCTTGTTGAACCTTTCGACCAGTCCATTGGACTGGGGGTGATAGGGAGTGGTGAACCGGTAGGTCACTCCACACTCCTTCCACATTGCCCGCATGTACGCTGACATAAAGCTGGTCCCCCTGTCGGACACAACTTCCTTGGGGAATCCCACTCGGGTAAAGATCCCCATCAGGGCCCTAGCCACCACAGGTGCAGTGACAGTCCTCAGAGGAATTGCCTCTGGGTACCGTGTGGCATGATCCACCAGAACCAGGATAAACCTGTGACCAGCTGTTGTTGGTGGATCCAATGGCCCTACAATGTCGATGCCCACCCTTTCAAAGGGGGTGCTAACGACTGGAAGTGGTTCCAGGGGAGCTTTCAGCTTCACCCCTGTTTTCCCACTGGCCTGGCAGGATACACATGTCCGACAGTAAGTGTTGGACGCCACTTTCATCTGAGGCCAGTAAAAGTGGGGGACAAGCCGAGCAAAGGTCTTGTCCTGACCTAAGTGTCCTGCCAAGGGTATTGCATGAGCCAATTCCAGCAGAAAGGCTCGGTACCGTTGCGGGACTACCAAGGCCCTTGATGAACCAGGTAAGGGTACCTTGGGTTCACTGTAGAGGAGTCCATCCTCCCAGTAAATGTGGTAGTGTCCCGCAACGTCCCCTGCTGCCTGGGCTTCGGCCTGTCGCCTCAGTCCCTCAAGGGTAGGGCACTCCTTCTGGCCCTTACAGAACTCTTCTCTGGTAGGCCCTCCCTCCACATGCCACTCAGCAGGGATGGGCAGGTCCTCCAGAGAAACTACTTCCCCCTCCACGGACTCCTGGTCCACCACCGCAGGCGGCCGATCTGTCACATGGGGTGTGGAAGCCGAAGCAGGCTTCTCCTGTCTTCGGGTCTGTTCCTTTTTGGCAGCGGGTTGGGCCATTGTTCCAGGCTCCAACCCAGGCGAACTCCCTCTCCGGGCAGTCGTAGACCTTGTGCTTACACAGGCCCAGTCAGGTGTACCCAGCATCACAGAATGCGTCCGGTATTCCACCTCTCTCCAAGCATTATGCTCCATATCATTCCCCAGCAGACAATCAACTGGCACGGCAGGGCTTACGGCAACTCGAAGTGAACCTGCAACCCCTTCCCACTCAAAGGGAACCTCAGCCACGGGATAGAGGCCCATTCTGCCGTCAGCCATCGCGGCGGGGTGGAGTACATTGGGAACCACCTGTTCTGGAGACACCAGTTGACTTCTCACCATAGTCATACTGGCTCCTGTATCTCTCAGACCCTCCCCTCTCTGGCCATTGATGGTGATCCACTGCCCATACTTGGTAGTATTTGGGGGCACCTGGATCTTAGGAACCATCTCCCGTTCTCCCAGGGACACTAAGGTGACACCCGCCCACTCACCCCCCTTATCTAAGGGCAACTCCTCCCCGAGCGCTACACTAGCTACTCCCGGGGCCTTTCCTCCGGTGGGAGGGGGTGGTCTCTTTGGGTATCTGACATCTCTCTTATAATGTCCAACACCACCATACTCAAAACAGTGGACAACCCTTGGCTGCTGGCTTTGGCCAGGATGAGGGTTTCTGGGCGGGTTAGCCTTAGGGGTGAAACCTGTTCCCTTTCCCTGGAAACTGTTTTGGGGACCTTTAGAGAACTCCCGCTTTTTATCTCCCCCCTCTTTCTTCTGAGGGGCGCCCTGTCCGGCCTTTTGGGAATCCCCTCCAGTCGCCTTTGAGGACACCCGGGTACTTGCCCAGATGTCCGCCTCCTCTGCAAGCTTCCGGGGGTTAGTCAGCTTGCTGTCCACCAGGTGTTGGCGCAGCTCGGGAAAACTATTGTAAGGATGCAATACTCAATAAGTTGATTTGAAGAGGTTTATTAACCCAACAGGGAGGCAAGTCAGCTACATCCAAGACCTTGAGAACAACTGACTGACCATGTAACATTCTATGGTGACATGGTTGCATTCTCGAGAAAGAATGCATATACTTAAAGTCATAGATACAACACATCTCCCTTATAATAATGACAAATTGAAATAATAAAAATTAGAAGTAAACAATCTTGAAATGTAAATAAACCTGAAATAGAAAGGAATTATTCAAAAGGAAATTATTCATAATAATAATCTTGAAGATACATGGGAGGTCTCTTAATTCTAGAGTTTGTTCCACGAGGAGAAACTTGTACATCTTGAGAAGGTGAAGGTGTACATTTTCCTGAAACAAGTTTCTCTATACATTTATCAGGAGCTGGAGCTTCAGGAGCAGCAGGTTCTACAATGCCATTATCTCCCTCCATACATTTTGACAAACGAGACATGTTCCAAACATCTCCCCCAGCAAGCATAACTACATTCTTCATAACTTTGACTATACGTCTCGGTCCAAAGAATTTTGATTTACCCTTGGGGGACCACACACCTTTTTTTGACAAAAACAAAATCTCCAACTTTCCAAAGAGGATCTTTTGCTCCTTTCAAAACATCAAACCTATGTTTGTATTTATCTTGGTAACTCTTTATTCTGGAATCGTTGAGTATGGAACTCCTATCTCTTACGGACAACCATAAAGGATTAAGCTTGGAACCTGCAATTCTACCTCTAAGTTTCTCAAAAGGTGAAATACCAGTAACACTATTGGGAGTGTTCCTATGCGCCCACAGTTTTTCTCTGAGAATGGGTTTCAAAGGAAGTCTTCTCTCGTAAGCAGTCTGGGCACACGCTCTAATCAGTCTATTCATACTTTCCACCAATCCATTCGCCTGTGGAGAATAAAGGGCAGTCCTATGATGGGTGATAGATAGATCTTTGAGAAAATCAGACATTTCTTGGGAGGTGAACTGAACACCATTATCAGAAACCAAGATGTCAGGAACCCCTTCACAGGTGAAAGCATCTTTTAAAAATTCAATCACATTCTTACTCAACACAGTTCCCATACAGGAAGCAGATAACCACTTTGATGTGTAATCTACTAGAACAACAACAAACCTCTCAGATAGACCAAGGTTCTCAAAGGGTCCAATTATATCAATTGCAACCTTAGACCAAGGACGTTCAGGTATGGCAACAGGGGATAGAGGTGCAGTGTTCATCTTCCTTGATTTGTCATTACTAGCGCATATGTGGCAATCTTTGACAACAATTTCAACTTCTCGGTCTAGCTCAGGCCACCAATAGGATTCTCTGACTCTTGCTTTGGTGAGGCTACGACCTAAATGTCTTTTCTCTCATGCCGAGAGGGGGAATCAGTCTGCTGCCTCTAAACAACTCACCCTGAACTATGTTCAATTCATCTCTTATATTCCAATAGCCTTTAGCAGAATCAGGAACTTCCTTGAGGATAGGCCACCCATTGACTGTTGCCTCTAATATAAAATTCCTGGCTGGATCATCAGAAAAACATTCTTTCCATTCTATCTCATTCAAAGCAGATTCTCTTACCCATGAAACAGTGGAAATATCTGGATCATGTGTGACTAATTTGTCAACAGGCAATCTTGAAAGAAAATCAGCGGGAACATTTTTCGGACCCGGTAAATACTCAACACAAAAATTGTACTCCATGAGTCCTTCAACCCATCTTTTAATTCTGGGAGTTGTACATTCAACATTCCTACAAGAGAATAACTGCACTAAGGGTTTATGGTCAGATCTTACCACAAATGGTAAACCCCATAAATAAAACCTGAAGTGTTTGATGCCCCAAAAACAAGCTAAAGCCTCACGCTCGATGACTGAATATCGTTCTTCTGCACCTTTCAAGGAACGGGATGCAAAACCAATTACTTTTTCTGAACCATCCACAATTTGTGCAAGAACAGCCCCTAAACCACGCAAACTTGCATCAGTAGACAAAAATGTCTTTTTGTGTACATCAAAATGCCCCAAGGTTGGCATATTTGCAATCTCTGTTTTGACTGTGTTAAAAGCATCAGAACACTCCTTGTCCCAATTGAAAACTGCTCCCTTCTTGAGGAGAAGTCTGATAGGTTGCATGACACTAGCAAAATTTGGAATAAACTTAGAATAATATTCTGACAACCCATTAAATGACTTTACATGGTCTTTGTTAGAAGGAGGTTGTGCTTGAAGAATGGCTTCTGCAAGGTCAATCTTGGGACTGATGCCCTCTCCAGATATATTGTGTCCCAAGTACGATACAGATCTGACTCTGAATTTGCATTTCTCTTGTTTTAGGGTTAACCCAGTTTCTTTGAGTCTAGACAAGACTGCAAATAAGGTAATATCATGCTTGCTAATGTCAACACCGTGGACCAAAATATCATCTTGGAAGAAGAGGACACAATCAATACCAGAAAGGACGTTTTTCATAATTCTCTGAAAACAAGCAGCTGCACTGGCTAAGCCGAAAGGCATCCTGATGAACCTGTATGCACCAATGGGGTGACAAAAGAAGTCAAGTGTCTTGACTCTTCATGCAAAAGGACCTGGTGGTAAGCTGCTGACAAATCCATAACGTTAAATATAGTAGCACCACCTAATTTGGTCAGAGTCTCATTGATATTGGGCAGAGGCTGCCTGTCAACCCAAATTGAACTGTTCAAACTCCTGAGGTCCACACACATCCTAATTTTGGTGCCCTTGTCTTTTGGTGCCAAAACAATTGGTGCAAGCCATTCTGAGGATTCTATCTCCTCAATAATACCAAGCTTCAACAGTCTGTCAATCTCGTCTTGCAGGGGTTTCAGCAAGAGATTGGGCACTTTTCGAACTTTGTGTACTACAGGGTTGGCACTGCCTTTCAAAACTATCTTGTGTTTAAACCCTTTAAGTAAACCTAAATTCTCAGTAAATACTTCAGGAAATTTTTTAAGAATGTCTGTAATATCTCCCATATCAGAAACTAACATGACTTGTTCGGGTGCATTGGGATTCAAAGTAATCCCAAGATTTCTTTGATGACGCCATCCTAGGAGATTATCACCTCTCTTTGCGATATAGACTTTACCAACAGTTTCTCTGCCTTTAAACGCTATGGTTTGGATGGAGTATCCTAAAATTTCAATACGTTGTTTGGCATACCCCACAGGATTGATATCAGGAGTCATAAGTTTAATTTTGTCTCCATCGAAGTTTGCAAACCAAAATTTATCACTGATAAGGGTAAACAGAGAACCTGAATCAGCAAGTACAGGAACAATCTTGTTAGCAATTTGAATATCACAAGAGGGCATACGTATTTCATCATCATCAACTTGACTCACACCATTAACAATATCATCTGTAATGCAGTGAATGGAATCTTGGGAATAGATTTCATCATCATCTATGCAGTTAACTTTGTTACTCTTGCACATCCTAGCATAGTGACCCTTCTTCCCACAATTCCTACAAACAGTACTTCTTGCGAAACAATTCGGATAATTCGGTCCATGCTTTTCACTACCACATCTGGGACATCTAAATTTATTCTCTCTATTAAAATTATTGGCATTATAATTTTGTTTAGGCTTTTCTGTTTTGAATGTGGTTTTTTCTTGTTTTTGCGAAACTTTACCAACAACTGCAACACTACATTCTGGTTGAAGAATTTGACGATGTTCATGAGTGACACTGGAAACAGGATCATTCTGGGAAGGGCCTTTCCTAATCTCCTTGACCCATGTAGAAGTATGTTCAACGCTTTCAACAATAAGTATGGCCTCTTTCAAATTGGGATACTTTGATAACAATTTCTCTTGTATTTTGAGATCGTTTGTGCAACGGACGAGCTGGTCACGAATGAGGGAGTCAGTCAAGAGTTCGAATTCACAAGTTTGTGCAAGGGATTTGAGCGCTGCTACATAGTTCCTAACTCTCTCACTTTTAGCCTGAACACGCATAAAAAATTTGTGTCTTTCCATGACAACATTAATGCGTGCACCAAAATGATTTTTAAGGAGGAGTACGCTCATCTCATATACATCTGAAGGTTCGCCTGCTCCCCTGCCAATGGGTATCGGGTCTAGACTATCATAAATATTTCTCCCTTCAATACCAAGATTGTTTAGTAAAACAGCCTGTTTCCTAACAGCAGAAAATTTATCTCCACCAATTGCCAGTAAATAGGAGTCAAAAATGGGCTTCCATTTTTTCCATGGCAATATGGGTTCGCCTTGTTCGCTTAAAACTGGGGAGGTTGATTCATTCCGCTAGCAGAAGATGACATGCTGAAAAGGAAAACAACTAAACAAACGAACACAATAAGTTAACTAAATAAGCTAACACAACAATCTAAAATAACAATTTAAAATAAAGAGTTAAAATAATAACCATGAGGTTAGCAGCCTCTTGTTGGTGTCACTGCAGTTTCTCTTTAGCGCGCACTGCTTCGCTCCACTTAAATATGTCTTATAACTCCATTTCAGTTATTCTACACTGTGTTCTGCGCGCTGTTGTCACTATAGGAATCGCATGGAAATATCATCGATTTCCAGATGCTTCCAATCTGATTACGATCATCCAAAGGTCACTCTGCTTCAATCAAAATTTTTTTTTTTTTTTAAATATATATGACTTGCCTCAAATTATAAGTAGATATAATAATATCCGTCAACTTGAAGAACCAAAGTATTTGAAATCAGGGCCGCAACGCACATATCCAATGCGCCTTCGTAACTTCCTGAGATTGATAGACGAGACCGCAAACACGCGGTTGCTAGGTGACGGACTTGTGCGTCGAGTAACAGAGACGCGCTTGCTGAGACGCGCTTGCAGATCACCAGGGCAACACGTAGCGTGTGGCGTGTGGTCGGGTTATGACGATGTACGTTGTTTGTGAGAGACGTCACAACAACGGCAGGCTCGCCCCACAGAACTTGGACACCTCGCGCTCAGGATTCAAAAAATGCCGAGTAACGAAGGTAGGGATATTTCGGTAATTAAACAACTTCCGACCAAATAAAATTATGGTAGTACTTGCCGCTGGGTGCCGCTTGTGGAATTCGTCACGTTGAAGTCGCAATTAAGGTGCAAAAATGAACGAGGGTTTTTTTCCTTTTTTTTTTAAATTTGAAAGTCTCATTCAGTAGAAGATTCTTGTCGCGCTGGGTTCATAGTCGCCTGCTGGGCTCATCGTCGCCAGTATTGTAAGGATGCAATACTCAATAAGTTGATTTGAAGAGGTTTATTAACCCAACAGGGAGGCAAGTCAGCTACATCCAAGACCTTGAGAACAACTGACTGACCATGTAACATTCTATGGTGACATGGTTGCATTCTCGAGAAAGAATGCATATACTTAAAGTCATAGATACAACAAAAACATTTCTCGAGTAGATGCTCCTTCAAAAAAAGATCATACAACCCCTCATAATCCTTCACCTCACTGCCCTGTACCCAGCCCTCCAATGCCTACCTTGCATAATCTAGAAAGTCCACCCAGTTCTGGGTGCTTAACTTGTGGCTCCCCCTGAACTGCTGGCGATACTTTTCTGGGATTAGCCCAAACTTCCTGATCAATGCTAGCTTCATGGTGGGGTAGTTAGTCTGCTCCTCTGGCTCTAAAGCTAACAAGGTGTCTCGACCAGTGGGAGGCATATACTTATACAACCCACCCCCCCAGTGTTTTTCCTGGATCCCATGGGCTCTTAAGGAGACCTCATAGGCAGCCAGCCATTTGGCTATATCATCCCCCTGACTATAGCTGGCAATTATATCCTTAGGCAGGTAGGGTCTGGACTCCCTGGTTGGTTCTCTGGTTT
The DNA here is from genome assembly GCF_964261635.1 of Lissotriton helveticus. NCBI lineage: Eukaryota > Metazoa > Chordata > Amphibia > Caudata > Salamandridae > Lissotriton > Lissotriton helveticus. The sequence continues at coordinate 1,963,972,960 of NC_136061.1, read as the reverse complement.
CGCTGCCACCATTTGGAGTTGGAAAGGATCCCCGTTGCAGGGCCTGGAGTTCTAACTCTTTTAGTTTGAATTCATGAGCCATTCTCCGCTCTTCCTTCTCCTGTTCTAATCTGGCTAACTCCCACTTCAGCTTCCTTTTTTCCCTCCTGTCTGTGAGCTCCGCTTCGGTCAAGCTTCCCCCGGAGACACTACTGCCCCTCCTAGAGGAGGTCATTGGTCCTGGGAGTAGGTTTCCCACCTCAGGGGGGAATAATCCCTCTATCTCTATGACCGTGTCCCGGTCTGTCCCTTCATCCTCCTCCTTCCCTTCTCTGCGTGCTTCCACCCAAGCCCTTAAACTGGTCTGGAGTTCCCCCTTCTTAGCACCACGCTTAAAGAACACCCCCATTTGTTGGCAGAAATCCTTTAGCTGGGCCACAGAATAAGTGTCCAGTTCTTCCAGTGCAAATTCCATTTTGCAAAAGGCAACACAAGGTTAAACACACAAAAAGAATAGAGTTACAAGGGCAACCTGAAGCTACCTCCACCCCACCACCAGGAATAAATTTGGAAAAAACAAAAGTAAAAATTAGGAAGGCCGCTAGGAGAAAACTCCAGGTGTAGGTTAGTGGATTACACTCAGTTACTGCAGAGTAGTCGCAACAATTAATAATTAAAAGCAAAAAATGTGGCAGATTTTTGCTTTTAATTATTAATTGTTGTTTTTTCCCTTGAATGTTGGTGATTGTATCATCATTTTAATTTTTCTTCTAATTGTGTATATTATTGTGTTGTATTAATTACAACTTTTTATTATATGTATACAAAAATATGTTTGGTAAATAAATAATATATGAATGTACGTGCATTTACTTAGCTTTTTGTCCTTCCTTGCATTAGTTCCCGTATTTTTGATTGCCTAGGAAGTTTTGCACATTTGTTTATTTCCCTGTCCTAGGAATCTTTACCTTTATTCAGGGGGCCCTTGTTTTTCACATGTACCAAAAGAACATTTACACTTTTATATTCTACCAACTTCAGCCTATTACTTTGGGAGTATCAAGATCATAGGTCTCTGGGAGATTTCCTTTTCACCCACTGTGTGACCCCTTCCTCACAAACAGTGAATAACCCCAGAATTTCAGTTCTCAATTACTACATAAACAGCTCTGTTAACATTTATTCAAAAGTAAACATTGGCTGGAGTCACAGATTCTTCTTCCCCACCTCCTCTGAACAAGAATCCCCCAGCTTACTCCAGCATTCAAGTTTAGTTTCCCCACAATCGCAGAGCACTTCACCAGCACCGTGGGGAATCACTAATACACTTGTCCCTCTGAGCCTGCTACCCAGTAGGCTTAACCACGACTCTCCCTCGCCCTACCTGAGCCCAACACAGAGATCTCCAGATATCAAGAGAATGAGAGGGGGGTTCCAGCAGTTAGCTCTGATTTAGGGGCATCAAAGAGCTTCTTCCCAGCTTCTTAGTTGATTCCCCCAGTCACTCTTTACTCCCCCCTCATTTCTCCACCTTACTTGGAATCGGGGCAGAGGGTGACGCTGACACAAATCCCCCAGCTCTTCATCCTCACAGCTGCTCCTTACTCATTACACGGCCCTCCGCGCCTGTGTCAACAAAGGGGCTGAGTCTGGACTGAGGCGACCGGGGTTTCAGTCACCCGTGCAGGACGCGCTACTCTCTGCTAGATCGGGAGACAGCGCAGGCGCGGGTGAATAGTGTCCCCGCTTGGCGCCGCCTCACTTGCTCGGGTGCACTGTCACCGCTACTGAGCCTGTGCGGAGTCCGCCCTTTCGCCGGCTCTCTCCTCACCCTGCCGCGCTGCGAGACCTGCGCAGAGTCCAGCGCTTACCCACTCCTGCGCTCAATTCAGCAATATCCTCGCCGACACTCGCCTCGCTTCAGCGGCTTCTCAGAGGCGCAGGGCGTCGTACCTCGCTCCGGATTGCTCCACTGAAATGCCGGTAGGTTGAGTCCACAAGGAGAAATGGAGGGAGCAAGTTGCCAGATAATCACTAGGACAATGGGGGGGAAAGTCAAAGGGCTCAAGGGGCGAATAGCCACAGCCTGGCCGATTCCCACAGAAAGCGAAGTCTGATGGGAGGGTTTGGTCAGGGGCCAGAGGGGGAACGTCTTCCTGAAATGGTTGTCTATCACTCAGACAAACTAACTGCTTCCAGTGCGTCCTCCTCCTCACACCACTGCCTCTCTCCTCCAACTCCCTGTACTGCACAAAATGGCTTCCTGACCTCTGCCCTTATATAGCCTGTCCACACAGGGTCCAGTAGGGTCCAGAAGGTTCCGGAAGGCCTAATATTAACCTATGGGGCATTCTAGGGAACTGACAGTTGTGGCAGTTAGAAGCCACCATTTTGTTGAACTAAGTGAATTCCTGTCATGAAAGGCACCTAGGCCTGAGGTGAAAAATCATGAGGGCAAAAGAGCTTCTAACCCCCAGGCCAACATATAAAAATCTGGTAGAGTCAAAAAGATTACAAAGGGTATGAGGGGCAAAAAGGGGACAAAATAAATAATAAATTGGAGGGACTACCCAAAGGCAGACAGGTCTAACAATGACATACTGTAAAATTTCAAGAGCTGTTCCAAGGGCTGAGGTGCAAAAAAGGGGCCCCAGTCAAACTGCAAATTGACCAGCGGATGCCATTCCACTTGCGCACCCAGGTTGGAGCAGAGCTTGAAAAACTGGAGCGGATGTTTGTAATAGGACCTACACCAGGGGTCTCACTCTAGTGATAACAGAAACACAAACAGCCTAGAGTGATTAGTCTCTGTATTGACATGAGGCTTCCCAACAGGGTGATCTGCAGAGAGTTTCCCATCACCCCCACAATGAATGATATCATTGCTGACCTTAACGAAGTGAAATTGTTTTCTAAGCTTGATTTAAATGCAGGATACCACCAACTGGTGCTTCACCCAGACAGTCACTATTTTATGACCTTCTCAATGCATCTGGGGCTCAGAAGATGTGAAAGGCTACATTTTGGAATATCGGTGGTCACTGAAGTATTTAAAAACGCAATCAGAAAGACACTATCTGAACTGGAAGGAGGCTTCAATATTAGCGATGATATCTTAATATGCAGCTTCCTGGGCAGTGCGACTTACTGTGGCAGGTTCATCTCGAATCTAGCCACCCTGTCGGAGCTGCTCAGAGCACTCATGAAAGCTATTGTGAGATGGATGTGGGACATACCAGAACAGGAAGCTATAGGCAAGATAAAAGATGCTCTCCTGGTGGATGCCATGATGGCATACTTCAACCTAGACATGGCAAAAGTACTGGTGGTGGACATGAGTCCAGTGGGCTTGGGAGCTGTCCTGACACAAGAACAGGAGCCAGGATTGTGTGCTTGTCTTGCATTTGCGAACCAACCATTGATGGCTACAGAAGCGAGCTACGCACAATTTGAACATCAGGCTCTCGCCATCAAATGGGGCCTGTTATCATTTTCACCTACATAAATATGTATATATGGGCGAGAATTCCAAGTAATAACTGCTCTCAAGCTGCTGGTAAGTTTGTTTGCGGGAATGGCCCAACACCCATCCCCAGGATTGAGCAATGGGTGTGCAGTTTCTGTCGTACAAGTTCAGTGTGGTGTATCGACCGGGGGCTGGAAACCTGGTGAAGTTTCTCTCCCAGCATTCCCCTGAACGTGCCAATGGACCAAGTGGAGAGAACGAGAGGGCAGAAGAATTTGCACACATGTTAACCATGACTGCGTGCCCCAGCAAAATGGCACTCAACGACATCCGGCAAGCGATTGTGGCGGCGATGGACTCCAGAGAGTAGAGAAGACTTTGAGCAACAATTCTTGGAAACCGTTCCTCCATGATGCCAATCAGTAGCATTTCAAAGAAAGGACAAGACTCTTGAATATGTGGAGGATATGAGATTTGCTAAGCTCCATGTCAGAAGGAATAGTAATGCGGGGTCACCACATTGTAATCCCCAAATCTCTGGAGAGCCGAGTGATCGGTTTGGCTCATGAAGGACACCAGGGCACAGCGAAGACGATAGCAAGTATGACAGGAAAAGCATGGTTCCTGGAGAAAGATGGCAGGGTCAAAGAAGCTGTTTGACTCTACCAGATCATGAGGAGTCCAGCAGCGCCTGCCCCGGTGGTCACTGAATGCACCCCCACCATTATGTGGCAGAAGGTGAGTTTAGGTTTTGGGAGCTTCCCGGATGAGAGGCTGACCATGGTCATAGTTGATGACCATTCTAAATACCCAGTAGTGGAGCTGGTGTAGACCACAGTGTTTGCTCATGTCAAGGCACTTCCGGAAAAAACATTCACTGCAAATGGCATACCTGAGACGATCAGGACTGACAATGGCTCTCCCTTCCAGGGAGCTGAACTCTGAGAGTACCTAGCGCCATTGGGAATCCAACACCAAAAGATAGCACTACAGTGGTCCCAGGCAAACAGCACAGTACAGCGGTTTATGTAGACGCTGAACAAAGCTCCCCGCTTGGCAGTAGACCAGAACAATGACAGTGAATGGAAGTTGCATTACTTCCTAGGAGTCTATCGAAACACCTCTTACTGCATGACAATGTGGACCCCAATGCACCTCATGTTCCAAAGGCCTGTCAAAGACAGCATCCTGGCTGTCAAACACAGGCACGTCCGGCTGGCAGCTGGACGTGCCTGTGAGGCAAGAGTCCATCTGAGGAGACAGAAGATGAACAAGAGAGCTCAGCTAGGTGTGCCAAGATGGTTGGTGGTGGGGGATTGTGTCCTCGCGAGAGACCGTCACCAAGGCTGGAAATACCAGACACCTTTTTAGAGAGGCACCTGGACAGTGACTGCAGTGAGAGGGCCTATGATTTCTACTCGCTCATAGAGGATGGGAGGTGACCACAAGAACCATTTCATGGTTCCGACCCACTGTGGCACTGGACAGGGAAGAGGAAGTGAATGATGACAGGCTGGAATCCTACGATGTGATAACACCAGAGGATGAGGATGAATGGGGGAGGTCTGGTGGCCCGGAGGCCACACCACCACGAGATCTGGGAGAACCATCAGCCCCCAACGACGAAGTCAGGCTTGAGACTGGTGTGGTGGAGGAGTCCAAAGCCCCTCTGAGTCGGAGAGGCAAGCGGTACAGACTGAGACCCAACCTTGCACCCTGCCAGACTCTGCTGGAATTTGTGTGTGCCAAAGTAAGAGCATTTCCAGCCATCTAACGTTGGATGGGATGTAGTGAGCCACCTGGGCTTACCATGCGGCTAACGACGAAGGCACGCAACACCTCCGCCGGGCACAGATGAGGTGATAAATAAAAGGGGGCTGGCTACTCGTGGTTCAGTCCCGACTAGAATGATCAGAGTGTTGTGTCATTGTGTTCTGTATCGGGCCTAGGTGTATTTTGGGCTGCCCCCACCCTACAGATCCCTACTTGCTAAATTTCAGCCTTATCAAGGGGGCACTTGCCTGTTCTCCAGAGGGCCTTCACTCTTCCCTCTCCTGGTCGGACTGAGCCGCTGGGTTATTTCTGTTGCTGGTGGCAGTCGACCTTACCCTACAGCATGCAGCGCAGTCCCGGCTTCTACGTACGCGGATTTTGAAGCACATTTGGTAGGCACCATCCTATCTTTCCACATGACCGGGGTACTGGTTAATCTCTGGTGTGCATGCACGAGGTGTGTGGTGACCCAACTACCGCACAGCAGCCATATGGTATGCACCCATACTTCCTTGCAAGGGTTGAGACACACCATATAATGAGACTTATGTTACCAGAATGTTGTGCGATGATTGCAGACAGAGCAAAACAATAGCAGGGAGGCAATAATAGCTGTTAAACAGGAAATAAATCCCATGCTGTATGCCGTGGACACTAAACCACGTTAGGAAGGCCCATTCTCAGCACAACCTCTTCGTGCGCCATACTCAGGCAGCCGCTGTTGTTTACGGCCTACTTCACTACAGCAAGGATGCGCGCCTTGCAGAATTATTTATTGACGTGTCAGACGTGAGCCTGTAATGTCGTGAGCAGGCGGTCGTGTAAACGGACGGTAATAATAAAAGGACTTTTATGTAAGGTTATCGCAGTCCTGTCCTCTCAGCGTCGGATATGAATCACTGACACTAAGCGAGGCGAATGCACAGCCATAAGCTACCCGTCACCGCTCATCAACCATTGCGCGCTCACGTGAGGCGGCCCAGGTCACGTGATCTTGTTGCCAAGGAATGGATTAGGACAGTAAGTACTGTTGCCTGATGAAACTCCTGGATACTATTGATAACAACAATGTAATGTTGGTAGCTCCCACACTGGACACTGAGACTCTGTAGGTGTATAAATCATTTATTCTCATCCATCACAAGTAATCAGAGCACAAGGGCGCCGAGCGTCTACACAGCAATCGCTCCGGTCGCCAACTGCCGTTATTCCCTTTCGCGCCTTCACCCAACTGTCTGCTGCGCATGCGCGAGTCTCGCGCTCCTGTCTATAGCGTAACGCGTCACCGCGTTTACGCTAATAGACTAGAGCGCATACTACATATCTCCCCTTTTTAACAATAACAAATTAACTTTATTCCAACTCTACGATATGTCCATGGTTCCCAATGTTCTCTGGCAGGCGCCCATGTCTAACACATCTATGGTTAATGTCCACCCATTTCAAAGTCTCTATATCGAGAGGGCATCGTGACTGCCCTGCCACTGCGGGTGTGTCTTACCGGCATGTTCTCTTCCACCTCTCTTTCTCCGCCTGATCTCGCTCCTTCTCTCTGATCTCCACTCTGTGTTACGCCGGTCGGTGCATCATCTCCGGCTGAGGACCCAGTGCGGGGATTTCCCACCTCACAGTCCTCTCCTATTCCGTTGGGAAGAACTTCATCACCTTGCTCAGGTTGAGGCCTGTTTTCATGGGAGTCCACCTGTGTCTCTATCACCTCCAGCTTGGGCCATACAACTATCTTGTTTACTCTGGCCAATGCGGTCTTGGGACCACACCCTGCCGTCGCTGAGGAGGGCTGCTCTGCCTCGCACCTCCTTGACTTGTAACGGCTGACTATATTTGCTGTCACCTTTCTTTTGTAGGGTAGGGAGTTTAACCCTGACCCACTCTCCTTCCTCCAGCTTTGTCCCTTTCGCATTTCGACGTTTGTCATAGTTTGCGGCATAGATCTTCTGGGCCTTTTCTAAGTTGTGCTGAACCACTGCAGGGGACCATTTGCTAGTGATGGTCTTCTCCCTCCATACTACATTGTCCCGGGTGAACGGATGCCGTCCTCTCAGCACTTGGAATGGACTGTACCCCACAGCCGTGGGGGTGATCCTGTAGGCCCACAGCATACTCATCACTTCAGTCTCCCAGTCCTTACCCTGCGTGATGGCCGCCTGTATGGAGCCCATTAGCACGCGGTTGAACCGCTCCACTTGACCATTGCATGCAGGATGATACACTGCCGTGTGTTTAGACTCAATCCCATTCCTCCTCATGAACTTAATCCATTTGTCCGAGACAAACTGCGGGCCATTGTCACTGAGGATAGTTTTGGGAATGCCTTCTCTTAAGAACAACGTCGTCAGGAATTTCAGAATCGTGTCCGTATCCATGGATTCTTGAATATCCACCTCAGGCCATTTGGAATATTTGTCTATGACCACACACAAATACTTGTTCACTCCTTGGCTGTCCAGGACAGGCCCTAGTATGTCGATGGCCACGTTCTCCCAGGGGCCCTTTGGCGTGTCAAACTTCCCCAAGGCTGGTCGGAGTGGTCTCAGCACTTTGTCAGCGCCTTGGCATTGGCCGCACTCCCTTACTTGACTTTCAATGTGTACATCCATGCCTGGCCACCAATACATTTGCTTGACACGTGCTTTGGTCTTTACAATACCTAGGTGGCCCTCGTGAAGTAGAGTCAGTAATCTTGGAATTAGTGAAACTGGAGGCACGACCCTCTCACCTCTGTAGATGAACACTCCCGAGTCACTCAGGGACAGTTCTTCTCTTATTTCATAGAACCTCCGTACTCCGTCGGTGAGCCTCCTTTTGTCAGGCCAGCCCGACGTCAAATAACTCCTTATCTCAACCTTTTCCACGTCCTGATCATAGGCAGCCGCCCATTCCTGGATGCTGATTGACCTCTCATAGTCCTCCATGCTTGCCACCATCTCCTCCTTATCCAGGGCATCCTCCGGCGCCACTTCCATCGCCGCAGCTCTGCTGAGATAATCCGCGACCCTGTTCTGCGTTCCTGGCAGGTATTCGACATCATATGTGTAATCGAGCAGCTTCAGAGTCATTTTTGCTATTCTCGGGGTCGCCGTTTCATGACCCGAGGAAGTCAGGACTTTGATCAAGGGTTTATGATCAGTTTGAAGCTTGAATCTTGTGCCCCATACGAACTGCCGGAACCTGCCCAAAGCCCAGGTGACTGCCAGCATCTCTTTCTCAATGACGCTGTACCTTTGCTCCGTCGGGGACAACGCACGCGAAGCAAAGCTGATCGTTTCAGTAGCTCCATCATCCCTCACTTGTGCCAGAACAGCCCCTAAGCCCTTATCACTAGCATCTGTTGTCACCACAGTCTTGCCCGAGGGTACAAACCCTTGCAATGGAACAGCTTGGCTGATGCAGTCTTTGATCGTGTCAAATTCCAATTGCGCTTCTGAATCCCACTCAAACTTGGTCTTGTCTCTGATGAGTTGCCTCATTCTGTATGTCCTGGTGGCAAAGTGTCTCACAAACTTACTATAATACTCGGCCATTCCAAGGAACGACCGCACTTCCTCCTTGGAGCTGGGAGCCTTTGCATCCTTTATGGCTTTCACGTTTCGTTCCTTGGGTGAAATTCCCTTCGTGCTGATCTCATGACCCAAGTATGTCACCGAGTGGGTCCCTATCTTGCATTTGCTCCATTCCGCCGTTAGCCCCTTGTTTTGCAGCACTTCCAGAACTCTTTGCAGTTTCCTGTCGTGATCTCCTTTGGAAGAGCCCATCACCAGGATGTCATCCTGAAAGTACTGTACCCCCGGAATGTCCTTGAACAGCCGATGCATCAGCTTCTGAAAGACAGCCGCTGCGGATGCCAGGCCGAAGGGCATTCTCCGGAACTGGTAGCACCCAAAAGGTGTAATGAAGGCGGTGTACTTCCTGCTCGATGGATGCAGCTCAATCTGATAGTATGCAGACGTGAGATCTATGGTGGAGAAGTGAGTCACACCTTTTGTCTTGGCGAGCATCTCCTCGATTCTTGGTAGGGGAAACTTCTCCACGATGAGATTTTTGTTGAGCTCGCGGAGGTCAACGCAGAGACGAACCTGTCCATTTGGCTTCTTGACCACTACCAAGGGGGATAGCCACTCCGCACTGTCCACCGGCTCTATGACGCCTTGCTCCTCCAGCCTCAGGAGTTCCTGTTGTACCGCTCCACTGGTAGACATGGGTATGTTCCTGACTTTATGCACCACTGGTACTGCGCCCTCCTTGAGGACCATTCTGTGGACGAACTTGTCCAGTTTCCCAACTGAGCCATCAAAAACTTTGGGGTATGCTGACTTCCAATCTTCATCTCTCGTGAGGGGCCACTCGTCTGTCAAAAGAATCTGCTCTTTGCCTCCCGGGTTGAGTATGATTCCCAGATCTCCTGCGTCTCTCCACCCCAGCACTGAAGGACCTCTCTCTGCTATATACAGGGTGCACGTGGCTGACCTCCCTCTGAATTCGAATATGAAGTCTCGGCATCCCACTAGAGGAATGGCGTTCTCAGTGTACGAGATGGGTCTGATGTCCGGCGGCCATAGGTCTGGCCCCACCACGGGCACAAAGTCTTCTTCCCATATGGATCTTTGCACGATGGTCCAAGGAGATCCTGAATCGACGGCCACATGTACCTTCACTCCCCCTATCAGCATGTCCGTGCGAGGCTTATCTCTTCGCTTTCCCGTCACCTCTAACACTTGGTCCTCGATGCATAACACCAAATCGTCGTCTTCCAGGTCGTCCTCCCCGCTGACGTCCGCTGTGGCCGCATCGACGCACTTGACCGTGGATTTCTTCCCCTTCTTGCGGCATACTTTTTCAAAATGGCCGACCAGGCCACAAAACGAGCATCTGGCGCGGAACGCGGGACAGCGTTTATCCTGCGCCAAATGAGCCGTGCTGCCACATCTATAACACGCAAACTTGTTGTCTGGACCAGGGCGGACTGTCTGCTTCCCTGTCCATCTCGAATCCTTCCTCTGATCTCCAAACACCCCTCTGGGTTTGCTGGGCTGGGGTGCGTCGTCTATCTTGTTGACCAACTGTCTCGGTGCACTCTCACGTTTGGCTGCTTCTGCACCACGTTTTGACATCTCCGCCTTTTTGACCATAGCAACAACTTCTTTAAGCGATGTCTCACTCTGCGCCCACAGTTTGTCCTGGACAGACCTGCACGTGGTGTGCATGACAATTTGGTCTTTGATATACTCCTCCTGAAGACACCCGTACTGGCACGTGATGGCCAGGCGTCGGAGCGCCGCCACATAATCATCAATCGATTCACCAACCTCCTGCTTCCTCTGTTGGAAATTATACCTGTCTATGGAGACACAAACTGCTGGGCGGTAATGGCTGTCCAAATCATCCAGTGCATTCTTAAAGACATCTGTTTCAGTCGCTCCCCTCTCCTTGGGCACCAGGTTCTTGAACACTCTCACTCCCTCCGGGCCCAGATTGTGGAGTAACAGTCTCTTCTTCCTTTCCGGGGTGAATGCCCCTTCGTTTTCGTCTTCAAGTGCTTCGATATAGTTTTGAAAGTATTCCTTCCAATCTTCCCATTTTAGCTGTGGTTCTCCCGGTCTAGGCAGGAATGGGACGGGGGCCATCAGAGCCGACGCTTGATTCGCCATCCTGACTTCGCCTCTGGGGTCTACCACCTGGGCACCGTGTTGAATAGGTACACCGGATGCTCCTGCACTCCCTGCCGTGTTACCTTGCCCTCTGGGACTACCTGGGGTGCTGTCCCTTATAGTCTGCGTGGGGTTATCGGTCTGTGCCCCTTCCTCTGTCTCGGGGGTGATGCCTTTGGTTGCCAGGGTGCTGGCTGTGCTCTCCTTCCCTAGCCCGGCACTGACCTGGTTATTGGAGCTGTATTGTAGTTATTTTCGTACTGTTCCACTACTGCCACGCCCTTTGCTCGACCTTGTTGCTGTTTTTTTTTTCTACAGGTTGGTGTGGGGCTGTTGTGGAGTCCCTACTCCTGACCACTGTCTTCCTGGTGTTCGTGGTCCCAGCCTCGTCGCCAATGTAATGTTGGTAGCTCCCACACTGGACACTGAGACTCTGTAGGTGTATAAATCATTTATTCTCATCCATCACAAGTAATCAGAGCACAAGGGCGCCGAGCGTCTACACAGCAATCGCTCCGGTCGCCAACTGCCGTTATTCCCTTTCGCGCCTTCACCCAACTGTCTGCTGCGCATGCGCGAGTCTCGCGCTCCTGTCTATAGCGTAACGCGTCACCGCGTTTACGCTAATAGACTAGAGCGCATACTACAAACAATGATTGTAATACAAATAATAGCAACAACTGTGTTATTTAAAGGCCAATTACAGCACACAGGTCAAACCAAATATTCTGTTGGTGCTCATTTAAGAAACTCCATGAAAATAAAACGTTGCTCTCAGATGGATAACGACCTTTGCTGCCTTTGCCGTTATTCTAAATTGTGACATTAAGATGAACCCACTGAGTTGTAACAACAGCTTGGCGCAACTCTTTTTTTTAAAAATAAAAACGATAGCACACATGCAAAGATGTTTTAGAGGTTCCCCTGTTTCCTGTTTGTGATATAAAATGGTTGTCCCAACAACTGCTAAAATAATAAGGGTACTCCCAGTAGTGCTTTCAGGTCTAGAGGAGGGAGTGACAAACCAACAACAGACTAAAGAACCTCTATATTATAGACCTATATTTGTTTTCATCTAGGCATTAAATGCTCATTTACATTTTACATAGGATGCAATCAATAACTGTGAAATCATTCACTAGAATTTGATGTTCAGTTTCCTCATTTCTTTATTGTATATCTTTTTTTAACATTTTCATTTTTTTCATTCTAATAACACATTTATGATTTTTTATACAGTGACAACATGACGTATATACAGATAAATATAAAAATACTGACTTAGTTCTTTTCTTATTAAGAACCCCAAAACAAAATCACTATCTCTCATGCACTCAGTCATACATACTCAGTCTTTCTTACTCACTCTCCTACCAAGACTATCACGACAAACACTAAGAAGATAAATTGTGAAGACAAACAATATGTGTCCTTTTATAGACTCCTCCAGATTTCAATTTTATACTAGGGATTAATGATCTTTCCCATTGGGTTCTTTTCTTTCGCCAAAGTTATGACTATGATTTGTGTGAGGGTCTCTGGTGCGTACGGCCTACGTACGTTTCGGTGGTGTCATTGCTTTACTTCACCTTCCTCAGGGCCAACATATAGACTGGACAACATAATTATTAAAAACATGGGGTTCACATTTATCTGAAATGAGAACACACATAACATCATTAATGTCTATGCATCCGTAATGTACATTTTTCATTTTTCATTTTTCATTCGATTCTAAATAAGAAAAGAACTAAGTCAGTATTTTTATATTTATCTGTATATACGTCATGTTGTCACTGTATAAAAAATCATAAATGTGTTATTAGAATGAAAAAAATGAAAATGTTAAAAAAAGATATACAATAAAGAAATGAGGAAACTGAACATCAAATTCTAGTGAATGATTTCACAGTTATTGATTGCATCCTATGTAAAATGTAAATGAGCATTTAATGCCTAGATGAAAACAAATATAGGTCTATATAGAGGTTCTTTAGTCTGTTGTCCCAACAACTGCTGCCATGCAGGGTGTGCAGATAAGCACACACTTGGCAGTTTGCATACTACACTCGTTTGACATCCTTTTCCTTTGGAAGGCACCACACCTTGCAATATTCCTTTGCTGTTTTCTCTAGAAAGGTCTTTAAGCATTGTTATGCTGCCTTTCAAGTTTTAAATTCTGTTTAATGTTCTCTTCCCTAGCACCTTCCCTGTATTCTTCTGGTTTTCCAGTAACCTGTACCACACGTGAATATTAAGTCTATGCGAAGAAGCAGCAGATTCCTTCGGATATGCTGCCAGCAAGGTTAGATGAACATTAATGTTATCTTGACATCCCACTTACTCACGGTCCAGCCTCTGTTTAGTTTGATTGCTGTCCCTCGGTTCCTGGTATTACCAGTACCGCTATTTCAAAACCCTGAAGCCACAAATGGATAGTCTTTAATCCACACCAATGACACTATTTTGCCTGGGTTGTTGTTATATATAGATGTAGAAAATATCATTTATTGACTGCCATTAATTAATCAATCAATTAGGATTTATAAAGTGCGGCTAATCACCCGATAGGGTATCCAGGCGCTTGCAGGTCCTGGAGGCGTATCTCAACAGCCAGGTCCTGAGGGGCTTTTGGAATTCTGAAAGTGAGGTGATGGTTCGGAGGTGTGTGGGGTGGATGTTCCAGGTCTTTGCTGCGATGTGGGAGAAGGAGTGTCCTCCATTTCTGCTTCAGTAGATGCGGGGAGTATGGGCCAGTGAAAGGGAGGCGGAGTGTAGTGTTTGCAAGGGTTGGTGGAAGTTCAGGTGGTGGTTAATGTATGTGGGTCCTTGGTTGTGTAGAGCCTTGTGTGCGTGGGTCAGCCGTTTTATCTTCTATACGGGGAGCCAGTGGAGTTACCTGAGGTGGGGTGTAATGTGAGTTTATCGGGGAAGACTGAGGGTGAGTGTGGCTTCGGCGTTATGTATGGCCTGCAGAACATTATTGAGAAAAAACATGACACATCATAAAACAGTTCCCTGAGACACTATGGAAGTTGAGTAAGTTTCATGAAGTGTTTGTTGAGATAGTGTGTCTAAGTGTATGCTCAAAAGTGAGTCTGCAGATGGATTGCTTGGAATGGCGACTAAAACATGTTAGAACTACCAAATAGACTCCAGTTGCAACTTTTTAAAGATCATAAATGAGTTCGCACTTCCAGGTATGCCAGTGACTTTTCATCATTAATTTGTTTCATCCTAAAGATGTCAAATACTGACATAATTGTGCGAATGACAAATGTTTTGTTCACGTCCTAACTTTCTCAAACCTTAGAATAAATGCGAGTACATGTGCTATTGTCATAGACAATTATCTGTCCCAAATGTACTTTGTCAGGATATTAATACATCATTCATTACACCTTTGGAAACTCTGATTGATTTGAAAATTACTTTCAGTATCTAGGTTAAACCCAACAAAATTAGGGGTTTCTACCACAAAATATTGATATTTTTGATATTGTTAAAATGTATAAAGCACATGAACCCGCTGAGTTGTAACATCAGCAGGCTCCCAGAGCTAACAGAGAGAAGAGATCAGAAGGAATTCAGTGGTTTCAGGCATTAGAACAGCCATATCTTCAAACTTTTCTGAATGCTTTTTCATTGTAAGAATGGCGAATGGTATTGGGGATGGAATTCCATAACTTGGGAGTCAAATAAGTGAAGGAGCACCATCCTTTTCTTGATTTATGGATGTTGGGGATTGTAACTTGGTACGAGTTAGAAGAGGTTAAAGCTCTGAGGTGAATGTAATGTTGAACGAGATGTCTTAGAAAGGCTGGCCCTGACTTGGTTAATGTACAAAGAGCAACACAAAGTGCTTTAAAGTGTTTATGTGTTTAAAGTTCTCGATGGGTAGCCAGTGCAGTATTACAAGGGAAGAAGCCATTGACTCCTGTCTAGGAGTGCGACGGAGAAGGCAAACTGTTGCATTCTGAATTATCTGTAATCTCTTAGGGTACAGCCATACTGGCTCCTAGATTTCCCATCATAGCTTGAATTACAGCTCTATAGCTGGCTCTTGGGAGAGTCCATAAAATCTGTCTCAGAGTTCTTAATTGGCCGAAACAACAGGCTGCAAGTTTCTTGACCTATGGATCAAATGTTAGCTTATATAGTGAACAGGACGGGGATCAGAGAAGATCCCTGAGCAACTCCACACACTACAAGAAGAACATCTGAGTAAAAAAACTATCAAACACTTGAAATCTCCAAACATGAAGGAACGAGGCAAATCATAGAAAAGCCTGCCTGTGATTCTGCAATCTTCCAGTTTACCAAGAAGAAAAACTATGAAAGACAGTGTAGTCAAGCAAGATTATAGCTGTTGTTCTGCCTTGGTCCAAAGCCCCCGTAGTTCTTCAGAGACTGCGATTAGGGCAGACTCACTGCTATCTCAGGGCCAAATTCATGACTGAGATGGATGGAGAAGATTGTGCTACTCTAAATAAGCCGAAATAAGCCGTTGACAGGCTTCTCTAAGAGATTTAGCAGGGAAAGAGAGAAGTGATATAGGCCTTTAATTTTCTGCCGCTGCAGGATCCAACATTTCTTTTTAGTTGGGGGTTTTGACTATCGCACGGTGCTCGGATTTTGGAGTAAGTGCTGTGGATAGAGCGAGATTTAGTAGCTTATTTTAGTATGGGATAGATGACTGTTGCCAGCCTCTTTAGGATATGTGGGAGACCCAGATCCAAAAGGGAGCCAGGATTACTGGTGTTTACCAGTTCTGCCAAATCTTCATCTTCTATAGGCTAACCAGAAGATAGAGTGGCACATAAGGCCCTAGATGATGCCCAATTGGTCAAAGTGCTAGAAGTCGATGGGTGAGTTGAAAAGGTGCATATATGTCCTGGATCTTGTTTCATTGGGAGATGGACGATGACCCAGCCAGATTTTTAACGGAAGATTCCAGCATTGATTTGACAATTCCAAAAATGTTTTTTGTAGAATTGCGGGGCTAGATCAATTTTAGCTGCGGATAAGGTGGATCATGTCTTCTTAATAGTATTATGATCATTTTTATAGCTCTTCTATACTCAAGTTTATTAAACGTATCAAAGCTCTTCCTCCACTTTCTTTCCAGAATGTTGCACTTATTTTTAAGGTGCCGCAGATGGGAGTCAAATCAAGGGCTGGCTTTTTAGAAGAAGAGAACGGAAGGTCCCTTAATGAGGCCACCTTCTCTAAAGCACCAAAAAGACAATCATTAAATGTGTGGTCCACCTCCATGGCTGTATCTCCCTAGTCTGGCTTAAAATATTGTAACAAACAAATCAGTTCAGGCAGATCATGTTTAGATCATGCCCGCCCAACATTGGCCTGAATCTGGGCCTCAAGCGGGGGAACACGCAAATGGACAATTACTGCAGCCTCTCATACTCGCTGACACTCAACTCTCTCATTAAACGGATTTACCCGCGGCTGATAACTCTCTCATTCAACGACATTACACGCGCCTGCGAACATCAACCAGGGCTGTAGCCGGGCTCAGGCGGCGGGTCACTACACTAATTACACGCGCCTGCTAACATCAACCAGGGCTTCAGCTGGGCCTTCTCCGTTCCTATTCTAATAAAACAAAAAATGTTGTCTACCGCGAGATTTTAAAATAAAATAACCCTTGCCAAATACACACATTACACACATTCTATTTCATACGCGGACAACGTCGGGACGGGCTGCTAGTTACATATAAATAAAAATAAATATGAACTTAATTACAGTTTAATTACTTCCCACCCAATTCCCCTATAAACCCACAACCCGCTCCCAATAATAAAAAATACAATTAACATAATTATCAATTAGCCTTCAGTTAGTAACTTACAACTTCACTGGTCAGACCATTCTGCAGTAATGTAAACCCTCTATCTGCCGCTTTCAACAGGCTCCAAACATGGTCTAGCAATTAGCCATAAAAGCTACTTGTGGCAGCGGTTTGATAAAACTGAATTTACTAACCAACTGAGTCAGAGCAAACCCTGCCTTTCCAGAGATTCAGAAGCTGCCTCTTTACAATACCATAACTGGATTTCAGCAGCGGCACGTATCACCAACCCCCAGAGAGCTGGGAAAATTAGCAGAACTAAGAATATTAAGAAGACTCTGCCGTAGTCAAGAATAAAAATAAAATGTAATTACCAATTTATAAAAATTCATTAATTACCAATTAAAAAACATTAATTACCAATTAATAAATAATTATCAATTAATTAATTATCAATAAATATAAATAAAATGTAATATTTAATTTATTATAGTTAAATACCTTCCCACCCTATTCCCCTATAAACCCACAACCCGCTCCTAATAATACAAAATACAATTAACAGAATTATCAATTAATCAATGAATAAAAAGTAATTACCAAATTAATAACATTTAATTACCAATTAATAATTAATTATCAATCAATTAATTATCAATACATACAAATAAAAATGTATATTTAATTTAATATAATTAAATTACTTCCCACCCTATTACCCTATGAACCCACAACCCGCTACGGAATTAAATTACACAAAAATTAAATTACATAACATTCATTACTTAAAAAAAATTAAACAGACATTAGAAAAATTATACATCATTTTAACACATATACTACCATACATAACACTAAAAAAAAATTATATTATGGGAATCTATATTATAAAATTCAATATTATGGGAATCTATATTATAAAATTTGATATTGTGGAATTCGATATTTCCTACCCCAATTTCGATATTCTGTCCTATCTATATTTTGATAATTCGATATTCTGTCTATTCTATATTTTTGATTCGATATTCTGTCCATTCGATATTTTGGAATCGATATTTAGGGTGCTCACCTTTTTGGAGCCGGCCAGTTCTTTTACCAGCCCGAAAAGGGTTTTTGAACAGTTGGCAGCTTTGGAAATGGTGTCTGAAATAAAACTGGCCTTCGTAGTATTGCACAAATTATGGTGGATATTTCTAGCTTTGGTGTAGATGATTTTAGATTCGGGCGTATAGTCTTTCCTCCATTTACGTTCTAGCGCTTGCATTTTGATTTTTCCTTTTTTAACCTTTCATTGAACCATGGTGCAGGAGATTCCACCTAGTATGGTTTTAGAGCCCAACTCAGGGGCCTATTATGATTGCGGATTTCCCGCATCCTCCGGGCCGGCGGAAGCCGCCGCCGGACCGGAGGATGCGGGAAAACCGCTGCGCAGCCCAGAAAGACCTACCGCCATATTAGGATGGATGGTGGGTCTTGCATTCAGTACGCAACTTTTCCTCCGCGGTCACCTTCCGACCGCGGCGGAAAAGCTTTAACATGGCTGGTGGTGTCTATCAGACACCGCCAGCCATTTTATGATGGTGTAAAACGTATGCTTTTCCGTGGCGGCTTTTCCGCCGTGGAAAAGAATACAGACCTTCACTTCGGGGGCCCGTTGCGGGCCCCCTGGGTGAAGGGGGGTGGGGGGTGGACATGGGGGGTACCTATGGTACCCCCCTGCATTTGCGTGAACAAAGCAGCAGGCATCGTGCGGTGCCTGCCGCTTTGTGCACGCAAATGCGGTGCATGCATTTTTAACATTGCAGCGGGTGCAGCTTGAAGCTGCACCCGCCGCAATGTTAAAGATAGAGGATGTGACCGCCACCCTGGTGGTCACATCCTAATCTGCACGGAGGGAGCGCCGCAGCCCATGCGGACGTTCCCTCCTACTCTGGGGTCGCGGATGGACTCAAGTCCGTCCGCGATCCTAATCGACCCCATAGTACCGAATTGGCCTTTATCACAGTTACTGAGGAAATTAGATTGGCAGGTGACAAGGGAGGATCGGCAGCCCTGATACTGCTAGATTTGTCAGCTGCCTTTGACATGCTAGACCCCGGTACCTTAATATATCTGCTTCAAGAGGCAGGGGTAGGAGGCCCAGCTCTGGCACTCCTTAAGTCATTTTTGCTTGATCTGCAACAATTTGTTGAAGTAGTGATCCTTGTCCCGCTGGAATTGCTAAGTTAATTCCAGATATTATTGGAGAAGTTCTGACCCCCCCTATTAAACTCAGTTTTTCCGACCAGAATTTTTCCTAGAGATTGGAAAAAGGCCTCCGTGCTCCCTTTACTGAAGAAGCAATCTTTGGACCCCAAGGACTCGAATAATTATCGTCCGATTTCCAGACTCCCTTTGCCAGCTAAAGTACTGGAGAAAGAAATGAATAGCCAGCTCAGTAACTTCATTCTGGCTAACAATTCCTTAGACCCCTCGCAGTTTGGGTTCAGAGCCTTTCACAGTACAGAGCTGGCGCTAATAAAATCTACGGAGGAAATCAGAGAGGCCGTGGATAGGGGAGGAAATGCCATCTTAATCCTCCTGGACCTATCCACGGCCTTCGATACAGTCCACTATGGGGTCCTGCTGAACCGGCTCTCGGACATTGGAGTCAAGGGTTTAGCATGGAAATTGCTTCACTCCTTTCTGGCTGATAGGTCCCAGACGGTGGACCTAGATGGGAATGCCTCTGACCCCTTCTCGCTCCCTTGTGGGGTGCCACAGGGCTCTTCTTTGAGCCCCACGCTTTTTAATATCTATGTGGCCCCCTGGCCAATATCATCCGGTCATTTGGGTTCCAGCTTACCTCCTACGCTGATGACACACAGATTGTGTTGTCGCTGACGGAGGGAGCGGAAAGAGAAGCAGGGGACATGTTTTAGAAATGTATGAGCTCTTTTTCCATCTGGATGTCATATAATTGCTTAAAGCTCAATTCAGCAAAAACGGAGGTGATAACGTTTGGCAATAATCCCCGAGTATGGACACCAGACTGGTGGCCGGAAGAGCTGGGTTCCTGCCCAATACCCTCTAGGAAAGCCAAGAATCTGGGAGTCTTGGTGGATAACAAACTCACCATGGGGGACCAAGTGAACCAGGTGACTTCAGCCTGTTTCATGTTCCTCAGAATAATTTAAAAAATCAAGTTCTTCCTCTCAGCCAGCAACCTAAGAACGGTTGTTACGGCTCTAATTTAGTTCCGTCTGGACTATTGCAACAGCCTCTATCTTAATGTACAGAAACAACAAATGTACAAGTTGCAACTGGTCCAGAATGCGGCAGTCAGATTGCTGTCGGAAACTGCTAGGTTTGCTTCGGTCAGAGGAGAGCTGAGGAAATTACATTGGCTCCCAATCCCACTCAGATCACGGTTTAAGGCCCTTTGTGTGGTCTTTAAAGCAGTGAATAGTATTGGCCCAGAGTTTCTTAAGCATAGAATCACATGGTACGTCCCCAGCAGAACGCAGGTCTAAATTAGTTCAAACATCCATGTTTAAGAAAACTAATTGGGGAGGCCGAAGTTTCTTTCACTGTGCCTCTAAAGCATGGAACGAACTTCCGTTCCAACTAAGAAATGCTCCAGATCTTATCTCCTTTCGGAAGGGTTTGAAAACCTGGCTTTTCTCTCAATAACAGCTCACAATTTCCCCAGGTAACCAGTACTCAGCGCCAGGACACCTCAGGGTAGCAGTGCGCATTATAAGTACAAATAACATAACATAACATAGGAGGGTTTAAATCAAAATGTTTTAGGGTCCCATGAGGGGTGCCCCAGGGATCATCCCTGAGCCCCACTCTTTTCAACATTTATGTCACTCCCCTGGCTCGTATGATCAAAACTCATGGTTTTGAACTGGTATCATATGCAGACGACACTGAGATTATCATATCGATCTCGTGCAAAAATCATGATACAGCTTTGAATTATAAGGAGTGTATGAGATGTGTCAGTGAATGGATGGCTGAAAACTGCCTTGAGTTGAACTCAAATAAAACAGAGGTCCTACTTTTTGGCAAAGATACAATATTCTGGTCCTCAGAATAGTGGCCATCTGAATTTGGGACTGTTCCCGTCCCAGTCACCAAGGCCAAAAACGTTGGAGTCATTATGGATCCCACCCTATCCTTTTCCCAGCATGTAAAAATGTTTACTGCATCTATTGATTACACTATGAAAATTCTGAGGAAAGTGCTCCCATTTATACAGACAAATCTGCAGAAAACTGTGGTGACAGCTTTAGTGATACTGAAACTCGATTACTGTAATGTGCTACTGGTTGGAGTAAACAAATCGGTAGTGGCTAAGCTGCCGGGACTTCAGAACTCCGCTGCGAGATTGCTCTTTGGACAAGCCAAATAATTGTCAGCTAAACATCCTCTCAACACTCGGCATTGGCTACCAATGGAGAAGCGCATCAGGTTTAAAGCCTTATGTATTGCCTTTAAGGCATTACAAAATTCATGCCCTAGCTACCTGATAAAGCGCTTCAATTGGCATACTCCAGTACGTACACTTCAGTCGGCCTCACTGAAGTTGGTGATAGAGCCTATCTTCCATCCCCAGAGATGGGGTGGTAAAAGTTTCATTAGTATCACTACAAGATGATGGAATAAGCTTTTTAAAGTGTACAGCAAGCACTTATTTAAAGATCAATTGCAGTTAGGGAAAGGAAGTAATTAGGCCCTTAACTTTAGGAACACCTTAATTTTTAAAGACAGCCACTAGATATACATGCTTTGCTTCCCCTACATCCACTTTACACCCCCGCTGTCATTAGTGAGGCCCTCGGTCACACCATAGACCAAACTTTACGGCCCCTGGGAAAATGTTTGTGAGTATCCACTGGGACTATATTGTCACGGTAAGGGTATTTAGGTAAGCGTAGATTTGCTATTTTTCATGTACATCAGTATATATCATCGGCATACGTTCATATGGAGTTAAGAATAGTAAATCTATGCTAACAAATCTATTGATGATATATTGGTAATCGATATTCTGAAGCCAATATTTTTTCAGATCAGTACTTTAACCCCGATACTGTGGTATGCGACCCAAAATAAGAGTTTGTTTAGGCTTCTCTAGTGTTCTTGATGTGCTACTGTGAGATGACCCATAAAATAGGGTTGTAGACTCCTGTGTCCTCAGTGTGTACACTTCATTACAATCCTGAAAGTATCTGTCATGGAAACATCTGGGAGAAAGCAATGCCAGATCGTGTTCTGTCTAACCAAGATGCTGTAGGTCATTTTTAAACCAAAGCAATTAGAGGTCTTAAAAGACTAAAGATGGTATATCAAATTCCTAGCCACCAATTTCATCAATCCTGTTCCAAAGTGCTCCCAAGCTACTAATTATAATGCCACTATGTAATCATTATACGCTTTTTAGGGAAACTTATTTTGGCGTGTTCCTGGCAGGTAAATAAAAGTCTGACATATAATAGATTTTGCATAGCCCTTTACCTTTCAGAGACAGTTGTCAAATTCCTAATTTCATAATGCATGCAGTTTAAATCGTTCCCTCCCAGAGCAGGTCATGGAGTGTCTCAATAACTGGGGAAAATGCGACAGTGTCAGAGTGGGAAAGCTTCTAACTACTAACCTCCAGGACACTATACCACTGGTGTGTATCACTTACAACGCAACTTTTACGTCGTAATGCTGTTACAACGCAGCTATTACAACGCAGGATCCATTACAACGCATGGCATTACAACGCATGGCATTACATCGCAGATGCTATTACAACGCATACCATTACATGGTAAGTATATAATTTATTTTAATTTTATTTAATATTATATAAATGATTTAATTAATATTAATTATAAATAAAAATAAATAAAAATATTTATTTATGTTTTTAAATATTATAAATTAAATTTATTAATTTAAGTAATTTTTTAAATAAATATGAGTATAGGAGTATATGTATAGGTGTACTGAGGTTTTAGGGCAGGGTTTGGGTTTTGGGGTACAGGGGTGTTTTTAGGTTTCAGGTTTGGGTTTTGGGGTACAGGGGTGTTTTTAGGTTTCAGGGTAGGGTTTGGGTTTTGGGGTACAGGGGTGTTTTAAGGTTTCAGGGTAGGGTTTGGGTTTTGGGGTACAGGGGTGTTTTTAGGTTTCAGGGTAGGGTTTGGGTTTTGGGGTACAGGGGTGTTTTTAGGTTTCAGGGCAGGGTTTGGGTTTTGGGGTACAGGGGTGTTTTTAGGTTTCAGGGCAGGGTTTGGGTTTTGGGGTACAGGGGTGTTTTTAGGTTTCAGGGCAGGGTTTGGGTTTTGGGGTACAGGGGTGTTTTTAGGTTTCAGGGTAGGGTTTGGGTTTTGGGGTACAGGGGTGTTTTTAGGTTTCAGGGCAGGGTTTGGGTTTTGGGGTACAGGGGTGTTTTTAGGTTTCAGGGCAGGGTTTGGGTTTTGGGGTACAGGGGTGTTTTTAGGTTTCAGGGCAGGGTTTGGGTTTTGGGGTACAGGGGTGTTTTTAAGTTTCAGGGCAGGGTTTGGGTTTTGGGGTACAGGGGTGTTTTTAGGTTTCAGGGCAGGGTTTGGGTTTTGGGGTACAGGGGTGTTTTTAGGTTTCAGGGCAGGGTTTGGGTTTTGGGGTACAGGGGTGTTTTTAGGTTTCAGGGCAGGGTTTGGGTTTTGGGGTACAGGGGTGTTTTTAAGTTAAATAAAAATAATTATATTATATTAATTACATTTCTTAATTAAAATAATTAAATTAAATACATTATTTTAAATAATTTATTTTAATTACAATCAAAAAAATATTTAAATTAAATTAAATTAATTAAATTAATTAAATAAAATTAATTACATTTTTTATTAAAATTAATTTAAATAAATAATTACTATTATTTTGATTAAAATAATTTAATTAAATTAAAATAATTACATTTTTTTTAAAAAGGTATACTTACCTATACTTACGATGTAATGCCATGCGTTGTAATAGCATCTGCGATGTAATGCCATGCGTTGTAATGCCATGCGTTGTAATGGATCCTGCGTTGTAAAAAATGCGATGTAACGGTCTGCGTTGTAAAATAACGCGTTGTAACATCATAGATCCATACCACCATACAGGAGTAATACACATATCACAAATATTTCTGTGGAAATTAACACAACAATGTAGAGGGAATTATATGTGTGGAAAATGCAATTTAAAATCTGTCTGCAAATACACTTCAAGAAAGCAAACTAGCAATGGTTGGGGAAAGAATGTAGTATTTGGAATACTGCTGGGTTTTTATACAAGATGAAGAACAGTTTCAATGATGAGTGACAGTGGGAGCTTTGCCAAGTACATATATGGTCTTTAGTTAAGGCAGTGAGCAGGAGTAGGTGATTAATTGGAACCTCTTGCTGTAAACAGTGGACAGAGAGGTGAGCTCAGTGGATTTCAAATTACAGTGATATTGATTGTAGGAGATTTGCACAACAGAGAACATAGACAGAAGTGTTGTGGGTGACCAAGAAGAGCAAATTGAGGAGCCACGGAAAGAGAAAAAAGTAGCATGTGGAATCAGAAAGATACATGCTGCCAAATAGAACATTACATTAAAACATCAGGACCTAAGGGAAAAGAAAAAGGAATAGAAACCAAATAAGGAGCTATACAAAAAGGGAATTAGGAATCAATGTATAAAGTTGCATCACGGAATTCACTCACAAAAATATTGTGGTAAAAAATATCATGGTCCAAAATATCAACATTGTCATGGTAAGGATGCATATTTAATTTTTATAAATATTATTATAATTTAAAAGAAAGTAAATTTATCCAAAAAAGTAATATATGTAAAAATATTCATAAAGCACAAAAACATTTAAAATGTAATTCATTAACTTTCGTTTAAAAAAATAAACATCATACAATTTTTTATAATTAATCAAATAATTTTAATATTCCAATATATATTAAAGAATATTTATTATACACATAACATAATTATTAAATAAAAATTGTTGTACTTGTAATTTCTAATAAAGGCTAAAACACCACATACACATATAACTCTTAATCGTTTAAAAAACAATCTAAAAAATGTAAAATGTTAAAAAATATATTGAAAACTATCTTCAAATATAAAAAAATGAAAAATATAGTAAGTTATTTTTAAAACAATACAAAAGAAAATTATTCGAAAAAAGATATCCATTTAATTTAAATATGCAAGAAAATCCTTAAAAATTCACGATAAAGTAATACATAGTAACTTAGCTCCACTCAAAACTAAAAAAAATAATATAAACGTGATTCAAATACACTATTCTAACTAAAATCCTAAAACAATTGAGAAAAGTGACATTGAGAGGTTCGATTAGTTGATCATTGTTCTAATGCCAATCAAACAAACACTGAGAAACGTGCATCCGCTGAGCGGATCAGACTTGCTATTCTAGCTGCATTCTAACAAACAGTGAGGAAAGTGCATTCTTTTGGAGGGCCAGGTTTCTATTTTAACTCCAGTCTAGGGAGTAATTTAGAAAATGTATACATTGGAGGGGTCAGATTTAATATTCTAACTCGAGTCTAACAAACTTTGGGGCAAGTGCATACATAGAAGGGTCAGATTTACTATTCTAACTTCAATCTAAGAAGCACGGAGAAAAGTGCATACATCAGAATGGTTTGAATTACTTTGCTCTGATCTAAGAAACATTAAAAAAAGGTGCTTGCATTAGGAGGGTCAGATTTACTATTCTGACCCAGTCTAATAAAGAGGGAGGGAGTCAGATTTGAAACTTTAACTTCAGTCTGACAAACATTTTGGAAGGTGCTCACACTGGGAGTCAAATTTACTGTTTTAACTCCAGCCTAAGTAGCCAGATAAGTAAAATAACCCCCACTTCGAACCAAAGCTCTGATGGTACCAAGCAAGTGAGCCGCAACCACCCTAGAAGACCTTTCTTATCTTCCATCCAATTAACTATCCATTCATCTTTTCACCCTTCCATCCACCCGCTGATATCCACTATTTACATTCTGTCATTTATTCTTTCATCGATCATTCATTCTTTCACCGTTCCATCCATCAATTGGCCATTTCAGCAGTCCATCCTTCTGTCCAGTCACGCATCTATCCATACATTCATTCACCCATACAACCATCATTTGACATTACCATGCATCAATGAAGTCTTTCATCCATCAATTGATCCTTTCGTCCTTTTATTAATTTACCCATCATCCACCCATCATCTCAGATTTCCATTTACTATGCCATCCATTCATCTTCTCAGATTTACATTTACTCTGCTATCTTGTCACTCACCCATCCATCTTCAAATTTTCATTTGATCAGCCATTCTTTCATCCACCCATACTCCGATCTATCCATCCTTCCATCCATCCTCTCAGATTTTCATTTACTCTGCCACCCTTCCATCCATCCATCTAACCATTCTCTCATCCACCTATCCACCCATCTTTTTACCTACCAATTTTCTCGTTCACTCATTCACCCATCAGTTTACCCACTCATCCACCCATCCTTTTAACCACTCACTCATCAATTCTTTCTCCAATCCATCCTTTTAACCACTCAATCATCAATTCTTTCTCCAATCCATCCTTTTACTCACTCATCCATCTTTTCACCCACCTATCCTTTCTCCCATGCACTGATCCATCTTTTCACCCACCAATACGGTCACCCACTCATCCATCCACCATTTTACCCTTCCATTCTTACCAACTCACCCGTTATTTTACCCATCCATCCATCCTTTCACTCACCTGTCCATCCTTCTGCCCGCCCATCCCTTTACCCACTCATCCCTCCATCCTTTCACCCACCCATCCTTTCACCCATCCATCGATCCATCCTTTCACTCACCCATTCTTTGAGTTACTCCTCCATCCATCCTTTTGCTAGTTGCTAAAGCGCCTCTGACTAAAACAAAACACTGGGGAAATTGCATACATCAGTAGGTTAAGATTTAATATTCGGCCTTCAATGGGGCAAGTGCATAGATTGGGAGGGGTGGGAGGGTCAGCTTTACTAATCTAACTCCAATCTAAGAAACGTTGGGAAAGTGTGCATGCATTGGTAGGTTGAAATGTATTATGCTAACAACATCTAACAAACATTGGAGAACGTGTTTACATTAGGAGAGGCAGACTTTATATACTGCTCCAGACTACCAACAAACAGTGAGGGAAGTGCATCCATTGAGAATGGGGTCAGATTTACTATTCCGACTCCAATCTAGCAAACACTGGGGAGGTGTTCATATTGGGTGGTCAAGTGTAATATTCTAACCCCAGTCTAACAAACATTAGAAAAAGCACATACATTGGTGTGGTCAGATTTGCTATTCTAACTGCTGGCTAACAAACAATGGGCAAAGTTAATACGTGGGGGAGGAGCGCTCAGATTTACTATTCTAACTCCATTCTAACAAACATACAGGAAATTGCGGATATTGGTGGGTTAAGGCTTGCTATTTGGCCTCCAATGACACATTTGAGAGAAGTCAGATTTATTATTCCAATCTAAGAAGAATTGGTAAAAGTGCATACAGTGGGAGAATCAGATTTATTATGCTAAATCCAGTCTAACAAAAAGCATATAAAGTGCTTACATAGGGAGGATCAGATTTACAATACTAACTCCAGGCTAACAAACATTGAAGAAGGTGCATAAATTAGAAGGTGAGGGAGGTAAATGCACTATTCTATTCCAATCTAAAGGACATTGTGGAAGATGCATATATTATGGATGAGGGAAAAGCAGATTTCAATCAATCAATCAACTTTATTCGGTTTCAGCATATAAAACCATAAAAGTTATCAGTACATAAAGAGATTCATAAAATAGTTGTACACTTCATCACACAATAATCTAAGATCCGCAAGGGTCTGTAATAATCCAAAGCCTGAGGTACAAAGTTAAATACATATTCCCTTAACCCTCAATTATTATTTTTTTTTTTAAAGGATGAGTCCCGATGGGCTTCTCTAATATATATATGGCGTCAAAATAAGGGTACACCCTAACCGTTACTAGCATTTCATCAAGGCTGGCCCTGACCTTAACCGCAGATTTAAGGAAACTAAGAACAAAAAGAATACATTCTTCATGTAGCAATTGTAAATAGATAAGAGGTGGGCGAGCCTACTTGAAATTCAACCTCTTTAATTTCCGCCGCGGGTGATTTATGGCATGGGCGTGGTTCGGACGGCCCCCGGCCGTCCTCCGCACACGTCCACCGTGACGTCAGACAGCCGGCAGCCGTCCGACGCACGAAAGGGGTTAAAATAGGGGCAATAAAAGTCTTCCGGGGGCATCATAAAACATACAAAATAATAGGAAGTGTAGCAGATCCTGTGGAGACTCGCCGTCGCAGCCATAGGGTGTTAACAACTGTCCTCTGCTTCTCCCCCGTGGTATCGGCAGCAAAAAATTTAAAAGGTCCAGGCAAAACCTAGTCAATAAACAACGCTCATAAGTACTAAAAGACCCCAAAAGGTATGGCTAAGTTGATATTGTTGTTTTCAATATTAAACATTTTGGACACTGGGTTTCCTCAACTCCAGCTCTTCCCTCTCTAGTTTCCTTAGACCGCTAAAAGACTCCCTTATCCACCCCAATCCTTTTTGGTTACCCATTCGGGATTCGTATACAATTCAGCTCTTGAGCCAAGGTATGTGGAGAGCTTAGTCAAGGGTCATACACTCTTTTCATATCAGTTAACTTAAAAATGATCTTTCACTCAGCCAAGTTTTCAACCAAAAGGTTAGAGGGTGGAGGGCCAATATGTCACTTAGATACGGTACCCCCAATTCTTCATGTACCACCATAATAGACGTTCCACATGGGACACCCAATAAGCGCTTCAGGAATGCATTCTCAGCTAATTGTAGATCGTCTGTGGTAACATGCCCCCATATTTCACTTCCATATGAGACTGTCGCAACACCCTTGGCCTGATAGATCATTGAAAGTGCGATCAGTCTCTTACCTAATTTTGAAGCAAAATTAAAAATGCCGTATTTACCCGCACCAAGTCTCCCCTCTTTCTCTGTTTTAGGGGGCCCTATTTCATCTGCTCATCCAGTATCGCCCCCAAATATGAGAAAACCTCAGTGCGGGGAACCTGAGCAGATTCTACCCTAAATTGAAAGGATTTTTTTGGGCAAAGACCCACCTGCATAACGTAAGATTTGGAGTCATTTATTGATAGATCCATATCCAACATAAAGGCAGAGAAGGAATCAAGCAGTGTTTGTAGCCCCCTAGCGGTCCTAGATAGAAGGACAACGTCATCCGCATATAATAAGACTGGCAGACCACGTCGACCTACCTGCAGATAATCTACCCCCCTCATCAATAGGGCTTTATCCAGATCGTTAATGAATAGGTTAAACAAGAAGGGGGCTAGGATACACCCCTGGGGTACTCCTCTCCTTCTGTCAAAATTATGTGAGACTCTTAAATCCTGCATGAAGCTAACATGGGCCTTGCTTGCACGGTGAAGGTCTTCTAAAAAATAAACAATATTGCCAATGTCTAACATGGTCTGCCAAATTTTAACCCTATTCACGCGATCAATTGCGCAAGACAGATCCATGAATGCTAAATATATAGTGCCGGGGCAGGCAACCATATATTTGTTGAGGACCATGGATAGATTAAGGCACTAGGCCACTGTAAAACGTCCTGGGCGGAACCCGTACTGAATGTCTGATAAGATGATATGTTCTGCCGTCCGGCATGTCAGCCTATTTAAAAGTACTCGACTCACCACCTTAACAAACGAGTCAAACAAGGAGATCGGCCTATGGCAATGTGCGCTATCGCAGTCACCTTTTTCTAAAGACAGGCACTGTAGTCGAGGTGGCCCAAGACTCGGGACAACCGGTTATTACTGCAGCGTTAATTACTCCAGCAAAAACCTGGATCTGTTTGAAGAGATCCGATGGGATACCATTGGGTCCTGGTGCTTTATAACTTGTCAGCCCGACAATATATTCCTCGATCTCCTCTATGTTGAAGATCAAATCTGGGGACAGACAGTTTAGCTCAAGGGGGCTCTCGAACATGGTTTCAAAATGGAGCACCCACTCCTCCTCTGTGACATGTGCTCCTACTGCACTTCCTACCTCATGCCTCACAGCCAGATTTACTATCTTAACTCCAGGCTACCAAACATTGAGGTAGGATTATACCTTGGGGAGGTCAGATTTACTAGTCTAACTCCACTTTAACAAACATTGGGAAAAGTCCATACATCAGTAGGGCCAGGTGTATTATTCTAACTTCAGGCTAATGAATATTGTAAAAGTTTCATATATTGTGCCTTGGTCTGATTTGCTATTCTACATCCAAACTAACAAACACTGGGCAAAGTCGGTACACTGAGTAACTTAGATTTACTCTTCGAACCCCAAAAATTGGGGTAGGTATATACATTGGGTGTGAGGGTGGCAGATTTACTATTTTAACTCCAGTCTGACAAACAATGGGTAGAGTGCATAATTTTGGGGTCAGATTTACTGTTCTAACTCCAGCTCAACATATATTGGAGAAAGTGCCTACATTGGGAGGCTAATATTAACTATACTAACTCCAGTTTAACAAAAATTGGAGAATGTGCATACTGAGAAAGTCAGATTTACTATTCTAATTCCAGTCTAATAAACATTAAGAAAGTGCTTACATTGGGGGTGGGAGGGAGGAAATAGAGTTAACCTCTTGTCTGGTAAGGCTTTTCACCGTAAAATGCTAATCCCTTTTATTTCAGATAGACCCCTCTATTCTTTTTCCAACAAAAGACATCCAGGTCTAATAGGTGTCTTTTTTCCCCCCACATCTACAGAATTCTAAAAGTACCCAGACTGTGCAGATTCCCTAGAGAAAACAAAAACAATCCTCTTTTCCTAAAGCTGTAATTATCAAAAGGTTTGCTGTGCTAAAATCACCATCTTATATATATAAAAATTGAAATGGAAATAAACCGACAAAAAAAATACCAATTGCATGCTTTGTGTTTTGTGCTTGTTTACAGTTGTGTCCCATATTTTTGGAAAAAGGAACACCACACAAAACAAGCAACCTATATTATTAAGATCACCATCTTCTCAGGTTTCAGGAACAAGTACAGCATTTTTCTAAGTGGTAGTATATTTTTCTATTATTGGTGGTTTCATCCTAATTGAAGATTGTGGTGGAAACAGATGTACAACCCATAATATAGTTCTGAAAACTAGACTAAGTTGTGAATCTCATAAGGGGTCATTTGTGTAAATGGCTGTGGTAAATGAAGATTTAGAGTAGCCAGTAGTATAGGTGAAACAGGATAAGGTTTATTCTATAGGAAGGAGTCTCAAGCTACAGGTAAAGATGGTAGTGAGGAAGCCCCACCGTGAGCAGCATCCTTGTATAGGACCTCTTTGACATTTGGATACTCTTGATCCCTTGTCCATCTCTCCATCACGTAGAGTGATACATTCTACAAGTGGAACATCTAGCAACAAGCTGCTCCTTATTTGATTAGGCTAAATTCATTTTGTCTAAGTCCTGAGTAAGACCCATTGGGATGTCATTTATGAACACACGCTATTGAGTGGGTCAAAACGTCGACAATAGGAATAGGTGTTCCATAACAATACCTCACATATCTATTGTTAAGAAATAAGGATATGTTGTAACCAATCAAAGAGTTGCACAAGAACGCCACAATGAGTGACTTTTGTGTTTCTTGAATATTGTCAATTGTTTTTATGTCTTACCCCTTTCTATGTGGCCACTTTTTGTGTATGGCAATAAAGTATGTTTATTAGTTATGTTGTGTAAAGTCCTTTGTCTGTAATGTGTAACACTGTGTTCTTCTGTGTTATATGAATATTATGTTCTATGCAGACGAGGACAAGACTGCACGGAAATTGGCCTTAGCTATATACAAAAAAGAAATCTTTTCCACTAAGGCAGAATATTTTGCAATCGCCAAATAAATCCAAATGTATTTTTAAAATAGTTGATGATATTATTAATCCGCAGTGTGTACAAACCATAACTCAGCCAACCCAAGATCTATGCGAAAGGTTAGCGACCTTTTTTGATGAAAAAAGTACTATCATTAAAGGTATTAAAAATAATTTATCAGCAGGGGAAGAAGCTGTGATTAATAGGCCTGCAGTCCCGACAACTGGTACAGATAAGGTATCTTCTGTGGAAATCCAGCCTGGTGTACGGATTGCCAACACAAGCCTATCGGAGTATTTTGAGCTCCCCTCGGAGGACGAATTTTGTAGAGTTGCCTTGGGTTTCTCCTCTGACTCCTCGTTGGATCCCCTTCCACATAAAAACTGGAAGGAATTTGCTTCAGAACTTTTTCCTAGACTAGGCAGATTTGTAATCAATCACTATCCTGTGGGGTTGTACCATCCATCTGGAAACAGGCTGTGGTTACACCTCTTCTGAAGAAGGCCACCCTTGACCCAACCTGTCCGGGTAGTTATCGGCCTATTTCTCTCCTACCCTACCCAGTGACAATCCTTGAACGGCTGGTCAGCAATTCTCTGTCAAAGTTCCTAGAATGTAACAACAAGCTGGCGGATGTACAATTTGGCTTCCGCCCGGAACATGGGACAGAGACTGCGCTGGTAACAGTGATGGACGATCTTCGTCTACTGGCAGACAGGGGGCAATCAGCAATACTTATCTTGCTTGACCTGTCTGCCGCCTTTGACATGGTTAACCATGACATTTTGCTGACCTGCCTGATGGGAATAGTAGGTACTGCTCTGGACTGGTTTTGATCCTATCTTTTTGGTAGGGGTCAGACAGTAGCTCTTCCTCCATTTCAATCTGCCTTTTTTAACATTTGGCATGGTGTTCCTCAAAGGTCTGCCTTCATCCCGATTCTGTTTAATATATATCTGAGCCCATTAATTGATATAATTCCGGCTCATAATGTGAATCTAGTCAACTATGCTGATGACACTCAGATCATCTTTTCCTTGGATGGAACCCAGTCTAACGCCCTGGGAAATATCCACGCCTGCATGCTTGATCCTGCACAGTGGCTTCGGAACAACTTTCTACAATTTAATTTGGATAAGACCGAAATTCTATACTGTTCCGGTGGGAAGGTTCCTTCGCCACTTCCTCACAATTTTTGGCCCCTTGCAACTTCTACTACCTTGGTTCTGACTAAATCGTCGCGAAACTTGGGAGTTACTTTTTGCGCCAAACTATCTTTGGAGTTGCTAGTGAACAAGATGGTGGGATGTTGTTTTGGTCTGATCAGGACTCTGAGAAAGATCCTCCTGCTGCTTCCGAACTCGGTCAAAGCCCTAATAGTTCAAGGCGTTATTTTTAGCAGACTTGATTATTGTATCGGCCCACTGTTGGAGTCACCTAAGTAACTGGTTTAATGTTTGCAATGCTTTCAAAATGCGGAGGCAAAATTGGTGCTGTCCAGACCACGAGACTCATATGCATCAATGTGTTTGGCTGAGTTACACTGGCTGCCAGTATTGCAGATATTATACTTTAAATCCCTATGTATAGTGTTCAGGGTTTTGTATAGTGCTGGCCCTTAGCCTCTACAGAAGAAGTTGGCCTGGTATACTCCCACTCGGCGACTTCACTCTTCTTCTGCCTGTTTAGCAAAGGTTTCCAGATTCAATAAAGTTAGAACTGGAGGGAGGGCTTTTAGCCTTGCAGCTGCGAGGCTATTGAATGAGCTACCACTGGAAATTAGACATTGTAACACTTTATCTTTGTTTAGGAAACAAAATAAAACATGGCTGTTCCCTAGAAAATGATCTTTTGTTCTAAGTGCTGTCCTTTTGATTTCTCCCCACTTTACGTTCTGATGGGCTGCGACTTGTACTACAGCGCCAGGGTACCCATAGGGTGTTTGTTTGCGCTGTATAAATGCTATATACAATAAAATATATGGAGAGGATTTTCTTCAGTATTTTGGGTTTCAATAGTATTGATTAATTCATTACATTATTTGTACAGAATAATTTTTGTGTAACGCCAGTTATTGACACATCCTAGGTAAACAGGACCAGAATAACATAGCTTAAAAGAAATTGTGTATTTCCTGCCAGAACCGATCGCTGTGATATAACGCTATTCTGCTGGGTTCTGTGGGACACTGGGTTACCTCATTTGAATTAATGGTCAACAGGTTTGTAGGCTGCTTTGTTAAATGACTGGTCACCAGGGATACGACCGTCAGCAGGGGCAAAGTGGCTGCATTCCAACAACGTGTCTACAGCCTCTTCTAGTTAAAGTTCCTTGAGCAGAGAATACAGAGAGGAGAGCATGCACTGCTCCCACATGCCGGGAATGTACATGGAATCCATAGTAACAATGCCTCACCGACCTATTCAAAAGACACAAAGGGTCATCACAGCAATGGTAAGATGACACATACATCACATTAAAACAAATAATGCTGCCGCCTACTCATCATGTACTGCTCATGTACCAAAGGCTAAATTCAGGGTGATTTTAATCACAAAGGGGCTTATTATCAAGAACAGCGTTAAATTTATCGCCGCTTTAGCGTCAGAAAACTGCGGCTAAAGCGGCGATAATGGGCTTGATAATATGCCCTTGAGAATTCCAATAGAAGCCCATGTTCACACCAGAACATGGGCTTCTATGGGAATTCACAAGGGCATATTATCAAGCCCATTATCGCCGCTTTAGCGGCAGTTTTCTGCCGCTAAAGCGGCGATAATTTTAACGCCGTTTATTGATAATATGTCCCAAAGTCCTTCTACTTCACTCTCTGTGCAGACCCTTACATCATGCCAGGTCCTTCCAAAAGCTACCGCAACCACTTAAAATCTTGAACTCTGTGCAGTGCTGTACAAGTAGCGCTCACTCTAAAGAGATATGGGTACCAATATCCTGGGGTCCAGGGAACATAGTAAGCAGTTACATAATTGCCCAGAAAGTCACCTCACAAGGTGCTACAGATAATGACTCACCAGTGCTAAGTGCCTCGGGTAATTGCAGAGCTTTGATAGACATCCAGTCCACGTAGAAAGTGGCACATAAATGAGAGGCACATAAAATAGTCAGTATTAAGTTGCAACAGATCTAAAACACCCTCAGCAGTACAGATGATTGCAGGGGAAGGTTGTCTGTCTGCTTCTACTGGAAAGAATTGATGAAAAGAAGGGTGAACACCTCAGACTGCAGACTGTCAGACGTTAAGAGACACCAGTGGAGCTTTCAGGGCGTTTCCTTCTTACGGCTAGCAATTTTTGATAGTATTAGGTTCACAAACTTTCTTGTAAAGGTTCAGTTAATTTTCAGTTTCAAACTCTTCTCTCCTGTTCCAGAAGTAGTCTTGTTGTCTTCACGCTTGGTCTTTTTTCCGCTCGTCACCATTGTGGCAAATGAAGATGCAGAGTAGCCAGTAGGTGAAACAGGATAAGGTGTAGTCTAAAGGTAGGAGTCTCAGGTAAATACGGTAGAGAGGAAGCCCCACTGGGAGCAGCATCCTTGATGCTTAGCCCACTCGTTCCAACTGACATTCCACTCCAACCAGGCACACAACAGCATTCTGTGACTTCACACTCACACTGGCTGGGAAGCTAAACTAACTAAAGTGAGAATGAATTGCAAAGAATTGGAGATATCACAATGGCTCATAGTTTTCCCAAATAAACTGATTGTTGAAATAAATAATATAAACACATAGGGAAAAATTAAAATAAGCTGATGTTTGCATATGTACGATTATTTCCCAATGGCCAATTTACAAAGATATATACAGTTGTGTCCACTCTTGGGACTTAGAACATCCCTATGGCAAGTGACAGAAAATCTTGAATCTTTTGGTTGGAGTTTTGACATTGAGGCAAACAGTGAGGGGGTAATTCTCAAATTCCTTTCACTTGCCAAGGTGAATGGCTGTAGTATTTAGGTCCTGGATTGGCCATAAACCAGGGAACACTGCAAACTTTGGACATTTCCTAAAACTAGGCACACAGAAGATACCATTGTGTTGTTACTTGTGAGGATCTCACTACCCTTTCTTTCCCAAAATGCCCTGCAAGCCGCAGGCTTTGGATACAAACATGCATTTGTCTCACATGTTTTTGAGGGAAAAGTTCAGGAATCTGCAAAGCTTCATGATTTCCCAACCACCCATAATTTCCACATTTCTCCTGATAAAACAGCACCTCCTTTTATATGTCTGCCCAAGCACCCGCTACAAGAACAGAGGAAAACTGTGACCAAATAAAGTCAATGTGATCTCTACATTGTACCTGGATTAGTCTTTGAGCAATGGGCCCAGTCACAGAAGCAGGAAACCGTTTTTATGGAGAAGTATAGGAACTCTGGGTAGTAGGAAATGTGTGGATCCCAGCAGATTTCAGAACATTCCTGTAGTGTTAATCACATGCTGCAGTGCAATCTGGGCTGGAATGTCCAGGTAGAATTTTGATTGTCTAAATTCTTAGAGTTCTGGGGAAGGTAAAATTACTGTTGAGCAGAACACCTGCATAGGATATTGTTTTGGAATAAATACTAATAGACATACACACATGCTGTTGTGTGGTTACTACATTTTCTGGCGACGAGGATGGGATCAATCCTAGAGGAAAGAAAGAAACTGCTACAAGGGAGATACAATGCTTTCGATGTGGAGCTCCTGGACATATTGCTACTAGTTTCAAATGTGCAGCAAGAGGGGTTGTGTGCCGTAACTGTGGGAAGAAAGGACATTTCTCTAAAATGTGTAGAACAAGATATAAACAAGTTAGTGTTAAGGAGGTGAGGAAGTGTGTGAAAATGCTACTGAAATGTTCTTACCTATCTATGAAGAGGAATGTGCTGCACAAGTTTCGATTAATGTTACATTGGTGAAGGAATTCAATGGTGTAAGAAAAGAAAGTGATGGAAAATTAGAAAAAACACATTGTATTATATGTCTGGATAAGTTGCAAGTGAAAATGTTAGTGGATTCCGGTAGTATGTATACTTTGGTCTCAAAGGACGTTATCTAAAGATTTATATGACGATTGGTCTGAGCCTAACATCAAAGCTGTTGGTTATGGTGGAAAAAGAATAGAAATTTCCGCTACGAGATGGATGAATATTTCATGTAAGGGACAAGTGGTGCATGGTCAGGTGTATTTAACTAATTTTGGCTCCAGCCTATTAGGTTGGCGTCACAAAAAGATTTGGGCATTATTTTGAATCCTAATGCAGAAAACCCAGTAATGTTATCAATACCTGAATTGCAAGGGGTGAATTCTCTGGATACGTTTGACGAGTGGGTGGTGAAGAGATTTCCTGGTGTGTTCAAGAATGACTTAGGTATTTTAAAGAAGGGATCAGTTCCAGTAGTGCATAAGGTGCGGAATTTCCCTCTTTTGATAGAAGAATCTTTGCAAGGAGAATTAAATACGTTGTTAAGTCAGGGAATAATTGAGCCCATGGAGTCATCAGAGTAGTTGACTCCAATCGTTGTGGCTCCCAAGAAGGGTGGTAAGATCAGGTAATGTATTGACTTAAGGGACCTCAATAGGAGCATTTGGGTTGACAGACAACCACTTCCTAATTTTTCTGAAATGTTGTCAGCTATGTCTGGAGGGAAAGTATTTACGGTTGTAGATATGTCAGCAGCGTATCACCAAATTATTTTGCACAAAGATTCCAGGCACTTGACATCCTTTGTCACTCCATTAGGTGCATTCCGTTATCTGCGAATGCCATTTGGACTAGCATCTGCATCAGCAGTTTTTCAAAGAGTGATGAAACAAATTTTTGATGGTTTAGGGAATGTCAGGTATTTCCAAGATGATATCATGATAGCTGGGAAGAACAAGTCGCATCATGATGAGTTGCTTGAAGAAGTGATGGGATGTTTGGACCAATTTGGATTGACTGATAAGCGTGAAAAATATCAATTTAGGAAGAAAAGTATTACTTATCTGGGACATGAGATATCGAGTGAAGGTATACAACCCAAACAGAGTATTGTCCAGGGGATAAGTAATGCACCTTGTCGAGAAAGTAAAGATCAACTTAAGTCCTTCCTTGGGCTAGCTGAGTATGTTCAAAATTTGTGAAGAACTTTCTGAAATAGTAGAGCCACTGAGATTATTGATGAAAAAGAATGTGGTGTTTCAATGGAATGATGCGTGTGAGAAGGCATTTCAACAAATCAAAGAAAGTATTCTACAAGCTCTTTCTCTGGGTCGTTTTGAATTAATGGCTAAAAATTATTTGACTACAAATGCTAGTAGCGTGGGACTAGGAGCAGTGTTGACCCAAGTAGTGAATGAACAAGAGAGGATTATAGGATTTGCTTCCAGGAGGTTTCAAAGTGCTGAACGGTCTTATTCAGTGATTAAAAGAAAGGCCTTTGCGTGTTGTTGGGGCATTAAACATTTCAAATATTTTCTCTCGGTTTGCCTTTTAGAGTTAGAACTGATCATAAGCCACTGGTGCGTTTGCTCAAGGGTGGCAGAGGATTGGAAGGTGGAGTTACTCCTAGGATTTCAAAATTGATTTTATCTGTCCAGGAATACAATTTTGAATAGTAATACTTAAAACAATTAAAGAACGTGGTGGCAGATTGCCTTTCTCGTTTTCCTACTAAGAGGGTGGTAATTGAAATGGTTAATGAAGAGATCAATGTGAATGACAGATGTAGAACTAAAAAAAGAAGAATGGGACATAGCCATGGAGAACGATTTAGTGTTAAGAAAAGTGATAGAGAGCATTAGGGATGGTTGGCATTGTGCTGTACGTCATGATGATCAGATGGAAGAGTATTGGGGAGTCAGAAAGGAGTTGAGTATCCTGGGCAATAAGGTGATGAGTCGTATTATTCCTCCATTGGCACTTCGTGATCACATTGTCCAGAGCATGAGGGGCATCCTGGAAGAAACATGACCAAGAGGAGTATTAGACAAACTTATTGGTGGCCTAAGTTGGATAGTATGGTTGAGGATGCTGTGAAACATTTTTATGCATGTACTAATAGTGATAAAGTTAAAATGTTGAGGCAACCTCCATTGAAATGTGTTGAGATACCTGCAAGGCCCTCGGAAAGGTTGGCTATGGATTTCCTTGGTACCATAAATAAACTGGGTACTGAAAATAGGTTTATTTTGGTGTTTGCTGATTACCATACTAAGTGGTTCGTGTTTAAATCCATGAGTACAATCGATTCTAAGAGTGTGAGGGATTTCCTAGAAGAAGTTTTTTTGGAAGAATGTGTGCCAAAAACCATTGTGTCTAACAATGGTGTACAGTTTGTTTCACGAGAGATGAAGGAGGTTATGGAGAAGTGGGGAATTGTTCATGAAAGGATAGCTTTGTTCAGACCACAAGTGAATGGAATGGTTGAAAGAATCAACCGTTTAATCATTGATAACATACAGTTGTCATTGGCCAATGGATTATCCTGAAAAGTGGAGTTGAGGAAATTAGTATGGGCACACAGAACTACTCCCCATGCTGTGACTGGTGTTTCTCCTTTTGTTTCTTTGAAAGGTAGAGGGAGGAAGGAGAATCCTGTTTGGCTGGTTGCCAAAGACCATTTGTGGGTAGAACATCAAGCTCTTAAAACTGGTGTCACAATGAAGCAGAAGTGTGCAGATGAATATTACAACGTAAAAAAGAGTGTGAAGGAACCTAACATTGTGATGGGTGATTGGGTTTTTACAAGGAAGTGTGGAGTGGTAATAAAGGGAGACATTAAATATTCCACTCCGTTGAAGGTTGTTGAGGTTAAACGTAATGTGGTTGTGTTAGAGAATGGAACTGTGTAGAGTGTTGGAAATGTTTGCAAAGTGGCTGAGCATTCCGGATAATTGTTATATTTCAGAACATGTTTTACTGAATATACTTACGTTTTGTTGTTGAATAGTTTTGTCATTTATTGTTTTACTTCCTTTTGTTTGGAAAAGATGTGTTGTGTTAATCACATGCTGCAGTGCAATCTGGGCTGAAATGTCCAGGTAGAAATGTGATTGTCTTAATTCTTAGAGTTCTGAGGAAGGGAGCATTACTGTTGAGCAGAACAGCTGCATAGGATATTGTTTTGCAATAAATACTACTGGACACACACACCTGCTGTTGTGTGGTTGCTACATTTTCTTTATAGAAATGTGAAGAAAATTTGTGTTTTTGGCCAAAGGTTGAGGTTTGCAGGGATAAGAAAAGGTAGTGGAATCCACACAAGTACCACAACCCTGTACTTTCATTGGTTTCTAGTTTACATAAATGTCTGAATTTGGTAGGTTTCCTTGGCTAGCAGCCAAGCCAGGGCCCCCTTTCCACAGCTCACCACATGCCCAAAAAGTGGATTACTTTTCCAAGTGAAAATTTGATGTCTCCATGTTGCATTTAAGGGCCTTTCCTGGTGCTAGGTCCAGTCATGCAAGGAAGGTACTGTTTTTAGAAGAATCATTTTGGGAATTCTGGATAGTAAGATATTAATGGATACCCACAGATTCCATATGTTTCCTTCAGAGAAATGTTAGGAAAAATGGGTTTTTAGCCAAAGTTTGAGGTTTGTGGGGCATTCCGCGTAAGAAAAGTTAAAGGGATCCATACTAGTCACACTGCCCTGGACTCCCCTGTGTGTCAAGCTTTCAGAAATGTCTGAATTTGGTAGGTTTCCTTGGGTGGCGGCTTAGCCTGGGCCCCTATTCCCCACCTACCTACATTGCCAAAATAGGTAATTTTTCATGAAAAAATGTGATATCTCTATCTTATGTTTTGGGGCTTTTCCTGGCACAGGCAATGAGCCCAGCCTGTTTTATAGTGTTTTAGGACCCCAGTGTAATTTTCCAGATCCATGACCTTACATAGGTATAATTCACATTATCCTTATATAGACATAGAAATCATAACCATATTTAGACAGAACCCATCCCGTCCAAATACGGCATGGCTACTTCCACTAGTTCTAAAAAGCCACAGCGATTTCTTGGAAAACTCAGCTTCAGCAGACAGGGACATCCCCTTTCTTGAATATTGATTTATCCTAGAAATCATGGCGTTTTCAAAGAACTACCATTCCCTTGGGGTTCTTTGGTGACGTTATTATGTCCGACTTTACGTCAAACTAGGCACCTTCAAGTTATAAATATGCCTACACTTGCCCTAGCAAACACACGGTGGTTTGGAGCAGTTCGACTATCTACTAGCCCGAAGCATCTCGCTACAGCAAGTGCCGAAGGAAGCCGACCCTCCAGCTGACGCACTGACAGAGAAGATGTCCTTTCTCTCGCTGAAAATCCAGCTCCAGTGTTTCTGGCTCCCCTTGCGGGGTGTTGGGAAATGGAGTCCTGAGACAGATATACCAGACCTCCTTCATTCTAAACCAAGGTACGGAGCTGATTAGACCCTAAGAGAAATCTTGGTTAGATTCTCGCCAATAAAAAACTAAACCTATGCTACACCATACTTACTTCTTCCCTCGTACTAGACTTAGATTAGGTACATTGGGGTAGGCGTATTTTAGAAGCACCAGTTGAGTACTTTTAGTCTTTGTTATTTCTGTATGTATTTTATGGCTTAGAAACCATACCATGCTTTTACAGTATTATTTTACAATACTCTTCTTGCTGTACGCATACTTTCCAGCCGGTATTACGATTGTAGCAGTTCATTTCTTTTGCATGAGAAAGAAGACAGTTCAATAAATTCTTTTATTGAAAACGCCCATCTCTCTATTTCTCTGCACCTCTGTTGAAACGTAGCATGCACGATTGACTGAGTGAAATATCTATCTATTGTTTCCACAACTCTGAAGATCAGTTTTATCTTGGGGAAACAAAGTTGTCATGTTTATGCGGTTGTCAGAAACGAATTCCTTCTTGTGTATTCGAGAACGTTTCTAGTGACCTCTGAGCTAGCTGGCACTCACAATTAAGTCTACTATATTCAATAGAGACCTAGTAGACATAAGTCCTACGTCAAATCTATAGGATATATTATTCCAATGCGCAGAGCCTATTGGGAATATAGGAACTACACTACATGGCGCCCAACGTTTGGTAAGGCACTAATTTAACGCTAGATACTAGAGTAACTCAGTCGTGCTTTTCACAGAGACCCCTTTTTCCTGTAAAATACTCCAATAGAGGTCTGGAGTGGGTTAAAGGATAAAATATCTGCCATAACTGAGTAGGACGAAAAATCCTATGTATTAGGTTTTAGTTTGATTCAACGTTGAAGGATACAGTGTTCCAAAATATTGTGCACCTTATCTGTGTCGAGCTGCAAGAACTGCAGCCCAACTGGGTTTAGACGTTACAGGTTTCCAACAAAATTACCCGGATGCTGTAATCATCCAGGAAAATGTAATAAAAACCAGCACTATAAAGCTTATAACAAATGGCCTATCATCAAGAGGTGGTAGGGTCATCTCTGTCATAGAGGCACATGAATATCGGCAGACAGAGGTATTCTATTCATGGATTATCTTCTCTAAAGCAAATCCAGTAACACATATATTCCACTTCTACAAAGTAGAGGAACATCCATCAGAATACGTTCCTTTTGAGGACATTAAAATTCCATTAACATACCAAGAGCATACGCTCTGGTTTAAAGGCGCCCTACAAGATCAAAATCACATTACTAGGCTTGTCCTCTAGGCAGACCAGGAGTAACATGGCCGGTACTAGCCTGCTATACATCACATCCTGAATATAGGTGCAGCCCGCACTCACATTTTCTCAAAGTTCATCAAATGTAATCGTTTGGGGTACTATCCTGGTCAGTGCTATGTCCTGAAGCACTGTGGAAAACATGTATTAAATTGGCTGATATTGAACGTACATCAGTCCCAAGATGCAGCCACCACATTTTAGATGATAAAAATCATCGTGAACCCAAAGTAGCCAATCTTAATTCACTTTCATCTCCATTCAAGGTTTTATTATCCATTTAGTCAAGTAGGTAAAAACACGGTGACTCCAATGTACTAATGCATGTATAATGCTGAAGCCTTTCATACAGTATGTTGGATTCCCATGTTTCGTGATTATGTGTTAAACCCAATGCATTTCGGCCCTTCGGCCTTCGTCAGGGATATCTCTGAAGTAAAGATAAAACATTGTATCAAGAATTGTTTTTAGCGTCTCTGAATAAACATACTCAATTAATAACTAAACTGTGTGAACGTAAACATGCCCTCTCTGGTAAAATAATTCCTCATTACGTTAAAGCAACAAACTAAATTACTCGTTTAAATCCGTCCCATGAAAGCCGTTTTGGAATCAAAATCATCCTTAGTTGCTAACCCTCGTTAAACATAGCGCGTGTGCTAGATTGTATCACATTCCTACCTTCAACATTCAAATGCAAATTGTTCGTTCTGCGCTCCTGTTGAACGAATTGTAACAAGTTCTTACACAGTTGTCACCCCGCTACAGCTTATATCCCCGGTGCCACACCCCCTATTATCACGTGTTACTCCACTGTGAGTATTCCTAAACATAAACAAAATACTTAAATATGAAACTCAACCATTGCTGTAGAATAACATAATTAAATCAAGAGTCCCAAAAACTGTTTGAGATGGCGCTCATTCTTTTAAATGAATTAATGTCCAATCAAGTTATAATCGGATACGTTTTAATCCTCGGGTGCTGGGTCGATTTTGGACATCAGGTATACAAAACGAATATAGGAGCGGCCCGCACTCACATTTTCTCAAAGTTCATCAAATGTAATCGTTTGGGGTGCTATCTTGGTCAGTGCTATGCCCTGAAGCACTGTGGAAAACATTGAAACTGGGTGGAGTGGTGCACTACCGTAGGTCAATAATGTTCAATTAGGAAGCACAGTCACTTTTCTTCCTTTAAGAAATGATTTTTATTGAAGTTCATCAAAATTTCATATGAACATAAAGCCTCAGCCAACGCGTTTCGTTCTAGACGTGAACTTCGTCAGGGCAAGAAATTTAGAAGCACGGTATATCACAGTATTACAAACAGTCGTCAGATCTCGTAATCCATCCAGTTACACAGCGGATGTTGTAGCCTCCATGTTAAGGGCCACAGTAAGCTCGAGGCACAGTGTCGGGTCTCAGGTTTCCTCACAGCGTAACTGTGGAAAACATGTATTAAATTGGCTGATATTGAACGTACATCAGTCCCAAGATGCAGCCACCACATTTTAGATGATAAAAATCATCGTGAACCCGAAGTAATCAGCCTTAATTCACTTTCATCTCCATTCAAGGTTTTATTCTCCATTTAGTCAAGTAGGTAAAAACACGGTGACCCCAATGTACAAATGCATGTATAATGCCGAAGCCTTTCATACAGCATGTTGGATTCCCATGTTTCGTGATTATGTGTTAAACCCAATGCATTTCGGCCCTTCGGCCTTCGTCAGGGGTATCTCTGAAGTAAAGAAAAAACATTTATCAAGAATTGTTTTTAGCGTCTTTGAATAAACATACTCAATTAATAACTAAACTGTGTGAACGTAAATATGCCCTCTCTGGTAAAATAATTCCTCATTACGTTAAAGCAACAAACTAAATAACTCGTTTAAATCCGTCCCATGAAAGCCGTTTTGGAATCAAAATTATCCTTAGTTGGGTAAGCAACTAAGGATGATTTTGATTCCGCGATTGCCGCGCCAAGACCAGAGTGGTAACCACTGTTTTTCTGTCACTTCCTGGGATAAATGGCAGAATCTTACGAATAGATTTGAGCAGGAAGGCAATGGAGGAGGACAATGCGTTGACATGAGATCGAAAGGTAAGTTGATCATCGATCAACACCCCCAAGATTTTAACCTTGGACACGGGTGTAGGAGCATTACCCATCCGCTCCGGCCACCAGT
Source organism: Lissotriton helveticus (assembly GCF_964261635.1). Taxonomy (NCBI): domain Eukaryota; kingdom Metazoa; phylum Chordata; class Amphibia; order Caudata; family Salamandridae; genus Lissotriton; species Lissotriton helveticus. The sequence continues at coordinate 1,963,928,405 of NC_136061.1, read as the reverse complement.
TTGGGCTCCAGAAGTTGACATTTGAGCCAAACACTATGATTTCAGTTTTGGCTGAATTCAATTTAAGGCAGTTTATCGCCATCCAGTTTCCGACCGCCAGCATGCACTCCTGAAATTTCCTGGCTACTCCTTCTTCCTTCCCTGGTAACAAGGACACCACAATCTGGGTGTCGGCAGCGTAGGAGGTAAGATCAAAGCCAAAAGCCCGGATTACTGGGGCCAGTGAGCTGACATATATATTAAATAGCGTGGGGCTCAAGGACGAGCCCTGAGGAACCCCACAGGGCAAGACAAAAGATTTTGATTCAAATTCACCTAGAGCCACACTCTGAACTCTGCTGGAAAGGAATGCTTTGAGTATGTTAAGCGCATTTCATTGTATTCCGCATGCCTTCAAGCGGTCAAGCAAAATCACATAGTGGACTGTGTCAAAGGCCGCGGAGAGGTCCAACAACACCAGCGCAGCCCTACCTCCCGCATCGGTCACCGCTCTGATCTCCTCCGTTGTTTTAATTAGGGCGGATTCCGTGCTATGACTGGCTCTAAAACCATGTTGGGAGGGATCCAGTGCCTGAGTGGCCATGAGAAACGTGCTCAGTTGGATATTCATCACCTTTTCTGTTAGTTTGGCCGGTAGAGGGAGCCTCGCTATGGGGCGATAGTTATTTGGGTCCCTGATATCCGAATTAGATTTTTTTTAATAAGGGCAAAATTGAGGCATGTTTCCAGCAGGATGGAAAGTCTCCTGTCAAGAACATGTTATTAAACACGGTTACCAATGATGTAACTATCGGCCCTGGGGAAGGTTTAATCACAGCAACTGGGCATGGATCAGAAGGGGAGCCTGATCTTGCCTCTTGAAGCAAACGCATAATTTCTTCACCATTTACCGGGGAAAAACAATCCAGTTTTGGCCCTGGGGTGAGCTCAGCTGTGTTTTCTGGTGTATTCACCAGACAATTCGGTATATCTAAGCCGGAAAAAGCTTTAAAAATTGTCTCTACTTTACCTAAGAAGAATGTGGCTAATTCCTCACATAGTTCAGGGCTAGGGGGTGTAACCGCGGGTAAAGGGGCAGCCAAAGCGGAAACCGTTATAAACAATTCCTTCGCTGAGTTCTTGGCGAGGTTTATGCGATTTGTGTAATAGTCTTGTTTTGCCATCCCCACCATTTTTTTAAACAATAGGAGGCTTTGTTTGAGTAACTTTTTGTCACTTTCCCTGTAGTCTTTGCGCCACACCCTTTCCAGTTTTTTACACCCCAGCTTTTGATTTCTAAGATCCTCAGAAAACCAGAGGGCTGAGGGCTGGGCTTTGGCCAGGAGGCGACGTTTAGGTGGGGCGAGGGTGGCACAGGCCTTTTCGATCCAGCTTGTGTATGCGAGGGCCGCCGCCTCAACCTCTAGTGGGAGAGGCTCTTTAGAAGAGAGCAGGAGATCTTCAAGCGCTCGTCCCTCAACCTTATTCCAGGCCCTGCAGGTCCGGGCTGATTTGGACGGGCAACCTGCGCTTTGGGGTTTCGGCACTGAAATAGCGAATAACACTACCATGTGGTCAGACCAAATGACCGGTATAGTTTTTGTAAACTCTAAGGTTGGATGGTTAGTGAAAATCCCATCCAAAATATGGCCTACATTGTGCGTGGGTCCTTTCACCAGTTGTTTAAGGTCAGCGCCATCCATCAATTCAATATGTGCTTTGGTGTCAGTATCCATAAGGTTTTCCAAGTGGAAGTTAAGATCCCCCAAAACCGTAAAGGCCCTTGAGCAGAGGCCTTCCTCCAGTATACTTCCCAGAGAACTAAGGAAGGTATTTTTAGGACCTGGAGGTCTGTAAACTAAGCATCCTCTGAAAGAGTGGTGATTGAAAAGGGTAAAATTGAAGGCTAGCGCTTCACACCCTTCCACGATTAAGGGTTGACAGAAGACTTTAAGGGAATTATGATATATTACTGCCAGTCCCCCCCCTTTTCTCAATGGTCTATTCCTCGTATAGCTGAGCTAGCCATAGCTGAGGTAGCCATAGCGTAAACACCATAATACTTGGTTTCGCATCTGAAGGGTACAAATTCAACTTTAAAAAATCAAGAATTGCCCACCTCAACGTCCTATTCTTAGGATACGAGCTTTCAAGTGAAGGCAAAAGCCTGGCAGCAAACTTTTTAGAAAAGTGTGCGCTGCTCCAACCTCCAAAAACACAAAAAAACTTACAGTCAATTCTAGGTTTCCTAAATTTCGGAAGATCTTACATTCTAAACTACGCGGAAAGGGTTAAACCTCTCTGCGAATTAATCAAACCTGATTTCAAAACTACTAATTGGACTCGAAAACACACAGAAATATTGCGTTCAGTGCAAACAGATATGTTAGCAACATCACATTTACAGACAAGCATAAACATACGCAACCTTGTAATCCGAATCATCCCAGGGAGATGCGGATTTATGTGCATAACCTTTAATGAAGGTGAGAAAGTACCAATTGCATATAAATCACACTTGTACACACAATCTGAAATGAAATTCAGTTCAACAGAAAAAATTCTGACAGCAGTTCAAACTGCAGTAGCAAAGGAAAGAGCTCTTGCACAGGTAAAACGCATAAAGGTTGTTACTCCTGTACCTGCCGTAGAGGCAGTGACAAAAGCAAGCATTCCTAATGCAAAGGCTTTACATCCGAGATGGATACAATGGGTTAACTCTCTTGCTGCAACGGACGTTGAATATGTTTTTGACCCCTACTTGAAAACACAAGAATTTCTACAATATGAACAAGAATGTCCTCTGACCACTGAAATTCTGCCTCTAGAACAGTACGAATGTATAATTTATACAGACGGATCAGCACAGCCCGCAATTGGGGGTAAACAAGCTTATAGTGCTGCATGCGCAATTGTTAAAGGTCGCTGGCGCGATGGTAAATTCCGACCTATGGTCACAAAATCTCAATCTCTAGGAGACTGTACAGATCAGCGAGCTGAACTACAGGCTTTCAAGATTGGCGCTGGAAAATACCGATCGCGAATTCCCCACACTCATAGTGTGTGATTCCTATTATTGCGTCCAGTCTTATAATGAATACTTGCAGAACTGTGTTCAAAACGGTTTCAAAGATGCAAGAGGTGGCACAATCAAGCATAAGTTGCTTTGGGAACAAGTAGTTGAGTTACAGAAATAACTACAAAAGACTCACATGATCCATATACTGAGTCATCAACATGATGGCGTTCACGTTGAAGGGAATTCATTGGCTGATGAAGCCGCAAAGGCAGCTGTGCAAACGGCTTCCGTAGCTGCAATCACTCGTTCAAAAAAAAAAAATAAACGGCAAAACTATGCTAGCTGTCAATACCACAAGCAACGGCAGCGGTGCAGCGTTACCTCTAAAGTATCCACTCGAATATTCATACATAGTTGATGCAAAGTCCGTTCCTTTTGCTCGAATCCCTGGAGTGGGGGATAGGGTAATTCCAAACAGGAGGCACAGAGGTGCTTTGATTCAAGAAGCACATATGGGAGAGGGTCTGATACATCAAGGGATCTCTAAATCTATACTAGAATTAAAAGAGACATACTGGTGGCCAGGAATGAATGTCCACATTCACGAATTTGTAATTAATTGCCCTGACTGCAACGAGATCGCAGCAGAAAAGGCCACCAGATACCTGACTACAGTGTAGCCAGCCCAGTTCAGACACCATTGTTAGACAGCATTAGGCTTTCTACACGCAGACGTTGCTATGGACGAATGCGGTCCCACAACTATTAGGACAAGATTCATTTGGATGTGGCCTCAGCGTTCTGCTGATGCCGGAACTGTTATAAAAGATTTGCGAGTCTGTATCGGCACATACGCAATCGGCATGCTACATTCTGACCAGGGTCCTGCGTTTAGCTCTCGAGCTTACAAGGAGGCCATGGCCAGCTTGGGCGTTGCATTGCGTACTCAAGTCCATTCCATCCTGAGGGAAATTCAGTTGTGGAAAGAAAAAACCGTGACATAAAGCAAACTATAACAGCAAGGGTATTAGGCTCGGGTGACGGGTGGGTCAAACATCTAATAAGTGTCTAACGTAGTTTAAACAATCTGCCTAGAAATTCTCTGGGTGTTATCACTCCATATGAAATCCTTTTTTGTACTACAATGATTGTCGAAGACCTCGATCGTCATACTTCAGTGGTAGAACAAATACTCTTTGATTTCAAAGACCATTTGGCTACTTTGCAGGACTTAAATGAAACAAGAAGTCTGAGCAACACATTACAGAAGCCGACGACCACTGAAGAAAAAACACTTGTCCCAGCAAGGCCTGTCTGGATTCCAAAGATTGGGGATCTAGTCAGAGAAAAGATCGCGGATAAGAAGGAATTTGGGTCTTCTTATAGAAAACCAGTTCCTGTGCTAGCAATCCACAGATCAAGAACAGTGTTACTGCTGCCCCTTGCTGGAAGAAAGGAGAACAGGTTCGTATTAATTGACCTGGTAAAACCACACCATGTGGCCGATAATAAGTAGTAGGCCCAGTGGACTCCAAAAATGTAGCAGAAGACCAAATCTGGCTACTATCCAAGAGGTGCAAAAGGAGAAACTCATCACCTTTGAATAATCTGCAGTAAGAAAATAAGGACTATGCAACAAAGCAATGAAACTTGTGCCTCTTGAAACCCAAATAACAGTTCATCAAGACACTCCTGTATACAATGATATAGCCTCTGACTATATGAATATGACAAGGGACCAAGATGCTTCAGCGATTTCAAGTAATCCAGATGCAACACCAACAATTGACAGAACTGCCTCTTGCTATTTCATCAATTTTGATAAGTTTTCTGAGGATCCCAGTGAGCCCGAAACAACGCCAGCAGACAAAACTTTTAAAGACAAAATAACAGCACTTTTTCAGCAACTAGAAAATACTTATCAGGTTTCACCATGGGTTGAATTTTGGATTGTGTTAGGTATACTTTTTTCCTACTTTGGCTCATTCTTGTATTAAGTTTGGGAAAGCTGATAGATGGAAAATATAGTAAAATGGACACAGCAAGTAAGAAAATCAACTTGCTCCTGAAACCACACAAAACATCTCATCGTGAACAAAGAGACCTGTCAGCAGTGAACATTACAGCAGTTCCTATACCTGGTGGTATAGCATGGGACAGAACTGATTATGACATTTATGGTCTTGCCGAGCTGCTGAAGATTCCACATCAATTGAAGGTTTCCTTGAGTGACTTTGTTTCACCCAGCACATTTTCTGATGATTGGGACTTTGAGACTGTTAATAATATGATGTCAGATTTAGAGATGTCCGCAAAATTTACAAACCATGAATATTTAGAAGGTTCATCAGATTATGAAAAAATTTATTGTTACAATCACTATGGTCATCATTATTTGCACAAATCTACAAACCCTAGAAATGTATATACTTATAATCAATTGGAACATTGTCCAACTCCACCAAAAGGTATCTCAAAGACTTTCTATAACAAATTCCCATACTTGTCAGGTTTTAATGTCTCAAATCCGAAAACATTTTACTTTAAAAATGTTAATAAGATAGGAATGAACAGTATGTTAACCAACACTAAGCAAATTTATTCAGCAGCCTTTTATGCCCAGCTGTCCTCATTAGGCTTTGACTTTTGGAGTGACACCATTGAAACAAAAACTATCTGGGGTTCAAAAGACTGGCAAGGACAGGGAATAGAAGCCTTATTCTGAGCCTGTATTATTCCTGAACAAATAATGTTTTTAAATGACACTGTTCAACAAGCATCCTGTCTTGGACCAGCCAAGATAAAAGATTTAAACAAACCCTCCATAACTATGCCTACAGCTGATAGTAAAAAAAACACTGCAGAAGGAGGGGTCGACGTAAAAACTATTTTACTAAAAAACAAAACTGATCCTGATTGGGAAAATTGGTTAATCTGGCCCACAAACACGAATAACTGTCAAGATAGATTCCTGAACAAGACACAAGGGTTTACAGTAACTAGGCCAGACCCAAGATATGTCCAGAGACAATATCCAGGGATAGTAACAACTTACAGTGTAGGAAAACTGTGCCTCGAGTGGCTGCACAAATCTACACTTACAAAGGTAAAACAACACTTAACTTTACTTAAAGATGGCTTAATTTGAGAGACTTCCTATTAGGGCCTCATAAACCACGTCATAAACCTTTCATATACGCCGGTATTTACGCAGCTTATAATGAAGCATGGAAAGTCATGCAAATGGAAACTGCAGAACGAATACAAGAAATTGATCGTATTCATTTAGAGAAAGCTCTCTCTATAGTTGATAATGGGTTAACAACACTGTCATCCAGAATGTATTCTTTGGACAGCATTGTATCCTCTGTGTCGGGTGCCCCACAAGACTTACCTCTGCTTGTGAAGCAATTCCACAGAGACGACAAGAGCCACCGCCCCTGTACCCACCTGACCCTTGTGGACTGTGTTACCCAGCAGGGATGAGATGGACGCAGGGAAGGGAGCCAGAAAAGAACGTAGAGGCTTGGTGTGGGTGAGGAGCTGGGGTAGACCGTGGCGTCAACTGGGGAAACAGGAAAAGACCGGATTAGGAAATGCCCGCACCTCCCTCTTCCAGCACAGACCCTAAACACACACAGAAAAGGACAAGCCTGTGGGGGACTCACCAGTGCTTTTGTTGGCCTCCGAACTCAGGTAATCATTGAAGCTCCAAAGCAAAAACCAAGGTAAAGCGCTCCTGCGCTATGAGGCAAAAATCAAAGGTTACTGTACCACGCTGATGTGGTACGCCTTGATGGTGAAGTACTTCAGGATGTCGCTCTTGTTCAGGAGGAACTGGACCCCAAGTCTGCGCTCCTGCGTGGCGAGGTACTTCCCAATAGTATAAGCAAACCATACGCAGCGCTTCTGCGCGTAGCAAAGGCAAAGAAAACCAAAGGCAAAGTCAATACACAAGCGCTCCAGCGCGGTGTATTCTAAATGACACCTGCTAGCGCTCCTACGCGTAGCAAAGGCAAAGAAAACCAAAGACAAAGATAATACACAAGCGCTCCAGCGCGGTGTACGTTAAAGGACCCCTGCTAGTGCTCCTGCGCGTAGCAAAGGCAAAGAAAAGCAAAAGTCAGATCCATGCACAGTCAGATCAGCTCCGTCGTGCTTCCTGTTTTCTGTCCCTTCGTTTAATTCTGAAAATCTCACGGTTCTTTTCCATTGATGCACTCAAAACCATAGTCATGGCCCTTGTTACCTCCCGCCTTGACTATGGTAATGGCCTGTACGTGGGCATACCAGCCTACGAATCCCGCCGTTTACAAGCCATTCAAAACCAAGCTGCTCGCCTTATCCTTTCCCTTCCTAAATCTTTTCACATCACCCCGGCTCTCAAATCCCTTCATTGGCTTCCTGTCCGTTTCAGATCCTTCTTCAAATTGGCCTGCTTAGCTTTTCGGGCTCAATCCCGCTCTGCTCCCCTGTTTATCACTTCCCTCGTCTCCTCTCATGCCCCTAGTCGCACTTTCCGTTCTTCCTCTCTTTCTCTTCTTCATATCCCTCGCTTCCGTAAATCCAGAAAGGGGGGCACCCGGTTCTCAGTCCTGGCCCCCCAGTTCTGGAAAAGTCTTCCTCTCTCCATTCGTTCCATTCCCATTTACACCCATTTCCGCAAAGCCCTTAAAACTTTCCTTTTCTCCCAGTCATTCCCTTCCTAGTCTCCCTGGGTCTCCTCTGCTGAGTTCTGATCAGGTCCCCAGCGCCAGGAAGCCGCTCGGCCGCAGTGCGCTTTATTAAATATTTTATTCATTCATTCAAAAGGCACAGAGAACAAGCAAGCGCTCCAGCTCGGTGAAGAAGGAACCAGAGTGCGCTCCTGCGCGGCGAGGGTCTTCCAAGAGACGTCTCCGGGCTCCGAGGACAAACAGCGTCTCCGGAAGCAGGAAGGAATCCGAAGCACTGAGCCGGCGGGAAACGAGATGTTTAAGCGTTTCCCCCGGAAGTGCTTTGGTGTGGAAGGTCGGCAGGGAAAGACTGGACCGTGTCCCGACTTCCGCCCGGAAGAGAGTATCCGGCTTTCTGTGTGTGTTTCGGTGGGATACGGCAAGTGCTGCGAACGTGACAGTCCCCCCCCAAAACAGAACCCCCCCACAACGCCCCCGAATTCAGAGAGGGGAGGCAGGGCGAGGGCTAAGAGGGTGACTTAGATGAAACGCACGGACCAGCAAGGGAGCATGACGAACATGGGACAAGGGCTCCCAGGACCTCTCGTCGGGGCCGTACCCTTTCCAGTCCACCAGGTAGAAGAGCTTGCCCCTGGTACGACGAGAACCCAAGATAGCCCTGACCTCGTATTCAAAATGGTCCTCCACCACCACCGGGGAAGGAGGAGAAGGAACAGAGCTGCCAGGATGGACCGCATGCAGAAGGGACACATGGAAAACCGGATGTATCTTCATGTGTGGAGGAAGCAAGAGCTTCATAGCAACGGGGTTGATCACCTTCACAATGACATAAGGACCCACAAAATGGGGCAACAGTTTTTTAGGGCCATGCAAATTGAGATGGCGAATCGAAAGCCACACCTCGTCACCCACATGATATACAGGTTCCTTCTGCCTATGAGCGTCAGCATGCACTTTGTAGGTGTCCTTGGCCTTGGCTAACTCGAACCGGGCTTGTTGCCAGAGCCTGCAGAGGGATTCGTGATAAGCCCGTACTGTTGGCAATCGGCTGTCCTGGGGCTCTTCCCACGCAGAGGTGCGAGGGTGACGTCCGTGGAGGCAAAAGAAGGAGGACATGCCGATGGCAGAATGCTTGCTGTTAATGTATGCGTATTCCGCCATCCATAACACCTTGGACCATTCCTTCTCAACCGTAAGCAGTAAACAGCGGAGGAACTGCTCCATGGTGTGGTTCGTTCTTTCTGCCTGACCGTCCGTCTGTGGATGGTACGCGGAGGAAAGGCGTGCATCCATCTCGAGGATCCTGCACACTTCCTTCCAGAAGCGTGACACGAATTGCGACCCCCTGTCCGTGATCACCACCGATGGGATGCCGTGGAGGCGAACCACGTTGTGCACGAAGACCAAGGCCAGTTCAGCAGCCATGGGGACCTTAACCAAGGGCACAAAATGAGCCATCTTGGAGAGATGGTCCACTATGGTGAGTACCGTGGTGTACCCTGTCTTGGTGAGTGGAAGTTCGACTACGAAATCCATAGAGGCAGTGTGCCACAGATACGGTGGTACTGGAATGGGACGCAACAGCCCAACAGAAGGCTCTGAACGGTTCTTTCCCAACAAACAAACGGCACAGCTCGACACATGGTTCCTAGTGTCAGTTACCATCGTAGGCCACCAGTACTGTCGTTGTACGAGATCGAGCGTCTTGTGGTAGCCAGGGTGGCCGGAGAGTACATGGTCGTGGCACATGCGAATAGCTTGTTTCTGGCCAGGTACCCCAGGTAGGTACAACTTGTCTCCCTTGTACAGAAACCCGTTCACAAGAGTCACACCCTTCGGTCCCTCACTCAGGCCAGCAGGGTCGAATTGGGTTGTATCTTTTTGCACTAGAGACATGCACTCGGAGGATGCCACAACGCCCTGGAAGTGGTGTTCCGATATGATGGGAACAGGCTCGCTCGTGTCAGCGTCTTCCTCGGTTTCGTCCAGCCGTGACAAGGCGTCCGCTTTGGCGTTTTCCTTTCCGGGCCGGAACGTGATCACGAAGTGGTACTCATTGAAAAACAAGGTCCATCGTAGCTGTCGGGCAGTGAGCGCCCGTGCGGAGCGGAGAAACTGGAGTTTCCTGTGGTCTGTGTAGATGGTCACGGTGTGTCTGGCGTCCTTCCGGTAGTGGCGCCATTCCTCGAATGCTGTCTTGATCGCCAAGAGCTCCCGGTCGGACACGGTGTAGTTGCGTTCAGTGGGTTGGAGCTTCATGGAGTAAAAGGCAACCGGGTGGAGCTGTCCTGTGCTGGCATCCCTTTGTGACAACACGCCCCCTAATGCGTCCTTTGAGGCGTCTGCTTCCACTATGAAGGGTTGTTCGGTATCTGTATGCACCAGGATCGGTGCTGTGGTGAATCGCCTTTTTAGTTCCTGGAATGCGTCGTCCGCTTTTTGATCCCAACAAAAGTGCACCCCCTTGCGCAACAGGCATGTGATGGGAGCCACCATCCCAGAGAATCCGGTGATAAACCTCCGGTAGTAGTTAGAAAACCCCAGGAACCTTTGGACCCCTTTGACGGACTCCGGAGTTGGCCACGAGAGGATGGCTTCTACCTTTTTGTCGTCCATTTGAATGCCAGCCGGGGTGATGATGTGCCCCAGGAACTCGACTGAGGTAACGTGAAAAACGCTCTTCTCCAGCTTCACGTACAGACGATGCTTTCCCAGCTGTTGGAGGACGGAACGCACGTGCTGAACGTGTTCTGTGATGGTCTGTGAATGGATCAAGATATCATCTATGTGGACAATACAGAAGACGTCTATGTAGTCCCTTAACACCTCATTGATGAAGTACTGGAAAGCTGCGGGGGCATTGCAGAGTCCAAAAGGCATGACCTGGTATTCGAAAAGACCGAATTTCGTCCGGAACGCGGTCTTCCATTCGTCACCCTTCCGGACTCTGACTAGATGGTAAGCTCCCCGCAGGTCGAGTTTCGTGTAAATGGTAGCGTTCTTCACCTGGTCTAGGAGATTGGAGATCAACGGTAGTGGATACCGGTTCTTCACCGTGATTGCGTTCATCGCTCTGAAGTCTATGCAGGTCCTCAAATCGCCTTCCTTCTTCGACACGAAGAAAAGAGGAGAGGACACAGGAGACCTGGAATGGCGGATGAACCCGTTGCCCAAATATTCGTCCAGGTAGGAGCGAAGATGGATGTTCTCCTTTTCCGTGAGGGAATAGATCCTGCTGCATGGCAACGTGGAGCCGGGTATCAAGTCTATTCGGCAGTCGAAGGAACAATGTGGCGGCAGGGTGTTGGCTCCCTTTTTGTCGAACACGTCTGCTAGTTCCCGGTAGGCTTCAGGCACGACTGTTTGAGAAACCGTCCCCATGCCTTGGAAGGGTAACGAACGAGCCTGTACGGTACGAGCGCCCTGTGGGTTGTCTTTGGTATAACATGTCCTGTAACAATGTTCTGAATCCAGGCGTATTACCCCAGACACCCAATCAATGCGGGGATTGTGGTTTACTAACCATGGTAAACCCAAAATTACCTTGAACTGGGGGGCGTCAATAACGTCGAAGCTGATGGTTTCGGCATGGTGGTTTGCGAAGGTCATTGTCATGTCCTCGGTTCGTTGTCGGATAGGGCCGGAAGTTAGGTCCGTGCCGTCAACAGCCTTAACCGTTTCTGGCTGTGCTTTGGATACCGTGTTCATACGCAAGGCGTGCGAATAGGCGGTATCGATGAAGCTGCCGGTTGTTCCTGAGTCCAGCATAGCGATCACTCGCCAAGTGCTGCCGGCTTGGTTCCGTAGGGTTACTTCCACGCCTATGTGGTGACTGCCGTCAAATACTGCAGGGATCGCTGAGGTGCAGGAAGAAAAACCCAGAAGACGGATCCCTTTGTCTACTGGGTTGCCTCGTTTCCCGGCTTGTCGCCCTTGGTGATGGGCATCGCGAAAGGCCTCCTGCCCCGTGTTTTGTTAGGTTTCACCGGACACTCCCTAACGAAGTGTCCGCTTTTGCAGCAATACAAACACTGATTCTGCTTCCTCCTTTTTTCTCTCTCTTGGCTAGTCAATGGTCCTCTGACGCCGCCTATCTGCATAGGTTCAGAGGCATCGCCCTGGGGAGAGGTATCTTCCTTAGCTTTTTCGGCACCCTTGTCCCCAGAGGACAGAAAGCGGTTGTCGCTGTTTCTTCCCTTTTCAGTTCTTCTTTCCTGTAAGCGGAAGTTCATCTTGACCACCAGGTCTATGAAAGGGCCTATTTCGTCGGGCGGATTGGGTAGCTGTGATACAAGGTCCTTCAGGTCATCACGCAATACCCGGTAGAACACTGATACTTTCTTGTCTTCAGGCCAATGGGCCTCAATAACGAGCCTGCTGAACGTGGTGATTTAGTGAAGCAGATCGTGGTTGCCTTGTTTGAGGCTGAGCAGCTCGTTGTCTGCGGCTTGCACAAAGGTGTGACGAGCGAACATCCGCCGCATGGTTTCCTTGAATGTTGGTAGATGGTTGAGCATGGGATCGTCGTTTTCGACCATAGAGCGGCGTCTCCACCCACGTATGACAGGATGAACGCGACCTTGGATGCGTCATCGGGAAAGGCCGACGTTCTAGCCATGAAATGCAGGTGGCATTGATGTATGAACACGCCGTACTTGGTGCTGTCACCGTAGAAACGTTCAGGTGGTGCCAACTGGACCGGATGGGGTGACGACTTGTATAGCTGTGTCCTGATTGGTGGTAGCAAGGACCCCCCAAAGGTGAACGTAGGCTGTCTCAACAGGCCTTCTTGTCGGACTCTGGGGCTAGGGGTGGTTCCCCATGGACTGGTAACGCCTGCTGCCATCTGGCCCTGTAGGGCAGTCATGTCATGGCGTAGACTGAGGTTTTCTGCCTGCATGGCCGCCAGCATGACGGCTATGTCTTGCAAGGTCACCTCTGGGTCGCCCATGTCGCCTGGGCGGAACAGCTTACGTGGGCTTTGGATTCTGTCGGGTGCCCCACAAGACTTACCTCTGCTTGTGAAGCAATTCCGCAGAGATGACAAGAGCCACCGCCCCTGTATCCACCTGACCCTTGTGGACTGTGTTACCCAGCAGGGATGAGATGGACGCAGGGAAGGGAGCCAGAAAAGAACGTAGAGGCTTGGTGTGGGTGTGAAGCTGGGGTAGACCGTGGCGTCAACTGGGGAAACAGGAAAAGACCGGATTAGGAAAAGCCCGCACCTCCCTCTTCCAGCACAGACCCTAAACACACACAGAAAAGGACAAGCCTGTGGGGGACTCACCAGTGCTTTTGTTGACCTCCGAACTCAGGTAATCATTGAAGCTTCAAAGCAAAAACCAAGGTAAAGGGCTCCTGCGCTATGAGGCAAAAATCAAAGGTCACTGTACCACGCTGATGTGGTACGCCTTGATGGTGAAGTACTTCAGGATGTCGCTCTTGTTCAGGAGGAACTGGACCCCAAGACTGCGCTCCTGCGTGGCGAGGTACTTCCCAATAGTATAAGCAAACCATACGCAGCGCTCCTGCGCGTAGCAAAGGCAAAGAAAACCAAAGGCAAAGTCAATACACAAGCGCTCCAGCGCGGTGTATTCTAAATGACCCCTGCTAGCACTCCTACGCGTAGCAAAGGCAAAGAAAACCAAAGACAAAGATAATACACAAGCGCTCCAGCGCGGTGTACGTTAAAGGACCCCTGCTAGCGCTACTGCGCGTAGCTAAGGCAAAGAAAAGCAAAAGGCACAGAGAACAAGCAAGCGCTCCAGCGCGGTGAAGAAGGAACCAGAGTGCGCTCCTGCGCGGCGAGGGTCTTCCAAGAGACGTCTCCGGGCTCCGAGGACAAACAACGTCTCCGGAAGCAGGAAGGAATCCGAAGCACTGAGCCGGCGGGAAACGAGATGTTTAAGCGTTTCCCCCGGAAGTGCTTTGGTGTGGAAGGTCGGCAGGGAAAGACTGGACCGGGTCCCGACTTCCGCCCTGAAGTGAGTATCCGGCTTTCTGTGTGTGTTTCGGCCGGAAACGGCAAGTGCCGCGAACGTGACACTCTGCCATAGACATAATGGAACAGGACTAGCTCATGTTACAACATGGAAAGTCTCAATTGCGTTCTATAATGCTGCTAGGCTGGACGTTACAAAATCTTTGTTCAGGCTATGTGCCTTGGCGTCTAATCACCACCACGTCATTGGGGTTTAACCTTACAGATAAACAAATCTCTTTGGCACAAAGGGGAGTAGACTATACGGTGCTGAGCATAGAAAAACTGGAACGATTACCATTGACTGTTTCTGAGAAACCAGCCATAGAATGTATAATACATGGCATCATTAGGCTGCCAGTGACGATTTTCCAGTTTCAGTATTGCTTGAAACACATACCAGCAGGCCTGTATGAAAGATTGGGTAAAGAATACATTAAGTCAACCTGGGATTTACCATACACACAAATGTTGGAGTGGGGGAAAATAAGTATTTCTTAGTGGTGCACAATGTAACAGCGCACTAAGCGGTACACTTTTACGTCAGGGTATTAATTTACACGGAGCCTGTGATGGTTCTTCGACCAACTTATCCTGCCACCTGCAAGGTTCTCCGGCAGCAGTGATAGATCCAATTTTTAGGTAGCTTTCCAATGGGAGCTACATAATGTTGAATGATCACAGCTGTTTTGGAATGATGCCAGGAATTGTGTGTCAGCCAGGGTCACTTGTTGTATGCAAGTATTGTTTCCTAAAAGCAGGACAGACGGGGAGTCGCCGTTATGGCCTTCACTGAACATCTCTTCTATTCGAATTAATACTTTAAGCAGAATGAAAGCCATTCTTTTACAAAAAACTGTGCCACTGACCTCGTTCAAAGATACGTATGATCTACAAGTTGCAAGGTCCTCTGCAGAGATACATGCCTTATTATCAACAAACTGCCCTATACATTTCACAGAAATGTTAGGTCGTATCTTAAACATGTCTGATACCAGTGGTATTGTACATGTATTTAAGACAAATTTATTGGGACTGTGAGCACCTTTTTTAACAGTCCTCAGCATATTTCCAAACTTTGTGTTTTGGGACTCGCAGTAGGAATTTAATTTTTGCTTCTTCTGCTTCGATATGGCAAGCCAATCCACCAACAACGCCCAGATTACGATCGAGAACACTCTCCTGGCAATGAAGTGTCGTGAGCGCATAATCCAAATTTTGGGCTTGGCTCGTTTAAGAGATCTGAATATCACATGGTTTCTTTCATTCAAACCAATCTGGCAAGATTGCATCTTACCTGTTCTACGATGCCTGCTATGTGGAGAAGAATGTGTTCTAGACATCTGTCTAACACTTCCATCAGCACTGCCAACGGATGTTGACGCTTTGCTTGGTTCGGTAATGGCTCATGCATTGTGTTGTCTCCAACGGCTTCCAATCCTAATGACCGCATTCATGGAGGTCTCACCAGCACATGGTGAGATACGTGGACCGACAGGCACACAGGTACCATCTTCTGTGAGCATTGCTAATGCTACTGACGCTGACGGCGATGCTTCTCATCTGTGTACGATTGATCTGCTTAACGAGGTAGTCCAACTTTCACCTACAGTAGTAGACAAATTCTTTTCAAACTTAGAAGATTTGATGTTTTCTCTCAACAACAAGAGTGACTTTTGAAGTTAGCACACAGCGTTCTGATGAACTCTGAATTCAACCTTCACCTTTCAACTTGTAACTTTAGAACTCTATTTTTCTTCGAATTACATTTTTTCCAAATTGATTTTTTTTTTGGGCACAAAGTAATCTGCTTAAAGTAGAACTATTCTTAGAGAACAAGAATTCTTTGAACACTTCCAAAAGACAATATTTGACCTTGTCCACAACCTAAATGTTTTATATATTCTGTCATGGAATGGTCTCGACCTTTCTTCTGTATTTCAGAGCCATTTCATAAATGTTTTTCATGACTCACTTTGAGAAGCATTTTTTCCAATATCACACTACATGCTTTGAATGAAAATAATGTTTTTTACAAACGTAGAGCACAAATGCTCATTTTTGTGTACAACCATTTCAAATGCATTTCATATATTTTGGGTGGGATTGTAAACACATGCTTTAGATATGTTTTTGCTTAGTATTTAGTAATGTCAAACATAATAAAGTGGAGTGGGTGTTGTATAGCATTTTAGGACCCTAGTGTAATTTTCCCGATCCATGCCCTTACATAGGTATAATTCACATTACCCTTATATAGGCATAGAAATCATAACCATATTTAGACATAACACATCCAGTCCAAATACGGCATGGCTACTTCCGCTAGTTCTAAAAAGTCACAACGTTTTCTTGGAAAACTCGGCTTCAGCAGAAAGGGACATCCCCTTTCTTGAATATTGATTTATCCTAGAAATCATGGCGTTTTCACAGAGCTAACATTCCCTTGGAGTTCTTTGTTGACGTTATTATGTTCGACCTTACGTCAAACTAGGCACCTTCAAGGTATAAAATAAATATGCCCCCACTTGCCCTAGCAAACACACGGTGGTTTGGAGCAGTTCGACTATCTACTTGCCCGATGCATCTCACTACAGCAAGTGCCGAAGGAAGCCGACCCTCCAGCTGATGCACTGACAGAGAAGCTGTCCTTTCTCTCGCTGAGAATCCAGCTCCAGTGTTTCTGGCTCCCCTTGCGGGGTGTTGGGAAATCGAGTCCCGAGACAGAGATACCAGATCTCCTTCATTCTAAACCAAGGTACGGAGCTGATTAGACCCTAAGAGAAATCTTGGTTAGATTCTTGGCAAAGAAAACTAAACCTATGCTACACCATACTTACTTCTTTCCTCGTACTAGACTTAGGTTAGGTACATTGGGGTAGGCGTATTATAGAAGCACCAGTTGAGTACTTTTAGTCTTTGTTATTTATGTATGTATTTTATGGCTTAGAAACCATACCATGCTTTTACAGTATTATGTTATAATACTCTTCTTGCTGTACGCATTATACTTTACAGCCGGTATTACAATTGTAGTAGTTCATTTCTTTTGCATGAGAAAGAAGACTGTTTAATAAATACTTTTATTGAAAACGCCCGTCTCTCTATTTTTCTGCACCTCTGGCGAAACGAAGCATGCACAATTGACTGAGTGAAATATCTATCTATTGTTTCCACGACTCTGAAAATCAGTTTTATCTTGTGGAAACAAAATTGTCATGTGTATGCAGATGTCAGAAACGAATCCCTTCTTGTGTATTTGAGAAAGTTTCTAGTGACCTCTGATCTAGCTGGCACACACAATTAAGTCTAATGTATTCGATAGAGACCTAGTAGACATAAGTCCTACATCAAATCTATAGGATATATTATTCCAATACGCAGAGCCTATTGGGAATACAGGAACTACACTAGAAGCAACACAAGTGGAGCATTATTTCTATTGGAAAAAGCATTGGAACATAGAATAGTAGAACATATTCTTTCATCAATTGAATTTCTCACAATGTTTGGCCTCCAAATAGGAGTCAGTGTGCAAAAAGAACACATTTTGCAAAATACCATATGAATCACATGAACGTATGTGTAACCCCAAAGTCTGAGTTCTATAAATAACCCCTATTCCGGAACTCCAGTATCTTGGGCGCAGTCATAAAATACAAAGGTTTCCTGTACACTTGTTTTTCATTCATTTGATTTTATCACTTGAATTGCTGCATGGTGTGTACCCAATCATCATTTTTTACAGGATGCAGCTCAGGCTTTTGGAATGGTGTCTTTTTAGACAACCATTAAACACTATACAGCCCTGCGACCACCAGGGTCTGACTACTGGGGGAGCATGACATGCTGCCACAACCAGCTGAGCCCACCCCTTTTTTTTTTCTTTAGTTCCCTCACATCTAGAGGGCTTTCTGCCCCCTGGTGTGGACGATTGAGGTTAAACCCCACAATTGCTACTCCAGTGATGTAGAAAGTCTGAATTAGTATATTTATTTTGAGGGGGAACACTTGCCTATGCCTGGGGGCCACTCTCTTCTCCCTGGGTTCTAGAGGGCGAAGCCCTGTTAGGGAGATATCATTGGAAAAGGGGAGATATTCCCCTTTTGAATGATACCTCTCACATGAAAATCAGTGCTCGGGGTGCTGAGTTATGCCCCTGTGCACTTTTGGTAATTAAAGTAAAATTAAAAGATTGGCTCGTTTTGGTTTCTCTTTTAGCTTAAAGACCTCTGGCCCAGAAGCCTGATGTGAAACAAAGAAAATTAAATCAAAGCACATTTCTACCTTCAGTGCTAGGACGTGTTGTACACATTCTTTGCTCCTAAGAGGTTGTGCTAAGGACATGTCCAACATGTCCGTTGCACTGAAGCAGTTAATACTCAAATTCCAGTGTAACAAACATTGGGGAAAGTGCATCCTTGGAAAGGGTGGGGGGGGGGGGTAGATTCACAATTCTAACTTCAGTCTAACGAACATCGAGGAGAGTGCTTCCATTGGAGGGTCCAGATTTACTACTCTAATTCCAATTTAAAAAAACATTGGAGAAAGTGCATGTATTGGGAACTCAGATTTACTATGGTAACACCAGTCTAACAAACACTGGGGAAGGTGCATACTTTTAGGACGTGGTCTGATTGAAGTCATCTCCCGAAGATGCCATCTGGAGGGAGGCTCGTGGGTCTAAGAGACTCTCAGGCATCCCCAGCTTCAAAGAGAGGCTGATCTGCCACTAGTGAAAGATGAAGCTGTGGTTTCAACATGTGGGTCAGTTTTTCACTAATGTGCTTTCCTCACCACAGGCCTGAACAGAGTTCATGCCTGTACTGAGGACAACATTTTTATTTGTATTTGTGCACACTGACCCGGTATGCACTTCATGCATCTAATTAAAGGTGCACCGCAACACAAATAGGGACAGTGTGTTTGATGTGTAATTTGGGCCCTAAATTGCTTTATTTTAATAACAAGCATGGCATAGCCAATAGGTCTCGCCTTTGGGACCATATACGTGGTAGGCCATAAATGAAAAGCTCAGACAACTGCCTAAAATAAAAAGATAATCAAGTATCGTTTTATTATTTATCTGCTGTCTCGGCCAGCGGGGTGATACTCCTCCGCCATTGCGGAGGAGCCGCCCCTCAAGTTGTGTGCACGATGTCTACATGTGAAGTTTCCTTCTATACTGTACAAGTTCTGAGTGTGTTGGAAGCTCGCACGCACTGTGGCTATTTGTGTGGTTTATAATCTGTAAAGATTGATAAAAATATCTTCAGCACAAAAGAGAAAATATTATTTTGTCAATAGCAACAGTGATGGCACTGGCTTGCACTTTAATAGCTCTGTACATACCATCACGTTATTACCAGACTCAGCGCTCATTTCATCAGCCTAAAAATGATGATGTGCTGAGATGATCCCACCACGTGCTGGTTGCACATTGATCTCTGTAGTAGGTGCATTAACCCACAGAACTATCTTGTCCCAATTAATATTTAAATGATTATGCACAGTAATTCCCCTTGTGCATGTCTGGCTGTGCCCTACAAAGGAAAGGTGATGTTCTGCATATACACCCTCTTGCCACTGCCTGTATTGTGTCAACATTATAGTGTCCCACAAGTCTGTGTGTGTGTATTCACTAGCAGGTGTTTGTGCAGGGGTCTCTTGTAATCAGGGCACAAGTGTCCATTTTAGCTTCACTGCTGGTGAGGTACTACTATTGCATAGTGCCATGATATTAATGTTCTCGATCTTGGGTGGATGAAAGGTCGAGTTGATCACCTCAGGTTTCGAATTGTGTGGGCCCAGATTTCACACAGACACCTGCCTCCATTCAGATGTTTTCCTTGGGACCGTGGTGGTGCTGCCCTACCCCTGCACCTGTGCCTGTCATTGAAGCGGTTTAGGGGTGCAGTGGGCACGTGGCTGACAATTGGCAGCTCTGCTGTGCTGCACCTGGTGCAATCAGCACAATCTCCGATCTTTTGTCCCAGTTGTGTTAATCCTAGATCACGTTTCCTGGTGTGTCATGACCGGCAGGTAAAGAACGTCAGTGCTGGGAACCCTGGAATCAAGGCTTGTAATATGACTCCCGTTTTCGGTTTCGCTGCCATGTCTGACACAATTGTGAACTTGTGTTTTACAGCGCTGCACGCATGCTCACTTCCGCTGCAGCCAGGCAGAAAAGCGGCGTTCAAATCCAATAACTGCTTTAACCCCTTTCAGGCTGATGACGAGCTCAGCTTGTCATGAGCGTAACCTGCCGTGCGCTCATGACGAGCTGAGCTCGTCATGTAACGCGGTAATTTTAAAATTGCCGCGTACAGCGTGAAAAGCCGCCGCATCGATGCGGTTAAGATGTGCAAACAGAGGTGGCTGCAGGGAGCCGGCATTAGATGCCACCTGGAGCATATGCCGGAGATTGTCTCCATCACTACAGCAGCTAGGTTGAAATTATAAACAGAGCTGCTTTTCATCATGCTTGTTTTAATGCCTACATTTCTGCTGTCACAGACACCCTTGGAAAAGTACTAACTGCAGAAACTAATGGTGCCCATTACCTGCTATCCATGCTCGTGGCGACGCAGAACAGCATCACGGCACAACAGTAAGCAAACAAGCCCACGAGTGGTGCGCGCACGCCACAGCGAAACATCTGGTTTCAATTATCGTGCCTGTGTCTGGGCACGATAATTGAAACCACATGGCGGCCTTGCGGGTAACCGCAACCAATAGGCCATGGGCCGAGCAATGCCCCCGCCTTTGGCCAATTGCGTGCTGTCTTAGTTAAAAAGGCGCATGCATAGGGCCAATAGCCTGGGGAAAAACTAAAAGCACACGCTCGAGCATGTGCGAGCGTCTGGTGCGATTTCTGAAAGCCCTTACATAAAGTCTGGCAGAGCAGCGCATGCGCACTGCGCTAGGCTCGACCTAAAAATTGGGATGGGGTTGGGAGTTGCTCCAACCTGCCCTTGAGCAACATCCCACACTCTTTGAGACCAAAGAGTATTTCTGCTCCCCAAGGGCCATGAGCCTGAATATGGCAGCCTTCCTCATGGCAAGTAAGAGGAAATCTGGATTTGGAGATCAACCCTCCATACTACATCTAACAGATGTAGTATGGAGGGCTTAACTCTCCTCCTATTGCCAAATCACTATCTGGTGCCTGGAGATAGGAACAGATGCCAAGACAGTGCAACACACCACACCACACCGTGCTTTTTATTTTTTCACATAAATCCTTAATGTTTAGTAGACTTTTTGCCCCCTGTGGAGGGAGAATAGGAGGTGAACAGATGAATGTGGGACTAACAGACAGCTTGTCACCCAGAGATGTGGGGTGCAGTCCTGTGCCAAGAGGGTCAAGGCCTGCAGTTCATTCAAGTTCTCATTCTCATTTTCCTGATGGACTGTTGGGCATTTTAAGTTTCTCTCCAGGATGGGGACGTATGGGGTAAATACTCCAGTCTACCTGTCCAGGGGGGCTGATAGCCCACCAGAGTTCCAGCAAAACCCAATAATGCCACGAGGACCAGCACCCTTTACTGCACAATGTCTAGAGGGACACCAGAGGACAAAATTATAAAAATAAATTGTTGTGACGTGGGTACCACTGTACTCCTGCAGGACCAAGAGCGACCCTCCCGTGCAGTGCCTTGGTGCCTGACACTCAAGTTTTACTCCCGTAGTACTGCTGTACCATACAAGCTTCCTAGAGGAAGCTTATACAGTACTTCAGTGCCATGGAGATGAAGCATGCATGGCTGCTCCACTAAGAGTACCGTGGTACCTCATGACAGGGGCACGCTGGGTCCCGTGAGAAAATCTGTGGTATAGGAAGCACAAAACCATTTTTTTTTACAAATATTGGCCTCCTGAATATTCCCCATCATCACACCCCTCTATCCCACCCGACCCGCCGGACAGCCACAACATTTTCTTTTTGGTTGCAGCTAGCCCATCAGATCACTCAATATCACAGAATTGGTCCCGATCACTCAGCACCAAATTAGCTGACAGGAATAAAAGCTCCTCTGTACAGGTCCAACATCCAGGTATACCTAACCTTTTAACCCTTTCAATCCCAACCCCAGCACCTCTTTAAACACAAATTGTTTGAAATCAACTAAACAGATTTAAACAAAATTAAAAAAAACATTCTCTCTGAGTACAATTCTAGCTTTTTGGCAGATTTGGAGTAATTTGGTTCAGCTTTTTTTCTGTATAGGAGAGTAAACGTTCATATGGGAATCAACAAGTGAAATCAATGTTTTAGGACCATACCTTTTTCTTGGCCCAGTTTGATGTAACAGCGTAAAACCTTCCATAAAGAAGCCAAGGTACATGATCTTGTATTCGGGTGATTTGTCACATTGTGCCACAGTTATTAGCAAAGCAAAAAACACTTTTCCTATTTATATATCTATAAATTGGCATTATAGTTAGGTATTTCAATAATGTAAAAACTAAAGATTAAAAAACAAAAAAAAATGCCAAAATACATCAATTATAGTTTACTGAGCTAATAAATCACTTCAGAGACCAAGAAACTGATATGCAGAGTCCCACAGGGATCGTCCCTCAGCCACACCCTTTTCAAGAAATAAGTGACACAGCTCGCCAACATCATCCTATCACCAGACATAACCGTAATCTCATAAACGGATGACACCCAATTCATCCTCTTCCTTCACAGACAAGACAATCACCACTAGAACCAACTTCACCAACTGCATAACCATGGTAGTAGACTGAATGTGGGCCAACTGCCTGACGCTCAACTGAGACAATACGGAAGTAGTGGTCTTCGGCAAAAAGACCTCCCTATGTGACTCTGCCTGGTGGCCATCGAAGCTAGGACCAATACTCACACCTACAAACCATGCAAGAAATCTAGGGATCATCCTTGACGACAAGCTCAACATGTCAGCTCAAGTCAACGCAGTGTGCATCTCATGCTACCACATTCTACTGATCTGCAAAATAACTTCTAATGTTTGCCTCAGAGCACCAGATGGACCATCATGCAAACACTGGACTATGGCAACACTCTCTACACTGAAATCTCCAAACAACTCCTACACAGACTCCATAGTATCCAGGACATCACTGCAAGATTCATATTCGATTTCCCACGTTCCACCCACATCACAGCACAACTCAGGAAGCTACTCTGGCTCCCCATTCACAAGTTCAGCCAATTCAAACTTTTCGTACACACATACAAAGCCCTAACAACACAGGACCAGAATACCTGAACAGCTGCATAAACTTTCATAAACCCACCAGACACTTACGCTCTTCTTCACTCTCACTTGCACACAGTACCCGCATCTGTAAAAGCAAAGCTGGAGGTCACTCATTTTCCTACATCGCACCCAAGACATAGAACCAACTCCCTCAACAAACCAGAGCCTCCTCCTCACTTCTTGTGTTCCTCAAGAAGCTCAGGACCTGGCTCTTAGTATAAGCACCTTGAAAATCACATACCTACATACCTGCCCAAGCGGTTATATTCCTCATGGGTGATTAGTGTGCTACACAAATCAACATAGCATAACATAACTAAAACTTGCACCCCAACCATGCACTGCTTATGAACTCCCATTTTATTTGACTTATGACACGTTAAATGACATCATTGATGACATCACTGATGACATCTCAAATGGCATCACTGATGAGATCAACCAAGCTACTGCTCCTCAAGGTACTCTGTAAACCCCTATATCAGTGGAGAGGTGTGGCTCACTGGTTAGAGGCGGCAGACCTGTAAGCAGAGAGCGGCCCGGGACCAGGGTTCAATTCCCAACGCGGCAGGGTCTTGGACCAGGGTCAACGGACTCGATAATTCTCGCCTCAGTGCCTACTCTAACCAGGGAACACACTCTGTAACTCTGGGCATTAAGCTTGCCTCATCTCTACAACGGCCCCCCACAGACGCCGGGGATGCCTGAGTTCACCCTGGAGATACCCAGAAAGGGACCATCTCACAGGGAAAACCAGGACAGGTTCCCCAGCGGTCTACAGCGCCAGGACACTCGGGTAGAGTAACAGTGCGCTTTACAAGTATCCCACATTTACATCATTTAAACAAAATAAAGTAAGTAGTAAAGGGCCCACACATAGATTGTCATATAGTTCTATAGCCAATTTGTATAGAAACTGGAGATTTATGAAGTTCAGATATTTATTTTCAAGAGTTCAGTGAAAAATTCTGAGTCATACGATGATGTAGAATACATAATGTATGGATTGCTAACTTGCAGACAGTACAAATCAAACGATTGTAAGTATTGTTAAAAAGGTCTACGCCAGTCTGCTCATTTTAGGAATATATGTTAAGTATTTTTCTATACTATGAAGTGGTGTCCACATTGACTGGTTATTCATGCCTTATAATTGGCTAACATATAGTATTGAATTTGGTTAACTTAAAATTCTATATTAGATGAGTTGTTTAAAACATACCTCATTTAGGAAAGTAATAATCAAAGTTTGATTTTAAACAGTACTGTAGACTTAATAATTTTCTGATATCATTAAATTCTACATGGCCATTACATTTGTTACACACCTAAATATCAGTAACAAAAGAGTGTAATATCTACTTAATGTTAGTGATTTTACAGATACACTTCATGATCTGCTTCTTCTACTTGTGAAAGGGTACGCCTATAGGTTCTGCAGATGGTATGGAATATTGGGTCTATGTATACACTACTCGACAATTCTAATATGAAAGGCATACAGCAAAGCAACCTGTCATAACCATTGGATCATGTGATCAGTGATGCCATCAAGGACGTCATTTGAAATGTCATCAGTGATGTAATAAATATTGTAATTTGACATCTCAAAAGTTATGGAATATGTGAGGTCATAAGCATTAGATTGTGAGGCACAAGTTATAGCTAGCTCAGTAAACTCTAACTGGTGGATTTCAGTGTATTTTTAGTTTTTAATAATATGTTTATTTATTATTAAAACACCTAACTATAATGTCACTTTAACCTTCTTTTTTTCTTTGAATTTCTAGATTTTGTATTAACATAAGCTAAAATCTCAGTTCCATACCTAATTATAACGGCACTTTAAACATAAGTTTTTTTCAGGAAATTTTTCTTTAACATAAAGTAAAATATTATTACCATACCTAACCATAATGTCACTTAAACCTTAGGTATTTTCAGTACATTTCTAAGGTTGTTTTATCATATTTACCCAACTCACTCACGGAGCATAGCTTTTGACCATGACCAGCCCCCACCCTGTGGGAAGCCAACTCCCCATTGCTGGCCTGATGATAACTCCATACATAAAAAGTTACGCCAAGCCTATCTTTTTATGTGCAGAATTCTCCTGCCTGACTGTAGTCATAAACTTACTATTAAATCGTAGTTTGTGACAACAAAAAAAGTGTCAATTTACCTTTGTGATTTAGGCCCT
This sequence comes from Lissotriton helveticus, assembly GCF_964261635.1. Taxonomy (NCBI): domain Eukaryota; kingdom Metazoa; phylum Chordata; class Amphibia; order Caudata; family Salamandridae; genus Lissotriton; species Lissotriton helveticus. Next base: position 1,963,903,300 of record NC_136061.1, on the reverse strand, counting down.
ATATATTTAAAAGTGATTTATTTAAACAGTTTTATCCTATTGCTTAGCATGAGTTAAAACCACACAGAATATATTTAAAACAGAACTTATTGGTTCCTGGGGTTGACCTGGTTCCAGTAATCTCAACTTGGATCTGGGCGTTTGTGTGGCTGCCTCCTGCATCTGTACTGCCCGCTCAGGATGGGTGCTTCTTGAAACTGATGAGGCTGTTGGCTTGTGGAGCGTGGTGTGGCGGGAATGGAGGTGGGGAGATCGTCCCCTTGGGAGACACATTTCTGGCTGAATGGCCTGTGTCAGAGGGGAGGTCAGTGAGACTGTATCAACCGACCCAGGGCCACAACTCTGTGGAACAGTGCTTTTGAGCCTGCGACCTTCCACATGCATGAAACACAGCCCCTCCCTCCTTCGTAGAGGGCAAAAGTATTTGTTGGAGGAGATTTTGACTTGTGGCTGTTAGCTGATTTTGGCCTGCATCCTACCTTCAGCGCCTCTGCATAAGGTGATGTGACTGGAAGATCTCTGCGCCTCCGTAGAACTGTCTATTGCAACCTCTGTGGTCCTTTGTGGTGCCATAGTCATGGGGAAAGACAAAACTTTCCACTCCGCTTCAACGCAAATGTAAATGGAACACAATTACTATGTGGTCCGTCTCTGGTCCCACCATGCCTTTCCAACGTCGGAAAACCCACATCTGCATTCTACAGGCTTTCCAGTCCTCACAGATAGTGGTAGAAGCCAAGGTCGGTGAGATCAGAATGGAAGTGGTGCTACTCTGACAGGCCCTTCGCAATACCACGGCTCGGACACCGGAGCCTGAATCCTGGATCTCCACAGTCGAGGACGAAGTCTACTCTTAAAAATCCAGGTATTCACCCTCCTGCACATCAGAGCTCCATGCTTGCGCAGGGAATGCAGAGAATCGCTCAAGGCGCAACAACATCCACCTCATTGGGGTGCCTAAAACCATTGATGGCACTGTTCCTCAGCAAATGGCTGACCTGGATTAAGTCCTGGATGCCAGATTCACGCCTGTCCCCATGGTTCACTCTGGAGAGGGCGAACCAGGCTCTGACTCAAAGGCTACTTTCCGGCCCATCATTGTCCAGATTTTGAATTACCGGAACAGGAACTCAATCCTGAGTGCAGTCCACTCCCACTCAGATCTAAGGCATGGTGACACACAGGTTCTCATATTCCCGGACCACACCAGAGAGGTGCAGCAACGGAGGCGGTCCTACCTAGAAGTCAAGCAGAAGTTAAGAGCCATGGGCTTGCAATACCCAATTCTGGGAAACTGCCCAACGCCCAAGGAATCAGTCCGGAATCTGGGTGTTTACATGGATAATAAATTATCCATGAAAAACCAAATCAATCACATTGTGGGAACCTGTTTTGGACTAATGCGTATTCTGAGGAAAGTCTTTAAGTGGATCCCCGTTGAGGCCCGGAAACCTCTAGTCCAGGGTCTAATCATAAACAGAATGGATTATGGGAATGCACTCCTTTTATCCATAAACGAACATCGCTTGAACAGACTTCAGGTCCTTCAGAACACCGCAGCCCGGCTAACTCTAAATTTCCCACAAGGAACCCCATCGGCCCCTTGTTTAAAGAGCCTTCACTGGCTTCCGGTGAACAAACAAATTCTCTTTAAAACCCTATGTTTGGTCCACAAACACATGTACGGAAATGGGCCCAAATACTGGTCTCAAAAGTTAAGATGGTATTTGCGTCTAAGAGAATTGAGATCTAGCAATGAGTCACGACTGACGCCTCGGAGAATATCGACCTCCAGAAATGGAGGGCGTGCGTTCTCTTTCCTTGCCCCTGCCTCATGGAATAAAATGCCTCTATATCTCCGCAGTATTCCTGAACACAGCGGTTTTTGCAAAAAGCTAAAGACGTGGCTATTTGCATATTAGCCTATCTCGAGTGAAATTTCACCCGACCACTGTGCACTGTTGCAAAACTCTGTTGAGTTTATTTTTCAAATTTTTTTTTAACCATATCAAACTCAAATTTTCAATGATGTCAACATGACTTTTCAATTCAGTACATTGACCTAGACTAACATGTTTTTAAACATTGCAATTCTTTTAGAACTCAGAAATATACATAGAAGAATACAGCGTGTGTAACACAGTATATCAACATGACATTATACAATGACAATGTGCGTTTGAGAAGCCCGATGCATTTCGAGCCCTATGGGGCTCTTCCTCCGGGGCCTGAAATCTAAACAAATGTAGAAAACACAGCGTTACATTTTGGGACCACTTGTTAAATTTGAACGAAAAAATTAAATGAAAAATTAAATGAAAAAACGAACGTGCTCAGTGTAGTGCTCCTCCACCTCCTCACCCTGTGGAATCTAATTGATCTTACCCTTTACTTGTGCCTCTAAAATGGAACGACCTATACAATAAAAAAACATTGCATGAACACACTCATTCTTGTGTTCAAAGCTCCACTCTAATAACAAACACCGCAACCACGCGGCAACTCGACTTACCCACTTGAAGACTCGTGATCGCTAACGGTTCTACAATGCAAAAAGACCAAAATTAGAATTACCGGACTGCATTCCAGTAGATTCAAGGAGAAACCAACATAGCCCAAGTACTCCTGGCTGCGTACCTTAATATTGACGCTGCTCCTCGCAAACAACTCTCATGGCCATTGCCGAACGTTCAAAAGCTCTGTCACCTCCTTTCACATTTAATCTCCGCATGGTTTGTGTGCTAGCCAATCAAAATCTCTCTGCTTCCTCCAACGTCACAACAACAACTAGAACGGCCTGCTCTCTTTGAGCACGGCAACACTTCCTGATAGACCTCGTTACTGGTGACCACGTGGGACTCTCTCTGCCAATCCGCTACTCCTAAAGTCAAAGCTCCAGCGTAAACGCGATGGTGAAAGTGCAACGCATGCTACATTGAATATGTGTGAATGGGAATGAAAATAAAAATGAAAATAAGTGATAAAGTGGTGTCTCGTCTTGTGCCATATATGTGCACTAAGTATATATGTGAAAAACAATACAAGTTTTATTTCAGATCAACCATCGCTACATAGCTTAGAACACATGGTACCTTCAATGGCGGTAATTTCTCTACAGAAAACATGAAAAATCTATTTTGTCATTTAACCCTTTGGGATCTTGAGTCCCCAGTTTTTTTATCCAAAAAGTTTCTCTCTGAAGCAGAGATCTGGTTATATCTGTACCCTCGAAATTCTCAACTCTCTCTAGGACTGAAAACTGCAGTTGAGCTATGCTGTGCTTTGCCTCCTGCCAGTGTGCTGCCAAAGGGCTCTTGATGGTTTGATTTCTAATGGTACTTTTATGTTCAGAAATTCTGATTTTTATTTTGCGCTCAGTTTTGCCCACATAAAGTTTCCCACATGGGCACTTTATGTAGTAAATGAGGACACTGGAGTTGCAGTCAGCATTGAAAAATAGAGGGATTGTTTTTCCTGTCTGTGGATGGTGTATAGACTTGCCTATAATCACATTATTGCAATGAACGCAATTACCACATCTCTTCATGCCCTTGTAGGACGACGTTTGTTTTTGTTCAAATTTAGGCGTCAAAAGTTCCTTGAGGTTTTTAGACCTTGTATAGGCGAACATTGGTTTTTGGTCAAAAATGCCATTAAAGTCTGATTCATTTTGTAGTAGTGCCCAGTGTTTGTTCACTATGTTCTTGATTTTTTGAGAACTGGTAGAATATTTCAAAACGAATACATGTCTTTCCATTTTTTGTTTCATCCTTTGGTGCAACAGGTTCGTTCTGTCAAACATTTTTACTCGTTGTCTTGTTTTTTCCAGTAATTCTTTTGGATAGCCTCTTTGTTCATATTTATCCTGTTGTATGTCAAGATGTTTCTCCAGATCTAACTGTTTGGAACAAATCCTTTTAATCCTCATAAATTGAGAGAGCGGTAAATTATCTTTCAAATTTTGCGGATGAAAGCTTTCATACAATAATGCATTATTCACATCAGTTTCTTTACGGAACACTTCTGTATGTATCTCTGTATTCTCCAAAGTAATTGCCACATCTAAGAAAGAAATTTTCTGTTCATTGATGTTGGAAGTGAACTGTATATATTCATTGTGTTGATCTAGTTGTAGCAGTTTCTTTTCCAATAGGGATCTCTCTGCGTTCCAGATGACAAAGATGTCATCTATAAATCTGCAGTATAAAACTGCATGCTTCTGCCAATCTTCATCAGTGTATATGTGGTCAGCTTCAAATTTAGCCATAAAGGTGTTCGCATACGCCGGAGCACCGGCAAAACCCATAGAGGTCCCTTGTAATTGTACAAAGCCCATTCTACTGCCTCCAGTCCACCCTGATGGGGAATGGACGTGTATAGCGATTTTACATCGATGGTACACATTAACATTCGATTGTCTGGTTTTATGGATTGCAATTTTAGGAGAAAGTCCGTGGTGTCTTTAACATATGAGGGCCATTTTTGGACAAAAGGTTGAAGAAATTTATCGATGTAGATTCCGAGTGGTTCAAAGATGGTACCGCACCCCGTTACTATTGGTCTCATGGGGGGGTTTTTTAGGCTCTTATGTATTTTGGGAAGCATATACCATCGATGTAAAATCGCTATACACGTCCATTCCCCATCAGGGTGGACTGGAGGCAGTAGAATGGGCTTTGCTGAGCCAACCTTCAATCAGGGCTGAAAAAGTGTTCATCATGGAAATCCTACATTACTGTTTGTACCACAGCTATTTCCAATGGAATGAACGATTCTTTCTACAATTACAAGGGACCTCTATGGGTTTTGCCGGTGCTCCGGCGTATGCGAACACCTTTATGGCTAAATTTGAAGCTGACCACATATACACTGATGAAGATTGGCAGAAGCATGCAGTTTTATACTGCAGATTTATAGATGACATCTTTGTCATCTGGAACGCAGAGAGATCCCTATTGGAAAAGAAACTGCTACAACTAGATCAACACAATGAATATATACAGTTCACTTCCAACATCAATGAACAGAAAATTTCTTTCTTAGATGTGGCAATTACTTTGGAGAATACAGAGATACATACAGAAGTGTTCCGTAAAGAAACTGATGTGAATAATGCATTATTGTATGAAAGCTTTCATCCGCAAAATTTGAAAGATAATTTACCGCTCTCTCAATTTATGAGGATTAAAAGGATTTGTTCCAAACAGTTAGATCTGGAGAAACATCTTGACATACAACAGGATAAATATGAACAAAGAGGCTATCCAAAAGAATTACTGGAAAAAACAAGACAACGAGTAAAAATGTTTGACAGAACGAACCTGTTGCACCAAAGGATGAAACAAAAAATGGAAAGACATGTATTCGTTTTGAAATATTCTACCAGTTCTCAAAAAATCAAGAACATAGTGAACAAACACTGGGCACTACTACAAAATGAATCAGACTTTAATGGCATTTTTGACCAAAAACCAATGTTCGCCTATACAAGGTCTAAAAACCTCAAGGAACTTTTGACGCCTAAATTTGAACAAAAACAAACGTCGTCCTACAAGGGCATGAAGAGATGTGGTAATTGCGTTCATTGCAATAATGTGATTATAGGCAAGTCTATACACCATCCACAGACAGGAAAAACAATCCCTCTATTTTTCAATGCTGACTGCAACTCCAGTGTCCTCATTTACTACATAAAGTGCCCATGTGGGAAACTTTATGTGGGCAAAACTGAGCGCAAAATAAAAATCAGAATTTCTGAACATAAAAGTACCATTAGAAATCAAACCATCAAGAGCCCTTTGGCAGCACACTGGCAGGAGGCAAAGCACAGCATAGCTCAACTGCAGTTTTCAGTCCTAGAGAGAGTTGAGAATTTCGAGGGTACAGATATAACCAGATCTCTGCTTCAGAGAGAAACTTTTTGGATAAAAAAACTGGGGACTCAAGATCCCAAAGGGTTAAATGACAAAATAGATTTTTCATGTTTTCTGTAGAGAAATTACCGCCATTGAAGGTACCATGTGTTCTAAGCTATGTAGCGATGGTTGATCTGAAATAAAACTTGTATTGTTTTTCACATATATAATTAGTGCACATATATGGCACAAGACGAGACACCACTTTATCACTTATTTTCATTTTTATTTTCATTCCCATTCACACATATTCAATGTAGCATGCGTTGCACTTTCACCATCGCGTTTACGCTGGAGCTTTGACTTTAGGAGTAGCGGATTGGCAGAGAGAGTCCCACGTGGTCACCAGTAACGAGGTCTATCAGGAAGTGTTGCCGTGCTCAAAGAGAGCAGGCCGTTCTAGTTGTTGTTGTGACGTTGGAGGAAGCAGAGAGATTTTGATTGGCTAGCACACAAACCATGCGGAGATTAAATGTGAAAGGAGGTGACAGAGCTTTTGAACGTTCGGCAATGGCCATGAGAGTTGTTAGCGAGGAGCAGCGTCAATATTAAGGTACGCAGCCAGGAGTACTTGGGCTATGTTGGTTTCTCCTTGAATCTACTGGAATGCAGTCCGGTAATTCTAATTTTGGTCTTTTTGCATTGTAGAACCGTTAGCGATCACGAGTCTTCAAGTGGGTAAGTCGAGTTGCCGCGTGGTTGCGGTGTTTGTTATTAGAGTGGAGCTTTGAACACAAGAATGAGTGTGTTCATGCAATGTTTTTTTATTGTATAGGTCGTTCCATTTTAGAGGCACAAGTAAAGGGTAAGATCAATTAGATTCCACAGGGTGAGGAGGTGGAGGAGCACTACACTGAGCACGTTCGTTTTTTCATTTAATTTTTCATTTAATTTTTTCGTTCAAATTTAACAAGTGGTCCCAAAATGTAACGCTGTGTTTTCTACATTTGTTTAGATTTCAGGCCCCGGAGGAAGAGCCCCATAGGGCTCGAAATGCATCGGGCTTCTCAAACGCACATTGTCATTGTATAATGTCATGTTGATATACTGTGTTACACACGCTGTATTCTTCTATGTATATTTCTGAGTTCTAAAAGAATTGCAATGTTTAAAAACATGTTAGTCTAGGTCAATGTACTGAATTGAAAAGTCATGTTGACATCATTGAAAATGTGAGTTTGATATGGTTAAAAAAAAAATTGAAAAATAAACTCAACAGAGTTTTGCAACAGTGCACAGTGGTCGGGTGTAATTTCACTCGAGATAGGTTGGTTCAAGTGGGCACGTGAGGGCATACGTGCTACCATTGTTGCACGCATAGATAAAGTATCTTTCTAAAAATTCTAAAAATTTACGAAACAAGGTGAAAAAGGTGTGCTTCTCCTACCTAAATTCATAAATTTATTTGCATATTAGACCATCTGTTTCACTGGTCAGAGCCGTCTGCAAGCACCACGAGACTCCTCGGATGTGATTTGTGCGAGTTACAAATGATCTTGACTTCTATTCCCAGCTAGACTGAGAGTCATCCACCTTAATAAGTCTCATATTTTTAATACTCCCCAAGCGGCATGACAGTGGCTCACAGAGGAGTGACGGCTAAGCAGGTGGGCCACTTCTCCCCAGTACTCGACAGACTGCTCCTGCCTCGACCTCTCAAACGTTGCCTAGATCCCAGAGGCACTGAACTTGTTCCCAGTGGGGACGCGGGGCAGCCTGCTCAGAATCGCTGCTTAATTCTTCCCAGGTGCAGGCACGTCTATCGGTGGTCCCCCTACGAGCCAAGCCGCATAGATTGAGAGAGGAGAACGAGACAACATGACCCTTTCTCTGGCAATGTCTCTGACTTTCCTGTCCTTCAGCTGGACTCTGATCTCTCCCACAGCCGCATTATTTGAAAGTCTTGGCATTCTTTCACTGAACAGCTTTCAGGTATCAAGGACATATAAGGAACTGTCTAATTGGTGTAGACTTCCAGGCACAATGTCTAGCTAGGTTTGAGACTTCAGACTATCTGTTGACCGGTGGCAGCTGTCCACTCAAAGCCCGCTGAATTCTTGGGTTCCCTCTGTACAGTCACGACAAATTCCCAATGTGGTGCATAATGTTTTCTCTGGTATTGGGGTTTCCTAGGGTGACAGATCCTTCTTGGGTAGAAGTGTGGGGAAGGATGGGAGTTGGGGGTAGGTGTTTTTCAGTCTATTGTTGTTTACTGTTTACTTCCTTCCTAGGCTCCGGCACAAAGGTCGTATCTACGATGACCGCAACTTGCGGGCGTTGATCGTTGATGCTGTACCGCTGTGATATCTGATCCAATACAGTTTCTAGCCTCAAAAGGGGTTCCCTGGGAACCTCTCCAGCCTTCCCCCCATTCCACCCAGTGCATGACTTTCAAGGTTTTATCTTGGAATGTTAGCAGTATGTTGGTTCGGGTGAAAAGATTCACGATCTTTACATTTGCTCACCACCATCTTCCAGAGGTCCTTCTACTTCAAGAAACACATCTCCTTGGTGAGAGATGTCCCTTTCTGGCCCATAAGGGGCACACCAGGGCTTTCCACTCAGGATATTCCCGGGAGGTGAAGGGAGTGGCCATTATTACGTATAGTAGTTTGCCCAGGTAACACGAAACCCACAGAGGAGCTCCATCTCCTTAGAGGGCACACTCGAGGGATGACCAGTTGTGCTAGTGTGTGTTTATGTTCCACCAGCTTCCCTAGCATTAGGTCTTGTTATGTTATGTTAAAATAGATTTCTAGAGCGCACAGCTACTCAATAGAGTGTCCCAGGGTTTAAGACAGAGAGGACCAATGCACGGGGAGACAAGAGAGAAAAAAAGAAAAAAAAGAAAGAAAGAAAAAAAAAGTAAGGTCTTAGGGACCTCTCAATGCTTCTCGCCAGCATCCCACAGAAACTTACTAAATAGGGGGTGATTTTAATGCAGTCTTAAATCCTGGCCTTAATAGTTCTGGTTCACCCACCACTTAGAGAAACACTGGGGCACCTCACCTTGCTAATTGGACCACTGCTTGGGGTCTATGTGATGTGTTGAGGTCCTGGCACATAACCTCCACCAGTTTACCCACACCTCATCTGCTCATCACACTTATTTACGTATAGACCTCTTTCTCTGACCCGCCCGACTGTTAGTCCTTGACCCAAATTAATGTCGTACCACAGATATATCTGACCATTTCCCCTCCTACTCCGTATTGACACTCTCCTTTGGTGGTACATCCTATGTGTCATATTAACGCATGGTATTTCCAATATAAAAACTTTATCCATGCGTTGATGTCCAAAATGGGTGCATTCTTCCGCGATATCAAGGGGTCGGTCTCCTGCATAGGCACCCTTTGAGCTGCCAGTACGACAACAATTTGTGTGTTTGCTCAACACCTGATCAGGACACAGGAACGTGAGAGCTCCTCTCCTTTCCCAGTTGGAGACCCGAGCCATGCGCCTGGAACAACGCCTGTACAGACCCCAAGCAGAGAGTGCAACAGTAGGGAAAGCGTTGGATAAGGTATGGGGTAAAAATTACTATTCCAACTCCAAAAAGTGCAACAGTAGGGAAAGCGTTGGATAGCGTAGGGGTAAAAATTACTATTCCAACTCCAGAGAGTGCAACAGTAGGGGAAGCGTTGGATAGCGTAGGGGTAAAAATTACTATTCCCACTCCAGAGAGTGCAACAGTAGGGAAAGCGTTGGATAGCGTAGGGGTAACAATTACTATTCCCACTATAGAGAGTGCAACAGTAGGGAAAGCGTTGGATAGCGTAGGGGTAAAAATAACTATTCCAACTCCAGAGAGTGCAACAGTAGGGAAAACGTTGGATAGCGTAGGGGTAAAAATTACTATTACCACTCCAGAGAGTGCAACAGTAGGGAAAGTGTTGGATAGCGTAGGGGTAACAATTACTATTCCCACTCAGAGAGTGCAACAGTAGGGAAAGCGTTGGATAGCTTAGGGGTAAAAATAACTATTCCAACTCCAGAGAGTGCAACAGTAGGGAAAGTGTTGGATAGCGTAGGGGTAAAAATTACTATTCCCGCTCCAGAGAGTGCAACTGTAGGGAAAGCGTTGGATAGCGTAGGGGTAAAAAATACTATTTTAACTCCAGAGAGTGCAACAGTAGGGAAAGCGTTGGATAGCGTAGGGGTAAAAATTACTATTCCAACTCCAGAGAGTGCAACAGTAGGGAAATTGTTGGATAGCGTAGAAGTTAAATAAAACATACTTGTTGTAAATAAAATAATTAATATTTTAATTTTTTAAAAACTCTACATCATTTGCAAATACCCATTAATAATTATTAAAAACATAATTACAATTGAATAATTAATTAACAAATAAATTAACAATATATACCAATAAATATTAATTAATCAATATTAGTTACCAAATAATAAATATTAAACACTAAAATATTTTTCAAAACTAAAAACATAATTACAATTGAATAATTAATTAACAATAAATTAACAATAAATACCAATAAATAATAATTAATAAATATTAGTTACCAAATAATAAATATTGGACACTAAAATATTTTTCAAAACTAAAAACATAATTACAATTGAATAAATAATTAACAATAAATTAACAATAAAGACAAATACATATTAATTAATAAATATTAGTTACCAAATAACCATATTAATAATTACAAATTAATTAACAATTAAAATATAGTAAAAATACATTTATTTTTAAATCAAAAAATATTTTCAATGAAACAACAATTACCAATTAATAAAAATGTATTTCCAATTAATAAAAATTAATTAACAATTAAAAATCTGAATTACCAATTAAAAACATTAATTGCCAATTAAAAAATGTAATTGCCAATCACAAACATTAATTACCAATTAAAAAAATTAATTATCAATTAACATAATTATTTACCAATTAATAATTAATTAAAAATAAAATAATTATCAATACCAATAAAAAAAAAATCATTACTTAATTACAATTATATTACTTCCCACCCAATTCCCCTATAAACCCACAACCCGCTACAGAATTTAAATGCAAAAATGTATTAAAATTAATTTACAATTACTAAAAATTAATAATTAATTTACTATAATTAAATTACTTCCCACCCTATTCCCCTATAAACCCACAGCCCTGCTCCAGTACTAAAACATAAAATTAACTTCAAATTAACATTATTAATATATAAAAAATAGTACACATATAATTTAAAACAAATAAAATACTTAACAAAAAACATATAACACATACATATAAAATACATGATAAAATACATAACAAAAAACAAATATCGATATTAGTAACATTGAAATTAGTAACATCGATATATTTGATATCGCTATTACTAACTTCGATATTACTTACATCGATGTAAAAAAATTCGATATTACTTACCTTAGGGTCGATATTCTGTCCAACGATATTCTTGACCTCGATATTCTCCACCTTCGATATTTCCAACTCAATATTACTGTAGGTCGAAATTTCGGAATCGATATTTAGACTGCACCACTGACAATTATTTGGAATTTTTTATGGTCCAATAGGAGGAGCAGGTGGTCTGGGCGAGAAGTAGGAAAGATACATTTCCAAATGTCCCCTGTGGCTATGGCATATAGATGATCTATTTTCCCCAAAATCTGTTTTGCTATCACTTTCAAGAAAAGCTAATGCGTTAAAAGAAGAGGATCTGCTGTGTAATACACAGAAGGTATTGAGAGAGAAACAAGATCAAAAGAAAAGATTGATTACCAACTATAGTACATAAGACTATGAGATTTGAAGAATGCTCAAATAATCTTGGAGTAAATTACAGGCCAATCCCATTACTAGCAACACCATGAATTCCAATCCGATGATTTCCTATAGATAAGCGAACAGCGGTGGCTCCTCCGTTAAGGCAGAAGAATGTCGCCCCACTGCTTTGAAGCAGTGCAATAGAAAAAATAAAATGGTAATAACAGAAGTTATAATTATCATTTTTTACATTCCCGTTGCCCCCAGGTTAGGGCGGGGTGGGGCAGGGCTGGGCACCTTGACCCGAGGGAGGAGGAGTGGCTTTTGCTGCACCTAAAGTGCACATGACTGGTCGGGCCGTCGTCTCCGGCCGGCCAAAAAGTCATGCGCACTTTGCATGTTCTCCACCCAGGCTACATTACAGCCAGGGTGGAGAACATGCCCAGTCCCCCACCCCCTGTCGGAGCACTGAACCACAAGCGTTCATACCAATTACGACCCTGCTATCTGCAGCATTGTGATTGGATGGGGGCATCTGGAAGCCTGGGTGCTTCCTGCTCCTGGTTCCTGGCGGGTAAGTTGTTTTTTTATTTTTTATTTCCTAAAATGCCTCACCACCACTGCTCCCTACCAGTCACCACTGTAAGCCAAATCATACAAAGGGATTTGGCTCTCGGTCATAATGAAAAAAAGAAGCATTAGGCTAGATAGAGGGAAGAAAAGAGTTTGTCAAATATGTAAAATGCAAAGCTTGTAGATACAGCATAACCAGAACCACCTACGCCACAATCGCTCAAAAATAAATCAAATTATGACAATACACTACCTATACTTCTGATTTGTATGTATACATCCTCAGATTGTATTGTATTGTATTGTAATTGCATTTATATAGCGCTTACTACCCCTGACTAGGCGTTGAAGCGTTTTTTCGGCAAGTAACACACTACTCTAGAACCCAAAAGGTTTAGTGGTGAATTAGTATAGATATCAAATTAATTTGAGCAGTAGGTATTTTAGTCTGTTATTTGGATTGAGAAGGATAGTGGAGGGATAGAAGAGAGAAAGGTTTCATTTATATAACGCTAGCTACCCCTAATAAGGTGTTAAAGCACTTTTTTGTGGGTAGCATGCTACTCCGGAACCCAAACAGGATTAGTGGTGAATTAGACTAGGGAAATATGAAATTAATTTGAGCGGTTGACATGCTAATCTGTTATTTGGAATGAAAGGATATTGAAGGGATGGAAAAGGTAAAGGTTTGGATTTATATAACACTTGCTACCCCTGATGAGGTATTGAAGCACTTTTAGGCGAATAGGACGGTACTCTGGAACCCAAACAGGATTAGTGGCGAATTATTATAGAGAAATATGAAATTCATTTGTGCAGTGGATATTTTAGTCTTTTATTTCGATTGAAAAAGAATACTGGGGGATAGAAGAGGTAAGGGTCTGGGGAGTGTTTTTGGGGGGTGTTCATAGCAGTAGGAGGGGTTTTGGGATGATTAAAGGGGAGGTGGATGGGTAAGAGTCAGAGGGAAGGGTTTAGAAAGGCTTATTTGGGAGATCTGAATAGTAAGAGGAATTAGATGGTGCAAGGAGGGGTATAGGAGGGAAGAGTCTAGAAAGAGTTATTTTGGAGATCATAGTAGTGGTATGGGGGTTGGGTTGAAGGAGGTGTGGAGGTAGAGGATATATTAAGAGAGTTATAGGGTGAGTAATAGGTTAGTGCATTGGAAGGAGTAGTAGAATGGGGTTTGAGATGAGTCAGAGAGTTGAGGTAGAGAATATAGTGAGAGCTTTATAGGGTGAGATATAGGGTAGTGAATTGGAGAGAGTAGTAGAATGAGGTTTGAGATGAGTCGAAGTGGAGGTAGATGATATAATATAGAACTCCCTTCATAAACGCTCATGGAAGTTGGAGGACCGTGAAGGAGCACAAGGCACAGGGAGCCATTTTAGAGAGTACACAATAGCAGAAAATAGAGCTGGAGAAAGGAGCATGGGGCACAAGCCTTGCCCATCAGGATAGCTACAACCCAACACAGGGTACACCCGAGCTCTGTACCCCCCCGCGCCGTGACTCACACACGTTAACAGATTAGCTACACTCTGAAAAACGCAAGCACTAAGGCCACCCCAGCAGATACCCCTGTACACACACCTACACCACGAGGGAGCTTTCATTTAAAGCCTTATCCACCTAATGCTGCTTGGCACCCTGCAACGCTGCTGGCCATGTTTACAATTAGTGGCGCCAACACCAACACTCATACTATTATCTATACAACACTTGATCTCAGAAAGTCGCTAACTGCACTAAAAGGCTACAGTTTTGAGGTAGTTTTTAAGTATTAAACCCTAAACTTAACAATGGTATAGCAGTGTAAAGGCCCCAATATACCCTGCCTACCCTGTTTTATGAACGCAGGCCTAAGTGCCTACAAACCTGCTCGTCATTTGAGCAACAAAAATGAATATTCAGATAAATTGATACCAGCCACAAATATTTGGTCCCAACAACCACCAGATACCATGTATGCACAGACAACCAACTTATAGTGTGCTTGAAGGACCGTCCCCTTGATGACCATTACCCCCGTACTTACTGGGTAATATATTTTCAAGATATTCCTGGATTCGCAACTACTGCCTGTTCTTTCATTAGAATCACAACCTGATGCCAAGAATAGGACCCCTTTCAAGCCCCCACCCTTACCTGATACCGATGACTTCTTTTCCCATTGTTCCGCACCCCCTCCCAGTCCCGTTCCCCTTGCCAGCTATACCTTCCCTTGGAGGAACACGTCTCTACAATCACATTTTCTTTGTCGTTTTTGACCCATTACTCAGGCCCCCTTACCTGCGGAGTTCTGGGCAAGGGCTGCCTGCTGCTGCAGGGAATGGTGGGTCTGTGGTGTCCTCTCTGCTACGCTGTCCCCCAGCTTCCACCTCCAGGTGGATCTCCATATTGCAGGGCAGGGGCTCCATCAGGACCCTCAGGTGGGTAGCCAGGGTAGGCGTGGGCAAGCGCGGTTCAGAGTCGGGGTGGCGCTGGGGGGATTGGTGTACTGGATGGCACAATATGTGCAACAGTCCACTAGTCACATTTAACTTCCAGGCCCTGGGTACACTTTGTACCATCTAGTAGGGAATTAATTGGCAAATTAAATACACCAATTAGGTTTATACCAATTCCACCATGTTTAATGGGGGGGCACAGGCACTTTTCCTCTGGTAAGCAGGGGTAAAGTGTAGAGAGGTCTAAAGCCAGCAAAAATAGAGGGTCCATCAAAAAAATAGGGCCAAGCAAAAGACATAAAATGCTGGGTGATTGTGCAGAAAAGATAGATTTCCTACAAATACAGATTCTATTATGTCTCTGTAGGAGGTTGAACAGTCCTATTTTTATGTTTACATTGAGCACCTCAAAGCACAGTCACAATAGAAAAGGTTGTTTCCCATAATCGAGTGAATAATAATGCAAATTTATGATTGACATGAACTGAATGGATTATGCCATGACATGATTTAAACTTAATTGATCAGTTTCCTTAATTTTATGTCAGGACCAGAGGCAAGGATTATGCTTTGTTCCTTCGCTTTGAATGGATTACTTCTGAAGAGTGGTCATTTAAACACATTTCCAAACTACTTTTCCCATGAACATCAGGGAAAGCAAAACAGTTCATTGGTCCTTCCTCAATGTTCGCAGAGTGGAACCCAAACATAGGGGTCGATTATGATTGCGGTGATTCCGCATCCTACGGGCCGGTGGAAGCCACCCCTGGCCCGGAGGATGCGGAATCACCACTGCGGACCTTCAAAACACCCACCGCCAGATTATGATGGCGGTGGGATCAGCGGCGGACGGCAGGTCCGTCCGCCGCTGATCCGCGGGGTGTTGGACGCAATTTGGTGGCGGTGTCTGCAAGACACCGCCAGCCAAATTACGATGGGTTTGTAAACATGCTTTTCCGCGGCAGATTTACCGCCATGGAAAAGCATGTGGACAATAGCTTCTGGGGGGCTCTTGCGGCCCCCCCAGGGTGTCGGGGGATGGGGGGTGCACATGGGGGGTACCTATGGTACCCCCCTGCATTTGCATGCACAATGCCGCAGGCACCGTGCGATGCCTGCTACTTTGTGCATGCAAATGCACAGCATGCATATTTAACCTTGCTGCGGGTTCTGCTTAAAGCAGCACCTGTCGCAATGTTACATATATGGGATGTGACCGCCAGGGTGGCGGTCACATCCTAATTCCACTGGAGGGACCGCCGCTGCGCCTGCGGACGGTCCCTCCACCTCGGGGGTGGCGGACAGACGCAGGTCTGTCCGCCATCCTAATAGGCGCCATAGTGGTCAATTAGGATGGCGGATGGACTTTGTCAGGGGCGGAGGTCCCGTGCCTCGAATTAGGATGCACCCGCCACAGTGGCGGGTGCATCCCGCATTTTGAACATTGCGGCGAGCGGTGCTAAAAGCACCGCCCGCCGCAATGCTAAAAATGCATGTTGTGCGTTTCAAAGCACAACATGAAAGGCACCGCGCGGTGCCTGCCTTGTTGTATTTTGAAACGCAGGGGGGTACCATAGGTACCCCCCATGTGCACCCCCCAGCCCCCCTTCACCCTGGGGGCCCGCAACGGGCACCTAAAGCAAAGACCGTATGCCTTTTCGTGGCGGCATTGCCGCCACGGAAAGGCATTGCCCACAGCACATCCTAATATGCTGGCGGTGTCTGATAGACCATATTAGACCTTTTCCGCCGCGGTCGCCTTGAAAAAGTGGCGGACGGTCTTCCCGCCCGCTGCGGTCCCCCCCGCCATTGTAATATGGCGGGGGGGAAATAGGTGGAGGACGGGCCCGGATGGTGGACGGATCGCCACCGCCTGCATGGCAATGGCGATCCGTCTGCCATCCGAATCGGCCCCACAGTCCTCTCTCACTGCCTGAACTACCTCTTTCTTCGCTGCGCAGCAGATAGTTAAGTTATCTCCTTTAGTTCTCTGGTTTTTCCTCAGATAACTTGCATGTGTTGAGTAATTTTACTATGGTATTCATGTATTGCATGACGTACTACTAGGTGGTCTTTTGCTTTCACTTGTAGATTCCTTTTCTTTCGGTCGCAGTTCTAGTAAGAACATGAAGTGCAAGATACAGCCCAGGATACTCTCCTCAGAGAGTTGGAGCTCATTCAAACACAACGGCATAATCTAGGTATGTATACAGCTCTGCATATATGGATGGTGTCACAGGGAAGATTTTCTGAATCAATGGAGAAGATAGCAAAAATGATGAACAGTTCTCAAGCACAATGCGCTCATTTGAGATCCAGAGAAAGGTGAAGTTGCAGCTACAACTGATTTAATAAATATCTTTGACACATTTTTATAAAACCCTATATGAAGAGAGGTCGATCTCAGAACTAGAACAGCTATACCCACTGAGCAGTGACCTATCTGTTCAAGGCTTGTCGGCTAAGGATAGATCAACCCTGAACCTGCCCGTAGATGTAGAGGAAAACTTCAACGCTATTGAGGAATTACATTTAGGGAATAGTCTGTGTCCAGACCCTCCACTCAACACCATTGGCTCAGATGCCTGCCAATGGGGCGTTTTCTGACCACTTCCCAACTGGAAGGAGTACCAGGAATGTATGCCCTCTCTCACTGCTGCTTTATGCCCCGGCCACTGAGCCCTTGGCAGATTGGGTCAGAAGGGATGCACTACTGAGAGGATTTAATTGGGGCATGTCTATTGAAGATCACATCTCCCTCTATGCAGATGATGTTTTGTTTTTCCTGGCTGACCCACTCGCCACTGGAGATCAACTCGGGCAGATCATTGAGATCTATGGATAAGCTTCTGGCTATGTGGAGAACTGGTCCAAATCGATATTAGTCCCAATCAAGAGGGAGGGGGAAAACCAGAGAAAGCTATCTCAATTGCATCTCTAAACAGATGGGTTTAAATATTTGGGAGTGTACATTTCTATGTCATCGCAAGAGAGGACCAACATAACCACGCTACTTGAGTCCACAAATTTGGATCTGAAAAGGTGGTTGACAGTACAGTTGTCCATTCTCGGGAGGATTGCTATATATAAGATTATTGTACTCCTTTGCATATTATACATTCTACAAAAATTCCCCCAAGAGGTGCAAGCTTCCACGTTTCAAAGCATATGGCGGCCTGAAGGGAGTTCGAGTGCACGGGTAGTCGATCTAGGGTGTCCATTGTGAAATGCACTATTAGCCATTATGAAGGGGGTCTAGGGGCCACGGATATACAATTATACTACTGGGCTGGCCACATGTTAGCTTATAAATAATTGGTAGAGTGTCAAGCTTTACTTACTTGGGCCTAACATTCAATAAGAATGGTCCTTGGGAAGGACACATTGAAGCAATCAATTTTAGATTCCTATGTACAATGGATGGTGTTTTTTGATTTGCCACCAAGATAGGTAACAAACCTGTAAGGGAAATTCATACTTTATACAGGAGCAAATCGATTACCACCGCACCCTATGGGGCAGCTATATGGGGAAGGTCCAACATCGCTTCCTTACAAATTCAGGAGAACAAGTTTCTAAAAAGACTGTTGGCAGTCCCTAGTTCAACATCTAATTATATTGTGCACAGCAAATTAAATATTCCATACATAAGTGACCTTATAGGTTTGGCAGGAATTGCCCTATGGTATGGGATATGGTCTAAAGAAGAGACGATGTTTACTAAAAATATAATTATGGACTGCTTGGCCCTAGAAAATTGTAGGAAAATACCCTGGCTAGAGTATATTCATTCACTCCTAATTGCTTGTAAGATGCATTTAGATTGAAGAGATCCTTCGCTTATACAGGCATATAGTAAAAATGTTTTGAAGTCAAGGTATATCACCTCAACAGATATGGAAAGTGAGGTGGCAATTGGCCGAATGCAAAGTGTGATTACCTATTGTGTGTATCCATTGTTTATGGGTACTCAGCCATATCTTATAACGATGAGAAACACGCAGCAAAGGCTTTATCTAACAAGGCTTAGGTTTGGCACTCTACATTATGTAATTGCTTTCCCTAAAATCGGAGAGTAGTCTCCTAAACTCCTGAATTGCCCTTGGGATTGGAAGTCTCCCCAGTCCACATTGCATTTTGTATTATTTTGTAATTTTTATAGAGATATTAGAAAAACCGTACTGAAACGACTCTTTTTAGCAAACAAATTTTAATATTATAAAAAAGTTTTTAATTTCATTTGCACTTTGGAAAAAACTATGAATGCTGTTATTAGTTTCATTCAGATATCTATTAGGAAACGCAAGGATCTCTCCTTTTTGGAGGTCTTAGTCTATAAGTGATCATGACTGATTATGGCGACGTAAAAGATATATGTACTAAATGAACTACAAATCTGATTTTTAAGACCTTGATGTATTTAAATTGTACTGAATGCACTTTAGAAGCTTCTTTCATATATAAGATGATTAGGCTAAGGAATTTTTTCAGCACTTTATTTCACAGATTTTTCATCCTGGCGCAATAACAATGACATATGTAATTTCATTGGGTTTTTAGAAAATATTTATTCAAATCCAAACCGTGACAGACTCAATATTTCGAAATACTAACTGAAATTGAACTGTACACTATATATAAATTACTCTGTTTGGAATGTACTGTCTTTTTTCACGTTTTTATAATTCTGAAAATTGTATATTATGATTAGAATGCTTTTACGGTCGATTTTAACGTACAGTATAAAGCTGATTTGATGATGATGATTGGCTGTTCGGGGACAGGGATGACCCTGCATGACAATTAGAAATACAATCAGTTGGAGAAGGGCTGCCCTTCATGTTTGGTCTCAAACCCAAGCCCGAACTTCAGGAAGTTAACCGAACCACACTATCAGCATGAAGGAGAGTCCTGAGTTATATTAAATGAATTAAGAAAGATGACGTTTGGGCTGGCACCCACATGATGTCAACTGAGGAAATCAAGGGGTTAAAGGTTCCCAATAAAGCCAGAGATACATAAATAACTAGTTTATTTCTTCTGCTATGTGGGATTGAGGGAAGGTTGAGATATGGATACCAATTGTATTCTTCAAAAATTTAACAAAATGTTTTATAAAAAACTGGTGTCCACAGGATCCCTAGGGCTTCTGTAGAAAACCAGCAAAAATCGACTAAATTAATCAAAACTAATACAAGGTATCTCTCCAGGGCATATGGGAGGCATACTAAAATCCGATAAATTAATTGAAAAAAACAACTGTGCACTACAGGGTACTACAATTACTCACAAGCACAAATAAATATATCAGAACAAATATAGTAGAAATAACAAAAATGACATGAGCTTCTTCTAATATCTAATGTTCCTAGAATATGGATTGAAATGATGAATAATCAGAAACACTCACTGGATCAACAAAATGGTGGTTGTTCATCACATCACATTGGCCAGCAAGAAAGGAGAAATGGCAAACAAAGACAAAATGGTCGCCTATGACAAACATACACACACACATATACACACAAACACACACATATACTGGTTCCAGAAAATGGCCATCACTGCATGGCTAGCAAGGGAGGAGGCATGAGAGCAAAGACAAAATGGCCACCTGTGAAAGCACGCACCGAAAACACGCACACACACACACGCTGGATCCACAAAACGAATGCCACTGCTTGGAGGCATGGAAAACAAAAAGAACATGGCTGCAATACACTGGCTGGAGTACCTTGCTTCCACACCATTATCAGAAACTTGCAGGATTTCAATGAAAGGACTATGCAAATACACACCTGAAATGTGACTGGGTCTATCTATGAACTTAGTACAACTATCCAATAAAGCAGCAACAATATGTTCAGTTTCACAAAAACTTTAAAAATGCCCCAAACACAAACAGCACGGGGCAGCAATTATGCCTGAAAAACATTTATAAAAAATGAGAAATAATATTTAGAAACCATCTCACAAACACACACACACACACGCACACGCACTCACACACACACACACACACACACACACACGCACACACACACACAAAAACACACACACACCAAAAGGTGGGCAAGCAAATAAGAAGTACAATGAAAGTCTGTCTACAAGGGCCTGGACTCCTGGAGGTACTCTGACCGAATATATGACGATATACCGCAGACAAACAGCCCGCATACCATCAGTCCGCAAAAATAATCCTGCATGTACTATTAGCCCGCAAATTAAAAGAACGAAAACTTTTAGAACGAATATGCCTTTAGCATGCATGTTAAAGGTATACTCGTTGTAAAAGATGTAAAGGTAAGTAAAAGTACACTACCCTACCCTACACTACCCTACACTCTAATGTAGTACCCCTGCACCACCCACCCTTGACACACAGTCCTTTTTCTACATTTACACTACCCAGCACAACCCCCAACACTACCATAAAGCACTTTACTTCCCTACACAAACACTACAACAGTACCTTAATACACTACCCCCAGCATGACCCTACACAAACACTACAATACTACACTAAACCACTATACCCCAGCATGACCCTACACTACACAAACACTACAACACTACCCTAAACCCTAAAACACTAACCCCAGCATGACCCTACACTACAACACTACCCAAACCCTAAACCACTACACCCCAGCATGACCCTACACTACACAAACACTACAACACTACCATAAACCCTAAACCACTACACCCCAGCATGACCCTACACTACACAAACACTACAACACTACCCTAAACCCTAAAACACTACTCCCAGCATGACCCTACACTACAACACTACCCAAACCCTAAACCACTACACCCCAGCAAGACCCTACACTACACAAACACTACAACACTACCCTAAACCCTAAACCACTACACCTCAACATGACCCTACACTACGCAAACACTACAACACTACCCTAAACCCTAAAACACTACCCCCAGCATGACCCTACACTACGCAAACACTACAACACTACCCTAAACCCTAAAACGCTACCCCCAGCATGACCCTACACTACGCAAACACTACAACATTACCCTAAACCCTAAAACACTACCCCCAGCATGACCCTACACTACGCAAACACTACAACACTACCCTAACCCCTATTACACTTCCCCAGCACGACCCTACACTAAACAACCACCAGACTCAACACTACACTAACACAACACTACACTACACAATCACTACCCCAGCACGACCCCCACCCTTAAAAATTAACCCAAACCCCCTTACCTCTCTCGACATCATCATCGTTTACAACGCAAATGCATTTACCATACATTCCTTTACAACGTTTTTCGTTGTAAAGGCATGTGTGATAAAAGCACATGCGTTGTAAAAAAATGCGGGATGATGGTATGCGGGATGAATGACATTGCGGATTAATAGTATGCGGCCTGAAAGTATGCGGGAAAATAAAAGCGGGATAATGGTTGATTACCACTCTGACCACAGGCACCAGCAGGCACATGCAGACATAAAAAACAAATTTGGCATGATTACCCGTCCATCGTCAGGCCTGTAAAATAAAAGAAAATCTGTACACACAAGCAGTGATAATGTTAACAAACACATTTAAGGAATACAGCAGACTAGGCCCCGGAAAGTAAAGCTTACCAGAGTATGAAGACAATAAAGGACAAGATTCAGAAAAAAACACAAGGAAAGGAGAAAATCGTACTAACACCCGGCCTCACCATTTAAAAATGTCCATTATCTCTAATCTCACATGGGTCTGCTACACCCTCCCTAACTTTAACTCCTAGCCATCAGCAACCAGAACATTGAAAAACAAATAAGGAACATAAATAGTGGTGCCTGCCGACACAAACATTTTAAAAAGACCTGCACTCCACTTATTTGATTTCCCAAAAAAGTAAAGATTCTAACTTCCAAGAGTGGATGATGCAGCAGAGATTGCAGACAAAGGAAGACTGATGCCTTACGTCAAAAATCCAAAATCCAAAACGATGAAGGACTGGGCAAAGCACAGGATGGAGTCTTCAGCACTGTAAGAGGAAGCCAATGCTGTCTGTACAGTACCATCATTCTCCATGTAACTTTCTCCTTGTGATCCAAATTAAAAACATAGAAAATATAACGTTGCACTCAAAATTTACCTGAATTGTCTGTTTGGTAAAAAGTGGCTTTTCAGGTTCATATATTGTTGCCCATGTTAAATACACACAGCTTGCGTTGGGGTCAGTTGAATTGTTACTGCGCGTTGATCATATTCAGTGCGCCAGTGGGAGGATTTTCTCCCATCTGACATCTCTTTTGCACAAGAGGGTGTAAAGGCATGATCACAGCAATCACACGTAAATTGCGCAACGTGAAATTCCTAAAACTACACCGAAATACACCATTATAACGAAAATTACGCCATGACCTAATATATTTCCCTGGAGGATGCAAAATGGGGGCTTTACCCCCTCTTTGTCGACCCATATGTCAAAACTATGGAAAAAGATATTCCAGTTTTCTCTATCTTGCCATAGGGAATGTTTGCAGTATTTGCGCTCTAGGTTAGCTGGCAACCAGCAAATTTTATCAAGCGTAGGCATTTCTGAAACCTACCAACCCACAGGAATCTATGATAGCTTGCGTGAATGCCCAAAGTAAGGGAAACAAGAACTATTTTGCTAATATTTATGGAACAGAAAGCTAGGGTACTTACAGCCAGTTATCACTATCTTGGCACCATTGCTTTTCCTAATTTCTCTGAATTTAAACACTGCCCTCCCCGCCCCCAAATGTGTACATGGACCCAGCGCATCACATGGAAATGGACTAAAACCATAGCCATGTGAAATACCTTTTTGCAGAACATTGACTTCAAAAGTTCTAAGTTTTAGGTAATAGGCTCAGCCACACTGTTTTTATCAGGAGAATTGAGGGACTGCTGCCTGATCCTATCTTCCTTCATTTATTTTCACACATTCCCAAACTTTTACTTCCAGAAATGTGAGGAAACTTTGGAATTATAGCCAAAGTGGTGTGATCCAAATCACCCTGGACTTCTCTGCATGTCTAGTTTTCAGAACTGTCTGGGTTAATAGGTTTCCTTGGGTTCCAGCCGGCCTTGAACCTAAATATGATCTGAGCGCCGTGGTGGTGCTCTCAGACAGGGAATGATGGCCTGGGCATTTTCTCCACCGAGGCTGTAATGCAGCTTGCGTGCAGAACACGCTATGTGCGCATGACTGTTCGGCCGGCCCTAGAGCCCAGCCAAACAGTTATGCGCACTTTAAAGTGGAGCAACCACTCCTCCTTCTGGCCCCTGCTCTGGCAGTCCAGGCCCGCCAGTACCAGGAAACGGAAAACTAAAATGATAATAATGCTGGTTATTATCATTTTAGTTCTCCTTTAACTACTGCTCGCAGAGCAGTGGGACGACGCTCGTCCGACATAGCGGAGGAGCCGCCTCTGATGGTCATACCATCACCTTTCCAAAAACCATTTAAAACCTTGGTGCCTAGCACTTTTATATGAAAGCACGAACATGTGTGTAACATGAAGAATAAAACTAAAACCTATAGTGCACAATGAAACCCATCAAAAACCTGTTAGATATTTATTGCAAACAGATATTAGATATAGTTCACTACAAGTCAGTTTAAAAAAAGCTGAAGTAGCTTGGAATGTGTAGAAACATGCAGAAAGATTCTAGCTTTTCTCTATTTAGGGAATGTAAAAATAAACATATTCTCTCTCCTTGTCATTGTAAGAAAACAGAGCAGAGAAAGAAACGCAACATTCTATTTTCGTTTCTTTAACAGCTGCTTCAGTTAGGCTCCATGACTAGCCTTTCACCTCAGCTGCTGGCTCTGGCAGCAGGCATTTTGACATCAAAAGTCGACTGTAATAACTCATAATAGTTGAGTTCTGGTGTTTTTTCTTTATAAGCGGCAACTGGGGGCGTCATTAGTTGCCAATTATAAAGAAATTAGAAACTGGTGAATATACAGGAATTACAGAATCCCATGTACTGTACAAGAACTAAGCCTCTCAAGTCTTTGTTAAAAACTTATAAAAGCAAGGTGTATTACAATTCTAACTTATGTGGCAGGGCTGTGGGGTATCTGCAGAACTACACTCCTACAGGGTGAGGAGAACCATTTCTGCAGACAATTATTAGGGTTACCACCTACAGGTCCCAGTTTTTTCATGCATGAGGAATTACGGCTTGACTATGTGGCTGACAACATACTGCTGTCTCCCATGTTGCTCTGGCTGCCAGCATGGTGTAACGCTAAAGCTTCCTTAAATCACAAGAATATTCTAAATCGTCTACCTTGTGCAAGAGGGCACACAATGCCCTCGATGCAGCATATCAAGCACATTTCCTCTTTACTTGGAAGGTCAGTACTGTTCACCTGGCCGTTATCCAAAACTAAACAAGAGATCACCTAGGTTAAAAAAGAGTTCAGCGAACTTACAACTTTGATAAGAGCAAGGGAAGAATTAAACAAACAGATTATAAGGACAATTTGATAACCCAGATATGAGAAGCTGGTCTTGTATATGCTGTCCACTAATTAAAGTAAACACCTTGTACCAGTCCAAACAACCCTAATGGCGATTTAAGAGGTCAAAGATAACCTTAGAAAGCTATCCAAGTGGTAGCTGTGGAGAGCAGCCTCAGGCTAAGTCTTGAAGGAATGTTAAGCAGCTTGTTTTACCAAAATGCAACCTTATAGTATTGGTTAAATGAAGGGAGAACCACACAGTACTTATGAAAATATGTATTTATTAATATAACACCCTCTTAAATACAACACAGTATCTTCTACACGAAGATACTCACAAAGCACACAATACTGTAGCACAGAAGCCATAGTAAATAGCACTAAGACAAAGTGGGCTCCAGGGGAAGACCAAACCACATACTAAAATAGTGGTATAAGAACCACAACTCGAGTCAAGACAGTGTCTAGAGGATGTATAATCACAGGGAACCACCCAAGGTGATTAAGTAGGGCAACCATGGAGGACGAGTGCAGTGTGGGAACAAGACCGCGTGCGCCATACAATTCTGGGAGAGTCGCTGTTGCAGTTTTAAAGTTTAAGGACCCTTCTAAGTGAACTTTGAAGAAACCCTGTGGAACTTAGGAGGTTGGCGAGCCACCCCACCCTCGGATGCCAAGATCATAGAGTTACCTATCCAAGGGCAGCCGAGTGCATAGGTGTGAAGTGGCTTTAGAAACCACCGTCGAACTCTATGGAGGACTTGAAGAATAGCCACTGCTGGAAAGAATAAAAGTGTCCGCTGGAATCCAAAGATGGATTCTTGATGAAGAGTACCTGAAAGCAGAGAGGACAGAGTCTGGGTCACTCAGGTGTGACCAGGAGCTTGGTAGATGAATGCCCACCGATGTCGGGTGCTTCAGGTGCATTGAAGGAGTTCTTGACTCTGCAGCCACAGGGACCAGGAGATGTTGAGGTCAACCAGGGGCCATATGTGAGCTGTCCCACAAAGGATGTTGAGTGCTGAGGGATCAGTGTCCGGATGGAGCACCAACATGCCTTGGCAGCGGCAACCCATACAGAAGGTCAAGGAAGGTTACTGTTCGGATCAGCATGGTCCAGAAGACTCACCAAACTCAGGGGAGTCAGGGCAAGCCTGGAGCAACTAGAGGAGCCCAAGAAAAGCAGTGTGGACCCTCAAGGGGACCCACAGGCTGTAGGTACTGAAGTCGCGAGGGGACCTCGAGCAGTTTCACAAAGCAACAGCCCACGAGCACTTGGTGCGTGGAGGCCGGAGTTCTTTGGAGGAAATAGTGCCAGGGGTTGGGGCTACTCGGAGCCCAGTGCACTTGTTCGGGAAAGACCAACAAGCATATACACTTGAAAAAGTACACGGTGCACAGGGGTATGGGTATTGCAGTCCCACAAGGGATTCTAACCTCAAACTTGGTAAGAGGGCTGCTTGAACCTCGAGGGGCTTGGAAACCCACCTCCTGTATTGCTGGAGCCTTCTGAGTCCGTAGGAGCTCAGGAGCAGCAGACTGGTCAGTTGTGATGTGGTGCCTGCAGTTGCAGGGGAGTGACTCCTTCACTCCAAGGGAGATACCTTTAGTTGTCCTTGATGCTCCACAGGTCCTGCACGGGGCCTGTATGGTGCACAGACAAAGATAATGCTTTGGACGGAGACGAAGTCGGGCCCAAACGCAGTCTAGCGAGGTCCAGAGTGTCCAGATGGTCGAAGGTCAGTGGTTTCTTGATCAGAATCCTGTCCACATCGAATCTAGGGTCCTACAGCCAGGTAAGCCCTTTTGTACCCATGGGAGAAGGTTGGACAGATCGTGGGACCCTCCCAGGGGAGGTCTGGACAGTGGGGAAGCTACTATCTTGTCCTTTGTCCAGTTTTGTGCCAGAGCAGGAGCCACCGCTCCCAGGACTGGTTTGAACTGGACTATGCACAGGGACACCAAATGTGCCCCTCATGCAGACTTTCAGTCGCTGGCAAGCACACCCACCCAGAACTAATACACTAAATCCTGTCTGGAAGCTGGTCACACCTCCCTGTGACAGGATGCCTATTGTTCTGCTTTGCCCTGCTCGAGCTTGGCTAAGCAGCAGGAGGCCAGAAATGTGTCTCTGGTCGGCAACAACCATTTTGGGCTGCCCGGGACTAGAAAGCTGGTACCGAGAACACTAATGACCTCACAAAGCTCGTTTCTGAGGGGTGGAATCATACCTACCACACCACTTACTGGTGTGGGGGTATGATTCTACAATGTTGGACACCAAACACAATAGGGTTACTTTCAGCCGTTTTAGAGTTGGTCATCACGCGGTCGCATCATGCCACTTTATGTCATAAATGGCTGAGGTACTAACAACCCAGGAGAATGGACTCCATAGGTTGCAGGGGTGTCCTGCTCATGCAGTGGTGCCCTCTAACTTAGAAATAAGCACCCTGCGTTCAGGATTTTCAAGGCCTGCTATAGGGGTGACATAGGTTTTAAGTCTAGTGACCCTTAGATATAGTAAACCTATATCTAAAATAAGTGGTACATGCACCATCTTACACAGGCTGCAATAACAGACCTGTAGTTCCATTTTGCATGACCTGACTCACATGGGTGGCATAATACATGCTTCAGCCCATGGTATGCCTCTGGGGTACCTATGCCCTGGGTGCAAGGGTACCATGTACGAGGGTCTGACAAGGGTACCCCAGTATCAAATCTGAAGTGTACATAACATAACAGGTTAAGGGAGAAAGCAGATATACTGGGGTCCTGATTAGCAGGATTCCAGTCAGACTAGTCAAAAACAGTATAACATGAAACAAAAAGTGGGGGTAACCATACGAAGCAGATCCTACTTTTTTTCAAACTATGATTGGTTTGTGCCTTGGGTATGTGTACAGGTTCCTGGGAAAAATTAATACCAAAGTCTAATGTTGCTTTTGAATATCATTTTTTTAAAATGTATTAATTGTCATAGATACAAGTGAGCAAAAGAGCAATCAAACAACCGACACGTGTTTCGGCCGTGTGGCCGGCAGGCCAAGGGCTTTCTCAAGGCTGATTCAATAGAAAGTGGGGGAACATAATATTTAAACAGAACAAGATCAGATATAGTTTGACAATAATATGATATGATATAAGAAAATTGTGTCTATGGTAGGGTGAGGTAAAAGCAGCGTAAGAATAAAGTAGGTGGGACAGGCAGATCAGGAGCGTTCCGTTGTGACAAGAGAAGAAAACGTAGGATGATGGTACAAAAGAGTCAATTATCGTAGACCAAGTTGGTGGCACCTTAGTGGGACAGAAAGGGTCAAGAGGGATGGGTTGATAAGGTGGGAAAGGGGATGAGAGCTGGAGGGGGGAGAGAGGCAAGTTGTAGGCATAGTATTATTCAGGGAGAAAAGAAGGGAGAGGAAAACGCGGGTGGAGGAGGTAAGTCAGCATGAAATTGAATTACATTCTTAAACTCACATTTGAACTTCAAACAAGACAAATAGTACCTAAGCAATGGCATATTGGGCTGCAATACGGTATATTCATCAGAGCTTACAAAGATTAATAACAACAAGGGGAGACAGACTTATGGCAAAAAGATCACATACAAATATTACAGAGGAACTTAAGGGGTCATCCTTGTATCGAACCAGCAGTAAATTGGAATTTCTAGATATGTAAGGAGGAGGGAGGGAGCGTGTCTCCAAAAAAATAACTGTGATGGTAACTATACTAACAATGAAGTCCAGGGTGAGACTAGACCTGGTCAGGAAAGAATTGAAGCGGATTGAAACTTACCAGAATGTTTCTAAGGAATAAAAGGAGTCTTGAAATGTGAGGTCTGGGAAGGAAAGTGAGGAGAAAGGGATAGGGCACATGAAAATTTTGTAAGTGGATTTTTCAGCATATAGGCGGTCACAAGAGACCATGGAGTGAAGCAAGCAGAGAAATTAGAGCAGTAAGAAAAGCAAAAAGGTAAGAGCTATCCATCGTCAAAAACATATTAATGGGGGTGTCAAGAAGTGCAATAGAAAGTAGAAGGAAAGGGTTTAACCAAGGGCTATGCGACAATAACGAATCATGTAAGGAATGCCAAGAGGAATAGGAAGAGAGTACACGGACAGGTGTGTCAAAGAAGGCTGCTTGTCGGGGCACTTGCAATAGAAGATAGAAAAAACTGTAAAATTGTGACGAGGCACAACATCCGAGGTGTGGATGGGGGCGAAACGGTCTCTATGGTATTTGTCAGAGAATGTAATTTCTCTCACATTGTATTTGTCACATAGTTCAGCATGAACAGCTCCTTCCTATGGTGCTTTCCATGGTGTGCACAATGTATTACCCCTTCCTACAGTATTTGACAGAGGGGTCACAAAGTACAAATTCTTCCTATTGCATTTGTCAGAGGTTTTATAATGTAAAGCATCTTCCTTTGGTGTTTGGCAAGGACTTCGCAATACAAAACCCTTCCGACTGTATTTTTCCGAGGGTTCACAATGTAAATCCCATTCCAATTGTACTTGAGAAATCAAGGTACAGAGGACACCAGAAAGCTGGAAGCTACTAGGCCCAATTAGGTCTTTCACCTCTAGTGCACTGGGGCTCCTGTAACCCAGACCCTCAAGCTTAGGACCAAGTGGCCATTTTAGCACTTCTCTTTAAGAGTAATTAGGCAGAGCAGTCTAGAGCTGACTCATGGAGGTACTGTGGACTAGAAATTCAGAAAACATGAATGTAGAGCATTCCCAGTCTATGTATCTGTGTTCAGTCAGTGGGTTTTCATGAAAAAGGGAAAGTATTGTAATGCACACCACAACTAAATACTATAATCAAAATAAAAAATATTTATACGGTTTCAGGTGGAATAACAATTTGGAACCCGTCCTACAGAGGCTTTGCAGATAAACCAGAAGGAAAATTGACATCCTAAAGTTCTTTTACAACAGACAGTTAGCCCTATAATTGAAGTCTGCTCTTGTAACTGTAAAGGCACATGTGACAATTTGCGTACCAGCAGGATCTAATTATAAAATCCAGCCATGTTCTTAAGTGGGTCTATTAGAAAAGATGAGGATATTGACAATCAAAAGGGTTAAGCCTACAGGTTTGTAAAATCAATTAATACGTAACATGAGAGACCTACTACCTTTGTCGCCACATTTAATATTCAATATAGACCAACTGATAGCTTTTACTGGTACATAAACATAGCCATGTTGTTTTCATGCAGAGAGCCATCAAACAACCTTGGAAAACCAAAAGTAAACATTTAAGTCAACAATAACTCTCCTTCTGGAACATCAAGCATTTACTGCGGTTTGACCTTGAAAGAGATCAACATTACATTAGATAGAGAGGTGACATTATAAATCCTATTACTATTGTGTTTGTCAAATACTTCAATGTGAAGCCTCTTCCTATGGTGTTTGTCATGGACTTCACAATGTAAAACCCATTCTTACTGCATTTCTCAGCGTGTTCGTAAATTAATCCCCTTCATATTACATTTGTGAGAATGCACAACGCCAAACCCCTTGCTATTGCATGTCAGGGAGTTCACAATGTAAAGCCCCTTCCTACTTGCAATAATTCTGGCCTATTGCCTTTGTCATCACGTCCATAATAACCAGATCAAACTTATGGCGCCACACATAACTGTTCCCAATAACCCAATCAGGGCTACAGTCATGGTGCTCGACTTGACTCCATACCCAATTTAAGCTTAACTATTGAGCATAATCTATTTTTCATCAGAAAAACAAAATTCTGCCCATTCAAATCCTGCAGGTAGAAAGAGGAACATGTGGGCAGAGCCAAAGTATTCTATTAGTAGTACTTTCTAAAGATTTTTTTCTGTTGTCACGTGAGGTCAGGTAGCAGCTTTTTCTGGCAAGCCAGACCGGAAATGCCGGTTTTATGGCCCGTTAATCAGGCCCGTGCTGCAGTGATTACATCTAGTGATGAGATCCATAATTGCTTGAAAGCTACTGCTGTGAGATGTTATAAATGCACCTGGGGAGATTGTTTGTGTTTATCTCTTATGACACGTTAATGGTTATTTACAACCTTATAATATTTAGGTATCGGGTCTTTAAATTCTGATTTTATTGATTTATATTGATATCGATATTCATTAGTGTGATTAATGCTCTTTTTTCTTCTGTTTTTCCAGAGGAGTACTTGCTTCATTACTTTGCATTTTAATGTTATTATGCCATTTTAATTCATTTCGCAATACAATATTTATCTGCCTGTATTAAAGATGGCTTTATCACAAGACAATTAGGCGGTACACTATGCAATATTTCTTCAATTACTGTTCTGGCAGGAGCAATGATATGTGACATAACAAAGGCACATTATGTCACTGGCACTTAAAGGAGTTGATAGAGGACCCTTTGCCGTCTTTTATTGCTATTCCTGGCAGCAGATACGTGCTCACTATGCTCTCTTTCTAGCAGCCTCTTCCTCTTTTGCACTTCCTTGTTTCATACTCTATCCTTCAACTTCCATAGGCCTCCTAAACGTATAATATCTACCTACTGCTTCTTTATTCATTTTGTTTTCCCTTCATACTTTATCATTATAATCTTTCTTTCCTTCTCCTTTACAAACTATTGCAAATCCTTAACGTTTTCATGACTGGCTTGAGGCTTTTTTATTTCACTACCCTATTATTGAGGTCGAATCAGCCCTCTTGGCTCCAGCCTGAGCACTACAGGTGGGAGGTTTTTACTTCATCAGATTTTATGGATTTTGCACCCGCTACCTAGCACCCTCTAGTTGCTGTTAATTTGTTTTTCTACCAGCAGCATGCTTCCATCATGTATGCATTTTACCTTTTTCTAGGATTAAACTAGGGCATTCCTAGTGCTCCCTGGCTAGATACTCTACCCACTCCACCTTCCTTAAAGCATAAACAAAAAATAGACTGCCACTGGGTAGTTTACGCAGGTATGCATTTCTATAGGAACAACTTTTTTTGTTTTCCTAATAACTTAGGTACAGTTTGACAAATCTTCACAACATTTTCCAGAAAAAAGTCTCATCCACCTCAGCACCTTCCTAGAAACTTTCAAGGGTGGTGGGAGGGGGGGGGGGATAAGAGGGTGGGGCAGGGAGGGGGGGAAATGGGATTGGGTGGCGGGGGTGGTGGGAGAAAAAAAATTTTGATGAGAATTCATACTGGTAAAATGATTGCAAATGTAAGAGTATATCTGAAACTAAGGATACGTTCACATATTGTGTATTGTATGTATATTAGATACTTGGACAGGTTGATGGACTGGCTATACCTGAAAACTAGATATGTCTAAACTAAGGATTGGATCACTCAATATTGGAGGATTAAATGATTGGAAAAAGAGGGGGAAGTTTGAACAATATTTAAATATGATAAACCTAGATTTAATATGTCTACAAGAGACCCACTTACCCTGGAGGAAAAAACACTGGTTGAACTTTAAAGGCTACGAATTGCTCTCATGTACATCCCAGACTTCTATGATAAGAGGTGTGGCCATAATTGGCAAAGTGGGGTTAGGGGGGGCCAAAAGGTGTAAGGCGGATCCACTAGGAAGATGGGCAATTTGTGAAATGAATTTAGGTATCACTATCTGCTCGGTATATGGATCTAACGCAGACGAGTCAGATGTATTTAGTCACATCGAAAATGAACTGATTGACTAGCATACCCCCATAGTATTATGTGGGGATTTTAATGTTTCGGCTAATTTCTTGGATGGTAGCCCATATATAGACAGGAAGCCAAGGGTGTTTAGAGCAATAAAGTCAATGATGCAGTCACATGGCTTAGACGATGTCTGGGGGAATTTATTGAGTGGAGATCCTGGGTTTACTTATTTTTCACATCCCTTTCACAAATACTCGAAATTGGATTATTTCATGATCTCGACCACCCTGCTGAAGAATGTCCAAATAAACAAGCTTCCCAAAATCATGTCAGATCACAATCCCCTAGTCCTAAATATGGCCATCAATAAACCATATAAAGTTCCTAGGCCATGGACCTTCGACAAAAAACTATTAGCAGATATGAATTACATCACTCATATGAAAACATGGTCCCAGGCCTTTTTTGATGCTAATAGGTATAGTGCATCAAGGGGAGGGGTCTGGGATAGCTTTAAGGCGGGATTAAGAGGAGAGACCATAAGCTATACTACCAATATATGGAAAAATATTAACAGGGAAAGGGAAGCATTGATGGGAAAGCTTAGTGAGGCAGAGACACAACACAGACAAGATATAACGGTAGGTGCTCAATCTGTCGACAGTCTACAAAGAGTAAACTCCCTAAAAGCAGAGATCCAGAAACAACTAGCAAGAAAGGCGGCAGCAAACTATCAGGCACAAAGATCACGCCTTTACGAAACTGGTGAACAAGCAGGTAGAGCACTTGCCCTGCGAATTAGACAGGTGGCAAGTAAGAATATAGTGACACAAATTGAATATCAGGGACACATATACGATAAATCTGATGAAATCCTGGAGGGGTTTAGGAAATTCTATCAAGATTTATATCAGGAGTAAGTAGGTGTAGAGGCCCCAAATATAAGTTGGTTAGACATGGGTAGTAAGCTAAAACAGGTTCAGATTGAATCTCTGGAACAAGATATCACAATGTCTGAGGTATTGGAAGCTCTGCAGGACCTGGCAAGTGGAAAAGCCGCGGGTCCAGATGCTATACCGGTAGAGTTATACAAAAATTTAAGGGAGGAAACAATACCAATGCTTTTAGATCTATTTAATGGCGTTATGAACACTGGAATAATACCTGAGTCCTGGCAAGAAACTAATATAGTGATCTTTCACAAAAAAGGAAAACCAAAGACCAACCCGGGCTCCTACAGACCAATATCATTGATCAATAGTGACAACAAGCTATATGCAAAAATCATGGCCACTCGCATGGGAAGGATCATTGCGTCCTTGGTTTCCCCCTGGCAGCATGGGTTTATCCCAGGAAGGGGAACTGCAGACCATATTAGGAGAGCTATTACCTTATTTGACATCGGTGCTGCTAGGGGGGAGGAGGTTGCAATGATCCTCCTCGATGCGGAGAAGGCATTTGATCGCGTCAGATGGAGTTTTCTATGGAAGGTTCTGGAGGCAAGGGGATTTGGTCCTAGATTTTGTCAAGCCATTCAGGCTATGTATTCATCACCTATGGCAAGAATTCAATTAATGGGGGAAAGATCAGATAGGATCAACATAACAAGGGGTACGAGACAGGGTTGCCCTTGCTCTCCAATCTTGTTTGCGCTTTACATAGACCCCTTAATCACTCAGTTAATGAACAGTGCGGTTATTAAACCAGTA
Source organism: Lissotriton helveticus (assembly GCF_964261635.1). Classification (NCBI taxonomy): domain Eukaryota; kingdom Metazoa; phylum Chordata; class Amphibia; order Caudata; family Salamandridae; genus Lissotriton; species Lissotriton helveticus. The sequence continues at coordinate 1,963,868,789 of NC_136061.1, read as the reverse complement.
ATATCAAATGGGTATCAGACTAAACTTCTTGCATATGCGGATGACTTAGCAGTCATCACAAAAGACCCAGAGTTAGCTATGAGGGAGGTAGCTAATATAACCGGTCACTTTGGAGATGTCTCAGGTTACCGACTAAATGTGGACAAAACACAAATATTATGCTCTAAAAAAATAGCCAAGTTGGATGGCAGATACCTAGATTCTGTAGTTTACTTGGGAATAAAAATAAATGCAGATCCAGGAAGAATAATCGACGATAATTACATCCCGCTTATCCATTCGATGGAAACAGAATTAAAAAGAATGGATTCATTACAGCTGTCATTGATTGGGAGGGCTAACGTTATAAAAATGACAATGTTTCCCAAGGTGCTCTATAAATTAAGGTCAATCCCATTTAAAATCGACGAGAAGATTATTAAGATGATTGAGGCTATATTCATGAAATTTTTGTGGCAATATGGTAAAATTAGGCGATCAAATAGATATATGTCATTACCACAAGATAGAGGAGGGCTGGGATTGCCAGATATTAAGAGTTATCATCTTGCATGTCTCCTAACAGACATGGCTATCCTACTTCATCCGGGGGGTCCAACCCTCAGGCAGGCGGTGTTACCATCAATTTTTCAGCTATTGGTGGGAAGTGATGCCGTAGGGCTCTTATTAAGGAGAACTCAGAGGAGTTATTACAAGGAAATTGGATTCAAGGTGCTTGAAAACGTATGGTATACATGGAAAACTGTTAAAAAAGTCCTAGACATACCCACTATCCATCACAGCACACCGCTCTGGAACTCAACACTCTTTCCAAACCTTAGTTGCGATGGGGCATGGCGTCATTGGGAGAGTCAGGGCATTGTGGAGCTGGGGCAAATAATGACTAGAGATCGCTGTAGGACACTTGCAGAACTTACGCAACACTATTCACTACAAGGCTATCAAGGGCTTAAATACCTACAGATTGTCGATAGAATTAAATCAATCAGGCCACGTATCACTTTACTTAAGAGATTTGAATTAATTGAGTATCTAAAGTCGGGGGGACATAGAATTAGAGATATATATAAAATATTTAATGATGCATCGAAGGACGACATGGGGAAAATGGAAACCGCCTGGTCCAAAAAATTGGGGGATCCCGAAGTAGATCTTGATAAAGCACTAGCAATGGATAAGAGGTTTCTGCGCTCCTCGAATCTCAGGGCCCAACACTATAAAACGCTATTCAATCTATACTATACTCCAGAAAAATTATTCTCTTGGGGGAAAGCGGCAGATAGTAACTGCCCCAGATGTGGAAATGGTCCAGCGGATCTTATACATATGTTTTATGGGTGTGAAAAACTAAAAATTATTAAAACTGAAATAGTGCGGTTCTTAGAAGGGTTACTTGACACCAAAATTAATCTATACCCTACCCTGATAATAATTGGATGTGATGTGAAATTAAATATGTGCATTGAGGCCGAAGCTTTAGTTTTCATCTCTGTAGCAGTCCTTAGGATTTTAATAAGTGCAGCCTGGAAGGATACAGAAGCTCCTACGTTTCAAATGTGGATGTGTAGAATGTTGAGTATACATAATATTGAGGAAGCATTATATGATTTAAAGGGAGCGAAGACAAGGGAAATGGGTAAGCGACTTTGGGCCCCCGTAGCTACTTGGAGGATGGCAAAAGTTGAATTGAATGATCTATCGATATTGTAGTTATTTTATTTTACCTGTCTATTGTTTATTGTTTATGGCTTATTATTTATTTTGTTTCTTCTTTTATTGATGGTATAATGTTACGTATCTATTTATGTATTCATTTACACATTTATGCATATGTATCTTCTGGTATGAACTCTCAATGAAAAAAAAAAAAAAAAAAAAAGAAACTTTCAGGGTGATTTGTTAAGCCGGGGCCGATAAAAAGGAGGGCTCCCAGAATGCATGTTCCCTATTTATTCTCCATAGAAAACTTGAACAGCGATACCACAAAAACCGCTGAACTAGATCTTGGTCCAGACGGCATAGAAAGCATGCTTTTTCTGATTTGGTGTAAACGTGTTCAATAGTTTTTGAGCAATTAATGTTCAAACACGTTGCATATTTCAAGCCTCAGAGGATCGCATACCCAACAGATCTCACTGGCTGATTGCTGTCACCAAATTATCAGGGATGTGGCTTGAGTCATCTCAGATCTCGGACTACTTAGTGCTAGGAAAAAGCTTAAACAAGCATTTACAATGCAATGGTTTCGCCTTTGGAAAAGTTTGAGCTATTGGCATTGTAAATGACAACATTTTTATTTATGTGTTGGTTTTGAAAATAGATAAATAAATGGCATTGTCATTTACAATGCCAATAGCTTAATCTCTTGCAAATGCGAGACGTATTGCATTTGCACCCACACAGAGCAACACACAGAGCCACATGCACCCACACAGACAGAACCACACACACACACACACAGACAGAACCACACACACACACAGACAGAACCACACACACACACACAGACAGAACCACACCCACACACACAGACAGAACCACACACACACAGACAGAACCACACACACAGACAGAACCACACACAGAACCACACATACACAGACAGAACCACACACACACACACAGAACACACACACACACACACACACAGACAGAACCACACACACACAGACAGAACCACACAAGGAGTGAGCAATCAGTAATGGTGCACTAAGGCGACCGTGCATCTAATAATTCAACTCACCTGACCTAGACGGGTGCAATAACGCACAGCAACTAAACATGTCCAATTATTAACCACAGATTCCCCCACCACCCTACTGGGTGAAATGAGGTAACAAGGTGACCGAATTAAGTGCCATTAGTGAAATTCAGACCTCTGAGACCAAAATGGGATCCCCACAGCACTCAAATGGGTGCATTGGGCATGTCCAACACATTCAAGTGGGTGCAACGTGGGAACAAGCAGGCATCAGGAGTGCAGTCAATGCCCACCTTACTGAACTGTAGCCTCAGACTAATCGGTGGGGTGCGCTCACTGCTCCTTCTAGCTCAATGAAGTACACTGACAAACTCCTGGCTGTATAACAAATGACCCCTACTAGACTCTATACTGAACTCATGCCTTCCCTCAAGCACTGGAGTGCATTGAGAGCCCGCCTATATCCAGGGCCAGCATCTGAGGGAAAACATGCCCTGCTTCCAGGATCCAGGGATGGGTTGAGCAAGCACCCCTCACACCTTCACGATGTACACCACTTGACTCTACTGGTTTCTGGAGATCCAGGGAATGCACCCAGTGCAGGAATAATCTGCTATACGAGATAGGGGAAACAATTCAGCATGCTGGGGACAGAGTCGGGCTGGGCCAGTGACCAACGAGGTGGCTGAAAGGTCAGCGTGAGGGTTGCTTTTTTTGGCAGTTTGTGGCCCTGGTTTATAGACTGCTGGGGCAGTTTATACTGCCGATTTCCCCGATGAAAAACAAACATTGACTGCAACATGCTCCAATCCATGCAGTCTACCATACCGTGCTAAATACTTGTACAGCGCGCCTTTACAGATAACAACTGCCACAATTGCAAACACGGGCCACTTTTTAAGCTATTTCACTATTTTGGAGCCCGTGTCTATTTTCTGTCCCAGTCCGACCCTGCTGGAGGTCACAGACGGCTGCAGGCCGCTCACCCTATTCAGCCCTAAGGACAGCTGAGCGCCTATACATTTCCTGCAGTTGCATGCATAATATGTTGTAGCATTAAACGTATGCTCCCATGTACTGTGCGCACACTAAACTGTGAAATATTTAACGAGTTTATCTTCAGAACTGTCTGTGAAACCTGTGTCTTGTTAGTTAATATGTATGTATAAACTGTGCACCAATAGAGGCTTGCTTGCTGCCTTTTTTCCAGAAATCTTGATAGAATTACCTGTGCATCCATCACCCCCATGCACACATACCGATAAGTTTGGGCTAACTCTGCTTGCTCCCCATTGAACAGTGATGATAGCAGAGTATAGAAAGGATCCCTTAGGATGCCAGCTCAAATGGATCTAGTGCCCATCTCCAGCAGTGCCCCCCAAGCCTGCTGTGATTAAAATGCCATTTTAAGGCATGAGGGTGCATTTTGTGGTGTGCCTTAGGTTCTCAAAAGGCTCCATGTAACTGGCACAGCACATTCGTAACAAGTCTTTGATTTAAAAATGAAAAAGGGCATTCAGGGATTTGCAGTCCCCATTTGTAAACCCTGGCCCCTAGGATGGTCAAATGGTGCATTTGTATCAATGAGTCCAATGGATAGCAAGCGTGGGCCCTGCACCTTCCCGGACACGCAGACTGCCCGCTGCAGGGCTTGGGGCCCCCACCACCCTCCGTGCCCCCCTCACCCCTCCCTTTTACCTGTGTCTGAAGAGCTTCAATCTCCTCGGTGCTGATCTTCTTGGGCAGCAGAAAGCTGGGGATCTGGGGGACTCCCATGGCTCCTGCACCAGGGAGGGGGCAGTACAGGACGCGGGCGGAGGCGGGGCTCGTGCACTCACCGGTGGCAGAGGGTTAAACGGAATTAATAGAAAATCCTCATTATATATTTTTTTTCTAAACAACGCCAATTGCTTAGAATTCTGCCACATTCCCCCATGAGGTGAAGCTGCCTGGAGGGCACTGCAATAATCAGAGCTTACGAAATGCAGCCCCTGCACGAGGGCAGCAGACCTGCACCACTGGATGCAGCCTGCTGCAAAGAACGGAGGGGACCGTCGCGAGTGCAGCACTCCTATGCACCAAACATTGATTACAGTAACACATTCCAAGACGGATGGATGCAACGGGCGAGACCCTCGTCTCTCTTCTCATCAGTTCCCAACCTCCATCCATTTACAACGCTGATTCCCCGCTCTCACACTGTGCTGATTCAGCCTCGGTGCATTTAAACGCCGATTCCCCATCCATCTGCATCGCAGTTTCAATCTCCATCCCTTTACAAGGCTCATTTCCAGACCCATCAACAGCGCTGATTCAGCCCCCACCCCTGTACAGCGCTGATTCAGCCTCCAGCCCTTTACAACGCTGATGCCCCCACCCGTTGACAACTCGGATTCCCCTCGAGGAGCCGAAGTCCCCGTCCTGTCACTGTCTAAACTCGTGTCCACTCGCTGCCACCTTGACGTGCTGTCTGTGAGCTCCCACCCCCACCCCTCCCGCACACAAACACCGCCTCGCGGCGGCAGAGCTGCTGCTGCTGCTCGAGCAACCGCGAGCGGTGTCTTCCCGGATCCGAGTCCGCCCTTCACAGAGGATGGTTCCGCTCTCCTCTCCGCGGCGACCGTGGGAATGGGCCGGATGTGAGGCGCATCCCGATGGGGCGAGAGTCAATGAGCTCCCGCCAGCCACAGCGTGAGGAGGAGAGGGCTGGGGGGGGCCAAGGGCGAGCAGGCACAGCCAGAAACTGCTGGGGGAAGAGAACAGATAGGACCGACTGGAACGGAGCAAAGCCGGTTTATAGTACGGAGCATAGACCGAGATGAATGGGACACTGCAGGGAGAGTACAGAGCATAGGCCGAGAGGGAAGGGGAACACTGCAGGAAGAGAGTACAGATCACAATAGTGTGTGTTGATCAAGTTTCAGGGTTGGTTACAAAGATTACCATCAGCACAGAAATGCTGAGAAAACCGTTGCAGGAATAGAATAAACAACAAGTCAGGTCCCGGGCCGTGCTGTGATTGACTGACGTCACGGGGGTGTCCCGGGCTGGCAGCCAATCACAGCGCGGCCCGGGAAATGACGTCACTGGGGTGTCCCGGGCCTGCAGCCAATGACAGCGCGGCCCGGGACAAAGGGGCGGGACTTAAAAAAAGTCCCAGAAACGCCCCCGAATCGCGTTTTCAGGAGAAAGCGTGATTGGCAGCCTCTGTCTCCCAATGGCTAGCCTCCATTTATGGAGCTAGCCAATGGTAGACAGAGGCTGAACCAAAGTACATATGTAGAATCATGAGGTTTCGCCGTGGGCGGGGCCAACTGCTACGCAGTTGCCAACGCCCAGGGCGAAACCTAAAAAAGACATAAGGGGACAGTGTAGGGTAAACATAAACCCCTCCCTTAGGCCTGGTAACGGGAGGTCCCAGAGGGACCGTGACTGGGGCCCAAATATTTTTTTTTACATTTTGCAGCAAATTTGCAGACGATCCGTGGCAAAATTAAAAAGTAAAAAACACAGGCTCCCGTGCTACTGCGAAAAATTAAATACCCCCGCAGTGAGCCAGGGCCTGGGGGAGGTACCACCCCCCTGGGCTGACACTGTAAAAAAGGGTAGTGAATGTACAGGCTCCAAGGACCCCAACACCCAGGGCTGAATATAAGCCTGTGACCTGTCTTCCTGAGCCTCCTTAGGAGCCAGGGACCCCATTCACAGAGGCCAACAACATAAAAAATAGGTACGGCGTGCGCGTCTCCCTTTCCTAAGCCTCTATAGGCCTCGGAGACCCCATGCTGGGGCCTGGAATCGTAAAAAGAAGAGGAGGCGTACGGCCTCCCTCCCACAGCCTGACAAGTCCCCGAGGACCCTTTCCCTCGGGCTGATCTAAAAATTCAAGGGGAAACCAGCAACAAAGCCCCCCAAGCCTATAAAGGCCCCACCGACCTCATCTTCTGGGGCAGGCTCAATTACTGTATCCCAAGGGAGCCCACCCCCGGGACACAGTAGTTACTCTGCTTGCATTAGAGTGGGCTGAGAAACATATGTCTGCTCCCACCCAGAGAGAGCATTTTTAAAACTCTTGCTAGATGAGGGCAAACAAGCCTTTCTTTGCTTGTAGGAGCGAGGGCAGGGAAGGCATGTCTGCTGTCACATGGCAGAAGCTTTAAAAATTCTCCTGCCAAATGGGAGCAGAAATTTGTTTCTCTGCTCACACTCTTCCGGCCATCGAAACACAAAAAACAGCTGCTCCTACAAGGCTGCAGTAATGCTGGCTCCTACAACTTTCGGGCAGAGGTGGGGACACTGAGGCCCTCAGGTTCCCCCACCAGCCTCCAACTTACTGTTTGGTAGGTGCACCGGATGGGCTCCGGAGCATCCACATATAAGTAAGGCAGGGCCCAGGGATGGATCCCCGGGCCACAATAGTATCGTGGAGGGGGAGCTGCATGTCCCTCTCCCCTTTAAGTTATCTGCGGCCCAATGGATGGGGTCCCTGGGGCATACTAAGGCTCAGGAAGGGAGTAGGTCAGCGCGCCCCCTCCCCTCAACATATATGTTTTGGCCTCAGGGATTGAAGCCCACAGGTCCACTATTGGCTTGTGGAGGGGGGCCGAGTGCCTTCATCCCCTTCACATATATGTTTTAGCCCGGGTGATGTGGCTCGAGGGGGACCACGTGGCCTCCCATCCTTAACAACTATGTTTTGGCCGGGAAGGATGGGGTCCCCTAGGCCACTAATGGCTCAAGGAATTGGGCCATTCACCATGTCCCTATATAAAAAAGACCCCAGGGATGGGGTCCCAGGCGCTCACAGTGGCTTGGGGAATGGAGCCATGTGCCATCTTCCCGTAAAGAAAAATTAAAGGTCCACAAAGTGATTTGGGAAGTGGGGCTAGGAGGGGTGCTACGTCAATGAAGTGTACACGATTTTAGAGCAGGTGCAGCGTGGGATTGGCTGCCCGTGGGGGGATGGGTGCAGGAGCTGGCTTCAGGTCAGGCTCTGCAGCCCACCCCGCTCCACGCATGAACATAGGCCATCCGCGATGTGTGGTTGGTGGTAGCGAAAGGCGTGCATGTCGCAGGATTGGCTGCCTGCAGGGGGGTGGCCACAGGCTGGGACTTGGTTTTATGTATGGTAATAAAATATTACTTTATGTTAAAAAAAACTAGCAGGTCACTGAAAAAACAAAGGTTAAAGTAACACCATAGTTAGATTTAAATGTTTGTGACAACGTAACATTTTAAACATATAACACTACTGAAATTCTATACTAGTCAATTTGTTGCGGAACCTAGAACTAATTGCAATATAATTTCTGTGAGTGGATTGTTATTGAAATTTTTCCGTAGAAAACTATGGTGAAAAGTCTACCACTCTATCATGACGCATTAATCCAATATGGCAGATTTTTCAAAATGGCTGCCCATAATTTGAGATATTGGGTATAACTGTTTATATGCCCATGTGTGGTATCATTTTATATGTTTTTAGGGACGGGAAAGTCAAAAATAACATCAAAAATTGTTTCTGATAACCATAATATCAAATAATCGCGGAATATGTCAGAAAGACAAATTTTGTATAATTTTTTCGTTGACTTGTATGACAAAGTGTGAAGGAACGTAAATATTACTATTAACTTTTGAAATAAAAAGTTTGCTATTGTTTGTGTTTTGTTTTGTAACTTTGTTGTTATTGTTTGTTTTTTTGTTAATCAAAAATGTTTCATTTATGTGTTACAGGTTCTTGCGAGTTGTTGTGAGATACAGTTAAAATGGACGTAGAAAAGTGTTTCATTTGTGATGTGGTGTTTCAAGAAGATGGCGATGTATCTGTACTCACTGAAAGAGGAGTGACTGGAATTCAAAAAACATGCAAGGAGAGAAAAATATGTAAGTTTCATGTTTGTGTGGGGCAGAAAGTTCACAAGAAATATAGAGTGCGTTTTGTTAACTTGAAAACTCCGTTCCAGGAGATAGAATCAGATCCCACAACTTCTCGTGTTCTACAGTCGTGTGAAACCTCGTTTGATATTAGAAAAAAATTGTTTTTTCTGTGGTACTGAGTTACGTTTATACTTCAGGGAGAGGAAAAAAATGCGTGGTTTAATGCACGAACAGTTGAATTCAAATCATCAGTTTTACAAAAATGCAACGAACGCAATGATGAATGGGCAGACAAAGTTAAGAGATGTATACAAAATGTGTCTGATTTACATGCTGTAGACGCATGCTACCACAAACAGTGTTACGTCAATTTTTATACAGGAAAATTAATTCCCGGGCAGTTCACTGATAACCCTCCAATATCTTCAGGTCGACCAGAGGACTCAGTTTGCCAGGAAACTTTTCTTCAAGTAGTTAAATACATGGAGGAAAATGATGAAGAACAAACTACTGTTAAAGAACTTGTTAATAAAATGCGAGAATTACTGCCAGAAGATAGCGAACCATACAGTTCGAAGTATATGAAACAAAAACTCAAAGAGCATTATGAAGATGAAATCTTCATAGGAACAGTTGCAGGGACTGCTGATGTCATTACTTTTAAAAGTACAGCTGCTCTTGTATTGCAAGAGTACCACAGTCATAGCCATGAAGATGTTGAAGAGGATCGAAACAATCTTCTTATGGCAGCTGCTGAAATAATAAGAAATTATCTTATAGACATCCCTGTAGAACCAGACATATATCCACCCATTGAAAACATGAGTAGTTTTGACTATAATGTGAGCTATATTCCTGATTCGTTATGGCTCTTATTATCAGTTTTTGTTAATGATAAAACCAACAGAAAGAGAAAAGTAGCTTCTATAGGACAGGCAATTATGCAAGCTGTGCGCCCACGAGTCTTAGTTGCACCGTTGCAGTTAGGGCTGGCAGTTTAATTACATGACAACACAAGCTCAAGATTTGTAGTTGAAGCAGTAAATCATATGGGATTCTGCAGCTCTTATTCAGAAGTTCTTCGTTTTGAACGTTCAGCTGCAGCAGAAAGAGGAAATACTATACCTGTCCTTGTGGAACCTTCTGAAATTCCTCCGAAATTCGTTCAATATGCAGCTGATAATGTCGATCACAAAAAGCTTTAGGTAATGACGTCTGCTCTGACATCTTAGTTGCTCATGTTATTAGGATGTGATACCACCTCCAAACCATTTGGATTAGGAAAACATGACCCCATAAAGTTGCTAAGAAAATCAGGCAGCTTCAAAGATAGTGCTGCCGTATTCCAAACTTCACAAAAATCAACAGAATAAATTGAAAATGCTGGTCTTAATGCTATTATATCGTTGTATTGAGGAATAACAGGAGACAGCACACTCCATGATATGAGACTTCGAACTTTCACTTCAAAGGCAACAAAATCAACAATACATGTAAAACCGGAAGTCTTGGCTCCTACAGAGGATGCCTGCAAATTTCATTCGCTCAGAGTATATCATCATTAAAATGTGTGAAATGTGGCTGTATCAAGAGTCAATGTGCGACTATGCAATGTATATGCAAAAGACAGGGAATAGTGTGCACAGATGGGTGCATGGATTGTCGAGGAATAAGCTGCTGCAATTCCATGGAAGTGGAAATGGACGATGATTGAAATCATACTATTCTTATACTAAGGAGTGCTGTTTGAATTTATCTCTTTAACAATTTTCATTTGTCAGTGTCATATTGAGAAGTGCTAAATTATCTAGTTGAAATTTGTTTATCCTTTTCAAATGATGTTAAAAAATGTATATATTTAAAAAAATATATATATATATAAAAAGTAATGTCAAAACTATGTTTGGCATATTAACATATAATTATCGTTGTTTATTGTATTAATCCCAATTTGATGTTATAGTCATCAGAAACAATTTTTGATGTTATTTTTAACTTTCCCGTCCCTAAAAACATATAAAATTATACCACACATAGGCATATAAACAGTTATACCCTATATCTCAAATAATGGTCAGCCATTTTGAAAAATCCGCCATATTGGATTAACGCGTCATGATGAGTGGTAGACTTTTCACCATCATTTTCGACGGAACATTTTCAATAAGAATCCACTCACAGAAATTGTATTGCAAACAGTTCTAGGTTAGCCCAATTTTTGAACTAATTTGACTAGACTATTATAGTTATCTCAAGTAACTTTAGCGCTTGCCCTAAGGTAACTATAACTCACACCTTTGCAATGCACTGCTAATAAACCCACATATTACATTACTCATGACTTCTTCTATGACATCATTGATAATATCACTGCAATATTTGCAATGAAACTATTGATGAGAAAACTGTACATGGTCGGGTGTCGATGGCACTTGCTAATCCTCTGCCTAAAGACTTTGCTGAAAAAATGGCAAAAGGCTTTGGCACTCTCTGGCTCAGGGTGGCTGGCACTGTGTTAATCCTATCCTTAAATACTCTGCTAAAGAAACAGATATTTGAGGTGAGCAGATTCAGTCTCTGTGGTATTGTAGAGTGCTCCATATATAGCAGCTGCTCTCCACCTAAAGTTGGGAGCCACACAAAGTTCCCTGCTTCCTTTTTTGCATAATTTATTTATCACTCTAGGCCTGAAAGGGTATTGTCTTGACTTATAACAGGGGCTACACTGTGCCTGGAAAAGGCTGCACCTCACTGAAGAGCTCTAACTAGAGCAAAATACATGTCCGGGGTTGCTTGTATTCTTTTCAGGTTGACTTGGATTGTATTATCCTAATCAAAGCTGTAATTCTGCGCCTGGAGTCGTAAATGGCTATTGTCATTTTTCAGTTCAGCTCAATACCTCTACATACTTATGACCCATTAGGAGCATAATCAATTTGTAAACACTTACACTCATTAGCAGCAAAGATGTTGTATAAAATTAGGTAGAGAACTAGGATAATACATACTTGCCACTATGCAGAGTATAAAAAAAACTAACACACTCCTTGGATAACGTCATCAATGATGTATTTGAGATGTCATGAGTGATGCCATAAATGATGTCACAGAACATGTCATGAGTGATGTAATATGTGAGGTCTTAATCATTGAACGGGGCACAAGTTATAGGTATCCATGATAACTATAACTGGTGATTTTTTTTGTGATTTTTTTTAGTTCAAAGCATTATGTTCTCATTGAAGTCTTCTTCAAACTATAACGTCACTTTAACCTTTGGTGAATTTCCAAGGTTTTTTAAAAATAAAATCAGAACTTACTCACACCTAACTATAATGTCATTTTAACCTTTGTTTTTGTCAGTTAATTTCTAAGTTTAAAAAAAATATAAATTAAGATACAATTACAATTCCTAATTATAACATCACTTTAACCATTGGTTTGTCAGTGAAGTAAAGAAATATTATATTACCCTACGAAAAAATTACTCCCGCTGTGCACGGCCACAGGCCCTGCAACCAACCCCTCACAAGAAAGCAAGCCATGCCATGCACAGCCTGCAGTCAGGTCCAGCAAACAACCCTCCGCGGTCAGCCAGCTCTCTGCTGCGGGGGGTTGCACAGCTGCCTATTCCCACTACACGATTGGCCCTGGATACCCCATTCCCCAGGGCCAAAAATATCTATATTAGGGAGCGGGACACACTGTTCCCACCCTAAGACCAAAAGGGCCCTGGGGCGGTACATTAATTACAGGGAATAGGGGTGTTTGGCCCCCTCTCTGAACCTTATTAGGGCCCTACGGCCAAACAAATTCATATTAAGAGAGGCGGTGCATGGACGGCCCTTCCAGTGCCCAAATGGGCCCCAGGTACCCCATCCCCCCAGGCCATACAGAAATTATAGGGGAGACGGTGCGTGGCCCCCCTCCTAAGCCTTAAGAGGTCCCTAGAACCAATTCTTCAGGGACAAAAACAATTATTTTGGGGAGAGAGATTGTGGCCCCACCCTCCCCAAGTCCAAATGGGCCTTGGGGATCTCATGCCGGGGGCCAAAGTCTAATTAATAGCAGAGGGGGCATGAGCCCCTAATCCATGAGACTTAAGAGGCACTCCGAGATCCCATCCCTCAGTTCACACATATTCATATTAGGGGAAGGGGACATCTTGCACCCCTCCCGAGTCCAAATGGGCCCAGGGGACCCCTTCCTGACCGTTAAGATGCCCAGGGGACCCCATCCTCCGAAGCCAAACATAGTTATATTAGGGGAGGGCCCTGGACCCAATCCCTCAGGCCGAGCATATTTATATTCGGGGAGGGGGGTGTTTGCCCCTTCTAATCCCCCCAAATTAACCCCAGGGAAGCCATCCAACGGAGCAAAAGAATAATATTGTGGTGGGGGACATATGGCCCCCCTCCACGAGCATTAGGAGGCCCTGTAGATCCCATCCCCAGGGGTCAAAACTGTTATTGATGGGGTGCGGGCCATATGGCCTGCCTCCCTGAGCCCAAAAAGACCCGTGGCACCCCTTCCCCAGGGGCAAACCACTAATAATAGGGGAGGGGTGTACAGCTCCCCTGTCCAAGCCTTAAGTGACCCCAGGGATCCCACCTCCCTGGACCAACCACTAATATTAGGGGGAGGGTGAGCAGCCCGTCTCCCTTAACCCGGTGGACCCTATCCTGGAGCCAAATGTCATGAAAAAGGGGGAGCAAGCATCCCCACTCCCCAACTTTCATTAGGCCCTGGGTACTCCAGCCTCAAGACTTCTTGGGCTCCAGATACCCCATTCCTTTGGTCAATTGTATTAAAAAAGGGAAGCGGCCAGCACAGCCCCTCTCCCTAAGACTTATTAGACCCTGGGGTCCCCATCAGCTGGGACCACAATTTACCTATATGGGAGGGGAGCACATGGCCCCCTCCCCCAGTCTTAAGAAACCCCTGGACACCATTCCCAGGGCCAAAAGACATTATTTTAGAGGAAAGGGCTCATGGCTATGTTCCTCGAGCCCAAATGGGCCCCAGGGACCTCATCCCACTGGGCCAAGCACTAATATTAGGAGAGAGGGTGCGCAGTCCCTCTCCCTAAGTCTTATTAGACCCTGGTACCATACCCCAGGTCCAAATACCATAAAACAGTAGGGGCGAGCAGCCCCACACTGAGCATTATGAGGCCCAGGGGACCACATCCGTGCGTCCTTCTTGGGCCCTGGATACCACATCCCTCTGGTAAACTGCATTGAAAAAGGGGAGGGGCCGCAGAGGCCCCCTCCCTAAGGGTTATCAGGCCCCAGGGACCCCATCCGCTGTGGCAGTAAAATAACTATATGAGAGGGGAGCACGTGGCCACCTTACCCAGTCTTAAGAGACCATGGGGACACCATCCCCCAGGGCAAAAATCCATAATTTTAAAGGAAGGGGGTATAGCAGCCGCCTTCTTCATGCCCAGATGGGCCACAGGGACCCCATCCACCAGAGCCAAAGAACAATATTAGGTGAGGAGGCACATGGTCCCACCGAGTCATAAGAGTCCCAGTGACCCCATCTCCTGGGGCTAAAAAGAGTTTTTTTATTGGAGGAGACACGTGGCCCACCTCCCTGTGCCCAAATGAGCCACTGGTACCCCATTCACCCGGGACCAAACACTAGTAATAGAGGAGGGAGCGTGTGGCCCCCTCCCCAAGCCTTAAGAGGCCCCAGGGATCCTATCCCCCAGGACCAATCCCTTATGATAGGGGAGGGGGGTACGGCCCCCACTCCCGAGCCTCATAATGCCAAATGCAATAAAAAAGGGAAGTGGGCCTCATGGCTCCCCTCTGCGAGTTTTAATAGGTCCCAGGGACCCGATCACCCAGGGCCAAATGGGTTCAAAAGAGGAGAGGGGGCGGCCCCCCTCTCCCCAAGTCTTAGTAAGCCCCAGGAAGGTGCCTCATGGCCTCCCTTTACCGAGCCCTATTAGGCACCAGGGACCTCATTCCGATAGGTCCAGATGTGGGTGCTCTGGTGCCCACATGGGGCACCCAGGATCCCCGCATGATGCAGAAGCTGGCATTGTTTTGTCCAAGGAAGCAGCTATTTATGCTTACCCCCTCTGGGTGGGAGCAATATCTGCAGCCCTGCTTGCACTCCTGTGGGCAGGGAGACAGAAGTCTGTCCCACCTGGCAGGAGCATGTTTACACCAAGCAGACTTGTCATCCCTACCCGCGCTGCTGCAGGCATGGAAGTCATGTATGATCCTGCTTGACAGGAGGGTCAGGGAGGGACCTCTCCCCATTTTTATCACTTTGGCCTGGGGGATCAATCAGTATTAGAGCTTATCACCAGAGAGAGTATCCAGGCGATGGGTTGCTGGGCTTGGTCAAAAAGCCAGGTTTTTAGTCTTTTCCTGAAGTCCGTCAGCGAGGGTGACATTTGGAGGTGGAGGGGGAGGGAATTCCAGGACTTGGTGGAGAGGTGGGAGAAGGTGCAGCCTCCGCTGTGGCTATGGCTATTGTGATGCGTGGTGTCTGTGCGAGGGCGAGAGAGGTGGAGCAAAGGTTTCTGGATTGTAATTGGAAATTCAGACTGTGGTTCATGTATGCTGGTTTTTGGTTGTGGAGGGCTATGTAGGCGTGTGTCAGTATCTTGAAAAGGCGTTTTTTCTGGACGAGGAGCCAGTGGCGGTTCCTCAGATGTGGGCTGATGTGAGTATGTTTGGGCAGGTTGAGAATCATTCTGGCTGCTGAATTCTGTATTATCTGGAGCCTTCTCATGAGTTTGGTGGTGGTTTCTATGTACAGTGCGTTGCAGTAGTGCAGCCAGCTGGTGATTAAGGCTTGCATATTTTGGAAAAGGGGGGTGGTGATGGACAGAGTCTCTGAATGATGCAGAATACTCTTACCAAGTCAATAGATCATGGTTTTAATCCATCACTGTTTTTTAGCTCACTGCACCATCCCAGCTCAGAACCTGGCTATATGCAAATTAGTCTGTTCCTGTCCCAGTGCATGATGGGAACAGGGCAAACCAAACTACCAAGCCAATTCTTATACTGGGAAGGAAACAAGCTTCCGGGGACTGGTTTCTGGCATCACAGCCTTCTTCGGCCCGGCTTGCTTGAATCCTGATGGTGCAATGAGCAAGGGACTCACGTCTGAGTATACCCTCCCACACATAGTGTGGATAAAACCGATTTTGGAAAAAGGGGGGTGGTGATGGACAGAGTCTCTGAATGATGCAGAATACTCTTACCAAGTCAATAGATCATGGTTTTAATCCATCACCGTTTTTTAGCTCACTGCACCATCCCAGCTCAGAACCTGGCTATATGCAAATTAGTCTGTTCCTGTCCCTGTGCATGATGGGAACAGGGCAAACCAAACTACCAAGCCAATTCTTATACTGGGAAGGAAACAAGCTTCCCGGGACCGGTTTCTGGCATCACAGCTAAGCATGGGCGTAAAATCCGCTCCGATCGCGGATTTTTCGGATTTTCGGCAAATTCGCAATCCACCAACTCTCGCGAATTTGTCGAAAATCCGTGAATCCGCTCGCGGCGGATTTTTTGCTTGGTTGCGGCGCGCGGCGTGGTGCACGGCGTTCACTTTCCGTCATTTAGCGTTTGCCGAGTTGTTTTTCTTTGCGAGTGCCGCTCAATTTTGGATCTTGCTGCGTGATCCCGCGGGAGTTTGGCGCCCGCGAATACGTAATCGCGGCTTGCCACCTTGCACAGCACACCTCGCGAGAGTTCGCAATTGCGAACACCTAGTTGCGGCGGAAAGGAACAATCTCGCACTCGCGAAATAGAGATTTTGCAATTCTGCACAAGAAAATCACCAGCAAACAGGATAAACCTTCAGAAAATTATGATTTTTATCAGAATCACTGCTCAGGTTGACATTTGCATGGCCTTTTTTTTTTGCAAGGAGTCCATTTTTGGGGGGGCGGGAAGGAAGTGCCCCATGGTCTCCAACTTCCTCCTCCCAGTGCTTTGTCCATCTCCTGGTCACTTTCATTTGGATCTGGAGCTGGAAGGATTACTTTTTGTGGGTGCTGCTGGATATTTGGATTTGAGGCCTTTTTGACTGTCTTTGGATCACTTTTGGATTAGAAATCAACTTTCACAAGTAAGTTTGTTTGGGGCATTACAGTTGCTGCAAGTACAATTTTGGAACTTTTTCAGAACATTAAATAAATTATATTGTGGGTAGCCACAGTATCCAGTAGGACCAGGGTTGGTTAGGGGTGCATGATACAACTGTTTTGTTAAATTTAAACACCATTGAGGCCATGGATGGGCTGGGATTGTGCTGATTTTATTGTTTTTTGTCGTTTTTTGGGGGCTGCTGGTGTGGCCTTTTGCCCAGGGGTGGTGGTGCATGGACTGAGTGTGCCTGTGGTGTGGTCTCACTCTCTTTAATGTAAACATCATGGATGGCATTGGATTGTGGTGATTTCTGGCTGTTTTTCTGTTTTTTGGGGGTGTACTGTTGATGTGGACTGGCCATGTGGGTGGTGGTGGTGGCCATCTTGAGTGCTGCTGGCTGGTACAGGCAACATGTGCTTGGGGTGTAAGGGGCCATTTTGAGGAGAGGCAGTGTCTGAGGCCTGCACTTATTTTGCCTACTTTTCATCCATTATGCCCAGGGGTAGTGAGTGTTGCATGGGCCTAGTGTTTCTGAGGGGTGTCTTCTTGAATTTAAACACCATTGAGGCCATGGATGGGCTGGGATTGTGCTCATTTTATTGTTTTTTGTCGTTTATTTGGGGCTGCTGGTGGGGCCCTTTGCCCAGGGGTAGTGGTGCATGGACTGAGTGTGCCTGTAGTGTGGTCTCACTCTCTTTAATGTAAACATCCTGGATGGCATTGGATTGTGGTGATTTTTGGCTGTTTTTCTGTGTTTTTTGGGGTGTACTGTTGATGTGGACTGGCCATGTGGGTGGTGG
The DNA here is from genome assembly GCF_964261635.1 of Lissotriton helveticus. Lineage (NCBI taxonomy): Eukaryota > Metazoa > Chordata > Amphibia > Caudata > Salamandridae > Lissotriton > Lissotriton helveticus. The sequence goes on along the minus strand of NC_136061.1, from coordinate 1,963,851,282 downwards.
TGGTGGCCATCTTGAGTGCTGGCTGGTACAGGCAACATGTGCTTGGGGTGTAAGGGGCCATTTTGAGGAGAGGCAGTGTCTGAGGCCTGCACTTATTTTGCCTACTTTTCATCCATTATGCCCAGGGGTAGTGAGTGTTGCATGGGCCTAGTGTTTCTGAGGGGTGTCTTCTTGAATTTAAACACCATTGAGGCCATGGATGGGCTGGGATTGTGCTGATTTTATTGTTTTTTTGTCGTTTTTTTGGGGCTGCTGGTGGGGCCTTTTGCCAAGGGGTAGTAGTGGTGCATGGACTGAGTGTGCCTGTAGTGTGGTCTCACTCTCTTTAATGTAAACATCATGGATGGCATTGGATTGTGGTGATTTCTGGCTGTTTTTCTGTGTTTTTTGGGGTGTACTGTTGATGTGGACTGGCCATGTGGGTGGTGGTGGGTGGCCATCTTGAGTGCTGCTGGCTGGTACAGGCAACATGTGCTTGGGGTGTAAGGGGCCATTTTGAGGAGAGGCAGTGTCTGAGGCCTGCACTTATTTTGCCTACTTTTCATCCATTATGCCCAGGGGTAGTGAGTGTTGCATGGGCCTAGTGTTTCTGAGGGGTGTCTTCTTGAATTTAAACACCATTGAGGCCATGGATGGGCTGGGATTGTGCTGATTTTATTGTTTTTTGTCGTTTTTTTGGGGCTGCTGGTGGGGCCCTTTGCCCAGGGGTAGTGGTGCATGGACTGAGTGTGCTTGTAGTGTGCTCTCACTCTCTTTAATGTAAACATCCTCGATGGCATTGGATTGTGGTGATTTTTGGCTGTTTTTCTGTGTTTTTTGGGGTGTACTGTTGATGTGGACTGGCCATGTGGGTGGTGGTGGTGGCCATCTTGAGTGCTGGCTGGTACAGGCAACATGTGCTTGGGGTGTAAGGGGCCATTTTGAGGAGAGGCAGTGTCTGAGGCCTGCACTTATTTTGCCTACTTTTCATCCATTATGCCCAGGGGTAGTGAGTGTTGCATGGGCCTAGTGTTTCTGAGGGGTGTCTTCTTGAATTTAAACACCATTGAGGCCATGGATGGGCTGGGATTGTGCTGATTTTATTGTTTTTTGTCGTTTTTTTGGGGCTGCTGGTGGGGCCCTTTGCCCAGGGGTAGTGGTGCATGGACTGAGTGTGCCTGCAGTGTGGTCTCACTCTCTTTAATGTAAACATCATGGATGGCATTGGATTGTGGTGATTTCTGGCTGTTTTTCTGTGTTTTTTGGGGTGTACTGTTGATGTGGACTGGCCATGTGGGTGGTGGTGGTGGTGGCCATCTTGAGTGCTGCTGGCTGGTACAGGCAACATGTGCTTGGGGTGTAAGGGGCCATTTTGAGGAGAGGCAGTGTCTGAGGCCTGCACTTATTTTGCCTACTTTTCATCCATTATGCCCAGGGGTAGTGAGTGTTGCATTCTTGCATGTCCCTAGTCTTTCTGTGGGGTGTCTTCAATGTAAACATCATGGATGGCATGGGATTGTGCTCATTTTTCTGTGTTTTGTCAATTTTTTGGGGTGTATAACTGAACTGATGTTCCTCTGTCTTCCATTGCTTTTAGGTGCACAAGACTCAAGAGAACCACCAGTGCCAGGAAGAAGTCCTGCAGCGGTGTGTGTGTGCAGCATAACGTCACGCGACGTCACGTGTGGACACAGACAACTCTGCAACTCGTGCAACTGCTGCCTGCTGTTCTGACCTGCTCTGAAGAAGATGGCCCCCAAAAAAGTAACCCGTAGCTCCTCTAGCAAGAAAGGTGCCAGTAAGGAGCAGAAGAAGCAAGTTACCAAGGAGACTGGTGTGCCGCCCGCCCCTTTTTTTGGTGGTAAAAAAAAAAGTATGCCTGCAGCAGCAGCGGGATCTGCTGGGGACCAAGCTGGCAGCAGCACCCCCGCTCCATTGGGCTCAGTGCCACCACCACCACGCCAACTTAAGTCCAAGCCCTTGAGTGCTGCAGAGGCAGCCAGTATAGTTGTTCAATCACCATCGACCAGTGATGTTGGCTCATCGCAAGAAAGCAGCAGCAATGTCCCTCAATCAACACAGGTTGTTGTAGCTCATCTGACGAGTGTTGAACAACCACAGCCGCAACAACAATCACATGTGCAAGTACAAGCCCAAGTACATGTGGAAGGAGAGGCAGCGCAAGGAGATGCGCAAGCAGAGGTGCATGGAGGGTCACAAGTGCCCACAATAGTTGTCCCTCCCGAAGTAGGGGCACATCAGGAAATCGACAATCAAGGCGAGGTATCATTTGAGGAAGCCACTCCTCCTGATGATCCTTCATTGTCTTCCACACCCCTAGCAAGGAAGAGATCAAGGGTGGTGTCTACATCTTCTTCAAGCACACCTCCTTCTGATGATACGGATCAAACTTGGGAACCAGCACCACTGCCGTCTGAGAGTGAGGCACACCATGATCCGACAAAGGTAGTTAAGCGTAAAAGGAAGCTCGTCCAAAGTCTCAGAGTTATGGAGTGTGATGAGGCTCAACAAGAAGTGGCGGATACTGCTGCTGATGAAGACTCTGCCAACGACGACCCAGTCATCATAAAGGTCACTGCAGCCCCAGCGGGCATGCAGCAAACAGACATTTTGATCCTAGCCCGAAGAGCTGCTGAGCGTGATGATGATGATGTTGTCGATGAGGAGGCAGTGGAAACACCACAATCATTGAAGTTAAGTAGTACACCAACTCGTCCCGCTTCCATATTTCTTTCTGGCAAGAAGAGACCTCCATCCACCTCGACCTTAATTAGTGGCGGTGAAAGTGCACAACGTACAAAAGTTGGGCAATCCAGATCCTCCACTTCATCTGGCATTAGCTTCATGACCACCACCACCAGTATCGCCGCCTCCTCCAGGTCCCACAGACACTTCAAGTCCCCAGTTTGGGACTTCTTTACTGTTTGTCAAAAAAATCCAAAGTTTGCCATTTGTACCCTTTGTAAGCTTGCAGTTAGTCGTGGTAAGCCAGGTACCAACTATGGTACCGGAGGCCAGAGAGGTCATCTTAGGAGACAGCACACTGTCCAATGGTTTGCGCACCTAGATGCGATCAAGAAAGGCCGAATTCAAGGAAACGTTGATGTTGCATCTGATGATGACGAGGAGGAAGAAGACGTGTCAAACACTTCCCTTACACCCAGTACCCCTGTCAGCAGCACACCCAATGTGAGGCACACTAAGAGTGTTGGAGCGAGTGAGACACCAACGCAGAAAAGTTCACCAGCGAGCAAAATTGGGTCAACGAAGTCATTATCAGCCCGTAAATGCTTGGTCCAGGGCAACATTAGAACAATGCTTACTTCAGACGTGCCATATGAACGCAACCACCCACTGACGCGTCTGTATAACACTAAGCTGGCTAAAATGCTAGCTGTGGACCTTCTCCCTTTTTCTTTTGTAGAAGCGGTAGGTTTTCTAGAATTAGTGGCAACGCTCTGCCCTAAATGGAAGGTTCCTAGCCGGTTCTATTTTGCCAGAGTTGCGGTCCCAGCACTACATGAAGATGTGCTGGAGGCGATTGGGGCAGCTTTGCAGAAGAGTGCTGTTCACACAATACATCTGACAACAGACATGTGGACCAGTGGCGCAGGCGCTGATTACATGTGCATCACTGCACACTGGGTCTTTTTTTCAGGTGTTAAAGCAAAGCTAAACGCAGGTGTTGACCCGGACAAAGTTTTCAAAGCTGCTCGGAAACATGCAACACTAGCCATGTTTGGCTTGGAGAAAAGTCACACATCCCAAAACATTTTGGACGAGTTTGACAAAAAGGTCTTGAAAATGCTATCTCCAATAAAACGCAAGATTGGTTATGTTTCCACGGATAATGGCGCCAATATTGTTCAGGCCATGTCGCTGGGTGACTATGTTAGAGTGCCGTGTTTGGCGCACTGTATCAACCTAGTAGTTCAAAAATTCTTGAGTGATAGAGACAGTGCAGCGTTCGCGGTAATGGCCACCTGCCGCAAAATGTGCAACCATTTCAGCCATTCTTTTAAGGCCTGGAAGCATCTGAGGAGGCTGCTACTTCAAAGTCGAATACCAGTGAAAGCACTCATCCAGGAGGTGGCAACACGTTGGAACTCAACCTTCTACATGCTTGAGCGTCTGTATGAGCAGTATACGGTACTCGATCACTATTTCTTAACAGAGGGTACAACTCAGAAGGAGGACCTGCGGATGGCTGCGGCGCAATGGGACATAGTTAAAAGCCTGACATACATGCTTCGTCCTTTTGAGTTCTTCACGCGTGCAGTCAGCCAGGAGGACTGTAATTTGGGAAAAGCTATCCCATTGTTGTGCATGCTGGAGCACCAACTGATGGCGGTGTCTTCTGAGTTTCAAAAAGATGTACAAAAAAAAGACCATTTTATTTTGTCTGAGAAATTATTAGAGCGCCTACGTGGTGATGAACGTCTTCAAAAGATCAAGTCAGATCAGCATTACATTTGTGCTACTATTCTGGATCCACGCTACAAAAAGGCGCTGGCAGGCGAAGCATTCTTTCCTTTTGCTGATGAAGATGTTCAAAAGTACAAACATTGGTTAGCCTGGTCAGCCAAGAGGTTTGAAAAAGAACGGCAGGTTATTGAAGGAGAAGACAGTACATCAGCATCAGCAGGCCATCCCCTGTCACAAGAATCCACTTCTGCACCTGTGGCTGGGGCACAAGTGACCTCTCAGCCGTTAAAGACACCGGCAACTGGATCATCTGCACCACACACAACACTAACAGTGGCTGCTGAGGAGGATTGGCTAAGTTTGCTTGGGTATGGTTCTCGAAAAAATGTCAAAGGCACAGCAAAAAGTAAGCAAAGTGGAGGAACCGTTGATGACCTTGAGTCGATGGTGCAGGACTATATGAATGACTCAACAGAGGTCTTTCTTAATGATGAGCCATTGCAGTATTGGCATGGCAAAAAACAATTGTGGCCACAGCTCTCCAACCTGGCTATAAACTATTTGTCTTGCCCACTCGCAAGTGTGTCTTCTGAACGTGTTTTCAGTGCTGCTGGTGGCATTGTAACTCCCAAACGGAGCCGCCTCTCGCCCAAAAATGTGGAGCGGCTGACAATGATCAAGATGAATCAGCACCTCATACCACCAGATTACAAAGTACGAGAAAGCACGCCGCATGAAGACGAGGAGGACGGCAACGTAGATGAGGGGATTTGTTCTCTGTTCGGTGGCACTGACCTCATCCTGCCTGAATTCGCAGAGTATGATGACGAAATCTTCTTCTTATTCCCTGACACCGAGCCCTGAAAATGAGACAATGAATAAAGAACGTTCTTTTTCGTCCTTATTCACTTTTATTCCTGTGTGTCTCTCTTTCTTTGTTTTGCACAGTTAATTTAATTCAAACTTTAATCACCTAATCCCAAAAACAAGACCATCAGCAGAACTGTCTTCACTTGTTTGCTTATTGATTTGAAGGTGCCGCAGTCTACATTCCTCAGGTTCACAAGTTCTGAAGAACATGCTCCTCTATCCTCCTCCTCCAGACTGCGATTTCCCTCAAAGCAGAGTGCTGGATTACGCCCAATGAAGAAAGACTCAGCACTTGTGGGGGTGTTGTACTTCTTTGCGGGTGAGTTGACGGATTTGGGCCCATTGCTGTGAAGCTCTAATAATGGACAAAAGTGTTTTGGACCAAATATGAGGTGGAAATTTCTTGCCGTTTTTGCTGACTTGCTTGCCTTTGAGGTGCTCTTTGGCGGGGTTCCGGGTGTTTGTGGGTGATTTTTGGTGTCTGGGAGCACTGCTGCGACAGTCTAATCTTGATTGCATTTTCTTTTCAGGAAATCCGTGGTGGAAAACAGGAGTTATGATGATTGATGATGATGACCTAGCTGCACAGCGCCGCGTTTGGACCGAAGGCCGAGAGATATTGTAAGTATGAGATTTAGCATTTTCGCTGTTTGGGGGTGTTGTCGGGTGGTTTTTTGCAGGTGGGTTGGCGGGTCTTGCCTGGGGCATTCCTGGGAAGGCCTAATACCGGATAGAAGTGTTTTGGACAAAATCCTTAAGGAACAGCCTTTTTTTTGCTATTTCTTCTGACATCTTGCTCAACGTAGCGTTTTGGGGGGCTTCCTGCTGTTCGTGGGTGGGTTGCGGCCGGGGTCTCTGTCGAAGCACTGCTGCGACAGTCTAATCTTGATTGCATTGTCTTTTCAGGAAATCCGTGGTGGAAAACAGGAGTTATGATGATTGATGATGACCTAGCTGCACAGCGCCGCGTTTGGACAGAAGGCCGAGAGATATTGTAAGTATGAGATTTAGCTTTTTCGCTGTTTGGGGGTGTTGTCGGGTGGTTTTTTGCAGGTGGGTTGGCGGGTCTTGCCTGGGGCATTCCTGGGAAGGCCTAATACCGGATAGAAGTGTTTTGGACAAAATCCATAAGGAAACACCAGTTTTGGCACTTTTTGTAAGTTAGGGTTCGTTAGGGTTCGCCCTAGCAGCAGGATTGCATGTGTTTCGGGGGGTTCTATTGCAACGCAGTTCTGGGGTTTTAGAGCACTGTTGGAGCGATGCTGGCTATGGATACTTTTGCTTGCTTGCAAGTGGTTTGAATACAATCCACGGTCTGTATTTGGGCCTACTGTTACTTTCAAAGTACGTTTTGTCACCATTTTTCTGCTAGGCATCGTTTTTGGAGATCTGATTGGGGGTCTTCTACATTTTTGCGACTGGCTTTAGTAAGGGTCTTGGTGGGAGCATTGCTGGGAAGGTCAAATTTTGTTCTAAAACACAGTTTACAGTACACCTACCTTGAGGGGAAAGATCCGCTATAATATTTTGGCCATACTTATTTATCCTTAAAAAGGTGACTCAGACAGAGCACGCAATTTCAAAAATATTGTACTGTCTATTAGGGAAATCAAAGTGTCACTTTTTGCACCACACAGCGTACATACCTTTCATTTATTTGTCAGTGGTATTGTAATAGCACTTCCTGTTTTCCGTTCAATAATTACAGGCCGGGTTTCAGTCAACATCCGCCAGGCAGGCAGTGGACAGGGTGTCTTCTGTCAGTGGTCACCAACATTGATGGACGAAGCGTCAGCTGGAATGGAGGAGTGCCGCCAATAAGAGGAATTGTTTGCTGCATGCAACTTACTTACCAAATTCAACAGGACAACTCCAACAACATACGCAATACAGATACAGTATCCATTGTTTTATTCTATGAGTGTGACTGCATGTGCTTAGCTTTAGTTTGTACCCAAAGATTCTCTTTATCTTCAATTATTGTTTGTCCATGCTGTGCTTTTTTTTCTTCTCTCAACAAAACCTACCCAAAAAGAAACCCCCATTCCCATCCATTTTCCAAACCCTAACCCTCTTCCCCCGGGCTGTGTTGTTTTGCTTGATGTCTGACTAAAATGACATCAATAATTCCACACACTTGCTGGGGAGGATAAGGTCATAGAAACAGGCTGGTGAAGGAATACGAGGATATCTTCTAGACTTACTCAGCTTCAGTACTATATCTTCTAGTAGTAGGAGCCAATGTCAAATAAATTCAACGCAAGGAGTAGTTATACTTGCAAGCAAATACTTTACCATTTGTTAGGCTACATTATGGCACTGTTCTAGTGTACTGTCACCTGCTATATTCTCGATGGTACCGTAACCGTTGTAATGCTACAGTAAGGACAAACCAGGTTTCGTTTTCTTTTTTTCCATAGGCATGCAACTGCCACTGTGTCACACCACTAGTACCACCGCAATGAGGAAATTTCACCCGCCCACGATTGCCAACGTTAATCCTCATTTCACGTGGAGCCAGCCCTGGGCCTAGCCCTAATTTCTAACACAAATTACAGGTAAGATAAGCGTTTGGTGGGAGGTAGTATAATGGAGTATTATTTAGGACTAGACGAGAGATTGACGGTAGTACTACTAAAGTCCTACGACTGTTCAGGAAAACAAACTTACTGTTACACCCCCGTCCCCCACCCACCAGACTGAAAAGCAGTAAAAAACAGGTATGGTCAGATAAAGTTTAAAAATGTATATTTATGTAGCCCTAACAAAATAATCTCCCTCAAGACCCACCCTAACCCCAACGATTGTCTTTGAAAAGTCCCAAAACGATCCCAACTCCCAAATCCCACCCCCCAAAAGTCTATAAAAATAGGGCAAGGGACACTCCACTACTGGAGGGTGCTGGACCTGGTGCATTTTGCGGCATGGGCATCATACTCCTTGCGGAGGGTGGCAAGCTCGAAGCGGAGGCCCTCTACCAAGTTCTTATAGTTCTGGACCTCCTGCTCCAGGTAGGACATTCGGACTCCTAGGCGGCGTTGGCGTGCCTTGCAGCTCCTGTGGGGGGCAGCTGGTCTTTCTGTTGCTTGGCGGTGGCGGTTGTCTTTGTTAGCCCGGCTCGGTCCCGCTGGAGCACTGCGCATGCTGGCGTCCCGTGGGGTCACGGAGGAGGATGCAGCGGTCCCAGTCGAGGATGTTGTTGTTGCACCGGTCGACTGCGTGTCCTCCTCCTCCTCCAGGGCCACCAGCCGCCGATATTCGGCGACAGTGGCATCCAGCCTCCGTTGCCGGGCCATTCGCGCCTGCTCCCTCCGTGATGTTGATTTGGAAGGAGCAACTATATGAAGAAAGAAAGACATAGTCTGTAACCAATGCTCCTTAGCATTAATAACACAAAGTGATTGAGCCGAAAGTTGGGTCACAGTACAAGTAGCACATTGAAAGCACAGTACATAACTATTGAGGACAGTATCTATGTAACCTCCCACTTCTGCATCCTTGCTCTAACATTAGTGGTAGTTTAATGAACAAATTCTACGACCACTATGGACTTCCATTACAGTCGACTATGACAGTACACCAGTCTTATTCTTCTTCTTCTCTCTTGTTTAGGAAAATTGGTACGTTATCTTATGCAAGCCGGCAGAATGGCAGCACAGTGAACTTGCACCCGAGAAAAACAGTTGCACACCATGATGAGTGAGACAGACTTGCGTTACTGTACCCGTCCAGTACATGCGGGTGGTGAAGCTATTACTTTTCTATTACGGGTGGCACTGAGAATACTCTGTTACAAGGGCTACTGCTTAATTAATTTACCTTTCACCCTACAGTGCAAATGAGTACTAGAAAAGGAAAATGAAGAAGCTAAATAATTTGATTATCTATCACTTCACATGGGACGTATTTGATGACATATGGGATGACTTTAGGTGCTTTGCTTAATATTGAGTGAACAGTGATACACCCACACATGAATGACGCACTACAACTAAACTAAAGTTATTAAGAGAGGTACGGAGTGTCCACCGTAATAACCAGATATATGCTGTGGTTGCAGTTGCAATACAAAGTACTGCTACTATTCATGGTAGTATTGGACACATTTACAATTTCTTTTCCTTGCCTTCCCTACACTGGAACGGACGTGCGGGTGCGGTGGTACATGCTCTTCAAGGTAACACTTAGTTCATCCAGCGACCATCTACTCTCTATAGATACACATGTGCTATCTAAGAGTCAGAGAATACCATGCTCCAGGCATCCATTCATTCAAAGTATACGCACACATACAGTTTCTGTTTCACCCACCCAGGCTGATGTCCTTCCACCCATCCTTGCTTCATCATTGACCCAGCCATGCACCATACCATATTCTTTCCTTCCCAGCCACCTCGGGGGCCAAGCAAACACATATCGTTCTTCTTTGCCAGCCATCATACAATTTCGCGTCCCACTTACTTACACCCTTCTTTCGCTTTTCGTTCATCCCATCCATCACGTTCGTCTAAGAACTTATTGGGATTCTTCTCACCAAAAACTTCACAGCTAAGTCGAAGTACATTTCGAGGAGGCTACTACCTGGTTGATTTGTAATACACCCGTGCAGAAAGCACACTATGCAGTCTTCAATCTCAATAAGTAAGGAATATATAGCTTACCTGTTCCCGCCACCACCGTGCGAACCCCCACAGGACCGTCCGCCGGCTCTTACACCGCCTCCTCCCCAGAGTCCTCCGAGTCCTCGCCCAACACCGCCACCTCGGCGCTGGCCCCGTCACCAGATGTTACACCTACAAAGTACATTTAAGAATGTTAGAATACACCACTCACTACTATATAATATTTGGTCTAGGAGAAATGTTAAAAAAACAGAATACAATGTAATAATTTGTGACTGTCTACTCTAAAGTAAAAATGTCCCTTTTTCCAGGGAAGGCTGTTGTCTTGCTGCACTTTTATGCACAACTGATGAATGCTTGCTTTTTATTTTTAACACGCACCACTTTTTCTCCTAACAGACAGAAGCTTGACTCCTAAGAACACGACCAGGATCAAGTTCAAACCAGGTGAACGCTCGGCTCGACCACAAGAAATGTGTCCAATTAATCGTCAGCACTAAGCACTTTTCCGTTTTCAGTTAAATAGTTTTATGACAAAGTAGATTTTAATAAATGTGTTTACTTTTAATAAAGCTTTTAAACTTAAATAGACTCTGTGGTTTTTGGTCCTCCAGACTAGAGTGGATGAGCTAAAGGTTTTGGAATTTTTGCAAGCATGAGTGCCTCTGACACTTCTTGACTGTGCTGTGACTCCGTACTCTCTTGTCCTGCGTACGATAATCTAGAGATCATTGGGGATCAATCATCGGTGACTTCGGGAGCTGAATGACTCTGCCACACTATCTAGTCAGTAAGGAGACAGTGCATAGAGCTATTGCTGAATAGAATGGGAGTCCAATGGAATTGCCAAATGTCCAATCTTAGTTAGCTACACAGACAGACTAATAAGAATAATCTACTAATACCACAGGGAGTCATATTCGAGCCAGGATAAGAATTTATATCCAGTCTACAAGAAGATCAAAGACGATTTAGAAAAAATCGAATGAGGAACGCTAGGAAAAAATAGGTACTCTTTATTACAATTAAAACTTACTGGGGCCAGCAAAGGAGCCCTCGCCTGCCCGATCCTGGCCTGTATCTTCCTGAACAGCACCCTCCTCCTCCTGTGTCCTCTTGCCCTTGGGGGGAGCTGATGTACAACATGAAAGAAAGAAAGACCAGAAAACATGGATGAGATTTGTCAACCAAATCAACCATTTCAAAAGAACAATAACAACATTTTTTGGAGAAATAGCAAATAGATAGACAACTATTCCACGGGATCTATCTCATGTGGTATACTACGTTATTCGTATTGCCTGATTTGCGGACCGTTGACTTAGAAAGTTCCTATGTAACTCAATAAACAGACTACTAAAGAGGTTTGCCTAGGCCTGGCACTGCAGGCAGCAGTCCGCAGCACGCGAAGTGACAGACAAAGTCCATCCTGCTTGCAGATCAGTGAATACTCAAACTATCAATCCACCCACCACCACCACTATTTCTTCTTATAGCCATGTGTCTAAAGGAAGGACTGGACTTCAGTCTGTTGGGGCTGATTTAGAAGTCCCTTGCGGCTCATTTTCCTCCATTGTTGCGTGACTTTTGTGACGCAGCGGCAGAACAAAAGACTCGCCATGGTGTTGGTGCGGCGTATATATTAAAAAAAAAATTTATGGCCGATGCATCACGTTGTAAAGCCCTGCGCCATCAGGGGGCGTTCCGGCGCAAGGGAGGGCGTACCTGCGCAGGGACGAATCCTAAAAGTGGCTGAGGGAAATCTACAAGATGTCAATCAGTCACTTTTAAGACAATGATGCATGAGTCAAACCCTGCGCGCTTGAAGCCGACGTACGGCTTGATGCAGCATTGGGGAGATAGGGTACCCCAGAGCATTGCTGGAGCTGCGCCATCGTTGGCACGCAACTCCAGCAATGCGCCGCCTTTACGGCACAGATGCGTAAGGCTTCTGTGACGTTTTGGGCCAATGGGTGGTGGTGGCATGGCACACAATTACTGCCGCATCCCTGCTACTTTGCAGGGATGCGCCGGTAATTGAAAATATGACCCTTAGTGTCTAGCATTACGCAGTTCTTATCTTTACACTACACTCATACATAATTTCTCAGGCCAATGAAATGAACACAATTTACAAAACAAATAAGCATAGTAGCAAGCAAGGCTACTGAGAAGGAGAGCAGTGCACCTGAAATGCATTGAAGATTTTGAAATATAATTTACCTACAATGTAATCGGCAGCATTATTGCTCTTGGTAAAGAACAAAGATTTGCAAATAACAGAGCCGGATAAAACAGAGTAGTGATGAATAGCTACTACTACTCACCAAGCCCGGGGACCTCTACGCCGAGCGCGTCCAGCAAGTCCCGTTCCCGGTCCATGACATCGGTCCAGCGGTGGGTGGCCTGGTTATATGTGCGCCGGACCCCAGAGAGCTTATACATGGCCCGGCACACCTTCTCCCACCGCTTCCGGCGCTCCCGGATGCCATAGCCAGTTGCGATCTTGCCGCCTCCCAGGATCGTCTTGGGGAGGCGGCGCTGGACGTGGAAGATGAGCGCGGCCACCTCCTCCGCGCTGAAGATCTCCCGTGGCACCACTTGCTCCCCCCATAAACGCCCACACGGGAGCCGGGCACGGGGTGCGGGACCCTGTCCCTTCTCAGGGTGCTTCCCGGCTCCCTTTACCATGGTCTGGGCAGAAATAAACTTAAATGATAAAGAAGAAATAGAATAGTGAAGAAGAAAAGAAAAGAGTTTAAAAAAGTAGTTTAAAAGTAACTAAAAGTAGCAGAAAACACAAAAATATACAGCTAGAAAAATAGAGGGATAGATAATAAGTAAAATAGATTAAATAAACTTCAAACAAGCAAAGGATGGCAGAGATTCAGAGAGGATACAGAAAGCATGCCCAGAACCATAGCAATGAATGAGACCAAGATGGCCGCGCCCGTTCACGACCGCGTGGGTAAGTTCGCGCGAGATTTTCCTCGCGAGCACGCGCAAAATTGTACTAGCAAGCAGCACAGTTTGCGAGTTTACACATAGCGGCCGGAAACGGAATTACGTCACGCAAACAAGATGGCCACGCCCGTGTACGACCGCTAGGGTAACTTGGCAAACGTATAGCTACAAGCGCCTCGCGAACACGCACAAAAGCACGCGAACATACACGTCGCAAAAAAAAATTAGTGTATTCACAAGCATTTGCGGCTTCCGAAATCGATCTCGCACGGATACGCACCCCAAAAAACGCGCGAAATTGCAGAAAAAACGATTTTTGCTAAACTGAAAGCAATGAGCAGGTGCAAAAGTTCAAACTTAACATTTGTAACATTCACTGTAGTGCTTCCTGAGGGGCCTCTCCAGAGTTTGCAACTATTCTATGACCCTGCTATGACCCAAACAGCAGGCTCATAGAATAGCTACAAGTAGACCATAAAGGTCCTGTGAAAAAAATAAGGAAGGAAGCAGGTGCCAGCCAGACTGGAACTTTCTAAATAACTGACACATTAATCAACCCCAAATTAATTCATGGCAGTTGAAGTAGGGGAGGTGTGCTTGCTTTTTTCACCCCCCATAAACTACAGTGATAAACAAACCTAATGGGTGGCAGTGAGGATGTACCAGAGGGTGGCATGGGTGTCCCAGAGGGTGGCAGTGGTGAAACAGAGGGTGCTGTGAACCTGTGAGATAAACCAGACGTAGAAACAACATAGTCGCGGCCGTTGCGTGCCGAAAAGTAAGTTTGCAATTGCGAAATTGTCCCAAAATCGGCGCGAACGCTCGCCAACACAAAAAACGGGAAAATCCGCAAATCCGCAAGAGTTCGCGTATCTTTGCGGATTGCGAATCCGTAAATCCGCAATTTCGCGTACGCGAGATCCGCTAGATCCGCCCATGCTTAATCACAGCCTTCTTCGGCCCGGCTTGCTTGAATCCTGATGGTGCAATGAGCAAGGGACTCACGTCTGAGTATACCCTCCCACACATAGTGTGGATAAAACCGATTTTGGAAAAGGGGGGTGGTGATGGACAGAGTCTCTGAATGATGCAGAATACTCTTACCAAGTCAATAGATCATGGTTTTAATCCATCACCGTTTTTTAGCTCACTGCACCATCCCAGCTCAGAACCTGGCTATATGCAAATTAGTCTGTTCCTGTCCCAGTGCATGATGGGAACAGGGCAAACCAAACTACCAAGCCAATTCTTATACTGGGAAGGAAACAAGCTTCCGGGGACCGGTTTCTGGCATCACAGCCTTCTTCGGCCCGGCTTGCTTGAATCCTGATGGTGCAATGAGCAAGGGACTCACGTCTGAGTATACCCTCCCACACATAGTGTGGATAAAACCGATTTTGGAAATGGGGGGTGGTGATGGACAGAGTCTCTGAATGATGCAGAATACTCTTACCAAGTCAATAGATCATGGTTTTAATCCATCACCGTTTTTTAGCTCACTGCACCATCCCAGCTCAGAACCTGGCTATATGAAAATTAGTCTGTTCCTGTCCCAGTGCATGATGGGAACAGGGCAAACCAAACTGCCAAGCCAATTCTTATACTGGGAAGGAAACAAGCTTCCGGGGACCGGTTTCTGGCATCACAGCCTTCTTCGGCCCGGCTTGCTTGAATCCTGATGGTGCAATGAGCAAGGGACTCACGTCTGAGTATACCCTCCCACACATAGTGTGGATAAAACCGATTTTGGAAAAGGGGGGTGGTGATGGACAGAGTCTCTGAAAGATGCAGAATACTCTTACCAAGTCAATAGATCATGGTTTTAATCCATCACCGTTTTTTAGCTCACTGCACCATCCCAGCTCAGAACCTGGCTATATGCAAATTAGTCTGTTCCTGCCCCAGTGCATGATGGGAACAGGGCAAACCAAACTACCAAGCCAATTCTTATACTGGGAAGGAAACAAGCTTCCGGGGACCGGTTTCTGGCATCACAGCCTTCTTCGGCCCGGCTTGCTTGAATCCTGATGGTGCAATGAGCAAGGGACTCACGTCAGAGTATACCCTCCCACACATAGTGTGGATAAAACCGATTTTGGAAAAGGGGGGTGGTGATGGACAGAGTCTCTGAATGATGCAGAATACTCTTACCAAGTCAATAGATCATGGTTTTAATCCATCACCGTTTTTTAGCTCACTGCACCATCCCAGCTCAGAGCCTGGCTATATGCAAATTAGTCTGTTCCTGTCCCAGTGCATGATGGGAACAGGGCAAACCAAACTACCAAGCCAATTCTTATACTGGGAAGGAAACAAGCTTCCGGGGACCGGTTTCTGGCATCACAGCCTTCTTCGGCCCGGCTTGCTTGAATCCTGATGGTGCAATGAGCAAGGAACTCACGTCTGAGTATACCCTCCCACACATAGTGTGGATAAAACCGATTTTGGAAAAGGGGGGTGGTGATGGACAGAGTCTCTGAATGATGCAGAATACTCTTACCAAGTCAATAGATCATGGTTTTAATCCATCACCGTTTTTTAGCTCACTGCACCATCCCAGCTCAGAACCTGGCTATATGCAAATTAGTCTGTTCCTGTCCCAGTGCATGATGGAACAGGGCAAACAAAACTACCAACCCAATTCTTATACTGGGAAGGAAACAAGCTTCCGGGGACCGGTTTCTGGCATCACAGCCTTCTTCGGCCCGGCTTGCTTGAATCCTGATGGTGCAATGAGCAAGGGACTCACGTCTGAGTATACCCTCCCACACATAGTGTGGATAAAACCGATTTTGGAAAAGGGGGTGGTGATGGACAGAGTCTCTGAATGATGCAGAATACTCTTACCAAGTCAATAGATCATGGTTTTAATCCATCACCATTTTTTAGCTCACTGCACCATCCCAGCTCAGAACCTGGCTATATGCAAATTAGTCTGTTCCTGTCCCAGTGCATGATGGGAACAGGGCAAACCAAACTACCAAGCCAATTCTTATACTGGGAAGGAAACAAGCTTCCAGGGACCGGTTTCTGGCATCACAGCCTTCTTCGGCCCGGCTTGCTTGAATCCTGATGGTGCAATGAGCAAGGGACTCACGTCTGAGTATACCCTCCCACACATAGTGTGGATAAAACCGATTTTGGAAAAGGGTGGTGGTGATGGACAGAGTCTCTGAATGATGCAGAATACTCTTACCAAGTCAATAGATCATGGTTTTAATCCATCACTGTTTTTTAGCTCACTGCACCATCCCAGCTCAGAACCTGGCTATATGCAAATTAGTCTGTTCCTGTCCCAGTGCATGATGGGAACAGGGTAAACCAAACTACCAAGCCAATTCTTATACTTGGAAGGAAACAAGCTTCCGGGGACCGGTTTCTGGCATCACAGCCTTCTTCGGCCAGGCTTGCTTGAATCCTGATGGTGCAATGAGCAAGGGACTCACGTCTGAGTATACCCTCCCACACATAGTGTGGATAAAACCGATTTTGGAAAAGGGGGTGGTGATGGACAGAGTCTCTGAATGATGCAGAATACTCTTACCAAGTCAATAGATCATGGTTTTAATCCATCACCATTTTTTAGCTCACTGCACCATCCCAGCTCAGAACCTGGCTATATGCAAATTAGTCTGTTCCTGTCCCAGTGCATGATGGGAACAGGGCAAACCAAACTACCAAGCCAATTCTTATACTGGGAAGGAAACAAGCTTCCAGGGACCGGTTTCTGGCATCACAGCCTTCTTCGGCCCGGCTTGCTTGAATCCTGATGGTGCAATGAGCAAGGGACTCACGTCTGAGTATACCCTCCCACACATAGTGTGGATAAAACCGATTTTGGAAAAGGGTGGTGGTGATGGACAGAGTCTCTGAATGATGCAGAATACTCTTACCAAGTCAATAGATCATGGTTTTAATCCATCACTGTTTTTTAGCTCACTGCACCATCCCAGCTCAGAACCTGGCTATATGCAAATTAGTCTGTTCCTGTCCCAGTGCATGATGGGAACAGGGCAAACCAAACTACCAAGCCAATTCTTATACTGGGAAGGAAACAAGCTCCGGGGACCGGTTTCTGGCATCACAGCCTTCTTCGGCCTGGCTTGCTTGAATCCTGATGGTGCAATGAGCAAGGGACTCACGTCTGAGTATACCCTCCCACACATAGTGTGGATAAAACCGATTTTGGAAAAGGGGGGTGGTGATGGACAGAGTCTCTGAATGATGCAGAATACTCTTACCAAGTCAATAGATCATGGTTTTAATCCATCACCGTTTTTTAGCTCACTGCACCATCCCAGCTCAGAACCTGGCTATATGCAAATTAGTCTGTTCCTGTCCCAGTGCATGATGGGAACAGGGCAAACCAAACTACCAAGCCAATTCTTATATTGGGAAGGAAACAAGCTTCCGGGGACCGGTTTCTGGCATCACAGCCATCTTCGGCCCGGCTTGCTTGAATCCTGATGGTGCCATGAGCAAGGGACTCACGTCTGAGTATACCCTCCCACACATAGGGCCTCATTATGATGGAGGATTTTCCGCCACCTCCGGGCCGGCGGAAGCCACCTCCGTCCCGGAGGAGGTGGAAAATCCTCTGCGGAGTCACCAAAGACCCACCGCCGCATTACGATGGCTGGTGGGTCTTGGTTTCTGTCCGCAGCTGTTCCGCCGCGGTCGGATTACAACCGCGGCGGAAAAGCTCTCATTTGGCTGGCAGTGTCTATCAGACACCGTCAGCCAAATTAGGAAGCATTTGTAAACATGCTTTTCCGCGGCGGTTTTTCCGCCGTGGAAAAGCATGTGTACTTTTGATTTTGGGGGCCCGTTGCGGGCCCCCAGGGTGTAGGCGGGTGGGGGGTGCACATAGGGGGTACCTATGGTACCCCCCAGTATTTACATGCACAAAGCGGCAGGCACCGCGCGGTGCCTGCCGCTTTGTGCATGTAAATGTTAAACATGCACTTTTAACATTGCGGCGGGTGCTGCTTGAAGCAGCACCCGCCGCAATGTTAAATATCCAGGATGTGACCGCCAGGGTGGCGGTCACATCCTAATTTGCACGGAGGGACCGCCGCTGCCCCTGCGGGCGGTCCCTCCACCTCTGGGGTGGCGGACGGACGCAAGTCCGTCCGCCATCCTAATCGGCCCCATAGTGTGGATAAAACCACCCCCCTTTTCAAAAATCGGTTTTATCCACACTATGTGTGGGAGGGTATACTCAGACGTGAGTCCCTTGCTCATTGCACCATCAGGATTCAAGCAAGCCGGGCCGAAGAAGGCTGTGATGCCTGAAACCGGTACCCGGAAGCTTGTTTCCTTCCCAGTATAAGAATTGGCTTGGTAGTTTGGTTTGCCCTGTTCCCATCATGCACTGGGACAGGAACAGACTAATTTGCATATAGCCAGGTTCTGAGCTGGGATGGTGCAGTGAGCTAAAAAACGGTGATGGATTAAAACCATGATCTATTGACTTGGTAAGAGTATTCTGCATCATTCAGAAACTCTGTCCATCACCACCCCCCTTTTCCAAAATCGGTTTTATCCACACTATGTGTGGGAGGGTATACTCAGACGTGAGTCCCTTGCTCATTGCACCATCAGGATTCAAGCAAGCCGGGCCGAAGAAGGCTGTGATGCCAGAAACCGGTCCCCGGAAGCTTGTTTCCTTCCCAGTATAAGAATTGGCTTGGTAGTTTGGTTTGCCCTGGTCCCATCATGCACTGGGACAGGAACAGACTAATTTGCATATAGCCAGGTTCTGAGCTGGGATGGTGCAGTGAGCTAAAAAACGGTGATGGATTAAAACCATGATCTATTGACTTGGTAAGAGTATTCTGCATCATTCAGAAACTCTGTCCATCACCACCCCCCTTTTCCAAAATCGGTTTTATCCACACTATGTGTGGGAGGGTATAGTCAGACATGAGTCCCTTGCTCATTGCACCATCAGGATTCAAGCAAGCTGGGCCGAAGAAGGCTGTGATGCCAGAAACCGGTCCCCGGAAGCTTGTTTCCTTCCCAGTATAAGAATTGGCTTGGTAGTTTGGTTTGCCCTGTTCCCATCATGCACTGGGACAGGAACAGACTAATTTGCATATAGCCAGGTTCTGAGCTGGGATGGTGCAGTGAGCTAAAAAACGGTGATGGATTAAAACCATGATCTAGTGACTTGGTAAGAGTATTCTGCATCATTCAGAAACTCTGTCCATCACCACCCCCCTTTTCCAAAATCGGTTTTATCCACACTATGTGTGGGAGGGTATACTCAGACGTGAGTCTCTTGCTCATTGCACCATCAGGATTCAAGCAAGCCGGGCTGAAGAAGGCTGTGATGCCAGAAACCGGTCCCCGGAAGCTTGTTTCCTTCCCAGTATAAGAATTGGCTTGGTAGTTTGGTTTGCCCTGTTCCCATCATGCACTGGGACAGGAACAGACTAATTTGCATATAGCCAGGTTCTGAGCTGGGATGGTGCAGTGAGCTAAAAAACGTTGATGGATTAAAACCATGATCTATTGACTTGGTAAGAGTATTCTGCATCATTCAGAAACTCTGTCCATCACCACCCCCCTTTTTCAAAATCGGTTTTATCCACACTATGTGTGGGAGGGTATACTCAGACGTGAGTCCCTTGCTCATTGCACCATCAGGATTCAAGCAAGCCGGGCCGAAGAAGGCTGTGATTCCAGAAACCGGTCCCCGGAAGCTTGTTTCCTTCGCAGTATAAGAATTGGCTTGGTAGTTTGGTTTGCCCTGTTCCCATCATGCACTGGGACAGGAACAGACTAATTTGCATATAGCCAGGTTCTGAGCTGGGATGGTGCAGTGAGCTAAAAAACGGTGATGGATTAAAACCATGATCTATTGACTTGGTAAGAGTATTCTGCATCATTCAGAAACTCTGTCCATCACCACCCCCCTTTTCCAAAATCGGTTTTATCCACACTATGTGTGGGAGGGTATACTCAGACGCGAGTCCCTTGCTCATTGCACCATCAGGATTCAAGCAAGCCGGGCCGAAGAAGGCTGTGATGCCAGAAACCGGTCCCCGGAAGCTTGTTTCCTTCCCAGTATAAGAATTGGCTTGGTAGTTTGGTTTGCCCTGTTCCCATCATGCACTGGGACAGGAACAGACTAATTTGCATATAGCCAGGTTCTGAGCTGGGATGGTGCAGTGAGCTAAAAAACGGTGATGGATTAAAACCATGATCTATTGACTTTGTAAGAGTATTCTGCATCATTCAGAAACTCTGTCCATCACCACCCCCCTTTTCCAAAATCGGTTTTATCCACACTATGTGTGGGAGGGTATACTCAGACGTGAGTCCCTTGCTCATTGCACCATCAGGATTCAAGCAAGCCGGGCCGAAGAAGGCTGTGATGCCAGAAACCGGTCCCCGGAAGCTTGTTTCCTTCCCAGTATAAGAATTGGCTTGGTAGTTTGGTTTGCCCTGTTCCCATCATGCACTGGGACAGGAACAGACTAATTTGCATATAGCCAGGTTCTGAGCTGGGATGGTGCAGTGAGCTAAAAAACGGTGATGGATTAAAACCATGATCTATTGACTTGGTAAGAGTATTCTGCATCATTCAGAAACTCTGTCCATCACCACCCCCCTTTTCCAAAATCGATTAAGGCTTGCATGACTGTTGTTTTCGCGTTGATGGGGAGCCATTTGAAGACTCTATGCCAAATGCCGCGAGTGTGGAAGCAGGTGGAGGAGATTGAATTGATCTTTCGTTTCATGGTGAGTTTGCTGTTCAGGATGATGCTGAGGTTGCGGGTGTGGTGTTTCGGTTTGGGAGTGGGTCCGAGCTTGGCTCGCCACCAGGTGTCGCTCCAGGAAGAGGAGTGGTTGCCAAAGATCAGCACTTCGGTCTTGTCAGTGTTGAGCTTCAGACAGTTGGCCTTCACCCATTCTGCAACATTCTTGATGCAGTTGTGGAAGTTGGTCTTAGTAAGTGTGGGGTCTGCTGAGAGCAAGAGGATGAGCTGGGTATCATTGGCATAGGATTTGATTTTGAGAATGTGGGTTCTGACAATGTAAGCTAGAGGTGTCATGTAGGTGTTGAAGATGGTGAGACTGAGAGATGAACCTTGAGGGATGCCACGGATGGTCTCTTGGGTTCTGAGGTGAAGGGAGGTAGGGGGATACTCTGTGTTCATCCCATGAGGAATGATGCAAACCATCTGAATGCATCTCCCTTTAACTTGATCTGGTGTAGTCTCTTGGTGAGTGTGTGTTGCATTACGGTGTTGAAATCTGTGGAGAGGTCGAGGAAGATCAGACTCGCCGATCCTCCCCTGTTGAATAGGGTGCGGATGGCGTCAGTGGCAGCAATCAGGGCAGCCTCAGTGCTTTGGTTGGTGCAGAAACTGGATTGGGAGCTGTATAGCAGGTTGTTCCTCTTCAGGTGCTCAATGATCTGCAGGCTGATGGTCTTCTCCATGGCTTTGGCAGGGAAAGGAGCAATGCGATGAGCGGTAGTTATGGAGTTCGCTCGGGTCGGCGGGGGGTTTCTTGAGAAGAGGTCTGACTTTTGCATGTTTCCAAGCGTTGGGAAAGGTGGCTGTGCCAATGAATGCGTTGAAGAAGGGGGTGAGTTGGTGGCTGATCTCCTTGCTTTGTAGGCTGAAGAGACCCTGGGGGCAAGGGTCAGTGGGTGCTCCCTAGTGGATGGAATTCATGATGGCTGTGGTGTTCGGTGAGTTGTTCCCATGCAGTGAGATGCTGGTCAGGGGAGGTTTCTGTTGGAGTGAGGAGGCTGCGGAGGTCAGTATGTTTGGGCTCGGAGTTCCTGTAGATGGTGGATATTTTGTTGAGGAAGTGATTCGCTAGAGCATCGCAGAGTTCCTGTGAAGGAGGAATTGTGTTCTTGGTGGCTGTTGGGCATGAAAACTCTATGACGATGGTGAAGAGTTCCCTGTTGTAGTTGGCGATTTCCTCAATGCGGTCTCCAGGGCGTCTTTTTTCATGTCTTTACGTCGTTGGTGGTATTCTTTAAGGGCATCCTTGAAGGTGGCTCAGGCTGTAGCGTCTCTGCTGGTGTACCATCCTCTCTCCAGTTGTTTGTAGCTGCGTTTCATTTTACTGAGTCTCAGTGTGCACCAGCTGGCTTGTTTGGTGGATCTGCGTGTTTTGACGGGTTTGATGGAGGTGACTAGATTGGTGGCGTTGGTGATCCAGGAGTTGAGATTCTGGACTGCTTGTTCCACGCTGGTTGAGGAGTCAAGCTGGGTCATGTTGTAGGCATCTGTCCATTAGGTCTGTGTCACTTTGCTGTGGAAGGTGTTCAGGGGTT
The DNA here is from genome assembly GCF_964261635.1 of Lissotriton helveticus. Lineage (NCBI taxonomy): Eukaryota > Metazoa > Chordata > Amphibia > Caudata > Salamandridae > Lissotriton > Lissotriton helveticus. The sequence continues at coordinate 1,963,829,097 of NC_136061.1, read as the reverse complement.
TGTAGTGCTGTACGGTGATCCTGCGATGGTGAAGTGGACAATGGGTTGGTCAGTCCAGGAGAGTTCTGTGGCATGACTGAATTTTACTCTATCGCTTAACGTGAAGATAGGGTCCAGTGTGTGTCCTGCTCTGTGTGTGGATTCTGTAACTAGCTGGGTGATGCCGATGCCCATACATTCAAGGAGATTGGCAGAGTTAGCGTCTGTGGGGTCATCCAGGCAGAAGTTGAGATCTCTGAGGAAGATGTAGTGCATTGGACTCAAGGGCAAGTAGAGTGATGAAGTTCAGTGGCGGCTGGTGACATTTGAAAGTGGTGAGCCGTAAAATGATTGTCATACTGCACCGCAGCGAGCGAGCATAGCAAGTGCGCCTGAACAACCTAATGGGGCTTCGGGGGATTCTCCCCCGAGAAAATTAAAAAAAAAAAGAGTGGACAAATGGTGCATTTTCTAGCAAATCTGAAAAAGCAGGAAGGTTAATAAAGCAATTGTGAAAGTGCAGTTATTACATTAATAAAGAGATGTCATATACCATAGGTAGCTGCTTATTCAAGCTTTCTTTCACCCCTTAGTCCAGCAGGGTCTTGATAGAAGACAGATAAGAGAAAAAGCAGTGTGGTCCTCGACCAGGAAGACACTCATATTTTGTTGGTAAGAAGTCAAAAGATTGGTCAAATCGAAAACCTGAAATGCAATACGCAATCCAACAATTTGGAAGTACATTTCATCTATGTTCAACAAGCCATGTTTTACCCATGATTGGAATTGTGAATCACCAAATAAACTGAGCCACTGCAATCAAAATAAACCAAAACTGTGGCTCAAGGTTACATATTGGCAGAAACAGTATAAAACAGAAACACAGCCTACATAACTATCAAAGTGACACATAAATATTGACCATGCAACTCAAACTCAGAAATTCCAGATCCAATTAACTGCCAAAACAGGCCTCCCACGTGTCATTTCATGTGGGCTAAGTGCAGTCTACAATACATGACTTGCCAAAGCAAATTAACATTCTCTCTTATTTGAAAATTCGTGTAGCAGACAAAATGTTAAGTTACCCCAAAGCGGGACAAGATTTTACATTCCAACATTCAATGGTCTGTTCCAGTGTCTGATTATAGGAGAGATAACTGTGTACGTATGCTCATACCTATATCTGTCTTACTTCCTATGTCCCTCTTTTTCTCTCTCTAACTCAACATACTCATTTTACCTCTCTCTCTTTCTGCCACACCCTCTCATTCTGGCTCTGCTTAGCTCTATCTCTGTCTGTTTCACCCCCTCTCTCTCTCGTTCTCTCTAACAATCCATCACTTCACTCTCCCTCTTCACACACCCCTCTTATTTCTTTACCGCTCTGTGTTGCTTTCTCTGCATCACTTCCCACACCCTGTGTTGCTTCCCTCCACTACCACTACTTTGTCTTACCAATCCAACTCAGATCTGCAAGCAATGAAAAGAAAAAAGGATACTGCACAGCATGGTTGCTCAGTAGTATGCCTAGAACCATTGCCAAAGCCAACAGGTCCCAAAGGTAATACCTAATGGCTTTGCTATCGCTTGCTTATTCGATTTGGAGTTAGTTCTTAACCTTTGGATTTTGCCACAATTATATGTAAAGTATGCTTATATGTTGGGGCTTTCAACTAGCCATCTTCTTCTATTGACTTGTTATTGTGTCATTCCCATTTTCCTTCCACTCACTACAGCATACAGCATAAGGCAATAGGTCAGCCTACCTCAGCCATTGGCTATCTTCACTTTAAGTGATAACGGTCTGTCCTTGTACAAGGGCAACATACACACACAAAGCATTTCCCTCAAGTGACTGGTATGGCAATGTGTGCTTTTGAGAGCCAAACTACTTTTGCTTGTAGGCTTTTTTCTGTAGAATGATGATGCTGATGCCAGGCAGGTTTTCCAAGAATAAAGTGTTGCAAAAACCATGATTAAAACAAACAAAGCTCAAAGTCAAAAAACTTGTGGTCAACACAGGAACTATTAGTTCTGCCAGTGCTTGTTTTTTGGTGCGTCCACATGGAAAGGCTGATGCACGGCCACAAAGTCATAAGTTTCTGGTATTCACTAACAATTTACTAGTGCTTGACTCTGGCAACACATACAAATGTATTTTAGGCCAGAGCACAGGTAATTGTGTTTCAAGTTTGGAATATGGACAGAGCTCTCTAAAATTGTTGGGCGAGTGGAAGGGCTTCCTACAAAAGCTAATAAAGAATTTGAAAATAAAGTCAAAACTATTTTACAACACATTGCTACCTGCAGAAATATACACCCAATATTTGCCTCGTGCTCCAGTGTTACAGCTAGCCAATGAAGGAAATTCAATACACCACTGCACTGATGTCCCTCAGCCATGTTCTCTACTGAAGGCACCTTCACATACAATCCACTTTCAGATGTTAGATGTCTCATGAGCAAACACAATCATAGACCGAGGATTAAGACATGGCCACCAACATGGCACTCACAGATTATTCCCCATCTTCTTGAGCCAAGTCCCTGACCCTCCCTATTGACTCACTCAAGACTCCAGACTCAACAAGTCAACGCCAAAACCCAAGCAGCCTGGAGTCAGGTCAGTCTTCTCAGGAAGTGGTTATTTCACCCCTCCTTCATAATTACTTACAACACAACCCAAATCGGGGGGCCCTGCCAGGTAGCAATAAAAATTACATTCTACATCTCTCACAAGAGCAACTCTGAAGAGCTTCTTATTACCTCACATGTACTACTAATTCACAGCGCCTAGATACTCCTAGTGGTGATGGTGCTGTTCTTTACAAAAGATTGAATTCCTGAACTTCTGAGGTGTGTAGTTTCTGTATTTTGAAGGCAAGAGGCCAGAAGTGGAAAGGTTCCTGATGTTTACTGCTCGCTAAAACATTATTTATACAAATAAATTAATCCTACATACACGTAATACATACACTAATGTTCTTCAACACACTATGTACACCACACACGACAGCTATAGACCAAAATATAACTGCTGTGGCAGCAGGAGAATAAGTGCCCCCGTTTGAGGGCATTGGGTTCTATTGGACAAATCACTGTATCTCCAGATCCCTGGGACACCCTTTCTCTCAAAATCAGAATTTAGAAAGTGGCTAAACTCCAAGGTAGCTGGAACAAGAGGATATTGTTGTAGCACCTCTGTCTCAAAGCGCTTGGGTCTGTTATTGTTGGTTTAGTGTTTAAAGTATATATTTTGATCATGAACAAATTGCTGCATTATATTTTTTTTTAAATAAAATGTTTATGGGCCAGTCTATAAGGAACTTGCAGAACTTCTGCAATTGGATGAGCCTGGGTGCACAACCTCCCATTGCATATTGAGAGACCATGTTTGTACAATAAAACGTGCCCTTTGTACACTGAACAATGCATATATAAAGCATGGCTAGACTACTGGCATGTTACATATGCACACATGATGGCTGTTTACCATATAAAACATGTGAACTAGGGGAGCCCCGCAGTCTTTATCACACCTATCACCTAGGGGTTCTTTCGGCCCTCGTGTGTACTCTACCTCACAGCCGCTTTCCATACACGCAAGTTAAGTGATGCACTTTACATAGATGGTCTCAACCAATCGGCGCCGGACTCCCACGTGGGTCCCACCATGTGCAAACTGGGTGTCTGAATACAACGAGGAAGCCAATAGTCAAGAAGCAGGGGGACGGTAAACAGCATAAAAGCCACCCTGCCACTTCAAATCTCAAAAGAAAAGAAAATACAAGCAGCAAAAGAAATGCCTTCTGAGCGAGATATTTGGAAAATGTTTCCATATTTTGTGGAATGTTAGAGTCTTGTATTCAGTCGCAGCTCACGCGGGGGTATCGCTGAGGGGGGGTGTCACGCGGGGGTGAGGGACAAGGGGGGAGTTTTAAAATAAAATAAAAATCCGACCTGATTAGGCCCGCGACGTCTCAGGTCCATTGGCGCCTTAAGGAACAGCCGCATCACTGCTGGCAAGTGGCAACCCCTCTCAGCCAATCCTAGTGCTGCTCCAGCAGCGCCAGGATTGACTTAGAGCAGTGTTACTCGCCGCCCGCCTGCCCATTAGCAGACCGAGCCCATTAGGAGACTGAGGTTTGAGCCTCTGCTCAACCCTCGCTCTCCTAATGGGCATGCGCCAGCCTGAGCAGACACTAGTTTGCATGACTGGGCACGGCGGAAAAATCTGCTGACCTTCACAAGTCATGCACATTTGTGCTGCTGCCTGTCCCTGGTCTGACAATGCCTGTAAGTCAAGATGATGCCGGGCCGCCCACCCCTTCAGACTCTGAAGGGGTTGGGCGGTCCGAAGTTATGCTGACTGACATGATTGTCAGTTCTCCCTCGGCGTCTCTGAACTGAGAGTTTACTTAAGTTCAGAGACTGCGAGGGAGCTGCGGGCGCGGGCGGCTTGTGGGGCAACGCCCCAGCGCCCTAATGGGTGCATCGCCACTGATGAAGTCTGTGATGGTGTCGCAAAGGTCAGTGGGTGGTCCTGGGGGCCTGTAATCAAGTGTGCTTTGATTGCTGTTTTGTCATTGGTGTGGAGATGGAAATTGAGGTGTTCCATGATCAGTGTGGTGTTGTCTTCGGGGGTGGTGCAGGGGATTGTTGTTTTGTAGATGATGGCAATTCCCCCTCCATGTTTGTTGGTGGGGTCCTTGTGCGTCATCTTGTAGCTGTTGGGCACTGCACTGGCAATGTCGGGGTGGAGGAGGGGTTGAGCCAGGTCTCTGTGAAGAATTTCAGGTACCTGTGGGTGTATGGAGGGCCAGGGTTTCTGACACTGGGTGTGTTCCAGGTATGGATGGGCTTGCCTTTGGTGCACTAGCAGCACATACGATGCGGCTTCCATTAAGTAGGTCCTGGGAGGAGCACTGAGCAGGCAGGTGCCTTCAAGAGGAGACAGCAAAAATGCTAACAAAATGAGGAGAGAACAATAAAGAAAAAAAATAGCGGCGACAACAAGCTACCCAAAACACTCTAATAAGCACCAGACAGTCAGGAGGCTGTAGCACTAGCAAAGCTGAGCGGCGCTGGTGACAATGGCAAAGCCTATGAGCACTGGAACAGGCTAAACGGCTCATGGAGGGAGAAGGCTGAACAGGGCACACCTGGACTCCCCAGAGCCTTAATTCATGTTATGGGCCCTGAGGGACGATGTCCCTAAAACTGTCACGAGGCCCCCTCCCCTAATTAAGATACCTGGCCTCAGGGATGGGGTGGCAGGAATCGCTTTGGGGGCCCGTTGTGGGCCCCCGGAGGGGTAGGGGGGTTGTAGGCTGCACTTGGGGGTTACCTGCAGGCACCGCGTGGTGCCTGCCACGTTTTGCATAGCAATGCACAACATGCCTCTTTGGCATTGCGGCGGGTGCTGCTCACAGCAGCACCCACTGCAATGTTACAGGTGCGGACTGCGACCGCCAGGGTGGTGGTCACATCCTAATTGGCGGTGCAGGACCGCCGCACCCCTGGCGGCCTGGTCCCAGTACCGCTAGGGTGGCGGGTGGACTGAAGTCTGCCCGCCATTCTAATGGGGTCTCATCTTCGTAAAAGGGAGAGCCCCAGGGAAATACCTATATTGCTCAGTGTGTTAAAACTGAGCTGGAACCATATGGTTTTCAAATGCTCGTCAAACTGATAGCAGACGCTGTGAGGCACCGCAGCGTTCCGATGTACGCCATGCTGCCACATTTATGCTGATCATGTGAGTGGTAGTCCCAACCACTATCTCCTGAGTGTTCAGGTTGAATTTGGGTGTGCATCTCCATGATGCGCCAGGGAATGCTGGGAAAGGTAGCTCCAGCAGAGAGTCCACCTTTTATTCAGGTGATGGTCCATAAAAAATGTAATGTGAATTAAACATAATGGTATATGGCTAAAAACAAGGTAAGGGGAGGAGGAAGAAAGGTCCCACTTAATAATTACTGTAAAATTTGAATGATTATAGCAAGCTTTGAATCCTTGGATGGTCTAGCAGGCAGGGGAACAGCAAAGCAATTGAATACAACAAAAATTGTGTATATAAAAAAAGGACTGGGCCTGTAGAGTATGGATGAAAACGTTTGTCACTATGATTTCTGTGTCTTTCCTATGGACTAAGCTAGTTAAGTGACCTGAAACCAAGTCATTTTATAATTAAGTTCAGTCTCATGAGTCCGCAGAGGTTGTACCAATCTTTGCTCCTTGGACAACAGTTTCTGGGTAAAGTTGTAGAGACTGCTAGTGAATATTTCTAGGACAACCCATACGAGGTCCTTCTCAGAATGTTGTTTCTCTACGTAATGTTCAGAAATCTTGGTTGCACTTCTTTTACACCTCATGGTGAAACGGTTTTTATTAATACAACTACAATACAGTACAATTACAATACAACCAATATTGAAAAAACACATTCCATTCCTAAATATATTTGCAATGTAGTCCTACCTTTATTTTAACCCCTTACTTTCACCTTTTACAAATAAAAATGACTCTTGTTTTAAAACAGGAAGTGAAATAAATGCTTTCTTTTTACAAACAAAATAACAAACAACACACACAATAATATTCAGTGAAAAATGGGCATGCCCTACACTCGTCTTTGTTTAAATTTTTTTATCTACCACACCAAACATGTATTAAAAGGGCCGCCCATCATTTCACATCCACTACTATAGTGATAACGTTCAAGAGGACACAGAAAATATTACTGAATCAAGACTTTACCACAAATGACATCATATTCCACCAACTAAGTAAAACTTTCACAAATAAATGCTTATACTTGAACTGCTACTTATATGACACATATACACATTTTTGTTTTGCTAAATTTATAGATTATGACCATAAACTTTTCAAAAGTTTACCCAACAAAAACATTCTGGGTTTGTATATTTAAAATGATTTCACATACAAAAAATGTCAGCTTGATAAAATATCATATTTCTAACTCATCTAAATACTAAACTCAGGGCACTTGCTGGACAGTAACTAAGGTGCAAACTGAATATTCTAACTCCACCAAGTACTTACCTCAAAGCAGGTGCTGAAAAGTGACTAGAAGGCCAAAATTACTATTCTAACCCCTCCAGGTAATTCTCTGAGGGCAGGTTCTGGACATTGACTAGGGGAAAATTACTATTCTAACTCCACCAAGTACATACCTCAAGACAGGTGCTGGACACTAAGGGCCTGATTCTGATGCGACTAGGAAAGCATTCCCACCTAGGGCCTGATTCTGATGCGGTTAGGAAGGCCTCTTAATGGCATTTGCTCTTTCCAAATCGGATCAGGAATGTGTCTTCCCGACCCAGGGCCCAATTATGATGCAGGTAGGAACATATGCTCCCATTGAAGTCAATGAGAGTCCAACCAAATTGTATCTGGGAGCATCCGGATGCACCGTACTCGGTCGGTCGGACTCTCCCGATCCGAGTGGGTTGGAAACCATTTCCAAACCGATTCGGTCGGGAAGCTTTCCAACCCGCATCAGAATCGGGCCCTAACTAGGGTAAAATTTACCATTCTAACTCCACCAAGAACTTACTTCTAGGCAGGTTCTGGACAGTGACTAAGGGGAAAATTACTATTCTAACTCCACTCTACTCCACTCTACTTGGCATATGCTGATGATGTTGCGGTGTTAACCTTGAATCCAGCAGAGGCAATCGTAGAGATAAGTAAGATTGCTGAGAGCAATGGGCTCCGGATATGCATTGAACAAGGGGAAGACGATTGTGCTATGTACAGATAATATAGATTTTAATGACCCTAGGAAAGCAGATACAGTGGTTTATCTAGACGTCCGAATAAGTGCTAAGGTGGACGAAATTAGTTAAAGTAATTTCGAACCTCTTATTAAAACCATAGGGAATGATCTAAGGAGGGTTAACGGGCTACATCTGTCTATTATAAAGGAGGCGAAATTGTTTTTTAAATGACCATACTACCGAAGACATTGTATTTGTTACGAGCTATACTGCTGGCTGTGGAAGATAGCATAATGAGGGCATTGGAGTCAACTTTTTCCAACTTTATATGACAATACAGGAAAGTCAGGAGGGCTATGAAATACCTAACTCTACCACAAGACAGGGGCGGCCTTGCAATCCCCAACATCACCCTATATTTCTGGGCGGCTCTTCTCCATCAAATGGTTACCCTGTTTGTTGTGGATAATGATAGTGGACTAGAGCAAGGCCCAAAAATACCCACAATTTCTGAACTCTCTATCAGGAAGGAAGCTTCAGGGCTGTTACTGAGACAACTGGAACCGAGCTAATACAAGAAGATACGGTTTAAAGTGATCTATAGTTCATGGAAAGTATGGAAGCAGGTCTCTAAATTTATGGCAATTCCAAAAGCTTGCAGATATACCCCCTATGGCGCTCATCGCTATTTCCATCCCAGGTTAACGATGCCTTGGGGAAGATGTGGGAAAGGTATGGGGTAGGAACAATTGGTTCAGAAAAGGGGGTGGTGATGAACAGAGTGCCTGAATTAAGCAGACCACTCTTACCCAGTCCAAAGATCAGGGCTTGATCCATCACCGTTTTTTAGCTCACTGCACCATCCCAGCTCAGAACTTGGCTATATGCAAATTAGTCTGTTCCTGTCCCAGTGCATGATGGGAACAGGGCAAACCAAACTACCAAGCCAATTCTTATACTGGGAAGGAAACAAGCTTCCGGGGACCGGTTTCTGCCATTTCAGGCGTCGTCGGCCCGGCTTGCTTGAATCCTGATGGTGCAATGAGCAAGGGACTCACACCTGAGTATACCCTTCCACGCTTATGGTGGACAAAATGATTCAGAAAAGGGGGTGGTGATGAACAGAGTGCCTGAATTAAGCAGACCACTCTTACCCAGTCCAAAGATCAGGGCTTGATCCATCACCGTTTTTTAGCTCACTGCACCATCCCAGCTCAGAACTTGGCTATATGCAAATTAGTCTGTTCCTTTTCTGAATCGTAGGAACAATTGGTAACTTTTGTGGGGGAGAGCAAGATTTTCAATTTCCCATGCTACAGCGGGTTTTTGGTGTACCGGATAACCAATACTTTAAATTTGTTCAGATTAGGAGCATCCTCACCTTATGTAGCCCTAAGATTAAGCTCGACAAGATACCACTCTTGGATGCCATAACTAGGAAGTCTAGCAGAATTAGGAATTTTTATAGTCTACTTCTTTTTTTGTTTTTGGTTTTTTTAATCCTCATTTGCCACCAATCTCACTTCAATGCACATTCAAGTTGTCCGTACCCTCACTCAGCAAGCTGAGAGGCGTAGGTGTCTAGGAATAGAGAGACCCACCTACCAGTACATAAACTTGCTAACTTGTGCTAATGAAGAAACCAGCTGAGATAACTCTTTTTCTGAGCTCCAGAAGCTAGATGTACCTCCTCTTAGAACCGCCAGTCCCAGACTGGAAGTATCCGACCAGGCCCATAGAGTGTTGAGGCAGCATAATCATAGGACCCAATATAGTCTACTTCTTGATAAAATCCCAGATGACCTAGAAAAAACTGAAGCATACTGGGCAGTGAATTTGGGAAACCCTGAAGTGGATATCTATATGAGCCTTTTATTAATTGTCAAAATACTTTTATCCTCGAATTTAAAAGCTCAACTATACAAAACTATATTTAATCTTTACTTTACACCTGCTAAATTGTACACATGGCAGAAAAGGATAGATGATAAATGTCCCAGATGTGGGTTAGGACCAGCCACCCTGATCCATATGCTGTATGACTGTGACAAACTGGCTTTATTCAAAGAAGGGCTGCTAGGTTATTGGGAGTAACTATTAGGCCATAGACTAGAACTATCCCCTACTCTGTTGATCCTCGGTTATGATGGCACTATGGGTCATAGTACCGAACAGGAATATTGTCTTTTTTTGGGGACAGCGGTATATAGGATATTACTAGCGGCTAAATGGAAAGATGTGGAACCACCAACTTCCATATGTGGCTTTCCAGGCTTCTCGGAATTTATAATCAAGAAAGGTCTATTTATGCCTGTAGGGGCAGGCAGGCCAGAATTTGCGGGCAGAAGATCTGGGCATATATCGCCGATTGGAGCAGAGATGCAAGGGTGGCATAGAAGGAAGCTAACCGAGATGGGCTACAGGTCGTTGAGGCCCAATAGGGGCAGGCTGTAATGAATTGCTTTACCTTTTAGATATTTCCAAAGTACTGTACAGTTGTGGTTAACTGTTTTTCGATGGACCAAGCTATTCTTTATTTGATTTAGCGTTTTTCAAAACTGCTTTTACTGTATCAACTATTAAAGAAATGAAGACACCATAGTTAGGACAACTGAGCATAACCACTCTGCCTATACAAAGGAGATAGAATGACGTGAAAAAATACAACAAATTAAGACCTTGCATCCACCTCCAATGAGCACATTGCTCAATTTTAAGACAGGTGTCTGAAACCACTCCTATGCACATAGCCAATAGTATGTTCACAGTTCCCAATATGAGGAGAAGGATTTAAAGACAGGCAAATAATCCCCAATGAATAACACCGCAAACTTATTCTGACTTTGACATCCCCCTGAATTCTCAATCATTTTCTCAGAAGAACCCTTTCTACTGCAAGACAACAAAACCCCTCAAAAAAGAATACTAATATTTAGCACGAACCATAACCTTTTAACACTTAGAAATAGTGAAATTCGGATGATGGTTGGTACTTTTAAATCAACACCACATCCATTCTCCTAAATTTACACTAACATAAATAACTCAACTGTCCCATTAGTATATAGTTTACTCCCTGATAAGCAATCCTCAACATACATTGAATTATTATTATTATTTTTTTTTTAGAGTTTTATAGAGTGTCAACTCGACCCAAAGATATCAGGTATAAGAGCTCTTTACATGAGCATCAGTTTCTTTACAGATGGACACATTCATTTTTGTTAGACGCTGGGAGATTAAGTGATTTGCCCAGAATCACATTGCCGGGACTCAAACCTGGTTCCCCAGGTTTGATATCGACCGCCCTAGCCATAAGGCTACATCCTCTCCCCTATTATTAATTATTAACAGTTATAAAATCCAAAACAATGAATAAAAGTCCTAGAAAAGTAATAATTGACTTTGAATTATCAATGATTAATACAATTACAAAAATATACCCTACTACCCAAATTCAAGGATGTTTTTTTCACTTTTCTTAGGCGAATTTATGTAAAATAAAACAAATCATCCATTGTTGAGCACCTCTTATCAAACAGTAAACTTCATTTTTAACTTAAAAAAAACACCTTCCTTATGCTTGGTACCTCCTGACAGTGTAAACGAGTACTGCACAACAATTTCTGAATCACCATATTTTAACCAAAAAGAAGATAAATTGGCACCACTACTAAATTATTTTGAAGACACATTGATTGGCCATCTAAGCAGATCGGGTCACAGGAGAAGACCACAATTTCCTGTTGAATGGTGGAACTGTTACACAACCTGTTTAGAGGTAGGTGCAATGACTAACAATGTATAGAGGGATGGCACAATTCCTTCAGCAAATCAATTGGCAAACTTCACCCAAACCTATATCAGTTTTTGGAAATTTTGAAGAAGGAACAAAGTTTCCAAGAAATTACACTTGGACAATCACTGTCTAGTCTGAGAGACTATGGGGTCAAATTCAACAATTTCATGGATGGTGGCTCTACGCTACCTTGACAGTATTTACATACATATTACATTACTAATACTAACTAATATTTCCATTAATTACTTGCCTGTTTTAACAATTCTATACAATTCAATTGGCATTTTTCAGATTCGTTTAACAAATTATCAAAAATATGAATTCCTACCTGTAAATGTCTTCTTCTTCAACTCTCAGTGTCTTTTTAAATAATGTTTCGCCAAAAGTCAACAGTAACCCAATAATCCATATATGTACAAATTAACAACCACCAATTAAATCTAGAAAAAAACATGATTTTAAATAGAAAACAATCACCTGCAACTCAGTTGTTACAAATATATTAATGCGAGTCTAAAAAAAACTTACTGTAATAACGGAATTTGTTTTTTACCACTTATTTTCTGTTACAGTATCTTGGAAAAAATAATGTTAATAAAAACATCACCTTAAAAATAACACTGTTTCCAAATTGTAATATCCCAAAAATAACGCTGTAGTGCTGTATTCTATGCATCCATCTTTATCCTAAAGCCCTGTGATCTTCATTCCGAGAGAAGTACAAACAGTATAAAAAACACATAGGCAAAAAAGTAAAAATTGTGCTTTTATTTCAAAGAAGTTTAAAAAAGTGTTGCTAACTTATTTTATATTGTAAAGACAGAGGCCCCCTGCTAACAGCCTGCAGTTCCCTAAGGCAGGGTTAATAAATCTAGTGTAAAGACTTAAGGCAACGATGATACCAACATCACAAAATTTCACTAATCAACTGAACAAAGTGTATAAACTAAAGGAGAACCAACAATATCTGTTTGTTTTTTATAAAGTCGAAAATATTTTATTAACAATCAATTAAATAGGGGTTTAACCATAACATCACCGACCCAAGATTTTATGAAACTGGCGTCCAACTCGATTTGGATCGTCCGGGTATCATGGCATGCGGAGGAATCCCCTATCTGGCAATCTGAAATCATTATACAAATATATCATCTGGTTAAAGGCCACTCATATAGGAATTAAAATAAAACGGACTATCCAAATCGAGTTGGACGCCAGTATCATAAAAATTCGGGTCAGTGATGTTATGGCCAAACCCATTTACAATTGGAGGTCTATCATTTAAGTTTATCTTTATTCTTGGCCAGATATAGCTAATGCCTCACAGCTTGCAGCGGTTACAGATACAATTTGATCATTCCATTTGAGAGAGATAAGAAATCAACTTTGATTCATTGTGGCCCCTTTTCCTGACGAAGGTACTGCCTTGTGCCAAAACGCACATAGAATACAACAGTCTATTACCATGGTGCCATATTTTGTATCACTACGATCACGAAAATTAGACATCAATTGTTATCATTGTTCTTGTCAAAAAAAATTAGATTTTTATTGTATGTTGTGTACATATTGTATGAATGAAAGTATGAATGTATTAGTATAAATGGGGTATTGTTTTAACATTAAATGGTTTCTTCAGTATTTGATTACTATTAAAATATTTTCTACTTTATAAAAAACAAACAGATATTGTTGGTTCTCCTTTGGTTTATGCACTTTGTTTAGTTGATTAGTGAAATTTTGTGATGTTGCTAACTAATCTTATAACTTTTCGAAACTGACTTTGATAAAAACCCAACCGTCCCAACGTGAGCATATAAATACAACCTGCATGGAAATGGAAATAGGATACAAGCACATAAAAAGCACCAGATATTACTATCTAACATCTATCTACCTTTCCACTCTACCTTACAATAAATGTAGCCACCTATTTATTTAGTAATCTAAAGTAAATTATTCTTACCTGATTGCAGCACTTCCTGCCTTCCAACCTTGCCCGCGATGCTCCACCGACTACTTGCTTCTGATCTTGACTGCAACGCTCTATCGACTGTAGAAACATACGTCAAGCTGAAAAGTAAAAACAGAATAAGGACAATATTCTCCATTGAACTTAATGGAAAACCATGAGATATGAATGCATAAAATATGTTTGTATGTTCGTGGTGTGTTTGTTAGTAGCTAACCTCCAAATGTGGGGAAAGCACTATGTGTTTTTAAAATACCCCTCACACACTATGAATCCCATAGTGTCATGCTTCATCATGGGGGTCTTCCCGTCCCTCTACGGAGCGGGGCGTGCTACGACCTATGATTACGCGAGAGCACTAGATTATGTGAAAATAGACTATGGGGTCGATTCCGATCCGGTAAAATGCGCTCCGAATCTTCGTACGGAGCATTTTTCCCCGTACGAATCGTACCCGTAAACGTCCCCGTACGTACGACGAAGTACGATCCGTACCAGGAGCCAAAGTCCGTACGAGTCGTACAGGACTCCGTACGACTAAAATATCCGTACGAGTCTCACTCAGAACCCGCCGTACACGACATCGCTACGGTTCGCGGCTGGTTTTTACAACCCAGGAAGTACGATTCGTGTCGGGTACGCACCGTACGACCCTTTTCCTACGGGAGCCGAAAACAGTCGTAAACGCAGAGTTCACGCCGAAACAGGTACGGAACGCCCCCCCCAGGTACGGCACGTACCCCCCATGATCGCAGGGGTACGTGCGGTACCCCAGTGATCATGCGGGGTACGTGCCGTACACCCAGGGTACATGGGTTACGCACCGTACCCCATGTACGGTGGGTGTACGGCACGTACCCCATGTACGCTGGGTGTACGGCACGTACCCCGCATGATCACAGGGGTACGGCGCGTACCCCTGCGATCATGGGGGGTACGCGCCGTACGGTGTGTAGGTGATCGTGCGCTTTTCCGTACGAATCGACATGTACCGTACGAATCGCGGCCTGGTCGGCCGATCAGGATCGGAATCGTCCGGTCGTACGGCGTCCGTACGAGTCGTACGGAAACGGCTCCGGATACGATTCGTACGGATGGGGACTTTACCGGATCGGAATCGACACCAATGTGTGTGATTCAGTGATGGTGATCTAAGTGATACTTTAAGGTGTGCAATAGAGAGGAAATAAATAGATTAAAAATTCCCTGGCTAGTAGAAAAAATAGACTTTATTAGTATCTCTAGCTGGGAACGTTAAAAAAGGGGGGGGAGAAAGAAACCAAACTAATTATGTTGCACTTTCTACTTGGTCGACATGTTTCATGAGCAGTCCCCTACTGCTACATTCATCAGGACCTATTGTGATTCATATTGCACTGAGGCTAATGGTTGTAGTAAGCCTATTTCACAACAAACTGACCGCAAAAATAGGCTGGTCAGCTAAAAGAAAAAGAAAAAGATATATTATATCTTATTAGAGGTTAATTGTCCTCTAAAAATTACCAACGCGGTATATAAAAAAAAAACATAAATAACCACAACCGATTAAGGATAGAACTTTATTGTTTATGTATAGAGGTAGGTTCTATCCATAACCTCTACCCTCCCCCTTTTTTGTTGTTTTGATGATGTATAAAATATGTTACATATTACAATAAAAGTGTTTACATTTTTCAAAAAATATGTTAAATTATTTACTAATAGTGTTTTTTTTAATTTTTATACTATGTTTTTAATAAATAAAATGAATACTAAACCATTCTGTTACATATACACTTTTTCGAACATTGTGTTGAAATGTAATTTTGACAAATAAGCGATTATAGATTAATACATAATAGTTTAGAAATTCAATCATATATATTTGTATATAATTTAAAAAAATAGCATCAACTTATTTTACTTAAATAATAGCATTTACTTATTAATATTCAACTACTACAATTATTACCTAAGTATTAATAAACCTCCCCAAACAAATACCCCATATCTCTTACATCCCATCCCTAAATACTAATGTTGCATTTTTTTTAATTTTGATATTAATATTATTTTTTTGCTAAATTCCAAATGTTACATATTAATACTGAAGTAAATTAAATTAAATTAATTTAAATGAATATCTGAGTATTAATAAAATTCCTCACCCAAAACCCCTATATCCACTTCATTCCATCCCTACGAATAATTTAAAAATTGTATAAAATATTTTTCAACTTAAAATATTTTATACCAATTACAATAAATAAATATCAATGCTGCAGTATTAAAATGTATCCCTACCTATGAATGCACTTCCCCACTTAATACCCCTATATCCCTTACATCCCATCCCTAAATATTATTTTTGAAATATTATTATAATTAATTTACAACAATTGCAATTCATAAATATTAATACTAAAGTATTAAAAATAATACCCGGGCATTAAATCGCTTACACAACCAACACCCCCTACATCCCGAGCATCCTGTCCCTAAATACTAGTTTTGCATTTTGATTACAGATTTAAAAATGTTTAATTAGCAATAATTTAAAACAAGTACAATTCATAACTATTAATACCAAAGTATTAAAATATTAATATCTGAATATTAATACACTTCCCCAGCCAATACCCCTATATCCATTATATCCCTTCCTAAAAACGTATTATCATTAAAAAAAATACCACATAGGGGCCCATTAGGATGGCGGGCGGACTTTGCCCGCCCGCCATCCTTGCGGTAGTAGGGACCAACCTCCATAAGGGCGGGGGTCCCGTCGGCAGCATTAGGATGCGCCCGCCACAGTGGCGGGCGCATCCCGCATTCCTACCATTGTGGTGGGCGGTGCACTTAGCACCGCCCGTCACAATGGCAGGAAAGCATGCTGTGCACTTCCATGCACAGCATGGCAGGCACTGCGCAGTGCCTGCCATGCTGTGCATGGAGCTGCTGGGGGTACCATAGGGGGGGTACCCACAACGGGCCCCCGCAGGGATTCTCCCCATGCCTTTCCGTGGCAGCATTGCCACCACGGAAAGGCATCAACAATTGCCCATCATAATATGGCTGGCGGTGTCTGATAGACACCGGCACCATATTATTCCTTTTCCGCCCCGGTCTCAAGGCGAATGGGGCGGAAAAGCGGCGGACGGTCTTTCCGTCCGCCGGGCCCCCCCGCCATACTAATATGGCGGGGGGAAAACAAATGCGGATGTCGGGCGGATTACCCCCGCCAGGCTGGCGGTGGCTACCGCCAGCCTGGCGGGGGCAATCCGCCCGATTTCATAATGGGCCCCATAATTATAAAATTGATATTTACCAAAAACCTATAACATATACATACTTATGTACTTACCCATGTACTTACATATTTGTGGTTATAACACTAGTGATAAAACACTTAAGTACTAATTACACTAGTAGTAACAAAATGCATGGTAATGACGCTAGTTGTAAAACATTTAAGTACTAACAACACCAGTAGTAAAAGAAATGTGTGGCAATGACGTTAGTTGTAAAACTCATAAGTGGTAATAACACTAGTGGTAAAAACATGCGAAGCAATAACACATGCGTGCTAAATATCTAAGTTCCAAAAGAATTCTAAAGTAATGCATAGAAATGACACTAGCGTTAACGACATAGGAGTCGATTAGGATGGCGGTCGGAAAACCCTTCCAACCGCCGTGGTAGTGGATATTAACCGTCCGCATGTACCGCTGGAAGACCGGCAGTCAGATCATGATGAACCGCCAGAAAAATCCGACCGCGGTTGACGGATTCCATGAAACTCCACCGGGAAAGTCAGGAAAAGCTGAAAATCAGTCCGCGGCTGTCGGATTTGCTGCAGAAAGACCCAAAACAACCGTCCGGCCAGCAGATTGAAATCACGTGAAATTAGGATACGATTGAGGTGATAGCAGAACAATCAGTTGTTTCCAACTGCCGCGATCACAACAAATGATGAATAGGAGAGCCGGTGGAAGGGCTGTTACATTCCAACCGCCGCGGTCGCGCCGGACTAGTAATGGCAGTCGAAAGCCACCACACAACAAAGCTACCAAGTGTGGCTATGAATTTGGTTCAGCCTCAAAAAACACCTAACACACCCCAATGACAAATCCCCATGGCAAGGAAAAAATACAAATCCCAGGTCAACTCACACAACACACCTGACATGAATACTCCATTTTGACCCACCCACATAGATGAGTATGAAACCAGCCCATTCCCTGACCAGAATCCTTTCCACAACTCCACAACTGAAGGGCCCAAACCCACAGCACAAAGGAGAGGCAAATCAGCACACATCATACCATCACAACCACACACACCACACACATCAGCACCACCACCTTCACACTTACCCTTTTCCCACATTTGCACATCACACACCATGTCACAGAAGAAGATGCCCAAATGCACTGACAGAGTTGTCAGTGATGGTAGATGAGGTAATCAGAGTAGAACCACATTTGTTTGGTAGCATGGTCCAACAGACAACAGTAGTCACAAAAAATCAAATGTGGGCAAGGATAGGCAACAAAGTCAATGCAGTAGGGACCACCCCGCGCATCCTGCGTGACATCAGGAAGAGGTGCCATGACCTCAAGACCAGGGTGAAAGGGCGTTCCAACAAGAACCATGAGCTGACTCAGAGGACTGGCGATGACCCTCCCATTCCACCACTAACATTTACCTAATGGGAGCAGAAGGTGCTTGCCATACTGCATCCAGAGAGCCACACAGGAATAGCCGGGGGAGTGGAGGCTAGTAAGTATAAAACAATGGCTACCGTTGCACTGCTATGTACTGTCTTGCACAATTAGATAGATACACTTCCTAGGCCCAAATGCACTTATGTGCAACTCACTCTTCCCAACACATGTCTCACAGATCTAACATTTTCTCCCTCTGAATCACCCCAATGGTAGCTAGCAACATTTCCAGGGGTGCATGTGTACTGGCAGCCAGCACTACAACACCAGGCACCCTTGTCCCACAGCTCAGCAGGATGGAGCACTCCCCCCCCACACCTCCCACAACCATGTGGCAGCCATTCTATTGCTCTCTTCAAACTAACCAGTAGGTAGCCATCTTAACAGGGAGGGGTGTTTGTGGGTGGGAAGTCAGCACTACAACTCCCGCCAGTCCCCCTTGCCCCACAGCAGAGCAGGATGGAGCATTCACCCCCCCCCACCATGTGCCAGCCATTGCTTTGCTCTCTTCAAATTAACAGGTAGGTAGCCATCGTAATAGGGAGGGGTGTTTATGGGTGGGAAACCAGGACTACAACTCCCACCAGGCCCTCGTGTCCCACAGCAGAGCAGGAAGGAACACTCACCCTCCCCCAAACATGTGGCAGCCATTGCATTTCTCTCTTCAAACTTACAGGTAGGTAGCCATCTTCACAGGGAGGGATGTTTCTGGGTGGGAAGCCAGCACTACAACTCCCATCAGGCCCTAGTGTCCCACGGTAGAGCAGGAAGGAGCACTCACCCCCCAAACATGAGCCAGCCATTGCATTGTTACGTTACGTTACGTTAAAAGCATTTGTACCGCGCACGTTCCCCAACGGTTTCATGGCGCTCTTGACAAAGGAATAACGGTGATCAGGAAGGAGGAGTTACTCGAATGCTAACTTCAATAGCAAGGTTTTTAACAGTTTGCGGAAGCAGTTATAGCTAGGGCAGAGACGGAGAGTGGTTGGAAAAGAATTCCAGGTGGAGGGAGCCAAGGCAGAGAAACTCAGCCCTCCATGCTTTTTCCGTCTGTATTTGGGAACCACAAGGTAGTTAAGAGATGTTGAGCGGAGATCTCTGGGGGGAACGTAACGAGACAGGCAAGATGAAATAAACACAGGGGCAGAGTCAGAAAGGGCTTTGTAGATGGTACATCCCAACTTAAAGGTACAGCGTTTGGAGACAAGGAGCCAGTGAAGGTTGCGCAGGAGGGGGGTAACGTGCTGATGTTTTGGCTGGTGGAAGATCAGACGGGCAGCCTGATTCTGCACCAGTTGCAGCCGATGGAGGTGAAATGCAGGGATCCCCACATAAAGGGTAGTAGCATAGTCGAGTCTGGAGGTGATTAAAGCAAGAATGACTAGGATCAAGGCATCTCTGGTAAGGAACCTGCTGATTTTACGAATCCGCCTTAGATGGAAAAAACAGGATGAGGTAACTGTTCTCTTCAAACTAACAGGTAGGTAGCCATCTTAACAGGGAGGGGTGTTTGTGGGTGGGAAGCCAGCACTACAACTCCCACCAGGCCCTCTTGTCCCACAGCAGAGCAGGGTGGAGCACTCACTCCTCCTAACCATGTGGCGACCATTGCATTGCTCTCTTCAAACTTACAGGTAGGTGGCCATCTGAACAGGGAGGGGTGTTTGTGGGTGGGAAGCCAGCACTACAACTCAAACCAGGTCCTCTTGTCCCACAGCTCAGCAGGATGGAGCACTCCCCAACCACAACCATATGGCATCAATTTCCCTCCAGTGTGTCACCAAACAGGTAGGTAGACAGTGCATGCACCCTGCCATTCTACTCAAAGTGCATGGAGCCATATTACCACACCAGCCCTCACATGTCATCCAACTTGGCATAGATCCAAAAGCCACATCCAGTGTGCAGACAGGTAAGCACACGTAACTGTCACAGAAATTAAACTTTGAACCACCAAGTCACATGTTGAACAAAGTCAGGGTCCAATCATGCACAGCACTGAATGCAATGTGTAAGTGCCATGGTGTTAGAGCATGAAGGCCCATATGAACACAAAATATGCATGGTCAATCGGACAAACAAAGTAAAGTACATGATATGAAAAAGGATATATAACATTACAATGGCTAGTTCTTGCTTAGCTGAAACTGATTCCATGCAGAGCAAACCAAAAAGATGCATCACATAAAGTGTGAAGCAAGTCACAATCCGTTCGTGGCACATGGTTTCTCTTTATATGTCACACCATGGACAAGTAATGTATGTACCTCAACATCATGTCATGATGCTCAGTATCTTGCAGCCATACCAAGTGATTGCAATGCCAAGTGTGTGGTGTATCAGATGTAACATCCAAACGTCTAACACCAATCTTGTGGAATGCACGTCAATTACCATTTCACCTCTGTTCAACAGGAGATGCACAAGCAACTGCTGCAGAAGACAACACCAACCTGAAGAGCCAGTCTCCCCCTCGGAACATGAACTCTCGGATGCAGGAGCAACAACCTGGCCCATCCGGACTGCCAGGGCGCACCACGTCTCAGGCCCCCATTGTCCCCACCAGTGCCACCACCACAGTACCAACAATAGCGCTGGCCCCTGCTACAATGACCTGTGCAGCTTCAACCACCACCACCACCATCACTGCTGCCTTCAACACTCTCCCTGCCTCAGTGGTTACAGACACCACCACACAATCAGAGGAGGGCAGGGAGAGTTTGCATCGAATGCCAACGCCACAGGCCCAGGTCAGCAGGGCAGGTGGGAGGGCAACTGGGGGACAAATACAGGAGGACACTGGAACCGAAGCCCTGGCCACCATTGCCGAGGTCCTTGGGGCATATGAGCAGACCCAGGGACAGATGGACCAGGTTGTGGAAGAAGTGTGTGAGCGCCGCCTGCTACTAAGGTCCATGGACAAGCTTATGGGCCAACTTGTGGATCCCATGGGCCAGCTCGTGGGTGTTCTGAGGGACAGACATGCGGCCCCAAGGACAGTTCAACACCCCTACAGTTACCCGCATGCTGATACTCCCACCACCTCAGCTGTGGCCACAGAGAGGGGTGAGCTGCAATAAAATTACTCCTCAGACACCGCTGAGCCCGCAGCAGTGGCCCCCATGCCAAACGCACAAGGGGCCATTCGAGAAACATCAGGGAGGATCAGATGGCAATGCACCATCCAAACGCTGAGCCAGCCATGATGGCACCTCTGTTCCCCTGGACTGTTCCCATGAGGCACAGGGTCAGACTGATTTGCATATGGCCATGTCTGAACTGGGGTGGCAGAGTGGGCTAAAGAACGGTGATGGATTAAACCCAGATCTGTTGACTGGGTGTGAGTGTTTGATTGGTTCAGATGCTCCGTCCATCACCACTCTCTTTTGTACCGCTTTGTTCACCATAAGTTGGCAGGGTATGCCCTGACGTGAGTTTCTTGCTCACTTTGCCACTGGATTCAAGCAAGCCTGGCTGAAGACGGCTGAAATGCCAGAAACCGGTCCCAGGAAGCTTGTTTCCGGTCCAAGGAAGGCATGGCTTGGCAGTTAGGACTGGACTGTTCTCATGCGGCACAGGGTCAGACTGATTTGCATATGGCCATGTCTGAATTGGGGTGGCAGAGTGGGCTAAAGAACGGTGATGGATTAAACCCAGATCTGTTGACTGGGTGTGAGTGTTTGATTGGTTCAGATGCTCCGTCTATCACCACCCCCTTTTGTCCCGCTTTGTTCACCATAAGTTGGCAGGGTATGCTCAGAAGTGAGTCCCTTGCTCACTTTGCCACTGGATTCAAGCAAGCCTGGCTGAAGACGGCTGAAATGCCAGAAACCGGTCCCAGGAAGCTTGTTTCCGGTCCAAGGAAGGCATGGCTTGGCAGTTCGGGCTGGACTGTTCCCATGAGGCACAGGGTCAGACTGATTTGCATATGGCCATGTCTGAACTGGGGTGGCAGAGTGGGCTAAAGAACGGTGATAGATTAAACCCAGATCTGTTGACTGTGTGTGAGTGTTTGATTGGTTCAGATGCTCCGTCCATCACCACCCCCTTTTGTACCGCTTTGTTCGCCATAAGTTGGCAGGGTATGCTCAGACTTGAGTCCCTTGCTCACTTTGCCACTGGATTCAAGCAAGCCTGGCTGAAGGTGGCTGAAATGCCAGAAACCGGTCCCAAGAAACTTGTTTCCGGTCCAGGGAAGGCATAGCTTGGCAGTTCAGGCTGGACTGTTCCCATGAGGCACGGGGTCACACTGATTTGCATATGGCCATGTCTGAACTGGGGGGGCAGAGTGGGCTAAAGAACGGTGATGGATTAAACCCAGATCTGTTGACTGGGTGTGAGTGTTTGATTGGTTCAGATGCTCCATCCGTCACCACCCCCTTTTGTACCGCTTTGTTCGCCATAAGTTGGCAGGGTATGCTCAGACGTGAGTCCCTTGCTCACTTTGCCACTGGATTCAAGCAAGCCTGGCTGAAGACTGCTGAAATGCCAGAAACTGGCCCCAGGAAGCTTGTTTCCGGTCCAGGGAAGGCATGGCTTGGCAGTTTGGGCTGGACTGTTCCCATGAGGCACAGGTTCAGACTGATTTGCATATGGCCATGTCTGAACTGGGGTGGCAGAGTGGGCTAAAGAACGGTGATGGATTAAACCCAGATCTGTTGACTGGGTGTGAGTGTTTGATTGGTTCAGATGCTCCGTCCATCACCACCCCCTTTTGTACCTCTGTTCCCCTTGACATTGACTTTGTTGCCTATCCTTACCCACATTGCCATGTTGATAGCAGGTGTCTGTTGGACTGTGTGACTACATCAATGTGGTGACTACTCTAATTGTCTCATTTGCCATCACTGACAACTCATGAATTCACTTAGCACCATTTTGTAAATGATCAACGTTTCTGTCATAAATACTCATTGTAAATAAACACTCTTTACACACCTATGTCTTTGTGTCAGCTCAATGTTTATTAGAGTATGTACAATGTCAACTCAGAATCCAATGTATCACAAGCTCTCGTATTTAGGCTCTGTACTGTGGAATGCCTTCCCTTTGTCTCTTCGCGCCCAGTCCAACTTCATACTGTTACAAAAGTCACTCAAAACCTGGCTTTTTAACCAGTAGGTCTCTCTCTCTGCTCTGCTGTTTCTTGATAGTGCCGGGAAACCCTTTTTGGGTAGCTGTTGTGCTGATATATACATTTAAATAATAAAATAAATAAATAAATAATAAAACTCTGATTGTGATGAGGCATTGAGAGGGTTAAGGGACCCAAGAGCATGACATTTACTTGTCAGGTGATGCCATCACAGCTAGAGCACACCACTAGTCATCAAGGTACACAAACCAACACACATAACAATGAGCAACAACATCAACCTAGACATGAGGTAGCTGGTCATAAATACCCTGTACCATACACATCAGCCATTAGCACAGAGCCAACAACAACCAGCAGTCATAAAGCTCTTCTAGGCCTTGTCACTACCATCAAAGACAACAGACAATGTCACTGTTGTACAATGTCACTCACACTCAAGGGAAGTAGTTGTTGATGAGCTGTTGACGCCGGTCAACAACTTCTTCCTCTCCACTATCGTTGTCACTGGACATGTGTGGGTTTTCAGGGGGGCATCTGCTGCTCATCATCGTCCAGGAGCAGATGATCTCTTTGCACAAGGCCAGGTTGTGGAGCATGCAGCATGCAACTACAATCTGACACACCTTTTGGGGAGAGTAGAGCAGTGCACCTCCGCTCTTGTCCAGATACCGGAATCTAGACTTCAGAAGCCCAAAACTACGCTCTACCACACAACTGTCCTCCCATGTGCCCCATTTTTTTATTTAAAAAAAAATCTTTTTATTATTTCAAAACACTGACAAAGCATGAGGAAGTACCATAACGTATACAGAGAGTCCCACTTCACACATTCAGAAAGGCATCACTATAATCCAACAATTCAACAAGGCACTTTGGATCTCAAATCTGAGTTTGTACTACGACACCGATCCCCTTCAATAACATAATAATTTCCGGTCTTCCAGAGCTCTAGATTGTTATACAATATTCTATGTATGGCCATCCTCAACACCCAACAACCCCTCTCCCCCCCTGCTGCCAATGCTGTGACCCATTCAACAAGTGTTATTAATGTACAACTCTAATGTGTGAAGAGAGTGCTAAGTGTCCCCCTCATGGTACTAACATCTCCGCCATCACCCGGAACTTCAGGGATCACCCCCCGCACCAAACTCCCCAGGACCCAGGGACGCCGCCTGCGACCGCTCCCCCTCCGTCGATGTGCCGGAGTCCGAGCCAGTGTCTCCTTCCGGTAACCTGAGCTCCAGCACTAAAGCCTCCCATGCCTGCGCCACCCCCAGGGCCCTATCGCTATGGGATCTGTGGGCTTGCTGCAGTCGCACGGTCTCCTCGCTGCCTGCCCATAAAAGCATTGCCGCTGTCCATCTACCAAAGCTAGGGCCAACCGCTGCCTTCCAGTGTGATGTAATTTCTCTTTTGGCTAAAACTAGCCCCAGATCTATAAACTTGCTAGTTATCTTATTTTTACTGGTATGTGAAAACCAGTGTAATAGGCAAGCTCCTTTATCCAGTACCACCTGCCGTCCAGTCACCTTACAGAGCAACTCAGCCACCTCCTCCCAATATGTCCCCAACTGAGGACAGTCCCACAGCAAGTGGGTCAGATCCGCACCCTGTAGGCGGCACCGGGGACAGTTCGCAGTGTCAGTTTGAAAATACTGATTGATCTTAGCTGGCGCGATATACGCCCTGTGTAAAACAAAGAATTGGATTAGCTGAAACATAGCGTTCCTAGTACACTTCCACGCTCTTTTGAGTATCTGCAACCAGGCTGCATCCGGGATTGCCTTATCCAGGTCCGACTCCCAGCGCTCCCGCAGTTTCTGTAGCGGGTTAAGCCCTTCCCCTAGCATCCGTTTATATAAACAGGTAACCGCCTTGCGTGTGCCCGCCGCCATCACTACATACTGACACCCTCCGCTCATTGGTGGTTCAGAGAGGTCAGCACCCCAATGCTTCTGTATGGCAGCGATCAGTGCCGCATGTATCAGATAATGACGACGCGGAAGACCAAATGTTTCCTGCAACGCCCCAAAGGGCAACAACCCACCATCCGCATAAAGGTCTCCTACCATCTGCAAGCCTAGGTGCTCCCACTCCGCCAGGGCAGACCAATCACCGCCGTGTGGCAACACTGTGCACATCCCAGCGGTATTTCAGGCGCGTAAGAATGCTGCACCCCGATTCTATTGTGGAACCGTTTCCAGCAGTACACCAAGGTGCCCTCTATCATAGATAAATCAGCAGTCCTCCGTCATTGCTGCAGGATCACGAAAGATAAGACGTGTCTTGGCACCTCAGACACCGGTCCCCCTTCCGGTCCCTCAAACTCCGACGCCACCGCCTGAGTGAGAAATTGAAACTGCGCTGCCAAATAGTATAATTCAAAATCAGGAGCAGCAAGTCCTCCCTCAGCTCTCGGGTGCATCAGAGTATCCAGCGCGACCCTACGTCGTCCTGCACCCCAAATTAAACTGCCCACCTCGGAGCGGAGCTGTCGAAAGAAAGCAACCGGCACCTTGATCGGCAGAGTCCGGAAGAAGTATAATAAGCGGGGAAGTGCCACCATCTTCAAAAGCGCCACTCAACCTGACCCCCAAAACTTCATGCTACCTCTCAGACCCCTCATCGCTCTCCCAATGTTGCCCTCGAAGAGGTCCCCCTGATCATGATACACCTGCGTTCCCAAATAGAGCAGGCCCCTCGACTCCCATACCAAATCGGGCGGCAGTGTAGGCGGGTCACATACAGTAGTCACCGGGAAAACACAGGTCTTAGACCAGTTAACCCGTAGTCCCGATATATCTCCAAAGCGGGCCAGAAGGGAACGTGCCCCCGCCAGGGCCCCTCCCGCGTCACCCAAAAACATCAGGAGGTCATCCGCATATAGCGAAATATAGTGTGCATGACCTCGGAGCTGGAGCCCACTACATTCCCTCCCCATTCTAGCTCACGCCGCCAACGGCTCTATTGCAAGGGCAAACAACAATGGGGATAGTGGGCAGCCCTGTCTGGTGCCCCATCCCACTGGGTAGGAAGAGGAAATAACCCTCCCCACCCGAACTCTAGCTGTTGCTGACGAGTATAGAATTGCTGCCCACTGAACGTAACCGGCACCAAGCTCAAACGCTGTCATGACTGAAAACAGATAGGGCCATTCCAGGCTGTCAAATGCCTTGGCTATGTCAACAGAAAGGACAAGCGCCTGCCCCTCCATTGCACGGCCTCCATCTAATATTCCTATTAACCTACGTATGCTACCGGCGGTATTACTCGTCAGGATAAAGCCAACCTGGTCCGAATGCACTAATTGAGTCATAAAACGAAGGAGTCTCGTAGCCAGCACCCAACTCAATATTTTATAATCTGTAGTGAGCATAGAGAGAGGCCTGCACGCAGCTGGGTCAGTCGGCGGCTTTCCTGGCTTGAGGAGCGAGACAATGATAGCCTCTCTAGTAGAAGCCGGCAATATTCCCGTCCGTCTGGCCTCCTGATATATCCCCAATAATCTGGGGGCCTGGAGATCAATATATGTCACATAGAATTCAATAGGCAAACTGTCGCTGCCCGGTGTTTTGTTGCGTGCCAATTGCTTAATGGCACAGCGAATCTCAGCCAAAGTAATATCCTGCCCAAGCTCCTACGCCTCCTCCTCCTCAAGTACTGGTAACTCCAACCCCTCTAGAAACACCCGAGCCTCTTCCTCACCAGTCTGTAATTGTTGGTATATAGAGTCGCATAGAAGGATCGAAAATGGTCGAATATGAGATGCTGCTCATAGTCCAACCGTCCTAAAGGGGAGGTCAGCGTCAGAATGGGTACACATCTAGGAACAGGGTCAGCCAGCCAAGCCAGCAATGTGCCCACCTTGTCTCGCTCCGCATGCGCTCGAACCAAGAAAGCTCTATGATCAAAGCATCTGAGGTGCTCCACCCCCGCCGCCACCACCTCCCTCCGGGTCAAGACCTCGTCGCGCGTGCCAGTGCCACACGAATGCGCCCTTTCAGCTTCATGAAGAGCTAGCTCGCCCGCTTCAATGTCCCGCAACAGCAACTTTTGAACCCCCACCCACTTGGCAATACATATCCCGCGGACCATCATTTTAAAAGCATCCCATTCCAGGGCCCCCGTCGTAGCTGATCCCGCATTTTCGGAAAAGTAGTGTTCTACTCCTTCCCCCAACTCCGCGTGAAAGACCTGATCTTCCAGCATCTCTGGACGCAACCTCCAAATCAGGATTCTAGGGTGTTCCGACTCCCAGCAGAAGTTTACTAGCAGCGGATTATGATCCGATATGGTACGCGTAAGGTACTCACTACTAACCGCTAATGACACTAGTCCAGCGCCACACAAAATGGCATCCAATCTAACATGCAGATCATGTAAAGCCGAATAATATGAATAATCCCTGAGGCAACTTCCATAACAGTGTTAAAATCTCCCCCCATCAGCACTGGTGTCGTGAAGTAGTCTGCTAGAACAAAAGACAAAGTCTCCAGGAAGGACTCCTGATCTACATTGGGAGCATAAACAGAGCAAAGGGTCACTTCACGCCCATACAGATGTCCTCTAACTGCTACATAGCGGCCATCAGGGTCAATCAGTTGATCCAACACTTGAAAGGGGACCCCAGTCCTAACCCAGATCAGGACTTCCCGTGCAGAAGCTGAGTAAGTGGTATAGTAAAGCTGCCCTCGCCACCTGTGCTGCAAAGCTAGCCCCTCAGCCCTAGTTAAATGTGTTTCCGTAAAAAAGCCACCTGCACCCCCCTACAGACCAAGTAGGAGTGGACCTTATATCTACGCTGCATGGAGTGCAATCCCCAAACATTCCAGGTTATACATTTCACATCAGGTGACGAACCCATGCCAACAATGCGAGAACCACTCAAAGCAACCCCCACCCTCCGATTGCAAGGAGGCGGTATCAGTACCCAAATGCACAACACTCGAAAGGTCCATATTCCTGATCAAGTTCAGCAGCAGACAGTATCCCTTAACCAAACTAAATCCAACCCCAAACAACCCCAACCCACCCAGTATATCTTCCTCCCCCCCCAGAACAGGCACCAACATAGTGAATCCCATCCAAACTACCCCAACTATGTGCCCCATGCAAAGCTAAGGCAAACAAACTACTACCATCCGGTGGGGGGTGGATAGAGCCTAGAAAGCGATTTACAATGAACCAACTGCACAACTATTGTCCGCCCTCCAATCCACGCGAGTACTATGTCTCCCAGGTCCTTTCGAAGCCCCCCTCAGCCCTTGCGCCCCTTAACTCCTAGCCCCTCCCGATACAATTGTGCAGGCCCTCGCACACCTATTGCATCGCTATAAGCCCCAAGCAAACGAGAAAGCAGTGATCATAATACAGCATTCCAGGGCAAAACTCCCAGTCCTCAGCTATCCCTACATCTACTCATCTAGCAGTCCATCTGCAGTTCCGGAGTGACCGTTGGCAAGCATGGATCAACCGACGCCGAGGACTCCGCCTCTAATAGCCCCTTGTCACTACCATGGTCTGACGCCTCCGGTGTAGTCTTCAACAGTTCTCCGGATATCGCCATCACCGCTTCCAGGGCACCCCTCCATTCCACGGCCGTCTGCGAGTTCGATGGTTTCTGAAGGCCCCGTCCATGGCGCCGCAACCGTCGTGATCTGCGAGGCAGAGATTCTCTAGCCAGTTCCCGTGCTTCCACTTCTTGGCCATCCTTTCCTGCTCTGTAGGACTCCAGCCACTCCCACGCATCTTTCGGCGTATCTTGGAAGTGTGTCTGTCCGTCGAGCACTATGCGCAGCTTGGCTGGGAAGAACAAAGTATACTGAATCCCTTCTGCGTGCAACTCCTTCTTGATAGTCTAGAAGGGCATGCGGCGCCGTTGCGTATCAAACAAGTAGTCCGGGAAAAGAGTAACATTACTGTTATACACTTAGAAGGGGCCATCACTACGGGCCCTCCGAAGGAGCAAATCACGGTCACGAAAGTGTAGGAGCCGCGCCACCACCGGCCGCAGGGGGCGTCCCTGCATCAGCACCTTGGCCAGGACCCGGTGTGCCCGCTCCAATGTGTAGAAGCACGACAGCCCCTCAGGAGTCACTACTGTTTAAGCCAATTTCAAGGTAGCTCACCATATCCTACCCCTCGATTTTTTCCGGTAGTCCCACCACGCGGATGTTATTGCGTCTGTTCCGGCCTTCCGCATCTTCGGCTCGCCTCTCCAGCACAGTTAGGCGATCCAGTACTCCCGCCATCGTCGCAGACAGTGCTGTCTGTGCAGGGCCCACCTCTTCAAGCGCAGTTTTAGCCTGCTTCACGCGGTCAGCAAGCTTCGAGTGATCCGCCCGTAGTAAACCTAGCCCTGTCGCCACCTGCGCAATGTCCTGTTGAAGGGCAACTCGAGAGTCCGCTAAGGCCGCCAGAATCTTGTCCAGCTGAAGCTAAATCCCCGGGTCCCGTGGCAATTCTTGTTCCTCCCTACTTTCCTGAGATGGAGAGTCAGCTCCAGCTGGCGGCGGGTCTTCTTCCTTCCGTGCACGGGGCTTGCCCAGGGCTGCAGGCGGCAGCGCACCTCAATCCCACGTTGCGGGACCCTACAGGCCTTCCGACCTAGTCCAGTGGGTAATACTACCCTTACTTCCACCAGGGCTCAAAGATCATCTTGCGTTGCAGCAGCATACCTTCGGGCAAGCCCCAGCTATAGTCTGCCATCTAGTGTGGGCAACCCGTGGGTCTGCAGGCCGCACCACTCCAGGTTCAGGGCCCCACAGCTCGCCGTCAATCCTGCAAGGCCCCCCTAGCGTCCCAGTCTAAAATGGCTCCCCGCAGTCCCGTGCCAAATGGCAAGCCCAGCACTGTTCCCCGGCACCGTGCCGCCGTGCTGAATCCGCAACTCCAGATCCGGCCAGCTACTGCACAGCTTCTGCAGTTCAGCCCCACTCCAGGGCATCAAGCCCCCAGCAACACGATGTCAGGCCGCCATCCGCACTCACGCTCACTGGGTCTGCGAGGGGGGGTTCCACCGCCAGTATCTGCCAAATCCCATAGCTCCAGGTCCTCTCGCAGTCTCCCCCAGCGGCCCCCTTACTGTTCTCTAGGCACCCAAAGCGGTCCAGCCCCCAGTCCTCCGTGCCCAGCTATGTCCAGGAGATGGGCCCCCTCAGGGGGAGCGAACACCACCCCCCACCGGGTCGTGTTGCAGGGCGGGGACCCTCAGTTCAGGTCTCCCAGCGGGCGCAGTCGGCTCGCAATCGCCCCCAATGAGACCGGGAGGGCTCTGGGCCGGCCCCAAAACCGAGCACCCTGTCCACCAGCTCCGATCCCGCTCCAGGTCCTCCACGATCTCGGAGGGCCGAGCTATTGATCCCGGTCCTCTGGCAGCTCAGGGCTCTCCTCCGCCCAGGATCAGTGCCGCAGCTGTTCCGGTGTGTCGCGCTACGAGTGGAGCGCTTCCTCACCGCCGCCACCACTCCTCCGCTCCTCAGTCGGTGCCGGTCCCAGCTCCTGGATCAAACAAAGGAGCTGGGCGCCATCTTGATTTTTCCGGCAGCTGGCCCCGCTCCAGCTAACGGCCGCTACCTCCGTTGTTCCAGGCCCGATTCGGGGCTAATTCTGACATCTGCCCCTTCTAGGGCGCCCCCCCCACTCACGCGACTCTACTTGGGGGCCCGGGAGACGCCTGCATCAGGAGAATGTAGAGGATCGGGCGTGGAGCTCTGTGCTCACGCAGCCAGTCCCATCGGCTCCTAAGCCACACCCCCTCCCATGTGCCTCGTTGTTGTTGACTTCGCCCGGAGTCCTTGGATTCCTCAGTGGGCTCAGCAATCAAGGCTGGATGAGATACACAGAGTCAACTAGGTGTGAGATACACAAACCAACTTTGTAATTTAAACATTAGCTGAGAACAGCATGTCACACATACAGCCCACTACTTGACTCTGCATACTCACCAACAATCCACGCACGCTCTGAATGCAGATTTGCCATCAGCTGTGGTATGATGCTGCTACGCAGTATGTAGGAGTCATGTGCTGATCCTGGAAATCTGGCACAGACATGGGAGATTATCATATCCGCTTGGCATACCACTTGCACATTAATGGAATAGGAATGATTCCTGTTCCTGTATATGTGCTCACTTGTCTGTGGTGGAACCAGTCCAACATGTGTGCAGTCAATGGCACCAACAACATTCGGTATGTAGCCAAGGTCATAAAAATCACCCTTCACAGCTGCCAATTCATGTCTCCTGGGAAAATGGATGTAGAGGTACTTGTATGTCATCATTGCGGACAGGACATCACGTAGCACCATGCTGAACATTGGTTGAGACATCCCACCTACGCTGGACACTGTGTACTGGAATTAACCAGTTGCAAAGAAATGCAGGGCCATCATCACTTTAACTGTTGGTGTCAAAGCAGTCGGATAGGTTCTGCGAGGACTCAGATGGGGCTCCAACTGACCACATAGGTCTTGAAGGGTAGGGCGATCCAGACGGAATTTCCTTATGATGTCCTCATCCTCCATGTTTGCCAGCACTGTAAACTGACGATGCACATTTGGGTGTCTCCTACATAAAATGAAAGTGGACACATGTCAATTTAATTCCCCTATGAGATGTGTCAAACATCTTACGTCTTGAGTGACACAGCGCCAACAATGACTGGACTGAAACAACAGCTTAATGCACAAGTCACATGCAGAGACACCTTGATCTCATGTAGTTGTACATTTGGTCAGTATGTCCATACTGACTACCTCCAAAACAGATTCTGACTATGTGAATGAAATATAGTACATTCCCACATCTTGTGTCCCCTGCCCTGGGAGTATTTGACACAGCACATGTTTGAAACAGCAACACTGCTGACTTCTATGTAGCTGCTGTACCTGCCACACCTTCTTGCTTGATTCGCACAGAGCACACATTTTCCACACAATGAGCACAGTGTGTGTAAGCAGATCAACTATCAAAATGATCTCTACAATCTACCCAGTGAAACATGCACATTATGTAGTCAGTCCATCATTACTCTGGGTTGATTAACCATCTCACACAATGGCATGTTCACAAATATGAGAGTCCATTACACAACAGATCTGTGTACATGCACACAAATATCCTATGTGACATGTGAGGAAGTACATGCCAATGCATGGGAACATGTGCACTGACATGGCATGTGTAATCATCAGTGAGTACAATGTCACACTGGCATTTAATTAAGCAATTGGATGGCATAATTCATTGTAAGTGTCTAGTGTTCCATGATGAGAATTGGCCATTGCATTTGCTACAGCATGTGTCCATAGGTGCGGTATGTGTGCTCCGCTACCGCAATCACAATCATTGGCCACAAATGAAAAATGCCACTTTGCAGTAGCGACCGCCTGGGCCCTGCGTTGTGACACGCCAATGCCCATGCCATAGCAGCCAATGGGAACCATGATCCCAGTAGTGAATTCCACATTTGAAACCTGCGGTAGGCATGCTCCACTACCGCGGACCCGGTCATTGGGTACAATCAAAAGATGCACGATTGCGGTAGCAACCACCTGGGCCCCGCATTGTGACACCACCAATGCCAATGCCAATTCAGCCAATTGGAACTGTGATTGCGGTAGTGAATTCCACATTTGAAACCCACGGTAGGCGTGCACTGCCACCGCGGTCCCGGTCATTGGTTACATACGAAAAAAGCTGAACAGGAACACCAATTGCAGCAGCTGAGTACCATTGAAACAACCCCAGGGGGCTATATATGTCTGTGAGAGAGCTACACATCTTAATTGCTTCCAGACACTGCTGCCTGCCATTCTTCACCAACAACTGCTGCTGTTCCTGTCTCCTGAACCCAGTGATGGCGAGAACTTAGAACACCAGGGCCCATCCCTTCACCACAGAGGAGCTGATGCATTCACAGTATGGGCGGCTATATGGTGCTCCAGATGTACTGGTAAGTGTTTCAGAGTGAAAGTTTGAGAGTGCTCAGAGTTCTCACATGATGTTGCTCTACAGTAGTATGTGTCTGTGTGTTCAAGTTAATGTGCATGCATCCTCATTTTTCATATACCATGCTACATACATGGCCTAGTAAATAGTGCACTGAGTATTTGAGGAGGATGGCAACATGGATATTTCTACAGCCCTTCTTCAGCAAGAAAAATACAAACGTTGGTCTGCGACTGGGTAATGAAAATGAGTGATACACTGCCTAGCATGCTGATGTCATAGTCCACGATGTATTCACATGCTCATTTGTGACATTGCAAAGGTATTTTGTCCAGAGGGCAATGAAGAATGTGTGTACAGTATTCATATTGCCCCCATGGATATGTGTGCATTATGCACAAGAGTAAAATGCCTGAGTGTAACACTTTTGCTGGTAATTCACCTATGACACATCAGATAAATGTAATTTGGTGTTATTATCCTTCCATTATTTTCATTATGTGTTCTGTCTCGCATGTGAAGGCACTCTCATATTGTACATGCATGTGATTTTTCAGTTGCCCACGTTAAACCTCAGTGTAAGTCCCCCTGGTCTCCACAGCACCTGCCCAATTTGACAAGGACCCATCAGTAAGAGTGAAACATATGTGTTGTCCGCCACCCTATTCCTCAATTAACTAATCCTAGGCCTGAGGATTGCACCAGACAGGCCTACACCTTGTGAGAAGAGTATGAGAATGTAAGATCATGTCCCTTAATGTGACCTCCATGACACAGGCCAAGGACATTGAGGGGTGTGTAGTGTTGGACATAGTGAGTCTGCACCCGACACATCATTTCAAATGGATTGTATATATTTCTCACTCACATACTGCATCACAGATGAGGGTCTTCTTCACATTGGTTTCTGTGCTGGCACTCTGCATGTTTATGAGATGGCCAGGCACTGTGTCCATCATCATACATGTATTCATTTATATGAGAGTATTTGCTGCAAGTATACTACGTGTCATGCTGTATGGCCTCTGCTCAACATTTATGTATTGGTGTGCTATGTTTTTTCAAGCTCCTGTACTGACACACAGTGGTACATAACACAGTCTCACTGAAAACTTCCTCTTCTTGTCCCCCATGCCTGCAGCTTAAGGTTTACCAGTGTAAGGTTATATGGATGGCCATTGCACACAAGGTGCAGGCTCTGGGTGTCTCCAACCGACGGCACACACACTGTCACAAGAGGTGGGAAGACATTTGCTGGCTGAGCAAAAAAGTGGCAGAGATGACGCTGGGGGTGCTCACTCCAAGTGGCAGGTTGGCGCGCAGGGGCATGACACCACTAATGGCCTGCATCTTGTCAGTGACACAGCCAGAGCTGGATGGACACTTGAGGGCCCAGCAGCAGTAAGTTGGGGGTGAGTATTCTGCCAAGTGTGACTTTGGGTGTGAGTGACCCTGAACCAGTGCTGAGCTCTGTGATGTCTCAAGTGTGATGCAATGGTTTCTAAGTGGCCTCTGTATTGAATGCAGCTGTTATGCATTTTCACAACATGTAGTTTCTCATGTGTTTAATACAATTACACTTGTCATTCCTTGATGAGATGTGGCCTTGTGACATATGTTGCATTAACAGTGTACAAGACATCACCTGGCAGTGAACAGCAGTGATCATCATATTAGCGTGCATTTATAGATGTGTGTTGTGTACAACTTAAATTTTGTGACTACCACACAGTTGACACCAATGTGACTCCACATGTGACAAAGGCAACATGTTGAGATGTATATCTATTTCACCTAGAGGCATGTAGGTATGCTTACAGAGATTAGTATGTTAGGTTACAAGGAGGCACGGGCCAGCTATTTGGCTGTGTCAACTTTACATGGGGCATTAATGTCAACTATGCATGTTCCATGCATCTTCTGATGATTGCATGAAGGTTGCACCTGCAGACTGCACATGGTGGTGGCAACATGGGGCGATCATTTTCTAGTTTTGTGCTTTGTTTGCATATGTTCATGAGTTTGGCACTATACTGAACCTAATTCTCTGTCTCTTGCACCATCTACCGAGGGCACGGAAGGACAGGGGACCGACACAAGTGGGGAAGCTTCTTGCACTACTGCTACACATGAGCTCACTGACACTGATGTGACCAGTGCCTCGGAGGGGGACAGGAGTGCCCTGGATGTATCACGCCTGGAAACACCAACCTCCAAATCAACTGACTCCAGCAGTGACTCCTCGATGTTGGCGGGCACAGGGAGTTCGAAATCTGCCTCTTCTTCTACCATACATCGTCCAGTGCCCACCCTCCCGGATGCTCCCACAAGTGCTGTCCGTGCCCGCAGCCACAGGAAGGGTAGAGTCTCCTTCCCCCAGGCACCGCTGCCCCTGTTTCCCCTGCTGCCCACAGTGTGGATGCGGTGGACCTTTTGTGCCAGCTGTGTGTGGGTCAGACTGCTCTCCTGAATGCCTTCCAGGATCATGACAAGAAGTAGGCACAGGTAGTTGCCCTCATGGAGGACATTCATTCTGACGTGGGTGGGCTACACCTAACTGTCCAGTCTTTGTCCTCCACAGTGACAGCAGCCATTCAGCAGTCACAGGCTCCCAGTCTGGCTCCAGTCCCTTCAGGAACCACCCTGCCAGTGGCACCACCTGACGAGAGTGCCCTCACGACACAGCCCTCAGGCTCCAAGTCCTCCACACGCAGCACAACAGCAGCACTCCAAGCGGCCCAGACCACAGACACCATCCCCACAACACAAAACAGGCACACAGGAGCACAAATCCAAAAGCCCATCATGTGACAGTCAGGGGCATCAGGCCAAGAAGCAGGCCTCAGCAAAAAGTTTGGGACCCCCTCTAAGGTTTGTTTTGGGCCAGGGAAAAGAGAGGACAATATAAACAAAATATAAAGAGATTCCCCTATGGCCTTATACTTTCATATTTGACATAATTCAGATTATACTTTTATATTAATGAAATCCCATTAGACACACAAATTACATAAAACCTATTTTTCATTAATTTCTTTTATTCATTTACTTCTTTACACATGAGTTGCTTTAATTTTTTCATTTTTTACTTTTTTGTCAAACATTTTCTTTATACACATTTGATAAAAACTATACAAAATACGAATATCAAAGTTTTGACAATATTTGAAGAAAAACCCTGTAATCCACACATACAAAAACAATCACTCTCTATTCATACATACTAGATACTGTTGCCCACACAACACACAATTCAACCAGACAAATTCTGTGATTGAGGTAGTCCAGATGGTTTAGAGGACTGAGTACGCCAGGTCTACGCGTTTCGGTGGGTTGGCACCACCTTCCTCAGGACCAACAGGTTTTCTCCCTTTAGCTCTTGTGGGGACAGGGTTTCTATGATATCTTTAGGAGGGATCTTAGTCACATGTACTGCCGCTGAGACTACTATTGGTGCCGAAGAAGAACTGAATGGTATTATCATAGCTAACCCACAGGTTGCAATAGTAGTTACAGAGTCTGGAGTTAAGAATGTACTATTACCTAATCAAGGAGCAATTCCTAAGAATAAGGATAAGTACAGAAGCAAGAGCGAGAGCGAAATAAAAACTGTATCTTTGTCTAAAAGCCCAGTGTACAGCGAGGATAGTGACTGTAGTGAGTTGCTGGAGGAGGAGGAGGAGGAGGAGGAGGATGAGGACGAGGACGAGGAAGGAGAGGGGTCGGAATCATCACCCACCTCTTCTGTAGAGCTGGAGGTTTCTTCAATGAGCGATGCCCTAGAGTCTGAGGCTGACTCCTTTTGCTCAAAAAAGATGGAAGAGGAAAGTAATTTGAAACCTAGAGGTAGAACTCTAGTAAGAAATAATAAGAGGGAGAGTAAGAGCAGGAGTAAGAAGGGAAAGATGCCGCAAAAAGAAATATCTAATATACTCAAGGGGGCTGAAGTCGACCCGTATAAGGACAAATTTGATATTTTACTTGATACAATGAGACAAATACAAGGAGAAGCACGGCAGGAAAGTCAAAGAGCCAAGCGGGCTAATAAAAAAATACAGAAATCTCTCCATAACTTACAGGACATGTACTCTGAAGTAACAGGCAGATTGTCAGAGGTAGAACAAAGAACTGGCAAAATGGAGGATGAGATGGCAGAGATTCAGGAATTTAGGCAGACCCAGGGAAAAACTGAATCTGATATATTATGGAAGCTGGAAGATTTTGAAAATCGTCAGAGGAGAAATAATATAAGACTGTTAGGAGTGGAAGAAGGCAAAGAAGGGGGAGATACAAGAGCCTTTGTCGTAGAATTATTGAAAGGTGCGTTCCCAGAGATGGGTACATGGGATTGGGATAAGGAAGTGCAACGAGCGCACCGTTTCCCTCTTGTACAGAAAAAAGGCAATGCGGGCGAAAGATCAAGGGCAATTCTCGTTTATGTAGGAAACTATTTGTTAAGGGAGGAACTGATAATGAAAGCTAAACCTACGAAGAAACGTACATATAAAGACATTACTTTTTTTGCCCGTCCAGACTTTTGTCACACAACAGTCGAGAGAAGATGGCGGATGCGGCAACTTATAGTACCGTTTCAGAATCTTGGCTGCGAAGCCTACTTGCTGTTTCCTTCCCGCCTCAAAGTGGGCCTCAATGGGCAGTTCAGAATTTTCTTTTCTGAAATTGTTGCACAAGAATACCTGACTTATCTTCAAGAAGAGAGAAGACATAGGGACCGAAATGGACAATTGGATCGCACAGAGACTATAAAACAAGTAGCTTCTATCACAAAGAGATAACTGAGCCTTTCTTGTCCTTTTTTTGAGTAAATGTGATTCTATTTTCAAAATGTTGCAGCATGGGGAGTGGCGGGGGGAAACTCCCCTGGGAGGACGCGGCTGTCACATATAGGTCAGGATTGACCTATTTGCCAGTAAGGGGAAGGGTGGGGAGGGAGGGGAAAGAGAAGGGGGTGCGGGGTGGGAAGCACAGGGGGAACAGGGCACGGCACGACAAATAATACAGAGAGGGAGTTTAAAAAAGACATTTTTTAGTCAAAGGGAACAGGTGGGGCTGAGAAAAAGTAAAGGATGTAACGCAATAAATAACACTAAGCTAGTGATAATGAAATTTTGTATTATCTTATGGATCATTTATAGAGGAGAGTGTAGGAGGGAAAGGAGACTTGAGAATGAGGATAATGGGGGTTAGAGTTGTAACTTGGAATGTTTGTGGGCTAAACGATCCCCAAAAAAGAGCGAAAATAGCATTAATGTTGAAACAAATGAATCTGGACTTTGCATATATCCAGGAAACTCATATTATGATATCACAAGCTTATGCTCTGTCGCAGTTAGGATTTAAGGTCCTTGTTCACTCGAGTCAAGGGGTTAAAAAAAGAGGGGTAGCGATCCTAGCTAGGAACAATAATATCTTAATCAGAAAGAAAGCACAAGATAAATGGGGAAGATGGGCGATGGTTGAGTGTTTTATTGATGGAGGGTGGATAACATTGGTAAATGTATATGGCTCAACAGAGGATGACCCTGATATTTTTCAATTTTTAGATGTTGAGTTAGCAACATGGGCACCAAAAATTATACTGGGAGGCGATTTTAATATTAATGGAGCAGACGGATTAGGACTGGGCTCTTTTGGAAAGTATAACGGCAGGAAAAAAAAAGTATTTCAGGCACTACACAGCCTGGTGTTAAACAATGCTCTCTCAGATGTATGGGGGAAAAAGGGAATGGACAATAAAGGTTACACATACTATTCTGCTCCGCATCAAACATGTGCAAGACTAGATTATTTTTTTATTTCAAGTACTAATATTTCTAACTCAAAGATTGAAAGGCTGCCACGGATCCTCAGCGATCATAACCCTCTGGTACTTACTATAACAACAAAAACAAGTACGAGACAGTATACAAACTGGACCTTCGAAAGAGAGTTATTGAAAGATGAAAAGTATATAGAACATATGAATAAATGGATCATTGATTTTTTTTCTTTTAATAGAGATACAGCAGAAATTGGAGTGGTTTGGGATACCCTTAAAGCTGGAATACGAGGGGAAACAAAGAGCTTCAATTCTTATAAAAGGAAACAAACACAGTTGAGGAACTCAGAATTAGCTTTAAAGGTTCTGATGGCAGAAGAAAGTCTAGAAAACAGCGTGGTTTCGGGGCAGGATCGGGAAAAAGCTTGGGTGGACTTAGTCAAAGCTAAAGGTGAAGCAGAGGGCGAAATTGCTAGTAAGGCAGCGAAAATTTATAATACTAAAAGAGAGAAGTGCTATGAGTTGAGTGAGTCAGTAGGTAGGATACTGGCTACTCGAACACGGCAACAAGAAGCTGTAGGCATAGTGAGGGAAATCAGGGATATTTCGGGTACGGCTCATTCAGATCCGAATAAAATAAGAGAAGTTTTTAGGATATTCTACGAGAAGCTATACGACGACGAACTACAGGGTCGCGACCCTATAAAAGACAATGAAGAAATGATGGAGTATCTCCGAGAGACTCCTATAGATCTAATAGAGGAAGAGGAAGCAGATGGGTTAGAGGGACAGCTGCAGTTAGAAGAAATTAAGGAGGCAGTATGGAACCTACCTTCTGGTAAAGCAGCAGGCCCTGACCAGATACCTATAGAATTCTATAAAGTATTTTGGGATTGTCTGAGAGAAGAAATGATAAAGGTGATGCAAGGAGCACAGTTGGGCAAAACAGCACCTAAATCATGGGGGGGTGCGGAGGTGGTTGTAATACTAAAAAAAGGTAAAAATCCGGAAGAACCAGGCTCGTATAGGCCTATAACTCTACTTAATGCGGACGTAAAAGTCTTCTCTAAAGTATTGGCATCAAGGCTGGCAAAAGTTATAGATAAAATTGTTAGTAGTTGCCAACATGGCTTTATACCAGGGAGAGGCACCACCCACTATATACGGAAAGCAATAACGTTATTGGATGTAGCGTCAGTTACAGGAGACCCGATTGCAGTGATATTACTTGATGCAGAAAAAGCATTCGATCGGGTCTCCTGGGGATACCTCTGGTACGCTTTAGCCAGAATAGGAATTAAACAAGGCTTTATTAAAGCTTTACAAACTCTCTACTTAGAACCAGTAGGGACTATACGGGTGAATGGTGGAAACACAGGTCAATTCCGTATAAAAAGAGGGACTAGACAGGGGTGCCCTTGCTCACCTTTATTGTTTGCTATATATATCGACCCATTTATACGCAGAATAGAGGCATCTGAGATGATAACTCCGGTAACAACAGTCATTGGGCAGTGCAAAATCTTAGCCTATGCAGATGACATTGCTGTTATTTCTCCAAATCCATCTGAAACCTTAGAACATCTTGAATTTGAGGCGTTGAAATTTGGAAAGATATCGGGATATAAAGTAAATACATCGAAAACACAGATAATAAAAAATTCATATACCCCATGTTTAGATAACCGAGTGGTGCAAGAAGGCATGTATTTAGGGGTTATCATAATGTCAGATCTGGATATCTTAGTGGAAAGGAATATTACCCCTTTAATGAAGAAAGTAGAGAAAGATCTGGATAGATGGGATAATTTGCACCTGTCAATAGTGGGAAGGACTAATATAGTAAAAATGATCATTCTTCCAAAATTTTTATATTTATTTAGGGCAATACCGCTTTTTTTTTATAGTAAAATATTTAAAAAACTTGAGAGCATACTAAATAGATTTATCTGGGCAAAAGGGAAAACGAGAAGGGCCCTTAGATATATGACATTGCCGAGAGAAAGGGGAGGCTGGGGAGTCCCAGATTTAAAATCTTATTATTGTGCGGCGGCTTTACAGAATATGACTGGTTTAATGGGAGGTGAACAGCGTTGTGGATTAGAGGAGTGGAGTAAATTCGGATCATTAGCAATCTATGGATTAGCCTTGGGAAGGGAAGCGAAGGATGTTTTCTTGAAATTTACAGAGGCCAGTTATTATAGGAGGACAAAGTTTAAGACAATAATAGCAGCATTTGAAATTTGGAAAAGTTTTGCTAAAAAAATTGGCCTAGGAAAATATAATTCATACACAAGACTCTTAAATAATCCAACCCTCCCACAAGATATCTTCTCGGGACCTATAATTGCAGAGTGGGAAAACAGGGGAATTAGAACTATTGGAGATATAAAGGGGGATCAGGGTGTTCTCCAATTTAAAGATTTACAAGACAGATTCAACTTAGAAACTAGGCAATTTTTTAAATATCTCCAAATTAGGAGTTTTCTCCAGAATAAAAAAGGTGGTGATTTGGGATTTAGGCGTAACGCTATTATGGAAATTATTCAAAGGGGGCAGGATTGCACAATCAAAAGATTATATGCTGAACTGATTAAAGTAAAACAAGACGACCACCAAAAATGGAGCGAAAAATGGAAGGATAATCTTAAAATCAGCTCTGAAAGCTTTGGTATCTCCTTAGAAAAGGGGAACTCATTACTATGTTCAGCACCATTACAGGCTCAACATTACAAAACACTCTATCATTTGTATTATACACCGGCTAAAATAGCACAATGGGGAGGTTTAGCGGGCATTACGTGCTATAGGTGTGGAAGTTCGGATGCTGATTTGCAACACGTATTTGCTCTATGCCCCCGTCTAGATTTATTTAAAAAAGAAATTGAATGTTTTATAAACAAAATTTTAGAAAGCGAAATTGTATTAACCCCAGGAACTATTCTACTAGGAGTCAATGTTGAGGATGTACGGCCTTTTTGTGGGAGAGAATTTTTGTTTGTCGCTATGTCTATTATGAGACTATGTATAGCCTCTGTATGGATTGATCCCGTACCGCCTACCTTTCATAAATGGCTGGCTAAGTTACTAATAACACATAAAGTGGAGAAAGAGATATATGCAAGGAAGGGAAAAAGAGGAAGGAAGTTAGGTAAGATAATATGGGATCCCATTACTCGATGGAAGGAGGAATAATTATATGAAATATAGGCCTGCCTAGAGATAAGGAAACAATAACTCGGTGTAAGCACAATATCAATGTCATATAACATGAAAGTATATTATGTCCCAATTTAGGCTATCTTTGTGTTCTAATTTGCTTTTTGTAATATCTACCTCGCCTGTTGATACTTTATTGACTGGTCTTTAGTTTGCTCTTTGAATGTTTTGTTTATATTTTTACCCTCATTCTGTCTGTATTAATGAAGCCGTGCCTTGTATATAACTGCAAAATATTCTAATAAAAAAAATAAAAAAATAAAAAATAAAAAAGGAGGGATCTTAGTCAGGAATATAGGTGTCGCTTAAAAGCTTCAGTACGGTCAATAGATAGAAGATGTATTCATTCCTGATATTAGAAAACGTCAGAAATATAAATTAGGGGTCTGCTTCTTCCTACGATTTCTTTATGTTCAGTGGTATATGCACAAGGTTCTTTTTTACCTTATTAAAACTTCACTGGAGATCCAAAAAGGGGGGTGCAGAGGCGTTATCGTAGTGGTAAGCAGGCCTCAACATCACATTAATCAAAATCACCCCTATCCAAGGCCACTCCCATCCCCACACCTGGTCCCAAAGACAAACAATAAGTTGCCCTGTCTGTTGTGAACTTGTTACCTGCAATGACTAAGCACAAACACTTAAGGCTGATTCACCCACAGCGTCAACTCCCACCCACACCCCTGTGAAGCTGGGACAGGATAGCACATTGGAGGGTTTACCCGGACAACAGGGGATGCAGGGGAAGAGGCAAGGCCACCCAAAGCGTACCACCAGATCCAGCAAATCCCCACAGGGAGAGCCACCTGCACCTGATACACCTTTGGTGGAGAGTGAGGCTGTTGTGCCCACCCCACTCCAGCCAAGACACTTGTGGGCTATCGAATCCCCAAGAAGTTGAGGCCCAGCCCTCAACATTCACCCTCGTGCACTGTGTCACCCAGCAGCATGTCTCCGCCTCCCTGTGCCACCACACCACCTGGTCCAAGCAGCCCTCAGGCTTCCACAGCTACTGCTGCCTCTATCTCAGCCGGTGCTCTCTATCCCAGGTCCAGTCCTCCAACTGGCCCCTACAATCAGCCATCTCCCAGTTCAACTAACAGCCAAATGTGAGGCAAAGTCCCCCTCACCCACACCATTTCTCCCACAGCAGTGCCTGGACTGCCCATTTGTATCCCATGAGCTGGAGTGATTCCCATGGCAGTGGACGGTGTTACCCATTCCCTAAGAAGTTTCTCATGCACACATTTGCATACTTTGAATTTGTATTGGCCAATGGCCTTGCTGTTTGTCACTTTGGATGCCCATTCCCTGTGCAGTTTCTCATGACACATGCGCACACCAGAACTATGGACTGGCCAATGGCCTTGCTGTTTGTCACTTTAGATGCCTATTCCCTGTGCAGTTTCTCATGCACACATGTGCAAGCTCTGAGTTTGTAATGGCCAATGGCCTTGCTGTTTTCTACTTTTTATGCTTATCTGGGTTTTATGTAATAAAGACTGTTACTCCTGTTGTCTGCTTTGTCAGTGTCCTTGCTAAATAAATAAAAGCTTTTATGTATGTGTTTCGGTTCATGTGACACATGTGACACATGCTCTGTATGCCACTTTAACATTGCCAATTACTTGTTTCACTTCGTCAGAGCTTTCCAGAGGTAACAAGCACTTTTATTTTTCTTGAGTCTTGAGGCTTGAGGGTGCAGTGATGGTTGTTTGAGATGATCTACTACGCTCCTATTCATTCTGTGCTCAGGTTTTCTAAATTGTACACGTCATGTAAGGATGCAATATCAGAACAGAGGTGATAGCTATCCCCAGGATTACTTGCGGGGTGGCCAGGGTCTGGCATTTCTGTGGGCTTTATTTTGATGTGTGCACAGCAGTGTTAGTGTGTAGTCATCTTGTGTGTGCCTGTGTTCATAGTCACATGGGTACATTAAAACGTGTGCACTTGAGTAGAGTGTGAATGGCCTGTCATTGTAGGTAGTGTTGATGTGTATTTGCCCCTGCAATGCTAACTACACACATGTATGACCCAGGTAATGTGTGCATGTTAGATTACATTGTCAGACATGTGCTTCAGATTGTGGGCACATGTAGGAGTTGTAAGTTGTGCACTGTGCAGTGTGTTGGTGTGCCCCTGCACTCATGGGGGACACCTACTTGTTGTTGTGAGTATGCAGAGTGTGTAACTGCAAAGTCTGTGTTGTGTTTGGTTGATCAGCCATGTGTCTTGTTTAAGTTTGTACTCACTGTGCTGACCTGCTCAACCACACTGACATTATTTGTGAGTTTTCTCATGCATTGCTGTCACTTGAGACATTCATTTTTGGCTCCAGTATGGTATATTATATGAGGAGTTATACCATCCCCTATAGGTGCCTCTGGTGCCTACACATTGTGAGTAACTCCTCTATGTGTTTTTGCACTGTACACTCCACACCTGTCAATTACTGATGTACACACCACTTCAGTCTTATGCCTTCCATCCCATGCCTTGCCAGTTTGAGAGCCTTCCTTCCACTTCAT
Organism: Lissotriton helveticus; assembly: GCF_964261635.1. NCBI lineage: Eukaryota > Metazoa > Chordata > Amphibia > Caudata > Salamandridae > Lissotriton > Lissotriton helveticus. Next base: position 1,963,784,308 of record NC_136061.1, on the reverse strand, counting down.
AGTGTGACAATATACTGTGTGAGGAAGATCTGTGTACAGGACCAATGTGCCACTCAGGACAGTTTCACAATTAGTCTTATGTTATTTTCTTCTACTAGTTTGCAGACATGGTTGCTCATGTGCAGTGCATATGTTTGAGCAGCACAGTCCTCTAGTCATGTTGTTTGCATCTGGTTTTCCCTGAGTTGTGCATCTGTGGGTGAAGGGTAAGTTGCATGTGTGTTTGCTGAGGGTATTGCTACCCTTCCTGAGTGTGATGGTATCTGTGTGCTTTGATGATTTGTGATGTGTGAGTTCATGGTGGGGCACCTCAGATATGTGTGCTACTGGTTTTGTTGTGCACACACTGCTTGGTGTCCATCCAGTACTGTCAGCGTATGTTGCCTTGTACTTGCTTGGTGTACACCCCCCTGATGTCCAGCTGAGTTTGCTATATGATGAATTGGTATGTGCATCGGTTGTGTTTTTGTTGTGGATGGATGCTGTGTTTGGCCTGAGTTGGCTCTTTCTACTGACAGGTGCAATGTGTGTGTGATGTTCTATTTGCATGACATTGCGTGTGAGTAGTTTGTGCATTGTGATACATTAAGATGTGTGTTGCATGTGTAATGTGCATTTCTTGTTTGTATGTCACATGCAGCAGGGTGGATTCATGTTCATGAGCTTATTTTGAATGCACAATAGTGCTTTGTCCTCATATTTTTGACCTGTCTCTTGTCAGGTTTGTGCATGTGCATGCTTATGGTTCACTATGACACCATGTTCACTTGATGACTGGTGTGGTGTATATATCTGTATTAGCTGATTTGTCCCCCAGATCCCAGTTATTGTTCATGATTGGCTTTTGATGATGCAATTCTTGTTTGTGTTGAGGTATGGTGTCTGGACATTGCTCCAGAGTTACAATGTTGTGTATTCCAGTTCTGTCTAGGGTCACATTGCCTTTACGCTGTTTGGCTGCACATGGCTGGGCTTGTTGGACTTTTGTGGATGTTGTTTGTGAGATTTGTGTTTCGCTATTGTTTTTGGGTCAGCATTGGTTCAGACATCCCTGAGTGTGAGTCTGACATTTGTAGATGCACCACAGGGTGTGTGATTGTTCGTCAGTGAACTCACAGGACATCATTTGCACCATTATGTGTGTTTCTCATAGGTGTTGAATGTTGCAGGTGTGAAATGGGTAGATGAGAGGTATGTGTGAAGGTCCTACTTGGGTTTGACAGTCGGGGAGTGTGACAATGAGCCATGTTTGTTGTGCTGGTGGCATACACATGTCAAGGTAGTTGACACAGATGTGTGGCTGGTCACTGTAGGACTTCTGACACTTCCTATCATTCCTGTGCCTACGCATAGCTTGCATTCATGTAGCCTGAGTTGTTGTACAGAGTTCACTGTGGTTTAATTTCCCTCACTGTGCCACCCATGTCTGATTTGATAGCCTAAGGGTAGTGTCATATGTTCCTCCTCTTACATGTGATGTACACATGCTATGTGGCTCACTCCATGGCTTTCCAGCACTGACCACTTCATTTTGGGCTAGCCCATTTATTGTCCTCCATTGCTGCTGACCTATGGTATGTATATGTGGCAGGAAGCCAGTGTGGGTTCTGAGGGACTTGACAAGCAGTGTGAACAGTTCAGTGGTTTTTCATATGCAGTGTGAGTCTTCTTTTCTTAATTATACTTTACTTGATTCACATGAGTGGAAGGTAAGTGTGAGGAGGAGGGTTGTCCAGCCCCGGAACTTCTGTGCAGGGTGTTCATCTTCGCCCAACCTTCCCAGTTAATCTACCTTGCCCTTTGATGTGTGAGGTGCGAGGTCTATCCACACCTGGCTGATAAATAGTACAGGGGGGCACAGGAGGAGCACACAGCATGTGCCCAAATGGGTGTGGGAAGCATACTGTGGGTAGGGTGAAGGTGGAGCCCTGCGAATCTGGCCAGAATGCCCATGCATGGGGCCGGCCCTGCCTACTACATTGTGTGCAGGTTTTTCCACGTCTTCACCGCTGCAGTAACTTTCCCGGAACATTGCAGTGATTTTGCAGTTGATGGGTGACCTGGATGCGGAGGTGTGGGTTTCTATCAGGCAGGACATGTGTGAGTGCACTGGGGGATATGTTTGTGTCTCCACGAGAGTGTCTGATGTCTGATGTGGACAAGAACCGTATTTTAGCACAGGAGTTGTCTGTTGTGGCTGTATGTGGAGTTGTGTTTTTACGTACCTGCGGTGTTGACTGCGGCAACGTTTTATTTGCTGGTAGTGGATGAGGTAGAGCAGCGGAAGGGCTTGAAGAGCTGGTTCCAGAGCAGTCAGGACCCCGTGGAGGTGTCCGGGATTCTAGTTTCGCTCTCTACAGAAGTGCGTCCGCCGTCTACGAGGGGCTGGATTCTCAGCTGTGGTGTGATGGGCTGTTTGCGGCATCGTGATTTATCTGGCGGTCGGTACATCATTCCGCACAACGGTGTTTCTCTATTGGCTCCCTCCGCCACAGTTGCGGATGTACATTTCTGGTGGATCACGGAACTCTGCAGCGGACGGAAAATAGGCTATATTTGCCCCATGTAATATGGCGGACGCGAGGACCACGGATGGAGTGCGGAAAAGGACATTTTCCGCGAGCACTGCAGATGTGCCTACGGCTGCCATTGATGGAGCAGGGGAGATACAAACATTTTTGTACCCCTTTCAAAGTTAATTACCTCATAACTTTAATAATATTAATTGTGTGAAGCATGTAAACTAATCAACAAATGCACCTTTATATTTAGACACTACACATGGAAAACAAACTGCTATTTAAGAAAATCTAATTTATTAATGAAATGTGAATCAAACTAACATAGGTTTGTGATTACGGGGAAATAAAGAGTAAATTGCATGTATTTGTGTATGCAGTAGAGTTATATTGTGGCAATAGAATGCAGATGGTAAGTAAAATGGCTTCAAATGTCGCTTGTGCTAGCTAATACCTAACACGGGTAATTAGAATGGTGGGCGGTAAACAGAAGGGCTTATTTTCTATATCTAATTTCTGTTATGTTTACTTTCATATAAGTTCCCATTTGGGCCTGATCGGCCTTGTCTGAAAGTGGCTGATGTTAAACGCGATGGTGCACAGAAATCGAAGATGGCCCCCACGCATGAGCAGAAATGGACGTTCAGTCACAAGTGTATGGCCTATGCCTGGAGTGAGAGATGTCAAGGTCAGCCTGGCCTGCAACGGGAGTTGTGCCAAAGAGACTGTTCTAAAAGCATGGGAACGGATGAAGGAACTGACTTCCAGAGGATGAGAAAACTTATGAATGCAAGAGAATGATACAATAGTGTAAAAAAGTATAAATGTGAATATTTAATGAAGTCATGTGAACCCCTGGGATGACTAAGGACTTTTGCAAACTGGTTTGAGCGAGGAGGACAGAGATTTAAGTGGGAACAAAAAAAACTGGGGGTGCTCTAAAAGGGGTGTGGTAAATCGCTTAAAGGGGTGTGGCCTATCCAAGTAGGGGCGTGGTCTAAATCAAGATAACTAACATTGTGTGCTTAAGAAAATCATAAAGTCGCATCCAGCAAACGATAATAAAATAGGCAAAAAGGTATATTTATTAAGTATAAGCCATAAACATACCAAACACTTTTGTGTTCCAATGTAGACAAAACACAGGCATTAGTAACTGCATCTGTACAAGTACGATCTTGGAAAGATAATGTGCACTACAGCTCGCCACCTGACATGGCTCAGGGAGGACATCAAATTCGAAAAACTACAGGGCAATCCGACTGCCAGTGTACACATTTACTTTCACCTTGTCAATACTTTGACATCTGTGTACCTCCTTCACGCACAGTTGCAACTGTAATATGTGATCACTGCTCTATGCAATATCAGAGAGGCCAAGGATTGGATGACAATGTATTCTGAACATCTTTCTGACACACTGACAGGCACTGTCAGAAATTGAGACAAACAGGCCTTCAGTCTCCACTTTAGGGCTCTCAATCAGTGCTCGTTATAAACTCTTTTAAGCAACTGTTCAAAATGTGTTCTATACAAGAATTATAAGCTACCTAAAAAAAACAGAAAAACAACGTCCTGAAAATAGCTGACACTCTTACGGAGTGCAAGATTACGCACAACGTGTAAAATTTGAACAGGAAGTAAATCGGTGACATGGAATACTTTAACATTTTTTTCACACAAATTGTTTAAAACTCCATCAGTGTTATTTACCAGAACAGTTAAGGAAATTAATCTAGGGCCTGATAGGGACCCGTTTCATGTCTGTTTTTAATTATTACCAGGTCTGAGACTCAGAGGGACCGACCCAATCCCAGTCCTGGCCACACACCTCCTATGAGGACATTTTCTTATACAATTAACACAAGTGTTCTCACTCGCCGAGTGAGTATGTTTGGTAGCATCTGGAATGTTCAAGATGATAGGCCTTTAAGGTGCCTGTGGAACAAGAGCCTTTTAAGTTTGATCAGTTACTTGAAGCAATGATGTGGATGGCATAAAAGTGGAACCACTTGTCGGAGCATAGTAAAAACCATAAAGGATGTGAGGCTGTAGCCCCAGAATCTTTCAAGTTGAAGGCGAGTTTGCAGAGGGTTGACATCTAGGTCATTTTCGTAGCATGGGCAACAAGGGAACGCCTTGAAGTGTGCATCAATATTGATTGTTTTTTTCTTATTTGCATATTTGATTTATGTTGTCAAGAAAAGCTCAACAGAAAAAGAACATTACTAAAATGGTAGACAAATCCCACAAAACAGGGCCATAATCTGTGCCCTCTCAGCAAGATAACAATGATGGATGAGCGTAATCAAACTGTGGGGATAACCCAATGCAATTACCAATCAAGGATGGGAATCCACAGGTGAAAAATGAATTTCCCCACCTCTCCAATTCAAAACACGGCGTCCAATTCATCAAGTGAAGGTCGTGTAGGTTGAGCTGGAGCAGGCTGCCTGGGGTCCTCTGCCTCTTCAGTTTTTCATCATCCCACACTGGCACCACCACGACGTTGCTCCTGCGTTGGAAAAAGTGAAGGTCCCACGCTGGCACCACGGCGACGTTGCTTCTGCCCTGGAAAAGAGAAGGTCCTGCTGGCACCACCACAACGTTGCTCCAGCGCTGAAAAGAGAGAAGGGAAATCCTGAGAGAAAATGGCTGTCTTAAAGGATTTCTCTTCCTCCAACAAAGCACACCTGGCATGACGTCATGCCGTCGTGCCATGGACGTCATGCCGTGACCTCCACTACTCAGTGAGGAAACTGAGCTCTCACTTCAGTAGCATAATTCCTCATCCTTAACTGAGAAAACATCGCAGCAACAACCGCCAGGGCTTTAAGTAGGCCAGGTCTGAGGACCAGCAGTTTTATTTTGGGACCCTCGAAACGGGTCTAAAAAAAAAATGAAGAAAGGACTACCTTTGCAAGCCGCAAAAATAGAGCCCGATAGAGACCCGTTTCGAGGGCCCCAAAAAAAAGCTACTCCTGTGCTCAGACCCGGACAGACCCGGCCCACTTAAAGCCCTGGAGAAGGACATGAGGTGATCATCACCACCCCTCCAATGGACCGATCAGAAATGGATGTAGCCCCTAAATGTTTCAATATTGGGTATAGAAAGTTAGTGAAAGGTTATAAAGAGTGCTTGTGCTTATGATGAAGAGAGGCTTCTTTTCCGCACCTTTGCTCAGCATGACATGCTGTCAGTTGAGACAATTTTTCTTTATGGTGCAAACGACTTTAAACATTTTGGACTTTGAACTTTGATGGGGGAACCAACAAGACCATCGCTGAAATTCTATTTCGGGAGGGAGATGTCCAAGTAGGTTAGAGGGACAGACAGACAGCTTGGAAACCTGCGGTTCATGTTCTGGTGAACCATTTTCTTCATCGTCCTATGGCCAAGGGGTAATGAGTATTTTCTGTTTTCTAATTTCCTATGCTTAAATGTATTGAAATAATGCTTAGAAGGTATTTGTTTAATAAAATGTACGCAATTTAAAATTCTCTTTAAATGAATTTAGATGAAATCTTATGAAATATAAACTCGAGTCTGTGGTTATTAGAATAAAAGTCATGACAAATAAATGTTGAAGGTTTAAACTGTGATTGAGCTGGACTTAATCGCCATCAACTGATCCCTACTAGTTGGTCATTCGACCAAAGAGCAGAGTACCTTGATGTTTTTAGAACTGACAGCTATCGAAGTTTAATGTATATAATGTATATACTTACTGTATAGGTTAATAAGGTACCCCGCAAGTCTTGCAGCTTGTCTACTCATTACTGATTCAGGGAATGTATGAATGCATGTATGCGGTGTTATTGGCCCCACCGATGAATAAATGGTAAGGGGTTTCCTGGATTTAGTGACACAGTGAAGGGTTTTATGTTATGCATCAGATTTCTTGGTAGCAGAGTTATGGTTTCCATAGGTCAGTTTGGAGATCATTGATTATTTGATTATTAATGTTTTATGTTTAACACTACATGTTGAGTTTGTATTGCGTTATATGTAGTCGGAATTTTGAAGCTTCCAGGAAGTAGGAAGTGGTTATATGTGACAAGGGTAGTCACATGGAAT